>NW_027362770.1:130577969-133217969 GCF_046119375.1 Phyllobates terribilis | reverse complement strand
CCATTCTACATCAGTTTCTAGAGAGTGACTAATAAGCTAAGAATACTAAAATATTATAGTTCTTGTAATTGTATGTAATATGCAAGAGATGTGTAATAATCATCGCTATTAATTATAGACTCTATATTTTAGGTCCAGATGGAGAAGAAACCATAATGTGTTCATACAGTCTGATAACACTTTGTACATGAAATATGACTTATTGTCATGTTCTTCATCCTTATATAATAAATTTGTCTAGACCTATGGAGGAGTGAAGGTCAGTAGGTAACATAGGATAAGCTTTATTGCTAAATCACCATGAATCTGTGAAATGCACAGAACTTTGGATGTAAAGAACTTCTTCCGATTCTTCAGCGAAAAGTATGAGAGGATGACATCACAGCTAAGTGAAATCACAAGAACAATGACTTCATTTTCTTTTTTTTACAGCAGATCTGTTCCCACTTGAAAAGTGAAGTGGACAATATTGAGCTCAGCCTGGAAATCCCTGGAAAAAAAGGGACTCTAAAATACTGACTAGGCTGACTAGTTTTGGTTTAGGAAGAGGTTGACTACAGTTTTTGTTCACGTTGAGGCTGACTATAGTTTTGCTTTAGGAAGAGGCTGACAGTAGTTTTAGTATAGGAAGAGCCTGACTAATGTGGTAAAGTGACTTGCTCGGCTCTCACAGAGGCAGACACAGGACACACGTCTCAGGTTAACTCCCTGCTGGTTTATTATATGGCATAGACTACAGCAGCGTTCCACAAAAATAAAAAAGTCCTCTCCGTGATAATGGGAAAACAAAAGATAAAGTATAACAGAGTCCATAAGCGAGCGAGGCTTCACCCACTCCGGGTAGCACAGTGAAGTCCCACCAAACACCAGTCCTTCAGTGTTGCCCTCTGGCTTCACCACACACAACCTGGAGACTTCACTCTCCAGACCAGACTAGAGAAAAAATAATAATG
This sequence comes from Phyllobates terribilis, assembly GCF_046119375.1. Lineage (NCBI taxonomy): Eukaryota > Metazoa > Chordata > Amphibia > Anura > Dendrobatidae > Phyllobates > Phyllobates terribilis. The sequence goes on along the minus strand of NW_027362770.1, from coordinate 133,217,016 downwards.
AGTGAACATTTAACATTGCTCAGCCACACCCTGAGGGGAGGTAGGGTGAATGACTTCCCACCCGATCTCTATGTCATTCACACCAAACCACTCCCATAAAAATGGTGATTAAAATCTCCAACATATAACATTCTGGGGAAAAGCTGTAGGTTCAGTTCACACAGGCTAGCAGCCGTAGTGACACATATCTCCCCTCACATATAACACCAGTGACCCTGTCACACAAGTTTACATTTAGGAAGAGGCCGATCATAGTTTAGGAAGACTATGACTAGTTTTAGTTTAAGGAGAGGCTAACTTGTTTTGGATTAGGAAATGGTTGGTTATAGTTTCAGTTTGTGAAGAGGATGACTGTAGTTTTGGTTTAAGAAGAAGTTCATTGCGGTTTTAGTTTAGGAAGAAGTTGATTGCAGTTTTAGTTTAGGAAGAGGCTGACTGTAGTTTTGGTTTAGGAAGAAGTTGGTTGCAGTTTTAGTTTAGGAAGAGGCTGACTGTAGTTTTAATTTAGGAAGAGGCTGACTGTAGTTTTGGTTTAGGAAGAAGTTGGTTGCAGTTCTGATTTAGGAAGAGGCTGACTGTAGTTTTGGTTTAGGAAGAAGTTGGTTGCAGTTCTGATTTAGGAAGAGGCTGACTGTAGTTTTGGTTTAGGAAGAAGTTGGTTGCAGTTCTGATTTAGGAAGAGGCTGACTGTAGTTTTAATTTAGGAAGAGGCTGACTGTAGTTTTGGTTTAGGAAGAAGTTGATTGTAGTTTTAGTTTAGGAAAAAGTTGATTGCAGTTTTAGTTAAGGACAAGGCTGACTGTAGTTTTGGTTTAGGAAGAAGTTGATTGCCGTTTTAGTTTGGGAAGAGGCAGACTATAGTTTTGGTTTAGGAAGAAGCAGACTGTAGTTATAGTTTCGGAAGGGGATGACTATAGTTTTAGCTTAGGAAAAGGCTGACTGTAGTTTTAATTTAGTAAAAGCCTGACTGTAGTTTTGAGGCCTTCATACACATTAGATGGCTGTGAGCAGAACAATGCTTTGGTCGATTGTTCAGCAGACAGTCATCTCAGCCGATTCTCCCATACACAGAAGTGCTATTTTGGCCAAGCGCTCCTGTGTTCACTATGAGAAAGAATCTCATGCCATCTCTGGGAGAACAATGCTATTAGCTGTACGAAATTGGACATAACCGATTGACATCTCTCTTACCATCAGTCGGCCCGCGCCCCCATAAACATTAGATTGTTGGCCAATATCAGCTTGCTCGGCCAACATTAGTCTAATGTATATCAGAACTTTTGGTTTAGGAAGAGGCTGACTGTAGTTTTAGTTTCTGAAGAGGCTGACTGTAGTTTTATTCAATAGAATTATTGATAGGATAACCAGAACAATGTTTGCTCTCATGATCACGTTATGTCACATATCTCTGGTACTTTGAGTACATTTGCATAAATGTGTGGCTGATATTAGCAACTCTTTTTGTTTGTTGAACAATTTGACGTTCAGTTTAGTACCTCTTTAAGGTTCTATATACATACAAGGTTATTATTCTAATCACTGTATCACCATGCTGCCTGCCTCTATTGTGGAGGGAGGGTCCTGTCTTTTTCTCATCACTTTATAATTTTGGATTCATAATCACTCCTTTCCAAGAGAATTTCCCAGAAAAATAGTTTCAAATTTGGGTAGAGATTGTCACAACGATATTTAAATGGTGCGTTCACACAGAGAGAACTGTGCAAGGAAAACAAGCTGCATATTACAGTACCAGCTTTGTAGTTTGGATTTTGAAAAATCTTATCCACACCCATGGAAATTGATTGTGAATTTCACTTTTTCGATATTCTGCAGCAGATCTGACCTGTGAACCCCTAGAAAATTTTTGATAAATTTACAAAGACTGTTCAAGCTGATTGTTGGTGAGCCAACAGGAGTGCAGAAGATTATCGCAGTAAACACATTCTGAAAGAGGTTGTCGCTTGAGAGACAACCCCTTTAATGTTATAGGACTGCAATGGGTACCGTGAAATGGTGAATTTGACTATGTGATGGAGCGTCAGAGAAATTAGAGAGGTTGTCCACTATTGGGGAACCTCGTTTTAATGAGCAAAGTGAGATTAGATAAAAAACAATCGCTCCTTTGTTTTCAACATTCATTGGGGCAGCACGTGAGTGCTGCAGCCAATCAGTGGCTGCAGTGCTGAGATTATGCCCCCTGTTAGATGCTGATGCCAAGTTAATGTCAGGGAACACACTGCTGACACCAGAGGAGCAGTGTCAATCCAGGAGGTGATTATCAATTTTTTTTCATCTTTTATTCATGGTTCATTAATAAGAGATCCAGTAGTGGACATTCCCTTTAATAATTTACTGGTGGGTGTCGAGATTACCCCAGGGTGATCAAGTTAGGCAAGCAATACAAAATCTATAATACAGTAAAGAAGATACTGAGGCCAATTCTAACCACTATCCATCTAACCTTTATCTGGGGCAATGCCAGAGAAGGCATACCTCCCAAAAGTCCTGTCTTCTGCACAAAGGTACTGTGAATAGGACCATAAATTTACATAAAAAATGGATGCTTATTGCAATTTGACGGTTGTCCTGAGGTGGGTTTAAAATGATCAATTTAGGATTGAAATTTTGGAAACTATAGAGAAGAGGCGGACTGTAGGGAGTTGTGTGAAGGATTAAGATGGCCCATATACATGAGTCAGATTTCGGTCGACCTTTGGAAGACAGCTATCTTTCCTGACTCCACCCCCCCCCCAAATTTTAGAAACTACAGAGAAGAGGTGGACAGTAGGGAGTTGTGTGAAGGATTAAGATGGCCATATATTTGAGTCAGATTTTGGTTGACCTTTAGAAGACAGCTTTCTCTCCTGATTCCCCCAAAAGTTTGGAAACTATAGAGAAGAGGCGCTCGGTCGGGAGTTGTGTGAAGGATTAAGCTGGCCATATACATGAGACAGATTTCGGTTGATCTTTGGAAGACAGCTATCTTTCCTGACTCCCCCATACACATGAGCATTCAGCTCGGTTGAGCGCTCAAGTGTTTTCAACGGCAAGAGAGGAGAAAGCCTCTACCAGACTCTTGTAGAAGCAGCTTAACTCCCTTGAAAGCAAAAGGATTGGCCGATGAAGATCAAACTGCACAATTTTTCTTTTTCCTGACATCATTGGTTGGAAGAGAATTGAAAGACCCGTTTACACATCAGATTATTATCCAGTCCAAATGTGGCTCCCTGCTGCGCATTGGTGCCACAGATCCTAGAGGGGTGCATGGACGGATTCCTCCACAAGAGGCCCTCACAGCATACACACACCTCCACCTTCCACCTCAGACCACAAGAGGGAGCCCGGATAGGGATATAAAAAGGGAAGGTGGAGCTAGGCATTTCAGTCTGGGAGAGAGTCAGTCTGGAATCTACAGCCTGGAGTATGCAGCCAGTCTGCTGCAGCCAGAGGGAAAGTCAGTCCAGCCCAGACTCAAAGAGCTCAGGTTAGTGAGCCGACGCCGTAAGAGCGGTGAAGAGTAGCGAGGCCTACTGCCAGTGTGAAGCCTAGTGAGGGCCCCGAGCGCGGCCGAAGGCAAGTGGAGTAAGCGAGCTACATAGGGGGCAGAGGAGCTTAGCCAGCTCACCCCAAGTTCATATACCGGATACCGGGTCCGTGTCTGCAGGGATCTCTACGACCAGCAGAAACTACCGGAACCCCTGGCAAACTATATGTCCCAGGAACACCAAAAGCTGACTGTCATACCAGGGTCAGGAGTCACTGAGGCCCAAGAGACCGGGGAGTGTGATCTTCAACAGAAGGCCCTACCACCAGGTCAGCCAGTGCAAGACAGAGACCAAGTTAGGCCTAGCTCCAGGCAGGTCATAAACTTATCAAGAAAAGGCAAGAAACAGGAGGCCCCACACCCGCTCACTGGGGAGAGTCCTGATATGCACCCTTCACCCTACAGTGCCCTGGATCGTGCCTGAAACACCACCAGTACAGGTACTGAAGTGAACTCCGGTGTGCGTGCCTATTCTTCTACCCTTCCTCTGACCCGGCTGGGTCCCCTCTGTCCTGTATCCCTTCTACTACGCTGCCCTGAGGCCCCGCTCCACCTGTGGGGAGCCGCACCAACTAAGCTGCCTGACCACCGGCCTCAGAGGACTGTAGCAGCGCTGGTGAGTCTCACCAGACACCACGGGTGGCGTCACGAACTTTCCCTATCTCATACACCTTTTCCCCAATTCCTTGCTTTTAAGAGTGACCCCAGGGTACGGAGCCGGGAGCCGGCCGCCGTGGCATCCCCCCAAAACTAACAACAAGGCCCGGGCGCCGAGTCGTCCCCATCCCCTGGGCGCATCACAAACAATATTGGTGGCCGACTTGAATCTAATGGGGACCGTCACTTGTTTGGTAAAGCGGACTACGCAAATTACTCCCACGTCCCATTTCCTTAGGTTTACTTCCTACCTCACTTCTGTCCTGTAATAAGCCGAAGTTTCATATACATTGGCACAGCCTACAAAATTGGTTTCCTCTCCTCTCTGCACACAACAGATGCAATTAATTTACGGTAGACTTCACAGGCCGGACTATTTGGAGAAGAATTGAAACAGGCCCTGCAAAGGTTTCCACCTCCACAAATATTTCCAGGACTTCTCTGCCAAGTTGGAAACTGGACACTCAGAGTAGTCCAGGCTTCACTTAACCCCTGTTATGCCTGGGGATTAAACGTATCTTACATTCTCCCAGAGAAATAAATCCTCTCGATATCCACAGTGGCTGCTAAATAAAAATCCTTCATCTTGACAATATACTTTATATCCACCGGGTACCATAAACATAAGTGTTAACTCCTCACCGAGAACCTGATACTAAGAATACACTTTTTTGGAGGGAGGACGGACTACCTGTAGACCTCTATTAGTAATCTGTTCCAGAATTGTTATTTCTTCAACTATTTTTCAGAGTTTGCCGGTAAATCTTCTGGACACTATGGACTCTGGGCTTGTCGTTGAGAGTGGTTAAATAAAAAAATCCAGTCTTACCGCAGAACCCCATAAGGTTTAGCTTCAAGTTGTACAATGAAAATGTATGAATCCTGATCTTTTATTTTTGTTAGGTCACACGATGGATCATTTGTTTCCAAACGCAATCAACTTAGATGATGTCTGTGGTCATAAATCAGCCAAGAGGAGCTCAGGAAAAGACAGATAAAAGAGTTAACAGACCTTCCCCTCTCATACCGTCAGAACGAGGTCGATTCACAGTTAACTCATTCTGCAGGCAGCAATAGTCAGTGCAACCAGGGTCGGACTGTCTGGCGGGACACCAGAGGATTCTCCGGTGGGCCCCGGATCCTCGGTGGGCATGAGCATGTAGGAGATCAGCTCTTACCGGACATTGAATACACTGTGGCTTTAAGAAACTATGCTCCCCACTGGGTTTTCCACTTGTGGACTGGTCGTTCCCCCTGCTTCTTGGTCTGTACTGAGAGAGGGAAATGAACCAGGAAGCAGAGGGACCTCATGTGAGAAGCTCCTGCCTGTTCCTGATAAAGAGAGACTATAAAAAGAAACTGTAAATCTCTGGAAAGATAAGAGTTCAGACTTTATCAAGATTTGTTGTCAGGACTGTGTCAAGAATAGAGAAATTCATCCCTTTTTGAAGAACGTTTTCCCTGAAGGCTGGTGACCTGAGGTAAAACACAGAGTAGCAGCCATTTTACCTCAGTGAACGTGAAGCAAGATTTGCCTGCCTGCAGAAAGAAGAAATCCAATATACAGAGGAAAGGTCTCGAGTGACGTGATGATTCTGCTCGGTTATACCAGGAACAAGCGGCGGCCGCCATCTGCGTCTGATCTGCGCAACAGTGAGTGACTCACCAGTGGTGAATTGTGTTAGGGTTTAGTGTAGTTTTCTTTAGTTAGGACGCTGCAGCAGCGTGGCCCGATTAGTGGAAAGCCAGATAGGGGATTAGCATAGAATAGTTTGTGAAACTTGATGTGTACTGTTGTATTTAGCTTTCATTGCCATAGCTGGAGCATAGTTTTGTGACTCGCTTCAGCTATAACTTCATATATATATGTTATTAGTATTGTCTTTGTGAATACTGTTATTCTCACGTCCCGTCATATAATCCCTTTGTACATAATAAAGCCGGAGGTTTGTTTCAGCCTTCTCGTCTTCTGTGCCGTACCTGAATCCTACATTGCGGTGTTCTTTGGACACCGCTACAAGCAGATTGTAGAGGGGGCCTGTTGGTAACTTTGCTGGCTTCAACTGAATGTGCATCCCAGGATGCACATTCAGTTGAAATGTATTATGGTGCAGAAAGCCACCGATGTGCAGGAGCCACCTGTATTTTACAGTTGTCACTCCACTATAACGGGGATGACGGCTAGCAGATATTTGCATATAGCTACAGTGTGGGCCCTAGAGTCAATTCCTCTTGTTGAACCCAGACATCCCAGTCCAACCCTGAGTGCAACACAGAGGCTATAGAAGGCAAACAATGCAAATTTTTTCATGAAACCCAATAGCAAAAGTTATTTTTAGCCCCAAATACATATATTTAAGTAAAAAAAAGGAAAATTTAAGAAAGAAAAACGAAAACTGTCTGCAAATTTGGATTTATGACTCATATTTTTCTCGCAAAGAAAAATGGGTCATGAAGATGACCATTGTAGTCGGCTACTGTGTAGGAACTTTAATGTTGCAGTGAATGCTTTGATCATTAGTGTCCCATTAATTATTTTTCAGCAGCCATAGATTGCACAAATAGTTTTGGGCTTTATGATGTCACAGCCCACAGCCCATATTGTGGGATACATCCTTACTATGTCAATAAATGACTCCACTGATAATATTTATATTTATACCGCAGCCATTATTATCTGATTATGTAACGTTACATTCCATTTATATTCATGTTCTCACAGGTAAAAATAATTTTCAGTAAATATCACATGTGATTGTTCTCGTTTTTTTTTTTTTTTGAGGCATTTGCATTTGATATACCGGCTAAATAATAGTGTTTCCAAGACAATTATGTCAATAGTGTATAATTGTGGAACTCTTTAAGTATTGCAGTGTCTGAAGAGTCCGACAGAAAGTATAAAAGGGGTTGTCCAGGACTAGAAATACATATCTGGTTTCAGCCATATTCACTTCAATCAAGATGAGCCGCAATACTTACCAAAATCCATGGAATGGTGTGGCGCTATTTTTGGAAGAAAGTGTCCATGTTGGTGGGAACTGTGGGTTCATCATATTGTGTTAAGTGCATGTTTGTGGGGGCACTGTGGGGGCATCCTACTCTGTGGGGGGGGGTCACTGTGAGGCATCAAACTATATGGCTGGGAATCGTGAGTCCATTAAACTGTGTTGGGGGCATCTTTGTTTGTGGGGGACTGTGAGGGCACCATACTGCATGAGAGAACACTGTGTGACATCATACTATGTGGGTGGAGACTGGGATATGTATGTGTATGGGGGAAATCCTTGTGGGGGGCACTGTGGGGAATTTTTACTGTGTGGGGGTCACTGTGGGATATCATACTATGTGGGTGGGAACTATGGGTCCATCATACTATGTTGGGATCATCTTTGTGTGGGGAGACACTGTGGGGGCATCATACTGTGTGGGTGTGGCGTCCCTGAGGGTTCAGTCGCCACAGAGGTACTGCACCTCACCCAGAGGTGTGGTATCTCCTTCTCTCAGGTAAGGAGGGAGTGCTGCCCGGAACCCCAACACCTGCATCCAACACTACACTACTCCAGGCCGGCTGGAAGGGCAAGATGCAATGTGTTTCCTGCTGAGCCCTGTCCCTGGCTGGAGTGGGGGGAACCAAAGGTAGGGGGAACCAGTAGTGGGTGTGGGTGGAGGAAGCAGTTTAGTGGAGCACCATGGTAGGAGATATATAATGGGAAGCCATCTTAGGGTGGCAGGTCAGAACAGTTGAGAGCAGTTCAGAAGAACAGCTCAGGAGGACAGTCAGGGAGCAGAGTCTCATTAGGAGCTCTGCTCCACAAGTAGGGCCCAGTCCTAGAGGCCCAGGAGGGGAGCAGAGGAGTAGGCTCCGGTCTAAGGAAGGGATCCCAAGGGGTACGGCGAGTGCAGGACGGCACCCGTACGCCCCGAATCTGTCAGAAGACAGAGGGATCGTAGTCCGCAAGAAGGGGACCGGCCCCTGGTTCAGTCGTGTAACTTCAAGTCTCGGCTGGGAAAACCGGAGGCTTCTGGCTTATATAGTCAGTTGCCGAAGCCGCATTCTAATCCCCGTGAGGGTCAAGCAGGTCCGGGAACTCCAACGGACAGGAGGGACTTCAGAGCACCTGAGCGGGATTGAGAGTGGGCAGCGCAGGGCAGGAGGGAGAAAGACCCAGCGTGAAGACGGTCTAGCTAGGAACACAAGAAAGTGGGGTCCTGCCAGGTGCTCCTAATCTGCCTGAGGAAGTGCTGAACCCCTGCCTGGTGAACGCAGCGCGACGTGGGAGGCTGACACCTGTACAGTGCACTACTGGAACTGTCATAAGAACTGTGAGTAAAAACTTGGATGACTGCACTGCACTGCCTCCGTCCCTTCTTTCATCGGCGCCATCTTTCCCTCCCTGCACTACAACGCCCAGCGCAACTCACACTACCTACACTGCCCTGGAGCAAGCCCTACCTGTGGAGAGCCACACCATCCCTGCTGCCATAACACCAGCTCCAGAGGACTGCTCCGCAGCGGCGGCTCCCTTTAACCGCAATCCACAGGTGGCGTCACGAACTTTCCAAATCCCCTATAAATTAATATTCCCCTTTTTAGTGACCGCCCTGGGCCACGGACCGGGCCAGCCACCGTGATATCCCGTGACCGGCTGCCGAGTACCCCACGGCCCTGGGGGCGCTTCATGGGGAGACACTGTGGGGCACCATACTATATGAGTGGGGATTGTGGTCCTATTATATTGTCTGGGTGGATGGGTGGAAATCATTGTGTGGGGGGGGGGACACTGTGGAGGCATCATACTGTTTGGGGGAATCATTGTATGTGAAGGCAATGTGGAGGCATCATACTGTTTGGGGGAATCATTGTATGTGGAGGCCATGTGGGGGCATCATACTGTTTGGGGGAATCATTGTATGTGGAGGCAATGTTGGATATCATACTGTATGGGGGAATCATTGTATGTGGAGGCAATGTTGGATATCACACTGTTTGGGGGAATCATTGTATGTGGAGGCAATGTGGGGCATCATACTGTTTGGGAGATTAATTGTATGTGGAGGCAATGTTGGATATCATACTGTTTGGGGGGATCATTGTATGTGGAGGCAATGTGGGGCATCATAGTGTTTGGGAGATTAATTGTATGTGGAGGCAATGTTGGATATCATACTGTTTGGGGGAATCATTGTATGTGGAGGCAATGTGGGGCATCATAGTGTTTGAGAGAATCATTGTATGTGGAGGCAATGTTGGATATCATACTGTTTGGGGGGATCATTGTATGTGGAGGCAATGTGGGGCATCATACTGTTTGGGGAAATCATTGTATGTGGAGGCAATGTGGGGCATCATACTGTTTGGGGAAATGATTGTATGTGGAGGCAATGTGGGGCATCATACTGTTTGGGGAAATCATTGTATGTGGAGGCAATGTGGGGCATCATACTGTTTGGGGAAATCATCAGGCCGGCTGGAAGGGCAAGATGCAATGTGTTTCCTGCTGAGCCCTGTCCCTGGCTGGAGTGGGGGGAACCAAAGGTAGGGGGAACCAGTAGTGGGTGTGGGTGGAGGAAGCAGTTTAGTGGAGCACCATGGTAGGAGATATATAATGGGAAGCCATCTTAGGGTGGCAGGTCAGAACAGTTGAGAGCAGTTCAGAAGAACAGCTCAGGAGGACAGTCAGGGAGCAGAGTCTCATTAGGAGCTCTGCTCCACAAGTAGGGCCCAGTCCTAGAGGCCCAGGAGGGGAGCAGAGGAGTAGGCTCCGGTCTAAGGAAGGGATCCCAAGGGGTACGGCGAGTGCAGGACGGCACCCGTACGCCCCGAATCTGTCAGAAGACAGAGGGATCGTAGTCCGCAAGAAGGGGACCGGCCCCTGGTTCAGTCGTGTAACTTCAAGTCTCGGCTGGGAAAACCGGAGGCTTCTGGCTTATATAGTCAGTTGCCGAAGCCGCATTCTAATCCCCGTGAGGGTCAAGCAGGTCCGGGAACTCCAACGGACAGGAGGGACTTCAGAGCACCTGAGCGGGATTGAGAGTGGGCAGCGCAGGGCAGGAGGGAGAAAGACCCAGCGTGAAGACGGTCTAGCTAGGAACACAAGAAAGTGGGGTCCTGCCAGGTGCTCCTAATCTGCCTGAGGAAGTGCTGAACCCCTGCCTGGTGAACGCAGCGCGACGTGGGAGGCTGACACCTGTACAGTGCACTAGTGGAACTGTCATAAGAACTGTGAGTAAAAACTTGGATGACTGCACTGCACTGCCTCCGTCCCTTCTTTCATCGGCGCCATCTTTCCCTCCCTGCACTACAACGCCCAGCGCAACTCACACTACCTACACTGCCCTGGAGCAAGCCCTACCTGTGGAGAGCCACACCATCCCTGCTGCCATAACACCAGCTCCAGAGGACTGCTCCGCAGCGGCGGCTCCCTTTAACCGCAATCCACAGGTGGCGTCACGAACTTTCCAAATCCCCTATAAATTAATATTCCCCTTTTTAGTGACCGCCCTGGGCCACGGACCGGGCCAGCCACCGTGATATCCCGTGACCGGCTGCCGAGTACCCCACGGCCCTGGGGGCGCTTCATGGGGAGACACTGTGGGGCACCATACTATATGAGTGGGGATTGTGGTCCTATTATATTGTCTGGGTGGATGGGTGGAAATCATTGTGTGGGGGGGGGGACACTGTGGAGGCATCATACTGTTTGGGGGAATCATTGTATGTGAAGGCAATGTGGAGGCATCATACTGTTTGGGGGAATCATTGTATGTGGAGGCCATGTGGGGGCATCATACTGTTTGGGGGAATCATTGTATGTGGAGGCAATGTTGGATATCATACTGTATGGGGGAATCATTGTATGTGGAGGCAATGTTGGATATCATACTGTATGGGGGAATCATTGTATGTGGAGGCAATGTTGGATATCACACTGTTTGGGGGAATCATTGTATGTGGAGGCAATGTGGGGGCATCATACTGTTTGGGAGATTAATTGTATGTGGAGGCAATGTTGGATATCATACTGTTTGGGGGAATCATTGTATGTGGAGGCAATGTGGGGCATCATAGTGTTTGAGAGAATCATTGTATGTGGAGGCAATGTTGGATATCATACTGTTTGGGGGGATCATTGTATGTGGAGGCAATGTGGGGCATCATACTGTTTGGGGAAATCATTGTATGTGGAGGCAATGTGGGGCATCATACTGTTTGGGGAAATGATTGTATGTGGAGGCAATGTGGGGCATCATACTGTTTGGGGAAATCATTGTATGTGGAGGCAATGTGGGGCATCATACTGTTTGGGGAAATCATTGTATGTGGAGGCAATGTGGGGCATCATACTGTTTGGGGGGATCATTGTATGTGGAGGCAATGTGGGGGCATCATACTGTTTGGGGGGATCATTGTATGTGGAGGCAATGTGGGGGCATCATACTGTTTGGGGAAATCATTGTATGTGGAGGCAATGTGGGGCATCATACTGTTTGGGGGGATCATTGTATGTGGAGGCAATGTGGGGCATCATACTGTTTGGGGGGATCATTGTATGTGAGGCAATGTGGGGGCATCATGCTGTGTGGGGGGATCATTGTATGTGAAGGCAATGTGGGGGCATCATACTGTTTGGGGGGATCATTGTATGTGAGGCAATGTGGGGGCATCATGCTGTGTGGGGGGATCATTGTATGTGAAGGCAATGTGGGGGCATCATACTGTTTGGGGGAATCATTGTATGTGGAGGCAATGTTGGATATCATACTGTATGGGGGAATCATTGTATGTGCAGGCAATGTTGGATATCACACTGTTTGGGGGAATCATTGTATGTGGAGGCAATGTGGGGCATCATACTGTTTGGGAGATTAATTGTATGTGGAGGCAATGTTGGATATCATACTGTTTGGGGGGATCATTGTATGTGGAGGCAATGTGGGGCATCATAGTGTTTGGGAGAATCATTGTATGTGGAGGCTATGTTGGATATCATACTGTTTGGGGGGATCATTGTATGTGGAGGCAATGTGGGGCATCATACTGTTTGGGGAAATCATTGTATGTGGAGGCAATGTGGGGCATCATACTGTTTGGGGGGATCATTGTATGTGAGGCAATGTGGGGGCATCATGCTGTGTGGGGGGATCATTGTATGTGAAGGCAATGTGGGGGCATCATACTGTTTGGGGGGATCATTGTATGTGAGGCAATGTGGGGGCATCATGCTGTGTGGGGGGATCATTGTATGTGAAGGCAATGTGGGGGCATCATACTGTTTGGGGGGATCATTGTATGTGAGGCAATGTGGGGGCATCATGCTGTGTGGGGGTACTCTAAGGAACTGTATGGCTTAGGTGTGTGGCCAATTAACCCATTAGTTGTTTTTTTTGGAGGGGGGAACGGTGTACCTAGAGCAAGTCATCGCAAACAAGACAAGGACGCATAAACTATATGCAGATGTTGCTCTTGCTTAGTTTCAGACTCCGGACCCCAGTGCTCTAAGCATATTATATAATATTAGCTTGTTTGCAGCCCAAAGTACAGTTTACCCATATCTCTGGGGCTGGGGTGTGTACACATGTTCCAAATGTTAAAGGCCATGTATCAGTGACTCTGTATATATCTTTGGGGAATGTTGGAGTTATCTCTGCCTTTTTGCTTATGTCATTTTGTAACTCTCAATTCCCATTATATAGACCCCTTTGTAAGTAAAGCCTCTCCTAGTTGTGCATGGAGAAGGAAGGCAGGACTTCAAAGCAAAGGGAATAGTATTGGAGTACGTCACTTAGAATTCAACAGAGACCAGGGATTTAGCTGGTGTAATACGTAATTGTTACAATTAGTACTTTCATCGCACCCCGTACTTACTTCATGTCACTCACACTGAGTCAGCATGACCTCACCGGCAGAACTCGGCACAAACCCCCAACCTCTAATGTTACACTCTCATTGTGCAGTGAAGTTCCTTTAATCCAATGGGACTGGACAGGCACGGGATTATAAGATTTTCTGGATAATTGAATGATCACTGAAAAGTATATTACATACATATATAGAGGATAAAATTCATGGTGACATCCCGGCATATTTGGATTTCAAATCTGAAGCGCAGGTCAGTTTATGCAAGAGCATCTGGACAATTGATTTTTCATTCTCATGTAATGGGTAAAATCTGTATTCAGTGAAGATAGGGATGACAGTTGGTGCTTTTAAAATTCTATGGAGAAGGGAGGAGCTAGTGGAATACACAGACATTCTACTAGAAGTCCACCTGAAGCAACAGTTACGGTTTTCCATAGAACTTTATAAACTCCAACTGTCATGTTTTATTTCAGTAATGGGAAAATCTGTATTCATTGAAGATACATTTTACCAGTGAATTAAGAATTTTGAGAATGAAAGATGGGTCCAATACAAGAAGCAGATATCACTGATGAGATATAAAGTTTTGTATTTTAATGTTGATTTATTAAAATAAAAAATAAAATGACGGCTACTTTTTAAAACTTTTGCACTGTATGCCTTCAATATACTCTGTGTTGCACTGAGAATCTGTCACTGAGCTCATTTTATGTCTTTTTCTAAGCTCAGCTGAAGAAAGAGTCAGCACTCTATCCTCCAAAATGAACTCTAATTTCTTTATTTCAAAGATCATGTGCATAGACAACATTAAAAGTAAGCATGAGAGCATTTACTGACGCGTTTCAGAATTTTTCTGAGTTACCCTCAACTGATCTTTGACCACAGACCAGATCAACGTTGAACGTGCGGGGAAGCAAGAGCTTGTAAAAACCCAACTGTGTAAAATTTTTGCAAAAATTTCTGAGCCCCAAATACATAAATTGAAATGAAAAAAAAAAACCTCAAAATGTCAATAGTGGTGGACAACCCCTTTGAGTGACTGCACCATAATCTCACTCTTAGGGCCCTTTCACACAGCATTTTCTCCTATGTTCAGTGGCAATGTCGGGAGGGTTCATTGCGAGGGTTTTTAAGCTCCGACGGGACCACTGAATGTAGGAGAAAACTCTGTGTGAAAGGGACTTTTCAACTGCTAGAAAGAAGGGTTAGAAGCGCTCAGTTGATCGTCGAAGACACAAGCAGATCTATAAGATGGTATACAGCTATCCTCGCCTCTCAGAGGTGACTTAATTCTGGAACCTTGGTGACCAATCTACTCTGGTTTTGCTGAAATGACCTTTAAGCTGATGTCACGTCAAGCGTTGGTGATCGGCCACATGACGCCATAATGTGTCCATCGGATATGGCTTTATGAAATAGCCAAAAAAAAGGACAAAAAGTAAGAAGAAACTCTACCAGATGATGAGCATCGGAAACAAAAACATAGAAATGTACTGAAGGGTATAACAAGGAAAATTGTAATATGGCAAAAACAGATTTTTTTGACGAAAACCAGACATGTGACACAGAATTATGACCGCTTTGGGCTTTTTCAGTTTCCGGAAACGGTTTCCGGCTACGAGAGTGGTTGGCGAGTCATATAATTGATCATGCAAGTTGGGGCATTAGTTGCATTCCCAGACTACACCCAGCTGGTTTCCTGCACCGTAGACAGATTCCCAGACTGGGGTGGCACAGCTGAATTTACAGTTGGGGTATTGCACACAAACCCATAACTTAGGAATGTAGGGCAGAAGGAGAGCTTCATCTCTAAAAGCAGTACTAGCTTGCTAAGCGTGTCAAATTTAAGGAGCCGGCCCTGCCCAGTGTAATTCTTTACACAGACACGTCACTATGTGATTACTCAACACAAGGTTCATTATATATAATTATACGTCAGGTAGATGCATCCGCCACACAAGGCGGTGATAAATCAGAGGCTGAATGATATCTGACTTAACGATATAGTTGGCCAATAAGATGTATACGGGAAACCGCAATTATTATGTTGTGGGCTGTAACATCTATTATTTATTTTTTTAACAAAGTTATAATGTTGCCATGCTCCCGAATAGCTTAGTTCCCATCGTGGGCAAGGACGTGTTGCAGATTTCAGCTTTCAGCAGAATCATTCAGCACTCCGACATACAGCAACCATTATCTACATCAATATAATGTGGAGCATAAAGGAAGAACTCCTGTCTGCTCTTCCAGGCTTGAGCAAAACTCCCAAAATTCAATTCGGAGGTTCTGACTCAATTCAGTCGGAGATTGAATAAATTCTGTGGAAACTGAATCAGTCATGAAGAACTAATAAACTGTTATACACATCTCACTTTGGCCCTCCCCAAACCTGTGGATCCTTTTCAATCAACTCATTTTCCTTCTTTTTTTCCCTGGAGGTCTTCTGGTGGCATCGACACTACTAACTGGGTTCCACGCTGTTTTTTGGGCATGACGCCTGTCAGTTATAGCACATCATATACATTGTGCACTTTATGACAGTGTAGGGCCTTGTAATTCAGAGGTGGTGGCACCACAAGAAGACCAGTGGGGAAAAGAAGAAGGAAGAGGAGATGATCTGAGGACTGGATAGGTAACGGGTGGTGCGGTGGCAGCTGCAGGACATGTGTGAGGAAGACAGAGGAAAATTAGTATTATTATAGAATCCAGAATCCAGCAAAAAAGTGCTTGAATCCACAAATTTTGTGAAATTGGGAACAAATTCAATTAGTTTAGAATTGATTCGCTTATCTGTGTGCACAACACAGTACCTCCACAACATAAGTCTGCAGCTGTTTTGTACTACAACTCAAAGAAGAGGCTGCGGCAAGGCATTTTTCAGGACCAGCTTGATATTAGCCATTACTTCTAATAGATGTCAGTGTGGTAGCTGCTCTTCTATTGTTCTACACCCAGAATTGGGATGACTATATATGATTAGGCAAATTATTAAGGTATTATTAGCTGGCCAGTAGCTACCTTCGGGAGAAGAAGGTAGGTGGCTATCTCAGGCCTACCTGGACTCATAACCACTGAAGTATAGCCCCATTTAGGGGGATTCTGAATTGGAGCTGTCCAGTACTGATGAGGGGTGAGAACACCGAAACAGCTGTCTACAGATGTCTGGTTTGTCTAATAACACTAGTCATGTTTCAAGACTCGATTATTGATTGGACATTAGATGACATTGTAGCTACCTACGGCTGTCATTAGAAAGTGTTTTCTTCAGCCTGATGGAGCATTTTCTCCATACAACAGCTGGATCTCCTCAATGAGCACCACCAGTATCCCCCAGAGTGATTCAATCATAATTTCACAGATGGCTTCTCAAGAACATAGACTAGAAGACTGACCTTTTATTGATAAGTGGCACCAGAAACATTAAGGCCAGGGCTTTATAGCAACATCTGTGGCCTGCATAGATAACAGGAGGAGTTTGCTTTTCCCACCTTTGTCCTCTCTTTGATACCATGTGCCATTATGTTGCAGTCACATTGCACTTGTCGGCACACAGTAATGATAGTAGCCTTTGGCTAGAACATGATGTTACTGCATAACGACACCGTATCACATGTCGCCATGCTGCTCCACTCTGCTAACATATAAAAGTCTTATACACATAGATTTAGTCTAATGTTAAGAGCATCTGTCATTATGAGTAAGAACAATAATCTCTACTGCTTTATATCTATTTTAGATGTAGTTCAGCCATGACGAGGAGCTTGAGGAGTGGTTTTTGGCCCGTTTATGCAGGCCACTATCATGCAAGCAGTACTTAGCAGCAGGCTCGGGGTGTTACAAATTTGTCTAGGGTACTGCACTCCCCATTTACTTTTACACCACTTCTGGAATCTGCACCTACAGGAACCACCAACCTTTGAGATATCCCAGAGGGTTGACATACCTCCGATGAGCCCAAAATTCCACCATAATAATGGACTTCATCCCTGACTCCTTCATGCTGAAAGGAAGAAGAGTTCTCATCTGGGTACTGAATTGAAATGGTTGACAATTGTCACTTCTTCTCCTTCAGAATACATTTATTCCTACCTTTCCTACTATTTCCTACTACAAGGTGCCATCCTAATCCCATAATCTCATCCTCCACCTCTGTTACAGCACTACCTCTTCTAACCAAACCAAGTCATGCCCGGCCCTCCAATATTACTGTAGCAGGTCAGTTCCTATCAAGATATTGTAGTCATGCCCGACCCTCCACTATTACTGTACCTGGTCAGTTCCTATCAAGATTTTATAGTCATGCCCGGCCCTCCACTATTACTGTATCTGGTTAGTTCCTATCAAGATGTTGTAGTCATGCCCGGCCCTCCACTATTACTGTACCTGGTCAGTTCCTATTAAGATGTTGTAGTCATGCCCGGCCCTCCACTATTACTGCACCTGATCAGTTCCTATCAAGATGTTGAAGTCATGCCCGGCCCTCCACTATTACTGCACCTGATCAGTTCCTATCAAGATGTTGTAGTCATGCCCGGCCCTCCACTATTACTGCACCTGGTCAGATTCTATCAAGATGTTGTATATTAACTACATAGTTTGGGTCTTTTCACTCCTTTTACATGACTTCTGTTAAAGTATTACTCTTCCCACACTGCTTTCTGAGTGGGTAGACTACTCCTATTGTAATACCTTTGTGATGTTTTACCCTCTATACATATATCACATATATGATGTGCCCTCAACTTTGCTCCCTTATTACAGAAAGAGAAAAACTGCAGTTGTATCTCCCTCCTCCCTTCTATTTCATGCCTGTTAAAACTATAGTGTTCCATATAGATTTTTGGGAGACTATGGAGGACTCTAAACATTTACAGTGCAACTACAATTCTTTATGACCCCTTCAAGTTATACAAACTTGTAAGGGTGTGAGGGCCAAGTCTTATACATGGATGTGTATAGCTTGTTAAAGTCTCACCATCAAAACACTTATTTACAGGTCTTCCAGTATTGAGGTGCATCACTTGACAACGCTTCAGAAGCTGAACCTTAGAATAGTACATAAGTAGACTAATCCCACTCTGTGGTCAACAGTGTGCCTGGGGTCCTGGGCTTGCGCCATCATCTTTACTCTGTTGCATTGTTACATCTCTCTTTTGGGGTCTTAGTGAGGCCCAAGTTCATACTCGTTGCTTCCCTGTGGTCTCACACACAACTGAGGGCTCTCATCACTAGTATCTTCTGACAGTCCCACTGGGCCCTAGCCCACCTCTCATACAGTCTCAGGGTGGTCCTCTCCTGGGTTTCTATCTCCTAACAACCTTAGGCCAACTACTTGGCTCAACTTGACTCCAGTACAGTATTACCATGTTTGTAACTAAGCCATCTCTCACTGTGAGGATTCTGTTCTTCTCTCTATACCATCTTCACTGTATCATCTCACTATCCCTATCTGTCCCGGGGAACGGTGGGGACTATAGCCAATTGACTGTACTTCAGCACAACGTGACCTACAGCTATCCCTACTTCCTAGTATTCTAGTCTTCATTTCTTTTCTCTAGAACTCACTCCTATTCCTGGCAGAAGAATCCATTGTTCTATTCCCCACATAAGGACACTGCCACTACCAGGTCTCACTGTAGGAAGTAGGCATTTTTATAAATTCCTGGTGCCTACAGTGAAACATGGTGGAGGCTGTGTCCTTATATGGGGCTGCATGAGTACCACTAGTGTCATAGAGCTACATTTCATTAATGTTATCATGAATTCACAGATGTACTACTCTATATTGAAAGAGAAGATGCCGCCATCATTCCGTGCCCTTGGTAGATGTGAACTTTTCCAAAATGACAATGATCCAAAACACACATCTGTTGCATTTCTGAAGAATTTGAGTAAAACTGAAGCATTTGTAATGAAAGTTATATTATTAACTTTACTTTTATGTTTTGAGTTAAATAAATGTTTTACGAAAATCAGTCTTGTCAAAAGTTTGGAAATTGTTCTTGTTTTCAGAGAGATATTGATTAAAATCTTACTTTTCAAAAGGGGGTGTACTCATTTATGCTGAGCCCTGTACATAGAAAAAGGAATAAACATTTTTTCCCCTACTCTTACACCCTGACCCCTGACTCCCCATATACACAATGATGAGATAATGTATAAGATTCAGAAGTTCGTACGGTTTACCCAACCCTACTGTATACCTTTGGGTGTGTCTTCTCCCTAAGCTATATATTACCATATACCTTTTATCCTATATACATTATCAGTGTTTTTTATGTACTGTTTTTTTGCTATTTGTGCTGTTGCTTGGAAACTCTCACTTCTTGTGATTTATCTACTGTATCACGCTCCATCAGTATGCTCTGACACCAAAGATAAGGCAGCAATAAGGAGAAGGAGTGTTCAAGCAATGGTTATCATTACCTTCCATGCAAAATGCATGCATTGTATCTCATGTGACAAGGAAGTAAAATCTGAAAAATAAAGTGACTGTTAGGATATATGGATATATTTCCAAGGAAAATATCAACATAGCACAAGTGAAATTTGGGAAAATGGGAAATTTTTCAATGAATTCTAATCCTGGAGAAGGACATCATGGTCAGAAGAAGAGAAGGAACAAGGTGAAGAGGAAGACCAGCAATCTAATAGCGAAGAGAAAGACCAGCGACCAGATGGCGAAGAGGAAGACTAACAACCCCATGGCGAAGAGGAAGACCAGAAACCCGATGGTGAAGAGGAAGACCAGCAACCCGATGGTGAAGAGGAAGACTAGCAACCCGACAGTGAAGAGGAAGACCAGCAACCCGATGGCAAAGAGGAAGACCAGCAACCCAACGGCGAAGAGGAAGACCAGCAACCCGACGGTGAGGAGGAAGGTCAACAACCCGACGGTGAAGAGGAAGACCAGCAACCCGACGGTGAGGAGGAAGGTCAACAACCCGACGGTGAAGAGGAAGACCAGCAATCCGATGGCGAAGAGGAAGACCAGCAACCCGATGGCTTGATACTATCAATATAATGGCGCAGAAGACCCTGGTGGACCTATCTAGGCTTGCACAAGATCAATCTTCCTACAGAGTGTTCATCCATCAAGTTGATGTTCTAGACCTGTCTCTATCTTGTTGTTAAACTAGCATTCCCTGACAGCCTGCTGTCTCATTGACCTTGGCCATATTCCCCATCAAGGCATATGAGCATCATTTAGACAAGGTACTTGCTCAGGACCCCCTCTGTGGACCAAACCAGAACACCTCTACTTACATGGACTGCCATTGATTTAAATAGTCAACATGTAATACCCATCATAAAGAGTGGACAATCTAGGAGCAATACCCATCCGACAGCACTTTATCTCAGCCAAAGCAACTATTCACAAGGGGTCTCAGAAGCAGAGGGATTTTCTGTAATTAGACAACTCTTCAATTATTGCATAATTAAAGGATCTAAAAAATGTAATAGATAAAATAAATTTGCTTGGATTTGTAGATTAGCTGTAATCTGTAGACAGAGTTTTTAATTTCCCTGCAGTGCCTCCATAGGAAAAGTGGAGCATTACACTGTGCCCTTTGAAAACTAATAGATTTCTTATGTAATGTATGGGCATGAGGGGCCCCCAAAGAGAGAGACTGTCTTTGCACCCACTCTCTACTCCAGCTAATTGGTGGATGTCCCAAATGAGAGACTTATTTAATAATCAGACAACCTTTTAAAGGGGTTGTCAGGGACTTTAACATTGATGGCCTATCCTTAGGATAGGTCATCAATGTTGGATCGGGTGAGCCAACCGGCACCCCGCCGATCAGTTGTTCCCGGTGCTCAGTTGCGAAGCTGCACAGCAGAGCTCCATCGACTGTATAGTGGCCGCGGATAGGTACTGCATATCCACCTAAAAATTGATTTCAATAGGTGGCGGATACGTAGTGCCCCACTGCGGCCACTATTCCATCGTAGGAGATGTGCTGTGCAGCTCCACAACTGAGCAGTTCCTGCTGGGTGTCGCACACCCACTGATCAGACATTGATGACCATCAATATTAAAGTCCCTGACAACCCCTTTAAAGAGGATCTGTCACTTGCTATAAATATGTTTTGAAATTTTTTTTGCCTGGCCCTCTCTTTCCTGCATGTAAAGCTAATATTTTTAGCCATAGAGGTGCAGTCCCTAACTCTTTTCTCATTTTGAGGATCACGCCCCTTTGGCTAACAAGAATAGATTTATATACAAGGAAGAGGGGGCCGTATCTCAGGGACAGACAGGAGCAGGAACAAAAGAAAAACAACCTCAGATTCAGTAGAACAACAGCATTTAGACCAAACAAAGCAATTATAGATTGATAGCAAGTGACAGGTCCTTGATAAATGGCAAAAACTCCGGTCCCCTAAGAGGTGGTGTATGCTATCTCTCTTATATGTCATGATGAATGGTACAGAAATAAATATGGCTCTCTGAAACAGAATTATTACTTATTTATTTGGCAAAGATTGATACATAGTGTAGTTATAACATACTTAGCATTTCTGGACTCCTAAGCTCATTGTTATATTTTTTAATTGCAAATTGTCATGCTATTGCCAAGATAATTGTAATAAAATTAAAATATTATGGTCTTGGTATATTTGCAAGTTAGTACAATCATCCTGTCATTTATATATTGTTGTACATATGTACTGCATGTATACTTAAAGAATGGCAATAAAAACTAAAAATACACTTATAATTTACTGTAAATGTAAAGATTCCCTAGATACATTCCTTCCTAAGATGTGATGATGAAAAATAACTTTCTGAATGAGAAGCCCTACTCCTGCTCTATATATAAATATACAGTATATATATACATTACAGACCAAATGTTTGGACACACCTTCTCATTTAAAGATTTTTCTGTATTTTCATGACTATGAAAATTGTACATTCACACTGAAGGCATCAAAACTATGAATTAACACATGTGGAATTATATACTTAACAAAAAAGTGTGAAACAACTGAAAATATGTCTTATATTCTAGGTTCTTCAAAGTAGCCACCTTTTGCTTCGATGACTGCTTTGCACACTCTTGGCATTCTCTTGATGAACTTCAAGAGGTAGTCACCGAAAATGGTTTTCACTTCACAGGTGTGCCCTGTCAGGTTTAATAAGTGGGATTTCTTACCTTTTAAATGGGGTTGGGACCATCAGTTGTGTTGTGCAGAAGTCTGGTGGATACACAGCTGATAGTCCTACTGAATAGACTGCTAGAATTTGTATTATGGCAAGAAAAAAGCAGCTAAGTAAAGAAAAACGAGTGGCCATCATTACTTTAAGAAATGATGGTCAGGCAGTGCGAAAAATTGGAAAACTTTGAAAGTGTCCCCAAGTGCAGTTGCAAAAACCATCAAGCGCTACAAAGAAACTGTCTCACATGAAGACCGCCCCAGGAAAGGAAGATCAAGAGTCACCTCTGCTTCTGAGGATAAGTTTATCCGAGTCACCAGCCTCAGAAATCGCAGGTTAACAGCAGCTCAGATTAGAGACCAGGTCAATGCCACATAGAGTTCTAGCAGCAGACACATCTCTACAACAACTGTTAAGAGGAGACTTTGTGCAGCAGGCCTTCATGGTAAAATAGCTGCTAGGAAACCACTGCTAAGGACAGGCAACAAGAAGAGACTTGTTTGGGCTAAAGAACACAAGGAATGGACATTAGACCAGTGGAAATCTGTGCTTTGGTCTGATGAGTCCAAATTTGAGATCTTTGGTTCCAACCACCGTGTCTTTGTGCGACTCAGAAAAGGTGAACGGATGGACTCTACATGCCTGGTTCCCACCGTGAAGCATGGAGGAGGAGGTGCGATGGTGTGGGGGTGCTTTGCTGGTGACACTGTTGGGGATTTATTCAAAATTGAAGGCATACTGAACCAGCATGGCTACCACAGCATCTTGCAGCAGCATGCTATTCCATCCGGTTTGAGTTTAGTTGGACCATCATTTATTTTTCAACAGGACAATGACCCCAAACACACCTCCAGGCTGTGTAAGGGCTATTTGACCAAGAAGGAGAGTGATGGGGTGCTACGCCAGATGATATGGCCTCCACAGTCACCAGACCTGAACCCAATCGAGATGGTTTGGGGTGAGCTGGACCGCAGAGTGAAGGCAAAAGGGCCAACAAGTGCTAAGCATCTCTGGGAACTCCTTCAAGATTGTTGGAAGACCATTTCCGGTGACTACCTCTTGAAGCTCATCAAGAGAATGCCAAGAGTGTGCAAAGCAGTCATCAAAGCAAAAGGTGGCTACTTTGAAGAACCTAGAATATAAGACATATTTTCAGTTGTTTCACACTTTTTTGTTAAGTATATAATTCCACATGTGTTAATTCATAGTTTTGATGCCTTCAGTGTGAATGTACAATTTTCATAGTCATGAAAATACAGAAAAATCTTTAAATGAGAAGGTGTGTCCAAACTTTTGGTCTGTACTGTATATATATATATATATATATATATATATATATGTGTATACTGTATATATCTGTACATCCACATATCAGTTTAAAGGATATAGACACATTTGAGGGCATTTTTTTTAACTTAAATTAATTTGTATTGGTCTAAAGTTTAGTTTTTGCAATTGTGTTTTAATAAAAAGTAGCACTGTTTGTCTTTTACAGACTGTAGAATGGGTTAACTGAGTATCCATCAGTGAGCTTTTTTTGCCAGAGAAAAACTTTTTTATTTGTCTTTTTCTGAACATCTCTCAGCTCAACTTTAAAAAATCAGCACAGAGGAGTTTAGAAAGAGATAGATAAAAAAGTTAGGGTCCGTTTAGACTGTCTGACCGGTGGCACAATGTGACCGCTGCCGTTGACACAGGCAGACCAAAGAAAACGATGCACTCTGAGTGGTCTATACTAGATTGCTCAGTGCGCATAGGTTGGCATTGTTCTCGGTAGCAGGAGGTCCTGTTTACACAGGACGATGTGCATGTGCCACCGAGCTCGATGATCTTTCATGCTTCATAAAAGATCATTTCACCCAATAAATGAGCGTTTTACTCATATATCGCGTGATCATCAGCCTGTTTACACGGCAAGATAATCGTAAGACTAGCACTTTAAACCACGCTTGTTCACTATTATCTTGCAGTGTAAATGCCCCTGTACTCTCGCTGCCAGAACAAGCTCACTGATGGATTCTCAGTTAACTCATAAGAAGGGAAACAAAGAGCCAAACAGCGGACAATATCTATTTCGTAATTTTCTCTGTGGTGGCGCTGCAGAAAAAATAAAGAGTTATTCCCAGAATCTATAGGATAGGGGATAAGTTACTGATAGCTGTGGCTCTTACTGTGGGGAGGGAAGCAAGTATGCCTGGCCTCCACTTCTTCATTCATTGTCAATGGGAGAACTGAAGAAAGATGAGTTCGGAACTTTGTTATTTCCACCGGTCCCATAAATAATGAATAGGGGGGAGATTGAGTGTGAGCAACTCCACTCCATCCAATAAGGTATATAAAATGGGTTTTGTAAATCAGACAGCCACTAAAATCCAGTCCTCCAAGATAAAAAAAAAAAAATTTATATCGACAAGCCACTTATCTGAAATAGGGCTCCTTTGTTCACTCATCACTGACAATTGGATATGTCATAGATGTATGATTGGTGGACGCTTCACAGCGTAAAACCCAAGCACGGGCTGCTCAGTCCCATGTTCTAGATGGGCAGAGAAATTTCCCCATTACTGAGATAGATGATAGTTGGTGCTTTTAAAATTCTATGTAGCGAGGAGGGAGGAGCTAGAGACACTAACATTTCCCTGCAAGTTCTCCTGAAATTACAGTTATAGTTTTCCATAAAACCTTATGAGCACCAACTGTCATCTACTTTCTCAGCAATGGGAAAATCTGTATTCACTGTAGACACATTTTACCTGTGAATGGACAATTTAGAGAGTGAATTATTAGCGCACGAAAAGAAAGAAGCTTATTTCAAAGCGTATTTTGTATATTACAAACTTTCCACGTGTACTATTAATTTCTGAGTTTTTTTTTAAAATGATGGCTACTCTTTAAAACATGAACTGTTGGGGTTCCCTGAGGATGAAAATGAAGAAAACAAGATCATCTTCCCTGACAGATTCATATCGATGAGTATCTTTCTTCACTCTTCGGCAAAGTGATTAGGTGCCCATTCAACCACTGGCACCCGAAAAATGTTCCGGTACCAATGCCCCAGCTATGACTTTGGACTCACCCAATAAACATGACGGACGTAGCTAAAATAATATAGACGCTGGAAGCTTTAATTTAAAGGGGTTGTCCGGGACTAACATAATAACAACCTATCTCATGGATAAGGTCATCAGTATAAGATCAGAGCGGGTCTGACATCCAACAACCCCACTGATCAGCATGCCGGGTGTCGGACCCCCTCTGAAATTGGTGACTTGTCCTATTTTAGTCCAGACAATCCCTTTAAACTGTGTAGTATGTCACAATAAATTCACCAGTCTATGGCCCCTTTCACATTGCGTTCTTGCCCACATTCAGTGGTCTCATTGGGGCTTGAGTCCAAATCTCCTACTCCCGGAAAAGAGGATTTAGTTTGGGCGCATGTGCCGATGGGGCCATTGACTATAGTGGTGCCAGCAGAGTCAACGTGCGCTCTGTCGTACACCATCTACTACATCTTGCTGCCTGCCTCCAGTAGGCGTATACGCCTGAAAATGGTGCACGACATAGCACACGTTGACTCTCCTGGCACCATTAAAGTCAATGGCCCCGTCAGCGCATACGCCCGAATCCTGTTTTGGGGGGTTCGGACACAAGCCTCATCGGGGCCACTGAACGTGGGCAAGAAAGCAATTAAGCATCAAAATTGTAAAGTGTTGGATATACTGCAGTGAATAAATGGGTGGCCCATTATAAATTTAGGGCATTTGCTTCAAAACACGTAGCTGTAGCTCTAGGTTGTTGTCCTGTTCCTTGTAAATAAAGTTTAGTGAAAGGAGCACTCTATTAGCATTCATTTTGTCACACAAAGCCTTAAAATGGACCTCTGGGTCTGCGTCTACACGAGCCATGTACAGTATGGTGGCTATGTGTCACCCTGCCTGGATGCCACAAGTGTAATTAAAGCTGTGTCTGAGAGCAGGGGGGGTTCTCTGGTCAGGGGAACATTAGCATGCAATGCCTCCTGTCTCAGGCCAGTAGGGGGAGCAGGCTCCCCCTATAAAAGCTGGTGCTGGGGGCAGGGTTAGGGAGAACTGGATTGCCTGTCTCAGCTCTGAGACGTGTCCCAGAGCAGAGCAGGGACAGAAAGTTGATTGCACCTAAGAGGAAGTGTGGCAGTAAGAGAGAGCCACAAGCCAGAGACAAGAGGCGAAGAGAGCCTGTCTTGGCAGAGAAAAGACTTAATTTACCAGACTTTGGTGTCTGAGGCTGGAAGGATTCCACATCCCCCAGCAGAGAACCAGTCCGCAAGGGACTGTACATTCCTTGGCCTAAGAAGCCTGGAGGCCCTGCCACAACCGAAGGGACCAGTAAAGCCGTACAAGGCTGGGAGCAGAAAGGAACCCACGTCGCAGGCCATACAGGCGAGAATACACGGAAAGCTCGGAAACGTGGGCTGTTACCCTATCAGGAGGAGATAGCCAGAAGGAGCGCAGAAAGCACGGTAGGCCTACACCCTCACCCTGACCAGGGCCAATTTCCCCGTTGCTCTCAGACATCCAGGTCCCCTCCTAGCTGGGACTGTTTGTGGGTCAGTTTACCTGTTTAGTAAAGACCCTGGACTGCAACCTGTTGTCTGTGTGCTCCTTGCTCCTCCAGCACTACCATCACTCCCACCATCCACTATACTGCCCTGGGGCCGCACTCTTCCCGTGGGGAGTCACACTACCATAGCTGCACACCTCATCAGCCCCAGCGGTCTGCATGCAGCGGCGGTTCCTAATAACCGCAATCCACGGGTGGCGTAGTCGGACATAATCAATATAACGGACTACCACTGGCCTGACCACCCTGAGCCACGGAACCGGGTTGCCACTACTACTCCCATCGTTTCCCTAATTGCCCGGATCCGAGTGCCCCACGGCCCAGGGGGCGAGTCAGCTTTGGCGTAGTCGGCAGGATTTCGTGCCCGCAACCACCGGGTACTGCGTGCCTGAAAAAGACTTTCGTAACTTACCTGTGGCAAAGTTTCCCGCCGTCCGGAGCCGATTCCCGCCATCAGACGCCATCTTGGACCGTTTCCCGCCGTCTTCCCGCCATCTGCAGCTGTTTCCCGCCATCGGACGCCATCTCCAGGACGCCGCGCGGGAAGAAGAGGGGCGTGGACGTCAAAACCGCGCGAGATCCGAAGCCTCGCCCCACGCACCGACGCTGCGCAAGGTCCTGGAAGGGAGAGAGAGCGACGCTGACGTCATCAGGACGCGACGCCAGGTCCTCGTCCATAGCAGCAGCAGCGGAGCCGCGGCCTACAGAGGAGGATCGTCGGAAGGTAGGCCACGGTCCACTAGGGGGGTAGAAAGATGTCGGACACAGAGGCGCCCACTACCACCAACGCAGCTGCAGCAGCGGTGATGCCCTTTTCCTTGCCCTACATCCCTGGAGCGGCCTGGCTGCCCAAGTACTCAGGGGAGCTCCATGCCCTAACTGACATCAAGGAAAGACTGTATAGTTTGTTCCAAGTTTACCCCCTGACAGAGGAACAGAAGGTCAGCATATTGACAGGGCAGTTAACTGGCGCAGCCCAAAGGGAGGTAAAATCATGGCCCATTGAGGAGAAAGGGACTGTGAAGGGTATTCTAGCCCGGCTGCGGGGTACCTTTGATACATGTACCTCCGCTGAAATTAAAATGAGGTTCTATGGATGTAAGCAGCGGGCACAGGACAGCATCAGAGACTATGCCCTAAATCTGCAGGAAGCCTTGAGGGCTATTCAACAAACTGACCCTGGCAGTGTGCAGGAAACCGATAAGCTGCTAACAGAACAATTCATAGAGGGTCTGCTGTCCAGCGCCCACAGGGCCCAGCTGCGCCTCATGTTCTTCCAGAACCCCGACCTGACCTTTGCCCAATTTAAGGACAGGGCCATAAGGGTGCTCCGTGAATCTGCAACCAGTGGCGCTATAAACCCCCGGCGCCCTGCTATCACCTACCACCAGGAGGCGGCGCCCTCCTCTATGGACTCCGTGGAGGCTGATGCACAGGCCCTGAACCAAGCCCCGTCGAAAGGCCTGCACCACCAAGTCCAGGAGCTGACCAGGAGCGTCGTGGCGTTGACCAGGACCGTCCAGGCGTTGCAAGTGGACCCGTCAAGACCCATCAAGCTGGCTTCAAGTCCGGAGGATGTCCAGTGGCGTCGACAGAGGAGGATCCCGTCGTTCCGAGGGAGGCCCACAGACCGCTACGCAGAGGATGGACAGCCCATTTGCCGTCGATGCAACCAGCCCGGACACATTTCCAGGTACTGTAATTTAAACGGGTCCAACCTGGGGCAGAGGGCCGACCCCCAGGCATAAGATCACCAGGCCCTTATAATTGGCATGATAAGTACGTTGGGGGGCGCCCGGTTTTACCCGTGGTGCTGGACGGTATCCCCATGAGCGCCTTGCTGGATACTGGGTCGCAAGTAACCACAATCCCTTATGTACTTTTTAAGCAGTATTGGACTGATGCTGATATCACACGGTATCCAGACAGTAACTTGAGCATCATCGCCAGTAATGGCTTACCCGTGCCGCAGATGGGGTTCAAGGAGATGACCATTAAAATTGGTAAAGTTGAACTGCCGGCACAGGGAGTGATTATTGTGGACATTGACCGTCATGAAAGTCACCCTAAAATAACTGTGGGTACTAACATAATTGAAAATTGTCTTTCAGAAGTAATTGTAATTCTACAACAGGTGGCGGTGAATGCTAGTTCCAGCCAAAAGAGAGTCCTCAACAAGGAGATAAAAGCCCTGATGAGACGGCAGCAGGTAGAACTGTCTGGTGGTGAGATCGGTAGCGTAAGACTCAGTGATCCATTCCCCATTTCCATGCCTCCCAAAAGTAAAATGATGATCTGGTGTCGGACTGCAATCGGGTTGAGAGGTAGAGACTACCAAGCCATGGTAGAACCCGTGTACTCAGACAGCAGGCCCACCATTTTGACAGCCCGGGGGGTGGTTGATGTCCGTCATGGGAGGGTGCCCGTCCGCATCCTCAACATTGGGGAGAGGGAAGTACACTTACCCAGGCACGCTACACTCGCCAAACTGTTTGTCGTCGAACACCAAGCTATCAGGGCCGTGGAACCCTTGCCTCCATCTCCTCAGGCGGAGGGTAATGGCTCCCAGAAACAAAAGGAGGACTGGTGCCAGAAACTCCACGTGGGTGCTGACTCCACTCCCCTGCACCAAAAACAAGGAGTCTACCGGGTGGTACAGGAGTACGAGAGAGTATTTAGTAAGCACCCGCTAGACTTCGGCAGAGTAAAAGGGATAGAACACCACATCCCCACAGGGAGCCACCCACCAATAAAAGAGAGGCACAGACCTGTACCCCCTGCACATTATCAGAACGCCAAGGGTATGCTGCGGGAAATGAAAGAAGCTGGGGTCATTAGAGACAGCTGTAGCCCCTGGGCAGCCCCCTTGGTTCTGGTGAAAAAGAAAGACGGCACCATGAGAATGTGCGTGGACTATAGACAAATCAACCGTATCACCCACAAAGACGCATATCCGCTGCCTAGAATAGAAGAGTCTTTAGCCGCACTGAAATCTGCTAACTTCTTTTCTACTTTGGACCTTACTAGCGGGTACTGGCAGGTTCCTGTGGCAGAGGCTGACAAGGAGAAGACCGCCTTCACCACCCTGATGGGACTGAGCGAATTCAACTGCATGCCTTTCGGGCTCTGCAACGCACCAGGGACCTTCCAGCGGCTGATGGAATGCTGTCTAGGGCACCGAAACTTCGAGACGGTCCTCCTCTACCTGGACGACGTGATCGTCTATTCGAAGACCTACGAGGACCATCTCAAGCACCTGGCTGAGGTGTTCGAAGCCCTGGCAGGCTATGGCCTGAAGGTGAAACCATCGAAGTGCCACCTGCTGAAACCAAAGGTCCAGTACCTAGGGCACGTGGTAAGCGCGGAAGGAGTGGCCCCCGACCCTGACAAGGTCACGGCAATCAAGAGCTGGCCAAGCCCCTCGAACATCAAAGAGGTGAGACAGTTTCTCGGGTTGGTAGGCTACTACCGAAGGTTCATCCCCGGGTTCACTAAGATGGCAGCTCCTATGCAGGACCTCCTGATCGGACAGTCCAAGTCCAGAAGTCAAAAGCCACCCTTCAAGTGGGATAAACCGGAAGAAGAGTCCTTCCGCCAGCTAAAGTTGGCCCTCATTGGGGATGAGATCCTGGCCTACCCTGATTATGGCCAGCCTTTCATTCTCCACACAGATGCCAGTAATGTGGGACTGGGAGCCGTACTGTCCCAAAACCAACAGGGCAGAGAACGGGTGATCGCATACGCCAGCCGGAAGCTGAGGCCCACCGAAAGGAACCCGGAGAATTACAGCTCCTTCAAGCTCGAATTCTTGGCGGTGGTGTGGGCCGTGACGGAACGCTTCAAGCATTACCTGGCCTCCGCAAAGTTCACCGTGTACACGGACAACAACCCGTTGACACACCTGGACAATGCAAGACTGGGTGCCCTGGAAAAGCGGTGGATGGCCCGTCTCTCCAACTATGACTTCGTGATCAAGTACCGGGCAGGCAAAACCAATGCCAACGCAGACGCCCTGTCAAGGATGCCTCACTTACCTGAAGGTGACGAAGACCCAGAAGAGCTGGAGGAGGTAGAACTCCCCGCGTTTCACCGGTATGGAGCCGCTCAATACTCCCATCGCGTGAAAGAGGAGGATCTAACAACCGTGATGATCAATCCCCTACCTCACCACAGCTGGGCCGAGACCCAAGATAGTGACCCTGCCATCCGTCTGGTGAAAGAACTGCTGACCCAGGAAGACGCCCGCATGAATCCGGATGCTCCAGAGGAAGCTAGACAGCTATGGAAGGAGAAGAGCAAGCTGTTCCCCTACGAAGGCAAGTTGTGCAGAAGGATTGTCAACCACCGGACGCACCAGCTGACCTGGCAAGTCGTGGTCCCAAGGCGGGATGCAGCTATGGTCCTGGGGGCTTACCATGACAGAGAGGGGCACTTCGGTTGGAAGAAACTGGAGTTCTTGCTAAGAGGAAGGTTCTTTTGGGTCGGCATGAGAGGAGCTGTAGAAAAATGGTGCAGAGACTGTGGCCCTTGTCACCTAAGGAGGAAGGACCGTGCCAGCCAGAAGACACCCTTGAGGCCCATCGTCACCACGCAGCCTCTTGAGCTGGTAGCTCTGGACCACGTCAAATTGGCTCCAAGCCGGTCCGGATACATCTACGCCCTGACAATCGTGGACCACTATTCCCGTTTTCTAGTGGTGGTCCCGGTAAAGGACTTGACAGCCCAAACAGCGGCCCGAGCCTTCCAGCAATACTTCTGCCGTCCTCACGGGTATCCGGAACAGGTCCTGACAGACCAGGGTCCAGCGTTCGAAGCTGAAATCTTCCAGGAGTTCTGCAACCTCTATGGCTGTAAGAAGATTCGGACAACGCCTTACCACCCCCAAACCAACGGGATGTGTGAGAAGATGAACAATATAGTCATTGATCTCCTGAAGACGTTGCCCCTGGAGGAACGCAGCCTGTGGCCAGAAAAATTGCCGGACCTGGTAGACATGTACAACAATATCCCGGTGAATGCTACAAACTGCACCCCGGCTTACCTGATGCGAGCTAGACCAGGTAAGCTGCCCGTAGACCTGGAGATGGGAGTCCTAATACCTGAGGACACCTCCCCGGATGCGGACTGGGATACGGAAAGGCAACTGCAGTACAAGAAGGTACAGGAGAGTGTGGAGAAGAGCCTGGCCCAGGTGAGAGAGAAGCAAGAAAGACTCTTCAATCAACACGCCCCTGCTAGTTCCCTAGAACCTGGTGAGCAAGTCCTAAAGCGAAAAAGAAGGCTACATAAGTTGGACGACCAGTGGGAAAGGGAACCCTACACCGTACTGCAGTCTGACCACGACAACCCAAAGGTGTGCGTAATCACCAAGGACGGAGGAGAAACCACTAGTGTCGTCTCCAGAGACCACCTCAAAAGGTGCCCCGAGCAACTCCGCAGTGCAGAAGAGGATCAGAGTGACCTTGAACCCGCAGAGGACAAGAAAGAAATGATCAGCACCGTTCTCGGAGAGTTCCCTCAGTCCTGGACTCGCATAAATGATGCTATAGTGGTACCCGTCCTGCATTTCCTGCAACCGGCACAGCAACAACCAACACCAGAGCCGGAAGGTGAAGAGGAGCAAGCGGTTCCAGAGGCAGAAGAGCCTGTTCCAGCAGCCCAGGAGAGTCAACCCTCTGCTGACAGTGAGCCTGCCATGCCTGCGGTAAGCCAAAGGACCCGCAGACAGCTGCCTGCCTTACCTGTACACCCAGCTGGTAGCTGTACCCCTAACGCTAGTGGGGAAAACCAGGTTGGTCCACCACCAGACAGTGGGTTAAGGAGGTCAACCAGGAGCACAAAGGGACAGATACCCGCTCGCTGGAGAATATAGAGTGTACTAAGATTGTAAATAACCCTGTTGCCAAATGTTAAAATGTTTGCCAAAGTTACCTGCATGATTATTAATAGCGTGTTTCAGTTTCTTGCAGCTACCGTAAGGACTCAAAGGTTATGGACTTTTTATAACCGGGACCTTGTATGGACTGCGTTCGGAGCCTAACCCAGGAATGAACTAAGACTGTGAAGGACTTGGGGTAGGACAGACCCCCCACCTGGTTAAGGCTCCCCGTTGTTCTGGTGATATGGACACCCGGTCACAGGCCACACTGTGACCTAAAGAACTCAATTTGTGCGTCGTTTGTCTATTAATGTTTTATAGTCATGTATATTGTCTTTGTTTATTGTTTAGTCCCGGAGTACTAAATTTCACTAGGGGGGAATGTGTCACCCTGCCTGGATGCCACAAGTGTAATTAAAGCTGTGTCTGAGAGCAAGGGGGAGGTTCTCTGGTTAGGGGAACATTAGCATGCAATGCCTCCTGTCTCAGGCCAGTAGGGGGAGCAGGCTGCCCCTATAAAAGCTGGTGCTGGGGGCAGGGTTAGGGAGAACTTGAAGGCCTGTCTCAGGACTGAGACTTGTCCCAGAGCAGAGCAGGGACAGACAGTTGCACTGCACCTAAGAGGAAGTGTGGCAGGAGGAGAGCCACAAGCCAGAGACAAGAGGCGAAGAGAGCCTGTCTTGGCAGAGAAAAGACTTAATTTACCAGACTTTGGTGTCTGAGGCTGGAAGGATTCCACATCCCCCAGCAGAGAACCAGTCCGCAGGGGACTGTATATTCCTTGGCCTAAGAAGCCTGGAGGCCCTGCCACAACCGAAGGGACCAGTAAAGCCGTACAAGGCTGGGAGCAGAAAGGAACCCACGTCGCAGGCCATACAGGCGAGAATACACGGAAAGCTCGGAAACGTGGGCTGTTACCCTATCAGGAGGAGATAGCCAGAAGGAGCGCAGAAAGCACGGTAGGCCTACACCCTCACCCTGACCAGGGCCAATTTCCCTGTTGCTCTCAGACATCCAGGTCCCCTCCTAGCTGGGACTGTTTGTGGGTCAGTTTACCTGTTTAGTAAAGACCCTGGACTGCAACCTGTTGTCTGTGTGCTCCTTGCTCCTCCAGCACTACCATCACTCCCACCATCCACTATACTGCCCTGGGGCTGCACTCTTCCCGTGGGGAGTCACACTACCATAGCTGCACACCTCATCAGCCCCAGCGGTCTGCATGCAGCGTCGGTTCCTAATAACCGCAATCCACGGGTGGCGTAGTCGGACATAATCAATATAACGGAGTACCACTGGCCTGACCACCCTGAGCCACGGAACCGGGTTGCCACTACTACTCCCATCGTTTCCCTAATTGCCCGGATCCGAGTGCCCCACGGCCCAGGGGGCGAGTCAGCTACATAGCAAACAAGAGGCCTTGTATACAAAACTTCTAGTCAGGCTTGATATTTTCTTGTAGGCCTTTTGGGCGTTGTATATCAAAACTAACCTTGTTGCCCATGGCAACCAATTCCAGATCAGCTTTTATTTTCCCACAGCAGTCCTAGGCTACATTTTGAGGAAACTATAAGGTTTTTCAAGTGGATAAAACTTTAGGAAACGCTCCATTTTTAGTGATTTTTTTTTATTTTTGTGAAACGTTTTGGAAGAATTTTTTTCCTGAAGCATTATTTTTTTTCATTTTGATAATGCCTAGTTTGGAGCGGATGTGACATGCACATTTTTTTTTTCCCTCCAAACTCGTTCAGGTTAAAAAAAAAAAACCTTAAAAAACTCCTCATATGGAAGTGGATTTCCCACAGAAATGACTGAGAATGGATTTCCAGGTGTTTTTGAAGCGGTTTTCGAGGAGGATTTTGGAGCAAATCAGCTCAATAAAATCCTTACAAATAAAAACCCTCAATGTGAACGGGGCATAAAAAATAAAATCTGATCTGTAAGTGGTTGCTATGGTCAACAAGGCCAGACTTTTCCTTACAAGTCTATGCGTATAGTAGCATGCAAAACAACATATATGAAAGCTCAGTGACTCAGTGAGATGTAAGATGAAGCTTCTGGGCCGTAGTATATATTGCACACGGACCTTTGGGCCCTGTCAGACCGGGGTGTGACTGCCACCTTTGCACTCTTTAATGCCCCTGCGTCAGGGCCTATTATGTCAGTCAACAGCAATCTAATGTCCATGACTGGTTAGGACTCGGAGTGAAATCATAAGAAATAACTGAATTTGCAATCCATCATGGAAGCTGTAGATACACCTCCTTCTAACGTGACAGCACTGTGAACACCGAGATAAGGAGATTGTATAGAAAGAATACAAAGAACGCCCCCTAAACATACACAAGCAATGACCTAACTACACAACCCTGCCGTATCTGTAGGAGAAACGTTTATGTTCGTTCCTTCTATCTCCATTTCTTACATGGGACAATCACGTTCCTCCAGATAAGTCACAGGAGATAAACTTCTCATGCAACAAACTACAGAATCAGTAATGTCGGATATGATGTCCATGTCAATAGAAGACCCCTTTAATGGATTGACTCATAAACAGCATATCTCACCTATTCAGTGGATAGGTGATAAATAGAGATGATCAGACCCGTTCAAGTTCAGGTTCGTTGGGTTTGACCGAACTTTAGTCCAAAGTTTGGTTCAGGTGTCAGAATTGTACCCGAACTTGAACCCAAACCCCATAGAAGTCAATGGGGACTCTCTCTCTCCTCTCTGTAAAACGGACTTCCAGGAGAAGTCTGTGTTTCGGGTTCAGCACCGTAGTGTCCGGTACGAACCCCGGTACGAGTTTGATCATCTCCAGTGATACATTTATGATCACTGCTGGTCCAATCATTTGACCCCAATGGCGTAACTTGAAGCTCATGGGTCCCGATGCAAAATCTCCAACAGGGCCCCCCCAACTATCACAGGTCATTAATAGTAATATTATTATTATTTATTTATATTATTTTCATATAGGCTAAAGGGATCTTTTGGGACCCCTAGGCTCCAGGGCCCGGGTGCCATTGCAACCCCTGCACCTACTATAGTTACACCCCTGCTTGAACCTTCACCGATCATGAGAACAAAGATCCCAAAGTCCTCCCTGTGAATCGAGCAGTAGTAGTGAGCATGTGCGACCACCGCTCCATTCACTATCTATAGCAGGGATGTGAAACTCAAACACACAGAAGGCCAAAAATGAAAAACTTCGACAAAGTTGCGTACCAACCAGTATACAGTATAATGGGCCCCACATAGTCCTCCATACAGAAAAATGGCTCCACATAGGGTTGGCGGTTCTGGTGTGTTGGCCAAATATAACCCCCCCATGGGCGAGAGTTTGACATGTATGATCTATAGGAATGGTGATTGCAAATGCTCACTACCACTCCATTCATACAGGGGACTCAGCATTGGTGGGGGGGATCAGCAGTCAGATCCCTCAGTGATAACTATCCTTCAGATAAATATTGTTTATTGGGCAACCTCTTGAAGTCTCAGTTCACATTTTTGTTGGATGCTGTGATGGTGCCATTGTGCAAAAAATCTGAATAGAGTCTTATGAACCTCAATGATCTATGCCCCTTTTACAACGACCGATCTTGGCCTATTGGCAATATACGAGCCATTGTTTACAGGCCTCTTTAGACTGCCTGATGAACATTATATGCACACAGAAGATTATTAAAGAGGTATTCTTAGGTTTGGAAGTAATCCTCTATTAATGGGATAGGAAATAACTTCCCCATCATAGAGGATTCGACTGCTGGGGCCCCCCACCGATCTCAAGAACCGGGGATCTAAAACGCCACATATGAATGGAGCAGTGGTCGATTATGAGCTTGACTAATCTTTGAATGGTTTTTCATCGGAAAGAGAGGAGTGGAGGTGTTCATGGTCAACCTCTTTAGACCTCCAGTTCTCAGAATCAGTAGTGGTCCCAGCGATCGGGAAGTTATACCTTATCCCTTTAATAAAATGTTTCTGAGTGGATAGAATATCATGTTATCAGCAGCACATATCCTATTTACTCGGGGTGATGTGCTGCCGATAACGATGATTTTTAAGCCGGTTCAAATATCAAAGCAACCATCAAACCCATTTTCGCCAGGTGATTGCCTTCCTCTTTAGACATGGCGATCGCTGGGATTGAGTCTTCCTACAAATGTTTGTTCACTGATTGTTATTGGCCTGTGTAAATGGGCCATTAAAAAAAAGATTATTTTAACAATTTTTAAACTGCTCTATTGTTGCCAAAAGTGATGGAACGCCCAGCAAAGTAAATTTTGTGTCCGCTCAGACCTTTCTAAGAGACATCAATTGAGAGTAACCCAAAAAGTTCAGCCCTAGCAGCAAATTATAGGATGCATTGGTTACCTGGCTTCTGCGATTCATCACATCCTATGTATGCAAATACTGTACATACTGTAGAAATCCCCAAAATCCTCATCAACTGTAGCTGGGATAGCTAACTTTTTTTCAAAGAACAAACAATGCTGACCGAATCGATAGAAAAAACAACTTCAGCTCTGCTACATCTATCTGTAGATACAATACGAATAACGATCAATGGAAACATTTTCACATGCATTGAAAAGATGAATTATCATTCCATTCATTGTGCGGTGTATATCGTGACCTGTCTTATGGGTAAACCCTAAAACACAAGTACACCTGCAACCCTATAACCATCTTAACTACATACACTGCAGTTTAGTGTTCTCCATTCAGATATTTACAAAGTGATTATAATGTATCCAGAAATAGTCAATAGAAAGTAACAAAGTTTCCCAGTGACACTATGTAGATGCAGCAGATCATTTTACAATGCAGTTCCACCATATCTGTCAAATTCATGCATCTGCTGTATACAATGCACAGCTGGATCTTTGCACATCACTCACATGAACACAGTGTAACTTTTTGCAGTTTGTCATGTTGTCAGTCACCCCCTCCCCTGTCCCATCACTGTGCTGCATCACTAGTCAGGATCTTACCTTCTCTGAAGGCTTCTGCACAAGGCTCCCAGTGTTCCTGCATCCACCTATCCACAATGAAGAGTAGAGCAGCTCCTACAGACACACTCTCCCTGTGTCACTCAGCAGCCCAGGGCTCAGGAAGAAGGCAGGGAGAAGGAGCACTGAGGAGGAGAGAAGGGGGTGTGGAGAGGGGAGTTTATTAAACAGAGCACCTATTGTCTGCAAAGCCCAGCATATGGTATATTTCATACATATTGAATGAATTAGTCCGCTGGAGTTGTAGATAAGTGAGTAGACTGGGGTGAAGAATTATAATATGGGTGATGAAGGGGGGAGATAAGTTCGCACATCTACTAAACTGATCCCCATGTCTTTCTAGAATTATACAATAGCTAATTTGGGAATATTTAGGATGTTCCCCCTTTGTAGTCATTATAATACTCTAAGGCTAATAAGTAGGATTCATTGGGAATCGGTGGTAGAAATTGGTTCCTAAGAGCTTTTTTAGGGCACAGTCAGTTAGTGAATATATAATGTCTGCAGTGTCGGACTGGGGTGCCAGTAACATTGAGTCTGGGGGCCCACTGTTCAGATACATGCAAATATCACATTACTCTCATTCACAAATGTTTCTGTTTCCATATAATAATAAATGGGATCGTTTATTAAATGAATGTTGAGATGATGCCCTTGTCTGTACATAGTGAAACAAATGTATTGTGCCAACTACATCTCATATAGGTGGAATGGAGAGCGCATTGGGGTCCACCGGAGGATTCCCCTGTTCTCCTGTGGGCCAGTCCGAGCCTGAATGCCTGTGGGTTATACTAATGTATCCATTAGACTGGGGGCCCACCGGATGTTTCTCCTGTTCTCCTGTGGGCCAGTCCGAGCCTGAATGTCTGTGGGTTATACTAATGTATCCATTAGACTGGGGGTCCATCGGATGTTTCTCCTGTTCTCCTGTGGGCCAGTCCGAGCCTGAATGTCTGTGGGTTATACTAATGTATCGATTAGACTTGATTCACATTCTGTCTGCAATTCAATGTCATTGTATATAACCCCCTCCCTCTTCCAAATGCTAAAATTGGTCTAGGTTAGCCATTAAGGCTTAAGGATATAATGCTGGGGTAAAAACAAGTTTTGGTTTCCTGATCCGCTATGATCCTACTAACATAAAACCATACTATAATCAATGATGGAGATATTTTTCATATGTTGTTTTTTATCAATTGCTCAAAATTGTGAAACGCTGCAGATTATGTTGGCGCTATATAAAAATATTATTGCACACATCTGGACATATGTTCTGCAGGCCCATTTTGAACAGTCCTGCCAGTGCAGTATTCTGTATGGAGGACTATGAGGAGTGCATTATACTATATGGAGGACTATGGGGAGTGCATTATACTATATGGAGGACTATGAGGAGTGCATTATACTATATGGAGGACTATGAGGAGTGCATTATACTATATGGAGGACTATGAGGAGTGCATTATACTATATGGAGGACTATGAGGAGTGCATTATACTATATGGAGGACTATGAGGAGTGCATTATACTATATGGAGGACTATGAGGAGTGCATTATACTATATGGAGGACTATGAGGAGTGCATTATACTATATGGAGGACTATGAGGAGTGCATTATACTATATGGAGGACTATGAGGAGTGCATTATACTATATGGAGGACTATGAGGAGTGCATTATACTATATGGAGGACTATGAGGAGTGCATTATACTATATGGAGGACTATGGGGAGTGCATTATACTATATGGAGGACTATGAGGAGTGCATTATACTATATGGAGGACTATGAGGAGTGCATTATACTATATGGAGGACTATGAGGAGTGCATTATACTATATGGAGGACTATGAGGAGTGCATTATACTATATGGAGGACTATGAGGAGTGCATTATACTATATGGAGGACTATGGGGAGTGCATTATACTATATGGAGGACTATGAGGAGTGCATTATACTATATGGAGGACCATGAGGAGTGCATTATACTATATGGAGGACTAAGGGGAGTACATTATATTATATGGAGGACTATGGAGGATGCATTATAATATATGGGGGACCATGGGGGGGTGCATTGTACTATATGGTTGATTATGGGGAGTGCATTATACTATGTGGAGGACTATGGTGGGTACATTATACTATATGGAGGACTATGGGGATTGTATTATACTATATGGAGGACTGTGGGGGATGCATTATATTATATGGAGGACTATGGTGGATGCATTATACTATATGGAGGACTATGTGGAGTGCATTATACTGTATGGAGGACTATGGGGAGTGAATTATACTGTATGGAGGACTATGAATAGTGCATTATACTACATGGAGGACTATGAAGTACATTATACTATATATAAGGCAATGTGGGGGCCATTATAATATTTGGAGGGCTATGTGGAAGCCTTTATACTTTATGGAGGGCAATGTGCGGGCGATTATACTGTATTTAAGCAGTTATACAGTGTGAAGGTTTGTGTGGGGTCCTACCAAATACTGTATGAATGTAATATTGTAAACCAGTAGAATTACTCCAAATTTTTTCCCATGTTACATATACATCAATATGCCCATAGACGTGCCCAAAACCTTTTTTGAACTCTATTAAAAAATGCTGCAAATCAGATATGAACATGGCAATCATTGCAGTCTGTATTCTGTTTATGCAGTGCTGACAGTCAGTTGTCGTGTGCTGACAAGTGCTGTGATTCTGTCAGCATGGCACTGACATGATACCTACCGCCTTAGCAGATGAATCTGGTGACAGCTCCAACGGCTCTACGCAGGATAGTGCGAAATGAAACTCTTTGCGTCACTTTGCTATTAGAGATACATGGAATTGCTACTTAGGCAATTGCCTAATATCATTAAAGTGGCTCCAGACACTGTCTGAGTGCAATGACAAAGGCACAATTAGGGATATCACAGGCTGTTATTATAAACTAAAACACTTTTACTTACAGAAGACACTTGTAGTCCAAAAGAGAAAGTAATTGCACAGAGCTTCCACACCCAGTATATTGTGAGCAGGGCTGACACTGCCAGTGTAATCACAGCTGTAGGGGAGGACTCTGCTCTCTGTTATTGCTATGGGTCAGAGGGCGGCACAAGCAGACTCCATAATAACAGATCTGACAGATGAAAAGACATGAGGGAAAAGGACATTGTGCCTTTTTTGCCACACCATGAGTTATGTAAGTGTGTAATCATGTACCTGAGCTAAAACTGATATTGCTTAGATTGCAAGCTCCTGGGAGCAGGGCCAATATAGTTTTGACGGTATTTGATTGACGTATATCTTTGTTTTTCACTCCAGGTTCAATTCGTCTCTCAAAATCCCACAGTGGATGATTATCTTCTAGCCTTTCCCAAAACACATGTTACAGTGCAAAGAGGAATCTATCGGGGTGGCGAAACATTGTTCTTTTTTTTGGGAGGGGGGGGGGAACATGGTGGTGTCTTTCTGTTGTCTATTCAGGTTCAACTTTTTATACAGGTGTCTCATTCCTTACATTTACTCTTGGTTCTACATATTGACGCGCCCCCTGGGACATATTCCTTTTTGAGGGGAATACCCGGCACCGGATCAGATGGGGGGGGTTGTAGTCTCCGAGCGGCTGTGACCCGGTCCCGTGCCCAGGGCGTCAAGCTCAGTGTGATGTGGCAGTTCTACAGATGTTACTAAAGTTCTTTTGTGTCGACTACGCCACCCGTTGTGATGCGGTCACTGTGGCCGCCGCTGCAGCAGGGTCCGCTGAGGCTGATGGTGGGTGCGCAGCTTGGTGGGATAACCCCCAACGGGAGGGGTATAGCCTCAGAGGGGACAGGCGCAGAGGATGGGGGTTGTGGTGGTGTAGTGCAGACGGCAGTGAAGACAGAGTCGGGTTGTGCAGTTAAGGGTGTTTACTTACTGCAGATGTTGTACTGGTCACTCCAGCTGCTAGTGACCACCCGAGCCGTGCTGCGTCCACCAGGTCCTGGATCCAGCCAACCCCCAAACAAGTCCGGAGCGTGGCCCTGAGCTCTCCCTCTGTCCTTTCTTCAGCCGTCCCCACCAGTGATCCACCTAGGTCCAGCTCCCTCGGGCCTTCTGTTGGGACACCCTTGGCCCTGGGTTCCCTGACCCTTCATGTGGTGTGCCTTCGGGGTGAATGTGGTGGGTGACCGTGACAGACACTGCCCACGGTCTCCGGTCTCTGGCTGGGGATTGTTTTTACCCCCACCAGCTTGGGTTCCGGTACCCTGATGCTGACTCCTCACCCGGTGCTCTGATTTGGGTTCTTGGGTCCCTTCTCTTCTGTGCTCTGGGTCTTTCTCTTTTCTCCTCTCTCACTCTGGGTCTTGATCTTTCTTCTCTCCTCTGCTCCTGACTCTCTGCGTCTGACTTGTTCTCTGCATCTGACCCTGATTCTAGTTGGTGCCCACCTTATATATCCCTCTATGTGTGAGCTCAGGTGACCAGCACCCGATGAGCTCCTAACTTTACCCAGGCTGCTCCCCCTATCTGCCCCTACACTACATGGGATGTACCACCCCCCTCCCACTCCAGCCAGGAACAGGCTCGGTTGTACCTGCACATTTCTAAGTGGGAGTACCGTCGGCCTGCTCCTCTGAAATGGGATGTATGTAGTGCATGCAGTCTATCTGAGCTCAGTTCCACACTCCATCCTTACCCGGGAGTGGAATATCACACCTCTGGGTTGAGGTGCAATACCCCTGTAGCAGCCGAATCCTCAGGGTGCTACATTCCCCCCTGGTAAATCACAGCACGTCCTCGGGCTGTAAAGACATAAATAACACCAAAACATACAAAATTTTTCATATAAACATATAAAACATATAAAACTTTATATATATAAAACTTTTTTATATAAACATTCTCGTAGACTTCTCTTGTCTCTGGTTCCTCCTCCGGACACTGTGCAACGTGTGTCCGGGAAAAGTGCGACAGTCTCTTAGAAAAACTGGTTTTCCTATAAAACCGGTAGGGGGCGCTTTAGGACGCGCAACTATATACAGGGGAAGTTGGCCGCTCTCAGTCCTCGGCCAGGTAGAGGGAAGGGAATGGCTGCTCACAGTCCTCAGCCTGTAGGATGAAGGGGTTAACGGGTAAACAGTTCACTGGTCCCAACGGGGACTATTTTAGCAGCAACAGTTTCAATTTTACGGTTTCAGTTTCAATTCACTGTGCCCCGACGGGCAACTATATACAGTCTCTATTCCCGTCCTCAACGACGGCTCCCTCCTGCTCTTTCTTAGTGATACGGTGTTGCTTCAGACCCGTCCGGCCATGTGAGCTGGCTGAACAAGTCCTCCCCCAGGTGTGGCACCCTTGGTTTTACGGGCGCGGGCGCGGTGGTGGTGGCGCCCGGGTTGCCCAGGCCTTGCGGCCAGGCCTGGGGCACCTGGAAGGTGAAGGGCACCGTTAGGACGGCGGCACCCTGGGCTACCTGGCCTTGCGGCCAGGCCGGAGGCTCCGCGGAGGTAGGGGGCGCTGTTGGTGATGCGGCGCCCGGGGGTACTAGGCCTTGCGACCTGGCTGGTGGTATTTCCTGCTTTGTCACGCTCCGGGTCGAGGCGCGTGACATCACAGGGGTCGCTGCGGCGGCTTCCGGTCGGGGCCTAGTCCATAGCGGTGACATGGCGGCTACGGGCACAGCA
Source organism: Phyllobates terribilis (assembly GCF_046119375.1). Classification (NCBI taxonomy): domain Eukaryota; kingdom Metazoa; phylum Chordata; class Amphibia; order Anura; family Dendrobatidae; genus Phyllobates; species Phyllobates terribilis. The sequence continues at coordinate 133,173,621 of NW_027362770.1, read as the reverse complement.
GGGGGACTTTCGGGCTCTGCGACGGGGAGCTGGGGCAGGTGAGCGGTGTCACGGCTTGGGGTATAGGCGTCCCCTTTACCTGCCTCCATGCGTTCGGCTCCCTCTTCGGCGCCGTCTCCGGCCTTGGGTCCTCCCGCGCCATCCTCAGAGGCGGTCTGCTTCCTCTTCCAGGGTAGCGTGCTCCGTTGACTGGTCTCTGCTTGCTGGGCCATCTCCCGGCTCCACTCCGCCAGTATCTCACGCTGTACCCGGGCCATCCTCCTTGCGAGGCCCTCCAGGGCAGTTTGTGCACACTCCCGGTCTCGGGGGAGCTGCGCAAGGATCTCCGCTAGACCTAGCGGGGTTGTGGACTCTAGCAGGCTCCTGACCATCGGGTCGGTGCTGCTCTGCTCTGCTTCCGGCAGGCTCCTGGCCAGCGGGCCGGTGCTGCTCTGCCCTCCTTCCTCGGTCTCTAGCAGACTCCTGGCCAGCGGGCCGGTGCTGTTCTGCTTTCTCTCCATCTCCGGGTGAGCTTTTCTGCTGCTCCTCTCCAGGCTTCCTGCCTCCGGGTGCGCTCGCTCCAGACTCCTCCAAGCGGCACCCATCTTTTCTCTTCTCTTTCGTCTCCTCCCACTTAGAGGGCGGTCCCGGGGCAACTCGGTGACTGTCAGCTCCAGGGGTAGTTCTTTCACGCTGACAGACACCTCCAGCATCACAGTCTCTGTTGGTGGGGGCGGTTTCCACTTTTGGCGCCATTTTCTGTCCCGGCCCACGATGGGAGGTGGCCTCTTGCCCTCCTTTGGCACGCCCATAATGGCGTCCGCTGCTCTTCCAAGGCGGGAAATCTGCGGTTTTGGCGGGAAGCGTCGCCCAGTGGCGGGAAACTCTGCAGATGGCGGGAACAAGCTGGAAATGGCGGACAATCGGCGGGAAACGACTGGTGATGGAGTCCGATGGCGTGGACCCTCCGGAACCGGCGGGAGACTTCTTTCTGAGGTAAACTTGCACTTTTCTTCAGGCACGCAGTACCCGGTTGTTGTGGGCACGTAATCCTGCCGACTACGCCAAAGTTGACGCGCCCCCTGGGACATATTCCTTTTTGAGGGGAATACCCGGCACCGGATCAGATGGGGGGGGTTGTAGTCTCCGAGCGGCTGTGACCCGGTCCCGTGCCCAGGGCGTCAAGCTCAGTGTGATGTGGCAGTTCTACAGATGTTACTAAAGTTCTTTTGTGTCGACTACGCCACCCGTTGTGATGCGGTCACTGTGGCCGCCGCTGCAGCAGGGTCCGCTGAGGCTGATGGTGGGTGCGCAGCTTGGTGGGATAACCCCCAACGGGAGGGGTATAGCCTCAGAGGGGACAGGCGCAGAGGATGGGGGTTGTGGTGGTGTAGTGCAGACGGCAGTGAAGACAGAGTCGGGTTGTGCAGTTAAGGGTGTTTACTTACTGCAGATGTTGTACTGGTCACTCCAGCTGCTAGTGACCACCCGAGCCGTGCTGCGTCCACCAGGTCCTGGATCCAGCCAACCCCCAAACAAGTCCGGAGCGTGGCCCTGAGCTCTCCCTCTGTCCTTTCTTCAGCCGTCCCCACCAGTGATCCACCTAGGTCCAGCTCCCTCGGGCCTTCTGTTGGGACACCCTTGGCCCTGGGTTCCCTGACCCTTCATGTGGTGTGCCTTCGGGGTGAATGTGGTGGGTGACCGTGACAGACACTGCCCACGGTCTCCGGTCTCTGGCTGGGGATTGTTTTTACCCCCACCAGCTTGGGTTCCGGTACCCTGATGCTGACTCCTCACCCGGTGCTCTGATTTGGGTTCTTGGGTCCCTTCTCTTCTGTGCTCTGGGTCTTTCTCTTTTCTCCTCTCTCACTCTGGGTCTTGATCTTTCTTCTCTCCTCTGCTCCTGACTCTCTGCGTCTGACTTGTTCTCTGCATCTGACCCTGATTCTAGTTGGTGCCCACCTTATATATCCCTCTATGTGTGAGCTCAGGTGACCAGCACCCAATGAGCTCCTAACTTTACCCAGGCTGCTCCCCCTATCTGCCCCTACACTACATGGGATGTACCACCCCCCTCCCACTCCAGCCAGGAACAGGCTCGGTTGTACCTGCACATTTCTAAGTGGGAGTACCGTCGGCCTGCTCCTCTGAAATGGGATGTATGTAGTGCATGCAGTCTATCTGAGCTCAGTTCCACACTCCATCCTTACCCGGGAGTGGAATATCACACCTCTGGGTTGAGGTGCAATACCCCTGTAGCAGCCGAATCCTCAGGGTGCTACAATATCCTTAGATGGTTGGTGTGAGATATCCAGCTTTAAATCATAATAGGCATAATCATCTCCCAGCTTTAAGGTTACTCTGCTGGGAGATGATTATGCCATATGTGTCTATGTGTGGCCACCCAGTGGTTGTGATGGAGATTGCAGCCTGTCTGCCACTTTGCTAGCATGTAGTAAGAATTTACTGAATTTATATAGTTAGAAATATAATTGCTTAACCCCTTAAGCCCCGCGGGTGGTTTGCACGTTAATGACCGGGCCAATTTTTACAATTCTGACCACTGTCACTTTATGAGGTAATTACTCTGGAACGCTTCAACGGATCCCCCTGATTCTGAGATTGTTTTTTCGTGACATATTGTACTTCATGATTGTGGAAAAATTTCTTCGATATCACTTGCGTTTATTTGTGAAAAAAACGGAAATTTGGCGAAAATTTTGAAAATTTTGCAATTTTCAAAATTTGAATTTTTAAGCCCTGAAATCAGAGCGATATGTCACACAAAAGAGTTAATAAATAACATTTCCCACATGTCTACTTTACATCAGCACAATTTTGGAACCAAAATTTTTTTTTGTTAGGGAGCTATAAGGGTTAAAAGTTGACCAGCGATTTCTCATTTTTCCAACAAAATTTACAAAACCATTTTTTTAGGGACCACATCACATTTGAAGTCACTTTGAGAGGTCTTTATGACAGAAAATACCCAAAAGTGACACCATTCTAAAAACTGCACCCCTCAAGGTGCTCAAAACCACATTCAAGAACTTTATTAACCCTTCAGGTGCTTCACAGGAATTTTTTGAATGTGGAAGAAAAAAATGAACATTTAACTTTTTTCACAAAAATGTTACTTTAGACCCAATTCTTTTTATTTTCACAAGGGTAACAAGAAAAAATGGACCGCAAAATTTGTTGTGCAATTTCCCCTGGGCACGCAGATACCCAATATTTGGGGAAAAAACACTGTTTGGGCGCACTGTAGGGCTCGGAAGGGAAGGAGCGCCATTTGACTTTTTGATTGTAAAATTTGCTTGAATAATTAGCGGACACCATGTTGCGTTTAGAGAGCCCCTGTGTGCCCAAACATTGGAGCTCCCCCACAAGTGACCCCATTTTGGAAACTAGACCCCCCAAGGCACCTATCTAGATGCATAGTGAGCACTTGCAACCCCCAGGTGCTTCACAAATTGATTCGTAAAAATGAAAAAGTGAAAAAAAAAACACTTTTTCATTGTTACGAATCAATTTGTGAAGCACCTAGGGGTTCCAAGTGCTCACTATGCATCTAGATAGGTGCCTTGGGGGGTCTAGTTTCCAAAATGGGGTCACTTGTGGGGGAGCTCCAATGTTTGGGCACACAGGGGCTCTCCAAAAGCAACATGGTATCCGCTAACAATTTGAGCCGATTTTCCATTCAATTTGTTAGCGGACACCATGTCGCGTTTGGAGAGCCCGTGATGTGCCTAAACAGTGGAGCTCCCCCACAAGTGTCCCCATTTTGGAAACTATACCCCTCAAGGATTTTATTAAGGTGTATAGTGAACATTTTGAACCCAGAGGTACGGCACAGAATTTGTTTACATTAGGTCATCATATTGAATAAGTTGTCATTATTCTTGAGCGCAAGTGCTCGCTACTTGAGTTTGCATCGGGTACTCAGGTATGCACCATGTACAGCGTGTGCTCGAGTGACATGCTCGAGTCCCTGCTCCGCATGTTTCACGGTTATTAGACACCCAAAAAAAAACATGCGGGGATCGCTCGTGCATGGCAGGCAATCCCCGTAAAGTTTTTTGGCTGCGAAGCATATAAGGCAGAGACTCGAGCATGTCACTCAAATACCCACGATACTCAATGCATACCAGAGCACCCGATGCAAACTCAAGTAGCGAGCACTTGCTCTCAACACTAGTCGCCATATCGTCATCTTTTTTTCTTACTTTTGAAAAAAATCCCAACCCCAGCCCTAACCCAAGCACAACCCTAGCCCCAGCACAACCCTAGCCCCAGCACAACCCTAGCCCCAAACCCAGCCCTAACCCTAGCCCAATCCTAACCCAAGAGTTTATTTTTGACGCCGTTCCTTGTGCGGTATAAGTGATTAGACGACTTTATTCTTCGGGTCGGTGTGATTACAGCAATGCCAGAATCATATGGGGTTTTTATGACTGACAGCTGTCACACACTAAAAGACGCATTTTTTGTAAAATCTAGTTTTTGCATCGTCATATTTTGAGAGCTATAATTTTCCAGATTTTGGCAGACAGTCATGTGACGGCTCGTTTTTTGCGGGATGACTTGACGTTGTTATTGGTGCCATTTTCAGGCACGTGACATTTTTTGATCGCTTTCTATTCCGATTTTTGGGAGGCAGAATAAACAAAAACCAACAATTCAGGAATTGTTTTTTTTTTTTTTTTTTATTCTGTTCCGCATGTGGTAAAATTGATGAGGTAGCTTTATTCTTCGGGTCAGTACGTTTACAGCGGTACCACATTTGTATCATTTTTCTATGTTTTGGCGCTTATACACAATAAAAGCTATTTTATAGAAAAAAATATTTTTTTGTATCGCTTTATTCTGAGAGCTATAACTTTTTTATTTTTCGGCTGATGGAGCTGTATGGCGGCTTGTTTTTTGCGGGACGAGATGACGTTTTCAGCGGTATCATTTTTATTTATATGCGTCTTTTTGATCGCGTGTTATTCCACTTTTTGTTTGGCGGTATGTTGATAAAGCATTGTTTTTTGCTTCGTTTTTTTTTTTTTTTTTTTACTGTGTTCACTGAAGGGGTTAACTAGTGGGACAGTTTTATAGGTCAGGTTGTTCCGGACGCGGCGATACCAAATATGTGTACTTTTATTGTTTTTTTTTTATTTTTTTTATAATAATATTTATTGATGGGTACATTATATTTTTATTTTTGGTGTATTATTTTTTTTATTTTTTTATAATATTTTTGCACATTTTTTTTTTTTTTCCACTTTCACACAGTTTATACACTTTATTACTTTGTCCCACTCTGGGACTTTCACTTTTTTTTTTCTGATCGCCTGCATGGCACAGGAATGGAGCACCATCCCTATGCCATGAAGGCTGTCAGAAGTGCACAGTGTGAAGATTGCTTGGAGATGCACTGCGCATGTCCAAGCAATCTTCCTGCTCTCTGGTGACCCGGATGTTGTCATGACGACATCGGGTCGTCATGGCAACACCCGGGAAGCCTTTGCAGACTGCGCTGGAAGCCGGAAGAGGAGGTGAGTATCGCCGATCACCTCCCCTTGCCCCCGCAATGCCGCGATCGACTTCGATCGCAGCATCGCGGGGGTTAATGTGCTGGGAACGGTGCAGGACCGCTCCCTGCACATAGTACCGGGTGTCAGCTGTGACAATCGGCTGACACCCGGCGGCGATCGCGCCCGCACAGCCTGTGTGCGCGCGCGATCGCGATGACGTACTAATACGGGTCTGGCTCTTAAGTCCCAGGGCACAGACGCGTATTAGTACGTCAGATGTTATTAAGGGGTTAAAGGGTTTAATAATGATAATAATAATAAGAATTTTTTTTTTATAGCGCCAATATATTCCGCAGCACTTTACAATTTTAGGGGACTGTAAAGTCATGCTGTAATGGTACTGTAATATAAAATTAAATTGATTTCTTGGTGAAGAAATCCGCTTTGTTGTTCTTCCTTAACCACTGTCATAGAGAAAAATTAAAATTCATTAGACAACTTTGGAGAGGGGACATATCATCCTCACATTGAAGATATGGGATTAATCATAGCAGGGATCGTTAGTACGAACTAACACTTCAACCTCCATTGAAGTAAGACTCCACATTGAACATATGGGATTAACCATAACGGGGAATGGTTCAACCTTCATTGAAGTAAGACTCCACATTGAACATATGGGATTAATTATAGCTGTGGAAGAGAAAAACTAATTATAACTGAAGTGGAAGGGAGCTGACACTGCAACCTCCATGGAAGTAGGGGTCTCCTGCAGTGAACAGGTAATGACAACAGTAGATTTGTTCTGGGAAAAAAGACACCAAGAATGAGATTTGTTTATGCAGAGGTGGGAAAATACACTTCCCAGCACAAAGCATGGTTTTGAGACATTTTGGAGCCAGTGTTCAGTGATGAATATTGGGGTTTGCATCGATCCGATATTTATTTGAGATATATTTTCGGCTTTGTAGCAAAGGAACGAACATAAAGCACTCCACTCATATCACCATAAGGCCGGCAAAACCCCTCCAACTTAATATTGGTCCGATGGATGGTGTTATCCACGACATGTTTCATCTGTATAACAGGAAAAATCGCGATAAGAAACATGACGATAATATCTGCTGCCTGAGACCTCCAGGGGTGAAGATATCCTGTAAGTTTGGGATCTCATAAACTTCTAGAAGACCTACAGTAGCACATCCCACAGCCAGCTCCCACATGAGCACACAGAGGGGAGTTATGTGGACGGAACCTTGGTCTAATAAAAAGCAGAATTTGAGCTTGTATATTTTATCAGTCCTGGAATGTACAGCTTGCTGTGGGTTTTGTCTTTTTTCCTAGGGAGTACCTCCCTCCGCTAAGCTCTGAGCCATTTCCATGACATCAGGTTTAGTAGTTTTCTTTTGTTATCCCTTTTACTATATGTAATTGTATATACCGTATTGTTTTGTTCTCATTTTGTATCATCTTTGTTAATTTTTTATAAACACTGCCTACCTTTCTGGAGTAAATATATAAAATTTAATAGCTCTGTTACTCCTGCTCTGTAAACCATGCCCCTGAAACCATGTAACAACTGTTCAATCGGCCTGGATAAATGATTGGCGGTGGTAGCTAGTAGTTCATCTTATTATTGGCAGTGATTGTACTGGGGTATATATATATATTCCATGCTTTTGAATTAGAGGTGTATATACCATATGCTCACTGTGAATTCCCCATTAACCGGCCTAGTAATGGCAGTAGTCGCGGCCTCGTCCATCACTTGTTAGTCAATTGTGTAATTGTTCTGATGATTGGAGGCAAGAGGAGTTGCAGTGACAGTGGAGGGATCTGCGTGTTCTCCCCAGTGTTATTCATGACAAACTGGTGGCAGTGGTGTGCGATCTGCGCGATCTACCCACCCCCGGCTGTTATCTTTGACAACCACCATTTGCAGATTTCTGCTAATAATATTTCAGTGCACAGGGGCGGTAGTGTGCACTTCATCTGTCTGTTATTCCCCAGCCCCTCCGCCTGTCTCCTCCCTGTCTGTGATTCCCCAGCCCCTCCGCCTGCTTCCACTCTATGAATGACCTGCCTACTCCAGTGACTTGTCATTCACAGACTGGAGGCAGGCGGAGGGGCTGGGGAATCACAGACAAGGAGGTGAACAATCCCGCCCCTGCGCACCCAAATCTTATTAGAAGAAATGTTCAAATGATGAATAAAGAACAACAAAGAGGATTTCTTCACCAAAGGTGTCAATTTCATCGGTATACTAGCAATGGCTGAATGCAAAGCTAGGCTGTTTCCAGCAGTCTCATAGACACCATAGTGGAAGTGCTCGATAGATGCTTTTTCAGATGGAGGATTGCAGAGCCTTGTTCATTAGACCGATGATGGACATTCTAGAAGTGGAACTTCCAGTGATCGTCAACTTATCGTCCTGTACATAGGTCATAACTTTCAAACTTGGTGCAAACTTTATGGAAAGGCTAAGAGTAGACATACCTGTGGTTAGCCTTCATAATATTTACATTACTACAGTTCTTGACCCATTTCAGTAAATGATACAGGCTGGAGTTCCAGGCACAGTCGTCTGTATGGATAAGATGCCGAACAGGAGCTGGCTGGCTGCTTCACTGTGCTGCGTCGCTGAGTCCCTGGGGGTCCCTGAGGTTGGATAACTACTGATCCTGAGGATAGGTCATCACCCCTTTAAATAATAAAATCTGGCTTCCTTTAGAAACCACTGATTGGATTTTAAAAGCTTACTGCATATTCTATATATTTGAAACAGTATACAGTAAGTAAGTGACTCGCCCCCTGGGCACGCGGAACCGGGCAATAGGGAGACGCGATGGGGGTAGTAGTGGCGACCCGGTCCCGCGGCTCAGGGTGGTCAGACAAATGGTAGTCTACTACGTTCTTCAGATAATGTCCGACTACGCCACCCGTGGATTGCGGTTATTAGGAACCGCCGCTGCAAGGCAGTCCGCTGGGGCTGATGATGAATGCAGCTGGGATGGTGTGACTCCCCACGGGAAGAGTGCGGCCCCAGGGCAGTGTAGTGGATGGTGGGAGTGATGGTGGTGAGAGTCCCAGTACCGGTAGTGCTGGAGGCGCGAAGGAGCACACAGACAACAAGTTACAGTCCAGGGTCTTTACTCACAGTTCATTTGTTCCGGGTCACTTCTGTACAGGTAGTGACCGCCCGAGCCGTGCTGCGTCCACCAGGTGTGGGGCTCGGTCAACTCCCAAGCAGTTCAGGAGCATGGCACAGGACCCCCTTTAATCCTTTCTCTGGCCTGCCTCACCAGTGACCCACTTTTGTCCAGCTGCCGCGGACTTGTGCAGTTAAACGTGGGCCCCGTCCTCCGCTGTCCTATATGGTGCCTTCCTAGCAGGTTTGATGAGGTGTCGCACCAATAGATGATCACGACGCCCGGTCTTTGGCTGAGGGTAGTTTCTCCTCCACCAACTTGGGATCCGGTACCCTTAATCTGCCTGACCCTTCACCCTGGATTCTCGTGGGTTCTTAGGGTCCCTTCCACCTTCTTGTTCCTGAGCCCTTCTGTTTCTCTGTCTCTTCTTCTCCCTTTCCGTTCCTTCCTGTTCCTTTCTGTTCCGTTCTCTTGGAGCTGAGATGAGCCAAAATCTCAGCTCCCCTTCACCTCCTCCTCGGCCTCTCACTAGGCCCTCCTGGAGTAGAGCTCCTACAGAGCCTCTACTCCCTGTCTTCTCCTCTGGCTGAACTGACCCAGAACTAAGATGGTACCCACCTTTTATACCTCCCTCTAGAAACATGAACCCAGGTGACCAGCAACCAATGAGCTCCTATGTACGCTCAGGAACCAACCCCTATCTGCCCCTACAGCACTGGGTGTTCCACCCCCCTCCCCACTCCAGGCAGGGACATAGTCGGTCGTGCCTGCACTTCTGTCTAGTGGGAGCACCGTTGAGCTGTCCCTCGGAAATGGGGTGTGTGTGCTGTATGCAGCTAACTGAGCCCTGGTCCATACTCCATCCTTACCTGGGAGTGGAATATCACACCTCTGGTCTGAGATGCAATACCCCTGTAGCGGCCGAACCCTCGGGGCGCTACATAAGCTCCTAAGCTCCCACAAGTGGTGACAGAAGGCAACTGGCATTTTCTCATTAAACGCTATGCCAGTTTTCTGGTGCTCAAATGATGCAAAATGTTACTTAAATTATTTTTGCAAAAACTTTGCAATTTTTTACCCTTTTGTGTCACCCTTAGCAAAGCAGGAGTGTCCACCCAAAAAGGAACAACTTTTCTATAATGCATGTCAGAAAACCAGAATAGATTGTAAATGAAACCTTCACCAGCTCATTTATTGAAAGGGTTGTCCAATACCTGAACAACCCCTTTGTAAATGAGGTAGCCCCCCATGTAAAATAAAAACACCATGTTCTCATCTCCTGCGCTGGTGCTGCTCCAACCATGTTGGCTTCAGTTCTCCCTGGACTCACGTGACATTATTTTGGCATATGAGACCTGCAGCCAATCAGTGGCAGATCTCTTACTACTTCTGCTTGTCTGAGGTCCTTCTGTGAGGTTGTCATACTGAAAACAGGGCTGTGGGGGGAAGCTTCTGCTGCAGGACAATGGGGAGGAAGATAAAGGAGGACATTGCTGATCTCCTGAGACACCCATAGAAAATTTCTTCTATATTTCTCAGTTTTAATTATGACAAAATAGAATCAACGGCAAGGAGATTAAGGGAGGAATTGCTGGGACATTTTATTAATTTTTGTGTGATTTTCTGTGTGTCCTGCTCCTTTAATAACATTGCTGTATACTTGCAACCTTAGTTGCCACAAGTCTCGGGTACCGAGTCATAAGTGGCCAGGAAGGCTGGTGCAACTGCACTGGTCTCAAACCCTTAAGATCGTTCCAGAGTGTTTTTGTTCTGAGTTTGCCCTGATCCTACATGTGTCTACTGCGCCGTGATCATAGGCAGGATCAAATTATCCCATTAGGAAATGATTAGGGAAGTTTCCATTTCAACTGATTACTTTAGTGGTCTTCAGCTCGATCTCGAGCCATGGCAACTTGATGGATGAACACTCTGTGGGAAGATCGATTTTGTGCAAGCCCAGATAGGTCCACCGGGGTCTTCTCCATCATTATCTTGATTGTATCAAGCCATCGGGTTGCTGGTCTTCCTCTTCGCCTCGTTCCTTCTCTTCTTTTGACCATGATGTTCTTCTCCAGTGATTGCTCTCTATGTATGATGTGTCCAAAGTAGACCGGTCGTAGCTTAGTGATCCTGTCTTCGAGTGATTTAGATGGACTATAATTTAGGACCCTCCACCATTTTCCTAAATCCAACATTTGGGAGTAATGACATGCCCACTTTCTTCTTGATACTGAGTCTCTGACAGATTCTGCACATAACAACTACGCAGAGTGTTCACTTCTGGATACCATGAACTTGGATTTTTCCATCCTGTTAATAAAGTGCAATGTTTATTTCACTGAAAATGACATTATTATGCCGCAGTGTTGTTAATGGGCGTCTGTCAATAAATTAGCTTTGTCATACAGCAGTTAATTGATGGTAAACTTTCAATGAAGTGGAAAGCAGTTAACACTTCTCTTACAAATATTAACAGCTTCACAGTTAGTTGACTGAGACTACGGAAAGTATGGAAAAAGTATGGAAAAAGCGTCAATTTATGTAACAAACTAACGTTTGTTCCCCACATCTTTGTGAAGAAGGAATGTGCCGTGAGGCTAGTTTATTTTTATAAAGAGTAGCCGCACCTGGAATTGGGTCTGGAATGACGGGAAGAGGAGACGAGGCATCCTCGGGAGCAGTGGTGCGGTACGGTTTGAGGGAGTCCAGCCAAGTCTGAACACAGTTGGGTTGTTATCCATGTAAGTATAGTTCCTGGAGAATTGTGAATTCAGTTGGTGTTAGATCACCACTTGGCTGGCACAAGTATTACAGATTTTTCTGCTTTTCCGTAGCTTGACTAGATCATCTAAAAAACTATGACACATTCTGAACCTCATCTGGACAATGAGCCGTGTTCATCTTTGGATCAGAGATTGATCTACTTTTGCGTTACCAAAAAATGCAAACAGACACATGGAGCTGATGGAACACATAGCTATTTTTCTTATTCATACACAGAGGTGCTACTATTGATAGTTACAGCTCAATTAGAGGTGCAACGCTTAGCAGTTACTCTCCGATGGAGGCTTGGATGTCTTGGGAGCACACAACTGCTTCATAAGAATCATAGTATACAGCTATCACCACCTGGGTGGTAAATAGGTGGTGTAGTAGCCCTTGGGTCATTTTGTCGGGATAGTTTTACCATCTGCACTGGGTCACTAGAGTAGAAATTCAATAGCACTTTACCACCACCTCACATTCCTTCATATATGTTGCTGTCTGACACCTGTGAGCCATCCTGAAATAAGCCTGTTACACACCTTTCCCAGGTATCCCAGGCTTCGCTCCCTTCTTCTAGGTCCGCTGCCATCTGTTGTGCTCCATGTCAAGTTTTGCAAGATACCTGGAGTGGATCAATGACACCATCTCATCATCTCCCCAGACCTACTTAAAGCCCATTGACACAGACACACCTGTGTCTTGAGATGGAGTCTCTAGACCTCTTTGTTTGGTGTGCTCCACCTTCTGTGCATACTGTTTCCATCTCTGCTGGGTTCCACTTTATCCGTCCTGCTGACCCTGAGATTACTGGTGAGTAGTGATGAGCGAGCATACTCGTTACTCGAGATTTACAAGCATGCTCAGGTGTTTTCCAAGTATCTTCAGCGTGCTTGGTGATATGTTTGAATCACTCCCGTGTGCATGATTTGCTACTGTTTGACTACTTTAATACATGTGAGGAATGCCTAAGAAACAAGCATTCCTCACATGTATTAAAGCTGTCAAACAGTCGCAAATCATGAGCACGGAGTGACTAAAACATATCACCCAAGCACGCTGAAGATACTCGGAAAACACCCGAGCATGCTCGCCGAAAGGGTTAACAGAACATACTCGCTCATCACTACTGGTGAGCCTTTACAGTCCTCGCTGCTCACGTGCCTTCTTGCTTGCTACATTAATGACCGGGTCTGTGTGCCCAACCGGACCTGGGGCTTAGAGGATCCACCGGCGGAGCGGGGCGGGACAGGTGTGCGTGTCTAATATATGACTAGCTGTGGCCTTCCCTACTCCAGAAATCTCACTCCAGTACCTGACTGGAGTGAGATTTCTGGTGTAGAGCTCAAAGCCACACGCCACTCGTCAGGTACCCCAGGTTTATGAAGAGGTGGGCACTTCTTCATGAATCAGGAACATCTGACTCCAGCAAGCCCCATCATCAAGACTGGCATGAACAATGCTGATCTTTATGAATCGAGCCCACCAGTTTTATAGTGATAATTGATCATGACCTTCCTAAATTATTTAACATTCTAGAGTCATCAGCACTCTGTGTTGTACCGTTTGGTCCCTCTTACAGGAAATCTGGCACCAGGTTTTTGCTACCCCATCTGAGAGCAGAATAATGTAGTGGCAGAGACCCTGATTCCAGCGATGTAGCACTTACTGAGCTGCTTGCTGTCATTTTGATAAAATCACATTTTAATCTGCTGTAGATCTACCAGTTCTCTGAATGTTGAGTTCTGTATAACCCCGCCCACACCACTGATTTGCTTTCTGCCTATGCACAGTGTACACAGAAAGCTGCCAACCAGTGGTGTGGGCGGGGTTATACAGAGCTCATGAATATGAGCGACTACATGGCAGCAGGTTTACTAGTCCTCTAGTGATAATCTCCTGTCGATAAAATAGTGATTTTCTCAAAACTACAGCAAGCAGCCCAGTAAGTGATACATCACTGGAATCAGGGTCTCTGTCTACACATTATGCTTCTCTCAGATTAGATGGCAAAAATCTGGTGACGGATTCCCTTTAAGATTGTTTAGGTATTTTACCCTAGGAACAGTGCTTTTACAGTGGAGAATACCTCCATAATATGGCATCTGATGGGACATAGCAAGATTTCTTTTACTCCTTGAGTTGTTCAGATGGAGTATAGATGTCATATTACAGCTCTTTACCACTTCGGGCTTGTACAGAGCTGTAAATGGTCATGTATATGTAGGAGCGGCCATATCATTGAGGCAATTTCTGCAGGGGCCCAGGAGGTAAGGGGGCCACTTTCACCTTCAAAGCAGGTGGAATTGGGCATTATAATGAACTTTTGAACTGCAAGGGGACCATATACTGCTTGTGCACAGGATCCCTCTTCTGTCTGTGTCTATACTGTGTACATGCAGTGTAGGACTGGGTTGCTGAGGGCCCACCAGTGACCAACTCCAGGGCCCCACTTTTCACCTACATACAAATGTGACATTATCCTCAATCACAAATTTATATAGCAATGAACGGGGTAGATTATTAAATGAATAAGATGCTGCCTTTGTCTGTACATAGTGATTCAAGTATATTGTGCCAAGTACTGGTCATATAAGAGGGTGGTGGCCCTGCGGAGGATTCTCCTGTTCTCCTGTGGGCCAGTCCAAGCCTGTTTACATGTAATCTAAATGTCATGCCCCATCACTATACAGATTATGTTTCTATGTGTAAAAGGGGTTTCTGTTTTTTTTTTTTAAATAGTAAGAAATGTTTAAAAGTAAAAAAAAAGACATTACTTATTCCTTGCTTTTCCTGCCAATCCAGCGCCACATTGGTGGTCCGCTGTTGGGCCTGCATTGATGATGTCCCGCCGTACATCATGCAACAAAGTCAAGAGGCAAACATGGAAATGTCACCACCAAGACCAATGATTGACTGCAACGGTCATGCAAATGATGGACTGTGCATCATGACTGCAAGAACACCAAGGACCACCAGAGTATTTCTTGTTTCTTGCTATCAAATTCCTTACTTTTTTCCTACCCTTTTAATCAACATAGTCCTCGTATTTTTGCTACTGTTTGATGAATGAATTAACATCATGGTATTTCCAGGTCTGTAATTTTGTAATTTCAGAATATTTTGGCAATGTAAAGCAAAAAAACCAGATCACAGCGCTGTAACTTCTTTATAGTAACAAATGAAAGAACACAAAACTAAAAACCCCAAACAACATACAAACAAAGACCCTAAACCATAAACGAGGCCGTGCTATTCCCCTGGCTAATTAGACCTATAAACACAAATCTCTTCCAACTCTTAATCAAAACATTAAGTTGCATTTTTTTTAAGACTCCGTGGAGCCCATCAAAATTTATTCCTTTTCCACTGGAAGCCGATGTAGTCCAGGTCTGCCGGAGAGTTAAATAAATACAGCATTGGATATGGAAGTGGCTGGAAAAGTATGGGGGTGTAATGTTATATCCCTGCCATGTAAAAATAACTCAATTTAAAGATTTAAGATGGAAACTATGTTAACCTCCCGCATGCTAGCGAGGGACTATCATTTGTTAGATGAGTTACATGTGACCCATCGACTTTAGTGCAGAAAATTAAAGTTTGCCATTTTTCACCCTAGATTTGCAATGTCGGACAGATGTAAACTCTTTTACTCATCTTGCCCCATTCCAGCGTCATATCCCAGAGAGTGGTCACTGTCATTGCCACTTCCGGATGCGCTTTGTATCTTCTTAGTCCAGCTCATCCTCTACTGCAGCCATGCTCTCCTGCCATCGCTCTTTTGCTTCAGGCTGCCAAGGCGCTCAGTACCAAAAAATGACAACATGCCCTTTGGCCTGCCATGCGTTACCAGCTGGTTCGTGGCTGCTGTTTCTGCCTGATATTGACTCCTCATTGAGTTTGATGCTGACCAAGCCCATGATGCTCCTCTGAATCAGTTGTTTGCTACTGGTTGTCATACTCCTGGTTCCTATCTTTGTCATGCTAGGTATGGGAAGAACCCAGTGTAAGACGACGGGAAAAGGGGGGAAGCCCAGCAACTAGGGTAAGGGGGAGTGGAGACCCCTAAGCAGATCTAACAACACCCTGACTCCCCTATCATCCCTAAATAGGCTCCGCACCTATCACCGAGCAGTATACCTTAGCCCTGGCTGACCCTAAAGTTAGGCCCTAGGTAGGGAGGAGGAGGGGTGAGCACTAGCAGGCCCCACTGCAAATAAAGACAAACCAGGGAAGCAGACAAGGGGATACACTTAGCTTTGAGAAGACCCTAGAGAGATCACGACTACAATCCGCAAAGGAACTCCAAGGAGAAACCAGCTGACCGCCAGAACTCCAGACCTGAACAGAAGAACTATCTCTATCACCAGCAACTCTCTGGAGAAACTGAGTGTATTTAAAGATCCTCAAGGGTGTGTTAATTAGCAGCAGAAGGTGGAGATCACTGCTGGATCCTAGAGAGGGAGGGATGATGAAAGAATCAAGAAGGTGTCTGAAAGGCCAAGTGCAGCGACCTTCTACAGCCGTATCCAGAATGACTGTCAAACCTGACACACCCGAGACAATCTTTGACTGCATTTACCATTTTCCTGACTGGTCTCCTGAGGGACTGGTCTTCAAAAGACTTAGTCAATACCACTCTACTTCGAATTGCATTAATACTCCCTGAGTCTTGTAAGAAAGTCATCATGTTTGGTGACAGGTGCACATACAATGTACAGTTTGTAACTTTTTGAATTTTATGGTGGCTCAGTGGTTAGCACTATTGCTTTGTAGCGCTGGGACCCTGGGTTCAAATCCCACCAAGGACAACATCTACAAGCAGTCTGTATGTTCTCCCCATATTTGCTTGGGTTTCCTCCGGATTCTCCGGTTTCCTCCCAAACTCTAAATTCATACTGATGGGAAATCTAGAATGTGAGCCCCAATGGGGACAGAGATGGTAATGTCTGTAAAGTGCTGCGGAATATCTTAGTGTTATATGTAGAATAAATAAAATTTCAGAATACATCATTGCATCTGGGCTACTACCACTAATCTGGGGGCCACTACTTAAGAATCTTTATGCCGCAAAGTTTACTCTTCCTCATACTGGGTTATGGATGAAGTCCAGGTATTGCTCTGGACTCTGCACCCCAGTCCTGCCAGCACCAAATTGATCTACATCTCCAGTACGTGAATCTAACACTTTAAAGAATAACTACCATTTTAATTTTTATTACATAAATCAATAGTACACATGAAAATAAGTAATTTTATAATATATCTACTTAGATAAATCTGCTTCTTTCTCCTCCTGGATTGACTTTCACTTTCACATCATGGGTAAAACCTGTATTAAATGAAGACAGATTTTCCGATTAATTATATATTATATGGCAGTTGGTGCTTTTAAAATTCTATGGAGGGGATAGGAGGAGGGAGGATCTAGAGGCAAACACATTCTGCTGCAAGTTCTCCTAAAATGACAGTTACAATTCTCCATGGAATATTATGAGCACCAAGTGTCATCTCCTATCTCAGTAATGGGAAAGATTTTTATTCACTGAAGAGAGATTTTACCTGTGAATTGAGAATTTTGAGAATAAAAGATCAGTCCAGGAGGAGAAAGAAGCAGATTTATTTAATAAAATATATTACGACGTTTCTTATTTACATGCGCACTATTGATTAATGATAAAAAAAAATAAAGCGATGGTTACAATTTAATTCAAGAGCATATACTGTATATCATAGTCAATGCAGCTCCTATCGGGCCCTTGTAGAGAAGCATCCTTGTCCTGTTTGTTCACACCCTCTTAATTATTGAGAATAACCTGTGCAGGACTCGGCAATATGGCTTAGGCCGTTCTAGCCTGAGTGGTAAAACCAAGTCTCATAATGTGTTGCCTAGTTTCATTTTTTTAAATAGACATCTCCTCTCTTCTTTATAAGATACTGTTCTGAATTTTCTAAATATAAAAAGGTTACATGTCATAAGAGATATGCGTGTAAAATGGCAAAAAAGGGAATTATGTAACAGTCATATTAACTATTTCCTTCAATTAGAATTTTTTTAAAGGGGTGGTCAGACATCTAAAATGTATTTTCTGACTATCTTTACACCCTAACCACTTTTATAATTTGCTTTATTACATAACACCCTACACTTCTCCCTATCTCCATCTAATCTCTAAATGTGTCTTTTTATTGCACCTCCTGTGGCGTTTCGTTTGAGAGGAGTCTCAAACGTGATGTCACAGGAGGCTGGGGCTGCACTCACTGCTCGCAACGTCACAGGGGACAGCACTGCAGTTACTCCCTAGTTTCTTGCATCACCGGACCCACTGAAGACATCCTGGATCCTGGGTGATGAACCCTGTGGTTGATGTGAGTACAGCGCCAGCTCTCTGCTTTTATCTCTGCCACCGTCATAGCTTCTGTGAAAGAAGACGACAGCAGGGGGCAATGATGGAAATGGTGAGTGACACCAGCATCGTCCCACAGCTTCTAGCACCGCCCTCAAATGAGTTGTCAACAGTGGGCAGTGATATTATTATTATTATTTATTATTATAGCGTCATTTATTCCATGGCACTTCACATGTGAAAAAAGGGTATACTTAATAAAAATCAAGTACAATAATCTTGAACAATACAAGACATCAACTGGTACAGGAGGAGAGAGGACCCTGCCCATGAGGGCTCACAATCTACAGGGGATGGGTGAGGATACAGTAGACGAGGGTAGAGCTGGTCGTGCAGCGGTATGGTGGAGCGGTGGTTACTGCAGGTTGTACGCTTGTCGGAAGAGGTGGGTTTTCAGGTTCCTTTTGAAGTTTTCCACGGTAGGCGAGAGTCTGATATATTGGGGTAGAAAGTTCCAGGGAAGGGGAGATGCACGGGATAAATCTTGTATGCGATTGTGGGAAGAGGAGATAAGAGGGGAGTAGAGAAGGAGATCTTGTGAGGATCGGAGGTTGCGTGCAGGTATGTAACGGGAGACTAGGTCACAGATGTATGGAGGAGACAGGTTGTGAATGGCTTTGTATGTCATGGTTAGGGTTTTGAACTGGAGTCTCTGGGCAATGGGGAGCCAGTGAAGAGATTGACAGAGGGGAGAGGTCGGGGAATAGCGAGGAGACAGGTGGATTAGTCGGGCAGCAGAGTTTAGGATAGATTGGAGGGGTGCGAGAGTGTTAAAGGGGAGGCAACAGAGCAGGAGGTTGCAGTAGTCGACACGGGAGATGATGAGGGCATGCACTAGTGTTTTTGTAGATTCATGATTAAGGAATGTGCGGAACCCGGAGATATTTTTGAGTTGGAGTCGGCAGGAAGTGGAAAGGGCTTGGAAATTTGGTTTGAAGGAGAGATTATGGTCCAGAGTTACCCTGAGGCAGTGAGCTTGTGGGACTGGGGAGAGTGAACAGCCATTTACTTTAATGGATAGGTCTGTTGGGGGGGTTGAGTGAGATGGGGGAAAGATGATGAATTCAGTATTATCCATGTTAAGTTTTAGAAATCTAGCAGAAAAGAAGGATGAAATAGCAGACAGACATTGTGAGATTCTGCTTAGTAAGAAGGTGATATCAGGTCCAGAGAGGTAGATCTGTATGTTGTAGGTACAGAGATGATAGTAAAAGCCGTGGGACTCTATGAGCTGTCCCAGGCTGAAGGTGTAAATGGAGACGAGCAGGGGTCCTAGAACTGAACCTTGGGGGACACAAACAAATAGGGGGCAAGATCAGGAGGTGGTGTGTAAGTGGGAGATGCTGAATGTCCGGTCTGTTAGGTATGAAGAGATCCAAGATAGGGCCAAGTCTGTGATGCCAAGAGATGAGAGAATCTGTAGTAAGAGGGAATGGTCCACTGTTTCAAAAGCAGAGGACATGTGCAGGAGGAGGAGCGCCACCTCTTGATGACGATTCGCTTGAGGGCAGTGCTAGAAGCTGTGGGGCAGCGCTGGTGTCACTCACTGCTTTTAGGTTCACCTCACCACCTGACGATCTCTTCTTTCAGTTAGAAGCTATGGCGACAGAGATAGAAGCAGAGAGCCGGTGCTGCATTCACATCTGCCACAGCGTCCATCAATCAGGATCCAGGACATCTTCAGAGGGGGTGGTGATGCAACTCTGCAATGAGTAACTGCAGCAA
Organism: Phyllobates terribilis; assembly: GCF_046119375.1. NCBI lineage: Eukaryota > Metazoa > Chordata > Amphibia > Anura > Dendrobatidae > Phyllobates > Phyllobates terribilis. The sequence goes on along the minus strand of NW_027362770.1, from coordinate 133,154,076 downwards.
TGTCCCCTGTGATGTCCTGTTTCTGAAGGGGTGTTGGACGCTCTGTGGAGTGAGTGCACCCACAGCTTCCTGTGACGTCACATTTGAGACTCCTCTCAAACAAAACATCACAGTAAATTCAGTAAGAAAAACACATTTAGAGATTAGATAGATCGGGAGAAATGTAGAGTATTGTATAATAAAGTAAATAATTTTAGGTGCCAGGCCGCCCCTTTAAGTTTTATTATTGCCATTGATGACTAATTAGGCTATGGGCATTAGTAGTATCAAGATTGCCTTTAAAATATCATCCGAAGTCAGTTGTACAAGAAATTCTTGATGTCTGGGGTTGTGACATATATCAGTCATGAGCATGACCGACCAGTGTAAATGAATCATATGAATCACCGTAGGCTATTTCTATTTCTAAAGTCTTGTTTTGGGTCTTGAGACTACGCACTATAGATGTAGCAAAGGTCACTGTAAGACTAAATGTTCTGCACATCCTCATAGTACAAGCACTTCGAAGATTTATTGTTCTTAAAAACAAAGTTTTCTTACGACAGACATTTATGGCATCTGAATTGGATATCTAGTAAATATCTGTTTGGTGGCAATATGCTATTGCCACCACCAATACCCATAATGGTTAAGAGAGGTGGCCCACTTTGCAGAATCACCCTCTATCCATATATGAATATACTCTATTGAGAGGAAAGCAGGAGAATCAAGTCAGTACATGACTGTGTAAGGACATGGACATACTGGCCATGTTCCCCCTTGAAGAACAAGTGTAATGTCGTATTGTGTAATCTGAATTGTGACATGCGTTAACAACGTTGGTATTGTGCGTTGCCTGACTATAGGGAGAGTTAGAGTTAAAGATTGGGACTAGCCCAGAGTGGGAGGGGTTAAGCTGAAGGAACAGAGACAGTTTCCTGTCAGAATGTCAAATAAGGCCCAGTGTGCATAGAAAGCAGACCTAAGGTCTGATGTGAGCAGTGCCACATGACATGGGTGCCCTTAACATGAGAGGAGACCTTGAAGGGGATAGCAAGATCCTAGTGGAAAGAAGGAGAGAAGTGACCGAGAGAGAGAGAGTGATCGAGTGGAGACGGGTCCTGGGAGGGGGATGAGAGAGGTGCACATGTGGGGGAGGGGGATGAGAGAGGTGCACATGTGGGGGAGGGGGATGAGAGAGGTGCACATGTGGGGGAGGGGGATGAGAGAGGTGCACATGTGGGGGAGGGGGATGAGAGAGGTGCACATGTGGGGGAGGGGGATGAGAGAGGTGCACATGGGGGGGTGAGAGATGTGCACATGGGGGGGTGAGAGAGGTGCACATGGGGGGGTGGTGAGAGCTGCACATGTGGGGGGATGAGAGATGCACATGGGGGGGATGAGAGAGGGGCACATGTGGGGGAGGGGGGTGAGAGATGTGCACATGGGGGGTGAGAGATGTGCACATGGGGGGTGAGAGATGTGCACATGGGGGGGTGGTGAGAGATGTGCACATGGGGGGGTTTGAGAGCAGCACATGGGGGGGTTTGAGAGCTGCACATGGATGGGTGAGAGCTGCACATGGGGGGGGATGAGAGCTGCACATGGGGGAATTGGGAGAAAATGAGCTGCACATGGGGGAATTGGGAGTAGGGGGATAATGAGCTGCACATAATGAATGTGGGGTGGGGGAGAGTAAATGATAAATGATGATGGGGTGGGGAGAGCACGGACATGATATAATGAATTGGGGCAGGGGGTGCATGTAAATAATGAATGCGGGGAGCAGGAAGCATAGAGTAGGGGGCGTTGCGGATGCAGGAGTGTAACTGGTAACAAATTGGCGGAAAGAGTAGAGGTTCTAATTAAATTATATATTGAGTGCCTATTTACAGTTAATGGGGGCACCGTGGTGGATTACAATTTATATTTGGAATGGTAGGTGGCATAATAACTAACCATATATTGATGGTGGATGCACATCTATATTCAGCTGCGTAATGTAGAAGTTGGGGAATGTGCTCTAGATAACTGTGTTATTTTATGCAGAGACGAGTCCGGGCTGGAAGACGTGATGGCGGTCTGTGCTGGATGAAGGAGAAAAGCGTAGCTGAAGGACTTCACCTAGAGACGTCACCAGTGAGTCAGTGTATTACATGTACACTTACACTATATACTATGTACCGGGCTCCTGTGTATAATGTCACTGGTGATCACTGTATTACCTGTACACTATATACAGAGCTCCTGTGTATAATGTCACTGGTGATCACTGTATTACCTGTACACTGACACTATATACAGAGCTCCTGTGTATAATGTCACTGGTGATCACTAGATTACCTGGACACTTACATTATACATACCATGTATAGAGCTCCCGTGTATAATGACACTTATGGTAATATTAGTAATGTGGTGGTAATATTAGTAATGTGGTGGTAATATGTGGTCTGGTCATGGTGTGGCAGTTTTTCTCCCTTCTGTGTGGTATTATTCGGTCACTAAGTTGTGGTAATATGTGGTCTGGTCATGGTGTGGCGGTATTCCCTGTATGTGGTATTATTGGTCATTTAAAAAAAAAATGTATATGACACATTCCCTTAAAGAAAACTAAATAAACATATATCTAAAAAGAGTATTGGATATTTTAAGAAAATTTTAATAGGTTAGAGTAGGGCCCGGCCAGAAGAGTCTACCTTATCGGGGTGGCGGCTTTAAAAATCTTTTGGCCAAAACAAAAGCTGATGGCTATGTATGTGGCGCCGTCACATGGCCGAACATCAGGAGAACATGGTGGCAGCGACGTGGACGAGCGCCAGGATTCTGCAGGGATTGCATGGGGGTAAGTATAGCAAGTTTTATTTTTTTTAAATACAAGTAATTAACCAGGAGTGGGGGGAATCAGAGATGCACATGGGGGGGGATGAGAGATGCACATGGGGGGGATGAGAGATGCACATGGAGGGGGTGAGAGATGCACATGGGGGGGTGAGAGATGCACATGGGGGGGATGAGAGATGCACATGGGGGGGATGAGAGATGCACATGGGGGGGTGAAAGATGCACATGGGGGGGTGAGAGATGCACATGGGGGGATGAGAGATGCACATGGGGGGGATGAGAGATGCACATGGGGGGGGATGAGAGATGCACATGGGGGGGATGAGAGATGCACATGGGGGGGGATGAGAGATGCACATGGGGGGGATGAGAGATGCACATGGTGTTATGATCTGCTACAGAGACTAAGGAAAGGCAGGAGATCTGTCCCTACAATAGAACTAAACTAGATCCCTACGATGTAACGGGGAACCTGATCCTGCGATCAGACCCGCTAAAGTCCTCGGCTAGTCTGAACGCAGACCTATAGATGTGGGGGAGGGATCCCTACAAGATCTAGGGACTGGGACAAGTTGGACACCTCCTAGCAGAAATAGTAGCAGTCAAAGACAAACACACAACAAAAAGCATAGAGGTCCGAAGACCTAGCAAAACTAACAGAGAACGGCAATAGAGCAACAAGCTAGCTCAACAGTAGTAAATACAAATGAAGTCCAGCAAAGCCAGGAGGGCGGAGCCGGATTAAATAGGCAAAATGGTCATGTGACCAGCAAACTAAAAAAAAACTAACAGGAGAGTTGTAACAGTACCCCCTCTTCTAAGAGGATCCTCCGGATCCCCTAGGCCCAGGCTTTCCAGGAAACCTCCTGTGAAACGCTCGGACAAGTCTGGGGGCAGAAACATCATCCGCCCTCACCCATGAGTTATCCTCAGGTCCGAAACCCTTCCAAGCGACGAGATACTGCAAACTCCCTCTATACCGTCTAGAATTTAGGATCCGGGAAATTTCATATTCCCCGTCCTCCACCACCGGCGGAACAGTTGCAGAGGCGTCACCATCCGACACATCAGCTTTTTTCAACAGAGAAACATGAAACACCGGATTAATCCTCCAGGACGTAGGAACCTCCAGCCTAACAGCAGATTGGTTAACTATCTGAAGTACCTTAAAGGGCCCTACGAACTTGGGACCCAATTTTTAGAAGGAATCCTCAATCGCAGATTCTTAGAGGACAACCAAACCATGTCACCAACAGCAAACAAAACCTCTTGCTGTTTCCTATCAAAGTACCTCTTAGATTTTTTGTTAGCCTCCTGAAGATTACCACGCACATCCGTCCAAACTCTCTCCAAATCACCGGAAAAACTCTCCTCCTCAGGCACAGCCGAAACCAATTTGGAGAATGACCCAAAAGACGGATGTCTCCCAGAACAACAAAAAAAAGGCGAACACCCAGCAGAAGAGGATGTATGGTTGTTAAGAGCAAATTCAGCAAGTGGCAGAAACTCAGACCACCCCTCTTGATTGTCTGCCACAAAACAACGCAAGAACTGCTCAACATCCTGGTTCTTCCTTTCTGTCTGGCCATTAGACTCAGGATGATATTCGGATGAAAACGACAAATGAACTCCCAACCTGTCACAAAAGGCACGCCAAAAACGAGCCACGAACTGAGGTCCCCTATCAGAAACAATGTCAGTAGGAACACCATGTAGTCTGACAATTTCCTTGACAAAGGCCTTGGCGAGTGTCTTAGCGCAAGGTAGTTTGATGAAGGGAACCAAGTGACACATCTTGCTAAAACGGTCCACGACCACCCAGATGACCGTGAAACCTTCAGAGGGAGGAAGGTCAGTAATAAAGTCCATAGCCAGATGTGTCCAAGGTGCACTAGGAACCTCCAGAGGGCAAAGCAACCCCGCAGCAGGAGCATGCGAAGACTTGGATCTAGCACACACAGTACATTGGCGCACCCACTTAATGACTTCCTTCTGCCATCCAGGCCACCAAAAACTGCGACCCACAAGTCTCTTGGTCTCAGAAATTCCTGGATGACCTGCCAACCGAGACTCATGACACTCAACAAACAAATCTCTCCTAAAGGTCCTAGGCACAAACAACCTCCCATAGGGAGTGTTAGATGGGGCATTCTCCTGTGCTTTAAGAATCTCATCCTCCAAAACGGAGTCCAAAGCAGCAATCACAACACCTTCTTGTAAAATGGTCTCCTCTTCCTCCTCAACACCGACCATGGGAGAAAAGCTGCGAGACAAAGCATCCGCTTTAACATTCTTGGTACCCGGGATGTAAGTAACGGAAAAATTAAACCGCGAGAAAAAAAGTGCCCACCTAGCCTGACGGGCATTCAAGCGCTTGGCAGCATCAAGATAGATCAGATTTTTATGATCAGTGAAAACCTGAACGGGAAATTCAGCACCTTCCAAGAGTTGACGCCAGTGTTCAAATGCGAGTTTAATCGCCAGCAATTCCCGATTACCAATATCGTAATTAAGTTCAGTCTCAGAAAATTTTTTTGAAAAAAAGGCACAGGGATGTACTCCATCCTTGTTTTCCTGAGACAACACCGCACCAACCCCCACCGAAGAAGCATCAACCTCAACCAAAAACGGCTTAGTCACATCAGGCTGCATAAGGATGGGAGCAGAGGTGAACCTCTCCTTTAAAAACACAAAAGCTTCAATGGCCTCAGAAGTCCACTGAACCGCATTAGCACCTTTCCTGGTGAGATCGGTCAGCGGTTTGACAATAATAGAAAATTTCTTTATGAATTTTCTGTAATAATTGGCGAAACCCCAAAACCTCTGTATCGATTTCAAACCAATAGGCCTAGGCCATTCCTGCACAGCTTGAACTTTAACCGGGTCCATCTCAAAACCTTCACTGGAGATAATGTAGCCCAAAAAACTAATTCTCTGTACAGCGAACTCACATTTCTCCAGCTTAGCAAAAAGCGAATTGTCCATTAATAACTGTAATACCTCACATACGCTCCGCCAATGAGACTCCAGATCCGGCGAATAAATCAAAATGTCATCCAAATACACCACCACATCTTTGCCGATTAAAGGTCTAAGGATATCATTAATAAGATTCTGAAAAAATGCTGGAGCATTGGTGAGACCAAAAGGCATAACCAGATTCTCAAAATGACCCACAGGAGTGTTAAAAGCAGTCTTCCATTCATCACCCTCCTTCATGCGCAACAAATTGTATGCCCCCCGGAGATCAATTTTAGAGAACCACTTGGCCCCCACTAACTGGTTAAATAAATCGGGAATCAATGGCAGTGGGTAAGGATTGCGTACAGTAATTTTATTAATCTCACGAAAGTCCAGACAAGGACGTAAACCGCCATCTTTTTTTTTCACAAAAAAAAAACCAACAGCCACAGGAGACTTGGAAGGCCTAATGTGACTGTGGCACCCCAGGGGTCTGGTCTCCACAGTAATAGCAATGTTATGTCTGAGAGCAGGTGGGAGGTCTCTTGGTCAGGAATCCTATGCATGCCACACCTCCTGCCCAGTCCTGGGAGGGGAAGAACTTCCCCTATATAAAACTGGGGCTGAGGCAGGGTTAGAGAGTAGAGAAGAGAAGAGAAGAGTTGAGAAGAAGAGAAGCAGCATAGGAAAGAAAGATCAGGAGCTCTGTGGGAGCAGGCTAAAAGGAATCAGGGGCTGGCAGCTGAAGAGCTCGCCCTGATTGAAGAGTTACCACCGGACCCAGAGTCCGAAGCTGTGGGGATTAACCCAGACCCAGCAGCAGAAACCGCCCGGCAGGGGATTTCAGGTCCTCTGGCCAAGAAACCCAAAGGCACGGTCACACGCGTGGGACCAGCACCGCCGTCGTGGAGCGGAAGTCACTAGAAGGCCCCGAGTCACCGGCCATACGGGTGAGCACCACACGGTACACTCAGGGATGTGGGCTACTTTTACCCGCCTCTAGCAAGGTAGCCAGAAGAGTACGATTAGTTGGGGAGGCCTACAACTCCGCCTGGCCAACGGGGATCCCATCTGCTCAAGGACTGACCAGGCCCCGACCGCTAGCCAGTACTCCGGGAGGGTCTATCTTTGTCACCAGTAAAGACCCTGAACTACACCGCATCGTCTCTGAGTGGTTCCTGCTACCCCCATCATCCACGTCGGCTGCCCTGAGGCCATACCCCTCCCGTTAGGGGTTATACCATCTACGCTGCACTATCCTACCACCGGCCTCAGCGGTCTGCCCTGCAGCGGCAGCTCCATAGCTGCATTCAACGGGTGGCATAGTCGTCCTACATCTACTGCTAATATACCGCCACTTAGTCTGACTCCCTGGGCACGGACCGGGTCTCCGCCACGAGACTACTACCCCCAACAGGCCCGGCTCCGGGTAGTCCCCGCGTGCGCAACGCTACACCAAGTAGGCCCAGGGGTGCGTCATGACCAGCGGCCAAGCTTGTCTGTATGTATTCCTCCAAAGCCTTTCTCTCAGGAATAGTAAGATTAAATAAACGACTCTTAGGAAGAGTCGCTCCAGGGACAAATTCAATGGTACAATCATAGTCTCTATGGGGAGGCAAAACCTGCGACTCCTCCTCAGAAAAAACTCTCCAAAAATCCTGAATAGGTACAGGCAATTCCCCTCTATCCACAGCAGCAATGCTTCCGTTACAACACTTGTCATAACACTTAGGGCTCCAGGACTTAATTTCATTGGTAGACCAATCCAGTACAGGATTGTGCAATTTTAACCAGGGTAACCCCAATATTACTGGAGAAGGCAAATTATCCAATACCACCAAATCCAAATTCTCTTGATGAATACCATTAATAGTGAGGGGAAATTCACAGACCTTGTGAGTAACACTCTTCAAGGGAGAGCCATCGACAGAAACCACAGCAATAGGGGATGACAAAGTTTTAGGTTCTAATCTAAGTTTTTCCAAGAATCCCCCATCAATCACATTCAGAGTAGATCCACAATCCACAAATACCCAAAATTCAATTATTTCATCCTGAGCAGCAGTAGTGGCAGATAGGAATACCCCCTTAGAATTTAAACAGGCAATATGAGCATGACTGACCATTTTTTTTTCTTTCTTCTTACGAAGCACACAGCTCTTAATAAAATGACCAGAGCTTCCGCAATAGAAACACAAGCCTTCAGAAAGTCGGCGGTCTTTTTCCTGAGAGCGGGGTGCCATCGCCCCAATTTCCATCGGCTCTCCATTGTCAGCACAGAACCTCTCAGGACTCGAAGCTGACATAGCAGAGGATTTGCTCTCATTAACCCTTGCACGCAGTCTCCTGTCCACCCGTATAGCTAATTGCATTGCCTCCTGCAAGTTTCCAGGTGTGGGGTAAGCAATCAGTAAATCTTTAACCCTTTCACCTAGCCCTGCCAGAAACAAGCTTTTCAAAGCTGAATCGTTCCACCCTACCTGGGCAGACCACCGACGGAAGTGAGAACAATATTTTTCCACATTACCTGATCCCTGCCTCAAACGTCTTAATTCAGACTCAGCAGATGAGACACGATCAGGATCATCGTACAATAAACCCAAAGCAGAAAAAAAACTATCCACTGATCTAAAGCATGGATCACTAGGTTGGAGAGAGAAGGCCCATCCCTGAGGATCTTTGCGCAAAAGTGACATTATGAACCCTATGCGCTGTGATTCATCACCAGAGGATCCGGGTCTCAAACGAAAATATAATAGACAAGCATTTTTAAAAGAAAAAAATCTTGTTGTTCGCCAAAAAATAGATCAGGCAGACGTACCTTTGGTTCCACAAAATGCGCTCCAGAACAGCTACTCACGTGTTGTTGGAGCTTGGTCACCTCCAGAGAGAGTCCCTGCAAGCGTTGAGCCAAATCTTGCACCGAGATCATGATGGAAAACTGGAGGTCTTTCCCCAGAGAAAATCCTTTCCTTTTTATTTTTTTTTTTATGGCTGGACTTACTGTTATGATCTGCTACAGAGACTAAGGAAAGGCAGGAGATCTGTCCCTACAATAGAACTAAACTAGATCCCTACGATGTAACGGGGAACCTGATCCTGCGATCAGACCCGCTAAAGTCCTCGGCTAGTCTGAACGCAGACCTATAGATGTGGGGGAGGGATCCCTACAAGATCTAGGGACTGGGACAAGTTGGACACCTCCTAGCAGAAATAGTAGCAGTCAAAGACAAACACACAACAAAAAGCATAGAGGTCCGAAGACCTAGCAAAACTAACAGAGAACGGCAATAGAGCAACAAGCTAGCTCAACAGTAGTAAATAGAAATGAAGTCCAGCAAAGCCAGGAGGGCGGAGCCGGATTAAATAGGCAAAATGGTCATGTGACCAGCAAACTAAAAAAAACCTAACAGGAGAGTTGTAACACATGGGGGGGGATGAGAGATGCACATGGGGGGGCGATGAGAGATGCACATGGGGGGGATGAGAGATGCACATGGGGGGGATGAGAGATGCACATGGGGGGGATGAGAGATGCACATGGGGGGGATGTGAGATGCACATGGGAGGGATGAGAGATGCACATGGGGGGGATGAGAGATGCACATGGGGGGATGAGAGATGCACATGGGGGGGATGAGAGATGCACATGGGGGGGATGAGAGATGCACAGGGGGGATGAGAGATGCACGGGGGGATGAGAGATGCACGGGGGGATGAGAGATGCACGGGGGGGTGAGAGATGCACGGGGGGGATGAGAGATGCACGGAGGGGGATGAGAGATGCACGGGGGGATGAGAGATGCACGGGGGGGATGAGAGATGCACGGGGGGGTGAGAGATGCACGGAGGGGGATGAGAGATGCACGGGGGGGATGAGAGATGCACGGAGGGGGATGAGAGATGCACGGGGGGGATGAGAGATGCACGGGGGGGATGAGAGATGCACGGGGGGATGAGAGATGCACGGAGGGGGATGAGAGATGCACGGGGGGGGATGAGAGATGCACGGGGGGGATGAGAGATGCACGGGGGGGATGAGAGATGCACGGGGGGGATGAGAGATGCACGGGGGGGTGAGCTGCACATGGGATGAGAGCTGCACATGGGGGGGATGAGAGCTGCACATGGGGGGGTTATGTTTACATAACTTTGTTGCCTTATGAAGGGCAAGGTGGGGCCCCCAAAAAATTCTTGCACAGGGGCCCACTACAGTCTGTGTCCGCCCCTGGAGCTGGGTTGTGGTGACGTAGAGTGAAATAGTGAAGATAGAGAACAAACGAGTAGAGAGGAAGGAATAGAGGCTGTATGTGAAAAATGCTCCATATTGTGAAAGAAACGTTCATAAAGAAGTGTACCCCCTAACTGTATATAACTCTATATAATTCCCACAAAGTTATCGTTAAGTAAAGAGTTTATTTTGGACTGGTGGTCTCCATCATGGAAGCCCTCAACACCTGGTCCTGGCTTACCATAGTCATCGGTAACATGTGGCCTGCAAGGGCGCAGCACCCCCCATAGTACAAGTCCACACACCCAGCCAGGACCCCCACTTTCATGCAATGTGCCGGGGTATAAGAGACAAGTACCTCGCCCACGCTACAACGGCAAGAATGCACAGCGTCCTGTGCATAAGGGGAATCCTGACAGTCGCAATTTGGCAGTCTGCAGTTGTATAGAGTGATTTTTCATTTCAACCCTGAATACTTCTTTAAGAGCTAAAATTTTAACTGGGTCACCCTGTCAGTTACTTTAAGATCTTCCTTCCAGCTGAGAATAAACTTTTCATCCTTCTAGACTAAAAAGAAAAGAGATCCTCTTCCTGAGTTCTGCACTAGATACATACCCAATAGAAAAAGACATGTTATAAATACTTATATAGTAACACAAGAATTATTAAATATTTCCTGCCTGAGCCCTAAGACTGTACGCCATTGTCGTCTTTTTATAAATGGGATTGATGAATGTAAACATCAGATGAATGAATGAAACCAGTTACAGGTCAATCTGACCCCTGTATGTGATGACTGAATACATAGGTATTAGTAACATGAAGTTGATTCTCACCCTTCATCAGAATGTTGTACTCCGATTTTCCATACCGGCTGCTAGTGAGTTGAGAGGTGGTGGCTAGGGATGAGCGGACCCGTGGAAGTTTGGGTTTTGGTACCCCACCCGAACTTAAGTCCAAAGTTTGTTTAGGGTACCAAAACTGTACCTGAAATTGAACCAGAACCCGAACCAAATTGAAAACAATGGAGACCTGAACTTTGGATCTGGAAAAAATCTCTCTCTCTGACTTCCCCTGGAACATTAAAATGGACTTCCAAGTGAAGTCCCGTGTTCAGAGTTTTGCACTGGACACTAAGTGTCTGGTATGATCCCCGAACTTTTAGGTTCGGGTTCGTTCATCTCTGGTAGTGGTGTGTCCGCTTTTTCCATTCATGGCTGTAGGAGTTCCAAATACCAAAGAATAAGTATGGCCGGATCAGGGGACCCCCTCGTTCTGGAGATAGAAGGAACCCAGATCTATACTGTATATATGCAGTAAATGCCTTTCATGAGACAACCCCTTTAACTATCAGTATATGACTGGTGTGTGCCTCTTTAAATTTGCATTAATTTATTACCAATTCCCAAAAGCAATTATTTCACATTAGCATGGAGCAAAGGAAATCTGGGTAGGAAATAAGAGGATATCTGGGTAGGAAATAAGAGCAGTCCTATTCCTTAAAGTTCCTTTTCTTGTTTCCATCATTTCATCAACGGAATTCACAACATTTCAGCTGTATTCACATGGGGCTGTTTTTGATGCAGTTTTATAATATGCTTTCTTTACCTTTAAACTTTGACACCATGACCGCTGCCTGTGAATGTTTCCAAATAAATTATAATCTATATATACTAGGTACGGATGTAGCAATTCTTAAACTAACAAGAATGACATAAAGGCGCAGAAAGGTAACGTGATACAACAAAGCCATTTAAATTTGTATTGTTAAGTGTCGATTTATATTCTTCTGCATCGTGATATCTTTGAAATTTTAAGAATGGCTACATCTTTATATACTACAGCTATATACAGTAATAAATTAATGAAATACTGCAGTTTATAACTTATCAATAAATAGTTATTGGAGAACTTCCAATGGTTAATGGAGCAGATCGTAATCTGTAATGTTTGGTACTGCCCATCATTTAACACCTTCTTGCTTGAGAACTTTGTTTTTTCAGTAATAATAAATCATTTTCTTGTTTTGTCTTTGATATTCATCATATTATTTATACAACCAGACAGACGTATCTATTTCCTTTGCGTTAGGATATGACACAGCTACTGTCCTTTCTGTACTGAGTAAATGGAGCTGTAGCAGGTAGCAACTCTGTGTTATATTCCATAGTAACAAAATATAAAAAAAAAACAAAGTAGAGTAAAACTGATATAGAGTAAACCTGAACCCCTGACCTATAGACTGGAAGCACATTCATCTCAGACTTGTCAAGCAGAGGATTAAAAGAAAACAAAAGAATTTAAAAAAAAGTCACAAACATTTGCAGATCTCTGTGTAATCCATTTACTCCAAATAATATATCTCCTTTGTATAGTATTGAATGTAACACTGCCACAGAGTGCCCAAGATAATACCGCCAAATTACACTGCCATGCAGTACTCAAAATAGCATCCCGTAGGCAGAAAAAAATATTATTTGTAAACCACAAATGTTACAAAAAAATTGGGTCTAGCACTTGGTTCATTGTCTAAAAATGTATTTAGCGCATTTCGGGTATAAACCCTGTCAATGTTTATTATCTGGTTTATCCTCGAAACGCGTCATATATATTTTTAGTCTATAAACCCCACATCTTACATCCAGTTCCTGATTTTTTCTATTATTTGTGGTTTACCATGCCGTCTACCCACACCGTGCACCAAAGTTTTGCAGCCCTCCGAGGACCTGTTTTTAGCAGCATATACTTTTATGACAGTTGTGACCTCTCACAACTGTAGAAGGTGGGAAGTGAACATTTACATATTATTTGGTTTTCTATTATACTGTATCACCCTATGTGGCACTCAGTTGTTATTTTCTATGAGCCCAGTAGATCCCTTTTTGCTTTCAATTTTGAAGATCATCATTCATTTGACCATATAATGTATTTGGGGGAAAAATTCCATGGGTTTTGTTTTTATGAAGTTCAAGAAGCTGCTCTCTGGCTTCCTCCGGATGTCAGTTATGTCCTAATAAACTGAGAGTGAAGTGGCCGCTGACTGGTTGCAGGGCTCACTTGGCATAACGTCACGCGAGCCCTGAGAGGCGAGGCACCAACCTCACTGGGACGGCTCTGCACCGGAGGTGAGTATAGGCTATTGTTATTTTATATGGGAGAATATAGCAATTAAGAAGGGGTTGTCCGAGTAGTCGCCAACGCCAACCCATTTAAGTTTTGTCTTTTTTTCATAGTTTTTTAGTTTTTTTATTAGTCCCCCCAAAAAACTGCAATTTATATACTATATTACTGTAATATTACAGTGTATTGATTGCATAATTACTGATCTCCTATGAAGCCAATCAGTGCTCATAATATTAACAGTCAGTTTAGTGCCCTGATAATAGTATGATCCTCAGAAAGTAGAAGAAACCAGCCATAATATTAATGCTCATATAACAGCACTAAACTCATCCAGAATGATTCCCCAAAGATACTCCAAGCACACATTGCACATACATTACCCCTTTATACACACAGTACGATGATGCCTTCAGTTCCCCCCACACAGCATCATGCCCCCACAGTGCTGCTACAGACAATATGATGTCCTCAGTGCCCCCATACAAAAATGGTACTCGCACAGTATAATGTCCCCACAGTTTTCCCTCCCACTCAATATGATGCCTCCACAGTTCTTTCTTCCACACAGTATGACACTCCACACTTCTCCCTCCCACACAGTACGATGTCTCCATAGTTCTCCCTACCACACAGGATGATGCCCCCACATTTCTCCCTACCACACAGTATGATGCCTCCACATTTCTCCCTACCACATAGTATGATGCCCCCATATTTCTCCCTACCACACAGTATGATGCCTCCACAGTTCTCCCTACCACACAGTATGATGCCCCCACATTACTCCCTACCATACAGTATGATGCCTCCACAGTTCTCCCTACCACGCAGTATGATGCCCCCCACTCCCCCTTCCCACACAGTATGATGCCCCAAGAGTTCTCCCTACCACACAGTATGACGCCCCCACATTTCTCCCTACCACACAGTATGATGCCTCCACAGTTCTCCCTACCACACAGTATGATGTCCCAAGAGTTCTCCCTACCACACAGTATGATGCCCCCACATTTCTCCCTACCACACAGTATGATGCCTCCACATTTCTCCCTACCATATAGTATGTTGCCCCCACATTTCTCCCTACCTCACAGTATGATCCCTCCACAGTTCTCCCTACCACACAGTGTGATGCCCCCACATTAATCCCTACAATACAGTAAGATGCCTCCACAGTCCTCCCTACCACACAGTATGATGCCCCCACTTTACTCCCTACAATACAGTATGATGCCTCCACAGTTCTCCCTACCACACAGTATGATGCCCCCACATTACTCCCTACCATACAGTATGATGTCTCCACAGTTCTCCCTCCCACACAGTATGATGCCCCCCACTTCTCCTTCCCACACAGTATGATGCCCCAAGAGTTCTCCCTACCACACAGTATGATGTCTCCACAGTTCTCCCTCCCTCACAGTATGACGCCCCACACTTCTTCCTCCCACACAGTATAATGCCCCCAGAGTTCTCCCTACCACACAGTATGATGTTCACAGTTCCCCTCCACACACAGTTTGATGTCAACAATATCATCCCCACACAGTGTGATTCCCCAGTTACCCTCCACACTCAGTATGATGCCTCAGTGTTCCCCCAAACAAAGCATGATACCTCCACTGTCGTTCCTTCCCCACAGTGACCCCTTCGCCAGTATGGTGCCACCCTTCCCACTCCATTGGACGTTATATATGTAAAAAAATACTCACCTAGTCCGGCTCCCACTATAAGAAAATCAGATCTTCGTTCTGTGCTGCGCCTGGTCCTGTAGTGACATCATGATGCTTCCAGCGCTGGAACAGATGTATGATGGAGGTGGTATCTGATGCCCCCTGCTCCGCCCTTACATTCAATTGTGTCTGCGTCCTAAAGATGCAGTTGGAAGCAAGGCACCTTTTGGGGAAAAGTCCCCCAAACACTGGATCAGGAATAGTTGGAAGGCATGGAATAAGACTGTGGGCACCTAAGTAGTACCAACCTATTATGCAATGTGACGTGCCCTGACAGGTCTATAAGTGACAGGCAACACATTGACTTGCCAGTACAAGGACTGTGAGCCAACAGGGTCACACAATCCCATGATTTGCACAGTGCAAAGCATTTACAACTGTCCGCCTAGTCTGACAGCTCAGACTTGCTAGGAGTTTCTTAAGGGTGGAGACAAATCAATTGGCAGGTTCCCTGCATTTTTGGGGCATAATCAATCAAATATTTATCTTGAATTGTTCACATGGCAGTGGCTTCAGCCAGACCGGGATCCAGGGGTTAAGGAATGATCCTATACTTGGCTCGCTTGTCTAACCCTGCACTAAAGCAGGAAAGCTGAATGTTTACTTGCATGTCCTGAACTGCCAAATGAAAGGAAATGGGTAATAGTTGACTAGCTAAACCCATCCTCTCGCTAAGTGTTTTGGCTGAGGGTTTTGTGCCTTATCACTGCTAAGTCTTGTATGGAAATTAAAGAAATGACACGTCTCAGAGTGGGTAACGGGGATCCTAGGAGAAGAAAAACATGAAATAGGTTTATATCCTTCAGTACAAGAGTATGGGTCCAATGTAAAGAAATGACTCAGACGACACATTTACTGCTCAGACAATAAGGAAAACAATGTGTAATTAATAACATGGCAGCTATGGCTGTGTGAACACCCTATAGTCTATAGTACTGTGGGTTTTTTGTTTGGCGCTTTCCCATAGACTTATCTATAGGAATTAACAGCATGTCTGAAAAAAAAATGCTACACACTCACACACAAAAGAAATTCATAGGCCCCAAGAGGTCCATGCCATGTAATGAATTTTGCACATCCTATCATTTCTGGAGTAAGAAATGCCACCACCCCTTTTCAGGAATTTTACGGGAAGGTATAGCCATCCCCAGCTCCACCCAATTTGGCAGAGCAGGATGAAACTGGCATGCACAATAATTCACAAATTTTTTGCGCAACATCACGTTGATCAAAAATTTTGCAAGTTTTCAAAGTGTTTTAAGCCAGTTGGGATAAACACTTTGATGAATCAGCGCCATAGTGTTTTTATAAACTTGATACATGCAATAAAGGGGTTGTCTTTATTAGTAAGCCCATTGCTAAATACTCTATATTGTAA
Source organism: Phyllobates terribilis (assembly GCF_046119375.1). Lineage (NCBI taxonomy): Eukaryota > Metazoa > Chordata > Amphibia > Anura > Dendrobatidae > Phyllobates > Phyllobates terribilis. The sequence continues at coordinate 133,137,827 of NW_027362770.1, read as the reverse complement.
GAAAACTTAGCTAAAGGGGTATTCTGATAGGTAGAAGATACCTATCCACAAGAGAGCTGATAACTAGGGATTAGTGGACCCATGGTAATTCGGGTTCTGGCACCCGACCCAAACTTTAGTCCAAAGTTCGGTTCCAGTACAAGAACTCTACCCGAACTTGAACCTGAACCCCATTGAAAACAATAATGACCCAAACTTTGGAGCTGGAAAATCTCTCTTACTCCTCCTGGACTTTCTCTGTAACTCCGAACAAAAATGGATTTCCGGGAGTGTCTGGTACGAACCCCAAACTTTTAAATTCGGGTTTGCTCATCTCTACTGATAACTTATAGATCTGTAAGGGTCTGACTGTTAGGACCCCCTCAGATTGCCAGCTTAAGGCACTTTTATCCCCAGGATAAATGGAATAGAGTAGCAGTGTACATGCTTGACTGACACTCCCTGAGGGACTGCTGGAACTCTCTACACTGCTTTCTTCAGCAATCCTATAGGGAATGAATAGGGTGAAAGGTGCCATTCTTTTCTGACAGGGATAGATGTGCCCCAATCTTGGAATCAGTGGGGGTCTGAGCAGTCAGACCCCCACCAATCTAGAAGTTATCACCTATCCAGTGAATATGTGATGACGTCTAACTACTTCTTCTACCTACAATTAGCATGTCTTCCTCTCAAATGAACGATCCATTGACTTCAGTTGAGAATGCGTAATGCTTTACATTTTCGCCGTAGTGGCACTGAAGGGGAAAAACACATGCTGCCAAATTCCACATAGATTACAGCTGATCACAGTGGGTCCAAGTAATACATAGTGACATTCAGTGACTGACAAATGACGTCCTCTCTGATTGGAGTCAATGTCCTTCCTTTTATCCTCCATCCAGCTCAGACCTTCATGACTTCTTCCACCCTGCAGTTTGCTGCCCAGACATCTTCAGCTTCTACTTCTATGTATGAAGAAAACATTTTTAGAGTAACATTGACTCTCCCTAAGAAGAATTATAATAAACAATATGTCCTGTAGAATAAATTATAATGTTCACTTTGCCAGAAATTAATTGTAATATACAGCGTGCCTCTTGAAATAACATGAGTTATAATATACACTGCATCCCAGGAAATAACTATAATACACACCGTGCCCCCTAAAATGAATTATTTATAATTTCCCAAGAATGAATTATAATATACAATGTGCCCCCTGAAATGAATTATAATATACATTGTGCCCCCAGAAAAAAATTATGAATCATCCAGGTCCCCCAGTATGAATTATAATATACACCGTGCCCTAGAAATTATTATACACTGTGTCCCATAAGTTAATTATAGCCCTATTCTCCAGAAATTAGTTCTAATATACATTATTTCCCTTGAAATTAATTAGTATATACAGTATACTGCACCGCCTAAAATTATTCCTTTACCTTCAGTTTCCCCAATGGGAATTCTAATATATACTGTGCCCCCAACCCATCCAATGTACACCCCAATCTCTGGTTCCACTCTATTCTCCAGTGATGCAGGTATGGCATTCTCTGGCTAGGCTTTACTTTTGTGAAGGATGCAAAGGATAACCCGGTGGTCAGAATGGTGACTCAGTGTTCCCGATGGGCTGCAAGGTGGCACTGCAGTCTTGCAACACTGGGGTCCTGGGTTCAAATCCCACCAAGGACAACATCTGCAAGGAGTTTGTATCTTCTCCCAGTGTTTGTGTGGATTTCCTCCAGATTCTCTGGTTTCCTCCCACACTCCAAAGACATACTGATAGGGAATCTAGATTGTGAGCCCCAATGTGGAGAGCGCCGATAATATCTGTAAAGCGCTGTGAAATATGATGCAATATAAGCAAGGAAAACAAAATGACATCATTGTACCACTGGCTGGATCATGGAGGAAGCTACAGCAGCGGTTATGACTCCCTGGTGTTGATAGGTCAGTGCTTGATTATCAAATTGTATGCTTGTCATAAGACCCCAGAGTGAAGGGATGAATGGTTGGGAATCTCTTCTCTCCATGGTTCGCGTACCGGTTATTACTTTTGCAACCAGTTTGGAAGAACTGAAGGCAATTGGCCATCACTGGTGAGGGACACAAGGTATATTTAAAGCGTTGGATATCTCATGCACTGGACAAAGGACCCAGAACATGTGCCAAGTATAGTGATGCCACAGGCTATGCCCATCTTTACGTGAATTCTGGGATATTTTATCTCTAGCGCTTGTAGTTGTTATCAGGAGTATAGTACAAATTGGAATACAGGGTCAGTATAGAAGGGGTTTGAAGATGGACACTTACTTTTCCTTCTCATGTGACCACATGTTTTGGTCACAGTCCCATTTTTGGCGCTATTTATCCCCAATACCGATATAGTTTGTTTTGCTTTGTTGGAATGTGTGGGGGCAGTTTATAAATTAGTTCTGTTATTATGATTGCAGCCTGTAGAAGCAGGATGAGCGAAGTACTCTCAGGTATTTGTATTCCACTTCTAATTTAGGAAAGACAATAAACAAGCCGTACATAGGAAGCACATTTTCCTACTGGCAAGAAATGGCTGTATTGGTTTAATGTTCTAATTCCTTAAAAATTCCAACACGGCATTAATTTGTTAGTTTTATTGTCTTGACTATTCCCTAAAGAACTGATTTGTTCTAAAGGAACATGTTATTGGAACATGTTTCTTAACACTTTTCTAAATACAAGGCCATTTTATGGAATAGAGTTGCTCATTCATAGAAATGGCCAAGATCCTCTACTAATTACCAGTTCATTGACCCAAGAGAGGTCCTGAGGGTAGGCACTGGGCAATCCCACCCAGACCTAAACAATGGGCCTTCAAAGTACTCCTTCAGTGAGCACAGGGTACTGGAGACTAAAGCCGTCCATATACTTTAAAAACTGTTCAGCCGATTGTTCAGCCCCCAGCTATCTAGGCCAACTCTTTCATAAACACAGGAACCCGTACACAAGAGTCATTGGCCAAGCAAGTGTGTTCTCTATGAGAGAGCCATTGACAGACATCTCTAGAGTCCAAAATCGGACATACTTATCTTCTGACTAGATGGTGGTCCGATTCTAACGCATCGGGTATTCTAGAATAGGTATGCGGCCGACCGGGCGCAATCAGCAGAGCGGCATTTAAATTTGGCGCCAAAATCGCTGATTGGTCGAAGCCGGCAACCGCGACCAATTAGCAAAGCGGTGTTAAAATTTGGCGCCTATATCGCAGATTGGTCACGGCCGGCGGTCGCGACTAATCAGCAGAGCGGGGTTTAAATTTGTCGCCAATAATGCTGATTGGTCGCGGCCAGCGAACGTGAACAATCAGCAGAGCGGGGTTTAAATTTGGCGGCAATAATGCTGATTGGTTGCGGCCGGCGGTCGCGACCAATCAGCAGAGCGTTATTTAAATTTGGCGCCAATAATGGTGATTGGTCACGGCCGCGACTAATCAGCAGAGCGGTGTTTAAATTTGTAGCCAATAATGCTGGTTATTCGTGACCGGTAACCGCGACCAATGAGCAGAACGGTGTTTAAATATGGCGCCAATATCGCTGATTGGTCGCGGCCGGCCACCACGACCAATCAGCGAAGTGGTGTTTAAATTTGGCGCCAATATTGCTGATTGGTCGCGGCCGGAGACCGGCCACCGCGACCAATCAGCATCGTATTAGTGTGGGCCCGGGAGCGGCGCTGCTTGTGCGGCTCCGTATTAGCGAGGACCGGGGAGCGGCGCTGCCTGTGCGGCTCCTTCTGCTGTGAGAAGCCGGGCGATGAGCGGCTGCTCGCAGCAGAAGCATCCCGACCGGCGGCGCCGCTCCCCGGTCCTCCGTTCACACTTGCTGTCGGGAGATCAGCGGGCCAAGCCGCTGATCATCCGACGTTAGCCGCATGGAGGTCAGCGGCGCCGGTCGGGGTAGTTGTGCTGCTAGCGCCGCTCATCTCCCCACTGCATCGCCGCTGACCTCCGTCCGCCAAATGAGCCGCTAACGGCCGCCATCTTTTTTCAGAAATCCCGCGGCGCTGATTGGCCGCTGCCGGACCAATGAGCGACGTGGGATTTCCAGGACAGACAGACAGACAGAAATACAGACAGACAGATAGACAGACAGACAGACAGACAGACGGGATAAGACAATTATATAGTAGATAAGTGTGGCACCCCAGGGGTCTGGTTTCCACAGTAACGGCAATGTTATGTCTGAGAGCAGGTGGGAGGTCTCTTGGTCAGGGATCCTGTGCATGCCACACCTCCTGCCCAGTCCTGGGAGGGGAAGAACTTCCCCTATATAAACCTAGGGCTGAGGCAGGGTTGGGGAGTAGAGAAGAAGTAGAGACAGAGAAGCAGATATAGGAAAAGAACATCAGGAGCTCTGTGGGAGCAGTGCTACAAGGAGTCAGGGGCTGGCAGCTGCAGAGCTCGCCCTGACTGAGAAGTTATCACCGGACCCGGAGTCCGAGGCTGTGGGGACTAACTCCTACCCAGCAGCAGAATCCGTCAGGCAGGGGATTCCAGGTCCTCTGGCCAAGAAACCCGAAGGCACGGTCACACGCATGGGACCAGCACCGCCGTCGTGGAGCGGAAGCTACTAGAAGGCCCCGAGTCACCGGCCATACGGGTGAGCACCACACGGTACACTCAGGGACGTGGGCTACTTATACCCGCCTCTAGCAAGGTAGCCAGAAGAGTACAGTTAGTTTGGGAGGCCTACAACTCCGCCTGGCCAGGGGAGATCCCATCTGCTCAAGGACTGACCAGGCCCCAATCGCTAGCCAGTACTCCGGGAGGGTCTATCTTTATCACCAGTAAAGACCCTGAATTACACCGCATCGTCTCTGAGTGATTCCTGCTACCCCCATCATCCACGTCGGCTGCCCTGAGGCCATACCCCTCCCGTTGGGGGTGATACTATCACGCTGCACAATCCTACCACCGGCCTCAGCGGTCTGCCCTGCAGCAGCAGCTCCTTAGCTGTACTCAACGGGTGGCGTAGTCGTCCAACATCTACCGCTGATACAGCGCCACTTAGTCTGACTCCCTGGGCACGGACCGGATCACCGCCACGAGACTACAACCCTCAAGAGATCCGGCTCCGGGTAAGCTCCCGCGTGCGCAACGCAGCACGACACAGGCCCAGGGGCGCGTCATAAGGATATGCTGATCTCCTTGGCCATCATCTGTCGGAGAGAGATGAAGGCCCCATACACATTAGACTGTAGGCCAAACCCATTGATTTTGGCAGGTTCGGCTGACTCTACTGTAACTTGAACTTTTTTAATGTTATGAATATCAGATTTACATTTTAGGATCCTGTAGGCATAGATTGTCAGGTAGGCCATAACTGAAAGGAGCTGGACATGATTTAACAGACATGGATGCCTTTTTCTAAAAACAGGACCACAGCTATCCACCCTTATGAATTCCTCGAAACTGCCTTTCAAGCACTTATACAATCTCCATTGAATAGTGTATTTTTGAGAATTACTGAAAGATAAACACATGGACAAAAATGTTGTACCCATTTGGTAAAGTAAGACAAACCCACAATGGTCACTGAAATAACTTGTGCCTTGTCAATGCAGTTTGGCAAACTCCAATCTCACTTTTTTTATAATTTGCTTTAAACAGTGGTTTCCTCCTCAGTCTTCTTCCATGAAGTCCAGTTTTGTGAAGACAAAGACGATGGTGTGATCTGACACTGATGTACCTTGACCTCTGATCTCTTTGGAAGTTGTTCTGGGCTCTTTGGTTAAAATTTGTATTATCCATCTCTTGAATTCGTCATAAATTTTCCTCCTCTGGCCACATCCAGGGAGACCTTAAAATTCTGAATATGTGCAACTATAGTAACAGGAACATCAAGCTGTTTGGAGATGATCCATTAGCCTTTACCTTTAACATGTTTGTCTATAATTTTCTTTCTAATCTCCTGAGACAACTTTCTCCTTAGTTTCCTGTGATCCATGTTCAGTGTGGTATGCACTATGATACCAAACAGCACAGTGACTACTTTTCACCCTTAAGCAAGTTTGTAGACACGTGTGATGCTAATTACTGAACACGCCTTAGTTTAACATATCCCTATGATCAAATTATTTTCAATCTTTTCTAGGGGTAACATAATTTTAGTCCAGGCCATTTTCACTACTTTTTTGTTTTTACATTTTACTGTTGAACCACAATTCAAAAGCAATGTCTGATTTTCATTATTTGCTTCAGTAAATTTACACTGAAAATTACTTTTGTCAGTTTCAAGCTATTTCAGTGACCATTGTGTTTTTTTTTTACTTCAACAGAAGAATACCAACAATTTTGTCCATATGTATAGCTCGTTCCTCAGAGATACCTGGTGTTAATGTCAATTATATTTACTGCTACGTGTGAACTCCACGTTAAATTCTGAGACTCCTCTGAGGACAAATGCTGCATCATAAGAACACAATATCGTAAATCAACAATGCCTAAACTTATCAGTCATTGTTAGGGCTCATTTACACATCCGATTTTCGCGTAAGAGTGCTATCCGTGGTTTTTACTGACAGCTCTGTAACCTGTGATAGTCTATGTGGCCATTCATAAGGTCAATTTTTTCCTCGGACCAAGTGATCAGCATAAAATATCAGAGACATGTCCAATTTTGATCAGAGCGTTGAATCAAAATTAGCAACGCAAGTCTATGAGTCCGTGAAAAAATTGGACCATGCTCGGACGACATCTGAGTGTGGTCCGATTTTCACGGACTTTCAGAATGGAGAAGGTGGAGAAATGTTTTTTTTGTCTCCACGTACGAGAAAAACTCAACACTCTGGTTAAACTCTGATCAAAGTCTAATCAGAATAATCGGGTCCGTTTTTCTCGTTCGAGGGAAATACTGACTTCTGAATGACCCCTTAGAACTCACGTACGTGAAAAAGGACGCCCTTTGTTAGTATTTTCCTGTTCATGGAATTTCCCGCCGCTGCGGCTGCATGACAGTAGACATTTGGGCTGTCCCACCTGGTACTGTGCATAAGATTGAGCTAGAATGAGAATATTCAAAAAGACAACCCTCAGCAATGGAAGTTGGAAGTGCACATGTCTAGGGAAGCTGAGTCACGAGAGTTGAGCTCTTGAGGTATTTTCAAAAACGCAGGATTTGTTTGCTTAGACTTTGTACCCATCACCTCAATGATATCATACCACGTAGTTTATCACTAGAACAAGTGAGTGGCTTAGAAATGGTTTTCTAGAATAGTTTTCTAAATAAAATTTTCTCAAGTTCAACTGTGGCATTTCGAGCCAAAAAATGGGTTTACGCAACAAAAATTGGAACAAGCAAATTAACAGTCTAAGAAGTAGACTTCTGTGTTACTCGTGATAGGTAAAGCAGAACCTTAATCTGGAAATTCTTCTGAGAACATCATTAGCCGTCTGATCAAAATGGGTTCTTATGCTATTAAACTGTAGCAATGCTTACAGTTTGACCTTAAAGGGGTTGTACAGGATTCAAAAATCATAGTTGCTTTCTCAACAGTGCCACACCTGTCCATAGGTTGTGTATGGTATTGCAACTAAGCTCCACTAAAGTTAATAGGGCTAATGACCATTTAACTTATACCTATTCCCCCCTCACCAGGGACATAACTAAAGATGGTGGATAGGGTTTAGTGACTGGTTCTGGCATGCAACTCTTGACGGCCCCTGTTATAGATTTGGTTTTCTGAATGGAAGTTCGGCACTCCTTTACTAAGGTGCATGGATAGGGTCCCAGTCCTTATAACATAATTAAATGGAATCCGGCACTCAACTTGAGATTTTTATTGTGATCAAAAAGAATTGTGTATACACAAAATATAACGTTTCAGTCTTAGTGACCTTCTTCAGAATATACACTAGAGATATAAATCAATTTATCTATATATAAATAGAGAGACAATATTCCGGCTTATCAGAATTCAAACAGTAGCCCCTATTTTCCTGGGTTCATGGGTAATGTTAGGTGTGGTTGCGCTGTGACAGCCTATGTCGCATGTAGGGCTTTTTATTGCCAATACATCCCTAGTAGTCCCAGGTATAGAGTAGGAGTGCAAGCATGTGTCGACGAGTCTGCTCGTCGGCTTAATAAGAAATAGTTAGTAATAGAACTAGCCCAGTGTTGATAAAAGGTGGGCACTTCCTGATAGGGTGTGGTTAGAGAAATGCAGTGTCAAGGTCAGGTTCAGGTGCAGGGGGCTGCTAGGGGCAGCATGGGCCAATCGTTCGAGGCAGTGGGAGACTGTACTGATATCCCTAATGGACATTCCAGTACCGTCAGGAACCTAGAGCTCAGGCCAGGTACCAAGGAGCGGGTTTGGTGTTCTGACATCTTGAGGTCGGTGGAAGTAGAATTACGTGGAGGGCAGGAGGCCGGTCCGGGGTGTACTGCTGAATGGAGTCAGTGGGCTTGGGGGTAGTCCAGGAAGAAACGAGTGTCAGGGCTGAAGTAGTCTGCAGTCACATAGAATAGCTGCAGACTTTTGTCCCAAACCTGGAGAACCCATTTAACTTAAGAGCATATATACATTGTGGACAGGAGCAACATATTTATAACATCAAAACAACTCACCTAGAAGACAACATGTCGCCTCTCCCGACATGTCTGCTTTAGCATTCTTCATGAAATGCCAATTCTGGATCATCTTTTCTTAGAACTCTACGTTGTGCCATTCATCCAATATTCCTCACAGAAATTTATGAATAAATTAGTAGCTGGGTGTTACCAGTTGGGGGTGTGTCCCTACGTAGTCTGACCCTGTCCAATCAGAGTTAACGGTGCTGGACTGTGGGGACACACCAGTGTGATGAAGGAAAGGGGAACACTCAATTGTCAATTTGTAAATTACTTTCTATTAAGAATATCAGAGGTAGGGCACAACACAGGGTTTTAAGAAAAAGTCTCCCAGAATTCTCATAACAGGGTGAAAGCAATTATTTACTAAAACAGACATTTCAGAAGTAGTGACAGGCCCCCTTTAAATCTAACTTACTCTTTATTGTAGCTTATTAAATTTTTCTCTTTGTTTGTAAAAGAATTGTCTAATTAAGAAGGCACCTTTATTGTTTGCACTCCCAGCTTTCGCCATAATATCTCTACAACCTCCAACAATAGCAACCATCCATGACCGGCCATGTAGTATTACATACCAACCATTCAAGTGATACAATATACTGTATAGAGAGGCTAGGTCAAGAGTCGTTCTTTGGTAGCAGATCTCTATTCTAGCCCACACAGGGAGATCCCAAGCAATCAACAGCACACTATGATGTCTATATGCCCTAATGGGGTAAAAGGAGAGGGAATCAAATCAAAAGAAATAGGTATGAATGAAATCATTTATGTCTATGGAAGGACTGTGGAGTAATCATCTAGCATCCAAGGTAAGAAGATCAATGTTATATACTTCACAAAGGGTAATAAAAATAGATAAAGTTTAGTGGAAGAGTGTGAAACTACAGTGCATAGGTTAATATATAACTTATAATAACTCTATTTGCAAAATGAATGATGCCTACCTCTCTACCTTCTGCAAATGAGGCTTAAGTGCTCTGGGCATGTCAAAGCACTTCCCAAGATTCTGCCTCCCTGGCTTTATTCCCTTCCCAGCCACACCTTTCACTGCTTGTCTGACAGCTCAGTTGCTTGATTACACAGTCAGTGAGCTGTCAGTCAAGCAGAGGAAGATGGGACTCAGTGGTCAATAGATCAAAGTAGGGAAGTTGATTGGGAAGTGCTTTGACACCCCCATAGCACTTAAGCCTCCTTTGTATATGTATTAAAATAGTGATCAGTGAGTAACATATTACATATGTGAAGGTGTGATAGGATATAACCTGGGAGAGAGGGGGAAGTGTAGGAGCGCTATCTAAGCATAATATTAAAGACAATCAATCAAACCAAGGTGAGAAAGATATTACTCCCCTTATAGAGTTGTGCAGGGACAAGTCTGGAAAAAAATCAAATCACCAATATAGATCCTCAATGGTGGCTTGCTGCTGGTGTGGTTGCTGTGGATGATTCTGTAGACCATTCCAACGTGAAAAAAATGGAGCAGAAAGAAAGGTGAACATAGCCAAAGGCACTTCCACTTGATGGAAATGAGGATCCAGAGGTGTAAAACTTCCTTTTATTGTAAAAAAAAACCCCTCTGGCATAGTGTTTAACACATGGAAAACTGTAAAGATTTTTTTTTTAAAAAAACATACCGCGTTTTGCGTATCTAGCCTTCAGGTGTTACACCCGATGAAGGCTGGATAGGCGAAACGCGGTGTGTTTTTTATGTTTTTTTTTTTTTTTTTAATCTTTACTTTTTTATGTGTCCATGTGTTAAACTCTATGCCAGAGCGTTTTTTTTTTTGCAATAAAAGGGAGTTTTACACCTCTGGATCCTTATTTCCATCAAGGTTTCTATCAAGGCTTTCCATTAGGCTTGGTTCACCTTTCCTTCTGCTCCATATATGAAGATGTGGATGACATTGTGATTCAGAGGGCAACATGACCATCTAAATAGTTCTGGAGTGAATTACGGTGACAGATTCCCTTTAAAAGTTAGGGTACTACTTAAATGATGTAGTGGTTTGCTAATTATTAACTTAAAGGGGTTGTCCACTAGTTGACGAATGAGCCAGAAAAAGGAGAGGAGATTGATGGACCCAGATTGAAAAAAATTAGTGGACATCCCTTTTAATACCAGTGAACACCTCTTCTGTCTTGTCCTATCTGAAGGTCATCTCTACAGGATGAACAATAGATTCATCACAGTATCAAAATTTGATGAACATAAGATCCATGTGGATCTGGGACTGGATCTTCATGTCCGCTTGAGGTTCAAGACTATTTGATCTAAGTTTTGAGCCGAGAGCAGCTGGATTATTATTGTTGGTGCTTCTGAGCATTGCTGGAGAATAGCCTAAACCTTTCAAAGTATGCCGTGTTTAACAACAAGCGTCACACAGTTGTTTAGTCTACAAGGCTCGAATTTGGTTATGGTCCAAATGTACTCTAAACAGGGGTCCTATTAACCCCTTTGTAGCAAGAAAGAAGCTGTTGTTCTTGTAAAACCTTGTAAAAACCTAATATTAAATCAATATTAATACATGCTCTAGCTCCATTTCTAAAATAATAAATAGTAGTATAAAGAAAATAATCTCTATATATACAATCTGATATTTAGCTCTGTTTAAAGAGAACCTGAAAGTTAACTTATGGGCAGCAAGTATCAGACATTGACTGCCTGATTCCAGCCAGGTAGATTTGACTCTGAAACATTGCAGTGTTTCAGAGATAAACATACTTTAAAAGGTCATCTTTCAGTAGGATCAGCCCTCCTAAGCCGTCTAAATGTTCATGTAGGTCATAACAAGCTGAAGAAAATGACACCTTGATATCTGAGATCCGATGTCTTATTCCAGGGAAATCCACGTTTTTCTTAATATGTATATGAGCTGTTAAGATCTATGGGCCGGACATAGATCTCCCTGGGAATCTGCCTCCAGAGCTTATTGTAAATGAAAGGGGCTCTGCAGTGAGATCAGGAGAGCAGACTGTCAGTCATTACATGTCTCACACTGGTAACGCCATTTCAGAACTCTCAAACGCTTTGTTTCCATCCATTTCTGGGTTATTCTTGAAGTATGTTTGGGGCCATTGTCCTGTTGGAAGACCCATGACCTAAGATGCACACTCAGCTTTCTGACACTGGGCACTAGTTTGGGCATTGTGACCCAAAATCCTTTGGTAATCTTCAGATTTCATGATGCCTTGCACATAGTCAAGGCACCAAATGCCATAACCCCAATACATCTTTGATCCTCCACCATATTTGACTGTAGGTACTGTGTTCTTTTCTCTGTAGGCCTTATTTCATTTTTGGTAAACCGTAGAATGATGTGCTTTACCAAAAGCTCTGTCTTGATCTCATCTGTCCACAAGACGCTTTCCCAGAAGGATTTTTGCATATTCACGTACATTTTGGCAAACTGCAGTCTAGCTTTTTTATGTCTCTGTGTCAGCAGTGGGGTCCTTCTGGGTCTACTGCCATAGTATTTCATTTCATTGAAATGTCAACAGATAGTTCACGCTAACACTGATGCTCCCTCAGCCTGCAGGACAGCTTGAATTTCTTTGGAACTTGATTGAGGTTGCTTATCCACCATTCAGACTATCCTGCGTTGCAACCTTTCATTCATTTTTCTCTGCTGTCCACGTCCAGGGAGATTAGCTACAGTACCATGGGTTATAAAGTTCTTGATTATGTTGTGCACTGTGGACTCAGACAGCTCTCTTCTTCTCTTTCTGTTCTCCATGATTTTGTGGCACATGTGACGCCCAGCTGCGCTTGGTACCACAGATTCTAGAAGAGTGCATTGATGGATTCCTTCACAAGAGGCCCCCATAAACATTCACACATCTCCACCTTCCACCTCAGACCAGCAGAGGGAGCCCATTAGGGATATAAATAGGGAAGGTGGATCTAGGCAGTTCAGTTCCTGTGGAGAGTTCCTGCAGAGTGAGACACAGAAACAGGTCCGTCTGCAGTGGAGCTCAGTCTGGTTTAGAGAACTCAGCTAATAGTTCAGCAGTGGAGCACGAGGCTCCTGCTAGCTAGATTCAGGGAGTACAGTTAGAGCTTAAGGTGTGCCGGCGCCATAAGATCGGTGAAGCGCAGCAAGCTGCCGTTAGTGTGAGTAGCCTAGTGAGGGCCCGAGCGTGGCCGAAGGTGAGTGAAAAGTGAGTAGCAGCGGGGACAGAGGAGCTTACCCAGCTCACCCCGAAACTTATACCGGACACCGGGTCCGAGCTTACCGGGATCTCTACGACCCAGTAAGGCATAACTGGAATCCCTGGAGAACTACCGGTCCCAGGTTCACCAGAGAGCTGATACATAACAGAGCCAGGAGACACATAGGCCCCGTAAGCTGGGAGCGTGCACTCCAAGAGAAGGCCCTACCACAACGTCAGCCGGTGCAGGACAGAGATAAAGTTAGGCCTAGCTTCAGGCAGGTCAGAAACTTACTACGCAGAGGCAAGAGACAGGAGGCCCTTCACCCGCTCATTGAGGAGGATCCTGATATGCACCCTTCACCCTACAGTGCTCTGGGACGTGCCTGAATTTCCATCAGTAAAAGGTACTGAAGTGACTATTGTGTCTGTCCCTGTTCTTGCTCTGACCCGGCTGGGTCTCGCCTGTCCTGCATCCCCCTCTCCGTACGCTGCCCTGAGGCCTAGCTCCACCTGTGGGGAGCTATACCATTGAGCTGCCATATCACCGGCCTCAGTGGACTGCTGCAGCGCTGGTGATTCTCACCAGAAACCACAGGTGGCGTCATGAACTTTCATAAAATTAACAAACAATCCCCTTTTAAAAGCTGACCCCAGGGTAAGGGTCCGGGAGCCGACCACCGCGACATCCCCGAAGGCCAGGCAAAGGCCCGGTTACCGAGTCATCCCAATCCCCTGGGCTAGTCAGCACACACAGACACACAATGCAAAGATTGAGTCAACTTTTCCCTTTTCACTAGTTTCAGGTGTGATTGTCATATTGCCGACAGCTGTTACTTGCCACAGGTAAGTTTAAACGAGCATCACATGCTTGAAACAAAGTTGTTTACCTACAATTTTGGAAATGTACCAACCAAATATTAAGTTGAGGGTGCCAACAATTTTGACCGGCCAATTTTTGGGGTTTTGCGTGAAATTATGTCCAATTTGCTTTTTTTTCTCAGTTTTTTGCTTTGTTTTGTTTCAATACACACAAAGGAAACAAACATGTGTATAACAAAACATGTGTAATTGAAATAATTTTCTGGGAGAAATACTTCATTTTCTGGAACAATTTCAAGGGTGCCAACACATGACTGTGTATTATTATGATGTCTGTAAAGCGCTATGGAAATTAATGGTGATATATAAGCAATTAAAGAGATAATTAATATAACTCATACAAATAATCGCATTAGGAGGCTTCGCTGTGATATAATGTCTTGTAATAAATTCTAAAGCAATTACCAGATCTACAGCAGTTTTGGACCTCCCGAGGGATTGACATCACAGATTTTGAATAATTTAATCTCATTCTAGTCTGACCTGCCCTGAAACCGGGTGCTGCCAAATACTTTGAAGATAAATCTCTCCTATCTGCCAGTGCTGTTATACATCTACAAATGCCAAAGTTATTCACATAATTGGAGATGCAAGAATAAACCCAATTGTTCTCAATCTCTAAATCATGGGGAGTTTATACATCTTCTCGAAAAGGTTTTTTTGTAACTTAAAAAAAAAAAATTAAGATCGTCAGACCGCTTTCTATATCCTCGCTTAGCTCACTTTCACATCTGCTTAATAAATCGAAACCTGCCAATCACTCACATGTCCAGGCATGGATTATTAGGCGTGACATCATTGGTCTTAACTCCGAATGCAGAAGACAGCTGAACTGGAGCACCCCTTAACCCCTTCCTGACCTGGAGATTTTAAGTTTTTTGCTCTTTTGTTTTTTCCTCCCCTTCTTCTAAGAGTAAAAACTTTTTTATTTTCCATAGACATAGCCGTATGAGGACTTGTTTTTTGCAGGACGAGTTGTACTTTCGAGTGACACCATTCATTTTATCGTATGATGTACTGGAAAATGGGGAAAAAAAATTCCAAGTGTGGTGAAATAGCATAAAAAGCGCAATTCTACAATTGTTTTTTTGGTGTTTTTATTTACCATGTTATGATTCTCCAGGTCAGTACAATTACGCCGATACCAAATGTGCATTGTTTTTTTTTAAGTGTTAAAACAAAATTTGAAAATTTGTAAAAAAAAAAAATACATTTCACTTGTGTCACCATTTTCCGAGACCTGTAATATTTAAAATTTTTAGTCGATGGGACTGTGTGTAATCTTGCTATTGTAATCTTAAAAATCTTGGTAAGTTTTCATTTTTACACTTCTGATTTTCCTGTCCTTCTTCCCTGAACTATATTTTTTATTTTCTCCACATACCTATATGAGAGGACATTTTTTTGTAGAACAAGGCATCTTTTTTTTAAGGTGTCTACCACACGAGTTAAATCATTTTACATTCTCATAGACTGGACTTTTAAAGACCTGAGAACACTAAACATTTTTTTATTTTTATTTTTTTTTGGAATTTGAGAAGAAGGGTAATTCAATTTTTTTAATATATTTTTGAAAACATTTTTTCTTCACTTTTACATTATTTTTTAGTCTCCATATGAGACTTGAACTTGCGATTGTTTGTCACTCTGTAACGATGACGTTGAGCCAGGATGTCCAAAGAGGAGCAAGGTATGCCGGGAGATACTAAACAGTTCTCAGGACTCCTGTCCGGCGGCCAAAGATTGCTGAAGCTGCCGATGGACAAGATCCTTTAAATCTATTCACATCAACTGTTCAGCACATGACCTGTTTAGAGAAAACAATTTAATCTTAAAGTTCAATTTCTATTTGTCCTTCAGAATTTTTTTTTTATTAAAATGGATTATCCAGAAGTGAAAAATGACTTGTATCACCAAGCTACAACTTGCCTACTTTGGACACATCACATGAAGAGAGCAATCACTGGAGAAGGACATCATGGTTGGAAGAATTGAAGGACCAAGGCGAAGAGGAAGATCAGCAACCCAATGGCTTGAGAAGACCCTGGTGGACCTATCTAGGCTTACACAAGATCAATGTTCCTACAGATCACTCAGCCATCATGTCACTATGGCTAGAGACTGAGCAGAAGGCCGTTAATTAATAATAAAAAATTAAGGAAATTATTCTCATCTTCACCAATCCCTCATAGTTTCCATTCTGGCACTTACCAGGTATCTGCTGGTCACTAATCCCTTGTCCCGTCACAAAGGAAGTGGCAGAAAAATGTCCACTCAGCCAATCACAGGCTAAGGCGGGTCACCAGTACAGCCAGTGACTAGTTTTGTTTGCTTTTCCTACAATTTTAAATGTGTGCATACGGGACAAGTTAATAGAGACCAGAAAAAGGGGGTGATCGGTGGGCATGAGTATCTCTTTATTTTTATTTTTTTTATACCAGCCTGAACTCTTTTAGAAATAATTTATATCTGCTGGACAACCCCTTTAACTTGTCCAGGCTTTGAGTGATGGAGCTGGCTCTTATAAAGGAGATCATCTATGTAAGGAGTCTTATTGGAGATGTTTGGTGGGAAAAAGTATGCAAATAAGATACTAATTCTTTTAACCCAGACAAGTTCACTAGTGTAATAAAGATATCACCCATTCATATTGTTGGGTTCCAAATGATAATTACATGCTGGATTCTTCAGTACAAGAACATAGCCGATTCTACAATAACTTCCTTCATTACTATAGACCCATAGACCCAACTTAGCATATGGCCATATAATTGACCTGTGTTCCTATCACAGTGATGACATTACATTAGAAATCTAGTAAGAAGAAGGGCACAGTTCTACTGTCAATTTTCAATAAGTACAACATAACAGTACAATAATGTACAGTAAGCCGTCACTGAAAAAATCCCAAATAGTCTACAGTCTAAACTTAAAAAAAAATTTATTAGTTAGACGGATTCTTATCCACCCTCCACTCTGCCCTCTTGCACTTGAGAAGCAAACAATGAGTTATTTCTCTACTCTCGAGCATTGGGGATTAGGTCAAGGGTTCCCATCCTGTCTACATTCTGCAGCCTTATGAACTTTTGCATGTGATTCATAAATAAGAACAAGGGTAACGCCTCTATTTGCAGAATTTCAAGAGAAAAGATTCTTAAAGTGAAACTCTGTGTCATAAACAGGACCAAAGCTAATAAATTTGATACATTTAATCCAACAAAATAAATATATAAAAGTATACAAAAATATGTTAGAAAGGGGACAAGACAATACAGTATATACAGTTACATAAAAATAAAAGGGATAAACAAAAGAAAATTATTAGACCTGTTGTCAATGGATGAGTGCACATCTTGTGGAGAAGAGCTCTCTGATTAGGAAATGGTGCAGCCTTACAGCAAGCTATATCTCCCAGTACTCAACAATGGCTCCAAGTCAGAATATGCTTTTACCAGGTAAGAGTCATCATTCCCCTTATGACTTCACATGGCGGCAGGTAAATGAGATGCAGCCGGAGTCCCAAAAATGATGAGATCCCCGATCATAAGGATATCTTCCCCACTGGAGGTCCCAGGCAGGAGATATTAACACCATATTTCCTATCATGATTTTAGCTTTTTGTAGATATGAGGCATGGCATATACAACTTTATCCATCTGGGTGATATTAACCCCATTCTGACGTGGGGCATAATAATATGTACCTGTGACCTGGGACTTATTGACCAGATATCTATAATTACGCCCCGGCAATTGCGTCAGCACAGAGGCTGTGCGGGCATGATCGCCGCCGGGTGTCAGCTGATTCTAACAGTTGACACCTTGTACTATGTGCCAGGAGCGTCCCTGGCACATTAACCCCCGAAATGCTACAATTGAAGTCGATCGCAGCATTTCCAGAGCAGGCAGAGGTAAGAGCGTTCCCTCTTACCTTGGATCGGAGACCCCGTGCTGTGTGTGCGGGGTCCCGATCATTGCCATGGTGACCCGATGTCGTCATGACAACATCTGGGTTACCAGGCATCAGAAGTTAGATCAGTGCACGATCGATCTAACTTGTGCTGGTGCAGAGCTGACAGCCTGCATAGCATAAGGATGCTGTTGCAACCCTATGCTATACAAGCGATCAGCCTGCAAAAAATGAAAGTCCCATAGTGGGACAAAGTGTAAAAGGAAAAAAAGTCAGAAAGTGGAAAAAAAAATGTAAAAAATGTTAAAAATTGTTAAAAATTATAAAAACTAAAAATATACTGTACCTATAAATATATATTATTATGAAAAAAAAACAATAATAGTGCACATATTTGGTATCGCCGCGACCGGAACGACCTGACCTATAACCCCTTTAGTGAACACGGTAAAATAAAAAAATAACAAAGCAAAAAACAATGCTTTATCATCATACCGCCAAACAAAAAATGGAATAAAACGTGATCAAAATGACAAATGTAAATAAAAATAGTACCGCTGAAAACTTTATCCTGTCCCGCAAAAAAACAAGTTGCCATACAGTTACATCACCCGAAAAATAAAAAGTTATAGCTCTCAGAATAAAGAGATTACAAAAAAAAATGTCACGTGCTCGAAAATGGTACCAATCAAAACGTCAACTTGTCCCACAAAAAACAAGCTCTTACATGACTCTGTCGGCTGAAATATGGAAAAATTATTGCAAAAATGAGTCTTTTAAAAAAAAGCGTCTTTTAGTGTGTGACAGCTGCCAAACATAAAAACCCGATATAAATCTGGTATCGCTGTAATCGCACCAACCTGGAGAATAAAGTTTTCTAATCACTTATACCGCGCGAGGAATGGCGTAAAAAATAAACTCGAGGGTTAGGGTTGTGTTAGGGTTAAGGTTGTGCTAGGGTTAGGGTTGTGCTAGGGTTGGGGTTGTGCCAGGGTTGGGGTTGTGCTAGGGTTAGGGTTGGGTTGGGGTTGTGCTAGGGTTAGGGTTGTATTAAGGTTGGGGTTGTATTAGGGTTGGGGTTAGGGTTGTGTTGTTTTTTTTTTTTCAAAAGTAAAGAAAAAAAAATGATGACAATATGGTGACTAGTGTTGAGCTCAAGTGCTCGCTACTTGAGTTTTCATTGGGTGCTCGGGTATGCACCGAGTATCATGGGTGCTCGAGTGACATGCTCGAGTCTCCGCCTCGCATGTTTCGCTGCTGTTATTGTTATGATCTGCAACATAAACTAAGGAAAGAATGGGAAAAGCTGTCCCTACAGTAAGACTAAGCTGAATCCCTACGATGTAGCGGGCAGCCTGTTCCTTGTGAACAGACCCGCCTTCGTCCTCGGCTAGTCTGAACGGAGACCTATAGGATAAAGGGAGGGGTCCCTAAAAGAACTAAGGACTGGGACAAAAATGGGACACCTCCTAACAGAAGTTGCTGCAGAGCAAAAAGATAAACTGACAAAAAAGTACTAGAGGTCCCAGAGGACCAAGCAAACTAGACAGAGATAGGCACCGAAGCACCTGGCTAGAGAGACAGGCTAAAAACACTGAAGTCCAGCAAAGCCAGAAGAGCGGAGCATGAATATATAGGCAGCTGGTCACGTGACCGCAAAACACAAGATAGCAAAAACTAACAGGGGGGTTCTAACAGTTATACAGCCAAAAAAAACACGGGGGAATTGCCTGCCATGCACAAGCGACCCCTGCATGTTTTTTTGGGGTGTCTAACAAACATGCGGGTCGGGGACTCGAGCATGTCACTGGAACACCTGCGATACATACCTGAGTGCCCGATGCAAACTCAAGAAGCGAGCACTTGCTCTCAAGACTAATGACAACTTATTCAATATGATGACCTAATGTTATCAAATTCTGTGTTGTATCTCTGGGTTCAAAATGTTCACTATACCCCTTGATAAAATCCTTGAGGAGTATAGTTTCCAAAATGGGGTCACTTGTGAGTTTTTTTCACTGTTTAGGCACATCAGGGGTTCTCCAAACGCGACATGGTGTCTGCTCTCGATTCCAGCCAATTTTGCGTTCAAAAAGTAACACAGTGCTCCTTCCCTTCTGAACTCTGCCGTGAGCCCAAACAGTGTATTTTACCCACATATGGGGTATCGGCGTACTCAGGAGAAATTGCACAACAATTTTTGGGGTCCATTTTCTCCTCTTATCCTTGTGAAAATAAAAGATTTGGGGCTAAAAGATCATTTTTGTGGAAAAAGTTTGATTTTTTTTATTTTCACAGCTCTACATTATAAACTTCTGTGAAGCACCTGGGGGTTCAAGGTGCTCACCACACATCTAGATAAGTACCTTCAGGGGTCTAGTTTCCAAAATGGGGTCAGTTGTGGGGGGTTTCCACTGTTTAGGCACATCAGGGGCTCCCCAAACGCGACATGGCATCTGCTAATTATTTAAGCAAATTTTACATTCAAAGAGTCAAATGGCGCTTCTTCCCTTCCGAGCCCTACCATATGCCCAAACAGTGGTTTTTCCACACATGTGGGGTATTGGCGTGCTCAGGAGAAATTGTACAACAAATTTTGTGGTCCATTTTGTCCTGTTACCCTTGTGAAAATAAAAAAAATTGGGTCTAAAGTAACATTTTTGTGAAAAAAAGTTAGATGTTCATTGTTTTCTTTCACGTTTCAAAAATTCCTATGAAGCACCTGAAGGGTTAATAAACTTCTTGAATGTGGTTCTGAGCACCTTAAGGGGTGCAGTTTTTAGAATGGTGTCACTTTTGGATATTTTCTGTCATAAAGGCCCCTCAAAGTCACTTCAAATGTGATGTGGTCCCTAAAAAAATGGTTTTGTAAATTTTGTTGGAAAAATTAGAAATCGTTGGTCAACTTTAACCTTTATAACTTCCTAACAAAAAAAAATTTTGGTTCCAAAATTGTGCTGATGTAAAGTAGACATGTGGGAAATGTTATTTATTAACTATTTTATGTGACATAACTCCCTGATTTAAGGGCATGAAAATTTAAAGTTTGAAAATTGCAAAATTTTCGGCAAATTTCCAATTTTTTCACAAAGTAACGCAAGAGATATCGAAGAAATTTTATCACTACCATGAAGTACAATATGTCACGAAAAAACATTCTCAGAATCAGGGGGATCCGTTGAAGCGTTCCAGAGTAATTACCTCATAAAGTAACAATGGTCAGAATTGTAAAAATTGGCCTGGTGATTAACGTGCAAACCACCTTCGGGGGTAAAGGGGTTAATTTGGGGCTGATGCGCAGACCACACAGCAATGCAGATAAATGTGTTGTGTTTGCCACTGCGCCATGGTGCCGACAGTATGTCTCCCATAACTATACGACCTACACCGGTAGCAAAAAAAACATAATTCGGCCCAGTCAGCTTTTAGTTCTTTGAAAAAAGGAAGACTTACCGTATTTACACAGGAGAGCAAGGTATAATCACATAGTCTGTTGTTTTTTGCTCTTCATCATATAGCCTACTTAAATTACCTGTTAATAGCAGGTGGTCGTAGAAAAAAATGGTTTAAATGGAGAGTTAGCTTTTTTTATTATTTACAATTAGTATTATCTCTTTTTTTCCATTTGCAATTTATAATGAAGCTATGCTTCTGTGCTCAATATGAAGGTGACACTCCGGGTGAATGTTGAAAGTTAAATGAACTTACTGCTACTTTTTTTCACTAGTCTCTCAAATGTTGCATACTCTGTACTAAATAGGTACACAACAAAAAATAACAGAATCTCTGTATATTATTGAACCAAAACCCTACTTTTTGCTCTGCGGGGAGTGTATTCAGGGTGTAGGCAGAACAGGAAGTCTGTAAGGTGAAGCTTCAGCCAATGGCGGCATGGTAGGAAGTGATGTCAGAGAAGGGGACATTGTTTTGCAACTTCTATGCAACTCATTAACACAGAATAGTAGTTGTCTTTATTTGTTGTTAAAGGGAATCTGTCAGTAGGATCAACCCTCCTAAGACGTCTATATAGACATATAGGTCATAGAAAATTGAATAAAATGATACCTTGTTTTTGAGTGGTGATCTGTCATTTTTATGAATACAATGTTTTAAAGGATTCTGCATGAATTCTGGATTCCATTTGATGCGTTATAGAAGTGGAGTTCGACAGAGCAAACACTAGACAGTTCTACAAGCTTCATGCTCTGGCGTACCGACTCAAGGGCTGCGTATACAAGTCTTTAGACCACGGCCCCACTATCAGTATTTGGTCAGTATTCGGTCAGTAATTTTTCTCAGGAGTGGTTGCCAAAACCAGATGAGGAACAATCAGAGAAAAGGTAGAATAGAAACAAGTCACCAATTCTGCATTTTTGACCCACTCCTGGTTTTGGCTCCCACTCCTGAGAAAAAATACTGACTTAATACTGACCAAATACTGATAGTGGGGCCGTGGCCTTACTGTCACAATCAGATAATTTCTAGTCTGAAAAATATATTTTACTTGTCAAGCTGCAGCTAAAAAAAATCCTATATTTGTGGAAGATTCTGAAGCCATGTGATGAATTACTGTGTTGGATGTGGTTTGTAAGGTCTGGTTTAGCAGGATGTTGGGTCTCCGTTTGATGAACGGCCCCTGTTCTTTAATTAGACAGACGTGTCTGGTGACGGGCAACTGATACGTGATAATTATAACCAGACTTTACTGTATATTCCCTGCACCGGTTATTTCAAGACCATTTCTGAATTGCCATATTGAACACATAAGAAAGCAGCAAGAACAGATTTGTCCTTCTTCCTCTGGATGTATTCACAGGCTGTGGTCATATTGCGGTTTCACTGCAATTTTGCAAAAATCACAACAAAAACTGCCATGTGACCACAATGTGTGAATACACCCTTACATTTTTAGAATCACCTTTCACTACACCAAACTACAAAGAAATGTAAGTTCATAGTAGATTCCCTAGTGCATCAAGATCAAGGGTTTCTATATTTCGGAAGACCAAGACTGAGCAACCAGAATGTAGGTTGTTGTTTTTTTTGAACTTCTGGTGCTTCAAGTATTTAAAGAGGACCTGTCACTTGCTGAAAAAATCGAGGTAAATACCTTGTGAAAATCGCTGATGTCCCCTGATTCTTTTGCTCTTTTTTGTTTTGCGCTGCCTCACTCCATTACAGAGATATTTACATTTTTCTCTCCTGGAGCGTAGTATGTGAAATTTCTGCGCGTTCCTTTACAATCATCTTTGGGGGCATGCATTTTCACCCCTCTCCCCAAATGCTGCCAATCATAACTGGGCAGCAGTCTAAAGTCTCAGAAGCTACTGAGCTGTGATTGGGGGTGTCTAGAAGGGAATGATAAAAGTGCACGCCCCCAGAGAAGACTGAAGAAATGCCCAGTTGCTCTGCAAGCAGAGATTTCACATACTGTGCTCCAAAAGCAACAAATGAGAATATCTCTGTAATGCAGTGACACAGCACAAAATGGAAAAGAATCAGGGGAGCTCAGGGATTTCCTCAATTTCTTTGAGGAATTGACAGGTCTACATTTAATAAAATCTATTAAAGACTATTTTTGGGTAGCAAATGATTTTCAACACTGAAATTTGGGGTCCAGCTAACTCCAGTGAGTGCAAGATTTGGCACAAAAGTGTTTTAGCAGGAAAGACGAGATGACTGAACTTAGTTACTTAGTAGTAGGGTCTGTTTCTTATGAGGACCCACATCCATCAATGGCTGTACTTCAAATCTAATAGTCAGAAGTGGTGAATTGTTAGTAATGACTAAATCATCAGAGCAAGTGCTTTAAGAATGTAGATACAGTATAAAATGGAATTTGTAAAGAACACTTTAGGCGCATTATGTTTTTTCTTTAAAAGAAGGTATTTATGCAAGTCTTAGTGGACTGAGTTGGGATTTTCCAACTGTGTTGCATTTACTGGATCATCAAACACATTTTTGCTATTTTGCCAAATATGTAGATACCACAGGTGGCTGAGGAACTGTTCATGCCAGGACTGATTTATGTCCCAGTGCAGACTTGGGCAAACTTCATGGAATGTCAACCTTTTCAAAGTTAGAGGTTAAAAGTCTATAAGCCCGATTCATCATTTTTTAAAGTCACTTTTCTTTTTTTTCTATTGGTGTTTTTTGAGCCAAATTCTTCAAAATGGCACATGTGGTTGATGAATTTTGTACAAAATCAAAAATTATTTTTTTTTTAGTCTTTTACCTTATTTGAACTTCTTTTAGAAAAAAAATTCCTATGTTCCACTAAAATGTTGCAAAATTGGGGCAAAAATTCGAAGCAGGCATAAAATCGCTGCAGGGCAGGACTGGAGTACATTTTAAAAAAAATTTTGCAACCTTTTAAACGGTTGCAATTGATGAATTGGTGGCAAAAATCTGAAAAACAAAATCCATGCCCAAAATGGTGAACATGAAAAAAGAAAAAAAAAGAAGAATTTGGTGCAAATCAAAAAGAGGCTAAAAATACAGAAAAAAACCTAGGTAAAAAAAAATCCCAAATGCAATAATGAATTGGGTCCTCTATCTTTATTTGTAAGTTTATGGCCCTTATACAGTGGGGAAAATAAGTATTTGATACACTGTCGATTTTGCAAGCTTTCCCGCCTACAAAGAACGGAAGGTCTGTAATTTTTATCATAAGTACACTTAAACTGTGAGAGACAGAATCTTAAAAAAAAAATCCAGGAAATCACATTGTATGATTTTTACATAATTAATTTGCATCTTATGGGATGAAATAAGTATTTGATACAATAGAAAAACAGAACGTGATATTTGGTACAGAAACCTTTGTTTGCAATTACAGAGGTCAGACGTTTCCTGTAGTTCTTGACCAAGTTTGCACACAGTACAGCAGGGATTTTGGCCCACTCCTCCATACAGATCTTCTCCAGATCTTTCAGGTTTCGGGGCTGTCGCTGGGCAACATTGAGTTTCAGCTCCCTCAAAATATTTTCTATTGGGTTCAGGTCTGGAGACTGGCTAGGCCACTCCAGGACCTTGAAATGCTTCTTACAGAGCCACTCCTTAGTTGCCCTGGTTGTGTGTTTTGGGTCATTGTCATGCTGGAAGACCCAGCCATGCCCCATCTTCAATGCTCTTACTGAGGGAAGTAGGTTTTTGTCCAAAAGTTATCCTGTCCCCTTTGCAGAAAAGCACCCCCAAAGTATGATGTTTCCCCCACCATGCTTCATGGTTGAGATGGTGTTCTTGGGTATTGTACTCATCCTTATTCTTCCTCCAAACATGGCGAGTGGAGTTGATACCAAAAAGTTATCTTTTGGTCTCATCTAATCTTCTCCCATGCCTCCTCTGGATCATCCCGATGGTCACTGGCAAACTTCAATGGGCCTGGCCATGTGCTGGCGTGAGCACAGGGACCTTGCATACCCTGCAAGATTTTAATTTATGATGGCTTAATATGTCACTAACGGTAATATTTGAGAATGTGGTCCCAGATCTCTTCAGGTAATTGACCAGGTCCTCCAATGTAGTTCTGGGCTGATTCCTGACAATTCTCAGAATCATCCTCACCTCAGGAGGCGAGATCTTGCATGGAGCCCCAGACTGAGGAAGATTGACAGTCATCTTGTATTTCTTCCATTTTATAATAATTGTGCCAACAGTTGTTGCCTTCTCACCAAGCAGCTTGACTATTGTCCTGTAGACCATCCCAGTCTTGTGCAAGTCTACAGTTTTGTCCCTGGTGTCTTTAGACGGCTCTTTGGTCTTGGCCATGGTGGAGAGTTTGGAGTGTGATTGATTGAGGGTGTAGACAGTTGTCTTTTATACAGGTAATGAGTTCAAACAGGTACAATTAATACAGGTAATGAGTGCAGAGGAGGAAGGCTTCTTAAAGAAAAACTAACAGGTCTGTGAGAGCCAGAATTCTTGCTGGTTGGTAGGTGATCAAATATTTATTTCATTCAATAAAATGCAATTTCATTATGTAAAAATCATACAATGTGATTTTCTGGTTTTGATTTTTAGATTCTGTCTCTCACAGGTGAAGTGTACCTATGATAAAAATGACAGACCTCTCCATTCTTTGTAGATGACAAAACTTGCAAAATCAGCAGTGTATCAAATACTTATTTTCCCCACTGTAGGTTTTTATGTGATTAATAAATATTATAGACTATATGAACTTGTAAATGTGATAACTTCAGAAGTCCATTTGTATTCTCAGTGTGCACATATGCCCCCTATTTCTGGGTACAATTGACCACAGACCTCTCCAACATGAGGTTCTTCAATGCTGTGTGACTGTCAATTCCTTTTCTCTATATCTAAGTATTACTTTTTATCACACAAAACTTTGAAACTTTATTTAGGCTTCAATCGATCAGACCTGTCCATTTTAGTATTTAGTGCAACATCCATCATTATGGATGCTCGTTCAACAGAGCCAGGTTAAGGTTGGATGATGCCATCTTCACTACCTTATATTGCTACCCTATACTATACAATATAGTGCCCAAATAGTACAAGCCTAAAAACACTGCCCAAAACTGTGCAAAAGGATTTATCCTATGTTGCTGCTTTCCATATATTCAACAAGGATTGGGAGAACAGGCAAGCTGTGGTTGCCCAGACCATCAGGTGCTCAATAATTTAAAGTACAATGATTGCCTATGCTTAATGAAGACTATTAATATTAGTTTAGTAGTAGTCTAACATCTAGGACCAATGCGGATCGACAAATTGAAGTAGCTAAAGAGGTTGGCCACTACTTTACTATTAATGGCCTATCCAACCCAGCCGATCAGCTTTACTGGTCGGAAGTTTTCAGATACTACCAGAACCCAGCAGCATCATAGAAATGATGAAACTGCTGTGTTCTGGCACCATCAAAGAACTTCCGGCCAACGCTAGCGCCGGTAACAGCTGATCAGCCAGGGTGTTGCATCTCCATCGATCAGATATTGATAGCCTATCCTATGGATTTGCCATCAATAAAATTGTAGTGGCTAGGGATGAGTGGACCAGTGGAAGTTTGCGTTCGTTAGGTTACCGAACTTTAATCCAAAGTTCGGTTCAGGTACCAGAACTGAACTTAACCAGAACCCAAACCCCATAAAAAATTGGGACCTGAACTTTGGAGTTGGAAAATCTCTCCCTCTCCTCCCCGAACTGTAAAATGGACTTTCAGGAAAAGTTAATGTTCGGATTCGGGTTCACTGATCTCTAGTAGTGGCCAACCCCTTCAACTTCAGTACCAGGTGCTGCCACACAAGGATGGAGCTTGCTTGTGTAAACAATGTGGTGGAAGCTATCATCAGAAAAACACCTATTCTTTTAATCAAGTTTTTGTGTTAAATGTATATTTTAAATATGTTTGTGTGACACCCCAGGGGTCTGGTTGTCACAGTGATAGAGATATTACGTCTGAGAGCAGGTGGGAGGTCCTTTGGTCAGGGATCCTGTGCATGCCACACCTCCTGCCCAGCCTTGGTAGGGGAAGAACTTCCCCTGTATAAACCCGGGGCTGAGGCAGGGTTAGTGAGTCCAGGAAGAGTAGAGACAAGAGCAGCATAGGAAGCAGCAGAGTCACAAGGAGTCAGGGGCTGGCAGCTAAAGAGCTCGCCCTGACTAAGAAGATTCTTTACCGGACCCGGAGTCCGAGGCTGTGGGGACTAACTTCTACCCAGCAGCAGAATCCGTCAGGCAGGGGATTTCAGGTCCCCTGGCCCAGAAGCCCGAAGGCCCGGTCACACGCGTGGGACCAGCACCGCCATCGTGGAGCGGAAGCCATTAGAAGGCCCCGAGTCACCGGCCATACGGGTGAGCACCACACGGTACACTCAGGGACGTGGGCTACTTACATCAGCTTCTAGCAAGGTAGCCAGAAGAGTACAGTCAGCTTGGGAGGCCTACAACTACGCCTGGCCAGGGGAGATCCCATCTGCTCAAGGACTGACCAGGCCCCGTTCGCTAGCAAGTACTCCGGGAGGGTCTATCGTTGTTACCAGTAAAGACCCTGAACGCTACCATACCGTCTCTGAGTGGTTCCTGCTACCCCCATCATCCACGTCGGCTGCCCTGAGGCCATACCCCTCCCGTTGGGGGTTATACTATCACGCTGCACCATCCTTCCACCGGCCTCAGCGGTCTGCCCTGCAGCAGCAGCCCCCTGGCTGCATTCAACGGGTGGCGTAGTCATCAACCATTTTCTACCGCTAACAGACTGCCGTCCAGTTTGACTCCCTGGGCACGGACCGGGTCACCGCCACGAGACTACAACCCTAAACAGATCCGGCTCCGGGTAAGCTCCCGCGTGCGCAACGCAGCGCGACACAGGCCCAGGGGCGCGTCAACTTTGGCGTAGTCGGCAGGATCACGTGCCCGCAACCACCGGGTACTGCGTGCCTGAAAAGCAAAGACTGTTCAAACTTACCAGTGGTGAAGATTCCCGCCATCGGTGAAGATTCCCGCCATCCGGCGCCATCTTCAGCCTTCTTCCCGCCATCGGTGAAGTTTCCCGCCATCCGGCGCCATCTTCAGCCTTCTTCCCGCCATCCGTGGAGTTTTCCCGCCATTGGACGCCATCTTGAGGACGCCGCGCGGGAAGAAGAGGGGCGTGGACTCCGAAAGCGCGCGAGAACTGAAGCCCCGCCTCACGTCCGGACGTTGCGTAAGGCCCTGGAAGGAGCCCAGCAGACGCCGACGTCACAGGAGCGCGACGGAAGGTCCTCAACCCTGACGATCCACTGCGGAGCCGCGGCTTACGGAACAGGATCATCGCAAGGTAGGCCACGGTCCACTAGGGGGGAGGAAGATGTCGGATACGGAGGAGAGCTCCACTGCCTCAACCCCCGCCAGCGCTACCGCTGTTGCAGTTATGCCCTTCACCATGCCCTATATCCCGGGAGCAGCTTGGCTACCCCAGTACTCAGGGGAGTCACATACCCTGCATGACTTTAGAGAAAAGCTGGATAGCCTCTTCCAGGTGTACCCCCTCACAGAAGAGCAAAAAGTGAGCATCCTGGTGGCCCAACTAACTGGGGCAGCCAAAAGGGAAGTAAAATCCTGGCCACCTGGGAGGAAGACTGTCGCAGGGATACTAACCCGGCTGAAGGACACTTTTGATACCCGCACCTCAGCCGAGATTAAACTTAGATTCTACGGGTGCAAGCAGCGAGCGCATGAGAGTATAAGGGACTATGCACTCAACCTACAAGAGGCCCTGAGGGCCATTAAGCAGACCGACCCTAATGGAGTGGGAAACGAGGACAGGCTGTTGACCGAACAATTTATAGAGGGTTTATATTGCAGTGCCCACCGCACCCAGTTGCGGGCAATGGCCTTACAGGACCCTCATCTAGAATTTGCACAGTTCAAGGACAGAGCCATCCGGGTGCTCCGAGAACCGGCACCAGGTGGCGTTGTGACCCACAGACGCCCCACTACCACTTACTACCAGGAGGCGGCGCCCTTGTCAGCAGGGCCTGTGGGAGCTGATGCGCAGGCTTTGGACAATGACCCGGCTCCAGACCTACACCATCAGGTCCAAGAGCTAGCTAAAAGCGTTGCTGCGCTAACCCGAACTGTGCAGTCTTTACAGGTTTCCACTCCAGGGAAGATCCAGCTGGCATCCGGACCGGAGGACATCCCGTGGCGTCGACCAAGGAGGACCCCACCGGCCAGAGGAAGACCCAGTGACCGATACAGCGAGGACGGACGACCCATCTGCCGCCGCTGCAATCAACCCGGACATATGGAAAGGTACTGTTCTTTAAACGGGCACAACCTGGGGTAGAGGGCCAACCCCCAGGAAAAAGATCACCAGGCCCATCGAACTGGCGCGACAGATATGTGGGAGGACGTCCAGTCTTGCCTGTGGTACTGGATGGCATTCCCATGAGTGCCCTACTGGACACCGGGTCACAGGTCACCACCATCCCGTACGTGCTCTTCAAGCAGTACTGGAATGACTCGGATATTACCCGCTACCCTGACGACGACTTGAGTATCATCGCCAGCAATGGTCAGCCCGTGCCACAGATCGGATTTAAAGAGGTGACCATCAAAATTGGTAGAGTCGAACTGGCCGCACAGGGACTGATCATTGTAGATATTGACAAACATGAGAGTCACCCAAAAATAACTCTAGGAACTAATGTAATTGAAAATTGTCTTGCAGAGGTGATTTTCCTTTTACAGCAGGTTGCCAAGAATGCCAGCTCCGGCGAGCAGCGGGTGCTCCAGAAAGAGATCCGGGCACTGATGCAACGGCAACAAGTGGAACTCTCCGGCGGTGAGATTGGTAGCGTAAGAATGTGTGACCCTTTTCCTATTGCCATGCCCCCAAAAAGTGAAATGATGATTTGGTGCCGGGCAGCTATTGGTCTGAGAGGTAGAGATTACCAGGCAATGGTAGAACCAGTTTACTCAGACAGTAGGCCCACCATTTTGACAGCACGGGGGGTGGTCAATGTACGCCATGGGAGGGTGCCCGTTCGCATAATAAATATCGGGGAGAGGGAAGTGTACCTGCCCCGGTATGCCACGCTAGCCAAATTATATACCACTAATCAAAATTCTATACAATCTGTGGAACCCTTGCCTCCATCTCACCCGGAGGAAGGTAACGGCTCTAAGAAAGACATGGAGGACTGGTGTCAGCAACTACAACTGGGTACTGACTCCACTCCCTCACACCAGAAACAAGGAGTCTATCGGGTGGTTCAAGAGTATGAGAGAGTGTTTAGTAAACACCCGTTAGACTTCGGGCGAGTCAAGGGGGTAGAACACCGCATCCCCACGGGAGATCATCCTCCCATAAAAGAGAGGTATCGACCCGTACCCCCTGCACATTACCAACACGCCAAGGGGATGCTTAGAGACATGAAGGAGGCTGGGGTAATCCGGGATAGCTGTAGCCCCTGGGCAGCCCCACTAGTTTTAGTCAAAAAGAAAGACAACACCATGAGGATGTGTGTAGATTACCGGAAAATCAACCGTATCACACACAAGGATGCGTACCCCTTACCAAGGATAGAGGAGTCATTGGCTGCTTTAAGATCTGCTAACTTCTTCTCTACCTTGGATCTCACTAGCGGGTACTGGCAGGTTCCTGTAGCAGAGGCGGACCGGGAGAAGACCGCATTCACCACCCCGATGGGACTTAGCGAGTTCACCTGCATGCCGTTCGGACTCTGCAACGCCCCAGGAACCTTCCAACGATTAATGGAGTGCTGTCTGGGCCACAGAAACTTCGAGACGGTCCTGTTGTACCTGGACGATGTCATCGTATACTCCAAAACTTATGAGGACCACCTGAAACACCTGGCGGAGGTGTTCGAAGCTCTGGCGAGTTACGGCCTAAAGGTGAAACCCTCCAAGTGTCACCTCCTGAAACCAAAGGTGCAATACCTGGGACACGTGGTGAGCGCTGACGGAGTGGCTCCCGACCCCGATAAGATCACCGCAATCAAAGGATGGCCAAGCCCTTCCAGCGTAAAAGAAGTGCGGCAGTTCCTAGGGTTGGTAGGCTACTACCGAAGGTTTATTCCCGGTTTCACCAAAAAGGCGGCGCCTATGCAGGACCTCCTGATAGGCCAGTCCCGGAAGGCCAAGAACCAGAAGCCGCCCTTCAAATGGGAAGAGCTAGAGGAAGAGTCCTTCCGCCAGCTGAAGATGGCCCTCACGGGGGATGAAATCTTGGCGTATCCGGACTATAGCCAGCCCTTCATCCTCTACACCGACGCCAGTAACGTCGGGCTAGGAGCCGTACTGTCCCAGATTCAGCAGGGGAAAGAGCGAGTAATCGCCTATGCCAGCCGAAAACTGCGACCCACCGAAAGGAATCCCGAGAATTATAGCTCATTTAAGCTAGAGTTCCTGGCCGTGGTATGGGCAGTCACCGAGCGCTTTAAGCATTACCTCGCTTCTTCCCGGTTCACCGTATACACGGATAACAACCCGCTGACACACCTGGACACGGCAAGACTCGGTGCCCTGGAGCAGAGGTGGATGGCCCGTCTGTCCAACTACGAGTTCACAATTAAATACCGGGCAGGGCGCTCCAATACCAACGCGGACGCCCTGTCCAGGATGCCCAACCTGCCGGACGGAGGAGAAGATCCGGAGGAACTGGAAGAAGTTGAACTCCCTGCGTTCCACCGTCATGGGACTATCCAGTATTCCCACCGGGTAAGGAGTAAGCAGGCTGCTACGTTGAACCCCTTACCTCACTACAACTGGGCGGAAACGCAAGACAGCGACCCTGCCGTCCGACTGGTGAAGGAGATGCTGACTCGCCCGGAGGCTAGCCTGGAATCAGACGCTCCAGAGGAAGCCAAACAACTATGGGCAGAGAAGAGTCGACTGTTCCTTTACAAGGGGAAGTTGTGCCGCAGAATGGTTAACTCCAGGACGCATGAACTACTCTGGCAAGTAGTGGTGCCACGAAGAGACGCAGCCATGGTGATGGAGGCATACCACGACGGAGCTGGACACTTCGGGTGGAAAAAGCTGGAGTTCCTGCTGCGCGAGCGGTTCCACTGGGTAGGCATGAGGGGAACCATCGAGAAGTGGTGCAGAGACTGTGGCCCGTGCAATCTGAGAAGGAAGGACCGGGCCAGCCAGAAGACTCCCCTGCAGTCCATCGTCACCCGGCAACCGTTGGAACTGGTAGCCTTGGATCATGTAAAACTGACCCCCAGCAGAAGTGGCTACGTCTACGCGTTAACCATCGTGGATCATTACTCCCGGTTTCTGGTTGTCGTCCCCGTCAAGGACTTAACGGCTCGAACAGCAGCTAGAGCCTTCCAGCAGCACTTTTGCCGTCCACACGGGTACCCGGACCAAGTGCTGACGGACCAGGGACCTGCCTTTGAAGCGGAGGTCTTCCAGGAATTCTGCAATCTGTATGGCTGCCGGAAGATAAGGACGACACCCTACCATCCGCAAACTAATGGACTTTGTGAGAAAATGAACCAGGTGGTAATGGATCTTCTAAAAACGTTGCCCCTGGAAGAACGCAGTCTGTGGCCTGAGAAGTTGCCCGATCTGGTGGACCTATACAACCACATCCCGGTAGGTTCCACCAACTGTACCCCGGCTTACCTAATGAGGGCAAGACCTGGTAAGTTACCTGTTGACCTGGAAATGGGAGTCCTGACGCCCGAGGACACTTTACCAGAAACAGACTGGGACACAGAGAGGCAGCAGCAGTACCGGAAAGTACAGGAGAGCGTGGAGCGAAGTCTCTGTCAGGCTAGGGAAAGACAAGAGAAGACTTACAACCAGTATGCTCCCGCTGTTCCCCTGGTACCCGGAGAGCAGGTCTTGAAGAGGAAGAGACGGCTCCACAAGTTGGACGACCAGTGGGAGAAGGACCCGTACACCGTACTGCCCTCAAGCCACGAGAACCCGAAGGTCTGTACCATCAGTAAAGACGGAGGGGAAACCACAGCCATTGTATCCCGGGACCACCTGAAGAAGTGCCCCGAACAACTGAGGAACCCTGAGGAGGAACAGGAAGACCATCGACCCGTGGAAGAAAGGGAAGATATGGTTAGTACCGTGCTCGGGGACTTCCCTCGGTCTTGGACTCAAGTCAATGGTGCAGTTGTGGTACCCGTACTCACCTTCCTCCAACCATCATCCCAAGAACCTACGGAGCAACGGGTAGAGCTGGAAGAGCAGCCGGTCCAGGAGGCAGAAGACTCCACCCAAGCGGAACAGGAGAATCCACCCTCTGCTTATAGTGAGCCTGCCGTACCCCTAGTGAGACAAAGAGCCGGTAGACAGCTGCCCAGTTTACCCTTGACAGCTCCTACACCCTGTAGTTCAGGGCCAGACAGTCAGCTCCGTAGGTCCACTAGGGCCACTAGAGGCCAGTTACCCGCACGTTGGAGGATCTAAATGTTTAAGTTGTTTTACAATGTTTACCTGTTTATTGTTGCTTGTGTATAATTTTGTGTTTCTAGTTATTTTTAGGAAACCTTGGTGGATTTACCGGGAATCCTTTGTATATAGTTGGAGCGTAACCCAGGATGGACTAGAGACTGTTAAGGACTCGGGGTAGGACAGACCCCTACCTGGTTACGTCTCCCTGTGTTGGTGAAATGGACACCTTTGCTTTTCTTCAAAGACTGCACCCGGTTGCGGACATCCGTGACCATCTTATTGTGTTTCCTTATTGTATTTTATTGTTCTTTGATATACCTTGTTATATTTTTCTAAAAAGTGTTTAGTCCCGGAGTACTAAATTTCACTAGGGGGGAGAGTGTGACACCCCAGGGGTCTGGTTGTCACAGTGATAGAGATATTACGTCTGAGAGCAGGTGGGAGGTCCTTTGGTCAGGGATCCTGTGCATGCCACACCTCCTGCCCAGCCTTGGGAGGGGAAGAACTTCCCCTGTATAAACCCGGGGCTGAGGCAGGGTTAGTGAGTCCAGGAAGAGTAGAGACAAGAGCAGCATAGGAAGCAGCAGAGTCACAAGGAGTCAGGGGCTGGCAGCTAAAGAGCTCGCCCTGACTAAGAAGATTCTTTACCGGACCCGGAGTCCGAGGCTGTGGGGACTAACTTCTACCCAGCAGCAGAATCCGTCAGGCAGGGGATTTCAGGTCCCCTGGCCCAGAAGCCCGAAGGCCCGGTCACACGCGTGGGACCAGCACCGCCATCGTGGAGCGGAAGCCATTAGAAGGCCCCGAGTCACCGGCCATACGGGTGAGCACCACACGGTACACTCAGGGACGTGGGCTACTTACATCAGCTTCTAGCAAGGTAGCCAGAAGAGTACAGTCAGCTTGGGAGGCCTACAACTACGCCTGGCCAGGGGAGATCCCATCTGCTCAAGGACTGACCAGGCCCCGTTCGCTAGCAAGTACTCCGGGAGGGTCTATCGTTGTTACCAGTAAAGACCCTGAACGCTACCATACCGTCTCTGAGTGGTTCCTGCTACCCCCATCATCCACGTCGGCTGCCCTGAGGCCATACCCCTCCCGTTGGGGGTTATACTATCACGCTGCACCATCCTTCCACCGGCCTCAGCGGTCTGCCCTGCAGCAGCAGCCCCCTGGCTGCATTCAACGGGTGGCGTAGTCATCAACCATTTTCTACCGCTAACAGACTGCCGTCCAGTTTGACTCCCTGGGCACGGACCGGGTCACCGCCACGAGACTACAACCCTAAACAGATCCGGCTCCGGGTAAGCTCCCGCGTGCGCAACGCAGCGCGACACAGGCCCAGGGGCGCGTCATTTGCATTTTTTAACATATCACGATCTGTATTTAAAATAAAAAATAGAAATGTTGCAATTTTAATATTGGCCATTGTCTTTTTGTTAGATTAACCTCCTGTTGTTTCAGGAAAACCACACGAACATTAGCAGAAAAAGGCTGAATCAGACCCTTGTAATGATGCATCTAATGAGGGGGTGTAAAGGTCATTGTTAAGGGTGGGAACACAGGGTAAGCTGTGACATCGCCTACTGTGATTGCTGGATCCTGTGTTACCTCTATAGAGGTGTTACGTGTCATTATAATCCTGTCTCTGATGATTAGAATTCTTGCTGAAAAGTCTTTCTGAAAGGGGAGGAAGAATAAGAATAAAAAAGCTCCAGGGGTATCAGGCACAGTATATGAAAGACTAAGTGCAACACAAAGGAATGAGGGGAAGGGAGCCCAGACACTAGGGAAAGGGGGAGTTGAGACCCCTAGGCTGATCTAATATCACCCTGTCTCCCCTACCATCCGTATATTGGATCCTCACCAATCGCTAAACAGGAAACCTAAGCCCTGTAAATCCCTAGAGCTAGCCCCTGGATAGAGAAGGGGGGGGTGAGCACTGGTCAGTCCCCACTATAAACTAAAGACAACAAGGGAGACAAACACAAGGGGGAGAAACTTAGCTTGAGCCGACTTCAGAGAGATTACACCAAACGTCCTCCGAAGCACCAGAGAGGAAGTAAGCCGACTGCAATAGCTCCAAGCCTTCACAAGGGAATATGTGAATATCACCGGCGCCTCCTTGTAGCAAACTGAAAGTATTTAAACACCCAGGCTAGGATGTCAATCAGAGCAGGAGGGAGGTAGCAGCTGGGTCCTAAAGTAAGACAGATTTAAGAAGGCATCTGCAATGCCGAACGAAGAGATCTTCTGCAGCCACCTGCAGAGCGACTGTCTGTTACATCTGACACACCCGTGACAAGGGGCCACTGTAAAAAAAATCCAAGATTACTAATTTTGTTTTGTCTTTAAAAAAGATTGTGAATCAAGTTATTAAATAAAAACAAGACATATTTTAAAAAATAAATGTAACATAAAAACCTGTTTCAAACAATAGGTCATAGTCTGATGATTAGTGATGGGTGAGCACTAAAATGCTCGGGTGCTTGATGCTCGGGTCGAGCACATTGGAATACTCGGGTGCTCGACCCGAGCAACGAGCCCAATGTAAGTCTATGGCAAACTCGAGCATTTTTCCAGTGGCTCACCCCGTTGTGTACAGAGGGCCTAAAAATTGCCCAAATCGATGGGAACAGTGCTCAAATGGCATGGGAAAAGCATGGGGAAGACCCCTGGAAGCATTTCTGACTCCCAGGTCACTTCTGTCAACAACGTTGTCAGAGGTATTACGCCACTTTTACTTACTCACAATAAAACATGCAAAAACAAAACCAAAATGGATTTTTCTGGGAAATATGTTAAGGAACATCCTTTCCAGGGTAATGACTTGTATATAAGGCAAAATAAATAACCAAAAACACAAATACTCCTCCACACCATAGGCTATGTTCACATGTAGCATTTTTTATGCGTTTTTGCACTTTTGTATTGCTTTCAACCGTAACAAATGCATTCACCAGGAAATGTCATTTTAACATTTTACAACCTTATCTGGCCATGTGATGTGTGACACATCATCAGACACATCCTGTTTCATTTATGAAGGAGGGACTCTGAAAGTCACAAAGCCTATTTGTATAGGGCCATCAGGCGGCCTTTACTATTCTTAAAGGTTCAGCAGTCGACCCTCACTATTCTTAGAGAGACATCAGCCGTCTATGCTTTGTTGGTCACATTACTAAAGAGTGGGTCTCCTATACTGTTATTGCGTATGCAGTGAGTGGCAGGGCTTCCCAAAATTTAGGCGCACCCCAATACCCCTTTGCGAATTTGGACGCACCCCAATACCCCTTTAAGAGACTTAGAGGAGGGCCTTCTGAAATAAAATGTTCCCATTATTAGGAAGTGGGTCTTCCATTGTGTTTGCCTATACAGTGAATGCAAGGGTTGCCAAAAAATTGGAGGCACTCCAATGCCCCTTAGAAGAGATGTGGAGGTCAGTGGGCCTCCTGAAAACAATGTTCCCATTATTAGGAAGTGGGTCTTCCATTGTGTTTGCCTATGCAGTGAATGCAAGGGCTACCAAATATTGGGAGGCACTCCAATGCCCTTTGGAAAAGACGTGGAGGTCAGAGGGCCTCCTGAAAACAATGTTCCCATTATTAGGAAGTGGGTCTCCCATTATGTTTGCCTATGCAGTGAATGCAAGGGTTGCCAAAAATTGGGAGGCACTCCAATGCCCCTTGGAAGAGGCGTAGATGGTCTCATGAAAAAATGTTCCCATTATTAGGAAGTGGGTCTCCCATAGATTTGGCCTATGCAGTGAATGCAAGGACTGAAAAAATTGGGAGGCACTCCAATGCCCCTTGGAAGAAACGTAGAGGGCCTCATGAAAAAATGTTCCCATTTTTAGGAAGTGGGTCTCCCATAGTGTTGGCCTATGCAGTGAATGCAAAGGCTGCCAAAAATTGGGAGGCACTCCAATGCCCCTTGGAAGAGACGTAGAGGGCCTCATGAAAAAATGTTCCCAATATTAGGAAGTGGGTCTCCCATAGTGTTGGCCTATGCAGTGAATACAAGGGCTGCCAAAAATTGGGAGGCACTCCAATGCCCCTTGGAAGAGACGTGGAGGAGGGCCTCATAAAAAAATGTTCCTATTAGAAAGGAGCGGGTCTCCTATACTTGTATTGCCCATGCACTAAGTGTATGGGCTGACAAACATTTACCCCTGGGGGGTATACATGAACATACTGTATAAAAAATTTTTTTACTGGCATCATAAACACCCTTTACAAAAATTATGTGGGTGTTGTATCACGGACCACGGTCACCCTGGTGATATGGTGGTGGAGGATGAAGAGAAGGAGGAGGACAAGAGAAAATAGCCAAAATCAGGAAGCGTATACCCATGTGTGGGTGTGCAAAGGTGCAAGGGAATACACCTCCCAAAAAAAGACACTGGATTTGAGTTTATGATACGCTGCTATCATTCGGTGGTGTTGAGAAGTCTGGCCCAATCCAGCCCTTTTTCATTTTTATAAGAGTCAGCCTGTGAGCATTTTCAGTTGACAGGTGGATGCGCTTATCAGTTATAATTTCACCAGCGGCACTAAAAACCTGCTCTGATAAAACACTAGCGGCAGGGCAGGCCAGAACCTCCAAGGCGTAGAGAGCCAGTTCATTCCACTTATCCAGCTTGGATACCCAATAATTATAAGTCACAGAGGAATCATGGAGGACGTTGGTACGGTCGACACGGTACTCCCTCAGCATCTTCCCAAACTTTGTACTCCTTGTGAGAGTACCCCACGCCTCAGGGCCTTTGCGATGGGAGGGGCTGAGAAAATTCTCCCAGAACTTTGACAGTGTTCCCCTGCCTCTGCTGGATTGGAGTTGTGTCTCTCTGACCTGTAGTCCTTGGTTGTCCAACGAACTGTGACCTCTGCCGCCAGCATTTTCAGATGGGAATTTTTGTTAACAGTTCTGAAACAAGGGCCTTCTGGTACTGCCCAATTTTTGTAGACCTGTCCGCCTCAGGAATAAGAGCTATAAAGTTCTCCTTGTAGTGTGGGTCTTGAAGTGTCACCAACCAGTAATGACTGTCACCCAAAATTTTGAGAACGCGAGGGTCATGGGAAAGGCAGCGTAACATAAACACAGCCATGCGTGCCAGACTGCTAACAGGCAAGACTTCCACGTCCTCACCAAGAGGACGACTGACCATGCTCTCGTCCTCCTCCTCCTCTCTGTCCTCAGGCCATCCACGCTGAACAGACGGTATGACAATTGTGCAGGTAGTACTGTCTGTGGCGCATGAAACTAGCTCCTGTTCTTCCTCCTCCTCCTCTTCCTCATTGTCACCCAATCCACATTGTGATGAGATGAGGCTGGGCTGTTTGTAACACCCTGTATGGTTCCTTGCTCCATCTCATCGTGCTCCGCCTGCAATGCATCCTCGTTGATTGTGAGCAGAAAGCGTTTCAGAAGACAGCAAAGCGGGATGGTGACACTAATTATGGCATTATCACTGCTCACCATCTTGGTGGAGTCCTCAAAGTTTTGGAGGATGGTACATATGTCTGACATCCATGTCCACTCCTTATGTGTGGAGTCTGAACTGAATACCGACGGCCTTGTTGATGCTGGTACTCAACAACTGCCCTATTCTGCTCACAAATCCTTCCCAACATCTGCAGTGTAGAGTTCCAACGCGTGGGGACATCACACACCAGTCTGTGAACCGGAAGCTGCAAACGCTGCTGAAACACAGCAAGAGCGGCGGAAGCTGTAGGTGACTTTCTAAAATGGGCACACAGCATCCAGCAGCTCCGGGTAGGATTTGAGAAACCGCTGAACCACGAGGTTAAGCACATGGGCCAGGCATGGTACGTGTGTGAGCTCGCCTCGCCTCAGAGCCGCCACCAGGTTCCGCCCCTTTGTCACACACGACCATGCCTGGCTGTAGGTTCAGTGGTGTGAGCCACAGATTTGTCTGCTCTTTCAGATCTGTCCACAACTCTTCAGCATTGTGCGGTTTGTCACCTAAGCATATTAGTTTCTGCACAGCCTGTTGGCGCTTGGCCGAGGCAGTGCTGCAGTGCTTCCAGCTTGTGACTGATGTGGTAATTTTGGAGATGGAGACTGAAGAGAAGGCTGAGGAGGATGAGGTGCAGGAGTTGTAGACTGTGGGGGCAACCCTGATTGACCTAGGGCCCGCAATCCTTGGCGTCGGGAGGACATGTTCGGTCCCAAGGTCCGACTGGGTCCCGGCTTCCACTATGTTAACCCAGTGTGCCGTCAGCGAGATGTATCGTCCCTGCCCACAAGCACTTGTCCACGTGTTCGAGGTTAGGTGGACTTTCCCGGTAACTGCATTGTTGAGGGCATGGCTAATGTTTTGGAACACATGCTTGTGTAATGCAGGGACGGCACACCGGGAGATATAGAGGGGGCTGGGGACTGAGTACCAAGAGACGGCTGCTGCCATCAGGTTGCAAAATGCTTCCGTCTCCACGAACCTAAAAGGCAACATTTTGAGCACAAGCAGTCGCGAAATGTGGGAATTTAGTAGTGTGGCATGTAGGGCGTTGGCTGCATATTTGCGCTTGCGTTCCAAGGACTGGGGTATGGACAACTAAACGCTGCGCTGGGACAAGGACCCATGCTGCTACTTGAGGGTATGCAATGACAGGTGCAGGGCACGCACAACAGCAGACTAAGCAATGGTGCCACCTGCAGACACTGTTCCTGGACCCTGGGGTTCGGCCCACAAAGTCGGGTGCTTTGCTGCCATGTGCCTGATCATGCTGGTGGTGGTCAGGCTGGTAGTTTTGCCACCCCTGCTGATGCTGGCCTGGAAGGTGGTGCAAATGGCCTTTTTGGGGTGATCGGCAGAGTCTTTAAAAAACAACCAGACTTGGGAAGACCCAAACAGTTGTACTGGCAACTTCCTTCGTGTTGGTGTTATGGGGAACAGTTGCCTGCCTTCTGTCTGTGGCCACCACACTGCTTCCTCCTGCCTGTTTGGGTGATCTGCCTCCCTCCCCGTGTGCTGCTGTCCTCGCTCTGCATGTCCTCCTGCCAGGTTGGGTCAATTACTATATCATCCAAAACCTCGTCTTTCACTTCCGCACCCTGGTCCTCCTCCTGACTTTCTGGCAATTGTGTCTCATCATTGTCCACCTCTTGTGACACTTTCCCACCGTCGCCTTCGTGTGACCGTGGCTGCTCAAATATTTGGGCATTGCTACATGCGATCTCCTCTTGCCCTGCTTCAAGTGGACCGGGCGAGAGGCCTGAATCTATAAATGGAGTGAACAGCTCTTCTGAGTGTCCAACTGTGGGATCAGTTGTCTCTGGGCACTCTGCATGGTGGGAGGAAGGAGGATCAGGGTGAGGAATATGCGGTCCAGACTCATGGCTACTGAGACTTGAACGTGTGGAAGACAGGGTGGTGGTGGTGGTGGTGGCAAAGTGACTGGAAGCATTATCCGCTATCCAACCAACAACCTTTTGACACTGCTCTGGGTTCAATAGTGGTGTGCTGCGGTCCCCTAGGAATTGGGACAGGAAGGTCGGGCGAGAAGATATGGGTGTTTGTTGTGGCTCAATTTCAGCTTGCCCATGGCCTCAGCCTCGGCCTCTGCATTCACCATCACGTCCAGTTCACCGTCCCTTGCCACGTACCTTGCCTATTTTAAATGGAGGACAATATCTTCCACGCTCACTACAAATGGCTGAATTTGGAGTGAAGTTATATGTGATCCGTGTGACTGAGAAACCACAGTTTAAATACCTGGCCTGTAGGTAACTATTTTGAACAGCAAATCAGTGTCAAAAACTTCGCTGACACACTGAAATTTTTTTTTAATAGAGGCCAGAAATGGCGGTATTTTCTGAAAACGTATATGTGATCCGTGTGACGGAGTAACCACAGTTTTAAATACCTGGCCTGGAGGTAACTATTTTGAATAGCAAACCGGTGTCAAAAACTTCGCTGACACACTGAAACAAATTTTTAATGGAGGCCAGAAATGGCAGTATTTTCTGAAAACGTATATGTGATCCGTGTGACGAACAAACCACAGTTTTAAATAGCTGGATTTTTAGCACTGTAATATGGAAAGGACCTGGCTGTATTCTGCACTGCCAACAAGCAAATAGCGCAGAAAAAAGGTGTTCTCTGGATTGCTTTTTAAGCAAATAATGAGGATTAAGATCCAAAAAAAAATTATTCC
This sequence comes from Phyllobates terribilis, assembly GCF_046119375.1. Classification (NCBI taxonomy): domain Eukaryota; kingdom Metazoa; phylum Chordata; class Amphibia; order Anura; family Dendrobatidae; genus Phyllobates; species Phyllobates terribilis. The sequence continues at coordinate 133,096,234 of NW_027362770.1, read as the reverse complement.
TGGCCCCTGAGACCTAGGCCTATGTCTAGAAATGTCTAACAGCTGCAGCAGACAGAATTGGAATGGAGCCTCTTGTGCTATATGCACTGCAGTCTGCTATATACACTGCGTGCCTGCCTATATACACTGCCTGCCTGATATCTCTGCAGATGGATTCGTACTCAGAAGGACTGTTTGTTGAGATGCATATGTGTAATACGCTTTTGTTCTACCTACACTACCTAATAAACAAGCAAATCTCTCCCTAGCTCAGCAGCACCTCTCCCTACACTGTCTGATTGCAAAGTAGACTGACGAGTACAGCGGCGCCAGGTCTGATATAGACCTGATGACGCTGTGCGGCCAGCCATTCACTGTAATGCCACAACCAACATGGCTGCGGCATTACAGTGAGTGGCAGGCAATCCCTGCATGTTCATTGGCTCTGTAAAGAGCGCCAAACATGCAGGGAGGGGACCCGAGCATCCGCCCGAGCATCTCGCAAGTGACTCGCCCCCTGGGCCGTGGGGTACCCGGAACCGGGCTTCTGTACGATGCTGGGGGTAGTAGTGGCAACCCGATCCCGTGGCTCAGGGTGGTCAGACCAAAGTTGTGGCAGTCTATTTATCAGTGTTTTGAACGTCCGACTACGCCACCCGTGGATTGCGGTCAGGGATAACCGCCGCTGCAAGGCAGACCGCTGAGGCTGGTGTTGGCGTGCAGCACAGGGGTAGGATAACTCCCCACGGGAAGAGTGTGGCCTCAGGGCAGTGTAGGTGGATGCTGGGGATGATAGTGCAGGCCGCAATAGTAAGAGTTCAGAGTCCACTTCAAACAGTCCAGGGTCTTTATTGTAGGTATTATTAATGACCCAACAGTGGTACCGTTTAGGAATGGGCCTGGGTGTCTGAGAGCATTCGGGTGAGCCCCACTGGTCAGGGTGAGTGTGTAGGCCTACCGTTCTCTCTATGCTCTTTCTGACTATCCCCCTCTTCGTGGTGTAATAGCCCACGTCCCTGAGCTGGCCGTGTACTTCTCGCCCGTATGACTTGCAACTTGGGTTCCTTTTACCTTTGACCTCTCTTGGCCTTGCTGGTCCCTTCTGTTGTGGCGGAGCCTCCGGGCTTCTTAGGCCAAAGGACATGAAATCCCTCGCGGATTGGTTCTCTGCTGCTGGGCTTATAACCCTGACAGCCTCGGACCCCAATGTCCGGTAGATTGGTTCTCTGCCAGGACCGGCTCTCGTCGCCTCTGTCCCTGGCTTGCAATTTCTCCTCTGCCTCACGGGCTCCTCAGCTATAGCTGAACTGTCCCTCCTTCTCTGGGACTAGTCTCAGTCCTGAGCTAGGTCGTCCAGTTCTCTCAAACCCTGCCCCCAGTTCCAGCTTTTATAGGGGCAGCCAGCTCCCCCTACTGGCCTAGGACAGGAGGTGCTGTATGCTAATTGTCCCTAACCAGGGAACCTCCCTCCTGCTCTCAGACACAGCCTTTAATATTTATGGCATCCAGACCTGGGGTGACACACAAGTACTCGACGAGCTCGGAGCATCTCGAGTACTGAGATGCTCGGGCGAGTACTGAGTACTTGCGAGTATGCTCACTCATGACTACTGATGATATCTTCCCTTTAACTCCTGGAGAGCTCCTATAAGGCATTGAAGCAATCAAACCTGCAGCTATCTAAGGATATCAATAAAGATATCGATGACCTATTGTTAGGCCGGGGTCACACGATTGTTTTTCTCTCATCTGAGAAAATCAGTTCAATTATGCTAATCACACTCTGATCAGACCCTCATCAGAGTTTGATCACAGTATAATTAGATTTTCTCTAAGGTGGAGAGAAAAAAAAAAGTGTCTCTGACGCGCCCCCTGGGCCTGTGCTGTGCAGGGGAACCCGGAACCGGGCCTGTTGTAGAATGCTGGGGGTTGTAGTCTCCGTGTGGCGGTGACCCGGTCCGTGCCCAGGGTGGTCAAACCAGTGGCAGTCTATTTGTATTGTAATAAGTGTCCGACTACGCCACCCGTGGATTGCGGTCAGTGGGGACCGCCGCTGCGCTGCAGACCGCTGAGGCTGATGTTATTTGCGCAGCTGAGTATGGGATGACTCCCCACGGGAGAAGTATTGCCTCAGGGCAGCTAATGTGGATGATGGTGGTGATGGTGTGAGCGTCCCAGTACTTATGGTGCTGGTGCGGCGAGGAATCACAGAGACGTGCAGTTGCAGTTTCCAAAGCTTTACTCACGGTTGTTATTCAGGTCAATGCTGCAGGCGATGACTGCCCAAGCCGTGCTGCGTCCACCAGGTGAGGGACTCGGTCAACTCCCAGGCAATTCCAGAGTGTGGTTCAGAGCTCCCCTCTCTTCCTTTCTACTGGCCGTCCCCACCAGTGACCCACCTTTGTCCAGCTTCCTCGGGCCTTCTGTTGGCGAAACCTCTCCCGGTTTCCCTGACCCTATGCGGTATGCCTTTCTGGTGGATGTAGTGAGGGGTCGCACCAAGATGTGGTCACAACCTCCGGTTTTGGCTGAGGATTAGTCGCCTCCACCAATTTGGGTTCCGGTACCCTATTCTGCCAACCCTTCACCCAGTATCTCCTCTGGGCATATGGGGTTCCTTCTGCCTTCGTGTCTCTGGGCCTTTCTCTGTGTTCCTTGCTTCCTTTCTCCTCTGATCCAGTTCCTTTCTTATCTTCCTTTCTGTTCCTCCTCCTCTCTCTCTCTGCTGCTTCTGGCCTCCACTCCAGGCCTGCCTCTGGAGCTGGGCCCAGACTGAGCCACAGCTCCCTGTCAGCCCTCTCTGGCTGAGCTCCTCTCCTCTTCTCCTCCTGACTGAACTGAACACTGATCTAAGATGGTGCCCACCTTTTATACCTTCTTCTGACACCCGAGCCCAGGTGACTAGCAACCAATGGGCTCCTATCTATGCCCAGAAACCCACCCCTATCTGCTCCTACACCACTGGGTTTTCCTCCCCCTCCCCACTCCAGCCAGGAACAGAAGCTGTCGTGCCTGCACTGTGTCTAGTGGGAGCACCGTTGGTCTGTTCCTCGGAAATGGGGTGTGTGTGGTGCATGCAGCCTACTGAGCCCCGGTCCACACTCCATCCTTACCCGGGAGTGGAATATCACACCTCTGGACTGAGGTGTAATACCCCTGTAGCAGCCGAGCCCTCGGGGTGCTACATCTCCATTCTCCACCTTCTCTGTAATGTCAGTCCATGAAAATTGGACCACACTCTCATATAATCTGAGTGCGGTCCGATTTTTTCCATGGACCTATAGAGTTGAATGGGCGAGGGCCTTCCGATTCTCGGGAGGCAAATCATGCATGCTGCAAAAGTCGGTCCGGGGAAAAAATTGGACATGTGTGCAGCCCCACAGAGTAACATGGGAACTTGTGTGCACAAGCTCTTATGATAAGTCATCAATATCAGATCGTAGGAGACCAACTCCAACACCAACACGGATTAACTGTTATCAGCTCCTGTGATCTCCGAAAGTATGATTTTCTCTTCGGTCTTGATGAGGTGGCGTGTTGGAGTCAGGCGCTCCTGATTCATTAAGAGGAGCACTTCTCTTAATGAATCAGGAGCATCTGACAAGAGCTGTCTGCCTCACCATAATTCCTACTCCAGTCAGGGACTGGAGTAAGATTTCTGGCTTACAGAATGTCACAGCTCATCATGAATCAGACGAGCTGTAGCTTCATGCCCCCAGCACGCTCCACCAATTTTGCCAGAAATAGGTGAAACTGGCATAAAAACGCCAATAGTCGCAAAAATTTTGCACCACTCCACATTTAGCAAAATTTTTTACAGTTTTTCAAAGCAGTATATGCCAGAATTCTGTCATAATTGCTTGACGGGCCATAGTATACATGGATGGAACACCGTAGCTTTATACACTGTTCTTGGTACATCGGTTGCTATTCAAGGAATATTGTTCGGAGTTAAGGTGTTCCAGCTCTGGCCACAGCGGGAACTAAACCCCATCAATCCTATATTGATGACCTATTTTAAGGATAGAGCAATATTATAGTCTTCGATCACCTCTTTAGCTGCTAAATAGAGGTACATAATAGGAATAACAGATCTTCCAATGGTAGTTTGCTGGTGATTTCCATCAATGAGCAGGATTAGGATAGAACAAATTAATGAAACAACTCAAAAATAACTTTCTAGACAGTATGATTAATGATGGATCTTTACTAGTGCTGAGCGAACATGCTCGACACTGCTCGGTACTCGCCCAAGCATCTCACTACTCGGGATGTTCGGCGAGCACCAAGCATTTCCGGGTTACTCGGGCGGGAGCTCGGGTCTCCGCCCTGCATGTTTGGCACTCTTTACAGAGCCAATGAACATGCAGGGATTGCCAGCCAGTCACTGTACTGCTGCAGCCATGTTGGTTGTGGGCATTACAGTGATTGGCTGGCCGCACAGCGTCACCTCGACTGTTTAAAACCGGGCGCCGCCATCTTGGACACAGTCGCTCCGGATCAGACGGTGTAGGGAGAGTGCTGCTGAGCTAGGGAGAGATTTATACTGCAAAATAGGTAGTGTAGGGTCTCTAAAGCCTGCAAAATTAAACAAACAGTCCTTCCCAGGGCTAATATCCATCCCAGATACCAGGCAGGCAGGCAGGCTGTATAGGAGAAACAGTGGTTATACCAACAAACACTGCATTACAGTCCTGTGTGCTGCTTTTCAAATTGCAAGACTTAGCCCCAGGTCTCAGGGGCCAGGAAAAATCTTTTTTTTTCATCTAAATCCTCTTTTTTTTTTCCCCTCAGTCAGACTGTACAAATACCCGTCTTATTAACCTTTTGGTATCCCCCCCCCCTCAAAAAAAAAAAATTGAGTGTGTCTGTGAGAGTTCAGACACAAATATATATGTTTAAAAGAGTCTGGTGCAGGCCAGATAACTAGAAGTATGGTTTTGCAGTTCCACAGTTCAAATCTCTGTATTATCCACTTTTTTGCCTTTTTTACATTAAAAAAACCATTTTGAGTATCTCGCTGACTGTTCAGACACAAATATATCTGTTTAAAAGATTCTGATGTAGGCCAGATAACTAGAACTGTGGTTTTCCTCTTCCAAGGTTCAAATCTGGGTGTAATCCACCTTTTTGCATAAAGAAAAACATTTTGAGTGTCTCGCTGACTGTTCAGACGCAAATATATCTGTTTAAAACAGTCTGGTGTAGGCCAGATAACTAGAACTGTGGTTTTGCAGTTCCACGGTTCAAATCTCTGTAATATCCACTTTTTGCCTTTTTTCCATAAAAAAAAAACATTTTGAGTGTCTCGCTGACTGTTCAGACACAAATATATCTGTTTAAAAGATTCTGGTGTAGGCCAGATAACTAGAACTGTGGTTTTCCTCTTCCACAGTTCAAATCTGGGTCTAATCCACCTTTTTGCATAAAAAAAACATTTTGAGTGTCTCGCTGACTGTTCAGACACAAATATATCTGTTTAAAAGAGTCTGGTGTAGGCCAGATAACTAGAACTATGGTTTTGCAGTTCCACGGTTCAAATCTCTGTATTGTCAACTTTTTTGCCTTTTGTCCATAAAAAAAACATTTTGAGTGTCTCGCTGACTGTTCAGACACAAATATATCTGTTTCAAAGATTCTGGTGTAGGCTAGATAACTAGAACTATGGCTTTGCAGTTCCACGATTCAAATCTCTGTATTATCCACTTTTTTGCCTTTTTTCCATAAAAAAAAACATTTTGAGTGTCTCGCTGACTGTTCAGATACAAATATATCTGTTTAAAAGATTCTGGTGTAGGCCAGATAACTAGAACTGTGGTTTTCCTCTTCCACAGTTCAAATCAGGGTGTAATCCACCTTTTTGCATAAAAAAAAACATTTTGAGTGTCTTGCTGACTGTTCAGACACAAATATATCTGTTTAAAATTTTCTGGTGTAGTCCAGACAAGTAGAACTGTGGTTTTCCTCTTCCACGGTTCAAATCAGGGTGTAATCCACCTTTTTGCATAAAAAAAACATTTTCAGTGTCTCGCTGACTGTTCAGACACAAATATATCTGTTTAAAAGAGTCTGGTGTAGGCCAGATAGCTAGAAGTATGGTTTTGCAGTTCCACGGTTCAAATCTCTGTATTATCCACTTTTTTGCCTTTTTTACATAAAAAAAAAAGCATTTTGAGTATCTCGCTGACTGTTCAGACACAAATATATCTGTTTAAAAGATTCTGATGTAGGCCAGATAACTAGAACTGTGGTTTTCCTCTTCCAAGGTTCAAATCAGGGTGTAATCCGCCTTTTTGCATAAAGAAAAACATTTTGAGTGTCTCGCTGACTGTTCAGACGCAAATATATCTGTTTAAAACAGTCTGGTGTAGGCCAGATAAATAGAACTGTGGTTTTACAGCTCCACGGCTCAAATCTCTGTAATATCCACTTTTTGCCTTTTTTCCATAAAAAAAAACATTTTGAGTGTCTCGCTGACTGTTCAGACACAAATATATCTGTTTAAAAGATTCTGGTGTAGGCCAGATAACTAGAACTGTGGTTTTCCTCTTCCACGGTTCAAATATGGGTGTAATCCACCTTTTTGCATAAAAAAAACATTTTGAGTGTCTCGCTGACTGTTCAGACACAAATATACTAGATTCTGGTGTAGGCCAGATAACTAGAACTGTGGTTTTGCAGTTCCACGGTTCAAATCTCTGTATTATCCACTTTTTTGCCTGTCTTCAAAAAAAAAAAAACATTTTGAGTGTCTCGCTGACTGTTCAGACACAAAGATATCTGTTTCAAAGATTCTGGTGTAGGCTAGATAACTAGAACTATGGTTTTGCAGTTCCACGGTTCAAATCTCTGTATTATCCACTTTTTTACCTTTTTTCCATAAAAAAAACATTTTGAGTGTCTCACTGACTGTTCAGACACAAATATATCTGTTTAAAAGATTCTGGTGTAGGCCAGATAACTAGAACTGTGGTTTTGCAGTTCCACGGTTCAAATCTCTGTATTATCCACTTTTTTGCCTTTTTTTCCATAAAAAAAACATTTGGAGTGTCTCACTGACTGTTCAGACACAAATATATCTGTTTAAAAGATTCTGGTGTAGGCCAGATAACTAGAACTGTGGTTTTCCTCTTCCACGGTTCAAATCAGGGTGTAATCCACGTTTTTACATGAAAAAAAACAGTTTCAGTGTCTCGCTGACTGTTCAGACACAAATATACTAGATTCTGGTGTAGGCCAGATAACTAGAACTGTGGTTTTGCAGTTCCACGGTTCAAATCTCTGTATTATCCACTTTTTTGCCTTTTTTCCTTAAAAAAAAACATTTTGAGTGTCTCGCTGACTGTTCAGACACAAATATATCTGTTTCAAAGATTCTGGTGTAGGCTAGATAGCTAGAACTATGGTTTTGCAGTTCCACGGTTCAAATCTCTGTATTATCCACTTTTTTGCCTTTTTTCCATAAAAAAAAACATTTTGAGTGTCTCACTGACTGTTCAGACACAAATATATCTGTTTAAAAGATTCTGGTGTAGGCCAGATAACTAGAACTGTGGTTTTCCTCTTCCACAGTTCAAATCAGGGTGTAATCCACCTTTTTGCATAAAAAAAAACATTTTGAGTGTCTTGCTGACTGTTCAGACACAAATATATCTGTTTAAAAGTTTCTGGTGTAGTCCAGATAACTAGAACTGTGGTTTTCCTCTTCCACGGTTCAAATCAGGGTGTAATCCACCTTTTTGCATAAAAAAAACATTTTCAGTGTCTCGCTGACTGTTCAGACACAAATATATCTGTTTAAAAGAGTCTGGTGTAGGCCAGATAACTAGAACTATGGGTTTACAGTTCCACGGTTCAAATCTCTGTATTATCCACTTTTTTGCCTTTTTTCCATAAAAAATTTTTTTGAGTGTCTCGCTGACTGTTCAGACACAAATATATCTGTTTAAAAGATTCTGGTGTAGGCCAGATAACTAGAACTGTGGTTTTCCTCTTCCACGGTTCAAATCAGGGTGTAATCAACCTTTTTGCATAAAAAAACAGTTTCAGTGTCTCGCTGACTGTTCAGACACAAATATATCTGTTTAAAAGAGTCTGGTGTAGGCCAGATAGCTAGAAGTATGGTTTTGCAGTTCCACGGTTCAAATCAATGTATTATCCACTTTTTTGCCTTTTTTACATAAAAAAAAAGCATTTTGAGTATCTCGCTGACTGTTCAGACACAAATATATCTGTTTAAAAGATTCTGATGTAGGCCAGATAACTGGAACTGTGGTTTTCCTCTTCCAAGGTTCAAATCAGGGTGTAATCCACCTTTTTGCATAAAGAAAAACATTTTGAGTGTCTCGCTGACTGTCCAGACGCAAATATATCTGTTGAAAACAGTCTGGTGTAGGCCAGATAACTAGAACTGTGGTTTTGCAGCTCCACGGTTCATATCTCTGTAATATCCACTTTTTGCCTTTTTTCCATAAAAAAAAAACATTTTGAGTGTCTCGCTGACTGTTCAGACACAAATATATCTGTTTAAAAGATTCTGGTGTAGGCCAGATAACTAGAACTGTGGTTTTCCTCTTCCACGGTTCAAATCTGGGTGTAATCCACCTTTTTGCATAAAAAAAACATTTTGAGTGTCTCGCTGACTGTTCAGACACAAATATACTAGATTCTGGTGTAGGCCAGATAACTAGAACTGTGGTTTTGCAGTTCCTTGGTTCAAATCTCTGTATTATCCACTTTTTTGCCTTTTTTCAAAAAAAAAACAACATTTTGAGTGTCTCGCTGACTGTTCAGACACAAAGATATCTGTTTCAAAGATTCTGGTGTAGGCTAGATAACTAGAACTATGGTTTTGCAGTTCCACGGTTCAAATCTCTGTATTATCCACTTTTTTACCTTTTTTCCATAATAAAAACATTTTGAGTGTCTCACTGACTGTTCAGACACAAATATATCTGTTTAAAAGATTCTGGTGTAGGCCAGATAACTAGAACTGTGGTTTTCCTCTTCCACGGTTCAAATCAGGGTGTAATCCACCTTTTTGCATAAAAAAAACATTTTGAGTGTCTCGCTGACTGTTCAGACACAAATATATCTGTTTAAAAGAGTCTGGTGTAGGCCAGAGAGCTAGAACTGTGGTTTTGCAGTTCCACGGTTCAAATCTCTGTATTATCCACTTTTTTGCCTTTTTTTCCATAAAAAAAACATTTGGAGTGTCTCACTGACTGTTCAGACACAAATATATCTGTTTAAAAGATTCTGGTGTAGGCCAGATAACTAGAACTGTGGTTTTCCTCTTCCACGGTTCAAATCAGGGTGTAATCCACCTTTTTGCATGAAAAAAAACAGTTTCAGTGTCTCGCTGACTGTTCAGACACAAATATATCTGTTTAAAAGTTTCTGGTGTAGTCCAGATAACTAGAGCTGTGGTTTTCCTCTTCCACGGTTCAAATCAGGGTGTAATCCACCTTTTTGCATAAAAAAAACAGTTTCAGTGTCTCGCTGACTGTTCAGACACAAATATATCTGTTTAAAAGAGTCTGGTGTAGGCCAGATAACTAGAACTATGGTTTTGCAGTTCCACGGTTCAAATCTCTGTATTATCCACTTTTTTGCCTTTTTTCCATAAAAAAAATTTTTTGAGTGTCTCGCTGACTGTTCAGACACAAATATATCTGTTTAAAAGATTCTGGTGTAGGCCAGATAACTAGAACTGTGGTTTTCCTCTTCCACGGTTCAAATCAGGGTGTAATCCACCTTTTTGCATAAAGAAAAACATTTTGAGTGTCTCGCTCACTGTCCAGACGCAAATATATCTGTTGAAAACAGTCTGGTGTAGGCCAGATAACTAGAACTGTGGTTTTGCAGCTCCACGGTTCAAATCTCTGTAATATCCACTTTTTGCCTTTTTTCCATAAAAAAAAAACATTTTGAGTGTCTCGCTGACTGTTCAGACACAAATATATCTGTTTAAAAGATTCTGGTGTAGGCCAGATAACTAGAACTGTGGTTTTCCTCTTCCACGGTTCAAATCTGGGTGTAATCCACCTTTTTGCATAAAAAAAACATTTTGAGTGTCTCGCTGACTGTTCAGACACAAATATACTAGATTCTGGTGTAGGCCAGATAACTAGAACTGTGGTTTTGCACTTCCACAGTTCAAATCTCTGTATTATCCACTTTTTTGCCTTTTTTCCAAAAAAAAAAAAACATTTTGAGTGTCTCGCTGACTGTTCAGACACAAAGATATCTGTTTCAAAGATTCTGGTGTAGGCTAGATAACTAGAACTATGGTTTTGCAGTTCCACGGTTCAAATCTCTGTATTATCCACTTTTTTACCTTTTTTCCATAAAAAAAACATTTTGAGTGTCTCACTGACTGTTCAGACACAAATATATCTGTTTAAAAGATTCTGGCGTAGGCCAGATAACTAGAACTGTGGTTTTCCTCTTCCACGGTTCAAATCAGGGTGTAATCCACCTTTTTGCATAAAAAAAACAGTTTCAGTGTCTCGCTGACTGTTCAGACACAAATATATCTGTTTAAAAGAGTCTGGTATAGGCCAGATAACTAGAACTGTGGTTTTGCAGTTCCATAGTTCAAATCTCTGTATTATCCAGTTTTTTGCCTTTTTTCCATAAAAAAAACATTTTGAGTGTCTCACTGACTGTTTAGACACAAATATATCTGTTTAAAAGATTCTGGTGTAGGCCAGATAACTAGAACTGTGGTTTTCCTCTTCCACAGTTCAAATCAGGGTGTAATCCACCTTTTTGCATAAAAAAAACATTTTCAGTGTCTCGCTGACTGTTCAGACACAAATATATCTGTTTAAAAGAGTCTGGTGTAGGCCAGATAGCTAGAAGTATGGTTTTGCAGTTCCACGGTTCAAATCTCTGTATTATCCACTTTTTTGCCTTTTTTACATAAAAAAAAAAGCATTTTGAGTATCTCGCTGACTGTTCAGACACAAATATATCTGTTTAAAAGATTCTGATGTAGGCCAGATAACTAGAACTGTGGTTTTCCTCTTCCAAGGTTCAAATCAGGGTGTAATTCATATTTTTGCATAAAGAAAAACATTTTGAGTGTCTCGCTGACTGTTCAGACGCAAATATATCTGTTTAAAACAGTCTGGTGTAGGCCAGATAACTAGAACTGTGGTTTTCCTCTTCCACGGTTCAAATCAGGGTGTAATCCACCTTTTTGCATAAAAAAAACATTTTCATTGTCTCGCTGACTGTTCAGACACAAATATATCTGTTTAAAAGTTTCTGGTGTAGTCCAGATAACTAGAGCTGTGGTTTTCCTCTTCCACGGTTCAAATCAGGGTGTAATCCACCTTTTTGCATAAAAAAAACAGTTTCAGTGTCTCGCTGACTGTTCAGACACAAATATATCTGTTTAAAAGAGTCTGGTGTAGGCCAGATAACTAGAACTATGGTTTTGCAGTTCCACGGTTCAAATCTCTGTATTATCCACTTTTTTGCCTTTTTTCCATAAAAAAAATTTTTGAGTGTCTCGCTGACTGTTCAGACACAAATATATCTGTTTAAAAGATTCTGGTGTAGGCCAGATAACTAGAACTGTGGTTTTCCTCTTCCACAGTTCAAATCAGGGTGTAATCCACCTTTTTGCATAAAAAAACAGTTTCAGTGTCTCGCTGACTGTTCAGACACAAATATATCTGTTTAAAAGAATCTGGTGTAGGCCAGATAGCTAGAAGTATGGTTTTGCAGTTCCACGGTTCAAATCTCTGTATTATCCACTTTTTTGCCTTTTTTACATAAAAAAAAAGCATTTTGAGTATCTCGCTGACTGTTCAGACACAAATATATCTGTTTAAAAGATTCTGATGTAGGCCAGATAACTAGAACTGTGGTTTTGCAGTTCCACGGTTCAAATCTCTGTATTATCCACTTTTTTGCAAAAAAAAAAAACATTTTGAGTGTCTCGCTGACTGTTCAGACACAAAGATATCTGTTTCAAAGATTCTGGTGTAGGCTAGATAACTAGAACTATGGTTTTGCAGTTCCACGGTTCAAATCTCTGTATTATCCACTTTTTTACCTTTTTTCCATAAAAAAAACATTTTGAGTGTCTCACTGACTGTTCAGACACAAATATATCTGTTTAAAAGATTCTGGTGTAGGCCAGATAACTAGAACTGTGGTTTTCCTCTTCCACGGTTCAAATCAGGGTGTAATCCACCTTTTTGCATAAAAAAAACATTTTGAGTGTCTCGCTGACTGTTCAGACACAAATATATCTGTTTAAAAGAGTCTGGTGTAGGCCAGATAGCTAGAACTGTGGTTTTGCAGTTCCACGGTTCAAATCTCTGTATTATCCACTTTTTTGCCTTTTTTTCCATAAAAAAAACATTTGGAGTGTCTCACTGACTGTTCAGACACAAATATATCTGTTTAAAAGATTGTGGTGTAGGCCAGATAACTAGAACTGTGGTTTTCCTCTTCCACGGTTCAAATCAGGGTGTAATCCACCTTTTTGCATGAAAAAAAACAGTTTCAGTGTCTCGCTGACTGTTCAGACACAAATATACTAGATTCTGGTGTAGGCCAGATAACTAGAACTGTGGTTTTGCAGTTCCACGGTTCAAATCTCTGTATTATCCACTTTTTTGCCTTTTTTCCATAAAAAAAACATTTTGAGTGTCTCGCTGACTGTTCAGACACAAATATATCTGTTTCAAAGATTCTCGTGTAGGCTAGATAACTAGAACTATGGTTTTGCAGTTCCACGGTTCAAATCTCTGTATTATCCACTTTTTTGCCTTTTTTCCATAAAAAAAAACATTTTGAGTGTCTCGCTGACTGTTCAGGCACAAATATATCTGTTTAAAAGATTCTGGTGTAGGCCAGATAACTAGAACTGTGGTTTTCCTCTTCCACAGTTCAAATCAGGGTGTAATCCACCTTTTTGCATAAAAAAAAACATTTTGAGTGTCTCGCTGACTGTTCAGACACAAATATATCTGTTTAAAAGTTTCTGGTGTAGTCCAGATAACTAGAGCTGTGGTTTTCCTCTTCCACGGTTCAAATCAGGGTGTAATCCACCTTTTTGCATAAAAAAAAACAGTTTCAGTGTCTCGCTGACTGTTCAGACACAAATATATCTGTTTAAAAGAGTCTGGTGTAGGCCAGATAACTAGAACTATGGTTTTGCAGTTCCACGGTTCAAATCTCTGTATTATCCACTTTTTTGCCTTTTTTCCATAAAAAAATTTTTGAGTGTCTCGCTGACTGTTCAGACACAAATATATCTGTTTAAAAGATTCTGGTGTAGGCCAGATAACTAGAACTGTGGTTTTCCTCTTCCACGGTTCAAATCAGGGTGTAATCCACCTTTTTGCATAAAGAAAAACATTTTGAGTGTCTCGCTCACTGTCCAGACGCAAATATATCTGTTGAAAACAGTCTGGTGTAGGCCAGATAACTAGAACTGTGGTTTTGCAGCTCCACGGTTCAAATCTCTGTAATATCCACTTTTTGCCTTTTTTCCATAAAAAAAAAACATTTTGAGTGTCTCGCTGACTGTTCAGACACAAATATATCTGTTTAAAAGATTCTGGTGTAGGCCAGATAACTAGAACTGTGGTTTTCCTCTTCCACGGTTCAAATCTGGGTGTAATCCACCTTTTTGCATAAAAAAAACATTTTGAGTGTCTCGCTGACTGTTCAGACACAAATATACTAGATTCTGGTGTAGGCCAGATAACTAGAACTGTGGTTTTGCACTTCCACAGTTCAAATCTCTGTATTATCCACTTTTTTGCCTTTTTTCCAAAAAAAAAAAACCATTTTGAGTGTCTCGCTGACTGTTCAGACACAAAGATATCTGTTTCAAAGATTCTGGTGTAGGCTAGATAACTAGAACTATGGTTTTGCAGTTCCACGGTTCAAATCTCTGTATTATCCACTTTTTTACCTTTTTTCCATAAAAAAAACATTTTGAGTGTCTCACTGACTGTTCAGACACAAATATATCTGTTTAAAAGATTCTGGCGTAGGCCAGATAACTAGAACTGTGGTTTTCCTCTTCCACGGTTCAAATCAGGGTGTAATCCACCTTTTTGCATAAAAAAAACAGTTTCAGTGTCTCGCTGACTGTTCAGACACAAATATATCTGTTTAAAAGAGTCTGGTATAGGCCAGATAACTAGAACTGTGGTTTTGCAGTTCCATAGTTCAAATCTCTGTATTATCCAGTTTTTTGCCTTTTTTCCATAAAAAAAACATTTTGAGTGTCTCACTGACTGTTTAGACACAAATATATCTGTTTAAAAGATTCTGGTGTAGGCCAGATAACTAGAACTGTGGTTTTCCTCTTCCACGGTTCAAATCAGGGTGTAATCCACCTTTTTGCATAAAAAAAACATTTTCAGTGTCTCGCTGACTGTTCAGACACAAATATATCTGTTTAAAAGAGTCTGGTGTAGGCCAGATAGCTAGAAGTATGGTTTTGCAGTTCCACGGTTCAAATCTCTGTATTATCCACTTTTTTGCCTTTTTTACATAAAAAAAAAAGCATTTTGAGTATCTCGCTGACTGTTCAGACACAAATATATCTGTTTAAAAGATTCTGATGTAGGCCAGATAACTAGAACTGTGGTTTTCCTCTTCCAAGGTTCAAATCAGGGTGTAATTCATATTTTTGCATAAAGAAAAACATTTTGAGTGTCTCGCTGACTGTTCAGACGCAAATATATCTGTTTAAAACAGTCTGGTGTAGGCCAGATAACTAGAACTGTGGTTTTCCTCTTCCACGGTTCAAATCAGGGTGTAATCCACCTTTTTGCATAAAAAAAACATTTTCATTGTCTCGCTGACTGTTCAGACACAAATATATCTGTTTAAAAGTTTCTGGTGTAGTCCAGATAACTAGAGCTGTGGTTTTCCTCTTCCACGGTTCAAATCAGGGTGTAATCCACCTTTTTGCATTAAAAAAACAGTTTCAGTGTCTCGCTGACTGTTCAGACACAAATATATCTGTTTAAAAGAGTCTGGTGTAGGCCAGATAACTAGAACTATGGTTTTGCAGTTCCACGGTTCAAATCTCTGTATTATCCACTTTTTTGCCTTTTTTCCATAAAAAAAATTTTTGAGTGTCTCGCTGACTGTTCAGACACAAATATATCTGTTTAAAAGATTCTGGTGTAGGCCAGATAACTAGAACTGTGGTTTTCCTCTTCCACAGTTCAAATCAGGGTGTAATCCACCTTTTTGCATAAAAAAACAGTTTCAGTGTCTCGCTGACTGTTCAGACACAAATATATCTGTTTAAAAGAATCTGGTGTAGGCCAGATAGCTAGAAGTATGGTTTTGCAGTTCCACGGTTCAAATCTCTGTATTATCCACTTTTTTGCCTTTTTTACATAAAAAAAAGCATTTTGAGTATCTCGCTGACTGTTCAGACACAAATATATCTGTTTAAAAGATTCTGATGTAGGCCAGATAACTAGAACTGTGGTTTTGCAGTTCCACGGTTCAAATCTCTGTATTATCCACTTTTTTGCAAAAAAAAAAAACATTTTGAGTGTCTCGCTGACTGTTCAGACACAAAGATATCTGTTTCAAAGATTCTGGTGTAGGCTAGATAACTAGAACTATGGTTTTGCAGTTCCACGGTTCAAATCTCTGTATTATCCACTTTTTTACCTTTTTTCCATAAAAAAAACATTTTGAGTGTCTCACTGACTGTTCAGACACAAATATATCTGTTTAAAAGATTCTGGTGTAGGCCAGATAACTAGAACTGTGGTTTTCCTCTTCCACGGTTCAAATCAGGGTGTAATCCACCTTTTTGCATAAAAAAAACATTTTGAGTGTCTCGCTGACTGTTCAGACACAAATATATCTGTTTAAAAGAGTCTGGTGTAGGCCAGATAGCTAGAACTGTGGTTTTGCAGTTCCACGGTTCAAATCTCTGTATTATCCACTTTTTTGCCTTTTTTTCCATAAAAAAAACATTTGGAGTGTCTCACTGACTGTTCAGACACAAATATATCTGTTTAAAAGATTCTGGTGTAGGCCAGATAACTAGAACTGTGGTTTTCCTCTTCCACGGTTCAAATCAGGGTGTAATCCACCTTTTTGCATGAAAAAAAACAGTTTCAGTGTCTCGCTGACTGTTCAGACACAAATATACTAGATTCTGGTGTAGGCCAGATAACTAGAACTGTGGTTTTGCAGTTCCACGGTTCAAATCTCTGTATTATCCACTTTTTTGCCTTTTTTCCATAAAAAAAACATTTTGAGTGTCTCGCTGACTGTTCAGACACAAATATATCTGTTTCAAAGATTCTCGTGTAGGCTAGATAACTAGAACTATGGTTTTGCAGTTCCACGGTTCAAATCTCTGTATTATCCACTTTTTTGCCTTTTTTCCATAAAAAAAAACATTTTGAGTGTCTCGCTGACTGTTCAGGCACAAATATATCTGTTTAAAAGATTCTGGTGTAGGCCAGATAACTAGAACTGTGGTTTTCCTCTTCCACAGTTCAAATCAGGGTGTAATCCACCTTTTTGCATAAAAAAAAACATTTTGAGTGTCTCGCTGACTGTTCAGACACAAATATATCTGTTTAAAAGTTTCTGGTGTAGTCCAGATAACTAGAGCTGTGGTTTACCTCTTCCACGGTTCAAATCAGGGTGTAATCCACCTTTTTGCATAAAAAAAAACAGTTTCAGTGTCTCGCTGACTGTTCAGACACAAATATATCTGTTTAAAAGAGTCTGGTGTAGGCCAGATAACTAGAACTATGGTTTTGCAGTTCCACGGTTCAAATCTCTGTATTATCCACTTTTTTGCCTTTTTTCCATAAAAAAAATTTTTGAGTGTCTCGCTGACTGTTCAGACACAAATATATCTGTTTAAAAGATTCTGGTGTAGGCCAGATAACTAGAACTGTGGTTTTCCTCTTCCACGGTTCAAATCAGGGTGTAATCCACCTTTTTGCATAAAAAAACAGTTTCAGTGTCTCGCTGACTGTTCAGACACAAATATATCTGTTTAAAAGAGTCTGGTGTAGGCCAGATAGCTAGAAGTATGGTTTTGCAGTTCCACGGTTCAAATCTCTGTATTATCCACTTTTTTGCCTTTTTTACATAAAGAAAAAGCATTTTGAGTATCTCGCTGACTGTTCAGACACAAATATATCTGTTTAAAAGATTCTGATGTAGGCCAGATAACTAGAACTGTGGTTTTCCTCTTCCAAGGTTCAAATCAGGGTGTAATCCACCTTTTTGCATAAAGATAAACATTTTGAGTGTCTCGCTCACTGTCCAGACGCAAATATATCTGTTGAAAACAGTCTGGTGTAGGCCAGATAACTAGAACTGTGGTTTTGCAGCTCCATGGTTCAAATCTCTGTAATATCCACTTTTTGCCTTTTTTCCATAAAAAAAAAACATTTTGAGTGTCTCGCTGACTGTTCAGACACAAATATATCTGTTTAAAAGATTCTGGTGTAGGCCAGATAACTAGAACTGTGGTTTTCCTCTTCCACGGTTCAAATCTGGGTGTAATCCACCTTTTTGCATAAAAAAAACATTTTGAGTGTCTCGCTGACTGTTCAGACACAAATATACTAGATTCTGGTGTAGGCCAGATAACTAGAACTGTGGTTTTGCAGTTCCATGGTTCAAATCTCTGTATTATCCACTTTTTTGCCTTTTTTCAAAAAAAAAAACAACATTTTGAGTGTCTCACTGACTGTTCAGACACAAAGATATCTGTTTCAAAGATTCTGGTGTAGGCTAGATAACTAGAACTATGGTTTTGCAGTTCCACGGTTCAAATCTCTGTATTATCCACTTTTTTACCTTTTTTCCATAATAAAAACATTTTGAGTGTCTCACTGACTGTTCACACACAAATATATCTGTTTAAAAGATTCTGGTGTAGGCCAGATAACTAGAACTGTGGTTTTCCTCTTCCACGGTTCAAATAAGGGTGTAATCCACCTTTTTGCATAAAAAAAACATTTTGAGTGTCTCGCTGACTGTTCAGACACAAATATATCTGTTTAAAAGAGTCTGGTGTAGGCCAGAGAGCTAGAACTGTGGTTTTGCAGTTCCACGGTTCAAATCTCTGTATTATCCACTTTTTTGCCTTTTTTTCCATAAAAAAAACATTTGGAGTGTCTCACTGACTGTTCAGACACAAATATATCTGTTTAAAAGATTCTGGTGTAGGCCAGATAACTAGAACTGTGGTTTTCCTCTTCCACGGTTCAAATCAGGGTGTAATCCACCTTTTTGCATGAAAAAAAACAGTTTCAGTGTCTCGCTGACTGTCCAGACACAAATATATCTGTTTAAAAGTTTCTGGTGTAGTCCAGATAACTAGAGCTGTGGTTTTCCTCTTCCACGGTTCAAATCAGGGTGTAATCCACCTTTTTGCATAAAAAAACAGTTTCAGTGTCTCGCTGACTGTTCAGACACAAATATATCTGTTTAAAAGAATCTGGTGTAGGCCAGATAGCTAGAAGTATGGTTTTGCAGTTCCACGGTTCAAATCTCTGTATTATCCACTTTTTTGCCTTTTTTACATAAAAAAAAGCATTTTGAGTATCTCGCTGACTGTTCAGACACAAATATATCTGTTTAAAAGATTCTGATGTAGGCCAGATAACTAGAACTGTGGTTTTGCAGTTCCACGGTTCAAATCTCTGTATTATCCACTTTTTTGCAAAAAAAAAAAAACATTTTGAGTGTCTCGCTGACTGTTCAGACACAAAGATATCTGTTTCAAAGATTCTGGTGTAGGCTAGATAACTAGAACTATGGTTTTGCAGTTCCACGGTTCAAATCTCTGTATTATCCACTTTTTTACCTTTTTTCCATAAAAAAAACATTTTGAGTGTCTCACTGACTGGTCAGACACAAATATATCTGTTTAAAAGATTCTGGTGTAGGCCAGATAACTAGAACTGTGGTTTTCCTCTTCTACGGTTCAAATCAGGGTGTAATCCACCTTTTTGCATAAAAAAAACATTTTGAGTGTCTCGTTGACTGTTCAGACACAAATATATCTGTTTAAAAGAGTCTGGTGTACGCCAGATAGCTAGAACTGTGGTTTTGCAGTTCCACGGTTCAAATCTCTGTATTATCCACTTTTTTGCCTTTTTTTCCATAAAAAAAACATTTGGAGTGTCTCACTGACTGTTCAGACACAAATATATCTGTTTAAAAGATTCTGGTGTAGGCCAGATAACCAGAACTGTGGTTTTCCTCTTCCACGATTCAAATCAGGGTGTAATCCACCTTTTTGCATGAAAAAAAACAGTTTCAGTGTCTCGCTGACTGTTCAGACACAAATATACTAGATTCTGGTGTAGGCCAGATAACTAGAACTGTGGTTTTGCAGTTCCACGGTTCAAATCTCTGTATTATCCACTTTTTTGCCTTTTTTCCATAAAAAAAAACATTTTGAGTGTCTCGCTGACTGTTCAGACACAAATATATCTGTTTCAAAGATTCTGGTGTAGGCTAGATAACTAGAACTATGGTTTTGCAGTTCCACGGTTCAAATCTCTGTATTATCCACTTTTTTGCCTTTTTTCCATAAAAAAAAACATTTTGAGTGTCTCGCTGACTGTTCAGGCACAAATATAGCTGTTTAAAAGATTCTGGTGTAGGCCAGAAAACTAGAACTGTGGTTTTCCTCTTCCACAGTTCAAATCAGGGTGTAATCCACCTTTTTGCATAAAAAAAAACATTTTGAGTGTCTCGCTGACTGTTCAGACACAAATATATCTGTTTAAAAGTTTCTGGTGTAGTCCAGATAACTAGAGCTGTGGTTTTCCTCTTCCACGGTTCAAATCAGGGTGTAATCCACCTTTTTGCATAAAAAAAAACAGTTTCAGTGTCTCGCTGACTGTTCAGACACAAATATATCTGTTTAAAAGAGTCTGGTGTAGGCCAGATAACTAGAACTATGGTTTTGCAGTTCCACGGTTCAAATCTCTGTATTATCCACTTTTTTGCCTTTTTTCCATAAAAAAAATTTTTGAGTGTCTCGCTGACTGTTCAGACACAAATATATCTGTTTAAAAGATTCTGGTGTAGGCCAGATAACTAGAACTGTGGTTTTCCTCTTCCACGGTTCAAATCAGGGTGTAATCCACCTTTTTGCATAAAAAAACAGTTTCAGTGTCTCGCTGACTGTTCAGACACAAATATATCTGTTTAAAAGAGTCTGGTGTAGGCCAGATAGCTAGAAGTATGGTTTTGCAGTTCCACGGTTCAAATCTCTGTATTATCCACTTTTTTGCCTTTTTTACATAAAAAAAAAGCATTTTGAGTATCTCGCTGACTGTTCAGACACAAATATATCTGTTTAAAAGATTCTGATGTAGGCCAGATAACTAGAACTGTGGTTTTCCTCTTCCAAGGTTCAAATCAGGGTGTAATCCACCTTTTTGCATAAAGAAAAACATTTTGAGTGTCTCGCTCACTGTCCAGACGCAAATATATCTGTTGAAAACAGTCTGGTGTAGGCCAGATAACTAGAACTGTGGTTTTGCAGCTCCACGGTTCAAATCTCTGTAATATCCACTTTTTGCCTTTTTTCCATAAAAAAAAAACATTTTGAGTGTCTCGCTGACTGTTCAGACACAAATATATCTGTTTAAAAGATTCTGGTGTAGGCCAGATAACTAGAACTGTGGTTTTCCTCTTCCACGGTTCAAATCTGGGTGTAATCCACCTTTTTGCATAAAAAAAACATTTTGAGTGTCTCGCTGACTGTTCAGACACAAATATACTAGATTCTGGTGTAGGCCAGATAACTAGAACTGTGGTTTTGCACTTCCACAGTTCAAATCTCTGTATTATCCACTTTTTTGCCTTTTTTCCAAAAAAAAAAAAAAACATTTTGAGTGTCTCGCTGACTGTTCAGACACAAAGATATCTGTTTCAAAGATTCTGGTGTAGGCTAGATAACTAGAACTATGGTTTTGCAGTTCCACGGTTCAAATCTCTGTATTATCCACTTTTTTACCTTTTTTCCATAAAAAAAACATTTTGAGTGTCTCACTGACTGTTCAGACACAAATATATCTGTTTAAAAGATTCTGGCGTAGGCCAGATAACTAGAACTGTGGTTTTCCTCTTCCACGGTTCAAATCAGGGTGTAATCCACCTTTTTGCATAAAAAAAACAGTTTCAGTGTCTCGCTGACTGTTCAGACACAAATATATCTGTTTAAAAGAGTCTGGTATAGGCCAGATAACTAGAACTGTGGTTTTGCAGTTCCATAGTTCAAATCTCTGTATTATCCACTTTTTTGCCTTTTTTCCATAAAAAAAACATTTTGAGTGTCTCGCTGACTGTTCAGACGCAAATATATCTGTTTAAAACAGTCTGGTGTAGGCCAGATAACTAGAACTGTGGTTTTGCAGCTCCACGGTTCAAATCTCTGTAATATCCACTTTTTGCCTTTTTTACATAAAAAAAAAAACATTTTGAGTGTCTCGCTGACTGTTCAGACACAAATATATCTGTTTAAAAGATTCTGGTGTAGGCCAGATAACTAGAACTGTGGTTTTCCTCTTCCACGGTTCAAATCTGGGTGTAATCCAACTTTTTGCATAAAAAAAACATTTTGAGTGTCTCGCTGACTGTTCAGACACAAATATACTAGATTCTGGTGTAGGCCAGATAACTAGAACTGTGGTTTTGCAGTTCCACTGTTCAAATCTCTGTATTATCCACTTTTTTGCCTTTTTTCCAAAAAAAAAAAACATTTTGAGTGTCTCGCTGACTGTTCAGACACAAAGATATCTGTTTCAAAGATTCTGGTGTAGGCTAGATAACTAGAACTATGGTTTTGCAGTTCCACGGTTCAAATCTCTGTATTATCCACTTTTTTACCTTTTTTCCATAAAAAAAACATTTTGAGTGTCTCAATGACAGTTCAGACACAAATATATCTGTTTAAAAGATTCTGGTGTAGGCCAGATAACTAGAACTGTGGTTTTCCTCTTCCACGGTTCAAATCAGGGTGTAATCCACCTTTTTGCATGAAAAAAAACAGTTTCAGTGTCTCGCTGACTGTTCAGACACAAATATACTAGATTCTGTTGTAGGCCAGATAACTAGAACTGTGGTGTTGCAGTTCCACGGTTCAAATCTCTGTATTATCCACTTTTTTGCCTTTTTTCCATAAAAAAAAACATTTTGAGTGTCTCGCTGACTGTTCAGACACAAATATATCTGTTTAAAAGATTCTGATGTAGGCCAGATAACTAGAACTGTGGTTTTCCTCTTCCAAGGTTCAAATCAGGGTGTAATTCACCTTTTTGCATGAAGAAAAACATTTTGAGTGTCTCGCTGACTGTTCAGACGCAAATATATCTGTTTAAAACAGTCTGGTGTAGGCCAGATAACTAGAACTGTGGTTTTGCAGCTCCACGGTTCAAATCTCTGTAATATCCACTTTTTGCCTTTTTTACATAAAAAAAAAACATTTTGAGTGTCTCGCTGACTGTTCAGACACAAATATACTAGATTCTGGTGTAGGCCAGATAACTAGAACTGTGGTTTTGCAGTTCCACGGTTCAAATCTCTGTATTATCCACTTTTTTGCCTTTTTTCCAAAAAAAAAAACATTTTGAGTGTCTCCCTGACTGTTCAGACACAAATATATCTGTTTCAAAGATTCTGGAGTAGGCTAGATAACTAGAACTATGGTTTTGCAGTTCCACGGTTCAAATCTCTGTATTATCCACTTTTTTGCCTTTTTTCCATAAAAAAAACATTTTGAGTGTCTCGCTGACTGTTCAGGCACAAATATATCTGTTTAAAAGATTCTGGTGTAGGCCAGATAACTAGAACTGTGGTTTTCCTCTTCCACAGTTCAAATCAGGGTGTAATCCACCTTTTTGCATAAAAAAAAACATTTTGAGTGTCTTGCTGACTGTTCAGACACAAATATATCTGTTTAAAAGTTTCTGGTGTAGGCCAGATAACTAGAACTGTGGTTTTCCTCTTCCACGGTTCAAATCAGGGTGTAATCCACCTTTTTGCATAAAAAAACAGTTTCAGTGTCTCGCTGACTGTTCAGACACAAATATATCTGTTTAAAAGAGTCTGGTGTACGCCAGATAGCTAGAAGTATGGTTTTGCAGTTCCACGGTTCAAATCTCTGTATTATCCACTTTTTTGCCTTTTTTACATAAAAAAAAAGCATTTTGAGTATCTCGCTGACTGTTCAGACACAAATATATCTGTTTAAAAGATTCTGATGTAGGCCAGATAACTAGAACTGTGGTTTTCCTCTTCCCAGGTTCAAATCAGGGTGTAATCCACCTTTTTGCATAAAGAAAAACATTTTGAGTGTCTCGCTGACTGTCCAGACGCAAATATATCTGTTGAAAACAGTCTGGTGTAGGCCAGATAACTAGAACTGTGGTTTTGCAGCTCCACGGTTCAAATCTCTGTAATATCCACTTTTTGCCTTTTTTCCATAAAAAAAAAACATTTTGAGTGCCTCGCTGACTGTTCAGACACAAATATATCTGTTTAAAAGATTCTGGTGTAGGCCAGATAACTAGAACTGTGGTTTTCCTCTTCCACGGTTCAAATCTGGGTGTAATCCACCTTTTTGCATAAAAAAAACATTTTGAGTGTCTCGCTGACTGTTCAGACACAAATATACTAGATTCTGGTGTAGGCCAGATAACTAGAACTGTGGTTTTGCACTTCCACGGTTCAAATCTCTGTATTATCCACTTTTTTGCCTTTTTTCCAAAAAAAACAAACATTTTGAGTGTCTCGCTGACTGTTCAGACACAAAGATATCTGTTTCAAAGATTCTGGTGTAGGCTAGATAACTAGAACTATGGTTTTGCAGTTCCACGGTTCAAATCTCTGTATTATCCACTTTTTTACCTTTTTTCCATAAAAAAAACATTTTGAGTGTCTCACTGACTGTTCAGACACAAATATATCTGTTTAAAAGATTCTGGCGTAGGCCAGATAACTAGAACTGTGGTTTTCCTCTTCCACGGTTCAAATCAGGGTGTAATCCACCTTTTTGCATAAAAAAAACAGTTTCAGTGTCTCGCTGACTGTTCAGACACAAATATATCTGTTTAAAAGAGTCTGGTATAGGCCAGATAACTAGAACTGTGGTTTTGCAGTTCCACAGTTCAAATCTCTGTATTATCCACTTTTTTGCCTTTTTTCCATAAAAAAAACATTTTGAGTGTCTCACTGACTGTTCAGACACAAATATATCTGTTTAAAAGATTCTGGTGTAGGCCAGATAACTAGAACTGTGGTTTTCCTCTTCCACGGTTCAAATCAGGGTGTAATCCACCTTTTTGCATAAAAAAAACATTTTCAGTGTCTCGCTGACTGTTCAGACACAAAAATATCTGTTTAAAAGAGTCTGGTGTAGGCCAGATAGCTAGAAGTATGGTTTTGCAGTTCCACGGTTCAAATCTCTGTATT
The DNA here is from genome assembly GCF_046119375.1 of Phyllobates terribilis. NCBI lineage: Eukaryota > Metazoa > Chordata > Amphibia > Anura > Dendrobatidae > Phyllobates > Phyllobates terribilis. Next base: position 133,071,778 of record NW_027362770.1, on the reverse strand, counting down.
ATCCACTTTTTTGCCTTTTTTACATAAAAAAAAAGCATTTTGAGTATCTCGCTGACTGTTCAGACACAAATATATCTGTTTAAAAGATTCTGATGTAGGCCAGATAACTAGAACTGTGGTTTTCCTCTTCCAAGGTTCAAATCAGGGTGTAATTCACCTTTTTGCATAAAGAAAAACATTTTGAGTGTCTCGCTGACTGTTCAGACGCAAATATATCTGTTTAAAACAGTCTGGTGTAGGCCAGATAACTAGAACTGTGGTTTTGCAGTTCCACGGTTCAAATCTCTGTATTATCCACTTTTTTGCCTTTTTTCCAAAAAAAAAAAACATTTTGAGTGTCTCGCTGACTGTTCAGACACAAAGATATCTGTTTCAAAGATTCTGGTGTAGGCTAGATAACTAGAACTATGGTTTTGCAGTTCCACGGTTCAAATCTCTGTATTATCCACTTTTTTACCTTTTTTCCATAAAAAAAACATTTTGAGTGTCTCAATGACAGTTCAGACACAAATATATCTGTTTAAAAGATTCTGGTGTAGGCCAGATAACTAGAACTGTGGTTTTCCTCTTCCACGGTTCAAATCAGCGTGTAATCCACCTTTTTGCATGAAAAAAAACAGTTTCAGTGTCTCACTGACTGTTCAGACACAAATATACTAGATTCTGTTGTAGGCCAGATAACTAGAACTGTGGTTTTGCAGCTCCACGGTTCAAATCTCTGTATTATCCACTTTTTTGCCTTTTTTCCATAAAAAAAAACATTTTGAGTGTCTCGCTGACTGTTCAGACACAAATATATCTGTTTCAAAGATTCTGGTGTAGGCTAGATAACTAGAACTATGGTTTTGCAGTTCCACGGTTCAAATCTCTGTATTATCCACTTTTTTGCCTTTTTTCCATAAAAAAAACATTTTGAGTGTCTCGCTGACTGTTCAGGCACAAATATATCTGTTTAAAAGATTCTGGTGTAGGCCAGATAACTAGAACTGTGGTTTTCCTCTTCCACAGTTCAAATCAGGGTGTAATCCACCTTTTTGCATAAAAAAAAAACATTTTGAGTGTCTCGCTGACTGTTCAGACACAAATATATCTGTTTAAAAGTTTCTGGTGTAGGCCAGATAACTAGAACTGTGGTTTTCCTCTTCCACGGTTCAAATCAGGGTGTAATCCACCTTTTTGCATGAAAAAAAACAGTTTCAGTGTCTCGCTGACTGTTCAGACACAAATATACTAGATTCTGTTGTAGGCCAGATAACTAGAACTGTGGTTTTGCAGTTCCACGGTTCAAATCTCTGTATTATCCACTTTTTTGCCTTTTTTCCATAAAAAAAAACAGTTTCAGTGTCTCGCTGACTGTTCAGACACAAATATATCTGTTTAAAAGAGTCTGGTGTAGGCCAGATAACAAGAACTATGGTTTTGCAGTTCCACGGTTCAAATCTCTGTATTATCCACTTTTTTGCCTTTTTTCCATAAAAAAAATTTTTGAGTGTCTCGCTGACTGTTCAGACACAAATATATCTGTTTAAAAGATTTTGGTGTAGGCCAGATAACTAGAACTGTGGTTTTGCAGCTCCACGGTTCAAATCTCTGTAATATCCACTTTTTCCCTTTTTTACATAAAAAAAAAAACATTTTGAGTGTCTCGCTGACTGTTCAGACACAAATATATCTGTTTAAAAGATTCTGGTGTAGGCCAGATAACTAGAACTGTGGTTTTCCTCTTCCACGGTTCAAATCTGGGTGTAATCCACCTTTTTGCATAAAAAAAACATTTTGAGTGTCTCGCTGACTGTTCAGACACAAATATACTAGATTCTGGTGTAGGCCAGATAACTAGAACTGTGGTTTTGCAGTTCCACGGTTCAAATCTCTGTATTATCCACTTTTTTGCCTTTTTTCCAAAAAAAAAAACATTTTGAGTGTCTCGCTGACTGTTCAGACACAAAGATATCTGTTTCAAAGATTCTGGTGTAGGCTAGATAACTAGAACTATGGTTTTGCAGTTCCATGGTTCAAATCTCTGTATTATCCACTTTTTTACCTTTTTTCCATAAAAAAAACATTTTGAGTGTCTCAATGACAGTTCAGACACAAATATATCTGTTTAAAAGATTCTGGTGTAGGCCAGATAACTAGAACTGTGGTTTTCCTCTTCCACGGTTCAAATCAGGGTGTAATCCACCTTTTTGCATGAAAAAAAACAGTTTCAGTGTCTCGCTGACTGTTCAGACACAAATATACTAGATTCTGTTGTAGGCCAGATAACTAGAACTGTGGTTTTGCAGTTCCACGGTTCAAATCTCTGTATTATCCACTTTTTTGCCTTTTTTCCATAAAAAAAAACATTTTGAGTGTCTCGCTGACTGTTCAGACACAAATATATCTGTTTCAAAGATTCTGGAGTAGGCTAGATAACTAGAACTATGGTTTTGCAGTTCCACGGTTCAAATCTCTGTATTATCCACTTTTTTGCCTTTTTTCCATAAAAAAAAACATTTTGAGTATCTCGCTGACTGTTCAGACACAAATATATCTGTTTAAAAGATTCTGATGTAGGCCAGATAACTAGAACTGTGGTTGTCCTCTTCCAAGGTTCAAATCAGGGTGTAATTCACCTTTTTGCATGAAGAAAAACATTTTGAGTGTCTCGCTGACTGTTCAGACGCAATTATATCTGTTTAAAACAGTCTGGTGTAGGCCAGATAACTAGAACTGTGGTTTTGCAGCTCCACGGTTCAAATCTCTGTAATATCCACTTTTTGCCTTTTTTACATAAAAAAAAAACATTTTGAGTGTCTCGCTGACTGTTCAGACACAAATATACTAGATTCTGGTGTAGGCCAGATAACTAGAACTGTGGTTTTGCAGTTCCACGGTTCAAATCTCTGTATTATCCACTTTTTTGCCTTTTTTCCAAAAAAAAAAAACATTTTAAGTGTCTCCCTGACTGTTCAGACACAAATATATCTGTTTCAAAGATTCTGGAGTAGGCTAGATAACTAGAACTATGGTTTTGCAGTTCCACGGTTCAAATCTCTGTATTATCCACTTTTTTGCCTTTTTTCCATAAAAAAAACATTTTGAGTGTCTCGCTGACTGTTCAGGCACAAATATATCTGTTTAAAAGATTCTGGTGTAGGCCAGATAACTAGAACTGTGGTTTTCCTCTTCCACAGTTCAAATCAGGGTGTAATCCACCTTTTTGCATAAAAAAAAACATTTTGAGTGTCTCGCTGACTGTTCAAACACAAATATATCTGTTTAAAAGTTTCTGGTGTAGGCCAGATAACTAGAACTGTGGTTTTCCTCTTCCACGGTTCAAATCAGGGTGTAATCCACCTTTTTGCATAAAAAAACAGTTTCAGTGTCTCGCTGACTGTTCAGACACAAATATATCTGTTTAAAAGAGTCTGGTGTACGCCAGATAGCTAGAAGTATGGTTTTGCAGTTCCTCGGTTCAAATCTCTGTATTATCCACTTTTTTGCCTTTTTTACATAAAAAAAAAGCATTTTGAGTATCTCGCTGACTGTTCAGACACAAATATATCTGTTTAAAAGATTCTGATGTAGGCCAGATAACTAGAACTGTGGTTTTCCTCTTCCAAGGTTCAAATCAGGGTGTAATCCACCTTTTTGCATAAAGAAAAACATTTTGAGTGTCTCGCTGACTGTCCAGACGCAAATATATCTGTTTAAAACAGTCTGGTGTAGGCCAGATAACTAGAACTGTGGTTTTGCAGCTCCACGGTTCAAATCTCTGTAATATCCACTTTTTGCCTTTTTTACATAAAAAAAAAACATTTTGAGTGTCTCGCTGAATGTTCAGACACAAATATATCTGTTTAAAAGATTCTGGTGTAGGCCAGATAACTAGAACTGTGGTTTTCCTCTTCCACGGTTCAAATCTGGGTGTAATCCACCTTTTTGCATAAAAAAAACATTTTGAGTGTCTCGCTGACTGTTCAGACACAAAGATATCTGTTTCAAAGATTCTGGTGTAGGCTAGATAACTAGAACTATGGTTTTGCAGTTCCACGGTTCAAATCTCTGTATTATCCACTTTTTTGCCTTTTTTCCATAAAAAAAACATTTTGAGTGTCTCGCTGACTGTTCAGGCACAAATATATCTGTTTAAAAGTTTCTGGTGTAGGCCAGATAACTAGAACTGTGGTTTTCCTCTTCCACGGTTCAAATCAGGGTGTAATCCACCTTTTTGCATGAAAAAAAACAGTTTCAGTGTCTCGCTGACTGTTCAGACACAAATATACTAGATTCTGTTGTAGGCCAGATAACTAGAACTGTGGTTTTGCAGTTCCACGGTTCAAATCTCTGTATTATCCACTTTTTTGCCTTTTTTTCATAAAAAAAAACATTTTGAGTGTCTCGCTGACTGTTCAGACACAAACATATCTGTTTCAAAGATTCTGGTGTAGGCTAGATAACTAGAACTATGGTTTTGCAGTTCCACGGTTCAAATCTCTGTATTATCCACTTTTTTGCCTTTTTTCCATAAAAAAAACATTTTGAGTGTCTCGCTGACTGTTCAGGCACAAATATATCTGTTTAAAAGATTCTGGTGTAGGCCAGATAACTAGAACTGTGGTTTTCCTCTTCCACTGTTCAAATCAGGGTGTAATCCACCTTTTTGCATAAAAAAAAACATTTTGAGTGTCTCGCTGACTGTTCAGACACAAATATATCTGTTTAAAAGTTTCTGGTGTAGTCCAGATAACTAGAGCTGTGGTTTTCCTCTTCCACGGTTCAAATCAGGGTGTAATCCACCTTTTTGCATAAAAAAAACAGTTTCAGTGTCTCGCTGACTGTTCAGACACAAATATATCTGTTTAAAAGAGTCTGGTGTAGGCCAGATAACAAGAACTATGGTTTTGCAGTTCCACGGTTCAAATCTCTGTATTATCCACTTTTTTGCCTTTTTTCCATAAAAAAAAATTTTGAGTGTCTCGCTGACTGTTCAGACACAAATATATCTGTTTAAAAGATTCTGGTGTAGGCCAGATAACTAGAACTGTGGTTTTCCTCTTCCACGGTTCAAATCAGGGTGTAATCCACCTTTTTGCATAAAAAAACATTTTGAGTGTCTCGCTGACTGTTCAGACACAAATATATCTGTTTAAAAGTTTCTGGTGTAGGCCAGATAACTAGAACTGTGGTTTTCCTCTTCCACGGTTCAAATCAGGGTGTAATCCACGTTTTTGCATAAAAAACAGTTTCAGTGTCTCGCTGACTGTTCAGACACAAATATATCTGTTTAAAAGAGTCTGGTGTAGGCCAGATAACTAGAACTGTGGTTTTGCAGTTCCACGGTTCAAATCTCTGTAATATCCACTTTTTGCTTTTTTTCCATTAAAAAAAAAACATTTTGAGTGTCTCACTGACTGTTCAGACACAAATATATCTGTTTAAAAGATTCTGGTGTAGGCCAGATAACTAGAACTGTGGTTTTCCTCTTCCACAGTTCAAATCAGGGTGTAATCCAACTTTTTGCATAAAAAAACATTTTGAGTGTCTCGCTGACTGTTCAGATACAAATATATCTGTTTAAAAGCTTCTGGTGTAGGCCAGATAACTAGAACTGTGGTTTTCCTCTTCGACGGTTCAAATCACGGTGTAATCCACCTTTTTGCATAAAAAAAAACAGTTTCAGTGTCTCGCTGACTGTTCAGACACAAATATATCTGTTTAAAAGAGTCTGGTGTAGGCCAGATAACTAGAACTATGGTTTTGCAGTTCCACGGTTCAAATCTCTGTATTATCCACTTTTTTGCCTTTTTTACATAATAAAAAACATTTTGAGTATCTCGCTGACTGTTCAGACATAAATATATCTGTTTAAAACATTCTGATGTAGGCCAGATAACTAGAACTGTGGTTTTCCTCTTTCAAGGTTCAAATCTTGGTGTAATCCACCTTTTTGCATAAAGAAAAACATTTTAAGTGTCTCTCTGACTGTTCAGACACAAATATATCTGTTTAAAAGATTCTGGTGTAGGCCAGATAACTAGAACTGTGGTTTTGCAGTTCCACGGTTCAAATCTCTGTAATATCCACTTTTTGCCTTTTTTCCATAAAAAAAAACATTTTAAGTGTCTCACTGACTGTTCAGACACAAATATATCTGTTTAAAAGATTCTGGTGTAGGCCAGATAACTAGAACTGTGGTTTTCCTCTTCCACGGTTCAAATCAGGGTGTAATCCAACTTTTTGCATAAAAAAACATTTTGAGTGTCTCGCTGACTGTTCAGATACAAATATATGTGTTTAAAAGTTTCTGGTGTAGGCCAGATAGCTAAAACTGTGGTTTTCCTCTTCCACGGTTCAAATCAGGGTGTAATCCACCTTTTTGCATAAAAAAAAACAGTTTCAGTGTCTCGCTGACTGTTCAGACACAAATATACGAGATTCTGGTGTAGGCCAGATAACTAGAACTGTGGTTTTGCAGTTCCACGGTTCAAATCTCTGTATTATCCACTTTTTTGCCTTTTTTCCATTAAAAAAAACATTTTGAGTGTCTCGCTGACTGTTCAGACACAAATATATCTGTTTAAAAGATTCTGGTGTAGGCCAAATAACTAGAACTGTGGTTTTCCTCTTCCACGGTTCAAAGCAGGGTGTAATCCACCTTTTTGCATAAAAAAAAACATTTTGAGTGTCTCGCTGACTGTTCAGACACAAATATATCTGTTTAAAAGTTTCTGGTGTAGGCCAGATAACTAGAACTGTGGTTTTCCTCTTCCACGGTTCAAATCAGGGTGTAATCCACCTTTTTGCATAAAAAAAACAGTTTCAGTGTCTCGCTGACTGTTCAGACACAAATATATTGTTTAAAAGAGTCTGGTGTAGGCCAGATAACTAGAACTATGGTTTTGCAGTTCCACGGTTCAAATCTCTGTATTATCCACTTTTTTGCCTTTTTTCCATAAAAAAAAATTTTGAGTGTCTCGCTGACTGTTCAGACACAAATATATCTGTTTAAAAGATTCTGGTGTAGGCCAGATAACTAGAACTGTGGTTTTCCTCTTCCACGGTTCAAATCAGGGTGTAATCCACCTTTTTGCATAAAAAAACATTTTGAGTGTCTCGCTGCCTGTTCAGACACAAATATATCTGTTTAAAAGTTTCTGGTGTAGGCCAGATAACTAGAACTGTGGTTTTCCTCTTCCACGGTTCAAATCAGGGTGTAATCCACGTTTTTGCATAAAAAAAACAGTTTCAGTGTCTCGCTGACTGTTCAGACACAAATATATCTGTTTAAAAGGGTCTGGTGTAGGCCAGATAACTAGAACTATGGTTTTGCAGTTCCACGGTTCAAATCTCTGTAATATCCACTTTTTTGCCTTTTTTACATAATAAAAAACATTTTGAGTATCTCGCTGACTGTTCAGACACAAATATATCTGTTTAAAACATTCTGATGTAGGCCAGATAACTAGAACTGTGGTTTTCCTCTTCCGAGGTTCAAATCTTCGTGTAATCCACCTTTTTGCATAAAGAAAAACATTTTAAGTGTCTCGCTGACTGTTCAGACACAAATATATCTGTTTAAAAGAGTCTGGTGCAGGCCAGATAACTAGAACTGTGGTTTTGAAGTTCCACGGTTCAAATCTCTGTAATATCCACTTTTTGCCTTTTTTCCATAAAAAAAAAAACATTTTGAGTGTCTCACTGACTGTTCAGACACAAATATATGTGTTTAAAAGATTCTGGTGTAGGCCAGATAACTAGAACTGTGGTTTTCCTCTTCCACAGTTCAAATCAGGGTGTAATCCAACTTTTTGCATAAAAAAAACATTTTGAGTGTCTCGCTGACTGTTCAGACACAAATATATCTGTTTAAAAGTTTCTGGTGTAGGCCAGATAACTAGAACTGTGGTTTTCCTCTTCGACGGTTCAAATCAGGGTGTAATCCACCTTTTTGCATAAAAAAAACAGTTTCAGTGTCTCGCTGACTGTTCAGACACAAATATATCTGTTTAAAAGAGTCTGGTGTAGGCCAGATAACTAGAACTATGGTTTTGCAGTTCCACGGTTCAAATCTCTGTATTATCCACTTTTTTGCCTTTTTTCCATAAAAAAAAAAATTTTGAGTGTCTCGCTGACTGTTCAGACACAAATATATCTGTTTAAAAGATTCTGGTGTAGGCCAGATAACTAGAACTGTGGTTTTCCTCTTCCACGGTTCAAATCAGGGTGTAATCCACCTTTTTGCATAAAAAAAACAGTTTCAGTGTCTCACTGACTGTTCAGACACAAATATATCTGTATAAAAGAGTCTGGTGTAGGCCAGATAACTAGAACTATGGTTTTGCAGTTCCACGGTTCAAATCTCTGTATTATCCACTTTTTTGCCTTTTTTACATAATAAAAAACATTTTGAGTATCTCGCTGACTGTTCAGACACAAATATATCTGTTTAAAAGATTCTGGTGTGGGCCAAATAACTAGAACTGTGGTTTTCCTCTTCCACGGTTCAAAGCAGGGTGTAATCCACCTTTTTGCATAAAAAAAAACATTTTGAGTGTCTCGCTGACTGTTCAGACACAAATATATCTGTTTAAAAGTTTCTGGTGTAGGCCAGATAACTAGAACTGTGGTTTTCCTCTTCCACGGTTCAAATCAGGGTGTAATCCACCTTTTTGCATAAAAAAAACAGTTTCAGTGTCTCGCTGACTGTTCAGACACAAATATATTTGTTTAAAAGAGTCTGGTGTAGGCCAGATAACTAGAACTATGGTTTTGCAGTTCCACGGTTCAAATCTCTGTATTATCCACTTTTTTGCCTTTTTTCCATAAAAAAAAATTTTGAGTGTCTCGCTGACTGTTCAGACACAAATATATCTGTTTAAAAGATTCTGGTGTAGGCCAGATAACTAGAACTGTGGTTTTCCTCTTCCACGGTTCAAATCAGGGTGTAATCCACCTTTTTGCATAAAAAAACATTTTGAGTGTCTCGCTGACTGTTCAGACACAAATATATCTGTTTAAAAGAGTCTGGTGTAGGCCAGATAACTAGAACTGTGGTTTTGAAGTTCCACGGTTCAAATCTCTGTAATATCCAGTTTTTGCCTTTTTTCCATAAAAAAAAAACATTTTGAGTGTCTCACTGACTGTTCAGACACAAATATATGTGTTTAAAAGATTCTGGTGTAGGCCAGATAACTAGAACTGTGGTTTTCCTCTTCCACAGTTCAAATCAGGGTGTAATCCAACTTTTTGCATAAAAAAAACATTTTGAGTGTCTCGCTGACTGTTCAGACACAAATATATCTGTTTAAAAGTTTCTGGTGTAGGCCAGATAACTAGAACTGTGGTTTTCCTCTTCGACGGTTCAAATCAGGGTGTAATCCACCTTTTTGCATAAAAAAAAACAGTTTCAGTGTCTCGCTGACTGTTCAGACACAAATATATCTGTTTAAAAGAGTCTGGTGTAGGCCAGATAACTAGAACTATGGTTTTGCAGTTCCACGGTTCAAATCTCTGTATTATCCACATTTTTGCCTTTTTTCCATAAAAAAAAAAATTTTGAGTGTCTCGCTGACTGTTCAGACACAAATATATCTGTTTAAAAGATTCTGGTGTAGGCCAGATATCTAGAACTGTGGTTTTCCTCTTCCACGGTTCAAATCAGGGTGTAATCCACCTTTTTGCATAAAAAAAACAGTTTCAGTGTCTCACTGACTGTTCAGACACAAATATATCTGTTTAAAAGAGTCTGGTGTAGGCCAGATAACTAGAACTATGGTTTTGCAGTTCCACGGTTCAAATCTCTGTATTATCCACTTTTTTGCCTTTTTTACATAATAAAAAACATTTTGAGTATCTCGCTGACTGTTCAGACACAAATATATCTGTTTAAAACATTCTGATGTAGGCCAGATAACTAGAAGTGTGGTTTTCCTCTTCCACGGTACAAATCAGGGTGTAATCCACCTTTTTGCATAAAAAAACATTTTGAGTGTCTCGCTGACTGTTCAGACACAAATATATCTGTTTAAAAGTTTCTGGTGTAGGCCAGATAACTAGAACTGTGGTTTTCCTCTTCCACGGTTCAAATCAGGGTGTAATCCACGTTTTTGCATAAAAAAAACAGTTTCAGTGTCTCGCTGACTGTTCAGACACAAATATATCTGTTTAAAAGAGTCTGGTGTAGGCCAGATAACTAGAACTATGGTTTTGCAGTTCCACGGTTCAAATCTCTGTAATATCCACTTTTTTGCCTTTTTTACATAATAAAAAACATTTTGAGTATCTCGCTGACTGTTCAGACACAAATATATCTGTTTAAAACATTCTGATGTAGGCCAGATAACTAGAACTGTGGTTTTCCTCTTCCAAGGTTCAAATCTTCGTGTAATCCACCTTTTTGCATAAAGAAAAACATTTTAAGTGTCTCGCTGACTGTTCAGACACAAATATATCTGTTTAAAAGAGTCTGGTGTAGGCCAGATAACTAGAACTGTGGTTTTGAAGTTCCACGGTTCAAATCTCTGTAATATCCACTTTTTGCCTTTTTTCCATAAAAAAAAAAACATTTTGAGTGTCTCACTGACTGTTCAGACACAAATATATGTGTTTAAAAGATTCTGGTGTAGGCCAGATAACTAGAACTGTGGTTTTCCTCTTCCACAGTTCAAATCAGGGTGTAATCCAACTTTTTGCATAAAAAAAACATTTTGAGTGTCTCGCTGACTGTTCAGACACAAATATATCTGTTTAAAAGTTTCTGGTGTAGGCCAGATAACTAGAACTGTGGTTTTCCTCTTCGACGGTTCAAATCAGGGTGTAATCCACCTTTTTGCATAAAAAAAACAGTTTCAGTGTCTCGCTGACTGTTCAGACACAGATATATCTGTTTAAAAGAGTCTGGTGTAGGCCAGATAACTAGAACTATGGTTTTGCAGTTCCACGGTTCAAATCTCTGTATTATCCACTTTTTTGCCTTTTTTCCATAAAAAAAAAAATTTTGAGTGTCTCGCTGACTGTTCAGACACAAATATATCTGTTTAAAAGATTCTGGTGTAGGCCAGATAACTAGAACTGTGGTTTTCCTCTTCCACAGTTCAAATCAGGGTGTAATCCACCTTTTTGCATAAAAAAAACAGTTTCAGTGTCTCACTGACTGTTCAGACACAAATATGTCTGTTTAAAAAAGTCTGGTGTAGGCCAGATAACTAGAACTATGGTTTTGCAGTTCCACGGTTCAAATCTCTGTATTATCCACTTTTTTGCCTTTTTTACATAATAAAAAACATTTTGAGTATCTCGCTGACTGTTCAGACACAAATATATCTGTTTAAAACATTCTGATGTAGGCCAGATAACTAGAACTGTGGTTTTCCTCCTCCAAGGTTCAAATCTTGGTGTAATCCACCTTTTTGCATAAAGAAAAACATTTTAAGTGTCTCGCTGACTGTTCAGACACAAATATATCTGTTTAAAAGAGTCTGGTGTAGGCCAGATAACTAGAAGTGTGGTTTTGCAGTTCCACGGTTCAAATCTCTGTAATATCCACTTTTTGCCTTTTTTCCATAAAAAAAAAACATTTTAAGTGTCTCACTGACTGTTCAGACACAGATATATCTGTTTAAAAGATTCTGGTGTAGGCCAGATAACTAGAACTGTGGTTTTCCTCTTCCACGGTTCAAATCAGGGTGTAATCCAACTTTTTGCATAAAAAAACATTTTGAGTGTCTCGCTGACTGTTCACATACAAATATATGTGTTTAAAAGTTTCTGGTGTAGGCCAGATAACTAAAACTGTGGTTTTCCTCTTCCACAGTTCAAATCAGGGTGTAATCCACCTTTTTGCATAAAAAAAAACAGTTTCGGTGTCTTGCTGACTGTTCAGACACAAATATACGAGATTCTGGTGTAGGCCAGATAACTAGAACTGTGGTTTTGCAGTTCCACGGTTCAAATCTCTGTATTATCCACTTTTTTGCCTTTTTTCCATAAAAAAAACCATTTTGAGTGTCTCGCTGACTGTTCAGACACAAATATATCTGTTTAAAAGATTCTGGTGTAGGCCAAATAACTAGAACTGTGGTTTTCCTCTTCCACGGTTCAAATCAGGGTGTAATCCACCTTTTTGCATAAAAAAAAAACATTTTGAGTGTCTCGCTGACTGTTCAGACACAAATATATCTGTTTAAAAGTTTCTGGTGTAGGCCAGATAACTAGAACTGTGGTTTTCCTCTTCCACGGTTCAAATCAGGGTGTAATCCACCTTTTTGCATAAAAAAAAACAGTTTCAGTGTCTCGCTGACTGTTCAGACACAAATATATCTGTTTAAAAGAGTCTGGTGTAGGCCAGAGAACTAGAACTGTGGTTTTCCTCTTCCACAGTTCAAATCTCCTTTTTATTACCCTTTTGCCATTGATAGTGCAAGTGTAAGCTATTTTACTTCATTTACAATGGGCAAGGCGCGTGGCAAGGGATGTGGAACTGGACGTTCTGGTGATGGTGCGTGCAGAGGACGGGGCCGTGGCCAAGGTGAAAATGTGCCACAACCAATAGCCACATCTTCTCGCTCCCAGTTCTTGACCGAATTACTAGGGAAGCACACAACAGCACCACTATTGCGAACTGATCAGTGTGAACAGGTTATTAATTGGATAGCAGATAATACTTCCAGTCACCTGGGCACCACCACCTCCGGTCTGTCTTCCACACGGTCAAGTGTTAGTAGCCGTGAGTCTCGACTGCATACTCTTCCTCACCCTGATGCTCCTTCCTCCCACCATGCCAAGTGCCGTCAGAGAGCAACTGATCCCACAGTTGGACACTCTGAAGAGCTGTTCACTGGTCAATTTCCATATTTGGGCCCCTCGCCTGCTCGGCTTGAAGTGATGGAAGAGGAGATCCCATGTAGCGATGCCCAAATATTTGAACAGACACGGCCACAGGAAGGCGACGCTGGCAATTTGTCAGAAGAGGTGGACGATGACGAGACACAATTGCCACGAAGTGAGGAGGAGGACCGTGGTGTGAAAGTGGAAGAGGAGGAGGTGGTGGATGATCTAGTAACTGACCCAACGTGGCAGGAGGACACGCAGAGCGAGGCCAGCAGCACACAGGGGGAGGGAGGCAGAGTACCCCAACAGGCAGGAAGAAGCAGTGTGGTGGCCGCAGACAGAAGGCGGTCAAGCATTCCCCGTAACACCAACACGAGGGACGTTGCCAGTACAACCGGTAGGTCTTCCAGAGTCTGGAATTTTTTTAAACACTCTGCTGATAACCCCAAAAAGACCATTTGTACCACCTGCCAGGCCTGCATCAGCAGGGGTGACAAAACTACCAGCCTGACCACCACCAGCATGATCAGGCACATGTCAGCAAAGCACCCGACTTTGTGGGGCGAACCCCAGGGTCCACGACCAGTGTCAGCGGGTGTCACCACTGCTTCTTCCACTGTTGTGCGTGTAAGAGAACCCGTACAAGGCAATCCCCTGTCCATACTGCATGCAAAGATGCCCCCTCCTCTCAGTCTTCACTTGTTATGGCAGTTTCTCAAGAAACAGCATCAACGTCCACGTCCACATCCCCCGCTCAATTGTCCATATCCCAGACTTTTGAACGAAAGCGCAAATTCGCAGCAAACGTCCCACATGCCACAGTCCTAAATTCGCACATTTCACAACTGCTTCGGTTGGAAATGCTGCCTTTTAGGCTGGTGGAGACGGAATCCTTCCGCAACCTTATCGCGGTGGCCGTCCCTCGGTACTCGGTCCCCAGCCAACACTATTTTGCCCGGTATGCCATCCCCGCACTACACAAGCACGTGTCCCAAAACATCTGCCGTGCCCTCAACAACGCAGTTACTGGGAGAGTCCATCTGACAACGGACACGTGGACAAGTGCTTGTGGCCAGGGACGGTACATCTCCCTGACGGCACACTGGGTAAACATAGCGGAAGCCGGGACCCAGTCGGACCTTGGGACGGAACACATCCTCCCCACACCGAGGATTGCGAGCCCTATGTCAGTCAGAGTTGCCCCCACAGTGTACAGCTCCTGCGCATCATCCTCCTCCTCCTCCTCATGTTCAGCCTCCATCTCAGATATCACCACATCAGTTACAAGCTGGAAGTGTGACGCCTCATCTCGGAAAAAGCCCTTTTCTTTACCCTGGGAGATGGGGGACTCGGAGTCGGGTCCTGAGATGGAGAGATGGGGTGCAGCCGTGGCCAGGACCCGACCCGTGCTCAGGGCCGTCACATTAAAAAGGATGATGTGGGCTTATCCAGGTTGAGTGGCTGATTTACGACTACGCCACCTGTGGCACCTGGTGAAGGCCACCAGCGCCGCTGCAGTCCGCTGAGGCACGGTGTTATGGCGGCCAAAGTTATTACTACTCCCCACAGGCGGAGCAAGGCCTCAGGGCAGAGGGACAGGATGGAGGGGGTAGTAGTAGAGGAGAACGGATGCCGCGTCGCGTGGTGTGGCGCAGAATAAACAGTCTGGAGGCCATAGGGGAGAAATTCCAAGGCTTTACTCACTTCAGAGTTGTCAGAAGGAAGACGACTCCCTGCTCCCCGTGGAGTCCTGCGGTCACCAGGGATGGGGGTCCGACAACCTCCGAGTAAGTCCAGCATTCAATCGGGACCCTTCACCAAAGTGTTCCTGAACTACAGACCGAATCCTTTCCTGTCCCTGTGTGTGCGGGTAGGCCGGGTCTCCCTCTGAGCTCCTCTCAGAACAAGGGCACGGGTGGCAGCTCCGCTCCTTCCGATACCCAGTGGGATCCTCAGGGCCTACCGGGCTTTCCCGACCAGGACTTAGAGTAGCAAGGTCGGGTGTCGGGGGCCGGTACCCCTCTTGCAGCTGGACTCCCTCTGAATATATCAGCATGGCAAGGACAGGTGGCGTACACCGCTCCGTCTGCATCCTGCCTGGGATCCATTTGCTATGGATCCATTTGCCACACTCTTAAGCTCCGGGCCTTCTTGGTCCTGGTTCTTGACCGGGTCGAGACATTCCTTGTCTACAACCCGCCCCTCGTCTCAAAGCCGGGGTACGAGGGCTGTGTCTCCATCCGATGCAGGCCCACACAGGATCCGCGTTAGGGTGGGAGATCACAGTACCACTCAGCAATTCACAGCATAGAGACAGTCAATGTATCATCAAAGAACAGTCAAAGAACCAAAACCCAAAATGGCTTTTTATTAAAAATGAAATTTAAAGTGTAACTAACTTGTAAGTCCTCCACCCTCACCCACTAACTGGTTCCCCTAACTCTTGGTTCCCCAGTCTCCCTGTAACCAGGGGAGCAGCACCTAGTGCATTCTAGCCCCCTCTGGTGGAGAAATGTGGTGTTGGATGCAAAGGTTGGGTCACGACTATCACACTGTTCTTACCTCCGAGGAGGAACACTACACTCCATTAGAGAAGTGCAGCATCCCTGTGGCGGTCGAACCCTCAGGGGCGCCACAGAAGCACTGCAGTACTGCCTCAGCCAAGCAGAAAAAGGCTGTGCTGAAATTCATAAGCTTAGGTGATAAACCTCACACTTCTTGTGAGTTGTGGACAGCTGTGAAAGAGCAGGCAGATCTGTGGCTGAGACCGCTGAACCTACATCCAGGCATGGTTGTGTGTGACAATGGCCGTAACCTGGTGGTGGCTCTGAGGCGAGGCGAGTTCACACACGTACCATGCCTGACTCATGTGCTTAACTTCGTGGTTCAGCGGTTTCTTAAATCGTACCCCGAGTTGCCAGATCTGCTCGTCAAAGTACGCCGCCTGTCAGCTCATTTTCGGAAGTCTGCAACAACTTCCACCACCCTTGCTGTGTTGCAGCAGCGTTTGCAGCTTCCAGCACACCGACTGGTGTGTGATGTCCCCACACATTGGAACTCTACCCTCCACATGTTGCAAAGGATTTGTGAGCAGAAGAGAGCAGTTGTGGAGTACCAGCTGCAACAAAGCCATCGATATTCAGGTCAGATTCCACACATAAGACCTCAGGAGTGGACCTGGATGTCTGACATATGTACCATCCTGACAAACTTTGAGGAGTCCACCAAGATGGTGAGTGGCGATGACGCCATCATTAGCGTCAGCATCCCACTTGTCTGTATTTTGCAACGCTCTCTGCAGAGAATTAAAGAGGAGGCATTGCAGCCAGAGTATGATGAGATGGATCAAGAAGCCATAGCGGGCGATTACACACAGCCCAGCCTCATCTCATCCCAACGTGCATTGGGGGACAATGAGGGAGAGGAGGAGGAGGAGGAGGAAGAACAGGAGCTGGTATCATGCGCTGTAGACGGTAGTACCTGTACAACTGTCATACCGTCGGTTCAGCGTGGGTGGCCTGAGGACAGGGGGGAGGAGGAGGAGGAGGAGAGCATGGCCAGTCGTCATCTTGGTGAGGACACGGAAGTCTTGCCCGTTACCAGTCTGGCACACATGGCTGACTTTATGTTACGCTGCCTTAACCGGGCCCCTCGCATTGTCAAAATGTTGGGTGACAGTTATTACTGGTTGGTGACACTTTTAAACCCCGCTACAAGGACAACTTTCACTCTCTTATTCCTGAGGTGGAGAGGTCTACAAAAATGGGGCAGTACCAGAAGGCCCTTGCTGCTGAACTGTTAAAAAAATTCTCATCTGAACACGCTAGCGGCAGAGGTCACAGTTCGTTGCCCAACCATGGCGTACAGGCGAGAGAGACGTAACTCCAATCTAGCCGAGGCAGGGGAGCACTGTCAACATTCAGGGACAGTTTTCTGAGACCCGCCCAGCTTACAGGCCCTGAGGCGCGGGGTACTCTCACAAGGAGTGGAAAGTTTCAAAAGATGGTGAGGGAGTACCTTGCCGACCATACCAGCGTCCTCCGTGATTCCTCTGTGCCTTTTAAATAATGGGTATCCAAGCTGGGCACTTGGAGTTAACTCGCTCTGTACGCCTTGGAGGTCCTGGCCTGCCCTGCTGCTAGCGTGCTATCGGAGTGTGTTTTTAGTGCTGCTGGGGGAATTATAACTGATAAGCGCACTCACCTGTCAACTGACAATGCTGACAAGCTGACCCTTATCAAAATGAACAAGGGCTGGATTGGGCCAGACTGCTCATCACCACCAAATGACAGCAGAGTAACATAAAGTCAAATCCACTGTGTTATTTCGGGAGGTGTATTCCCATGCACCGCTTCACACCCACACATGGGTATACGCTTCTTCATTTCAGCTGTTTTTTGCTCTTCTCCTTATCCACAGCTTCCACCACCACTATACCACCAGGGTGACCGTGGTCCGTGTTGCCAGCATTGCAAGTTCCTCCGTCCTAATTTTTGGCAGCTTTTGCTTGGAAGGCATAGGCAAAGACTATGGGAGACCCACTCCCCAATAATAGGAATAATGTTTTTAATATGCTGTACTGCATGGCTCTTGCAAGGGGCATTAAAACCGTCTTGTTAAACCACCCTGAATTCCACGTCTCTTCCAAGGGGCATTAAAACCGTCTTGTTAAACCATTCTGAACTCCACGTCTCTTCCAAGGGGCATTAAAACCATCTTGTTAAGCTACTGTGACTTCCACGTCTCTTCCAAGGGGCATTAAAACCATCTTGTTAAGCTACTGTGACTTCCACGTCTCTTCCAAGGGGCATTGATATTGTCTTTTTATTCCACTGCGACCTCCACCACTCTTCCAAGGGGCATTGATATTGTCTTTTTAGTCCACTGGGACCTCCACGTCTCTTCCAAGGGGCATTAAAACCGTCTTGTTAACCACTCTGAACTCAACGTCTCTTCCAAGGGGCATTAAAACCGTCTTGTTAAGCTACTGTGACCTCCATGTCTCTTCCAAGGGGCATTGATATTGTCTTTTTATTCCACTGGGACCTCCACCACTCTTCCAAGGGGCATTGATATTGTCTTTTTATTCCACTGGGACCTCCACGTCTTTTCCAAGGGGCATTAAAACTGTCCTGTTAAACGACTCTGAACTCCACGTCTCTTCCAAGGGGTATTAAAACCGTCTTGTTAAACTACTCTGAACTCCACGTGTCTTCAAAGGGGCATTAAAACCGTCTTGTTAAGCTACTGTGACTTCCACGTCTTTTCCAAGGAGAATTAAAACCGTCTTGTTAAACCACTCTGAACTCCACGTCTCTTCCAAGGGGCATTAAAACCGTCTTGTTAAACCACTCTGAACTCCACGTCTCTTCCAATGGGCATTAAAATCATCTTGTTAAGCTACTGTGACCTCCACGTCTCTTCCAAGGGGCATTAAAACCGTCTTGTTAAGCTACTGTGACCTCCACGTCTCTTCCAAGGGGCATTAAAACCGTCTTGTTAAACCACTCTGAACTCCACGTCTCTTCCAAGGGGCATTAAAACCGTCTTGTTAAACCACTCTGAACTCCACGTCTCTTCCAATGGGCATTAAAACCTTCTTGTTAAACCACTTTGAACTCCACATCTCTTTCAATGGGCATTAAAACCATCTTGTTAAGCTACTGTGACCTCCACGTCTCTTCCAAGGGGCATTAAAACCGTCTTGTTAAACACTATGAACTCCACGTCTCTTCCAAGGGGCATTAAAACCGTCTTGTTAAGCTACTGTGACCGCCACGTCTCTTCCAAGGGGCATTAAAACCGTCTTGCTAAGCTACTGTGACCTCCACGTCTCTTCCAAGGGGCATTAAAACCGTCTTGTTAAGCTACTGTGACCTCCACGTCTCTTCCAAAGGGCATTAAAACTGTCTTGTTAAGCTACTGTGACCTCCACGTCTCTTCCAAGGTGCATTGATATTGTCTTTTTATTCAACTGTGACCTCCACCACTCTTCCAAGGGGCATTGATATTGTCTTTTTATTCCACTGTAACCTCCACCACTCTTCCAAGGGGCATTGATATTGTCTTTTTATTCCACTGGAACCTCCACCACTCTTTCAAGGGGCATTGATATTGTCTTTTAATTCCACTGGGACCTCCACCACTCTTCCAAGGGGCATTGATATTGTCTTTTTATTCCACTGGGACCTCCACGTCTCTTCCAAAGGGCATTAAAACTGTCTTGTTAAGCTACTGTGACCTCCACGTCTCTTCCAAGGTGCATTGATATTGTCTTTTTATTCAACTGTGACCTCCACCACTCTTCCAAGGGGCATTGATATTGTCTTTTTATTCCACTGTAACCTCCACCACTCTTCCAAGGGGCATTGATATTGTCTTTTTATTCCACTGGAACCTCCACCACTCTTCCAAGGGGCAGTGATATTGTCTTTTTATTCCACTGGGACCTCCACCACTCTTCCAAGGGGCATTGATATTGTCTTTTTATTGCACTGCGACCTCCACCACTCTTCCGAGGGGCATTGATATTGTCTTTTTTATTCTACTGGGACCTCCACGTCTCTTCCAAGGGGCATTAAAACCATCTTGTTAAACCACTCTGAACTCCACGTCTCTTCCAAGGGCCATTAAAACCGTCTTGTTAAGCTACTGTGACCTCCACGTCTCTTCCAAGGGGCATTAAAACCGTCTTGTTAAACCACTCTGAACTCCACGTCTCTTCCAAGGGGCATTAAAACTGTCTTGTTAAGCTACTGTGACCTCCACATCTCTTCCAAGGTGCATTGATATTGTCTTTTTATTCAACTGCGACCTCCACCACTCTTCCATGGGGCATTGATATTGTCTTTTTATTCCACTGTAACCTCCACCACTCTTCCAAGGGGCATTGATATTGTCTTTTTATTCCTCTGGGACCTCCACGTCTCTTCCAAGGGGCATTAAAACCGTCTTGTTAAACCACTCTGAACTCCACGTCTCTTCCAAGGGGCATTAAAACCGTCTTGTTAAGCTACTGTGACCTCCATGTTTCTTCCAAGGGGCATTGAGATTGTCTTTTTATTCCACTGCGACCTCCACCACTCTTCCAAGGGGCATTGATATTGTCTTTTTATTCCACTGGGACCTCCACGTCTCTTCCAAGGGGCATTAAAACCATCTTGTTAAACCACTCTGAACTCCACGTCTCTTCCAAGGGGCATTAAAACCGTCTTGTTAAACACTCTGAACTCCACGTCTCTTCCAAGGGGCATTAAAACCATCTTGTTAAGCTACTGTGACCTCCACGTCTCTTCCAAGGGGCATTAAAACCGTCTTGCTAAGCTACTGTGACCTCCACGTCTCTTCCAAGGGGCATTAAAACCGTCTTGTTAAGCTACTGTGACCTCCACGTCTCTTCCAAGGGGCATTAAAATCGTCTTGTTAAACCACTCTGAACTCCACGTCTCTTCCAAAGGGCATTAAAACTGTCTTGTTAAGCTACTGTGACCTCCGCGTCTCTTCCAAGGGGCATTGATATTGTCTTTTTATTCCACTGTAACCTCCACCACTCTTCCAAGGGGCATTGATATTGTCTTTTTATACCACTGGAACCTCCACCACTCTTCCAAGGGGCATTGATATTGTCTTTTTATTCCACTGGGACCTCCACCACTCTTCCAAGGGGCATTGATATTGTCTTTTTATTCCATTGGGACCTCCCCGTCTCTTCCAAGGGGCGTTAAAACTGTCTTGTTAAACCACTCTGAACACCACAGCTCTTCCAAGGGGCATTGAAATGTTGTTTTTAATTACTTCTAACCTCCACGTCTCTTCCAAGGGCCATTAAAACCGTCTTGTTAAGCTACTGTGACCTCCACGTCTCTTCCAAGGGGCATTAAAACCGTCTTGTTAAACCACTCTGAACACCACAGCTCTTCCAAGGGGCATTGAAATGTTGTTTTTAATTACTTCTAACCTCCACGACTCTTCCAACGGGCATTGCATTTCCTCCTAATTTTAGTCAGCTTTTGCTTTTCAATGCATAGGTGAACACTAAGGGAGACCCACTCCTCAATAATGGATAGAAGGTTTTTAGTATGCTGTAATTCACGTCTGTTTCAAGGGGCATTGCAGTTCCTCATAATTTTTGGAAAGCCTTCCATTCACTGCTTAGGCCAATAGTTTACAGGAGACCCAGTTGCTATAAATGGAAAAAACGGTTTAGTTAAGGCCCTCTGACCTCCATGTCACTTCCAAGGGGCATTGGAGTGCCTCGAAATTTTTGGTAGGCATTGCACTCACTGTATGCCCTATAACTGTGTAGCCGAACCGCTCCTTTTGGTACAGAAACATATTCTACAAGACGTGTGGTTGACTGGCCTGATATTGATGTGAATGGTCCCTGTTCCTCCTGCTCTTTCTCCTTTGCCATCACCTCATCCATCATTCATCACCTGAAGTTTTGTTTTAATGGGAGTCATAAAACTGGGATAGTAGCAGGAAAACATCCAGCAATCCTTGGAGGAGGTAGGATATGCGCCAAAATGCTGACCACCTCAGGCCTAGCCGCTACTACATACATACGCTTGCATTCCAAGGAACAGAAAGCTAAGGAGATGGATGGCCTCATGTTCATGAATAATTTACTCGTTGTGTAGGAGGCCGACCACTGCTGCTGTCTACCTTCTGAACTTTGTGTTGAAGCCTGATTGACCCAGGACCCGCAATCCTCTATGTCTGGAGGACGTGTTGCATCCCAGTGTCCAACTGTGTCCTGGCTTCCACAATATTAACCCAGTGTGAAGGCGTCAGTGAGATGGACCATTCCTGGCCACATTCACTTGTCCACGTGTTTGTGGTTAGGCTGTCCTTCCCACTAAATGCACTGGGGAGGGCACAGGTTTTGTTTTGGTATGCGTTGCTGTTGTATATGGCGCACCGGGACAAATAGGGGCGGCTGGGGACCGTTTATGAACACCCGGCCGCCCCCAGGCGACAGGGGACCGTGTGTGGGCACCCGGCCGAGGGGCGGCTGGGGACCGAGTATGGACACCCGGCCGCCCCCTGGCAGCTGGGGACCAAGCATCGACACCTGGCCTCCGGCGGCTGGGGACTGAGTATGCATACCAGGCCGCCGACGCAGCCATGACGTGGTGGCCAGATTCCGCCTCCACATGCGTAAAAGGCCCAATTTCAAGTGCAAGCAAGCAAGCAGTATGGTACTGCAGCCTGGGGGTGGGTGGGTGGCAGGTTGCACACTTACACTTGCATTGCAAGGAATGGGGGAGGTACAATTGAACACTGCCCTGGGACAAGGACTTGCATGGGGATAGTTGCAAGTCTGCATCTTCTGATGCGGCAACTATCAATTCTGATGGGCACACTTTTAGGCAGTGACCTGGGTGTCAGAGATGCTTCCAGGGGTCTTCCCCATGCTGTTCCCATGTCTTTTCAGCACTGTAGGCATGTGTCACACAGCACATGGCCAGATAAGATTGTAAAATGTTAAAATGACATTTCCTGGTGAATGCATTTTCACGATTGAAAGCAATACAAAAGTGCAAAAACACATAAAAAATGCTACTTGTGAACATAGCCCAAGGTGTGGAGGAGTATTTTTGTTTTTGGTTATTTATTTTACATTATACACAAGTCTTTACCCTGGAAAGGATGTTCCTTAACATATTTCACAGGAAAGCAGTTTCAGTTTAGTTTTTGAACGTTTTATTGTGAGCCCGTAAAAGTAGCTTAATACCTCTGACCACGTTGTTGACAGCAGTGACCTGGGGGTCAGAAATGCTTCCAGGGGCGATCCCCATGCTGTATCCATGTCATTTGAGCACTGTCATTATCGTTTTGGGCACTTTTTAGGCTTTCTACAGACTGCCGGGGGTGCCGCCGCAAAAATGCTCGGGTCCCCCATAGACTAACATTGGGCTCGTTGCTCGGGTCAAGCACCCGAGTATCACAGTGAGCTCGACCCGAGCTTCGAGCACCCGAGCATTTTAGTGCTCGCTCAACACTAATCTTTACCATAATAAGATGACATAAATTTCAGTGTAGCAATCTGTAATTTTAATTCTTCTTGGAGGACAGAATATATGAGGCCAGACACATGTTGTGACACTCAGGATTATTATAAGCAGTCTGCTATCCATTTCCTTGCAGGTGGGCTGTTTCAGGAATGGAGAAGAAGCTTTAAATGGATTCCTGGAAGTCATTAACTTGAATCCTCTGGCTCCCAACACTGTCTCTAATTTTATTTTTTCCTCTTATAACAAATATTTATATCCTGATATCCGTCCTCTTAGGACAAACACATCTACAGGGCACAGCTAAGGTCAACTCTGTCTGCCTTTCATTTTCTGCTAATAGTTTTGAAAAAACATTGCGTTAATTAATTTAGGACTCAAAAGCAGATGCTCTAACTCAGATGCTCCAGAATTACAGGCAGACAGGCTCCGCATACTAAACAAGTTCATTGTTATGGTACAGGCTGACCAAAGAGGGCAAGCACTGTCATTCAGAACCAAAAAGTGAGAACCCTTTTGGAAATGGGTCAATTACCTTAGAGATTCCACCGTGTATGGACCTCAACCACCCAATACCATCCAACATGAATCTCAAATTTGAGGGAATGGTCCAAATCTTTGGTAAATAGTACCGGAAAATTAGTCATATCCCAGTTTGAAAAGTATTCATGCAAAACATGCCCAAAATTGGGTGTTGAGCATTATGAAGTACATTACTTAAATGTTCCTACCAAAGGAGATGTTGGTTAAGTTGGCCATGCACATTAGACCTGTGCCGGTCGAACCCTCCGATATCAACGGGTTTGGCTGACAGTCAAAGTTGTATGGGCATGTCTGCCAAATGATGGTAGGGAGAGATGTCAACCATGCATGTCCAATTTCGGGCTGCCGATCGCAATGTTCTCCCTGAGATAAGCCGCTGGCCAACGTGACAGTCGGTGGTTTTCTCATAGAGAACACAGGAGCGCTTGACGAACGAGCGCCTCTGCATTTGGAAGATTGAGTTGATATGGCTGTTGGCTGAACGATCGTTTCGCCGACAGCCATCTAATGACCATCTAATGTGTCTGCATTGAATATGTCCTATGTGGATAAAATCTTATTGGAATGCGTCCTTTTATGTATAGAAGTGATAAAAAAAATTAGCAATGCATTTATGGATCCATATTCTCGGGGCTCCTCAAATCAGCACTAAGAGGAGATTTTGTTGCGCTCGATAATTTCTATTACTCTCTTAATTAGCTGAGTGTGATCCAGACTTTGTACAGAAGTCATGGTATCACTATCAGGTATACTAGGTTTTATGAGGATGGTTAATCATTAGAATGATTACGTTCTAAGCATTTTTGCACCCACAGCATTAATGTATCTCTATTGCTTCATAACTGCTGTAGATATGTTATCGTCACATATAGCATTCATTTCCACTGAAGTTTATTTTTTCTTTATTACTTCCTTTAGTAGATAGACCTGGAGGTGTTACTATAAGGTGCGTGTGGAAGCTTTAGGGTAATCGCTGGGACCCCAAACAATTCCATGGATGCATGCACACAACTGCTCCATCTATTATCTATAGGACTGCTGAAAATATTGGTGTTGACCGGTGAAAAAAAAATATTTATACCTTACAGGTCTGGATTTACACAGATGGACCAACCAACCATGGGTTTGTATGTCTCCTTATGTTTGTGCTAGTTTTTCCAAAATTCTCTGGTTTTCTCCAACATTCCTAAAACATAATGATAGATTACATTGATTATGAAATTAGTTCATAAAGGGATTGTCTCATCAAAAGACAAATCAAAAAACACCCTAGTGATTGCTTGAGTCTTGTCACTGGAGCCCCAAATATATATTATATGGCTCCTATCGAAATGAAAGGAGAACATTGTGACATACAGTACAGACCAAAAGTTTGGACACAACTTCTCATTTAAAGATTTTTCTGTATTTTCATGACTTTGAAAATTGTACATTCACACTGAAGGCATCAAAACTATGAATTAACACATGTGGAATTATATACTTATCAAAAAAGTGTGAAACAACTGAAAATATGTCTTATATTCTAGGTTCTTCAAAGTAGCCACCTTTTGCTTTGATGACTGCTTTGCACACTCTTGGCATCCTCTTGATGAGCTTCAAGAGGTAGTCACCGGAAATGGTCTTCCAACAATCTTGAAGGAGTTCCCAGAGATGCTTAGCACTTGTTGGCCCTTTTGCCTTCACTCTGCGGTCCAGCTCACCCCAAACCATCTCGATTGGGTTCAGCTCTGGTGACTGTGGAGGCCAGGTCATAGCGTAGCACTCCATCACTCTCCTTCTTGGTCAAATAACCCTTACACAGCCTGGAGGTGTGTTTGGGGTCATTGTCCTGTTGAAAAATAAGTGGTGATCCAACTAAACGCAAACCGGATGGAACAGCATGCCACTGCAAGATGCTGTGGTAGCCATGCTGTTTCAGTATGCCTTAAATTTTGAATAAATCCCCAACAGTGTCACCAGCAAAGCACCCCCACACCATCACACCTCCTCCTCCATGCTTCACGGTGGGAACCAGGCATGTAGAGTCCATCCGTTCACCTTTTCAGCGTCGCACAAAGACACGGTGGTTGGAACCAAAGATCTCAAATTTGGACTCATCAGACCAAAGCACAGATTTCCACTGGTCTAATTTCCATTCCTTGTGTTCTTTAGCCCAAACAAGTCTCTTCTGCTTGTTGCCTGTCCTTAGCAGTGGTTTCCTAGCAGCTATTTTACCATGAAGGCCTGCTGCACAAAGTCTCCTCTTAACAGTTGTTGAAGAGATGTGTCTGCTGCTAGAACTCTGTGTGGCATTGACCTGGTCTCTAATTTGAGCTGCTGTTAACCTGCGATTTCTGAGGCTGGTGACTCGTATAAACTTATCCTCAGAAGCAGAGGTGACTCTTGGTCTTCCTTTCCTGGGGCGGTCCTCATGTGAGCCAGTTTCTTTGTAGCGCTTGATGGTTTTTGCAACTGCACTTGGAGACACATTCAAAGTTTGCCCAATTTTTCGGACTGACTGACCTTCATTTCTTAAAGTAATGATGGCCACTCGTTTTTCTTTACTTAGCTGCTTTTTTCTTGCCATAATACAAATTCTAACAGTCTATTCAGTAGGACTATCAGCTGTGCATCCACCTGACTTCTGCACAACACAACTGATGGTCCCAATGCCATTTTTAAGGCAAGAAATCCCACTTATTAAACCTGACAGGGCACACCTGTGAAGTGAAAACCATTTCCGGTGACTACCTCTTGAAGCTCATCAAGAGAATGCCAAGAGTGTGCAAAGCAGTCATCAAAGCAAAAGGTGGCTACTTTGAAGAACCTAGAATATAAGACATATTTTCAGTTGTTTCACACTTTTTTGTTAAGTATATAATTCCACATGTGTTAATTCATAGTTTTGATGCCTTCAGTGTGAATGTACAATTTTCATAGTCATGAAAATACAGAAAAATCTTTAAATGAGAAGGTGTGTCCAAACTTTTGGTCTGTACTGTATGGGCAGGCTGAGAAAAGCTATCGACGGCTTAGGCCGGCATTCTAAGGTGTATGGGGTCACCGGACAGTTAAGGATCCAGCATGTCTTATTTAGGACTTCTGATCCTTTTGTTCTCCCTGAGATAAGCTGTTGCCATAGAGATTGGGAAGTGGCTCCTTCATAGAGGACACAGGAGTGCTTGACTGAGTGGGTGCTCTTTTGTATTAGAGAGTCAATAGAAATAGGTGTTGGCCAATTTATTGGCCGAAACATCATTTGGGTGACAGCTATCTAATGTATGGGGAGCTTTAGAATGAGAGGATTGCAGGATTTGCATGTTTAACTTGTTTTTCCCCAAAGGTTCATAACTTGAGATGGTTTGGGGGTTTGATTAATAATTATGACTACTGTTGAAGAACTTCTGAGATGGGTAACATGATCATCATTGGCAGGTCCTGAAATTGCTGAGCATTACTGGTTCTATAAAATGAAGACTTTTGGTGAAATTTTTTAGTCCAGGCAGTCCCTGTGTGGTATATTTTGGCCCCTAAAGAGGTGTGGGTGGGAGTCACCTTCCTAGACATTAGACATTGTAGAAATGGAGATCCTTAAGCCACCATAGATATATGAGGGAAGGGGACAAAGTTGCACTAAGACATCTCAGGTGGAACCCTTTCTCCATGGAAAACAAAAGAATCAGGCTTGTTAAAATCCAGCAGCTCAATCAATCCCCTCACCCAACATCTGCTATTGGGAGTTAGTTTGGGAGGCCCTAATACACATTAGATTGTCGCCGCTGCAGACTAAGTATTAGAGAGACACTAAGAGATTGCTATGTAGGTCTTCAGAATGACCATCAAAGACCATGGTGAGGAGAGCCCTCCTATCCAGAATGAGTGTATGTTGTGGTGGGCTGAGAGGACATTGGCAGCAGGTATGGTCTCGAACACAAGACAGTAAATCCAGTGACGCGCCCCCAGGGCCATGGGGTACTCGGCAGCCGGGTCTCTGGTTGCCGGTTGGCGTGGAATATCACGGTGGCTGGCCCGGTCCATGACCCAGGGGGGGTCAGTGCAAAAAGGGGTCATTTTTAGAAAGTTCGTCACGCCACCTGTGGTGTCTGGTGAGGATCACCAGCGCTGCAACAGTCCTCTGAGGCAGATGTCAGGGCAGCTTGTGATGGGACGGCTCCCCACAGGTGGAGCAGGCCTCAGGGCAGTGAAGTGATGGAGAGCGGGTTGCACTGGGCGTTGTAGTGCAGGGAGGGAATGATGGCGCAGACGAAATAATGGACAGAGGCGGTGCGGTGCAGTCATCCGAGATTTTACTCACAATTAGTCAGACAGTCCACAGGTGCACTGTACAGTTGCAGGCCTCCCGCATCGCGCTGCGTTCACCGGGCAGGGGTTCAATCCTTTCTCAGGCAACTTGGGAATACTTGACAGAACCCCACTTTCTCGTGTTCCTATTTTGACCGTCTTCTCACTGGTCTTTCTCCCTCCTGCTCTGCGCTGCCCACTCTCAGTCCTGTTCGGGTACTCTGAAGCCCCTCCTGTCCGTCGGAGTTACACAGACTTGCTTGACCCTCAGGGGACTAGAATGCGGCTGCGATCCCTCTGTCTTCTGACAGATGCGGGGCGTACGGTTGCCGTCCTGCATGCGCCGTACCCCCTGGGATCCCCTCTTAGAATGGAGCCTACTCCCTGCTCCCCTCCTGGGCCTCCTGACTTGGCCCTACTTGTGGAGCAGATCTCCTAATTAGACTCTGCTCCCGGACTGTTCTTCTGAACAGTCCTGAGCTGTTCTTCTGAACAGCTCCCTAGAACTCACACTACTACTCAACTGCCACCCTAAGATGGCTTCCCTATTTTATACTCCTACCAAAGTGCTCCCTCTAACTACTTCCTCCACCCACACCCACTACTGGTTCCCCCTACCTTTAGGTTCCCCCCACTCCAGCCAGGGTCAGGGCTCAGCAGCTGCGCTCTGCATGTTGCCCCTCCAGCCGGCCTGGAGCAGTGTAGTGTTGGATGCAGGTGTTTGGGGTTCCATGCAGCACTCCCTCCTTACCTGAGAGAAGGGAGACACCACACCTCTGGGTGAAGAGCAGTACCTCTGTGGCGACTGAACCCTCAGGGGCGCCACACCAGCATGTTAAAGGGTTTCCAGTCAGAGGTAAACTGGGTCCAAGAGTCTAAGTGAGTCACGTGTAGTTTGCCTGTGGGCTTCCCATAAGCACGAAGAAGGGACTTTGAAATATGGGTGCTGCCATTCACCAAAGCTCCGGAAGCCCTCCTTCTTCCCAGAAAATGAACCAGAGCCACCATGTAAGACACTGTAAATAAATGAAACTATGTACACATGCCGAAGCAATATTTGAAGTGCCTTTTGCTGTTTTTTATACCCTTGTGATCATTTTGGAAAAAATAAATGATGGATCATAATCCCTACAGGACCAATTTTGACCCATAAATGCACCTTATTGAGTGCCGATCAACAATATACATGTTGATTGAAGCTTGTTTACTGACCTGTTCACACTGGATAACAAACAACGATGGTGCGTAGTAGTAGAGAAGGTGATGATCTGCTCGCCTGACACTCTAAAGGGTTAAATGTGTGTTCCTGAAGATAGAACCCTCCGGGGCTGCAGTTTGGCCTGGGTAGGGTTCACTGCAGTGGCTGGTCCAGTAGAGGGAGGGGGGACTGAGTGCTAGTGTCTAGTGCAGGAAGTGACAGTTAGTCAGTGTTGAGCAGTATCGTGACAAGTGACAAGCAGCAGGCTCCAGTTAGGGGCTGCTAGGGACAATGGGGACCTAGAATCCCGGGCAGTGGATCGCCAGAGAACCCCTCCGCACGAGTCCCCTTTGCCGGCCTGGAAACCTCGAGATAGTCGTCGGGGCCTGGGGACATATTCTGTCTGCAAAGCTGCAGAAGATATTAGGACTCAAACTCTCAGAGGCGGAGTGAAATGGGATCCAAATATACTGTCAGTGGTGGAGAAGAATCCTTAGGGGTAGAAAAGATAGCAGAAGGGATGCTTCACCTAGATCGGGAACCAGGGCTGAAGTTGTATCCGGTACCTGTGGGAAAGATGACAACCCATTGGATCTTATCCTTTACACGTGTCTGTAAATGCTGTATATACTGTCAGTCACCAACTAAAGTTCTGGTTGTTGTTATGAACCATGTGTCCTCTGTATTGATTGCTGCCCTGGTTCCAGAAGAAGGATTCCTGGAGTCAGAAGAGACCTGCAGGCCAGAAGTAAGTGGGAGACACCACATACACAGCAGCACCCCAGGACAGTGACACACTTTGTCTGTAGGGTGCCAGAGTGAGCAGGAGCTGCAGCTCGCCCACGACTACCTCGCTTGGGCACCATACAGGTGACAAAGTGATTAGTAATACGATTGTTCTGTCTCAATATCATATTATCAGAAGCACATTCCCTGTTTACATGGGGTAATGTGCTGCCAATAACATTGATTTTTTTTGTTGGCAAAAAGTATTCAGTTACCCAACGAACAAGCATTCTGCTCGTTTGTCTGGTGATTGTCGACAAATGTACACGGACGTAACTCCACTTTTTTACTATCATTTTTGCAAAAAACTCTATAGAAAAATAACCAATGTGAATGTGACTTAGAGGGAAAGTTAAAAAAAAAACTGTCCTTCTGTCTCATGGTTTTGTTTAAGTACAGGCCCAATGTGGCCAAGATAGATGAAAAAAGTAAAGGCATGATATGTTGCCAGTGACTATACTTTAAATAGTACTACAGGTCATACTTCTGTAAATACTAGTGAAAAAGGAAATTCATTGTCGTAAGAGCATAGAATATTTAGAAGACAAGGGAGGATGTCTCTGCCCAGCCATTAATCAGATTAGGCAAAGGGCGAATCCAACCTGTCATAGTTACTTAAATTGTAATTAGGACGTTATTTATGGGCACGCCCACAACTGTGTACTGTATGTAGATAGGACAGAATCATTTAAAATTAGATTTAATTACATTAGACTAAAATGCTCCTACACGTTGCGTGTATATCATCTTATACTCCAGTTCATTTCTTTCTTTTTTTGCCTATTTTTGCGCCTTATTCTTCTTTGAATTTGTACCTTTTTTTTAAAGTCTATTTTACATGTGCTCGTCTGTTTTTTTTTCATGTACATCCTTTTGGCCGAGATCTATGGTTGATTCATTAATTGCAACTTTTTAAAGTGATGCAAAAGTTTTGCTCAAATTTGCTCCAATCCTTTCCTGGAGGGATTTTCTGAGCGCCTAGAATTTTTGCAAAATTTTAGTGGAACATTAACTTTTTACACTAAAAAGATGCAAAAAGATTAAAGACAAAGATAAAGAGCATCTTTGATTTTGACCAAATTTCCTGAAACACGTGCATCATTTTTAAGAATTTGTCGCACTTTCCTCTACATCCGTATTCTGCTTTGTGCAAACTCCTTGGACAGGAGTTGTGCTCTCCTTCCTCCTGAGCTGCACACTTCTAAGAGGTCTTTTGTGCGACTGGTGGTGATCTCAAGACTTGACACCCCACCAATCTGCACCAAACGGGTCAACAACATTATCAACAAGTAGTGATGAGCGAGTATATTCGGTTAACCCTTTCGGCGAGTATACAGTACAGACCTAAAGTTTGGACACACCTTCTCATTTAAAGATTTTTCTGTATTTTCATGACTATGAAAATTGTACATTCACACTGAAGGCATCAAAACTATGATTTAACACATGTGGAATTATATACTTAACAAAAAAGTGTGAAACAACTGAAAATATGTCCGGAGCCGGATCTCTTGAGGGTTGTAGTCTCGTGGCGGTGATCCGGTCCGTGCCCAGGGAGTCAGACTAAGTGGCGCTGTATCAGCGGTAGATGTTGGACGACTACGCCACCCGTTGAGTACAGCTAAGGAGCTGCTGCTGCAGGGCAGACCGCTGAGGCCGGTGGTAGGATTGTGCAGCGTGATAGTATAACCCCCAACGGGAGGGGTATGGCCTCAGGGCAGCCGACGTGGATGATGGGGGTAGCAGGAATCACTCAGAGACGGTACGGTGCAGTTCAGGGTCTTTACTGGTGACAAAGATAGACCGTCCCGGAGTACTGGCTAGCGATCGGGGCCTGGTCAGTCCTTGAGCAGATGGGATCTCCCCTGGAGTTGTAGGCCTCCCAAACTGACTGTACTCTTCTGGCTACCTTGCTAGAGGCGGGTATAAGTAGCCCACGTCCCTGAGTGTACCGTGTGGTGCTCACCCGTATGGCCGGTGACTCGGGGCCTTCTAGTAGCTTCCGCTCCACGACGGCGGTGCTGGTCCCATGCGTGTGACCGTGCCTTCGGGTTTCTTGGCCAGAGGACCTGAAATCCCCTGCCTGACGGATTCTGCTGCTGGGTAGGAGCTAGTCCCCACAGCCTCGGACTCCGGGTCCGGTAAGAAATCTTCTCAGTCAGGGCGAGCTCTGCAGCTGCCAGCCCCTGACTCCTTGTAACACTGCTCCTACAGAGCTCCTGTTGTTTCTTCCCATAGCTGCGTCTCTTCTCTGTCTCTACTTCTGGCATGGCCCAGGAGCTGGGCCCAGCCGGAGCCACAGCTCCCTGTCAGCCCTCCTGGCTGAACTCTCCCTCTGAACTCTCTAACCCTGCCTCAGCCCCAGGTTTATATAGGGGAAGTCCTTCCCCTCCCAGGACTGGGCAGGAGGTGTGGCATGCATAGGATTCCTGACCAAGAGACCTCCCACCTGCTCTCAGACATAACATTGCATTACTGTGGAAACCAGACCCCTGGGGTGCCACATTCCCCCCTAGTGAAATTTAGTACTCCGGGACTAAACATATTTTTTTTAGAAAGACATAACAGGGTATAACAATAATAATACAATAAGAAAAACACATAAAGGTGGTCACGGCATGTCCGCAACCGGGTGCAGTCTTTGAAGGAAACAAAGGTGTCCATTTCACCAAAACAGGGAGACGTAACCAGGTAGGGGTCTGTCCTGCCCCGAGTCCTTAACAGTCTTTTAGTCCATCCTGGGTTACGCTCCACTAACTGTACAAAGGATTCCCGGTAAATCCACCAAGGACTCCTATAAATTACTAGAAACACATAATTATTTACAGGATATGGCCGCTCTCAGTCCTCGGCCAGTGGGGATAAGGATTGGCTGCTCACAGTCCTCAGCCTGGTAAGGGATAGGGGATGGCTGCTCACAGTCCTCAGCCTGGTAAGGGATAGGGACACACGGGGAACAATTCACTAATCCCAACGGGGACCATATTTTAATTAGCAGCAGTCCTTGTACCCTAACGGGTAACTATGTACAGCTCTTTATTCACGCTACTTCCCTTCAGTAGCTATGTCCTCTTTGTGCTCCCTCCTGAGGGTAGTCCTCAGACCCGTCCGGGTCCTCTTGGCTTTCCTCGTATTGGTAGTACTGCAGCTCCTCCTCGGTTAGCTGGGTTAGTATCTCTGCGACAGTCCTCCCCCCAGGTGGCCAGGACTTTACCTCCCTTTGGGCTGCCCCGGTTAATTGGGCCACCAGGATGCTCACTTTTTGCTCCTCTGTGAGGGGGTACACCTGAAAGAGGCTATCCAGCTTTTCTCTAAAGTCATGCAGGGTATGTGACTCCCCTGAGTACTGGGGTAGCCAGGCTGCCCCCGGGATATAGGGCATGGTGAAAGGCATGACCGCAACAGCGGTGGCGCTGGCGGGGGTTGAAGCGGTGAAGCTCTCCTCCGTATCCGACATCCTTCTCCCCCCTAGTGGACCGTGGCCTACCTTGCGATGATCCTCTTCCGTAGGCCGCGGCTCCGCAGTGGATCGCCAGGGTTGAGGACCTTCCGTCGCGCTCCTGTGACGTCGGCGTCTGCTGGGCTCCTTCCAGGACCTTACGCAATGTCCGGACGTGAGGCGGGGCTTCAGTTCTCGCGCGCTTTCGGAGTCCACGCCCCTCTTCTTCCCACGCGGCGTCCTCAAGATGGCGTCCAATGGCGGGAAAACTCCACGTGTGGCGGGAAGAAGGCTGAAGATGGCACCGGATGGCGGGAAAACTCCACCGATGGCGGGAAGGAAGCGGAAGATGGCGCCGGATGGCGGGAATCTTCACCACAGGTAAGTTTGAACAGTCTTTTTCAGGCACGCAGTACCCGGTGGTTGCGGGCACGAGATCCTGCCGACTACGCCAAAAGTTGACGCGCCCCTGGGCCTGTGTCGCGCTGCGTTGCGCACGCGGGAGCTTACCCGGAGCCGGATCTCTTGAGGGTTGTAGTCTCGTGGCGGTGATCCGGTCCGTGCCCAGGGAGTCAGACTAAGTGGCGCTGTATCAGCGGTAGATGTTGGACGACTACGCCACCCGTTGAGTACAGCTAAGGAGCTGCTGCTGCAGGGCAGACCGCTGAGGCCGGTGGTAGGATTGTGCAGCGTGATAGTATAACCCCCAACGGGAGGGGTATGGCCTCAGGGCAGCCGACGTGGATGATGGGGGTAGCAGGAATCACTCAGAGACGGTACGGTGCAGTTCAGGGTCTTTACTGGTGACAAAGATAGACCCTCCCGGAGTACTGGCTAGCGATCGGGGCCTGGTCAGTCCTTGAGCAGATGGGATCTCCCCTGGCCAGGCGGAGTTGTAGGCCTCCCAAACTGACTGTACTCTTCTGGCTACCTTGCTAGAGGCGGGTATAAGTAGCCCACGTCCCTGAGTGTACCGTGTGGTGCTCACCCGTATGGCCGGTGACTCAGGGCCTTCTAGTAGCTTCCGCTCCACGACGGCGGTGCTGGTCCCATGCGTGTGACCGTGCCTTCGGGTTTCTTGGCCAGAGGACCTGAAATCCCCTGCCTGACGGATTCTGCTGCTGGGTAGGAGTTAGTCCCCACAGCCTCGGACTCCGGGTCCGGTAAGAAATCTTCTCAGTCAGGGCGAGCTCTGCAGCTGCCAGCCCCTGACTCCTTGTAACACTGCTCCCACAGAGCTCCTGTTGTTTCTTCCCATAGCTGCGTCTCTTCTCTGTCTCTACTTCTGGCATGGCCCAGGAGCTGGGCCCAGCCGGAGCCACAGCTCCCTGTCAGCCCTCCTGGCTGAACTCTCCCTCTGAACTCTCTAACCCTGCCTCAGCCCCAGGTTTATATAGGGGAAGTCCTTCCCCTCCCAGGACTGGGCAGGAGGTGTGGCATGCATAGGATTCCTGACCAAGAGACCTCCCACCTGCTCTCAGACATAACATTGCATTACTGTGGAAACCAGACCCCTGGGGTGCCACAGATTCATTAGAAAGTAGTTACTGGCCGACCATTATGATAGAATTGTGTTAGCGCCAGGAATATTATACGGTCAGACTTGTTCATTTCATAGATATCTGATTAGTGAGTTTTATCCATCGTTTCTTCTGTGCGGACCCCCACATTGTGTTGTTACAGCTGGATACTCGCTTATGAGGTTTGCCAGGTCTAGTTATATATTATTTTCTGATTTATTTTTCCAGGGACTGGTCCAACCATTAACCTATAAATACTTTATTAATTAAAGAGGGCAATAATTGACTGCAATCTTTGATATTTTTGGACGCAACCCATTTATGTTTTTCCCAGGACGAGGTGATGACTGTAGATTGGTTGCCTTTAAACTGTCCATAACCATTGCCAAACTACAACTCCCAGCATGTCCAGACAGCATTCGTTGTCAATATACACATTTACCAGAGTCAGAAAACCTGTACGAACCTGCTAATTCTCACAGCTGAGGGTTTGCTACTGTTGTGTCCAATCTTAGGTATGTGCACATGCAGTGTCGGACTTAGGTGCCAAGGGCCCACCAGTAACCAACCCCAGGCCCCACTTTTCATATACATGCAAATGGGACATTATACTCAATCACAAATGTATATAAGAATGACCTGGGCAGATTGGTAAATGAATAAAACTCTGCTTTTGTCTGTGCTTAGTGGTCCAAGTATATTGTGCCAAGTACTGCTCATATAAGAGGGTGGTGGCCCACCGGAGGATTCTCCTGTTCTCCTGTGGGCCAGTCCAAGCCTGTGCACATGACATCTTTAAGATGCCAGTGGACCCACCAAAGTTTTCCTAGGCGAAGCCACTTCAGAAAAAGACAGTTTCCGAACACTGGAGCAGTGAAAGGAAGTAACTAAAGGCTGAACATGTGCACAGCAGTATCCTTGATACATTGCTGTGCATTATGTTCATTTTTTTTGCTGCATTTTTTGTAAGCGGATTCCAGGCAGTATCTGCCTGAAAAAAAAGTTGTGTACACATACCCTAAGGGCATGTTCCCACTGAGCCTTTTTGGAGTGGCAGCAGTGCAGAACCTCTTCAAAATCCTTCTCAAAAATGGAAAACTGCACTACCGAAATTCAGAAAAATTCATCCGTGTGAATGGTGGTTTGCTGCCTAATATTTTATTGTACAGCACACAGAACCACGGAGTATGTGTGGCGCCCTGCTGCGCATTGGTGCCACAGATCCTAGAGGGGTGCATGGACAGATTCCTCCACAAGAGGCCCTCATAGCATACACACACCTCCACCTTCCACCTCAGACCACCAGAGGGAGCCCGGATAAGGATATAAAAAGGGAAGGTGGAGCTAGGCAGTTGAGTCTGGAGTAAGTCTGAAGTCTGTAAGGAGTCCAGTTATAGTCTAAGTCTGGAATCTACAGTCTAAAGTCACACATAACGAGATCGCTAGCGAGATCGTTATTACGTCACGGTTTTGTGATCGCTGGAGAGTCGTTTCGTGATTGCTGGGGAGCTGTCAAACATGCAGAACTTCCCAACGATTTTGGCCGCCCCAGCGATCTAACTAACGATCTCGGCGGTCGTTGGGACGCTTTCACACAGCAGCTATTTCAACGATCCACACCTTGATAGGGACTATACTGTGTCACAAAGGCGTGCATAAAATTACTTTTCCGCGCCCCCTCATCTCCGATTGGTGGACACTACTGCGTTCTGATTGGGCGGCCTTGGTTTAAAAGAAGGCCACGTTGCAGCAATTCCGTCCCTTTGTTCCTGACTGCGTTCTGGTTTCAGATCATAGTAGCGTTCTCCGGCTGTGACTCTGTATCCATTCATCTGGGATTTGTTCCTGACAAGCGTTCTGGTTTGTGGATTGTAGTAGTGTTCTTCGGCTGTGACTTCACATATCAACAGCCCGGAGAATTCTACTAGGATCTGCAATCCAGCACGAGGTCAGCAACAAAGGATGGAATCGCTATTCTATTGCCTTCTTTACGCATGGCGGAAAATGAGAACGCTGTTGCGACCACCAAGCGGGGATGAGGGGCGCGGAAAAGTCCAATTTATGCACGCCTACGTGTCTCAGTTCTGAATCGCTAACGAGGTTGTCGATAAGGTGTCAAATACAGCGATGCACACTGCCCAGCGGGAGCGCAACGACCCAGGAATGGTCCAGGAAGCTTTGTAACGATCAGTGATCTCACAGCATGGGCCTGATCGTTGCTACCTGTCAGACATAACGAGATCACTAGCAAGATCGCTATTGCGTCACAAATACCGTGACGTATCAACGATCTCGCTAGCGATCTCGTTATGTGTGACGGGGCCTTAAGTCTACAGTCTGCTTCACCCAGAGAGGTTGTCAGCCCAGTCCAGACTCAGGAGCTCAGGTTAGTGAGCCTAAGGCGTGCCGATGCCATAAGAGAGGTGAAGAGTAGCGAGGCCTACTTCCAGTGTGAAGTCTAGTGAGGGCCCAGAGCGGCCGAAGGCAAGTGGAGTAAGCGAGCTACATAGGGGGCAGAGAAGCTTAGCCAGCTCACCCCAAGACCATATACCGGACACCGGGTCCGTGTCTGCAAGGATCACTAGGACCAGCAGAAACCGGAACCCCTGGCGAACTACATGTCCCAGGAACACCAGAAGCTGGCCGTTATACCAGGGTCAGGAATCACTGAGGCCCAAGAGACCAGGGAGTGTGATCTCCAACAGAAGGCCCTACCACCAGGTCAGCAGGTGCAAGACAGAGACCAAGTTAGACCTAGCTTCAGGCAGGTCATAAACTTATCAGGAAAAGGCAAGAAACAGGAGGCCCCACACCCGCTCACTGGGGAGAGTCCTGAAATGCACCCTTCACCCTACAGTGCCCTGGATCGTGCCTGAAACATCACCAGTAAAGGTACTGAAGTGAACTGTTGTGAGTGTGCCTATTCTTCTTCCGACCCGGCTGGGTCCCCTCTGTCCTGCACACCTTCTCCTACGCTGCCCTGAGGCCCCCGCTCCACCTGTGGGGAGCTGCACCATATGTCCTATATCAGGGGTCCCCAATCTGTAGCTCGTGAGCTACATGTGTCTCACAGGCCCGTGATGTGTGGCAGCTATCTGCCAGCTTGGTACATTAGCACCAGGTGTAGCATACAGCTAGAGTAGATCTCTAGATGGTGACTTTTGTGTGTAGCCCGGCACAGAAGAGTAGATGTGAGTGGGGGTAAGATAGGAAACTCT
Source organism: Phyllobates terribilis (assembly GCF_046119375.1). NCBI lineage: Eukaryota > Metazoa > Chordata > Amphibia > Anura > Dendrobatidae > Phyllobates > Phyllobates terribilis. Next base: position 133,033,961 of record NW_027362770.1, on the reverse strand, counting down.
GGAGCTTGGGCTACTGCCTTGGTGTGATCTCAGTGGAAAAGCTTTGGCTGTCATTATACCGGTAATACGGGGCTCTGGGTGTCACTACTGTGAGTGGAGCAGGTGCTGGATGTAGCTCGCGACCCTCTCTCAGAGCTGAATGTAGCTCGTGACCCTCTCTCAGAGCTGAATGTAGCTCGCGACCCTCTCTCAGAGCTGAATGTAGCTCGTGACCCTCTCTCAGAGCTGAATGTAGGTCGCGACCCTCTCTCAGAGCTGAATGTGGCTCTCAAAGTTAGAAAGGTTGGGGACCTCTGTCCTATACTGATCCTCAACATTGGATCAGTATAGGGCATGTTCTGAGTTTTATCACAGATATGTATGATGCGCCCCCAGAGCCGTGGGGTACTCGGCAGCCGGGCCTATGGATGCTGGTGGGGGATATCACAGTGGCTGGCCCCATCCGTGGCCCAGGGCGGTCAACAAAAAGGGGGGGTTTTATTTATAGGGGATTTGTAAAGTTCGTGACGCCACCTGTGGATTGCGGCCAAAGGGAGCCGCCGCTGCGGAGCAGTCCTCTGAAGCTGATGGTACTGCAGCAGGGATGGTGTGGCTCTCGACAGGAAGAGCTAGCTCCAGGGCAGTGTAGGTGTTGTTGGTTGCGCTGGGCGTTGTAGTGCAGGGGGAAAGATGGTGCAGCTGAAATAATTGACGGAGCCAGTGCGGTGCAGTCATCCGAGTCTTTACTCACAGTTCTTATGTAAGTTCCACCAGCGCACTGTACGGGTGTCAGCCTCCCACGTCGCGCTGCGTTCACCAGACCGGGGGTTCAGCTCTTCCTCAGGTAGGTTAGGAGCACCTGACGGAACCCCGCTTTCTTGTGTTCCTCTCTAGACCGTCTTCACGCTGGGTCTTCTCCCTCCTGCCCCGCGCTCCCTCACTCTCAGTCCCGCTCGAGTGTTCTGAAGTCCCTCCTGTCTAACTGGAGTTACCGGACCTGCTTGACCCTCATGGAGATTAGAATGAGGCTTTGGCAACTGAACTATATAAGCCAGAAGCCTCCGGTTTTTCCAGCCGAGACCTGAAGTAACACGGCAGGTCCAGGGGCCGGTCCCCTTCTTGCGGCCTGATCCCTCTGTCTTCTGACAGATTCGGGGCGTACGGGTGCCGTCCTGCACTCGCCGTACCCCCTGGGATCCCTTCAATAGAACGGAGCCTTCCTCCTCTGCTCCCCTCCTGGGCCTCTAGCACTAGGCCCCACTTGTGGAGCAGAGCTCCTAAAGAGACTCTGCTCCCAGACTGACTGTCCTCACTCACTGAACTGTCTGTTACACCACCCTAAGATGGCTTCCCTTTATATATCTCCTACCATGGTGCTCCCCTAAACTGCTTCCTCCACCCACACCCACTACTGGTTCCCCCTGCCTTTGGGTTCCCCCCACTCCAGACAGGGACAGGGCTCAGCACTGTGCACATTCATCTTGCCCTTCCAGCCGGCCTGGAGCAGTGTAGTGTTGAATGTGGGTGTTGGGGTTCTGGGCAGCACTCCCTCCTTACCTGAGAGAAGGAGACAGTACCTCTGTGGCGACTGAACCCTCAGGGGCGCCACATATACGTGATTTCTAAGGATGTGTGAATGGACACGTTATGGGTCCAAGTGCGATCCTATAAAAAATCAGAGAGCACTCAGTCATTACACAAGGATGTATCAATGCACCTTTACGGAAGAAACTAGTACATGCTGTTCTTTTTTTTCTCACCGACAATTGGACCGAGAGAAAGACTTGATTTGAGAAAGGTTCTGTGAACTGAAATGTTGTATCTATCCATCCATCCATCCATCTATCCTGCTGTTCTATTCTATCCTTTCTTGCTCCTCTTTTCCAGTCATCCGATTACATCTTTGTGAGCAGCTTCCATAATTTCTCATCATTATTATAATAGTATTACCAGTTCCAAATCGTGCAAACATCAGGAAATGGAAACTATTTCCCTTAAAGCCACTTGTGGTAATGTGAAGATGACTGGATTTCCTCCAGAGAAGCTGAGCTGACTCTTTAATATATCAAACTTTTTTTTCTAGCAGCTTCCTAATAAATTGCAAAATAATAAGCACCACTCCCCAGCACAGGATTTTCACCTTTTACACATCCCCCAAGTGATACGTCAGAGAGTCAAGAACCTGATAAACTGTGTAACTTTGATACAATTGTAGTGTAAATATTAGGTCACGTTCAGTATTTAGTCAGTATTTCACATCAGTATTTGTAAGCCAAAAGCAGGAGTTGGTGAAAAATACAGAAGTGATGACGTGTTTCTACAAGCCCTGGCAAAAATTATGGAATCACCGGGCTCGGAGGATGTTCATTCAGTTGTTTAATGTTGTTGAAAAAAAGCAGATCACAGACATGGCACAAAACTAAAGTAATTTCATTAGGCAACTTTAGGGCTTTAAGAAACACTAAAAGAAATCAAGATTAAAAATGTGGTACTCAGTAAGGGTAATTTTTTTCAGACCAAGCAGAGGGAAAAAAAATATGGAATCACTCAATTCTGAGGAAAAAATTATGGAATCATGAAAAACAAACACACAAAAGAACACTCCAATACATCACTAGTATTTTGTTGCACCACCACTGGCTTTAATAACAGCTTGCAGTCTCTGAGACATGGAGTTAATGAATGACAAACAATACTCTTCATCAATCTGGCTCCAACTTTCTCTGATTGCTGTTGCCAGATCAGCTTTGCAGGTTGGAGCCTTGTCATGGACCATTTTCTTCATCTTCCACCAAAGATTTTCAATTGGATTGAGATCCGGACTATTTGCAGGCCATGACATTGACCTTATGTGTCTTCTTTCAAGGAATGTTTTCACAGTTTTTGCTCTATGGCAGGATGCATTATCATCTTGAAAAATGATGTCATCATCCCCAAACATCCTTTCAATTGATGGGATAAGAAAACTGTCCAAAATATCAATGTAAACTTGGGCATTTATTGAAGATGTAATGACAGTCATCTCCCCAGTGCCTTTACCTGACATGCAGCTCCATATCATCAATGACTGTGGAAATTTGCATGTTCTCTTCATGCAGTCATCTTTATAAATCTCATTGGAACGGCACCAAACAAAAGTTCCAGCATCATCACCTTGCCCAATGCAGATTCGCGATTCATCACTGAATATGACTTTCATCCAGTCATCCACAGTCCACGATTGCTTTTCCTTAGCCCATTGTAACCTTGTTTTTTTCTGTTTAGGTGTTAATGATGGCTTTTGTTTAGCTTTTCTGTATGTAAATCCCATTTCCTTTAGGCGGTTTCTTACAGTTCGGTCACAGACATTGACTCCAGTTTCCTCCCATTCGTTCCTCATTTGTTTTGTTGTGCATTTCCTGTTTTGGAGACATATTGCTTTAAGTTTCCGGTCTTGACGCTTTGATTTCTTCCTTGGTCTACCAGTATGTTTGCCTTTAACAACCTTCCCATGTTGTTTGTATTTGGTCCAGATTTTAGACACAGATGACTGTGAACAACCAACATCTTTTGCAACATTGCGTGATGACTTACCTTCTTTTAAGAGTTTGATAATCCTCTCCTTTGTTTCAATTGACATCTCTCGTGTTGGAGCCATGATTCATGTCAGTCCACTTGGTGCAACAGCTCTCCAAGGTGTGATCACTCCTTTTTAGATGCAGACTAATGAGCAGATCTAATTTGATGCAGGTGTTAGTTTTGGAAATGAAAATTTACAGGGTGATTCCATAATTTTTTCCTCAGAATTGAGTGATTCCGTAATTTTTTCCCTCTGCTTGGTCTGAAAAAAATGACCCTTACTGAGTACACCATTTTTTATCTTGATCTCTTTTAGTGTTTCTTATTACGTGTTATATTCATACACTGTTTTCATATTTATTGGGCTCCTACATTCAGCTTTCTCGGCTGTTCTGTTCTCTAGCTTGAGGAACATTGGGCATGGGTTTGACTCCAAGGTTTCCATAGAAAGTTGGCTTTCCATAATTTCTAGATACATTGTCCAGAAGGAAAATCAGGTTGACATCCCTGGCTTGGGTACCTCTAGATCCAAACCAAATATGACCTTTCTGCCTCCCCCCAAAGGTTTTAGTATACAAGAAGACACTAGTATTGTAAAAACCACATGTACACACAGAAATTTTTGCCATGACCACGCAATTGTGGTCCTTGTCTTTGGAGGTGGCATCAAGCGGTAATAACAGCATACGTGATCCGTTGCTACGCAGGTTCTACTCCATCCAAAACAGTCTTCTGAGTCTAAGGTAAAGACTTACCTTAGATTGTTTCGACGGGGACCGAATTAAGTTTTCCATTTTTTTTTCTTCATGTAAGTTGTATTTTCATATCTGTCCTGCCTCATCCAGAGGAGAGAGTCAACGTGAGGGTACTGTTCTGTCATTGCTCAGTGTAGATCCTCAGGCTTCAGCATTTTCTCTGCTTGAGGATTCTCCAGTGTTTTTCTCAGTTGACACTTTTTTCTCTCCTCTGGGGCTCATTTATGACGACCCCAATAAAGTTGCTATTGCTGAATCAATGAGCCGCAGGTTGGTTTAGGGAAATAGTAAGGTGGAGGACTATTGCTCTCTGTTCAGACTCTGGGCAGTGGAAACCTCCTGGAATGACCGAGCTCTCCGCAGTCAATTCAGCCAGGCTCTTTCTAGCCCCATGCAAGATATGATAGTTTATAGTCCCTCTCCGCTGTCCTTGGAAGAGGCCATGTCACTGACAGTGCATTTGGACTGACGTCTTAGGGATAGGAACACATTTGAGGGTGTTTTAGCAACTTCTTCCTCTCATCCTATTGAAGCTGGAGAACCCATGCAAATTGGGGCCTGCTGTTACAAATTGTGGCTCTGTGCTCCGACCTGGTAATGGAGTTGGTCCAGTAGGGCACTACTCCGGTCGCAAGGGCCGCCATTGCCCTGACCGGGGAGGTGGACTTACCACACGTGCAGGGAAATAGTCCCAAACTTGTGGAGCATTCTGGTGTTGTGGGATATGTGAGGACATGGAACGCTGTGCTCCTCACTGATTTCTCTGCCCAGGTAAGATGGGACGCTGTCTTCCCTGGTTGCCAAGCAACGCAGGACGTTGTTTTGTTTGGCAATGAACAATTGTGGGATTTTGTCAAGCCTGCTGTTGAAGCTAGCAGGGAGTGACTGTCTGGGGATGATTGGGAGGTAGTCAGCACCTGATCATTAGGCAGACTATATAATCCTGCTCCCGGCTCAGTCCTTTGCTGTTTATTGCAGTTTCCCATGTGCTTGGTGGTTTATGGTTTTAGCATTAGGTTTGCTATTACAGCAGAGTTTTCTCATTCTCTATTTTGGTTACACTTTCTGGGGTTCCTGCAGAGGTACTCACCTGGTTCTAGACTGGGCACCAGCAGTGTCAACAGACGCCAGCTGTCCGGAGACAGTGGGCCTGGGAAAGGCTCTGCCAAAGTCCCCCTTCCATTTAATGGGATCTGGGTGAAGAGTATTCCTGGCCCTTAAGGGCTTTCCTAGCTGGGCAGTTTGTGCCAAGTGCGTCTTTGGCTACACCTTTGCTAGTTTGGTGCCAGTCTTTTTGGGTCCCTCTTTGAAGCGCATATCACCTGCAGAGAGTTCAAAGAGGGAATTGAACTTGAAACACCTGCTCATTTCTGGCTATACTGCGGTCAAACGGGTCATGTAATGATTTATTGTTTCAGATACAATAATGAATTTCTCAAAGCTAAAGAGAAAGAGAAAAATCATGAATATGTAAGGACACTAGTTCTAAAGGTTTGAAGTTATCTCTCTTGCATACTACTGGATGTTTTTTACAAGTGTCTTTGGTTTTCAAATCTGGTTACCTCTACAATTGTTGACTGAAGTTTTGCCTTAGATCTCATTGACAGTGATTTTGCTATCAATTGTGGGTACACAGATTTAATGCTTGGTCATCCTATTCAGGTATCCCCAATTGGTAATTCTCCCCTTACCAAAAGTCATGTTACTTCTAAGGTTAAGAATGTGTGCATGAGAGTGGGAGTGTTACATACAGAATCTATTTCATTCATGGTATTTCCTCCCTTACCAGCTAAAGTTGTGTTAGGTATGCCCTGGTTGGTGAAACCCAATCCTACCATCAATTGGGAGACTTGCCAGGTTAAGTCTTGGGGGAATTTTTGTTTTTCCAGTTGTTTATAGAAATCCCTGGCAGCTATGAAATCTATTCTTCCAACATCTATTCTTGAGGATGTTTTTCTGAGACTGAATGTGAAGTTCTTCCCCCCGCATTGGTCATATAATTGTGCTATTGAATTCATCCCAGGGGCCAAATTGCCTAAATCTCGTCTGTTCAACCTCTCTTCATGAAAAAGATTCTTTGAAAGAGTACATTCAAAAAGAGTCTCTCCAAGGGTTACATAAGGCCCTGCACTTCGCCAGTCGCCGTATGTTTTTCTTTGTTAAGAAAAAAGATGGAGGTTTGCAACCTTGTTTGGATTTTAGAGAGATTAATAAGATTACTGTATGTAATCCATACCAATTACCTCTATTCCTGATCTGTTTAATCAACTAGACAGGGCCAGGTGGTTTTTGGATCTGAGAGGGGCATTTAAACTAATACATGTTTGCCAAGGTGATGAGTGGAAGACTGCCTTCAATACACCCGATGGTCACTTTGAAAATTTTGTGATGTCATTTGGTTTGACCAATGCTCCAGCAGTGATTCAGAACTTAAAAATTATATTTTTTCTTCTTTGGTAGGTAGATTTGTGGTGATATATCTGGATGATATCTTGATTTACTCAGGTTCTTGTGAGGAGCATTGGGAGCATGTTTGATAGTTGCTTCAGGTTCTTCGTGACAATCATTTGTTTGTCAATCTAGTGAAGTGTCGATTTGAGGTGCAGCAGATTAAGTTATTGGGTCACTTGGTTTCTGCTAAAGGTTTTCAGATGGACCCTGTTAAGGTAGAGGCCGTTCTTTAATGGGTACAACCAACTAATCTTAAAGCTTTACAGAGATTCTTAGGTTTTGCTAATTATTATTGTACAGTAAGTTCATTAAGAACTTTTCAGTCATAGTCAGACCTCTTACTGATATGACTAAGAAGGGTACTGACTTTTCATTTTGGTTTACTGAGGTTGTTGATGATTTTGCTGATTTCAAGACAGCCTTTTCTAAAGCTCCGGTCCTCAGTCATCCCGATGTTGATTTGCCTTTTGTGGTTGAGGTAGATGCCTCTGTGGGGAGTGCTGTTCTTTCACAGGAGAAAGAAGGTTATTTTTGTCCTTGTCCTTTTTTATCTTGGAAATTCTCACAAGCAGAGTCCAACTATGATATAGGTGGGAACTCTTGGCTGTTAAGATAGCTTTTGAGGAATGGAGGCATTGGTTGGGGGGGCTAGGCATAGAGTAACAGTCTTTACCGATAACAAAAATTTACTGCAAGTTGACGCCGCTAAGTACCTGAATACTAGTCAGGCCCGGTGGGCCCTCTTTTTCACTCGTTTTGACTGTGACATATTTCCCTGGTATCATGTAGTTTTGTTCTGAAGTTAGTGAGGTAGTGTTGGGTGCTCTGGGGATTAATCTTAGACAAAGCATTGTGGAAGGTCAGGATGGTTCAGAGGAGGGCTTGCCTTCCAGCAAGCTTTTTGTTCCATCCTCGCTTTGCTCTGATCTTCTTAACTAAGTGCATGACTGTGTGTTGGTCTGACATCCTGGTTCCTCTGCCACCTGGAGAGATGTTTCCAGGTCCTTTTGGTGGTAGAGTGCTCGAAAGGATATTGATGAGTATGTCCGTAAGTGCAGAGTTTGCACCATGCCTAAATCCTCTCACTAGGCCCCAGCAGGGTTTCTTTTGCCTGATGAGGTTCTGTCTCAAACTTGGACTCATTTGTCCATGCATTTCGTCATGGATTTGCCTAATTTTTGGGTTAATATAGTTGTATGAGTGGTGGTGGAACGTTTCAGCAAGATGGTTCACTTGGTCCCTATACTAAAATTGCCTATGGCTAAGAGTTTAGTTACATTGTTTATCTCTCACGTTGTTAGGTTACGGGGGTAGGGAACCATTTTTCTGCTAAGTGCCATTTGGATATTTATACCATACTTGGGGGCCGTACAAATTGCGAGCTAATTCCGCCTACTAAGTATGTTCTGACGCTGGCACTGGAGTCAGGACGTAATCTTTAATTTCACACACCTCAGCGTTCATAAGTGAACACTGAGTATGAATGCTCATAGAGCAAGCAAAAATGAAAGGGCCGGCAGCCATCAAAATACATCTGCTGGCCTAAGCCCTTCGGTCCCTGGGAATCTGCCTGAGGGCCAGATAAAAGGTCATCAAAGGCCTTAAAAGGCTCACTGGCCTGAGCTCCCCCACCCCTGGGTTACATGATGTTCCTAAAAAGATTATTTCTGATAGAAGGTGTGAAGACCTGTGGTCTTCCGTGGGCGTAACGCTACTCAGACAACACAGGGTGAGGGTAAAACAGTGTGGCTATACTTTATTGAACCACAAAGCGGACAATAAACACACAGAACAGTCCCAGAAAAATATCCCAGATGGTACAACATTACACAGTCTCACCCTTCCTTCTCCGCCTGCCTGGGATAGAACAGCTGCGACTTTGGAGGCTTCCAGGGCCAACTACCTCAACGAGTAACTCCCCGCTTCTGGCTTGCCCCCACAGAGAGCTGTTACCCTTAGGCTAGAATCATGTAGAAAAAATCTGTGTCTCTTTGGATGTCATGCTATCCATCTACTTTCCTGAAGGATGTCTTTCATTCTCCTTGTAAAGTCTTTCTCCAATCTCTGTTTCAAGACTGACTGTTACAGAAGCACATGTCCTTTTTAAGTACACATCCACAGGTCAAGGGTCATTAGTCACATGTCAGAGGTAAAGGTGCAGGGCTCAGCTATCATTGTTCGAGCTAACCTATATACATAGTTGGTATCACAGGGGCTGTTGTAAATAAAACATCTGGCTGGCTTTTAGTACAATTGGTCATTAGCATAGTAAACATGATTGTTTCCAAAGGAATAGAGTTTAACATTCAGGGTTATACAAATACAGGTCTGTTATTATTGACCAGACACAAATACACAAAGATAATATAGTATTTCTTTTGGATTAACAAATCTAAATGTCTGACTTATTAAGATTTTAGCCTGTATTATCACATTGCTCCCCCAATCTTAATTAGCCATACATGACAGGATCCAAATCATCCTTCTCCACTTATTGGAGACAGTTCATCAGCATGTCTTTAAGCACAGACATGAATGTAAGAGGTCTCACCTTCATGAGAACAAAACTTTGCATCATCCAGTTTCCTCAGAGCATATTCCATGTCTTCTTTCCAAATAAACTCCACACATAATTGAAGAAAACAGACAGGTATTTATTGCATCCACACATGCCGTCCTCGGCATCCTGTGGTTCCTGAATTAAATCCGATGAGTGTTGGTGGCCTGGTGTTCAATCCGTTGAAGCTGGCACAGCTCCTGTAGTTTATGTTTCTTGTTGCTGCTCCATATCCTCTCTGGTCCTCCTCCCAAGGCCGGGCTGGTGGGGTTGGACATGGTAGCATCTGAAACCCGCTTTGCATGCCTCACCTATGGTCTGCTGGGTCTGTCTACATGCCTCCCTGGTTGTGGAGGCCTTTGGACGGTGTCAGCAAACACCAGTCCCCTGCAGCTCCCCCATCTCTGCTGGGCTGAGTAGTATCCCACCGCTGCCACTAATATGTGAAGACCCGGGGTCTTCCGTGGGCATACCGCTACTCAGACAACACAGGGTGAGGGTAAAACAGCGTGGCAATACTTTATTGAACCACAAAGCAGACAATAAACACACAGAACAGTCCCAGCAAAATATCCCAGATGGTACAACATTACACAGTCTCACCCTTCCTTCTACGCCCACCTGGGAGAGAACAGCTGTGACTTTAAAGACTTCCAGGGCCGACTACCTCAACCAGTGACCCCCTGCTTCTGGCGGGCCCCCACAGAGAGGAGGTAGCAGCAAGCTTAGGAAGCTAGCAGTCCATCGAGGTACAAGGTCAGGAGACCCGAGGGACTCAACCTGGCCTCTCTGAGAATATCCATGGAGTCAGATGACCAACAGGTCCCAATCTGGCTTCTGCGAATGTCTCCGTGGGTTGCAGGCTACCGGTGGGTCCCTCCTGGCAACCCCAAACAACATATCCATGGTCTCTCTGATGGCCAAATGGAGCAAATCCGTATTTTTCCAGTCAGGGCTGTTATCTTTAGGCTAGAATCATGTAGAATACAAATCTGTGTCTCTTTGGATGCCATTCTATCCATCTACTTTCCTGAAGGATGTCTCTCATTCTTCTTGTAAAGTCTTTCTCCAATCTCTGTTTCATGACTGACTGCTACAGAAGCACATGTCCTTTTTAAGTACACATCCACAGGTCAAGGGTCATTAGTCACATGTCAGAGGTAAAGGTGCAGGGCTCAGCTATCATTGTTTGAGCTAACCTATTTACATAGTTGGTATCTCAGGGGCTGTTGTAAATAAAACATCTAGCTGGCTTTTAGTACAATTGGTCATTAGCATAGTAAACTTGATTGTTTCCAAAGGAATAGAATTCAACATTCAGGATTACATAAATACTGGTCTGTTCTTATTGACCAGACACAAATACACAAAGATAATAGAGTATTTCTCTTGGATTAACAAATCTAAATGTCTGACTTATTAAGATTTTTGGCTGTATCGTCACAGAAGGGTTCAGTTTATGGCTAGTTTTTGGCATTGCTTCTGCTCCAGATTAAGAATTAAGCTTTAATTCTCATTGTCAAGTTATCACTCCGAGACTAATGGTCAGACAGAGATAATGAACCAAGCATTAGAACAATATTCAGGTTGTTTAATCTAATCAAGAGGACTGGGTGTATTTTCTTCCTCTGGCTGAGTTCGCTCTCAATAACTGCAACGCCACTGCTACCGGTACTTTGCCTTTTTTTTGTTGTGGGGGTTTTTTATCCAATTTTTGGAATTTTTTCTTGTTTGCAGTCTGCGGCCCCAGAGAAGGAAAGATATTCTTCTCATTTGATTAAGGTCTGGGGACAGGTTGAAAAAAGGTCTTTTGATAACTTGCAATCGGACCAAGAGAACTGTGAACCACAGAGGTAGGAGGGCCCCTGTCTTTATGGTGGAAGATTTTGTTTGGCTATCCTCAAAAAATCTTCACCTTAAAGTTCCATTAAGGAAATATGCTTCTAAATTTGTTGGCCCGTATAAGGTAATTAAGATCATTGATCCTGTGATGGTCAAGATCCAGCTCCTGGTTGCGTGGAGGATTAATAATTCCTTCCATTCCTCTCTTCCTAAAAAGTTTGAGGGGACACCAGGACATCATTGAGATTGACTTGAAGGAAGACAAGGAGTAGGAGGTGGGACTAGTTTTGGGTTCCAGTCATGTCAAACGTCGACTGCAATATCTCGTTAAATGAAGGGGTTTCGGTCCAGAGGATGATTTCTGGGTTGATGCGGAGGATTTGCACTCGGATCACCTAGTGAGGGAGTTCTGTCAGTGGTTGGGGATCTCAATGGGTCTGGTGGCCCCTCGAAGAAGAGGGGGTACTGTCATGCGTCTGGGTTCGAACCCTTGAGTCTGTGCTTTATGGTCAGCTTCTCTGTCCGCCGAGCCACAGCAGATACATCTTTTCTCTGGGTGTTTAATTTTTGCTATCCTTGCTTCCGTCTTTTTAGGATAACAGGTGTTTTCATTTGTCTGCCTTATCACCTTTTGAGTGAGGCTTTCTATACCTTCCCCCTGCTGGTATTTCCTGTTGGCTATAGTCTCATTTGGATTTCAAATGCTGTAGTTTAAGCCAATCAGTGAAAGACCAGCTAGGGTTTATCTCTTTGCTGTTTATGTTCTTTACCCTGCACCATCTTCTGTTTCTTTTTAGGAAGTAGGCGGCATATTTTCTAAACAGTATGTACTTAATCCTTTATTTTGTATTTCTTGGTTTGCTTTACCCATTCTGGGATCTCTTTCTATTACAGCACACTTTCCCTTCTGTAGGTTATTTACACTCTGCTCTGCCCTCCAGTTCTTTAGGAGGAACGTGAAGTGCTCAACCGTCTTTCAGCTAGCATAGGTCCGAGTTGCCATCATCCAGTCTGTGGTTAGGGGCTATCTCGGCTCACGCAGAAACCACTAGAGACTGCGGGGTCTGGCTCTCTAGTCTGTACAGGATCTGGCAGGGTCAGTGCTAAGCGCTTTGCAGAGGGACCCAGCAAGACTGGCACCAAACCAGCAAAGGCGCAGCCACAGAGTCACTTGGCACAAGCTGCCCAGCTAGGCGAGCCCTTGAGGGCTGGGAATACTCATCACCCAGCTCAGTTAATGGAACAGGAACTTTGGCAGAGCCCTTCTTAGGCCCACTGTCGCCGGACAGCTGGAGTCTGGTGACGTGGCTGGTGCCTAGTCAAGAACCAGGTGAGTACGTCTGCAAGAACCCCCAGTAAGTGAAACCAGAAGAGAAAATGAGAAAACCCCTGAAAAAATAGCAACACTAAAGCTAGCATCACTCACCACCATAGGCACAAAGGAACTGCAATAAACAGCATGGGACTGAGAAGGGAGCAGGATTAAATAGCCTGCCTAATGATCAGGTATTGAATACCTCCCAATCATCTGCAGACAACCACTCCCTGCTAGTTTGAACAGCAGAATGGACAACCTCTCACCACTGCATACTGCCAGACAGAGAAGCTTTCTGCATTGCCTGGCAACCAGAGAAATCAGTAAGAGACATGGCGTCCCTCATTCTCACCCATCCTACAACACCAGAATGTGATTGTCCCATTCTTATGGAACATCTCCGTGCACGTGTGGCGCCCTGCTGCGCATTGGTGCCACAGAACCCAGAAGGGTGCATGGATGGACTTCTCCAAAAGAGGCCTTCACACATTCACATACCTCCACCCTACCACCTCAGACCAGCAGAGGGAGCCCGTTAGAGATATATATATAGGGAGGGTGGAGCCAGGCAGCTCAGCTTAGTTGGAGTTAGTCTCTCAGACACAGGGACAGAGCTCAGAGTTGAGCAGAGAGCGTGCTGACGCTCAGAGAGCAGTGAAGAGGCAGCGAGCTGGCTGCTGTGCTTAGGCGAGCCAAGGCCTACAGCATGTGTGAAGGCCTAGTGAGGGCCTTGAGTGGGCCGAAGGCGAGAGGAGAAGGAAGAAGTAGCGAGGGGGCAGAGGAGCATACCAGGCTCACCCCGATATATATACCGGACACCGGGTCTGCGCCTACAGGGACCCTTGGAGGACTACAGGTCCCAGGTTCACCAAACGCTGACTACAGTACCAGGGCTAAGAGTCACGGAGGCCCCAGCATCCAGGGAGAGTGATCTCCAAAGAGAACGTCCTACCACCAGGTCAGCAGGTGCAAAGAGAGACAGTAACCAAGCTAGGCCTAGCTCCAGGCAGGTCAGAAGCTTAGAGAATAAAGTAATGGATCAGGAGGCCCTATACCCGCTCACTGGGGAGAGTCCAAAAGTGTGCCTTTCGCTTGGAGTACCCTGGACCGTGCCTGCAACATTACCTGTAAAGGAACTGAAGCTTACCCCCGTGTGAGTGTCCGTCTTTCCTCTGGGACCGTCCTGCCGTCTCCCCCCTGCACCACCATTCATTACACCCCCACGCTGCCCTGGAGCTAGCTCTCCCTGTGGAGAGCCACACCATCCCTGCTGCCGTAACACCAGCTCCAGAGGACTGCTCCGCAGCGGCGGCACCCCTTAGCCGCATTCCACAGGTGGCATCACAGACACTTAAATCCCCTATAATAATTCCCCTTTTATTGACCGCCCTGGGTCACGGACCGGGCCAGCTACCGTGATATCCCCCAGCAACCAGAGGCCCGGCTGCCGAGTACCCCACGGCCCAGAGGGCGCATCACACGTATAGTAGCTCAGCCTCCAGGGTCAGGACAATGGCGGCGTCTGTGACCAGAGTAGCATAACACTGGACCTGCTTCATTCCCAGGTGGGAGCACAGAGCCATGATACCTAACAGTTAGTTACAGTTTTTAGGATGTAACATATTTTCCCATGTGAGTTGCTTCACTATCGTAACATCAGCAGAAAGCCCATACAAGCCCTTTAATGGAAAATCTGAAACATGTCGACCACCTATTATGTTGTATTTACAATATTAGTGTTTAGTAGTGTTCCAATACTTTATGGGCAAAAAAGTCCTCCAAAGGGAAAGACACTCTTTGCAACAACTCCATCACTTCCAAATACATGACCTCCCTGACCTAGGAACCTCCATCTATGAACACATAGTTCCCTTATAGCAACAACCTTTGTAAAAGTTTTTAGATAATAAAAATATAATAAAAAATACAACTGTGCCTTTAAGACACTAATTGGTTCACAACATAATGCAGTGGTTTGGAAAAAGTGACAGATTTGTATGAGCCGTGTTATAATTGAAACCATTCTGATTATTAATTATAATTATGCAATACCAGATACAGAATATTGTCATATGTGATTGTAACATGCAGCATCTCATTGTTCTGGGACATGTTGCTGCAATGCATCGATATAATAATTATGACCTATATAAAACAATACTGTCAACATGCTGGGGTGAGATTTATATGGCTAAGGGCTCGAGCAGACCGCCGTCGATTCTCTCATCCAAAAGAATCGGGCCCATTATGCAAATGACACTCTGATCAAACTTTGGTCAGAGTGTGACCATAGTGTGATCTGATTCTCTCGGATGAAAGAATCGGAGGACACTGTGAGGACAAGATGGAGAACAAAATTTCTCCATCTTCTCCATTGTGTTAGTGCATGGAATTTGGACTGAAATCAGATGACATCTGAAAAGCATTCTGATGGTTTCCATTAACTCATTGACATGCATCGCCGAGTGCAATCTGAATATCGGATCAAATTTGGGAATGCTGTGATTTTTTCCTCTGACAGACTATCTGAGAAAAAAATTGGACACGTGCGCGGCCCCATAGATTAACATTGCTCCAAGTGCGATCTGATGTTTTGTTGGATCACACTTCGACCGATAATACAATCGTCTGCACAAGCCCTAAATGTGCAACACCTGTCTTAAAGAATTAACCCCTTTGTCTAGAATTCTCCTTTACAAACGTCAGTTATGATCAGTTTGAAGGAAAGACATCACCCACATGTACAAGATGGATTTTGTAAGAGGGTTTTAAATGGGTTTGCCACCCTCTTACAAATATCACAGTGGCATTGTGAACCCTCATTGATACCTGGATTGAACCATGCTTATGGAATGTTAATGTTAATATCTGTTTTCATCTGTAATGTAATCTTTTATTATATGAAATATGTTGATGTGATTGCTACGACAATTGTGCAACAGATCCAGTGAAGTGCTGCGTGTGTGATCAGGGATTTGTGCATGAATACATTCTGAAGTAGATGTGCCCCATGTCTAACATGTCCAAACAGAGTACCACTGAGTAGCAGGAGTGCTGTCTAAATTAATGTATACAGAGCACAAAGAGTTAACATACTGAGCTGCGTGAAATGCTGAATCATAGAAAGTGTGGAGCTAGCATTTGCATGTTTGCCTATGCCTCCTGGGTGAACAGAGAGTTGTGTTGTGTTGTTTTTGCTGGAGCTGAGAAGGATTTGCTGACAAGCTGCAGGAAGATGCAAGTAAGAAGCCCAGATAGGAATCTAGCAAATATCAGGTGAATAACACTTGCCAACACTAGGTTAGGGCCAAAATAGAGGCTCCATCCTGCACTGCAGTCAATGTAGTCTATCCTTGGAGGAAAATATCAGCTCTCCTGGATGAGAGAGCCACCATTTCAGAAAAAGAGTATGGATTGCCAACATCGTGAGGAGCACAGAGGCATTTCTGAAAAACAACGCAAAGATTAGCAGCCATAAGAGCTAAGATTAGGCATGGCATAGGGGAGTATAGTTACTTTTTCATGACTGGGGATCGCCACACAAGAAGCATTTGAGTGCTGAAGCCTCGGTGTGAAGAGAAGTACCACATCAGAAACAGTCAGAGACAAGTGCTTGTTGTGAGGAACTAGAAAAAAGAGAGGGGTCGCTCACTGGTCTATTCGGGTGCTCTGAAGAAAAGAGTAATCTCAATAGCAAAAAGAACTTCGGCACTCCATACATGAAAATATAAGAAATATTGTATCTAGACTAATGTCACTTTGAAAAATGAAGGTTTTTTGCGCATAATTTGGCCAATTTATGTGTGCCCATCAACCATGACAAGGTCACCTTCGTATGATGGGAAACTACGCTATGCTACCACTGGATATGCCACTCTTGGGCTGTAAGCCTGTATGGACAATATGTCTTTGCTTGGGCTTTTAACCTACAATGTATGGGCTGGTAGAGCTAGTTAAAACCACCTGTGACTGAATGGGAGGGACACATGGTCAGAAAAAAGGCTGTCAAACTTCTAATAGTGTGAACACGTACCTGCTGCAATGCTCCAGGAGCGGGATCCCAAAAATGATTAATAGAAAAAAGAGAGGGGTCGCTCACTGGTCTATTCGGGTGCTCTGAAGAAAAGAGTAATCTCAATAGCAAAAAGATCCCGCTCCTGGAGCATTGCAGCAGGTACGTGTTCACACTATTAGAAGTTTGACAGCCTTTTTTCTGACCATGTGTCCCTCCCATTCAGTCACAGGTGGTTTTAACTAGCTCTACCAGCCCATACATTGTAGGTTAAAAGCCCAAGCAGAGACATATTGTCCATACAGGCTTACAGCCCAAGAGTGGCATATCCAGTGGTAGCATAGCGTAGTTTCCCATCATACTAAGGTGACCTTGTCGTGGTTGATGGGCACACATAAATTGACCAAATTATGCGCAAAAAACCTTCATTTTTCAAAGTGACATTAGTCTAGATACAATATTTCTTATATTTTCATGTATGGAGTGCCGAAGTTCTTTTTGCTATTGAGATTACTCTTTTCTTCAGAGCACCCGAATAGACCAGTGAGCGACCCCTCTCTTTTTTCTATTAATCATTTTTGGGATCCCGCTCCTGGAGCATTGCAGCAGGTACGTGTTCACACTATTAGAAGTTTGACAGCCTTTTTTCTGACCATGTGTCCCTCCCATTCAGTCACAGGTGGTTTTAACTAGCTCTACCAGCCCATACATTGTAGGTTAAAAGCCCAAGCAGAGACATATTGTCCATACAGGCTTACAGCCCAAGAGTGGCATATCCAGTGGTAGCATAGCGTAGTTTCCCATCATACGAAGGTGACCTTGTCGTGGTTGATGGGCACACATAAATTGGCCAAATTATGCGCAAAAAACCTTCATTTTTCAAAGTGACATTAGTCTAGATACAATATTTCTTATATTTTCATGTATGGAGTGCCGAAGTTCTTTTTGCTATTGAGATTACTCTTTTCTTCAGAGCACCCGAATAGACCAGTGAGCGACCCCTCTCTTTTTTCTATTAATCATTTTTGGGATCCCGCTCCTGGAGCATTGCGTACGTGTTCACACTATTAGAAGTTTGACAGCCTTTTTTCTGACCATGTGTCCCTCCCATTCAGTCACAGGTGGTTTTAACTAGCTCTACCAGCCCATACATTGTAGGTTAAAAGCCCAAGCAGAGCCATATTGTCCATACAGGCTTACAGCCCAAGAGTGGCATATCCAGTGGTAGCATAGCGTAGTTTCCCATCATACGAAGGTGACCTTGTCGTGGTTGATGGGCACACATAAATTGGCCAAATTATGCGCAAAAAACCTTCATTTTTCAAAGTGACATTAGTCTAGATACAATATTTCTTATATTTTCATGTATGGAGTGCCGAAGTTCTTTTTGCTATTGTTGTGAGGAACTGTCACACGGTAACTAAATGAGTAAGCTGCAAGAATGTGCAAGCTGCCATGAGCAAGGACAGGGACCAGCTTTCTGCACTCTGTATGCGTGATGTTCCGCACTGTGAATGAGACAAAGAGTTATTTCTGTATGAAGGATGTGCTGCCGAGCTGTTTTCCAGGAGACTGTCAAAAGAATAAGCAAAGTGTCACCAGTGTTAGCTCATTGCTGTGTACCAACCATCTATCATTGTTCAAGCCTATTATCTTGTAAAGAGCCTTTGTAACCATTAAGCTTGTTGCCTCTCAGTGAGTAAAATCTGCATGAACTTTTGCTAGTATCTATCTGCTTTATTTTCACCATCCCTGAGTGGGGATACCACTCTGTCCAAAGAAGGCCAGTGCATCCATACTATTCAAAGGGCATACCACACCACATAGAGTTCATCTTGCAAAATCATAGATACAGGTCCTGTTCCTTCTTGGAGGGCAGTCTAGTCAAGCTCAACCAGTCCTGCATACCGTTATGTGGTGTAACCTCTTTAGAAGACTTGTGAGAGATGATTCCTGTGACTGTGGGCTTAAGAACTAAAGAACTCATGTCTTGGATGGAAAAAAAGATGTAACTATAATGGGTGCAGAGATTACAGTGACATCAGGGCCCTGTAGCCTAGAGGCACCCATAAAGGTCCATGGGATTCATATGGGTAGACCAATACTGCGGTATTGAAGATCCATGATAATTTGGAGATCTGTTAGAGATTTTGCATTGGGGCTCACGAACTTCAAATTATGGAGAAGAAGCTAAGCAAAGTGATACCCTGGGGTACATGTGTTATTGCCCAGAACTGAGAACTATAAGCCATGCCTGATCAACAAGATCACATTTCTACCCATTATACTTCTTCTTCCATTCGTCCTCCTTGCACTTTGTGAACCTGTTATTTTGTAACCAGTTTTACTCTGTGTTCTGCTCCAAAACCTATGGTAAAAACCAACTAATCATTGGAATACGCCTTACAAGCTGCATTTTTCTCTTCCTGTGCTTCGCAAACCTGTTCCAACTGGAACTAGCTCTCGACTTGTTGCTCCACTTTTGCAGGTTTCAGCTGGGTCTGATATCCTAATATGTAAATGCAAGCAGCTGTAATTAATCCTACAGGATTCTAGATGATTAAAAGTAATCCAAAGTAGTAGCTAACCTAACAAATAATGTCATTACCACATGTGATCTCTGGCTCTTCCTTCAGGTTGCTAAATTCATTTTCAACAGGAATCTGTAATAGTTGAGAGTCCCAACTTGAGACTTCTCTATATTATTTAGAGTGGAGAGCTACTTACAAAAGCAACTGAATAGCCACCATGTAGTACTACTTGTCCCCTGCATTGGAGGCTGCAGGGCACATGTTCTGTTGACCACAAGCTTCCTACTGTGGAAAAAGGTGTTGGGATGCAGTATGTCGGGACTTGCAATGCCATCCCAGATGAGACAACCCAGCCAATGCAAACTTGTCAACTATCCTTGATTGTATGGAAGTTTCCGAAAAGGAAAGCAAATCTCCAGCTGAGAAGTGCAAGAAGCTTATAGATGGCTACAAGAAACATTTGTCATCAATGCCAAAGGGTGTGTGTGTAACCAAGCATTAATTTGGGGTGCCTTTATTGTTGTACATGCTGTTTATTCTGTTTTTTCTTTGAAATTGCAACATGGAAGTTGAAAAACAATGTTTTATTGTTGTATTACTTTGGACCACTAATTAAAAAATCCTGTGGATATAACTTTGGTACATTTCCATTTATTTCTGAAGATATTGTACAGTCTATGAAAAAAATGCAGGGGTGCCAATAATGGTGATCAGCACTGTATGTGTGGCGCCCGTGTGTAGCGCCACAAAATGCCTGCATGTGTGATATACTTTTATATGTATTGCCAGCTATGGTAAGGGCTGGTTTCTCTGCTGGGAAAACTGCATCCACCCATTGTACCCGATCCCTTACTGGAGGATTATGCACTTTTGCCTGATCTTGGAATTATGCATGATCCCTCGGGGGGGGGAGAGGAGGGGCTTCTGAGCAGTGAAGATGTGAGAAGTAGCAACATGGAAGTCCAGATGAAGAGGAGCAGCCTGCTCTCTTCAAGGACACGCTTCAGGAGGAAGGGTATCAGTCCCTAGAGCCACAGAGACTTTCAGAATCCGTGGTGAAACTGAGAGACTGCTTTGTCTTCATATAACAAGCAGTAAAGTGCTTTGTCCGGGAGCTCAGCAGCGCATTGAATCAGGGACACTACTGCAAGAGAAAGTAAGTGTTCTCCACAGAATTCGAGCTGCCTGCTCGTCGGAAGGGATCATGGATCCAGTACCTGTCTATCCTGGATCCACGGGGTCCAAGGAATCTTTTGCCAGAGATATGATTAGCAGCAGGAAGGCTACACTACATCACAGCAGAGAAACTGAACCCTCAGGCTATGTGCCCACGTTGCGGACCTGAAGCATATTTTTTACGCTTCTCCCTGGCGGGAAAATCGCATGCGGATATTACATGCGGTTTTCCCGCCAGGTAGAAGCGTTTGTGAGGTGTCTTTGCATGCATTTCCGCATGCGGGTTATCAAGCACTTCTCCAAGCATCACTTGGAAAAGTGCTTGACAACTTGTTCAGAATGGTAAAAAATAAAAAAATAAACTTTATACTCACCTTCTGATGCATTCTCTGCCCCGTCCGGAGGCTTGAGCGGCTCACGCTGTTGTGTGCAGGACCTGCGGTGACGTCATTGAGTCATGTGGTGGGTCACATGACTCAATGACGTGGCAGGTCCTTCAGACAACAGCGCGACGGAGGGAAAACATCAGAAGATAAGTATAAACTTTATTTTATTCTTTTTTTTACAGGTTCTTTGGTACCCAGGTCTGGATGAGAGTCTCCTCTCCTCCAGACTTGGGTACCATCCGCACATTGATTCCGCTGCGCTTCCGCAAAATTAATGAACATGCTGCGGATTTTTGACTGCAGCATATACGCTGCGGAAAAATCCGCAGCATGGGCATTGACATTGCGGAATGCCATTGGGGACCATGGGGTGCGGATATACATGCGTTTTACAAGCGTTTACGCTGCGGAAATTCCGCAGCATATACGCTTGAAAAACGCTACGTGGGCACACAGCCTCAATGTGCAGGTCCGACCAAAACCCTTTGTGTGAGTTGTATGGAACCTTCTGGAACTGTTTGCAGAACTTCAGTAAAAGGTATAAACTGATTATTACCCCATCTAATGCTGATTATTCTCTGCTGCACCATCCCTGTTCCAACTCCCCTGAGAGCCATCCCTGGTTGGGAAGAGTTAATTATCTGGCACTGTTCATCACCACCTAACGCGCAGGGACCTTCATCAGTTGCAGCCATACCAGGCCGAACATCCCAACTGGCGTCACAAACCTTATAATTATTTTATTATTAACCCCAAAATTGACAAAGACTGTCGCACTCCACAGGTTGGGCCGGACCAGCACTCGGACCGCCATGCACCAGTACCGTTACCGCAGTGGCCGGCTGGGGCGGCACATATGCCTACCACTGGCTGATGGCTCAAATTGGGTATGAAAATTAGAGTCTGTAAAGGATCAGATTGTCCACCTTAGCTTTACTAGTGAAGACTAGATGGTCACGCAATCTGTTTATTTAATAACTTGTAAAGTTATTATGAATGCACTTAACATCAGTACAATGGCCATAATATCTGCTCTACCCATGAACAAATATGTCAAAAATAAAACTCCCAGCCTAATCCTTCCAACTGAAAGAAGATCAAATGTCCAGCATTTTCGAGTGTTATATGATACTGATGATTTCCACCATAAACCTTTTATGATAATGTATTTCTGGAGAACATCCAGTCAATGTGTCAGTATACCACAAACTATATTATAAAGTGATTCGAGTAAAGTTGGGCACCCAGAACTGGGCATCTCAAAAGCTGAAAAACAGAAATACTCTTAATGAAGTGATCTGGCTTTGGATCCATTATGTGATCTAAAGGCGAAAATATTTCCAAAAATTATTTATTGAAGGTGTAAGTCTATAACATATAATTCTTTCCTTGTCCGTAAGCCTCGAAGGAGTCAATGTGGCATTATTAGCCATCATAATTGGAGCCTACTTGTCTTGGAATGGTCCATTAGAGCTGTTGAGCTTCAAACTCCATAGGTTCCACCTGCTCTAAAAATTACACCTTACTGTTCAAATCCCCAATACCTGGTCTGTATATACACATCATGGAAAGCCTGCTGAGATCCAAGCTTAGCCTCGCCAAGTCTAATGGTTTTGCCACAGCACTCATTGTACTGGCTCGAGCTCCTTCGGTATTTAGAATTCACTTATTGCTAATCTAGGGAGTTACCTGCTCGGTTCTCCAATAGGTATTCAGTACCGTTAACACCTTCAGTCCTGCAGAGGTACAATACTTGAACAGACATCATACGTAAGTGCTAGACCAGTGTCTGGCTTTACATAGAGACGGGTTGGCAGAGGTCCAGCAACTTACTCCTTCCATCAGGCGGTTTCAATCAGTCTGGGGGGAAGACAATATGTTCTTATGATTACAGCATCTGGTCTGGCTCAGCCAGAGAGGAAGCGGAGGAAAAACCCTTAACCCCTTCCTGCCAATGTCACACAAAAGCCAGGTCTTTCCCCAAGACTCTATTCACTTGGAATCCTGGGAAGGGTTTCATTATACTACTCTGCTCAAAGCGTATAGAACACCCGGTGGGCTTTCTGAGAGTCAAGTCTTTAGGCAACGTTCCCAAAATCAAGTCCCACATGGCCTTATACCTAGTAGTACTTGTTTCTTCCAAAAAAAATGAATGTAGGTAGCAATGACATATGGAAATATATAAAGAAACAACTGCACACAGTTCTCAAATTAGTTCCGGAGATACTATGCTTTCGGAAGTTTTTTGACTTATTTGGTTATTACTGTAGCCCAATAGTCCTGAACATATAACTAAAACCACAAGAGAAGTAAAGATGCATTTTATTCTAAAGAAAATCCCTTTGGGGCACATATGAAGAAAAAAAAGCTACCTTTAAAGATCATTAAGTTACTACCAAAAACAAATGTCAGTAGATTAATGGATGCCTGGTAGACTTGTGAACTCTGACCTAAGAAAAGATTGGCTCCTTAGCAGTAATTACTAAGAATTTATAACTGACATGGTATCATAGTCAAAAATCTGTGTATTTAGCAGTAGGACTGCAGACGCTAAAAATCCTAGGATAAAACATGAAAGGGGGTATTCATCAAGACTTCACATTGGCCCCTTATAGGGCCAGACCGCCAATCACCCTACAAAAAAGTGACATCAGATGAAATGATTTCTAAGCAAATAGGACATGTGTTGCTGATACAATTGCTCTTAGAATATCACTTTATTGCAGGCTCTGTAAGCAGGATATCAAACAACTGCCAATCGGCTTCTTTATAGTAAATCGGCGGTCGTTTCGTGGTTACAGGGTGAGGAGTGTAAATGCTCTCTTACTTTTCGTAGGACAGTCTTGGTCAGAAAAGATGCATCAAACTTATTAAAGGGTTATTCCTTTCATTAAAAGTTATCCAGAGCATAGTGATAACTTGCGATAGGTGAGGGCCCGACTGATGGTACCCTGAGAGGTAGGATCACAAATGTAAGGTCAATCAAGTTTAGGTAGACCACTGACTTAAGGCAAGTGATCTCTAAGCTGACTTCCTGCGGATAAATCCTTTATCTGCTGTAATCATAACAAACTCTTCCTCGGTGTTGTTTACACTACAAACGCTGCTGCAACAGAGTGTATCTTCTCTTCAAGCAAGTAACCAGTTTGCCTGTTCACCTCTGCTGCCTATGTCCTTGCCAAGACCATCTGTCTGCTGATAGAATGCAACTCTATCGTTAAACATTTGTTTGCTGCAAGTCCTGGACTGACTATACATCTTCAGTTCCTGTGAATGTTTACTTTCTTTGTTTTGTATCTACTTTTGTTTCCTACTCCGCGTATCTGCCTTCCATCCAGCTTACCCTCCTGTCCTGATCGTCCTTGATCCACCTGTCATCTGGCAATTTCTTCCTGGTGTGCCTTCACCTCTGGACCGTGTTGTTCACCCTGACCTATGGCTTAGAGAATCCACCTAACAAGCTAAACCCATAACAAATAGTATGCATGTTCGACTCATAAGGTTCCTTTGATTACATGGTGTCAAGGTATAATAAAACTACTTTAGGCCTGGGTTTGTTCAGGAAACCCATACTCTACAACAGAACTTTTTGAGTTTAACCATAGGGCTTCCTTATGAGGACCATTATGTATTACTCATAACAGAATGTATCTCGCTTTGGTGGACACAGCATGTCTGAACTTTACATGGGTAATCCATCAATTTTAATAATGATTAATTTTTCATGTGCTGTATGGACAATGAATACTTACAGATAAAAACTAAAAGTTGAGGGTCACACCAGTTGGACAGTCAATAATTAGCCTATCCTTGGGCTAATCTAACAAAAAGGAGTTGTCCAATGCTTCCAAGTTCATTAATGCCTATTCATTTCTATTACATTGTAATTGTTCTTTCTGCAGTAGGACATGGTGTTAGGTCCATTGGGTCCATAGGAGCTGTGTTTTGCCAGATGCCAGCGGTAATATATAGCCATTAGCCAGTGGTGGACAAAGACCGAAAAGGGCCCCTGTGCAAGAACAGTATATAGGTCCTTTGTAATCCAATAGTTCTGCTATAACAGAAGCTCCCTGTTGCTTTGGTGGTGGAAGTGGGCCCCCTTATCCCTTGGGCCTCGGGCCATTGATATGTCCACCCCTACCATTAGCCAACATCCAGCTGCAACAGACAAGAACAGAGCTACCACCCAATCCCTTCCGTATAACTCCATGATAAGTAGAGATTACTGGGTGCCAATGTGTTTCTTTGGCAGTTGGGGTGTCACATAGGCCCCAAATTTCTCCCCACAAAAATATATTTTTCATTAAAAAAAAACATATTATTTCTTAATAGCAGAAATAAAAAACTATATTGTATGACTAAATACCGAAGCCCTACCAAGCTGTGAAAAAAAGACAATTTTTACACGTGCTTCAAAATTGTGCCGAAAAACCTACAAACTGTCCTGCAAAGCTTCTTTACGGATACATCCATTGAAAATTAAAACGTTATGGATCTCATAGTGTGGCAAAACAAAAATGTTTTTTTATTTTATAATTTTTTTTTTACAATAAAGAATATATAAAAGGAAAAAGGGACAGAAACACACAAAAGGCATAATAAACTACATCATTAAAGAAAAGAAAACAAGACAAGAAATCTTCCCACTAATTTTTTTTTTTCATAAAAAAAAAAATTTTGCTTAAGAAAAGGTACTAAAACCTAAAAAGAATATGAATTAATAATTTTAATTGAAAGACCACTCCTATTAGTACCCTAAAAGTATTATATAGCAGTTTATGGTTGATGAGGCCAGTGCAAGAAGCCATGAATTACTCTCAAATCTTAGAATATCAATATATAGAGCTATTCAAAACAATAAATGTAAGGATTATTTCAAATAAACCATTATGTAGAAGGAAATTCACATATCCACCTTAAAGACGAAGGCAATTAGGGCCCCGTTACCTGATAAGATCACCCTCCAGTCCACAAGTAATGTAATACCGGGCAGAGCCGTCTGGCATCTCACCACTGATTGGTATGATACATGGTCCACTTGAAGACACCAAGGACAGATCTGAGGCATCAGAGTAACGTGTCAACTTACAAAAATACTTTCTGTGTCCAACTAAAGTGTTCTGATATGCGGTATCAGGCTGCAGGAAGATCACAGAGGATTACGTTCAAGGTCAATGCATCTAAATGTTGTCCGGTTGATGTAAGGTCATCATTTTCCAATAAAAGCCCCAAAAAAGGGACTTTAAGGCCAAGGATGGGCACTGCCTTTTTTTTGGAATTGCAGCAGCCAAATCGCAGAAAATTTGGACAAGCCAAAAAGAAAGATACTTGTTATTTCTGCTAAAAGGGGTCTTCTCAAATTTAAAGATAATCTTCTATCCATGGTATAGGGCATAACTTCTCGATCGCTGAGAGTCGGACTGCTGGGATCTGAACTGATCCCGAAAACCAGGGCTCTGAAAAGCTCTGTGTGAATGGAGTGGAGGACAATCATGCACACCGCAAAATTTATTCTTAATAGGAGTGCTGAAGGCCAGCTGAGTATAGTTGGTCCCCTTGATGATCGGCCAAAGCTCCATTCACCCAGGGTTCTGCAGAATCAAAATCGGTTGAGTTCCCAATGGTTGGACCCTGTGGGATCAAGAAGTTAACCACAATCCCAATGGTGGCATTTTGACTAATTTGTCCCTTCTTTATTATGTTTTTTAGGAGGAGGAGTTGAGAAAAAGAAGCAATTCCGGCATTGTTACTTTTTATTTCTTACAAACTTTACTGTATGGGCCAAATAATAATTGTATAGCTTTGCTACCAATTTCGATTATGTGAGTTCTTTGACTTTTATTTTTTTTCATCAAAAAGCATTGGTTGCAAATATTTCATTTTTTTTTCCTTTTTCCTATTTTCAAATATTATTTTTATAATCTCATTTAGCGATTTGAAACTTTTTGAAAAAAGTTTGAAAATTCTTCCATATTACAGTGTATAGTGTCCGATACTCCAGCAGAGCCTAATGGATGTATTTAGATGACAAACTTGGGAGGTCTCTTTAGACCCTCAGCTGCCATGACATTGGGGGGGCTCCATTAAGGGATTCCTACCTTTGTCTAATCACTTAGATGATATGGTTGCTATTGACCATGACATTTAAAGGGAGCCCATCATCAGAAAATGACCTTTTCTTTAAATCAGGTTTTAGTATTAAACATATTTTTTTTATTTGTTGGGATTTTTTTACATATCACAATCTGTATTAAAAATGAAAAAAATAAATCTTGAACTTTTCACGCTGGATACTTTTTTTTTCAGACTTTAACTTCCTGTTGTTTCAGGAAATAACACATATACATTAGCCACAATGCTTGGATCATGACCCTATCTTTTGCACTGAAGCATCTAATGAGCATGTGCATGGAGGAGGAGCAAGATCAGCTGTGACATCGCCTATTGTGATTGGTGGATCCTGTGTTATCAGTTGTGTATAGAGGTGTTACCAAGTTATTGTAATTCTGCCTCTGCTGATAATGAACCTGCTGAAAACTCACCCTGAAAGAATAGTAAGCATGAGTCAAAAAATGCCCCAGTGGCCATTTTAAAACTTGCAATATGCAAAGGGTTAATACAGTCTTGACCACAGGAAAATGACTACTATCTTATACCAATTACAGGGTAAACTGATGTCAACATCCAATGAAGCCTTACTTGAGTTGTGTAAGTGAACTTCAATGGCCCTTTGACATCTTAATCAGTACAAGGATTTACTTTTAGGCCAACGATGACGATCATGAGGATTAAAACATCCAACAGCTACCGGTGACCTTGGAATCTCAATGGATCTTTTCCAACGTGATGGATTCCAAAGTATAAAAGAATAACGTCTACCCTATTACTATAATCTAGGACATGCCGCAAGGAGAATAAGTGATGTACTCAGAATATATATAAGTAGTGTTGGTCTTCCTACAAACAAGTGTAAACAATATTCTCCAGCCCCTCTTTCCTCATATCTTCTTTTTTTTTTGTCCATGTTCAGAGTCACTTTTATAGAAAATGTGGATCTGGGATAAATAAACGGAGATTATTATTATACATATAAGCATGAGTAAATCTAAGCAATATAAGCACTGGCACTGCTAGTTTCCCAAAGTACTAAAGGTCCCCAATACATAAACAGTTCCCAGAGTGGCTGCTTAGAAGAATTCAGTGGCGCTCACTGATAATAATTGTATGTCCCATTCACATTGTTTGATAGAAGAAACAATAGTCCATTAATGCTGCAGCATTAGAACGTTGACGAGCAAAAAATGTCTACGTTCTATTTTCTAATGCTGCTATATTAATGGGAATCTGTGAGCAGGTTTTTTTGTTATGTAATCTGATAGCAGCATAATGTATGGGCAGAGACCCTGATTCCAGTGATGTGTCACTTACTAGGTTGTGTGTTGCAGTTTCAATAAAATAGTGTTTTCTCGGCAGGAAATTATCAGTATAAGACTAGTGTCTCGTGCCTCCTAGTCATCCTGCTCTGTGTAATCCCGCCCCTACCACTGATGGCAGCTTTCTGTCAATATACAGTGTACACAGAAAGCTGCCAATTAATGGTGTGGGTGGGGTTATACAGAGCTCAGCATTCTGAGCACTGCTAAATCTGCAGCAGAGAAAACTGTGATTCTATGACAACGGCTGCACTCAGTAATCTACGTGATACATCGTTGGAATCAGGGTCTCAGCCCCTACGTCATGCTGCTGTCAGATTACATAGCAAAAACCTTCTGACAGATTTCCTTTAATAAAAGGCCTAATTGAAGCAGTGGAGAGCACCCTGATTATGATTTTATTCTGCTTCCTATGACCTACATGTCCATATAGATGGCTCTGGAGGTTTGATCCTACTGACAGATTCCCTTTAATATGACCATTGACGAGCAACATGCTTGCCGGTCGGTGGTCGTTAAATAGGCAGGCAGACTGCCATTGTTCTTGGGACCACAAGTCCTGTTTACACAGGAGTATGTGCTGCCGAAAATGCTGAACTTTTTTGCAGCCCAAAATATAATTTCACCAGATGAACGGGTGTTTTGCTCATTTATCGGGTGATTGGCAGACTGTTTATACTGCAAAATCATCCTACGAACGCTGACATATGATGATTGTGCAGTGTAAATGGATCCGTAGAGCTGCGATGCAGACTGTGCCTTTAGGATTTTAATTCATACTTGTCTATAATATGAAGAGCTCCATCTCGATAAAAAAACTCAACAAATAAACCATAAAAGAAGTTGTCATAGAAGAATAATAAGAAAAACATATCTCAAAATGAATTTTTGTTGGTACGAGCAGAGCGTTCCCCAGTTCTCCACCTTGGTGGTCTTAGCTTTGTTTATCTTAAGACTGATAGCAGCCTGATGACAGCCTGGTTTCAGAGAAACCCACCTTTGACTTTATATTGGCTCATCTAAGGTCTTATTAGGAGAATAAATTGTGCGGTCACATACCAAGAGACCACCCACATCATGTGCCTGAAGATAAGACTATTTACAGATGACAGATCAAATAATTTATTCATTTGGGATTCTAAAACACAAAAATGTATGTATGAAATATCCCAAAGCAAACTGAATTCTAATGAACAAATTATTTCGTTTTTTTTTTTTTCCACCCAAAATTCTATTTTTTTTAAGAATATACTGACTCATGTGTTGTCAATGGATTTTGGCCATTTTGGCAAAGCAAACTTTTTTGAAAAAAAGCTTATTTAGTTTTTCTGAAATTTTTTTTTTTCGAAAAGGTGAAGGAGTCTACAGACGCCTCGGCTCCCTTATTCCGTCTGGTCGTTTGGCAAAAGGAAGACTATTTTTGTTATAAGAAGTTTTCTCATGACATTTTGGCACCAACCAAGGGAACCTCAGCTGTTTCTGGGTCTTGTCAACTGTTGTGCAGATTCCAAGGTGCAATCAGTCGCACAGTATGTAAACCTGGCACGAAGCTTTCTTGGGAGCAGAAGGCAAGAAAAATATCAACCTTTTTAGTAGTGATACACACCATGAGCAACATCATGCTCTTTGTACTATTGTCCAATTGGCAAAGCCAGATACATTTACCTTCTGACCTCGTTTATAGGGATACAAACATTAGCAGGAAAAATATACTTTCAGTCTCGGGATCTTGACTTTTGACATATTTTGGTCTAGATGACAAGTTGTATATTGTTCATGCCATATCAACGAGCCACAAAAAGAGTACTCTGTTCTCAAAATGTAGTTAATAGGGAATGTAATTGTTCTCTGCCATATGACAACTTTAACAGCTCCTGTTCTCCAGCAATCCTCATGTGTCAATTAGAGATGAGCGTTGTTCTACTTGAACTGTTCGCCAATCTCAAATTCGAGCTGTTTTGGGCGGTGTTCGAGCCGTTCGGCGAACACGAACGATTTGAGAAAAATTCGGCTGTTCGAGGTTATGTTCGATAACTGTTCGTGCACCAAAATCATAACTGGATTTTTTCTCAGTAATGATGAAAATTAATGTTAATACGCAGTTTGAGTGTACAGCGGGGCGGGGGGAGGGGCAGGGGATGGATCTCTGCAGGAATAATGAAGATCTCCATTTTTTTTTCTCTTTCCCCCATTTACAGTGGGGAGGTGCAATCTGTCAGCCTATCAGCAGCGCACACACGGAGCGAAGTGCTTTTTTTCACACAAGCAAGGGCATGTGTCATTGGCAGTGTATGTCACATGTCCTTGCCCTATAAGACCAAGCCATTTTCCCCGTCGCCACCATTTTCTTACTGCTGCAGCTGCGTGTTAGACGGCACCGCTGTTGCTGTGTGCGCTATACCTTGTTAATTTCAAGCCAATTTTCGCATAAATCTACAGATAGCTTGGGAGTAGGGAATAGTTGTGATTGCAGTCCTTTTAAGGACTAGGTTACAGCATTTCCTACGACTTTTATCAGGCAGGTCTGTGCTCTTAAATAGATAGATTGTGGGAGTAAAGACTAATTGTAATTGGAGTCCTTTTCAGGACTAGGTTACATCAGTTCCTATCAGTTTTTGCCAGGCAGGTCGGTGCCAGTGCTGTGCAAGTTTTTTTCACAGCATTTGGCTGAATCTAGCAAAGCTAATCCTTTTTGGCCTATTGCAGAGTGTGTTAGTCAGTGGAGTAGCCTATCTGTGTTGCAAGATATACCACCTGTGTATAGAATACCAATTTTTTTACTGCACCTAGTGAAGTAAAATCTTTTGGGTATAGCATCATTCTATTAGTCCATCTATACTGACCTCCATCAGGTTGCAAATTGAATATAATTTTTTTCTGCATCTAGCTCTGAAAAAATATTGGGCTTCTAGCTGTGTGTGGGACTTGTTCTATTAGTCCATCTATACTGACCTCCATCAGGTTGCAAACTGAATATAATTTTTTTCTGCATCTAGCTCTGAAAAAATATTTGGCTTCTAGCTGTGTGTGGGACTTTCTCTATTAGTCCATCTATACTGACCTCCATCAGGTTGCAAACTGAATATATTTTTTTTCTGCATCTACCTCTGAAAAAATATTTGGGCTTCTAGCTGTGTGTGGGACTTGTTCTATTAGTCCATCTATACTGACCTCCATCAGGTTGCAAATCGAATATAATTTTTTTCTGCATCTAACCCAGCCAATAGTTTTGGCCTAATACCACAGTTTGGCCACTCAGCTCTGCTCGGTTCCCATCCATTGTTTTTTTGTGCAAACAACTCCAGAGTTGTGAATTAGTTAACCACCAAAATGAGTGGAAAAAGGCCTGCTGCTGGTGGAAAGGGGAATAGGCGTGTTGGGAAGGGGAAAATAGGTTGTGTCCGTGGGGTAGGTGTTAAAGCAACAGTAACATCTGCAGAAGAAAGACCATCTTCCAGCCAAACTAAAATGTCTACTTCTTTTAGCGGACAATGTGATAAGATCCCTTTCTTACGGCCACGCCAATCGCTACAAATTCCAGATGAGGCACAAAAACAGCAGGTGCTTCAATGGATATCAAGTGCTCCTTTAAGTGGGCTCTCCTCCACATCAACTTCAACATCACAAATACTCCAGTCCTCAAAGGTGTCACCCCAATCGCACTTGCTTCCTCACAGCTCCCAAATCTCCAGCTGCCCGTCTGAGTATGAGGTAGAACAGATGGTTGAGTCTGCAGAGCTGTTTACTCATACTATAGCCTGGGAATCAGAGGTCGACTCCAGCGCTTCTGTGAATCCAGACGAGGAAATGATCTGCACTGATGCCCAGAATCTTTATGAGTCGGATCCAAAACCAGACGCAGAAGGTTCTGACCATAATGTAGACCCTCATTCCCAAACTGTAACTCCTGTTGGTGGAGACAATGAGGAAGACGATGATGAGACTCAAATACCTGATTGGAGCGACAACTTTAGTTTTTTGTCAGGGCAGGAACAGGTTGGCTCTGAGGACGACGGGTGTGATAACGCACAGGGTGATGATGATGAGGTTGGAGATCCCACTTACTGTCAACCCACAGTCAGCCAAGAGATGAGGTCAGCAGAGGAGGTGGAGGAAGATGCTAGTGATGACGAGGTCAGGTTGTGCCTTCCTGGACAGAGACGTAGTACTGGAAGCACGTCAACAACTGCATTCTCAAACACAACTCTGCCTCTCACCACAAGTCGTGGTGGCTCTTCAGGTCGCATGGGTGCTAAGCCTTGCATAGCCTGGGCATTTTTTCAGATCGATAAAGATGACCCAACTCGTGTTATCTGTAACATTTGTCAGCAAAAGCTAAGTAGAGTCCAAAAAATACATAGTTTGAGTACTTCATGCATGAACCGGCACATGGACATGAAGCATAAGTTGCAGTGGGAAGCTCAGTGTGCTACAATGCGGCCTAGCCGGCCGGGCCAACCACCGTCTGCCATATCTTGTGCATCCGCGGCCTCTTCATCCTCTGTGACTGGGGGGACAGCAGTCACACCTGTTTTGGGGCGCAGACCTGCCACCTCTTTACCCGCAACAGCCAGCGTGATTGGCAGGTCATCATTTTCTTTGGAGGTGGTAACACCAGCTGGTGTTGAGCGCTGTCCGACATCGATAGCACCACCTTTGGATCAAGGCAACCTAACATGTCCGCCTGCATCTTCCTCACAGACCGGCAGTTTGCCGGGGACACCCTTATCAACCCCGTCTAAGCACAATAGCCAGCCCTCGGTCCCTCAGATGTGGACAAGTAAAAGACCATTTCCTCCTAGCCATGAGAAAGCTAAGAGGTTGAATTTCACCATCTGCAAGCTCTTGGCTACAGAAATGCTGCTTTTCCGCCTGGTGGACACAGAGGATTTTCGAGACCTTATGTCCGTCGCAGTGCCCCAGTACCAGATGCCCAGTCGGCACTACTTCTCAAAGAAAGGTGTGCCTGCTCTCCACCAGCATGTCGCACACAACATCACCGCTTCTTTGAGAAACTCTGTGTGTGACACGGTGCATTTCACCACAGACACTTGGACGAGTAGGCATGGACAGGGGCGTTACATGTCGCTGACTGGGCACTGGGTAACTATGGTGACAGCAGGACAAGGGGCTGCTGTCCAAGTCTTGCCGTCCCCACGAGTTGTGCGTCAATCCTCTTTATGTCAAAGTTCCTCCACTGCTTCTGCCTCCTCAACCTCCTCTCGGTCGTCCACCTGCACCCAAAGCCTGTCTGGTCATGCCACAAGCTTTCTAACTGCGCAGAAGGGATCCTGCACACCTCCTTACTATGCTGGCAGCAGGGCTCAACGTCATCAGGCGGTTTTTACTTTGAAATGTCTGGGAAATGTGAGTCACACAGCTGAGGAGTTGTGGTCAGCTCTGGAGAACCAATTTCATGAATGGTTGTCTCCACTGGACCTGAAACCAGGGAAGGCCGTGTGCGACAATGCTGCAAACCTGGGTGCGGCCCTTCGCCGGGGCAATGTCACACACGTGCCTTGTATGGCTCACGTGTTGAACCTGGTTGTCCAGCAATTTTTAGCCCACTATCCCAGACTATATGGCCTTCTGCAGAGGGCACGGTCGCTGTGTGCTCACTTCCGCCGTTCGCATCCCGCAGCTCAGCGACTTACATCTCTACAGAAGTCGTTGGGCCTGCCACTTCACCGGCTAAAATGCAATGTGCCTACCCGGTGGAATTCAACTCTACACATGTTGCAGCGACTGTGGCAGCACCAACAAGCCCTGGTTCTGACGTATAGCCTGGGCCAACGAGATCCAGAGGTGGGGCAAATCACGCTGGAGGAGTGGTCTCAGATCAGGGACCTATGCATCCTTCTGCACAGTTTTGAAATGGCGACGAAGATGTTTAGTGCTGACGATGCCATTATCAGCATGACTATTCCGGTGATTTACATGCTGGAGCACATGTTAAACAGAATTCGGAGTCAGGTGGTGGCACAAGAGGAGGTGGAGGAAGTAGAGGAGGAGGAGTTGTATGCGGAAGGGCTAACATCTGCAAGGTCCAGACGGTCGGCAGCACCAAGGTGGCAGGCATGTGAGGGTGGGGGAGATGGTTTTACCAGGGCGCATGGTAGCAGCCAAACTAGTGAGGAAGGTGCAGGAGCCCAGGAAGAAGTGGAGGACGAACTGATGGAAGACTCATCAGATGAGGGAGACCTTGATCACATTTCTGTTGTGCGAGGTTGGGGGGAGAGGACAGAGGAAGGAAGCATGATTGTTACCTCGCCACCAACACAACAGGGACTTGGTGCTCCTGGATGCGCAACACACATGAGTGCCTTCTTGCTGCACTACCTGCAACATGACCCTCGAATTGTGAGAATTAGAAATAATCCTGACTACTGGGTTGCCACACTGTTAGATCCCCGGTACAAAAGTAAATTTGCCGAAATTATTCCTGCCATAGAAAGGGATGCACGCATGCAGGAGTATCAGCAGAGACTGTTGCAGAATCTTACATGTGCTTTTCCACAAAACACCAGTGGTGCACGTAGTGAATCTCACAGTTCCAACTTGCCAACCGTGGGACCGTCAAGTGTTCAGCACTCAAACCGTAACAGAACCACAGTATCTGCTGGTAACATCAATTTTGCAGAATCATTTCACCACTTTTTTAGCCCATCCTTTGCAAGGCCACAGGAGACAAGAAGTCTGACACATAGTCAACGCCTAGAGACGATGGTACAGGAGTATCTCCAAGTAAACATTGAAGCCATGACTGTGTCACTGGACCCTTGCTCTTTTTGGGCTTCCAATCTGGATAAATGGCCGGAGCTAGCCACTTACGCCTTGGAGATCTTGTCATGCCCCGCAGCCAGCGTTCTGTCTGAACGTGTGTTCAGCGCTGCTGGTGGTGTGCTGACAGATAAGCGCACGCGGCTCTTCACTGATAATGTAGACAGACTCACATTCATAAAGATGAACAAATCATGGATCCGAAACGACTTTTCTACCCCTGTGTCATCCTGGGGAGAGTAAAAGCTTGATGATTGGTTAAAATCACCCTACCAACCGTTTTAAGCTTTCAAATTACTAATCATGTTTATCTGTATCTTGGCTGGAAAATAATTTGGGCTTTGTAGCAGTGTGCAGCACTGATTCTATTAGGCCATCTATAATAAGCTCCACCAGATTTAAAATTACTAATCATGTTTATCTGTATCTTGGCTGGAAAATAATTTGGGCTTTGTAGCAGTGTGCAGCACTGATCCTATTAGGCCATCTATACTAAGCTCCACCAGATTTAAAATTAATAATAATTTTTAGTTGCATCTAGCCCGGAAAATAATTTGGGGCTCCGAGATGCGCAAGACACATAAGTGCCTTCTTGCTGCACTACCTGCAACATGACCCTCATATTGTCAGAATTCGAAGTAATCATGACTACTGGGTTGCTACACTCTTAGATCCCCCAAACTTTTCGATCAACCTTTTCATTTTAATAAAGACCAAAAAAAATGTCATTTTTGAAATTATAAGCATTAGCAGGTTATTAGAAACTGAAATCAAACAGTTTTCAACTCAAAACTTTATTCTAGGTGATGTTACATTTTCACATAGGACCCCTTGTTCAAAAGGAGCTTCTGAACTCTCTCGTCCATTGAATTTGTCAGGTTTTGGATGGCTTCTGCTTCAATTGTTTTGCATGAGGACAGAATACCCTCCCAGAGCTGTTGCTTAGATGTGAACTGCCTCCCGCCATCATAGACACTCCTTTTGATGATGCTCCAGAGGTTCTGAATGGGGTAGAGGTCAGGGGAGCATGGGGGTCACACCATAAGTTTGTCCCCTTTTATGCCCATATCAGCCAGAGATGCAGATGTTTTATGTGCAGCATGAGATGGTGCATTATCATGCAAAAAAATGATCTTGCTGTGAAATACACGGTTCTTCTTCTTGAACCATGGCAGGAAGTGCTGTTTGAGAAAATCCACATACATTATGGAGTTCATCTTTAGCGCCTTCAGGGATCCTAAAGGGGCCGACAATCTCTCTCCCCATGATTCCAGCCCAAAACATTACTCCACCTCCTCCTTGTTGGCGCTGTAGCCGTGTTTGCGTGGGGTGTCCATCAACCAGCCATCCTCCACTCCATCCATCTGGACCATCGAGCGCTGCACGGCACTCATCCGTGAACAAAACAGTTTTGAAATCAGTCTTCATGTAATGTTTAGCCCACTGGAGCCGTTTCTGCTTGTGTGAAGTGGATAGAGGAGGTCGAGAGGATGGCGTATGCACAGCTGCAAACCTCTGAAGGACCCTGCATCTTGTTGTTCGGGGGACGTTGGAGGCACCAGCAGCTTCAAAAACTTGTCTGCTGCTATGACAAGGCTTTTTTGCCGCTGCTCTTTTAACCTGACGTAATTGCCTGTAGGAAAGAGTCCTCAATTTGCCCTTATCAGCACGCACACGTGTGTACTGTGAATCAGCTACATACTTCTTGATTGCCAAGACACTTCATCCTGATCATCGCACAATGTTGATTGTAGTCATGCCTTGACCTAAACGCTCCACAATTTGTTGCTTCTCAGCAGCCGACACATCCTTTTTCTTTCCCATTTTGGCAGAAAATGTAGGCTGCTTAATAATGTGAGACAGCCTTCTTAAGTAGTCTTGCCTTTCATTGGACACACCTGCCAAACTAATTAGCACAGGTGTCTGCAATTGCTTACAGTGATATAAAGAGCCCTGACACACATCACCATCAATGAGTTTAACTGACAAACAAACAAATTCTTCCCTTATCACTCCTAAACACTTTTTGCATAATAATTTGGAACACAGTGTACATGTGCTTTTCCACAAAACACCAGTGGTTCACGTAGTGAATCTTACAGTTCTAACTTGCCAACCGTGGTCTGTATGGAGTTGTTCAATAAAGGGCCCAAAATTAAGATAACATAGATGGGAGAGGTCTCTATGAATAGGAATTCCTAAGTATTTGATACCCTGTGAGGGCCAGGCAAAGGGAAAGTTGGACTGGATGGAATCCTATATGGATTTGGGGAGGGAGACATCGAGGGCCTCAGACTTCGCTGCATTGATTTTAAAATTTGACCATGTAGCAAAGTGATCTATTTCAGCCATAACAGCATGGATGGATATATGTGATTGAGTGATATATACTAGGACATCATCAGCAAATAGAGAGCACTTGTACTCGGTGCCTCCCACCTCAATCCACCTAATATTGGGGTTATGGCGAATTGATGAGAGCAGGTGCTCCGTCACTAGGATGTATAAGAGAGGGGACAGAGGACATCCCTGCCTTGTCCCATTGGTGATTGTGAAAGGTGATGAAAATGTTCTGATGCACCCCCTGGGCCTTGGGACACCCGGAGGCGGACCCTTTTTGGTGGATGCTGGTGGTTGTAGTCTTCGTGGCGGCGACCCGGTTCCGTGGCTCAGGGTGGTCAAACCAGTGGCGGAACTATTTATGTGGTTTTGATGTTTAAATGTCCGACTACGCCACCCGTGGATTGCGGTCAGAGTGAACCGCCGCTGCAGGGCAGACCGCTGAGGCTGGTGTTGTGGGTGCAGCAGAGCGTAGCATAACTCCCCACGGGAGGAGTATAGCCTCAGGGCAGTGTATGCGGAGGATGGGGGTGATGGAGCAGGGCAGCAGCAGTAACGACACGGAGTCAGTGATGCAGTCCAGGGCCTTTACTCACAGTTCTTATTATCCAGACCACATCTGCAGGTAACGGCTGCCCACGTCGTACTGTGCTCACCAGGTGAGGG
This sequence comes from Phyllobates terribilis, assembly GCF_046119375.1. NCBI lineage: Eukaryota > Metazoa > Chordata > Amphibia > Anura > Dendrobatidae > Phyllobates > Phyllobates terribilis. Next base: position 132,996,180 of record NW_027362770.1, on the reverse strand, counting down.
GCTCAGACAACTCCCAGATAACTTTGGAGCGCTTCACAGGACCCCCTTTGTGTGTCCTTTGTCTGGCCTTTCTTACCAACCCTTCTGTCCGGCTGCCTCGGGCCTCCTCTTGGTAAACTTGGCGCCAGTTTCCCTGACCCTATGTGGTGCCTTCCTAGCGGGTGTAGCGAGGGGCTGCGCCACATAAAATGTCACAGCCTCCGGTTTCTAGCTGAGGGTCATTTCCTGCCTCCACTAGTTTCGGGGACCGGTCTCCCCCTTTGGCCTGACCCCTCCACGCAGGTGGCTTCGGACGTGCGGTGGCGACTCGCCCGTCCGCACCCCTGGGATCCCTTCATTCCTCGTTCCTAGAGCCTTCTCCGCTCCTCTTCCTTCCTTCTCCCTCTTCCAGGCCTGGGCCTCTGTTACTAGGCCCGCCTCCGGAGCAGAGCTCATGCAGAGCCCCTGCTCCCTGCCACTTCTGCTCAGACTTCTCTGCACTGAACTAAGATGGTGCCCACCTTTTATACTCCCTTCTCAATGCACCCAGGAACTGTTTCCTCCCTGCTCCTGCACTACAGGGTTCCCCTTCCTCAGTGTTCCCTCCCCCCACTCCAGCCAGGGACAGGGACTGTCGTGCCCATCTCAGAGGCATATTGGTCGCCCTGCCCCACGGCAATGTGGTGTAATGCATGCAGGTGTCGGGTCCTGATCCACACTCCATCCTTACCTGAGAGTGAGATATCACACCTCTGGGTGAGGTGCAATACCTCTGTAGCAACCGAGCCCTCAGGGTGCTACAGTTCCATTTATCTTCAGCCTAGGTGACGTATTGTGATACAGGGCCGTGATTTTGGCTATAAAAGGGTCCCCTAGACCCCTACCCCAAGCTTTTTAAGAGAATCATATATGGCGTGCCAGGAGACTCTATAGAATGCTTTCTCAGCATCCAACGAGAGTATCTAATTACAAATTTTTAACTGCATCTAGCCCAGGAAATACTTTGTGCCTAGTAGCAGTGTCTGCTAGTCAGCGGATTATCCCGGCTGTTAAGCAAGCTACACCACCTGTAGTTTGGACACTTAATTTTTTCAAAGGAAATGCTTCGGGACCACGGGATACTCAGTGAAGAGCATCAGGAGGCACCCCAAGGCATAGGGGCTGGGACTGGCAGTAGGATGCCTTGCGGTGGACAGCCGAGCTCGATCCTTATAAAAGCTTTTTAACTGCAGCAGCTTTAGTGGACGCTACTCTAGCTGGAATTACGCGGCTGCTGGCATGAGACTTGCCCTCCAATAGATCCTTGTAAATGGATTTAAAGTGTATTCATTCAAATTAGAGAGACAATTTAAATTAAAAAGCTTAGAGCTGCCTCCACCACAGGGGGGCTCGCTCGACCCACCAGCGGACAGGCACCAGTATTGGGAGAGGGGGGCTGGCCGTCAGGGTTCATCGCGGCTCTGGCACAAACCCGGCGACACGGAGGTGGCACGGGCAGGAGCGAACTGAACGTGTCGGCTTCTCACTTTTTGGATTTTAGAAGGGCATGACATGCCTATATCTGTGTCTCCCCCTCCTTTTACTCCTCCACCTCTTTTCTTTTCGCATGACTATATGTACTTGTCACTTTTCCATATGTTAGTTGTGTCTTATGAGCAGTTTGTCAGCTTTTGGACACCTTTGAATGTGTTTTCTATGTGTTTCTATGTGTTTTTGTTTGCCTGCCATTGGTTTTAACGGTGTTCGAAGGTGTTCGACGAACAGTTCGACGAACAGTTCGGCGAACACACGGGTGTTCGACGAACCGAACCGAACTCGAACACTACGGGGGTGGCTCAACACTAGTGTCAATGTCAGGCTTGGACTGGCCCACTGGAGAACAGGAGAATCCTCCGGTGGGCCACCACCCTCTTGTATGGGCATGACTTGGCACAATATACTTGGATCACGATGTACAGACAAAGGCCACATCTTATTCATTTAACAATCTACCCAGTTCATTGTTATATAAATTTTTGATTGAGGATAAAGTCACATTTGCATGTAGCTGAAAACTGGGGCCCTGGAGATGGTTACTGGTGGGCCCTTGGCACCCCAGTCCGACACTGTGTGCAATACTTGCCATCAATTTTTTTTTCATACCAACATCCCTTTTTTTGATTGCCCCTTCCCGGCTCCATTTCACAACTCATCGTTTTTTAGTTTTAGGGTTGAAGGTAGACTTAAGTCCATCGAGTTCAACTTGTACCCTAACATGTTGATCCAGAGGAAGGCAAAAACCCCACGGGGCAGATGCTAATAGCTCCAAATTAGGTGAAAAAATTCCTTCCCAACTCCACATATGGCAACCAAACTAGTTCCCTGTGTCAACACCCCATCACAGAATTTAGTGCCCATTACTATAATATTATATTTTTCAAGAAAGTTATCCAGACCTTTTTTGAATTTTAGTAGTGAATCAACCATTACAACATCATGTGGCAAAGATTTCTCACTGCTCTTATAGAAAAGAATCTGTATTTGTAATGTATGTTTTGACACAGGGGCTCAGTCTTAGGTTGGACCATTTAGCATTGCCCACAAGATGCTCTGCTTTCCAGGAGTGTTGGTAGATTTGTTAACTTTTCTAGGAATTTCGGTCATCTCCACTTTTTCTGGGAGCGTCCCACATTGAGACCTCTCAGACCTCCATTTGTCACATTTGAGTTCGGTATATGTTTTTCACATTTAGAACAAGTAGCCATTATATTCTAGGGTGCTGTTCACATCTTCTATGTTTTTTTGGTGTTTTATCCAAGGCACAGATGAAAATCAACAATATAAGCAGTGTTGGACTGGGGTGCCAAGGGCCCACCAGTAAGCAACTCCAGGGCCCCACTTTTCAGCTACATGCAAATGCGATGATTTTGACGCATTTTTGATGCATTTTTAATGCATTTTTTTATGCATTTTTTGGACATCAATGAATGGATTACCGTCAGACCTGGGGTGAGTATATTGGTTAGTTTAAATGATAAAGAATGTGTCTGTTATATTTCAAATAAAGTGTTTTACTCTGTGTGTGTTTATTTATACTCTTTATTTTACTTTACTTTAATTAGCTTTTAGTAATGAAAGGGTCTGATTGACACCTTGTCATCACCAAACAAAAGGGCTAGGTGTCAGCTAATCCCATACACTTAATCTCATTAGCATTTCCATTCAAGTAATTTCTGGGGCATCTGAGAGCTGCTATTTTTAGCCTAAGAAGGTGCCATTAGGCAAATATGTTCCCTGGCTACTAATAACAGCTCACAGCTGTTTAGTTAGCCGCTATGTCCTCACGAACAGCAACAAGCAGCGCTTTGGACCCAGCGTATTTTCGCTGCGTCCAAAACGCTGTGTTCTAATGCCGCACTTTTGTTGTCAATACATGCGGATCCACCACATATAATGAGACTATCGTGTCCGCTACAGAAATTGACATGCTGCCGGTGAGTTTGGGTACAAGGCCACGGTCAGGAGCCGCTGCAGGTTTGAAGCTGCATGTTTATGCAGCGTCAAACCCGCAGCGTCCAGATGTTACAGCATAGTGGATGAGATCTCTAGAAATCCCGTGTCCACTATGCGTGTATCTGAGGCGGCGGATCACCCGTGGGCACTGACATGCCACACGTCTTTCAGGACCACAGCCTGTCAAATTCTCTTGCAGAGTCGCTAGTCTCCGCAACAGAAATTTGACCACTAGAATGTATTGAATGTGGTAAATATGCATGGTTAAGTGAACACATGTGGATTTACCTGCATCCAAAAGAACGCATAGTTTTGGATGCCGCAAAAATATGCTGCATCCAAAGCGTTGCTACATCCACATCATGGGCACATAGCCTAGAAATTTAAAAAAAAATGGCGGGGGCTCCACGTCATTTTTATAACCAGCAGACGGAAAGCCGACCTCTGGGGGCTGATATTAGTAGCCTGGGAAGGGGCCATTAGTCAAAAATGTTCCCTGGCTATTAATAGCTTACAGCTATTTTCTTAGCCTCTACTGGCTAGATTACAGTGGGACCCAGGAAAAAAATTGATGTAGGGTCCCCCTATAAAATCTAACCAGAAAAGGCTAAACAGACAGCTGTGGGCTGAAATTAATAGCCAGGGAAGGGGCCATGGATACTAGCCACCTCCGCGGCTAATAATATCACCCCTCAGCAGTCCCAGAAATGGCACATCCATAACATGCGCCAAATCTGGCGCTTAGCCTCTGCTCTTCCCACTGCCGTGTAGCGGTGGCGAGTGGATTAATGGGGTTGGCGTTCATGTCAGCCTTGTATTGGCGTCTGACATGAAGCCCAGGTTAGTAATGGAGAGGCTTCTAGAAGATGCCCCCATTACTAACCCCGTAGTTAGGTTTTCTACGCTTTTTCAATAAAGACATGGCCAGAATAAAGTATTTTATTGAAATAAAATTACTCACGGTTTTAATAATTTTTTTATTGTTCACTCAATCCCCGATGCCCTTGTCTCCTGAAAAAAATGAAAAACAACCATATTCCTCACCTGTCCGGCGTCATGACGTAATCCAGATTGTCCCTCGGTGATCTGGGTCACTTCTACAGCAGTCACATCAATCACTGATGTGACTGCTGTAAAAGACAGCACTGTACACTGACAGGAGTGTAAAATCACTCCTGTCAGTGTACATTGCTCTGCTGCAGGCTGAGGTCAGGAGAGTTCATCAGCTGAAGATCAGCTGATCAGCTCTAATGACCTCATACTGCATCAGTGATGCGTGGGAACATTCGTGAGAATATTCCCACACAGCACCGATGACGTAAACTGAGGTCCCGGAGCTCTCAGCTGATGTTCAGCTGATGAACTCGCGTGACTTCAGCCGGCAGCAGATGTATACTGCCGGAAATGAGCACGCTCCCGTCATTGTACCGCCGGCATCGGGATGATCGCGTCACCGGGGGACATCAGGAGGACGGCGGGACACCGCTAGACACCGGACAGGAAAAAAGGTGTTTTTTTATTTTAAATAGATTTTTACTTTTTATTTTCACCGCGCACAGCCCCGGCTTGGCTGAGGAGGCCAGTGGCATGCCCATGGCAGCGGACCACGCGACTGCTATGGGGCCCGTGAGCTGGGGGGGCCCATAGCAGTCCAGGGGCGGACATACCGCTACTGGTGCAGCTGCGCCGGGGGGCCCGCCGGTGCAGTGTCTCCCTGCTTGTGGCGGGCAGGGAGCGATCCCTGCAGCTCCACTGCTGACAGGACAGAATGGCAGCAGAGCTGCAGAGATCCGTCCTCTGCTTCCTGCCCGCCGCTTCCTCCCTCACACAGGCACACGCTGCTTGATGATGTCATCATGCTGCGCGAGCCTGTGTGAGGGAGGAAATTGCAGACAACAAGAATGCTGCGGCCTGCGGGGGAACGGGCAGAGAGGTAAGTGTTTTTTTAAATTATTTTTACTGAAACGCTGGGGAGAGCAATAATGGGGCTGATGAAGCTGGAGAGAGCAATAATGGGGCTGATGGGGCTGGTGAGAGCAACGGTGGGGCTGGGGAGAGCAATGGGGGGGCTGATGGGGCTGGGGAGAGCAATCGTGGTGCTGATGGGGCTGGGGAGAGCAATGGTGGGGCTGATGGGGCTGGGGAGAGCGCTGATGGGTCTGGGGAGAGCAATGATGGGGCTGGGAAGAGCAGTGATGCTGCAGCTTGTGGAAGAAAGGGCAGAGGTAAGTGTTTTTTTTTATTTTTACTGCTGACAGGACAGAATGGCAGCGGAGCTGCAGAGATCCGTCCTCTGCTTCCTGCCCGCCGCTTCCTCCCTCACACAGGCACACGCTGCTTGATGACGTCATCATGCTGCGCGGGCCTGTGTGAGGGAGGAAATTGCAAACAATAAGAATGCTGTGGCAGAGAGGTAAGTGTTTTTTTTATTATTTTTACTGAAACGCTGGGGAGAGCAATAATGGGCCTGATGGGGCTGGAGAGAGCAATAATGGGGCTGATTGGGCTGGAGAGTGCAATAATGGGGCTGATGGGGCTGGGGAGAGAAATCGTGGGGCTGATGGGAGCAATGGTGGGGCTGATGGGGCTGGGGAGAGCGCTGATGGGGCTGGGGAGAGCAATGGTGGGGCTGGGAAGAGCAGTGATGGGGTTGATGGGGCGGGGAGAGCAATGATGGGGATTAGTAGACCAATGACGGGGATGAGGAGAGCAATGACGGGTTGCTGGGAGGGAGCAATGATGGAGGTGCTGGGAGAGTAATGACGGGGGTTGCAGGGAGAGAGCATTGACCGGGGTGCAGGGAGAGAGCAATGACGGGGGTGCTGGGAGAGAGCAATGACGGGGGTGCTGGGAGAGAGCAATGATGGGGTGCTGGGAGAGAGCAATGATAGTGGTGCTGGGACAGAGCAATGATGGGGGTGCTCGGAGAGCGCAATGACGGGGGTGCTGGGAGACAACAATGGGGTGCAGGGAGAGAGCAATGACTGGGGTGCAGGGAGAGAGCAATGACGGGGGTGCTGGGAGAGAGGAATGACAGGGGTGCTGGGAGAGAGCAATTACGAGGGTGCTGGGAGAGCAATGACAGGGGTGCTGGGACAGAGCAATGTTGGGGGTGCTGGTAGAGAGCAATGACGGAAGGTGCTGGGACATAGCAATGACGGGGGTGTTGGGAGAGAGCAATGATGGAGGTGCTGGGACAGAGCAATGATGCGGGTGCTTGTATATTTTCCATGTGCACATAGCCTTACAGTTAATTGGGGAGACTCACAGAGACTGAATAATTTATATTATTGGCAGGTGGAGATTATAGTTAATGGGGGGCACAGTGCTGCTTATCACTTTATATTTTGATTACTAAGTGGTTAATAGTATATTAATGGGGGGTTACAGATCTGTATTCAGGGGCGCAGTGCGGGGGAGACACATGTAAATATACAATATATGTGACTTGTTATTATCTAGGCTGGAGATCATCATGACAAGACGAATCGTGACTGGGAGATGTCGACATGAAGGTCTGACCAGACGGAGAAGAAACAGCAGAAACCGACTCTGATCAGACGAGACGTCAGCGGTAAGTGCCTGGATGTAAATATTATTCTGTATCTGCGCTGTATGATTTGGAGTGATAATGTTACATGTAAAATCCCTTAGGCTGCATTCTCACATTAGTGTGAAATGTCAGATTTTTTTATCGGATGGTCCACGGACTTGTAGAGTTTTATAGATCCATTCACACATCCATGAAAATCACGGATCTGAGAATGAGATCTGTGAGGGTCAGAGAATGTCCTGTTCTGATCCGATTTTGAGGAATAGAATAGGACATGCTCAATGCGTCTGTAAAACAGGGCAGCACACTGACACTGCACACAGATGCAGGAATGTAGCCGTATTATGTATAGCACAGTCACTTAGTACATAGTGTACTCACTTATTATGTATAGCATACGCCCTTAGTATATAGTGTACTCGCTTATTATGTATAGCGCCGTCCTTAGTTATATAGTTTCATCTTTAATTATGTATAACACCCTCCCTTATTACCTACCATCCTCTCTAGCTCTAGGGCTCACAATTGGGGGATCATACTGTGTTGGGGTCAGCAAACTTTGCCCTGGGAGTTGAGGTGAGGTACAGTAGGGTCATTATACTGCGCATGTGGAGGAATTCACCATGGGGGTATCATATTGTGTTTGGGGGACACTTTTGTTGGTATCACACTTTATGGGACAATGAAAGAGGGGCCTAGGACATCAGCAGGAGGAAAATTACTATGTATAGGCTGGAAGGTTGTGTGATCTGCTCTTCTGTGACCCTGACAATTATTTACATTTTTTTTTTTGGGGGGGGGCCCAATTTGAACTTCTGCTATGGGGCCCCATGAATCCTATGTACGCCCCTGGAGAAGGCTACTTCTCCCCTCAACTGCGCTGCTCTCGCTGTTTTCAGTGGGAGCGGCGGTCGGATGATGGGAGAAGTAGTCTTCTTCTCCAGCCGGGGTACCATTCTTTGTGCGTTTTTGCACTGCGGAAACGCTACAAAGAATGGACGTGCTGCGAATTTTAACGCAATGACAATCCTGAGCGGAAGATTTCGCATCATGTGCACAGCACATCAGGACTGTCATTGCATTAGCTGGCAGACTGATTACCTAGCGTTTTTGGTGTATTTCCGAGCAAAAAATACACTGCGAAAATGCATCAAAACCGCTCAGTGTGCATTTAACCTTACTGTGTGTTTTATCCTTCTGAAGGCTACAGTTTCTGTTAGTCAGGGGTGACAAGGTTAACTGTAGGGCCGGCCCATAGTTGGGGAGGAGTATTGGGCACTAGTTCCTGGTTTTTAGAGGAGTCTGGAGAAAGCTAGAGAGAAGAAAGGACTCCCTCAGTGAGTTCTGTTCATCTTTGGGTGTGTGTGGCAAAGCAGACCTGCAAAGGAGCACGTCAAAGCAAGCAAGCACCAATGGCGGCTGTTTTCCTCATAGCAGACAAGTTGGGCACCTACTGGAATTGAATATTTCAGCAAGGCTCAGTGTTAGTCAGACCTGGAGATCCCTAGTGAAAGAATATGGGATCAGCCAGGCTGGGGCACGTCTGTAAGGTGGTAGCTAGTGAGAGCTCCCTTACATCATTCACAAGAGTGCAGCTATGGTGCAGAGGGTACAGCATAGCACTGACCCGTGTTGCCCTGTACCGGGAAGATAGAGGCCCCCAGAGTAATCTGTTATGCACTGTTCTTCACAAGTGATGTGCCGCCATCCATAACCACTAAGAATGTGCCTCTATATTGGGCAGAAGAGAAAGTCAAGCATTGTTGTGCAGTACTTGGCATAACATACTTGAATCAAAAGTTTGGGGTCACCCAGACAATTTTGTGTTTTCCATGAAAACTCATACTTTTATTTATCAAATGAGTTGCAAAAATGATTAGAAAATATAGTCCAGACATTGACAAGGTTAGAAATAATGATTTTTATTAGAAAGAATAATTTTCTCCTTCAAACTTTGCTTTCATCAAAGAATGCTCCCTTTGCAGCAATTACAGCATTGCAGACTGTCAGGAATATTAGAAAATATTAATATCAGGAAAATGTCCTTCCATCTGCGTGACACACATGTTCACCCCCTCCCTCACCCACTCCTTCTGCTCAGCACAAAAGCCCCAATTAATGCACGACTGATAAATAGTTATTCACACAAGGCCAGGGAAGAAGTGTGAAAACTTCGTTAGGAAGCAGGCCTCTTGTCCCTGAAAGACGCAGGAGGTACTTAAAATGCAGGCTTCCCTAATTTGTGTGTAACTGTGAAGGGTCTTCCCCGAGCTTCAAAGGGGAATTTGCAGACTCACTGACTCCGATATCAGTTATGAAATAATATGAGTTCCATAGGTCCGACAATAACGAGACCCAAATGGGTAGTGACCAAATCAGCCCCAGAATATGCAGGTATTTTTCCACGGCTGTAACCACAATCAGGGAGCTGCAGCGCAAAAACACCCGAATAGTAGACTGCAGCTGTGGGATGCGTGATATCAAAAGAAAGATAAAATCGTGAGGGAAAATATGGCGTAGTTTGCGAGCTTTTGCGATCAACGAACGATGAGTTATCGCAGAAGCTAGCATTTTCTAATAAAAATGTGCAGGCTGGAGACCGGCCCACATGATGTCACCACAAGGGGCGTGTGGCCAGATCTCCCTTAGGCATAAAAGAGTCTATGGAGAAGACAGAAGAACTCATTGCTGGGGGGAATACGAATTATACGCAAAGGGTCCTGTTCAATAACAGCAATCTGGAGAACCCCCCCTCCCACTATATTGAATCGTCTCCGCGATCATGTAGTGTAAGTAATTTTCACTCTTTATCTTGTTTTATTTTATGTAACTGTTTATGTATTTTAATGTTCCCTTTGTAACATCCTTGTATATATTTTTCCTAAACACTGCCTCCCTTTTGGATTAAATATAAAATGTAATAGTTCTGCTTCTTTTGTTCTGTAATCGTTCTCCTCCCCGAAGCCATAAACGCTACCGGGTTGGTTCCTGACCCGATGCAAGTCTATTAACACTGGGCTTGTATCAAACGAGAAACTGGTGGCAGCATACCATCTGGGGGATTTGAGGAAGGCTGGCAGTGACGGTCGGAGGTGTGGATATATATTACTGGTGCAGCCAGGGGAATATATATATACCGCCCTCACTGCAGAGGCCCTCAAATACCCAGTGGGCTACAGGACAGCCTCTCCGGCAACCACTCGCTCTAGGTGCAGTACCTTGACTGACCTGAGAGGCAAGGGGGTGCCAGAGAGTTGTGCCTGTATTGTGGCGTCACGGATTGGTGACGTGTAAGGGACAACACACCACCGTGTTTTCCCCCCGCTGGTAGCAGCTTCCTGGCACTACTTACTCTAGGTGCAGTACCTTGACTGAGAGGTAAGGGGGTGCCAGAGAGCTGCACCCACCGGCCGGCATTTTCCTGACAAATTGGTGGCAGCGGTGGGATATTACAGAACATCAGTGGCTGGATTGAGCAATCATTCCTGTCACTGAAAACTTACACGGTTCTTGCGAGAATTCTGTGCAGAGTTTTAAGAAATCAGACTCAGTGTTGTAATAATTTTTTATCTGGGACATTACTATACATGTAGCAGTTGCATCCCCTCCCTTCTCTTGTTTTTCTATCCTATCTTTTATTTGGCAAAAATGGCTACACGTGGAGAGCCCTGGTATCAACAGCAGATGAAGCCCACTCTCATCGCCCTCTGTGAGCTGAGGCAGATTGACCCCACGGGCAAAAACAAGGCCCAAATGATTGCTGAACTGTTACAAGGTGCTGCAGAGCCCGTCCGACAGCAGAGCCCTGATGATGGGGCGGCCAGCCAAGGCCCGGATGGCGCTGCTGCAGGGGTCCCACCTGTGATGGCCAGCCATACCCGCAACCAGGGTAATGTGGACCCCCACCTGCAGATGGCCTTGGAGCAGCTCGCCGCAGACGATCGTGACCGATGACTGCGGCTGATCCTGAAATTCCAGGAGCGAGCAGAGCAACAGGCCCAAGCTGACCGAGAGGCTGCGGAGCGACAAGCTGACCGAGAGGAGCGACAAGCTGACCGACAACACCAGCTGGAGCTAGCCCGGATTCAGAAGGAGTCATCCTCTACGCAAACCCGTGAGCCCAACAGTGCCAGCTGCATTAAACCCCGTCCTGAGCACTTCCCTGTGATGGAAAAGGATGGGGACTTGGACACATTTCTGCGAGGCTTTGAAAAGGCCTGCAGGCAGTATCAGCTGCCCATCGACCAGTGGGCAAGATATTTAACTCCAGGGCTCCGAGGAAAAGCTCTGGAGGTGTTTGCTTCCCTCCCTCGAGAACAAGATGGAGACTATGAGGCCGTCAAGCAGGCCCTGATAAAAAAGTACTAGCTGACTCCGGAGGTTTACCGGAAAAAGTTCAGAGCCCTCCAACGTGGACCACATGACACCTACAGTGATGTGGTAGACGGGCTCAGAACCAACTTTGAGCAGTGGATCCAAGGACTGTCAGTCACCACCTTCGAGGACCTGAAGGATCTGATGGTGAAGGACCAGTTTTTTCATCTTTGCCCAGTGGAAGTGAGACAATTTGTACTTGACCGGGAGCCGAAGGAAGCCACCAAAGCAGCCCAGATTGCGGATACCTATGAGGCCAACCGCACACCAGAGGTGCGGAAGTCAGCCGCCGCCAGATGGAAAGGGGGTAAGCCGACGACCACCCCCAGTGTTCCAGCCAGCCGGCCCTCAGCAGGGCCTGCCCCATCTTCCAGCACCTGGACTGCATTTAACTCCCGTAAGTGCTATGCTTGTGACCAAATGGGTCACATCAGCCTTGTCTGCCCGGAGAGGCAGAAGATGAACCCAACACCTGAGGCCCCAGGGCCTACTGCAGCCATTCCCTGCTTTGAGCAGGGGGTTGGACCAGATGACCCAGGAGGTCCCTTCCAACTCTACCATTCTATGATTCTATGATTCTTTTTGTGGATGGGGCGGTTGGCCAGGCCCGGGAGAACTTACAACCCGTTACCGTGGGAAACACAGTTACTGTCGGCCTTAAGGACACTGGCGCAGAACGTACCCTGATCCGCCCTGAGTTTGTGTTACCAGAGGAACTCATTCCTGGGAAGACCCTGACTGTCACCGGGTTTGGGGGTGTTCGCCGTCCCATACCGATGGCCCGAGTTTTCCTGGACTGGGGTGCGGGGAGGGGGTTAAGGGAAGTGGGGGTGTCGGAGAATCTCCCCACTAATGTGCTATTGGGAACTGATCTGGGACGGTTGGTTGCCCGATACATTCCTGACAACCCTCCCAGATCTGATCTGTCATGTAATGCCACTGTCAAAAATGTGAATGTGATGTCTAATAAAAGTGTGTGTTGTGGTAAAGGGGAACTCAGCCACCTCACCCCGCGGGGTGATGCTGCTGAGGATCCCCTAAAGCGAGCCAGTATAAGTGCTAGGGGCAAGGGGAGCAGGTACGGCCACCAGGAAGCAGGTCGTCCCGTGCCGGTGACCAGTGTCACACCAGATGGTAACATGGTCAGTGGTAGCTGCCCCACGACTAGCACGGCTCCAGAGGTGATGTGGAAGGATGAGGAGAAACACGGGGATCATAGGGAAAGTGGTCCCGTGCCGACGACCAGTGTCACGACGGACTGTGACATGGCCGGTCATAGCTCCCCCCTAGAGAGCACAGCTCTCAAGGTAAAGATGATGACAGGTAAAAAGGTAGGCCACATAACCAGGCGAGATTACAGGAAAGTGTGTTCCCCTGTCAGTCAGGAGTATGGGAGGAAGGTACCCATAGCCTGTCAGAGGTGTGGAGAAAATGTATCCCAAACCGGTCAGGGTGATCGGAAAGCTGGACCCTCAGGTTGGTGGGCAAGTGGATCTGCATCTTGTCGGATCAGCAGGAAGGGTGGGCCAGGAGGTGGGCTCAAGGGGCGATCTGTAAATCACCCCTTATGCCACCTCAAAGAGGGGGAGATGTCAGGAATATTAGAAAATATTAATATCAGGAAAATGTCCTTCCATCTGCGTGACACACATGTTCACCCCTTCCCTCACCCACTCCTTCTGCTCAGCACAAAAGCCCCAATTAACGCACGACTGATAAATAGTTATTCACACACGGCCAGGGAAGAAGTGTGAAAACTTCGTTAGGAAGCAGGCTTCTTGTCCCTGAAAGACGCAGGAGGTACTTAAAATGCAGGCTTCCCTAATTTGTGTGTAACTGTGAAGGGTCTTCCCCGAGCTTCAAAGGGGAATTTTCAGACTCACTGACTCCGATATTAGTTATGAAATAATATGAGTTCCATAGGTCTGACAATAACGAGACCCAAATGGGTAGTGACCAAATCAGCCCCAGAATATGCAGGTATTTTTCCACGGCTGTAACCACAATCAGGGAGCTGCAGCGCAAAAACACCCGAATAGTAGACTGCAGCTGTAGGATGCGTGATATCAAAAGAAAGATAAAATATTGAGGGAAAATATGGCGTAGTTTGCGAGCTTCTGCAATCAACGAACGATGAGTTATCGCAGAAGCTAGCATTTTCTAATAAAAATGTACAGGCTGGAGACCGGCCCACATGATGTCACCACAAGGGGCGTGTGGCCAGATCTCCCTTAGGCATAAAAGAGTCTATGGAGAAGACAGAAGCACTCATTGCTGGGGGGAATACAAATTATACGTAAAGGGTCCTGTTCAATAACAGCAATCTGGAGAACCCCCCCTCCCACTATATTGAATCGTCTCCGCGATCGTGTAGTGTAAGTAATTTTCACTCTTTATCTTGTTTTATTTTATGTAACTGTTTATGTATTTTAATGTTCCCTTTGTAACATCCTTGTATATATTTTTCCTAAACACTGCCTCCCTTTTGGATTAAATATAAAATGTAATAGTTCTGCTTCTTTTGTTCTGTAATCGTTCTCCTCCCCGAAGCCATAAACGCTACCGGGTTGGTTCCTGACCCGATGCAAGTCTATTAACACTGGGCTTGTATCAAACGAGAAACTGGTGGCAGCATACCATCTGGGGGATTTGAGGAAGGCTGGCAGTGACGGTCGGAGGTGTGGATATATATTACTGGTGCAGCCAGGGGAATATATATATACCGCCCTCACTGCAGAGGCCCTCAAATACCCAGTGGGCTACAGGACAGCCTCTCCGGCAACCACTCGCTCTAGGTGCAGTACCTTGACTGACCTGAGAGGCAAGGGGGTGCCAGAGAGTTGTGCCTGTATTGTGGCGTCACGGATTGGTGACGTGTAAGGGACAACACACCACCGTGTTTTCCCCCCGCTGGTAGCAGCTTCCTGGCACTACTTACTCTAGGTGCAGTACCTTGACTGAGAGGTAAGGGGGCACCAGAGAGCTGCACCCACCGGCCGGTATTTTCCTGACACAGACCTTTGGCATTCTAGCTGTTACTTTGCTGAGGTAATCTTTAGAAATTTCCCCCCATGCTTCCTGAAGCCCCTCCCACAAGTTGGATTGGCTTGATGGGCACTTTTTGCGTACCATACGGTCAAGCTGCTCCCACACCAGCTCAATGAGGTTGAGATCTGGTGACTGCGCTGGCCACTCCATTACAGATAGAATACCAGCTGCCTGCTTCTTCCCTAAATAGTTCATGCATAATTTGGAGGTGTGCTTTGGGTCATTGTCCTGTTGTAGGATGAAATTGGCTCCAATCAAGCGCTGTCCACAGGGTATGGCATGGCGTTGCAAAATGGAGTGATAGCCTTCCTTATTCAAAATCCCATTTACCTTGTACAAATCTCCCACTTTACCAGCACCAATGCAACCCCAGACCATCACATTACCTCCACCATGCTTGACAGATGGCGTCAGGCACTCTTCCAGCATCTTTTCAGTTGTTCTGCGTCTCACAAATGTTCTTCTGTGTGATCCAAACACCTCAAACTTTAATTTGTCAGTCCATAAAACTTTTTTCCAATCTTCCTCTGTCCAATGTCTGTGTTCTTTTGCCCATATTAATCTTTTCCTTTTATTAGCCAGTCTCAGATATGGCTTTTTCTTTGCCACTTTGCCCTGAAGGCCAGCATCCTGGAGTCGCCTCTTCACTGTAGACGTTGACACTGGCGTTTTGCGTGTATTATTTAATGAAGCTACCAGTTGAGGAGCTGTGAGGCGTTGATTTCTCAAACTTGAAACTCAAATGTACTTGTCTTGTTCCTCAGTTGTGCAGCGGGGCCTCCCACTTCTCTTTCTACTCTGGTTAGAGCCTGTTTGTGCTCTCCTCTGAAGGGAGTAGTTCACACCGTTGTAGGAAATCTTCAGTTTCTTGGCAATTTCTCGCATGGAATAGCCTTCATTTCTAAGAACAAGAATAGACTGTCGAGTTTCACATGAAAGTTCTCTTTTTCTGGCCATTTAGAGAGTTTCATAGAACAAACAAATGTAATGCTCCAGATTCTCTGCTAGCTCAAAGGAAGGTCAATTTTATAGCTTCTCAAATCAGCCAAACCGTTTTCAGCTGGGCTAACGTACTTGTGCAAGGGTTTTCTAGAGTTTTCTAAACATCCATTAGCCTTCTTACACAGTTAGCAAACACAATGTACCATTAAAACACTGGAGTGGTGGTTGTTGGAAATGGGCCTCTATACACCTGTGTAGATATTGCAATAAATAAATGCCAGAACATATCCTGAAGGTGTCAATAATAGTGCCGCAACCACACGTGTAAAGTGCGTGAGAGCGGTAGTCATGACTGAGCTACTGTCTGGTTACGCTCTGGCACTCGACAGACAAATGGTGTCCCAGTGTGCTGTCAGGTGTAGAGTGCATCACACTCACTTGTAGGCCGCAGGCTTCCTCTGTCTCCACGCCTCCATTCTCAGGAGCCACCGCACACAACTCAGGGGACACGCAGTTCATTGCAACAAGGAAACGTTCACTAGTCAGTTCAAGTTCATCAAGTGGTAACATGTGGGACAGGGCACAGCAATTCATATTCCTTACTTTCTTAGCACAACACATCTTCAGCCCTACCATTCGTTTCTCCTTGATCATCCTTTCGCCCACTGGCTCTATTAGCCCTAGGGATCTCCCTTCCCGTTCGGCAGTGCACCCGGAATCCATTACCTTCTGTCTTGGCGGGCCCTTGTCCATCTTCCCTTGTACGCCAAAGGACACAATGTGCCCGGCAGCCCCTATGCCAGGCCTTGGGCTTCGGGCGCGACAGGAGAGTACGCGCCGGATTCCAGCATGGTGTCCCACTGCCTCGAATGGTAGAAACATGCTGACCCTAGCGACCCACTGGACTTGAACTTGGACTTGTCACTGCATTTCTCTATCTCCCTTACTACCAGGAAGTGTCCACCTTTTATTAACACTGGTTCCCACCCACTGGGCTAGTTCTATTATTAACAGTGTCCTATCCTATAGACTAAACTTATTGTTCTTATCCTATGACCTATACCATTGTTAAACCACTTTCTAAATAAACAGCACTGATCTTATCCCTAATCTAATCCTGTGCTTACCCTGCACTATGCACTACCCAAATTACACATTAACACTTTGCATGCTGTACATTACCATAACATATTATATAAGACGCACATCACTATTCCCTTTATATATAAAACCGCATGATGCTATACACATAACGCGATTGTTGTCTTCAGGGATAGGAACGCAACAGAGCAGTCCATCATTATTACACATGCACACACCCAGGGACACCTCTGTAAGATGTTTAGGGATGTGGAAATAGATGTCAGCCAAATTCCCCCCTTACACAAATAAAGGCTCTTAGTGTATCATGGCGTGCAAAAAACATTTAATGCACCCTCTTGGTGTTTTTTTTTTATTTCACTGCTGGAGTGGTGGCACCAATGAATGTTCCCTGCCCCTAGTAATATACTAACCAGCCGCCATTTTCTGTTCTTTCCGGCGCCGCTTCAGTCCCGCTCTTCCATCCTGTAACTGCAGCTCCTGAATGACCAGAAGTCAGAGGTAATGGTCATACGCTCTCAATGTAAGTCTATAGGGACCTGGTCCTGGCCTTGTTCATAGACTTACATTGAGATGTGAATTTTAGATCGCCCAGCAAACACTGGAGCGATCCGGTAGGTGACAAAGTGCTGGAGACTGACCGGTTTTAGTACCATGCACACTCCCAGTCACATTCTGACTGTTTCCGGCCTTAATCAATACACTTGCATTGAGCGAGGCCGTGCCCATCTAGTTGAAATGTGGCCGGGAGTATACATATCACTTACTTGCAGTCACATGACCGCTGTTCCCGGGGCCAGCACCGGAGAATCTTCATAGAATGCAGTGCGTAAACTGAGAGGATTCACAAGTCTGCAGCCACATAGAGTGACTGCAGACTTGTCGTTTTAGAACGGTAACCCTGTTAAAGGTGCACTGTTTTTACACAAGTTATTGCAAATTGCATGAGGATGAAGAATCATTAATTTGGCTGCTAAGTCCTCATACAGTTTGCAACTTGTTGGCAGCATGTTTCCTCTCCCACACGATGGGCTTGCTTCCAACAGTGATGATGTTAAGGCCTTAATAAAAGATTCAATGATCGGTCAATCAAGTTTACTTATTCATCGGCTGATTACTGCCATGTGTACGCCGTCGAATGATCAGGAACGAGCCCATGTAAAAGGGCCACCAGACCAGATTCTGGCCAAGTTGTACTTAAGTAGTCTACACTTATTGACATGTCTCCACTGGGTCTTCATTGCAGCTTCTTTAGCACTGGGCTGCATAGTGGAACCAGGTCGTTAGCTTGTTTGTTTTAATAATTAACCTCTACATTAAAATAAACAGATCGTGCTAATGTTTCTCTATTATGGGCAAACAATAAGAACTTCACACATCCCACCCAGGCATCTACTGGCTCTGAGCATGTCTATCCAGGAAGGCGAAAACAGCTTAAGCATTGTTCACAATGGTGAACTTCCTCTTAACTGATGCAATCACAACGTCTTCAAAATTTCGCAGATTGCAAGCTATACCCAATGGACTTCTCATTCATCCCGATATAATCCTTACTCTAATTAGTTGCAGACACAAAGGAAAATTTTAAAATACCTTGGTACTGAGCCACTTTCACTCTCTAAAATGTCCCTAGTGGTCCTCACTTCTTTGAAGAGCATGGTCCAGACAATTACATTTAGAAAAAGAGTTATCTCTTGAGTATACGCAATATAGTATATTAATATGTTATTTTATTTTCCCGAATCAACCTCTTACTTTTCTTTTTACAAAAGAATCAAGCTTCTGTCGGCCATCATGTCCCACAAATGCCTTGCCCAGGAATCATAGAAGGTGCCAAGACCATATCCTATATGGCAAAAGTTAAATCTATATAATCAGATTGCTGGAAAGCTACAGATGGAGGTCTGATGCACAGGAGACCAGGATGGAGAGAACACATTAGGCTAATGTTGGCCAAACCCACCGATATCGATTGGTTTGGACAACGGGCTAATGTGTATGGGGCACCGGGCGTCTGATGGTTGGTAGATATGTTGATCGTAAATGTCCGATTTCGAACTGCCAATTGCAATATTCTGCCAGAGATAAGCTGCCGGCCACCATATTAGTCGGTGGCTTTCTCATAGAGAATACATGAGCGCTCAACCGAACAGTCCTGCCTAGGGGAGAGCCAGCTGAGATGGCCATTGGCCAAGGCATCATTCACCTGACAGCCATCCAATGTGTATGGCTGGCTTAACAGTAAGGACAGAACAACCTGTGCAATTTTACATCAACGCAGAAATATTTTCAGCATGATTTATAGTTTAATTTAGTTTACCTTCTATATTTGAGAATTTCTAACATTGTACTGATGAAATAGTCACTGAATCTTTTAATGATGTCCTATTTTGCTTGATGACTTCTTTGATATTGAGCAGTAATATCTCTGACAATTTAACAGTCTGCAGAGGAAACATTATAAGATGAAAATGACATCAAATGACCTTGCGCAATCTATTTAACCTTCCTGGAACCTTCGTCAATCCACATAAAGTCTCAGTCATTAGATAATGTGTTCCAGACAAGGTAAACTGAGCAAGTCAAGGGCTCTTTTTGACAAACAGACTTTGAAAAGTAAACTTCATCCAAGTGCAATCATTTACATATCATCTTCCTAGTCTAGCTGAATCATGTCCTGAAGTCAAAAAGTTGACTCCCAAAATAGACTCTCAAAAATGTTAATTGGCAACTTTAGAAGAGAGAATGCAAGGTATTAGAAATGGAGAATGGATATGGAGTCTCAGTGATGTCTGTGCCAATGTATACAGTTTTTCCCTGACAATACTCATTCAGTTGTGAATCATGTAAAATTAACAATTTTACAAATACAGTAGTATTCTGCTTAAAAAATGTATATTTTGATCTAGAAAGAGCTTTTGTTAAGAAAGCCTGAAAATCTGTTGAAGTACGGTATATCAAAACAATCTTGGTGGAATCCAAAATGGACACTATGGTATTCTTCTAACCAATTTTGATGACATATTGTGATCTTGGAGGCTTTCTAATTAATAATATTGGTGGCACTCTTGGTAGGATTATTCTTAATTTTGGTGGCATTCTGTAAAAAGTCCTAGTGGCGTACTGAGAAATGGTCTCTTTAGCATTCTTCTAAATGGTTTCGGTGGCATTCTTCAACACAATCTTGGTGGCACAGTTAGAAATGTTTTTTAGTAGTGTTCTTCTAAATGGTCTTTGTGAATTCATAAATGGACATGGTGGAATTCTTTTAACCAATTCTGAAGGCATTCCGTAATCTTATTACCAATTTTGTGGAACTCTTCTTAACGATTGTTGTGACACTCTTAGAAACCATCTAGGTGGCATTCTTCTAAATGGTCTTGGTGACGTTCTTCCATATGATATTGTTGCTATTCTTGAAAATGATCTTGGATGGATAGTTGGAAATGGTTTTGGTAGCCTTTTTATAAATTGTATTGGTAGCATTCTTCTAAACAATCTTGGCATTTTTCTAAAAAATCTTGACGGCATGCTTGGAAATGGTGTTGGTGCCATTCTTCAAAAAGGTCTTGGTACCATTCTGGAGACCTTTTGGAGGTATTAAAGTTGGTTCACTAGATCAGGCAGACGTTTTCCATCTTTTCAGAACTATATGAAGGTTATGATTATGGTTGTGATTTCTATTAGTCAGCTTGTGGAAAGACGATGTTAAAACTTAAAGAAGTTGTCCACTACTTTATATGAATTCCCCAATGTATCCCCCCCAGGGCCCAGAAGTGTTTTTGTAAATACCTTGCGGTACCTTTTCTGCCTCTGAGCCGCGCTATCGCTGGCCGCTCAGAGGCATCACGTGACCCGTCACTGATGATACGTCAAGTGAGGCGTGACATCAGTGATGCGCTCCCCGCGGTGGACCTTGGGCTGTGAGCGGGGTTAACCCGTGCGTCACACCCAGAATCCACCGCGCATTTTCCCAGTGAATGAGGAGAGGGAGAGCACACGATGGACACCGGGTGTGACGCGCGGGGTAACTCCGCCCACAACCCAGCAGCCACTGGTGGAATGCGGAAGAGGGACCCTCGGCTACAGCCTGGACTTGTCGTGACGTCAGCAGATGTCAGAGCCGACTGCAGCCGGGGGTCACGTGATGCCTGTGAGCGGCCAGTGATAGCGCCACTCACAGGCAGAAAAGGCACCACAAGGTATTTAGAGAAACACTTATGGCCCTGGGGAAATACATTGGGGGATCATATAAAGTAGTGGACAACCCCTTTAAGTCAACTGCCTGTATTATGGGTAATTTACGCTGTTCACACTTAACCCATGTTAAATGGGTTGCATGACATTAGTAGAAAAGTTCTTTTTTTTTGTTTTTCAGAAACATTGCCACCCATGTCCTTGGGCAAGAGCAGCGCTTTTTCTTTTTTTAGAGAGTGATGAAAGGGGGTGAAAGGGTGCAAAAAAATTATGCAACCCCTTTAATAGAAGCAATGGATATGTAATTGGCCAAAATGAGAGTAGTGGCTGGAACCAGGTGCAGAGAAAAAAAAAGTAACATAGAGGTCTACAGAAGTGTTCTCTTTTATATCTACCATTGATATTTGCTCCACATTTATACACACAATTATTATATATCTCATTATTGTCACAGCTCATTCATTCATCATCAGCTATGAGTGATCATGCATTGTTTGTAAGGCTCCATTGAAATGTTTGCCAGGTTCTTCTTGACAAGTCATTGTAATGTTATCAGCAGTCGATGTTGAAAAGTGTTCAGGCATAAGAAAAAAATCTTACAAAATAATCTTTAATTCAGCTTGGCACTGTTAGGGCTTTGGCACAGGCACCGCACCAGCGAAAACCTAATTTGAATGCATAAAACTTTATTCTTACTTTCTTTCTTAACCTGTAAGCTGTACTAATGGTCTGCAGATGTACGCCACTTACAACTAGAGATTAACATGCAGAAACCATATGATGGAAGTCACATTGTGTTAGTTATTTAGAATTTTCCATGAGATCTTTCTATTTCTAACACTACTTGGATGTAATCCAGAGAAAGAAGATACTTTAAAGTCAGAGATACCTGAAATTGATCATTTTGAAGTGTCTAGAATTATATAAAATTAGATTTATTAAAGGAAAAATTCAGCTGCTCAAAAATTTTTACCAAACGCTTTTTGTCATTAAATAACAAAATGGGTAATACTCATCATACCGATCCCCTACTGTTAGCATGCCACCAAATCATTGGTCTCTTGTTGGACTTTGTATTCTGGCCTTTAGCAATGAGATTTCAACATGGATATGTGACGTCTGCAGCCAATCACTGGCTGCTAGTGATGAGTGAATCTATTCAATGCAAATTGAAATTGTGTCGAATTTTAGAAAATTTGCTGGACCCAGTAAATTCGAACAATTTGGAATTCAATTGAAGCAAATCACCAAAAAAATGGCCATCATCATTTTACCCAAAGCTGAAAATTACATGAGCCAGATAAGGCTTATGACTCGCCCCCTGGGCCGTGGGGCACCCGGAACCGGGCTTCAGTGCGATGATGGGGGTAGTAGTGGCAACCCGATCCCGTGGCTCAGGGTGGTCAGACCAAATGCTGTGGCAGTCTATTTGTAGAGTTATGAATGTCTGACTACGCCACCCATGGATTGCAGTCAGGGATGACCGCCGCTGCTAGGCAGACCGCTGAGGCTGGTGTTGGTGTGCAGCACAGGGGTAGGATAACTCCCCACGGGAAGAGTGTAGCCTCAGGGCAGTGTAGGTGAATGCTGGGGGTGATAGTGCAGGCCGCAATAATAAGAGTTCAGAATCCGCTTCAAACAGTCCAGGGTCTTTTTTGTAGGTGTTATTAATGACCCAACAGGAGTACCGGGTAGGAATGGGCCTGGGTGTCTTAGAGCATTCGGGCGAGCCCCACTGGTCAGGGTGAGTGTGAAGGCCTACCGTTCTCTCTCAGCTCTTGCTGACTATCCCCCTTTTCGTGGTGTAATAGCCCACATCCCTGAGCTGGCCGTGTACTACGCCTGTATGGCTTGCGACTCGGGCCTTAGGTACCTTTTGCTTCTCCGTGCTGTACTGGTCCCTCTGTGTGGCGGAGCCTCCAGGCTTCTTAGGCCAAGGGACCTGAAATCCCTCGCGGGTTGGTTCTCTGCTGCTGGGCTTGCAACCCCTGACAGCCTCGGACCCCAATGTCCGGTAGTGTAGTTCTCTCAGCCAGGACCGGCTCTCTTCGCCTCTGTCCCTGGCTCGCAGCTTCTCCTCTGCCTCACGGACTCCTCGGCTACAGCTGAACTGTCCCTCTTCTCTGGGACTAGTCTCAGTCCTGAGCTAGGTCGTCCAGTTCTCCCTAACCCTGCCCTCAGTTCCAGCTTTTATAGGGGCAGCCAGCTCCCCCTACTGGCCTGGGACTGTATGCTAGTTGTCCCTGACCAGGGAACCTCCCTCCTGCTCTCAGACACAGCCTTTAATATTTGTGGCATCCAGGCCTGGGGTGACACACTTACATGACCTTAGACGTGGTCATGCGTGGTCTATAATACATTGCAGCTACCACATCACATGGTTACCTAAGTCAATCAAGACAAATTATTATAGCCTGTATAAAAGAGTAGCAGGGAATAGAGCTGCCACTATCTAAAGAATCTGGACAGAGAGAGGACATCAGAGCTCACAGCTATAGAGATAAGGAGAGAAAGCTGCATAACACTAAATAAACTGTACAGATTGTGTGTGACAGAACAGCTGTGAAGATTGGTCACTATCCCATAACCCATACTCATATATGTTGAAGTCACATTGACATTATTAAGGCTGTGTTTTTGTTAAAGAGCTTGGAAACTGTTCATTACAGTCCTGGAAGATCTCAGTATGTTGTTACACACATTTTTTAGGGCAACTGCAGACTTTTAGTACTTGCGATTCACAGCAAATTAAGTTTTTGGGAAAAATTTGCTAAAGCTGGTGAATTCGAATTTCGATAAAATTCACTCATCTCTACTGACTACAAAAGGTGACCTCAGTGGTGTCACATGTCTGTATCAAAACATCTTCACTGGATGCCACCATACAGAGAGTGACAGGCGACCTGAGAAGTAACGTGATTCTTACTCGCTTTGTTATATTATACTTTTCTAATCTTTTGGTTAAAAAAATTTCAAGGTGATAGACAACCCATTTAATTTTTGATAACAGAACACAGGAGATAACCAAGAAACATATCATATAGGCAGACCATGCTAGTATGTGACTGTTGAAGAAACCTGGCACAGTCCTATGCATTTTGCTATGATGGACTCCCCTTCTGCATTGTAAGAAAATCAGGAGGTGGGGAATTGCCCCACTAGTAATAAAAAAAAACATGGAGGATGAAACAAAAATGTCTTCACTGCATAGGGGGGCTTATTTTCATAATTTCTAAAAAAAAAAGCCACTTTTTTATTGATACCACTCACCAAAGTACAATTTGTAGACAAAAAGTAGTATAGCTGCTACTGCTACTGGTAACAAGACCTATTGCTCCCAACACTTGAATGCAGTCTAGTTTGATATTGGTCAACCATAGTGTTAGTAATTTCTTAGCCGTGAGTTCTTATTTCTCATTAACAAAGCATTGTGATTTTCCAATGAACATTTCTAATTTTATCAGTTCCTCATGATTTTCAAAATCTCTGCTTCCTTTCCATCAGAGTCTCCAAGGCTCATTACAAAAATCAGTTCTAATGACAGTATTGAAACTTTAATGTTATTTCATTGTCTTACCATGAAGAGTGAATATCATCGTTGACTTACATTTGAAGGAACCTAAAGGAACTGTCCAAGAAAAGCTAAAATTTTAGTTTTTCCTGCTCCCCCAGTCCTCTGCCACCCAACCCACCCACCTATTGGTCTTAACTTTTGATGGCAAGTATGGGAGGCAAAGGTGGGAGGGCTATCTAAAAACAAACATCAAAAATGGTTGAGGCTACTCAGGGTTTGCTGCAAATAGGTGATAAATAAAAGATAGATTTCTTATGAAAATTATTTTTTTTATGTTAAGTGGAATTAACCATAATTTTTGGAAGTCTTTAGCTCTTGAAGCAACTTTCAGCTGCATTTCAAACATCTCAAACCTGACATAGAAAATGTCCGTGTAGACAGTAATAGGTCTCATGGGCTTAGTTATAATTCTCAACCCAGACTTTACTTCCTTTTGTGATTTAACTTCAGCAATGTCCTTCACCTCCTGGTGGCCTTCTTCCAGAGCAGAACTTGCACGTGTTTGAAGACAGGGAGAGGTGGAATCCCAATGAGAGAAATACGATGACTTATTACAACACTCGAACGGAGAAGGAATGAAAATTCCCATT
Organism: Phyllobates terribilis; assembly: GCF_046119375.1. NCBI lineage: Eukaryota > Metazoa > Chordata > Amphibia > Anura > Dendrobatidae > Phyllobates > Phyllobates terribilis. The sequence goes on along the minus strand of NW_027362770.1, from coordinate 132,971,330 downwards.
CCCACGTCCTATTAGTGTATAGTCTTATTGGCAGTAACCATGAGATGAACAAAGGATTTGTTACAGTTGAAGCAATGAAACATGGGTCTGTGGAGAATTCTCAATGCATCTCCTGAAAACAGTGATGTCCAGATAACAATGAGCAGGTTGTTTAATGTTTCGTATTAGACAATGATCAGGCTTCAAATATGAATCATATTATATTGTTTTAAAAAAAATGTTGGATTTTAATACATTTTTACCAATGAGGAGGATGAATAAAAGGATAAAGGTCTGGTATGGGTCTCAAGGACAAATCTTCCATGGTCAAGGAAAGAGTGGTTTGATCTTCTGACTTTTTTGAGGCATTCTTTCTTCTGTTCATTTTTATCAAAATCAGATCAATTGATTCCTTTATGCCAAGGTGGCATTGTTCTCTTTTGACTAGACAGTTATTTTTTAAGACATTGAAGAAAGAGCAGAAGAGAAGGTCAGACAGCCATTCTTTCAGAGGATGAATTAAGGATTAGAAGAGACTAATGGAGATCAGGGTCTGCAAGCAATAATCATCATGCCATACTCACCAACCAAACATTTTGGCTTGGTTTACCAATGCTTTATTTCTAGCCCATAGAGGGGTGCAGAATGGGGGACTCCCTCCAACTATGACCCGTCTATGATGTCCTTATGCCCATTATAGGGCACAAGAACACGAATTCTAAGAAATGTGATCTCCTTCTGGCATTGGTCCCTCAGGCACTGACTTGGTGTCTGAATGATCAATTTATCATTCCTTCGCCCCTGGTCCACCAAGAATAAATTGCAAAAAGTACTCTGGACATGAGAATAGCAGGAATTTTTCTATAAAGTGTTAGATGAAGCTCATTCAGGTATTTCAAAATGTCTTGACTCTACTTACAACTAGATGATTACGCTACAAAAAATAGATAATGTACATTTTTATAGCAGTAGTTAAATAATTGCTCAATTTTCTCCGAGGACAATATCTGCAAAGAGTTTGTACCTTCTCCCCATCTTTGCTTGGGTTTCCTTTGGGTTTTCCGGTTTACACCTACATGCCAAAGACATACTATTAATTAATGATGCTATATAAGTGAGTAAAATAAATAAATGCTATATGGAAATTGTTAAGTCTTGCTACAAATTTGGAAAGGGTTGTCCAGGATTTTGACATTGATGGTCTATCCTTAGGATTGGTCATCAGTATAGATTTGGTGTGGGTCCAACACACACCCATCAATTCCCCTCCAATCAATTGTTAGCGGATCCAAATAAGAGAATGAGTTAGCAGTCTACGAAGCGGGAATACCACAGCTCCATACACTGTGTAGTCACCACTCTCGGCTACTGCAGCTGTGCTCCCTTTAATGTGAATGGGAGCTGTGAACAGTTGAGGGTGCTGGATGTTGGACCCCCACCAATCTGATATTTATAATCTATCTTAACATTGGTCCAACATAACAAATTCTTGGACAGCCCAACTAAGAGGGCTGGTAATTTAATCAATTCTTGTCTCTTTTATCCTAATGTTTCTACCCTAAAAGAATTATCAAAGTTTACCTTATTGCATGCACATGGATGCCTTTGCTATTTTCCTTATCTATGTATTTTTGGAGTGTTGGGTACGAAACAAGCAGAGTATGCATGGAGATATTGCCTTAGTGGTATGAAAGGCTGCATTTAAGTAGCATAATGTGAAGTTCCTGGGTCTCAATTCTAAACAGGGTCTTCACCTATCATTTGCCATTTCTAAAACTGGAACCTTCTCGGGGCTTCCATACAAATCAAAGAAAAGTAAACCAAGTCCATGAACTGCGGGCAGACAGGCTGACCATATCATTTGAGTTGAGGCCCCACGACAGATGATGTTGAGGTTGAGAACGACCAGGCACTTTTCCCATTGAAAATACTTTCCAACTTTTGTGAACCGAGCATGCATGTGCATGGTGAGGTTGGACAGAAAGTGGCCTATCTCTCATTTTAGGCAGATAGGCACCTTTAGTGTGGTAGAGGGGCCATTAGGTTCTGTCATGACTGCTATTTCTGCAACCCCTTCTGATAATTGTTGAACCACCATTTCCTCACCTTATATGAAGACTCTGGTATCCCCCAAAAAACATCAGTAAGTGCATTATTGATTTAACAACAAGTCCTCTACATTAAAATCAAAGTATAATAGTCACTTAGTGGAGATTTACAGAAAGCTACTAAAATATTTTTCAGACAGAGTCCATTCACACCTGAGACTGCATAAAAATGTAGTATGGAGTACTTCATCCAACTTTCCTGAGTTGGACTCCCAAAAACTACATTTTGGAAAACTTTTTATTTTTGCTTTAATAGTAACTAAGAATGTAAAAAATGGATAGTGTGGAGGAAGTTTGTATATGGATTACAGCTGTAAATCCAAGAATTCTTTGTAAATTCTTTGTGGTCGGCTTTAAGGTGAAGTAAACCATATGTAGATGTTAGATTCTGGTTTCTGCATTAAATCTAAATAAGTTCCAGTTGCAATGATTACTTCTTGAAAACTTTGGTTGTATGGAGCATAAACCACAACATATGATCTGATTTCAGCGTAATATACGTCCTCTGTTGATTGCAACAATGCTACATTGTCTTATAAGCGACATAATCAGTATCTTCATGAATGCATAGTAGCAAACCAGGATACGACTGGTCAGTCTGCAGAACAGAAACAGATTCCAGTATACCGAACAAGCCCAGAAAGGGGTACATGAAGAAACACAAACGACTTTGATGAAATAATTGGTAGCCTCAGACATGATGGTTCCTTTCATTAAAGGTTCCTGTAGTGGTCTTGTATCTATAACACATCATTTAGTAGATTCCTTCCCATAACTTGAGATTCTGTGGTCTCTGAACAAAAGCTGCTCTGATATCTCATTAGATGTTACTAGAATTCCCAAGAATGAGACGAATCATTCAGGAGGTTGTCTGTTTTGGAAAATCTGTTTTTGTTAATAGAAAGCCCTAATAATAGTGGACCACATAGTGTTTTATTGATTGGACCACCAGCAGATGTGACGCGCCCCCTGGGCCGTGGGGTACTCGGCAGCCGGGCCTCTGGTTGCTTGGGGAATATCACGGTAGCTGGCCCGGTCCGTGACCCAGGGCGGTCAGAAAAAGGGGGGATAGATATATAGGGGATTTGGAAAGTTTGTGACGCCACCTGTGGAATGCGGCATAGGGGAGCCGCCGCTGTGGAGCAGTCCTCTGGAGCTGGTGATACGGCAGCAGGGATGGTGTGGCTCTCCACAGGTAGAGCTAGCTCCAGGGCAGCGTGAGGGTGTAATGGATGGTGGTGCAGGGGAGAGACGGCAGGACGGTCCCGGAGGAAGCACGGACACTCACACGGGGGTAAGCTTCAGTACCTTTACTGGTGGTGATGCAGGCACGGTCCAGGGTACCCCGGACGAAGTTCGCACTTCTGGGTATAGGGCCTCCTGATCCGTGGCTTTATTCTCTAAGCTTCTGGCCTGCCTGGAACTAGGCCTAGCTTTGTTTCTGTCTCTCCTTGCACCTGCTGACCTGGTGGTAGGGCCTTCTCTTTGGAGATCACTCTCCCTGGACGCTGGGGCCTCCGTGACTCCTAGCCCTGGTACTGCAATCAGCATTTGGTGAACCTGGGACCTGTTGTCCTCCAGGGGTTCCGGTGGTTCCTACTGGGTATTAAGGGTCTCTGAAGACGCAGACCCGATGTCCGGTATATATATCGGGGTGAGCCTGGTATCTTCCTCTGCCCCCTCGCTACTTCTTCCTTCTCCTCTCGCCTTCAGCCACACTCAGGGCCCTCACTAGGCTTTCACACGTGCTGTAGGCCTTGGCTCGCCTAAGCATAGCAGCCAGCTTGCTGCCTCTTTGCTGCTCTCTGAGCGTCAGCACGCTCTCAGTTCAACTCTGAGCTCTGTCCCTCTCTGTGTCTCAGTGGGAACTCTCAACTAACTCACTGGAAACTCTAACTGGAACTGAGCTGCCTGGCTCCGCCCTCCCTATAAATATCCCTAACGGGCTCCCTCTGCTGGTCTGAGGTGGTAGGGTGGAGGTGTGTGAATGTGTGAGGGCCTCTTGTGGAGAAGTCCATCCATGCACCCTTCTGGGTTCTGTGGCACCAATGCGCAGCAGGGCGCCACAGATGCAAATTTTGGAGCAACTTGACATTATGTCCCCAATTATTGTCTTTGAATTTTTTTTTTGCACCCTATACATTATTAAATTTGCATCTTTTTTAAGGTAACTTTATTTGGTTTCTTCTTTTTTTTTGTTCTACTATGTGGGTGTGTTTTTTTTTATTTTTGTATTTTAGCTTAATTCATTCTTTGTTGTTACTCACCTGTACCGGATCCAGGCTTTGCTCCCCTCACCCTGGTCCATTAAACTCTGCTGTTCTCACAGTCCGGCTTTGCACATGACCTGGCGTAATCCAATATGATCATCTACCTAGAACTATATAAAAACTACTAAGACACACACCTGTGTCTTGGTATTAAGATTTTAGTGTTTCTGAGACCTGCTTGTCTGCAGCAGTGCCCCAGAACCTCTGCTACCTGTTTCCGGTCTTCCTGGACTTATGCTACCTTTTCCTGATCTTCCAGGACCTCTGCTACCTGTTCCCGGTCACCTGTCCACTTACGGCTTCCAGAACTTCTCCTGTCCACCTGCGGCTTTCAAGATCTCTGCTACCTGTTCCCGGACACCTGTCCACCTGCAGCTTCCAGAACTTCTCCTGTCCACCTTCAGCTTTCATGACCTCTGCTAACTGTTCCCAGTCTCCTGTTAGCCTGCGGCTTCCAGGACATCTCTTGTGCGCTTGCAGCTCCAAGGCACTCTTCTACCTGTTCCCGGTCTTCCAGAAACTCAGCTATCTGTCTGTTGTCTCCAGGACCTCTGCTATCTGTCGGCAGTGTCCAGGACCTCTGTTACCTGTTTCGAGACTGCTGTCTGTCTGCGGTCTCCCGTACCTCTGGTAACCATTTCCCACGTGCGTCATCTGCCTACTGGACCAAGCCTGTGTGCCTACTTGGGCCTTGAGGGTCCACCCTGCCTAATGAGCCTAACATTTGTGACTTTGTCCCCCAATGCACATTAGACTAATGTCAACCGAAACAACCGATGTCAACAGGTTCATCTGATAGTCTAATGTGTACGGGGAAGCCGGCTGACTGATTTCAGGGGAAGATGTCGATTGGGTATTTCAGATTGCCGATTGCATTGTTCTCCCATATGTTGCTGGTTAACGTGTCAGCCATCAGCTCTCTCAAAGAAGACACGAGAGCGCTAAGCTGAACGAGCTCTCTTGTGTGTGGGAAAGTCATCTGAGATCGTCGTTGGCTGTAAGATCTGCCAAAGCATTATTCAGCCAACAACCATCTAATGTGTATGGCTGGCTTAAGCTTATTTTTGCTCAATGGAAGTCTAATGTGTGACATTTTAAAGGGTTATGTAACTATTTGCCTTAAAATGGAGCGAAAAAACATAAGACAAAAAAATCAAAGACAGATTATTATTGGACCATTTTCAAGAATTTGGAGTAAAAAAAAGTCAACAAATACTAGGAGACAAAAAAAAGTCACTTGAAGAAAAACACAAGAGAGCATTACACCTTTCCCATTTGAACCATTAGTATGAAGTCCAAGTAATGCATGAACATCCCTGGTCCTCCATAAACTTGGAGACTGAGTGATCTGCCGGTTAGATGGCATTTATTTAGTCCCTGTTAGACAAATAACATGGTTTTGAATAGTGTCTGGCCTCCAGCTGTTTACATGTAGAGTAATAAATAGGTTGTATAGGATTAAAATAAATGGTCTTTTCCAGAAACTGAACCACATATGTCTATTGGCTTTGTCTGGTATCGCAGCACATTTATATTCAATGGGGCTTGACTGTCATGTAAGACACAGGACCAGGAATGGGGCTGTTGCTTGGAAAGAGTGAGATCCATCCTTCTAATCCTGAACAATCAATTTAAGTGTAAAGTAAGCAGTGGTGTAGACACCAATTCTTGGTGACCTTATGGCCTTGTTTAACTACCCCAGGCCCAAGTTATGATAATCAAGAGTCTGTTGACCCAGAAAAGTAGTGTTTTGTCTGTGGTAGCCAAAGGATGTTGGCTCACGGTGAGGATATGGTTATTCCTATGTTAGAAAGTTATCACCTGACCCCAGGATAAGTGATAACTTGGTAATCACTGTGGTGTGGGTGTGATCTCTGGGACACCCACCAATCCAGAGAATGGGGCAATGAAATGCACATTGGTACCATCGCTCCATTCATTTTCTATGGGATTTTTGGAGACAGTCAATTCAGCAGCCCAATAGAGCAGTACTTGTCACACTCTAAGGCTGGCCTCACCAGTGTGGTGCCCTCTAGTTGTGAGCATCTGCTGTATGTATTCACTGAAGTGATTTTAAGCTATATAGTGCTAATTCAGGCTGCAGAAATCTCTAGTTTAGCAATGTAATAGACTAATTTTCCACTTATTTTAATGTTGTACAGAGTTCAGGAATAAAAAAAATGTAATTCAAGCCCAGAAACAGGCTTTGGTCTGTTTGTTGACGCCCAGGCATCATCTTAATTTATCTGGTGAGGCAGGAGAAGAAGTAGGTTAAGAAGCCCTACCATGGGCAATGGGACTTCATTTTAATGGGACATTTCAGAACTCCTTTCTTGAGACTGGTGCAGGTCTCAGCAGTCAGTCCTCCCGATATGCAACTTATAGAACTTTATAATTTGTAAATAAGCATTTGAAGAGGTTGTCCACTACTCGGACAACCCCTATGTTTCTCTTTTGTAAAATAATAACACCTATACTCATCTCCGGTGCCGGCGCCATTTCAACGGTGTCGACACTGGTTCTCTTGGTGATCCCTGTGGCCAATCAGCGCTGGCTTACCTCTTCCTGCCTTTGGACGAATCACATACATAAGGTGGAAGTGAGAGTGCAGAAGCAGGGGAGGAGTCCTGAGGAGATAATTTGCATATTCCCACTGCATTTTGGGGGTAAGTGAAGAGTCTCCGCGAGCTCAAAGAACACTGGATTTTGGCTGTTGGAGCTGAAAAGAGGACATCGGTAAGCATTTTGAAACTTTTTTTTTAAGCTTTTTTCACTGTTTTCAGAACATTAACAATAAGAACATGGAAGAGTCCAGGAGCCATTTGGTGAGCTGCATATCCTGCTACATGTTCACAGACTTGCCAGTGAAAAAGCCAGACTTCACATGCCAGAAATGCAAGCTTGTGTCCCTGTTGGAGGAAAAGTTGCGAAATCTAGAAGAGAGGTTAACTACCTTGAAAATCATTAAGGAAGGTGAAGAGTTCTTAGACAGAGCAGAATTATCTCTTCATGATTCAGAAAGAGAAGAAATTCGAACTGCACCTGACGAAACAGAGGAATGGAAGCATGTGACCCACAGAAGCAGGAGGATCGAGAGGCAGTCAGCACCCATACTGCTCAGGAACCAGTACCAGGCTCTCACGCAGGAGAACCATGAAGAAATACAGCAAAATAAGACTTTGCCAGCAATGAATAACCTTGTAAGCCCTCAGAATCCTCCTGGATGGAGAAAGAAGAATGTTGTGAAGAAAAAACGGAGAGTGGTGGTCATGGGGGATTCCCTGTTAAGAGGAACAGAGGCCGCTATCTGCAGACCAGACATAACCTCAAGAGAAATGTGCTGTCTTCCAGGAGCAAAAATTAAAGATGTGTCTGACAGGATATCAAGACTCTTCAGACCTACAGATCACTACCCATTCCTGCTAATACATGTGGGGACAAATGACACCGCAAGAAAGGACCTGGAAACCATCTGCAGTGACTTTGAAGACTTAGGCAAGAAAGTGAAAGAATTGGGAGCGCAGGTGGTCTTCTCATCCATCCTCCCAGTGGATGGCCATGGAACAATGAGGTGGAATAAGATTCTACAGGTGAACAACTGGCTACGTCGATGGTGCCGTCAACAAGGATTTGGATTTCTGGATCACGGAATGAATTACCTATACGATGGACTACTTGCTAGAGATGGGGTGCACCTTACGAAGACTGGAAAACATGTATTTGGAAGTCGCCTTGCTACACTCATCAGAAGAGCTTTAAACTAGAACAATGTGGGAAGGGAAGCAAAAGGCCAGAAAAAGCCATACAGCTGACAAATACTATTGAGATCTCTGCTACTGGAAGTGGAAAGGAAGAACAAAGACAAAACAATTTAAATAATAAAAATATGGGAGGAAGAGAAACCAATCACAAACTAAAATGTTTTTATACAAATGCACAAAGCATGGGCAACAAACAAGGAGAATTGGAACTACTAATGCAGGAAAAGGAATATGATGTCATTGGAATCACTGAAACTTGGTGGGACGATACACATGATTGGAATAAAAGGCTAAAAGGATACAACTTATTTGCAAGAAACAGACTTGATAAACGAGGAGGAGGTGTTGCATTGTATGTTAGAAAAGCGTATATCTGCACAGAGATTGAAGCTTCAGAGACTGGGAGTTCTGTGGAAACTGTTTGGGTAAGAATACAAGGAGAGAACAACGGAAAGGACACCATTGTAGGCATTTACTACAGGCCACCTGGGCAAGCTGAAGATATGGATGAACTCTTTATGTATCAAATGACCAAGTTCTCCAAAAAATATGACGTAGTGGTCATGGGAGATTTCAACTATCCAGACATTTGTTGGGAATCTCTCTCAAGTAAAACTAACAGGTCAAGCAAATTCTTATCCTCTCTTGCTGACAACTTTATCTTCCAAAAGGTAGGGGAGAAAACAAGGGGATCTGCTACTTTGGATCTAATCCTTATAAACAGGGAGGAAATGGTTGAGGAGGTAAAGGTGGCTGGGACCCTAGGAGGCAGCGATCATGCTATTATAGAATTTTGGATAACTAGAGGAGGAAGACATGTGAAGACTCAGACTTCAAGGTTAGATTTTAGAAAGGCAGATTTTAAGAGACTCAGAAAGAGAATAGGAGGGATCCAATGGCTGGATGTCCTTAAGGACAAAAATGTCCAGGAAGGATGGGAAATTTTTAAAAATGAGATTCTCAAAGCACAATCGTTAACAATCCCGAAAAGTAGGAAGAATGGGAAGCATTTAAGGAAACCAGGATGGATGAACACAGAACTTAAACACATGCTAAAAAGAAAGAAAGAAATGTTTATTAAATGGAAAGAGGGAGGCATATCTAAAGAAGATTATAATGCAGTCTGCAGATCCTGTAGGGCACGTATCAGGTTAGCTAAAGCTGACAATGAATTAAGGCTTGCAAGAGATGTCAAAAGCAATAAAAAAGGATTTTGGGGGTATGTCAAAAGTAATTGAAAAGTCAAAGATGCTATAGGATTTTTACAGGATGAAAATGGAGAAATGGTAAGAGAGGATGTTGAGAAGGCCGAACTTTTTAATTCCTATTTTGCATCTGTTTTCTCTCAGAAAGAAAATGTAACATCAACTGATCTTCACTGTCCTTTTAAAGGAATAGAGGAATCCAAGTTATCTGTAAACAGAAAGATTGTGAGGGAATATTTAGCTAACATAAATGAGTTCAAGTCTCCAGGTCCAGATGAATTACACCCCAGAGTACTGAAGGAGATCGTAGAAGAAATTTTAGAACCACTCTCCATAATCTTTGAAAATTCTTGGAAAACAGGAGAAGTCCCAGAAGACTGGAGAAGAGCAAATGTTGTTCCTATCTTCAAAAAGGGGAAGAAGGTGGACCCAGGGAACTATAGGCCGGTGAGTCTGACTTCTATACCAGGAAAGATCTTTGAACAAATTATTAAACAACATGTATGTAAGTACATGGATAAGAATGAAGTGATTAACCAGAGTCAGCATGGGTTTGTAACTAACAAGTCATGTCAGACTAACTTAATTTCCTTCTATGACAGAATCACTGACTGGGTGGATCAGGGAAATGCTGTAGATATAGTATATCTTGACTTCAGCAAAGCATTTGACAAAGTATCTCACACCATCCTTATTGAAAAAATGACCAAGTATGCAATGGACCAGGCAACTGTTAGGTGGATTCATAACTGGCTTAGTGATCGGACTCAAAGGGTGGTTGTAAATGGCTTCACATCCAGCTGGATGAATGTCTCAAGTGGGGTACCACAGGGCTCCGTCCTGGGACCTGTATTGTTCAACATCTTTATCAATGATTTAGATGAAGGAATTGAGGGTAAACTGATTAAATTTGCTGATGACACAAAGCTAGGAGGGATAGCTAATACTAGAGAAGAGAGAGAGAGGATTCAAAAAGACCTAAATAAACTGGAGCAGTGGGCAGCAACCAACAGAATGGTTTTTAATAGGGAAAAATGCAAAGTACTACATCTGGGCAATAAAAATGAAAAAAGCATATACAGAATGGGAGGAATAGAGCTAAGCAACAGTACATGTGAAAAAGACTTAGGTATACTAATAGATCATAGACTGAACATGAGTCAACAGTGTGATGCAGCAGCAAAAAAGGCAAATACAATTCTGGGATGTATTAACAGAAGCATACAGTCTAGATCACGTGAAGTCATTATCGGTCTTTACTCCTCTTTGGTCAGACCTCATCTGGAATACTGTGTACAGTTTTGGGCACCACATTTTAAAAAAGACATAGACAAACTGGAGCAAGTTCAGAGAAGAGCGACCAGAATGGTGACTGGTCTGCAAACCATGTCCTATGAGGAACGGTTGCAGGATTTGGGAATGTTTAGCTTGCAAAAAAGAAGACTGAGAGGAGACTTAATAGCTGTCTACAAATATGTCAAGGGCTGTCACATTGTAGAAGGATCATCTTTATTCTCATTTGCACAAGGAAAGACTAGAAGCAATGGGATGAAACTAAATGGGAGGAGACACAGATTAGATATTAGAAAAAACTTTTTGACAGTTAGGGTGATTAATGAGTGGAACAGGCTGCCACGAGAGGTGGTGAGTTCCCCTTCAATGGACGTCTTCAAACAGAGGCTGGACAGACATCTGTCTGAGATGATCTAGTGAATCCTGCTTTGAGCAGGGGGTTGGACCAGATGACCCAGGAGGTCCCTTCCAACTCTACCATTCTATGATTCTATGATACTTCCACCAATGTCACGCGATCCCCGGAAGAGCGAGTGTCAACACTGCTGAAATGGCGCTGCACCCGAGAAGAGTATAGGTGCTATTATTTTGCAAGGGGAAACATGGGGATTGAGAAGGGGTTGTCCAACCCTTTTAAGTTTATAAGTACGGTGAGCTCTTATGATAATGTAACACGCCATAATGATGACTTCGCAACGTTCCAGAAAATCAAACGAAGAGAGAAAAATGCCAGGAGGTGAGGAGATTGCGAGCCTCCCATCCAGTGGTCACTGCATACTGACCTGGTCGATGGAGCGGACTCCTGCGAATTGAATCTCCAGTCTCTACTGCTGCCCAAATTTTATATTCAAAAATACAATAAGAAAATAAATGTATATACTGTATATATATATATATATATATATATATATATATATATATATATATATATATATATATAAAATGAAAATGCTTCAGAATGTATTTTTACTTATTAAAAAATATTACATACTAACACTTAGAAACCCATGATGGGACTATCATGCCTCTATAAGCAAATTGTGATTAAGAGAAGGCATGATGTTAAAAATGTGGAAATTTCTTGATCCTTGTTGATTTTCAAAAGTGGTGAGAAATAGGGTATGATTCGGCATGGTCTCAAAGCTTTGGCCCAATTTATTTACCAAGAAGACCAGAAAATGGCACAAATTTTCGAGCAAATACACTAAGACATTAAACAGTCATAAATGCACCAAATTTAGGTAAAAGTTTAAAGGTTTAAAGCTGATCACCAGTGATGTTACGACCCGCACACGAGACGAGTGCACGATCAACGGTACCTGCTGTTGCCCCTGACAACCTGCGACAAAATATTCTGCCCACAGGCATAATTCTGCAAAGTTAGATCTCCCTAACAGCGACTGCAGCTCCTTCAATGTCACCTTGCGCAATTTACCGATTCGCTCAACCTCGTGCCTGAGCAATGACAATTTCTCCTTGGGCAACCGACATTCCATTCATTCCGAATGAATCAGTAATACCAAAAAACTCAATACGGTACAAGGACCTTCAGTTTTCTCCTTCGCCAATGGAGCACCAAAACGTTCCGCAACCCACACCATGGCTGCTAACAAATTACCACAAACCAACGAATCTGGGGGACCTATGAACAAAAAGTCATCCAGGTAATGAATAACGGACTGCACACCTGCAACATCACTAACCACCCACTCCAGAAAAGTACTAAAAGTCTCAAACAACAAACATGAAATTGAGCAACCCATAGGCAAACACCTATCCAGGTAATAACCTTTGTTCCAAAAACAACCCAATAACGGAATGCTAGCCGGGTGAACTGGAAGTAACCTGAAAGCCGATTCAATATCGTTTTTTGCTAACAATGACCCAGGCCCATACCTGCGCACCCATGACACCTCCACATCAAATGATGTGTATTCTACAGAACATAATTCTGGCGCGATACCATCATTGACCGAAAAACCCTTCGGGTACAACAAATACTGAATCAACCGAAATTTATTCGGCTCCTTCTTAGGCACTAACCCCAAAGGAGAAATGATCACCTCTTCACACGGCGGACTCTCAAACGGCCCCGCCATACGACCTAACTCCACTTCCTTTGTCAACTTCACACTGACGACCTCTGGATGCAATAAAGCAGACCTCAAATTCTTAACTGAAAAAGGAACTTTATGATCAGGTGACGGGATCCTGAAACCTGCCAAAAAAACATTCCAAATAATTGTAGCCTTCAATTGATCGGGATATCTTCTTAGAAAGGGGGCCATCCTGAGCAGCTTCACTGGAGTCACCCCCTTGACCGGTACCCACAGACAGCTTTCCTTTTCCTTTTTTGAAACATTTTGAGGTCCCATGGGAGCTCCCATTGCAATGGGGACAAACATGTTTGAACTTACAGCTGTTCCCATATTTGCACTGACCATCATTAAATTGCCAGCACGTTCCAGACTTCTCTTTTCCTCCCTGTGTTCCCTGACTACCCCCCATGTCCCGACGGTTGACTCCTGCTCCCTCTGCTCCCATGAAAGGACTGCCCGTACCTAGCCGGGGCCATAACTTTCAACCAAAGACCAATATCTTTCTGATCCCACTTAATCTCCGGCCGCACCGCCTTCCTCTGCCTGAATTGCTCATCATACCTCAGCCATGTCTGACCCCCGTAAGTAAGATGCGCTTCCCCAATAGAATCCAAATAACAGAATAAACCCGAGCAATTCTCAAGAAACTTCTCCCCAATGACACCAGCCAATATAGCAAACGCTTGAAGCCAATTTACAAATGTCTGGGGGATTAACCGCCACCTGCGCTTCTCCTCCTCCTCCTTTTTGCTATCGTCCTTCTTCCCTTTGTCTAGATTAAAGTTTTCCAAGGGAAGGAGGGAGAAAATTTCGACGTATTCATCGCGCCAAACTTTCTCTTTCACCTCTTTTTTCAAATGTGCCCCCAGTGGCCCCTCGAAGCACACATACACCTCACCTTTTGCCCTATCGTCTAGCTTCACCGTATCTCCTTTGTCTTTTTCCTTCTGAAACACCCGTAGATGCTACCTCTGCGCCCGCCGCAGACCCAACCTCTTCGTAACTAGACTGTGGCAACACGGCCTGTCCTGGCAACCAGGCTCCTACGGAGGATGCCCTTGACCCACTCGCTGCCCCGCCCTCCATTCTAAGCAAAATCTGTGACATACTATGCAAGATATCCCTAATCCCTGATACCTCTGCGCCACCGGGACTGCCTAAATTCCTCCTCCCTGGCCCTGCAAACTGACCACTGCCTTCCCCTAGCAATACAGCCTCTGCGGGCGACAAACCAGACATAGAATTATACTCGTGCAGCTGCACAGGTACTGTGTCTCCGCCAGCCGGAAATCCTGAGTCCTGACGATCTCTTCCTCCGTCACGGTCGCCGTTGGAATCAGATCCCTCTGAATCCAGTCGCTGCTCAAGGCCCGCGCCCATGGCCTCCCCGTCACCAGGAGGGACCTGAGCAGTTGCGGATGATGTAGCCGGGCTTCTCTCAGAGGATCGCCTCCCGCCGGACCTCCTTGCGCTCCCAGCTTCAGCCCTGGACCTTCTTTGGTTACCAGACCCAGACGCACGGGCCTGGTCTGCGCTGACAGAACGAAAGCTTCCTGGCAATATGGTGTCGTTGCCCGCCTCCACCCCCGCTCCGCGTTGTCTGGGTGAGCCAGGCAGCAGGGATTCCCTGCACTGCTGCCTGCCCGCAGAAACTTGCTGTGATGCTCCCCTGGTGCTTCTCCCAGCAGGCACCCCGACAGGAGCATTGCCAGTGGTGCCTGCCGCATGGGGTCCTCCTCCCTGCGTCCTCCTGGTCCCTTGTCTGCTCCTGTGGCCCCCGCCGTGATTAACAGCTGGCCTTCTTGGCCCAGCTGCTGTGCGCATGTGCCGGTCGGCTGGGGCCCGGACCTCCGGCATCGGCAACGCTAATGATACAGGCTGCACATCCGGTGCGGCCCTCACTTCCGGCGCAGCCGTGACTTCCGGCGCGGGCAGCGATCCACGCGGTGCTGCATCCACAGGCCAGCTGGACGGATTCCTGCCGGGGTGAGCGCAGCGGGGAGAGACGGGACAATCACGCTCGCCCCCCGGAGGGGCTGCGGAGCCTGCGCCTCTTGCGCGTGATTACCTCCGGTGACAGTCTCTCCAGGGGCCGGGTCCTCCTGCTTCTCCCTGCTACAGACGGCGTGTCCTGAGTACTAGCTGCTCCCAGCAGAGCAGACAGCTGGGCCTTGAGCCATCCACCACTCCGTGACCGGGCGATTTCCCTCAGCCGGACCACGAGGGATTCCACAGACTCCATTATAAGGTGACACTCTTGTGGCTGCTCCTCCAGGAATGGCGGTTTTCCCGCACTTTTTCCTATATACCCCAGCCTCTCCCAACTGCCCGCCCCCTTAAACTTTCCACTGTCCAATCCCAACCCTATACTTTTAAAAGGGAAACCACACGGCCAATCCCGGTCATGGGGGGCTTCCCACTAGCTCTGCCAGTCTCCAGCCCCCTCCTTTACATCTGCAGCATCGGAGCAGCGCAGGGGCACTGAAGCTTGCCAAATCCAGCCATCTGGCCAGCTTCAGAGCAGCACTTACAATCTAGGTAGCAAAGAGATTGCAAGTGTGCACTTCTTACCTAGGAAACTGGTCACCTCTGATAGACTGCAGAGGTGGCAGGTAACCTAGGCAATGAGGTGAAAACTATAAATTAAGAAAAATGAATTGAAAAATTTAAATTTTTCCCAATTATGATTATAAGAAAAACCCTTTGCTGAATCTATTTTGCAGGAAATTTGTGTGTTGTAGATCAGCGACTGGGGTGTACTGCCATATAGTGCCTACGTATGGCACCATATTACAGAGGTATTCTCCCGTAGATGTAATGAATAAACAAGGAAGCATTTCATGGTCTGTAGTGACAATTAAGACAATTATAGTTTTTACATTATAAAAATCCACGTGACCTTTTTCCAAAATGCACAGTAGAGCCAAGCGCTTCCAACCTCTACTGATATCTCCCCTTTCCCCGTATAGCATAGCACACAAGCCTTCTATTCATGGCCAGGTGCTAACCATTAAGGAATGTTTTCACACTGTGAATATTGCTGAAATGAGCCAATAATTCAATCAGGAAAGCACCACTGGTTTATGTAGTCGCCCACAAATGATGAAGCTCCGTGCCAAGGTCAACGGTGAAAGGCATGTCCTCAACATCAGCATTCATTTCTATATCCCTGGTGATCTACTGGAGCTTGCGAGAGATTGAGCAAAATTATACTCTAACTATAAATGTTGTGGAAGATATGTAAGGAATTAGTAAAACATTGACTCCTAAATTCCCACATACCCTGCCTCTGTAGTCAGATAGTTAGCTTAAAGGGGCTGTCCAATAAGCAGCATTTATCCATGGGATATGGAGGAGTATCTCCCGCGACTCCTCCATACACATCAGCACTCAGCTTGGCCAAGTGTCATTGTGTCCTCTCCACTGACAACAGCTTATCTCCCAGAGAACCGTGTTACCGTGTTAGCCAGAAGATAGAAAAATATTAAAATTTGAGAGTCCTCAGTAGTTGATACATTTTAACAGCTAACTGAAAAGATGGTAACAAATTGCAAGCTTTCAAGACTACTCGGGTCCCTTTATCAGGCTTAGAATATCACAAAATCTGAAGAGTCACATATTTATGCACAAGAGGATACAGAAATAATGCAATAGATAAGACAAGTGACGTGAAGCATAACTATCATTATGGTAGAGGGATAAACAGTTGTGGCCGCAAATATTGGAACAGTTCAAAGATAAGGAGTGTGAAAGTTTTATTGTCCTGTGATTGAGGACTGGTCCATTATTGTGATGCCGCCACATGGTCAGAGCATACTGTTATGTTCTGCTACCAAAGCTAAGGAAAGAGAGGAGATCTGTCCCTACTATAGGACTCAGCTGAATCCCTACGATGTAACAGGGAACCTGATCCTGCGATCAGACCTGCTAAAGTCCTAATCTAGTCTGTACGGAGACCTATAGATGTGGGGAGGGAATCCCTACAAGTACTAAGGACTGGGAGGAATATGGGACACCTCCTAACAGAAATAGTAGCAGACAGACGAGCAAACAAAATAGATAGAACATAGAGGTCCGTAGACCAAGCAAACTAACAGAGTTAGATACAGAGCACAGGCTAGCTAGAAAGTAGATATACAATGAAGTCCAGCAAAGCCAGAAGGGCGGAGCAGGATTAAATAGGCCAACAAGGTCATGTGACCAGCAAAGGAAAAAAAAACCTAACAGCAAGGTTCTAACAGTACCCCCCCTTCTAAGAGGATCCTCCGGATCCCCTAGGACCAGGCTTATCAGGAAATCTCCTGTGAAACGCTCTGATAAGTCTGGAAGCGGAAACATCATCTGACCTCACCCAAGAGTTATCCTCGGGTCCGAAACCTTTCCAGGCCACAAGATACTGCAAACTACCTCTATACCGTCTAGAGTCAAGGATGCGAGAAATTTCAT
Source organism: Phyllobates terribilis (assembly GCF_046119375.1). NCBI lineage: Eukaryota > Metazoa > Chordata > Amphibia > Anura > Dendrobatidae > Phyllobates > Phyllobates terribilis. Next base: position 132,954,169 of record NW_027362770.1, on the reverse strand, counting down.
ATTCCCCGTCCTCCACCACCGGAGGAACAGAGGCAGAGGCGTCACCATCCGACACAACAGCTTTTTTTAACAGAGAGACATGAAAGACCGGATTAATTCTCCAGGAGGTAGGAACCTCCAACCTAACAGCAGATTGGTTGACAACCTGAAGCACCTTAAAGGGCCCTACAAACTTGGGACCCAATTTCTTAGAAGGAATCCTCAACCGCAGATTCCTAGAGGACAACCAAACCATGTCACCAACAGCGAACAAAACCTCCTGTCGTTTCCTATCAAAGTAGTCTTTAGATTTTCTGTTGGCCTCCTGAAGATTACCACGCACATCCGTCCAAACTCTTTCCAAATCACCGGAAAAATTCTCCTCCTCAGGCACGGCAGATCCCAACTTGGAGAACGACCCAAACGACGGATGTCTCCCAGAACAACAAAAAAAAGGCGAACAACCAGCAGAAGAAGATGTATGATTGTTCAGAGCAAATTCGGCAAGTGGCAGAAACTCCGACCACCCCTCTTGATTGTCTGCCACAAAACAACGCAAGAACTGCTCAACATCCTGGTTTTTCCTTTCTGTCTGGCCATTAGATTCAGGATGATATCCGGACGAAAACGACAAATGAATTCCCAACCTGTCACAAAAGGCATGCCAAAAACGAGCCACGAACTGAGGACCCCTATCAGAAACAATGTCAGTAGGAACGCCATGAAGTCTGACAATTTCCTTGACAAAGGCCTTAGCGAGAGTTTTAGCGCAGGGCAGTTTGACGAAGGGAACCAAGTGACACATCTTGCTAAAACGGTCCACGACCACCCAGATGACAGTAAAACCCTCAGAGGGGGGAAGGTCAGTTATAAAGTCCATAGCCAAATGTGTCCAAGGAGCACTGGGGACCTCGAAAGGACAAAGCAACCCCGCAGCAGGAGTATGTGAGGACTTAGACATATAGTACATTGGCGCACCCACTTAATGACTTCCTTCTGCCATCCAGGCCACCAAAAACTGCGACCCACCAGTCTCTTGGTCTCAGAGATTCCGGGATGACCTGCCAACCGAGATTCGTGACACTCAACAAACAAATCTCTCCTAAAGGTCCCAGGCACAAACAACCTCCCATGAGGAGTGTTAGATGGGGCATTCTCCTGAGCTTTAAGAATCTCATCTTCCAAAACGGAGTCTAAAGCAGCTATCACAACACCTTCTTGTAAAATGTTTTCCTCTTTCTCAGCACCGACTATGGGAGAAAAACTGCGAGACAAGGCATCCGCCTTAACATTCTTAGTACCAGGGATGTAAGTAACGGAGAAATTAAACCGCGAGAAAAACAGTGCCCACCTAGCCTGACGGGCATTCAGGCGCTTGGCAGCATCAAGATATATCAGATTTTTATGATCCGTAAGAACCTGAACGGGAAATTCCGCACCTTCCAAGAAGTGGCGCCAGTGTTCAAATGTGAGTTTAATAGCCAATAATTCCCGATTACCAATATCGTAATTCAATTCAGTCTCCGAAAAATTTTTTGAAAAAAAGGCACAGGGATGTAATCCATTCCCGTTATCCTGAGACAATACTGCGCCAACCCCCACAGAGGAAGCATCAACCTCAACCAAAAACGGCCTAGTAACATCAGGCTGCATAAGGATGGGAGCAGAGGTGAACCTCTCCTTGAGATACACAAAAGCTTCAATGGCCTCAGAAGACCACTGAACCGCATCAGCACCTTTCCTGGTGAGATCAGTCAGAGGTTTGACAATACTAGAAAAAAATTTTATGAATTTTCTATAGTAATTGGCGAAACCCAAAAACCTCTGTATCGATTTCAAACCAATAGGCCTAGGCCATTCCTGCACAGCCTGAACCTTAACCGGATCCATCTCAAAACCTTTGCTGGAGCTAATGTAGCCCAAAAAACAAATTCTCTGTACAGCGAACTCACATTTCTCCAGCTTAGCAAAAAGCGAATTGTCCATTAATAACTGTAATACCTCACGCACACTCCGCCAATGAGACTCCAGATCTGGCGAATAAATCAAAATGTCATCCAAATACACAACCACATTTTTGCCAATCAAAGGTCTAAGGATGTCATTAATCAGATTCTGAAAAAATGCAGGAGCATTAGTAAGACCAAAAGGCATAACCAGATTCTCAAAATGACCCACAGGAGTGTTAAAAGCAGTCTTCCATTCATCACCCTCCTTCATGCGCAACAGATTGTATGCCCCCTTAAGGTCAATTTTAGAGAACCACTTGGCCCCCAATAACTGGTTAAACAGATCAGGAATCAATGGCAGTGGGTAAGGATTGCGTACCGTAATTTTGTTAATCTCACGAAAATCCAGACAAGGACGTAAACCGCCGTCCTTTTTTTTTACAAAAAAAAATCCAACCGCCACAGGAGACTTAGAGGGCCTAATGTGACCGGCGGCCAAACTTGTCTGTATGTATTCCTCCAAAGCCTTCCTCTCAGGAATAGTAAGGTTAAATAAACGACTTTTAGGAAGAGTCGCTCCAGGGACAAATTCAATAGAACAATCATAGTCTCTATGGGGAGGCAAAACCTGCGATTCCTTCTCAGAAAAAACTCTCCAAAAATCCTGAATAGGAACAGGCAATTCTCCCCTATCCAAAGCTTCTATACGCCCGTTACAACACTTGTCATAACATTTATGGCTCCAGGATTTAATTTCACTGGTAGACCAATCCAGTACAGGATTGTGAAATTTTAACCAGGGCAAACCCAATATTACTGGAGAAGGCAAGTTATTCAACACTACCAAATCCAATTTCTCATGGTGAACACCATTAATAGTGAGAGGAAATTCACTGACCTTGAGAGTAATATTCTTCAAAGGGGAGCCATCCACAGAAACCACAGCAATGGGGGATGATAAAGGTTCAGGTTTTAAATTGAGTTTTTCCACGAATCCCCCATCAATTACATTCAGTGTAGACCCGCAATCAACAAACACCCGAAATTCCATCAATTTTTTCTGAGCAATCGTGGAAGCAGCTAAAAATACACCCTTGGAATTTAAACAGGCAATACGGGCGTGACTGACCATTTTTTTTTCTTTCTTCATACGAAGCTCACAGCCTTTAATCAAATGACCAGATTTTCCGCAATAGAAACACAAGCCTTCCGAAAAACGACGGTCTTTTTCTTGAGAGCGAGGTGCCACCGATCCAATCTCCATCGGTTCACCCCTGTTAGTACACACATTATCATAACCAGAAACTGACATAGCAGAGGATTTGCTCTCATTAACCCTAGCACGCAGTCTTCTATCCACCCGTATAGCTAATTGCATAGCCTGTTGCAAATCCTCAGGTGTAGGATAAGCAATTAGCAGGTCTTTAACCCTTTCACTGAGCCCAGCAAGAAATAGACTTTTCAGAGCAGAATCGTTCCACCCTGTTTGAGTGGACCAACGACGAAAATGAGTACAATATTTTTCTACATTACCTGATCCTTGTTTTAAACGTCTCAACTCAGTCTCAGCTGATGCCACACGGTCAGGATCATCATATAATAGTCCTAAAGCAGAAAAAAAACTATCCACTGATCTGAAGCATGTATCACTAGGTTGCAAAGAAAAGGCCCACTCCTGAGGCTCTTTGCGCAAAAGTGACATTATGAACCCTACGCGCTGGGATTCATCCCCAGAGGACTTGGGTCTTAAACGAAAATACAATAAGCAAGCATTTTTAAATGAAAAAAATTCTCGATGTTCACCAAAAAATAAATCCGGCAAACATACCTTAGGCTCCAAGAAATATGCTCCAGGACAGTTACTCACATGCTGACGGAGCTCGGCCACTTCCAGAGAGAGTCCCTGCAGGTGTTTAGCCAAATCCTGAACCGACACCATGATGGAACAAAAAAAATCTTTCCTTAGAGAATTTGCAGGCTGGACTTACTGTTATGTTCTGCTACCAAAGCTAAGGAAAGAGAGGAGATCTGTCCCTACTATAGGACTCAGCTGAATCCCTACGATGTAACAGGGAACCTGATCCTGCGATCAGACCTGCTAAAGTCCTAATCTAGTCTGTACGGAGACCTATAGATGTGGGGAGGGAATCCCTACAAGTACTAAGGACTGGGAGGAATATGGGACACCTCCTGACAGAAATAGTAGCAGACAGACGAACAAACAAAATAGATAGAACATAGAGGTCCGTAGACCAAGCAAACTAACAGAGTTAGATACAGAGCACAGGCTAGCTAGAAAGTAGATATACAATGAAGTCCAGCAAAGCCAGAAGGGCGGAGCAGGATTAAATAGGCCAACAAGGTCATGTGACCAGCAAAGGAAAAAAAACCTAACAGCAAGGTTCTAACACATACTCTTTAGTTTATATAGAAATGCACCCCTCGGGGACATGTAAGGTCAGCTTGGCACAGTTTTACACAGACACCCCCTATCAACATGGACGCAGGGAGGCACAGAGAGTGAGAGGATGTGGCCCATGTAGTCATTGATGTGGCACCGCACTCGCTCACACCCCAGACAGGCTGAGAGGCCCCTTTCACTAGCTCCAGTAAAACAATGCCTGGTTAGCCTGGTTGAACCGCCACCAGTTCCTTGTTCGATATAAACCTGGTCCTTTAACGGGAATTATATCGGGCCAGAAACCAGCCCCAGTAGCTTGGGAAGTTAAACTGAGAAATGGACTTGTCGATTCGTGGATCAAGATAAAAGAGCAGTCCAAGGTTAAATTATATATTTAGTTGCCTTAAGGACACACTAGACATTGCACTATATACACAATAGCTATACATATACAATGGTCAGATATGCAAATACAAATAGTGGTAGGACAAAAGATATAAGCAGATGGATCATGTGAATTACCACTGTGACGTCTGACCATGTGTGTGCTGGGCCTCAGGGGCATTCCAGTTTGGCCCTAGGTCCTTCACAGCATGTTACTCGACGTGACCCCCCCCGTTCGAAGTGGACCGCATGCATCAGAGAGAGAGGGAGACCACAAGTCCTTACACTAGCTTTTATCCACTTTTGGGTCACTCCCCTCCTGCCCTCTGGGCAGAACCTAAGTCCCCTCCCCATGCCTCTGGCAGCTAAAACTGCAAAACTTCAGATGGGTCATAACTCCTTAATGGACCGTCCTAGGGTGGCGGTTCTGGTGCCATCAAATCCAGCCAGGCCCCTGCTACGCGTTAAGACCAAACACAGCTTTGCTATCTGTTTCTTACTAGCTATTCTACGTATCTCCCCACCCTGTGAGGCCAGAACGGATCGAGACCCTGGAAGGCGTTCGGTCCGGTCTGCGGATATACACGATGTACGGCTAGGATGTATAGCATCTCCATAACTCTTTATGAAATCATAGCTGCCTTAACAAAGCAATTTAGACAGCATGGTATCCACATGGCAAGCAAGCTCTTTGTTCTGCTCTGAGCTGGTCAAGGTGTGAGATCTGTCACTCACAGCCCTTTGACTCTGGACCCCTGATGCTAGGTGTTCTGTTATAACTGCACACTGAAGGGGTTTTTATAATCCCTTGCCAAATAGGTTACAAATGATTGACATGGAATTATATCTCCAATATTCTTCGCACTCCTGAGCAGAAGAAAACTATGAAAGGGGTGCAGCACTGAAGAAGGCCGCATTTTCACAATTTATGGACGTCCACACGATCAGTCTTCCGTTTAGACTTCCATTCCATTCAATCATTAAGCAATGACATATGGCTAAGAAGTGAATACTGCTCAAATAGATATATCCTAGGTGCACTACAAAGTTAAAGGGTCTTTGCTTATTTTTCCTATGGGACTAAGAACCTGCCTAGCGCTGATCTCTGCCACCTCAGAGCGGTCACGGACTACTTTTGCCAGTGATTCTATTGCTATCACATTGACAGAGCAGCTTCTTCTCTTCTGCTCTGTTCTGTCGACAGGACGTCACAGCCGACGTCATGCTGATTGGCAACCGGCTGCATAAGGCCTAACTGCAAGGAGCCAGTAGTCAATCAGCATGACGTCGGCTGTGACCACCTGTCGACAGAGCAGAGTAGAACAGAAAGAGTTGCTCTGTTGAAGTGAGGTCAAAAGCAGCAGTAGAATCACCGGCAGCAGTGGTCCATGACTGATCTAAGCAGGCAGAACAGGCAGGTAGTTAGCAACTACCTGCCAGTAAGGAATTGGGGATAGGGCGAAGGTTAGAGGTGTTCACGCTGGTAACATGGATGAATCTGTTGTGATTAGAAACCAGTGGGTGCCGTACCTGCTGGTGATTGCAGCTGACAGGGAAAAAATGAATCCTATGACTAAGGGCGTCCTAGGTTCAACTTTTAATAGACTTTTAACATGGTTCAATAAGCTTATATATTTTTTAACCAGTCGGTTGCGCCGGAAACGACCTTAGTTTTGTCTACCTGCCTGTAAAATCTTACCCCTATAGGAAAAAATAAGCAAAGTCCTGGATAACCCCTTTTAAGCCGATTTCAGATCAGGAAACCTTTGGGCCAGTCCATGCATTGTGGTCCATAATCGGACTTTGGAAAATGGATGTGCGAAACCGGTTTTAGAATGCAACAAAGAAAATGTTTAATAACAAAGTAACATAGAAAACAATATTATTAACAAAGTAAAGAAAATATTCAATCATACTGTTTTCCCAGGGCTTCCTAATATGATATATGGAAAATGGTTGTATGAGATTTATGGAGGAGTCAAGTGGTACGTCTTGCACAGTTTGTATAATTTTGGGAGGAGTGAAAACAATAACAATTTGATTAAAAATATTCCCTCCCGTTGGGTCTTTTATAGAAAAATGTACCATGCTTTGTGTAATTGTGTGTTTTCCATTAACAGACCCTTAATTCATGGAGGCTACATCACAATGGGGTTCCATTTCTGTACAACACAATGGGCTATTGAATCAGCATTGTAAATGAGCCGCTGGTCTAAATTCTAAAAGAAAAGAAAACACGTCTTGTGTTATTACAGGGCGCGCTACCACGGATGGAATGGTTCATGGTTAACAGCTTTGTTGCTATATACGTCTCCCTAGAAGTTTTCTCACTTATCACCACCAGTGCATGATACGATACAGGCCGGGAGCTTGCACGGGTGCATTGTGCGCTCAGGGCAGCTTGGAAAAGTTTATGAATAACTTTGGCACTGAATGTTATTTTAGGAACCCTAAAGCAAGCTGCCCCTTCCCTCGGCCCTCCACCCTCTCTGCTCCTGATGAAAGGCAACTCTGTCACAGGAGTAGGGAAAATGCTGAAAAAGCTTCTTTTTATTAGATGCTGACTGAAGATTTGATTAGCGAACGTCCACCCTGGGTAAACAGTCTGTGCATGAGCAGAAAGGATAATGTGAAGCGGGCGAATACTGCACAGAAGGCCGCGGGAGAGATATGTTATAATAGAATTTATACACCATCTCTTATCTTCCATTTCCAAAGTTATACCCGATTCATTATTGCATTTGCATCTTTTTGCCTAATTTTCGGTGTTTTGTTCCTGTTCTTCATTTGCACCTTAAATTTTAAAATTCTAATTTCAATGGGCTCACCAGTTATTTTTTATGTTCGTCAGGACTCGCGCACACAACCGTTTAAATCGGACGAGTGCTATCCGTGGTTTTGACGGAGGCACGCATACCCATGCTGTTTTATGTCATGCTGCACCCGAAAGGTGATAAGGTAGATTTTTTCCTCGGATCAATTGCAGCATACACGATCCACCTCCAATAATCGGATGTCACCCGTCCATTCAGGTCAATAGGTTCGTGAAAAAAATCAGATGACATCTGAGTGCACTCCGATTTTCACGGACTAACATAATGGAGAAGGTAGAGAAACTTTTTCTTCTCTCTCCACTTTTAAGAAAATCGGACTGTTTTTCTCAGATGGAGAGAAAACAGTCGTTTGACCCCAGCCTCATAATGAGAGAGGTTTGGGGTTTCTTTTGAAAATTTTGCACATTTTTTTGTACAAATGTACTCCAGTCTTAAATTTTTGGTTGCAAATTTTGTGACAATTTCGTAGAACATGATGCAACTTTTGGGGCGCTAAAAAGTTGAAAAAAAAGTGAAATACAAAAATAAAGATCCCGAATCACCATTTGCATTTTTTTCAAGGTGACTTTTCTTTCTTGTCTGGTGTTATTCTTTGCTGTTTTTTTTTTTTTTTTTTTGCCAAATTCTTCAAAAGGATGCACGCCATTTATAAATTTTGTTCAAAGTCAAAAGAGGTCTTTTGTCTTTAAAGGGGTATTCCCATTTCCAACATCCTATCCCAATATGTTGTAGGTGTAATAATAATAATATTAGAAATGTAATGCAGTTCTTCAGATTCGCTATGTCACTTACCACATGTGCAGGGTATTGCAGTAACTTAGATATTCATGATTATAACCACTAAAAGCTGTCTAGCTAACTAACTGTCACTATATAAGTGGTCTTAACCATGGATACCTAAGCTACTGCAATGCCCTGCACATGGGGTAAGCGACATAGCTAATCAGAAGAACTATACAACATTTCTAATTGAAGCTATTTGCTAATATTATTATTATTTTTATTATTATTACACCTACTACATATTTAGATAGGATCTTGGAGATGGGATTACCCCTTTAACCTTTTTGACAACTGTTTAGCACAAAAAAGTTGCCCATTTCGTAAAATGGCACCAAGATAGCACCAAAATATCTGGCGTACATAACATCACTTGAGGAGAGGAACGGAGCACATTTGCATAAAGACAGTCGCAATTGATAAATCGGCTGACAACATCTGGAAAGCCCAAATTCTTCCCACAATGATGAACATAAGAAAAAGACAATAAACAGGCACTCAAAAAATGCACAAATTAAAAGAATTAGGAGCAAATTTAAAAAAAAGATGCAACCTAGAATAAAAACACTGCAGTAAGTAAATAAAACACATGAAAAAAACATAGGGTACTTGTTTGACACTTTTTTGATCAAAAAAGAGTAAAAGCCACCTCACCGCAGCAAGGTGTGCCTAAATAAGATGGACCCTATCTCTAATATCTCACCTCGCTATGTGCCAGCAGGCCCTTGTGCAAAAACATTACAAGGGACATTTGCAGTCCAATAATGTGTCTGTGAAAGAAGCTATTTACTGCTTTGGAGAGTAAAGTTGGCCTTATACAGGGGCATAACAATCGTGGTCATGGAGGGTGTGACTGGACCTGTGAGAGAGGGGGGCCTGGAGTTGCGTCCTCAGACAAGGTCCCTGCACTGCAATACACGTGTTATGATAGTGTAGCAACTCTCTCAGGAAAATAGGTAACATACTAAAAACTGCAACTGACCCTGCCGGTTCCTGTACAGACTAGAGATCCTGACCCCGCAGTTCCTAGTGGTTCCTGTGTGATCTGAGATATCTCTAACCACAGACTAGACAATGGCAACTCGGACCTATGCTGCCTGAAAGGCCGTCGAGCGCTTCACGTTCCTCCTAAGAAACCGGAGGGCAAAGCAGAGTGCAAATTACCTACAGAAGGGTAAGTATTCTGAAATAGAAAGAGATCCCAGAGTGAGTAAAACAAACCACGAAATACAAAATAAAGGATTAAGTAACATACTGTTAGAGAATATTCCGCCTACTTCCTAAAAAGAAACAGAAGATAGGTACAGGGTAAAGAACATAAACAGCAGAGAGATAAACCCTAGCTGGTCTTTCACTGATTGGCTTAAACTACAGCAGTATGGCTGGACATCCATATGAGACTATCACCAGCAGGAAATACCAGCAGGGGGAAAGTATATAAAGCTGCACCCGAAAGGTGATAGGGCAGACAAATGAGTAAATGAAAACTCCTGTTACCCTAAAAAGACTGAAGCAAGGATAACAGAAACTAAACACCCAGAGAAAAGGTGTATCTGCTTTCGCTCAGCGCACAGAAAAGTTAACCAGAAGGCACAGGCTCAAAGGTTCGAATCCAGACGCATGACAACATGCCACCAACCAATCGGAGGCCAGAAGTTGACGTCGGCTTGCCAGTGACATGCAGCACATGGCACTGATATCATGTGCTGCCCGTATCAGCAAGCTGAAGTCAGTTGCCGGCTCCTACAGAAGTGCAGGGGAAGGTCAGTAGAATTATTTAATTAATTATAAAATGTGTTGGAGCAGAACGGAAGGGTACCAGCATGGTGGATATTATACCAGAATTGGGTACATTATACCAGAATTGGGACAATATACTACTGTAGAATAGGGACAATATACCAGCATAATGGACATTATATCAGCATGGAGGACAATATACCAGCATTGGGGACAATATATCAGCATGGGTTACATTATACCAGGATGGGGGACATTGTACCAGAATGGGGGACATTATACCAGGATGGGAACATTATACCAGGATGGGGACATTCTAACAGAATGGGGGACATTATACCAGGTTGGGGGACATTATACCAGAATGGGAACATTATACCAGGATGAGGGACATTATACCAAAATGGGGGACATTATACCAGGATGGGAACATTACAACAAGATAGGAGACATTATACCAGAATTAGGACATTATACCAGGATGAGGGACATTATACCAGCATGAGTGGCACTATACCCGGATGGGGACATTATACCAGGATGGGTGGAATTATACCAGGCTGGGGGACATTATACCAGGGATTGGGACATTATACCAGGAAGGAGCTCAGGATGGAGGAAAATTTTATAGCAGGGGGCCCAGGATGGGGGAGATTATTACAAGAAGGAGCCAGGAAGGGGAACATTATTAATTGGGGGGCAAATGTATGTCTTTATATGATCTTGAATGCTTCAAGGGCCCATATATCTGACCATCATGCAGGTGGGGGACTAGGTCTAACTTTTGCACTGGGGCCCATCAGACTCTAGTTACGCCACTACCTTTACACCTTTGGTTCCTGTGCAGCTGCATAGGTTGTACCAGAAGTATGTCCACCCTTGTTATAAGTAACTGTCCAATGGTGGCCAAAATACCTTTAGGGAACTGAAATTATGAATGGCTAGCTAGTACTAACATTCAAATATTGTCCCTACACCTCCAAAACCAAAACTAGATTTAATGTGTAGCCTATTCCTAAAGGTAAGGATGCAAATACAGTGTTACAAATAGCAGTGCCTACAGGTACAGTAACTGCCCATACTAGGGTTCACAGAGCAACAACTCAGTAAAGCTACCCTGCAGATAGCACCACTATAGAAGGCCAAAGAGCAGTGCCATAGCATGAACGCACAATTTCCCATAAACAATACCCATAATTACTTACTAAACTACACATAATTCACATACTTTTGTACCAGCCACATATCAATACACATAAAATTACCTGCACCTCTGAGCCCTCATCCTGTTTGATCCAGCGACCGCAGATGTGGCCACACATTTACAACTCTCACCACTCACTTCTATTAGAGTTCTGCAATCCGCTAAGCACACTGATGAGAATACCCCTTTAATCTTCATTTACAACAGATTGTGTTGAAAAATGTCTAGATAACAAACAATATGTCACACCAGGATAGATGATATAAAGTAAGAGTATGTGCTATAGAGAGATCATACATGCCATGCACAGATCATCGAATCAGATTATGTAAGGGGGAAGACCGGGGTGTAAGTCCTTTCAGAACAAGGGATCCGGAACTGCCGGGGCCGTGCCTCTTGTTGCAGGGGGAAGACAGACTGCGAGACAGGACTCATGTGACCGGGAAGCTGGGGGTGTGTCCTGAGAGAGAGCTGGGGAGTGAGGTGACCCTGCAGCTGGGGTCGTGTCTAGGAAGAGGGTGGAAAAGGAGTTTTTGCGTGTGAAAGCAGGCAGTTGACAGTTGGAGTCAAGCCCGACTAGAGGGAGAAGAGACGCAGGGTCCGTGGAGCCGAGCAAGTGAGGTGCACTGTTATGGACTAGGGTCTCAGTGGGTCAAACCGGAGACCACCTGCTGCCTCCAGAAGATGGAGCATTGTTTAGGCGGGGAAGCCAGAAGAAAGCAACACTGGCATCAGCCGGCAACTGCCTTGTGAGGAGCAGGAGTCAGCTAAGTGTAAAACTGTCGATTACAACTGTTTCGAGTCTGCTACATCTAGCCAAACTGTGGATTGTCAGTTATAACATTTAACCTGCTACTTCCCTTGTTGTCCCGATATTTTCCCTGTTACTCCCTGTGTGGAGATTGACCCTGTTACAGTAAATTCCCCTTGTTTATTAACCCTGTACTGGCTGCTCTGTGTTTCTGTGTCACTGCATCTAAAGTACCTGTGTTACACTTACATACTTAAATAGTGCCAGTAGGACCATAGGATGGGTCAATGCTTTGAAGGCTATGTACCCCTTTGACATGAAAAAATATATCTTTTTATATGTTAGTGGTTACCTTTACAGTAGAAATGCAGTAAGTTCAGTCTGCAAATTTTAGATTTTTTTTTTTATTATAGGCGTGTCTCTCTCAGTAATATAGGCTGGATCTGAGGTCTGTCATTAGCTCATATATCAGCACAGCTTCTATCCTGCAAAAATTTCCTTTTCATCTGCCTTTCTCCTTATCTGTAGCCTTTCTCTGACCACTCTAGGATACTTTCTTCACTCTCCATACTGTAGAGAACTGTGCTCAAACCCTCCTCCTCATTGCTGAGATCTCTAATGCCATCACACATATGAGTTCCATGATTTCCCATCTGGCTGTAGATCTCTTGACCAAACTCAACAGCCTCATATATGCCTATAAAGCTGTTAAATTCAGATGAGGAGATCAACCGCTGTTCTGGAAATCACGACCCATCCACAAACCATCAAACGTGGACATGTGAAGCCTCACTGTGGGAGCAGGTAGGGGTAGAGCAGAGAGATCCAACAGGAGCAGGAGGTCTGATGAATTTGTAACATTTTTGCAGACCACTATGCTTGGAAAAGGTTACAGACCCCCTGGTAGCAAAAATTTGAATGAAGAATATTTGGGAAATGTCTTAACTTTGCATTTAGATAGCAAATGTACAATGAAAAAAAATCTGTGACATGATGTCACATGTCCAATAGTTATTACCATTACCACAGGGAATACGGAGACATATCTCAGGAACGGAGAGCTGCAGGAACAAAAGGAAAACAACGCTGGATTCAGGAGAACAGCAGCATTTACACCAGGTAAAAAAAAAAGTATTTATGGCAGTGACAGGCGCCCCCGGAAGAAGTGGAGTGGCGAAACGCGCATCGGGTTGAGGAGGACGGCGTCCTTATACTGGATCACTTGGCTGTCTCCATTTACTATCTTCTATCAGGTATTATTACTTGGTTTATACCCTGGATATATTGCTTAGCAGGAATATAAGTGCACATTTTTATATATTAGGTAGAGCCCATGATAGCTCACTCTAAGAATTCTTACATGTGTTACCTCCTAATTTATAGCTATTATCTGGGCTGAACTATTCAGTTTATGATAGTTTTTTGACATTTATTCTTTCATCATAGTTGTTAATTTATGTTTAGATCAAATTTAATTATTATACCATTGATTCAGTGTTTGGACGATGTCCCATTAGTGGGCACTCTGTTTCTATTTTTTTCATTTTTTAATGATTGTATTTTAATATATTGTATAATAAAAAATATTTAATTTAAATACTTATGGATCTCTTCTTTTACTCTGGATCCAGATTAGTATACAGAGTTCTTGATGATTGTGATATTGTTTGAAGTGCCATAACTCCTATACTGGACTCTTATTTTGATAGTAGATATATTTGGGTATAATATTATATTACAGAATAAGTGGTCTGTAGAAGAAAGGAGCGTCTCATACTGAGCGTCCTTATACTGTATAGGGCACAACACCCCACCACTTCAAACCTAAAACCTGCTGCTAAGTCAATACCATCTGAAACTCGTTCCTGTGGTATTCGAGAGGTGACTTCTAGGTCTCCTGCCTTGTAGATAACAGGGCTAAATCTGCTGCTGAAATCAGATAGCTTACAAATCCTCTCAGCGCCTCATTATACTTGTGACCCAATAGAAGAGCGTTGGGAATGGAGATGGTTTGGTTTTTTATGGAAAGGGGAGAAGGTCTCTGCCCGTTCCTTTTTTGCATAGTCTGGTTCAGTTAACTGTAGACAAGTAAATGCTACTTAGTCATTTACGGGTGAGAGTCTACACCACATAGGCCTGGTTTTTCTGCCATTCGCAGTCAACAGCCAATTAAATACAATGAGATGTTGATATGGATTAGAAGTCATTATCGGCCCACACACACGGCCATCCAAACCGCCTCCTGGAGACATCAGTAAGGAAAATTAACTTTACTGCCTGATGTGGATATTGGAAACCCTACTAGTCACGTAAAAAATATTCATAAAAAGCAAAAAAATAAATAGCCACGTTATTGGTATCAAAAATAGGTGGCACTCAGAAATATTAAGCCTCATTCAGACAGCCATGTGTTATCATGGTCCAAGTACGGATCACAATTTATGATGTACAAAGAAAAATGACAGCGTCCATTCGAGGGTGTTCAATTGCAGGAAAAGTGTTTATTCCGCCATCCCATAAACAATGTTTCGACCCTATGTGGGTTTTTGTCAAATACGGTGTGGCCACCGGTCTCCTGACCCATAATCAACAGCTTGATAAATGAATAGAAGGCTGTTGAGTTTGTCAGGAGACCGGTGGCCACACCGTATTTGACAAAAAACCACATAGGGTCGAAACATTGTTTATGGGATGGCGGAATAAACACTTTTCCTGCAATTGAACACCCTCGAATGGACGTTGTCATTTTTCTTTGTACACCATAAATTGTGATCCATACTTGGACCGTGATAATACATGGATGTCTGAATGAGGCCTTAAAATGAAAAGATGGATGGATGGATAAACACAGGCTGAACTTTGGAATTCTGCCTGCCTTTTACATATTAGATAAGTAGATAGATGGATAAATAGAGAGATAGATTCATAGATACAGTGGTATAACAATGCAAGGGTGGTGGACTGTACTATTGTTTTCCTGAAGACACCAATCGCACTGCGCTGTATATTATAATGTGAATAGTGTCATGTGGTTTTAGAAAAATTTTGTCATGTATAGTGTGGAACATTAAGATTTAATGTATGCAAACGTAATGTATGATGTTTGGGAAGGAGACTGCCCAGCCACATGCTGTAGGGACAGACATAGTTAAGGTTTGGGACTAGCCCATAGTGGGAGGGGAAAGCTCCAGTAAAAAGTGACTGCTTTTTGATGGTTGATCAGATAGGGAAGTACAGTAGCCAAGGTCAAGTTCAAGTTGCAGTGGACATCAACTATCGTTCGGGGCAGTGGGAGGCCTTACTGCAATCCCTTGTGTAACATCCCTGGCGGAGTGCTGGCATGGCTTACCATCTTCCACCATGCAAGACCACCAACTTACCTATCAGTTCAGGCTGCACACTTTGCTCCATTACTTGCTGTGTGCATGTCTCTTGTCTGATTGCTTAGGGCGGCGGCACTGTTACTTCCTGATTCTTAAAGTTACAGTGTGCGCAGTCCTAATGCGTCCCCAGCCTATTGCTGTGAGTCACTGGATACTTAAACCCCCTCCACCCAGTAGGAGGTGCCTGCGCAACGCTTTCTTTCAGTCTGTTCTGTGCAACTGATTTGCCAGGTCCTGTATCTTGTCTGTTTCCACCACCCTGGGGGCTGAGTACCCAGGCCCGTTACCCGTATCTGTGACTTCTAGTCTGTTTCCGCCACCCTGGGGGCTGAGTACCCAGGCCCGCTACCTGCATCTGTGACTTCTAGTCTTTTACGCCACCCTGGGGGCTGTATGCCCAGGCTCGTTCCTGTATCTCATTCCAGTGTCAGTTCGTGTCTGAACTGTGTCTTAGTCCATTACCTGTTTATCTCTAAGTCCGATCCTTCCCTTTTCCTGCAGTGTCTGAACCAGTACCTAAGTCCTACTCGTTGTCTCTGTACTTCTGTTTGTGAGTTTCGTGTCCACTCGCTACTTCATTGCAAGTACCTTGTGTGTATCTGGTTCTGCTTGTCCCGTTTTCCTGCCCTTGTATCTACCTCCTGTGTTCTAGCTATCTTCCTGTGTTTCCTTGTCTGTTCCATGTGAACAGAGCCCTGTCCTGTCTGTCCGCACCTGCGGCTCTGCTCCGCTCTGCTCTGCTCCACTTGTCCTCCGCACCTGTGGCTCCGCTCTGCTCCGCTTGTCCTCCGCACCTGCAGCTCTGCTCCGCTGTGCTCTGCTCCGCTTGTCCTCTGAACCTGCGTCCTCCGCGCCTGTGGCTCTGCTCTGCTCCGCTTGTCCTCTGCACCTGCGGCTCTGTTCCTGTATCCCAGTCTGTACTGGTCCCTATCCAGCCTATTTTCCTACCTGCCAGTATGGCAGTGCAGAGGCTATATAGGGACGTTAGGGGGAGACAGGGTGACACTAGTCCAGATTAGGAGGTCACCTCTTCCCCCTTTCCCTAGTGTCTGGGCTCCCTTTCCCCTCTGTGTTGCACTCACACCTGGCGTGACTCTCTGTGTTTCACTCACACCTGGCATGACATTGAGCTTCAAATTATGTACATAGATATTAGATAGATGGATGGATGGATAGATAGATTTGATAAATTAAACACAATCGAATAATTATTTAGGACATTTTCCCAACTTTTTCTATTCTTCACAGTAGTTCACACCATGAAAATGTTAGACCAGTGGATGATTTCCATCCTTTCACCTACATATGTCAGACACCGGGTTACCTAGAAATATGCTATAAGGTTTACTATACAACCATTTATGTCAAATATTGGCAATATGGGGACTTGGGTTTATTATTGTCTACGTCTTCTTCTCACTTGTAGATATTTGTACAATGCATTCAGTTCTTGAATGTTTTCAATCGTTTAGGTTAGGAATGGAGTGACTTCATTATATGAAGGAGACGCAAGTTTTTTAGGAGCCTCCCCCTTTGGCTAAACACAAGGACTCTACGAATGCACCGTTAACAACTGCCTGTCAGTAAGCCGTATAAACATTTTTCATCACCTCGCCTTCCATTTACTTACACTGAATCCCAATAGTGTAAACCTAAGCCAACCGGCCAGAAATGAAAGACCTCTGAGACTGGAGAGGTCATATGTAGAGTCACCTTGCAACACTTCAAACACACGACTTCCCTGCATCAAAGGGTGGGATAAGTTAACCTCTTCACTCATCCATTCCCCTTTAAATGTGGACATCAAAAGCAAGAATCTTTCTCCGAAATCCATCAGGAACATCACAAAAGCCTCTCTCCAATCCCCACTTGTTTCGCCCCTTTTCTTCTTCCAGTGTTGAAACATTATCCATTTTTCATTCGGACAAGTTCAAATAAACGACTTGGGTTGTTGGCCTGGTTTTCATTAAGTCCTAAACCGAGTTTCCTTCCCGTGTTAAGACATTTTGTCTGTCAGAGGCTGGGTGGGATACGGTTCATATTCTATTTGCTGGAGGGGGCTTTTAAGTGGTCTGAGTGGCCAGGGAATGTGTTTTCATTTCATATAGCAAAAAAAAAAAAAGGGGGACGAAAGATGATAACATGGACCATTCACAGGGAGAGGTCAATCATTGAAACTAATTTCACTTAATTATAAGAGTTTTCATATAATGCACCACCAGACGTTATAGGAGAAGGCGAGAAGGGTCATTCTTCATGTTTCCTTATGTGTCTGGCAGAAAAGAATGAGGTCGTTGAATGAATTTTGCAATTATGTTATATATCATTTGATATAACCCGATATCCCTCTCTTTAAGAAACGCTCTCAGGAGTCCAGATTGATGAAAATGGGCATTTGTCCGACAGGAGCTTCAACTTCAAGAGTTGGAGGTCACCAATTATTACATCTTCTGAATTGAATAAAAAGTTGATCCAACTGGAAAATGACCCATTGCTTAAAACCGAATATGTTTTACATGTGTTTTAAAAAAAAATTGACATGATCTTTATCAAAAAAATTAAAAATAGTAATGTTGCAATTTTCACACTGGCCACTGGGGTATTCTTTAGACTTATACATCCTGTCCGTCCAGAAAGAGTTTTCAGCAGACTCATTATCAGCAGAACCGAAAACATGGACCAGCACACCTGTTAGCATAAGTGTAATATGTAGGTACACATTCACACTGTAACCGTTAACAGACAAAAGCTAGAATAAAAACAATAAATAGTATATTATGTAAAAAACATTGGGTACTTAATTGAATTTTTTTTTTCAAAAAGGCATAAAAGACCTCCCACCATGATAAGGTTTTCCCAATCGGGATGGTCACTAACTCTAGTAACTAACCTCGCTATATGCCAGCAGGCAGGGAGAACAGCTGGACATGGACCCAATGTGACTCATTAGCAGATTCCGAATTACAACGACAGGTAACACCTCTATAATCAGCTGATAACACAGGATCCACCAATCACAATATGCGATGAATCCCTACCTTTACAATCACCTTTGCACACGCTCATTAGATGCTTCAAACCAAAAAATAGGGTCTGAGTCTGTTCATTGCTGTTAATGTACATGTGTTGTTTCCTGAAACAAAAGGAAGCTAAAGTTGTAAAAACAATATAATGCTTTATTTTCCCAAGGGAGTTAAAAACTTGTTCCACTGCTGATGACCACTGATCACTGGAGTATTCAGCTTATTTTGGAAGCCCATTCTAACATAAGGGGGTTGTAAAAAGCATAGAACCCCTTTGACGATGCAGAATTGCTACATTATTAGGCAGAATATAAATAAAGCACTGGGGATTAAAAGTTCTGATAAACTTTCCTTAAATTGACTGTATTACCAGCTTCCAGGTCCTGAATTACATGGGACATTATCACTGTATTTAGATTAGCTGGAAAGCCTGATAGCTCCCTACCTAGCACTGGTACTTTGTAGAACTGGGGTCCAAAGTTCAAATTGTACCATGATGATATAATGATGGCATTTGTATATTCCATTCTATACATGTTTCTTTAATTTTTACCAGGTCAACGTTAAACACTTTGCACAGTGTTAAGGAAGAGCAAAGATGGCATGGAGAACTGTTCAAATACCACATGGGCTTGTGACTATGGTGGCATGGTAATCCCATATATTAAAGAGCACAACTGGGACAGATCCTACATTGAGAAGGTCTGGAACAAAAGCACTCATAGCTGACATTCTATCATCCTATATCTCTGACCCCTGGTATGCTTTATCTGGTAATTTTTATGGACTCGTCTGGTGACATGGTGTCACAAGTGTGTCAGGTGTGACAGACAGTCATTCTGGATCCAGCTGTAGAAGGTCATTGCACTTGGCTCTGCAGGCACCTTCTTGATCTTTCCATCTATGCAGTGCAGTGATATCCTGCTTTCTCTAGGACCTAGCAGTTACCTTCACCTTCTGCTGCTAATTGACACACCCTTGCTGGATGTTTAAGTACCCTCAGTCTCGCCAGAGAGTCACCGGTGATAGCTCTATTTTCCTCTGTCCATGCTTGAAGTAGTAGTAGTTAGCTAGTGGCTTCTTGGTGCTCCCTTGGAGATAGTTGGCATGATCTCTCTGGTGTCTTCTCAAGCTAAGTGTATTCCCCTGTCTGTTTACCTTTTTGTCTTTAGTTGCAGTGGTGTCTGACTAGTGCTCACCCCATCCCCTCCCTATGTAGGGCCTATCGCTAGGGACAGTCAGGGATTAGGTTTCCTGCTTGGCGATAGGTGTGGAACCTATTTAGGGATGTTAGGGGAGACAGGGTGTTATCAGATCTGCCTAGGGTGCTCCACACCCCCTTTCCCTAGTGTTTGGGCTTCCTCCCCCTCTTCCCGTCGTTGTGCACTTAGTCTTTCCCACACCTTCAGTGACACATGGGTTATCTAAGCTGTAGGTCAGGGTGAGCAACACAGACCAGTATAGATGAACATGCTGAAATGCTATGAGATTCTCCGAGGACCAATACCTGAGTGTCATAGAGAAAAAATTAAAATCCATACAGACATCTCCAGAGAAAGGAGAAGAGCAGACAATCCAGCCTCATGAGGTAGGACTTCACATTGAACATATTGGGAAGTGAAAAAAACTAGTTAAAACATAGGAAGCTCAAGCTCCTTTTGAAGCAGAGACCTCCTGCCGTGGACAGGTAATGTCACACCAGGTTTGAGTGCAATACAGAGAGTCATGCCAGGTGTGAGTGCAACACAGAAGGGAAAGGAAAAGGGAGCCCAGACACTAGGGAAAGGGGGAAAAGGTGACCTCCTAATCTGGACTAGCATCACCCTGTCTCCCCCTAACATCCCTATATAGCCTCCGCAGCTGTCACCGATCACGTGCCTCGCCCTACTATCCCTGACGTAAGGCTATAGCTGGGGGTGGAAGGAGATGAACCTCTGCTAGCACTCTAAAGACAAAAGGGGAAGGCAACACAGGGGAATAACAACTTAGCTTAAGAAGAACTCCAACAGGGCACACGGCCTCAAGACTCCAGAGAGGACGTGATGCTGCTTCAGCCAAGTTCCAAGTAGAAATGAGTATAACCGGCGACGCCCACCTAGACACACCAGGTACTGTATATATACACCCAGACTAAAGGGAGATAGTCGCTGGGTCCTAAACACAGCCTCCTATCTAGGCAGCTGTCTGCATTGTCAAACCTCCTGCAAACCACTGCAGGGCGACTGTCTGTCTCCTCTGACCCACCCGTGACAGGTAATTAAAACAGGAGATTTGTGCTGGGAAGGGGACAGCAAGACTGACATTTGTTTATGCATAGATAAGAGCATCCTGTGTTCAAGGAATTTGTTTGAGAGTGCAGCAAGACGGCACATCTCTGGGGGTCCAGATAGGAATATTGGGGTTTGTATCTATCCGATATTTATAGGATATAGATTTCCGGCATTGTGAAGGGACGACTGGAACGTTCACTCACATCGCAGTGAGGCCACTAGAATGCCTCCAACTTAATAGCGGTCTGAACCAGCTCATGTTTGATCTCTATGTAAAGGTATAATCACGAAAAAAAATATGATGTCAATATCTAATGCTGGGAACCTTTAGGGGCAAAGATATTTTGTAAGTTGGGGATCTCATAAAGTTCTGAAGGCCTGAGAATAGCCCACAAACAGCCCCCACGTGAGGTATGTGGGCGTAGCATGGAGCTAATAAAAATGAAAGTTTGGGTCTTTGTCTTTGTCAGTCCTTGGAAGACATAGTTCGCTGTGGAGGTTCTGTCTATTTTCTCAATCAACGTGCTTCCCTTCGCTAAGCTCTGAGCCATTTCTGTGACAAAAGTTTAATAATTTTCTTTCTTTATTCCTATTTATTTTATGTAATTGTATGTATCATACTGTTTTGTTCCCATTTTGTATCATCTTGTATATTTTTTAAGAAACATCTTTCTGGATTAATATATAAATTTAATATCTCTGTTCCTCGTGCTCTGTAAACCGCACCCCTGAAGTCATACGCTACCTGTATTGGGTGTCCAATTGGCCTGTATACACAATTGGTGGTAGCAGCTAGTAGTTCTTTTGCTATTGCAGAGCTGGAAATGACCATATGGCGGGTATATACAGTGGGGAAAATAAGTATTTGATCCACTGCCGAGTTTGCAAGTTTTCCCGCCTACAAAGAATGGAGAGGTCTGTAATTTTTATCGGAGGTACACTTCACCTGTGAGAGACAGAATCTAAAAATAAAATCCAGAAAATCACATTGTATGATTTTTAAATAATTCAATTGCATTTTATTGCATGAAATAAGTATTTGAAGCAATAGAAAAACAGAACTTAATATTTGGTACAGAAATCTTTGTTTGTAATTGCAGAAGTCAGACGATTCCTGTAGTTCTTGACAAGTTTGCACACAACGCAGCAGGGATTTTGACCCACTCCTCAATACAGATCTTCTCCCAATCTTTCAGGTTTCGAGGCTGTTGCTGGATAACATTGAGTTTCAGCCCTACCAATTAGCTGTTCCTGGTGTCAACTGGAACTGCTCAGTTGCAGAGTTGCACAGCACAGCTCTGTCGGCTGTATTGTGGCTGCAGCCAGGTACTGCACATCCGCCACCTATTCAAATCAAAATGGGGTGGATGTGCATCACCCGGACACCGCCACTATTCCGTCGACGGAGCTGTGCTGAGTGATAATGACCTCCGATGACACCGGGAACAGCTAATGGACCGGGATGGGCCATCAATTTTAAAGTACCGGACAACCCCTTCAAAGGAGGTAAGCCACCTCTTGAGTTGTCTGGCAGTGGCTTGCTCCCATCTCCCTACTGATAACACATGCATGCTCAGTTTAGCTGACGAAATACTGTCAAACAAAAAAGCTTCTTGGCTTGACAGCTATCAAAAGTGTATGGTCATGTTTAGAGTTCCCTGACTTCTTCATACCCAACCAGATAATGGAAGGAAGATCTAGGGGCATTGCTTCTACCCTCTACAACTGACTACTTATGTTTCATATTGTTGCACATAGTAAGTATCGCTGGGAGACAATTGTGGGGGACTTAAAGGGTTATTCTCAAGTTGTCTCTTGAGCAGCACACAGCTTTCCAGTTTCCTTACTTCCTTGTTTCTGACGCGCCCCCAGGGCCGTGGGGCACTCGGCAGCCGGGCCTATGGATGCTGGTGGGGGATATCACGGTGGCTGGCCCGGTCCGTGACCCAGGGCGGTCAACAAAAAGGGGAATTATTTATAGGGGATTTGTAAAGTTCGTGACGCCACCTGTGGAATGCGGCTAAAGGGAGCCGCCGCTGCGGAGCGGTCCTCTGAAGCTGGTGTTACTGCATCAGGGATGGTGTGGCTCTCCACAGGTAGAGCTAGCTCCAGGGCAGTGTAGGGAAATGGATGGTGGTGCAGGGGAGAGATGGCCAGGATGGTTCAGGGAGAAATGACAGACACTCACACGGGGGTTCGCTTCGGTACCTTTACTGGTGTAGTTGCAGGTATGGTCCAGGGTACTCGGTGCGAAGGGTGCACTTGTGGACTCTCCCCAGTGAGCGGGTATAGGGCCTCCTGATCCGTTGCTTCCACTTGCTAAGCTTCTGACCTGCCTGGAGCTAGGCCTGGCTTAATTACTATCTCTCTCTCTTGCACCTGCTGACCTGGCGGTAGGGCCTTCTCTTGGAGATCACTCTCCCTGGACGCTGGGGCCTCCGTGACTCCTAGCCCTGGTACAGTAGTCAGCGTTGGTCGACCTGGGACTTGTAGTCCTCCAGGTACCCGGTGGTCCCTACTGGGTATAAAGGGACCCTGTAGGCGCGGACCCGGTGTCCGGTGTATAGTTCGGGGTGAGCCTGGTATGCTCCTCTGCCCCTTAGTTACTTCTTCTCTCCTCTCGCCTTCGGCCACACTCAGGGCCCTCACTAGGCTTCAACTCGTGCTGTAGGCCTTGGCTCGCCTAAGCACAGCAGCCAGCATGCTGCCTCTTCACTGGTCTAAGTGCCAGCACACTCTCTCCAGCTTAACTCACTGAGAGACTGACTAACTGCCTGGCTCCACCCTCCATTTATATATCCCTAACGGGCTCCCTCTGCTGGTATGAGGTGGAAGGGTGGAGGTGTTTGTATGTAGTGAGGGCCTCTTGTGGAGAAGTCTATCCATGCACCCTTCTGGGTTCTGTGGCACCTGTGCGTAGCAGGGCGCCACATTTCTGTGGGGGTGGGCACTCCTCCTTAAGTGATTGATCTGGTTCTACATCTATCCCAACAAACACTCATGCATAAGACCTGTTTTAAGCTAGGAGATTGATCACCCGAAATTAAATGAGGATCTCAAAGAAGATAACATTATTTTGAGTAGTCCTTATTTATTTATCTACCTATACCGGAAAGCAAATCATTTCCCATGAAAGCAAAATGCCTGTTATTACTGAGGTAAATGCAAAAAATGTATTTGTACATACAGCTGAGACCAAAATATGCTCAGTTTTGTGGCTTTAGGGATCGACTGTAGTGTTGAAAGTTGACTGCTCACACAATACAAGATATTCTACAGGAAGTTATCCAGCTATTTAAGGAACAGTGTTGGTGGAATTGAAAAATGTTGGGTTCGGTGTGCCACACTTTTCTCATGTAATAATATAATAATAAGTACCACAGCTTCTCGGAAGAGTAGTACTTTATTGAATGGATAAAATTGCAGTGCGATTCTGCATCTTACCCATCCCTTCATCAGGATTATTTATCAACAAGGAATATCCACTGAAATAAAAATGGCAATTTGTGGTTTGACACTACTCACTTCCTTGTGAAGGGGTAGACACAGACAGAAGAGGGACCCTGTACAAGAACAGCACAGGGGCTTTTTGAAGTCACCATAATGCACCACTTTATGTGTCTGTGACAGAAGCTTCTTGCTGCTTTGGAGGTGGAAATGGGCCTCCTTACCTCTTGGCTCCCTTGGTTGCACCACTGGTATGTACTCCCATTTTCCTGTGTTTATATCAGGAAAGTCACTATTCATTGTTAGTAAGAACAGGTTGTGACAATCTTATTAGTCCACCTCAATTTCAAGTGAATTTCGTAATTTTCCTATTTCTCCACTGTTTTCAGATCTTACACATGTGAGCAGGGCCGGCTCCAGGTTTTTGTTGGCCCTGGGCGAAAGAGTCTCAGTGGGCCCCTCTAACACATACCATGATTCATAATGCACAGACACCGCAGAGAAATATATATATAGTACAATGCCAAACGTTTCACTTCTTACATTACATGAGCGATATCTATTGTAAATTCCACAATAGCTCAGAAACCGGCGAATCCTCGCAGTGCACAGTGCAGACCGGACAGTATAGTCCTCCATACAGTATTATGGAAACAACAGAGTCCTCCATACAGTATTATGGGCCCCATATATTGCTCCATATAGTATTATGGGCACCACTTAGTCCTCCAAACAGTATTATGGGCACCACATAGTCCTCCATACAGTATAATGGGCCCCACATAGTCCTCCATACAGTATAATGGGCACCACATAGTCCTCCATACAGTATAATGGCTCCACATAGTCCTCCATACAGTATTATGGACTCCACATAGTCCTCCATACAGTATAATGGCTCCACATAGTCCTCCATACAGTATAATGGCTCCACATAGTCCTCCATACAGTATAATGACCACACATAGTCCTCCATACGGTATAATGGCCCCCATATATTGCTCCATACAGAATAATGGACCCCATAAAACGCTCCATACAGAATACTGGTCCCCATATAATGCTCCATACAGTATACTGGCCCCCAAATAATGCTCCATATAGAATACTGGCCCCCATATAATGCTCCATACACAATACTGGTCCCCATATAACGCTCCATACAGAATACTGGTCCCCATATAACACTCCATACGGAATATTGGCTCCCATATAACGCTCCATACAGAATACTGGCCCCCATATAACACTCCATACAGAATACTGGTCCCCATATAACGCGCCATACAGAATACTGGCCCCCATATAATGCTCCAAGCAGGATACTGGCCCCCATATAATGCTCCATACAGAATACTGGCCCCCGTATAACGCTCCATACAGGATACTGGCCCCCATATATCGCTCCATACAGAATACTGGCTCTCATATAACGCTCCATACAGAATACTGGCTCTCATATAACGCTCCATGCAGGCTGTGCCCCCACATAATGCCCCATGCAGGCTGTCCCCCCCCCCCAAATAATGTCCCATGCAGGCTCTTTCCCTCCCCACATAAAATTCCCCATGTAGGCTGTTTCCCCCCCCATATAATGCCCCATGCAGGCTGTTTCCCCCCATATAATACCCCATGCAGGCTGTTCCCCCCCATATAATGCCCCATGCAGGCTGTCCCCCCCCTCATATAATGCCCCATGCAGGATGTCACCTCTCCCCCCATATAATGCCCCATGCAGGATGTCACCCAGGGGTGGATTAAGAGTAGCAAGGGCCCTGGGCAGTTTAGAAGGCGCGCCCCCCCCCCCACGCACACACACCTGATGTATCACATGTCACATGATCCCCTGTGATAGATCATGTGATAGTTCACGTGAAATAAATTTGGCACTATATTAATTATAATAATTTTTTTTTAGGCTGTGTGCCCACTATGCTTTTTTTAAGCGTTTCTGCAGCGGCAATTCCACTGCAGAAACGCTTAAACACTTGGTAGAAGGCCTGCCATGTTCCCCAATGATAATCCGCATGTGCTGTGCACATGCTGTGGAAATTTCCGCTGCGGATTATCATTGCGGAAAAATCCGCAGCACTACCAATTATTTTGCGGAAACGCGGCGTTTTCGCCGCCATTGACTTGCATTGGAACGCATGGAATCCGCATCACTGCATCTGTACATGCAGATTCCATGCGTTTCAATGTGCAGATGGTACCCAGGTCTAGAGGAGAGGAGACTCTCCTCCAGACCCGGGTACCGTAGAACCTGTAAAAAAGAATAACATAAAAAATAAATATCATACTTACCTTCTGATGGCCCCCGGTGTCTTTATCCGATGCGTCCTGGCTTGCTGGCAGTTCGCGGTAGACTAAAGGACCTGTGGTGACGTCATTTAGTCATGTGACGGGTCATGCGACCGCTGACGCTGACAGGCCATCAGAAGGTAAGTATATATTTATTTTTTATTTTTTACCATTCTTTTACGGTCACACTATATAAATCCATGCCGGTTGCATGGATTTATATAGTGTGACCAAGGTGTCAAGTACTTTTCCAAGTGATGCTAAAATCGCTTGGAAAGCGCTTGACAACCCGCATGCGGAAATGCATGTGAAGAACTCTTCACATCCGCTTGTCCCTGGCAGGAAAAACGCATGCAAAATCCGCATGTACAATCCGCATGTACAATCCGCATGCGTTTTTTCTGCCAGGGAGATGCAGAAACGCTCAAAAAAAATCCGGAGCATTTCTGCATCGTGGACACATAGCCTTACATTAATTGTATGGCTTAATATTGAGCACATGTAGCCGACTATACACAGCAGGAGGCCGCACGTAGCCATCTATACACAGCAGGAGGCCGCACGTAGCCATCTATACACAGCAGGAGGCCGTACGTAGCCATCTATACACAGCAGGAGGCCGCACGGCGCCATCTATACACAGCGGGAGGCCGCACGTAGCCATCAATACACAGCGGGAGGCTGCACGTAGCCATCTATACACAGCGGGAGGCTGCACGTAGCCATCTATACACAGCGGGAGGCCGCACGTAGCCATCTATACACAGCGGGAGGCCGCATGTAGCCATCTATACACAGCGGGAGGCTGCACGTAGCCATCTATACACAGCGGGAGGCCGCACGTAGCCATCTATGCACAGCGGGAGGCCGCACGTAGCCATCTATACACAGCGGGAGGCCTCACGTAGCCATCTACACACAGCAGGAGGCCGCACATAGCCATCTATACAGAGCGGGAGGCCGCACGTAGCCATCTATGCAGAGCGGAGGCCGCACGTAGCCATCTATACACAGCGGGAGGCTGCACGTAGCCATCTATACAAAGCGGGAGGCTGCACATAGCCATCTATACAGAGCAGGAGGCCGCACGTAGCCATCTATACAGAGCGGGAGGCCGCACGTAGCCATCTATACACAGCGGGAGGCTGCACGTAGCCATCTATACACAGTGGGAGGCCGCATGTAGCCATCTATACACAGCACTCAGTCACGCACACACACAAACATATACAGACATATACATACATACAGCATAAACACATTTGAAACACAAAAATACATATAAACAGACATCACACAATGATATCTGCCTGTACACACACACACTCTCACACACTCACACACACGCACACACTCACTCACACACACTCACTGACACACACTCTCACACACACACTCTTACACACACACTCTTACACACACACTCTTATACACACACTCTTACACACACACTCTCACACACACTCACACACACACTCATCATCCCCCGGCTCGGCTCCAGTCCTCCAGCTTCTCTCTGGTGCAGCAGTGCAGGCTGGGCGCTCACTGCGTGACATCACACTAGCAGACGCGACCACGCACAGGGCTGTGTCTCTTAGCAGTGACGTGGCCGGGCCAGCACACAGGGAAGTTAACAGGTGCAGTACTGGCCCGGCCGAAGAAGAAGTAGCGGCTGTACGCCGCTGCTGGGGGAGCGGTCCGGAGGGCCCCCCCCACCTCTGACTGCCGGTATGTGCCACGGCGCCGCACATATTATAATGAGGGCAATCTGGCCATGGACCCCCAGGGGCCCCGGGCGGTAGCCCAGATTGCCCTCATTATAATCCGCCTATGATGTCACCTCTCCCCCCATATAATGCCCCATGCAGGATGTCACCTCCCCATATAATGCCCCATGCAGGCTGTTCCCCCCATATAATGCCCCATGCAGGATGTCACCTATCCCCCCATATAATGACCCATGCAAGATGTCACCTCTCCCCCCATATAATGCCCCATGCAGGATGTCACCCCTCTCATATAATGCCCCATGCAGGATGTCACCCCCCCATATAATTCACCATGCAGAATGACAGCTCCCCCCCATATAATGCCCCATGCAGGATGTCACCTCTCTCCCCCATATAATGCCCCATGCAGGATGTCACCCCTCCCCACCTTTTTTCTGCCCCATACAGGATGTCACCCCCCCCATATAATGCCCCATACAGGATGTCACCCCCCCATATAATTCACCATGCAGGATGTCACCTCTCCCCCCCATTTAATGACCCATGCAGGATGTCACCTCTCCCCCCATATAATGCCCCATGCAGGATACCACCTCTCCCCCCATATAATGCCCCATGCAGGATGTCACCCTCCCCATATAATTCACCATGCAGGATGTTACCTCTCTCCCTCATATAATTCACCATGCAGGATGTCACCTTTCCCCCCATATAATGCTCCATGCAGGATGTCACCTCTCCCCCCCATATAATGCCCCATGCAGGATGTCACCTCTCCCCCCATATAATGCCCCATGCAGGATGTCACCTCTCCCCCCATATAATGCCTCATGCAGGATGTCTCCCTCCTATATAATGCCCCATGCAGGATGTCACCCCCCTATATATTGCCCCAAGCAGGATGTCACCTCTCCCCCCATATAATGCCCCATGCAGGATGTCACCTCTCCCGCCATATAATGCCCCATGCAGGATGTCACCCCCTATATAATGCCCCATGCAGGATGTCACCCCCTATATAATGCCCCTTGCAGGATGTTACTTACCCCCATATAATGCCCCATGCAGGTTGTCACCCCCCATATAGTGCCCCATGCAAGATGTCACTCCCCCCTATATAATGCCCCATGCAGGATGTCACCCCCCATATAATGCCCCATGCAGGATGTCACTTCCCCTCATATAATGCCCCATGCTGGATGTCACCTCTCCCCCCATATAATGCCCCATGCAGGATGTTACCTCTCCCCCCATATAATGTCCCATGCAGGATATCACCTCTCCCCCCATATAATGCCTCATGCAGGATGTCACCTCTCCCCCATATAATGCCCCATGCCGGATGTCACCTATCCCCCCATATAATGCCCCGTGCAGGATGTCACCTCTCCCCCCATATAATGCCCCATGCAGGATGTCACCTCTCCCCCCATATAATGCCCCATGCAGGATGTCTCCTCTCCCCCCATATAATGCCCCATGCAGGATGTCACCCCCCTATATAATGCCCCATGCAGGATGTCACCCCCTATATAATGCCCCGTGCAGGATGTTACTTACCCCCATATAATGCCCCATGCAGGAAGTCACCCCCCATATAGTGCCTCATGCAGGATGTCACTCCCCCCATATAATGCCCCATGCAGGATGTCACCCCCCCATATAATGCCCCATGCAGGATGTCACTTCCCCTCATATAATGCCCCATGCAGGATGTCACCTCTCCCCCCATATAATGCCCCATGCAAGATGTTACCTCTCCCCCATATAATGCCCCATGCAGGATGTCACCTCTCCCCCCATATAATGCCCCATGCAGTATGTCACCTCTCCCCCCATATAATGCCCCATGCCGGATGTCACCTATCCCCCATATAATGCACCATGCAGGATGTCACCTCTCCCCCCATATAATGCCCCATGCAGGATGTCACCCCCCCCCATATAATGCCCCATGCAGGATGATACTTCTCCCCCATATAATGCCCCATGCAGGATGTCACCCCCCCTTATAATGCCCCATGCAGGATGTCACTCCCCCCCCATATAATGCCCCATGCAGGATGTCACTTCCCCCCATATAATGCCCCATGCAGGATGTCACTGTGGCGCCCTGCTACGCACAGGTGCCACAGAACCCAGAAGGGTGCATGGATGGACTTCTCCACAAGAGGCCCTCATTACATACAAACACCTCCACCCTTCTACCTCATACCAGCAGAGGGAGCCCGTTAGGGATATATATATGGAGGGTGGAGCCAGGCAGTTAGTCAGTCTCTCAGTGAGTTAAGCTGGAGAGAGTGTGCTAGCACTTAGACCAGGCAGCACGCTGGCTGCTGTGCTTAGGCGAGCCAAGGCCTACAGCACGAGTTGAAGCCTAGTGAGTGCCCTGAGTGTGGCCGAAGGTGAGAGGAGAGGAGAAGTAACAAGGGGGCAGAGGAGCATACCAGGCTCACCCCGAACTATACACCGGACACCGGGTCCACGCCTACAGGATCCCTTTATACCCAGTAGGGACCACCGGATACCTGGAGGACTACAAGTCCCAGGTCAACCAACGCTGACTACCGTACCAGGGCTTGGAGTCATGGAGGCCCCAGCGTCCAGGGAGAGTGATCTCCAAGAGAAGGCCCTACCACCAGGTCAGCAGGTGCAAGAGAGAGAGACAGTAATTAAGCCAGGCCTAGCTCCAGGCAGGTCAGAAGCTTAGCGAGTAAAGCCACGGATCAGGAGGCCCTATACCCGCTCACTGGGGAGAGTCCAGAAGTGCACCCTTCGCACCCAGTACCCTGGACCATACCTGCAACAACACCAGTAAAGGTACCGAAGCGAACCCCCGTGCGAGTGTCTGTCATTTCTCCCTGAACCGTCCTGGCTGTCTCTCACCTGTACCACCATCCATTCCCCTACACTGCCCTGGAGCTAGCTCTTACTGTGGAGAGCCATACCAACGCTGCTGCAGTAAGATCAGCTTCAGAGGACTGCTCGGCAGCGGCGGCTCCCTTTAGCCGCATTCCACAGGTGGCGTCACGAACTTTACAAATCCCCTATAAATAATTCCCCTTTTTGTTGACTGCCCTGGGCCACGGACAGGGGCAGCCACCGTGATATCCCCCACTAGCATCCATAGGCCCAGCTGCCGAGTACCCCACGGCCCTGGGGGCGCGTCATCACCTCTCCCCCCATATAATGCCCCATGCAGGATGTCACCTCTCCCCCCCATATAATGCCCCATGCAGGATGTCACCTCTCCCCCCATATAATGCCCCATGCAGGATGTCACTCCCCCCCATATAATGCCACATGCAGGATGTCACCTCTCCCCCCATATAATGCACCATGTAGGATGTCACCTCTCCCCATATAATGCCCCATGCAGGATGTCACCTCTCCCCCCATATAATGCCCCATGCAGGATGTCACCTCCCCAGATGATGCCCTATGCAGGATGATACTCCCCCCCCCATATAATTCCCCATGCAGAATGTCACCCCCCTCCATATACAGTCATGGCCAAAAGTATTGAGAATGAGACAAATAGTAATTTTTCCAAAGTTTACTGCTTCATTTTCTGTAATGGCAATTTGCATATACTCCTGAATGTCAAAGAGTGATCAGCTTAACAGCAATTACTGTACTTGCAAAGTCAATATTTGCCCAGAAAATGAACTTTAACCCCCAAAACACATTTCAACATCATTGCAGTCCTGCCTTAAAAAGAGCAGCTAACATCGTTTTAGTGATTGATCCATTAACACAGGTGTGGGTGTTGATGAGGACAGGGCTGGCGATCAGTCAGTCATGATTAAGTAAGAATGACATCACTGGACACTTTAAAAGGAGGCTGGTTCTTGGTATCATTGTTTCTCTTCAGTTAACCATGGTTATCTCTAAAGAAACACGTGCAGCCATCATTGCACTGCACAAAAATGGCCTAACAGGGAAGAGTATCGCAGCTACAAAGATTGCACCTCAGTCAACAATCTATCGCATCATCAAGAACTTCAAGGAGAGAGCTTCCATTGTTGTCAAAAAGGCTCCAGGGCGCCCAAGAAAGACCAGCAAGCGCCAGGACCGTATCTTAAAACTGTTTCAGCTGCGGGATCGGACTACCAGCAGTGCCGAGCTTGCTCAGGAATGGCAGCAGGCTGGTGTGAGTGCTTCTGCACGCATTGTGAGGCGGAGACTCTTTGAGCAAGGGCTGGTTTCAAGGAGGGCAGCAAAGAAGCCACTTCTCTCCAGAAAAAACATCAGGGACCGACTGATATTCTGCAAAAGGTACAGGGAGTGGACTGCTGAGGACTGGGGCAAAGTCATTTTCTCTGATGAATCCCCTTTTCGATTGTTTGGGACATCTGGAAAACAGCTTATTCGGAGAAGAAGAGGTGAGCGCTACCACCAGTCTTGTCTCATGCCAACTGTAAAGCATCCTGAAACCATTCATGTGTGGGGTTGCTTCTCAGCCAAGGGAATCGGCTCACTCACAGTCTTGCCTAAAAACACAGCCATGAATAAAGAATGGTACCAGAATGTCCTCCAAGAGCAACTTCTCCCAACCGTCCAAGAGCAGTTTGGCGCCCATCAATGCCTTTTCCAGCATGATGGAGCACCTTGCCATAAAGCAACGGTGATAACTAAATGGCTCATGGAACAAAACATAGAGATTTTGGGTCCATGGCCTGGAAACTCCCCAGATCTTAATCCCATTGAGAACTTGTGGTCAATCATCAAGAGACGGGTGGACAAACAAAAACCAACAAATTCTGGCAAAATGCAAGCATTGATTATGCAAGAATGGACTGCTATCAGTCAGGATTTGGTCCAAAAGTTGATTGAGAGCATGCCAGGGAGAATTACAGAGGTCTTGAAGAAGAAGGGGCAACACTGCAAATATTGACTTGCTGCATTAACTCATTCTAACTGTCAATATAACCTATTGGTACTCATAATATGATTGCAATTATATTTCTGTATGTGATAGAAACATCAGACAAACACTAATAAAAACCAGAGGCCAGCAGATCATGCGAAAATATAATTTTGGTGTCATTCTCAAAACTTTTGGCCATGACTGTACAGTTAGGTCCATATATATTTGGACAGAGGCAACATTTTTCTAATTTTGGTTCTAGACATTACCACAATGAATTTTAAACAAAACAATTCAGATGCAGTTGAAGTTCAAGCTTTCAGCTTTCATTTGAGGGTATCCACATTAAAATTGAATGAAGGGTTTAGGAGTTTCAGCTCCTTAACATGTGCCACCCTGGTTTTAAAGGGACCAAAAGTAATTGGACAATTGACTCCAATTGACTCCAAGGCTATTTCATGGACAGGTGTGGGCAATCCCTTCGTTATGTCATTCTCAATTAAGCTGATAAAAGGCCTGGAGTTGATTTGAGGTGTGGTGCTTGCATTTGGAAGGTTTTGCTGTGAAGTAAACATGCGGTCAAAGGAGCTCTCCATGCAGGTGAAACAAGCCATCCTTAAGCTGCAAAAAACAGAAAAAACCCATCCGAGAAATTGCTACAATATTAGGAGTGGCAAAATCTACAGTTTGGTACATCCTGAGAAAGAAAGAAAGCACTGGTGAACTCATCAATGCAAAAAGACCTGGGCGCCCACGGAAGACAACAGTGGTAGATGATCGCAGAATAATCTCCATGGTGAAGAGAAACCCCTTCACAACTGCCAACCAAGTGAACAACACTCTCCAGGAGGTAGGCGTATCAATATCCAAATCTACCATAAAGAGAAGACTGCATGAAGGTAAATACAGAGGGTTCACTGCACGGTGCAAGCCACTCATAAGCATCAAGAATACAAAGGCTAGACTGGACTTTGCTAAAAAAACATCTAAAAAAGCCAGCACAGTTCTGGAAGAACATTCTTTGGACAGATGAAAGCAAGATCAACCTCTACCAGAATGATCGAAAGAGAAAAGTATGGCGAAGGCGTGGTACAGCTCATGATCCAAAGCATACCACATCATCTGTAAAACACGGCGGAGGCAGTGTGATGGCTTGGGCATGCATGGCTGCCAGTGGCACTGGGTCACTAGTGTTTATTGATGATGTGACACAGGACAGAAGCAGCCGAATGAATTGTGATGTATTCAGAGCCATACTGTGTGCTCAGATCCAGCCAAATGCAGCCAAACTGATTGGTCGTCGTTTCATACTACAGATGGACAATGACCCAAAACATAAAGCCAAAGCAACCAGGAGTTTATTAAAGCAAAGAAGTGGAATATTCTTGAATGGCCAAGTCAGTCACCTGATCTCAATCCAATTGAGCATGCATTTCACTTGTTAAAGACTAAACTTCAGACAGAAAGGCCCACAAACAAACAGCAACTGAAAACCATCGCAGTGAAGGCCTGGCAGAGCATCAAAAAGGAGGAAACACAGCGTCTGGTGATGTCCATGAGTTCAAGACTTCAGGCAGTCATTGCCAACAAAGGGTTTTCAACCAACTACTAGAAATGAACATTTTATTTACAATTATTTAATCTGTCCAATTACTTTTGGTCTCTTTAAAAACAGGGTGCCACATGTTAAGGAGCTGAAACTCTTAAACCCTTCATCCAATTTTAATGTGGATACCCTCAAATGAAAGCTGAAAGTCTGAACTTCAACTACATCTGAATTGTTTTGTTTAAAATTCATTGTGGTAATGTCTAGAACCAAAATTAGAAAAATGTTATCTCTGTCCAAATATATATGGACCTAACTGTAATTCCCCATACCTCCATACATAAAAAAAATAAATAAAATCAAATACTCACCTCACTTCTCACCTGCTGCCGCTGCCCTGGACTCCTCAGCGTCACCGGCGCCTTCCCGCTCTGCGCTGTGACTGCTCAGGAGAGAGTGCGGTGGAAAGACATCACCGCGCTCTCTGACTTGAGACGTCACAGTCAGGAGCCGCGGAGGAGACAGGACCTGCTGGGGCCCTGAGCAAGCGGGGGGGGGCGCTGACACCGCACTCCTCCGCTCACGGGTCCCATAGTGCGCCGGGGTGCCCGACGGTGAGTGGGCCCCCCACCTGCTTAGGGCCCCGACACTTGCCTGGGTACGCCGGGTACTGACGCTGGGCCTTCATGTGTTACATGTAATGACTGAAAGTCTGCTCTCCTTTTCTACATGTCTCACACTGGTAACACCACCTTTCATTTAACATAAGATCTGGAGGCAAATTCTTAGGGAGATCTGTCTATATCTATGCAGATATGAAGATATCATTTTATTCAGCTTTCTATGACCTACATGGCCATATAGATGACTTAATAGAGTTGAACCTACTGACAGATTCCATTTAAGTCTGTTAACAAATTAACCCTTAATAAAGTAAACGTTGAATTATTTTAGAGTCTTTGAGTGAATATGTATCTGAATAGAATTGATGTCTATAAACTTTCCTATACTTATGTGATGTACAAATAAGAAAAATCTGTTTTTTTTTACAAGTTTGAACAAACATTTCTAGTTAATCATCCATGTGTTATAATAAAATATTTTCCATAAGTCAGACATTAGTCTGGTATAAAGTTTCTTATGATTTGGTCATCAGGATGTGAATGATGTTACTGAAAACCACATTTTTTTTTATAGTTATTACCAATGGCTGAACTCCATCTATACAGTAATCTAAGCCTAATTTATCACATAATGCCACTTAGCTGTGACCAACTACCACTTTTTCAGAGGTTGTTTTCTACATTGTATTATTGAATTGATCAGTTACAATGAGCCTAAATGATAAATAGTATAGGGGAAATAATACTTATGCCCCTATTAAAGGGAATCTGTCAGCAGGTTTTTGCTATGAAATCTGAGAGAACTATGATGTAGGGGCAGAGACCCTGATTCCAGTGATGCGTCACTTACTGGGCTGCTTTGTGCAGTTTTGATAAAATCCCTGTTATCTCTGCTGTAGATGCAGCAGTGCTATAAATGCTGAGCTGTGTATAACTCCGCCCACACCCCTGATTGGCAGCTCCCTATGTACACTGTCAGCAAGCTGCCAATCAGTGGTGGGGGAGGGGTTACACAGATTAGCTGGTCTGTCTGGCACACGACAACTAATCCTGAAGTGATAATCTCCTGTTGATAAACTGATTGTACTGAAACTACAGCAATCTGCTGAGCAAGTGACACATCGATAGAATCAGGATCTCTGCCCCGACATTATGCTGCTTTCGAATAATTAGCAAAAACCTTCTGATTCCCTATAAAATATCAGGCTTTGAGGCTTCATTGACAGAGACAACTACAACTGATCTAGGTAAAGTCTCTGCTTTCTTCTTAAGACTAATGACACCCTCACCACCTAGACTACTTCTATGAGATAATGAGCTATCCATACTATGGTGGTCTCAGGCACTGTTATCATATGTGGGGCACTCACCTCATGTGTGGAGGCACTGAGGGGGCACAATTACCAAGTGTGGGCACTATTACTATGTGGAGGCACAGAGGGAACACTATTGTGACTAAGTCACTGGTAAAGTTCTGGAGGGGAGACATGTTTCGCTGAGGCTAAAAGCTTCCATCACCATGTTGAATCCCCAACGCAGTCAGAGACGGATGAATTCCACCTGTGTGTCCTTGTCAGTGACAAGGACGAGACGGTGGCCCAAGAGGCCGAGATTCCTCAGTTGAGGGTTTCTGAATGAGGGGGAATTTGGTACTGCTCAAATGAAGGATCTCACATTGAAAAATGCATATGATAATGTGTCTGTAAGGCTATGTGCCCACGATGCAGAAATGCTCCGGATTTTCCTGAGCGTTTCTGCATCTCCCTGGCAGA
Source organism: Phyllobates terribilis (assembly GCF_046119375.1). Taxonomy (NCBI): domain Eukaryota; kingdom Metazoa; phylum Chordata; class Amphibia; order Anura; family Dendrobatidae; genus Phyllobates; species Phyllobates terribilis. The sequence continues at coordinate 132,917,182 of NW_027362770.1, read as the reverse complement.
AAAAAACGCATGCGGATTGTACATGCGGATTGTACATGCGGATTGTACATGTGGATTGTACATGCGGATTGTACATGTGGATTGTACATGCGGATTGTACATGCGTTTTTCCTGCCAGGGACATGCGGATGTGAAGCGTTCTTCACTTGCATTTTCGCATGCGGGTTGACAGGCGCTTTCCAAGCGATTTTAGCATCACTTGGAAAGTGCTTGACAACTTGGTCACACTATATAAATCCATGCAAACGGCAGATATAGTGTGACCGTAAAAGAATGGTAAAAAATAAATATATAATTACCTTCTGATGGCCCCCGATGTCCTTATCCGATGCGTCCGGTCTTCCCGGTGTCTCGCAGTTGTGTAAAAGGACCTGCTATGATGTCATTTAGTCATGTGACGGCTCACGCGACTGCCGACGTCAGCGGTCGGGTGACCCATCACATGACTAAATGACGTCATGGCAGGTCCTTTTAGACCATCGAGAGCTGCCGGAAAGCCAGGACAGATCGCTATGGAGACCGGGGGCCATCAGAAGGTAAGTATAATGTATATTTTTTATTTTAATTGTTTTTTTTTTACAGGTACTATGGTTGTACCCTGGTCTGGATGAGAGTCTCCTCTTCTCCAAACCCGGGTACCATCCGCACATTGAATCGCTTAATATCCACATGTGCACATGTAGTGATGCGGATATTATGCGATTCAATGCAAGTCAATGGAGGCGAAAATGCCGCGATTACGCAAAATAATTGGTAGTGCTGCGTTTTTTTCCGCAATGATAACCCGCAGCGGAAATTTCCACAGCATGTGCACAGCACATGTGGATTATCATTGGGGAACATGGCAGACCTTCTACCAAGCGTTTAAGTGTTTCTGCAGCGGAATTGCCGCTGCGGAAAAGCTTAAAAAACCCATAGTGGGCACACAGCCTTATAAACGATGGTTGCTCAAGAGCCGGGGGCTGACATCAGGTTCCCATATTTTACACTAAGTGAGAAACTGCTTTATCGGGTCACTAAACCAAGAGGGGAAGTGATAGAGCAGCTGGTGGTGCCGGGTCCCTATAAGCGTAAGGTATTAGACCTGACCCATTCTCATATCTTGGGTGGGCATCTGGGAGTAGACTAAACTCGGGAGCGGGTCCTGCAGAGGTTCTACTGGCATGGATCTCACAGAGATTGTTAATTACTGCCGCTCCTGCCCCACCTGTCAGGTAACTGCTCCCGTGTCCCACTTCCGAAGCCCTCTAGTGCCATTGCCTATTATAGAGGTCCCATTTGACCAGATTGCCATGGATGTTGTCGGGTCCGCCCAGGGGCACCAATACATCCTGATAGTGTTGGACCATGCAACTTGGTATTCGGAGGTGGTACCACTGAGAAACTCCTCCACCAGGAGTATAGCCAGAGAACTAGTCCATATTTTCTCCCGGACGGGCCTGCCAAAGGAGATCCTGATGGACCAGGAAAATTGTCTCCAAATGCCAAGTGACGCGCCCCATGGGCCGTGGGGTACTCGGTGCCGGGCCGGTCGTTGCTAGGGGAGATGTCACAGTGGCGGTGGCTCGGTCCGTGACCCAGGGCGGTCATTAAAAAGGGGATTATTTACAGGGATTTATAGTTTTATATATAGTTTGTGACGCCACCTGTGGTATGCAGCTATATGGAGCCACCGCTGCGGAGCAGGTCCTCTGGAGCTGGTGTAAGTGCAGCAGAGTTGGTTTAGCTGTCCACAGGTAGAGCTTAGCTCCAGGGCAGCGTAGAGATGTTGTAGATGTTATAGGTGATACTGGGCGTTGTAGTGCAGGGGTGATGGTGCAGATAATAATCACAGAGACAGTGGGGTGCAGTCCTCAGGATCTTTACTCACGGTTGTTGCAGTCCAAGTTACAGGTACCAGTGTAACTTCCCTCGTCGTGCTGCGCTTACTCAGGGAGGGGTTCAGTCAACCCTCAGATATCTCCGGAGTACTTAGCGGGACCCCCTTCTGTGTGTTCTCTCTTTCTGGCCGTCTCCCTGCACCTCATACCTAGTGTCCCAATCCGGTACCCGCGGGCCTTGTCGGGCGACGTCTGTTCCATCCCCTGGGTCCTCTATGACTACCTTCTTGGTGAGACTGATATGGACTGTTGGCTGCAGGACTTGAAATACTGCAGCCTCCGGTTTCTAGTTGAGACATAAAGTGCTCTGCTAGTTGAGGGACTGGTCCCCTTTGTGTGGCCTGACCCCTCCACCTCCTGGTAGATTTGGGTGTACGGGTGGCCTCCAGCACTGCCCGTACCCCTGGGGTACCTTCCTCGTTCCTGGAGCCCTTCCTGCTCCTCTCCTCCTCCTTCAGTCCTGGGCCTCTCCTCAGGCCCTCCTCCTGAGCAGAACTCCCACAGAGTTCCTGCTCCCAACTCTTCTCACTATGGACTGACCTGTTCTTTCAAGATGGTTCCCTCTTTTATATCAGTTTCTTTCATGTGCTCCCCTAATCTTCTTCCTCCACCCACACCCACTACATAGTTCCACCCTTCAGCTAGGGACCATGGACTGTGCTCTCCCTTAGGAGCAATCTCGCCCTGCCCCCACTGAAGTGGAATGTGTTGGATGCAGGTGTTAGGGTCCCGGGCAGCACTCTATCTATTGTCCGTCCTCCTTGTCACTTTACATGAGCAAATATTTTTTCATATGCCGCATATTTACATAGGAGGTTAGGCATTATCCACATATACTTGAGTTGGTCGTGCATGGTGATTGGTGACACCACTACTTAAATACTTATTTTTGGTGTCACTGTATATATTATATACTAGATGGTGGCCCGATTCTAACGCATCGGGTATTCTAGAATATGTATGCGGCAGACCGGGCGCAATCAGCAGAGCGGTGTTTAAATTTTGTGCCAATAATGCTGATTGGTTGCGGCCGGCGGTCGCGACCAATCAGCAAAGCGGTGTTTAAATTTGGCGCCAATAATGGTGATTGGTCAACGGCCGCGACCATTCAGCAGAGCGGTGTTTAAATTTGGCGGCAATAATGCTGATTAGTCGCGGCCGGCAATTTGGCGCCAACAATGCTGATTAGTCGCGGCCGGCAACTGCGACCAATCAGTAGAGCGGGGTTTAAATTTGGCGCCAAAATCGCTGATTGGTGGCGGCCGGCGCTCGCGACCAATCAGCAGAGCGGGGTTTAAATTTGGCGCCAATAATGCTGATTGGTCACAATCGCCGGCCGCGACCAATCAGCAGAGCGGTGTTTAAATTTGGCGCCAAAATCGCTTATTGGTCGCGGCTGGCCACCGCGACCAATCAGCAGAGCGGTGTTTTAAATTTGGCGCCAATACTGCTGATTGGTCGCGGCCGGCAACCGCGACCAATCAGCAGAGCGGGGTTTAAATTTGGCGCCAATATTGCTGATTGGTCACGGACGGCGACCGCGATCAATCAGCAGAGCGGTGTTTAAATTTGGCGCCAATAATGCTGATTAGTCGCGGCCGGCATCCGCGACCAATTAGCAGAGCGGGGTTTAAATTTGGCGCCAATCTCGCTGATTGGACGCATCTGGCGTCCGCGACCAATCAGCAGAGCATTGTTTAAATTTGGCGCCAAGCTCGCTGATTGGTCGCGGACTTCAGACGCGACCAATCAGCGAGCTTGGCGCCAAATTTAAACAATGCTCTGCTGATTGGTCGCGGACGCCAGATGCGACCAATCAGCTCAGCAGTGTTTAAATGTGGCGGCAAGATCGGTGATTGGTCGCGGCCGCTATTTAAATGTGGCGCCCAAATCTGTGATTGGTCGCGGGCAGCGGCCGCGACCAATCAGCAGAGCAGTGTTTAACTTTAGTGCCAAGATCACTGATTGGTCGCGCTCTCCGTGCGCGACGAATCAGCGAATCGTATTGGTGAGGACCGGGGAGCGGAATCGTATTAGTGAGGACCGGGGAGCGCCGCTGCCTGTGCGGCTACTTCTGCTGCGCGAAGGCGGGAGATGAGCGACTGCTCGCAGCAGAAGTATCCCGACCCACAGCGCCGCTACCCGGTCCTCCCTTCACACCCTAGCCGCTGATGCCCCCACAGTATCCGCATGGTGTTACTAAGGTCCGGACATTTGTGTTAAAAATCGCTGATTGGTCGCTGGCGCTGCCCGCGACCAATCACCGATTTGGGCGCCAAATTTAAATATTGGCCGCGACCAATCACCGATCTTGGCTCCACATTTAAACACCGCTGTGCTGATTGGTCGCCGACGCTGGGAGCGACCAAATCGGTGATTGGTCGCGGGCAGCATCCGCGACCAATCAGCACAGTAGTGTTTAACTTTTGCGGCAAGATCAGTGATTGGTCGCGGGCCAAGACCGCGACCAATCACCGATTTGTGTGGCACATTTAAATAGCGGCCGCGACCATCTCCCGGCTGCATCGTCGCTGAGCTCCGTCCCGCAGATGAGCCGCTAACGGCCGCCATCTTTTTTCAGAAATCCCGCGGCGCTGATTGGCCGCTGCCGGACCAATGAGCGACGCGGGATTTCCAGGACAGACAGACAGACAGACGGGATAAGACAATTATATAGTAGATCATTATGCACGAAGCACCACCACCTATGTTGATAATTTTGTGATCATCTCTGATATACTCACCATCATTGGTGTACAATGTTTTATTGTGGGATTCAAATGAATTATGTCCATTGCAACTTTTGTATATCCACTGTGATTTAATTGGACAATGTCGTGTTTATATTGCATGTACATTTTGGTGATAGCGGACAATCCTGTGTTTGTATCACCACTATGACCAAATTGTCAATAAAGGTCTTTTATATACAGCCGATGTTTATTGTTTTTTGGACCTGACATTCAGTGGTTCTCCTCTCTCCTTGAGCACTCTATCCTTACCTGAGAGTGAGACACCACACCTCTGGGTGAGATGCAGTACCTCTGTGGCGACGGAACCCTCAGGGGCGCCACACAAGGAGTAGACGGCCTTCTCTACACCCGATGGGTGTTTGCAGTACATCAGGATGCCATTCGGTCTGCAGAGTGCTCCAGCTACCTTCCAGAGGGCCATGGGCCAGATCTTAGCCTCGTACAAGAAGTACGCTGCCGCTTACCTGAACAACATCGTGATCTTCAGCCCAGATTGTGGAAGTGACCTACAGAAGGTCCAGGCAGTACTGGATGTGCTGAGGAAGGCCGGTTTTACCATAAACCCGAAGAAGTGTGCCACGGGAAAAGAAGAGGCGAAATACTTGGGCTACATCATCAGAAGGGGCGAAATAAAGCCGCAAGTGAAGAATGTGGAAGCAATCCAAAATTGGCTGCAACCAGCCTCCAAGAAACAGGTTCGGGCGTTTCTAGGATTTGTGGGATACTATCAGCGATTTATCCTGAATTTTGCAAGCTGCACCCTTGACCGACCTGCTTAAAGGTACGAAGACGGCAATGGCCAAATGGTCATCTGAGGTGGAGATGGAGTTCCAGGAATTGAAGCTCGCTATATGTAAGTGACTCGCCCCCTGGGCCGTGGGGCACTCGGAGCCGGGCAATCGGGAAACGATGGATGTAGTAGTGGCAACCCGGTTCCGTGGCTCAGGGTGGTTAGACCATTGGTAGTCTGCGACGCGCTGTTGATGTGTCCGACTACGCCACCTGTGGATTGCGGTCAGTGCGGACCGCCGCTGCCAGGTAGACCGCTGGGGCTGATGATGTATGCAGCTGGGATAGCGTGACTCCCCACGGGAAGAGTGCGGCCCCAGGGCAGTATAATGGAAGATGGGGGTGATGGTGCAGGACGTCCCAGTACCGTTAGTGCTGGAGGAGCAAGGAGCACACAGACAACAGGTTGCAGTCCAGGGTCTTTACTAGAACAGGTGAACTGACCCACAAACAGGCCCGGCTAGGAGGGGGCCTGGACGTCTGAGAGCAAACGGGAAATTGGCCCTGGTCAGGGTGAGGGTGTAGGCCTATCGTGCTCTCTGCGTTCCTTCTGGCTATCTCCTCCTGGTAGGGTAGCAGCCCACGGTCCCGAGCTCACCGTGTCCTCTCGCCCGTATGGTTTGCAACGTGAGTTCCTTTCTACTCCCGGCCTGGTATGGCTCTGCTGGTCCCTTCTGCTGTGGCGGAGCCTCCGGGCTTCTTAGGCCAAGGAACGTACAGTCCCCTGCGGACTGGTTATCTGCTGTAGGACGTGGAATCCTCACAGCCTCAGACGCCAAAGTCTGGTAAATTTGGTTCTTTATCTGCCAGGACAGGCGTACTTCACCTCTTGTCCCTGGCTTTTGGCTCTCCTACTGCCACACGTCCTCTTAGGGTGCAATACAACTGTCCATCACTGCTCTGGGACACTTCTCTATCCAGAGACAGGTTGTCCAGTTCTCTCCAACCCTGCCCCAAGTTCCAGCTTTTATAGGGGCAGCCTGCTCCCCCTACTGGAATGAGACAGGAGGTATTGCATGCTAATGTTCCCCTGACCAGAGAACCTCCCCCTTGCTCTCAGACACAGCTTTATTATAATTGTGGCATCCAGGCCAGGGTGACACATTCCCCCCTAGTAAAATTTAGTACTCCGGGACTAAACAATAAACAAAGATAATATGTATGACCATAAAACATTATCAGGAAAGTGACGCACAGATTGAGTTCTTAAGGTCACAGTGTGGTCTGTGACCGGGTGTCCATATCATCAATACAACGGGGAGCCTTAACCAGGTGGGGGTCTGTCCTACCCCAAGTCCTTCACAGTCTTAGTTCATTCCTTGGTTAGGCTCCGAACGCAGTCCATACAAAGTCCCGGTTATTAAAAGTCCATAACCTTTGAGTCCGTACGGTAACTGCAAGAAACTGAAATACACTATTAATAATCATGCAGGTAATGCAGGTAACTTGGCAAGCGTTTCAACATTTGGCAACATGGTTATTTACAATTTTAGTGCACCCTATATTCTCCAGCGAGCGGGTATGCGTCTTTATGCGGTTGATTTGTTTATAGTCCACGCACATTCTCATGGTGCCATCTTTCTTTTTTACCAGAACCAAGGGGGCTGCCCAGGGGCTACAGTTATCTCTAATGACCCCAGCTTCTTTCATTTCTCTTAGCATGCCCTTTGCGTTCTGATAATGTGCAGGGGGTACAGGTCTGTGTCTCTCTTTTATTGGTGGGCGGCTCCCTGTGGGGATGTGGTGTTCTATCCCTTTTACTCTGCCGAAGTCTAGCGGGTGCTTACTAAAGACTCTCTCGTACCCCTGTACCACCCGGTAGACTCCTTGTTTTTGGTGCAGGGGAGTGGAGTCAGCACCCACATGGAGTTTCTGGCACCAGTCCTCCTTTTGTTTCTGGGAGCCATTACCCTCCGCCTGTGGAGATGGAGGCAAAGGCTCCACGGCCCTGATAGCTTTGTGTTCGACAACAAACAGTTTGGCAAGTGTAGCGTACCTGGGTAAGTGTACCTCTCTCTCCCCAATGTTGAGGATGCGGACGCGCACCCTCCCATGACGGACATCAACCACCCCCTGGGCTGTCAAAATGGTGGGCCTTCTGTCCGAGTACACGGGTTCTACCATGGCTTGGTAGTCTCTACCTCTCAACCCGATTGCAGTCCGACACCAGATCATCATTTCACTTTTGGGAGGCATGGAAATGGGGAATGGGTCACTCAGTCTTACGCTACCGATCTCACCACCAGACAGTTCTACCTGCTGCCGTCTCATCAGGGCTTTTATCTCCTTGTTGAGGACTCTCTGTTGGCTGGAACTAGCATTCACCGCCACCTGTTGTAGAATTACAATTACCTCTGAAAGACAATTTTCAATCACGTTAGTACCCACAGTTATTTTAGGGTGACTCTCACGACGGTCAATGTCCACAATAATTACTCCCTGTACCGATAGTTCAACTTTACCAATCTTAATGGTCATCTCTTTGAACCCCATCTGCGGCACGGGCAAGCCATTACTGGCGATGATGCTCAAGTCACTGTCTGGATACCGTGTTATATCAGCATCAGTCCAATACTGCTTAAAAAGTGCATAAGGGATAGTGGTTACTTGCGACCCGGTATCCAGCAAGGCGCTCATGGGGATACCGTCCAGCACCACGGGTAAAACCGGGCGCCCCCCAACGTACTTATTACGCCAATTGTAAGGGCCTGGTGATCTTATGCCTGGGGGTTGGCCCTCTGCCCCAGGTTGGACCCGTTTAAATTACAGTACCTGCAAATATGTCCGGGCTGGTTGCATCGACGGCAAATGGGCTGTCCATCCTCTGCGTAGCGGTCTGTGGGCCTCCCTCGGAACGACGGGGTCCTCCTCTGTCGACGCCACGGGACATCCTCCGGACTTGAAGCCAACTCGATGGGTCTTGACGGGTCCACTTGTAACGCCTGGACGGTCCTGGTCAACGCCGCGACGCTCCTGGTCAGCTCCTGGACTTGGTGATGCAGATCTTTCGACGGGGCTTGGTTCAGGGCCTGTGCATCAGCCCCCACAGAGTCCATAGAGGAGGGCGCCGCCTCCTGGTGGTAGGTGAGAGCAGGGCGCCGGAGGTTTATAGCGCCACTTGTTGCGGGTTCACGGAGCATCCTTATGGCCCTGTCTTTAAATTGGGCAAAGGTCAGGTCAGGGTTCTGAAAGAACATGAGGCGCAGCTGGGTCCTGTGGGCGCTAGACAGCAGACCTTCTATGAACTGCTCTGTTAGTAGCTTATCCGTATCCTGCATGCTGCTAGGGTCAGCTTGTTGGATGGCTCTCAAGGCTTCCTGCAAATTTAGGGCATAGTCTCTGATGCTGTCCTGTGTCCGCTGCTTACATCCATAGAACCTCATTTTAATTTCAGCGGAGGTACGTGTGTCAAAGGTACCCCGCAGCCGGGCCAGAATACCCTTCACAGTTCTTTTCTCCTCAGCGGGCCATGACTTTACCTCCCGCTGGGCTGCGCCAGTTAACTGCCCTGTCAGTATGCTAACCTTCTGTTCCTCTGTCAGGGGGTAAACTTGGAATAAACTGTACAGCCTTTCCTTAAAGTCAGTTAGGGCATGGGGCTCCCCTGAATACTTAGGCAGCCAGGCCGCTCCAGGGATGTAGGGCAGGGAAAATGGCATCACCGCTGCTGCAGCTGCGCTGGTGGTAGTGGGCGCCTCTGTGTCCGACATCTTCCTCCCCCCTAGTTAAGCGTGGCCTACCTTCCGACGATCCTCTTCTGTAGGCCGCGGCTCCGCTGGTGCTGCTCTGGACGAGGACCTTGCGTCACGTCCTGGTGACGTCAGCGTCGCGCTCTCTCTCCCTTCCAGGACCTTGCGCAGCGTTGGTGCATGGGGCGGAGCTTCGGGTCTCGCGCGGTTTGGGCATCCACGCCCCTCTTCTTCCCGCGCGGCGTCCTGAAGATGGCGTCCGATGGCGGGAAAACGGCTGAAGATGGCGGGAACCGACAGAAGATGGCGGGAGATGGCTGAAAATGGCGGGAAACGGCTCCGGATGGCGGGAAACCTCTTCTTCAGGTACGTGTAAAGTCTTTTTCAGGCACGCAATACCCGTTTGTGGCGGGTTGGTTACTATCCTGCCGACTACGCCAAAGCTGACTCGCCCCCTGGGCTGTGGGGCACTCGGAGCCGGGCAATCGGGAAACGATGGGGGTAGTAGTGGCAACCCGGTTCCGTGGCTCAGGGTGGTCAGACCACTGGTAAATCTGGTTCTTTATCTGCCAGGACAGGCGTACTTCACCTCTTGTCCCTGGCTTGTGGCTCTCCTACTGCCACACGTCCTCTTAGGGTGCAATACAACTGTCCATCACTGCTCTGGGACACTTCTCTATCCAGAGACAGGTTGTCCAGTTCTCTCCAACCCTGCCCCCAGTTCCAGCTTTTATAGGGGCAGCCTGCTCCCCCTACTGGCCTGAGACAGGAGGTATTGCATGCTAATGTTCCCCTAACCAGAGAACCTCCCCCTTGCTCTCAGACACAGCTTTATTATATTTGTGGCATCCAGGCCAGGGTGACACATAAGCAGCCAATCTTGATTGCACATGACTTCAATAAGGAGTTTGTGGTACAGATGGGCGCCTCAGAGGTCGAGGTAGGAGCCGTGTTATCCCAAGAAGTAAACGGGGAGGAACATCTCATTCTAAATCTAAGCAAAAAACGCTCTGCCTGTGAAAACAACTGTGCTATTGTGGTAAAAGAGTGCTTGGCCATTAAATGGGCAATTGACACCCTGAGGTACTACCTATTAGGTCGGAAGTTCAGGATAGTGTCAGATCATACACCCCTGAAATGGATGAGGGAAAGGATGGGGAAGAATGCCATGGTGACTAGGTGTTTTCTAGCACTCCAGGACTTTAGTTTTCATTTCGAGCACAGGCCCGGGAAACTACATGGTAACACAGATGCCCTGTCCTGACTTCCCTGTTTAGCAAGTGAAGGTGCCAAAACCTCTGACTTTGGGCAGAGGGGGGGATATGTGACAAAGTTACTGGTAAAGTGCTGGACGAGAGATATGTTTCACTGAGGCTCTCAGCACATACCTGAATGGTATGTGCTGAGAGGGTTAATCAGCCATATTTAATGGCCTAGGTTTTTATGTGAACAGCTGTAGAATGGGTGGGAGGCTGTTAACCATATCTCCACCCTGGGGTGTGGTCTGGGATATAAATAGCCAGCCTGTTGAGTCATGTGGTGTTCAGTGTATGGAGAGGCTAGCTCCAGAGAGAGGAGCTTGTGCTTTGTGGACCGTGTGTTGTTGTTAACCCCAAGTCGCTGGACCCTGGCCAACGTAAGGACTGTTCTGTCCCTTTTCTTTTTCTTTACTGTTATGCCAGAAGGGCCGTGTTTATTTTATGAACTTTACCATGGTTTCTGCTGTTTTAAATAATCCAACAAGAAATTTAAAGAGACAGTCTTTCGTATCTACCTCTGAGTGCAGCAGAGCGAGCCAATCTACCACACCATGTGGAGGCACAGAGAGGACACTTTAACTAAGATGAGGCACTATATCTGTGTGGATGTCCAGAGGGAGCACTGTTACTATTGGGGGCTTAAAAGGAAAGTTCTATTACTCTATAGGGCACCCGGAGACATTATTATTTCCTTTGGGTGTGGTTTGTGGTTGTGGGGAAGAGTGGACACGTTTATGGCAAAGTGATGAACCATAGAAATATGTGAGCTGCATTCTACAGAGAGGAGTCATGGATGGAAGAAGTCGTCATTGCGGTCTGGACTGAATAGAGAAGGGAAAGTAATTGATAACGGGAAGGTGACATCACCTGTGAGTCATTGGATTTATCTGTAGATTGCACACATATAAGGTCTGTGTGAAGCAGGTGATTACCAGTAGTTGAATGAAAAAACAATAGTGTCGACCTATATAAATCACAGGAGTAGATCAGGAGTAGAATAGCACTCCGAAGCGACACAGGTTATGCCAAAAGCGATTTTAATATCCAGATCCAAATTTGACACCTCAAATTGGGCACAATTATTAAGCAATGCTTCAGGTTAAAAGTTAACCCTTCATTGGGCATGGGAGAGGAAAACATGGAGGTCAGGGAGTAAATTTTCAGGGACGGCGGCCCCTTATGTATGACCAGTGGAGCATCCAGACCGTTAATTCTCTGATTCTTTTACACTATCATATATGTAAGTTTCTCATGAAAAACAGTGGCCAACATGTCCACAAGTTGTACGTGGTCCAATTAACTTCAAAGGAGCCAAGCTGCAATACCAAACTCAACCTATGAACAGGTGTGGCGCTGTTTTCCAAATTCTGGACAACACTTTTAAAGCTTGCAGGTAATGTACTCACCCTGCTAACTATATGTACCTGTTCTGAAATCCCTCTTTTTAGGGCCACAATCAAGTGCCAAGAGCCCTGCCCTACAACTGTAAGTATGCAGAAATATTTCTGGCAACTGGACAAACAAATGATTTAAAAACTGAATTCTTACATATAAATCACATAAATTTATTCATTTGGCTGGTGCTAGGACAGTTCTAGCCTAGAGCCACGTAGTGTTAAGGGCAGAGTGAAACCACGGCACATGAAGGTAGACACGCTGACAGTAATGGGGAGAGGCGGGTGATCAACATGAATCAGGTTGAGCTTTCTGATTAATCTTTAGCTTCCTGCTGTGTTGATACATGTCGTCTTCCATGCAATTGCTAAGTCCATACCTCCCCAAAACACAGAACAATGCACGACTAATAAACACCATGATGTTTCCAGGATAGTCAGTCACTTGGCTTTAGCAAGTTTTAACTAGTGTCCCTTTTACTCCGAGCAATGCACATTTTCTCATCACATGGAGAACATTTGTCATAGAGTTATGCATTAAATGGGAAAAAGGCCAATGAGAAAATAAAATATAAAATGTAATGTTCAACCAAATGCACAACAAATTAATTAGTAGAATTATCATGTAAATGGGATGTCCAGGACCAACATATAGAAGACCAGTACTTGGCAGTGGCCGCTATACAATGTACGGAGCTGCGGAGTTCCACTCCATACGTTGCTTACATCTGCCTGTTCCAGAGCGTAATGTGGGGGTGCCAAATGTTGGCTCAACACCAATCTCATATTGATGACCTGTGCCATGGATAGGTTATACTGTAAGTACGTTAGTCCCAGGCAACCCCTTTAACTGCGTTCATCTAGGATATTTGTAGTTCTGCATCACAAAAAAAGATGTCCTATCACTATAAAGAAATATTTAGAAATGTACCAATTTGAACTTATTTAGATGATGTACAATACAAAGTTATATTGTGGTACCATGTTAGCCAGAAAAATCGATGTAAATACTTTTATGCCCAAAAATGATAAAAGTATTCTCGAAGTGATACCATTATTGGCTAACCAGAAAAAATGTATATGCAAACTTTCAGAGCACAGAGGCTCCTTCTTCAGGCTTATTCATTTGTAATCCTGCCTGAAGAAGGAGCCCCGGTGCTCTGAAAGCTTGCATATATATTCTTTCTGGTTAGCCAATAAAGGTATCACTCCGAGAATACTTTTGTCATTTTTGGGCATAAAAGTATTTACACCAACTTATTTAGATAAAAGAATATTGGCAACATGAAATAAACTACCGTGTTTTTCAGACTATAAGACGCACTTTTTTCCCCCAAAATTTGGGAGGAAAATGGGAGTGCGTCTTATAGTCCGAATGTAGCTTTGGTAGGGGGCATTGCGTTGGTAGTGGAGCTGAGTCACAGGAGGCAGGAGTAGGGTCGCTGCTGTAGGAAGAAGGCGGCAGGAGTGAGGTGATGCTGCGGGCCCTGGGCTAGGAGGAAGCGGTGTCCCAGTGGTGCGGAGCAAGGGAGGCAGGCATGCATAGATTTAGATCTCGGCTCAACAACAAGCCGAAATCTTAATCTGTGGATGCGCTGCCTCCGGTGCCATTTTATTGAAGACCTCTGGGAGATCAGTATAATATTTACATACAGTACAGACCAAAAGTTTGGACACACCTTCTCATTTAAAGATTTTTCTGTATTTTCATGACTTTGAAAATTGTACATTCACACTGAAGGTATCAAAACTATGAATTAACACATGTGGAATTATATACTTAACAAAAAAGTGTGAAACAACTGAAAATATGTCTTATATTCTAGGTTCTTCAAAGTAGCCACCTTTTGCTTTAATGACTGCTTTGCACACTCTTGGCATTCTCTTGATGAGCTTCAAGAGGTAGTCACCGGAAATGGTTTTCACTTCACAGGTGTGCCCTGTCAGGTTTCATAAGTGGGATTTCTTACCTTATAAATAGGGTTGGGCCCATCAGTTGTGTTGTGCAGAAATCTGGTGGATACACAGCTGATAGTCCTACTGAATAGACTGCTAGAATTTGTATTACGGCAAGAAAAATGCAGCTAAGTAAAGAAAAACGAGTGGCCATCATTGTGGTGCCCGTGAGGGTTCAGTCGCCACAGAGGTACTGCACCTCACCCAGAGGTGTGGTGTCTCCTTCTCTCAGGTAAGGAGGGAGTGCTGCCCGGAACCCCAACACCTGCATTTGACTCACCCCCTGGACCGTGGGGCACCCGGAACCGGGCTTCTATGCGATGATGGGGGTAGTAGTGGCAACCCGATCCCGTGGCTCAGTGTGGTCAGACCAAATGCTGTGGAAGTCTATTTGAGAGTTATGAATGTCCGACTACGCCACCCGTGGATTGCGGTCAGGGATGACCGCCGCTGCAAGGCAGACCGCTGAGGCTGATGTTGGTGTGCAGCACAGGGGTCGGATAACTCCCCACGGGAAGCGTGTAGCCTCAGGGCAGCGTATGTGAATGCTGGGGGTGATAGTGCAGGCCGCAGTAATAAGAGTTCAGAGTCCACTTCAAACAGTCCAGGGTCTTTATTGTAGGTATTACTACTGACCCAACAGGAGTACCGGGTAGGAATGGGCCTGGGTGTCTGAGAGCATTCGGGCGAGCCCCACTGGTCAGGGTGAGTGTGAAGGCCTACCGTTCTCTCTCTGCCCTTGCTGACTATCCCTCGTTTCCGTGGTGTAATAGCCCACGTCCCTGAGCTGGCCGTGTACTTCACCTGTATGGCTTGCGACTCGGGCCTTAGGTACCTTTTGCTTCTCCGTGCTGTACTGGTTCCTCTGTGTGGCGGAGCCTCCAGGCTTCTTAGGCCAAGGGACCTGAAATCCCTTGCGGGTTGGTTCTCTGCTGCTGGGCTTGCAACCCTGACAGCCTCGGACCCCAATGTCCGGTAGTGTAGTTCTCTCAGCCAGGACCGGCTCTCTTCGCCTCTGTCCCTAGCTCGCAGCTTCTCCTCTGCCTCACGGACTCCTTGGCTACAGCTGAACTGTCCCTCCTTCTCTGGGACTAGTCTCAGTCCTGAGCTAGGTCGTCCAGTTCTCTCTAACCCTGCCCTCAGTTCCAGCTTTTATAGGGGCAGCCAGCTCCCCCTACTGGCCTGGGACAGGAGGTGCTGTATGCTAATTGTCCCTGACCAGGGAACCTCCCTCCTGCTTTCAGACACAGCCTTTAATATTTGTGGCATCCAGGCCTGGGGTGACACACATTCAACACTACACTACTCCAGGCCGGCTGGAAGGGCAAGATGCACTGTGTTTCTGCTGAGCCCTGTCCCTGGCTGGAGTGGGGGGAACCAAAGAGAGGGGGAACCAGTAGTGGGTGTGGGTGGAGGATGTAGAGTAAAGGAGCACCATAATAGGTATATAAAGGGAAGCCATCTTAGGGTGGCAGAAGAGAGTAGTGCAGAGGACAGAGAGTGAGTAGCAAGGAGAGGAGGGGAGCAGAGTCTCTTCGGGAGCTCTGCTCCATTAGGGGCCTAGTAATAGAGGCCCAGGAGGGGAGCAGAGGAGGACACTCCGTCGACAGAAGGGATCCCAGGGGGTACGGTGAGTGCAGGACGGCACCCGTACGCCCGAATCTGCCAGGTGTCAGAGGGATCAGGCCGCAAGAATGGAACCGGTCCCTGGACCAGCCGTGTTACTCCAGGTCTCGGCTGGAAAACCGGAGGCTTCTGCACTTCCATGGTGCTGTTGCCACAGTCTCACCCTAGTCACCGTGAATGGCATTAAGTAGGTCCGGGAACTCCAGGTTGCCCAGAGGGACTTCAGAGCACCCGATCGGGACTGTGTGTGGGAAAGCGCAGGGCAGGAGGGAGAAGACCCGGCGCGGGAAGTCGGTCTAGTAAGGAACATAAAGAAAGTGGGGTTCCGTCAAGCGCTCCTGATATACTTGAGAAAGTGCTGGACCCCTTATCTGGTAGACGCAGTGCGACGCTGGAGGTTGGCACCTGTACAGTGTACCTGAGGAACTTGAACAGAACTGTGAGTAAACTCGGATGACTGCAATCCACTGCCTCCGTCAGTTATTTCCGCTGCGCCATCTCTCCTGCACCACAAGCCCCAGCATCACCATCATGTATACTACACTGCCCCGGGGGGTCGCTCCGCCTGTGGGGAGCAGAAACATCCCAGCTGCACCTTTCATCACCCCCGGAGGAAAGGAAGACCAAGAGTCACCTCTGCTTCTGAGGATAAGTTTATCCGAGTCACCAGCCTCAGAAATCGCAGGTTAACAGCAGCTCAGATTAGAGACCAGGTCAATGCCACATAGAGTTCTAGTAGCAGACACATCTCTACAACAACTGTTAAGAGGAGACTTTGTGCAGCAGGCCTTCATGGTAAAATAGCTGCTAGGAAACCACTGCTAAGGACAGGCAACAAGCAGAAGAGACTTATTTGAGCTAAAGAACACAAGGAATGGACATTAGACCAGTGGAAATCTGTGCTTTGATCTGATGAGTCCAAATTTGAGATCTTTGGTTCCAACCACCGTGTCTTTGTGCGATGCAGAAAAGGTGAACGGATGGACTCTACATGCCTGGTTCCCACCGTGAAGCATGGAGGAGGAGGTGTGATGGTGTGGGGGTGCTTTGCTGGTGACACTGTTGGGGATTTATTCAAAATTGAAGGCATACTGAACCAGCATGGCTACCACAGCATCTTGCAGAGGCATGCTATTCCATCCGGTTTGCGTTTAGTTGGACCATCATTTATTTTTCAACAGGACAATGACCCCAAACACACCTCCAGGCTGTGTAAGGGCTATTTGACCAAGAAGGAGAGTGATGGGGTGCTACGGCAGATGACCTGGCCTCCACAGTCACCAGACCTGAGTCCAATCGAGATGGTTTGGGGTGAGCTGGACCGCAGAGTGAAGGCAAAAGGGCCAACAAGTGCTAAGCATCTCTGGGAAATCCTTCAAGATTGTTGGAAGACCAGTTCTGGTGACTACCTCTTGAAGCTCATCAAGAGAATGCCAAGAGTGTGCAAAGCAGTCATCAAAGCAAAAGGTGGCTACTTTGAAGAACCTAGAATATAAGACATATTTTCAGTTGTTTCACACTTTTTTGTTAAGTATATAATTCCACATGTGTTAATTCATAGTTTTGATGCCTTCAGTGTGAATGTACAATTTCCATAGTCATGAAAATACAGAAAAATCTTTAAATGAGAAGGTATGTCCAAACTTTTGGTCTGTACTGTATATAGACCCAGCGTAGGACTGGGGTACCAACAGGGCCCACCAGTAACCAACTGCAGGCCCCACTTTTCAGCTACATGCAAATGTGACATTATCCTCAATCACAAATGTATATAACAATGATCTGGGAATATTGTTAATTGAATAAGGCTGTGTGCCCACGCAGCGTTTTTCAAGCGTATATGCTGCGGAATTTCCGCAGCGTAAACACTTGTAAAACGCATGTATATCCGCACCCCATGGTCCCCAATGGCATTCCGCAATGTCAATGCCCATGCTGCGGATTTTTCCGCAGCGTATATGCTGCGGTCAAAAATCCGCAGCATGTTCATTAATTTTGCGGAAGCGCAGCGGAATCAATGTGCGGATGGTACCAAAGTCTGGAGGAGAGGAGACTCTCATCCAGACCTGGGTACCAAAGAACCTGTAAAAAAAAAGAATAAAATAAAGTTTATACTTATCTTCTGATGTTTTCCCTCCGTCGCGCTGTTGTCTGAAGGACCTGCCACGTCATTGAGTCATGTGACCCACCACATGACTCAATGACGTCACCGCAGGTCCTGCACACAACAGCGTGAGCCGCTCAAGACTCCGGACGGGGCAGAGGATGCATCAGAAGGTGAGTATAAAGTTTATTTTTTTATTTTTTACCATTCTGAACAAGTTGTCAAGCACTTTTCCAAGTGATGCTTGGAGAAGTGCTTGATAACCCGCATGCGGAAATGCATGCAAAGACGCCTCACAAACGCTTCTACCTGGCGGGAAAACCGCATGTAATATCCGCATGCGATTTTCCCGCCAGGGAGAAGCGTAAAAAATATGCTTCAGGTCCGCAACGTGGGCACATAGCCTCAGATGCTGCCTTTGTCTGTACATAGTGATTCAAGAATACACTGCCAAGTGCTGCTCATATAAAAGGGTTGTGGCCCACCGGAGGATTCTCCTGTTCTCCTGTGGGCCAGTCTGAGCCTGTAAAAACCTGTAATTGGAGTCTATAAGATTATTAGTCCAGCATATAGCATTACCAGAATCCATTACAGATCAAACATGGCTTGCTAACAGCTCAGAGAATGTCTGCTGTGTCACTGACCCTCCATTATCTCTCCGTCATTACAGTTACAGTATCAAATATTCTTTGACTTCCTGGTGTGTGAATATTTCTGCCGGCAAATAGGTAAGAAACAAAAACAAGTGGCAGAGCTTCGCTATCCATGGACGCCAACAGTGTGCCAGTGCCCATAGTGGAAATTCAAAGCCACCTCATTAAAGGGATTGTCCAGGCTTGGGATGAAAGTTCTACAGTCCATCTATGTGACTGCAGACTTCTAGATTCTGACAGTGTGCAGTGCGCACACTGGCAGGATTCTCCAGTATTGCCGGTGACAGTGATTTGCATAGTTGTGATCACATGCCGACTAGACATGCTAGGCCGCTCTCAATAGAAGTGCACTGAGAGAGGACGTAAGTATGAAAATCACCTACATGCGGCCATGTAATCGTAATTGGCAACACTGTAGAATTCAGTGCAGTACGCACACTCTCAGGATTTAGAAGTCGGCAATCACATAGAGTGACTGCAGACTTTCATGCCAAGCCTGGACCACCCCTTTAAGACCTGTCCTTACCACTGCAATGAAATGGAAGTCAGACAGCAGCTCTCTTATAAAGAAGACATGAGCAGTTGGCGATCTAAGCTCTTCTGTGTCCTGTGTATGGGAGAGACGAGGGAAGATATCTGCCAACCCATCCATCGTTCCACCAACATCTATCCAAAGTGTATGGGTGGCTTAACTTGATTCCCACTGCCTATTGTCAAGTATAATCCATCTGTAGCAGCAGAGAGACTGAGACAAATTATAGAAAAAAGTGAGGGGTACTTTGTCTCTTTGCTCCTGCTCTCCTGTCTGTCAAAAATTAGACAATGGCAGGCGAAAAACATTTTGGGAAGTGAGTAAAAGGAAGTCCTAGCTCCTATAGTGCTGGTGGAATGCTGAAAAAGAGGAACAGCCTACTCCAAAAAAGAGGATGGCATGAGAATCCGGGCAGTTCCTCAACACATTTAACTGGCATTTGCACCAAAAGGGGTTTAACTTGTGTGGCATGACCATGATCTTCTATAAGTTTTATATAAAAAGGACAGATACACTTTAACCTGAATTTAAAGGAGTATTCTCCATGTGTTGGTGTTGAAAGTAAGCAAATAAGCCTTTCTTGCGTTTGCCAAGGCATTTAGATACAGGGCTACCCACAACTGGTTTGCTATAAACTGTAACTGGTTTGGTTTGATACCAGAAGTCACAACTTTTGTTCGGAAACTTTCCCAGCTTTGTGCTGTTTTATGCTCAGTGACCACAATGAGCAGTGTAATATACTTATAATTTACAGCAGAGGAATCTTAACAATCTGGAAACGTGTGACATTTATTACAAAGCGCCAATACAAACTGCATAGAAAGTAATTGAAATCAAAGTGTAAGATTTTATGGTAGCCATTAAAGGTGTTGTTTTTTACTTTCGTGAAGTCAGTTTTTACTAGCTGTCATAAAAATGCTTATTATTTGTAATATTATGTGTTTATTAGAGTACGCCCTTAAAATACCCAGGAAAAATGTTCCCCCAGTTTAGTGTAAAAAAAACGGACTATGTCCCTGTGGCACCCCAGGGGTCTGGTTTTCCACAGTAATGTAATGTTATGTCTGAGAGCAGGTGGGAGGTCCTTTGCTCAGGGATCCTGTGCATGCCACACCTCCTGCCCAGTCTTGGGAGGGGAAGAACTTCCCCTGTATAAACCCTGGGCTGAGGCAGGGTTAGTCAGTCAAGGAGAGTAGAGACAAGAAACAGCAGAAGCAATACTACTACGAGTCAGGGGCTGGCAGCTGCAGAGCTCGCCCTGACTGAGAAGCTTTCTTACTGGACCCGGCGTCCGAGGCTGTGGGGACTAATCCTTACCCAGCAGCAGAGGCCGACCGGCAGGGGATTTCAGGTCCTCAGGCCCAGAAACCCGAAGGCACGGTCACACGCGTGGGACCAGCACCGCCATCGTGGAGCGGAAGCCATTAGAAGGCCCCGAGTCGCCGGCCATGCGGGTGAGCACCGCACGGTACACTCAGGGACGTGGGCTACTTATATCCGCTTCTAGCGGGGTAGCCAGAAGAGTGCAGTCAGTTTGGGAGGCCTACAACTCCGCCTGGCCAGGGGAGATCCCATCTGCTCAAGGACTGACCAGGCCCCGTTCACTAGCAAGTGCTCCGGGAGGGTCTATCGTTGTTACCAGTAAAGACCCTGAATTACACCGCACCGTCTCTGAGTGGTTCCTGCTACCCCCATCATCCACATCTGCTGCCCTGAGGCCATACCCCTCCCGTTGGGTGTTATACCATCTACGCTGCACCATCCATCCACCGGCCTCGGCGGGCTGTCCTGCAGCGGCGGCTCCATAGCTGCATTCAGCGGGTGGCGTAGTCGTCCTACATCTACCGCTGTTACATCGCCGCTCAGTTTGACTCCCTGGGCACGGACCGGGTCGCCGCCACGAGACTACAACCCTCAAGAGATCCGGCTCCGGGTAAGCTCCCGCGTGCGCAACGCAGAGCGACACAGGCCCAGGGGCGCGTCAACTTTGGCGTAGTCGGCAGGATTTCGTGCCCGCAACCACCGGGTACTGCGTGCCTGAAAAAGAGACTTTTCAAACTTACCTGTGGTGAAGATTCCCGCCATCCGGCGCCATCTTCAGCCTTCTTCCCGCCATCGGTGAAGTTTCCCGCCATCCGACGCCATCTTCTGCCTTCTTCCCGCCATCCGTGGAGTTTTCCCGCCATTGGACGCCATCTTGAGGACGCCGCGCGGGAAGAAGAGGGGCGTGGACTCCGAAAGCGCGCGAGAACTGAAGCCCCGCCTCACGTCCGGACGTTACGTAAGGTCCTGGAAGGAGCCCAGCAGACGCCGACGTCACAGGAGCGCGACGGAAGGTCCTCAACCCTGACGATCCACTGCGGAGCCGCGGCCTACGGAACAGGATCATCGCAAGGTAGGCCACGGTCCACTAGGGGGGAGGAAGATGTCGGATACGGAGGAGAGCTTCACTTCCTCAACCCCCGCCAGCGCTACCGCTGCTGCAGTTATGCCCTTCACCATGCCCTATATCCCGGGAGCAGCTTGGCTACCCCAGTACTCAGGGGAGTCACATACCCTGCATGACTTTAGAGAAAAGCTGGATAGCCTCTTCCAGGTGTACCCCCTCACAGAAGAGCAAAAAGTGAGCATCCTGGTGGCCCAACTAACCGGGGCAGCCAAAAGGGAAGTAAAATCCTGGCCACCTGGGAGGAAGACTGTCGCAGGGATACTAACCCGGCTGAAGGACACCTTTGATACCCGCACCAAAGCCGAGATTAAGCTTAGATTCTACGGGTGCAAGCAGCGAGCGCATGAGAGTATAAGGGACTATGCACTAAACCTACAAGAGGCCCTGAGGGCCATTAAGCAGACCGACCCTGATGGAGTGGGAAACGAGGACAGGCTGTTGACCGAACAGTTTATAGAGGGACTGTATTGTAATACCCACCGAACCCAGTTGCGGGCAATGGCCTTACAGGATCCCCATCTGGGCTTTGCACAGTTCAAGGACAGAGCCATCCGGGTGCTCCGAGAACCGGCACCAGGTGGTGCTGTGACCCACAAACGCCCTGCTACCACTTACCACCAGGAGACGGCGCCCTTGTCGGCAGGGCCTGTGGGAGCTGATGCGCAGGCTTTGGACAATGACCCGGCTCCAGACCTACACCATCAGGTCCAAGAGCTAGCTAAGAGCGTTGCTGCGCTAACCCGAACTGTGCAGTCTTTACAGGTTTCCACCCCAGGGAAGATCCAGCTGGCATCCGGACCAGAGGACATCCCGTGGCGTCGACCAAGGAGGACCCCACCGGCCAGAGGAAGACCCAGTGACCGATACAGCGAGGACGGACGACCCATCTGCCGCCGCTGCAATCAACCTGGACATATGGCAAGGTACTGTTCTTTAAACGGGCACAACCTGGGGTAGAGGGCCAACCCCCAGGAAAAAGATCACCAGGCCCATCGAACTGGCGCGACAGATATGTGGGAGGACGTCCAGTCTTGCCTGTGGTACTGGATGGCATTCCCATGAGTGCCCTACTGGACACCGGGTCACAGGTCACCACCATCCCGTACGTGCTCTTTAAGCAGTACTGGAATGACTCGGATATTACCCGTTACCCTGACGACGACTTGAGTATCATCGCCAGCAATGGCCAGCCCATGCCACAGATCGGATTTAAAGAGGTGACCATCAAAATCGGTAGAGTCGAACTGGCAGCACAGGGACTGATCATTGTAGATATTGACAAACACGAGAGTCACCCAAAAATAACTCTAGGAACTAATGTAATTGAAAATTGTCTTGCAGAGGTGATTTTCCTTTTACAGCAGGTTGCCAAGAACGCCAGCTCCGGCGAGCAGCGGGTGCTCCAGAAAGAGATCCGGGCACTGATGCGACGGCAACAGGTGGAACTCTCCGGCGGTGAGATTGGTAGCGTAAGAATGTGTGACCCTTTTCCTATTGCCATGCCCCCAAAAAGTGAAATGATGATTTGGTGCCGGGCAGCTATTGGTCTGAGAGGTAGAGATTACCAGGCAATGGTAGAACCAGTTTACTCGGACAGTAGGCCCACCATTTTGACAGCACGGGGGGTGGTTGATGTACGCCATGGGAGGGTGCCCGTTCGCATAATAAATATCGGGGAGAGGGAAGTGTACCTGCCCCGGTATGCCACGCTAGCCAAATTATATACCATTAACCAAAATTCTATACAATCTGTGGAACCCTTGCCTCCATCTCACCCGGAGGAAGGTAACGGCTCTAAGAAAAACATGGAGGACTGGTGTCAGCAACTACATCTGGGTACTGACTCCACTCCCGCACACCAGAAACAAGGAGTCTATCGGGTGGTTCAGGAGTACGAGAGAGTGTTCAGTAAACACCCGTTAGACTTCGGGCGAGTCAAGGGGGTAGAACACCACATCCCCACGGGAGACCATCCTCCTATAAAAGAGAGGTATCGACCCGTACCCCCTGCCCACTACCAACACGCCAAGGGGATGCTTAGAGACATGAAGGAGGCTGGGGTGATCAGGGATAGCTGTAGCCCCTGGGCAGCTCCACTAGTCTTAGTCCGAAAGAAAGACAACACCATGAGGATGTGTGTAGATTACCGGAAAATCAATCGTATCACACACAAGGATGCGTACCCCTTACCAAGGATAGAGGAGTCATTGGCTGCTTTAAGATCTGCTAACTTCTTCTCTACCTTGGATCTCACTAGCGGGTACTGGCAGGTTCCTGTAGCAGAGGCGGACCGGGAGAAGACCGCATTCACCACCCCGATGGGACTTAGCGAGTTCACCTGCATGCCGTTCGGACTCTGCAACGCACCGGGAACCTTCCAACGACTAATGGAGTGTTGTCTGGGCCACAGAAACTTCGAGACGGTCCTGTTGTACCTGGACGATGTCATCGTATATTCCAAGACGTATGAGGACCACCTGAAACACCTGGCGGAAGTGTTCGAAGCTCTGGCAAGTTACGGCCTAAAGGTGAAACCCTCCAAGTGTCACCTCCTGAAACCAAAGGTGCAGTACCTGGGACACGTGGTGAGCGCTGACGGAGTGGCTCCCGACCCTGATAAGATCACCGCAATTAAGGAATGGCCAAGCCCCTCCAGCGTAAAAGAAGTGCGGCAGTTCCTCGGGTTGGTAGGCTACTACCGAAGGTTTATTCCCGGTTTCACCAAAAAGGCAGCACCTATGCAGGACCTCCTGATAGGCCAGTCCCGGAAGGCCAAGAACCAGAAGCCGCCCATCAAATGGGAGGAGCTGGAAGAAGAGTCCTTCCGCCAGCTGAAGATGGCCCTCACGGGGGACGAAATCCTGGCGTACCCGGATTATAGCCAGCCCTTTATCCTCTACACCGACGCCAGTAACATCGGGCTAGGAGCCGTACTGTCCCAGATCCAGCAGGGGAAGGAACGAGTAATTGCCTACGCCAGCCGAAAACTGCGACCCACCGAAAGGAACCCCGAGAATTACAGCTCATTTAAGTTAGAGTTCCTGGCCGTAGTATGGGCAGTCACCGAGCGCTTTAAGCATTACCTCGCTTCTTCCCGGTTCACCGTGTACACGGATAACAACCCGTTGACACACCTGGACACGGCAAGACTCGGTGCCCTGGAGCAGAGGTGGATGGCCCGTCTGTCCAACTACGAGTTCACAATCAGATACCGGGCAGGACGCTCCAATACCAACGCGGACGCCCTGTCCAGGATGCCCAACCTGCCGGACGGAGGAGAAGATCCGGAGGGACTGGAAGAAGTTGAACTCCCTGCATTCCACCGTCATGGGACTATCCAGTATTCCCACCGGGTAAGGAGTAAGCAGGCTGCTACGTTGAACCCCTTACCCCACTACAACTGGGCGGAAACGCAAGACAGCGACCCTGCCGTCCGACTGGTGAAGGAGATGCTGACTCGGCCGGAGGCTCGCCTTGAACCAGACGCTCCGGAGGAAGCCAAACAACTATGGGCAGAGAAGAGTCGACTGTTCCTCTACAAAGGGAAGTTGTGCCGCAGAATGGTTAACTCCCGGACGCATGAATTACTCTGGCAAGTAGTGGTGCCACGAAGAGACGCAGCCATGGTGATGGAGGCATACCACGACGGAGCTGGACACTTCGGGTGGAAGAAGCTGGAGTTCCTGCTGCGCGAGCGGTTCCACTGGGTAGGCATGAGGGGAACCATCGAGAAGTGGTGCAGAGACTGTGGCCCGTGCAACCTGAGAAGGAAGGACCGTGCCAGCCAGAAGACTCCCCTGCAGTCCATCGTCACCCGGCAACCGTTGGAACTGGTAGCCTTGGATCATGTAAAACTGACCCCAAGCAGAAGTGGCTACGTCTACGCGTTAACCATAGTGGATCATTACTCCCGGTTTCTGGTTGTCGTCCCCGTCAAGGACTTAACGGCTCAAACAGCAGCTAGAGCCTTGCAGCAGCACTTTTGCCGTCCACACGGGTACCCGGACCAAGTGCTGACGGACCAGGGACCTGCCTTTGAAGCCGAGGTCTTCCAGGAATTCTGCAATCTGTATGGCTGCCGGAAGATAAGGACGACACCCTACCATCCGCAAACTAATGGACTTTGTGAGAAAATGAACCAGGTGGTAATGGATCTTCTAAAAACGTTGCCCCTGGAAGAACGCAGTCTGTGGCCTGAGAAGTTGCCCGATCTGGTGGACCTATACAACCACATCCCGGTAGGTTCCACCAACTGTACCCCGGCTTACCTAATGAGGGCAAGACCTGGTAAGTTACCTGTTGACCTGGAAATGGGAGTCCTGACACCCGAGGACACTTCACCAGAAACAGATTGGGACACAGAGAGGCAGCAGCAGTACCGGAGAGTACAGGAGAGCGTGGAGCGAAGTCTCTCTCAGGCTAGGGAAAGACAAGAGAAAACTTACAACCAGTATGCTCCCGCTGTTCCCCTGGTACCCGGAGAGCAGGTCTTGAAGAGGAAGAGACGGCTCCACAAGTTGGATGACCAGTGGGAGAAGGACCCGTACACCGTACTGCCCTCAAGCCACGAGAACCCGAAGGTTTGTACCATCAGTAAAGACGGAGGGGAAACCACAGCCATTGTATCCCGGGACCACCTGAAGAAGTGTCCCGAACAACTGAGGAACCCTGAAGAGGAACAAGAAGACCATCGACCAGTAGAGGAAAGGGAAGATATGGTTAGTACTGTGCTCGGGGACTTCCCTCGGTCTTGGACTCAAGTCAATGGTGCAGTTGTGGTACCCGTACTCACCTTCCTCCAACCAGCATCCCAAGCACCTACGGAGCAACAGGTAGAGCTGGAAGAACAGCCGGTCCAGGAGGCAGAAGACTCCACACAATCAGAACAGGAGGATCAACCCTCTGCTTATAGTGAGCCTGCCGTACCCCTAGTGAGACAAAGAGCCGGTAGACAGCTGCCCAGTTTACCCTTGACAGCTCCTACACCCTGTAGTTCAGGGCCAGACAGTCAGCTCCGTAGGTCCACTAGGGCCACTAGAGGCCAGTTACCCGCACGCTGGAGGATTTGAAGTGTATAAATTGTTTTATTTATGTTTATCTGTGTATTGTTGCTTGTGTATAATTTTGTGTTTCCAGTTATTTTTAGGAATCCTTGGTGGATTTACCGGGAATCCTTGTACATAGTTGGAGCGTAACCCAGGATGGACTAGAGACTGTTAAGGACTCGGGGTAGGACAGACCCCTACCTGGTTACGTCTCCCTGTTTTGGTGAAATGGACACCTTGCTTTCTTCAAAGACTACACCCGGTTACGGACATGCCGTGACCACCTTTATGTGTTTCTTCTTATTGTACTATTATTGTTGTTATATCTTGTTATGTTTTTTTTCTAAAATATGTTTAGTCCCGGAGTACTAAATTTCACTAGGGGGGAATGTGGCACCCCAGGGGTCTGGTTTTCCACAGTAATGTAATGTTATGTCTGAGAGCAGGTGGGAGGTCCTTTGGTCAGGGATCCTGTGCATGCCACACCTCCTGCCCAGTCTTGGGAGGGGAAGAACTTCCCCTGTATAAACCCTGGGCTGAGGCAGGGTTAGTCAGTCAAGGAGAGTAGAGACAAGAAACAGCAGAAGCAATACTACTACGAGTCAGGGGCTGGCAGCTGCAGAGCTCGCCCTGACTGAGAAGCTTTCTTACTGGACCCGGCGTCCGAGGCTGTGGGGACTAATCCTTACCCAGCAGCAGAGGCCGACCGGCAGGGGATTTCAGGTCCTCAGGCCCAGAAACCCGAAGGCACGGTCACACGCGTGGGACCAGCACCGCCATCGTGGAGCGGAAGCCATTAGAAGGCCCCGAGTCGCCGGCCATGCGGGTGAGCACCACACGGTACACTCAGGGACGTGGGCTACTTATATCCGCTTCTAGCGGGGTAGCCAGAAGAGTGCAGTCAGTTTGGGAGGCCTACAACTCCGCCTGGCCAGGGGAGATCCCATCTGCTCAAGGACTGACCAGGCCCCGTTCACTAGCAAGTGCTCCGGGAGGGTCTATCGTTGTTACCAGTAAAGACCCTGAATTACACCGCACCGTCTCTGAGTGGTTCCTGCTACCCCCATCATCCACATCTGCTGCCCTGAGGCCATACCCCTCCCGTTGGGTGTTATACCATCTACGCTGCACCATCCATCCACCGGCCTCGGCGGGCTGTCCTGCAGCGGCGGCTCCATAGCTGCATTCAGCGGGTGGCGTAGTCGTCCTACATCTACCGCTGTTACATCGCCGCTCAGTTTGACTCCCTGGGCACGGACCGGGTCGCCGCCACGAGACTACAACCCTCAAGAGATCCGGCTCCGGGTAAGCTCCCGCGTGCGCAACGCAGCGCGACACAGGCCCAGGGGCGCGTCATCCCCTTTCCATCACAGCTTTTACGCCAGAAAACTGGCATGAAAAGTTTTAAAAAGTTGCAAAATTTTTGAGTAATGCGATGCTGTGCAAAAATTTAGCAACTTTTGGTTGTATTCATTTTATCACTGTGTTGGAGTTGGTGTCGTGGTGTGGAAACCCCCGCTTTTCAATTTATGGCTTTCAATGGATCAACATGTTAGGCTATGGGTTGAACTAGATGGACTTAGTCTTCCTTCAACCTTAAAAACTGTTACTATGTTAAAAGGGGATGTTCTCCAGCATCAAAGGAAAGTAATTTAAACCTAGCCTTTAACCATATAGGATAACAAAAGTGGAAGAAGATGCTGTGCTATGGGTACTCTCCAGAAGGCACTGTATACTGACCCCTTGGCTCTAGCACAAGTCACTCGGGTGGTCTCCAGCTAAACAGGGAGCAATAATGTCTCATTTTTTTGGCCACTTACTACTGAGGACTGTTACAGGGCATCAGCAGAAACACATATGATGATGTTTTGTTCCAGTCATCTCTCGTCTTAGTGGTTAGGTTCTAAGAAGGTAGAGGTGTTGCCCACGTTCACCCTTGAAGACATTTATATTGTTGCAATTCGAGAATGATGTTGAATACTTAATAACTGCATTGGTAGTTTGGTAGTGATAGGTTGTGTTCTACCCAGCACTAGGTAGCCTACAGGGTTAATAGCTGAGACTAGCCCAGGGGGAGGAGCTTAGAAAGGGCACAATGGAGAGTTTCCTGGTAGAATGTCAGATAGGGGCTAGCCTGCAGCAGTAGCAGACCTTAGGTCTTACTAAGGAGCAGAACCGTGTGCAGTAAGTGTCCTAAGTAAGAGAGAGAGATGACTGAGCGGATAGTAAGATCCAATGGAGAAGTGAGTCACAATCCGAAGTTGGTTCTGAATAAAACAGACCAGAGGAAAGTAAGAAGTATCGGGGCCTGAGGCAGGAAGCCTAGCGGGACTGTATGGAGTTGTCTGTCAGCCAGGTAACGAGGCGGAGAAGAAAAGATAAGCGAGACGAAGAGGAAAAGCCCCGTGTGGTGTTCTGGAGGTGTCGATAGAGCGAGAAGCTAAATAGCGACCATATTGGCATAGAAAACTCTCCTAAGGGGAGTAAGACGTGGAACCATGGGTAGAAGTATAGAACTCTTGCTTGCTGGACTGTAGTGTCATTATATGGGATGAGGAGGCCCACAGAATAGTATGCTGGGCTGTGTTGAGACAGAAGAGCTAAGGGAAGCGGAAAGTGAGAGTGACTTTAGGAAGAGAGAGGAAGATGGGTGCGATAATGTACCATGTTATAACTGAAACATCCAAGAAGATGAATGCCTACTATCTGCTGTATATAGTTCCTCAGAAGTTATTTTTTAGTAAAAATGTGTTTATTTATGGACTATGGTCTCTCTAATTGAACTCTACAACATCTGGTCCTGGCCAGCTGAAGTCACCGGCACCATGTGGTCTGCAAAGGCGTAGTGCCCCCACAGCTAAAGTCCACACACCCAGCCAGGACCCCATTTTCATGTAGCGTGCCGGGGCATGAAGGACAAGTATCTAGCCAACAGCTACCGTCCCGCGTCACGTTACAAGGTGACCAAAGAATGGGACATCATTGCTTCCTGTCCTGCTAGAGATCACTGAAGCAGTCTGCGCTAGATCAGGGATGGAAACCTTTTTTCTGCCCAGGCCCATTTGGATATTTATAACATGATTCAAGGGCTGTACTAAATTATCAACTTGAAAATGATCCTGGTATATTTGGTCAAAAAATAATTAATTAACTCATCCCTAATGTAACTTCTGGAACTGTTTCTTTTTTGCGTGACTGTGATATTAAGTGGCATGGATGATGTTGCTACTTCCAGATCTGTGTCAGTCTCAAGTGGAGTTCACTCTTTCTGATGATAAGTTTCGCAAAGAACATACAGCAGTAAGTTGTTCCGGACAGAAGATATATATTACATTGCATGTCTCCTCACAGTGGGAAATTTATCACTACTCACGTGGGACTGGTGCATATACATCACAAGGGAGACACTGGGGCTGGAGCATATACATCACATAGGAGACACTGGGGCTGGAGCATATACATCACAGGAGACACTGGAGCTGGGGTATATACATCACATTGAAGACATTGGGGCTGGAGCATATACATTACAGGAGATGCTGGAGTATATAGAATAGGAGACACTGGAGCTGGAGTATATAGAATAGGAGACACTGGGGCTGGAGTATATAGCATAGGAGACACTGAGCTTGGCATATATAATCACAGGATACATTGGGGCTGGAGCATATACCTCACAGGAGACGCTGGAGCTGGAGCATATACATCACAGGAGACACTGGAGCTGGGGTATATACATACATACGTACTCACAGTGCAAGAAAAAATTAAAGGGCCAGAGAAAAGGTCATAGTGCTGTGTCGATAGCACGAGTGCCCACAGAGAGGGCTTTGAGTGTTCCCTCAGACATGTGTGCAATAAGTTCACCACCACTGTGATAGAGTATGAAAGATTCCAAAAATGGCCTTGGAGACCTTGTATTTTTACCAGAATTTGTGGAATTATCTTTTACAATTTTTTGTTAACACCTGGAGTCCAAGGGAATAAATCTAGGGAGATTCTGGGTAGATTTTTTATGCTTATGGTAATCTTGGCTTGTCTGCAGAAACTTGCCAACCACCAACATATTTTGACTTCCAGTCTTTCGCTGACATCATTGTTCTCTCAGATGTTTCATCTGGAATGAAGCTTTGATCAGTGAGCATTCCTCACAGAGACCGCCTTAGGGCGATTTATTTCCTGACATATTTATGGCGCTGTGGCCACCTACAGTTGGGGGAATCACACCTGCTTTGATGGGATGTTTTATACCATTGTGTCACAGATGTCATTAAAATGACAAGGATAACCTTGAAACATATAAAAATAATAACATATAAGAAAAAACACGTCCATCAAAGTAATTGCACACTTCATAAAAAAAGCATGTATAAGGTATAATGACCATTTTGCAGGAAACCCTGGAGACGGTGTACTGTTTGTATTGCATTGATAGAAAATTGCTTAAAAAATAGCAATTAAAGAGGTTATCCAGCATAAAAAAGGGTTTGTTATTTTTAAAGAAACAGCTTCACACTTATCCATAAACTGTGTCTGGTATTGCAACTGGTTCTCATTTAAAGGGAGTCTGACAGCACGTTTTACATATAGAAGTAGTGGGATGGATGTTTAGGTGCTTGTACCCCAGTAAAAATTACACCTTTTTTTAGGGACCTGATGTGCCAGTCGTGGGAAATCTAGGGTACAAGTTACATGCAAATCAGGCTCTGAGAGCACAGGGGACATAGTGTACTTAAAAGGAGCAGTCTAAGTTCAGTGCACTTTCAGTGTAGAATTCCCATTTATTAGTATAGGAATGCTGAACACTTCTCAGTTCATAATGGAGCCCCGTTCTCAATGTAGATGCTAATATGAGTGCTGGAATCTGTATTCTATGGATATTTCTTAAATAGACGTGATGGGAATATCCCTATTATATATAGGCATAGAATACTTGATAGTTTCAACACTTATATAAGGTACAGAAGCATGGCAGTTTCAATACACACCACATTGCAGAACAAATAAAACTAATAAGTGAGAAAACATTCTGTATAAACTTCACTCAGGTCACGGTTCGCCATAACCCAGAACTGTGAAGCTTCACATAGTCCCAATCTTTACACTAAGTGAAAGAACATTCTGTATAAAGTTCTCTCAGGTCACCGTTCGCCATGCCCATAACTATGAAGCTTCACATAGTCCCAATCTTCACACTATTAAGTGAAAGAACATTCTGTACAAACATCTTTCTCAGGTTTCTGCTCACGTTATAGAGGCTATAGCTAGAACAGTGTTGCATCATACAGTCCCAAACTCCACACTAAGTGAAAGAACATTCTGTATACAATTCTCTTTCAGGTCACTATTCGCCATATCCAGAAATGTGTTACTTTACATAGTCCCAATCTTCACACTAATAAGTGAAAGGCAATTCTCTATAAAAAAAATTTCTCCGGTCCCTGTTCACCTTTTAGGGGCCATACCAAGAACTGTACTATACTAAGTGAAAAACTTCTTTCTCAGGTCACTATTCGCCATACCCAGAACTGTGTTGCATCACACAGCCCCAATCTTCACACGAAGCGAATAAACATTCTGTATAAACTTCTCTCTCAGGTCACTATTCGCCATACCCAGAAATAGTTCTAATCTTCAAACTAATAAGTGATAGACCATTCTGTGCAAACTTCTATCTCAGGTCTCTGTTCATCTTATAGGGGCCAAACCCAGAACTGTATTGCTTCACAAAGTGCCAATCTTCACACCATGTCAATCTGCTATTTTATTGCAGGCTCATTCTTCACAGTGAATCCATATTTGAACACTCACCTTGTTCTTTGTGCTTTGCTTTATGATCCAGACTCATCAGAGTGTTTCAGAATTAAACATACAAGGTTGCATGACACAGACAGTGTCTAATTCATGCTGCCCATTACTCGGGCAGCATGAATCTGATGACAAGTTACCTTTAACTACCACTCATCTACACTGGATTCCTTACTTGGGTAATTATTCCTACAGCCTCAGCAGACTCCACAGATCTAACCATTCTAGGCTCAAATGCTTTGGGACAATACCGAATTACTGGCAACAGTGGATTGGTAGATGATGTCTGATGGTGCATCATTGTGGAGGTTTTGCCGACTAGTATAAAAGTTTTGAGTTTACTCTTTTTGAATTAACTCTTGATGCCCATAGACATGGCTTGGCCTGGGTCTGTTTGTTACTCCGTGGCATAATCCTAATTTTCTATGGGCAAATGAATAGCAATTGTGAATGCATTTGTTTGTTTCAGCAGTCCGCTTCCTTTCAATGCATTAGTAGTGCTCAGCTTCCTGAAAATTAAAAAAAAAAAAAAAAATTGAATTATTTCCAAGATGACTCATGGATCTGAACTATAACAAAGTCTGGTAGAATTTAATCTGCCGTAACCTTTTTTTCCCCTTGGCAAGAAATTACCATTAAGTTGGGACACATCTCTAGTTCACTGAACTGAACTTTCCATGTGTTATAAAAGTTTAAATTGGCGTTAATTTTTATTCCTAGTAATAGATGTAGGTTACATTAAGAGTTCAAAAGCAGATTTGTTCTGTTATGTCATCCTGGACTGAAGGGAAAAAAAGATTATTGCCACTAAGACCTCATTCAGACTGCAGTTTTTTCGGCATAGGAGAATAAAAACGGACCGAGTTTCATCAGTGATTTTCACCAGAGCTTCAGCAGTTTTTTTTACAAGTGAGAAAAATAAAACATTTCTCCACCTTCTCCTATCAGTCAGTGAAAAATGGACAGCACACAGATGGCATCCGAATGCTGTCAGATTTTTTAAGGGACCCATAGACTTTCATTGATGATATTGATCTGACACTCGGATCAATATAGAGTATGTCGCTTTGATTTTGCATGGACCCCATAGGTCTGTCATAGGTACAAGTGCTATCCGTGGAAAAAATGGATGGCACTCATATGTAAAAAGCTGACATGTGAATGAGTCCTAAGGTCATGTTCACACGTTCAGTATTTTACATCAGTATTTGTAAGCCAAAACCAAGAGTGGGTGAAAGATGCAGAAGTGGTGACGTGTTTCTATTATACTTTTCCTCTGATTGTTCTCTCCTGATTCTGGCTTACAAATACTGATGCAAAATACTGACCAAACACTGAACGTGTGAATGTGGCCTAGGCAGAGAGGTCATAAAGTTGAGTACTATCCCTACGGACGCAGTCAGACGACTGTATTACTCTCGCGAGGATGGCATCGCAATCCTCGGACTGGCCTTCAGCGCTCCAGGCCTGAGTGTGTCAGTATAATGCAAGTAAATAGTATGCAACAACGGAGACACAGGCGGAACAACAGTACATTTCTTTTATTTAACAACTAATATTAATTGTAAAATATGTATTATATGGTAACAATTTCTTTACAACGTTTGACAGTAAAATAAGCAGTAAATCACAAAACAGAATAAATGATCAGAGAACACTAGAGTTTAAGGGCTGGTAGGTTAAAATGATCTACTGGAGTGAAGGGGAACTATATTAACTATAGTGGGCAAGGGACAGTCTTTAAAAGCTTTGGCAATACTCTGTTCCTATCACAACTCGCTGCCCGTTTCCCCCTCTCTATCCACTTTCGAGATGCCGCTCTGGCTTCTTATGGTCCCTGTCTGACTACTGTCTTTCTCTCTATCCATGCCCGGTACCATAAGTCCCTGTCAGAGGTAACGGCCTGTCTTGTACTTCCTTCCTGGTCGCCGACCCGACCGCCAATCTCCGATCTGACACCTCTGGAGTTTCTGTGACATCCTGTCACTAGCGCACACGTCTGAGAATTGTGCCGCAGCAACCTGTTCCCGTTCTGTCGACCGACGTCACCCAGGTAAGGAACCTTGACTGACGTTGCTCGGGTCTTGACCGTCGACATTTGGGCTGGGAACCTTGACAGGCATCGCTCGGGTCTTTGGAGCTTGACCATCTATGTCTGGGCTGGAAACCTTGACTGGCGTTGCTCGGGTCTTCGGGGCTTGACCGTCGACATTTGGGCTGTGAACCTTGACGGGCGTCACTCGGGTCTTTGGGGCTTGACCGTTGACGTCTGGGCTGGAAACCTTGACGGTCGTCGCTCGGGTCTTCAGGGCTTGACCATCGATGTCTGGGCTGGAAACCTTGACTGGCATCGCTCGGGTCTTCGGGGCCTGACCGTCGATGTCTGGGCTGGATGGATACGCAGCACCTTTCTTCCTGACAGGAGCTCCGGACTCTGCTGTTGCTCCTCCCGTCTCTCTCTTCGGCGTCAGAGTCACCTCAGAACTTGCACACAGGCTGTTTTTCTTCTCAGCTCGTTTCCCTGACAATGCTGTCTCCAGAGGCCTGATCACACTCCTCCCCTCTGCCAGGCCTCCATGCTGTTCTGGTTCCACAGTGTCTTGTCTCCTTACATCAGCATGTATTTCTATGCAGCTGTCATGCTCAGGTCAGGAGAGCCGACGGCCAGTCCGAGGATTGCGATGCCATCCTCACGAGAGTGATACAGCCATCTGACTGCGTCCTTAGGGATAGTACTCAACTTTATGACCTCTCTGCCTAGGCCACCTTCATACATTTGGAATATATGTAATATATGACGTATGGTCCTATCAGTCCATTCAAACATCTGCTAGTCATATACGGTATAATAATTATATGCGACTGTTTTTACTATTGAACATGCTACCCTTTTCCATGAGGTATTTTCATTACCTTTCCAGAAGTAAGACAGGGCAAAGAGAACAAAAAAAAACAGAAAAAGCTACATATTTTTTTCATTATTTTTTTTAAACACCATTCACCGTTTGGTATGATTGTCATGTTATTTTTATTCTACTTTTCAATACAATCACGACAATACCAAATTTGTGTAGTTTTTTTTATGTTTTGCAACTTTTGCTCAAGAAATTACTTTTTGTTAACTTTCTTTTGTTTTTATTTTTCGGTCATCATATTCTGAGTGACACTCTTACCTTTTTTTTTTTTTTTTCAGTCTGGTTATTTTGTGAGACAGTCTGTAGCTTTTATTTTTAGCATTTTTGCACACATATAACTTTTTAATCACTGTTTAATTCATTTTTTTTTTGGTAGGAGGCATGAAAAAAAAAAAAAAAATCTAAAATTGTTTTTACATTTTATTTTTGACAGAGTTCACTGCGCAGTATAAATGTCAACCTCACTTTATGAATTACGATGATACCCAAAGTAAATAGTTTTTTTAGGTTTTACTCTATTTTTCACAAGAAAAATCACTTTTTTGAAGAAAAAAAAATAGCTTTTTACTTTCGTCATATTGTAAGAGCTGTAACTTTTTCTCTTTTCTGCTAGCTGTGTGAGGTCTTGTTTATTTCGGAACAAGTTGTAAATTTTATTGGTACAATTTTGGAATAAATACATTGGTCATTTTTTATTTAATTTTTTTTTAGCCATGCTAAACAAAAACATCAATTATAGCATAGTGTTTCATTTTATTTTAATGGTGTTCACCCTATGGGATAAAAATTGATATAATTTTGTAGTATGGGTTGTTACAGATGCGACAATATGAAATATGTTTTTTTTTCTCCGGAAGTTATTTTTTCTAACAAATAAACCATTTTTTATTATTAAAATTGTGTTTTTATGTTTTTTTCATATTTTTATAACACTTTTTTGGTTTTTGTAATTACAATACTTATTAGTCCCATAAGATTTGGATATGTGATCCTTTGGTGGCGTTGATACTGAACAACCTAGGTAGTACAGTGCATTATCTAACCTTTCAGTGAGAGTTGCGTCATCAGGCCCCGCCTCCAGCAGGATCTGATTGGCTGGTGGATACCTAACTGTCAGTATTTGACTGACAGTTAGGTCATCAGGCCCCGCCTCCATCAGGTTCTGATTGGCTGGTAGATAAGGCAGACAAGGTGGCCAGCTCCTGCTGCGGATGGAGCGGGCATAACTCCTAAGTCCATGACATCCATCAGACGTACAGTACAGACCAAAAGTTTGGACACACCTCATTTAAAGATTTTTCTGTATTTTCTTAACTATGAAAATTGTACATTCACACTGAAGGCATCAAAACTACGAATTAACACATGTGGAATTATATACTTAACAAAAAAGTGTGAAAGAACTGAAAATATGTCTTATATTCTAGGTTCTTCAAAATAACCACCTTTTGCTTTGATGACTGCTTTGCACACTCTTGGCATTCTCTTGAAGAGCTTCAAGAGGTAGTCACCGGAAATGGTTTTCACTTCACAGGTGTGCCCTGTCAGGTTTAATAAGTGTGATTTCTTGCCTTATAAATGGGGTTGGGACCATCAGTTGTGTTGTGCAGAAGTCAGGTGGATACACAGCTGATAGTCCTACTGAATAGACTGTTAGAATTTTTATTATGGCAAGAAAAAAACAGCTAAGTAAAGAAAAACGAGTGGCCATCATTACTTTAAGAAATGAATGTCAGTCAGTCTGAAAAATTGGGAAAACTTTGAAAGTGTCCCCAAGTGCAGTTGCAAAAACCATCAAGCGCTACAAAGAAACTGGCTCACATGAGGACCGCCCCAGGAAAGGAAGACCAAGAGTCACCTCTGCTTCTGAGGATAAGTTTATCCGAGTCACCAGCCTCAGAAATTGCAGGTTAACAGCAGCTCAGATTAGAGACCAGGTCAATGCCACACAGAGTTCTAGCAGCAGACACATCTCTTCAACAACTGTTAAGAGGAGACTTTGTGCAGCAGGCCTTCATGGTAAAATAGCTGCTAGGAAACCACTGCTAAGGACAGGCAACAAGCAGAAGAGACTTGTTTGGGCTAAAGAACACAAGGAATGGACATTAGACCAGTGGAAATCTGTGCTTTGGTCTGAGGAGTCCAAATTTGAGATCTTTGGTTCCAACCACCGTGTCTTTGTGCGACGCAGAAAAGGTGAACGGATGGACTCTACATGCCTGGCTCCCACCGTGAAGCATGGAGGAGGAGGTGTGATGGTGTGGGGGTGGTTTGCTGGTGACACTGTTGGGGATTTATTCAAAATTGAAGGCATACTGAACCAGCATGGCTTCCACAGCATCTTGCAGCGGCATGCTATTCCATCCGGTTTGCGTTTAGTTGGACCATCGTTTATTTTTCAACAGGACAATGACCCCAAACACACCTCCAGGGCTATTTGACCAAGAACGAGAGTGATGGGGTGCTACACCAGATGACCTGGCCTCCACAGTCACCAGACCTGAACCCAATCGAGATGGTTTGGGGTGAGCTGGACCGCAAAGTAAAGGCAAAAGGGCCAACAAGTGCTAAGCATCTCTGGGAACTCCTTCAAGATTGTTGGAAGACCATTTCCAGTGACTACCTCTTGAAGCTCATCAAGAGAATGCCAAGAGTGTGCAAAGCAGTCATCAAAGCAAAAGGTGGCTACTTTGAAGAACCTAGAATATAAGACATATTTTCAGTTGTTTCACACTTTTTTGTTAAGTATATAATTCTACATGAATAGATATCTATTAGAAGTAACACAAGCACATGAAACAGGAAGTGTTGTACTCCAGAATCATCCAGCAACTAGAGGGGTTAACACAGTCACAGGAGAAGGAGAGGGTTTTAGCAGAGCCCCAGGGGGATTGTGGGGAAGAAAGGTGGCTTATGATCTGTATCTCACAGAAGGCAAGGGAACAGAATTCAGGTCAGGAGGGAAACTAAACAAAGGTCAGTTAGACTCCCTGAGCTAGCAGTGTAGAGTATTATCAGCCAGGAAGAGAAGGACTGGAAGGAAGCCTGTCATAGAGATCATCTCCCTCATCAAACCCTCCCCCCTCCATCTCCATGCAGGATAAAGAATGCTGTGTACTATTGAGTCCTTGTGAAGGAAAAGCCTGTGGTTGTGTATGCATTAAAACTGTGCTGTACTGTGCTACCGGATAATAGACTGTGTACTGCTGTGCGGCAAAGGAGACTGTACTGTTATTACTGGAGCCTGTTGCTCAAAGAGACATTTGCATTGCACAGGCCGTGCCTCATTAAATGTTACTGTTCTACCGTTTATGAAGACTCTTGTCAGATGTGTCTGGTCAGCAACTGAATCTATTGTGTGCCTGAGAGAAGCTGCATCCTATGGTCGCCCTGAGTAATGGTTCCCCCAGGATTCCAACGAATTCATGTAACTGGTCTCGCCCCTATCTTATCATAGGCGGCATGTGTGTAACAGAAAGATAAATAGATAGATATGAGCATAGATAGATAGATAGAGAGATAGATAGATAGATTGATAGATAAATAGATGGATAGAGGGATAGATAGATAGATAGATAGATGGATAGAGGGATATATAGATAGATAGATAGATAGATAGATAGATAGATAGATAGATAGATAGATAGATAGATAGATAGATAATAGATAGATAATAGATAGAGGGATAGATAGATAGATAGATAGATAGATAGATAGATAGATAGATAGATAGATAGATAGATAGATGATAGATAGATAGATTTCCACCAAGAACGGGAACTGTAATCATGGGGGTTTTGCCAAAGTCTCATTGTATCTGAATAATTCTACTTCTAATACTAAACTGATAGGGTGAATGTATCATGAATAAATCTGGAGTTTGGGGGGTTTCCTGCTGTGATGTCAAATAAAAGTGTCCATATTTGTAATCTTCGCTTTGTGACATCAAGACGAAACCAGAATGCAGGGAAAGTATTGTAGAGCTGCGCTCAAAGGTGACAATTACAGGACAGATGGGTTTGTTGGATGT
The DNA here is from genome assembly GCF_046119375.1 of Phyllobates terribilis. Taxonomy (NCBI): domain Eukaryota; kingdom Metazoa; phylum Chordata; class Amphibia; order Anura; family Dendrobatidae; genus Phyllobates; species Phyllobates terribilis. Next base: position 132,878,300 of record NW_027362770.1, on the reverse strand, counting down.
GTGTAATGATACAGAAGAAGTATACTGTAATTTTCTCTTCCTGCAGCGAGACAGCTTGAAGGCACCAATCGCTGACATACGACCGCTGAGTGGAGATAGAACATTTCACTGGGATATGGTGACCAGGGATGCATTTACAGTATGTCAAGAATTAGATGTTTTTTATAAAGGATAGATGATAGATAGATAGATAGATAGATAGATATGAGATAGATGATAGATAGATAGATAGATAGATAGATAGATTGATAGACAGATAGATAGATAAATAGATAGGAGTGATAGAAAGATAGATACGATGTCCTGAAAAAGTATTCATACCCTGTGACCTTTTCCACATTTCTTCACGTTACATTCTCCAACTTATATGTATTTTATTGGGACTTTATGTGATACCAACACCAAGTAGCAAGTATATGTGAAGTGTAAAGGAAATGATTCATGGATTTCTAATTATTTTAAAAAATATAAATCTGAAAATTGTGAGGTGCATTTGTATTCAGCCCCCTGTAGTCTGAAATCCCTAAATAAAATACTGTGTGATCAATTTCCTTCAGCAGTAACATGATTAGTAAATTGAGTCCACCTGTGTGTAATTTATTCTCAATATAACTATAGTTGTTACGTAAAGGCCTCAGAGGTTTGTTTGAGAACATTGGTAACAAACATCATCATGAAAACCAAGGAACACACCAGACAGGTCAGGGATAAAGTTGTGGAGTAGAGAAAAGCAAGCTTAGGTTATAAAAAAAATAACGCAAGCTCTGAACATCTCACGGAGCACTGTCTGGGATGAGTCTGGGGTGATGAGTCGGGTGGTGAGTCTAGGAGATGAGTTTGGGGGGTGAGTCTGGGGGATGAGTCTCGGGGATGAGTTTGGGGGTGAGTCTGTGGGGTGAATCTGAGGGGTGAGTTGGGGGATGACTCTGGGGCAGTGAGTCTAGGGGGTGAGTCTGGGGCGGTGAGTGTGGGGGGGAATCTGGGTGGTGAGTCTGGGGGATGAGACTGTACGGTGAGTCAGGCAGTCTGGGGGATGAGTTTGGGGGGTGAGTCTGGGGGATGGGGGATGAGTCTGGGGTTTGAGTCTCGGATGAGTTTGGGGGATGAGTCTGGGGGTGAGTGTCAGGGATGAGTTTGGGGGGTGAGTCTGGGGGGTGAGTCTGGGGCGGTGAGTCTGGGGGATGAGTCTAGGGGATGAGTCTGGGGCGGTGAGTCTGGGGGATGAGTCTGGGGCGGTGAGTCTGGGGGATGAGTCTGGGGCAGTGAGTCTGGGGGGTGATTCTGGGGTTGAGTGTCAGGGATGAGTTTGGGGGGTGAGTCTGGGGGGTGAGTCTGGGGGTTGAGTCTCAGGGATAAGTTTGGGGGGTGAGTCTGTGCAGTGAATCTCTGCGGTGAGTCTGGGGGGTGAGTCTGGGGCTGTGAGTCTGGGGGGTGAGTCTGGGGCCGTGAGTTTAGGGGGTGAATCTGGGGTGGTGACTTTGGGGGGAGAGACTAGAAGATGAGTCTTGGGGGTGAGTCTAGGGCGAGTGAGTCTGGGGGGATGGGGGGGTGAGTCGAGTTTTAAAGCCTCTGAACTCCAGACATAATATAAGTTTGAGACACTAAGTCCAGCTGTACAACAATATAAGGATGAGTGGTCCTAAACACAGTGACAGGTTCCCTTTAAAGAATCTCACCAGGAAACTTCTTCTGTATATTTGCTCAGTCTCGTTTGCACGGTAAATATGAGAAAAGTGAAATAACTTCGCTCAGGTGACCTAAGCAAATAAAACTGCATCGACAGAATAAACATTTTTTACTTTGTAGTTGTCAAATATTTCATCCGTCTTTTTTATTTCACATTTACCTCATTGTTAGGTTTTTATGTGTAAGTTCATATACTAATAGAAATGATCCCACACAGGGAAGTTATTTTTTTCATAGCGAAATGTGGAACACTGCCATCTAGTGGCCAAAACACCATTGATAACATTAGGGGTTTATTGGTGAAAATAAGTTTTCACCTATTTAGGCTATGTGCCCACGATGCAGAAGTGCTCCGGATTTTTCCTGAGCGTTTCTGCATCTCCCTGGCAGAAAAAACGCATGCGGATTGTACATGCGGATTGTACATGCGGATTGTACATGCGGATTGTACATGCGGATTGTACATGCGGATTGTACATGCGTTTTCCTGCCAGGGACAAGCGGAAGTGAAGCGTTCTTCACGTGCATTTCCGCATGCGGGTTGACAGGCGCTTTCCAAGCGATTTTAGCATCACTTGGAAAGTGCTTGACAACTTGGTCACACTATATAAATCCATGCAGCCGGCATGGATTTATATAGTGTGACCAAAAGAATGGTAAAAAAAAAAAAAAAAAAATATTATACTCACCTTCTGATGGCCCCCGGAGTCCTTGTCTCGGCTTGCCTGCAGCTCGCGGTAGACTAAAAGGACTTGCCGACGTCAGCGGTCACGTGACCCGTCACATGACTAAATGACGTCACCGCAGGTCCTTTAGTCCACCGCGAGCTGCCAGCAAGCCGAGACAAGGACACCGGGGGCCATCAGAAGATAAATACAATATTTATTTTTTATTTTATTCTTTTTTTTACAGGTTCTATGGTACCTGGGTCCGGAGGAGAGTCTCCTCTTCTCCAAACCCGGGTACCATCTGCACATTGAAACGCAGGATATCCGCATGTACAGATGCAGTGATGCGGATTCCATGCTTTCCAATGCAAGTCAATAGCGGCGAAAACGCCGCGTTTCCGCAAAATAATTAGTAGTGCTGCGGATTTTTCCGCAATGATAATCCGCAGCGGAAATTTCCGCAGCATGTGCACAGCACATGCGGATTATCATTGGGGAACATGGCAGGCCTTCTACCATGCGTTTTTTAAGCATTTCTGCAACAGAATTGCTGCTGCGGAAACGCTTAAAAAACGCATAGTGAGCACACAGCCTCAAAGGAAGGCTGATAATTTGTTGATTGGTGGGGGTCCAACCATTGATCGGAAGAACGGGGCAATTTTATCCCTGTTAGAATGGAGCAGCAGTGCCTGTGCTCGACCGCTGCTCCATTCATTCCTTTAGGGCTGCTTAGCACTGGGTTGCGCTTTCTCAATTGGTCCCTTCCTGAATAAATAGAGCAGCGGTCAGACATTCAAACTGCCATGCCTTCTTGTAACAGGGATAAAAATTCACTTTTCCTTCCTGTGGTCAGACTCCCACCGATCAGAAAGTTATCATGTGGATAGATGACCCCTTTAGGTCCAATTCTATAAAAATAATTCTCCAATTTTTTAACACTTTAAAGTTGCGATTGGCTATATATAAGACACTGCATAGTTATGCATTATATGGACAGTCCATTTATTTTAATAAGAAATGTGTAATGCTTCATTTTGCCTGGGGAGGCACTGTAGGAAAATTGAACATTCTCTCAAAGAGTACAGTTTTTTCCCTGGGTAACCTTGTGGTCAGTTTATGATGGCGGCCATGTTCTCCTGCAACCAGCTGCTAGGGATGGAAGAATTGGTGACCATTAGCAATGAGACCATGTTGATCTCTACACAGATGTCCCCCATAGGCTTGAACCCTATTGGGCATGGACTAATGAATGGAGATGAGCAAATCTATTCATAATGAATCAAGTCTTTCAAAAAATTCAAATTGGCCAGGATCCAAATTTTTTTGTGATTCGATTCTTACGAATCTGGCAAAGTGGTGACTGACTGGCTGACATTTTTCTGGAATCTTTTAAGGGCCATGAAGGGGTTAAAATAATTAAAAAAAAAATACACCCACCTTTCCTCACCTGTTCCTATGCCGCTACCAACGCCTCGATAGTGCCACGGTCTTCCATTCTTCCATTGCTTGACTTTCTCCATTCTGTCGTTGAGGTCTATGATTGGCCCCACATGGTCCTGTGAGGGATGCATTGTGTGTCTCCCACCGATGTGCCCGTGTGAGGTCAACCTGAGGAATGTGATTGGCCTAAATCGGTCACCTAAGGGGGTGAAGCATTAAGCCTCAGCACCAAGATGGAGCGAGTCAAGCAATGGAAAAACAGGTAATGGCAGCGGTACAGGGGAGAAACAGGTGAGGACAGGTGAGTATTAAGGGGTTGTCCAGTCTTAAACGCAGCTCTTGTAAATCCTCAAAACGCGAATATTGCGCTCTGTGAGGATTCCCGGTGCCGAAATCGGGAGCGGGAGGTCATATGACTGCAAGTATTTGATTTGCATACTCCTGGCCACATTCCAACTAGACGTGTATTGAGTGAGGCCGGAAACAGTCTAGTCGAAATGTGGCCTCAAGTATTCAGTTCGCATACTTGCAGTCACATAACTGCTAGGTCTCAGGCACTAGAGAATCCTGAGAGTACTATTTATGCAATGTGGGAACACGGCCTTATAAACTTTAGCTGCATAGGTAAAGAGATACACCTCATGTATAATGCATCATACCCCCCAATCTCTGTCCCTGGAGTCCACCTCCCAGCAAGCTAACCACATTGCTGCAGCCTGTGCATAGTCTCGGAGGACCACATGTGGGTGCAGATCCTGGAAGTTTCACAATGTTCCAAATACTCAGCAACACCCACCAGGTGCGCCATCTGCCTGATAGCCCATATCAAAGTCATCAGACATTAATGTCCTCAGAGAACAAAATAAGAATTTCTTAATGTTTTCCAGAGTCTGTTCCTTGCAGCTTCAAACAGATTCCACCCATGTTTGTGACACCATAATAACATGAAAGCGTTCTTGTAGGAAATTAGGAAATGAATGGCATCGGTCTGAAGCATTTCTATAGTTGTGTCAGGCCGGGATATCATGTGGTGCACAGCAATCTGTTGCATTTCCATCAAATAACTCTGAAACATCTTTTCTTAGAAACCAGCAATGTGCCACCCTCTGTTATTCCTCCTGGAAATGTAAGAACAGATTGACATCTGTGTGGTCTGATTACAATGCCATTGTAGTTGCCAGTTTTTGGAGGTTGGCATCCTAGAGCCAGTCATTCTTGTGTTGCGGCAAATTTCAGGCAGCAACAATGGCCAATTTAGAAGCCAGGTCCGTCAACACCCATTCTCCACCCCAAAGAGATTTGCAGATTGTTTCTGGGGTCTGGGAAGTCTCCCCATTTTTTCCCGCAAGAATTAGCAAGTATGCCTTACAGTAGGCAATGCCCTGTGCCAAACACATCAGCAGCAGTAGCACACATTCTTCTGGTGGTTTGCTACAATGTATGGACCCATTATAGCCAAAGTGCCAGTGAACGTTGTAATGTCTATGGCAGGCACCCCCGCATGGTTTCCCTCCTCCCTCCATGCGGGGATGCCAACATACTCACTGCCGTGGCAGCGCAGTCACCTCCCTGTCTTTGGCACATCTCCCTGCGCACTGTCTAGTGCGTCCTTTAAGAGCAGGGGAAAGCGCGCAGGCGCACCTGCAAGGATGCCCCCAGCAAATAGCTGGGCGGCATCTTATATAAAAGGCACCCTCCCCAATAGGGAGCTGCCTGAGCAATCCCTATAATTTCTTAGTGGTAGTGTGTGTACAACTGTATGTTTCCCGACCCTTAGTCAATTATAGTTCATTCCTTATTGAGTATCGTCCCTGTAGTCTTGTTTAGGTTAACCCTGACCCTGAAGCTGCTCCGGCGGTACCTGAACCTTGAAGCCGCGTCGGCGGTACCAGAACCATTTCCAGAGATTCGTGTGTCTGAAAAAGGAACTTATCCCCAAACCCCACATTGTCCGGACTATCTATTGGTTTCCGAATCCTGCCAATCAGTTACTCCACTCCCTTGCTCCCATCCAGTGAACCTGACCCCTGGAGTCGCCAGCTGCAGTACCAGGGACTGCCTAGGAATGGTACCTGGCGACTACCTGCAGCTCCAGCCTGTCTCCATCATTAGGAGCTCCAGTGAACACCAGGTGGCCGCTTAACTACGCCCCTCCTAGGGAAGCCCGGCCCTGTGGCACAGTGATCCACGAACCACGTTTTCCACCTGCGAGCATGACATACATGGCTACTTTTACTCTCAGACCAATGGTCTGCATAAAAATAATAGCAGCATGCACTATTCTGGTCTGTTTCACAGAGCAGAATAATGTATGCAATGTAAAGGTCGCTCTGGCAACCAGAAGGAATGCGAATGGCACACGAAACTGCACATGGAGTAGTCACATGTACAATTTGCGCATGCGACTGTCCCATTTTTCCGTACCAACCTTTAATGTTTTGTTTAGTTAACTGTTGAGAGCAAATTCAAAAATTTTTAAAAAATAATTTCATTTGTGTCGCCATTTTCCATTAGTGGAGCTGGTGTGAGGGCTTGTTTTTTTTGTGTGGTGACCTGTACGTTTTATTTATAGCATTTTGGGATACATACTGTATAATATTTTTATTGCTTTTTTTGCTACTAAAAAATGGCAATTCTGGCTTTTTTAATTTTCTTTTCATTACAGCATTTAACCTACGATTGAAATAATTTTATCTTTTAATAGATTGGATTTTTAAGGACGCGACAATATCAAATGTGTTTTTTTAAAATTGTATTAATTTCTAAATGAAAAAAAGGAGGTAAGTCAAATTTTTATGTTTCTTTTTTATTTTGTAACAACTGTTTTTTATTACTTTACACTTTATTCTCTCATTTCTTTTGGGGACTTGAACTTGAGATGGGTTGATTGCTTGTTCTCCATCCTGCAATATTTCAGTATTGAATTACATCAATCTTTCACCAATTTTTCTCTGCCATCCACGTCAAGGGAGATTAGCTACAGTGCTATGGGTTGTAAATGTCTTGATTATGTTGCACACGGTGGACGAAGGAACATCAAGATCTCTGGAGATGGCCTTGTAACCTTGAGATTGTTGATATTGTTTTGGTTCTCAAGTCCTCAGACAGTTCTCTTCTCCTCTTTCTGTTCTCCATTGATAAACAATGCAAAGATTGAGTCAACTTCTCCCCTTTTTATCTGGTTTCAGGTGTGATTTTCATATTGCCCACATCTGTTACTTGCCACAGGTGAGTTTGAACGAGCATCACATGCTTGAAACAAAGCTTCTTACCCAAAATTTTGGAAAGGTGCCAACAATTTTAAGGGTTTTGTGAGAAATTATGTCCAATTTGCCATTTTTTCTCTGTTTTTTTGTGTTGTTCCAATAAACACAAGGAAATAAACATGTGCATAACAAAACATGTGTAATTGCAATATTTTCCAGGGGAAATACTTCATTTTCTGGAACAATTTCGAGGGTGCCTATGAAGCTCAATGTAGAACCGAGTCATATTCCTTTCCTTTTGCCCCTGCTTATGTAACATGACATGGCGGATGCCTCCAATCTTCCGCCTCTCAACAAACGTAACTTTAAAAAAAAAAAAAAACTTTAATAAAATTTCCCAATTTAAAGAAAACACATATCAGGCTTTTTCTAGGCACATAACACAGCAGGTCTGAGAATATAATATAAAGGTTCGGATTAATAAGGGGTGTCTGGGTGAGCCGTATGTAATGGGAATTAGGCTTTGAACTAACAATAAAATACATTTCATTAAAAGAATATATTCTAATACCGCAGCTGTGTCAAAAGTCCACGCCGAGAGCAATTACTGGCAAATCTTAAAGACAGGTCTTCACTAATGACTTTATTTCCTTCCTGCAACTCTGGGAAAATCTTTGAAGCTGATTTATAAGATTTAAGATGGAAAATATGCTACGTTCCAGTCCAGGGAAATCCGTTCACTCAACAAAGCCGCTGACATGGCCTCCTGGCCGGGGTGAGATCCTATTACTGTATGTGCCCGCGTCTAATCATCTGCCCGGCTGCTGATATATAGGCGCCGATATTCTGTACATTGTAATAATTGGTAGCAGTGGGTCACCTGAATCGTCCGCTGTGTCCCCCCCCATCCTTCATGCTAGTTAGGGTTTTATCCAAAATAGTAAAAGGTAAGACTAGGATGACTCCTGTGAAAATTCTGCATCTAACCGCAATGTTCTTTTGGCTTTGCAGTTGTGGATTTTTTGTCACCTTGGACAAAGATTCATTTTAAAGGGTTATTCCCATTTTCATAGATGAATATCGTTGGATAGCCCCTGTAAAAACAAACAGTTTTGCAATTTGCTGCTTATTAAAATTTGCAGCCGTTCTTGAGATATTAAAAGTTTTCTCTTTTGTTTACAGCTCGTTGCCTTGGAGACCGACCAAGCTTGTAAGCACTGCGCTAAAGTCTGCTTGTGTTACAAGATAACAGTGCACTCCAGCAATCCTGGCAAGCTTCAAAACAGTGCTTACAAGCAATGGTATACATAGAAATCATGGGGCCCCATAGCAGAAATTCTAATTGCCCCCCCAACCACACCAAAAAAATAATGTTCAGCCGGGTCACTGATGGCCACCCAAACAGCCCTTCAAATAGTAGGATCGCCCCACATAGCCCTCCAAATAGTATGATGGCCCCCACATAACCCTCCAAATAGTATGATGGCCTCCACATAACCCTCCAAATAGTATGATGGCCCCCACATAACCCTCCAAATAGTATGATGACCCCCACATAACCCTCCAAATAGTATGATGGCCTCCAAATAGTATGATGGCCCCCACATAACCCTCCAAATAGTATGATGGCCTCCAAATAGTATGATGACCCCCATATAACCCTCCAAATAGTATGATGGCCCCACATAGCCCTCCAAATAGTATGATGGCCCCCACATAGCCCTGCAAATAGTATAATGGCCCCCACATAGCCCTGCAAATAGTATGATGGCCCCACATAATCCTCCAAATAGTATGATGGCCCCCACATAACCCTCCAAATAGTATGATGGCCTCCAAATAGTATGATGGCCCCCACATAACCCTCCAAATAGTATGATGGCCCCCACATAACCCTCCAAATAGTATGATGGCCTCCAAATAGTATCATTACCCCCTTATAACCCTCCAAATAGTATGATGGCCTCCAAATAGTATGATGACCCCCATATAACCCTCCAAATAGTATGATGGCCCCACATATCCCTCCAAATAGTATGATGGCCCCCACATAACCCTCCAAATAGTATGATGGCTCCAAATAGTATGATTACCCCCATATAACCCTCCAAATAGTATGATGGCCTCCAAATAGTATGATGACCCCCATATAACCCTCCAAATAGTATGATGGCCCCACATAGCCCTCTAAATAGTATGATGGCCCCCACTTAATCCTCCAAATAGTATGATAGCCCCCACATAACCCTCAAATAGTATGATGGCCTCCAAATAGTATGATGGCCCCCATATAACCCTCCAAATAGTATGATGGCCCCCACATAACCCTCCAAATAGTATGATGGCCTCCAAATATTATGATTACCCCCTTACAACCCTCCAAATAGTATGATGGCCTCCAAATAGCATGATGACCCCCATATAACCCTCCAAATAGTATGATGGCCCCACATAGCCCTCCAAATAGTATAATGGCCCCCACATAATCCTCCAAATAGTATGATGGCCCCCACATAACCCTCCAAATAGTATGATGGCCTCCAAATAGTATGATGACCCCCACATAACCCTCCAAATAGTATGATGGCCTCCAAATAGTATGATCGCCCCCACATAACCCTCCAAATAATATGATGGCCCCCACATAACCCTCCAAATAGTATGATGGCCTCCAAATAGTATGATTACCCCCATATAACCCTCCAAATAGTAGGATGGCCTCCAAATAGTATGATGACCCCCATATAACCCTCCAAATAGTATGATGGCCCCACACAGCCATCCAAATAGTATGATGGCCCCATATAGCCCTCCAAATAGTATGATGGCCCCATATAACCCTCCAAATAGTATGATGGCCCCACATAGCCCTCCAAATAGTATGATAGCCCCACATAGCTCTCTAAATAGTATGATGGCCCCCACATAGCCTCCAAATAGTATGATGGCCCAAAAAACGTACTCATTGATTAAGAAAGAATACTCACCTCTCCCCGTTTCCACGCTGCTCCAGGTCTCTGCAGCGTGTGGTCTACTCTGCACCAGGGGCGTACATAGAAATTATGTGGCCCCATAGCAGTTCTAATTGGGCCTCCCCAAAAAAAAATTAAATAATTGTCGGGGTCACAGAAGATCATATTTCACAACTTTCCAGCCTTTACATAGTAATTTTCCTCCTGCTGAAGTCCTAGATTCCTCTTTCATTGCCCCCATAAAGTATGATGCCAACAAAAGTGCCCCCCAAATACAGTATGATACCCCCATGGTGAATTCTTCCACATGCACAGTATAATGACCCTACTGTACCCCACCTCAACTACCTAGGCAAAGTATGGTGACCGCAACACAGTATAATCCCCCAACTATTACCCCCACACAGATCTCCATGCAGTATAATGGGCCTACATACAGTATAATGTGCTGCACTAGCCCTTCAAACAGTATAGTGGCCTCCACAGTGTATGATGGACCCACACAAACCTTCACACTGTATAATTGCTTGCATACAGTATAATGGACCCCCACATATTATAATGTCCCAACGTAGCCTTCCATATAGTATAATGCGCCCCCCAAAATCCTCCATATAGTATAATGCACCCTCCATGGTCCTCAGTAGAATATAATGCACTCCTCATGGTCCTCCATAGAATATAATGCCCTCCCCATGGGCTCCCATAGAATATAATGCTCTCTCCATGGTCCTCCATAGAATATAATGTTCTCCTCATGGTCTTCCATATAATAAAATGCTCTCCTCATGGTCATCCATATAATAAAATGCACTACCCATGGTCCTCTATAGAATATAATGCTCTCCCGATGGTCCTCCATAGAATATAATGCTCTCCTCATGGTCCTCCATATAATAAAATGCTGTACCCATGGTCCTCCATAGAATATAATGTACTCCTCATGGTCCTCCATATAATAAAATGCTCTCCCCATGGTCCTCCATATAATAAAATTCTCTGCCCATGGTCCTTTATATAATAAAATGCTTTCACCATGGTCCTCCATATAATAAAATGCTCTCCCCATGGTCCTCCATACAATATAATGCACCCCCATGGTCCTCGATACAGTATAATGCACTTCCTCAATGTCCTCCATACAGTATAATGCACCCCCATGGTCCTCCATACAGTATAATGCACCCCCATGGTCCTCCATACAGTATAATGCAACCCCATGGTCCTCCATAGAGTATAATACCCCTTCATGATCCTCCGTACAGTATAATGCACCCCCATGGTTCTCCATACAGCATAATGCACTCCCCATTGTCCTCCATACAACATAATGCACCCCATGGTCCTCCATACACCATAATACACCCCTCCATGGTCTTGCACACAATATAATCGATATATAATCCACCCACATGGTCCACCATACAGTATAATGCACCCCCATGGTCCTCCATACAGTATAATGCACACTCCCCCCATGGTCCTGCATACAGTATAATACACCACCCATGGTCATCCATACAGTATAATGCACTCCTCCATGGCCCTCCATACAGTATAATGCACTCCCCATAGTCCTCCATACAGTATAATGCACTCCCCTCATGGTCCTCCATACAGTATAATGCACCCCCATGGTCCTCCATACAGTATAATGCACCCTCATGGTCCTCCATACAGTATAATGCACTCCCCCAATGGTCCTCCATACAGTATATGCACCCTCATGGTCCTCCATACAGTATAATTCACCCCCATGGTCCTCCATACAGTATAATTCACTCCCCCCATGGTCCTCCATACAGTATAATGCACCCCATGGTCCTCATACAGTATAATTCACCCACCTTGGTCCTCCATGCAATATAATGATCCCCATGGTCTCCATACATTATAATGCACCCCCATGGTCCTCCATACAGTATAATGCACCCCCCCCATGGTCCTCTATACGGTATAATGCACTCCCCATGGTCCTCCATACAATATAATGCACCCCCCATTGTCCTCCATACAATATAATGCGCCCCCATGGTCCTCCATACAGAATAATTCACTCCCCATAGTCCTTCATAGTCCATACAGTATAATGCACTCCCCTCATGGTCCTGCATACAGTATAATGCGCCCCCCATGGTCCTCCATACAGTATAATCAACCCCCATGGTCATCCATACAGTATAATGCACCCCCATGGTCCTCCATACAGTATAATGCACCCCCATGGTCCTCCATACAGTATAATGCACTCCCCCCATAGTCCTCCATACAGTATAATGCACCCTTATGGTCCTCCATACAGTATAATGCACCCCCCATGGTCCTCCATACCGTATAATGAGCCCTATGGTCTCCATACAGTATAATGCACACCCATGGTCCTCCACACAATATAATGCACACCCCATGGTCCGCCATACAATATAATGCACCCCCCATGGTCCTCCATACAATATAATGCGCACCCCATGGTCCTCCATACAGTATAATGAACCCCCATACTGTATTATGGCCACCGGTCACTGATTTAAAAAATAAATACAATACTCACCACTCCTGGTTCCACCCGATGCTCCAGTCTCCTCAGCGTGCGGTGTGAAGCGCTGGACATCTCAGAGCCACGGGCGCCCTGTAATGACGTCATCGTGGCCGCTACTCTAACATGTCAGACGCCGAGGAAGAATGATGGGGGGTGAGGCATCTGCGGATGCTCCCTCCTCCATCATCATTGCTCACACTGGGCCCCCTCTCCGGCTGTCAGCTTGAGCAATGATGATGGAGGAGGAGCGTCAGCAGACGCTTCCACCCCCATCATTCTGTGCGGGTGATGCAGGTGCTGGCGGGCAGAGATGGGCCTGTGTGGGTCCGGTACGGGCCCCCCGGGTAACAGGGCCCCACAGCAGTGGCGTGGCCTGCCGCCATTGGCGGTACCCCACTGGTCTGCACTGCTCAGCACAGGGATGTAGTGACATCATCACGTCCACTGCACTGAAACGTCAGATCAGAGGCGGACATATTAGTGGCGCAACCGCTCAGCGGCCCAAGAGGTCAGAGGGCCCATTTCTACCTCCAAAGCAGGTGGAAGTATGCATTATGATGAGCTATTGGACTGCAAAGGGCCCACATATTGTTCTTGCACAGGGGCCCTCTCCTGACTGTGTCCACCAGTGTGTCAGATACACAGGGAGAATGAAGTAGGAGGGAGTGTCAGCTTATGGCCATCTCTTCCATCATTGCTTTCATCTGTATCTGCAATGCCGCTGGTCCAGGGGGTGAGAATTTATTTAATTTTTTTTTACCTCCCTGGGCCGATTAACAAGAGGTTGTCCAGTAGTTGGCAACCCCTTCAAGGGTCTAGTAAAAAGCTAGATACACTGTTCTATGATGTTGTTTCTTGTTCTTTTATATTCTCAGAATAATTCATGCTTGGCAACTTCAGACATAAAGGTGTAGCGAAAAGCACAATATATTTAAGATTGAGCCTCGTCCATTTATTTTGTGTTGTAATAGCATGGCGCAGGCAGGGGAAGCTAGCGGACATGAATATTACAGCAGTTAGATCATGTGGGCACTGGGCACTGCACTGACAATGGGCCCCCATGATCAGTAGCAAGACCATGGCTGAAATATTCACCTGGGTATCTACTTCAGCTGCTGGGATTGGAGATTATCATCCAGCACCCGATCTACACAATGAAAAACTGAAAAGAATGTGGCAGTGTCCTGACAACCAACAGTCAGTATAAGGGGTTAAATACAGATCTCAGATCCCCCCAAGTACGGACCCGAGATCAGAACCAATATAATAATACAGACCACAAACCAGACTTCCTAAATACAGACCCCAGGCCTTACCCCCCAAATACAGAACCCAGGCCTGACCCTCTAAATACAGACCCCAGAGCTGACCCCCTAAATGCAGACTCCCAGGTCTGACCCCCTAAATACAGACCCTAGACCTGACCCCCTAAATACAGACCCCCTAAATACAGACCCCAGATCTGACGCCTTAAATACAGACCCCAGACCTGACCCCCTAAATAGAGACCCCAGACCTGACCCCCTAAATAGAGACCCCAGACCTGACCCCCTACATACAGACCCCAGACCTGATACCTTAAATACAGACCCCAGACCTGACACATTAAATACAGACCCCAGACCTGACCCACTAAATACAGACCCCGGACCTGACCCCCTAAATAGAGACCCCAGACCTGACCCCCTAAATAGAGACCCCGTACCTAACCCCCTAAATAAACACCCTGGATCTGACCCCCTAAATACGGACCCCGGACTTGACCCCCTAAATACAGACCACAGATCTGACCCCCCAAATACAGACCCCAGACCTGACCCACTAAATACAGACCCCCAGACCTGACCTCCTAAATAGAGACCCCAGACCTGGCCCCCTAAATAGAGACCCCAGACCTGACCCCCTAAATACAGACTCCGGACTTCACCCTCTAAATACAGACCCCGGACCTGACACCTTAAATACAGACCCCAGACCTGACACCTTAAATACAGACCCCAGACCTGACCCCCTAAATAGAGACCCCAGACCTGACCCCCTAAATAGAGACCCCAGACCTGACCCCCTTAATACAGACCCCAGACCTGACCCTCTAAATACAGACCCCAGACCTGACACCTTAAATACAGACCCCGGACCTGACACGTTAAATACAGACCGCAGACCTGACCCCCTAAATAGAGACCCCAGACATGACCCCCTAAATACAGACCCCAGACCTGACCCCCTTAATACAGACCCCAGACCTGACCCCCTAAATACAGACCCCAGACCTGATACCTTAAATAAAGACCCCAGACCTGACACCTTAAATACAGACCCCAGACCTGACCCCCTAAATAGAGACCGCAGACCTGACCCCTTAATTCAGACCCCAGACCTGACCCCCTAAATACAGACCCCAGACCTGACACCTTAAATACAGACCCCAGACCTGACCCCCTAAATAGAGACCCCAGACCTGACCCCCTTAATACAGACCCCAGACCTGACCCCCTAAATACAGACCCCAGACCTGATACCTTAAATACAGACCCCAGACCTGACACCTTAAATACAGACCCCAGCCTGACCCCCTAAATAGAGACCCCAGACCTGACCCCCTAAATACAGACCCCAGACCTGACCCCCTAAATACAGTCCCCGGACCTGACCCCCTAAATACAGAACCCGGACCTGACCCCCTAAACACAGACCCCGGACCTAACCCTCTAAATACAGACCCCAGGCCTGACCCCCTAAATACAGACTCCAGACCTGACCCCCTAAATACAGTCCCCAGACCTGACCCCCTAAATACAGACTCCAGACCTGACCCCCTAAATACAGACCCCGGACCTGACCCCCTAAATACAGACCCAAGACCTCACCCCCTGAATACAGACCCCAGACCTGACCCTCTAAATACAGACCCAAGACTTGACCCTCTAAATAGAGACCCCAGACCTGACCCCCTAAATACAGACCCCAGATCTGACCCCCTAAATACGGACCCCAGACCTGACCCCCTAAATAGAGATCCCAGACCTGACCCCCTAAATACAGAACCCAGACCTGAACCCCTAAATACAGACCTCTAAATACAAATATCAGACCTGACTCCTTAAATACAGACCCCAGACCTGACCCCCTAAATACAGACCCCACATCTGACACCTTAAATACAGACCCCAGACCTGACCCCTAAATAGAGACCCCAGACCTGACCCCCTAAATAGAGACCCCAGACCTGACCCCCTTAATACAGACCCGAGACCTGACCCTCTAAATACAGACCCCAGACCTGACACCTTAAATACAGACCCCAGACCTGACACCTTAAATACAGACCGCAGACCTGACCCCCTAAATAGAGACCCCAGACCTGACCCCCTAAATAGAGACCCCAGACGTGGCCCCCTTAATACAGACCCCAGACCTGACCCCCTAAATACAGACCCCAGACCTGATACCTTAAATAAAGACCCCAGAAATTACATCATAAATACAGACCCCAGACCTGACCCCCTAAATAGAGACCGCAGACCTGCCCCCCTAATTCAGACCCCAGACCTGACCCCCTAAATACAGACCCCATACCTGACACCTTAAATACAGACCCCAGACCTGACACCTTAAATAGAGACCCCAGACCTGACGCCCTAAAAAGAGACCCCAGACCTGACCCCCTAAATAGAGACCCCAGACCTGACCCCCTAAATAGAGACCCCAGACCTGACCCCCTAAATACAGACCCAAGACCTGATACCTTAAATACAGACCCCAGACCTGACACCTTAAATACAGACCCCAGACCTGACCCCCTAAATAGAGACCCCAGACCTGACCAAATAAATACAGACCCCAGACCTGATACCTTAAATACAGACCCCAGACCTAACACCTTAAATACAGACCCCAGCCTGACCCCCTAAATAGAGACTCCAGACCTGACCCCCTAAATACAGACCCCAGACCGGACCCCCTAAATAGAGACCCCAGACCTGACCCCCTAAATACAGTCCTCGGACCTGACCCCCTAAATACAGACTCCGGACCTGACCCCCTAAACACAGACCCCAGACCTAACCCTCTAAATAAAGATCCCAGGCCTGACCCCCTAAATACAGACTCCAGACCTGACCCCATAAATACAGACCCCGGACCTGACCCCCTAAATACAGACCCAAGACCTCACCCCCTGAATACAGACCCCAGACCTGACCCTCTAAATACAGACCCCAGACTTGACCCACTAAATAGAGACCCCAGACCTGACCCCCTAAATACAGACCCCAGATCTGACCCCCTAAATACGGACCCCAGACCTGACCCCCTAAATAGAGATCCCAGACCTGACCCCCTAAATACAGAACCCAGACCTGAACCCCTAAATACAGACCTCTAAATACAAATATCAGACCTGACACCTTAAATACAGACCCCAGACCTGACCCCCTAAATACAGACCCCACATCTGACGCCTTAAATACAGACCCCAAACCTGACCCCCTAAATAGAGATCCCAAACCTGACCCCCTAAATAGAGAACCCAGACCTGAACCCCTAAATACAGACCCCAGGCCTAACCCCCTAAATACAGACCCCAGGCCTGACCCCCTAAATACAGACCCCAGACTTGACCTCCTAAATTCAGACCACAGACATGACCCCCTAAATACAGACCCCAGACCTGACCCCGGACCCCAGACCTGCACCCCTAAAAACAGACCCCACACCTGACCCCCTGAATAGAGACCCCAGACCTGACCTCCTAAATACAGACCCCAGACCTGACCCTCTAAATATAGACCCCAG
The DNA here is from genome assembly GCF_046119375.1 of Phyllobates terribilis. NCBI lineage: Eukaryota > Metazoa > Chordata > Amphibia > Anura > Dendrobatidae > Phyllobates > Phyllobates terribilis. The sequence continues at coordinate 132,860,992 of NW_027362770.1, read as the reverse complement.
ACCTGACCCCCTAAATACAGACCCCAGACCTTACCCCCTAAATACAGACCCCAGACCTGACACCTTAAATACAGACCTGAGACCTGACACCTTAAATACAGACCCCAGACCTGACCCCCTAAATAGAGACCCCAGACCTGACCGCCTAAATACAGACCCCAGACCTGACCCTCTAAATAGAGACCCCAGACCTAACCCCCTAAATACAAACTCCGGACTTGAGCCCCTAAATACAGACCCCAGACCTGACTCTCTAAATACAGGCCCCAGATGTGACAACTTAAATACAGACCCCAGACCTGACACCTTAAATACAGACCACAGACCTGACCCCCTAAATAGAGACCCCAGACCTGACCCCCTAAATAAAGACCCCGGACCTGACCCCCTAAATAAAGACCCCGGACCTGACCCCCTAAATACAGACCCCAGACTTGACCCCCTAAATACAGGCCCCAGACCTGACACCTTAAATACAGACCACAGACCTGACCCCCTAAATATAGACACCGGACCTGAACCCCTAAATACAGACCCCAGGCCTAACCCTCTAAATACAGACCCCAGGCCTGACCCCCTAAATACAGACCCCAGACCTGACCCCCTAAATTCAGACCACAGACCTGACCCCCTAAATACAGACCCCAGACCTGACCCCGGACCCCAGACCTGACCCCCTAAATACAGACCCCACACCTGACCCTCTAAATAGAGACCCCAGACCTGACCTCCTAAATACAGACCCCAGACCTGACCCTCTAAATATAGACCCCAGACCTGACCCCCTAAATACAGACACCAGACCTGACCCCCTAAATACAGACCCCAGACCTGACACCTTAAATACAGACCCCAGACCTGACACCTTAAATAGAGACCCCAGACCTGATCCTCTAAATATAGACCCCAGACCTGACCCCCTAAATACAGACACCAGACCTGACCCCCTAAATACAGACCCCAGACCTGACACATTAAATACAGACCCCAGACCTGACACCTTAAATACAGACCCCTTACCTGACCTCCTAAATAGAGACCCCAGACCTGACCGCCTAAATACAGACCCCAGACCTGACCCTCTAAATAGAGACCCCATATCTGACCCCCTAAATACAGACTCCGGACCTGACCCCCTAAATACAGACCCCAGACCTGACCCTCTAAATACAGGCCCCAGACCTGACCCCCTAAATACAGACCCCAGACCTGACACCTTAAATACAGACCCCAGACCTGACATCTTAAATACAGACCCCGGACCTGACCCCCTAAATACAGACCCCGGACCTGACCCCCTAAATACAGACCCCAGACCTGACCCCCTAAATAGAGACCCCGGACCTGACCCCCTAAATACAGACCCCGGACCTGACCCCCTAAATACAGACCCCGGACCTGACCCCCTAAGTACAGACCCCAGACCTGACACCTTAAATACGGACCCCAGACCTGACACCTTAAATACAGACCCCAGACCTGACCCCCTAAATAGAGACCCCAGACCTGACCGCCTAAATACAGACCCCAGACCTGACCCCCTAAATAGAGACCCCAGACCTGACCCCCTAAATACAGACTCCGGACCTGACCCCCTAAATACAGACCCCAGACCTGACCCCCTAAATACAGGCCCCAAACCTGACACCTTAAATACAGACCCCAGACCTGACCCCCTAAATACAGACCCCAGACCTGACCCCCTAAATAGAGACCCCAGACGTGACCCCCTTAATACAGACCCCAGACCTGACCCCCTAAATACAGACCCCAGACCTGATACCTTAAATAAAGACCCCAGAAATTACATCATAAATACAGACCCCAGACCTGACCCCCTAAATAGAGACCGCAGACCTGCCCCCCTAATTCAGACCCCAGACCTGACCCCCTAAATACAGACCCCATACCTGACACCTTAAATGCAGACCCCAGACCTGACACCTTAAATAGAGACCCCAGACCTGACGCCCTAAAAAGAGACCCCAGACCTGACCCCCTAAATAGAGACCCCAGACCTGACCCCCTAAATAGAGACCCCAGACCTGACCCCCTAAATACAGACCCAAGACCTGATACCTTAAATACAGACCCCAGACCTGACACCTTAAATACAGATCCCAGACCTGACCCCCTAAATAGAGACCCCAGACCTGACCAAATAAATACAGACCCCAGACCTGATACCTTAAATACAGACCCCAGACCTGACACCTTAAATACAGACCCCAGCCTGACCCCCTAAATAGAGACTCCAGACCTGACCCCCTAAATACAGACCCCAGACCGGACCCCCTAAATAGAGACCCCAGACCTGACCCCCTAAATACAGTCCCCGGACCTGACCCCCTAAATACAGACTCTGGACCTGACCCCCTAAACACAGACCCCAGACCTAACCCTCTAAATAAAGATCCCAGGCCTGACCCCCTAAATACAGACTCCAGACCTGACCCCATAAATACAGACCCCGGACCTGACCCCCTAAATACAGACCCAAGACCTCACCCCCTGAATACAGACCCCAGACCTGACCCTCTAAATACAGACCCCAGACTTGACCCACTAAATAGAGACCCCAGACCTGACCCCCTAAATACAGACCCCAGATCTGACCCCCTAAATACGGACCCCAGACCTGACCCCCTAAATAGAGATCCCAGACCTGACCCCTTAAATACAGAACCCAGACCTGAACCCCTAAATACAGACCTCTAAATACAAATATCAGACCTGACACCTTAAATACAGACCCCAGACCTGACCCCCTAAATACAGACCCCACATCTGACGCCTTAAATACAGACCCCAAACCTGACCCCCTAAATAGAGATCCCAAACCTGACCCCCTAAATAGAGAACCCAGACCTGAACCCCTAAATACAGACCCCAGGCCTAACCCCCTAAATACAGACCCCAGGCCTGACCCCCTAAATACAGACCCCAGACTTGACCTCCTAAATTCAGACCACAGACCTGACCCCCTAAATACAGACCCCAGACCTGACCCCGGACCCCAGACCTGCCCCCCTAAAAACAGACCCCACACCTGACCCCCTGAATAGAGACCCCAGACCTGACCTCCTAAATACAGACCCCAGACCTGACCCTCTAAATATAGACCCCAGACCTGACCCCCTAAATACAGACACCCGACCTTACCCCCTAAATACAGACCCCAGACCTGACACCTTAAATACAGACCTGAGACCTGTCACCTTAAATACAGACCCCAGACCTGACCCCCTAAATAGAGACCCCAGACCTGACCGCCTAAATACAGACCCCAGACCTGACCCTCTAAATAGAGACCCCAGACCTAACCCCCTAAATACAGACTCCGGACTTGAGCCCCTAAATACAGACCCCAGACCTGACTCTCTAAATACAGGCCCCAGATCTGACAACTTAAATACAGACCCCAGACCTGACACCTTAAATACAGACCACAGACCTGACCCCCTAAATAGAGACCCCAGACATGACCCCCTAAATAAAGACCCCGGACCTGACCCCCTAAATAAAGACCCCGGACCTGACCCCCTAAATACAGACCCCAGACTTGACCCCCTAAATACAGGCCCCAGACCTGACACCTTAAATACAGACCACAGACCTGACCCCCTAAATATAGACACCGGACCTGAACCCCTAAATACAGACCCCAGGCCTAACCCTCTAAATACAGACCCCAGGCCTGACCCCCTAAATACAGACTCCAGACCTGACCCCCTAAGTTCAGACCACAGACCTGACCCCCTAAATACAGACCCCAGACCTGACCCCGGACCCCAGACCTGACCCCCTAAATACAGACCCCACACCTGACCCTCTAAATAGAGACCCCAGACCTGACCTCCTAAATACAGACCCCAGACCTGACCCTCTAAATATAGACCCCAGACCTGACCCCCTAAATACAGACACCAGACCTGACCCCCTAAATACAGACCCCAGACCTGACACCTTAAATAGAGACCCCAGACCTGATCCTCTAAATATAGACCCCAGACCTGACCCCCTAAATACAGACACCAGACCTGACCCCCTAAATACAGACCCCAGACCTGACACATTAAATACAGACCCCAGACATGACACCTTAAATACAGACCCCTTACCTGACCCCCTAAATAGAGACCCCAGACCTGACCGCCTAAATACGGACCCCAGACCTGACCCTCTAAATAGAGACCCCATATCTGACCCCCTAAATACAGACTCCGGACCTGACCCCCTAAATACAGACCCCAGACCTGACCCTCTAAATACAGGCCCCAGACCTGACACCTTAAATACAGACCCCAGACCTGACATCTTAAATACAGACCCCGGACCTGACCCCCTAAATACAGACCCCGGACCTGACCCCCTAAATACAGACCCCAGACCTGAACCCCTAAATAGAGACCCCGGACCTGACCCCCTAAATACAGACCCCGGACCTGACCCCCTAAATACAGACCCCGGACCTGACCCCCTAAGTACAGACCCCAGACCTGACACCTTAAATACGGACCCCAGACCTGACACCTTAAATACAGATCCCAGACCTGACCCCCTAAATAGAGACCCCAGACCTGACCGCCTAAATACAGACCCCAGACCTGACCCCCTAAATAGAGACCCCAGACCTGACCCCCTAAATACAGACTCCGGACCTGACCCCCTAAATACAGACCCCAGACCTGACCCCCTAAATACAGGCCCCAAACCTGACACCTTAAACACAGACCCCAGACATGACCCCCTAAATACAGACCCCAAACCTGACCCCCTAAATACAGACCCCAGACCTGACCCCCTAAATACAGACTCCGGACCTGACCCCTAAATACAGACCCCGGACCTGACTCCCTAAATACAGACCCCAGACCTGACCCCCTAAATAAGGACCCCAGACCTGACCCCCTAAATAAAGACATCAGACCTGACCCCGGACCCCAGACCTGACCCCCTAAATACAGACCCCACACCTGACCCCCTAAATAGAGACCCCAGACCTGACCTCCTAAATACAGACCCCAGACCTGACCCTCTAAATATAGACCCCAGACCTGACCCCCTTAATACAGACCCCAGACCTGACCCCCTAAATACAGACCCCAGACCTGACACCTTAAATAGAGACCCCAGACCTGACTCCCTAAATAGAGACCCCAGACCTGACCACCTAAATACAGACCCCAGACCTGACCCTCTAAATAGAGACCCCAGACCTGACCCCCTAAATACAGACTCTGGACCTGACCCCCTAAATACAGACCCCAGACCTGACCCCCTAAATACAGACACCAGACCTGACCCCCTAAATACAGACCCCAGACCTGACACCTTAAATACAGACCCCAGACCTGACCCCCTAAATAGAGACCCCAGACGTGACCCCGGATCCCAGACCTGACCCCCTAAATACAGACCCCACACCTGACCCCCTAAATAGAGACCCCAGACCTGACCCTCTAAATATAGACCCCAGACCTGATCCCCTAAATACAGACACCAGACCTGACCCCCTAAATACAGACCCCAGACGTGACACCTTAAATACAGACCCCAGACCTGACCCCCTAAATAGAGACCCCAGACCTGACCACCTAAATACAGACCCCAGACCTGACCCTCTAAATAGAGACCCCAGACCTGACCCCCTAAATACAGACTCCGGACCTAACCCCCTAAATACAGACCTCAGACCTGACCCCCTAAATACAGGCCCCAGACCTGACACCTTAAATACAGACCCCAGACCTGACACCTTAAATACAGACCTCAGACCTGACCCCCTAAATAGAGACCCCAGACCTGACCCCCTAAATACAAACCCCAGACCTGACCCCCTAAATAGAGACCCCAGACCTGACCCCCTAAATACAGACTCCGGACCTGACCCCCTAAATACAGACCCCAGACCAGACCCTCTAAATACAGGCCCCAGACCTGACACCTTAAATACAGACCCCAGACCTGACACCTTAAATACAGACCACAGACCTGACCCCCTAAATAGAGACCCCGGACCTGACCCCCGAAATACAGACCCCGGACCTGACCCCCTAAATACAGACCCCGGACCTGACCCCCTAAATACAGAACCCAGACCTGACACCTTAAATACAGACCCCAGACCTGACCCCCTAAATAGAGACCCCAGACCTGACCGCCTAAATACAGACCCCAGACCTGACCCCCTAAATAGAGACCCCAGACCTGACCCCCTAAATACAAACTCCGGACCTGACCCCCTAAATACAGACCCCAGACCTGACCCCCTAAATACAGGCCCCAAACCTGACACCTTAAATACAGACCACAGACCTGACCCCCTAAATACAGACCCCAGATCTTACCCCCTAAATAGGGACCCCAGACCTGACCCCCTAAATAGAAATCCCAGACCTGACCCCCTAAATAGAGAACCCAGACCTGAACCCCTAAATACAGACCTCTAAATACAAATATCAGACCTGACACCTTAATTACAGACCCCAGACCTGACCCCCTAAATATAGACCCCACATCTGACACCTTAAATACAGACCCCAAACCTGACCCCCTAAATAGAGATCCCAGACCTGACCCCCTAAATACGGAACCCAGACCTGAACCCCTAAATACAGACCCCAGGCCTAACCCCCTAAATACAGACCCCAGGCCTGACCCCCTAAATACAGACCCCAGACCTGACCCCCTAAATTCAGACCACAGACCTGACCCCCTAAATACAGACCCCAGACCTGACCCCGGACGCCAGACCTGCCCCCCTAAATGCAGACCCCACACCTGACCCCCTAAATAGAGACCCCAGACCTGACCTCCTAAATACAGACCCCAGACCTGACCCTCTAAATATAGACCCCAGACCTGACCCCCTAAATACAGACACCAGACCTGACCCCCTAAATACAGACCCCAGACCTGACACCTTAAATACAGACCCCAGACCTGACACCTTAAATACAGACCCCAGACCTGACTCCCTAAATAGAGACCCCAGATCTGACCACCTAAATACAGACCCCAGACCTGACCCTCTAAATAGAGACCCCAGACCTGACCCCCTAAATACAGACTCTGGACCTGACCCCCTAAATACAGACCCCAGACCTGACCCCCTAAATACAGACACCAGACTTGACCCCCTAAATACAGACCCCAGACCTGACACCTTAAATACAGACCCCAGATCTGACCCCCTAAATAGAGACCCCAGACCTGACCCCGGATCCCAGACCTGACCCTCTAAATACAGACCCCACACCTGACCCCCTAAATAGAGACCCCAGACCTGACCTCCTAAATACAGACCCCAGACCTGACCCCCTAAATACAGACACCAGACCTAACCCCCTAAATACAGACCTCAGACCTGACCCCCTAAATACAGGACCCAGACCTGACCCCCTAAATAGAGACCCCAGACCTGACCCCCTAAATACAAACCCCAGACCTGACCCCCTAAATAGAGACCCCAGACCTGACCCCCTAAATACAGACTCCGGACCTGACTCCCTAAATACAGACTCCGGACCTGACCCCCTAAATAGAGACCCCAGACCTGACCGCCTAAATACAGACCCCAGACCTGACCCCCTAAATAGAGACCCCAGACCTGACTCCCTAAATACAGACCCCAGACCTGACCCCCTAAATACAGGCCCCAGACCTGACAACCAAAACTGGAGACCCCAGACCTGACCCCCTAAATACAGACCCCAGACCTGACACCTTAAATACAGACCCCAGACCTGACCCCTTAAATAGAGACCCCAGACCTGACCCCCTAAATACCGACCCCAGACCTGACCCCCTAAATACAGACCCCAGACCTGACCCCCTAAATACAGACTCCGGACCTGACCCCCTAAATACAGACCCCGGACCTGACCCCCTAAATACAGACCCTGAACCTGACCCCTTAAATAGAGACCCCAGACCTGACCCCCTAAATACAGACCCCAGACCTGACCCCTTAAATAGAGACCCCAGACCTGACACCTTAAATACGGACCCCAGACCTGACCCCCTAAATAGAGACCCCAGACCTGACTGCCTAATTACAGACCCCAGACCTGACCCCCTAAATAGAGACCCCAGTCCTGACCCCCTAAATACAGACTCCGGACCTGACCCCCTAAATACAGACCCCAGACCTGACCCCCTAAATACAGGCCCCAGACCTGACACCTTAAATACAGACCCCAGACCTGACCCCCTAAATAGAGACCCCAGACCTGACCCCGGATCCCAGACCTGACCCCCTAAATACAGACCCCACACCTGACCCCCTAAATAGAGACCCAGACCTGACCTTCTAAATACAGACCCCAGACCTGACCCTCTAAATATAGACCCCAGACCTGACCCCCTAATTACAGACACCAGACCTGACCCCCTAAATACAGACCCCAGACTTGACACCTTAAATATAGATCCCAGACCTGACACCTTAAATACAGACCCCAGACCTGACCCCCTAAATAGAGACCCCAGACCTGACCACCTAAATACAGACCCCAGACCTTACCCTCTAAATAGAGACCCCAGACCTGACCCCCTAAATACAGACTCCGGACCTAACCCACTAAATACAGACCTCAGACCTGACCCCCTAAATACAGACCCCAGACCTGACACCTTAAATACAGACCCCAGACCTGACCCCCTAAATACAGGCCCCAGACCTGACAACCAAAACTGGAGACCCCAGACCTGACCCCCTAAATACAGACCCCAGACCTGACACCTTAAATACAGACCCCAGACCTGACCCCTTAAATAGAGACCCCAGACCTGACCCCCTAAATACCGACCCCAGACCTGACCCCCTAAATACAGACCCCAGACCTGACCCCCTAAATACAGACTCCGGACCTGACCCCCTAAATACAGACCCCGGACCTGACCCCCTAAATACAGACCCTGAACCTGACCCCTTAAATAGAGACCCCAGACCTGACCCCCTAAATACAGACCCCAGACCTGACCCCTTAAATAGAGACCCCAGACCTGACCCCCTAAATACAGACCCCAGACCTGACCCCCTAAATAGAGACCCCAGACCTGACCCCCTAAATACAGACTCCGGACCTGACCCCCTAAATACAGACCCCGGACCTGACCCCCTAAATACAGACCCTGGACCTGACCCCCTAAATACAGACCCCAGACCTGACCCCCTAAATACAGAACCCAGACCAGACCCCCTAAATACAGACCCCAGACCTGACACCTTAAATACGGACCCCAGACCTGACCCCCTAAATAGAGACCCCAGACCTGACTGCCTAATTACAGACCCCAGACCTGACCCCCTAAATAGAGACCCCAGTCCTGACCCCCTAAATACAGACTCCGGACCTGACCCCCTAAATACAGGCCCCAGACCTGACAACCAAAACTGGAGACCCCAGACCTGACCCCCTAAATACAGACCCCAGACCTGACACCTTAAATACAGACCCCAGACCTGACCCCTTAAATAGAGACCCCAGACCTGACCCCCTAAATACCGACCCCAGACCTGACCCCCTAAATACAGACCCCAGACCTGACCCCCTAAATACAGACTCCGGACCTGACCCCCTAAATACAGACCCCGGACCTGACCCCCTAAATACAGACCCTGAACCTGACCCCTTAAATAGAGACCCCAGACCTGACCCCCTAAATACAGACCCCAGACCTGACCCCTTAAATAGAGACCCCAGACCTGACACCTTAAATACAGACCCCAGACCTGACCCCCTAAATAGAGACCCCAGACCTGACCCCCTAAATACAGACTCCGGACCTGACCCCCTAAATAAAGACCCCGGACCTGACCCCCTAAATACAGACCCTGGACCTGACCCCCTAAATACAGACCCCAGACCTGACCCCCTAAATACAGAACCCAGACCAGACCCCCTAAATACAGACCCCAGACCTGACACCTTAAATACGGACCCCAGACCTGACCCCCTAAATAGAGACCCCAGACCTGACTGCCTAATTACAGACCCCAGACCTGACCCCCTAAATAGAGACCCCAGTCCTGACCCCCTAAATACAGACTCCGGACCTGACCCCCTAAATACAGACCCCAGACCTGACCCCCTAAATACAGGCCCCAGACCTGACACCTTAAATACAGACCCCAGACCTGACCCCCTAAATAGAGACCCCAGACCTGACCCCGGATCCCAGACCTGACCCCCTAAATACAGACCCCACACCTGACCCCCTAAATAGAGACCCAGACCTGACCTTCTAAATACAGACCCCAGACCTGACCCTCTAAATATAGACCCCAGACCTGACCCCCTAATTACAGACACCAGACCTGACCCCCTAAATACAGACCCCAGACTTGACACCTTAAATATAGATCCCAGACCTGACACCTTAAATACAGACCCCAGACCTGACCCCCTAAATAGAGACCCCAGACCTGACCACCTAAATACAGACCCCAGACCTTACCCTCTAAATAGAGACCCCAGACCTGACCCCCTAAATACAGACTCCGGACCTAACCCACTAAATACAGACCTCAGACCTGACCCCCTAAATACAGACCCCAGACCTGACACCTTAAATACAGACCCCAGACCTGACCCCCTAAATACAGGCCCCAGACCTGACAACCAAAACTGGAGACCCCAGACCTGACCCCCTAAATACAGACCCCAGACCTGACACCTTAAATACAGACCCCAGACCTGACCCCTTAAATAGAGACCCCAGACCTGACCCCCTAAATACCGACCCCAGACCTGACCCCCTAAATACAGACCCCAGACCTGACCCCCTAAATACAGACTCCGGACCTGACCCCCTAAATACAGACCCCGGACCTGACCCCCTAAATACAGACCCTGAACCTGACCCCTTAAATAGAGACCCCAGACCTGACCCCCTAAATACAGACCCCAGACCTGACCCCTTAAATAGAGACCCCAGACCTGACCCCCTAAATACAGACCCCAGACCTGACCCCCTAAATAGAGACCCCAGACCTGACCCCCTAAATACAGACTCCGGACCTGACCCCCTAAATACAGACCCCGGACCTGACCCCCTAAATACAGACCCTGGACCTGACCCCCTAAATACAGACCCCAGACCTGACCCCCTAAATACAGAACCCAGACCAGACCCCCTAAATACAGACCCCAGACCTGACACCTTAAATACGGACCCCAGACCTGACCCCCTAAATAGAGACCCCAGACCTGACTGCCTAATTACAGACCCCAGACCTGACCCCCTAAATAGAGACCCCAGTCCTGACCCCCTAAATACAGACTCCGGACCTGACCCCCTAAATACAGACCCCAGACCTGACCCCCTAAATACAGGCCCCAGACCTGACACCTTAAATACAGACCCCAGACCTGACCCCCTAAATAGAGACCCCAGACCTGACCCCGGATCCCAGACCTGACCCCCAAAATACAGACCCCACACCTGACCCCCTAAATAGAGACCCAGACCTGACCTTCTAAATACAGACCCCAGACCTGACCCTCTAAATATAGACCCCAGACCTGACCCCCTAAATACAGACACCAGACCTGACCCCCTAAATACAGACCCCAGACTTGACACCTTAAATATAGATCCCAGACCTGACACCTTAAATACAGACCCCAGACCTGACCCCCTAAATAGAGACCCAAGACCTGACCACCTAAATACAGACCCCAGACCTTACCCTCTAAATAGAGACCCCAGACCTGACCCCCTAAATACAGACTCCGGACCTAACCCCCTAAATACAGACCTCAGACCTGACCCCCTAAATACAGACCCCAGACCTGACACCTTAAATACAGACCCCAGACCTGACACCTTAAATACAGACCTCAGACCTGACCCCCTAAATAGAGACCCCAGACCTGACCCCCTAAATAGAGACCCCAGACCTGACCCCCTAAATAGAGACCCCAGACCTGACCGCCTAAATACAGACCCCAGACCTGACCCCCTAAATAGAGATCCCAGACCTGACTGCCTAAATACAGACCCCAGACCTGACCCCCTAAATATAGACCCTGGACCTGACCCCCTAAATACAGACCCCAGACCTGACCCCCTAAATACAGAATCCAGACCAGACCCCCTAAATACAGACCCCAGACCTGACACCTTAAATACGGACCCCAGACCTGACCCCCTAAATAGAGACCCCAGACCTGACTGCCTAATTACAGACCCCAGACCTGACCCCCTAAATAGAGACCCCAGTCCTGACCCCCTAAATACAGACTCCGGACCTGACCCCCTAAATACAGGCCCCAGACCTGACAACCAAAACTGGAGACCCCAGACCTGACCCCCTAAATACAGACCCCAGACCTGACACCTTAAATACAGACCCCAGACCTGACCCCTTAAATAGAGACCCCAGACCTGACCCCCTAAATACCGACCCCAGACCTGACCCCCTAAATACAGACCCCAGACCTGACCCCCTAAATACAGACTCCGGACCTGACCCCCTAAATACAGACCCCGGACCTGACCCCCTAAATACAGACCCTGAACCTGACCCCTTAAATAGAGACCCCAGACCTGACCCCCTAAATACAGACCCCAGACCAGACCCCTTAAATAGAGACCCCAGACCTGACACCTTAAATACAGACCCCAGACCTGACCCCCTAAATAGAGACCCCAGACCTGACCCCCTAAATACAGACTCCGGACCTGACCCCCTAAATACAGACCCCGGACCTGACCCCCTAAATACAGACCCTGGACCTGACCCCCTAAATACAGACCCCAGACCTGACCCCCTAAATACAGAACCCAGACCAGACCCCCTAAATACAGACCCCAGACCTGACACCTTAAATACGGACCCCAGACCTGACCCCCTAAATAGAGACCCCAGACCTGACTGCCTAATTACAGACCCCAGACCTGACCCCCTAAATAGAGACCCCAGTCCTGACCCCCTAAATACAGACTCCGGACCTGACCCCCTAAATACAGACCCCAGACCTGACCCCCTAAATACAGGCCCCAGACCTGACACCTTAAATACAGACCCCAGACCTGACCCCCTAAATAGAGACCCCAGACCTGACCCCGGATCCCAGACCTGACCCCCTAAATACAGACCCCACACCTGACCCCCTAAATAGAGACCCAGACCTGACCTTCTAAATACAGACCCCAGACCTGACCCTCTAAATATAGACCCCAGACCTGACCCCCTAATTACAGACACCAGACCTGACCCCCTAAATACAGACCCCAGACTTGACACCTTAAATATAGATCCCAGACCTGACACCTTAAATACAGACCCCAGACCTGACCCCCTAAATAGAGACCCCAGACCTGACCACCTAAATACAGACCCCAGACCTTACCCTCTAAATAGAGACCCCAGACCTGACCCCCTAAATACAGACTCTGGACCTAACCCACTAAATACAGACCTCAGACCTGACCCCCTAAATACAGACCCCAGACCTGACACCTTAAATACAGACCCCAGACCTGACCCCCTAAATACAGGCCCCAGACCTGACAACCAAAACTGGAGACCCCAGACCTGACCCCCTAAATACAGACCCCAGACCTGACACCTTAAATACAGACCCCAGACCTGACCCCTTAAATAGAGACCCCAGACCTGACCCCCTAAATACCGACCCCAGACCTGACCCCCTAAATACAGACCCCAGACCTGACCCCCTAAATACAGACTCCGGACCTGACCCCCTAAATACAGACCCCGGACCTGACCCCCTAAATACAGACCCTGAACCTGACCCCTTAAATAGAGACCCCAGACCTGACCCCCTAAATACAGACCCCAGACCTGACCCCTTAAATAGAGACCCCAGACCTGACCCCCTAAATACAGACCCCAGACCTGACCCCCTAAATAGAGACCCCAGACCTGACCCCCTAAATACAGACTCCGGACCTGACCCCCTAAATACAGACCCCGGACCTGACCCCCTAAATACAGACCCTGGACCTGACCCCCTAAATACAGACCCCAGACCTGACCCCCTAAATACAGAACCCAGACCAGACCCCCTAAATACAGACCCCAGACCTGACACCTTAAATACGGACCCCAGACCTGACCCCCTAAATAGAGACCCCAGACCTGACTGCCTAATTACAGACCCCAGACCTGATCCCCTAAATAGAGACCCCAGTCCTGACCCCCTAAATACAGACTCCGGACCTGACCCCCTAAATACAGACCCCAGACCTGACCCCCTAAATACAGGCCCCAGACCTGACACCTTAAATACAGGCCCCAGACCTGACCCCCTAAATAGAGACCCCAGACCTGACCCCGGATCCCAGACCTGACCCCCTAAATACAGACCCCACACCTGACCCCCTAAATAGAGACCCAGACCTGACCTTCTAAATACAGACCCCAGACCTGACCCTCTAAATATAGACCCCAGACCTGACCCCCTAAATACAGACACCAGACCTGACCCCCTAAATACAGACCCCAGACTTGACACCTTAAATATAGATCCCAGACCTGACACCTTAAATACAGACCCCAGACCTGACCCCCTAAATAGAGACCCAAGACCTGACCACCTAAATACAGACCCCAGACCTTACCCTCTAAATAGAGACCCCAGACCTGACCCCCTAAATACAGACTCCGGACCTAACCCCCTAAATACAGACCTCAGACCTGACCCCCTAAATACAGACCCCAGACCTGACACCTTAAATACAGACCCCAGACCTGACACCTTAAATACAGACCTCAGACCTGACCCCCTAAATAGAGACCCCAGACCTGACCCCCTAAATAGAGACCCCAGACCTGACCCCCTAAATAGAGACCCCAGACCTGACCCCCTAAATACAGACTCCGGACCTGACCCCCTAAATACAGACCCCGGACCTGACCCCCTAAATACAGACCCCGGACCTGACCCCCTAAATACAGACCCCAGACCTGACACCTTAAATACAGACCCCAGACGTGACACCTTAAATACAGACCCCAGACCTGACCCCCTAAATAGAGACCCCAGACCTGACCGCCTAAATACAGACCCCAGACCTGACCCCCTAAATAGAGATCCCAGACCTGACTGCCTAAATACAGACCCCAGACCTGACCCCCTAAATACAGGCCCCAGACCTGACAACCAAAACTGGAGACTCCAGACCTGACCCCCTTAATACAGACCCCAGACCTGACACCTTATATACAGACCCCAGACCTGACCCCTTAAATAGAGACCCCAGACCGGACCCCCTAAATACAGACCCCAGACCTGACCCCCTAAATAGAGACCCCAGACCTGACCCCCTAAATACAGACTCCGGACCTGACCCCCTAAATACAGACCCCGGACCTGACCCCCTAAATGCAGACCCTGGACCTGACCCCTTAAATAGAGACCCCAGACCTGACCCCCTAAATACAGACCCCAGACCTGACCCCTTAAATAGAGACCGCAGACCTGACCCCCTAAATACAGACCCCAGACCTGACCCCCTAAATAGAGACCCCAGACCTGGCCCCCTAAATACAGACCCCAGACCTGACCCCTTAAATAGAGACCCCAGACCTGACCCCCTAAATACAGACCCCAGACCTGACCCCCTAAATACAGACCCCAGACCTGACCCCTTAAATACAGACTCCGGACCTGACCCCCTAAATACAGACCCCGGACCTGACCCTTTAAATACAGACTCCGGACCTGACCCCCTAAATACAGACCCCAGACCTGACACCTTAAATACAGACCCCAGACCTGACCCCCTAAATACAGGCCCCAGACCTGACAACCAAAACTGGAGACCCCAGACCTGACCCCCTAAATACAGACCCCAGACCTGACACCTTAAATACAGACCCCAGACCTGACCCCTTAAATAGAGACCCCAGACCTGACCCCCTAAATACCGACCCCAGACCTGACCCCCTAAATACAGACCCCAGACCTGACCCCCTAAATACAGACTCCGGACCTGACCCCCTAAATACAGACCCCGGACCTGACCCCCTAAATACAGACCCTGAACCTGACCCCTTAAATAGAGACCCCAGACCTGACCCCCTAAATACAGACCCCAGACCTGACCCCTTAAATAGAGACCCCAGACCTGACCCCCTAAATACAGACCCCAGACCTGACCCCCTAAATAGAGACCCCAGACCTGACCCCCTAAATACAGACTCCGGACCTGACCCCCTAAATACAGACCCCGGACCTGACCCCCTAAATACAGACCCTGGACCTGACCCCCTAAATACAGACCCCAGACCTGACCCCCTAAATACAGAACCCAGACCAGACCCCCTAAATACAGACCCCAGACCTGACACCTTAAATACGGACCCCAGACCTGACCCCCTAAATAGAGACCCCAGACCTGACTGCCTAATTACAGACCCCAGACCTGATCCCCTAAATAGAGACCCCAGTCCTGACCCCCTAAATACAGACTCCGGACCTGACCCCCTAAATACAGACCCCAGACCTGACCCCCTAAATACAGGCCCCAGACCTGACACCTTAAATACAGGCCCCAGACCTGACCCCCTAAATAGAGACCCCAGACCTGACCCCGGATCCCAGACCTGACCCCCTAAATACAGACCCCACACCTGACCCCCTAAATAGAGACCCAGACCTGACCTTCTAAATACAGACCCCAGACCTGACCCTCTAAATATAGACCCCAGACCTGACCCCCTAAATACAGACACCAGACCTGACCCCCTAAATACAGACCCCAGACTTGACACCTTAAATATAGATCCCAGACCTGACACCTTAAATACAGACCCCAGACCTGACCCCCTAAATAGAGACCCAAGACCTGACCACCTAAATACAGACCCCAGACCTTACCCTCTAAATAGAGACCCCAGACCTGACCCCCTAAATACAGACTCCGGACCTAACCCCCTAAATACAGACCTCAGACCTGACCCCCTAAATACAGACCCCAGACCTGACACCTTAAATACAGACCCCAGACCTGACACCTTAAATACAGACCTCAGACCTGACCCCCTAAATAGAGACCCCAGACCTGACCCCCTAAATAGAGACCCCAGACCTGACCCCCTAAATAGAGACCCCAGACCTGACCCCCTAAATACAGACTCCGGACCTGACCCCCTAAATACAGACCCCGGACCTGACCCCCTAAATACAGACCCCGGACCTGACCCCCTAAATACAGACCCCAGACCTGACACCTTAAATACAGACCCCACACGTGACACCTTAAATACAGACCCCAGACCTGACCCCCTAAATAGAGACCCCAGACCTGACCGCCTAAATACAGACCCCAGACCTGACCCCCTAAATAGAGATCCCAGACCTGACTGCCTAAATACAGACCCCAGACCTGACCCCCTAAATACAGGCCCCAGACCTGACAACCAAAACTGGAGACTCCAGACCTGACCCCCTTAATACAGACCCCAGACCTGACACCTTATATACAGACCCCAGACCTGACCCCTTAAATAGAGACCCCAGACCGGACCCCCTAAATACAGACCCCAGACCTGACCCCCTAAATAGAGACCCCAGACCTGACCCCCTAAATACAGACTCCGGACCTGACCCCCTAAATACAGACCCCGGACCTGACCCCCTAAATGCAGACCCTGGACCTGACCCCTTAAATAGAGACCCCAGACCTGACCCCCTAAATACAGACCCCAGACCTGACCCCTTAAATAGAGACCGCAGACCTGACCCCCTAAATACAGACCCCAGACCTGACCCCCTAAATAGAGACCCCAGACCTGACCCCCTAAATACAGACCCCAGACCTGACCCCTTAAATAGAGACCCCAGACCTGACCCCCTAAATACAGACCCCAGACCTGACCCCCTAAATACAGACCCCAGACCTGACCCCTTAAATACAGACTCCGGACCTGACCCCCTAAATACAGACCCCGGACCTGACCCTTTAAATACAGACTCCGGACCTGACCCCCTAAATACAGACCCCGGACCTGACCCCCTAAATACAGACCCCAGACCTGACCGCCTAAATACAGACCCCAGACCTGACCCCCTAAATACAGGCCCCAGACCTGACCCCCTAAATACAGACCCCAGACCTGACCCCCTAAATACAGACCTCAGACCTGACCCCCTAAATACAGACCCCGGACCTGACACCTTAAATACAGACCCCAGACCTGACACCTTAAATACAGACCTCAGACCTGACCCCCTAAATAGAGACCCCAGACCTGACCCCCTAAATAGAGACTCCAGAGCTGACCCCCTAAATAGAGACCCCAGACCTGACCCCCTAAATACAGACTCCGGACCTGACCCCCTAAATACAGACCCCGGACCTGACCCCCTAAATACAGACCCCGGACCTGACCCCCTAAATACAGACCCCAGACCTGACACCTTAAATACAGACCCCAGACCTGACACCTTAAATACAGACCCCAGACCTGACCCCCTAAATAGAGACCCCAGACCTGACCGCCTAAATACAGACCCCAGACCTGACCCCCTAAATAGAGATCCCAGACCTGACTCCCTAAATACAGACCCCAGACCTGACCCCCTAAATACAGGCCCCAGACCTGACAACCAAAACTGGAGACTCCAGACCTGACCCCCTAAATACAGACCCCAGACCTGACACCTTAAATACAGACCCCAGTCCTGACCCCTTAAATAGAGACCCCAGACCGGACCCCCTAAATACAGACCCCAGACCTGACCCCCTAAATAGAGACCCCAGACCTGACCCCCTAAATACAGACTCCGGACCTGACCCCCTAAATACAGACCCCGGACCTGACCCCCTAAATGCAGACCCTGGACCTGACCCCTTAAATAGAGACCCCAGACCTGACCCTCTAAATACAGACCCCAGACCTGACCCCTTAAATAGAGACCGCAGACTTGACCCCCTAAATACAGACCCCAGACCTGACCCCCTAAATAGAGACCCCAGACCTGACCCCCTAAATACAGACCCCAGACCTGACCCCTTAAATAGAGACCCCAGACCTGACCCCCTAAATACAGACCCCAGACCTGACCCCCTAAATACAGACCCCAGACCTGACCCCTTAAATACAGACTCCGGACCTGACCCCCTAAATACAGACCCCGGACCTGACCCCTTAAATACAGACTCCGGACCTGACCCCCTAAATACAGACCCCGGACCTGACCCCCTAAATACAGACCCCAGACCTGACCGCCTAAATACAGACCCCAGACCTGACCCCCTAAATACAGGCCCCAGACCTGACCCACTAAATACAGACCCCAGACCTGACCCCCTAAATACAGACCCCAGACCTGACCCCCTAAATACAGACCCCAGACTTGACCCCCTAAATACAGGCCCCAGACCTGAACCCCTAAATACAGACCTCAGACCTGACCCCCTAAATACAGACCTCAGACCTGACCCCCTAAATACAGACCCCGGACCTGACCCCCTAAATACAGACCCCAGACCTGACCCCCTAAATACAGACCCCAGACCTGACCCCCTAAATACAGACCCCAGACCTGACCCCCTAAATACAGGCCCCAGACCTGAACCCCTAAATACAGACCTCAGACCTGACCCCCTAAATACAGACCTCAGACCTGACCCCCTAAATACAGACCTCAGACCTGACCCCCTAAATACAGGCCCCAGACCTGACCCCCTAAATACAGACCCCAGACCTGACCCCCTAAATACAGACCCCAGACCTGACCCCCTAAATACAGGCCCCAGACCTGAACCCCTAAATACAGACCTCAGACCTGACCCCCTAAATACAGACCTCAGACCTGACCCCCTAAATACAGACCCCAGACCTGACCCCCTAAATACAGACCCCAGACCTGACCCCCTAAATACAGGCCCCAGACCTGAACCCCTAAATACAGACCTCAGACCTGACCCCCTAAATACAGACCCCAGACCTGACCCCCTAAATACAGACCTCAGACCTGACCCCCTAAATACAGACCCCGGACCTGACCCCCTAAATACAGACCCCAGACCTGACCGCCTAAATACAGACCCCAGACCTGACCCCCTAAATACAGGCCCCAGACCTGACCCCCTAAATACAGGCCCCAGACCTGACCCCCTAAATACAGACCCCAGACCTGACCCCCTAAATACAGGCCCCAGACCTGACCCCCTAAATACAGACCCCAGACTTGACCCCCTAAATACAGGCCCCAGACCTGACCCCCTAAATACAGACTCCAGACCTGACCCCCTAAATACAGGCCCCAGACCTGAACCCCTAAATACAGACCTCAGACCTGACCCCCTAAATACAGACCTCAGACCTGACCCCCTAAATACAGACCCCAGACCTGACCCCCTAAATACAGACCCCAGACCTGACCCCCTAAATACAGGCCCCAGACCTGAACCCCTAAATACAGACCTCAGACCTGACCCCCTAAATACAGACTCCAGACCTGACCCCCTAAATACAGACCTCAGACCTGACCCCCTAAATACAGACCCCGGACCTGACCCCCTAAATACAGACCCCAGACCTGACCGCCTAAATACAGACCCCAGACCTGACCCCCTAAATACAGGCCCCAGACCTGACCCCCTAAATACAGACCCCAGACCTGACCCCCTAAATACAGACCCCAGACCTGACCCCCTAAATACAGGCCCCAGACCTGAACCCCTAAATACAGACCCCAGACCTGACCCCCTAAATACAGACCTCAGACCTGACCCCCTAAATACAGACCCCAGACCTGACCCCCTAAATACAGACCTCAGACCTGACCCCCTAAATACAGACCCCGGACCTGACCCCCTAAATACAGACCCCAGACCTGACCGCCTAAATACAGACCTCAGACCTGACCCCCTAAATACAGGCCCCAGACCTGACCCCCTAAATACAGACCCCAGACCTGACCCCCTAAATACAGACCCCAGACCTGACCCCCTAAATACAGGCCCCAGACCTGAACCCCTAAATACAGACCCCAGACCTGACCCCCTAAATACAGGCCCCAGACCTGAACCCCTAAATACAGACCTCAGACCTGACCCCCTAAATACAGACCTCAGACCTGACCCCCTAAATACAGACCCCAGACCTGACCCCCTAAATACAGACCCCAGACCTGACCCCCTAAATACAGGCCCCAGACCTGAACCCCTAAATACAGACCTCAGACCTGACTCCCTAAATACAGACCCCAGACCTGACCCCCTAAATACAGACCTCAGACCTGACCCCCTAAATACAGACCCCGGACCTGACCCCCTAAATACAGACCCCAGACCTGACCGCCTAAATACAGACCCCAGACCTGACCCCCTAAATACAGGCCCCAGACCTGACCCCCTAAATACAGGCCCCAGACCTGACCCCCTAAATACAGACCCCAGACCTGACCCCCTAAATACAGGCCCCAGACCTGACCCCCTAAATACAGACCCCAGACTTGACCCCCTAAATACAGGCCCCAGACCTGACCCCCTAAATACAGACTCCAGACCTGACCCCCTAAATACAGGCCCCAGACCTGAACCCCTAAATACAGACCTCAGACCTGACCCCCTAAATACAGACCTCAGACCTGACCCCCTAAATACAGACCCCAGACCTGACCCCCTAAATACAGACCCCAGACCTGACCCCCTAAATACAGGCCCCAGACCTGAACCCCTAAATACAGACCTCAGACCTGACCCCCTAAATACAGACCCCAGACCTGACCCCCTAAATACAGACCTCAGACCTGACACCCTAAATACAGACCCCGGACCTGACCGCCTAAATACAGACCCCAGACCTGACCGCCTAAATACAGACCCCAGACCTGACCCCCTAAATACAGGCCCCAGACCTGACCCCCTAAATACAGGCCCCAGACCTGACCCCCTAAATACAGACCCCAGACTTGACCCCTAAATACAGGCCCCAGACCTGACCCCCTAAATACAGACCCCAGACTTGACCCCTAAATACAGGCCCCAGACCTGACCCCCTAAATACAGACTCCAGACCAAACTTCCCCTAAAAAATGACTCTGCATGAAATCAGAAGCACATGGCGGCACGGATGCTGCGTGGAGCCCTAATAACGTGCTCTTACCTTTTTTTTTTTTATCACTCAGGCATATATGAGTATTTCCCATACTAGTTTGGGACAGCCATGCGTCTCATCAGTGGGGTCTATATGGCAGGTATACAGCCTGATCCATAACATCTGGACATTTTGTCTATATGGGGTTGGTATTGAAGTGCTGCACTGCCATCTACAGATCACCTGTGGAACTTCAACACACCACATAATATCATAAACAATGAAAAATCATAATCTATAATATCCTAATATTTAATATGGGAGTTAAAAGGCCCTATTAAAAAATACTTGTCTATTAATTTTATGGGCAGCAGCACTTAGCTGATGGAGAAGTAGGAGTTGTACTTTGGTCTGCTGCTTGAAAAGACCCATATAAGAAAACTCCAGTATAATAATAATAAGATGCACATAATAGGTGGGGCCTTGCTACAGATTTTGGATTGGGGTCCTGGAGGTCCCGGTCACTATTCTGGACATTATAAAGCAGCAGGGAATAAATTATGACATTCAGTAATATTGCACATTGTATTGTACAGTTATGTCTGCAGTGACATCTAGTGGATGAAGTCGGTATACATTATTGTCCTGACTGTAAAATACCCGGACCCAGGACTGATTTATGTATGCTTGTGATGGGAGGATTAGATTGTGACACCAATGAGATCAGGGACCGATATTAATGACTACTATAGGGCTCATTGTAAAAGTAACACAAAATAATTACTATAATTAATTGCCTATGGTAATTATCAATATTAATATAATTTCAAAGACATTCCTTCACAAACCATGGCTGTATGAACAAGAATGCCAGGAAATTATACAATATCAACCTGGTCAGCTCCGGGTCTTTGTGGGCCCTTGAGAGACAGAGTCCCGGTATAATGACCGTCATCCTGGGCCCCATACTTGTATAATGACCCCTATCCTGGTATAATGACCCCCATTCAGGTATAATGACCCTCATCCTGGGCTATTTCCTGGTTTAATGACCCCCATCCTGGTATAATGATCCTCATCATGGGCCACATCCTGGTATAATGACCCTCATCCTGGGCCCCATAATTATATAATTACCCCCATCCTGGTATAATGATCCCTATCCTGGTATAATGACCCTCATTCTGGGCAGCATATTTGTATAATGACCCCCATCCTGGTATAATGACCCTCATCCTGAGCAGCATACTTGTATAATGACCCCCATCCTGGTATAATGACCCTCATCCTGGTATAATGACCCTCATCCTGGGCTGCATACTTGTATAATGACACCCATCCTGGTATAATAACCCTTATTGTGGGCCACATCCTGGTATAATGACACTCATACTGGGCCCCATACTTGTATAATGACCCCCATCCTGGTATAATGACCCCCATTCTGATATGACTCTCATCCTGGGCCATATCCTGGTTTAATGACCCCTATTCTGGTATAATGACACTCATCTTTGGCCCCATACTTATATAATGACCCCCATCCTGGTATAATGACCCGCATCCTGGTATAATGACCCTCATCCTGGGCCATATCCTGGTTTAATGACCTCCATCCTGGTATAATGACACTCATCCTGGGCCCCCATACTTTATACCAGGATGGGGATCATTATATAAGTATGGGGCCCAGGATGAGTGTCATTATACCAGGATGGGGGTCATTAAACCAGGATATGGCCCAGGATGAGGGTCATTATTATACCAGGATGGGGGTCATTATACCAGGAAGGGGGTCATTATATTTGACCCCCATCCTGGTATAATGACCCTTATCATGTGCCATATTCTGCTTTAATGACCCCCATCCTGGTATAATGACACTCATCCTGGGCCTCCATACTTTATACCAGGATGGGGATCATTATATAAGTATGGGGCCTAGGATGAGTGTCATTATACCAGGATGGGGGTCATTAAATCAGGATATGGCCCAGGATGAGGGTCATTATACCAGGATGGGGGTCATTATACCAGGATGGGGGTCATTATATATGACCCCCCTCATGGTATAATGACCCTCATCCTGGGCCATAACCTGGTTTAATGACCCCCATCCTGGTATAATGACACTCATCCTGGGCCCCATACTTATATAATGATCCCCATCCTGGTATAATGACCCTCATCCTGGGCCATATCCTCGTTTAATGACCCCCATCCTGGTATAATGACCCTCATCCTGGGCCCCATACTTATATAATGATCCCAATCCTGGTATAATGACCTCCATCCTGGGCAGCATACTTGTATAATGACCCGTATCCTGGTATAATGACCCTCATCCTGGGCCATAACCTGGTTTAATGACCCCCATCCTGGTATAATGACACTCATCCTGGGCCCCATACTTATATAATGATCCCCATCCTGGTATAATGACCCTCATCCTGGGCCATATCCTCGTTTAATGACCCCCATCCTGGTATAATGACCCTCATCCTGGGCCCCATACTTATATAATGATCCCAATCCTGGTATAATGACCTCCATCCTGGGCAGCATACTTGTATAATGACCCGTATCCTGGTATAATGACCCCCATCCTGGGCAGCATACTTGTATAATGACCACTATCCTTGGCCCCACCATGGTGTAATGTTCTGATTATCTTTTCCAACACATAAAAATATAAACGATTAATCTTACCATCGTCTGCTCCCACGACGTCCTCTTCTATAGCCAGCAGCCGACTTTGTTGTGCCGGCACGGGCAGCGCATGACGTCACTGCAATATGCCGGACTTGACGGGCATGCTGGCCGGTAATGTGTATTGCAGTACATGGAGCTGGTGGGTCTCTGAAATAACAATCAGTTATGATTTTGTGCAAATTGATTCCCAAAATTTTGGGGGGTGGAATTGATGATGAATTAGATTTTTTACAAGCCCTGATAATCTGTGAGAGGTCCGGGTCCGGGACCCGAGACCGCCACAGATTGCTGCTCAGCAGACACAAGCGCTGAGTTCCTGCATGAGCACAAAGCAGTGATGGCGCTCATAGACTTTCTGTTGAGCCCGTACACAAGGAGATGTGCTACCAGCCAATGATATTTTTTAGACCTCATAACAGATGTGATCAACGCTGAATATTTTTTTTGCAGTTTGATCGATGGACCTATTTACACCAGGGATGATCATGAATGAACATCAGTACTATAGATCATCGTCACTTGTAAGAGGCTCTTACGCCTATAGAAAGATAAGTGTGGTAATCTAAAGTAGTATTATTGGAGATGATGTGGTGAAGGATTGAGAGCTCAGAGACAGTAAAGTGAGAGATGAAACTGTAATGATTCCGACACTGATCGTAGGAGAAACTGTAGTATATGGCTGCTGTGGTCAATACTACATAAGGTGACTCTGCTATGACTCCAGAGGAAATTCAGAAGTTGAGTAATGCTTAACATTTTTTTGTACAGCCTTAAAGGGGTTCTCCAGAAATATGAAAAATAAATAAAGGAAATACCACTATAAATATATTCCTAAATACTCTGCATTAGTAAATCATAATCATTTCGTCTAGGACAGTAGTCACTGTAGAATTAAAATGGCTGCCGCCTTGTTATACTGACAAAAGAATGTGTAAGAATGTTAGGTCAAGTGCCTATAAGCATGTGCAGTAGAAATTATTCCCTCTCCCTCCTTGTTTAGGAAATCGTGCTTATAGGAGATGGAGATAGCAGGGGTGCTGAGGTAAGAAGAAACTGCTCACACTGCTGTCCACCCTATCTATCTGATCTAATAATGGAGATAGCAGGGGTGCTGAGGTAAGAAGAGGCTGCTCACACTGCTGTCCACCCTGTCTATCTGATCTAATACTGGAGATACCAGGGGTGCTGAGGTAAGAAGAGGTTCCTCGCACTGCTGTGCACCTTGTCTACCTGATTTAATACTGGAGATATAATAAGTGCTGAGATAAGAAGAAACTGCTCACACTGCTGTCCATCCTATCTATCTAATACTGGAGATACCAGGGGTGCTGAGGTAAGAAGAGGCTGCTCACACTATTATCCACCTTGTCTATATGATCTAATACTAGAGATATCAGGGGTCCTGAGGTAAGAAGAGGCTGCTCACACTGCTGTCCACCCTGTCCAGCTGATCTAATACTGGAGATATCAGGGGACCTCCAGGGGCAATGATATCCAGAAAGTTGGGGATCTCATAAACTTCTAAAAGACCTAGCACATCCCACAACCAGCCCCCATATGAGTTCACCAAGGGGAGGTATGTGGGTGGAACCTTGATCTAATAAAAAACAGAATTTGGGTTATTATATTTTGTCTGTCCTGGAGGGTACATCTTGCTATTGTTCTGTCTGTTTTCCTAAGCAGAACCTCCCTCCGCTAAGCTCTGAGCCATTTCTGTGACATAGGTTTAGTAATTTTCTTTTGTTATCCCTTTTATTTTATATAATTTTATATACCGTATTGTTTTATTCCCATTTTGTATCATTTTTGTATATTTTTTTATAAATACTACCTACCTTTCCTAACTACATTTTTAAAATTTGATAGCTCTGTTCCTCTTGCTTTGTAAACCGCACCCCTGAAACCATACACTACCTGTAACAGGTGTCCAATCGGCCTGTAAAAACAATTGTTGGTGGCAGATAATAGTTTCCTTTTGTTATTGTGTAATTGGCAGTGACCATACCGGGGTATATATATTCCATGAGCTGGAGTTGGATTTGTATATGCCATAAGCTCACTGTGAGTTCCCAAATAACCGGCCTAGTAGTGAAAGCCGCAGCGTCCACGGCCATCACTGGTCAGTCAATTGTGTAATTCACCTGTCGATTGGAGGCAGCGGAGTTGCGCCCCCAGGCAAACTGGTGGTAGTGGTGGGATCTGTGTGATCTCACTGGTGTTATCGGTGACAACGGTGTTAACATTGGAAGCATTACCTGTGAAATTAAGTGGGTTGAAGGGGATCCTAACACCTTCTGAATAATGGATTTGTTTATTTAATGTAAATTTATTATGCATTGTATTTTATGCGTAGAAGAGGTAATTTGTCCTGTGTAAAGTCTATATTGGCTGTGTATATCACTTTAACACTCATGATTGGGCATTTGTCTACACTCCAGAGAGTGGGGTGTAAATCATATTGATTGAGTATGCGAAAATTTCCACAAAAGAGGAGTGTTTTAGATTAAAAAAAAAGTATACCCCTGGGTTTAGCTATAATTCAGAGTAGCCTTAGGGTCTGTTTACACTGCACGATGCACGATGTTAAAAAACTGCCAACATGTTTGCTTGTCAACATCCATTTAATAGCCAGTTTACACAGGCCAATCTGGTTTCAAATCGGCGCTGAATGATCTGTAATAGAGTGTTCAGTGCGCATAGGCTGCCATTGCTCTCGGCAGCTCCAGTCCACAATGTGCTGCCAAGAACTATGATTTTTCGTGCAGCACCAAAGATCATTTCACCTGACGAACAAGCAGGAACACCATGGTAAAACAACTGACCACCAAGAGAGTAGTAACAATGGTGAAGCCATTCACCCATATACAGGTAGATTACCGATGTTTTGGGGCATGATACGTGACTCGTCCTTCTCGCGCCTTACTTGCTTACAACAAACATACTGAAAACACAGTGTGAAAGTAGTGTAATATTTAGGAAAATAAGAATATAGTTTCAGGAACTAATGCTGACTCCGTGGCTAGCATATTTTGTACTCTAGATTAAATTTATGGGGCACTGAAGTCGCAAATTAAAGCAGGCAATATGGCTTATACACAGGATTGGACTGACCTACAGGAGAGCAGGAGAATCCTCTGGTGGGCCCCCTCTGCAGGCCACCACCCACTTATATGAGCAGTACTGGGCACAATACACTTGATTCACCATATACAGACAAAGTCAGCATCTTATTAATTTAACAATCAACCCAATTTATTGCTATAGAATTTTGTGAATGAGAATGAAGTCATATTTGCATGTAGCTGAAAGTGGGACCCTGGAGTTGATGTTACTGGTGGGTCCTTGGCACCCCAGTCCGACACTGCTTATACTTATAGAGGCAATGTAGCTGGCAATGTTGGGCTATTTGCAGACGGCAATAGATTCTCTCATCTGATAGAATCGTGTCGATTATGCAAATCACTCACTGGTCAAACTCTGAACAGAGTTTGATCAGAGTGGTCAGAGTGCAATCATAGTTTAATCTGATTCTCTCGGATGCAGAGAAGACAAAGAAAACAATTTCCCCATCTTCTCCATTCTGTCAGTGTTTCTGATGTCATCTGAATGCAGTCTGATGTTTTCCACGCATTCATTGCATGGCCAAGTGTGATCTGAACATCCCATCAAACTTGGTCATTCTCATGCTTCTGGATTCGCACCCTTGATTCTGTGTTCGGCATCTCTTTCCACTGAGCCACAACAGATGCACCATTTCTTTGGGTGTTTTAATTCTGTTATCTTTGTTTCTGTCGGTTTTGGGTAACAGGTGTCTTTTCATTTACTCTGTTTGTCTGTCCTATCACCTTTCAGGTGCAGCGTTAAATACCTTTCCCTACTGATGTTTCCTGCTGGTGATAGACTTTGTTGGATTCATTCACTTTGCTGTAGTTTGTGTTGGTTGCAGTAGTTTTGTGTGTGATTCCTGTATTTCTTAGGGAACTGCTACTCTATCGATCCTAGAAGCTGCGAAGGACATTCAGGGTAAGCCGCCATCGAGTGGGGGCGCCATTACTTTATCTTAGGGTGCCAACTTCAGTGGTTAGGCAGGGAAAGGCCAGGGTCAGAGAAGGTTTTTTTCCTAGTCTGAACAGGGATCTGTCAGGTTCAGGTATTTGTCTTCCTTGTTTGTACGTTACCCGTATGAATGTGCTTTGGCAGTCATAACAGTCATACAATGAGCTGGTCCAAGGAAAGCAGTTGACATGTGCACAGCCCCATAGAATAACATTGGCCTGGGTGCGATCCAATATTTAGTTGGGCCGAAAATACGGCCATGTGCATGAGCCTTTACAGTGAGTAATATAGCTGGAAAAAAAACTTTGGTGGTACCATTTTAGGAACACATATGGGCACATACCTTGCCCAGATTACCCGACACTACTTAGAAACCAAAGTCGCTCCAAAGAGCTCTGCAATTTTATGCCTTTTATGTAAGTTCTACATACATTAAACATTATAACCTCTGGACAATAAGGAACGAAACCTCTGCTAGACTCATGCTGGTACATTTTGCAATTTCTTCCCTCTTCACTTAGCAGAGAAGCAGCGGCGGTAGTAATGCCAGGAGATGAAAGTGTGGAATGCTGTAGAGCAGATAATCGGTGAGCACCACTCCTAGACAAACACTCACTTATAACCCCCTCAACCTTCAAAAGGCAAATTAACTTGTTAAGTTCAGACAGGAAATCCCCCAGAGGAAACCACTAAGAAAGACATAAAGAAGACATCAAGTCTGCCAAGACAGGGAGGCTTCATCTCCTGGAATGATAACAGCCATGTTATCACTTGATGACACACTCTTCTGCTCCTCGTAGGCACCGCTCATCTCTGCTATTCATATCTGGAGACATGTTTTCATATTTCTGCCACATCTGCTTTACTTTAGACGTTCTCTAAACAGGTTCACTCTTTTCTAGAGAATTTACAAAGAATTTGATCAATTACGAAAGTTGAATAAATAGTGGAGAGTTCCTTGGACTCTCGGTAAAAGCTTGGAGCTCAAGGATGTCAGAATCAGTATGCGGGCAGCATGATAAAGAGCAGTAGGAACTGAACTAAACAGATTGATAAATAGTTTTCTGAGAATGTTTGATAGGACTTGGGAGTCCAGTGGGCGGTCCTACTTAGCTAGCTGTCAATCATTGATTGAGACCGCCCACTGGACTCCTAAGCCCAGAATGAGAATGGGTTTAAATCATTGTGCTGAATCATTTCCAAAAAAAATAATATAACTGCTGCCCGCAGATTGGCACCCTTCAAAGAGGTTTTATGGTTTTATCTATATACATCTTAAAGGGGTTGTCCATTTCCAAAAAACATGGTCATGCTATAAAAAAAAAAAAAATCAGCATTGCTTAGCTTCCCATTTTCAACACTGTCTCTCTGCTATTGCCCCATTCTCTGTTGATCGGCTGCAGGATTGACATCATGCTAACAGCGCTGCAGCCAATCACTGAGCTCAGCGTCTCTCAGCGTGTAGCTATATCGCTGGATCCGGGAAGGTTAAGTAGTAACTGTCTTCACATGTAAAAATAAAATAAGGAGTCTTAAAAAAGTTGTCTACTATGGTGTAGAATCCTCTCTTCTTCTTACAAAGGTCTGTAAATGTCTGGGAGGTGAGTAGACAATTGCTGGAGTTTTGGGAGAGGATTTGTCATAGAGAAAAATTAAAATCTATAAGACATGTCTGGAGTGGGGACATGTCATCCTCAGATTGAACATATGGAATTAATTCTAGCTAGGGAAGTGAGAAAGTACTAACACTTCAACCTCCATTGAAGTAGGGGCCTCATATGGTGAATGGGTAATGACAACAGGAGATCTACTCTGGGAAAAAGACACCACAATTGAGATTCGTTTACGCAGAGGAGTAAAATAGTAATACTGTTGTTTCAGGAGAACTTCCAACACAATGTCTTTGTATGCCGCTAGCTCCTCCTCTTCCTGTTCTATAGAATTTTAAAAGCACCAACTGTCATCTCAGTAATGGGAACATTTGTCTTCACTGAATACAGATTTTATCCATAAATTGAGTGGGAAAAATCAGTTCAGGAGGAGAAAGAAGCAAAACTATCTTAAATATATTACAAAGTTTTTTTTTATTTTCATGTAAACTATTGATTTATGAAATATAAATGAAAATGACAGTTACTAATTAAGTAAAGCTCATTTTCAGGTATTTTTTTTACACCCAAGTGAGCCTGTGAGCAAAAGTTTGTTCAAAGAGGACGACCATTTTAATTACTTTACAGGTCAAAAGTTTTTTGGTTTTGTAATGTATTTTGAGTTTCGATTTCTCAAAAGGGTAAGATTTTTCTACAAATGTAATGAGGATGATCCAACTATAATTAAAAGCAGCAGCCTTGGACAGAGAACACTGCAGAATTTCTGGATTGTGTTGATATATGGCTTCTTCTTTGCATGATTGAGCTTTCACTTGCATTTGTGTACTGCACGGCAAACTGTTCACAAACAATGATTTCAAGTATTTCTGAGCCTATGCAGAGATTTGAAAATGCAGTGTTGCCTGAGGTCCTGTAGATCATGAGCATCCAATATTGACCATGGGTCTGGTCCCTTGTGTGCATGGATTTCTCCCGAATCTCTTAATCTTTTCATGAAATTATGTACTATAGATTGTGGGATATTCAAAGTCTTAGCTGTTTTATATTGAGAAAATTTTTTTCTGAAACTGTTCCACAAGTGTTAGATGCAGTATTCACAGATTGACGAACGACCATCCTTGCTTCTGAGAGACTCTGCCTCTCTAACATGTTCTTTTTATACACAGCCCTGAGATTAGATTGAAGCTTAACGCTATTTTTCATTAGTACCACTTACTTTTCCAGCCTCTTTTTAACCCTGTCCTAACTTTTTAGAGACGTGTTGCTGCCATCACTTTGGAAATTAGTTAATTTCTGTAAATTAAATGAAAACGTTTCTAACTTTCACCTTCTGATCTGTGTTCTATGTCCTGTTGTGAATTAAGGCTATGGGCGCACGTTCAGGATTTGAATGCAGAAATTTCTGCAGCATTTCTGCATCTCTCGGCAGGAAAAACGCTGTGGAAAAAACGTGCGTTTTGCCACGATTTTGACCCTTTTTTATGTGTTTTTGATGCGTTTTTAATGTGTTTTTGGATATCAATGAATGCTTTTTTGGCGCTAAATAAAGATATTTGAAAAAAGAAACATGGGACATTGCTTCAACCATTGGATCACCGTCAGACCTGGGATGAGTATATTTGTTAATTTAAATGATTAAAGAATGTGTCTGTTGTATTTCAAATAAAGTGTCTTACTCTGTGTGTGTTTATTTAACTCTTTACTTTAGTTTAATTAGGTTTGATAATGGAAAAGTCTGATTGACACCCTTTTCATCACCACACAGAAGGGCTAGGTGTCAGCTAATCCCATACACCCAATCTCATTAGCATTTCCAATCTCATTCAAGTCATTTCTGGAGCAGCTGAGAGCTGCTATTTTTATCCTAGGAAGGTGCCATTAGGCAAACATGTTCCCTGGCTATTAATAACAGCTCACAGCTGTTTCATTAGCCGCTACGTCCTCATGAACAGCAAAAAGCAGCGCTTTGGATGCAGCGTATTTTCACAGCGTACAAAACGCTGTGTTCTAATGTCGCACTTTTGTTGTCAATACATGCAGATACACCACATATAATGACATTTCAATAGGTCAAAATCTGCAGTGGAGACTAGAGTGTCAGCTACTGAAATTGACATGCTGTGGGTGAGTTTGGGTACGTGGCCGCGGTCAGGAGCCACTGCACGTTTGAAGTTGCGTGTTTATGCAGCGTAAAACCGCAGCATCCAGATGTTACAGCATAGTGGATGGGATCTCTAGAAATCCCATGTCCACTATGCGTGCATGTGAGGCTGCGGATCACCCATGGACACTGACATTCCGCACGTCTTTCAGGACTGCAGCATGTCAAATTCTCTTGCGGAGTCGCTAGTTTCTGCAACATAAATTTGACCACTAGAATGTATTGAATGTGGTAAATCTGCATGGTTAAGTGAACACATGGGGATTTACCTGCATCCAATAGAACGCAGAATTTTGGACATCAAAAATATGCTGCATCCAAAGCGCTGCTAAATCCGGATCGTGGGCACACAGCCTAAAAAATGTTTAAAAAAATGGCGTGGGCTCCCGCGTCATTTTTATAACCAGCAGAGGGAAAGCCGACTGCTGGGAGCTGATATTAGTAGCTGGGGAAGGGACCATTACCCAAAAATGTTCCTTGGCTATTAATAACAGCCCACAACTGATTGCTTAGCCTTTACTGGCTAGATTACAGGGGGACCCCAAAATTTTTTTTTACTTAGTGTTCCCCTATAAAATCTAACCAGAAAACTAACCAGAAATCTAACCAGACAGCTGCGGGCTGATATTGATAGCCAGGGAAGGGGCCATGGATACTAGTCCCCTCTGTGGCTAATAATATCGCCCCTCAGCAGTACCAGAAATGGCACATCCATAAGATGCACCAAATCTGGTGCTTAGCCTTCACTCTTCCCACTGCCATGTAGCGGTGGCGAGTGGGATAATGAGGTTGGGGTTCATGTCAGCCTTGTATTGGTGGCTGACATGAAGCCCAGGTTAATAATGGAGGGCGTCTTCCCCATTACTAACCCCGTACTTAAGTTTTCAATGCTTTTTCAATAAAGACACTGCTGGAAAAAAGTATTTTATTGAAATAAAATGACACACGGTTTTAGTCATTTTTTTTATTGTTCTCTCAATCCCCGACGCCCTCGTGTCCTGAAAAGAAACAAATATAAAAAGCAACCATATCCCTCACCTTTCCGCCGTCATGACATAATCCAGATTGTCCCTCAGTGTTCTGGGTCACTTCTACAGTAGTCACATCAATGACTGATGTGACTGCTGTAGAAGACAGCACTGTACACAGACAGGAGTGTAAAATCACTCCAGTCAGTGTACATTGCTCTGCTGCAGGCTGCGGTCAGGTGGGTTCATCAGCTGAAGATCAGCTGATCAGCTCTGGAGACCTCATACTGCATCAGTGGTACATGAGAACATTCTTGAGAAAGTTCCTACGCAGCACTGGTGCCGTAAACTGAGGTCCCGGAGCTCTCAGCTGATGAGCTCGCGTGAACTCAACCGGCAGAAGCAATGTACACTGCAGGGAGCAAGCGCGCTCCCGTCAGTGTACTGCCGACCGCCGGGATGATCGGGTCACCAGGGGACATCAGGAGGATGGCGGGACACCGGGGGACGCAGGACAGGTGAGGATAGGTGTTTTTTATTTTAAACAGATTTTTACTTTTTTTTTTTTACGTGGCACACAGCCCCAGCTTGGCTGAAGAGAGTACTTTTCCCCTCAGCCACGCCGCTCTTGCTGTTATTAGCAGGAGCGGCGGTCGGATGATGGGAGAAGTAGTCTTCTTCCCCGACCCTGGGTACCATTCTTTGAGCGTTTTTGCACTGCAGAAACGCTACAAAGAATAGGATCATACTGCATGATGCTATATAATGATAAAACAGTATGCATTAAACCACTACTCGGACAATCCCTTCTCAACCTTCAAGTTTCTTCCTTGTAAAATTACAACACTTACACTCACCTCTGGTGCCTTTCCAGCCATGTTAGCACTGGCTCTTCCGGGGATCACATAACAGTGTTATGTCACGCAATCCCTGAGGCCAATCAGCGCTGGTTTCACTCTATTCAACTTCAAAAACCTACATGTATGACACACAAACTAGATTACTATAAAATGTAACATTTATTAATCAATATAATAAAAAGACACATCAAGGAGATAAAATAGGGAAAGGTAACACAATAAAGAGTCCCAGAGGTAAGCAGCAGCTATCATAAAATTAGCATGCAAAAAGATCAATACATAAATACCCACCACAGCATGGACGAGGATTTGACGAGGATAAGCCCCTGGCGAAACAGGCGTCGGATTCGGTCTCTCGGGTCAGTATCAGCTCTGTCATTTCATACATGTTTTATTGTTGTATACCATATCACCTGTTTATGCTGCATTATTATGTACTCATCTGTGTGAGAATCTTGTGATGCCCAGCAGTGCTTGGTATCACAGATCCTAGAAGGGTGTATTGATGGATTCCTCCACAAGAGGCCCCCATAACCATTCACACATCTCCACCTTCCACCTCAGACCACCAGAGGGAGCCCGTAAGGGATATAAAAGGGAAGGTGGAGCTAGGCAGCAGTTAGTCTAGACTGGAGTCGACAGAGAGCAAACCTGTTGAGAGAGCTCCTGCAGAGTGAGACACAGAGAGATGTCAGTCTGCAGTGGAGCACTTTCCAGACTCAGTTGTAGCTCAGAGAAGTGAGCTTTAGGTGTGCCGGCGCCATAAGATCGGTGAAGCGCGGCAAGCTGCCGTTAGTGTGAGTAGCCTAGTGAGGGCCCGAGTAGGCCGCAGGCGAGTGGAGAGTTAGTACACAGGGGGCAGAGGAGCTTAACTAGCTCACCCCGAAGAAGCAGTTACCGGACACCGGGTCCGAAGTTTACCGGGATCTCTACGACCCAGTAAGATATAACCGGAATCCCTGGAGAACTACAAGTCCCAGGATCGCTAAAGTGCTGATACGTAACAGAGCCAGGAGACACATAGGCCCGCAGCTAAGGTGCGTGTACTCCAAGAAAAGGCCCTACCACAAGGTCAGCCAGCGCAGGACAGAGACAAAGTTAGGCCTAGCTCCAGGCAGGTCAGAAACTTACCACGCAGCAGCAAGAACCAGGAGGCCCAAAACCCGCTCATTGGGGAGGATCCTGACATGCACCCTTCACCCTACAGCGCTCCGGGACGTGCCTGAATTTCCATTAGTAAAAGGTACTGAAGTGACTATCGTGTCTGTCCCTGTTCTTGCTCTGACCCGGCTGGGTCTCCTTGTCCTGCATACCCCGTCATACACTGCCCTGAGGCCCAGCTCCACCTGTGGGGAGCTATACCATCAAGCTGCCTTATCATCGGCCTCAGCGGACTGCGCAGCGCTGGTGACTCTCACCAGATACCACAGGTGGCGTCACGAACTTTTATAAAATAAACAAACCATTAACCCTTTTAAAGAGAGACCCCAGGGTACGGGCCCGGGAGCCGACCACCGCGACATTCCTAAGGCTAAAAGGCCCGGGTACCGAGTCATCCCCATTCCCCTGGGCGAGTCAATCTTAACCGGCACTATGCACCTTATTGTTGTTTCTATTTAAATACATGCAGTATATCCATGCTGTGGTGGGTATTTATGTATTGATCTTTTTGTATGTTAATTTTGTGATAGCTGCTGCTTACCTCTGGAACTCTTTATTGTGTTACCTTTCCCTATTTTATCTCCTTGATGTGTCTTTTTATTATATTGATTAATAAATGTTACATTTTATAGTAATCTAGTTTGTGTGTCATACATGTAGGTTTTTCTAGTTACAGACACGCAACCGCCTGTCTACATATCTTTATATAGATTGTATCTAATTGTCTATTCAACTTCAGACAAATCACATTCATTAGGGGGGATTTCTTCCGGATGTCTGTGATACGTCCAAAAGCGGGAAGAGAGAAGCCAGTGCTGATCGGGGATCATGCGATATAAAACTGGGAGATCCACTGGAATGGCGCCGGCACCGGAGTTGAATACAACTGTTATTATTTTAGAAGGAGGAAACATGAGGATTGAGAAGGGATTGTCTGAATAGTGGACAACCCCTTTAAGCTCCTCTGCTCCCCCTTTTATGATTATGCAGTAGATAAATGAGAAATTAATTAACATGGAATAATCAAAAAGGACATGATATACAGGGATGATCAACTGTATATGAATGTTCTTCAGTAAAGCGAAAAAAAAATGTTATCCAGCCATGAAGTAGGCGAGTGTTTGCAAAAAGGGTTCTTTTCTTGTATATATCTTGGCCAGATATATGGAAATATTAGAGTAAATATCTGGAGAACTTCCCATTGCAGAATCTTACATAGATGAGACATATCTCTTCTTTAGCCATCTTCTACGTCCCTTGCCTGCCCAGTGTCCTCATTTTTCCCCTTGCTATATCCTGTTCTTGATTTGTGATCATGCAGTAGCCGTCTGAAGTCTCCAGTAGACATCTTATTTGGGTCACAATTGAAGTTGAAATAGAGAATACTTGAGGAATCACTGTAGAATGACATCAACATCCAACAATCTAATGAACATTCTCAATGGGAATGGGGTGAAGAGGTTAGCCAGCTCCCGCAGTCTCATGCATTGTACTTCTTTAACCACTGGAAGCAAACGAGCCAGGTCATTGACCCAGCCGAAAACTTGGAGAATGAATGACTATGATAACTTCTCAAGAAGACCTTTCTCAGACTTCTGAGTCCTCTACATAAGTTAGACATTATTCAAAAGCCTAGAGAAGTGCAATATCTAAACCTAAAAAATATTCAAAAAGACAAACGTGGGTTCATCCTCTGTTTCAACCATCGGGCTACACAACTAACATGAACATCTTCTTTGTGTTCTTCTCCTTGGACTTAATCTGGTTTATTCATTAATCTGCCTCTGAGGGCGGACAATAAGATTCTTTTTTGTCCTAATTTTTTCTTATTTTTCATTGATTGAGGGAGAGAAAAGATCTGACATTCATGCTACAAAGAGATATTACGGCACAGATAAAGGATCATTTATGAAGATCTGACCATCGTTTTAATGTTGCAGAAGAATAACATGATAAGAATTTATAAGAATTTAATTGAAAGTTCATAGAAATAAAATAGCTTCTCCTCCAGGAGGAAATTACACACATTACATACATTCCAAGAAAACCTCCAAAACTTTGGCAGACATTTCTTATTCAGTAGATGTAAAGCTAAAAGGATAGAAACAAAAAAGGGGAGAAAGAAACACTAATCCTAGAAATAAATGTTTCCAATAAACAAGAAATATTGTTGTCCTCACTATTTAATTTATCCTCATACACAAGGGTTAATCTGTTGATCACTCAATGTTTAGCCAATAACTGAATGTACCCCAGAAACCACAAAAAGAGGTGAGGCCAGAGCGGGGAGGCTCCTGCTGCAGACAGTTGTCAAACAACCAGACAGTGAGGAGGCACAGGATGGGACATGGCAGATCTTCACACTTCTTTATATATTTAAGGCTATGTTCCCACATGTTGTGTTTTTTTTTTTTACGTCAGAAATCTGCAGCAAAACTGATCTCTGGCAGGAAATCAGCTGCGTCAAAAACAGATTTTGATGCGTTTTTTGATGCGTTTTTTTCACTGTCCTTCTGTCTCTATTTATGCATGTACATAAAGTCCAACGTGTGTGAATGTAGCCTTACATTCTTTATTGTAATATAAGACAAAGTGATATCAGATGAAAGGGTGGAGATTAAACAGGATCTGTCACCATATTTCACAAAACATACATGCTTATATTATTTGATAGATTTTTAGACCTTTAAATCCATGTCAGAATATTTGGATAAATATTGAGCAGGCTCATTTTCATATCAGGCAGAAAAAAAATAATTATATAGCTATTCCTCATGTGCATTTCAAAGTAAGTACAACAGCCTCATCGGGTCTAAGAGTTTTATTTAATAATGTATGCAGTTTGTATAGTGAAATCTGGTGGCAGATAATCCGCTTTAAAGGTGGAATTACTGGGATATTTTATTTTGTGAACTTTCTGTTTTTAGTTTTCCTTTAAAGGGAATCTGTCAGCCAGTTTTGTTATGTAATCTGAAAGCAGTATGAAGTAGGGACAGAGACCCTGATTCCAGCGATGTATCACTTAGTTTGCTGGGTACAGCAATTGTGATAGAATCAAAGTTTTCTCTGATGCAGATCTAGCAGAGCTCAGAATGCTGAGCTGTGTGTAACCCCGCCCACATCCCTGATTGACAGCTTCCTGTGTACACTGTATATTGACAGAATGCAGCTAATTTGGTGGGGGCGTGGTTGGACCAGAAGGCACCAGACACCTAGTCCTGTAGTGATAATGTCCTGCTGATAAAACACTGATTTTACTGAAACAGCAAAACACCACCTAGTAAGTGACACATAGCTGGAATCAGGGTCTCTGCTCCTACATGATGCTTCAGATTACTTAGCAAAAACCTGCTGATAGATTCGCTTTAAGCAACAATAGATAATTGCAAAAAGTTCAAGGAACTCAGCAATGCAAGGCAGTTGTACTCACCACTGAGCCGCTGTATTCTCTTCAGTAGATATTAAGTTATCAGGGTTTTGAGTGGGTAGGTCATTGTTATTATTCACAGGTACATTTGGCAGATGAGTAAGCACTTTCTCGTATACTTTGGATAGCAATAGAAAAAGACAATCAGATTGTGGAATGATTACAGCAGCAAGAGAACAGTGTGCTGATTTGGAGGGAGGCAGTGACATGAGCATAGAGCATTTATAATCAATAAAATCATAGGAAAACCACTGCAAAAATAAATGAGTGGTAATTTTTGGAGGAATCAGAGATCATAAAATTATGTTCATGAATACAAACAATGGTATGATTACAGCGGTAAAAAATAATAGTGCTGCTTTTGCAGGAGGCAGTGACTTGTCCAATCATAAGATTATGTTCATAATCTGTGCAGTGTTAAATAGTAAGGAAGTATATACAATAACTGTAGTCAATTAAGTCATGGAATAATCACAGTAGCAGAAAATAAATTTGCTGCTTTTGCAGGAGGCAGTGACCTGTCCAATCATATTATTATGCTCATCATTATTGACACAGTGTTATGTAGCAGGAAAGGATAGAATTGCTTGTAGTCAATAGGGTCATAAATTAATCATAGTAGAAGTAAATAAGTGTGCTGATTTTGCAGGAGAAAGTGACCTGTCAAATTGTAATTATGTTCATGAACACATGCATGCAGTGTCATGAAGCATAAGGAGAAAACTGTTTATAGTTGCTGAAATCATGAAACAATCACTGCAGCAGGAGAGGTGTGTGTTGATAGTTCAGGAGGCAGTGACCTGCCTTTTTATGTAGTTAGAATATGAACAGTTTTATGGAGCAACTGAAAAAAAAAGTTATAGATAATAAAATAATAAGAAGAATAATCGCAGCAGTAGGACAGGAGTGTGCTGATGTTGTAGGAGAAAATGACTTGTTTTCTCAAGTGATTATGTTTATGAGCACTGCTCATTAGCCGAAGACTGAATAGAGAGCAAAGAGCAACATATAGATACGATGTTATGAAGTAAGTAATAAAAGAAGTATCTAACGTTAATAAGATAATAAAAAATAAGATAAGGATAATCACAGCAGTAGCCAGGGCTATGGAGAACGACTTCTGGAGTCAGAGTTAGTTTTGGGTGAACCAATCTCAACTTTGACTTTTTGAAAATATTAATAAATATGATCAATATTGTATAAGAATTTATTAAATGCATAGCTTTCTATATATTGGAAAGATTTGAATTATATTGAATCAATTCAAGGCTCTAATTTATCAATTCAATTCTCAATTTATTTTTTTATTTGTGAAAAAATTGCAGCTGACGTCAGAGATTGACTATGAAAAAGGTTGTATGTTTGACTTACCAGCTCCGCAGCAGGAGATGAGTGTGTTGATCTTGTGGGAGGCAGTGACTCGTCCTCTCATGTGATAAGGTCAGGGTGGCATACAATATGCTCAGTGTCGTGAAGTAGACGAGGACAGAACCATTTGCAGTCAAAAGGATCATAGAATAATCACAGCGACCTATACGCAGTGTGTTGATCTTGCAGGAGGCAGTGACCTATCAATTCATAATTATTTTACTAAAGACAAAACTACTTAAAACAGGAAGCTCAGTGTAATATGAAGGAAGTAAGAGCGGTAACCCACGTGATATTCTATTGGCAGAGTTGACAATATCCAACTTTATTATTATTATGGAGAACAACCTTTGAGGATGTTCCTCTGGAAAAAAATTACTTAGAAAGGTTGGATTTTTTCATATTCGGTTATAGTGTTTTCCACCGTGGTAAGCTGCATTGAGTGGTCTGGCAGTCGTCCATTCCTCCCACCTACATCGAGATTAATGGGGGATCACCAGTGTTAATTGTTGGCTGGGAGATCTTTCAGTTGGCACTTAATAGAGGTCCAAGCAGATAATGGAAAGGGCAGAATATTCCATTACCAAAATAAGAGATGTGAGGATCCTATCGAGCTGATGCAGGAAGATTGTGACACACAATGAACTTATACATGAAGTGCAAACATTCCATCTTTATAATTTCGGGGAGAAAGCTTTGCTGGTTTTCATTTATTTTTGTTTTATGTTGTTCTTGTAAAGTAGTTCTAGGCCCTCGAGGGTTTTTCACCTAAAATATGTACTAAACCTTTCTACAGCAGAAAATATAAGTAACATTTCTCCATATATTTGACAGAATGGAACACGACATCCAAACTATGACGCAAAAGAATGTAGTTCTATGCCATATACTAAGAAACATTAAAGTAAAATCGACCCTTAGAGGGATTCTGTCACCAGGCTTTTGAAAGCAACATGATGCAGGGGCAAAGACCCTGATTCCAGTGATGTATCATTCACTGTGCTGCTTGCTGCAGTTTTGATAAAATCACTGTTTTATTTGCTGCAGATCTAGCAGTTTTCTGAATGCTGAGCTCTGTATAACCCCGCCCACACCACTGATTGTTAGCTTCCTGTGTGCATAGGCAGAAAGCTGCCAATCAGTGGCGGGGGTGAGGTTATACAGAGCGCATTAATATGGAGGACTACATGGCAGCAGGTTTACTAGTCCTCTAGTGAGAATCTCCTGCTTATAAAACAGTGATTTTATCAAAACTATAGCAAGCGGCCCAGTGACACATCACTGGAATCAGTATCTCTGTCGCTACATTATGATCCTCTCAGTTTAGGTGGTAAAAACCTGGTGACCGATTTCCTTAAAGGGTATGTGCCCATGACGTCTTTAAGATGCCAGCTCACCCAATGAGGTTTTCTTAGGCAAAGCCACTTTAGGGAAAAGATGAAATTTTTACAGTCCCATAGACAATGAATGGAGTGGAGGCCGAGTATGTGCATGGCTGCTGAAGAACCCTGTTCTTAGGGTTTAAGAGTCGTGATCTCGGAATCTATGGAGGTTCTCAGTGGTGGAACTTGCAGCAATCAGCAAGTTATTACCTATCCTAGGGATAGGGGATACCATTAGTTTTTTTTTTCAGATAAGCCTTCAAAGAGGACCTTTCCCCAAATTTTTCATGTTGAACTGGACACACAATGTAATAGTGGCTGCAGAGCGGAATAAAACTTTTTTTGTTTTTTTTATAATGCCTCTCTGTTGCTGAGATATTAGCAATGAAAGTATCTGCCACCTAATGAGTTAACTTTTTTAAGTCCAAGTGGGTGTTGTCAGGCAGTTTTCACTAGGGGTGTGTACGTCTTCTCCCTGTATGATGCTGACGAATCATAAGCAGGCAGTAACTCACTGAAGAAAGAAGAACATGCCTCCACCATAGCTTTGGTTTCTCAGTGTGTGAAATGTAATGATACAGTCCCTTATCTCCTGTTCTAAGCTCCTAAAATGAGTCAGTGTGGTGGAAGAGCAGCACAGCTGAGTTTAGCTGTGTCAAATTACAAACCCCTCTATCAGCTCTCCTGATTACTGAGTGTGTGAGATGTAACATGCTTATGTCTGTTGTGTTCTATCAACTTGTAATTGCTCTGCAGTGAGATTAGGGCTGCCATTATATCTCAAACATGAGTAACCTGCCTGGTCTGGGCTACCACTGTTTGAGATGTAATTAGACCTTACTCAGATCTCACTGGAGAGCGATTAACAGTTGAGCACAGCAGATATAAGTGTGATTACTGATACATTCCCAGACAGGCAGTGTGGAGGAGAAGCAGTACAGCAGAACTGATAGTGCTGTGAAAGGAGGAGAGCTGATAGTAGTGTTTGTAATGTGACATAGCTAAGCTCAGATGTTGTACCCCTTCCCCACAGGGATCTAATCTGAAATCTGTCAGTCTTCTGTGCTCTAATCTCCAAACACTTCCTAATCATACAGGAGATCAGACCTGTATCATTACATTTCACAAAGCGAGAAACCTAAACTATGGTGGAGCCGTGTTCCTTTTCTGCTGTATTCCTGCCTGCTTATGATTTGGCAACTCATATAGGGAGAAGTACACGCCCCCAGTGAAAACTGTCTGATAGCACCTGTGACGGCACAGCTTCTAATCTTAATTAGCCAGACTTCTAGATGTGTTAGGTCAAGAGAAATACACTATTGGGTTTGTGTTGACTTTTGAATGTATGTGTTTCTTTGACTGGTCAAGAAGGACAGTGAATCAGGGTAGAACAATAGTGTTTGTTAAATGCTAATAGCATATTGTGCTAGGCCAGCTGGTTGTTGATTTAAAGAGCAGGGGAATACCAACTATGCAAATTGATGAAATGCTCAAACAATGAGACCTGAGCCCTGCACCTTTCCCCCTAACCTGTGAATTATAACCTTAGCCACATATGTAAATATAAAAAGAGGTTTCTACCCTGCTGCAAGGAGAATCAAAAAGAATCAAAGATCAGAGTGACTCTACAGGACAGTAGTTTGGTAGCATGGCTCCATCCAGAGAGACACAGATTTGGATTCTACAGGATTCCAGCCTAAGGGTACACGGCCCTGACTGGAAGGATACAGATCTGGCCATTGACCATCAGGGAACCCATGGATACATTTAGGGAAACTAGATTGAGACAATGAGGTCACCTGGCCCCATGGATATATTGTTTGGGGTTGCCAAGTGGAACCCTCCAGTCGCCTGGAACCCATGGAGACGTTCGGAGAAGCTAGATTGGGACCAGCCGATCATCTGGTCCCATGGAAACTCTCGGAGAAGCCATGGTGGGACCTTCGGGTCTCCTGGCCTTGTACCTCGATGGACTGTCAGCTTCCTAAGCTTGCCGCTACCTCTTCTCTGTGGGGGCCCGCCAAAAGTGGGGGGGGGCACTGGTTGAGATAGTTGGCCCTGGAAGTCCCAAAGTTGCAGTTGCTCTATTCCCGGCAGGCCAGTGGATGGGTGAGACTGTGTAATTTTGCACCATCTTGGGTATTTGCTGGGACTGTTCTATGTGTTTATTGTCCGTTTGGTGGCTCAATAAAGTATTGCCACACTGTTTAACCCGCACCCTGTGTTGTCTGAGTAGTATTATGCCCACGAAAGATCCTGGGTCTTCACAACACCCATTTGGACTGAAAAAAATGTTAACTCATTAGATACCAAATACTTTGGTTGCTAATATCGGCAAAGGAGAGGTAAAATAAAATTTAAAAAAATCACTATTCTGCTCTGCAGCTACTATTACATCAGTGTCCAGTTCAGCATGAAAAATTTGGTGAAAGTTCCTCTTTAAGCTTCATTCATCTACTGTTAGCTTCAGGTTACTAAAATGTTATTTATTAAGGGGGTTGCCCAAAAAGATATTGTGAGGAGATAATAAAAGAAGTCACACTCAACTTACAGATCCTCCAACACTTTAGTTACAATGTTTCCTGGTTCCCCATTGTTGTCTGTATGTTCCGAGATGATCATTTGTTATCTAACCACAGACTTCCTAGGAGTCCATACACTGCTCTGTTCACACTCCAATAATTAGCTGCACTTTCTGCCCCTTTTAGCGATCAGTAGGGATCAAACTCCCACCAAATAAAACTTTTGACTTGTCGCTATAATATTTGAAAAGGATATTGCTTTTATTAGTATGAAATATCCAGCAATCAGAGATAGTGTACAGCACATGGCCATTTAAATCTGCTTCATTCCCGAATCGTT
The DNA here is from genome assembly GCF_046119375.1 of Phyllobates terribilis. Classification (NCBI taxonomy): domain Eukaryota; kingdom Metazoa; phylum Chordata; class Amphibia; order Anura; family Dendrobatidae; genus Phyllobates; species Phyllobates terribilis. The sequence goes on along the minus strand of NW_027362770.1, from coordinate 132,816,395 downwards.
GTATGGCCATATGGAGCTGCCTTAAAGTATTTCTGATCAATCAAAGAGCTGGCTGCCAACGAAGTAAAGGGCATCAACTCATCTGGCATTTACTAGAACTACCAGATGGGCACTCCAACCCTGCTCACTTCTAATTTGCTTATGGATAAGATACTAACAGTTAAGTCTCACTTGGTGTGATGGATCCTCAAAGCCTTTTATCCAGGTGAGCAGTTCTTACGCAGCGTGGACAGATGGTGCAGCAGGGTGAGAAGGTAAAACAACAGAGGCAGAAGAGACTTAGCTAGAAGTACATCAAGTGGAGTAGGAGAGTTAGAATCACAGCAAATGGAGAAAAACAGTCTCTCTGGATCTGGCTGTAGAAGGTCACTGCGCTTGGCATTGCAGACACCTTCTTAATCCTTCTTCCTTTAAGACTCAGCGGCAAGCTCCCTCCTGTTGCTGGTTGACACACCCTTGCATTGGATTTAAAAACTCTCAGTTTGCTCCAGGCAATTGCCGGTGATACTTCTTTGTTCCTTGTGCAGGCTTGGAGCACTAGCTGTTGGCTGGCTTCTTCTCTGGTGCCCTTGGAGGACAGTTGGAGTTACTCCTCTGGCGTCTGTTCAAGCTAGGTTAATCCCCTTTTTTTGTATACCTTGTTGTCTTTAGTTTGTAGTGGGGCCTGACCAGTGCTCACCCCTCCCCCTCCCTATCTAGGGCCAAGCTCTACTTATATACAGGGTTTAGGATCCTGCTCGGTGATTGGTGTGGAACCAATATACCAATATAGGGACGGTAGGGTAGGTAGGGTGTTATTAGATCTGCCTAGGGGTCTCCACTACCCCTTTCCCTAGTGTTTGGGCTTCCTCCCCCTCTTTCCTTCGTGTTGCACTTAGTCTTTCCCACACCTTGCCTAACAGAGTCACAGCAAGTGGTGTAGCTGATAGATTTGTACAGGAGATTCAAGGTAGCATAGTAGAGTGATGTAGCAAAGCTAGCTCAGTCATGAGGAATCAGAAAAGCAGAGCTTAGTTGCAGAGAAGATTCAAAGTAGCAGAGCTGTAACAGTGATGTAGCAGACTAATTCAGACGTTTAAAAAAACACAGTAGAGGCGTGGACGCTGACTGCCTGAATACTCAGGTGGCTTCACACCGCCTAAGTCAGACTATATGGTTCAGGAGATTGACATCACAGGAGCACATTGAGTAGCTCCAGAGGACCCCGGCAGCCAAGGATGGAGAATGTCGGCCCAAATCCACGAGATGTAAAGAACACTAATATTGCACATGCAAGTTGTTGGAAGATAGTGCAATCAACCACACATTCATAAATTGTGGTTAGAACCAAGACCTCAACTTTGAGAAGGAAAAATTATGATGGGATAGGAGCCATTTAAAATACTCGAAGAATCCCAAAAACCCAATTCATTTCTAGTTAAAAAGTATAAAACTATCCCAAGCACGTCTGTTTCAGTCAGACTGTAAAGTGCAATGTGCTAAATAACCTCAGTACTTTAAAATGCTATTAAATATAAATTATGTAGGAAACAATAAAATAATCCTGGCAGAGAGGCAGAATCTGGGTGGCCTTGACCAGGCTCGAGCGCCGTAACATTGCTAGTAATTGTAGAGTTTTAAAATGTCTACAGGAAATGCAAATTAAACAGGAAAAACCACAAAAAGTTCTAAATGTTACGTGCTATTAATAAAAACAACGCTGCTATGAGAGTTTTTCATCTTTTTGAAAATAGGCCAATAAATTCAGCAGCTTAATGTGTTCCTTCCACTGAGTCTTTACAAAACAGCCAGACTTTGTGGGACGGTCTCGAGTTCTTTGTAAACCAAGAGACCAGCCGAAAAAGGTTCATATCAAGATTTTCCTTCAATCCCGAGGGAAAAATTCACTTTTTCTAAATACACAAAACAAGGCTGATCTTCTTCCCATTGCACTCAACACATACCCCGCCAGCCCACCCTAGCTTCCACCCTGGAGACCTTGTATGATAAATGGGTCAAGTCTTTGCCAACACAATTGATGTATGATGGGCATTTCCTTAAAGGAAATCTGTTACCATTTTTTTTCTCCTTAATCTGAGAACAGGATAATGTATGAGCGAAGACCCTGATTCCAGTGATGTATCACTTACTAGACTGCTTGATAAAATCACAGCTTTATTAGCAGGAGATTATCACTAGACGACTAGTAAACCTGCTGCCAGGTAGTCCTCCATACTTGTGAGCTCTAAATAACCTCGCGCACACCACTGATTGGCAGATTTCTGTGTAAGTAGGCAGAAAACAGCCAATCAGTGGTGTGGGCGGGGTTATACAGAGCTCAGCATTCAAAGCAGATCTGCAGCAGATAAAACAGTGATTTTATCAAAACTACAGCAAGATGCCCAGTAAGTGACACATCGCTAGAATCAGGGTCTCTGCTCCTACATTATGCTGCTCTCAGATGGGGTAGCAAAAATCTAGTGACATTTTCCCTTTAATATCTTGCTAAAGAGAACCTGTCATCAGATTTTTAGTGGGTAAACTATGGGCATGGTACTTCAGCACTTATAAACTGCTTTCCAGACATGTTCTTATTGCAGTTGTTTGTTTGTTAGTCTAGTGGAGAAAGAACTTTTATATCTGTGGGCACAGTATGTAAATAGCAAACCTGGAGTCATGGGGGTGGGGCTGTAACGTGGTAGAGTCATGGATTCATGGCTGTTATCATGCCCCTTCCTTTGAGACCCCATAGGACTTTGACATCAGCACTGCTGGGCCAAAATCACATGTATGGTCAGTTTTTTCCTTTTATTAGTAACACCCTGTGCAGCTTCCATGTGATAAACCACAGTTAATTTATGTTTTAAGGGGGAGGGGCAATCACTTTTTCCCACAGGGCCCTTTAGGTTTGGATTTCTTTTTCTCTTAATAATAAAGACCTTCATTTAAAAAACTGCATTTTGTGGATACTTGTGTTATCTTTGTCTAATATTTAAATTTGTTTTGAGATCTGAAATATTTAAGTGTGACAAGCATGCAAAAGAATAAGAAATCAGGAAGGGGGCAAACACTTTCTCACACCACTGTATATGGAACACAAGATATAGACTAGTCTATAAGGAGTAGATTTCCAGTAACCTCAAGAAAATAGTTATAAAAGCATCATTTATTCATATTCTCTTAAAAATATAAAGAAAAAGAATAAAAAATGAAAACACTTTGCCTACGCGTTTCACGCTTTTAGTCATATGAGTCTATAGTTGATGGACTGGATGCCTCCTAACAATTGAAGTGTGGCACCACTGTCCAGAAATAAAATGCCCCAGTTTCAGTAAAAAACAATAATAAATCATATCTTTCAGGACAATTTAATCTTCTTAGTCTGATCACCCATCACTCATTTGCACTCTGAGGGGAATTTATCAAGGACTAAGTGCCAGTTTTATGGTGTAAAAAAGTTTTACATTTTGGAAAAAAAAATTGTACAAAAATTAGTTTTTTTGTTTTTTTTTTTAGATTTTATGCTATTTTTACCTTTTGTAAAATGGGTGTGAAAGTGGCCATGGTTCCCTAGGTGAATAATTCCAAGCCCCATACATGAATTGGAAGAAACATCTCAATAAAAAGTGTAATATTTAAAGATGCACCTAATTTGTTAAAAACCATATAAATAAAGGCAAAGGGCCTCATGTTCCTAAATGGGTTCCTCCATTCAATGTTATGTATATCAAAAGCAAATCCAAGCCATAGGACATCACTTTTAGGCCACGTCCCCACTATCAGTACTTGGTCAGTATTCGGTCAGTATTTTTTCTCAGTAGTGGGAGCCAAAACCAGGAGTGGGTGATAAATGCAGAATTGGTGACTTGTTTCTATTATACCTTTTCTCTGATTGTTCCTCACCTGGATTTGGCTCCCACTTCTGAAAAAAATACTGACCAAATACTGATAGTGGGGCCTTAATTGTGGAAAATACCCTCATACAGCTCATCACAAAGCAGTCCGACAAGAGGCCTACCTGGCAGTAATTTAGGTGTAAAAGAAGTAGAAATTGAAGGACCCACTTTTATTCACCCTTTAGCTCCTGTAAAGAGTTTTGTACTTTGGTCCTGGGTTTTCGTTCAAGTAGTGTCCACCAGCAACAGCTGGAGATAATGGAAGCCAAGATGTGATCAGTGAAATGTAATCAAAGAAGAGAATTTGTCATAGTTGGATTTCACTCAATATGGTCGGTAGTAAAGCAAAAGTCAGAGCTCCTTCAATATGGGAAACTGTCGGGTGGTCAGGGCAGGTGGCAGACAAAAGTAAAGGTCAAGCAACAAGCCAGGATGAAAATGGATGACAATTCAGAAAATAGATAAGAACCTACAGTAGTAAACTACAGTGAGTAAAGTATCCTGGTCACCTGAGAATTGGTTGAGGAAGATGGTCCCTAAAGAGGAGACAGCATCAGTAGCTAAATGACTGCAGCAGGGGAGCAGAAAGAGGGCTAGGGAATGGAACCAACGGATGGACAGAGGTCCAGCAACAGTGACCGAGGAGTGGTAAATAATCATGACAAACTCCTTTATGGCTCTTTGAAACCCACAAACCTAGTCCCTTAGGGTGCTTTCACATTGCATTTAGGCACCCGTTCAGTTGCACCGACGGGACTTACGTTTTGCAGGGGATTCGGATGTATGTTCAGACGGGACCATAGACTATAATGGTGCCGATTGAGCGAATGAATGGTTTTCCGTGCATCATTTTTGGGCGTATACATCTACTGGAGGCGGACACCCAGTTGTAGTCTACTATGCCTCCAGTAGGCGTACAAGCTCAAAAATGATGCACGGTCGTTCTGCCAACACCATTATAGTCTATGGCCCCGTCGGCGCAAACATGAATTTAGTTTTGCAGGGGATTTGGATGTAAGCCTCGTCGTGGATACTGAACGAGTGCCTGAACTCAATGTGAAAGCGACCTTACATGCAATGTAGTAGATGGTAGGAAGCTACCCATAACTATTGAGCCCCTATGCAGCTGCACATGTGGTATGTCCAACCCTGAACCATACAAACTGGAGATGAGATCCTGGTTGGGTTTTAGAGTCGATTTAAGTTGGCTATTTTTCCCTTCCCCCCCCTACTATAATTTCATCATACCATACAGTATCTTGCACAGAGGTGTTAAATGAGACATATTGGTGAACAAAAGTATAGAAAATGTTCACGGCTTCTTTTTTTTAGATATATATTTTCCCTGGATCACATTACATTACAGAACAGCTGCCTGTGTCTCGGAGAAAATAAATTGACACAAAGACTTCCTCGGTTCTCCTTTAAAAGAACAGTGGTAGGCCTTTTCGGAAGGAGAAGGCTCAGCAGAACTGTTCAATGAGAGGGTTGGGGACTTTTGCCAAGTCATTTAGGCTGCTAATTAGGCTCTTTTTAGGTCATTATACACTTAAGGTACAAGAGCGGATACACTTAGGCTTCTCTTCTGTGCTTATATTTAAACCATGCTCCCTCCAGCTTTGGCTTATCCCCCCCACCTCCACCCATCTCCAATCCATCTTGGCTTTTTGAAGATTCCCATTCCATAGCTCTGCTCCGGCCCGGGGCTAGCTCATTATTAGCGAGGTGAGATAGCCGCCTTTCACGTGTAAAGAAGCCTCATTCTTGTCCTGGGGAGAAATGCCATTATCCTTACAGAGTACCAAAAATACTCCTTCTCCTATTTCATGTTTGGAAGGGCTTATTTTTTTTCAAGTCCCAGGAAACATTCGATGCCGATGAATCACTGTTTGTATGAATATTTCCACTATTTATAAGAGAATCGGATCTCCATGGAAGTGCCCCTTGGAGACGGATAGGAATACGTGTCTGTCTGAACTCCTTTACCGAGAGTTAACTATTTCAGAGATAAAACTTCAAGACGTTCGCTTTCATGCGGGCTGCAAACGGCACACGGGGCTGATGGTACGGCTCGTAATTGTTATCATAGGCAGCCGTCGGATAGAGAAGAATACGTCAACTTTTGGCAAACGTACAGTATTATAGGAGGGAATGGTTCTGTATACATTCCGAGTCACTAATGCAAATATATAAAGAATTCCAATAAAGGAAAAATTCTCCAGTCTTGGTCAAGCGAATTGTAGAAGAAGGCAGTTTATGGGTGGACGGATCTGAATGCAGACGATCACAATGTAATCATTCTGTCTCTTCTATGCACATAATGTATAAGGCAGGAAATAATAAAATGACATCCCAGAACTACCTCCTGCAGTATTTTAGCGTTTGACAGATGGGTCAAAATCCAGAAAATATGTTCAACAGCTTGCAAAAAATGTAAGCAGAAAATGTTGAACAGAGGCCCCATGATGAACGGTCTGATTCATCATGACTGTGCCGCAAGCCAAGCTCTTCGTCTGCTGGTCTCTTAACCTCGCAGTGACCTTAGATGTCTTTCTGCTGATTAAAAAAGGGCAAAATTGTGAATTTCTGCTTCACCAGAGTTCAGACCAATCTGGCAAAATACAAAATATATATATATGGATTTTGATGCTTTTTATGAATTTTAAAGGGATTGTTTTACGAAAGCCATTTTACATAGGCAGATAGTTTGGTTAATGCTAATCACAGCCGATCAATAATATACCATTAATACCAATAATATAAGGTCTATCCTTAGGATAGGTCATCAATGTCTGATCGGTGGGGGTGCGACACCCAACACCCAGCCAATCAACTGTTCCCAGTGTCTGCCGAAACCGTTCAATTACAGAGCTGCAACAAAATAGTGGCCACGGCCGGGTACTGCACATCCACCCCTCATTTATTTAAATAGGTGGCCGATGTGCAGTACTCAGCCGCCGCCACTATACAGTCAATGGAGCTCTGCAACTCCGTAGCTGAGCAGTTCCAGCCACCACCGACACCGGGAACAGCTGACCGGTGGGGGCTGGAATCATCAGACATCGATGACCTATCCTAAGGTTAGGTCATCGATGTTAAAGTCCTGGATAACCCATTTAATAAAGGATTATCCCAGTTGGATCAAGCTATCACCTATCAGAATGGACAGCAGTGGTATAGTTGATGTAACATACCTGGCGGCGTCCTTGCATGGTGGTCCATCTCCCACTGTGCAAGAGCGCGCACTTGATCTCCAGTCCAGAATGTCTCTCTGGCTTCCCTCCATGCTGTCTGTTTGTGTCTGTTTCTGCTGCTTAAGGGCGGCGCCCGATCACTTCCTGCTTTTTGTACCTGCTGTGGGTCACACCCCTTGTGCGTCCTCAGCCTATTGCTGTCTGTCACCTGGTATATAGCTCAGCTGCTCCCATCTATTCCTGCCTGAGCATAGTGTTTCATTCAGTGTGTGCTTGCACTCTGAAGGTGCCAGGTCCCGTTCTGTGTTCTCTTGTCTGCCTATCCTGGAGGCTGTATTTCCAGGCCTGTCTGAACACGCTCCTAGCCTGTTCCTCCTGCCTTCTAGGGGCCGATTACCTAGACCCGTTCCTGTATCTTGTCTGACCTGTCTGAACACGCTCCTAGCCTGTTCCTCCCGCCTTCTAGGGGCTGATTACCTAGACCCGCTCCTGTATCTTGTCTGTCCTGTCTGAACACGCTCCTTGCCTGTTCGTCCTGCCTCTCTGGGGGCCGTATTCCCAGACCCGCTCCTGTATTCCGCTGCAGTGTCGGTCTCCTCCGTACACTCAGTTCCAGTCTGAACTCTCTCCTATCCTTTACCTGTTTTGCCTCTATGTCCGTTCCCTTCCTTTTTCTGCAGAGTCTGAACTCGTACCTAACTCCTGCTTGTTGTCTCTGTACTCCCGTTTGTGAGTTTGTGGTCCACTCGCTACTTCTCTGCTAGTACCCTGTGGGTGTCTGGCTCTGCCTTTCCCTTCCTGTCTGTTCCGTGTGAACAGAGCCCTGTCCCCCCTACTCAGCCTTGCCTGCTCTGACTCCTTTGCTCACCGCTCCGGCGGTTCTAGCCTGCTCTGACTCCTTTGCTCACCGCTCCGGCGGTTCTAGCCTGCTCTGACTCCTTTGCTCACCGCTCCGACGGTTCTAGCCTGCTCTGACTCCTTTGCTCACCGCTCCGGCGGTTCTAGCCTGCTCTGACTCCTTTGCTCACCGCTCCGGCGGTTCTAGCCTGCTCTGACTCCTTTGCTCACCGCTCCGGCGGTTCTAGCCTGCTCTGACTCCTTTGCTCACCGCTCCGGCGGTTCTAGCCTGCTCTGACTCCTTTGCTCACCGCTCCGGCGGTTCTAGCCTGCTCTGACTCCTTTGCTCACCGCTCCGGCGGTTCTAGCCTGCTCTGACTCCTTTGCTCACCGCTCCGGCGGTTCTAGCCTGCTCTGACTCCTTTGCTCACCGCTCCGGCGGTTCTAGTCTGCTCTGACTCCTTTGCTTACCGCTCCGGCGGTTCTAGCCTGCTCTGACCCTTTTGCTCACTGCTCCGGCAGCCTTGCTCCGCTCTGACCCTTTTTGCTCACTGCTCCGGCAGTCCTGTCCTGCCCTGCTTCTGCCCGCTGCTCCGGCAGTCCTGTCCTGCCCTGCTTCTGCCCGCTGCTCCGGCAGTCCTGTCCTGCCCTGCTTCTGCCCGCTGCTCCGGCAGTCCTGTCCTGCCCTGCTTCTGCCCGCTGCTCCGGCAGTCCTGTCCTGCCCTGCTTCTGCCCGCTGCTCCGGCAGTCCTGTCCTGCCCTGCTTGTGCTCGCTGCTCCTGCAGCCCCGTCCTGCTCTGTTCTTGCCCACCGCTTCGGGCGTTCCCTCTCTGCTGTGGTTGTCTACCGCATCTGCGGTTCTGTGACCCAGTCTGTACTGGGTCTTAACCTTTCTGTGCTCCAGCCCGTCCTTTCGGCCTGTACCCCTCTGCCTGTATTGTTCCTGAGTCCCAGTGTGTACTGGGTCCTATCCCGCCTGTGTTCCTACCTGCTAGTGCCTCCCTGTCTGCACTCTAGCTGCGCTTGCCTTTACCCGCCTGCCTGCATACCAGTCGTGCCTGCCTATACCCTCCAGTCTGTGCGCCAGCCTAACCAGCCTGTTCCAGTAATCCCTGTGTGGGTCAACCCCCGTGTCCGGAGTTTGACCTGGAGTAGCACCTGGTCCCTCTGCCCGGTTTCTCCCTGGTGCACTGGCGTCGTATGCCGTCGTGCCATCTTGGTCGGATCGGCCAGATACTTAGTCACGCCCCTCCAGGCACTCTCCGGTTCATGGTCCAGTGGAACCACAACACCCGCACACGCCAGTCAGTCCGGGTGTGTGCATAACAGCATGCTCAGGCCATGGTTCCCGTTGAGCCCCACGGCCTTCGCTCTCTGAGAAGTTTTCCAGCGAATACATGCATTAAAAATAAATAAATAAAATTTTTTTTTTTTTTTCTCTGCTGAGTTCCAGGCGAATTACGCACCCGTCCAGATGGATCTATCTGCTCTCGTTCCTGCGGATCCGCCACGTTACTATGGGGATCCAAGACAAAGTCGTGCATTTGTGGAGCAATGCATGCTACACTTCAAGTTCTACCCTCTATGTTTTCCCACCGATCGGGTTAAGGTGGCATTCATTATGTCTTACCTGGCGGGTGATGCCTTGGAATGGATCAACCCCCTATATGAAACACAGGATCCAATCCTCCTGGACCTAATGGCCTTCCTGGTGGCCTTTCTAATGGTCTTCGATGATCCTAACCCGGAGGCTCCTGCTGAAACTTCACCTCCCAATATCCCGGAGCAGCCCCGATGGGTAATGTGTGTGGATAGCGCAATAGTCCTCCAGCCCAATGAGACTACTGTCCACCCAGAATCTTCACAGGGTGACTACGCTTTCCGGAATACATCTCCCAACCTCAAGAGGCAGTCCAGACGTGCTAGACGTAGAGGCAAGCCGTCACGCCAGGGTCTGTCCTCCCTGAGACCTCCTGACCCCAACCTTGAAGTCCCTACTGAAGCTTCATCTCCCTGTATCCCGGAGAAGCCCCAACGGGTAATGTGCGTGGGTAGTGCTCCGGTTCTCCTGCCCGAAGAGACTTCTGCCCATCCAGACTCCACACAGGAGAACTTCCTGCACCCGGCATCAGATGCTTCACCCACTTTAACCGGTGTGCATGTCCAAGGATGCTCCAAAGCTGTGGTTACCTCTGAGTCTGTGCACCTCTACTACCTGGCGGAGGACCCCCTGTTGCCTCCTGAATCCTCCGGGATACCACTCGATGACAAATGGAGAGAGACTTCTCTACACTCGGTACTCGATACTTTGTCCGCTTCGTCCTGTGAGCCTGACAATCGGTACCCCAAAGTGGTAGTTACCCCCGAGTCTCTACACCCCTCCGACCAGGCGGAGGACCTCCAGTTGTCTCCAGAACCCTTCGGGGTGCTACCTGGTAGCGAAAGGACAGAGACTCTCCTATACTCTGTACCTGATACCTCGCTCGCTTCGTCCAGTGAGTCCAACCTAGTGTACTCCGAAGCAGAGGTTACTCCCGAGTCTCTACACCCCTCCGACCAGGCGGAGGACCTCCAGTTGTCTCCAGAACCCTTCGGGGTGCTACCTGGTAGCGAAAGGACAGAGACTCTCCTTTACTCTGTACCTGATACCTCGCTCGCTTCGTCCAGTGAGTCCAACCTAGTGTACTCTGAAGCAGAGGTTACCCGTGAGTCTCTACACCCTTCTGACCAGGCGGAGGACCGCCAGTTGTCTCCAGAACCCTTCGGGGTGCCACCTGGTGGTGAATGGACAGAGACTTTCCTATACTCGGTACCCGATACCTCGCCTGCTTCGTCCAGTGAGTCCGACCTAGTGTACTCTGAAGCAGATGTTTTCTCTGAGCCTCTGCACTCTTCTGACCCGGCGGAGGACCTCCAGTTGTTTCCTGAATCCTCCGGGGTACCACCAGATAACAAAGAGACAGTGACTTTTCCTCATTATGTACCTGATAACCCGTCTATTTCTTCCTGTGAGCTTGACAAGATGTACCTCGAAGCAGAGATTACCCCCAAGTCTCTGTCCCCCTCCAACCCGGTGAAGGACTTCCAGTTGTCTCTTGTACCCTCTGGGGTGCCACCTGAAAATATGTGGAGAGAGACTTCCTTGTGTGCTGTTCCTGGTACTCCACCCGTTTCGTCTGTTGCTGAGGATGGCTGGATAGGAGGTAGCATCCTAGCTAACCAGATGAGATCAGTTTTTCCTGTGGACAGTGGAAGTGATCTCCTTGAAGTGAACGACTGGTCCTCGAATTCCCTGCGGAAGATTCTGGCAGGCCTGAAGAAGAGGGGGCGTAAGGGGGGGGGGGTACTGTAACATACCTGGCGGCGTCCTTGCATGGTGGTCCATCTCCCACTGTGCAAGAGCGCGCACTTGATCTCCAGTCCAGAATGTCTCTCTGGCTTCCCTCCATGCTGTCTGTTTGTGTTTGTTTCTGCTGCTTAAGGGCGGCGCCCGATCACTTCCTGCTTTTTGTACCTGCTGTGGGTCACACCCCTTGTGCGTCCTCAGCCTATTGCTGTCTGTCACCTGGTATATAGCTCAGCTGCTCCCATCTATTCCTGCCTGAGCATAGTGTTTCATTCAGTGTGTGCTTGCACTCTGAAGGTGCCAGGTCCCGTTCTGTGTTCTCTTGTCTGCCTATCCTGGAGGCTGTATTTCCAGGATTGTCTGAACACGCTCCTAGCCTGTTCCTCCTGCCTTCTAGGGGCCGATTACCTAGACCCGTTCCTGTATCTTGTCTGACCTGTCTGAACACGCTCCTAGCCTGTTCCTCCCGCCTTCTAGGGGCTGATTACCTAGACCCGCTCCTGTATCTTGTCTGTCCTGTCTGAACACGCTCCTTGCCTGTTCGTCCTGCCTCTCTGGGGGCCGTATTCCCAGACCCGCTCCTGTATTCCGCTGCAGTGTCGGTCTCCTCCTTACACTCAGTTCCAGTCTGAACTCTCTCCTATCCTTTACCTGTTTTGCCTCTATGTCCGTTCCCTTCCTTTTTCTGCAGAGTCTGAACTCGTACCTAACTCCTGCTTGTTGTCTCTGTACTCCCGTTTGTGAGTTTGTGGTCCACTCGCTACTTCTCTGCTAGTACCCTGTGGGTGTCTGGCTCTGCCTTTCCCTTCCTGTCTGTTCCGTGTGAACAGAGCCCTGTCCCCCCTACTCAGCCTTGCCTGCTCTGACTCCTTTGCTCACCGCTCCGGCGGTTCTAGCCTGCTCTGACTCCTTTGCTCACCGCTCCGGCGGTTCTAGCCTGCTCTGACTCCTTTGCTCACCGCTCCGACGGTTCTAGCCTGCTCTGACTCCTTTGCTCACCGCTCCGGCGGTTCTAGCCTGCTCTGACTCCTTTGCTCACCGCTCCGGCGGTTCTAGCCTGCTCTGACTCCTTTGCTCACCGCTCCGGCGGTTCTAGCCTGCTCTGACTCCTTTGCTCACCGCTCCGGCGGTTCTAGCCTGCTCTGACTCCTTTGCTCACCGCTCCGGCGGTTCTAGCCTGCTCTGACTCCTTTGCTCACCGCTCCGGCGGTTCTAGCCTGCTCTGACTCCTTTGCTCACCGCTCCGGCGGTTCTAGTCTGCTCTGACTCCTTTGCTTACCGCTCCGGCGGTTCTAGCCTGCTCTGACCCTTTTGCTCACTGCTCCGGCAGCCTTGCTCCGCTCTGACCCTTTTTGCTCACTGCTCCGGCAGTCCTGTCCTGCCCTGCTTCTGCCCGCTGCTCCGGCAGTCCTGTCCTGCCCTGCTTCTGCCCGCTGCTCCAGCAGTCCTGTCCTGCCCTGCTTCTGCCCGCTGCTCCGGCAGTCCTGTCCTGCCCTGCTTCTGCCCGCTGCTCCGGCAGTCCTGTCCTGCCCTGCTTCTGCCCGCTGCTCCGGCAGTCCTGTCCTGCCCTGCTTGTGCTCGCTGCTCCTGCAGCCCCGTCCTGCTCTGTTCTTGCCCACCGCTTCGGGCGTTCCCTCTCTGCTGTGGTTGTCTACCGCATCTGCGGTTCTGTGACCCAGTCTGTACTGGGTCTTAACCTTTCTGTGCTCCAGCCCGTCCTTTCGGCCTGTACCCCTCTGCCTGTATTGTTCCTGAGTCCCAGTGTGTACTGGGTCCTATCCCGCCTGTGTTCCTACCTGCTAGTGCCTCCCTGTCTGCACTCTAGCTGCGCTTGCCTTTACCCGCCTGCCTGCATACCAGTCGTGCCTGCCTATACCCTCCAGTCTGTGCGCCAGCCTAACCAGCCTGTTCCAGTAATCCCTGTGTGGGTCAACCCCCGTGTCCGGAGTTTGACCTGGAGTAGCACCTGGTCCCTCTGCCCGGTTTCTCCCTGGTGCACTGGCGTCGTATGCCGTCGTGCCATCTTGGTCGGATCGGCCAGATACTTAGTCACGCCCCTCCAGGCACTCTCCGGTTCATGGTCCAGTGGAACCACAACACCCGCACACGCCAGTCAGTCCGGGCGTGTGCATAACAGCATGCTCAGGCCATGGTTCCCGTTGAGCCCCACGGCCTTCGCTCTCTGAGAAGTTTTCCAGCGAATACATGCATTAAAAATAAATAAATAAAATTTATTTTTTTTTTTCTCTGCTGAGTTCCAGGCGAATTACGCACCCGTCCAGATGGATCTATCTGCTCTCGTTCCTGCGGATCCGCCACGTTACTATGGGGATCCAAGACAAAGTCGTGCATTTGTGGAGCAATGCATGCTACACTTCAAGTTCTACCCGCTATGTTTTCCCACCGATCGGGTTAAGGTGGCATTCATTATGTCTTACCTGGCGGGTGATGCCTTGGAATGGATCAACCCCCTATATGAAACACAGGATCCGATCCTCCTGGACCTAATGGCCTTCCTGGTGGCCTTTCTAATGGTCTTCGATGATCCTAACCCGGAGGCTCCTGCTGAAACTTCACCTCCCAATATCCCGGAGCAGCCCCGATGGGTAATGTGTGTGGGTAGCGCAATAGTCCTCCAGCCCAATGAGACTACTGTCCACCCAGAATCTTCACAGGGTGACTACGCTTTCCGGAATACATCTCCCAACCTCAAGAGGCAGTCCAGACGTGCTAGACGTAGAGGCAAGCCGTCACGCCAGGGTCTGTCCTCCCTGAGACCTCCTGACCCCAACCTTGAAGTCCCTACTGAAGCTTCATCTCCCTGTATCCCGGAGAAGCCCCAACGGGTAATGTGCGTGGGTAGTGCTCCGGTTCTCCTGCCCGAAGAGACTTCTGCCCATCCAGACTCCACACAGGAGAACTTCCTGCACCCGGCATCAGATGCTTCACCCACTTTAACCGGTGTGCATGTCCAAGGATGCTCCAAAGCTGTGGTTACCTCTGAGTCTGTGCACCTCTACTACCTGGCGGAGGACCCCCTGTTGCCTCCTGAATCCTCCGGGATACCACTCGATGACAAATGGAGAGAGACTTCTCTACACTCGGTACTCAATACTTTGTCCGCTTCGTCCTGTGAGCCTGACAATCGGTACCCCAAAGTGGTAGTTACCCCCGAGTCTCTACACCCCTCCGACCAGGCGGAGGACCTCCAGTTGTCTCCAGAACCCTTCGGGGTGCTACCTGGTAGCGAAAGGACAGAGACTCTCCTATACTCTGTACCTGATACCTCGCTCGCTTCGTCCAGTGAGTCCAACCTAGTGTACTCCGAAGCAGAGGTTACTCCCGAGTCTCTACACCCCTCCGACCAGGCGGAGGACCTCCAGTTGTCTCCAGAACCCTTCGGGGTGCTACCTGGTAGCGAAAGGACAGAGACTCTCCTTTACTCTGTACCTGATACCTCGCTCGCTTCGTCCAGTGAGTCCAACCTAGTGTACTCTGAAGCAGAGGTTACCCGTGAGTCTCTACACCCTTCTGACCAGGCGGAGGACCGCCAGTTGTCTCCAGAACCCTTCGGGGTGCCACCTGGTGGTGAATGGACAGAGACTTTCCTATACTCGGTACCCGATACCTCGCCTGCTTCGTCCAGTGAGTCCGACCTAGTGTACTCTGAAGCAGATGTTTTCTCTGAGCCTCTGCACTCTTCTGACCCGGCGGAGGACCTCCAGTTGTTTCCTGAATCCTCCGGGGTACCACCAGATAACAAAGAGACAGTGACTTTTCCTCATTATGTACCTGATAACCCGTCTATTTCTTCCTGTGAGCTTGACAAGATGTACCTCGAAGCAGAGATTACCCCCAAGTCTCTGTCCCCCTCCAACCCGGTGAAGGACTTCCAGTTGTCTCTTGTACCCTCTGGGGTGCCACCTGAAAATATGTGGAGAGAGACTTCCTTGTGTGCTGTTCCTGGTACTCCACCCGTTTCGTCTGTTGCTGAGGATGGCTGGATAGGAGGTAGCATCCTAGCTAACCAGATGAGATCAGTTTTTCCTGTGGACAGTGGAAGTGATCTCCTTGAAGTGAACGACTGGTCCTCGAATTCCCTGCGGAAGATTCTGGCAGGCCTGAAGAAGAGGGGGCGTAAGGGGGGGGGGTACTGTAACATACCTGGCGGCGTCCTTGCATGGTGGTCCATCTCCCACTGTGCAAGAGCGCGCACTTGATCTCCAGTCCAGAATGTCTCTCTGGCTTCCCTCCATGCTGTCTGTTTGTGTTTGTTTCTGCTGCTTAAGGGCGGCGCCCGATCACTTCCTGCTTTTTGTACCTGCTGTGGGTCACACCCCTTGTGCGTCCTCAGCCTATTGCTGTCTGTCACCTGGTATATAGCTCAGCTGCTCCCATCTATTCCTGCCTGAGCATAGTGTTTCATTCAGTGTGTGCTTGCACTCTGAAGGTGCCAGGTCCCGTTCTGTGTTCTCTTGTCTGCCTATCCTGGAGGCTGTATTTCCAGGCCTGTCTGAACACGCTCCTAGCCTGTTCCTCCTGCCTTCTAGGGGCCGATTACCTAGACCCGTTCCTGTATCTTGTCTGACCTGTCTGAACACGCTCCTAGCCTGTTCCTCCCGCCTTCTAGGGGCTGATTACCTAGACCCGCTCCTGTATCTTGTCTGTCCTGTCTGAACACGCTCCTTGCCTGTTCGTCCTGCCTCTCTGGGGGCCGTATTCCCAGACCCGCTCCTGTATTCCGCTGCAGTGTCGGTCTCCTCCGTACACTCAGTTCCAGTCTGAACTCTCTCCTATCCTTTACCTGTTTTGCCTCTATGTCCGTTCCCTTCCTTTTTCTGCAGAGTCTGAACTCGTACCTAACTCCTGCTTGTTGTCTCTGTACTCCCGTTTGTGAGTTTGTGGTCCACTCGCTACTTCTCTGCTAGTACCCTGTGGGTGTCTGGCTCTGCCTTTCCCTTCCTGTCTGTTCCGTGTGAACAGAGCCCTGTCCCCCCTACTCAGCCTTGCCTGCTCTGACTCCTTTGCTCACCGCTCCGGCGGTTCTAGCCTGCTCTGACTCCTTTGCTCACCGCTCCGGCGGTTCTAGCCTGCTCTGACTCCTTTGCTCACCGCTCCGACGGTTCTAGCCTGCTCTGACTCCTTTGCTCACCGCTCCGGCGGTTCTAGCCTGCTCTGACTCCTTTGCTCACCGCTCCGGCGGTTCTAGCCTGCTCTGACTCCTTTGCTCACCGCTCCGGCGGTTCTAGCCTGCTCTGACTCCTTTGCTCACCGCTCCGGCGGTTCTAGCCTGCTCTGACTCCTTTGCTCACCGCTCCGGCGGTTCTAGCCTGCTCTGACTCCTTTGCTCACCGCTCCGGCGGTTCTAGCCTGCTCTGACTCCTTTGCTCACCGCTCCGGCGGTTCTAGTCTGCTCTGACTCCTTTGCTTACCGCTCCGGCGGTTCTAGCCTGCTCTGACCCTTTTGCTCACTGCTCCGGCAGCCTTGCTCCGCTCTGACCCTTTTTGCTCACTGCTCCGGCAGTCCTGTCCTGCCCTGCTTCTGCCCGCTGCTCCGGCAGTCCTGTCCTGCCCTGCTTCTGCCCGCTGCTCCAGCAGTCCTGTCCTGCCCTGCTTCTGCCCGCTGCTCCGGCAGTCCTGTCCTGCCCTGCTTCTGCCCGCTGCTCCGGCAGTCCTGTCCTGCCCTGCTTCTGCCCGCTGCTCCGGCAGTCCTGTCCTGCCCTGCTTGTGCTCGCTGCTCCTGCAGCCCCATCCTGCTCTGTTCTTGCCCACCGCTTCGGGCGTTCCCTCTCTGCTGTGGTTGTCTACCGCATCTGCGGTTCTGTGACCCAGTCTGTACTGGGTCTTAACCTTTCTGTGCTCCAGCCCGTCCTTTCGGCCTGTACCCCTCTGCCTGTATTGTTCCTGAGTCCCAGTGTGTACTGGGTCCTATCCCGCCTGTGTTCCTACCTGCTAGTGCCTCCCTGTCTGCACTCTAGCTGCGCTTGCCTTTACCCGCCTGCCTGCATACCAGTCGTGCCTGCCTATACCCTCCAGTCTGTGCGCCAGCCTAACCAGCCTGTTCCAGTAATCCCTGTGTGGGTCAACCCCCGTGTCCGGAGTTTGACCTGGAGTAGCACCTGGTCCCTCTGCCCGGTTTCTCCCTGGTGCACTGGCGTCGTATGCCGTCGTGCCATCTTGGTCGGATCGGCCAGATACTTAGTCACGCCCCTCCAGGCACTCTCCGGTTCATGGTCCAGTGGAACCACAACACCCGCACACGCCAGTCAGTCCGGGCGTGTGCATAACAGTTGACTGTTTCCAGCAGTCTTATAGAGAGTTCATGAAGCCGCGGTTGAGCATGTTCAATGTTGCTAGATTCCATCAGGAATAAAAGTGTCCCGTTCTGCCAATCGGTGGGGCATTTGGACCCCCACTGATCTGAAAGCTATGACCTATCATGTGGATGGGTGATAACTTATTCCAACCACAGAACCACTTTAAACTTTCATTTACATGCGCAAATCATTGTAAATATCCAAGCTGTGTGGGGGCAAACAACCATAAGATCATTAGTTTGTCCCCAAGCAGTATGGATTATTTTTGGCAAGAAATCAGCACCAGGTGATGTGCTGCATACAAACGATAATTTTTAGGCCCACATAAAAGATACAATCAATGACAATCAAGCGTTTGCTTAATTTGTTGGTTGTTCACTGGGCATGTTTACAGAGGGCAATCAAGAACAAGTACTCTTATGAACATTTTCATCATCGGATTGTGTAAAAGGGCCTTGAAGGGCTGTTCCAGAGAATAAAAATCCTTAAAGGCCTCAGAGTGGTTAAAAAAAGTATATAATACTCACCTTTCCTAATCCTTTGCAAATCCCATTCTGGAACTTACCCGGTCTATGCTAGTCTGAGCTTCCTGCATAGTAGTCAACTATGGATAGATGCCAACCATTTCCTGGGCTGAAAGGGGGTGGTGTTTATAAATACCTCACCCAAAAATTGTCGTTCCATCACAGACCGGGGGTCTTACCAGAAGATTAGAGGCCGAGTTATGGGTGGTTCTGTCCTTCACTCATGGCCAGAAATGCACACTCAGCCAATCACAGTGACCCTTCATAGCCAGTGATTGGATGAGAGGTAATTTCTGTTGTGTTGAGGACTGCATCGGAAAGCACCTGAGAAAGAGCTATGGAGATTCGAGAAGCGTGGGCACTCTAAGCAATCACTTCTATTTTCTTGAAACACCTCTTTAAACTAGCATGGTGATCAGCATCAGTCGTGGGTCTGCCTTCCCTATACCCAAGCACTCAGTTGTCTGACCACTTTATTTTTCTTCTGGTACCCCCATCAAGTGGAAAACAGAGACTGAAGTCCATGCTGATTTTCAAGCAGACGCCTCGCAGACCAATACTATGTCCACATGCGGTGGGTGACTAATTGCCAATTTATTTTTTAGGTATAACTGAGATGTTACTCTCGACGTGAGTGTCTTCTCGACCACACGATGGAAATGTAGCACCCTGAGGATTCGGCTGCTACAGGGGTATTACACCTCAAGCCAGAGGTGTGGTATTCCACTCCCGGGTAAGGATGGAGTGTGGAACTGAGCTCAGTAGGCTGCATGCACTACATACATCCCATTTCCGGGGGACAGACCAATGGTACTCCCACTAGAGAAATGTGCAGGTACGACAGCGTCTGTCCCTGGCTGGAGTGGGAGGGGGGTGGAACATCCCAGTAGTGTAGGGGCAGATAGGGGGAGCAGTCTGGGTAATGCTAGGAGCTCATTGGGTGCTGGTCACCTGAGCTCACACATAGAGGGAGTATAAAAGGTGGGAACCATCTTAGAACAGGGTCTTTTGTAGAGGTTTGGTCCGACAAGCAGAGCAGCTCAGCCAGCTCCAAGGCCAAGAGAGTGAGAGAGAGGAGAAAAGAAGGACCCAGAGGGGGAGAAGAGGGAACTCCAAGAACCCAAAATTAGACCAGAGGGTGAAGAGTTGGCACAAGGGTACCGGATCCCAAGCTGGTGGAGGGCACTAATCCTTAGCCAGAGACCGGAGGTCGTGGGCAGGATCTGCCACGACCACCCACTAAATCCACCCGGAAGGCAAACCAAGAATAGGGTCAGGGAACCCAGAGACAAGGGTTTTACCAACAAGAGGCCCGAGGGAGCCGGACTTAGGTGGATCCCTGGTGGGGAAGGCCAGAGAGAAGGACAAGTCAGAAAGGGAGCTCAGGAACACGCTCCAGAATCACCTGGGGGTTGGCCGAGTCCAGGACCTGGTGGACGCAGCACGGCTCGGGTGGTCACTCAAGGCCGGAGTGACCAACACAAAAGCAGTAAGTAAAAACCCTGAACTGCACAGCCCGACTCTGAGTTTCATTACCATCCTCACTGCACCTCCACAACCACCATCCTCTGCAACTGACCCCCTGAGGCTATACCCCTCCCGTTGGGGGTTATACTACCTGAGCTGCACACACACCACCAGCCTCAGCGGACCCTGCTGCAGCGGCGGCCGTAGTGACCGCAAATCAACGGGTGGCGTAGTCGACACTAAAGAACATCCAGTAACATCTGTAGGACTGCCACACACTGAGCTTGACACCCTGGGCACGGACCGGGTCACCGCCACTCGGAGACTACAACCCCCATCTGATCCGGCTCCGGGTATCCCCCAAACAACACTGGCCCAGGGGGCGCGTCAGAAACATGTCCTTATTGTTTATGTTGTTTATGTTCAGGAGAAGAATATCGGTCAGGATCATATGATGTACAGACAGGGTCGTTACAAAACTCAGTTCTGAGTTGTGTGTCCATGACACGATCAGGACAGATTTTTCAGGATCTACTGATCTGTAATAAAGAGCCAAAGGTACTCCGTAATCATCCCTCTACTCTCAATACCTATGGCATTGCCACCACTGGAATGAGTCTCGAATGATAATTAAACCATGATCATATTGCCATTTCTTTACAACTATTTTCAACTCTATTAAGAAATTCATTAATAACATTTTGTTGACTTCCGTATAGAGTTCATTGACCACTGCCATATTTCTTCTCATCTTCTATGACTTGAGAGTCCATGTCAGAGAGATGTATATGTAAAATATCAGCTGCGAGGAATGCAGAGAATTCTATAGCAAGTTGGGGCTGGATGCGGATAATGTAAGTGTGTATGAATGAGTTACCATTAACCCTTTTATGCAAAGAGTAGTTAATAACTGCCTCTTCATAAAGCAAAACCCAAGATTTCCATGAGGTTTCCATTCAGTGGCCAAAAGTAAATCAAAAATGAAAAATGTTTGTATAAGGTTTTGGACAATTTTGTGGGTGCTCATTACTTTCATTGAATTAATGTGTTTAGCCTAAACGAAAGCCAAATTGGATATGACATGCTTGGGGGCTGGGATTTGACGACCTCTATTGGATCAAGCCGGTTATAAAAGGGGGTAGGTAAACCAAACAAGACCAGACCATATTTGAAGGCAATGGTATCCAACTTGAAGCTTTTGGCTAGGGGCAAAGTATAACTTTCAACATGTTTGAGTACATTTTACAAATGCTTTTCCTTAACTTTTTTTCCAATACAGAAATATCGACAGTATGTGTCAGATTCAGATAGTGCCAGGGTTGGACTGGACTGCCAAAGCACCAGAGATTCCTTTGATGGTCCCGGGCTCAGACACAATAATAGATCTTCAGAATTAATTCTTCTGGTGGAACCAAACAAGAACAATCCACTACTGAATATGTTAGCGCCAGAGATGGCTTAAAGGAAGGAAACCTGTTTGGAAGTCCTGTTGACATATGACCAGGGTAAGACTATGGTCACATAACTATTTTCCGTTACATTCGGTGCATGCACAGGAAAGCTCCCAGCACGTAAACCGAATGTATCCACAGGTCACTGGGGAATTCTGGTAACAGAAGGTTTATGTGACGTGAAGAAATAGTGCTGTTGCTTCCAAAGCATCCAGCAACTGTTACAAATAACACAAGCAAAGGAGACAGGAAGTGTTGTGCTTCAGAAGCATCCAGCTACTAGAGGGGTTAACACAGTCTCAGAGACAGGGAGTGTTTTAGCAGAGCCCCAGGGGGATTGTGGGGAACTTGTTATTGTAGTCTGGCTGAAGCTGAAGAGAAAGGTGATGTATTATCTGGATCTGACAGAAGGCAACTGAACATGATTCAGATCAGGAGAGAAACTAAACACAGGTCAGATAAACTCCCTGAACTAACAGTGCAGAGTATTATCGGGCAGGAAGATAAGGACTGGAAGGAATTGTGTCACAGGGATCATCTCCCTCATCAAACCCTCCCCCCTCCATCTCCATGCAGGATAAAAAATGCTGTGTACTATTGAGTCCTTGTGAAAGAAAAGCCTGTAGTTGTGTATGCATAGAAGTGTGCTGCTAAGAGATCTAATCTATGCTGAATTATGCTACTGAAGAGACTGTAATTCTGTGCCTTGTGAAGAAACTACTGTATTGTTACGGTTCCCTCAGAATTCCAAAGAATTCATGAAACCAGTCTCGTCCTATCTGAACCTAGCGGTGTGCGTGTAACATTTAGATGTGATGTGAGCAAAGCCTAAGCCACATACTGGATATGACACTGTTACTGTACAGGGGCCACTACCAAATGTTTTACCCAGAAGCTTTTGATAACCTTAATTTAGTCCTCTTTGGTGCTAAATAAGTAATGAGAAATAAATAATAAATCCTACACCCTTATGAGAAGTATCTGGAATTGTTTGCCTGGGCTCATACCACAGAAATGGTGGAAGGTACTGTTAGTTTACTCTCCTACATACTGTTAGCAAAGTAAAAAGTTATGGAATGACCTCCCGCCTTGTCAGCAGAAGTAATGGAACATCGGCTTTACCTGACCCGGAAATTAAGAAATTAAGATTTTGTGGGTTAGGGTCAAAACAATTGAGAAATGTATCAATTAGATTAGTAAAACATGGCTGCTTCCTTCCAAAAAAACAGCACGAATTCAGCCCACAGATTCTGGGTAATATTGTAGCTCAGCCTCATATTGATCTTTTGTCTTGAATATTTTCCAAATTGTTTGAAAATTGCCTTATAACCCTTCCCAGATTGATGGGCAGCAGCAATTGCTCCTCTAAGATCATTACAGATGTATTTCTTGCTTAGCAATTTGTTAACATCCACATTAATGCTCTAGACCAGCAAACTGTCCAAACTTCTGCTTTTATAAAGGTCAATCAAGGGCATTTGAAAGGCAGCATGTGCTTTGAGAGCAGTAAGCATGTAGGGGGGCAATGTATTTTTTATATATTTAGGGGGCTCAGTGTGCAAATTTTGATATATTCAAAGGGTACTGTCACGGGTGTGTCAGATGTATCAGAAGGTCACTGCGTTTGGCATTGCAGATGCCTTCTTAATCCTTCTGACTTTTGGACCCAGTGGCAACCTCCCTCCTGCTCTGATTGACACACCCTGGCCTGGGTGTTTATAAACTGTCAGTCTGCTTCAGAGAGTCACCGGTGACTCTCATTTTTCCCTTGTGAAGGCTTGGAGCTATAGCAGTCGGCTAGGTTCCTCTGGTGCCCTTAGAGAACATTTGGTGTTATCTCTCTGGTGTCTGCTCAAGCTAAGTTTTCCTTCCTTTGTTTGTCTCCCTTGTTGTCATTAGTTTATAGTGGGGACTGACCAGTGCTTACCCCCCTCCCTATCTAGGGCCTACCTCTAGGGATACACAGGGCTTAGGTTTCCTGCTTGGCGGTTGGTGTGGAACCAATATAGGGAAGATAGGGTAGGCAGGGTGTTATTAGATCTGCCCATGGGTCTCCGCTCCCCCCTTTCCATAGTGTCTGGGCTTCCTTCCCCTTGTACCTTCATGTTGCACTTAGTTTTTCCCACACTGTGCATGACAGGTACACTATATGCATTTTTGGCAAGATAAATAATTTTTCGCAAAAAGTGCCTCTAGTCCAAAAAGATTATAGAACAGTAACTAACATATACAGTTGTGGCACCCCATGGGTCTGGTTTCCCACAGTAATGCAATGTTATGTCTGAGAGCAGGTGGGAGGTCCTTTGGTCAGGGATCCTGTGCCAGCCACACCTCCTGCCCAGTCTTGGGAGGGGAAGAACTTCCCCTATATAAACCCGGGGCTGAGGCAGGGTTAGGAGTAGAGAAGAAGTAGAGACGAGAAACAGTCATAGGAAGAAACAGCAGAAGCTCAGTGGGAGCAATACTACTACGAGTCAGGGGCTGGCAGCTGCAGAGCTCGCCCTGACTGAGAAGCTTTCTTACCGGACCCGGCGTCCGAGGCTGTGGGGACTAACTCTTACCCAGCAGCAGAAGCCGACCGGCAGGGGATTTCAGGTCCTCAGGCCCAGAAACCCGAAGGAACGGTCACACGCGTGGGACCAGCACCGCCATCGTGGAGCGGAAGCCATTAGAAGGCCCCAAGTCACCGGCCATACGGGTGAGCACCACACGGTACACTCAGGGACGTGGGCTACTTATATCCGCTTCTAGCAAGGTAGCCAGAAGAGTACAGTCAGTTTGGGAGGCCTACAACTCTGCCTGGCCAGGGGAGATCCCATCTGCTCAAGGACTGACCAGGCCCCGTTCGCTAGCAAGTACTCCGGGAGGGTCTATCGTTGTTACCAGTAAAGACCCTGAATTACACCGCACCGTCTCTGAGTGGTTCCTGCTACCCCCATCTTCCACGTCGGCTGCCCTGAGGCCATACCCCTCCCGTTGGGGGTTATACTATCACGCTGCACAATTCTACACCGGCCTCAGCGGTCTGCCCTGCAGCGGCAGCTCCATAGCTGCAAATCAACGGGTGGCGTAGTCGACACTCAAATAACATCTATCAAGACTGCCACACACTGAGTTTGACTCCCTGGGCACGGATCGGGTCCCCGCCACTCGGAGACTACAACCCTCATCTGATCCGGTTCCGGGTAAGCCCCCGTGCGCGAGACGCTGCGCGACACAGCAGGCCCAGGGGCGCGTCAACTTTGGCGTAGTCGGCAGGATTTCGTGCCCGCAACCACCGGGTACTGCGTGCCTGAAAAAGAGACTTTTAAAACTTACCATCCGTGAAGTTTTCCCGCCATCGGTGAAGATTCCCGCCATCCGGCGCCATTTTCAGCCTTCTTCCCGCCATCTGTGAAGATTCCCGCCATCCGGCGCCATCTTCAGCCTTCTTCCCGCCATCCGTGGAGTTTTCCCGCCGTTGGACGCCATCTTGAGGACGCCGTGCGGGAAGAAGAGGGGCGTGGACTCCGAAAAGCCCGCGAGAACTGAAGCCCCGCCTCACGTCCGGACGTTGCGTAAGGTCCTGGAAGGAGCCCAGCAGACGCCGACGTCACCGGAGCGCGACGGAAGGTCCTCAACCCTAACGATCCACTGCGGAGCCGCGGCCTACGGAAGAGGATCATCGCAAGGTAGGCCACGGTCCACTAGGGGGGAGAAGGATGTCGGATACGGAGGAGAGCTTCACCGCTTCAACCCCCGCCAGCGCCACCGCTGTCGCGGTCATGCCTTTCACCATGCCCTATATCCCGGGGGCAGCCTGGCTACCCCAGTACTCAGGGGAGTCACATACCCTGCAGGACTTTAGAGAAAGGCTGGATAGCCTCTTCCAGGTGTACCCCCTCACAGAAGAGCAAAAAGTGAGCATCCTGGTGGCCCAATTAACCGGAGCAGCCCGAAGGGAGGTAAAGTCCTGGCCACCTGGGGGGAGGACTGTCACAGGGATACTAACCCGGCTGAGGGACACCTTTGATACCCGCACCTCAGCCGAGATCAAGCTTAGATTCTACGGGTGCAAACAGCGGGCCCATGAGAGTATAAGGGACTATGCCCTGAACCTACAAGAGGCCCTGAGAGCCGTTAAGCAGACCGACCCTGACGGCGTGGGAGACGAGGACAGGCTGTTGACTGAACAATTTATAGAGGGTTTATATTGCAATGCCCACCGAACCCAGTTGCGGGCAATGGCCCTACAGGACCCTCATCTGGGATTTGCACAGTTCAAGGACAGAGCCATCCGGGTGCTCCGAGAACCGGCACCGGATGGCGTTGTGACCCACAGGCGCCCAGCTATCACTTACCACCAGGAGGCGGCGCCCTTGTCGGCAGGGCCTGTAGGGGCTGATGCGCAGGCTTTGAACAATGACCCGGCTCCAGACCTGCACCATCAGGTCCAAGAGCTAGCTAAAAGCGTTGCTGCGTTAACCCGAACTGTGCAGTCTTTACAGGCTTCCACTCCAGGGAAGATCCAGCTGGCATCCGGACCGGAGAACATCCCGTGGCGTCGACCAAGGAGGACCCCACCGGCCAGAGGAAGACCTAGTGACCGGTACAACGAGGACGGACGACCCATCTGCCGCCGCTGCAATCAACCCGGACATATGGCAAGGTACTGTCCTTTAAACTGGCACAACCTGGGGGTAGAGGGCCAACCCCCAGGAAAAAGATCACCAGGCCCATCGAACTGGCGCGACAAATATGTCGGAGGACGTCCAGTCTTGCCTGTGGTACTGGATGGCATCCCTATGAGTGCCCTACTGGACACCGGGTCACAGGTCACCACCATCCCGTACGTGCTCTTCAAGCAGTACTGGAATGACTCGGATATAACCCGCTACCCTGACGACGACTTGAGTATCATCGCCAGCAATGGTCAGCCCGTGCCACAGATCGGATTTAAAGAGGTGACCATTAAAATTGGTAGAGTTGAACTAGCAGCACAGGGACTGATTATTGTAGACATTGACAAACACGAGAGTCACCAAAAGATAACGCTAGGAACTAATGTAATTGAAAATTGTCTTGCAGAGGTGATTTTCCTTTTACAACAGGTTGCCAAGAACGCCAGCTCCAGCGAGCAGCGGGTGCTCCAGAAAGAGATCCGGGCACTGATGCGACGGCAACAGGTGGAATTCTCCGGCGGTGAGATTGGTAGCGTAAGAATGTGTGACCCTTTTCCTATTGCCATGCCCCCAAAAAGTGAAATGATGATTTGGTGCCGAGCAGCTATTGGTCTGAGAGGTAGAGATTACCAGGCAATGGTAGAACCAGTTTACTCAGACAGTAGGCCCACCATCTTGACAGCACGGGGGGTGGTTAATGTACGCCATGGGAGGGTGCCCGTTCGCATAATCAATATCGGGAAGAGGGAAGTGTACCTGCCCCGGTATGCCACGCTAGCCAAATTATATACCATTAACCAAAATGCTATACAATCTGTAGAACCCTTGCCTCCATCTCACCCGGAGGAAGGTAACGGCTCTAAGAAAACAATGGAGGACTGGTGTCAGCAACTACATTTGGGTACTGACTCCACTCCCTCACATCAGAAACAGGGAGTCTATCGGGTGGTTCAAGAGTACGAGAGAGTGTTTAGTAAACACCCGTTAGACTTCGGGCGAGTCAAGGGGGTAGAACACCACATCCCCACGGGAGACCATCCTCCCATGAAAGAGAGGTATCGACCCGTACCCCCTGCACACTACCAACACGCCAAGGGGATGCTTAGAGACATGAAGGAGGCTGGGGTGATCAGGGATAGCTGTAGCCCCTGGGCAGCTCCACTAGTCTTAGTCAGAAAAAAAGACAACACCATGAGGATGTGTGTAGATTACCGGAAAATCAACCGTATCACACACAAGGATGCGTACCCCTTACCAAGGATAGAGGAGTCATTGGCTGCTTTAAGATCTGCTAACTTCTTCTCTACCTTGGATCTCACTAGCGGGTACTGGCAGGTTCCTGTAGCAGAGGCGGACGAGGAGAAGACTGCATTCACCACCCCGATGGGACTTAGCGAGTTCACCTGCATGCCGTTCGAACTCTGCAACGCACCAGGAACCTTCCAACGACTAATGGAGTGTTGTCTGGGCCACAGAAACTTCGAGACGGTCCTGTTGTACCTGGACGATGTCATCGTATATTCCAAGACGTATGAGGACCACCTGAAACACCTGGCGGAAGTGTTCGAAGCTCTGGCGAGTTACGGCCTAAAGGTGAAACCCTCCAAGTGTCACCTCCTGAAACCAAAGGTGCAGTACCTGGGACACGTGGTGAGCGCTGATGGAGTGGCTCCCGACCCTGATAAGATCACCGCAATTAAGGAATGGCCAAGCCCCTCCAGCGTAAAAGAAGTGCGGCAGTTCCTCGGGTTGGTAGGCTACTACCGAAGGTTTATTCCCGGTTTCACCAAAAAGGCAGCACCTATGCAGGACCTCCTGATAGGCCAGTCCCGGAAGGCCAAGAACCAGAAACCGCCCTTCAAATGGGAGGAGCTGGAAGAAGAGTCCTTCCGCCAGCTGAAGATGGCCCTCACGGGGGACGAAATCCTGGCGTACCCGGATTATAGCCAGCCCTTTATCCTCTACACCGACGCCAGTAACATCGGGCTAGGAGCCGTACTGTCCCAGATCCAGCAGGGGAAGGAACGAGTAATCGCCTACGCCAGCCGAAAGCTGCGACCCACCGAAAGGAACCCCGAGAATTACAGCTCATTTAAGCTGGAGTTCCTGGCCATAGTATGGGCAGTCACCGAGCGCTTTAAGCATTACCTCGCTTCTTCCCGGTTCACCGTGTACACGGATAACAACCCGTTGACACACCTGGACACGGCAAGACTCGGTGCCCTGGAACAGAGGTGGATGGCCCGTCTGTCCAACTACGAGTTCACAATCAAATACCGGGCCGGACGCTCCAATACCAACGCGGACGCCCTGTCCAGGATGCCCAACCTGCCGGACGAAGGAGAAGATCCGGAGGGACTGGAAGAAGTTGAACTCCCTGCGTTCCACCGTCATGGGACTATCCAGTATTCCCACCGGGTAAGGAGTAAGCAGGCTGCTACGTTGAACCCCTTACCTCACTACAACTGGGCGGAAACGCAAGACAGCGACCCTGCCGTCCGACTGGTGAAGGAGATGCTGACTCGCCCGGAGGCTTGCCTTGAACCAGACGCTCCGGAGGAAGCCAAACAACTATGGGCAGAGAGGAGTCGACTGTTCCTTTACAAGGGGAAGTTGTGCCGCAGAATGGTTAACTCCCGGACGCATGAACTACTCTGGCAAGTAGTGGTGCCACGAAGAGACGCAGCCATGGTGATGGAGGCATACCACGACGGAGCTGGACACTTCGGGTGGAAGAAGCTGGAGTTCCTGCTGCGCGAGCGATTCCACTGGGTAGGCATGAGGGGAACCATTGAGAAGTGGTGCAGAGACTGTGGCCCGTGCAACCTAAGAAGGAAGGACCGTGCCAGCCAGAAGACTCCCCTGCAGTCCATCGTCACCCGGCAGCCGTTGGAACTGGTAGCCTTGGATCATGTAAAACTGACCCCAAGCAGAAGTGGCTACGTCTACGCACTAACCATCGTGGATCACTACTCCCGGTTCTTGGTTGTCGTCCCCGTCAAGGACTTAACAGCTCGAACAGCAGCGAGAGCCTTCCAGCAGCATTTCTGCCGTCCACACGGGTACCCGGACCAAGTGTTGACAGACCAGGGACCTGCCTTTGAAGCGGAGGTCTTCCAAGAATTCTGCACTCTGTATGGCTGCCGGAAGATAAGGACGACACCCTATCATCCGCAAACTAATGGACTTTGTGAGAAAATGAACCAGGTGGTAATGGATCTTCTGAAAACGTTGCCCCTGGAAGAACGCAGTCTGTGGCCTGAGAAGCTGCCCGATCTGGTGGACCTATACAACCACATCCCGGTAGGTTCCACCAACTGTACCCCGGCTTACCTAATGAGGGCAAGACCTGGTAAGTTACCTGTTGACCTGGAAATGGGAGTCCTGACACCCGAGGACACTTCACCAGAAGCAGACTGGGACACAGAGAGGCAGCAGCAGTACCGGAGAGTACAGGAGAGCGTGGAGCGAAGTCTCTGTCAGGCTAGGGAAAGACAAGAGAAAACTTACAACCAGTATGCTCCCGCTGTTCCCCTGGTACCCGGAGAGCAGGTTTTGAAGAGGAAGAGACGGCTCCACAAGTTGGACGACCAGTGGGAGAAGGACCCGTACACTGTACTGCCCTCAAGCCATGAGAACCCGAAGGTTTGTACCATCAGTAAAGACGGAGGGGAAACTACAGCCATTGTATCCCGGGACCACCTGAAGAAGTGTCCCGAACAACTGAGGAACCCTGAAGAGGAACAAGAAGACCATCGACCCGTAGAGGAAAGGGAAGATATGGTTAGTACTGTGCTCGGGGACTTCCCTCGGTCTTGGACTCAAGTCAATGGTGCAGTTGTGGTACCCGTACTCACCTTCCTCCAACCAGCATCCCAAGCACCTACGGAGCAACAGGTAGAGCTGGAAGAACAGCCGGTCCAGGAGGCAGAAGACCCCACACCCGCAGACCAGGAGGATCAACCCTCTGCTTGCAGTGAGCCTGCCATATCCCTAGTGAGCCAAAGAGCCGGTAGACAGCTGCCCAGTTTACCCTTGACAGCTCCTACACCCTGTAGTTCAGGGCTAGACAGTCAGCTCCGTAGGTCCACTAGGGCCACTAGAGGCCAGTTACCCGCACGTTGGAGGATTTGAAGTGTATAAATTGTTTTATTTATGTTTACCTGTGTATTATTGCTTGTGTATAATTTTGTGTTTCTAGTTATTTGTAGGAGTCCTTGGTGGATTTACCGGGAATCCTTTGTACATAGTTGGAGCGTAACCCAGGACGGACTAAAGACTGTTAAGGACTCGGGGCAGGACAAACCCCTACCTGGTTACGTCTCCCTGTTTTGGTGAAATGGACACCTTGCTTTTCTTCAAAGACTACACCCGGTTACGGACATGCCGTGACCACCTTTATGTGTTTCTTCTTATTGTACTATTATTGTTGTTATATCTTGTTATGTTTTTCTAAAATATGTTTAGTCCCGGAGTACTAAATTTCACTAGGGGGGAATGTGGCACCCCAGGGGTCTGGTTTCCCACAGTAATGTAATGTTATGTCTGAGAGCAGGTGGGAGGTCCTTTGGTCAGGGATCCTGTGCATGCCACACCTCCTGCCCAGTCTTGGGAGGGGAAGAACTTCCCCTATATAAACCCGGGGCTTAGGCAGGGTTAGGAGTAGAGAAGAAGTAGAGACGAGAAACAGTCATAGGAAGAAACAGCAGAAGCTCAGTGGGAGCAATACTACTACGAGTCAGGGGCTGGCAGCTGCAGAGCTCGCCCTGACTGAGAAGCTTTCTTACCGGACCCGGCGTCCGAGGCTGTGGGGACTAACTCTTACCCAGCAGCAGAAGCCGACCGGCAGGGGATTTCAGGTCCTCAGGCCCAGAAACCCGAAGGCACGGTCACACGCGTGGGACCAGCACCGCCATCGTGGAGCGGAAGCCATTAGAAGGCCCCGAGTCACCGGCCATACGGGTGAGCACCACACGGTACACTCAGGGACGTGGGCTACTTATATCCGCTTCTAGCAAGGTAGCCAGAAGAGTACAGTCAGTTTGGGAGGCCTACAACTCTGCCTGGCCAGGGGAGATTCCATCTGCTCAAGGACTGACCAGGCCCCGTTCGCTAGCAAGTACTCCGGGAGGGTCTATCGTTGTTACCAGTAAAGACCCTGAATTACACCGCACCGTCTCTGAGTGGTTCCTGCTACCCCCATCTTCCACGTCGGCTGCCCTGAGGCCATACCCCTCCCGTTGGGGGTTATACTATCACGCTGCACAATTCTACACCGGCCTCAGCGGTCTGCCCTGCAGCGGTAGCTCCATAGCTGCAAATCAACGGGTGGCGTAGTCGACACTCAAATAACATCTATCAAGACTGCCACACACTGAGTTTGACTCCCTGGGCACGGACCGGGTCCCCGCCACTCGGAGACTACAACCCTCATCTGATCCGGTTCCGGGTAAGCCCCCGTGCGCGAGACGCTGCGCGACACAGCAGGCCCAGGGGCGCGTCACAGTCACAGCATCCCAGTAAGTATTAGCCACAATAGCGACCTAACAGTGCCAGACCCAGTACTGCCATGAAGATCCTCATAAGCCAGTCATAATAACAGTTTCTCCAGGTGACTCCACCGCTGTACTTCACTGGATGGATGTCTAAGATGGTGAATGACCTAGCACAAACAGAATGTCCTTCTATTCTGCTTTCGTCCAATAAAAAAGGACCCTTTTATCTTTTTTCGATATATTATGAGATACTGTATTTTTCACATTTCAAAATGAATTATACCGGTCCAGACATGTCAAACAGTTATTTACGGAACAAAAAAAAAATCTGTCGTCTAATCACTGTACATAAAAGGTCACATCCGTGATCTTCCCTAAAAAAACATCTAGTGCACGTCCTCTTCTTCTCCACTTGATGCCACAGGTGCAGCTCTCAAATTCCCAAAAGAGCATTGTGCCCCATTGATTGGAGTTAAAAGCTCAAACTTCAAAAGTCTGACAAAGTCAAAAGAAGTGGCCATCAAACGGCACCGAGGACACCTGCCACATTCTTCAGGCTATGTATGTACATAAGATGGATCCAGTTCATCCCCATCATTCGAGGACGTCAGAGACAGTATGGTCTAACTATAGAGATAGCTAAAGAAAGATGAAAAGACCTTGGACAAATGAGTTATTGACAAATGCTTATAGTCAAAAATCCAGGATTTTAAAACTAAGCCAGGTGAGTGCAAACTACGGCTGGCATTTTTCGCAAGAGCTGACTGATGAGTGTAGGTTCACCTCTGGTGGTGCTTCACGTATACATCAGGACAGCATAAATATATATAGCAGGAATGTCTCCACCATACAGCCACAGGGAATTTACATTCTTATGGGCTCCCATGCTGGCTTATAAGTAGTTGTGAGTGTGCCAAATACATAAATGGCAGCCTCCATTCTGATACTTGCAAGTAGAGCAATGTATGGAAATGTCCCTATAGCCCTTCAAGCTATTTGGATGCCATGTAGTACACCTCTTTCACCCCAATTGGATGGGCACAGTGTAATGTGGATTCTGTGGGAATCTTTTTGTTCACTTTTATCCCATTATCTGAGGTTTTGTTTTTGTTTTAGGGTACTCCCCGTGTTTAAAGGGGTTGTCTGGCCTTAGGGTACAATTCTGCAGTCACTCTACATGCACTGCGCACTGTCAAGATTCTCTAGTTCCAGCACCAGGAGCGGCAGGTGCGTGATCACAAGTATTCGATTTGCATACTTGATGTCACATGCTGACTACACTTGCTTGACCTAGTTCAATGCAAGTGAATTGAGTAAGGCCAGACATGTTTAGTCGGAATGTGGCCAGAAGTATGCAAATCGCATACTTGAGGTCAGATGACCGCCTGCTCCCGTCACAACACACGTAGAGTGACTGCAGACTTCTACCCCAAGGCTGGACAACTTTTTACGGAGCAATATTTACTCAAATGGGGCAGAACTCTTTATCGTCAAAACTGGCAAAAGGCATAGATTTCCCCAGGGGCCTATTTACATAGTGTCTGTAGTCAAAGGAATACTATATATCAAGAAATACTTTTGACAAATGTCTCCCAAATATATACAGTACCGAAAGCACACTGTTGCTTGTACTGAGCAATGTAAGATTTCAGCTACAGCAGGGAGGAGGGACACTGAGGAGCTGTCAATCAGCGCTAGGGGGGAGGAAATTGAGAATAAAACAACTATTCTGACATTGAATTTCAATGTAAGTACTCCAGCCTCGTCAGGTGTAAGTGACCTATTTAATAATGTATGCAGTGTCTTGTGAAATCTGGTGACAAATCCACTTTGATAAGTAAATTCAACAGTACAGTTGAAACCAGAAGCTTACACTATATAAAAGACACATCTGCATGTTTTTCTCAATATCTGACATGAAATCAGAATAAACCTTTCCCGTTTTAGGTCAATTAGGATTACCATCATTTTTAATATTTGCCAAATGCCAGAATAATGAGAGAGAGAGAATGTTTTAAGGCATTTTTATTACTTACTGCAAAGTCAAAAGTTTACATACATTTCATGAGTATTTGGTACCATTGCCCTTAAACTGAATGACTTGGGTCAAACGTTTGAGATATCCTTCCACAAGCTTCTCACAATAGTTGGTCAGAATTTGGGCCCATTTCTCCTGACAAAACTGGTGTAACTGATCCAGGTTTGTAGGTCGCCTTGCTCGCACCGGCCTTTTCAGCTTTGCCCATAAATTTTCAATAGGATTGAGATCAGGGCTTTGTGATGGTCACTCCAAAACATTGACTTTTGTTATCCTTAAGCCACTTTGTTACCATTTTGGCAGTATGCTTCGAGTCATTGTCCATTTGGAAGACCCATTTCCGCACAAGCTTTAACTTCTTGGCTGATGTCTTGAGATGTTGCTTCAGTATTGCCACATAATCTTCTTTTCTCATGATGCAATCTATTTTGTGACGTGCACCAGTCCCTCCTGCAGCAAAACAACCCCACAACATGTTGCTGCCAGCCCGTGTTTCACAGTTGGGATGGTGTTCTTTCCAAGCTTCTTCCTTTTTCCTCCAAAAATAACAATGGGCATTATGCCGAAAAAGTTAAATTTTAGTTTCTTCAGACCACAGCAGGACATGTCTCCAAAAATTAAGGTCTGTGTTCCTGTGTGCATTTGCAAACATTAATCTGGCTTTTTATGTTTCTTTTGGAGTAATGGCTTCTTCCTGGCAGAGTGGCCTTTCAGCCCATGTTGATACAGTACTCGTTTCACTGTGGTTATTGACACAATCTTACCAGCTTGCACAATCATCTTTACAAGGTCTTTTGTTTTTGTCCTTGGGTTGATATGCACATGTCGGACCAAAGCACGTTAATTTCTGGGACACAGAACCTGTCTCCTTCCTGAGCGGTATGATGGCAGGACATTCCCATTTTGTTGGTACTTGCGTATAATTGTTTGTACAGATGAACGAGGCACCTTCAGGTATCTTGAAATTGTATCCAAGGATGAGCCAGACTTGTGCAAGTCCACAATTCTCTTCCTGATATCTTGACTGATTTCTTTACACTTTCCCATGATGCTACATAAAGAAGCAGTGTGTTTCAGGTGTGCATTAAAATGCATCCACAAGTGTGTCTCTAATTAACTCAGATGTTGCCAAAAAACAATCAGAAGCTTCCAAACACATGACATCATCATATGGGCAGTCCAGAATTGTTTAAAGGCATAGTAATCTTAGTGTATGTAAACTTTTGACTTTGTTAGTAATAAAAATGCCTTAAAACATTCTCTCTCTCTCATTATTCTGGCATTTGGCAAATATTAAAAATTATGGTAATCCTAATTGACCTAATACGGGAAAGGTTTATTCTGATTTCATGGCAGATATTGAGAAAAACATGCATATGTATCTTTTTATGTAGTGTATGTAAACCTCTGGTTTCAACTGTATATAGGAGGATAGCTAAGACTAATGACCAGCCAAGAGAGGTTTTGAGCAGCAATTAGCCTACCAATTATGATGGTCACTTACAATCATAGATATAAAGACTTTAGATCAGAATTGTGACCATAAATCTTCAGGAATGCTAAACCTTGCAAATATAAGATCTACAGATCGCTATGTATTAATGCAATCGCTCAGTGGTTGGTTAATTTTAATCCAAAGATCTCGGGGCTGATTCATCAAAACTTTTACTCCAGAAAAGTGTCACAAAAGCTTTGAAATTTCACAAAATTTTGTGCAATGCGGAGTTGTGCAAAAATGTGATTTTTGCCATTTTCACACCAGTTTAAATCAGCTCTGCCAAACTGGGCAGAGCTAGGGAGAAGCCAGGGTGGGGTGTGGGTACGCCCGTCAGTCCAATTCATCAAAAGTGCCAACATTTTCTATGACAGCTACACTACTCGAGTCCTGAACTGGTTAGAATTTCTGTTGTGGCGCATGGAGACGCACACCACTGGGAAGATACACCGAATTCATTAAATGGCGTGTGCCTCTTAATGATTTTGGCACCTTACACTCTAGCAAGACAGGTTTCGTGCAAACATGCGCTACATCAATCTTAAAGGGGTGTTTTGAAGCTAAATTTTAATTTACTCCTAAATCTCTATCTATTTAATGTCATAATCTAATCTTTTTTTCTAACATACTTTAATTAAAAATTCCCTATCCTTCCCTCACTACACTATCTAACATCTTTATTTTATATTTTTCTACTACTTCCCCTTTGATGTGTCGTTTAGGAATCCCAGTGCATCCTGGGATAGTCAAACGAGTCTCATCATCTCATCAAGGGGCAGAGGAAGCGGTCACTGTTGCAGCCTTTGATACCTCCCTGAAACTAAGCATCATCAGTGACATCCGTTACAGGAGCTGGGCTAGTCCCTGCTCAACTGATCATACATCGGTTGTCAATTCCGATGTGGGCTCAGTAAGATCTTGTTACTGTGCACTGTTCTTCTCAGTCCACAGTGACAGTGCGCTCTCTTGCCAGCTTTGATCAGAAGTGACAAGGTGGCAATGGAGCGCACTGTCATTGCAAAAGTATAAAAAAAAAACAGTTACATAGAATAGTGCTGGGAGAATAGGGATTATTTAATTAAAGTTTATTAGAAAAAAGATTAGATTATGACATTAAATAGGTAGAGATTTAGGAGTAAAATAAAATTTAGTTTTGGCCACCTCTATAATGAATCGGCCCCCTACACTTTAGTCATGACCTGTTTATCATGTGACTACCACAAAATTAAGAAATTACTATATGTAATTGACGCGCCCCCTGGCCCTGTGTTGTGCAGGGAATACCCGGAGCCAGATCGCTGGGGGTGGTAGTCTCCATGGCGCTGACCCGGTCCGTGCCCAGGGTGGTCAATTCAGTGGCGGTCTTATTAATGAGATAATAGTCCGACTACGCCACCCGTGGATTGCGGTCAGTGGTGACCGCCGCTGCAAGGCAGACCGCTGAGGCCGGTGTTATGTGTGCAGCTAAGAATGGGATGACTCCCCACGGGAGAAGTATAGCCTCAGGGCAGTTAGTGTGGATGATGGGAGTGATGGTGCACGAGCGCAGTAGGAATAACTCAGAGTCCGTGCAGTGCAGTTCAGGGTCTTTACTGATGTTATAAAGCAGACCCTCCCGGGAGTACTGGCTAGCAGTAGAGGCCTGGTCAGTCTGAAAGCTAGCAGAATCTCCCCTGGCCAGGTGGAGTTGTAGGCCTCCCCGTCTATCTGTACTCTTTTCTGGCTACCTTGCTGTGTGCGGGTAGAAGTAGCCCACGTCCCTGAGTATACCGTGTGGTGCTCACCCGTACGGCCGGTGACTTGGGGCCTTCTGTTAGCCTCCGCTTCACGATGGCGGTGCTGGTCCCTTGCTCGTGACCGTGCCTCCGGGCTTCTCTGGCCAGAGGACATGGAATCCCCTGCCGGTTGGATTCTGCTGCTGTACCTGGATGTCCCCACAGCCTCGGACTCCGTGTCCGGTCTTAATGTCTTCAGCCAGGGCGAGCTATCTAGCTTCCAGCCCCTGGCACTCGCTCCTGCTCCTACAGAGCTCCTTGCTGACACTTTCCCTGTGTCTGGAACTGTCTCCAGGCTCTGACTGACTTAATCCTGCCCCAGACCCAGTTTATAAGGTTAGATTCCTCCCCTCCCAGGTCTGGGCGGGCGGTGTTGCATGCTTAGGGCTCCTGACCAGAGAAACCTCCCACTTGCTCTCAGATGTAATATTTTTATTACTGTGGTAACCAGACCCCTGGGGTGCCACATAATCACATAAAAAAGTAGTATTTGCACAAGCAAAAAAAAAAGAACCAAATCTTGGTCACTTTTAAAACATGTAAAGACATCCATCGCATGTGCACTTCTTATGGCTAGATGAAAGCTCTTTAGGCCAGCAATCATGTGTTCACGGCCACTAAAGACTGGCAGGTTTTCTTGGGGGAATTGTTTTATTCAACTCAACAGATTTTCATTGTTGAGAAATTCCTATTTGTTCTCATTTGTTATAATAGAAAACTTAATCCTGGAATGTTTGCAGTTGACATTTTCAGCAAAGAGTAACTTTGTATAATCTGTGCTTTATTTCAGCCTGTCAGCCATATGAATTACTGTATTACTAAAAGGCGTTGTCTAGTAATCAAATAACAGAGCACAGGATTACAAATATGTTCCACTCCGGTATAACGCAGCCTCAAATTATGGATATGTGGAGACAAGATTAGGCATCATTCAGACTTCGGATTTTTTCACGTACGAAAAATCAGATTCTGAACAGATTTTGAGTGTCATCTGTTTTCCTTGTGCATGGAGAAAAAAAAAGTTTCTCCACCTTCTCCTACATGAAAATTAGACCGCAGTCAGATGTCATCATCCGATTTTTTCAAGAAACGATAGACTTGCGTTGCAACTCTCCTCGATGTCTCCTCGATTTTCCGTGGACCACATGGTCCGTGAAAAATCATGAACGTGAATGGCACCGTTGACTATCACAGGTGCGAGTGCTATCCATGAAAGCCAAGGAGAGCACTGTGACGCCCAGCTGCGCTTGGTATCACAGATCCTAGAAGGGTGTATTGATGGATTCCTCCACAAGAGGCCCACATAACCATTCACACATCTCCACCTTCCACCTCAGACCACCAGAGGGAGCCCGTTAGAGATAGATAAATAGGGAAGGTGGAGCCAGGCAGCAGTTAGTCTGTTGAGAGAGTTCCTGCAGTAAAGAAGCCTGAGAGAGGTCAGTCTGCAGTGGAATATAGTCCAGACACAGTGTAGCTCAGAGAAGTGAGCTTTAGGTGTGCCGGCGCCATAAGATCGGTGAAGTGCAGCAAGCTGCCGTTAGTGTGAGTAGCCTAGTGAGGGCCCGAGTAGGCCGAAGGCGAGTGGAGAGCTAGTACATAGGGGGCAGAGGAGCTTAACTAGTTCACCCCCAAGTATTTACCGGACACCGGGTCCGAAGTTTACCGGGATCTCTATGACCCAGTAAGATATAACCGGAATCCCTGGAGAACTACTAGTCCCAGGATCACTAAAGCGCTGATACGTAACAGAGCCAGGAGACACATAGGCCCGCAGCTAAGGTGCGTGTACTCCAAGAAAAGGCCCTACCACAAGGTCAGCCAGCGCAGGACAGAGACAAAGTTAGGCCTAGCTCCAGGCAGGTCAGAAACTTACCTGCATACCCCGTCATACACTGCCCTGAGGCCTAGCTTCATCTGTGGGGAGCTATACCATCGAGCTGCCTTATCATCGGCCTTAGTGGACTGCGCAGCGCTGGTGATCCTCACCAGAAGCCACAGGTGGTGTCACGAACTCTTTCTTAAAATTAACAAATATCCACCCTTTTAAAGAGAGACCACAGGGTACGGGCCCGGGAACCGACCACCGCGACATTCCTAAGGCTAAAGGCCCGGGTACCGAGTCATCCCCATCCCCCTGGGCTGGTCATCTCTTCTGGCGTCACGAACAGGATCGCGTGCCAGCTGCAACGACGGAGTGTTATGCCCGTTGCCACCGGGTACTGTGCGCCTTTATTCTGAACTGTGTATGTAAAGTTGTGGTGAAGATTGCCGCCATTGTTGGGTCGCCGAGCGAGAAGAAGGGCATAACCGTGGGAAAATTAGGGGCGTACCTGCAAAAGAGCGCAAATCCCTGGACACGCCCCACGCCTCGACGTTAAACCAGGAAGCGCCAGGTCCTGTAAGGAGCGTCGCTGAACGCTCTGACGTAGGATGCAGGCGACGCAAGGTCCTGAAGACGACCATCACCTGCGGAGCTGCGGCCTACCGGAAGAAAAACTAGAAGGTAGGCCACGGTTAACTAGGGGGGCGCTAAGATGTCCGACGAACAGCAGAACGCCGACATGCCGGCCAACGTCCCTGAGGTTCAACCCGCACCCGATGATGAGCAGGCCGAAGCCGCCGCTCCACCAGCAACGCCTGTAACACCTGTAATTCCTATGACTTTACCGTACATTCCTGGAGGAAAATGGCTCCCCCAGTACAACGGCAAACCAGATACCCTGTCAGGATTTAAACGGAAGATATGTGGTATCTTAGACATGTACTCCATGACAGGCAACCAAAGAGCCGCTGTTGTATTAGGACAACTGACTGGTGCTGCGGAACGGGAAGTGGAAACATGGTCGGCCGCAGACCAGGAGTCAGTGTCCACAATATTTCAAAAACTACAGACTATCTTTGAGGATCTTACTGAGGCGGACCTCCGGATGAGGTTCTACAGCTGTTCCAAACAACCGGAGGACAATGTTCGGGACTACGCCTGGCGTCT
The DNA here is from genome assembly GCF_046119375.1 of Phyllobates terribilis. Lineage (NCBI taxonomy): Eukaryota > Metazoa > Chordata > Amphibia > Anura > Dendrobatidae > Phyllobates > Phyllobates terribilis. The sequence continues at coordinate 132,776,928 of NW_027362770.1, read as the reverse complement.
TTAAGGGGCCCTGCGGGCTCTGAACCAGGTTAGTCCAACCAGCGTGGAGAATGAGAACAAAATGCTGAAGGAACAGTTTGTCTGGGGACTGAGGTCTCCAGAGGAGAGCAGGACTGTGCGTTGGTGGTCCTTGGATCATCCAGATGCCACTTTTGATAATCTGAAGGACATGGCTATAAAAGGACTGCAGCCCCTGGAAACAAATGCCATCCAACGTTACCAGGGAGGGGCTACCCCAGTACCTGCTACACCTACCTATTCCCCAGTGGCTGCTGAAGCCAAGGTTCCAGCAACGTCCCCTAGAGAGCTGGACAGCCTTCGCTCTGAGGTGCGTCAGTTGAGCAAAACCCTGACCACTGTGCTGAGTGCTCTGCTGCTGCGGACGGAGCCCGAGGAAGGAGGGAAAATCCTGTTAGCCGATAGCCCTGAGGATGTCCCCTGGATGAGGAGGAGGAGGAGACCAACACCACCCTTCGCTGAGGACCAGTGACCAGCACCGTCCACCGAAGGACCCTACCTGCTACCGCTGCCGCAAGACCGGACATATCGCCCAGAATTGTCCTTTAAACGAGAAAACCCTGGGTCCGAGGGCCGACACCCAGGAGTAAACTCACCAGGCCCATCAGACTGGTACAACAGGTTCGTCGGAGGAAGACCTTTCCTGTCCATTGTGTTGGACGGGATCCCGACTCATGCCCTGCTGGACACAGGATCTCAGGTAACCATCATGCCTGACGTCCTCTACAAGAGGTTCTTGTCCATGGACGACCTACGTCCGCCAGTTCCAAATCTTTCTGTTTATGCCTCAAATGGACTCCCCCTTAACCTAATCGGGGTTAAGAATGTGACTGTAAAGGTGGGGAGAGTGGCGCTGAAGGACCAGGGACTAATTGTAGTAGAGACTAATCCTGATGACATCAATCCGTATATGGTACTAGGCACTAACATTGTTGGTAACTGTTTGGGAGAAGTTGTGTTCTTGCTCCAACAGATAGCCGACACTGCCAGACCGAGACAGAGGAGGGCACTGCAGAGGGAGATAAGAGTCCTGATGTACTGTATCAACAGCAAGTAAGGTTGACAGATGGTGAAATCGGTAATGTGTGGGTGACAGACCCCATACCCATTGTAATCCCCCCAATGAGTGAAATGCTTTTCTGGTGTAGAGCTGCTATAGGTCTTAGAGGACAGAGCTACCAGGCGGTAGTAGAACCCCTTTGCTCCGAGCATAGACCCACGCTCTTAACCGCCAGAGGGGTGGTAGATGTACGTAATGGGAGGGTGCCCGTCCGTCTTCTCAACACAGGGGAAGATGAGGTCAGATTGCCACGTTATGCCACTGTTGCCAAATTACATGCTGTCAATAACAACTGCATTCACGAGGCGGAGACCTTAACCTCACCAGATGAAGTGGAGGATAGTGACCCTGCAACCCTGGTGGAGGATTGGTGTCAACAGCTCCATGTTGGGACAGACACCACTCCTGCCCATCAAAAACAGGGTGTACACTGGGTGGTTCAAGAATACTCGTAGGTGTTCAGTAAACATCCACTTGACTTCGGGAGGGTTAAGGGGGTTCAACATCATATCCTCACAGGCGACCATTCCCCAATCAAAGAACGTTATAGGCCTATACCACCGGCTCACTACCAGAAGGCAAAGGAAATGCTGCATGACATGAGAAAGGCAGGAGTAATAAGGGATAGTTGTAGTCCCTGGGCAGCTCCCCTAGTGCTAGTTAGGAAAAAGGACGGGAGCATGAGAATGTGTGTAGATTATCGACAAGTAAATCGCATTACACATAAAGATGCATACCCTTTACCACGCATAGAGGAGTCCCTAGCTGCCTTAAAGTCTGCAAATTACTTTTCCACCCTTGACCTCACTAGTGGGTACTGGCAAGTAGCTGTGGCTGAGGAGGATCGTGAGAAGATGGCCTTCACCACCCCGATGGGACTCTGCGAGTTCAACAGTATGCCGTTTAGACTCTGCAATGCCCCCGGAACGTTCCAGAGATTGATGGAGTGCTGCCTGGGACACCGCAACTTCGAGACTGTGTTACTTTACCTGGACGATGTAATAGTGTACTCCAGAACGTACGAGGACCACTTGAAACACCTGGCAGAGGTATTTGAGTCACTGTCCCGGTACGGGATGAAGTTGAAGCCCTCAAAGTGCCACCTGCTCAAGAGAAAGGTACAGTACCTGGGGCACATTGTCAGTCCAGCGGGGGTAGCACCAGACCCGGAGAAAGTCACAGCCATCCAGAAGTGGCCGGAGCCGAAGAACCTCAAGGAGGTGCGTCAGTTCCTGGGACTAGTAGGATACTACCGGAGGTTCGTAAAGGACTACACTAAGAAAGCAGCTCCTCTGCAAGACCTCCTTGTAGGGCAGTCCCCCAAAGGTAGAAATCCTCCATTCCACTGGGGTAAGGAGCAAGCTGAGTCGTTTCAGGAGATGAAGGAGATCCTGACAGGTGATGCGATCCTAGCCTACCCTGACTACAGCCAACCGTTCCTGATGTATACAGATGCCAGCAACGAGGGACTGGGCGCTGTCTTAAGTCAGAAGCAGAATGGCCAAGAGAAGGTGATCGCATAAACAAGCAAGAAGCTCCGCCCGACTGAGAGGAACCCAGAGAACTATAGCAGCTTTAAGTTGGAGTTCCTGGCCTTGGTCTGGGCCATCACTGAAAGATTTAAGCACTACCTGGCCTCCAGTAAGTTCATTGCCTTCACTGATAACAATCCCTTGACCCATCTTGAAACAGCTAAGTTGGGAGCACTGGAACAACGATGGATGGCTCGGCTGTCAAATTACCAATTTACAATTAAATACCGGGCGGGCCGCAAGAACGCCAATGCCGATGCTCTGTCTAGGATGCCTCACCAGTCAGACACAGAAGAAGAAGTGGATGACCTGGAAGAGATAGAGTTACCTGCCTTTCACCGGAATGGGATGATCCACGAGCAACGAGCCTCCAGGAGGCAGCGTGGAAAGACGCTAAACCCCCTGCCTCACCACAGCTGGAAGGAGACCCAGGACAGCGACCCGGTTGTCAGCCGCATCAATGAGCTGATAACCCAAGAGGGTGCCTCCCTGGAGAAGGAAGCGTCTCTGCAAGCAAAGCAGCTGTGGAACGAGAGAAGCCAGCTGTTTATCTACCGTGAGAAGCTGTGCCGGAGGTACGTTAATCCAAGAACCCATGAGATGGTATGGCAGATAGTGGTCCCGAAGACAGACATCCAGATGGTATTAGAAGCTTACCACGATCAGGCAGGGCACTTTGACTAGAAAAAGCTAGAGACCCTGCTGAAGTGTCGATTCTACTGGGTAGGAATGCGCAGCTCCATTGAGAGGTGGTGCCGAGACTGTGGAACCTGTGGCCTTAGAAGAAAAGACTACAGCAGCCAGAAGGCACCCCTGCAAACCATCAAGACGACTCGACCCCTGGAGATCGTGGCCCTGGACCATGTTAAGCTGTCCCCCAGCAGGTCAGGGTACTCTTATGCTTTGACCATGGTGGATCACTACTCACGTTTCCTGGTGGTCGCCCCCGTCAAAGACCTGACGGCAGAGACAGCAGCAAAAACGTTCCAAGCGTACTTCTGTAGACCCCATGGTTACCCTGAGCAGGTGCTGATGGACCAAGGCCCGGCCTTTGAGGCTGAGTTGTTTAAGGAGTTCTGCCATTTGTATGGTTGTAAGAAGATAAGAACTACACCGTATCACCCACAAACCAACGGTCTCTGCGAAAAGATGAACAACATCATCATCGACCTGCTAAAGACCATACCACTTGAGGAGAGAAATCAGTGGCCAGACCTACTACCTGACCTAGTAGATCTGTATAATCATATACCAGTAAGTTCCACCAATTGCACTCCGGCATATCTCATGCGGGCAAGGCCAGGAAAGCTGCCCATGGATCTGGAGCTTGGTGTTGATGAGCCTGAAGATGATATGACCACTGAGGACTGAGACACGACCAGACAAGAGCAGTACAGAAGAGTACAAGCCTGTATCGAGGACAGTCTCACTCGGGTGAGAGAAAAGCAGGAGAGTCAATACAACAAAAACGCACCCGCAGAACCCTTCACCCCTGGTGAAACAGTATTGAAAAGAAAAAGACGCAATCACAAACTTGAGAAAGACCCCTACACTGTGTTACCGTCAAGATTTGACAATAAGAAGACTTGCAAAATCAGTCGAGATGGAGGAAAAACATCTACAACAGTGTCCAGGGACCACCTAAAGTTGTGTCCAGAATTACTGAAACCCCAAGAAGAAGTGCCTCTCACAATCCCGGAAGAACCCAAAGAGGAAATGATCCACACTGACCTAGGAGATTTCCCGGCGGATTGGCCTCAAATAGGAGCAATAATCATCCCAGTACTCCAATTCTATGAACAGCCAGAAAACCCTCCACAGCAAGTTGAACCTGTAAGTGCTGCAAAAGAGCCAGCTGAAGAAGTGTCCCCGGATGAAGGATCCCCAGCGGGAGCGGAGCAAGAGGGCCCAGCCAATAGTGAACTTGCCAGTCCAAGAGAGAGGTTAAGGCAGTTTTATAACATGGTCGCCTGTAGAACTGGTAGAGTAACTGAAAGTACAGACACTGACACCCCACAGACCACCGCACTACGCAAATCAACACGTAGCACGAGAGGTAAACCCCCTGTGAGGTACACTCAGTAAATAGAAAAATTTCTGAAAGTGTAGATAGTTACCCCTGGGGTATTGTTTATTAAATTATAATGTACTGAATTAATTGTGTATTTTCGTGCATGTTTTTATCAATTTGTGCTTTACCTCATTAATTCTTTTGTGCATACCTAAGAACTTCGTGGCTGAGGACTGTGTGCAGCTCAAAAACTGCTTTTGTATATAATTGCGCTCCCTGGAGTGCCCCTTTTAGGTGACCTCAGAAGAAAAACCCGTCGGAGTGGCTCTATTGGAGGTCCAATTCGGGATCTTCAAGCCCTACAGCCACCCCAGGGCCTACGTTGAGGGTTTAGGACAGGTCCCTCAAAAACCACCAAGTACTCTACCTTGTGAGATGGACATCCTGTATGGGAACCTCACCATAGGAGACTTAAATTCTGAGGACACTCTGTATTTGTTATTGTTATGCAACATTTAAGCTTGGTGCCTCCCATAAAGGGAAGATTGTTCTTATTGTTCTTGCATTGTTCATGTTTCCTATTATTGTTGTTATAAAATGTACTTCAGCCCGGGAGTGCTGAGCTTAACTAGGGGGGAATGTGACGCCCAGCTGCGCTTGGTATCACAGATCCTAGAAGGGTGTATTGATGGATTCCTCCACAAGAGGCCCCCATAACCATTCACACATCTCCACCTTCCACCTCAGACCACCAGAGGGAGCCCGTTAGGGATAGATAAATAGGGAAGGTGGAGCCAGGCAGCAGTTAGTCTGTTGAGAGAGTTCCTGCAGTAAAGAAGCCTGAGAGAGGTCAGTCTGCAGTGGAATATAGTCCAGATTCAGTGTAGCTCAGAGAAGTGAGCTTTAGGTGTGCCGGCGCCATAAGATCGGTGAAGTGTGGCAAGCTGCCGTTAGTGTGAGTAGCCTAGTGAGGGCCCGAGTAGGCCGAAGGCGAGTGGAGAGTTAGTACATAGGGGGCAGAGGAGCTTAACTAGCTCACCCCGAAGTATTTACCGGACACCAGGCCCGAAGTTTACCGGGATCTCTATGACCCAGTAAGATATAACTGGAATCCCTGGAGAACTACAAGTCCCAGGATCGCTAAAGCGCTGATACGTAACAGAGCCAGGAGACACATAGGCCCGCAGCTAAGGTGCGTGTACTCCAAGAAAAGGCCCTACCACATGGTCAGCCAGCGCAGGACAGAGACAAAGTTAGGCCTAGCTCCAGGCAGGTCAGAAACTTACTACGCAGAGGCAAGAGACAGGAGGCCCAAAACACGCTCATTGGGGAGGATCCTGATATGCACCCTTCACCCTACAGCGCTCCGGGACGTGCCTGAATTTCCATCAGTAAAAGGTACTGAAGTGACTATCGTGTCTGTCCCTGTTCTTGCTCTGACCCGGCTGGGTCTCGTCTGTACTGCATACCCCGTCATACACTGCCCTGAGGCCTAGCTTCACCTGTGGGGAGCTATACCATCGAGCTGCCTTATCATCGGCCTCAGTGGACTGCGCAGCGCTGGTGATCCTCACCAGAAGTCACAGGTGGCGTCACGAACTCTTTCTTAAAATTAACAAATATCCACCCTTTTAAAGAGAGACCCCAGGGTATGGGCCCGGGAGCCGACCACCGCGACATTCCTAAGGCTAAAGGCCCGGGCACCGAGTCATCCCCATCCCCCTGGGCTGGTCAGCACTTGGATGCAAAAATCGGATGTCTGCATGAGCACTTATTGAAGGATCTATGTAACCAAAGATACTCCCTGGAGACCAAGTCCTCGAAACCAAAGTACAAAAGGGGATTCCTTCTAAATGCATTTATCTCCTATTCTAAAGATGATGCCAATGATTGTAAAGGATCCTAAAGCTGGGACCCCACTGACTCCAAGAAGAAGTAACCTCAAGTCTCCCAAGTGAATGGAGCCATTGTCACTCACGTGCACTAATACTCCATTGACAATGGGGATTTTAGCCCCTTATTGACTAGTCAATTTTTCAGGGGCAGGGAGTTGCGTTTTTGTACAAGAGCCATATTTTTTTATTTTTCCATATATGAGCTTGTTTCTTTTTGTGGGATGAGTTTATAGTTTTTAATGACTCCATTCATTTTTCTATATAATGTACTGAGAATGAGATAAAATAATCCAAGTGGGGTAAAATGGTGAAAAAAATGCAATTCTGTCATTGTTTTTCGGGTTCGATTTTAACGGTGTTCATGGTAAGATAAAAATTACCTGAAGATATGATCCTCCTGTGTAAGGTAAAGCCGATACTAAATTTGTATTATTTTTTATTATTATTACTTTCGTGTTTAAAAAATTCAGGAATTTGTAGAAAAACTGTAGTTGTGTCGTTATTTCCAAGAACTTTTTTAATTTTTAATTGAAAGAGCTTGTCTTTTAATTGAAAAGAGCTGACATTTTTATTGATACCATTTTGATTGCTGTTCATTGTATTTTTTGCAAGAAATGAATTTTTGGCGTTTTGATTTTTTGTTTTTCTCTTTAAGCCATGTACCTTATTGGTTAATTGAGTTGAAATTTTCATAGATCGGACTTTTACAGGAGAAGCGATACTAAATATGCTTCTTTATGTATTTAGTTTGACCATGCGGTGGTCTGCGCTGGATCTAGAGGGGTGAGACAAGGTGAGTATAGCACATTTTTTCATTTTTACAAAATCCAACCCCTTTAACTCATTTTGGACCAATCAAATCTGTGAATAGTAGTAGGACACTTAGTGAATGAAATTAAAGGGTTTATCCGAGACTATTTTTTTTTTACTATAGGTCTAAGAACTAACAGGCAGGTAGTTGCCTGATGCCAATCTAAACCAGCACAGAACAGTCACAGACTGCTCCTTCCGTTGACATCAGATCGACAAAGCAGCGGCTTCTCTTCAGCTCTGTTCTGTTGAAAGGGTGTGACTGCTGATGTCATGCTGATTCACAGCCGGCTCCCTGCTGTCTAATTGGGAGAGCCAGCTGTCAATCAGTATGACGTTGGCAGTCAATACCCTGTCAACAGAGCAGAGCTGAAGAGACGCCGCTGCTCTGTTGACAGTGAGCACCTGAATCGCCGGTAGGAGCTGGTGGTAGCCATGATCGAGCTGCCACTTCATAATGCCTTGGCACGTTACTGGAAAAGATAGGTCCTGGCGGGGTGCTGGTAATGTGAGGGTCTTGCACTCGTGCAGGCCGCTCTTAGCCGATGGTATTGGCTGGCCAGGGCCACAAATTCCACATATAAATAAAGGAGACTTCCATTCAAACATGGGGACTTAACTGAACTTGATAAGGGTTATGTTCAAGGGATAGCAGGTACACAGTCCTAAGCACGTTTGCATCACAATCAGAAGCATTTTCACACACATCATTTCCTTCCTTCTATTATAGTCTACTCCAGGGCCGGTGAACCACAAGGTTTCGTCCTAGTTCGCACAACCCAGCACCTAGGCCACAGTCCTGATCAGCGAGTTTCTCTCTTCTCACTCAGTGGTTCCGCGTTCTATTACTATAGACACCTTGGATCTACTGCTCGCGACTCCCACTAGTCCAACGCTCTCAGTCCTCTTTAGGTCCATTACCTTCAGCCCTAGCAATCTCTCAGGTTTCTTGTGGCACGTTGTCCTATCAGAGACCAATTTAAGGTGGAAGGCCAGTCTGTCTCATCAGTAATTCCCTTCAGAACCTCACTATCCCTGTCTGTACGTCTCTTTATTCTGTGGATCATCCCTTGGCAGCACTGCACACTTATTACTTTTTCAAACTCTAACCAGGAAACACAGGCCTTTCCCTATCACTAAGCTATGGGCTAGTCTGAACACGTAACTACTTCTAACTCTGCTGTCTGTTGCTGGGCAGATGTAACCTTTCACTTACAGTCTAAGTAAACCCTACACCATCTATCTTTATCATGCATTACACACTATCCATTATGATAACTTACATTATCACATCCTATCTTATACATTACCAACATTATCTATAACACTGCTGTACACTATGGATTACATTATACTATCAATACTTATCACACTATATATATATATATATATATATATATATATATATATATCACAATATATGTAACAGACGAATAACACTTATATTCACATAACGTGATTGGTGTCTTCAGGGACAGGAACGCGACAGTCATTGTCCCCACCTCTTACATAAACTCTTTAATTATGTTTCATATTTAACAATGAGACATTTTGTAGACCACAATGGAAAAAAAAGGCAGATACATAAAAGTCTAGAGATCAATCCATAAAAAACTAGTAAAGATAGATATAAACAGAGGTGTAACTTGAGGCTCCTAGACCCCCTATCTATCATGTTCCATTTATAATACTGGTGTCTTTTGATGTTGTGGAGGGGATTTGTGGACTCGTTAGGCTGTAAATTGGAAGATCTTCAGCCGGTGGTCATGTCAAGAATTTACTAAGAGATTCATTCTCTTTGAAAACCATCTGTAACTAGAACACAGCCTATTACATCTTGGCATTTACTTGGTGACCACTAAACAGTCATCCATGGAACCAAATTCTGCATGCCATGTAGAAATAGCACCCGGCTTTTAGATATGCCAGGAGGGCTCAATTGATACACTGGACAAGATTGAATACATTGCATCAAGTCTATGAGCCAGGAAGGCGCTCAAAAATGGACCACCTCTCTGATTGTGATAGTAAGTAAGAATGGTTATTGGTTCTTTGTGGCCGATTCACCCACTGGCTCATGTCCATTACAGTATGTAGATGTTACAAAACACAGAAAATGTACAGAAACCTAAAAATATCCCAACAATTCTTCCGATAATCTTCTCCTTTTCCTTGATCCTATTTTGACCCATGTTACAATTAAAACTTATAAATATACTAGATGGTGGCCCGATTCTAACACATCGGGTATTCTAGAATATGTATGCGGCCGACCGGGCGCAATCAGCACAACGTTGTTTAAATTTGGCGCCAAAATCGCTGATTGGTTGCGGCCGGCAACTGCGACCAATCAGCAAAACGGTGTTTAAATTTGGCGCCAATATAGCTGATTGGTCGTGGCCGGCAACTGCGATGAATCAGCAGAGGGGTGTTTAAATTTGGCGCCAATATCGCTGATTGGTCGCGGCCGGCGACCGCGACCAATCAGCAGAGGGGTGTTTAAATTTGGCGCCAATAATGTTGATTGGTCGAGGCCGCCGGCTGCGACCAATCAGCACAGCGGTGTTTAAATTTGGCGCCAATGTCGCTGATTGGTCGCGGTCGGCCGGCGGCCGCGACCAGTCAGCAGAGCGTTGTTTAAATTTGGCGCCAAAATCACTGATTGGTCGCGTCCGGCGGCTGCAACCAATCAGCGTCGTATTAGCGAGGACCGGGGAGCGGCGCTGCCTGTGCGGGTACTTCCGCTGCGAGCAGCTGGGAGATGAGCGGCTGCTCGCAGCAGAAGCATCCTGACCGGCGGCGCCGCTCCCCGGTCCTCTATTCACACTTGACGTCAGGAGATCAGCGGTCCTAGCCGCTGATCTCCCGACGTTAGCCGCATGGAGGTCAGCGGCGCCGCCGGTGGGGGTAGTTCTGCTGCTAGCGCCGCTCATCTCCCGGCTGCATCGCCGCTGACCTCCGTCCGGCAGATGAGCCGCTAACGGCCGCCATCTTTTTTCTGAAATCAAGCGTCGCTGATTGGCTGCGGCCGGACCAATGAGCGACGCGGGATTTCCTGGACAGACAGCGGCCGGACCAATGAGCGACGCGGGATTTCCTGGACAGACAGACAGACAGAAAGACAGACAGACAGAAAGACAGACAGACAGACGGGATAAGACAATTATATATATAGATACACTGTGTGCCGAATTATTAGGCAAATGCGTATTTTGATCACATGATACTTTTTATATATGTTGTCCTGCTCCAAGCTGCATAGGCTTGAGAGCCAACTACCAATTAAGTAAATCTGGTGATGTGCATCTCTGTAATGAGGAGGGGTGTTGACTAATGACATCAACACTCTATATAAGGTGTGCTTAATTATTACGCAACTTCCTTTCCTTTGGCAAAATGGGTCAGAAGAGAGATTTGACGGGCTCTGAAAAGTCCAAAATTGTGAGATGTCTTGCAGAGGGATGCAGCAGTCTTGAAAATTCTAAACTTTTGAAGCGTGATCACCGAACAATCAAGTGTTTCATGGCAAATAACCAACAGGGTCGCAAAAAGCGTGTTGGCCAAAAAAGGCGCAAAATAACTGCCCATGAATTGAGGAAAATCAAGCGTGAAGCTGCCAAGATGCCATTCGCCACCAGTTTTGCCATATTTCAGAGCTGCAACGTTACTGGAACATCAAAAAGCACAAGGTGTGCGATACTCAGGGACATGGCCAAGGTAAGGAAGGCTGAAAAACGACCACCTTTGAACAAGAAACATAAGATAAAACGTCAAGAATGGGCCAAGAAATATCTTAAGACTGATTTTTCAAAGGTTTTATGGACTGATGAAATGAGAGTGACTCTTGATGGGCCAGATGGATGGGCCAGAGGCTGGATCAGTAAAGGGCAGAGAGCTCCACTCCGACTCAGACGCCAGCAAGGTGGAGGTGGGTACTGGTATGGTCTAGTATCATCAAAGATGAACTTGTGGGACCTTTTCGGGTTGAGGATAGTGTGAAGTTCAACTCCCAGACATACTGCCAGTTTCTGGAAGACAACTTCTTCAAGCAGTGGTACAGGAAGAAGTCGGTATCGTTCAAGAAAAACATGATTTTCATGCAGGACAATGCTCCATCACATGCATCCAACTACTCCACAGCGGAGCTGACCAGTAAAGGTCTAAAAGAAGAAAAAATAATGGCATGGCCCCCTTGTTCACCTGATCTGAAACCCATAGAGAACCTGTGGTCCATCATAAAATGTGAGATCTACAGGGAGGGAAAACAGTACACCTCTGGGAACAGTGTCTGGGAGGCTGTGGTGGCTGCTGCACGCAATGTTGATGGAAAACAGATCAAGCAACTGACAGAATCTATGGATGGAAGGCTGTTGAGTGTCATCATAAAGAAAGGTGGCTATATTCATCACTAATTTTTTGTTTTTTGTTTTTGCATGTCAGAAATGTTTATTTCTAAATTTTGTGCACTGATATTGGTTTACCTGGTGAAAATAAACAAGTGAGATGGGATTATATTTGGTTTTTATTAAGTTGCCTAATAATTTTGCACAGTAATAGTTACCTGCACAAACAGATATCCCCCTAAGATAGCCAAATCTAAAAAAAAAAAACACTCCAACTTCCAAAAATATTAAGCTTGGATATTTATGAGTAAATAAGATAAGATAAGATATACTTTATATATCGGGAGGAAATTGCAGTATCACAGCAGCAGAACATAGATCTCGAACATGACACATATGATAACATAACATTTGAAATGCTTTAGACATTGCTTTTCAGACATTTGTTAAACACCCCCATAGCTGTTGGAACAAACGATCTCCTGTATTTTTCCTTTTTACACCTTAGTTGTATTAGGCGATTGCTGAATGTGCTCTTCTGTTTCGCAAACAGTTCATAAAGCGGGTGTGTGTTGTTGCCCATTATAGCTCTGCACTTCTTCTTAATCCTATCCTCTACCACCTCTTCAAAAGTCCCAAGCTGTAGGCCCACCGTCGCGCTAGCCTTCTTGATAAGTTTGTTGAGCTTGTTGGCGTCAGCAACACTAATAGAACACTAAAAAGAAAAGGTAAAATTCGGTGCTACAAGCGATAAATCCTTTTATTCCAAAAATTAAAAATCACATGTTCCTAGGAGGGTAACAACTGGACGCGTTTCGAGGACACAGCCCCTTATTCGTCAGTATACAAATGAATTAAAAAAACAACACATTTATAATAAAAACTGTGACCACCCCTAAACATGTGTGATAAATTAGTATACACATTAGGATATTAACTCCTACTTAGACAAGATTTGCGTGCAACAAATTCTCATAGAATATTCAGACATAGACTTAGGAGAAAGACAAAAGAAAAAAAAAAAAAAAAACTTTTTTTGTAATAAATTTGCCATATAAATGCACAAAACAGAACATGCATATAATATTACTAGATGGTGGCCCGATTCTAAACCATCGGGTATTCTAGAATATGTATGCGGCCGACCGGGCGCAATCAGCAGAGCGGTATTTAAATTTGGCGCCCATATCGCAGATTGGTCACGGCCGGCGGTCGTGACTAATCAGCAGAGCGGGGTTTAAATTTGGCGCCAATAATGCTGATTGGTCGCGGCCAGCGAACGCGACCAATCAGCAGAGCGGGGTTTAAATTTGGCGGCAATAATGCTGATTGGTTGCGGCCGGCGGTCGAGACCAATCAGCAGAGCGTTATTTAAATTTGGCGCCAATAATGGTGATTGGTCACGGCCGCGACTAATCAGCAGATGCTGGTTATTCGCGACCGGTAACCGCGACCAATGAGCAGAGCGGTGTTTAAATATGGCGCTAATATCGCTGATTGGTCGCGGCCGGCCACCACGACCAATCAGCGAAGCGGTGTTTAAATTTTGCGCCAATATCGCCGATTGGTCACGGCCGGTGGTTGCGACTAATCAGCAGAGCGAGGTTTAAATTTGGCGCCAATACTGCTGATTGGTCGCAGTCGGCGACCGCGAGCAATCAGCAGAGCGTTGTTTAAATTTGTCACCAAAATTGCTGATTGGTCGCGGTGGCCAGCCGCGACCAATCAGCAGAGCGGAGTTTACATTTGGAGCCAAAATCGCTGATTGGTCGCGCTCGGCGGTCGCGACCAATCAGCAGAGCGGGGTTTAAATTTTGCGCCAATACTGCTGATTGTTCGCGGCCGGCGACCGCGACCAATCAGCAGAGCGTTGTTTAAATTTGGCACCAAAATCGCTGATTGGTTGCGGCCGGCGGTCGCGACCAATCAGCACAGTGGTGTTTAAATTTAGCGCCAATTTCGCTGATTGGTCGCGGCCGGCCACCGCGACCAATCAGCAGAACGGCATTTAGATTTGCCGCCCATCTCGCTGATTGGTCGCGGCCGGCCACCGCGACCAATCAGCAGAGCGGCGTTTAAATTTGCCACCCATCTCGCTGATTGGTCGCGGCCGGCCGGCCACCGCGACCAATCAGCAGAGCGGCGTTTAAATTTGCCGCCCATCTCGCTGATTGGTCGCGGTTTGCCGGCCACCGCGACCAATCAGCAGAACGGCATTTAGATTTGCCGCCCATCTCGCTGATTGGTCGCGGCCGGCCACCGCGACCAATCAGCAGAGCGGCGTTTAAATTTGCCACCCATCTCGCTGATTGGTCGCGGCCGGCCGGCCACCGTGACCAATCAGCAGAGCGGCGTTTAAATTTGCCGCCCATCTCGCTGATTGGTCGCGGTCTGCCGGCCACCGCGACCAATCAGCAGAACGGCATTTAGATTTGCCGCCCATCTCGCTGATTGGTCGCGGCCGGCCACCGCGACCAATCAGCAGAGCGGCGTTTAAATTTGCCACCCATCTCGCTGATTGGTCGCGGCCGGCCGGCCACCGCGACCAATCAGCAGAGCGGCGTTTAAATTTGCCGCCCATCTCGCTGATTGGTCGCGGTCTGCCGGCCACCGCGACCAATCAGCAGAGCGGCGTTTAAATTTGCCGCCCATCTCGCTGATTGGTCGTGGCCGGCCACAGTGACCAATCAGCGTCGTATTAGTGTGGGCCCGGGAGCGGCGCTGCTTGTGCGGCTCCGTATTAGCGAGGACCGGGGAGCAGCGCTGCCTGTGCGGCTCCTTCTGGTGCGAGAAGCGGTGAGATGAGCGGCTGCTCGCAGCAGAAGCATCCCGACCGGCGGCGCCGCTCCCCGGTCCTCCGTTCACACTTGCTGTCGGGAGATCAGCGGGCAAAGCCGCTGATCTTCCGACGTTAGCCGCATGGAGGTCAGCGGCGCCGGTCGGGGTAGTTGTGCTGCTAGCGCCGCTCATCTCCCCGCTGCATCGCCGCTGACCTCCGTCCGCCAGATGAGCCGCTAACGGCCGCCATCTTTTTTCAGAAATCCCGCGGCGCTGATTGGCCGCTGCCGGACCAATGAGCGACACGGGATTTCCAGGACAGACAGACAGACAGACAGAAAGACAGACAGACAGATAGATGGGATAAGACAATTATATAGTAGATAAATGCAAGTATATATATATAATTCAATAAAAAAGCATTAAATCTGATCTATAATTCATAACTTGCGGTATCCGTGCATTTAACTTCAATATCCACAATTTTTCTTTGTTATGGAGTATTTTCTCCCAATTACCGCCACGATGGGGACGTGGTACTCTCTCTATGCCTCTAATATTTAATGTACTTATGTTGCCCGCATGTACCTCCCTGAAATGTTTGGAGAGACCTGATAACCTGATGGATTTTGAGGCAGGATTTGCTCCTGTAATATGCTCTGATATTCTTGCCTTAAGGGCTCTGGTAGTATGGCCTATATAATATTTTGAACAGCTGGCACAAGTTGCCATATAGACAACATGGGAGGTGTTACAATTTATATAAGACTCTATGTCATATTTTCTACCTGTATGTAAATCAGAGAAACTTGAACCCATAGCGACATGTTTGCACATACAGCATCTATTTTCACCACACTTTATACATGCCGACATATTTCAGCCAGGTGGGACTTTGTACTTTATTATCCAAAAATACGGTGGGTGACAACATATTGCGTAGATCCTGACCTTTCCTTGAAACCACCCTACAGCCTGCTTCCAATATATTAGACAATTTGTCATCCTGATATAATATGGGTAAATTCTTGAGAAAAATTTGTTTAATGTTGTAAAAATGATCACTATATGGCGTAGAGAAAGTTAATGAAGATTTCGCCTTATTAGAACTATGTTTTACTGATTGTGTCAACAAACCTTCTCTATCTTTAGATGTAGCTATAGATACAGCCCTATCGATCATCCATTTTTCATATCCCCTAGATTTTAGTCTCGCTGACATGGTTTTAGTTTCCTCCTCAAAACCCTCTTGTTCACTGCAATTGCGTCTCGCTCTAATAAACTCACCCACTGGTAAATTTTTTAGAACATGTTTTGGGTGGCTGCTTTCAGCTCTCAAGAGAGAATTGCTGCTAAGGGGCTTGCGGTAAAGTTTAGAGGCAATTTTCCCTGTACTCACACAACCAGTCAATACGACATCCAAAAACGGAGTTGACTCCTTGTGAATCTCCATAGTGAATTTCAAATTGTAGTTGTTATCCTCCAGATAATTTAGAAATTCTGCAACAGGTGGTGCGGGAGACCCCCCGATGACGGACCCCATATGAGGATCATGTCATCTGGAGGGATCACCAGGTATGATAAAAGATACAAAGCATCTAATGCTGGCCATTAATCATATGTCTTGGCATGAGGACTACCATTGGATAACCAATCGCTGCATGCAAACCTTCCCCTTTCTGTCCCTGGCATTTAGCCCTGGCTAGGGAAGGAAGGGGGGTGAGTGCTAGCCGAGCCCCACTGACCACTAAAAACAACAAGGGGGAACAAACAAGGGAAGATAGCTTAGCTTTTAGTCGACTTCAGAGAGATGAACACCCGTCCTCATAGCTCCAGAGAGGATGAAGTAATGCACTTGCTCAAAGCCTTCACAAAGTGTAATGTGAGTATCGCCGGCACCTCCCTTAAGTAGACAGCAGGTATTTATACACCCAGGCCAGGGTGTTAATTAGCCAGAGGAAGGTAGCCGCTAGGTCCTAGAGTGACTGCCTCTAGGAAGGTGTCTGTAATGCCAAACGTAAAGATCTCCTGCAACCAACTGCAGGGTGACTGTCTGTCACTTCTGACACACCTGTGACAGTCTGGCTGTAAGACAACTTGCTACAGCAGAAGCCTTCCCCCTCTGCGCTGTCTGCAGTGGGAGACAGGAGGAGGACAAAAGATCCTGAAGATGAGTCATCAAAGCTTTTAAGACAGAAAAACTGGTGTAAAAGCATTGAATAGTAGCACATTTTTCCACAGAAGGGCTTTCACACCTGCTTGAATCAGTGGAAATGGGCAGGGCTTGTAAAGAGCCACAGTGGGATGGGCATGGTCATGACCACCTGCGAATCAAAATTAATTAAAAATGGCATTGTTTTCTTCACCAAAGATGCTACTCCAGTCTCTGACTGATGTAGCATTTTTGGCGCGGTGCACGGAGGAGCATGTCACTGAGAACATGCACCGAGTTAGTAAGTTCAGCACATCCCACACCAGGGAGCCATTCTATCCCAATCTTAAAGGGGTTGTCTGACCTTAGGCTACAAGTCTGCAGTCACTCTACAGTACAGACCAAAAGTTTGGACACACCTTCTCATTTAAAGATTTTTCTGAATTTTCTTGACTATGAAAATTGTACATTCACACTGAAGGCATCAAAACTATGAATTAACACATGTGGAATTATATACTTAACAAAAAAGTGTGAAACAACTGAAAATATGTCTTATATTCTAGGTTCTTCAAAGTAGCCACCTTTTTCTTTGATGACTGCTTTGCACACTCTTGGCATTCTCTTGATGAGCTTCAAGAGGTAGTCACCGGAAATGGTTTTCACTTCACAGGTGTGCCTTGTCAGGTTTAATAAGTGGGATTTCTTGCCTTATAAATGGGGTTGGGACCATCAGTTGTGTTGTGCAGAAGTCTGGTGGATACACAGCTGATAGTCCTACTGAATAGACTGTTAGAATTTGTATTATGGCAAGAAAAAAGCAGCTAAGTAAAGAAAAACGAGTGGCCATCATTACTTTAAGAAATGAAGGTCAGTCAGTCCGAAAAATTGGGCAAACTTTGAAAGTGTCCCCAAGTGCAGTTGCAAAAACCATCAAGCGCTACAAAGAAATTGGCTCACATGAAGACCGCCCCAGGAAAGGAAGACCAAGAGTCACCTCTGCTTCTGAGGATAAGTTTATCCGAGTCAACAGCCTCAGAAATCGCAGGTTAACAGCAGCTCAGATTAGAGACCAGGTCAATGCCACACAGAGTTCAAGCAGCAGACACATCTCTTCAACAACTGTTAAGAGGAGACTTTGTGCAGCAGGCCTTCAAGGTAAAATAAGGGTGTGTAAGGGCTATTTGACCAAGAGGGATAGTGATGGGGTGCTACACCTGGCCTCCACAGTCACCAGACCTGAACTCAATCGAGATGGTTTGGGGTGAGCTGGACCGCAGAGTGAAGGCAAAAGGGCCAACAAGTGCTAAGCATCTCTAGGAACTTCTTCAAGTTTGTTGGAAGACCATTTCCGGTGACTACCTCGTGGAGCTCATCAAGAGAATGCCAAGAGTGTGCAAAGCAGTCATCAAAGCAAAAGGTGGCTACTTTGAAGAACCTAGAATATAAGACATATTTTCAGTTGTTTCACACTTTTTTGTTAAGTATATAATTCCACATGTGTTAATTCATAGTTTTGATGCCTTCAGTGTGAATGTACAATTTTCATAGTCATGAAAATACAGAAAAATCTTTAAATGAGAAGGTGTGTCCAAACTTTTGGTCTGTACTGTATGTGACTGCAGACTTGTGAATCCTCACGTCACATGCACTGTGTGCTGTGAGGATCCTCTGGTGATGGCACTAGGAGCGGGCGGTCATATAACCACAAGTATGCGATTTGCACACTCCCAGCCACATTGCAACTAGACGTGTCCAGCCTCGCTCAATTCACTTGTAATGAGCGAGGCTGCGCCCATCTAGTCGGCACGTGACCGTGACTCGCCCAGGGGGATATATGGGGGGAGACTCGGTACCCGGGCCTTTACCTTCTTTGTAGGATATCACGGCAGTCGGCTCCCGGGCCCGTCCTCTGGTTCACTCTTTAAAAGGGGTTTTGTTAACAGTTTGTCTCGTGACGCCACCTGTGGTTTCTGGTAATGGTTACCAGCGCTGCTGCAGACCTCCGGGGGATGATGAGATGGCAGCTGGGATGTTTCTGCTCCCCACAGGCGGGTCTGGACCCCCGGGGCAGGGTTGATGAAAGGGATGCAGGTGAGAGATGGCCCGGTCGGGTCAGGGGGAATGACGGACATGCTCACAGGGGGATTCGCTTCAGTACCTTTACTGGTGTAACGACAGGTATTGTCCAGGGTACTTGCTAGGAAGGTTGCACTTCAGGACTCTCCCCAGTGAGCTGGTATAAGGCCTCCTGATCCGTGTTTTCCTCTCTCTAAGCTTCTAGCCAGCCTGGAACTTGGCCTAGCTTCTATGTTGTGTTGCTTTCTCACCTGACCGCTTGGTAGTAGGACTTTTCCTTGGCAACCACTATCCCTGGACGCCGGGGCCTTCGTGGTTCCTAGTCCTGTTATTGATGGTAGCTTCAGGATGACCAGGGGTCTGGAAGCCTCCTGGTATGCCGGTTGACCCTGCTGGGTGTAGAGAACCCTGCAGGTGCGGACCCGGTGTCCGGATTGTGTCTTGGGGTGAGCTTCAGATGCTCCTCTGCCCCCTCAACTCCTCTCTCCTCTCTCCTTGCCTCGGCCACACTCGGGGCCCTCAGTACAGCAGCAGACGTACTGCGTCTTCACTGCTCTCCGTGTCAGCACACTCTCTCTCAGACTGCGAGACTCTCTGACTGCCTAACTCCACCCTCCAGTGTTTATATATCCCTAACAGGGCTCCCTCTGGTGGTATGAGGTGGAAGGGTGGAGGTGTTTGTTTGTATTGAGGGCCTCTTGTGGAGAAGTCTGTCCATGTACCCTTTTGGGTCCTGTGGTACCTGTAGTAGCAGGGTGCCACAACCGCATGTATGCAAATTACGTTCTTGTGGTTACGCGACTGCCACTCCCGGCACAGGAGAATCATCACAGCACGCAGTGTACGCGATGTGAGGAATCACAAATCTGAAAATTGGACCTAGTATGTGTGGGAGATGCGGCCATTTGAATATGTGAGTGGCAGCAATCTTTGTAAAAAATATATATTGGTGCTCGGGGGCTTAGTGGTTAGCACTATTGTGCTGGGGTCCTGGGTTGAAATCCCCCCCAAGGACAACATCTGCAAGGAGTTTGTATGTTCTCCTCGTGTTTGCGTGGGTTTCCTACAGGTTCTCCAGTTTCCTCCCCCTCTCCAAAGACATACTGATAGGGAATGTAGATTGTGAGCCCCAATGGGAACAGTGATCATAATGTCTGTAAAGCGCTGTGGAATATGATGGCGCTACAGTGGGTATGAAAAGTATTCAGACTCCTTTAAATTTTTCACTCTTTGTTTCATTGCAGCCATTTGGTCAATTCTAAAAAGTTCATTTTTTTCTCATTAAAGTACACTCTGCACCCCATCTTGACTGAAAAAAAACAGAAATGTAGAAATTTTTGCAAATTTATTAAAAAAGAAAAACTGAAATATCACATGGTCATAAGTATTCAGACCCTTTGCTCAGTATTGAGTAGAAGCCCCCTTTTCAGCTAGTACAGCCATGAGTCTTCTTGGGAATGATGCAACAAGTTTTTCACACCTGGATTTGGGGATCCTCTGCCATTCTCCCTTGCAGATGCTCTCCAGTTCTGTCAGGTTGGATGGTGAACGTTAGTGGACAGCCATTTTCAGATCTCTCCAGAGATGCTCGATTGGGTTTAGGCCAGGGCTCTGGCTGGGCCAGTCAAGAATGGTCACAGAGTTGTTCTGAAGCCACCCCTTTGTTATTTTAGCTGTGTGCTTAGGGTCATTGTCTTGTTGGAAGGTGAACCTTTGGCCAAGTCTGAGGTCCAGAGCACTCTGGAAGAGGTGTTCATCCAGGATATCTCTGTACTTGGCCACATTCATGTTTCCTCCAATTGCAACCAGTCGTCCTGTCCCTGCAGTTGAAAAACACCCCCATAGCATGATGCTGCCACCACCATGTTTCACTGTTGGGATTGTATTGGGCAGGTGATGACCAGTGCCTGGTTTTCTCCATACATACCGCTTAGAATTATCACAAAAAAAGTTCTATCTTCGTCTCATCAGACCAGAGAATCTTATTTCTCATAGTCTGGGAGTCCTTCATGTGTTTTTGAGCAAACTCTATGCGGGCTTTTGTAGCACCCCGAGGACTCGGCTGCTACAGGGGTATTGCACCTCGAACCAGAGGTGTGATATTCCACTCCCGGGTAAGGATGGAGTGTGGACCAGGGCTCGGTAGGCTGCATGCACCACACACACCCCATTTCCGAGGAACAGACCAACGGTGCTCCCACTAGACAGAGTGCAGGCACGACAGCTTCTGTTCCTGGCTGGAGTGGGGAGGGGGAGGAAAACCCAGTGGTGTAGGAGCAGATAGGGGTGGGTTTCTGGGCATAGGTAGGAGCCCATTGGTTGCTTGTCACCTGGGCTCACACATAGAGGGAGGTATATAAGGTGGGCACCATCTTAGATCAGGTTTCAGTTCAGTGGAGACAGTCTGAGGAGAAGACAGGAAGCAGAGCCCCTGCATGGGCTCTGCTCTGCAGGCCGGCCTTGTCAGGAGGCTGGAGCCAGAGAGAGAGAGAGAGAGAGAAGAAGGAACAGAAAGGAAAGTAAGAAAGGAAGTGGAACAGAGGAGAAAGGAAGCAAGGAACATAGAGAAAGGCCCAGAGACACGAAGGCAGAAGGAACCCCATATGCCCAGAGGAGATACTGGGTGAAGGGTTGGCAGAATAGGGTACCGGAACCCAAATTGGTGGAGGCGACTAATCCTCAGCCAAAACCGGAGGTTGTGACCACATCTTGGTGCGACCCCTCACTACATCCACCAGAAAGGCATACCGCATAGGGTCAGGGAAACCGGGAGAGGTTTCGCCAACAGAAGGCCCGAGGAAGCTGGACAAAGGTGGGTCACTGGTGGGGACGGCCAGTAGAAAGGAAGAGAGGGGAGCTCTGAGCCACGCTCTGGAATTGCCTGGGAGTTGACCGAGTCCCTCACCTGGTGGACGCAGCACGGCTTGGGCAGTCATCGCCTGCAGCATTGACCTGAATAGCAACCGTGAGTAAAGCTTTGGAAACTGCAATTACAAGTCTCTGTGATTCCTTGCCGCTCCTGCACCATTAACACTGGGACACTCACACCATCACTACCACCATCTTCCACCTTAGCTGCCCTGAGGCAATACTTCTCCCGTGGGGAGTCATCCCATACTCGGCTGCGCAAACAACATCAGCCTCAGCGGTCTGCAGCGCAGCGGTGGTCCCCACTGACCGCAATCCACGGGTGGCGTAGTCGGACACTTATTCCAATACAAATAGACTGCCACTGGTTTGACCACCCTGGGCACGGACCGGGTCACCGCCACGGAGAACTACAACCCCCAGCGATCCGGCTCCGGGTATTCCCCCTGCACAGCAGCAGCAGCAGCACAGGCCCAGGGGGCGAGTCACTTTCATACGTCTTGCACTGAGGAGAGGCTTCCATCGGGCCACTCTGCCATAAAGGCCTGACTGATGAAGGGCTGCAGTGATAGTTGACTTTGTGGAACTTTCTCCCATCTCCCTACTGCATCTCTGGAGCTCAGCCACAGTGATCTTGGGGTTCTTCTTTAGCTCTCTCAGCAAGGCTCTTCTCCCACGATTGTTCAGTTTGGCTGGATAGCCAGGTCTAAGAAGACTTCTGGTGGTCCCAAACTTCTTCCATTAAAGGATTATGGAGGCCATTGTGCTCTTAGGAACCTTGAGTAATGCAGAAATTCTTTAGTAACCTTGGCCAGATCTGTGCCTTGCAACAATTGTGTCTCTGAGCTCCTTGGGCAGTTCCTTTGAGCTCATGATTCTCATTTGGTCTGACATGCACTGTGAGCTGTGAGATCTTATATAGACAGGTGTGTGCCTTTCCAAATCAAGTCCTATCAGTTTAATTAAACACAACTGGACTCCAATTAAGGAGTAGAACCATCTAAAGGAGGATCACAATGAAATGGACAGCATGTGACTTAAATATGAGTGTCTGAGCAAAGGGTCTGAATACTTATGACCATGTGATATTTCAGTTTTTCTTTTTTAATAAATTTGCAAAAATTTCTACATTTCTGTTTTTTTCAGTCAAGATGGGGTGCAGAGTGTACTTTAATGAGAAAAAAAATGAACTTTTTAGAATTGACCAAATGGCTGCAATGAAACAAAGAGTGAAAAATTTAAAGGGGTCTGAATACTTTCTGTACCCACTGTATATAAGCAAGGAAAATAAATTAAGGCAATGGAATGTAAATGTCAACCTGTTCGGTAGTTATAGTGAACTACATCACCTCAATAATATGGGACTTTGTGGATGTGTTACTGTACATTCCACAATCTGGGTGCAACTCAGGAAAAAAAGCGGGAAAAGGAATTTGTTTATTTTTATGGTGGAGGAAATGGACAAAGCTTACAGTGAAATTTGAGAAATTCTGTTTTTCTTGGGAGATATGATGAGAAATGGGAATTGAAATAAAATGAGAAAAAGGTGTGTAAGTGAACATGAGAGGAAACACTAGAGCAGCTGTAACGTTAAGGTCACTGACAGAATGTATTTATTATGTGACCCTATGAAATATTTTGGGCAATTTAAAGTTATAAAGTTCTAATTATTCTTTTATTATGTGACTATGAACTGACATAGATAGTACGGACAAAATTATTGGGACACACGTTTTAATCATTGATTTTAGGTTGCTCATTCAGCCCCACTGCCCAGTGTATACCATCCGGCCCCTCGCCCCCAGTGTATACCATCCAGCCCCTCGCATTTAGTGTATACCATACAGCTCCTCGCCCCCAGTGTATACCATCCGGCCCCTCGCCCCCCAGTGTATACCATCCGGCCCCTCACCCCCAGTGTATAACATCCGGCCTCTCACCCCCAGTGTATAACATCCGGCCACCCCCCCAGTGTATACCATCCAACCCCTCGCCCCCAGTGTATAATATCTGGCCACCCCCCAGTGTATACCATCCGGCCCCTCGCCCCCAGTGTATACCATCCAGCCCCTCGCATTTAGTGTATACCATACAGCTCCTCGCCCCCAGTGTATATGACGCGCCCCCTGGGACATATTCCTTTTTGAGGGGAATACCCGGCACCGGATCAGATGGGGTGTTGTAGTCTCCGAGCGGCTGTGACCCGGTCCCGTGCCCAGGGCGTCAAGCTATGTGTTATGTGGCAGTCCTTACTGATGTTATTAGAGTTCTTTTTGTGTCGACTACGCCACCCGTTGTAATGCGGTCACTGTGGCCGCCGCTGCAGCAGGGTCCGCTGAGGCTGATGGTGGATGTGCAGCTTGGTGGGATAACCCCCAACGGGAGGGGTATAGCCTCAGAGGGGACAGGCGCAGAGGATGGGGGTTGTGGTGGTGCAGCATAGATGATAAAGGAAGACAGAGTCGGGTTGTGCAGTTAAGGGTTTTACTCACTGCTGATGTTCCTGGTCACTCTAGCTCCAAGTGACCACCCGAGCCGTGCTGCGTCCACCAGGTCCTGGATCCGGCCAACCCCCAAACAAGTCCGGAGCGTGGCCCTGAGCTCCCCCTCTGTCCTTTCTTCAGCCGTCCCCACCAGTGATTCACCTAAGTCCAGCTCCCTCGGGCCTTCTGTTGGGCAACCTTTGGCCTTAGGTTCCCTGACCCTTCCTGTGGTGTGCCTTCAGGGTGAATGTAGTGGGTGACCGTGACAGACACTGCCCACGGTCTCCGGTCTCTGGCTGGGGAATGTCTTTACCCCCACCAGCTTGGGTTCCGGTACCCTCTTGCTGACTCCTCACCCGGTGCTCTAATTTGGGTTCTTGGGTCCCTTCTTTGTCTCCCTCTGGGTCTTTCTTCACTCCACTCTCTCTCTTCAGGGCCTCTCTTTCTTTCAGCTGCTCCTCTGCCAGCTTCCGCTCCTCCTCTCCTGCTGACTTGTCCTCTGCACTGACTGACTCTCTGCGTCTGACAGGCTCCTCTGCGTCTGACCCTGATCCTAGTTGGTGCCCTCCTTATATATCCCTCTATGTGTGAGCTCAGGTGACCAGCACCCAATGAGCTCCTATCACTACCCAGACTGCTCCCCCTATCTGCCCCTACACTACATGGGATGTTCCTCCCCCCTCCCACTCCAGCCAGGAACAGGCTCGGTCGCACCTGCACATTTCTAAGTGGGAGTGCCGTCGGCCTGCTCCCCGGAAATGGGATGTATGTAGTGCATGCAGTCTATCTGAGCTCAGTTCCACACTCCATCCTTACCTGGGAGTGGAATATCACACCTCTGGGTTGAGGTGCAATACCCCTGTAGCAGCCGAATCCTCAGGGTGCTACATTCCCCCCTGGTAAATCACAGCACGTCCTCGGGCTGTAAAGACATAAAACACCATAACATACAAAATTTTTTTTTTTTTTTTTTTCATATAAACATATAAAACATATAAAACATTATATAAAACAGTAGATATATTTATATAAATAACATTCTCGTCGTCTCTTTCTTTCTTCCTCCTCTGGTCACCGTGCAACTCGTGACCAGGTAAAGTGCGACCGAAAAGCAGTTTCTCATAAAACCAGTAGGGGGCGCCTTAGAAAGCGCAACTATGTACAGGGGAGTTTGGCCGTTCTCAGTCCCCGGCCAAGTAAAGGGATGGCTGCTCACAGTCCTCAGCCTGGTTTGGGTAGGGGACACACGGGTTAAACTGTTCACTGGTCCCTACGGGGACTAAACTTTAAAGCAGCCACGGTTACTTGGGTACCCCGACAGGTAACTATATACAGTCCTTTGTACTATCTCAGTCATAGTACCTTCTAGCCTTGAACCCGTCCGGGTCTTCTGGCTCCTCCTCCCTACACCGCAACTCCTCCTCTGTCAGGCGATGCACGTGGAGGG
Organism: Phyllobates terribilis; assembly: GCF_046119375.1. Classification (NCBI taxonomy): domain Eukaryota; kingdom Metazoa; phylum Chordata; class Amphibia; order Anura; family Dendrobatidae; genus Phyllobates; species Phyllobates terribilis. The sequence goes on along the minus strand of NW_027362770.1, from coordinate 132,751,452 downwards.
CGTAAGGTCCCTTGGCACACTTGTGCCGGGTGAACGTTACCTCGTCACCGACGTAGAGGTCACGGCCTTTGTGACCCTCTGGCAGGTGGGACTCGACATCCCGTCGGGTAACGAAGACGTCACCCATGGTGTTCCGGTCCTTTATGAAGCCCCACCCATGCTGCGCATTAAACTTTATTACCGTCCCGATGGTACGGGGACGATCTGCTGCATAGGGGTCCCTTCTGGTCCGACTCTTTTGCTCCGCGCTGCGGGTCCGGGCCCATTGCTCTCTGACCCGCCTCTCCTCCCGTTCTCTCTTAAACTCGGCCAGCTGTTGACGGCAACACTCTGTGCGTTCAGCTGCAGCTGCCCGAGTCTCTCCGGTGAACCCCATCAAATCTTCTCCCGTGGGGTCCCACACGAATTGGGCTTCTTCTAGTGGAGGCGAGACCCGAGTCACGGGCTTTGGAGCCGGGATCAGGGGCTCACACAGGGGACCTAACTTCTTTTGTCGCTCCAGTTCCAAGAATTCTTCGGGCCAGATGAAGGGCCGCCCGTCCGGCCACGCTAGCTGGCTGAAGGGGTCCTCTCCCAGATTTGGCACCCTTGATGTTACGGGTGCGGGCGCGATGGTGGGGGCGCCCAGGTTGCCCAGGCCTTGCGGCCAGGCCTGGGGCATCTGGAAGGTAAATGGAACTGTTAACACGGCGGCACCCTGGGCCACCTGGCCTTGCGACCAGGCCGGAGGCTCCGCGGAGGTAGATGGCTCTGCTGGGGATGCGGCGCCCGGAAACGCTAGGCCTTGCGACCAGGCCGGAGGCTTCCCTTCCTTCGCCACGCTCCGGGTCACGACGCGTGACGTCACTGGGGTCGCGACGGCGGCTTCCGGTCGGGGCCTAGTCGGTGGCGGTGTCATGGCGGTCTCGGGTACGGCAGGGGGACTTTCGGGCTCTGCGACGGGGAGCTGGGGCAGGTAAGTGGTCTTCCGGTATGGGGTATAGGCATCCCCCTTACCTGCTGCCATGCGTCTCGCTCCCTCTTCTGCGCCGTCTCCGGCCTTGGGTCCTCCCGCGTCATCCGCATAGGTAGTCGGTGTCTTCTTCCAAGGGAGCGGGTTCCGTGGACGGATTCCAGCTTGCTGGGCCATCTCCCGACCCCACTCCGCCAGGATCTCCCTCTGCACTCGGGCCATCCTTCCCGCGAGGCCCTCCAGGGCACTCCGCGCGCACTCCCGATCTCGGGGAAGCTGCGCCAGGATCTCCGCTAAGCCTAGCGGGGTTGTTGACTCTAGCAGGCTCCTGACCATCGGGTCGGTGCTGCTCTGCTCTTCTCTTTCTTCCTTTTGCAGGCTCCTGGCCAGCGGGCCGGTGCTGCACTGCTGCCGCTCCATTCCCGGGTCTACTTTTTCTCTCCTCGACTCCGGGTGCTCTTGCTCTGGACACCTCGCCTCCGGGTGCGCTCGTTCTAGACTGCTCCAAGCGACACCCATCTTTGCTCTTCTCTTTCGTCTCCTCCCACTTCGAGGGCGGTCCCGGGGCAACTCGGTGACTGTCAGCTCCAGGGGTAGTTCTTTCACGCTGACTGACACCTCCAGCATCACAGTCTCTGTTGGTGGGGGCGGTTTCCACTTTTGGCGCCATTTTCTGTCCCGGCCCACGATGGGAGGTGGCCTCTTGCCCTCCTTTGGCACGCCCATAATGGCGTCCGCTGCTCTTCCAAGGCGGGAAATCTGCGGTTTTGGCGGGAATCGCTTCCCAGTGGCGGGAAACTCTGCAGATGGCGGGAACAAGTTGGAAATGGCGGACAATCGGCGGGAAACGACTGGTGATGGAGTCCGATGGCGTGGACCCTCCGGAACCGGCGGGAGACTTCTTTCTGAGGTAAACTTGCACTTTTCTTCAGGCACGCAGTACCCGGGTGTTGCGGGCACGTAATCCTGCCGACTACGCCAAAGTTGACGCGCCCCCTGGGACATATTCCTTTTTGAGGGGAATACCCGGCACCGGATCAGATGGGGTGTTGTAGTCTCCGAGCGGCTGTGACCCGGTCCCGTGCCCAGGGCGTCAAGCTATGTGTTATGTGGCAGTCCTTACTGATGTTATTAGAGTTCTTTTTGTGTCGACTACGCCACCCGTTGTAATGCGGTCACTGTGGCCGCCGCTGCAGCAGGGTCCGCTGAGGCTGATGGTGGATGTGCAGCTTGGTGGGATAACCCCCAACGGGAGGGGTATAGCCTCAGAGGGGACAGGCGCAGAGGATGGGGGTTGTGGTGGTGCAGCATAGATGATAAAGGAAGACAGAGTCGGGTTGTGCAGTTAAGGGTTTTACTCACTGCTGATGTTCCTGGTCACTCTAGCTCCAAGTGACCACCCGAGCCGTGCTGCGTCCACCAGGTCCTGGATCCGGCCAACCCCCAAACAAGTCCGGAGCGTGGCCCTGAGCTCCCCCTCTGTCCTTTCTTCAGCCGTCCCCACCAGTGATTCACCTAAGTCCAGCTCCCTCGGGCCTTCTGTTGGGCAACCTTTGGCCTTAGGTTCCCTGACCCTTCCTGTGGTGTGCCTTCAGGGTGAATGTAGTGGGTGACCGTGACAGACACTGCCCACGGTCTCCGGTCTCTGGCTGGGGAATGTCTTTACCCCCACCAGCTTGGGTTCCGGTACCCTCTTGCTGACTCCTCACCCGGTGCTCTAATTTGGGTTCTTGGGTCCCTTCTTTGTCTCCCTCTGGGTCTTTCTTCACTCCACTCTCTCTCTTCAGGGCCTCTCTTTCTTTCAGCTGCTCCTCTGCCAGCTTCCGCTCCTCCTCTCCTGCTGACTTGTCCTCTGCACTGACTGACTCTCTGCGTCTGACAGGCTCCTCTGCGTCTGACCCTGATCCTAGTTGGTGCCCTCCTTATATATCCCTCTATGTGTGAGCTCAGGTGACCAGTGACGCGCCCCCTGGGACATATTCCTTTTTGAGGGGAATACCCGGCACCGGATCAGATGGGGGGTTGTAGTCTCCGAGCGGCTGTGACCCGGCCCCGTGCCCAGGGCGTCAAGCTCAGTGTTATGTGGCAGCTTTACAGATGTTACTAAAGTTCTTTTGTGTCGACTACGCCACCCGTTGTGATGCGGTCACTGTGGCCGCCGCTGCAGCAGGGTCCGCTGAGGCTGATGGTGGATGCGCAGCTTGGTGGGATAACCCCCAACGGGAGGGGTATAGCCTCAGAGGGGACAGGCGCAGAGGATGGGGGTTGTGGTGGTGCGGTGCAGCCGGCAATGAAGACAGACTCGGGTTGTGCAGTTAAGGGTGTTTACTTACTGCAGATGTTGTACTGGTCACTCCAGCTGCTAGTGACCACCCGAGCCGTGCTGCGTCCACCAGGTCCTGGATCCAGCCAACCCCCAAACAAGTCCGGAGCGTGGCCCTGAGCTCTCCCTCTGTCCTTTCTTCAGCCGTCCCCACCAGTGATTCACCTAGGTCCAGCTCCCTCGGGCCTTCTGTTGGGACACCCTTGGCCCTGGGTTCCCTGACCCTTCATGCGGTGTGCCTTCGGGGTGAATATGGTGGGTGACCGTGGCAAACGCTGCCCACGATCTCCGGTCTCTGGCTAGGGATTGTTTTTGCCCCCACCAGCTTGGGTTCCGGTACCCTGATGCTGACTCCTCACCCGGTGCTCTAATTTGGGTTCTTGGGTCCCTTCAGTCTTCCCCCTCTGGGTCTTTCTCTGCTCCACTCTCTCTCTCTCCAGGGCTGCTGTTTCCTTCTCTCTCCTCTCCAACTCACTTTCTGCGTCTGAACTTGTCCTCTGCAGCTGACTGACCCTGATCTAAGTTGGTGCCCTCCTTATATATCCCTCTATGTGTGAGCTCAGGTGACCAGCACCCAATGAGCTCCTATCACTACCCAGACTGCTCCCCCTATCTGCCCCTACACTACATGGGATGTACCACCCCCCTCCCACTCCAGCCAGGAACAGGCTCGGTTGTACCTGCACATTTCTAAGTGGGAGTACCGTCGGCCTGCTCCTCTGAAATGGGATGTATGTAGTGCATGCAGTCTATCTGAGCTCAGTTCCACACTCCATCCTTACCCGGGAGTGGAATATCACACCTCTGGGTTGAGGTGCAATACCCCTGTAGCAGCCGAATCCTCAGGGTGCTACATTCCCCCCTGGTAAATCACAGCACGTCCTCGGGCTGTAAAGACATAAAACACCAAAACATACAATTTTTTTCATATAAACATATAAAACATATAAAACATTATATATATAAAACTTTTTTATATAAACATTCTCGTAGACTTCTCTTGTCTCTGGTTCCTCCTCCGGACACTGTGCAACGTGTGTCCGGGAAAAGTGCGACAGTCTCTTAGAAAAACTGGTTTTCTATAAAACCGGTAGGGGGCGCTTTAGGAAGCGCAACTATATACAGGGAATATGACCGCTCTCAGTCCTCGGCCAGGTAGAGGGAAGGGAATGGCTGCTCACAGTCCTCAGCCTGTAGGATGAAGGGGTTAACGGGTAAACAGTTCACTGGTCCCAACGGGGACTATTTTAGCAGCAACGGTTCACTGTGCCCCGACGGGCAACTATATACAGTCTCTACTCCCGTCCTCAACGACGGCTCCCTCCTGCTTTTTCTTGGTTACCTTTGGCTCTAGTTTCAGACCCGTCCGGGTCCGTATGCTGGGCGAACAGGTCTTCTCCCAGATGCGGCACTCTTGGTATTGCGGGCGCGGGCGCGGTGGTGGTGGCGCCCGGGTTGCCCAGGCCTTGCGGCCAGGCCTGGGGCACCTGGAAGGTGAAGGGCACCGTTAGGACGGCGGCGCCCTGGGCTACCTGGCCTTGCGGCCAGGCCGGAGGCTCCGCGGAGGTAGGGGGCGCTGTTGGTGGTGCGGCGCCCGGGGGTACTAGGCCTTGCGACCAGGCTGGTGGTAATTCCTGCTTTGTCACGCTCCGGGTCGAGGCGCGTGACGTCACAGGGGTCGCTGCGGCGGCTTCCGGTCGGGGCCTAGTCCATGGCGGTGACATGGCGGCTACGGGCACAGCAGGGGGACTTTCGGGCTCTGCGACGGGGAGCTGGGGCAGGTGGGCGGTTTCTCGGCTTGGGGTATAGGCGTCCCCTTTACCTGCCTCCATGCGTTCGGCTCCCTCCTCGGCGCCGTCTCCGGCCTTGGGTCCTCCCGCGCCATCCTCAGAGGCGGTCTGCTTCCTCTTCCAGGGTAGCGTGCTCCGTTGACTGGTCTCTGCTTGCTGGGCCATCTCCCGGCTCCACTCCGCCAGTATCTCACGCTGTACCCGGGCCATCCTCCTTGCGAGGCCCTCCAGGGCAGTTTGTGCACACTCCCGGTCTCGGGGGAGCTGCGCTAAGATCTCCGCTAGACCTAGCGGGGTTGTGGACTCTAGCAGGCTCCTGACCATCGGGTCGGTGCTGCTCTGCTCTTCTTCCGGCAGGCTCCTGGCCAGCGGGCCGGTGCTGCTCTGCCCTCCTTCCTCGGTCTCTAGCAGACTCCTGGCCAGCGGGCCGGTGCTGTTCTGCTTTCTCTCCATCTCCGGGTAAGCTCCTCCGCTACTCCTCGTTAGACTTCTTGCCTCCGGGTGCGCTCGCTCCAGACTCCTCCAAGCGGCACCCATCTTTTCTCTTCTCTTTCGTCTCCTCCCACCTCGAGGGCGGTCCCGGGGCAACTCGGTGACTGTCAGCTCCAGGGGTAGTTCTTTCACGCTGACAGACACCTCCAACATCACAGTCTCTGTTGGTGGGGGCGGTTTCCACTTTTGGCGCCATTTTCTGTCCCGGCCCACGATGGGAGGTGGCCTCTTGCCCTCCTTTGGCACGCCCATAATGGCGTCCGCTGCTCTTCCAAGGCGGGAAATCTGCGGTTTTGGCGGGAAGCGTCGCCCAGTGGCGGGAAACTCTGCAGATGGCGGGAACAAGTTGGAAATGGCGGACAATCGGCGGGAAACGACTGGTGATGGAGTCCGATGGCGGGGACCCTCCGGAACCGGCAGGAGACTTCTTTCTGAGGTAAACTTGCACTTTTCTTCAGGCACGCAGTACCCGGGTGTTGCGGGCACGCAATCCTGCCGACTACGCCAAAGTTGACGCGCCCCCTGGGACATATTCCTTTTTGAGGGGAATACCCGGCACCGGATCAGATGGGGGGTTGTAGTCTCCGAGCGGCTGTGACCCGGCCCCGTGCCCAGGGCGTCAAGCTCAGTGTTATGTGGCAGCTTTACAGATGTTACTAAAGTTCTTTTGTGTCGACTACGCCACCCGTTGTGATGCGGTCACTGTGGCCGCCGCTGCAGCAGGGTCCGCTGAGGCTGATGGTGGATGCGCAGCTTGGTGGGATAACCCCCAACGGGAGGGGTATAGCCTCAGAGGGGACAGGCGCAGAGGATGGGGGTTGTGGTGGTGCGGTGCAGCCGGCAATGAAGACAGACTCGGGTTGTGCAGTTAAGGGTGTTTACTTACTGCAGATGTTGTACTGGTCACTCCAGCTGCTAGTGACCACCCGAGCCGTGCTGCGTCCACCAGGTCCTGGATCCAGCCAACCCCCAAACAAGTCCGGAGCGTGGCCCTGAGCTCTCCCTCTGTCCTTTCTTCAGCCGTCCCCACCAGTGATTCACCTAGGTCCAGCTCCCTCGGGCCTTCTGTTGGGACACCCTTGGCCCTGGGTTCCCTGACCCTTCATGCGGTGTGCCTTCGGGGTGAATATGGTGGGTGACCGTGGCAAACGCTGCCCACGATCTCCGGTCTCTGGCTAGGGATTGTTTTTGCCCCCACCAGCTTGGGTTCCGGTACCCTGATGCTGACTCCTCACCCGGTGCTCTAATTTGGGTTCTTGGGTCCCTTCAGTCTTCCCCCTCTGGGTCTTTCTCTGCTCCACTCTCTCTCTCTCCAGGGCTGCTGTTTCCTTCTCTCTCCTCTCCAACTCACTTTCTGCGTCTGAACTTGTCCTCTGCAGCTGACTGACCCTGATCTAAGTTGGTGCCCTCCTTATATATCCCTCTATGTGTGAGCTCAGGTGACCAGCACCCAATGAGCTCCTATCACTACCCAGACTGCTCCCCCTATCTGCCCCTACACTACATGGGATGTACCACCCCCCTCCCACTCCAGCCAGGAACAGGCTCGGTTGTACCTGCACATTTCTAAGTGGGAGTACCGTCGGCCTGCTCCTCTGAAATGGGATGTATGTAGTGCATGCAGTCTATCTGAGCTCAGTTCCACACTCCATCCTTACCCGGGAGTGGAATATCACACCTCTGGGTTGAGGTGCAATACCCCTGTAGCAGCCGAATCCTCAGGGTGCTACACCAGCACCCAATGAGCTCCTATCACTACCCAGACTGCTCCCCCTATCTGCCCCTACACTACATGGGATGTTCCTCCCCCCTCCCACTCCAGCCAGGAACAGGCTCGGTCGCACCTGCACATTTCTAAGTGGGAGTGCCGTCGGCCTGCTCCCCGGAAATGGGATGTATGTAGTGCATGCAGTCTATCTGAGCTCAGTTCCACACTCCATCCTTACCTGGGAGTGGAATATCACACCTCTGGGTTGAGGTGCAATACCCCTGTAGCAGCCGAATCCTCAGGGTGCTACATATACCATCCAGCCCCTCGCCCCCAGTGTATACCATCCAGCCCCTCGCATTTAGTGTATACCATACAGCTCCTCGCCCCCAGTGTATACCATCCAGCCCCTCGCATTTAGTGTATACCATACAGCTCCTCGCCCCCAGTGTATACCATCCGGCCCCTCGCCCCCCAGTGTATACCATCCGGCCCCTCACCCCCAGTGTATAACATCCGGCCTCTCACCCCCAGTGTATAACATCCGGCCACTCCCCCAGTGTATACCATCCGACCCCTCGCCCCCAGTGTATAATATCCGGCCACCCCCCAGTGTATACCATCCAGCCCCACGCCCCCCAGTGTATATCATCCAGCCCCCCTCGCCCCCAGTGTATACGGTCTGGCACTTCGCCCCCAGTGTATACCATCCGACTCCCCCGTCCCCAGTGTATACCATCCGGCCCTCAGTGTATACCATCTGGCCCCTCGCCCTCAGTGTATACTATCCTGTCCCTCACCCCCCTGGTGTATAACATCCAAACATCCAGCCCCTCGCCTGCCATCTGCCTTTACTAACATGTGACACAATGGCTGGTGGTAAAGAGCTCACTGATACCAGCGCGGTCCTGTATAGGAGCCACCGGTGTTACAACTCAGTTCATAACATTTTTCCTTCCTAAATCTTCCCCCATCACCTGTGAGTGATATTATTGAGAAGTGGAAGGAACCGCAGCAACTCAGGCACAAAGTGGAGACCCTGTAACGTTATGGAGCGGGGGGCCGAGTGCTGAGAAGCAGAGAGCAGAAAAGTCACCACCGCTCTACCGATTCCATAACTGCAGAGTCCAGACCTCTTCTGGTATTATCATAAGCGCAAATACGGCGCCCCTCTGGGAGCTTCATGGCCGAGCAGCTGCATGCAGCCTTACATCACCAAGCACAATGCCAAATGTTGGATGTAGAGGTGTAAAGCTGCCACCACTGAACTTTGGCGCAGTGGAAACATTTTCTGTGGAGTGATAGATCATGTTTCTCTATCTGGCATCTGACAGACGAGTTTGAGGGTTAACTTTTGTCTTGGATTCCCGCTGTTAAGCTAAAGTGGGGCTCCTTGCTATTTAAGATCCTGTATGTCTGTTCCCCATTGCCAGTTGTTTTGTTTAGCTACACCTGGTCCACATCCTTGCTCTATTGCTGATCAACTCGTTTTCTGACATTGGCTTGTATTTTGACCAACCATTTGTTTTAAGATTTTGTCCTCTTCTTGACATCTTGGTAATGAACCTGTGTGATAACACTTCTTGCCACCACCCTGCTCCACCGGTCAGCAGTCTACTCTCTAATTCCGACCCAGGAGCCCCTGTGTAAGTCTAGGAGTTTAAAGGAGGAGGTCAGGGAAACCCCTGGGATTTGGTAGATGGAGTAGCTTGTGCAAAACCTGTTTGTGGTAGCCTTATTAAAGAAGCACTCCCATCAAAATTTTTATCGTCTAAATATATTGCAGTCATCATATTATACAGCGCTATGTACTTAAAATTGCTCATTTTGTGCTTCTACCCAGCTAATTATTCTCTTTTCCATTAGATCTATGACATCACATGATTAAAAACAGACTAGCTGAGTCCTTCTAAGCTCTATGTAGAAACAGGAGGTAAATTTTCCCTTTATGAATCATAAGTCACTGCAAAAGTCCCTGGCAGAGGGAGGAGGGAGCAGCTGGGTCAGGAGTTGAATAGGGGAATGATAAATGCTGGGAAAAGAGACTTCCTGTTTCTACATAGAGCAGAGAAAAGAGAAGAATTAGCTTGGTAGAAAGGCAAAATTAGCAATTGTAAGTACACAGTGCTGTATAATATGATGTGTAAGGGGGTTGGTACTCACTCAGCCGCTTTCAAAGTAATCACAACAAAACAAGCAAAACAGTCCATACAGTGCTGCAGATTTGCCCACTACCTGTCAGTATCCTGTAGCAGAGACACGCTGAAGGTCTCCACACTTCCAGCCACATACACTGAATGAGACACTCGGTCTCCATTTTATACACACACCCTGGGGGTGGGGATATGTGAGCAGCCAATCACACCTGTCTCTTATGACTGCTCGTAAAAACCGACCTGATATGCCAAAAAAATCCTCTCAGCACTATGTGTGCTGGAACATGTTTTCCCGGTTTTACATCACTGAAGCTGCCAACCTCAGCGATATGTATCTCCCGTCAAGGTCATGTCCGGCAGCCATCTTACATACCCCCCCTCTGCCCAAAGCCGCACCTTCCGCTAATAAACAGTGGACCCTCGACAATGCGTCAGTCTTTGCATGCAGTTTCCCGCGCCTGTGCTCTACACGGAAGCTAAAATCCAGAAGGGATAGGAACCACCTGATCAGTCGAGCATTGTTCCCTTTCTTTTCGCTCATCCACCTTAGTGGGGCATGGTCTGACACCAGCCTGAACTTCCTGCCTAAGAGGTAGTACCTTAGGGTGTCCAAGGCCCACTTGATGGCCAAACATTCCTTCTCCACTATGGAGTAATTTTTCTCACAGGATGTCAGCTTCCGGCTTAAATACATTATGGGATGCTCTTCCCCATTCACCTCTTGTGATAGGACAGCACCCAGTCCAACATCTGACGCGTCCATTTGGACCACAAACTCCTTTGAGAAATCCGGAGCCACCAGGACTGGCTGTTTACATAGAGCCTGCTTTAGTTCCTGGAAAGTTATCTCCGTCTCCGCTTCTGGAGACCACTTAGCCATAGCCGACTTTGTCCCTTTAAGGAGGTCTGTCAAAGGGGCGGCTACCATGGCGAAGTTGGGGATGAACCGGCGGTAGTAGCCCACGATGCCCAGGAACGCTCTGACCTGTTTTTTTGAGAGAGGTTGTGGCAAACCCTGGATCGCGTCAATTTTATTTATTTGGGGCTTGATCACTGCTCTGCCCACGACATAGCCCAAATACTTCCTCCACGCCCATGGTACATTTCTTCGGGTTGATGGAAAACCCCGCCTTCCATAGAGCATTGAATATTGCCTGGACTTTGTTCAGATGTCTTCCCCAATCCTGGCTGTAGATCACGATATCATCCAGGTAAGCCGCTGCATACTTCTTGTGGGGAGCTAGGATCTGGTCCATGGCTCTCTGGAAGGTAGCTGGAGCTCCGTGCAACCCAAACTGCATCTTGGTGTACTGGAAACACCCATCTGGAGTTGAAAAGGCTGTCTTCTCCTTGGCATCTTGGGCAATAGGAATTTGCCAATACCCTTTTGTGAGGTCAAGGGTGGTGATGTACCTGGCCGGCCCTAGCCTTTCAATTAGTTCATCTACCCTGGGCATTGGGTATGAATCAAACTTATAGACATCATTCAGTTTCCTATAGTCTTTGCAAAACCGCCATTTTCCATTTGGTTTCGGCACCAAGACTATGGGACTGGACTAGCCACTCTTGGATTCTTCAATTACTCCCAGACTTAGCATACGCTTCTGACGCGCCCCTGGGCCTGCTGTGTCGCGCAGCGTCTCGCGCACGGGGCTTACCCGGAACCGGATCAGATGAGGGTTGTAGTCTCCGAGTGGCGGGGACCCGGTCCGTGCACAGGGAGTCAAACTCAGTGTGTGGCAGTCTTGATAGATGTTATTTGAGTGTCGACTACGCCACCCGTTGATTTGCAGCTATGGAGCTGCCGCTGCAGGGCAGACCGCTGAGGCCGGTGTAGAATTGTGCAGCGAGATAGTATAACCCCCAACGGGAGGGGTATGGCCTCAGGGCAGCCGACGTGGAAGATGGGGGTAGCAGAAACCACTCAGAGACGGTGCGGTGTAATTCAGGGTCTTTAACAACGATAGACCCTCCCGGAGTACTTGCTAGCGAACGGGGCCTGGTCAGTCCTTGAGCAGATGGGATCTCCCCTGGCCAGGCGGAGTTGTAGGCCTCCCAAACTGACTGTACTCTTCTGGCTACCTTGCTAGAAGCGGATATAAGTAGCCCACGTCCCTGAGTGTACCGTGTGGTGCTCACCCGTATGGCCGGTGACTCGGGGCCTTCTAATGGCTTCCGCTCCACGATGGCGGTGCTGGTCCCACGCGTGTGACCGTGCCTTCGGGTTTCTGGGCCTGAGGACCTGAAATCCCCTGCCGGTCGGCTTCTGCTGCTGGGTAAGTGTTAGTCCCCACAGCCTCGGACGCCGGGTCCGGTAAGAAAGCTTCTCAGTCAGGGCGAGCTCTGCAGCTGCCAGCCCCTGACTTGTAGTAGTATTGCTCCCACTGAGCTTCTGCTGTTTCTTCCTATGACTGTTTCTCGTCTCTACTTCTTCTCTACTCCCTAACCCTGCCTCAGCCCTAGGTTTTTATAGGGGAAGTCCTTCCCCTCCCAAGACTGGGCAGGAGGTGTGGCATGCACAGGATCCCTGACCAAAGGACCTCCCACCTGCTCTCAGACATAACACTACATTACTGTGGAAACCAGACCCCTGGGGTGCCACATTCCCCCCTAGTGAAATTTAGTACTCCGAGACTAAACATATTTTAGAAAAACATAACAAGATAAAAACAATAATAATACAATAAGAAAAACATATAAAGATGGTTACGGCATGTCCGTAACCGGGTGCAGTCTTTGAAGAAAAGCAAGGTGTCCATTTCACCAAAACAGGGAGACGTAACCAGGTAGGGGTTTGTCCTACCCCGAGTCCTTAACAGTCTTTAGTCCGTCCTGGGTTACGCTCCAACTATGTACAAGGATTCCCGGTAAATCCACCAAGGACTCCTATAAATAACTAGAAACACAAAATTATACACAAGCAACAATACACAGGTAAACATAAATAAAACAATTTATACACTTCAAATCCTCCACCGTGCGGGTAACTGGCCTCTAGTGGCCCTAGTGGACCTACGGAGCTGACTGCCTAGCCCTGAACTACAGGGTGTAGGAGCTGTCAAGGGTAAACTGGGCAGCTGTCTACCGGCTCTTTGGCTCACTAGGGATATGGCAGGCTCACTGCAAGCAGAGGGTTGATCCTCCTGGTCTGCAGGTGTGGGGTCTTCTGCCTCCTGGACCGGCTGTTCTTCCAGCTCTACCTGTTGCTCCGTAGGTGCTTGGGATGCTGGTTGGAGGAAGGTGAGTACGGGTACCACAACTGCACCATTGACTTGAGTCCAAGACCGAGGGAAGTCCCCGAGCACAGTACTAACCATATCTTCCCTTTCCTCTACGGGTCGATGGTCTTCTTGTTCCTCTTCAGGGTTCCTCAGTTGTTCGGGACACTTCTTCAGGTGGTCCCGGGATACAATAGCTGTGGTTTCCCCTCCGTCTTTACTGATGGTACAAACCTTCGGGTTCTCGTGGCTTGAGGGCAGTACGGTGTACGGGTCCTTTTCCCACTGGTCGTCCAACTTGTGGAGCCGTCTCTTCCTCTTCAAGACCTGCTCTCCGGGTACCAGGGGAACAGCGGGAGCATACTGGTTGTAAGTTTTCTCTTGTCTTTCCCTAGCCTGACAGAGACTTCGCTCCACGCTCTCCTGTACTCTCCGGTACTGCTGCTGCCTCTCCGTGTCCCAGTCTGTTTCTGGTGAAGTGTCCTCGGGTGTCAGGACTCCCATTTCCAGGTCAACAGGTAACTTACCAGGTCTTGCCCTCATTAGGTAAGCCGGGGTACAGTTGGTGGAACCTACCGGGATGTGGTTGTATAGGTCCACCAGATCGGGCAACTTCTCAGGCCACAGACTGCGTTCTTCCAGGGGCAACGTTTTTAAAAGATCCATTACCACCTGGTTCATTTTCTCACAAAGTCCATTAGTTTGCGGATGGTAGGGTGTCGTCCTTATCTTCCGGCAGCCATACAGATTGCAGAATTCCTGGAAGACCTCCGCTTCAAAGGCAGGTCCCTGGTCCGTCAGCACTTGGTCCGGGTACCCGTGTGGACGGCAAAAGTGCTGCTGGAAGGCTCTAGCTGCTGTTTGAGCCGTTAAGTCCTTGACGGGGACGACAACCAAGAACCGGGAGTAATGATCCACGATGGTTAACGCGTAGACGTAGCCACTTCTGCTTGGGGTCAGTTTTACATGATCCAAGGCTACCAGTTCCAACGGTTGCCGGGTGACGATGGACTGCAGGGGAGTCTTCTGGCTGGCACGGTCCTTCCTTCTCAGGTTGCACGGGCCACAGTCTCTGCACCACTTCTCAATGGTTCCCCTCATGCCTACCCAGTGGAATCGCTCGCGCAGCAGGAACTCCAGCTTCTTCCACCCGAAGTGTCCAGCTCCGTCGTGGTATGCCTCCATCACCATGGCTGCGTCTCTTCGTGGCACCACTACTTGCCAGAGTAGTTCATGCGTCCGGGAGTTAACCATTCTGCGGCACAACTTCCCCTTGTAAAGGAACAGTCGACTCTTCTCTGCCCATAGTTGTTTGGCTTCCTCCGGAGCGTCTGGTTCAAGGCAAGCCTCCGGGCGAGTCAGCATCTCCTTCACCAGTCGGACGGCAGGGTCGCTGTCTTGCGTTTCCGCCCAGTTGTAGTGAGGTAAGGGGTTCAACGTAGCAGCCTGCTTACTCCTTACCCGGTGGGAATACTGGATAGTCCCATGACGGTGGAACGCAGGGAGTTCAACTTCTTCCAGTCCCTCCGGATCTTCTCCTTCGTCCGGCAGGTTGGGCATCCTGGACAGGGCATCCGCGTTGGTATTGGAGCGTCCGGCCCGGTATTTGATTGTGAACTCGTAGTTGGACAGACGGGCCATCCACCTCTGCTCCAGGGCACCGAGTCTTGCCGTGTCCAGGTGTGTCAACGGGTTGTTATCTGTGTACACGGTGAACCGGGAAGAAGCGAGGTAATGCTTAAAGCGCTCGGTGACTGCCCATACTACGGCCAGGAACTCTAGCTTAAATGAGCTGTAATTCTCGGGGTTCCTTTCGGTGGGTCGCAGTTTTCGGCTGGCGTAGGCGATTACTCATTCTTTCCCTTGCTGAATCTGGGACAGTACGGCTCCTAGCCCGATGTTACTGGCGTCGGTGTAGAGGATAAAGGGCTGGCTATAATCCGGGTACGCCAGGATTTCATCCCCCGTGAGGGCCATCTTCAGCTGGCGGAAGGACTCTTCTTCCAGCTCCTCCCATTTGAAGGGCGGCTTCTGGTTCTTGGCCTTCCGGGACTGGCCTATCAGGAGGTCCTGCATAGGTGCTGCCTTTTTGGTGAAACCGGGGATGAATCTGCGGTAATAGCCTACCAACCCGAGGAACTGCCGCACTTCCTTTACACTGGAGGGACTTGGCCATTCCTTAATTGCGGTGATCTTATCAGGGTCGGGAGCCACTCCGTCAGCGCTCACCACGTGTCCCAGGTACTGCACCTTTGGTTTCAGGAGGTGACACTTGGAGGGTTTCACCTTTAGGCCGTAACTTGCCAGAGCTTCGAACACTTCCGCCAGGTGTTTCAGGTGGTCCTCATACGTCTTAGAATATACGATGACATCGTCCAGGTACAACAGGACCGTCTCGAAGTTTCTGTGGCCCAGACAACACTCCATTAGTCGTTGGAAGGTTCCCGGTGCGTTGCAGAGTCCGAACGGCATGCAGGTGAACTCGCTAAGTCCCATCGGGGTGGTGAATGCGGTCTTCTCCCGGTCCGCCTCTGCTACAGGAACCTGCCAGTACCCGCTAGTGAGATCCAAGGTAGAGAAGAAGTTAGCAGATCTTAAAGCAGCCAATGACTCCTCTATCCTTGGTAAGGGGTACGCATCCTTGTGTGTGATACGATTGATTTTCCGGTAATCTACACACATCCTCATGGTGTTGTCTTTCTTTCGCACTAAGACTAGTGGAGCTGCCCAGGGGCTACAGCTATCCCTGATCACCCCAGCCTCCTTCATGTCTCTAAGCATCCCCTTGGCGTGTTGGTAGTGGGCAGGGGGTACGGGTCGATACCTCTCTTTTATAGGAGGATGGTCTCCCGTGGGGATGTGGTGTTCTACCCCCTTGACTCGCCCGAAGTCTAACGGGTGTTTACTGAACACTCTCTCGTACTCCTGAACCACCCGATAGACTCCTTGTTTCTGGTGTGCGGGAGTGGAGTCAGTACCCAGATGTAGTTGCTGACACCAGTCCTCCATGTTTTTCTTAGAGCCGTTACCTTCCTCCGGGTGAGATGGAGGCAAGGGTTCCACAGATTGTATAGAATTTTGGTTAATGGTATATAATTTGGCTAGCGTGGCATACCGGGGCAGGTACACTTCCCTTTCCCCGATATTTATTATGCGAACGGGCACCCTCCCATGGCGTACATCAACCACCCCCCGTGCTGTCAAAATGGTGGGCCTACTGTCCGAGTAAACTGGTTCTACCATTGCCTGGTAATCTCTACCTCTCAGACCAATAGCTGCCCGGCACCAAATCATCATTTCACTTTTTGGGGGCATGGCAATAGGAAAAGGGTCACACATTCTTACGCTACCAATCTCACCGCCGGAGAGTTCCACCTGTTGCCGTCGCATCAGTGCCCGGATCTCTTTCTGGAGCACCCGCTGCTCGCCGGAGCTGGCGTTCTTGGCAACCTGCTGTAAAAGGAAAATCACCTCTGCAAGACAATTTTCAATTACATTAGTTCCTAGAGTTATTTTTGGGTGACTCTCATGTTTGTCAATATCTACAATGATCAGTCCCTGTGCTGCCAGTTCGACTCTACCGATTTTGATGGTCACCTCTTTAAATCCAATCTGTGGCACGGGCTGGCCATTGCTGGCGATGATACTCAAGTCGTCGTCAGGGTAGCGGGTAATATCCGAGTCATTCCAGTACTGCTTAAAGAGCACGTACGGGATGGTGGTGACCTGCGACCAGGTGTCCAGTAGGGCACTCATGGGAATGCCATCCAGTACCACCGGCAAGACTGGACGTCCTCCCACATATCTGTCGCGCCAGTTCGATGGGCCTGGTGATCTTTTTCCTGGGGGTTGGCCCTCTACCCCAGGTTGTGCCCGTTTAAAGAACAGTACCTTGCCATATGTCCGGGTTGATTGCAGCGGCGGCAGATGGGTCGTCCGTCCTCGCTGTATCGGTCACTGGGTCTTCCTCTGGCCGGTGGGGTCCTCCTTGGTCGACGCCACGGGATGTCCTCCAGTCCGGATGCCAGCTGGATCTTCCCTGGGGTGGAAACCTGTAAAGACTGCACAGTTCGGGTTAGCGCAGCAACGCTCTTAGCTAGCTCTTGGACCTGATGGTGTAGGTCTGGAGCCGGGTCATTGTCCAAAGCCTGCGCATCAGCTCCCACAGGCCCTGCCGACAAGGGCGCCGCCTCCTGGTGATAAGTAATAGCTGGGCGCCTGTGGGTCATAACGCCACCCGGTGCCGGTTCTCGGAGCACCCGGATGGCTCTGTCCTTGAACTGTGCAAAGCCCAGATGGGGATCCTGTAAGGCCATCGCCCGCAACTGGGTTCGGTGGGCATTACAATACAGTCCCTCTATAAATTGTTCAGTCAACAGCCTGTCCTCGTTTCCCACTCCATCAGGGTCGGTCTGCTTAATGGCCCTCAGGGCCTCTTGTAGGTTTAGTGCATAGTCCCTTATACTCTCATGCGCTCGCTGCTTGCACCCGTAGAATCTAAGCTTAATCTCGGCTGAGGTGCGGGTATCAAAGGTATCCTTCAGCCGGGTTAGTATCCCTGCGACAGTCTTCCTCCCAGGTGGCCAGGATTTTACTTCCCTTTTAGCTGCCCCGGTTAGTTGGGCCACCAGGATGCTCACTTTTTGCTCTTCTGTGAGGGGGTACACCTGGAAGAGGCTATCCAGCTTTTCTCTAAAGTCATGCAGGGTATGTGACTCCCCTGAGTACTGGGGTAGCCAAGCGGCTCCCGGGATATAGGGCATGGTGAAGGGCATAACTGCAGCAGCGGTGGCGCTGGCGGGGGTTGAGGCAGTGAAGCTCTCCTCCGTATCCGACATCTTCCTCCCCCCTAGTGGACCGTGGCCTACCTTGCGATGATCCTGTTCCGTAGGCCGCGGCTCCGCAGTAGATCGTCAGGGTTGAGGACCTTCCGTCGCGCTCCGGTGACGTCGGCGTCTGCTGGGCTCCTTCCAGGACCTTACGCAACGTCCGGACGTGAGGCGGGGCTTCAGTTCTCGCGCGCTTTCGAAGTCCACGCCCCTCTTCTTCCCGCGCGGCGTCCTCAAGATGGCGTCCAATGGCGGGAAAACTCCACGGATGGCGGGAAGAAGGCCGAAGATGGCGCCGGATGGCGGGAAAACTTCGCGGATGGCGGGAAGAAGGCAGAAGATGGCGCCGGATGGCGGGAAACCTCACCACTGGTAAGTTTGAACAGTCTTTGCTTTTCAGGCACGCAGTACCCGGTGGTTGCGGGCACGAAATCCTGCCGACTACGCCAAAGTTGACGCGCCCCTGGGCCTGCTGTGTCGCGCAGCGTCTCGCGCACGGGGCTTACCCGGAACCGGATCAGATGAGGGTTGTAGTCTCCGAGTGGCGGGGACCCGGTCCGTGCACAGGGAGTCAAACTCAGTGTGTGGCAGTCTTGATAGATGTTATTTGAGTGTCGACTACGCCACCCGTTGATTTGCAGCTATGGAGCTGCCGCTGCAGGGCAGACCGCTGAGGCCGGTGTAGAATTGTGCAGCGTGATAGTATAACCCCCAACGGGAGGGGTATGGCCTCAGGGCAGCCGACGTGGAAGATGGGGGTAGCAGGAACCACTCAGAGACGGTGCGGTGTAATTCAGGGTCTTTACTGGTAACAACGATAGACCCTCCCGGAGTACTTGCTAGCGAACGGGGCCTGGTCAGTCCTTGAGCAGATGGGATCTCCCCTGGCCAGGCGGAGTTGTAGGCCTCCCAAACTGACTGTACTCTTCTGGCTACCTTGCTAGAAGCGGATATAAGTAGCCCACGTCCCTGAGTGTACCGTGTGGTGCTCACCCGTATGGCCGGTGACTCGGGGCCTTCTAATGGCTTCCGCTCCACGATGGCGGTGCTGGTCCCACGCGTGTGACCGTGCCTTCGGGTTTCTGGGCCTGAGGACCTGAAATCCCCTGCCGGTCGGCTTCTGCTGCTGGGTAAGAGTTAGTCCCCACAGCCTCGGACGCCGGGTCCGGTAAGAAAGCTTCTCAGTCAGGGCGAGCTCTGCAGCTGCCAGCCCCTGACTTGTAGTAGTATTGCTCCCACTGAGCTTCTGCTGTTTCTTCCTATGACTGTTTCTCGTCTCTACTTCTTCTCTACTCCCTAACCCTGCCTCAGCCCTAGGTTTTTATAGGGGAAGTCCTTCCCCTACCAAGACTGGGCAGGAGGTGTGGCATGCACAGGATCCCTGACCAAAGGACCTCCCACCTGCTCTCAGACATAACACTACATTACTGTGGAAACCAGACCCCTGGGGTGCCACACTTCACTTCCTTCGAGATTACCTCTCGGCGGGCTTCAGGAATCCGATACGGCTTCAGGTTCACTCGGACATGAGGCTCCGTAAGCACCTCATGTTCTACGATCTGAGTACACCCAGGTAGATCCGAGAACAGGTCCTTGTTCTGTTGCAGCAACTCTTGGCATTTTTGCTTCTGGTCACATGACAGTGACTCTGCCACCTTTACGTCTCCCACTTCGGCTTCCGACTTCGCCACCAAACACAAAGCTTCCACGGAGCTCCCTATCTCGCCATGGCTTTATCAGGTTGACATGGTACACCTGGTAGGGCTTCCTTCTCCCAGGCTGGTGGACCCTATAGTTGACATCGCCAACCTTTTCAACCACTTCATAGGGGCCCTGCCACATGGCCAAGAACTTGCTCTCCACTGTAGGTACCAGCACCAGTATCCGATCTCCAGGGTTGAAGTGTCTCACCCTCGCCGACCTATTGTACCCCCTCGACTGTGCCTCTTGTGCTTTGAGGAGGTGTTCTTTCACAATGGGCATTACTTCAGCAATCCTCTCTTGCATCTGTGGCACATGTTCGACTACATTCCTGTAGGATGTAGACTCAGCCTCCCAGGTCTCCTTTGCTAATTCCAGGAGTCCACGGGGGTGCCGGTCATACAACAGCTCGAAAGGGGAGAATCCAGCGGAGGACTGTGGTACCTCTCTGATGGAGAAAAGAAGGTACGGCAGAAGGCAGTCCCAGTCTCGGCCATCCTTCTCTACGACCTTCTTTAACATGGCCTTCAAGGTTTTGTTTAACCTTTCCACCAAGCCATCCGTCTGCGGATGGTAGACTGAGGTCCATAGTTGTGTGATTTTCAGGATCCTGCACAACTCCCTCATCACCTTTAACATAAACGGAGTCCCTTGGGCAGTTAGAATCTCTTTAGGCATCCCTGTCTTGGAAAAGATATGGCCTCCTACGAGGAGGTGAGCTCACAGCTGGACCGGGGAGAGTCAGTGGATGTTGTGTACCTTGACTTCTCCAAAGCGTTTGATACCGTGCCACACAAAAGGTTGGTATATAAAATGAGAATGCTTGGTCTGGGGGATAATGTGTGCAAGTGGGTAAATTGCTGGCTGAGTGATAGAAAGCAGAGGGTGGTTATCAATGGAGTAAGCTCAGGGTGTGTCAGGGTTACTAGCGTGGTGCCTCAAGGGTCTGTCTTGGGCCCTATATTATTTAATATATTTATTAATGATCTAGTGGAAGGGTTGCATAGTAAAGTAGCAATATTTGCAGATGATACTAAACTTTGTAAAGTAGTTAATACAGATGAGGATAGGGCAGAGCTACAGGAGGATTTAGATAAATTGGGGAGTTGGGCCAAAAAATGGCAAATGGGGTTCAATGCCGATAAATGTAAGGTCATGCACATGGGAAAGAAAAACAGCAGTCACCCATACATATTAAATGGGAAACCGTTGGGGAAATCTGACATGGAGAAGGACCTGGGCGTCTTGGTTAACAGCAAATTAAATTGGAGTGCCCAGTGTCAGGCAGCAGCTGCGAAGGCAAATAGAGTCATGGCATGTATCAGAAGAGGAATAGGGGCATATGATGAGAACATTGTTCTTCCTCTGTATAAAGCGCTGGTAAGGCCGCACTTAGAATATTGTGCACAGTTCTGGGCTCCGGTGCTCAGGAAAGACATATTGGAGCTAGAGAGGGTACAAAGGAGGGCGACTAATGTAATAAAGGGAATGGAGGGACTAGAATACCCAGAGAGGTTGTCAAAATTAGGCCTATTTACGTTGGAAAAGAGAAGGCTTAGGGGAGACCTCATAAACATGTATAAATACATCAGGGGGCAGTATAGAGATCTCTCCCATGACCTGTTTATACCAAGGATGGTGACAAAGACGAGGGGACACACTATGCGTCTGGAGGAAAGGAGGTTCCTGCACCAGCATAGAAGGGGATTCTTTACGGTCAGAGCCGTGAGACTCTGGAACTCTCTGGGAGAGGAAGTGGTGATGTCCAACTCACTTAATGAGATCAAGAGAGGCCTGGACGCCTTTCTTGAGAACAATAAAATTACATCTTATGCTTAGTGATAGTTAATTAATCCAGGGATTTAATCTGACTGCCAGATTGGAGTCGGGAAGTGAATTTTTCCTCAATGATGTAAATTGGCCTATACCGCATGGTTTTTTTTTGCCTTCCCCTGGATCAACGCTGCAGAATAGCTGCAGTGAACAAGAAATAGGCTGAACTGGATGGACGCTTGTCTTTTTTCGGCCTTATAAACAATGTTATAAACTATGTAACTATGACTAACTCCCGGGCTATACATTTGGATTAGAAGTTTCGCAGTGACACGGCATCTGGATACCGTGTAGCATAGTCCAGTACGACCGGGATATACTGATGTCCTCTGGCGGACTTGACCAGGGGTCCCACTAGATCCATGGCGATGTGCTCGAGCGGGATCTCAATGACAGGCAGAGGTACTAAAGGGCTACGGAAGTGAGCCACCAGGGAGGTCAGCTGACAGGTGGGACACGACCTACAATAACTCACAATCTCTCTGTCACACCCAGGCCAGTAGAACCTCTGGAGGACCCTTTCCTGTTTTTTTTTCGACCCCCAGATGACCACCCAAGATATGCGCATGGGCCATATCTAACACCCTGCTTCTGTATGCCTCTGGCGCTAGTAACTGCTCAATTACCTGCCCTCTGAGCTTGGTGACCCGATATAGTAACTCCTTTTACGGCAAAGTGCGGATATCGGGTGTCAGCCCCCGGCTCTTGAGCAACACCAGTAAGAACAGTTACATTATTAAATGCCCCTTTTAGAATTAAGTCCCCGAGCTGGGCTTTTCCAAAGTTTCCCCGGACACCTCCAGCTCAGGAATATTGGCCTCCGGGGATGCTGCCTCATCCTCATCCCCAACAAGCACACAAAAGGGAAACTCGTCGGCCGTGGCCTGTGATGAGGTTTTGTCAGCGCCGACTCGGTTGTTGTCTGGACAACCCGACTTCCTCCCACTCTCCCACAAGTCCCAGAACAAGGCAAAGTCCCGCCCTATTATCACAGGGTGCAACAGGTCCTTGACTAAGCCTACCTCATGGGACTCGGTGCCACAGTTTGTGTCTATGACCACTTGGGCCACAGGGTAGTCCTTAGCGTCCCAATGGATACAACGGACACCGACCTTTTTCCCCGGAACCAGCTGATGAGGAACTGTGGTCCGTACTAGAGTTACCAAACTCCGCGAGTCTAGCAGAGCAGTCACTTGCATACCATTCACTGAGACGAGGCATGCCTGCAGTCCCTCGCTTGGTTGAGGGACAGCACTGCAGGCAGGATAGGCAAAATATGAGCAACGCTGTCCTGCGCTGCAGTCCATTGGCTCAGCTATCATGGGGCACCGGGCGGCTATGTGACCTTGGATGTGACATAGCGAACATACTATATTATGGGGAGGGACCTTTGGCAGCAACTCAGACCCCTCCTGGGCTCTAGGTTGCCCCCCAGACGTGGCTCTAATTCCCCTCTTTTGGGTGTCCACCCCCTTTTGGGAACCCCAGTATGGAGACGTTACGACCCCGGGTTTTCCCAAGGAACTTTCCACCGCCTGGTACCAACCCCTCCAGGTCATCGGCATTATGGGGATCTCCCTGGGCAACCCAGGCTTGCACCGACCTCGGAAGGGAGTGGATGAACCTGTCCATGACGACCCTTTCCACCATCTGTGCTGGGGAGGAAGATTCAGGTTGCAACCACTTTTGAACCAGGTGCAGGAGGTCGAACATCTGGGACCGGGGAGGTTTGTCACTGCAATAGGCCCAGCGGTGCACTCGTTTCGCCCTGACAGTCAGAGTCACTCCCAAGCATGGCAAAATTTCTGTTTTTAATTTAGCATACTCCCTTGCATCCTGCAGGGCCAGATCATAATAGGCTTTCTACGGCTCACCCATTAAATATGGTGTGACGCCCAGCTGCGCTTGGTATCACAGATCCTAGAAGAGTGCATTGATGGATTCCTCCACAAGAGGCCCCCATAAACATTCACACATCTCCACCTTCCACCTCAGACCAGAAGAGTGAGCCTGTTAGGGATATAAATAGGGAAGGTGGAGCCAGGCAGTTCAGTCTAGTCTAGTCTAGTTTAGAGTACAGAGTGATTCAGCTGTTTCTCTGAAGAGTTACCTCTGAGGACAGAGCCTGTTCCAGCTCCTGCAGCTGCTATCCTGCAGTGGAGCTCATCCAGACTAAGACTCAGTTGTAGCTCAGAATAGTGAGCTTAAGGTGTGCCGGCGCCATAAGATCGGTGAAGAGCGGCAAGCTGCCGTTAGTGTGAGTAGCCTAGTGAGGGCCCGAGCGTGGCTGAAGGCGAGTGGAAAGTGAGTAGCAGTGGGGGCAGAGGACCTTACCCAGCTCACCCCGAAACATATACCGGACACCGGGTCCGAGCTTACTGGGATCTCTACGACCCAGTAAGGCATAACCGGAATCCCTGGAGAACTACAGGTCCCAGGTTCACCAGAGAGCTGATACGTAACAGAGCCAGGAGACACATAGGCCCCGTAAACTGGGAGCGTGCACTCCAAGAGAAGGCCCTACCACAATGTCAGCCGGTGCAGGACAGAGATAAAGTTAGGCCTAGCTCCAGGCAGGTCAGAAACTTACTACGCAGAGGCAAGTAACAGGAGGCCCTACACCCGCTCATTGGGGAGGATCCTGATATGCACCCTTCACCCTACAGTGCTCCGGGATGTGCCTGAAATACCACCAGTAAAAGGTACTGAAGTGACTATCGTGTCTGTCCCTGTTCTTGCTCTGACCCGGCTGGGTCTCGCCTGTCCTGCATCCCCCTCTCCGTACGCTGCCCTGAGGCCTAGCTCCACCTGTGGGGAGCTATACCATCGAGCTGCCTTATCACCGGCCTCAGTGGACTGCCGCAGCGCTGGTGATTCTCACCAGAAACCACAGGTGGCGTCACGAACTTTCATAAACTTAACAAACAATCCCCTTTTAAAAGCTGACCCCAGGGTACGGGCCCGGAAGCCGACCACCGCGACATCCCCAAGGCCAGGCAAAGGCCTGGGTACCGAGTCATCCCCATTCCCCTGGGCTTGTCATCTTTCCTGGCGTCACGAACAGGATTCCGTGCCCTATGCAACGACGGAGTGTTATGCCCGTTGCCACCGGGTACTGTGCGCCTTTAATTAAAAACTGTGTGTTTTGACTGTGGTGAAGATTACTGCCATTGTTGGGCCGCCGAGCGAGAAGAAGGGCGTAACCGCGGGAAACTGAGGGGCGTACATGCAAAAGCGCGCGAAGCCCCGGACACGCCCCACGCCTCGACATCAAACCAGGAAGCGCCAGGTCCTGGAAGGAGCGTCGCTGAACGCTCTGACGTAGGACGCAAGCGACACAAGGTCCTGAAGACGACCGTCACCTGCGGAGCTGCGGCCTACCGGATGAAAAGAAAAGAAGGTAGGCCACGGTTCGCTAGGGGGGCGTCAGAATGTCCGAGGAACAGCATGACGCCGGAATACCGGTTAACAGCCCTGATGTTCAACCCGCGCCCGACGCCGGGCAGGCCGAGGCGGCCGCTCCACCAGCAGCGCCTGTAACTCCTATCATCCCCATAACTCTACCGTACATTCCTGGAGCAAAGTGGCTCCCCCAGTACAACGGCAAACCGGATACCCTGTCTGTATTCAAACTGAAGATATGCGGCATCTTGGACATATACTCTATGACAGACAAGCAGAGGGCCGCTGTTGTATTAGGACAACTGACTGGTGCTGCGGAACGGGAAGTGGAAACATGGTCAGCCGCAGACCAGGAGTCAGTGTCCGCAATCTTTAAAAAGCTACAGACTGTTTTTGAGGATCATACTGAGGCGGACCTCCGGATGAGGTTCTACAACTGTTCCCAACAGCTGGAGGACAATGTTCGGGACTATGCCTGGCGTCTACAAGGGGCCCTGCGGGCTCTGAAACAGGTTAGTCCGACCAGCATCGAAAATGAAAACAAAACGCTGAAGGAACAGTTTGTCTGGGGACTGAGGTCTCCAGAGGAGAGCAGGACTGTGCAATGGTGGTCCTTAGATCATCCAGATGCCACCTTTGACAATCTTAAGGACATGGCTATAAAAGGACTACAGCCCCTGGAAACAAATGCCATCCAATGTTACCAGGGTGGGGCTACCCCAGTGCCTGCTACACCCACCTTTTCCCCAGTGGCTGCTGAGGCCAAGATTCCAGCAATGTCCCCTAGAGAGCTGGGCAGTCTGTGCTCTGAAGTGCGCCAGTTGACCAAAACCCTGACCACTGTGCTGAGTGCTCTGCAGCTGCGGACGGAGCCCAAGGAAGGAGGGAAAATCCTGTTAACCAATAGCCCTGAGGATGTTCCCTGGATGCGAAGGAGGAGGAGGACAACACCACTCTCTAAGAGGATCAGTGACCAGCGCTGTCCACAGAAGGACCCTACCTGCTACCACTGCCGCAAGACCGGACACACCGCCCAGAATTGTCCTTTAAACGAGAAAACCCTGAGTCCGAGGGCCGACACCCAGGAGTAAACTCCCCAGGCCCATCAGACTGGTACAACAGGTTCGTCGGAGGAAGACCTTTCCTGTCCATTGTGCTGGACGGCATCCCGACGCACGCTCTGCTGGACACAGGATCTCAGGTAACCATAATGCCTGACGACCTCTACAAGAGGTTCTGGTCCATGGACGACCTACGTCCGCCAGCTCCAAATCTTTCTGTTTATGCCTCAAATGGACTCCCCCTTAACCTAATCGGGGTTAAGAATGTGACAGTAAAGGTGGGAAGAGTGGAGCTGAAGGACCAGGGACTAATTGTAGTAGAGACTAATCCTGATGATACCAATCCGTATATGGTACTAGGCACTAACATTGTTGGTAACTAGTGTTGAGCATTCCGATACTGAAATATCGGGTATCGGCCGATATTCTCGGTATCGGAATTCCGATACTTAATTCCGATACTTTTACAATATCGAATACCGGAATCGGAAGTTCCCATAATGCCTGCGCTCTGCAGTGTCTCTGAAGGATGACAAGCTGGATGGCAGCGCTCAGCTGCGATCCAGCCTGTCATCAGAATGCCATCCCAGCTTGAAAGAATTCTCCTGATTGTTTAAAAGCCGGCGGGCGGTAAAAAGCCGCCGGCTTTTAAACAATCACACAGCCCCATACTGCTTCCCCGCAGCCTCCCACCCCGATCCTCCGCTCCCCCCATCCTGATTGTAAGTTAGGACCGGGCGGGGAGCGCACCACCAAGGAGCGGGGAGCGAAGGACCCGGGCGGGGAAGCCGGCAGTGAAAAGACTTCACCGCTGGCTTTCCCGTTCTGTGCTGCGCTCTCCCGCCGGTTATTTCAAATGAACAGCTGAGGTATCAGCCCGTCATGATTAGTGTGTGCGCGGTGTCTGTGCGATGTCTGTGGGTGTGCGCGGTGTCTGTGCGATGTCTGCGGGTGTGTGCGGTGTCTGTGCGATGTCTGTGGGTGTGTGCGCGGTGTCTGTGCGGGTGTGCGCGGTGTCTGTGCGATGTCTGCAGGTGTGTGCGTGCAGGCAGACATAGGCCGATGTGACACTACTACTCCCATCGGCCTATGTCTGTCACATCGAGATGACAGGCTGGACCGCAGCAGAAAGCTGCCATCCAGCCTGTCATCCCGCAGACACTGAGAAGCGCAGGCTTGCTTGCGCTCCTCAGTGTCAGGCTGTGACAGCATCCCGATGAGCCGAGTCTCTCACGCTCACCGCATGCGCAGGAGAATTCTCCCACGCTGTCAGTGACGTGCATGAGGTGAGCTGAGTTCATTGTCGGCTCATCTGGATGCCGTCACAGCCTGACACTGAGGAGCGCAAGCATGCCTGCGCTTCTCAGTGTCTGCGGGATGACAGGCTGGATGGCAGCTTTCTGCTGCGGTCCAGCCTGTCATCTCGATGTGACAGACATAGGCCGATGGGAGTAGTAGTGTCACATCGGCCTATGTCTGCCTGCACTTTCTGCTGCGGTCCAGCCTGTCATCTCGATGTAGCAGAGCTGAAACTGTCCTGGGAACCA
This sequence comes from Phyllobates terribilis, assembly GCF_046119375.1. Taxonomy (NCBI): domain Eukaryota; kingdom Metazoa; phylum Chordata; class Amphibia; order Anura; family Dendrobatidae; genus Phyllobates; species Phyllobates terribilis. The sequence goes on along the minus strand of NW_027362770.1, from coordinate 132,724,440 downwards.
TGGAAAGGTAAGGATGATGTTGCTTTATTATTTTACTTTTATTGCAGGAGATCGTTGGCTTCAGCTGGAATGGGCGTGATGGTAAGTATGGTTTAATTTAGAACAATAAAGAATTGTGTGTTTATTTCAATTAAAGGATTTTATTCTGGGTGTTTGTTTTTTTTTGTAACTTTGACTATGGGGTTAGTAATGGGGGTGTCTTATAGACGCCTCTCCATTACTAACCTGGGCTTGATGTCAGCTGGCATTATAAGCTGACATCAACACCAACCCTATTACCTCACTGCCACCGCTACAGGGCAGTGGGAAGAGCGAGGCTAAGCGCCAGAATTGGCGCATCCTATGGATGCGCCATTTCTGGGGCGGCTGACGGCTGGTGTTTCTAGCCTGGGAGGGGGCCAATATTCATGGCACCCTTCCTGGGCTATTAATATCAGCTCCCAGCTGTCTGCCTAGCCTTTGCTAGCTATTAAAATAGGGGGGACCCCACGTCATTTTTTTGGGGGTCCCCCATTTTAATAGCTAGTAAAGGCTAGGTATTCAGCTGGGGGCTGATATTAGTAGCCTGGGAAGCTCCGTGGGTATTACCCCCTTCCCAGGCTTCAAACATCTGCCCCAGCCGTCTGCTTAACCTCCGCTAGAGACTAAAATTACGGGGAACCCCACGCCAATTTTTTTTTAAATAAATCCTTTATTTTAACACTAAATGACAAGTACAGTAATCAACACTGTCACTGTACTTCATATATATGTGACTGACATGTTTCTATCTAATCTATGTGTGATTCTCTATTCTTTCTATTCTAAATTGTCGGGTACCGCTGCTGAATTGCCGGCCGGCTTTTTTAAAGAGACGGTGCATGAAAACACTAATATTTTTTTAAATAAATCCTTTACACTAAATGACAAGTACAGTAAGCAACACTGTCACTGTACTTATTATATATGTGACTGACATGTTTCTATCTATCTAATCTATGTGTGATTCTCTATTCTTTCTATTCTAAATTGTCGGGTACAGATGCTGAATTGCCGGCCGGCTTTTTTAAAGAGACGGTGCATGAAAACACTAATATTTTTTTTAATAAATCCTTTACACTAAATGACAAGTACAGTAAGCAACACTGTCACTGTACTTCATATATATGTGACTGACATGTTTCTATCTATCTAATCTATGTGTGAAGCTCTATTCTTTCTGTTATAAATTGTCGGGTACCGGTGTATGCCGCTGCTGAATTGCCGGCTTTTCATGTTTCACTGTGAGCACTGTTCCCATCGATTTGGGCAACCACCTTCCCCAATACATTCTACATTATTGTTAGTTGTTTTCCTTCATGTAGAATTAACCTACAAGGAAAGAAAGGGTTTATTTTCATTCCGATATTTGTGTCCCATTGACTTGCATTGGTTTCCGGTATCGGAATCGGCGATATCCGATACTTTTTGGGTATCGGCGCGATCCAATCCGATCCGATATTTCCTGATATCGGAAGGTATCGCTCAACACTATTGGTAACTGTTTGGGAGAAGTTGTGTTCTTGCTCCAACAGATAGCTGACACTGCCAGACCAGGGCAGAGGAGGGCGCTGCAGAAGGAGATCCGAGCCCTGATGTACCAGCAGCAAGTAAAGCTGTCCGGTGGTGAGAATGGTAATGTGCGGGTAACAGACCCCATACCCATTGTGATTCCCCCAATGAGTGAAATGCTTATCTGGTGTAGAGCAGCAATAGGTCTTAAAGGACAGAGCTACCAGGCGGTAGTAGAACCCCTTAGCTCAGAGCACAGACCTACACTCTTGACTGCCAGAGGGGCAGTGGATGTACGCAATGGGAGGGTGCCCGTCCGTCTTCTCAACTATGGGGAAGACGAGGTTAGATTACCACGCTATGCCACTGTTGCCAAGTTACATGCTGTAAATAACAACTCCATTCACACGGCGGAGTCCTTAACCTCACAAGACGAAGTGGAGGATAATGACCCTGCAACCCAGGTGGAGGAATGGTGTCAGCAGCTCCATGTTGGGACAGAGACCACTCCTGCCCACCAGAGGCAGGGTGTACACCGGGTGGTTCAGGAATACGCGCAGGTATTCAGTAAGCACCCACTTGACTTTGGGAGGATTAAGGGGGTTCAACACCATATCCCCACAGGTGATCATCCACCCATCAAAGAACGTTACAGGCCTATACCAGCAGCACACTACCAGAAAGCCAAGGAGATGTTGCACGACATGAAGAAGGCAGGGGTAGTAAGGGATAGTTGTAGACCCTGGGCAGCTCCCCTAGTGCTAGTCAGGAAAAAGGATGGGAGCATGAGAATGTGTGTAGATTACAGACAAGTAAATCACATTACACATAAAGATGCATACCCTTTACCATGCATAGAGGAGTCCCTAGCTGCCTTAAAGTCTGCAAATAACTTTTCCACCCTTGACCTCACTAGTGGGTACTGGCAAGTAGCTGTGGCTGAGGAGGATCGGGAGAAGACGGCCTTCACTACTCCGATGGGACTCTGCGAGTTCAACAGTATGCCGTTTGGACTCTGCAATGCCCCTGGAACGTTCCAGAGATTGATGGAGTGCTGCCTGGGACACCGCAACTTCGTGTTACTGTACCTGGATGACGTGATAGTGTACTCCAAAACGTATGAGGACCACTTGAAGCACCTGGCAGAGGTATTTGAGTCACTGTCCCGGTACGGGATGAAGTTAAAGCCCTCAAAGTGCCACCTGCTCAAGAGAAAGGTACAGTACCTGGGGCACATTGTCAGTCCGGAAGGGGTAGCACCTGTTAGAACCCTCCTGTTAGTTTTTTCTATTTTGCTGGTCACATGACTTTTTGCCTATTTAATCCAGCTCCGCCCTCCTGGCCTTGCTGGACTTCAGTGTTACATTTACTCTTAAGCTAGCCAGGTGCCTTGTACCTTACTCTGTAGTTTGCTTGGTCTTTTGACCACTAGTACTTCTGTTTGTTTGTTTGTCTTTGCTCTGCTACAATTTCTGCTAGGAGGTGTCCAACTATATCCCAGTCCTTAGCTCTTGTAGGGACCCCTCCCTTTATCTATAGGTCTGCGTTCAGACTAGCCGAGGACTTAGGCGGGTCTGTTCACAAGGAACAGGTCCCCCGCTGCATCATAGGGAATCAGCTTAGTCCTATTGTAGGAACAGTTTTCCTATTCTTTCCTTAGTGTTTGTAGCAGTTCATAACAGTAAGTCCAGCCCAAAAATAAAACACTCTAAGGAAAGAAATCCTGATTTCAGCATGGTGTCGGTTCAGGAGTTGGCTCAACGCCTGCAGGGACTGTCTTTGGAGGTGGCCGAGCTCCAGCAACACGTGAGTAGCTGTCCTGGAGCGCATTTTGTCGAACCGAAGGTAGGACTGCCAGATTTTTTTTATGGTAAACGGCAAGATTTTTTTTCCTTTAAAAACGCTTGTTTATTATATTTTCGTTTAAGACCCAGATCCTCGGGGAATGAATCACAGCGCATTGGGTTTATAATGTCACTTTTGCGCAAAGAACCACAGGGATGGGCCTTTTCTCTACAACCTAATGATCCGTGTTTTAGATCTGTGGAAGATTTTTTTTCTGCTATGGGGTTGTTGTATGATGATCCTGATCGAGTCTCATCTGCTGAAACTGAATTAAGACGTTTGAAGCAGGGATCAGGTGATGTGGAAAATTATTGCACATACTTCAGAAGATAGTCGGCTGAAGTGGAATGGAATGACTCAGCATTAAAATGTTTGTTTCTTGATGGTCTAGGTGAAAGGGTTAAAGATCTGCTGATTGCCTTCCCAAAACCTGGAACCTTGCAGGAGGCAATGCAATTAGCCATACGTGTGGACAGGAGACTGCGTGCTAGGAGTAATGAAGAGAAATCTACTGCTATGGCAGCTCCTAGTTTTCAGAGGGTCTGTTCGGAGGGTGGAGAACCGATGGAGATTGGGGCGATGTCACCCCACTCTCAGGAAAAAGACCGCAGGTTTGCTAAAGGATTGTGTTTTTATTGCGGTAAATCTGACCACTTTATTAAGAACTGTGTGCTTCGTTTGAACAAAGAAAAAAAAAAGAGGTCAGTTACGCCCGGATAGCTTGTTTAAACTCAAAAGGAGTATTTCTTTCTGGAAGCACCTCATTCCAGGAGGAGTTGATTGAATTTCGGGTATTTGTGGATTGTGGTTCTACACTCAATGTGATTGATGAGAGTTTTTTGGAAAAATTTAAATTTGAATCCAAACTTTTGTCATCTCCTATTTCTGTGGTTGCTGTTGATGGCTCTCCCTTGAAAGGTATTACTCACAAGGTTTTTGAATTTCCCCTCACCATTAATGGTATCAACCAAGAGAATTTGGATTTGGCGGTATTAAATAATTTGCCTGCTCCAGTGGTTTTGGGGCTACCTTGGTTAAAATTGCACAATCCTGTACTGGACTGGTCTACCAATGAAATTAAGTCCTGGAGCCCTAAGTGTTATGATAGATGTTGCAACGGTCGCATTGCTGCTGTGGAAAGAGGGGAATTACCTGTACCTATTCAGGATTTTTGGAAGTTTTTTTCTGAGGAGGAGTCGCAAGTTTTGCCTCCTCATAGGGACTATGATTGTATTATTGAGTTTGTCCCTGGAGCAACTCTTCCAAGAGTCGCTTATTTAATCTTACTATCCCTGAGAGAAAAGCCTTGGAGGAATACATACAGACAAGCTTGGCCGCCGGTCACATTAGATCTTCTAAGTCACCTGTGGCTGTTGGATTCTTTTTTGTAAAAAAAAAGGACGGCGGTTTACGTCCATGTCTGGACTTTCGCAAAATTAATAAAATTACAGTACGCAATTGACGCGCCCCTGGGCCTGCTGTGTCGCGCAGCGTCTCGCGCACGGGGCTTACCCGGAACCGGATCAGATGAGGGTTGTAGTCTCCGAGTGGCGGGGACCCGGTCCGTGCCCAGGGAGTCAAACTCAGTGTGTGGCAGTCTTGATAGATGTTATTTGAGTGTCGACTACGCCACCCGTTGATTTGCAGCTATGGAGCTGCCGCTGCAGGGCAGACCGCTGAGGTCGGTGTAGAATTGTGTAGCGTGATAGTATAACCCCCAACGGGAGGGGTATGGCCTCAGGGCAGCCGACGTGGAAGATGGGGGTAGCAGGAACCACTCAGAGACGGTGCGGTGTAATTCAGGGTCTTTACTGGTAACAACGATAGACCCTCCCGGAGTACTTGCTAGCGAACGGGGCCTGGTCAGTCCTTGAGCAGATGGGATCTCCCCTGGCCAGGCGGAGTTGTAGGCCTCCCAAACTGACTGTACTCTTCTGGCTACCTTGCTACAAGCGTTTATAAGTAGCCCACGTCCCTGAGTGTACCGTGTGGTGCTCACCCGTATGGCCGGTGACTCGGGGCCTTCTAATGGCTTCCGCTCCACGATGGCGGTGCTGGTCCCACGCGTGTGACCGTGCCTTCGGGTTTCTGGGCCTGAGGACCTGAAATCCCCTGCCGGTCGGCTTCTGCTGCTGGGTAAGAGTTAGTCCCCACAGCCTCGGACGCCGGGTCCGGTAAGAAAGCTTCTCAGTCAGGGCGAGCTCTGCAGCTGCCAGCCCCTGACTCGTAGTAGTATTGCTCCCACTGAGCTTCTGCTGTTTCTTCCTATGACTGTTTCTCGTCTCTACTTCTTCTCTACTCACTAACCCTGCCTCAGCCCTAGGTTTATATAGGGGAAGTTCTTCCCCTCCCAAGACTGGGCAGGAGGTGTGGCATGCACAGGATCCCTGACCAAAGGACCTCCCACCTGCTCTCAGACATAACATTACATTACTGTGGGAAACCAGACCCCTGGGGTGCCACATTCCCCCCTAGTGAAATTTAGTACTCCGGGACTAAACATATTTTAGAAAAACATAACAAGATATAACAACAATAACAGTACAATAAGAAGAAACACATAAAGGTGGTCACGGCATGTCCGTAACCGGGTGCAGTCTTTGAAGAAAAGCAAGGTGTCCATTTCACCAAAACAGGGAGACGTAACCAGGTAGGGGTTTGTCCTGCCCCGAGTCCTTAACAGTCTTTAGTCCATCCTGGGTTACGCTCCAACTATGTACAAAGGATTCCCGGTAAATCCACCAAGGACTCCTACAAATAACTAGAAACACAAAATTATACACAAGCAACAATACACAGGTAAACATAAATAAAACAATTTATACACTTCAAATCCTCCAACGTGCGGGTAACTGGCCTCTAGTGGCCCTAGTGGACCTACGGAGCTGACTGTCTAGCCCTGAACTACAGGGTGTAGGGGCTGTCAAGGGTAAACTGGGCAGCTGTCTACCGGCTCTTTGGCTCACTAGGGATATGGCAGGCTCACTGCAAGCAGAGGGTTGATTTTCCGGGTCTGCTTGTGTAGAGTCTTCTGCCTCCTGTACCGGCTGTTCTTCCAGCTCTACCGGTTGCTCCGTAGGTACTTGGGATGATGGTTGGAGGAAGGTGAGTACGGGTACCACAACTGCACCATTGACTTGAGTCCAAGACCGAGGGAAGTCTCCGAGCACAGTACTAACCATATCTTCCCTTTCCTCTACGGGTCGATGGTCTTCTTGTTCCTCTTCAGGGTTCCGTAGCTGCTCAGGACACTTTTTCAGGTGATCCCGGGATACAATGGCTATGGTTTCCCCTCCGTCTTTACTGATGGTACAGACCTTTGGGTTCTCGTGGCTTGAGGGCAGTACGGTGTACGGGTCCTTCTCCCACTGGTCGTCCAACTTGTGGAGCCGTCTTTTCCTCTTCAAGACCTGCTCTCCGGGTACCAGGGGAACAGCGGGAGCATACTGGTTATAAGTTTTCTCTTGTCTTTCCCTAGCTTGACAGAGACTTCGCTCCACACTCTCCTGTACTTTCCGGTACTGCTGCTGCCTCTCTGTGTCCCAGTCTGCTTCTGGTGAAGTGTCCTCGGGTGTCAGGACTCCCATTTCCAGGTCAACAGGTAACTTACCAGGTCTCGCCCTCATTAGGTAAGCCGGGGTACAGTTGGTGGAACCTACCGGGATGTTGTTGTATAGGTCCACCAGATCGGGCAGCTTCTCAGGCCACAGACTGCGTTCTTCCAGGGGCAACGTTTTCAGAAGATCCATTACCACCTGGTTCATTTTCTCACAAAGTCCATTAGTTTGCGGATGATAGGGTGTCGTCCTTATCTTCCGGCAGCCATACAGATTGCAGAATTCCTGGAAGATCTCTGCTTCAAAGGCAGGTCCCTGGTCTGTCAACACTTGGTCCGGGTACCCGTGTGGACGGCAGAAATGCTGCTGGAAGGCTCTCGCTGCTGTTCGAGCTGTTAAGTCCTTGACGGGGACGACAACCAAGAACCGGGAGTAGTGATCCACGATGGTTAGTGCGTAGACGTAGCCACTTCTGCTTGGGGTCAGTTTTACATGATCCAAGGCTACCAGTTCCAACGGCTGCCGGGTGACGATGGACTGCAGGGGAGTCTTCTGGCTGGCACGGTCCTTCCTTCTTAGGTTGCACGGGCCACAGTCTCTGCACCACTTCTCAATGGTTCCCCTCATGCCTACCCAGTGGAATCGCTCGCGCAGCAGGAACTCCAGCTTCTTCCACCCGAAGTGTCCAGCTCCGTCGTGGTATGCCTCCATCACCATGGCTGCGTCTCTTCATGGCACCACTACTTGCCAGAGTAGTTCATGCGTCCGGGAGTTAACCATTCTGCGGCACAACTTCCCCTTGTAAAGGAACAGTCGACTCCTCTCTGCCCATAGTTGTTTGGCTTCCTCCGGAGCGTCTGGTTCAAGGCAAGCCTCCGGGCGAGTCAGCATCTCCTTCACCAGTCGGACGGCAGGGTCGCTGTCTTGCGTTTCCGCCCAGTTGTAGTGAGGTAAGGGGTTCAACGTAGCAGCCTGCTTACTCCTTACCCGGTGGGAATACTGGATAGTCCCATGACGGTGGAACGCAGGGAGTTCAACTTCTTCCAGTCCCTCCGGATCTTCTCCTTCGTCCGGCAGGTTGGGCATCCTGGACAGGGCGTCCGCGTTGGTATTGGAGCGTCCGGCCCGGTATTTGATTGTGAACTCGTAGTTGGACAGACGGGCCATCCACCTCTGCTCCAGGGCACCGAGTCTTGCCGTGTCCAGGTGTGTCAACGGGTTGTTATCCGTGTACACGGTGAACCGGGAAGAAGCGAGGTAATGCTTAAAGCGCTCGGTGACTGCCCATACTAAGGCCAGGAACTCTAGCTTAAATGAGCTGTAATTCTCGGGGTTCCTTTCGGTGGGTCGCAGCTTTCGGCTGGCGTAGGCGATTACTCGTTCCTTCCCCTGCTGGATCTGGGACAGTACGGCTCCTAGCCCGATGTTACTGGCGTCGGTGTAGAGGATAAAGGGCTGGCTATAATCCGGGTACGCCAGGATTTCGTCCCCCGTGAGGGCCATCTTCAGCTGGCGGAAGGACTCTTCTTCCAGCTCCTCCCATTTGAAGGGCGGCTTCTGGTTCTTGGCCTTCCGGGACTGGCCTATCAGGAGGTCCTGCATAGGTGATGCCTTTTTGGTGAAACCGGGAATAAACCTTCGGTAGTAGCCTACCAACCCGAGGAACTGCCGCACTTCTTTTACGCTGGAGGGGCTTGGCCATTCCTTAATTGCGGTGATCTTATCAGGGTCGGGAGCCACTCCGTCAGCGCTCACCACGTGTCCCAGGTACTGCACCTTTGGTTTCAGGAGGTGACACTTGGAGGGTTTCACCTTTAGGCCGTAACTCGCCAGAGCTTCGAACACTTCGAATTGGGAGCGCAGGTGGTCTTCTCATCCATCCTCCCAGTGGATGGCCATGGAACAATGAGGTGGAATAAGATTCTACAGGTGAACAACTGGCTACGTCGATGGTGCCGTCAACAAGGATTTGGATTTCTGGATCACGGAATGAATTACCTATACGATGGACTACTTGCTAGAGATGGGGTGCACCTTACGAAGACTGGAAAACATGTATTTGGAAGTCGCCTTGCTACACTCATCAGAAGAGCTTTAAACTAGAACAATGTGGGAAGGGAAGCAAAAGGCCAGAAAAAGCCATACAGCTGACAAATACTATTGAGATCTCTGCTACTGGAAGTGGAAAGGAAGAACAAAGACAAAACAATTTAAATAATAAAAATATGGGAGGAAGAGAAACCAATCACAAACTAAAATGTTTTTATACAAATGCACAAAGCATGGGCAACAAACAAGGAGAATTGGAACTACTAATGCAGGAAAAGGAATATGATGTCATTGGAATCACTGAAACTTGGTGGGACGATACACATGATTGGAATAAAAGGCTAAAAGGATACAACTTATTTGCAAGAAACAGACCTGATAAACGAGGAGGAGGTGTTGCATTGTATGTTAGAAAAGCGAATATCTGCACAGAGATTGAAGCTTCAGAGACTGGGAGTTCTGTGGAAACTGTTTGGGTAAGAATACAAGGAGAGAACAACGGAAAGGACACCGTTGTAGGCATTTACTACAGGCCACCTGGGCAAGCTGAAGATATGGATGAACTCTTTATGTATCAAATGACCAAGTTCTCCAAAAAATATGACGTAGTGGTCATGGGAGATTTCAACTATCCAGACATTTGTTGGGAATCTCTCTCAAGTAAAACTAACAGGTCAAGCAAATTCTTATCCTCTCTTGCTGACAACTTTATCTTCCAAAAGGTAGGGGAGAAAACAAGGGGATCTGCTACTTTGGATCTAATCCTTATAAACAGGGAGGAAATGGTTGAGGAGGTAAAGGTGGCTGGGACCCTAGGAGGCAGCGATCATGCTATTATAGAATTTTGGATAACTAGAGGAGGAAGACATGTGAAGACTCAGACTTCAAGGTTAGATTTTAGAAAGGCAGATTTTAAGAGACTCAGAAAGAGAATAGGAGGGATCCAATGGCTGGATGTCCTTAAGGACAAAAATGTCCAGGAAGGATGGGAAATTTTTAAAAATGAGATTCTCAAAGCACAATCGTTAACAATCCCGAAAAGTAGGAAGAATGGGAAGCATTTAAGGAAACCAGGATGGATGAACACAGAACTTAAACACATGCTAAAAAGAAAGAAAGAAATGTTTATTAAATGGAAAGAGGGAGGCATATCTAAAGAAGATTATAATGCAGTCTGCAGATCCTGCAGGGCACGTATCAGGTTAGCTAAAGCTGACAATGAATTAAGGCTTGCAAGAGATGTCAAAAGCAATAAAAAAGGATTTTGGGGGTATGTCAAAAGTAAAAGAAAAGTCAAAGATGCTATAGGATTTTTACAGGATGAAAATGGAGAAATGGTAAGAGAGGATGTTGAGAAGGCCGAACTTTTTAATTCCTATTTTGCATCTGTTTTCTCTCAGAAAGAAAATGTAACATCAACTGATCTTCACTGTCCTTTTAAAGGAATAGAGGAATCCAAGTTATCTGTAAACAGAAAGATTGTGAGGGAATATTTAGCTAACATAAATGAGTTCAAGTCTCCAGGTCCAGATGAATTACACCCCAGAGTACTGAAGGAGATCGTAGAAGAAATTTTAAAACCACTCTCCATAATCTTTGAAAATTCTTGGAGAACAGGAGAAGTCCCAGAAGACTGGAGAAGAGCAAATGTTGTTCCTATCTTCAAAAAGGGGAAGAAGGTGGACCCAGGGAACTATAGGCCGGTGAGTCTGACTTCTATACCAGGAAAGATCTTTGAACAAATTATTAAACAACATGTATGTAAGTACATGGATAAGAATGAAGTGATTAACCAGAGTCAGCATGGGTTTGTAACTAACAAGTCATGTCAGACTAACTTAATTTCCTTCTATGACAGAATCACTGACTGGGTGGATCAGGGAAATGCTGTAGATATAGTATATCTTGACTTCAGCAAAGCATTTGACAAAGTATCTCACACCATCCTTATTGAAAAAATGACCAAGTATGCAATGGACCAGGCAACTGTTAGGTGGATTCATAACTGGCTTAGTGATCGGACTCAAAGGGTGGTTGTAAATGGCTTCACATCCAGCTGGATGAATGTCTCAAGTGGGGTACCACAGGGCTCCGTCCTGGGACCTGTATTGTTCAACATCTTTATCAATGATTTAGATGAAGGAATTGAGGGTAAACTGATTAAATTTGCTGATGACACAAAGCTAGGAGGGATAGCTAATACTAGAGAAGAGAGAGAGAGGATTCAAAAAGACCTAAATAAACTGGAGCAGTGGGCAGCAACCAACAGAATGGTTTTTAACAGGGAAAAATGCAAAGTACTACATCTGGGCAATAAAAATGAAAAAAGCATATACAGAATGGGAGGAATAGAGCTAAGCAACAGTACATGTGAAAAAGACTTAGGTATACTAATAGATCATAGACTGAACATGAGTCAACAGTGTGATGCAGCAGCAAAAAAGGCAAATACAATTCTGGGATGTATTAACAGAAGCATACAGTATAGATCACGTGAAGTCATTATCGGTCTTTACTCCTCTTTGGTCAGACCTCATCTGGAATACTGTGTACAGTTTTGGGCACCACATTTTAAAAAAGACATAGACAAACTGGAGCAAGTTCAGAGAAGAGCGACCAGAATGGTGACTGGTCTGCAAACCATGTCCTATGAGGAACGGTTGCAGGATTTGGGAATGTTTAGCTTGCAAAAAAGAAGACTGAGAGGAGACTTAATAGCTGTCTACAAATATGTCAAGGGCTGTCACATTGTAGAAGGATCATCTTTATTCTCATTTGCACAAGGAAAGACTAGAAGCAATGGGATGAAACTAAATGGGAGGAGACACAGATTAGATATTAGAAAAAACTTTTTGACAGTTAGGGTGATTAATGAGTGGAACAGGCTGCCACGAGAGGTAGTGAGTTCCCCTTCAATGGACGACTTCAAACAGAGGTTGGACAGACATCTGTCTGAGATGATCTAGTGAATCCTGCTTTGAGCAGGGGGTTGGACCAGATGACCCAGGAGGTCCCTTCCAACTCTACCATTCTATGATTCTATGATTCTATGACTTCCGCCAGGTGTTTCAGGTGGTCCTCATACGTCTTGGAATATACGATGACATCGTCCAGGTACAACAGGACCGTCTCGAAGTTTCTGTGGCCCAGACAACACTCCATTAGTCGTTGGAAGGTTCCTGGTGCGTTGCAGAGTCCGAACGGCATGCAGGTGAACTCGCTAAGTCCCATCGGGGTGGTGAATGCGGTCTTCTCCCGGTCCGCCTCTGCTACAGGAACCTGCCAGTACCCGCTAGTGAGATCCAAGGTAGAGAAGAAGTTAGCAGATCTTAAAGCAGCCAATGACTCCTCTATCCTTGGTAAGGGGTATGCATCCTTGTGTGTGATACGGTTGATTTTCCGGTAATCTACACACATCCTCATGGTGTTGTCTTTTTTTCTGACTAAGACTAGTGGAGCTGCCCAGGGGCTACAGCTATCCCTGATCACCCCAGCCTCCTTCATGTCTCTAAGCATCCCCTTGGCGTGTTGGTAGTGTGCAGGGGGTACGGGTCGATACCTCTCTTTTATGGGAGGATGGTCTCCCGTGGGGATGTGGTGTTCTACCCCCTTGACTCGCCCGAAGTCTAACGGGTGTTTACTAAACACTCTCTCGTACTCTTAAACCACCCGATAGACTCCCTGTTTCTGGTGTGAGGGAGTGGAGTCAGTACCCAAATGTAGTTGCTGACACCAGTCCTCCATTGTTTTCTTAGAGCCGTTACCTTCCTCCGGGTGAGACGGAGGCAAGGGTTCCACAGATTGTATAGCATTTTGGTTAATGGTATATAATTTGGCTAGCGTGGCATACCGGGGCAGGTACACTTCCCTCTTCCCGATATTGATTATGCGAACGGGCACCCTCCCATGGCGTACATTAACCACCCCCCGTGCTGTCAAGATGGTGGGCCTACTGTCTGAGTAAACTGGTTCTACCATTGCCTGGTAATCTCTACCTCTCAGACCAATAGCTGCCCGGCACCAAATCATCATTTCACTTTTTGGGGGCATGGCAATAGGAAAAGGGTCACACATTCTTACGCTACCAATCTCACCGCCGGAGAGTTCCACCTGTTGCCGTCGCATCAGTGCCCGGATCTCTTTCTGGAGCACCCGCTGCTCGCCGGAGCTGGCGTTCTTGGCAACCTGCTGTAAAAGGAAAATCACCTCTGCAAGACAATTTTCAATTACATTAGTTCCTAGCGTTATCTTTGGGTGACTCTCGTGTTTGTCAATGTCTACAATAATCAGTCCCTGTGCTGCTAGTTCGACTCTACCAATTTTAATGGTCGCCTCTTTAAATCCGATCTGTGGCACGGGCTGACCATTGCTGGCGATGATACTCAAGTCGTCGTCAGGGTAGCGGGTTATATCCGAGTCATTCCAGTACTGCTTGAAGAGCACGTACGGGATGGTGGTGACCTGTGACCCGGTGTCCAGTAGGGCACTCATAGGGATGCCATCCAGTACCACAGGCAAGACTGGACGTCCTCCGACATATTTGTCGCGCCAGTTCGATGGGCCTGGTGATCTTTTTCCTGGGGGTTGGCCCTCTACCCCCAGGTTGTGCCAGTTTAAAGGACAGTACCTTGCCATATGTCCGGGTTGATTGCAGCGGCGGCAGATGGGTCGTCCGTCCTCGTTGTACCGGTCACTGGGTCTTCCCACCTCTGCAAGACAATTTTCAATTACATTAGTTCCTAGCGTTATCTTTGGGTGACTCTCGTGTTTGTCAATGTCTACAATAATCAGTCCCTGTGCTGCTAGTTCGACTCTACCAATTTTAATGGTCGCCTCTTTAAATCCGATCTGTGGCACGGGCTGACCATTGCTGGCGATGATACTCAAGTCGTCGTCAGGGTAGCGGGTTATATCCGAGTCATTCCAGTACTGCTTGAAGAGCACGTACGGGATGGTGGTGACCTGTGACCCGGTGTCCAGTAGGGCACTCATAGGGATGCCATCCAGTACCACAGGCAAGACTGGACGTCCTCCGACATATTTGTCGCGCCAGTTCGATGGGCCTGGTGATCTTTTTCCTGGGGGTTGGCCCTCTACCCCCAGGTTGTGCCAGTTTAAAGGACAGTACCTTGCCATATGTCCGGGTTGATTGCAGCGGCGGCAGATGGGTCGTCCGTCCTCGTTGTACCGGTCACTGGGTCTTCCTCTGGCCGGTGGGGTCCTCCTTGGTCGACGCCCCGGGATGTTCTCCGGTCCGGATGCCAGCTGGATCTTCCCTGGAGTGGAAGCCTGTAAAGACTGCACAGTTCGGGTTAACGCAGCAACGCTTTTAGCTAGCTCTTGGACCTGATGGTGCAGGTCTGGAGCCAGGTCATTGTTCAAAGCCTGCGCATCAGCCCCTACAGGCCCTGCCGACAAGGGCGCCGCCTCCTGGTGGTAAGTGATAGCTGGGCGCCTGTGGGTCACAACGCCATCCGGTGCCGGTTCTCGGAGCACCCGGATGGCTCTGTCCTTGAACTGTGCAAATCCCAGATGAGGGTCCTGTAGGGCCATTGCCCGCAACTGGGTTCGGTGGGCATTGCAATATAAACCCTCTATAAATTGTTCAGTCAACAGCCTGTCCTCGTCTCCCACGCCGTCAGGGTCGGTCTGCTTAACGGCTCTCAGGGCCTCTTGTAGGTTCAGGGCATAGTCCCTTATACTCTCATGGGCCCGCTGTTTGCACCCGTAGAATCTAAGCTTGATCTCGGCTGAGGTGCGGGTATCAAAGGTGTCCCTCAGCCGGGTTAGTATCCCTGCGACAGTCCTCCCCCCAGGTGGCCAGGACTTTACCTCCCTTCGGGCTGCTCCGGTTAATTGGGCCACCAGGATGCTCACTTTTTGCTCTTCTGTGAGGGGGTACACCTGGAAGAGGCTATCCAGCCTTTCTCTAAAGTCCTGCAGGGTATGTGACTCCCCTGAGTACTGGGGTAGCCAGGCTGCCCCCGGGATATAGGGCATGGTGAAAGGCATGACCGCGACAGCGGTGGCGCTGGCGGGAGTTGAAGCGGTGAAGCTCTCCTCCGTATCCGACATCCTCCTCCCCCCTAGTGGACCGTGGCCTACCTTGCGATGATCCTCTTCCGTAGGCCGCGGCTCCGCAGTGGATCGTCAGGGTTGAGGACCTTCCGTCGCGCTCCGGTGACGTCGGCGTCTGCTGGGCTCCTTCCAGGACCTTACGCAACGTCCGGACGTGAGGCGGGGCTTCAGTTCTCGCGGGCTTTTCGGAGTCCACGCCCCTCTTCTTCCCGCGCGGCGTCCTCAAGATGGCGTCCAACGGCGGGAAAACTCCACGGATGGCGGAAAGAAGGCTGAAGATGGCGCCGGATGGCGGGAATCTTCACCGATGGCGGGAAAACTTCACGGATGGTAAGTTTTAAAAGTCTCTTTTTCAGGCACGCAGTACCCGGTGGTTGCGGGCACGAAATCCTGCCGACTACGCCAAAGTTAACGCGCCCCTGGGCCTGCTGTGTCGCGCAGCGTCTCGCGCACGGGGCTTACCCGGAACCGGATCAGATGAGGGTTGTAGTCTCCGAGTGGCGGGGACCCGGTCCGTGCCCAGGGAGTCAAACTCAGTGTGTGGCAGTCTTGATAGATGTTATTTGAGTGTCGACTACGCCACCCGTTGATTTGCAGCTATGGAGCTGCCGCTGCAGGGCAGACCGCTGAGGCCGGTGTAGAATTGTGCAGCGTGATAGTATAACCCCCAACGGGAGGGGTATGGCCTCAGGGCAGCCGACGTGGAAGATGGGGGTAGCAGGAACCACTCAGAGACGGTGCGGTGTAATTCAGGGTCTTTACTGGTAACAACGATAGACCCTCCCGGAGTACTTGCTAGCGAACGGGGCCTGGTCAGTCCTTGAGCAGATGGGATCTCCCCTGGCCAGGCGGAGTTGTAGGCCTCCCAAACTGACTGTACTCTTCTGGCTTCCTTGCTAGAAGCGGATATAAGCAGCCCACGTCCCTGAGTGTACCGTGTGGTGCTCACCCGTATGGCCGGTGACTCGGGGCCTTCTAATGGCTTCCGCTCCACGATGGCGGTGCTGGTCCCACGCGTGTGACCGTGCCTTCGGGTTTCTGGGCCTGAGGACCTGAAATCCCCTGCCGGTCGGCTTCTGCTGCTGGGTAAGAGATAGTCCCCACAGCCTCGGACGCCGGGTCCGGTAAGAAAGCTTCTCAGTCAGGGCGAGCTCTGCAGCTGCCAGCCCCTGACTCGTAGTAGTATTGCTCCCACTGAGCTTCTGCTGTTTCTTCCTATGACTGTTTCTCGTCTCTACTTCTTCTCTACTCACTAACCCTGCCTCAGCCCTAGGTTTATATAGGGGAAGTTCTTCCCCTCCCAAGACTGGGCAGGAGGTGTGGCATGCACAGGATCCCTGACCAAAGGACCTCCCACCTGCTCTCAGACATAACATTACATTACTGTGGGAAACCAGACCCCTGGGGTGCCACACAATTCCTACCCACTGCCATTAATTCCTGACTTGTTCAACCAGTTAGTGGGGGCCAAGTGGTTCTCTAAGATTGATCTCCGAGGGGCATACAATTTGTTACGTATGAAGGAAGGTGATGCGTGGAAAACTGCTTTTAACACTCCAGTGGGTCATTTTGAGAATCTGGTTATGCCCTTTGGTCTTACCAATGCACCAGCATTTTTTCAGAACCTTATTAATGACATCCTAAGACCGTTGATCGGTAAGAATGTGGTGGTGTATTTGGATGACATTTTGATTTTTGCACCGGATCTGGAGTCTCATTGGCTGTGGGTGCGTCAATGTACTGTGTGTGCTAGATCTAAGTCTTCACATGCTCCTGCGGCGGGGTTGCTTTGCTCTCTGGAGGTTCCTAGTGCTCCTTGGACGCATCTTGCTATGGATTTTATTACTGACATTCCTGTCTCTGAGGGTTTCACTGTTATCTGGGTGGTCGTGGACAGTTTTAGCAAGATGTGTCACTTGGTTCCCTTCATCAAACTGCCCTGCGCCAAGACACTCGCTAAGGCTTTTGTTAAAGAAATTGTCAGGCTCCATGGCGTTCCTACCGACATTGTTTCCGATAGGGGACCTCAGTTCGTGGCTCGTTTTTGGCGTGCCTTTTGTGACAGGTTGGGAGTCCATTTGTCATTTTCATCTGGTTATCATCCTGAGTCTAATGGACAGACAGAAAGAAAGAACCAGGATGTTGAACAGTTTTTGCGTTGTTTTGTGGCTGACAATCAAGAGGGGTGGTCTGAATTTCTGCTACTGGCTGAATTTGCTCTTAACAACCATACATCCTCTTCTGCTGGGTGTTCTCCTTTTTTTTGTTGTACTGGGAGACATCCGTCGTTTGGGTCATTCTCCAAATTGGTATCGGCTGTGCCGGAGGAGGAGAATTTTTCCGGTGATTTGGAGAGAGTTTGGACTGATGTACGTCGTAACCTTCAAGAGGCTAACAAAAAATCCAAGAGGTACTTAGACAGGAAACGTCAAGAGGTTTTGTTTACTGTTGGTGACATGGTTTGGTTGTGCTCTAGGAATCTGCGGTTGAGGATTCCTTCTAAGAAATTGGGCCCGAAATTGGGCCCGAAGTTTGTGGGTCCGTTTAAGGTGCTTCAGGTAGTGAACCAATCTGCTGTTAGGTTGGAGGTTCCTACCTCCTGGAAGATTAATCCGGTGTTTCATGTTTCCTTATTGAAAAAAGCTGATGTTTCTGATAGGGACGCCACTGTCTCTGTTCCTCCGATGGAGGAAGACGGTGAATATGAAATTTCTCGCATTCTTAATTCTAGATGGCATAGAGGGAGATTGCAGTATCTCGTCGCTTGGAATGGTTTCGGTCCCGAGGATAACTCCTGGGTAAGGGCGGATGATGTCTCTGCTCCTAGACTTGTCGGAGCGTTTCACAGGAGGTTTCCTGATATACCTGGGCCCGGAGGATCCGGAGGATCCTCATAGAAGAGGGGGTACTGTTAGAACCCTCCTGTTAGTTTTTTCTATTTTGCTGGTCACATGCCTTTTTACCTATTTAATCCAGCTCCGCCCTCCTGGCCTTGCTGGACTTCAGTGTTACATTTACTCTTAAGCTAGCCAGGTGCCTTGTACCTTACTCTGTAGTTTGCTTGGTCTTTTGACCACTAGTACTTCTGTTTGTTTGTTTGTCTTTGCTCTGCTACAATTTCTGCTAGGAGGTGTCCAACTATATCCCAGTCCTTAGTTCTTGTAGGGACCCCTCCCTTTATCTATAGGTCTGCGTTCAGACTAGCCGAGGACTTAGGCGGGTCTGTTCACAAGGAACAGGTCCCCCACTGCATCGTAGGCAATCAGCTTACTCCTATTGTAGGGACAGTTTTCCTATTCTTTCCTTAGTGTTTGTAGCAGTTCATAACAGCACCAGACCCGGAGAAGGTCACTGCCATCCAGAAGTGGCCGGAGCCGAAGAACCTCAAGGAGGTGCGTCAGTTCCTGGGACTAGTAGGATACTACCGGAGGTTTGTAAAAGACTACACCATGAAAGCAGCTCCTCTGCAAGACCTCCTGGTAGGGCAGTCCCCCAAAGGCAGAAATCCCCCATTCCACTGGGGTAAGGAGCAAGCCGAGTCGTTTCAGGAAATGAAGGAGATCCTGACAGGCGATGAGATCCTAGCCTACCCTGACTACAGCCAACCGTTCCTGCTGTATACTGATGCCAGCAACGAAGGACCGGGAGCTGTCTTAAGTCAGAAGCAGAATGGCCAAGAGAAGGTGATCGCATACGCAAGCAGGAAGCTCCGCCCGACCGAGAGGAACCCAGAGAACTATAGCAGCTTTAAGTTGGAGTTCCTGGCCTTGGTCTGGGCCATCACTGAAAGGTTCAAGCACTATTTAGCCTCCAGTAAGTTCACTGCCTTCACTGATAACAACCCCTTGACCCATCTTGAAACAGCTAAGCTAGGAGCACTGGAACAACGATGGATGGCTCGGCTGTCAAATTATCAATTCACAATTAAATACCGGGCGGGCCGCAAGAACGCCAATGCCGATGCCCTGTCCAGGATGCCTCACCAGTCAGACATAGAAGAAGAAGTGGATGACCTGGAAGAGATTGAGCTACCTGCCTTTCACCGGAATGGGATGATCCACGAGCAACGAGCCTCCAGGAGGCAGCGTGGAAAGACGTTAAACCCCCTGCCTCACCACAGGTGGAAAGAGACCCAGGACAGTGACCCGGTTGTCAGCCGCATAAAGGAGCTGATAACCCAAGAAGGTTCCTCCCTGGAAAAAGAAGCGTCCCCGCAAGCAAAGCAGCTGTGGAATGAGAGAAACCGGCTGTTTATCTACCGTGAGAAGCTGTGCCGGAGGTACGTCAATCCAAAAACCCAAGAGATGGTATGGCAGATAGTGGTCCCCAAGACAGACATCCAAATGGTGTTGGAGGCCTACCACGATCAGGCGGGGCACTTTGGCTGGAAAAAGCTAGAGACCCTGCTGAAGTGTCGATTCTACTGGGTAGGAATGCGCAGCTCCATTGAGCGGTGGTGCCGGGACTGTGGACCCTGTGGCCTTAGAAGAAAAGACTACAGCAGCCAGAAGGCACCCCTGCAACCCATCAAGATGACTCGACCCCTGGAGATCGTGGCCCTGGACCATGTCAAGCTGTCCCCCAGCAGGTCAGGGTACTCTTATGCTCTGACCATGCTGGATCACTACTCACGTTTTCTGGTGGTCGCCCCCGTCAAAGACTTGACGGCAGAGACAGCAGCAAAGACGTTCCAAGCATATTTCTGTAGACCCCATGGTTATCCTGAGCAGGTGCTGACAGACCAAGGCCCGGCCTTTGAGGCTGAGTTGTTCAAGGAGTTCTGCCATCTATACGGGTGTAAAAAGATAAGGACTGCACCGTACCACCCACAAATTAATGATCTCTGTGAGAAGATGAATAACATCATCATCAACCTGCTAAAGACCATACCACTTGAGGAGAGAAATCAGTGGCCAGACCTACTACCTGACCTAGTAGATCTGTATAATCACATACCAGTAAGTTCCACCAACTGCACTCTGGCATATCTCATGCGGGCAAGGCCAGGAAAGCTGCCCATGGATCTGGAGCTTGGTGTTGTTGAGCCTGAAGCTGATATGACCACTGAGGACTGGGACACGACCAGACAAGAGCAGTACAGAAGAGTACAGGCCTGTGTCGAGGACAGTCTCACTCGAGTGAGAGATAAGCAGGAGGCGCGCTACAACAAAAACGCGCCCGCAGAACCCTTCACACCTGGTGAAGTTGTATTGAAAAGGAAAAGACAAAATCACAAACTCGATGACCAGTGGGAGAGTGAACCCTACACTGTGTTACAGTCAAGATTTGATAATAAGAAGACCTGCATAATTAGTAGAGATGGAGGGAGAACATCTGCAACAGTGTCCAGGGACCACCTAAAGTTGTGTCCAGATCTACTGAAACCCAAGAAGAAGTGCCGCTCACAATCCCGGAAGAGCCTAAAGAAGCAGTAATACATACTGATTTGGGAGACTTCCCGGCAGATTGGCCTCAAATAGGAGGTGCAGTAATCATTCCAACACTCCAATTCTTCGAACAGCCAGAAAACCCTCCACAGCAAGTTGAACCTGTAAGTGCTGAAGAAGCGCCAGCTCAAGAAGTATCCCCGGACAAAGGATCCCCGGTAGGAGCAGAGCAAGAGGGCCCAGCCAATGGTGAACTTGCCAGTCCCAGAGAGAGGTTAAGGCAGTTTTACAACCTAGTCACACGTAGAACTGGTAGGGTAACTGACAATGCAGACTCTAATACCACACAGATCACCGCACTACGCAGATCAACACGTTGCACGCGAGGCCAACACCCTGCCAGATATAAGCAGTAAAATGGTCAAATTTCTGACAAATGTAGATAGTTACCCCTGGGGTATTGTGTATTAATGTACTGTATTATTGTGTATTTTCATGCATATGTATATTACTTTGTGTTTTACCTATTTACTTCTTTATTTATCTAAGAACTCCGTGGCTGAGGACTATGCGCAGCCCAAAAAACTGCTTTTTGTATATAATTGCGCTCCCTGGAGTGCCCCTTTAGGTGACCTCAGAAGAAAAACCTGTCTGGAGTGGCTCTACAGGAGGTCCAACTCGGGATCTTCATGCCCTGCAGCCACCCCAGGGCCTACGTTGAGGGTTTGGGACAAGTCCCTCAAAACCACCAAGTACTCTACCCTGTGAGATGGACATCCTGCCTGGGAACCTCACCATAAGAGACTTGGACTCTGAGGACACTTTGTATTTGTTTATATTGTTATGCAACGTTTAAGCTTGGTGCCTCCCATAAAGGGAAGATTGTTCATGTTTCCTACTATTGTTGTTGTTTTAAAGTGTACTTCAGCCCGGGAGTGCTGAGCTTTGCTAGGGGGGAATGTGACGCCCAGCTGCGCTTGGTATCAAAGATCCTAGAAGAGTGCATTGATGGATTCCTCCACAAGAGGCCCCCATAAACATTCACAGCTGGGAGCATGCACTCCAAAAGAAGGCCCTACCACAACGTCAGCCGCTGCAGGACAGAGATAAAGTTAGGCCTAGCTTCAGGCAGGTCTGAAACTTACTACGCAGAGGCAAGAAGCAGGAGGCCCTACACCCGCTCATTGGGGGGGATCCTGATATGCACCCTTCACCCTACAGTGCTCCGGGATGTGCCTGAAATACCACCAGTAAAAGGTACTGAAGTGACTATCGTGTCTGTCCCTGTTCTTGCTCTGACCCGGCTGGGTCTCGCCTGTCCTGCATCCCCCTCTCCGTACGCTGCCCTGAGGCCTAGCTCCACCTGTGGGGAGCTATACCATCGAGCTGCCTTATCACTGGCCTCAGTGGACTGCCGAAGCGCTGGTGATTATCACCAGAAACCACAGGTGGCGTCACGAACTTTCATAAACTTAACAAACAATCTCCTTTTAAAAGCTGACCCCAGGGTACGGGCCCGGGAGCCGACCACCGCGACATCCCCAAGGCCAGGCAAAGGCCCGGGTACCGAGTCATCCCCATTCCCCTGGGCTTGTCAATGGCGCCAGCACCTCCGCCCACTACTCTGGAGGCAATTTCTCCTGCTCCGCCACCCTCTCAAAGACCGTCAGGAATGCCTCGAAGTCATCACCCGGAGTCATCTTTCGCAACAGCATCCATCTGCTGTTGTTGCTGCTGAATCTGCTACACCAGGAGTTTATTAGTGTATTGCTGCATCTGTTTCTGCTGCCGGTGCTGCATCTGTTGCAGGCTCTGCTGGCTCTGCAAGTGCTGCTGGTGCTGCTGTTGTTGGCTTTGCAGCAGGTGTTTGAGTAGCTTCTCCATGGTGCCGGACATCTTTGACTGGCTGGCGGCCTTTATCCATGACATCCACCGATCTCTGTGGCAGGTACACGTTTTCCTGGAATCCTGCCCGCACTTCTAGCACCAATTGTAAGGGGGTTGTTACCCACTCAGCAGCTTTCAAGGTAATCACAGGAGTCAGTTTCTTTTAAAAATGTCCAATGCGGGTTTATTTGGACTTCATAAACCGCACTCTCCAGGTAAATGAATCACAGCCTTGTCCGGCACAAAGTAACAAAACAAGAAAAACAGTCCATACAGTGCTGCGGGTTTGCCTGCTACCAGTCAGTCTCCTGTAGCAGAGACACACTGGAGGTCTCCACACCTCCAGCCACAGACACCGATTGAGACTCTCGGTCTCCATTTTATACACAGGCCCTGGAGGGGGGGGGGGTTTGTGAGCAGCCAATCCCACCCATCTCTTACGACTGCTCGCAAAAACCGGCCCTGATACGCCCAATTAACCCTCTCAGCACTATGTGTGCTGGAGCATGTTTTCCCAGTTTTATATCACTGAAGCTGCCAGCCTCAGCGATACATATCTCCCGTCAAGGACATGTCCGGCAGCCCTCTTACAGATGATTGCAATATATTATTATCAGACTACATTGGGGCACACCAATTTGACAAATAAAATGGCAACATCCAAGGAAATGTATAAATATTCAGGAGGAAATACAGAGAGAACATACAACACTGAGATCTGGGAAAAGATGCTTTGGAATTGTTATTTCAAGGGGCTGTAAGGCAGTGCTAGACATCATAATGGAGGTTACTCGCTTCGCTGCGACAATCAATGCACACGTGCAATGTCTTTCCGTTTTCACAATGCTGTAGTTTATTGCACTTCATAAACCACAGTTCACCGGGTCCAACTCAGTGGCACGCCGACACACAAATATATAATATTCACGAGCCAAGTGACACACCGGCCCACTTGCTCCAGGTACAGCCTTCAGCAAGGTAATAACATAGCAATGTCCATATTAATGTCCATATAACACAGGGTATTACCTTTGCCGGGTTTAGCTATCTCAGTCCATTACTCCGCCACCACTGTGGCTTTGCGGCTTCCCAGGTAGGGGTCTCCAGCTGGCGTTCCCTCAAAGGCCCCTGACGTCCACACAGGATCCAGGCTTTGCCTTTCAGGACTCTTCCTCAAGCCTCTGTTCAAACTTGTGGGGTTGAACACATAATATACACAATCACCTCATATCCCACAGCTCATACAGAGACCATGTACTTGTCAATTGCGCTGTTCAGCCCCTGGAATATTAGTCAATGACATTAGCCCATTCCTTAGGGACCTACCATTTGTCACTGTCACTGACTTCGTCAGGTCACCTTTCCGGGTCGTAACCTTGTCAGAGCTCCCCCGCTCCCAGCGGTCAGTTGTAACCTTGTCAGGTCTCCCCCGCTCCCAGCGGTCAGTCATACAGCGGTGTGACTCACATGGCCTGGTATCTAAGGTCCGGTTCGACTCCGTAATGTCCCGTCCTCTATTGGGTCGTTTGTATGGGCTGCTCAAACCTGAGTTACTGGAGGTCTCACTACCTCTAAACTCACGCCCACTACTCTCAGGACATCTTGAAAGGTCCCTAACTCCAGCTATAGCTGTTCTGTTATTTAGGGGGCCCTTTCTCTGTCTGGTCTTATAATTTCTAGACGGCTGCCATCTTCTACTCAGATGATGCTGTCTATCCACTCGCAGTCTAACGAGATTCAACTGTTCTACCTCTCGCAGGTAGGTCACTCGGTACTCCAACAGCATGCACATATATCCCAGGCTTTCTTCTGTTCCTACAGCGGAGAATGATACCATGCCGTCTTCGTCTGGTATCCAGTCCTGACGATCACGTGGACTGCTTACTTTCACCACACCAGACTTCTTGACCATCACCTGCATGGCTCGACCATTTCTCCCAACGAGCTTCCTCACCAGACCATGAGGCACCCGGATGACCTCTTCACGCATACTGTGAGCTTTCCTCATCAACTCCAGTTGTCTAATGGCTTGTTCCGTCTTCAACCGGAGAAACCGCTTCGTGCGAATACATCGCCAGTGCATGTCACTCAGGATAGCCACCCTCTTCACTGTGACTTCGGTCGTGGACAGGACCACCAGCTGTTTAGCTTCTGAGGTCAAGTACACCTTACAGGCTCCCACGGCCTTCTTAAACTCCTCATGCACGGACTCACTGGTGCATTCTTCCCTCAAATCCTCGGGTACATCTACAAGGCACTTGTACCGAGACGTTTCGGTCTCCCCAGTGGTTTCCAGATGATCAACCAGCTCAGGTTTCAGGGGCAACTGACCTCCAGCTTCTTCACCCTGTAGGCTTCCCCTGAGCTGACTTACAGCTACAAATTCACAAATTTTCGTCTTGACCACTTCCATCTCATATTTATCTGTGGTTAACACTCTCTTAGCTCTCCTCAGGTCCACCTTCTCATGGTATAAGGGAGTGAGTGCAACGTGTTCGCCCTTTTCCTTCTCCAAGAAGGCCTCGTTCACTGAGTGATACTTTGTCAGGCGACTTTTGAGCCCGGAAAACTTCTTCCTCTAGCTCCGCCACTCGCCTCTCAGCGGCCCTTCTCTGAAGCTCTTCCTGCTTCAACTGCTCTTCCAGCAGCAGAGCTCTCTCAGACCTCTCCGCCTCCAATGCGCCCACTCGGCTCTCAATAGCCAGTCTCTCACGCTTCTCTTGCGTCCACTGGGTTTGTAGCAACTCCTTGAGCTGCTTGATCTCGGCTTCGACATCCACCGAACCCTCCGAGCCCACATCACTCGAGGAGGTATCTGCTTCATACCTCCCATCACCAGCAGTCAACTCCTGGCCCTGGTCTGTGGCTTTTCCGATGGACTCCTCCATCTTCTCTCGCTCAGCTTCCATCTTGCTGACTGTTTCCTTAAGGTACGTCTCCGCCTTCTGGAGAGTATCACAGGACATCTGTAGCTCCTTCACCTGAGCTTCCAGATCTAGGGTCTTTCCCCGGAGATCATCGTTCTCCTCACGGGTGTCTTGCAGAGTGGTCTCAACCACTTGGCGCACTTGCTCTGCACCCACCTTATCCTCCTCTAGTTTTTCCTTCACCTTGAGGAGATCCTCATAATCTCTCTTACTCTGTTGCAGTTCCCTACTGTGTTCACCACACTCCTTCTTGGAGTCACACAGCTCCTGGTTGAGCTGTTTGCGCAGTCGTTCTAGGATTTGTTCGCGTCCAGAAACACCATCCTGCCGCGCCTCCTTCTCAAGCTTCAACTGCAAAACCTCTTCCTTGATTTTGCGGCGGTCCTCCTTAATTGCGTAGAACATTTCCTTCCACTGGTTAATTTCCGCGTGGCTTTGCTCTACGTCTCGCTGCCAGTTCCTCATAAGCTGGTGTATTTTCTGCTGTTCAGACTCCAGGATCAACTGGTCTGAGGACACGTTCCCCAGGTTTTCACATAATTGCTGCACATCACTCTGACCCTGCTGGCCGATAGGCTCCAGCTCTTGGTCACGACTGGCCCCCTCCTCTTTCAGGGCTGTCAGATCCTTCTGACTCGGTACCGTACCGGAGGTTGCTACTGGCAACGTCACCTCCTCTTCTACCTCTAATGGAGGATCCACACTTGAAGCAAAGGCACACAGTACTACATTCTCTTTATTTTCATTTTCAGCCAAGTCTACAGGAGCAACCTTTTTGTGGCCCTTGCGCCGTCTACGAGATGGGGACTTTCTCACCTCGTCTAGCCCCTCCTGACTGACCTCTCCTTCTACTTTCGTAGTGTCACCGTCAGCTACGAGGTCTGTGTCACTCCCCATGGTGTTGTGGACTAACAGGTCACCTCCCACTTTGACGTCACCCCCTTCTACTGGAGCTACCCCGTTATCAACGGTCACATTGTCATTTTTAGGAGGTACCAACCCACCACCAGTAATTTTTTTAGATTTTCTATCCTCCACGCTGTTTTGAACAACCGCCCCTTTTTTAGACTCCGCCCCCTGTTTAACAACCACACCGGCAGGGGAATTTTTACAAGAAAAATCAACAATAGTCTTAGGACTCAGTTCACAACAGCTCTTACCACCTCCCCGGGCACTCTGGGACAACACTGGCGCCCCCGGAGAGTTCACAGAATGGTCCACTGTCGCCATTCCATATGGTGCCCACCACTCCTGTGGTTCCTGCACCATGTCCAGTTTCATGTCCATTAGACGTTTCTCAAATACCTGCTCCGGTTTTAACAGGCACTTTAATCGCTCTAATCGCGCAATAGCTTCAGACTCAGTTGCTGCTCCTTTCAGAGGCATTTTTATCTGCTCCTGCATTTCCTCAGGACACTATTCACACACCGCTCTCCCCGGAAAAATTTCGTGGCCCCGCCGAGCCACAGCAAAACCGGATTTCAGTGTTACGACAACCTTCGCAACCCCGCCGAGTTGCAGCCAGATGCTTTAAACTTCGTGAGCCCCGCCGAGCCACAGCAAACCAGGTTTGAGTGCGACGCCAATCTTCGCAACCCCACCGAGTTGCAGCCAGATGCTTTAATCCACACTTGTCGTCCTGTGCCGTTGCCCCTAGCAACCGGGCTGCAGATGCCCCTAGCAACCGGGCTGCAGTTGCCCGCATTCTCCACCATATGTAAGGCAGGGCTAGACATCATAATGGGGGATACTCGCTTCGCTGCGACAATCAATGCACACGTGCAATGTCTTTCCGTTTTCACAATGCTGCAGTTTATTGCACTTCATAAACCACAGTTCACCGGGTCCAACTCAGTGGCACGCCGACACACAAATATATAATATTCACGAGCCAAGTGACACACTGGCCCACTTGCTCCAGGTACAGCCTTCAGCAAGGTAATAACATAGCAATGTCCATATTAATGTCCATATAACACAGGGTATTACCTTTGCCGGGTTTAGCTGTCTCAGTCCATTACTCCGCCACCACTGTGGCTTTGCGGCTTCCCAGGTAGGGGTCTCCAGCCGGCGTTCCCTCAAAGGCCCCTGACGTCCACACAGGATCCAGGCTTTGCCTTTCAGGACTCTTCCTCAAGCCTCTGCTTTCCAAGGCCACTAGCATCCACACAGGATCCAGTCTTTGCCTTTCAGGCTGCCAGGCTTCACTCGGCCTCACTAGGCCTCTCACAAACGGTGTCCCACACACACGGAGCACAGGCCTCACGCCTCACACCGAACACACCTGTCTCCCATCAAGCAGGGTTTATATATGCATCCCGTGCACACACACACATACTGACAGGACCTTGCTGATGTCACAGTCATGTGATCAGACAGACATTCTGTGCGTGGAGGACCTGTGCTATGTCACAGTCATGTGACCAGTCACCTGAGGGGGAAGGTACATGGTCAGGTAGAACACATCCTGGACCATTACCGTAATGCCAGCAAGTCGCTGCATTACAGGGCATATTTACGAAAATAGACATATCAGGAGCTTTGACAGATTTTCTTAAATGGGGTTATCTTACGCTGCTACACACTTTAACAAAACCTGAAAATTAAATAGGGATGGCAAAGTAAGACATTGCATAAAAATCCAACTGGGCCTACATAACATCTGTCACTAATAGATATGCATTTAATATCTCCAGTTAGACACCTTGTCCTCAAGCACCCACTGAGATATTTCTCTTGTTTCAGCTCTTATTTAAAGGGTGATTTAAAGGTATTCTGAACTTAAATTTAAATACCTAAGAAATAATAGTTTATAAAAAAAGAACAGCTAAAATAATTCACATGAATATATTAAAATGTCCCTGAGGTTTCTAAAATTGGAGATCTGGGAGAAAAAGTAGTGATCATGGGGGCAGACATTTTTCAGGACTTCATGTCAGTGAACCCATAAAAGAACACTACACATAGCCTATCTCAGTCAAAAGTGGCTGCCAACAGAGAGCAAGAAATTGAATTCAACTGCATAATAATAACAGAGATTTGATTTTAGGTCTAGTTCCCCTTTAATTCCAATATGAGATTTACCATTCAAACAAAAAGACAATTAAAAGGCCGAAGTAACAAGAGCGTAATAGCCTATAAAAACAAGAGATGCTGGTGAGATGTTCTGTACTAAAACATATTTAAAGCTTCATTTGAGATGCAAATTGACAACATAAGTAATGATAGTCATTTTCACATGCACTCTTCTGCTCCCATAACCCTTCTATAAAACACCAGGAATTCTAAGACACAAGCGACCTCCTGCTGCACACAGCACTGGAAGGCACATTATATTGTGTCACATTGCGGCGGTTCATGGTCTTGATATGATTGTAATTCTTCTAAATGATTATTAATGAAACCATTTTGTTCCACATTTCTCTAAGACGTAGGTTTGATACATTATTGCATTTGCGCCTTTTTTTTTTCTTTAGTTTTTGGTGTTTTGGTGGGTTTTTTGTGCCTTATTCTTCTTTTGTTTTGCACCTTTTTTATATGACCAACGCTAAAGAACAAGAGCTTGTTTAAAGACTAAGAATCTCTTTATTAGAATATATTTAAAAAAAAACATAAATAGATATATATACAGTGGGTACGGAGAGTATTCAGACCCCTTTACATTTTTCACTCTTAGTTTCATTGCAGCCATTTGGTAAATTCTAAAAAGTTCACTTTTTTCTCATTAATGTACACTCTGCACCCCATCTTGACTGAAAAAACCCAGAAATGTAGACATTTCTGCAAATTTATTAAAAAAGAAAAACTGAAATATCACATGGTCATAAGTATTCAGACCCTTTGGTCAGTATTGAGTAGAAGCACCCTTTTGAGCTAGTACAGCCATGAGTCTTCTTGGGAATGATGCAACAAGTTTTTCACACCTGGATTTGGGGATCCTCTGCCATTCTTCCTTGCAGATCGTCTCCAGTTCCGTCAGGTTGGATGGTGAACGTTGGTGGACAGCCATTTTCAGGTCTCTCCAGAGATGCTCAATTGGGTTTAGGTCAGGGCTCTGGCTGGGCCAGTCAAGAATGGTCACAGAGTTGTTCTGAAGCCACTCCTTTGTTATTTTAGCTGTGTGCTTAGGGTCATTGTCTTGTTGGAAGGTGAACCTTTGGCCAAGTCTGAGGTCCAGAGCACTCTGTAAGAGGTTTTCATCCAGGATATCTCTGAACTTGGCCGCATTCATGTTTCCTTCAATTGCAACCAGTCGTCCTGTCCCTGCAGCTGAAAAACACCCCCATAGCATGATGTTGCCACCACCATGTTTCACTGTTGGGATTGTATTGGGCAGGTGATGAGCAGTGCCTGGTTTTCTCCACACATACCGCTTAGAAATATCACCAAAAAGTTCTATCTTCGTCTCATCAGACCAGAGAATTTTATTTCTTATAGTCTGGGAGTCCTTCATGCGTTTTTGAGCAAACTCTATGCAAGCTTTCATATGTCTTGCACTGAGGAGAGGCTTCTGACGCGCCCCCTGGGACATATTCCTTTTTGAGGGGAATACCCGGCACCGGATCAGATGGGGGGTTGTAGTCTCCGAGCGGCTGTGACCCGGTCCCGTGCCCAGGGCGTCAAGCTAAGTGTTATGTGGCAGCTTTACAGATGTTACTAAAGTTCTTTTGTGTCGACTACGCCACCCGTTGTGATGCGGTCACTGTGGCCGCCGCTGCTGCAGGGTCCGCTGAGGCTGATGGTGGGTGCGCAGCTTGGTGAGATAACCCCCAACGGGAGGGGTATAGCCTCAGAGGGGACAGGCGCAGAGGATGGGGGTTGTGGTGGTGCGATGCAGAAAGTTGGCCGCTCTCAGTCCTCGGCCAGGTAGAGGGAAGGGAATGGCTGCTCACAGTCCTCAGCCTGTAGGATGAAGGGGTTAACGGGTAACAGTTCACTGATACTGGTCCCAACGGGGACTATATATATTTAGCAGCAACAGTTTCAGTTTCTATATACCCCGATTGGGTAACTATTTACAGCTCCTGCTCTGCCGCACTCAACGGCGTCTTCCTCCTGCTCTTTGAACTTCAGACCCGTCCGGGTCCTCTTGCTCCTCCTCCCAGACGCGGCACCCTTGGTTTTACGGGTGCGGGCGCGGTGGTGGTGGCGCCCGGGTTGCCCAGGCCTTGCGGCCAGGCCTGGGGCACCTGGAAGGTGAAGGGCACCGTTAGGACGGCGGCGCCCTGGGCTACCTGGCCTTGCGGCCAGGCCGGAGGCTCCGCGGAGGTAGGGGGCGCTGTTGGTGGTGCGGCGCCCGGGGGTACTAGGCCTTGCGACCAGGCTGGTGGTAATTCCTGCTTTGTCACGCTCCGGGTCGAGGCGCGTGACGTCACAGGGGTCGCTGCGGCGGCTTCCGGTCGGGGCCTAGTCCATGGCGGTGACCTGGCGGCTACGGGCACAGCAGGGGGACTTTCGGGCTCTGCGACGGGGAGCTGGGGCAGGTAAGCGGTGTCACGGCTTGGGGTATAGGCGTCCCCTTTACCTGCCTCCACGCGTTCGGCTCCCTCCTCGGCGCCGTCTCCGGCCTTGGGTCCTCCTGCGCCATCCTCAGAGGCGGTCTGCTTCCTCTTCCAGGGTAGCGTGCTCCGTTGACTGGTCTCTGCGTGCTGAGCCATCTCCCGGCTCCACTCCGCCAGTATCTCGCGCTGTACCCGGGCCATCCTCCTTGCGAGGCCCTCCAGGGCAGTTTGTGCACACTCCCGGTCTCGGGGGAGCTGCGCTAGGATCTCCGTTAGACCTAGCGGGGTTGTGGACTCTAGCAGGCTCCTGACCATCGGGTCGGTGCTGCTCTGCTCGGCTTCCGGCAGGCTCCTGGCCAGCGGGCCGGTGCTGCTCTGCCCTCCTTCCTCGGTCTCTAGCAGACTCCTGGCCAGCGGGCCGGTGCTGTTCTGCTTTCTCTCCATCTCCGGGTGAGCTCCTCCGCTACTCCTCGTTAGACCTCTTGTCTCCGGGTGCGCTCGCTCCAGACTCCTCCAAGCGACACCCATCTTTGTTCTTCTCTTTCGTCTCCTCCCACTTCGAGGGCGGTCCCGGGGCAACTCGGTGACTGTCAGCTCCAGGGGGAGTTCTTTCACGCTGACAGACACCTCCAGCATCACAGTCTCTGTTGGTGGGGGCGGTTTCCACTTTTGGCGCCATTTTCTGTCCTGGCCCACGATGAGAGGTGGCCTCCTGCCCTCCTTTGGCACGCCCATAATGGCGTCCGCTGCTCTTCCAAGGCGGGAAATCTGCGGTTTTGGCGGGAATCGCTTCCCAGTGGCGGGAAACTCGGCAGATGGCGGGAACAAGCTGGAAATGGCGGACAATCGGCGGGAAACGACTGGTGATGGAGTCCGATGGCGTGGACCCTCCGGAACCGGCGGGAGACTTCTTTCTGAGGTAAACTTGCACTTTTCTTCAGGCACGCAGTACCCGGGTGTTGCGGGCACGTAATCCTGCCGACTACGCCAAAGTTGACGCGCCCCCTGGGACATATTCCTTTTTGAGGGGAATACCCGGCACCGGATCAGATGGGGGGTTGTAGTCTCCGAGCGGCTGTGACCCGGTCCCGTGCCCAGGGCGTCAAGCTAAGTGTTATGTGGCAGCTTTACAGATGTTACTAAAGTTCTTTTGTGTCGACTACGCCACCCGTTGTGATGCGGTCACTGTGGCCGCCGCTGCTGCAGGGTCCGCTGAGGCTGATGGTGGGTGCGCAGCTTGGTGAGATAACCCCCAACGGGAGGGGTATAGCCTCAGAGGGGACAGGCGCAGAGGATGGGGGTTGTGGTGGTGCGATGCAGCCGGCAATGAAGACAGACTCGGGTTGTGCAGTTAAGGGTGTTTACTTACTGCTGATGTTGTACTGGTCACTCCAGCTGCTAGTGACCACCCGAGCCGTGCTGCGTCCACCAGGTCCTGGATCCGGCCAACCCCCAAACAAGTCCAGAGCGTGGCCCTGAGCTCTCCCTCTGTCCTTTCTTCAGCCGTCCCCACCAGTGATTCACCTAGGTCCAGCTCCCTCGGGCCTTCTTTTGGGACACCCTTGGCCCTGGGTTCCCTGACCCTTCATGTGGTGTGCCTTCGGGGTGAATGTGGTGGGTGACCGTGACAGACACTGCCCACGGTCTCCGGTCTCTGGCTGGGGAATGTCTTTACCCCCACCAGCTTGGGTTCCGGTACCCTGATGCTGACTCCTCACCCGGTGCTCTAATTTGGGTTCTTGGGTCCCTTCAGTCTTCCCCCTCTGGGTCTTTCTCTGCTCCACTCTCTCTCTCTCCAGGGCTGCTGTTTCCTTCTCTCTCCTCTCCAACTGACTTGTTCTCAGCGTCTGACCCTGATCTAAGTTGGTGCC
Source organism: Phyllobates terribilis (assembly GCF_046119375.1). Lineage (NCBI taxonomy): Eukaryota > Metazoa > Chordata > Amphibia > Anura > Dendrobatidae > Phyllobates > Phyllobates terribilis. The sequence continues at coordinate 132,691,808 of NW_027362770.1, read as the reverse complement.
CTCCTTATATATCCCTCTATGTGTGAGCTCAGGTGACCAGCACCCAATGAGCTCCTATCACTACCCAGACTGCTCCCCCTATCTGCCCCTACACTACATGGGATGTACCACCCCCCTCCCACTCCAGCCAGGAACAGGCTCGGTTGTACCTGCACATTTCTAAGTGGGAGTACCGTCGGCCTGCTCCTCTGGAATGGGATGTATGTAGTGCATGCAGTCTATCTGAGCTCAGTTCCACACTCCTTCCTTACCCGGGAGTGGAATATCACACCTCTGGGTTGAGGTGCAATACCCCTGTAGCAGCCGAATCCTCAGGGTGCTACACTTCCGTCGGGCCACTCTGCCATAAAGGCCCGACTGGTGAAGGGTTGCAGTGATAGTTGACTTTGTGGAACTTTCTCCCATCTCCCTACTGCATCTCTGGAGCTCAGCCACAGTGATCTTGGGGTTCTTCTTTACCTCTCTCACCAAGGCTCTTCTCCCATGATTGCTCAGTTTGGCTGGACGGCCAGGTCTAGGAAGACTTCTGGTAGTCCCAAACTTCTTCCATTTAAGGATTATGGAGGCCACTGTGCTCTTAGGAACCTTGAGTAATGTAGAAATTATTTTATAACCTTGACCAGAACTGTGCCTTGTCACAATTCTGTCTCTGAGCTCCTTGGGCAGTTCCTTTGAGTTCATGATTCTCATTTGGTCTGACATGCACTGTGAGCTGTGAGGTCTTATATAGACAGGTGTGTGCCTTTCCAAATCAAGTCCTATCAGTTTAATTAAACACAGCTGGACTCCAATGAAGGAGTAGAACCATCTCAAGGAGGATCACAAGGAAATGAACAGCATGTGACTTAAATATGAGTATCTGAGCAAAGGGTCTGAATACTTATGACCATGTGATATTTCAGTTTTTCTTTTTTAATAAATTCACAGAAATTTCTACATTTATGGGTTTTTTTTCAGTCAAGATGGGGTGCAGAGTGTACTTTAATGAGAAAAAAAATGAACTTTTTAGAATTTATCAAATGGCTGCAATGAAACAAAGAGTGAAAAATGTAAAGGGGTCTGAATACTTTTCATACCCACTGTACACATACATAATAAAATGGGGAAGAGAAATACAGGAAAAAAGGTGGGTATGTGGCGCCCCTGAGGGTTCAGTCGCCACAGGGGTACTGCACCTCAGTTCGAGGTGTGGTATCTCCTCTTCCAGGTAAGGATGGAGCATCTCTCAGGACCCTACTTCACCATTCAACACTACACTACTCCTGTCCTGAAGGGGGCCTAAATGCACCAGGGTGCTGCCCCGGCCCGGGAAAGAGGAGATGGGGGGAACCAAAGATAGGGGGAACCATGTAGTGGGTGAGGGTGGAGGACACACTTTTAGGAAACACATATTCATTCATATTTAACCTACGGCCATCTTAGGTTCAAGGTCTTTGATTGTGATCTTCGTCTTTTTTTTGTGGCCTTCGTCTCTGATTGCGGTCTCCTGCCAGAGTTTAGCGAAGGTCTGCAGCTGACTGAAGATGCACGGTCCTCGTACTCTGGCCTTGAGACAAGGAGCGGGTCACAGTTAACCACTGCCTCTACCCAGTCAAGGTCCTGACCTAAGAAGGCCTGGAGGGGAGCGGAGGAGATAGGCTCCACAGGCAAAAGGATCCCAGGGGGATACGGACGGAGCGGAGTCGCCACCTGTATTATTTACTCTGGCCTAGTCAGAGGGATTCCTGCTGCAAGAGGGGTGACCGGCCCCCGACATCTGACTTTGTTACTGCACGTCTCAGTCAGAAAAGCCCGGAGGCTTAGTGGATCCCAGGGGGATACGGACGGAGCGGCCTACGCCACCTGTATCTCTTACACTGCGTTTATCCAGTGGGACCCGGCCTTACACCACGTTTGTACCACACACAGTCAGGAGAAGACTTAGTGGGAGAACTTACAAAGGAGAGGAACACACACCAGAGGGGTCTCGACTGGTGTTCCTGATCTACCTGGGAAGTGCTGAACCCCCTTCCTGGTGGCCGCAGTACACCGTGTGTAGCAGAGAGAAGCTTTGCGGCTGAAAGTTCATCCCAAGTGAGTAAAGACCCGGATGACTTCACACACCGCCTCAGCCTGTTATTTCCTGCGCGGCACTGCACCCACCATTCCTCCTCACACTCCCCTGAGGCCTGCTCCGCCTGCGGGGAGCCGTCCCATCTTAGCTGCCCGTAACACCGGCCTCAGTGGACTGAAGCAGCGCTGGTGTCCATCACCGGAAACCGCAGGTGGCGTAGTCGAAAATACCACTCTTACTTGAAAGCCCATAATTTTTATGTGACAGCCCTGGGCACGGACCGGGTCCTGACCACGACTGCATCCCCGCAACACCTACACTGACCCGGCTCCGAGTAACCCCATTTCCCAGGGAGGGCGAGAGAGCGTCACAGGTACACCTGGATAATAAAACAGTGTACAAAGCAATGGTGTATATATATAATAAATAAGGCTCAAAAATACAATGTCTTATAATACAAAGTGTAACATCATGGCTCCCATTGGTGCACACTCATAGTGTGCAAAAAAACAATATTTAGGCCTGTATGGTGACAAGACCCATGAAGTAGTGGGGTATGAGTAACAATCCTAATAGATTATTGTAATAACATACATAGCATGAAAGATGCCATGGGAGTCTCAGTGACCCGCAAAAAGACACATGAAGCTGAAATAACAAATCCAGTAAATTACAGCCTCAAGCAATGAACATAATGGAGCAAAGGTAGTGAAAGTAACATTACCAGCAATGCAACTATCCAGGAGCCCACCACACCCGACGCGCGTTTTGCAATGGAAAGCTTCGTCCGGGTTTTTTTTATATGTTTTCATCCTCCCCCTGGAGTGATTTTATGTATGTCTGTAATTATTGTGCATATTTTGCGACATTTGATTTTAGAGCAAAAAAAGTTGCAATACGAATTAAAGACAAAAATAAAAGGTATTTAGATTTTGGACAAAAGTCATGAATCTTGTGCGCCATTTTGAAGAATTTAGTGTTAAAAAAAAGATGAATACCGCAAGTTAAAAAAAGAAAAGTAACTTAAAAAAAAAACACCAATGATAAATCAGGCCCAGGCGTGGTTGGAATAAAAATTATTAATAACAGAAGTTTAAAACCGATCTGGTGTTAGATTTAACAATACAAACTGAGTGCATTATTAAAAATCTCTTGGACTTGAAGAGGCTGGTGTACTTACTTTGAAAATCTGGTTCAGTTAACACTTGAGAGCTCTAAGTATATTCAATATCTTCCAACCCAGCCTTACAGCTGCAGCCTGTACTGAGCAGCGCAAGATTTTAACAGCAGCAGCAGGTAGGAGGGACACTGAGAAGCTAACAATGATACTATGTAGCGGGAGATTCAACAACAGCAGAGAGGAGAAACTCTGAGAAGCTAAAAATCCGGCTAAGTAGGCGGAGAATAATTTTAAACTTTATAAAGGTTTATATAGGTATTCTGGTTATGATTTTTGACAGTAAGTACACCAGCCTCATCAAGTCTAAGAGATCACTATGTATTGTAAACTCTGGTGATAGATCCACTTACAGTCTGTCTCCAGGCAATGGTAGTGATAAAAGATGGACTTGGCCCATGTTGATAGACATGTTAGACACTATTCCCTTTCTTTGTGCTAAAAAATGGTGCAAGACGTTATTAAATCTGGTGCATATTAAGTTCCCGATTCATCGTTCTTTTTGTTCCTTTTTATTGGAGTAAAGGTTTAGATTTTAGGCATTTGTATGTTTGTGTCAAATTCCTTTGCGCCTTTTTACGCTAGATTTTCAACCCTTGTCATTTTTTAGGTTTTTACTATCTAAATGTTTTTGACTAATTTGTCATTTCAGACAAAGAGAATCTGTCTCCAGTATTTTGCCATCTAATATGAGAGCATGATATATAGACAGACAGAGACCCTGATTCCAGTGATGTGTCACTTACTGGAATACTTGCTGTAGTTTTGATAAAATCACAGTTTTATCAGCAGGAGATTATCACTAGAGGGCTAGTAAACCTGCTGCCATGTTGTCCTCCACATTCATGAGCTCAGTATAACCCTACCCCCACCAGTGATTGGCAGCTTTCTGCCTATGCACAGTGTACAAAGAAAGCAGCCAATCAGTGGTGTGTGCGGGGTTATACAAAGCTCATCATTCAGAGAACTGCTAGATCTACAGCAGATAAAACAGTTTTTAATCAAAACTGCAGCAAACAGCCCAGTAAGTAACACATTTCTGGAATCAGGGTCTCTGATTTCCTTTAAAAGTTATTGAAAGGGTGACATGTTACTTAAAAAAGGCGCAAAAAATTACCAAAAAAAAATATCATTTTTTCATTTGCCAAACAGTTTGCGCCATTTTGATGAATTTGGTGCAAAATCTGCTAGGGCAAAAAGAAAGGCAAGATAATAAAAAATTGTTTAAAAAAATGCAAATGTTGAATCGGGACGTAAGATTTTTGTTAGACACTTTTTAAAACTTTAGTGAGATGCAAAAATTAGCTCCAACACCTCAGACACCTGGTAGATGGCATGCAGGACATTAAGAATTCTCCCCCTTATTGCAGTGAATCACTGGCCTCAGTGATGACAGCAGTTGTCCACAAAGACTGAATGGGAGCAGTGAAGAGGGGGTGTATTAAAGGGAACCTGTCATGTCAGATAACGTTATTAACCCCTTCACACCCCAAGACAGTTTTCACCTTCATGACCAGGCCAAATTTTACAATTCTGACCACTGTCACTTTATAAGGTAATTACTCTGGAACACTTCAACGGATCACACTGATTCTGAGAATGTTTTTTCGTGACATATTGTACTTCATGATAGTGGTAAAATTTGTTGAATATGACTTGCGTTTATTTGTGAAAATATTGAAAGTTTTGAAAAAATGTTGAAAATTTTTCAATTTTCAAACCTTTAATTCTTATGCCCTTAAACCAAAGAGTTATGTCACACAAAATAGTTAATAAATAACATTTCCCACATGTCTACTTTACATCTGCATCATTTTTTAAACATAATTTTTTTTTTGTTAGAAGGGTTAAAAGTTGATCAGCAGTTTCTCATTTTTCCAATAAAATTTACAAAACCATTTTTTTAGGGACCACATCACATTTGAAGTGACTTTGGGGGACCTATATGACAGAAAATACTCAAACGTGACTAAACCCCTCAAAGTCCTCAAAACCACAATCAAGAAGTTTATTAACCCTTCAGGTGCTTCACAGGAATTAATGCAATGTGGAAGGAAAAAATAAACTTTTTACTTTCTTTCCACAAAAAAAATACTTTAGCTCAAATTTTTTTTTTCACAAGAGTAAAAGGAGAAAATGGACCCCAAATTGTGTTGTGCAATTTCTCTTGAGTACGCTAATACCCCATATGTGGGGGAAAACTACTGCTTTGGTGCACGGCAGGGCTCGGAAGGGAAGGAGCACCGTTTGACTTTTTGAACGCAAAATGGCTGGAATCGAGAGTAGACGCCATGTCACGTTTGGAGAGCCCTGATGTGCCTAATCAGTGGAAACCCCCCATTTTGAAAACTAGACCCCTCAAGGAATGTATCTAGATGTGGGGTGAGCACCTTAAACCCCTATATGTTTCACAGAAGTTTATAATATTGATCTGTGAAAATAAAAAATCAAATTTTTCCCACAAAAATGTTCTTTTAGCCCAATGTTTTTATTTTCACAAGGGTAACAGGAGAAATTGCACCATACAATTTATGGTGCAATTTCTCTTGAGTACGCCAGGAGAAAACTACTGTTTGGACCCACAGCAAGGCTTGGAAAGGAAGGAGCGCCATGTCGGGTTTGGAGAGCCCCTGATGTGCCTAAACAGTGGAAACCCTTCCCCAATTGATGCCTTTTTAGAAACTGGACCCAACAAGGAATTTATCTAGATGTGTGGGGAGCACTTTGAAACCCCAAGTGCTTCACAGAAGTTTATAACATTGAACTGTTAAAATGAAAAAATACATTTTTCCTGCAAAAATGTTGGTTTTGCCCCAAATTTTTCATTTTCACAAGTGTAACAGGTGCAAAATGGACCATACAATTTGTTGTGTAATTTCTCCTGAGTACGCCGTTACCCCATATGTAGTCAAAAACTACTTTTGAGGCACAGTGCAAAGCTCAGAAGGGAAGAATCGCCATATTGGGCTTCAGATTTTGCTGGAATGCTTTTAGGGTGCCATGTCACATCGGCAGAGCCCCTGAGGGGCCAGAACAGCAGAAACCCCCCAAAAGAGATCCCATTTTACAAACTACAGCTCTCATTGAATTCTTCCAGGGTTGCAGTGATCATATTGATGCCACATGTGCCTCATAGAAATTTATACCATTGGGCAGTGAAGAAAGAAAAATTACATTTTTAAAATGTTGTTTTAGCCCCAGATTTTACATTTTCACACTGGGAAATGGGTAAAAATGGCACCAAAATTTGTCACACAACTTCTGCTGAACGTGGAAATACCTCATATGTGGTTATACAATACAGCTTAGCCACACGGCAAGACTCGAGAGGGACATAGAGCTATTTGCCTGCTGGAGGGAAGATTTTCCTAGAATAGTTTGCAGACTCCATATACAGAGCTGCTAAGTGCTAGAACAGCAGAATTCCTCTCAAGTGACCCATTTTGGAAATTATACCCCTTTGGGAATTTATCTACAGGTGTAGTGACGATTTGACTCCAAGGGTGTTTTCCAGAAACAAGCAGCAGTTGATGTTGCTGAGTGAAAATTGCAAATCTGCTATTGTAGTCCCCAGTATGTTGTAGTCACCAGTACATTGTAGTGACCAGTACGTTGTAGTGACCAGTACGTTATAGTGACCAGTACGTTATGCCCATCTTGTGCTTCTGGAGACATGCACCCGTAAATTAGGCGGGCTCTCATCGCTACAGAAATGCCAAACATGTGGACACTAAATGTGATTTAGGCACACTAGGGCTCAGAAGGGAGAGGGGAATTTGGATTTTGGAGCTCAGAATTCACTGGATTTTTTTTGGGAAGTGAGGAGCCATTTCAATTTTCCAGAGCCTTTGTGCTACCAGTAACGTGGAAGCCCCTATATTTCCTTTATCAGACGATGGACCTGAGTGGGGACTTGCTTTTTTGTGGATTGAGTTGACACTTTTATTGGGAACATTTTACATACAGTAACGTTTGGGATGACATTTATCCTGTGCTCTATGCTGGGGTTTCCATCTAAATCTCCAAATGACATGATTTAGATGAAACCCATCAATGATCCATTCACTATAATGAGAGAGCAGAGTTGCTCTGGACTCCGTCTGGCCTCTGTTCAGCATTGTCCTTTTTTCCAGAAGTGCACAAAACTGTGGCTGACGGCACTTTTATATACGCCTAAAAAGACGGACACCACCAGATCACAGGCCAGACAGCATCCACAATGCCACCATCTGCCTCATTATAGGGAATCTTCCATCAGGGCTTCCGTCTGAAACATGTATTTTAGAGATTGGAAAATATGTTTGTAAGTGCTCAGCTCAGAGCGCAGGATAAATGTGCGCTGAGCTTTACCGCAATCTTTGGGAGGCAGAATGAACAAATCAACAGCAGGTGGAGAATTGGTTTTATTTTTTACACTGTTCCTTGTGCGGTATAAGTGATTAGACTACTTTATTCTTCGGGTTGGTGCGATTACAGCGATACCAGATTAATATTGGGTTTTTATGTTTCGCTGCTGTCACACACTAAAAGACGTGTTTTTTTTTGGAAAAACTACTTTTTGCATAGCCATATTTTGAGAGCTATAATTTTTCCATATTTCTGCCAACAGTCATGTGATTGACATTTTTATTGGCATCGTGTCCTTATTTTTATTAGTATCATGTCGTCATGACCTTGTCGGGTCACCATGGCAACAATCGGCCTCTTGCGATGACGTCGCGGGATAGCCGATCGGAGGAGAGAGGGAGCCCCCTCGCTCTCCCTGCCTTCTAAATGCTGCGATCGATATCAATCGCAGCATCTAGGGTGTTAAACTGCCGGTTCCTGTAAGTGAGAGCTGGGTGTCAGCTGTCAGATTTGCTGAACACCGGGTGGCGATCGCGCGTGCACAGAGCCTGTGCATGCAAAGTCGCCAGGACATATCCATATGTCCAAGGTCGGGAAGTCCTTCCCCACTTGGATGTATGGATGTGTCTAAGGCTGTGAAGAGGTTAACCTGCAGTTATAGAGTTATCATGCAGATTAATAACATTAGGAAGGTGTCCGGCCACCATACTGAAAGTGCAGTACCCTGGAGAAAATTAATTTTATTTCTCCTGGGAGCCGCCGGTTTTCAGACATACAGGCGAGCCGGAACGGCTACAGTTACAGCTCACAGCACTGAGAGCGGCAGCTGTACGCACAACCTGGCTCTGACTGACAGCCGACTCTGCACTGATACACTGCAGCACGAGCTGTCAGTAAAAGTGCCAGAACAAACTCATAGCCGCGATGTGACCGGTGACTGTAGCCGAGCTGGCTCGCCTGCATGACTGAAAGCCGGAGGCTCCCGGTAGTAATAAAGTTCATTTTCTCCCGGTAGTCGCACTTATGGTACGGCAGCCAGGCACCATTCTAACGCTATGAACTTGCAAAAGGTGGCTACTTTGAAGAACCTAGAATATAAGACATATTTTCAGTTGTTTCATACTTTTTTGTTAAGTATATAATTCCACATGTGTTAATTCATAGTTTTGATGCCTTCAGTGTGAATGTACAATTTTCATAGTCATGAAAATACAGAAAAATCTTTAAATGAGAAGGTGTGTCCAAACTTTTGGTCTGTACTGTATATGTACTTCCGTGGGAGTTGTGCCCTTTCACAACCTAAAAATGTGAGCACCATTATATCTCCCACTTGTCCATTACCCGATTATACTACCCTATGTGCGCGTTGTCGTAGCTTCTATTCAACCCACAAAACTAGGAGCAGATCTAACCATGAACTTATGGAATGGCTTGGTTGACCACAATGCCGCTGTTGATTTTTGACTAAACATACAGGAATGCTCACTAAAGCTTAATTTACTATGAGTGCTATTTAGGAATATTCATTGAAGGCTTTTTGCTTCTTAACTACACAATGCAATATTAAAAATATATCCGCTGGTCTGTCTGAGGAGCCCTAAATGGCAACTGTGTGAACGAGACGGCCTACTAGCAAGAGATAAAACCTCTTTATCAATAAATTGATTAGTGTTGTCATGGCCAGAAAAAAATACTCTGCCTCTTAGATAAATTAAATCTGAATTAGTTTCTCTTGCCTTCTGGTGCCATGCCACTATGCCAACAATACCACCCATGACCCAAGGTAGAAATGCATTTAAAATGAATATGGATCGAACCCATTGATTTTGACAAGACCAGTTGACCATCCAATGAGTATGACGACATCCCCAAAAATGCAGATGTTGAGGAAGAGAAGGATAGGGCAGTTAGATTTCAGCATTCGTTTTTCTCATGGGAGATAAGACACACCAGAGGTGACTACAGGAGAAAGGGAGAACATGGGTAATGTTTCAGTCTATATTCTTTCTGCGTTGACTGGTAACTATTATGATTAGTCCAGTCCTTCTTGGGTTGGGAGCCCACTCAGATGTGTTTCACCACACTATATGGACTAAAGTATTAAGACACTTGCACACTGCACCTACAGGAGCTTTTATGACATCTCATTGTAAATCCATAGCCATTAATATGGACTTGGTTCGCACTTTTGCAACCATAAAAGCTTACAATCTTCTGGGAAGTTTCTACAAGATTTTGGAGGTGTCTGTTAGAATTTTTCCATTTATCCAGAAGAGCATTTGTGAGATCAGATGCTGATGTTGAAGGAAAGGCGAAGCTCACAATCTCAATTCTAGTTCATCCCAAAGGTTTTGAATGGGGTTAAGGTCAGGGCTCTGTGCGCCCGGTAATGGTCATGCTCTTCCACACCAAACTTCCCCCAACCATGGCTTTTTGGACTGGAGCACAGTCATTGGGAACAGAAAAGGGCCTTCCCCAAACCGTTCAAAAAAAGTTGGAAAGTACAATATCTCTTGGTAGACTCTCCTTTATTGGACCTAAGGGACCAACCGGTGAAAAACAAGCCCATAGCGTTATCCCTCCTCTACCAAACTTTGCAGCAGGCACAATGCGGTCAGGCGGGTATCTTTCTCCTGGTATTCGCCAACCCAGATTCATCCATCCGATGCCAGATAAAGAAGTGTGATTTGTCACTCCACAGAACATGTTTCCTCTACTCCAGAATCCAGTGGAGAAGGATTTACACCACTCCATCCGATGCTCGACATTGTCCTTGGTGATGTAAGGCTGCATGCTGCTGTTCGGCCATGAAGCTCCTGGCAGGGTCGCCGTGTTTGTGCTGATATTAATACCAGGGGAGGTCTGGACTCTGCAGTTATGGAGTCAGCAGAGCGATGGTGACTTTTCTGCCCTCTGCTCCTCAGCACTCGGTTCCCCACTTTGTAACGTTACATGGTCTCTGTGGTTCCTTCCATTTCTCAGTAATATCCCTCACAGGTGATGGGGAAGATTTAGGAGGGAAGAAATGTCATGAACCCTGTAACCCTGGACTCTGATCTCTCTTTCAAACCACATATCCAAGCTCTCTCCACTTCCTGCCAACTCCAACTCAGAAATATCTCCTGGATCCACACATTCCTCAGCATAGACTCTGCAAAAACACTAGTGCATGCCAGGGGCGGACACAGACTGTAGTGGGCCCCTGTGCAAGAAATTTTGGGGGGCCCCCCCTGCCCTTCATAAGGCAACAAAGTTATGTAAACATAACCCCCCATGTGCATCTCTCACCCCCCCCATGTGCAGCTCTCATCCCACCCATGTGCAGCTCTCACCCCCCGTGCATCTCTCATCCCCCCCATGTGCATCTCTCATCCCCCCCCATGTGCATCTCTCATCCCCCCCATGTGCATCTCTCATCCCCCCATGTGCATCTCTCACCCCCCCATGTGCATCTCTCACCCCCACCATGTGCATCTCTCACCCCCACCATGTGCATCTCTCACCCCCACCATGTGCATCTCTCACCCCCACCATGTGCATCTCTCACCCCCACCATGTGCATCTCTCACCCCCACCATGTGCATCTCTCACCCCCCCATGTGCATCTCTCACCCCCCCCATGTGCATCTCTCATCCCCCCCGTGCATCTCTGATTCCCCCCACTCCTAGTTAATTAATTGTATTTAAAAAAAATAAAACTTGTTATACTTACCCCCATGCAATCCCTGCAGAATCCTGGCGCTCGTCCACGTCGCTGCCACCAGGTTCTCCTGACGTTCGGCCATGTGACGGCGCCACATACATAGCCATCAGCTTTTGTTTTGGCCAAAAGATTTTTAAAGCCGCCACCACGATAAGGTAGACTCTTCTGGGCGGGCCCTACTCTAACCTATTAAAATTTTCTTAAAATATCCAATACTCTTTTTAGATATATTTTTATTTAGTTTTCTTTAAGGGAATGTGTCATATACATTTTTTTTTTAAATGACCAATAATACCACATACAGGGAATACCGCCACACCATGACCAGACCACATATTACCACAACATAGTGACCGAATAATACCACACAGAAGGGAGAAAAACTGCCACACCATGACCAGACCACATATTACCACTACATTACTAATATTACCACCACATTACTAATATTACCATAAGTGTCATTATACACGGGTGCTCTATACATGGTATGTATAATGTAAGTGTCCAGGTAATCTAGTGATCGCCAGTGAAATTATACACAGGAGCTCTGTATATAGTGTCAGTGTACAGGTAATACAGTGATCACCAGTGACATTATACACAGGAGCTCTGTATATAGTGTCAGTGTACAGGTAATACAGGGATCACCAGTGACATTATACACAGGAGCTCTGTATATAGTGTCAGTGTACAGGTAATACAGTGATCACCAGTGACATTATACACAGTGTACATGTAATAGACTGACTCACCGGTGACGTCTCTAGGTGAAGTCCTTCATCTTCGCTTTTCTCCTTCATCCAGCACAGACCGCCATCACATCTTCCAGCCAGGACTCGTCTCTGCATAAAATAACACAGTTATCTAGAGCACATTCCCCAACTTCTACATTACGCAGCTGAATACAGACGTGCATCCACCATCAATATATGGTTAGTTATTATGCAACCTACCATTCCAAATATAAATTGTAATCCACCACTGTGCCCCCATTAACTGTAAATAGGCACTTAATATATAATTTAATTAGAACCTCTACTCTTTCCGCCAATTTGTTACCAGTCACACTCCTGCATCCGCAACGCCCCCTACTCTATACTTCCTGCTCCCCGCATTCAATATTTACATGCACCCCCTGCCCCAATTCATTATACCATGTCCGTGCTCTCCCCACCCCATCATCATTTATCATTTACTCTCCCCCACCCCACATTCGTTATGTGCAGCTCATTATCCCCTACTCCCAATTCCCCCATGTGCAGCTCTCAAACCCCCCCATGTGCAGCTCTCACCCCCCCATGTGCACATCTCTCACCCCCTCCCCCACATGTGCCCCTCTCGTCCCCCTCCCCCACATGTGCCCCTCTCTCATCCCCCTCCACCACATGTGCACCTCTCTCATCCCCCTCCACCACATGTGCACCTCTCTCATCCCCCCCACATGTGCATCTCCCATCTCCCCCCCACCACATGTGTATCTCCCATCCCCCCCCCACACATGTGCATCTCCCATCCCCCCCCACACATGTGCATCTCCCATCTCCCCCCCACACACATGTGCATCTCCCATCTCCCCCCCACACACATGTGCATCTCCCATCTCCCCCCCACACACATGTGCATCTCCCATCCCCCCCCCACACACATGTGCATCTCCCATCCCCCCCCACACACATGTGCATCTCCCCCCCCCACACACATGTGCATCTCCCATCTCCCCCCCCACACACATGTGCATCTCCCATCTCCCCCCCACACACATGTGCATCTCCCATCTCCCCCCCCACACACACACATGTGCATCTCCCATCTCCCCCCCCACACACACACATGTGCATCTCCCATCTCCCCCCCACACACACACACACACACACATGTGCATCTCCCATCTCTCCACTCCTAGTTAATTGTATTTTAAAAAAAATAAAACTTGTTATACTTACCCCCATGCGATCCCTGCAGAATCCTGGCGCTCGTCCAAATCGCTGACAGCAGGTTCTCCTGACTTCCGGCCATGTGACTGCACCGTCACATGACCGGAAGTCAGGGGAATCATGAAGGCGCTGCTGCAACAGCGCAGCTCAGCGCTGAAATGTCCCGGACCCGGCGCATAGCATGGGGCCGGGGGCCCCATGAGGAGAGAGACGCACAAGAGGGGGGCCCCCGAGGGGGCCCCTACCGGCCGGGCCCCATACTGGAGTCAGGGCAGTCATGCCCTGATGGCGGCCCTGCTGGAGGCTGGAGGGGCCCCCTCTCCCTCGGGGCCCCCGTTCAATGAACCGGCTGCACGGGCGGTAGTTCCGCCCCTGGTGCATGCCCTCATCATCTCCCGCCTCGACTACTGCAACCTCCTGCTCTGTGGCCTCCCTTCTAACATTCTTGCACCCCTCCCATCTATCCTAAACTCTGCTGCCCGACTAATCCATCTGTCCCCCCGCTATTCTCAGGCCTCTACTCTCTGTCAATCCCTTCACTGGCTCCCCATTACTCAGAGACTTAAGTTCAAGACCCTAACCATGGCATACAAAGCCATCCACAACCTGTCTCCTCCATAAATCTGTGACCTAGTCTCCCGGTACTTACCTTCACACAACCTCCGATCCTCACAAGATCTCCTTCTCTACTCCCCTCTTATCTCCTCTTCCCACAATCGCATACAAGATTTCTCCCGTGCTTCCCCCCTACTCTGGAACTCTCTACCCCAACATATCAGACTCTCGCCTACCATGGAAAACTTCAAAAGGAACCTGAAGACCCACCTGTGATGAACCTGTAGCCGCCATCTTGGTAATGATAAATCATATCCAGGGATGGCCACACTTCAGCAGCCCCCACCCTTGGGACCTTCTGTTAAAACGTCAACTAGATAGTTTCCCCCCATCCAGGCTCCTGTAAGATAAGAAGCCTACTTAACACTTGAATGCTAGGAGCTTCAAAGACTTCGAGAGGAAACACAGCCAGCAGGGGGGGGTGCTTCGTCTATCTGTACCTGACCATTTGTCCCATAGGACTAGTTTCTTTGTCTGTCACAAGCATGGAGGCATAAGATATAGAAACATGAATAGTACACGCATGTTGCGTGGGATGGGCCAATAAAAAAATATCACGGCGTCCCGGAGCCATTGCGCACACAAGCCTCCGCGGTAGACGTTTGTACGTGCTCTGGAAGCCAAGATATAGCGCGGAGCCATTCCTGAGGACCGTATGGTATCATAATTGATATCAAAAGGTCGGTTACGGCGGCCCGAATCCATGGGAACCCCTGGGGGTATCATGAGACCATCCCAGAAGAAGTTATTGGGTTCCATAGAATTTGGGCTTCTGATCGAAGTTAGACCTGAGGGTGGAGACTGAGCCAGCTGACCTCACCAGCAGTGGGCGGGACGGGGCAGGTAAGATAGCAGGACAGACAAGAGACAAGTCAGTCTTGACCCAAGAGTGGTGTGCTGAACATCTGAGCACCAGCTGAGGCCACCAAGGGGAGGAGCAGTCTGACCATGCGGTGGTAGGCCTCAGCCTGTAACAAAGAACCGTGCCTGCGACCGCAGAATCCTCTCCCTGCGTCACAAGAAAATCAAGAAACCGGTAACTGATATGCTGTGGTGATTCTGTGTGTTGTATTCCATTGTTGTATAGTTTAGCCTGACCTTATACCTGTGTATATTTAGTTGTATATCGTGTATCTAGTGTATTATTATAATCAATTACCTCAAGTAATTGTGGGCCTGCCTTTTATTCTGCATAACGAACGCACGTCCGTGTGAGCTCGGCTCAAGCCAAAAACGCTACCCAGGGTTGGTTCCTGACCCGATATAGGCCCATTCACGGACTGGGCGTATATCTAAAATAGGGACTGGTGGCAGCATACCAACTGGGGATTGGGGAAGGCTGGTAGTGACGGTCGGAGGTTCAGATATATATATTCCTGGCGCGGCCAAGGAAGATATATATACCGCCCTCACTACAGAGGGCCCCGATACCCAGTAGGTTACAGGACAGTCTCCCTGGCGACCGCTTATCCTAGGTGCAGTTCCTTGACTGACCTGAGGCTAAGAGGGCGCTAGCGAGTTGTGCTGTGTAGTGACGTTACGGTTTAGTGACGTTGAAGGGATAACACACTACCGTGTTCCCTGCGCTGGTTGCAGCTTCCTGGCACTACTTTCTCTAGGTGCAGTACCTTGACTGACCTGAGAGGTAAGGGGGCGCCAGAGAGCTGCACCCACCGGCCGGCTTTCATCACATTGGTGGCAGCGGTGGGATTGCAGAATAATAGTGTTGTGGGACCCCTACTCCCAGGCACTAAAGACTGCCAGTGGTAACTTCCACTGCTGGAGTCTTAAGGTCAGCCCAACGTTAGACGGTCAGGCTAAAAGTATAACAAGGTGTGTGCAAACTCAGGGTTGCAGCGGTGTCGGTTACCAAGATGGCAGACGGCACCAGGAGCAAGACCCTGCAAGAGGCTAATGCTACGGTCCGTGTGGCAGGAGGGGAGGACATTGTTACTCATGGCGAGGAGGAGTCCAGCCCGGGCACCTCAGGGAGCCAGTCCCCAGTATACGGTCCCGCAGTGGGCTGCCCACCACCTACCCAGCCCAGCCTGTCCAGATCACAAGCCCTTTTACAAGCGGCTATGGCAAGTCTCCAGTCTCATGGCGATGCCGTCTACAAAACCCTCCTGGCAGCATCAGAGAAGGCAGCGGAGGAGGAGCGTGCAGAGCGGGCTGCGGAGCGGGCTGCGGAGCGGGCTGCGGAGCGTGAAGCTGCAGAGCGCCGGGAGGCTGCGGAGCGTGAAGCTGCAGAGCGCCGGGAGGCTGCGGAGCGTGCAGAGCGAGCTGCGGAGCGCCAGCACCAACTGGACCTGGCCCAGCGGGGGCTTCCGCTAGAGCAACCAACCCATCAGGAGACCAAGTCGTCCAAAGTCCGAGCTGAGGACTTCCCTCTACTGGAGAAGGATGGGGACCTGGACTCCTTTCTGGTGGCATTTGAACGGACCTGTCTTCAGCACCATCTGGCCCGGGATCAGTGGGCCAGATACCTGACCCCCCGTTTGAGGGGTAAGTCCCTGGATGCCTTGGGGGACTTACCTGCCGGGGAGGTACAGAACTACGACTGCATCAAGCGGGCCCTGATCCGGCAGTACAACCTCACTCCCGAGTCGTACCGCCAGAAGTTCCGGAGCCTGCTGCGTGGCCCCAAGGACACCTGGACCGATCATATGCGGGCGCTGTTGAGAGCCGCAGAGCACTGGACCTCGGGTCTAGCGCTTACTACCCGCCAGGAGGTCCAGGAACTGTTCGTCACGGAGCAGTTCTTGTGGAACTGCCCAGAGGACCTCCGACAGTTCCTCCGTGACCGAAAACCAACAGGGGCTTCTGCTACAGCCGCCCTGGCAGACGAGTATGCCAATAACAGGGCGCCTGAGCTGAAGAAGTCTGCCAGCAGCACCTGGAGAGGGGGTAAGCCCAGTCATGCCCCTGTTTCCCCGGCCCCTAGAACACAAGGGGTGTATCCCCCTGTTGCCCTCTCCAGGCAAGGACCAGACGTAAGACGTTGTCATCTATGCAACAAACCAGGACACTTTAGGGCTGAGTGTCCCCAGCGCCAAAAGACCCCATCCCAGTCCCAGAGAGCGCCCAATGTTTTGTGTGTGGGAGGGGGTGGTGGTAGGTCCCTGGACAACATCCAACCCGTCACCATAGGCCGTTCTGCGGTCATGGGACTGCGGGACACGGGCGCTGAACGAACACTGGTACGGCCTGAGGTGGTGTCCCCCCAGGACTTGGTACCAGGAAAGACTCTTTCCGTCTCCGGGGTTGGAGGCGTGGAGCCGGCACTTCCCGTTGCCATGGTGTATTTGGACTGGGGTGCCGGAAGGGGGATGCGGGAGGTGGGAGTAACGCCAAATATTCCCGCAAATGTTTTATTAGGGACCGACTTGGGGCGTCTAGTATCGCAGTATGTACCCTCTGAACCCCCAAGTTCGGCCCCCCAAGAGTGTATTGATTTGTCTGCTGCTAATGCCAACCATGTTGTATGTAGTGTGTGTCCTGCTGAGGAGGAGGGAGTGAAACCTGAGGGTAACACCTGCACAGACACAACACAAACAGGGTTAGTGAAAGCAGGTGGGGAGTGTGGGGATGCCCGCAGAGGTGCTCAGCCGGCGTGCCGTGACCTCTTGTCCTCCGGTGAGGGAGGGGGCGGGCAGGATTCTGTAGAGGGAAGCTCAGGGATGGAGAGGGGGGCAGCTACCGGCAGTGTAGGGCTCCCAGGGGTATCCAGGCTGCTGAGTATAGGCCCACTGCAGGGGGAGGAACAGGCCATGGGAGGTGGGGGTGTCCCAAGAGAGGAGCCGCCAGGTAAGACCCCAGGGCAGGAGTTCCCCACATCCGAGATGTCCAAAGGCCTAGGAAGCCTGCCTGATCGGGCGGCTTGGTCAGAAACAGAGGGGAAGCAGGCACTACCCACGGTCACAGCGGTCATAGCCGCTGTCACCAGGAGTGGGAGCGCCGGAGCCCAAGGAGCCTTGCAGAGGTCCGACGGCTTCCCCACTTCTGACCAAGTGTCTGCCGGGTCAGACAGCGGCCAGGTGACATGCCCGGAGGGGCTGACAGAGGATGTGGCAGTTTCGTCGATTCTGGCCACATCAAGTCAGGAATTTCAGGCTGCGTTGGAAGCAGACGACAGCCTGAAAGCTCTCAAGGAACAGGCGGCACAGCCTCCCATGGAGTCAGACTGCGAGCGGGTGGTCTGGGACCAGGGACGGCTGTACCGGGTAACGGTCCAGCAGGGTTCACCGGAGGCGTGGCCCAGGGACCGACAGTTAGTGGTACCCTATCCGTTCAGGGCGGAATTGTTGCGGATCGCACACGAGATTCCGATGGCCGGACACCTAGGGATCGCTAAAACCAAGGCCAGGATAGCTCAGCATTTCTACTGGCCTGGGATGGGAGCCGCGGTGGGTGCCTACTGCCGTTCGTGTGACACCTGTCAGAGGGTGGGGAAGGCGGGGCCGCGCCCCAAAGCCCCACTGGTAACTCTGCCAATCATCGAAGAGCCTTTCTCGAGGGTTGCTGTGGATCTTATTGGACCTCTGTCCACTCCCAGCCACTCCGGGAAATGCTTCATACTCACGGTAGTGGACTATGCCACCCGGTACCCGGAAGCGGTAGCTTTGTCGTCCATTCGGGCCGACAAGGTGGCTACCGCCTTACTGGAGATCTTCTCCAGAGTGGGTTTCCCCCAAGAAATGCTCACCGACCGAGGGACCCAGTTCATGTCGCGGCTGATGGAGTCCCTCTGTAAGCAAATGCAGGTGCAACATCTGGTGGCCAGCCCGTATCACCCACAGACTAATGGCCTGTGTGAGCGGTTCAATGGCACCTTAAAGCAGATGCTTAAGATGTTGGTCGACTCCCACGGGAGAGACTGGGAGCGTTACCTCCCACACCTCCTATTTGCTTACCGGGAGGTTCCGCAGGCCTCAACGGGGTTCTCCCCCTTTGAGCTCCTGTACGGGCGACGGGTACGGGGCCCCCTGGCTCTGGTGAAGGAAGCATGGGAAGGGGATTTGGCCACCCCCGAGGTGTCGGTCATCGAGTATGTCGTGCGCCACCGGGACAGGATGATGGCCTTGGCAAAGCTGGTGCAGGACAATATGGCCCAGGCCCAGGCCGACCAGAAGCGGTGGTACGACCAGAATGCTTGTGAGAGGACCTACCAGGTGGGTCAAAAGGTGTGGGTACTGGTCCCCGTACCACAGAACAAGCTTCAGGCAGCCTGGGAAGGTCCCTACTTCGTGCACCAGAAACTCAATGCCGTCACCTATCTGGTCACCCTGGATCACGCCCGTGGAAGGAGGAAGGCCTTCCACGTGAACATGATGAAGGCTCATCATGAGCGGGAAGCGACTGCCCACCCAGTGTGCAACCTTCCCGAGGAAGGAGAGGTAGAAACCCTCCTGGATCTGCTCACCCAAGCCAAGGCGGGTGGGTCCATCGAGGATGTGGGGGTTGGCCACCAGCTCACGGAGGACCAACGGTCCCAGCTGGGGACCACCCTGCACCCCTTCCGGGGGCTGTTCAGCAGCCTGCCCGGAAGGACTGAGATGGCTGTCCACGACGTGGACACTGGCGATCACCCGCCGATCCGGCGTTCAGCATATCGGGTCTCTTTCGAGGTGCAGGGAAACATGCGCCAAGAGATAGACGAGATGCTGAAGCTGGGGGTGATCCAGGCATCCAGCAGCGCGTGGGCCTCGCCTGTAGTCCTCGTACCAAAGAAGGACCGAACTACACGGTTCTGCGTGGACTACCGGGGGCTCAACGCTGTAACGGCCACCGATGCGTTCCCCATACCACGCATCGATGACCTGCTCGATCGGATGGCCGGGGCTAAGTACCTGACCATCATGGATCTGAGCCGGGGGTACTGGCAGATTCCTCTGACCCCCGCGGCAAGGGAACGCTCTGCCTTTATCACCCCTTTTGGACTGTACGAGTCCACAGTGATGCCATTCGGCATGAAGAATGCCCCTGCCACTTTTCAGCGGATGGTCAATACGCTGCTTGAGGGACTTGAAGGGTACGCGGCTGCGTACTTGGACGATATTGCAGTCTTCAGTCCCACTTGGGAGGATCACCTAGAGCACCTGCGGCAGGTGCTCGGTCGGATCCACCGGGCAGGCTTGACCATCAAGCCGGAAAAGTGCCAGCTGGGCATGAGTGAGGTCCTCTACCTGGGTCACCGGGTAGGCGGGGGGGTTCTGAAGCCAGAACCTGGGAAAGTGGATGCCATCGCATCCTGGCCCACTCCTAGGACCAAAAAGCAGGTGATGTCCTTCTTGGGGACCGCCGGGTACTATAGGAGGTTCGTCCCACACTATAGCACCCTGGCCAAGCCCCTGACGGACCTCACCAAGAAGAAGCTGCCCGTCGCAGTCGACTGGACAGTCGCCTGCGAGACAGCTTTCGGGGCACTCAAGGCCGCCCTAAGTAGCTCCCCTGTACTGCAAGCTGCCGACTTCGACCGGCCGTTTGTGGTACAGACCGACGCCAGTGACTTTGGCCTCGGTGCTGTGCTAAGTCAGGTCAACACGACAGGCCAGGAACATCCTGTCTTGTACCTGAGCAGGAAGCTACTGCCCCGGGAGGTGGCTTACTCCACGGTGGAAAAAGAATGCCTGGCAATTGTATGGGCCCTGCAGCGTCTGCAGCCCTACTTGTACGGGAGCCATTTCACCGTGGAGACGGACCACAACCCCCTCAGCTGGTTACACACGGTCTCTGGGTCGAATGGCAGGTTGCTACGCTGGAGCCTCGCTCTCCAGCAGTACCACTTCTCCATTCGCCACAGAAGAGGCCGTGACCACGGTAACGCTGACGGGTTATCCCGGCAAGGGGAGGGTGCAGAAGGACGCACGGGGGAACACAGGAATGTGCTACCCCCTCGCGCCCTCGTATAGGGGGAGGTGTGATGAACCTGTAGCCGCCATCTTGGTAATGATAAATCATATCCAGGGATGGCCACACTTCAGCAGCCCCCACCCTTGGGACCTTCTGTTAAAACGTCAACTAGATAGTTTCCCCCCATCCAGGCTCCTGTAAGATAAGAAGCCTACTTAACACTTGAATGCTAGGAGCTTCAAAGACTTCGAGAGGAAACACAGCCAGCAGGGGGGGGTGCTTCGTCTATCTGTACCTGACCATTTGTCCCATAGGACTAGTTTCTTTGTCTGTCACAAGCATGGAGGCATAAGATATAGAAACATGAATAGTACACGCATGTTGCGTGGGATGGGCCAATAAAAAAATATCACGGCGTCCCGGAGCCATTGCGCACACAAGCCTCCGCGGTAGACGTTTGTACGTGCTCTGGAAGCCAAGATATAGCGCGGAGCCATTCCTGAGGACCGTATGGTATCATAATTGATATCAAAAGGTCGGTTACGGCGGCCCGAATCCATGGGAACCCCTGGGGGTATCATGAGACCATCCCAGAAGAAGTTATTGGGTTCCATAGAATTTGGGCTTCTGATCGAAGTTAGACCTGAGGGTGGAGACTGAGCCAGCTGACCTCACCAGCAGTGGGCGGGACGGGGCAGGTAAGATAGCAGGACAGACAAGAGACAAGTCAGTCTTGACCCAAGAGTGGTGTGCTGAACATCTGAGCACCAGCTGAGGCCACCAAGGGGAGGAGCAGTCTGACCATGCGGTGGTAGGCCTCAGCCTGTAACAAAGAACCGTGCCTGCGACCGCAGAATCCTCTCCCTGCGTCACAAGAAAATCAAGAAACCGGTAACTGATATGCTGTGGTGATTCTGTGTGTTGTATTCCATTGTTGTATAGTTTAGCCTGACCTTATACCTGTGTATATTTAGTTGTATATCGTGTATCTAGTGTATTATTATAATCAATTACCTCAAGTAATTGTGGGCCTGCCTTTTATTCTGCATAACGAACGCACGTCCGTGTGAGCTCGGCTCAAGCCAAAAACGCTACCCAGGGTTGGTTCCTGACCCGATATAGGCCCATTCACGGACTGGGCGTATATCTAAAATAGGGACTGGTGGCAGCATACCAACTGGGGATTGGGGAAGGCTGGTAGTGACGGTCGGAGGTTCAGATATATATATTCCTGGCGCGGCCAAGGAAGATATATATACCGCCCTCACTACAGAGGGCCCCGATACCCAGTAGGTTACAGGACAGTCTCCCTGGCGACCGCTTATCCTAGGTGCAGTTCCTTGACTGACCTGAGGCTAAGAGGGCGCTAGCGAGTTGTGCTGTGTAGTGACGTTACGGTTTAGTGACGTTGAAGGGATAACACACTACCGTGTTCCCTGCGCTGGTTGCAGCTTCCTGGCACTACTTTCTCTAGGTGCAGTACCTTGACTGACCTGAGAGGTAAGGGGGCGCCAGAGAGCTGCACCCACCGGCCGGCTTTCATCACACCACCTCTTCCGACAAGCGTACAACCTGCAGTAACCACCGCTCCACCATACCGCTGCATGACCAGCTCTACCCCAACCTACTGTATCCTCACCCATCCCTTGTAGATTGTGAGCCCTCGCGGGCAGGGTCCTCGCTCCTCCTGTACCAGTCACTGACTCGTTTTGTTCAAGATTATTGTAAGTGTTTTTGCTATGTATATGTGACACCCCAGGGGTCTGGTTGCCACAGTAATAGAGATATTATGTCTGAGAGCAAGTGGGAGGTTTCTCTGGTCAGGAGCCCTAAACATGCAACACGGCCCACCCAGACCTGGGAGGGGAGGAATCTGCCCTTATAAACTGGGTCTGGGGTGGGATTAGTGAGTGAAGCTGCAGACAGAGACAGAGCCTGCAGAACAAGCAGAGCAGTCAGAGCCTGGAGAGGGAAAGTGAGAACAGGAGCTCTGTAGGAGCAGCAGCTGAAGACCAGGGGCTGTGAGCAGAGATATAACTCGCCCTGGCTGAAGTTACTAAAACCGGACACAGGAGTCCGAGGCTGTGGGGACTGATATATATACCCAGCAGCAGAAACCAGCCGGCAGGGGATTCCAGGTCCTCTGGCCATAGAAGCCCGGAGGCTCAGTCACAAAGAAGGGACCAGCGCCGCCATCCAGGAGCGGAGGCTAACAGAAGGCCCCAAGTCACCAGCTATACGGGTGAGCACCACACGGTATACTCAGGGACGTGGGCTACTTGTAACCGCTGACAGCAAGGTAGCCAGGAAGAGTGCAGATAAACGGGGAGGCCTACAACTCCACCTGGCCAGGGGAACTCCTGCTTGCTCGCAGACTGACCAGGCCCCTTATACTAGCCAGTACTCCCGGGAGGGTCTGCCTTGTACCATCATTAAAGACCCTGAACTGCACCTCACGTCTCTGTGATTCCTTGCCGCACCAGCACCATTAGCACTGGGACTCTCACACCATCACTCCCATCATCTCTCACATTAGCTGCCCTGAGGCAATACTTCTCCCGTGGGGAGTTATCCCATACTCGGTTGCGCAAACAACATCAGCCTCAGCGGTCGGCAGCGCAGTGGCGGTCCCCACTGACCGCAATCCACGGGTGGCGTAGTCGGACATTTGCTATACATTAAGACTGCCACTGGTTTGACCACCCTGGGCACGGACCGGGTCACCGCCACACGGAGACTACAACCCCCAGCATTCTACAACAGGCCCGGTTCCGGGTTCCCCTGCACAACACAGGCCCAGGGGGCGCGTCATATACCCCTTTTCACATGTAAAGCGCCATGGAATAAATGGCGCTATAATAATAAATAATAATAATGAACGGACATGTTACATTGGTAACGTCTTATTACAGGACCACGCTTGTATCACTGCACTCTTTACCATCAGCCATTCTGTCACATGTTAGTAAAGGCAGACGGCATGGCGAGGGGTTGAAGGTTATGCACTGGGGGGCCGGATGTTATACACCAGGTGTGAGGGGTCGGATGTTATACACCAGGGGCTAGACACACGTTAGTAAAGGTAGTCAGCATGGTGGTAGGCCGGATATTATACACCGGGGACGAAACACACATGTTAGTAAAGTAAGACGGCTTGGCAGGGGGCCGGATGTTATACAGCGGGTGAGAGGGACCTGATGTTATACACTGCATGTTATACACTGCAAATGATATTGGATAATGGATATTATACACCAGGGGGTGAAGGGCCAGATGTTATACACCGGGGACGAGGGGCCGGATGTTATACACTGCAAATGAAGAGCTGGATATTATACACTGGGGGCAAGGGGCCGGATGTTATACACAGGGGGCAAGGGGCCGGATGTTATACACAAAGGGTGAGGGGCCGGATGTTATTTACTGGGGGCGAGGGGCCGGATGGTGTACACTGGGGGGGTGGCCGGATGTTATACACTGGGGGTGAAGGGCCGGATGGTATACACTGGGGGTGGCTGGATGTTATACACTGGGGGTGAGAGGCCGGATGTTATACACTGGGAGTGAGGGGCCGGATGTTATACACTGGGGGTGAGGGGCCGGGTGTTATACACTGGGGGCGAGGGGCAGGATGTTACACACCGGAGAAGGCGAGGGTTGAGATGTTATACACCGGGGGCGAGAGGCCGGATGATATACAATGGGGGTAAGGGGCCAGATGCTATACACCGGGGAACGAGGGGCAGGATGTTATAAACAGGGGGTGAGGGGCCGGTTGTTATACACCGGAAGATGAGGGGCTGGATGTTATATACTGGGGGTGAGGGATCAGATGTTACACACCGGGGGAGCCAGATGTTATTGTGGCGCCCCTGCGGGTTCAGTCACCAGAGAGGTATTGCATCTCACCCAGAGGTGTGGTGCCCCACTCTTAGGTAAGGAAGGAGTACTGCCCGGGACCCACCCACCTGCATCCAACACTACACCATTCCAGATCAGCAGGCGGGGCAAGATGCACTGGCTTATGCTGAGCCCTGTCCCTGGTTGGAAGTGGGGGGAACCAAGAGAGGGGGAACCATGTAGTGGGTGTGGGTGGAGGAAGTAGTTCAGGGGAGCACCTTCAGTAGGAGTTTAAGAAGGGAACCATCTTGAAGGAATTGGTTCAGTCTGAGGAGAGAGTCTGTGGAGAGAGAGCTGGGAGCAGGAGCTCAGAATGAGCTCTGCTCAGGAGGAGAGGAGAGAGGACCGGGCCTAGACTGAGAGGCCCAGGAGGATAGACGGAGAGAGGACGGGAGCAGAGGGAAGGCTCCAGAGGAACAGAGGGGATCCCAGGGGCACGGGAAGTGCAGGAAGCCACCCGTGCGCCCGAATCTACACGGACGTGGAGGGATCAGGCCCCAAAGGGGACCGGCGTCTAACTAGTGGAGAACAACCAGGCTCAGCTAGATAACCGGAGGCGACTGTACTTTCAAGGTGCCGCTGTCCAAAACCACAATTATATCGCCGAAAAGGTTGCCGCTTAGGATTCAGGGGACTGCACATCGCCCGACAAGATCCGAGGCTACTGGCTTGGGACACTGATTGTGAGGTGCAGGGCAGGAGGGTGAGAGCCAGCGCAGGAAGACGACCGAGGAAGGAACATAGAACGGGGTCCCGTTTAAGTACTCCTGAGATACTTGAGAGATTGCTGAACCCCTTCCTTGGTGAACGCAGGACGACGTGGGAGGTTACACACTGGCGCTGGTAACCTGAAGTCTTGAACAACTGTGAGTAAAACCCTGAAGACTGCACCCCACTGTGTCTGTGAATAATTACTGCGCCATCACCAGCCCTGCACTACACAGCACCAGCAACATCTACCTCATAACATCACTATATCTTGCCCTGGAGCTAAGCTCTGCCTGTGGAGAGCTGAACCAACTCTGCTGCGTCACCATCAGCTCCAGAGGATCTGCACCGCAGCGGCGGCCCCATATAGCCGCATACCACAAGTGGCGTCATGAACATTATCTATAAAAACTTTATTCCCCTTTTACTTTCCCCCTTTTATTGACCGCCGTGGGTCACGAACCGGGTAACTGCCACCGTGACATCCCCCAGCATCGACCGGCCCGTCTACTGAGTACCCCGCGGCCCAGGGGGCGCGTCAAACTTGGCGACACGAACAGGATACGAACCAACCCTTTATAACCGGGTGCTGTGCGCCTAGAGACTGTGTATAACTGTATAGACTGCAGCCATTACTGTAGCACTTGTGGAGTTAATGATATGTGGGGTGTCCCATCATGGGCGGAGCCTCGGAAATGGCACCAAAATAGGCCCCTCCCACTTGCATAGACTGTACCAGAGTTGTCTGTCACTCAGGCTGAAAGGTGCCCTTTGCATCAGACTGAGGGGGGAGATTGTTGCCTCCCCCTGCAGAGGGCTGTGTGATCCCATCCATCCAGCTGCTGCAGCTCTGTGCTGTGTGATCCCATCCATCCCAGCTGCTGCAGCTCTGTGCTGTTTGATCCCATCCATCCAGCTGCTGCAGCTCTGTGAATACAACACAAGTGTGAGAAGCTGTGCAGCAAGAGTGAAGCTGTACAGTGACCAGCAGAGCAGTCTCGCTTACCGGCTGTGCAAGGAGCGACAACATAAGCATCCGGAGCGGTGAGTCCTACCCCGGCAAGGGTGAAGTAGGGGGGAAGAAAGATGCCCACCTTAGGAGAAGCTCCAACAGCTGGTGCTGCCGCAGGCCTCATAATGCCACTGTCTATGCCATACGTCCCAGGAGTGGCCTAGTTGCCACAATTCTCAGGAGAGAGGGGGTGGTACGCACTTGATGTGCAGAAGGCGAGCACGGAGGACATGCCCCTGACTTCTGGTGTCGCTGATCCTGGCCGTCCACAAGCAGCTTCTGCTCCGGCTGCAGCTAAGTACCCTGGAGACAGAGTCACCTACACCCATCACCATGGAGAACGTGGGTGGTACGCCCTCCATGTTCACAGAGTGGTGGAGAAAAGCATGCCCGTGTTGTCCGCGGCTGACGACTCAGCTGGGCCAGCCTATAGTGGACAGGTATCTCCCAGGAGGGAGCACCACTGTTGAACTCCCGATTTTACAAACTGAACTGTATATAGTTACCCGGAAGGGTATTGCAATAATCATTTAAGTTGGTTTGAAAAGTTTGTTTACTTATATAGTGTACCCGGTAAGGTATAAAAACTATTAGTCTGTGGATGGTGAGCAGCTAAAAACTTTCCCTTGTAAATAGTTTGCACTTCATTAAGTGCTTCTTATTGGTTTTATACAGACCGCAGAACAAAAACCCGTTTGGCGTGGCCGAAGATGTGGTCCAACAGCTGGATCACCTATGCCCTGTAGCCACGTCCAGGGTCTACGCTGAGGGTTTTCAGACGGGTCCCACAAATTACACCTTCTCCAGTGAGATGGACATCCGGTTATGGATCTCACTGTGTTGAGTTGAAAATTGTTTTATATGAAAAATGTTTTATATATGTGAAGACAAAGTTATTAAAAGTGCTTTTATAATGTTTTGCAAGAGAAACCTGTAACATTTAAGAAAATGAGCCTCCCATAAAGGGAAGAAAAGTTTTGATAATTCTTCTATGTGAATGCATTCTAAAAAAATTTTGTATGTCTAAAATACCTTGTTTTTATTCGTTTCCAGCCCGCGGACGTGCTGTGTTTTACCAGGGGGGTATGTGGCACCCCTGCGGGTTCAGTCGCCATAGAGGTATTGTATCTCACCCAGAGGTGTGGTGCCCCACTCTCAGGTAAGGAAGGAGTACTGCTCGGCACCCACCCACCTGCATCCAACACTACACCATTCCAGACCAGCAGGCGGGGCAAGATGCACTGGCTTATGCTGAGCCCTGTCCCTGGTTGGAAGTGGGGGGAACCAAGAGAGGGGGAACCATGTAGTGGGTGTGGGTGGAGGAAGTAGTTCAGGGGAGCACCTTCAGTAGGAGTATAAGAAGGGAACCATCTTGAATGAATTGGTTCAGTCTGAGGAGAGAGTCTGTGGAGAGAGAGCTGGGAGCAGGAGCTCAGAATGAGCTCTGCTCAGGAGGAGAGGAGAGAGGAGCGGGCCTAGACTGAGAGGCCCAGGAGGACAGACTGAGAGAGGACGGGAGCAGAGGGAAGGCTCCAGAGGAACAGAGGGGATCCCAGGGGCACGGGAAGTGCAGGAAGCCACCCATGCTCCCGAATCTACACGGACATGGAGGGATCAGGCCGCAAAGGGGACCGGCCTCTAACTAGTGGAGAACAACCAGGCTCAGCTAGATAACCGGAGGCGACTGTACTTTCAAGGTGCTGCTGTCCAAAACCACAATTATATCGCCGAAAAGGTGGCTGTTTAGGATTCAGGCTACTGCACGTTGCCCGACAAGATCCGAGGCTACTGGCTTGGGACACTGATTGTGAGGAACAGGGCAGGAGGGTGAGAGCCAGCGCAAGAAGACGACCAAGGAAGGCTCATAGAACGGGGTCCCGTTTAAGTACTCCTGAGATACTTGAGAGATTGCTGAACCCCTTCCTTGGTGAACGCAGGACGACGTGGGAGGTTACACACTGGAGCTGGTAACCTGAAGTCTTGAACAACTGTGAGTAAAACTCTGAAGACTGCACCCCACTGTGTCTGTGAATAATTGCTGCACCATCACCAGCCCTGCACTACACAGCACCAGCAACATCTACCTCATAACATCACTATATCCTGCCCTGGAGCTAAGCTCTGCCTGTGGAGAGCTGAACCAACTCTGCTGCGTCACCATCAGCTCCAGAGGATCTGCACCGCAGCGGCGGCCCCATATAGCCGCATACCACAGGTGACGTCACGAACATTATCTATAAAAACTTTATTCCCCTTTTACTTCCCTCCTTTTATTGACTGCCCTGGGTCACAGACCGGGTCACTGCCACCGTGACATCCCCCAGCATCGACCGGCCCGGCTACCGATTACCCCGTGGCCCAGGGGGGGCGTCATTATACACCAGAGGGACGAGGGGCCGGATGTTAGCCGGATGTTATACACCGGGGGCGAGGGGCTGGATATTATTCAGTGGAGGCAATGAACTGGATGTTATACACCGGGGGGGGGGAGGGGCCGGAAGTGATGTTATACACTAGAGGTGAGGAGCTGGATGTTATATGTCGGGGGCGATGGGCTGAGTGAAAAACCTGAATTCAATGATTTAGGCATGTGTCTTAATGCTTTTCTCCATATAACATAACTATTGGCTTAGCAAGATTTCGCTGTACAAAAAAACTAAAATGTATGGCCTCTTCTAATCCTGAATGCTGACTTTTCAAGGCCTGGATGAACCTGAAAAAGTAGGTATTTTCAATGAGAAGAAAGAAGTCAGACTGCATGTGTTGTCCTATTGAATAAAACTAACAGCATTTGCGATAGCCACAATTATTTAATTAACATGCACAGGCCAATGGTTTACCATCTTGGTGTCACCTCTAGGCTTGGAAGCTTCAACTTACATCTCAGCCTGTTCTCATTATTATCAGTGCAGCCTCCTTTTTCCTTATGGAATGCAGCGACAGAAGACTTGTCTGCGCAGGATCCTAGATATATAATTCTGTGCTAGTCGGTAATTTATATGTCTTAACCAAAGGACCATTTTGATTTGTAATTATAGCATTGCAGTCACTGCGCTACAAGGTCTCCATTACTGCACATGTTACATGCCACAAACACCAGTTACTGGGTATAACTAGAGACTGTGTCACCAGAACATGTGTATACTATACTTACTACACAACAGTGCAAAATGCCCTAGGACTTGGAACAATTCCTGATAGACAACATAGGAAAGGGGACGGGGTGCAGGCGCATGGGGTAGGTGAGTCAGAGGGCTATTGAAAAGTTTGTAAGAGACCATATGCTGAACAACGCAACCTCGGACAGATGTGGCTCTAGCAACCCTGTCTAGCAGATCCCAGAGAAACCCTTATACAGGAACCTAGACTTCCATCGGGACCCCCTGAGTTGCGTCTACGAAGTAGCTGCTGGCTGTAGGAATGAGCCTGAGGCAAGAGTAGTAAAACTACCCAGGTCTGTAACTGGAAGGACAGAACAAGGGACAAAATCAAAAGTCAGGAGTCAATGTCAGGCATAGATACTGTAGATGTATGAGGAATCAAAACACAATAACTCTCAACTCCCAGGAGCTTAAATAGTGTGTGGTACTGCCCCATAGACCACAGCAGGAAGCTGATTACTAGTGAAGAGCTAGTATGTTCTGTTAACCCTTTCGGCGAGCATGATCTCCGAGTATTTACAGCGTGCTCAGGGTTAAGTTTGAATCACTCCCTGTGCATGATTTGCGACTGTTTGACAACTTTATTACATGTGAGGAATGCCTAAGAAACAGGCATTCCTCACATGTAATAAAGCTGTCAAGCAGTCGCAAATCATGCACATGGGAGTGATTCAAACATAACACCGAGCACGCTGAAGATACTCGGAAAACACCCGAGCATGCTCGGAAATCTCAAGTAACGAGCATGCTCGCTCATCACTACTGATTACACCTGCTGAAAAGCCAGACAGAACACATACAGATTCTCCTTGTCTGAGGAGAAGCATCAAAATCTCAGCCACACCAGAATTATTAGCTGGACAGCGCCTACGAAATCCAGAAATATTGGCAAAACTGTCATCTCCATTACCACAGGAGTAATTACATTGGCACCTGGTGCCAAAGGAGGACATTGCTGGATAAGGTATAGGGAGGAATATAACAGTTATACTTATTACTACCAGTACAACTGATATACAAGATACAGGTAACATGTGTGACAGGCAGAAGTAGTGTTGTTGCTCTAAAAGCATTCAGCAACTATTAGAAGTAACACAAGCACATGAGACAGGAAGTGTTGTGCTCCAGAAGCATCCAGCAACTAGAGGGGTTAACACAGTCATAGGAGAATGGGAGTGTTGTAGCAGAGCCCCAGGGGGATTGTGGGGAAGTTGTTTACTGTCTGGCTGGAGCGGAAGAGAAAGGTGGTGTGTGTATTCTGCATCTGACAGAAGTGCCCCTGCACTTCAAGTCAGGAGTGAAGCTCAGGTAGAGTTCCTGAACTAGCAGTGCAGAGTATTGTCAAGCAGAAAGATAAGGACTGTAAGAAATGGTGTCACAGAGATCATCTCCCTCAGCAAACCCTCTCCCTTCCTCCATCCATAGGCGGATTATAATGAGGTCAATCTGGGCTACCGTCCGGGGCCCAGGGCTCCCAGAGGGCCCATGGCCAGATTGCCCTCATTATAGTGTGTGACAGGAGGGCCCAGGAGTCGGAAGATGGAATCTGTAAAACTGGTGTGTCCGGCAGCGCTGCAGAGGATGACTCACCAGCTGCTGACTGTATAAGTGCAGGAGAGGAGGTTCCGCCCACCTGCTCCGTCCTCCAGCAGAGCACAGAGCCAGCTTACAGCATGGCCACTGCTCTCCCTGCCCCCTCCCCTGCTCTGAATGTTACTGCTCCGCTCTCCCCCTCCTGCCCTGCAATTACACCGAGAGCTCTGCAGTCGGGCCCCAAGAGGAGGGGAGGCTGTCCCACAGAGAAGATGAAAGAACCTGCATCATGTACAGAAAGGGTAAGTCCATGTGCAATGTGTGGGTGTGTGTATATATATATATACAGTACAGACCAAAAGTTTGGACACATCTTCTCATTTAAAGATTCTTCTGTATTTTCATGACTATGAAAATTGTACATTCACACTGAAGGCATCAAAACTATGAACTAACACATGTGGAATTATATACTTAACAAAAAAGTGTCAAACAACTGAAAATATGTCTTATATTCTAGGTTCTTCAAAGTAGCCACCTTTTTGCTTTGATGACTGCTTTGCACACTCTTGGCATTCTCTTGATGAACTTCAAGAGGTAGTCACCGGAAATGGTTTTCACTTCACAGGTGTGCCCTGTCAGGTTTAATAAGTGGGATTTCTTGCCTTATAAATGGGGTTGGGACCATCACTTGTGTTGTGCAGAAGTCTGGTGGATACACAGCTGATAGTCCTACTGAATAGACTGTTAGAATTTGTATTATGGCAAGAAAAAAACAGGTAAGTAAAGAAAAATGAGTGGCCATCATTACTTTAAGAAATGAAGGTCAGTCAGTCCGAAAAATTGGGCAAACTTTGAAAGTGTCCCCAAGTGCAGTTGCAAAAACCATCAAGCGCTACAAAGAAACTGGCTCACATGAGGACCGCCCCAGGAAAGGAAGACCAAGAGTCACCTCTGCTTCTGAGGATAAGTTTATCCGAGTCACCAGCCTCAGAAATCGCAGGTTAACAGCAGCTCAGATTAGAGACCAGGAAAATGCCACACAGAGTTCTAGCTGCAGACACATCTCTACAACAACTGTTAAGAGGAGACATTGTGCAGCAGGCCTTCATGGTAAAATAGCAGCTAGGAAACCACTGCTAAGGACAGGCAACAAGCAGAAGAGACTTGTTTGGGCTACAGAACACAAGGAATGGACATTAGACCAGTGGAAATCTGTGCTTTCGTCTGATGAGTCCAAATTTGAGATCTTTGGTTCCAACCACCATGTCTTTATGCAACGCAGAAAAGGTGAACGGATGGACGCTACATGCCTGGTTCCCACTGTGAAGCATGGAGGAGCAGGAGGTGTGATGGTGTGGGGGTGCTTTGCTGGTGACACTGTTGGGGATTTATTCTAAATTGAAGGCATACTGAACCAGCATGGCTACCACAGCATCTTGCAGCGGCATGCTATTCCATCCGGTTTGCGTTTAGTTGAACCATCATTTATTTTTCAACAGGACAATGACCCCAAACACACCTCCAGGCTGTGTAAGGGCTATTTGACCAAGAGGGAGAGTGATGGGGTGCTACCCCAGATGACCTGGCCTCCACA
Organism: Phyllobates terribilis; assembly: GCF_046119375.1. NCBI lineage: Eukaryota > Metazoa > Chordata > Amphibia > Anura > Dendrobatidae > Phyllobates > Phyllobates terribilis. Next base: position 132,659,213 of record NW_027362770.1, on the reverse strand, counting down.
GTCACCAGACCTGAACCCAATCGAGATGGTTTGGGGTGAGCTGGACCGCAGAGTGAAGGCAAAAGGGCCAACAAGTGCTAAGCATCTCTGGGAACTCCTTCAATATTGTTGGAAGACCATTTCTGGTGACTACCTCTTGAAGCTCATCAAGAGAATGCCAAGAGTGTGCAAAGCAGTCATCAAAGCAAGTTGTATTAGCGGTAGATGTTGGACGACTACGCCACCCGTTGAATGCAGCGAAGGAGCTGCCGCTGCAGGGCAGACCGCTGAGGCCGGTGGTAGGATTGTGCAGCGTGATAGTATCACCCCCAACGGGAGGGGTATGGCCTCAGGGCAGCCGATGTGGATGATGGGGGTAGCAGGAATCACTCAGAGACGATGCGGTGTAGTTCAGGGTCTTTACTGGTGATAAAGATAGACCCTCCCGGAGTACTGGCTAGCGATCGGGGCCTGGTCAGTCCTTGAGCAGATGGGATCTCCCCTGGCCAGGCGGAGTTGTAGGCCTCCCAAACTGACTGTACTCTTCTGGCTACCTTGCTAGAGGCGGGTATAAGTAGCCCACATCCCTGAGTGTACCGTGTGGTGCTCACCCGTATGGCCGGTGACTCGGGGCCTTCTAGTGGCGTCCGCTCCACGACGGCGGTGCTGGTCCCACGCGTGTGACCGTGCCTTCGGGTTTCTTGGCCAGAGGACCTGAAATCCCCTGCCGGGCGGTTTCTGCTGCTGGGTAAAGATTAGTCCCCACAGCCTCGGACTCCGGGTCCGGTGATAGCTTCTCAGTCAGGGCGAGCTCTGCAGCTGCCAGCCCCTGACTCCTTATAGCACTGCTCCCACAGAGCTCCTGATGTTCTTTTCCTATATCTGCTGCTCTTCTCTGTCTCTACTTCTTCTCTACACACTAACCCTGCCTCAGCCCTAGGTTTATATAGGGGAAGTTCTTCCCCTCCCAGGACTGGGCAGGAGGTGTGGCATGCATAGGATCCCTGACCAAGAGACCTCCCACCTGCTCTCAGACATAACATTGCTGTTACTGTGGAAACCAGACCCCTGGGGTGCCACATTCCCCCCTAGTGAAATTTAGTACTCCGGGACTAAACATATTTTTAGAAAAACATAACAAGGTATAAACAATAATAATACAATAAGAAAAACACATAAAGATGGTTACGGCGTGTCCGCAACCGGGTGCAGTTTTGAAGAAAAGCAAGGTGTCCATTTCACCAAAACAGGGAGACGTAACCAGGTAGGGGTCTGTCCTGCCCCGAGTCCTTAACAGTCTTTAGTCCATTCCTAGGTTACGCTCCAACCAATTGTACAAGGATTCCCGGTAAATCCACCAAGGACTCCTAAAAATAACTAGAAACACATAATTATTTACAAGTAACAGACAGGTGACCACAAATAAAACAATTTAAACACTTCAAATCCTCCAACGTGCGGGTAACTGGCCTCTAGTGGCCCTAGTGGACCTACGGAGCTGACTGTCTGGCCCTGAACTACAGGGTGTAGGAGCTGTCAAGGGTAAACTGGGCAGCTGTCTACTGGCTCTTTGGCTCACTAGGGGTACGGCAGGCTCAATATGAGCAGAGGGTTGATCCTCCTGTTCTGCTTGTGTGGAGTCTGCTGCCTCCTGGACCGGCTGCTCTTCCAGCTCTACCTGTTGCTCCGTAGGCACTTGGGATGCTGGTTGGAGGAACGTGAGGACGGGTACCACAACTGCACCATTGACTTGAGTCCAGGACCGAGGGAAGTCTCCGAGCACAGTACTAACCATATCTTCCCTTTCCTCTACGGGTCGAGGGTCTTCTTGCTCTCCTTCTGGGTTCCGTAGCTGTTCGGGACACTTCTTCAGGTGATCCCGGGATACAATGGCTGTGGTTTCCCCTCCGTCTTTACTGATGGTACAGACCTTTGGGTTGTCGTGGCTTGAGGGCAGTACGGTGTACGGGTCCTTCTCCCACTGGTCGTCCAACTTGTGGAGCCGTCTCTTCCTCTTCAAGACCTGCTCTCTGGGTACCAGGGGAACAGCGGGAGCATACTGGTTGTAAGTTTTCTCTTGTCTTTCCCTAGCGAGACAGAGACTTCGCTCTACGCTCTCCTGTACTTTCCAGTACTGCTGCTGCCTCTCTGTGTCCCAGTCTGCTTCCGGTGAAGTGTCCTCGGGTGTCAGGACTCCCATCTCCAGGTCAACAGGTAGCTTACCAGGCCTTGCCCTCATTAGGTAAGCCGGGGTACAGTTGGTGGAACCTACAGGGATGTAGTTGTATAGGTCCACCAGGTCGGGCAGCTTCTCAGGCCACAGACTGCGTTCTTCCAGGGGCAACGTTTTCAGAAGATCCATTACCACCTGGTTCATTTTCTCACAAAGTCCATTAGTTTGCGGATGATAGGGTGTCGTCCTTATCTTCCGGCAGCCATACAGATTGCAGAATTCCTGGAAGACCTCCGCTTCAAAGGCAGGTCCCTGGTCCGTCAGCACTTGGTCCGGGTACCCGTGTGGACGGCAGAAGTGCTGCTGGAAGGCTCTAGCTGCTGTTTGAGCTGTTAAGTCCTTAACGGGGACGACAACCAAGAACCGGGAGTAATGATCCACAATGGTTAACGCGTAGACGTAGCCACTTCTGCTTGGGGTCAGTTTTACATGATCCAAGGCTACCAGTTCCAACGGCTGCTTGGTGACGATGGACTGAAGGGGGGTCTTCTGGCTGGCACGGTCCTTCCTTCTTAGGTTGCACGGGCCACAGTCTCTGCACCACCTCTCGATGGTTCCCCTCATGCCTACCCAGTGGAACCGCTCGCGCAGCAGGAACTCCAGCTTCTTCCATCCGAAGTGTCCAGCCCCGTCGTGGTATGCCTCCATCACCATGGCTGCGTCTCTTCGTGGCACCACTACTTGCCAGATTAGTTCATGTGTCCGGGAGTTAACCATTCTGCGGCACAACTTCCCCTTGTAAAGGAACAGTCGACTCTTCTCAGCCCACAGTTGTTTGGCTTCCTCCGGAGCGTCTGGGTCAAGGCGAGCCTCTGGCCGAGTCAGCATCTCCTTCACCAGTCGGACGGCAGGGTCACTGTCTTGCGTTTCCTCCCAGTTGTAGTGAGGCAAGGGGTTAAACGTAGCGGCTTGCTTACTCCTTACCCGATGGGAATACTGGATAGTCCCATGACGGTGGAACGCGGGGAGTTCGACTTCTTCCAGTCCCTCTGGATCTTCTCCTACGTCCGGTAGGTTTGGCATCCTGGACAGGGCGTCCGCGTTGGTATTGGAGCGTCCTGCCCGGTATTTGATTGTGAACTCGTAGTTGGACAGACGGGCCATCCATCTCTGCTCTAGGGCACCGAGTCTTGCCGTGTCCAGGTGTGTCAACGGGTTGTTATCCGTGTACACGGTGAACCGGGAAGAAGCGAGGTAGTGCTTAAAGCGTTCGGTGACTGCCCACACCACTGCCAGGAACTCTAGCTTAAATGAGCTGTAATTCTCAGGGTTTCTTTCGGTGGGTCGCAGTTTTCGACTGGCGTAAGCGATTACTCGTTCTTTCCCCTGCTGGATCTGGGACAGTACGGCTCCTAGCCCGATGTTACTTGCGTCGGTGTAGAGGATAAAGGGCTGGCTGTAATCAGGGTACGCCAGGATTTCATCCCCCGTGAGGGCCATCTTCAGCTGGCGGAAGGACTCTTCTTCTAACTTCTCCCATTTGAAGGGCGGCTTCTGGTTCTTGGCCTTCCGGGATTGGCCTATCAGGAGGTCCTGCATAGGAGCTGCCTTTTTGGTGAAACCGGGGATGAATCTGCGGTAATAGCCTACCAACCCGAGGAACTGCCGCACTTCCTTTACACTGGAGGGACTTGGCCATTCCTTAATTGCGGTGATCTTATCAGGGTCGGGAGCCACTCCGTCAGCGCTCACCACGTGTCCCAGGTACTGCACCTTTGGTTTTAGGAGGTGACACTTGGAGGGTTTTACCTTTAGGCCGTAGTTTGCCAGAGCTTCGAACACTTCCGCCAGGTGTTTCAGGTGGTCCTCATAAGTCTTGGAATATACGATGACATCGTCCAGGTACAACAGGACCGTCTCGAAGTTTTTGTGGCCCAGACAGCACTCCATCAATCGTTGAAAGGTTCCTGGTGCGTTACAGAGTCCGAACGGCATGCAGGTAAACTCGCTAAGTCCCATCGGGGTGGTGAATGCGGTCTTCTCCCGGTCCGCCTCTGCTACAGGAACCTGCCAGTACCCGCTAGTGAAATCCAAGGTAGAGAAGAAGTTAGCAGATCTTAAAGCAGCCAAAGACTCCTCTATCCTTGGTAAGGGGTACGCATCCTTGTGTGTGATACGGTTGATTTTCCGGTAATCTACACACATCCTCATGGTGTTGTCTTTCTTTTTGACTAAGACTAGTGGAGCTGCCCAGGGGCTACAGCTATCCCTGATCACCCCAGCCTCCTTCATGTCCCTAAGCATCCCCTTGGCGTGTTGGTAGTGTGCAGGGGGTACGGGTCGATACCTCTCTTTTATGGGAAGATGGTCTCCCGTGGGGATGTGGTGTTCTACCCCCTTGACTCGCCCGAAGTCTAACGGGTGTTTACTAAACACTCTCTCGTACTCTTGAACCACCCGATAGACTCCCTGCCTCTGGTGTGAGGGAGTGGAGTCAGTACCCAAATGTAGTTGCTGACACCAGTCCTCCATTGTTTCCTTAGAGCCGTTACCTTCCTCCGGGGAAGATGGAGGCAAGGGTTCTACGGACTGTATGGAATTTTGATTGATGGTATACAATTTGGCTAGCGTGGCATACCGGGGCAGGTACACTTCCCTCTTCCCGATATTTACTATGCGAACGGGCACCCTCCCATGGCGTACATTGACCACCCCCCGTGCTGTCAAAATGGTGGGCCTACTGTCTGAGTAAACTGGTTCTACCATTGCCTGGTAATCTCTACCTCTCAGACCAATAGCTGCCCGGCACCAAATCATCATTTCACTTTTTGGCGGCATGGCAATAGGGAAAGGGTCACACATTCTTACGCTACCAATCTCACCACCGGAGAGTTCTATCTGTTGCCGTCGCATCAGTGCCCGGATCTCTTTCTGGAGCACTCGCTGCTGGCCGGAGCTGGCGTTCTTGGCAACCTGCTGTAAAAGGAAAATCACCTCTGCAAGACAATTTTCAATTACATTAGTTCCTAGAGTTATCTTTGGGTGACTCTCGTGCTTGTCAATGTCTACAATGATCAGTCCCTGTGCCGCCAATTCGACTCTACCGATTTTAATGGTCACCTCTTTAAATTCAATCTGTGGCACGGGCTGACCATTGCTGGCGATGATACTCAAATCGTCGTCAGGGTAGCGGGTGATATCCGAGTCATTCCAGTACTGCTTGAAGAGCACGTACGGGATAGTGGTAACCTGTGACCCGGTGTCCAGTAGGGCACTCATAGGGATGCCATCCAGTACCACAGGCAAGACTGGACGTCCTCCCACATATTTGTCGCGCCAGTTCGATGGGCCTGATGATCTTTTTCCTGGGGTTTGGCCCTCTACCCCAGGTTGTGCCAGTTTAAAGGACAGTACCTTGCCATATGTCCGGGTTGATTGCAGCGGCGGCAGATGGGTTGTCCGTCCTCGTTGTATCGGTCGCTGGGTCTTCCTCTGGCCGGTGGGGTCCTCCTTGGTCGACGCCACGGGATGTCCTCCGGTCCGGATGCCAGCTGGATCTTCCCTGGAGTGGAAACCTGTAAAGACTGCACAGTTCGGGTTAGCGCGGCAACGCTTTTAGCTAGCTCTTGGACCTGATGGTGCAGGTCTGGAGCCGGGTCATTGTTCAAAGCCTGCGCATCAGCTCCCACAGGCCCTGCCGACAAGGGCTCCGCCTCCTGGTGGTAAGTGGTAGTGGGGCGTCTGTGGGTCACAACGCCACCTGGTGCCGGTTCTCGGAGCACCCGGATGGCTCTGTCCTTGAACTGTGCAAATCCCAGATGAGGGTCCTGTAAGGCCATTGCCCGCAACTGGGTTCGGTGGGCATTGCAATATAAACCCTCTATAAATTGTTCAGTCAACAGCCTGTCCTCGTCTCCCACGCCGTCAGGGTCGGTCTGCTTAATGGCTCTCAGGGCCTCTTGTAGGTTCAGGGCATAGTCCCTTATACTCTCGTGTGCTCGCTGCTTGCACCCGTAGAATCTAAGCTTGATCTCGGCTGAGGTGCGGGTATCAAAGGTGTCCCTCAGCCGGGTTAGTATCCCTGCAACAGTCCTCCCCCCAGGTGGCCAGGACTTTACCTCCCTTTGGGCTGCCCCGGTTAATTGGGCCACCAGGATGCTCACTTTTTGCTCTTCTGTGAGGGGATACACCTGGAAGAGGCTATCCAGCTTTTCTCTAAAGTCATGCAGGGTATGTGACTCCCCTGAGTACTGGGGTAGCCAGGCCGCTCCCGGGATATAGGGCATGGTGAAAGGCATGACTGCAGCAGCGGTGGCGCTGGCGGGGGTTGAGGCAGTGAAGCTCTCCTCCGTATCCGACATCTTCCTCCCCCCTAGTGGACCGTGGCCTACCTTGCGATGATCCTCTTCCGTAGGCCGCGGCTCCGCAGTGGATCGTCAGGGTTGAGGACCTTCCGTCGCGCTCCTGTGACGTCGGCGTCTGCTGGGCTCCTTCCAGGACCTTACGCAACGTCCGGACGTGAGGCGGGGCTTCAGTTCTCGCGCGCTTTCGGAGTCCACGCCCCTCTTCTTCCCGCGCGGCGTCTTCAAGATGGCGTCCAACGGCGGGAAAACTCCACGGATGGCGGGAAGAAGGCAGAAGATGGCGCCGGATGGCGGGAAAACTTCGCGGATGGCGGGAAGAAGGTAGAAGATGGCGCCGGATGGCGGGAAACCTCCACGGATGGCGGGAATCTTCACCACTGGTAAGTTTGAACAGTCTTTTTCAGGCACGCAGTACCCGGTGGTTGCGGGCACGAGATCCTGCCGACTACGCCAAAAGTTGACGCACCCCTGGGCCTGTGTCGCACAGCGTTGCGCATGCAGGAGCTTACCCGGAGCCGGATCTGTTGAGGGTTGTAGTCTCGTGGCGGTGACCCGGTCCGTGCCCAGGGAGTCAGACTAAGTGGCGTTGTATTAGCGGTAGATGTTGGACGACTACGCCACCCGTTGAATGCAGCGAAGGAGCTGCCGCTGCAGGGCAGACCGCTGAGGCCGGTGGTAGGATTGTGCAGCGTGATAGTATCACCCCCAACGGGAGGGGTATGGCCTCAGGGCAGCCGACGTGGATGATGGGGGTAGCAGGAATCACTCAGAGACGATGCGGTGTAGTTCAGGGTCTTTACTGGTGATAAAGATAGACCCTCCCGGAGTACTGGCTAGCGATCGGGGCCTGGTCAGTCCTTGAGCAGATGGGATCTCCCCTGGCCAGGCGGAGTTGTAGGCCTCCCAAACTGACTGTACTCTTCTGGCTACCTTGCTAGAGGCGGGTATAAGTAGCCCACGTCCCTGAGTGTATCGTGTGGTGCTCACCCGTATGGCCGGTGACTCGGGGCCTTCTAGTGGCGTCCGCTCCACGACGGCGGTGCTGGTCCCACGCGTGTGACCGTGCCTTCGGGTTTCTTGGCCAGAGGACCTGAAATCCCCTGCCGGGCGGTTTCTGCTGCTGGGTAAAGATTAGTCCCCACAGCCTCGGACTCCGGGTCCGGTGATAGCTTCTCAGTCAGGGCGAGCTCTGCAGCTGCCAGCCCCTGACTCCTTATAGCACTGCTCCCACAGAGCTCCTGATGTTCTTTTCCTATATCTGCTGCTCTTCTCTGTCTCTACTTCTTCTCTACACACTAACCCTGCCTCAGCCCTAGGTTTATATAGGGGAAGTTCTTCCCCTCCCAGGACTGGGCAGGAGGTGTGGCATGCATAGGATCCCTGACCAAGAGACCTCCCACCTGCTCTCAGACATAACATTGCTGTTACTGTGGAAACCAGACCCCTGGGGTGCCACATATACACACATAAATGTGTATGTATGTGTAGCGCCCCGAGGGTTCGGTCGCTACAGAGGTATTGCATCTCAACCAGATGTGCGATATCTCACTTCCAGGTAAGGATGGAGTGTGGATCAGGACCCTGACACCTGCATGCATTACACCACATTTCCGGGGGGCAGGGCGACCGATATGCTCCAAGTAGAGCACGACAGTCCCTGTCCCTGGCTGGAGTGGGGGGAGGTAACACCGAGGAAGGGGGGACCCTGTAGTGCATAGGAGGGAGAGGGCAGTTCCTGGGTGCACTTAGAAAGAGGTATAAAAGGTGGGCACCATCTTAGTTTAGAGGGAAAGTGGAGTTGAGTTCAGTCAGAGGAGAACACAGGGAGCAGAGGCTCAGGCCGAGCTCTGCTCCGCAGGCAGGCCAGAGAGAGTGGCCGGAGCCTGGAGGAAGGAGAAGGAAGTAAGAGGAGAGGAGGAGGCTCCAGGAACAAGGAACGAAGGGACCCCAGGGGTGTGGACCGGCGAGTCGCCACCATACGCCCGAATCTACCTGCGTAGGGGGGTCAGGCCAAAGGGGGAGACCGGTCCCCGAAGCTAGTGGAGGCGGGGAACTACCCTCAGCTAAAAACCGGAGGCTGTGACATTTTATGTGGCGCAGCCCCTCGCTACACCCGCTAGGAAGGCACCACATAGGGTCAGGGAAACGGCACCAACGTTCACCCGAGAAGGCCCGAGGCAGCCGGACAGAAGCGAGGTCACTGGTGGGGTATGACAGGCCAGAGAAAGGACACACAAAGGGGGTCCTGTGAAACGCTCCAAAGTTATCTGGGAGTAGGCCGAGCCCCTCACCTGGTGAGCACAGTGCGACGTGGGACGTTATGACCAGCTGGAGTAACGTGGATAAACAACTGTGAGTAAAAATCCTGGACTGCATTACAGGACTCTGTGTCATTAATGCTGCTCCTGCACACCATCACCCCCAACATCCGCACTTGCTGCCCTGAGGCTATACTCCTCCTGTGGGGAGTTATTCTACCCTCTGCTGCACCCACAACACCAGCCTCAGCGGTCTGCCCTGCAGCGGCGGTTCACTCTGACCGCAATCCACGGGTGGCGTAGTTGGACATTCAGCATATAGACTGCCATTTGGTTTGACCGCCCTGGGCACGGACCGGGTCGCCGCCATGGAGACTACAACCCCCAGCATCCACAACAGGTCCGGTTCCGGGTGTCCCCACACACACATGGCCCAGGGGGCGCGTCATATGTATATGTGTGTGTGTATGTATCTATGTCTATGTATTTGTGGACCATCAGAGGGGCTCACTCGCTGTCGTGGCCCGGGCCACTTCCCCGGCATCTGTGCAGGACCTCCGACACTTCACCTGACATGGCCGTGAGCTGTGCGGCTGTGTCTGGTATTAATGACATGGCAGGGGCGACACTGTGCCTATAATTGTGCTTGTGTATTGCCCCTGCCGCATCATTACTACATGACACAACCGCACAGCGCACGGCCATGAAAGATGAAGTGCCGGCGATCAAGCAGCGCCAGAGGTCCTACACAGATGCCGTAGAAGCAGCCCAGGCCCCAACGGTGAGTGGGCCCCTCTGATGGTCCAGGTCCATGTCTGTGACACGCCGGCGGCCCTGCACTGAGACATGCCTGAGGAGCTGCTGGACAGGACAGTTTTATGTGGTTATAAGATATGCATGTATGCTTGCATGCATGTGTCTGTGTGCGTATCTGTGTACCATGTGCATGTGTGTGCATGTCTGTGTACCGTGTGTGTGTGCATGTCTGCGTACCGTGTGTGTGCGCATGTCTGCGTACCGTGCGTGTGCGCATGTCTGCGTACCGTGCGTTCGTGCGTGTGCTAACCGGTGTCTGCTAGAGTGACGTCATGCAGTGTGCCCTGCACTGCTGCACCAGAGAGGAGCTGGACGATGGGAGCCAAGCAGGGGGATGGTGAGAGGTGTGTGTGTGTGCACAGTGCTTGTCTGTGTGTGCAGATATCATTGTGTGATATGTCTGTTTATACGTATTTTTGTGTTTCAAATGTGTTTATGCGTGTATGTATTTGTCTTTATATATGTCTGTATATGTTTGTGTGTGTGCGTGACCACCTCCTGCTGTATCTGGGGGGGCGCCGTGTGGCCTCATGCTGTATCTGGGGGGGCGCCGTGAGGCTTCATGCTGTATCTGGGGGGGGCGCCGTCTGGCCCTATGCTGTATCTGGGGGGGTGCCGTGTGGCCTCATGCTGTATCTGGGGGGACGACGTGCGGCCTCATACTGTATCTGGGAGGGCGCCATGCGGCCTCAGGCTGTGTGTGGGGGGACGCCGTGTGGCCTCAGGCTGTGCATGGGGGGGCGCCGTCCGGCCTTCGGCTGTGCATGGGGGGCGCCGTGCGGCCTCTGGCTGCACGTGGGGGAGCGCCGTGCCGCCTCCTGCTGTGTATAGGAGGATTATGTGGAAGCTCATATTACACAGTATGAGACCCTACATACATAGGGAATGTCAGCATACTTAATTGTGCTCAATATTAAGTTATACAATTAATATAAAAAATAATTATAATTAATATATTAATATTGTGCAGAATTAATTTCACATGATCTATCAAAGGGGGACCATGCGACAAGTCATGTGATACATCAGGTGTGGGGGGGCCATGCCTTCTAAATTGCCCGGGGCCCTTGCTACTCTAAATCCACCCCTGCCTCCATCTCACTGTGCTGTTAAGAATGCTGTGTTCATTAATGTGCCTTTGCATTAGAACTATGCTGTCCTATACTACTGGGAAGACTGTGAACTGCTGTGCTGCTAAGGAAACAGTACTGTTTGTCATTGGAGCCTGTTGCTCATAAGACTTAACTTGCACTGACTGTGCGGCTTCTTATTAAATGCTACTGTTCTATCGTTTATGAGGACTCTTGTCAAGTGTGTCTGGTCAGCAAGTGAAACAACTTACGTGTCTGTGCCTGAGGGTCAATACCCCTGTGTGCCTGAGAGAAGCTGCAGCACATGGTCTATGGTTGCACTGAGTAATTGTTCCCCCAGGATTCCAAAGAATTCATGTAACCTGTCTCGTCCCTATCTGAACCTAGCGGTATGCGTGTAACATTGGTGGCCCGTACGGGGAGTCCTGAGCGGAAATTAGCGTGTACAGGGAGAAGAAGAAAAGTGTTTGGAAAAACACAGCACCACAGCACCTCAACTCAACTCTGCTCCACCAGTTAAAGGGGACCAGCCATAAAGAAAACTCATTAACAGCAATGGTTGTGAAAATACAAATGTACAGAATTAGTGAACTGCTTCTTCAGTTAATCTGTGAAGAACTGAGAACAGTAGCAGAACATATAAAGATGTCAGAAGAACAGATTTCTAAAGGACACAACCGCAGGCAACTGTTAGCTGCCATTAATGCAAAAATGGATTAGCTGGGGGAGAAAGAAGCTGAAGACATCATGGGGATGTTCCTCCAGGAACTAACACAGTTTCTAACCAGGTTGAAGTTGGAGGATGGAGGGGCGGCACCAATTACCAAAAGCGGGAATCTCCGTCCACAGACTGTGCAGGAATTGAAAGAACAATTCAAAGCCCTAACAACAGCCCTGCAGGAATCTACCAAAACCTCTGAACGGGTGATAAACTCAGACAGGACCTTTAACCTGCTTGGGTTAGATAAATCAGGAAGACAGTCCTCTCTAACACCACAAATCACCATAAGGAAAGAATTCAAGATCCTGGGACAGACTGGAGAGTGTGAACAGAAAGAGAAACTGTCTCTGATATGAACTTGATTCACCAGATCTATGCAAGATTACAAAAAGACTACCAGCCAGATGAGATCGTTGAGGGGGTGGTGAAAGCGATCAGCCCAGGACTGAACCTTCGTAGTATGCTAGAAATGAAGAGTCAATGACCTTGCCACAGCTGAAGATGATTTTAAAAGGGCACTATATAAGAAAAGAGTACTTCAGAATTGTTCCACCAACTCATTAACCTCTCACAGAAAAATAATGAATCACCCCAAAGTTTCTTGTTCAGAGCAATTGAACTGAAGGATAGCCTATTGTTTGCATTCAGAGATGTAGAAGCGGAAGAGAAGTTTGATGCTGGACTAGTCCAGAAGAAGTTCTTAAGATCATTGGGAACGGGATTAATCAGCAAAGAAATCATGTTGCAGCTGAAACAGTACCTAGAAGATCCCGGCATTTTGGACGAAGTCCTAATTGAAAAAATTAATGAGTCCGCTAGTTTGGAGTTAGAGAGCAAACAGAAGTTAAAGAAAGGCTCTGCTCCTAAAATCACCAAAATGAGTCAGCTGAAGTTGGAGACCCCCGGTGGCCAGTCCGAAGATCATCATAGAGACCCTCCAGTGCCACCTCTGAGAGGAAACCTTAAATCACCAACAAAAGAGAGGCCTGCCAGCACTGACTGGGATGAAGTAATAGGAGAACTGCGAGTCGAGTTGATTGAGTTGAAAAAGTTGATTCGTTCCAGGCCAGAACTTGCATCCCTCAGACCCAGGAGTGGGTTCGAAAACAGAAGATATCCAGCTTGTGAAGTGTGCCGTTCATCAAATCAGAGTACGGTATGTGTCCACTGTCTAAGGTGTGGTGGGGAAGGACATTATGCCAAGGAGTGCCAATGGTCACGGTCATTTGGGTTAAAAGACAGGAGGCTGCCAGTGCGAGGCAACTGGTAACTGTGACACGAAGGAGGCCCCAGAAGCAAATCCAAATCTCACCAAACCCCAGAACGGCGCATGAGGTAAAACGGCTGGGTCAGTAATATCCCCAAGTGTGTTCCCATCTACAACAGCTGCAAGGGAGACAGGCATCAGTTGCTTAATGCCCAGTGCAGAGGTCAAATGATGTACTCCTGGGAGGAGGATTCCTCAGTCAGTAAAGATAGCCTCATCAGCCTAATTGGTGAAAGGTGCTTTATACAGTGCCAGCTAGATGGACTCCTAGTAAAAGCACAGTGGGACACAGGAGCCCAAGCGAGCCTTTTAAATGAAGAATGGAGAAGGCGCTACCTGCCACATACTTGCCTTCGGTCACTAAAAGAGCTCTTGGAACCAGTGAAACTCCACGGCAAAGCCGTCAACCAGACCGAGATCCCTTTCATAGGCTGGGTGGAAGTGACTTTCCAACTGAGGGCCACAAAGAACAGCAACACCATTGAGCTCTTGGTACCTTTTCTCGTGACCAGTGATCAGAACGCGGCAGAGGATCCTATCCTGGGTTATAATGTAATCAGTGAGGTCATCACGAAATACAAATCAGGGACACTGGTGGTGCATACAATTGCCACATCGCTTGCCATACCCAACACCGTGGCAGAAAATGTGATTCATAGAGTAAAGAAAGCACAGAATACAATGGACCTAAAAGAAGTCAAGGTAGGCTGTGAGGTGTGGAGTCTGGGTAGAACCGGGAAGAAAAGTCCAGAAAAGACTGTTCGTCCCAAAAGACTCCTCAGAACTTCTGGAAGGCCTAGTTCAAGGTGAGACTGTGCTTACGATTCCTACTAGTGGATTTGCTCGAGTGACAATACCGGTGATGAATACTACGAGACACAAAATTAGGCTGGATCCAAAGACTGTGTTAGGTCACATCGAAACCATTAAAATGGTATATCCAGCCAGTGTGAGATGCGCCCAGGGGTCTACAGTGAATTTAGTCTCCCCACCAAGGAACTGGAGTTGCCCAGGGGAAGAAATTGCACAACCCACCTCGGAGTCCTGGGATCCCCCAGTACCCCTGGAACACTTGTGTGCTGAAGATCTAGCTGTAGCAAAACAGATGCTGAGAGAAGAGTGTCATGCGTTCTCCAAAGATGACTCTGATATAGGCTGTATTCCATCGTTGCAGTTGAAAATCAATTTGAAAGACACGACCCCAGTAACCAGAAGTTACATGTCTGTACCAAAACCATTATACCGTGAAGTGAAAGAATATTTACAAGATCTCATCAACAGAGGTTGGGGTCCAAAAGTCGAAGTCGACTTATTCCTCTCTGTGTTAGGAAGAAGGACGGTACACTAAGACTCTGTTGTGATTACCGGGAACTAAACCGAAAGTCAGTACCTGATCGACTCCCGATACCAAAGATCCAAGATATGCTGGACAACCTATCAGGAAGTACCTGGTTCTCTGTCCTAGATCAGGGTAAGGCATATCACCAACGGTTTGTCGAAGAGTCCAGTAAAACCTTGACAGCATTCATCACACCGTGGGGATTATATGAGTGGATCCGCATACCGTTTGGGCTCAGTTCAGCTCCAGCAGAATTCCAGAGGAGCATGGAGACATGTTTACAAGGATTGAGGGACGATATCTGACAGCCGTACTTGGATGACAATGTGGTACACAGCAAAACCTTCCGGGAGCATGTTGAACACGCGAGGACCGTATTACAACGGTATCAGCAACACGGAGTTAAGTTGACTCCAAAGAAGTGTGAACTGTTCAAAAGAAAAGTCAGATTTCTAGGGAAAATTGTGTCCGGAGAAGGATATACCATGGACCCAGCAGAAATCGCTCCGGTACTGGCCTTAAAAGACAAGCGGCCCCCTACCATCAGGGAGTTGAGGCAGATATTAGGATTCCTGTCCTACTATCGTACTTACGTTTGGATCTTCTCCAGGATTGCTGCCCCACTATACCTCCTCTTGGGGACGACGACAGAGACAACAACACCCACAGAGAAAAAGAAGAACGCGGGTAGGACCAGGCTTAAAAAATAGCACATTCTTAGGACAGCAGACCACCAGGAGGTATTGGAAGAACTAGTAAACTACCTGGTAAAACCACCCATCTTGGGATATCCTGATTTCAATTTACCCTTTGTTCTTTATTGTGACGCTGCCCTGTATCAGCATCAAGATGGAAAATTGAGAGTCATCGGTTACGAGAGTCATCGGTTACGGTTCTAGAACGTTGACAGATGCAGAGAAGAATTACCATCTACATTCCGGAAAATTAGAGTTCCTGGCATTGAAATGGGCTATCTGTGAACGATTTAGAGATTATCTTTACTACAGCAAAGAGTTTGAGGTATACACTGACAACAACCCTTTGACCTATGTCTTTACTACAGCCAAACTGAATGCAACGGGTTAGAGATGGGTCGCTGAACTAGCGGACTTCAATTTCAGCATCAAGTACAGGCCAGGAAAATGCAATGCGGATGCTGACGGATTGTCAAGAATGCCACTAGAGCCTGAGGAGTTCATACAAGAATGCTCGGAGGAAGTCAGTCTGGAAGCAATTGAGAGCACTACCCAAGCAGTCCAAGCTTATCAGGAGGAAGACACACCATTGTGGTGTCCGTTGACGGTGGAAACCACCATAAAAGCGAGAGAACAAGATCACCCCCGTCTATTCAACAACTAACAAAGGGGAAAATCCGTAGAGCACAAGGGGAAGATCAGATAATTGGTAGAATACTACTTTATGTGGACCAAAATTGGTTTCCAAGTAAACGGGAGAGAGACAATGAGTCACCAGCAGTATCTGTTTTAATTAACAAATGCACGAAGCTCTACCTCAGTGAAGATGGTATCCTGTATCGTAAAGGAGGACAAAACCAGCAGTTGGTACTACCCAGAGTATTCCGTAGGTTGATCTTCAAAGAACTCCATGAAAACATGGGACACCTGGGGGTGGAAAGGACAACAATTTTGATCCGTGAACGTTTCTTCTGGCCGTACATGCAGAGAGAGATTGAGAGGTACGTGACCAGGGAGTGTGGATGTCTGAAAGATAAACGTCCCAAGACATCAACCCAGGCACCTATGGGCAACATCCAAACTACGTATCCGTTTGAGATGGTCTAAATAGACTTCCTACATCTCGAGACGTGCAAGGGTGGATACGAATACATCTTGGTTGTGAAGGACCATTTCACTCGATTTGTTCAAGCATATGCCACCACCAATAAATCGGGTCAAACAGCAGCAGAGAAGATCTTCATTGATTTTGCTTTGAGGTTTGTGTTCCCTACAAGGTTACACCATGACCAAGGAAGAGAATTTGAGAACCAGCTCTTTGCCAAGCTAGGAAAGTACTGTAGAATTCAAAGATCCCACACAGTGCCCTATCACCCAGAGGGTAATGGACAAGTGGAACGTTTTAACCGGACATTATTGTCGATGTTGTGCACTTTAAAAGCTGACGAGAAGAAAGACTGGAAGAGTTCTATGTCAAAAATGGTACATGCCTGTAACTGTACAAAGAGCGATGCAATGGGTTACTCACCCTTTTTCCTATTGTATGGACGATCGCCAAGACTGACAATCGACATCATGCTCGATACTCCCGTGTCAGGGACTTACAGAACGTATCCGGAGTACGTTCGGAAATGGAAGGAACGGATGGCAGAGGCATACAAATAGCGTCAAAAATGGTTACGCAAGGACAGAGCAAGAGTAAAGAGTACTATGATCGAAAATGTTATGGAGCAGAATTGGCACTGAGAAGCCGGGTGCTAGTCAAGAACGTACGTGAGAAAGGCGGTCCAGGAAAACTTTGTTCGTACTGGGAAGACAAGGTGTATGTGGTCGTAAGGAGGAAAGCTGATGACAGCCCATTGTATGAAATCCGATAGGAAACGGGAGACAAGAAAACCAGAATAGTCCATCGGAATTTACTACTACCCTGTGATTATCTCCCACCACAACAAGACTTCCCAGAAATAGACCGCCATCGTCCGAGATCGACTAAGGGACCACCACAGACTGAAGCTCTGGAGGTGAATAGTGACCTTGAAAGTTCCGATGAAGAAGAGCACACCATCGTATTTCATGGACCGGCAAGGAGAGGGATGTACCATCCCATCCTCAGGAGAGTGAACTAAGTCCTGAGGCTCCAGAGTTTGTACCAAGGAGTACAGATGAAGTCCAATTCAGATCTGATGTTCGAACACCGGCCCTTGAAGAGACCGATCGACACTCAGGAGGAGAGGAATTACCAGACCATGCAGAAACAGGTGACTCAGGAGAAGTACATGAACTTACAGAGGCAGCTCCAAGAGCATCTGAGAAAGCACAGGAAAGGAGTGCGGTGGAAGAAACTCCTGTGACCGAAGAACCCGTGGTATCTGAGGAACAACCCATCAGGAGGATGTCGACTCGAGAAGTGAGGAGGCCCGTAATGATAACGTATGAGACACTTGGTGAACCGAGTCAAGTGCCAAGGACTATCGACTGGAAGCAGGTACCTCTGCCTGCGGACCAGGTAAGCCCATTTGAGTGGTATTCACCACCGAGAGGCAGTTTGGAAGATGTTGCCTACTGGAAAGACTTGTTTTCATGCTTTGATTTTTCTTAAAAGACTTTGTAGAAACAAAGAACTGTTAAAGCAAAGATAGACTGAGCTGGTTTAAGACGTACGAAAAGCTCCAGCTGAAGAGATGCTGATTGTTTTAATTGTGTTAATTGTGTTAATTGTTTATTTCTTACAGGCATCCTAGAAAAAAAGATCGCAAGAATAGGTAGTTATACCAATTTGTCAATGCCAATTTGTATATAAAGTTATCCAATTTTCACCACTGTCTCACAATTGGTCAGATTGACCAATTAAGACAAATGTCGAGGACAACATTCAAAAAGGAGGGAAGAGTGTGACATGCAGAAGTAGTGCTGTTGCTTTAAAAGCATTCAGCAACTATTAGAAGTAACACAAGCACATGAGACAGGAAGTGTTATGCTCCAGAAGCATCCAGCAGCTAGAGGGGTTAACACAGTCACAGGAGAAGGGGAGTGTTTTAGCAGAGCCCCAGGGGAATTGTGGAGAAGTTGTTTACTGTCTGGCTGAAGCCCAAGAGAAAGATGGTGTGTGTGTTCTGCATCTGACAGAAGTGCCCATGCAAGTGAAAAGGATTCAAGTTAGGTGTGAAGCTAAGCACAGGTCAGGTAGAGTTCCTGAACTAGCAATGCACAGTATTGTCAAGCAGAAGGATAAGGATTGTAAGAAATGGTGTCACAGGGATCATCTCCCTCAGAAAACCCTCACCCGTCCTCCATTTCACTGTGCTGTATTCATTATTGTGCATTTGCATTAGAACTGTGCTGTCCTGTACTACTGGGAAGACTGTGAACTGCTGTGCTGCTAAGGAAACTGTACTGTTTGTCACTAGAGCCTATTGCTCATAAGACGTAACTTGCACTGGCTGTGCGGCTTCTTATTAAATGCTACTGTTCTACCGTTTATGAGGACTATTGTCAAGTGTGTCTGGTCAGCAAGTGAAACAACCTACATGTCTGTGCCTGAGGGTCAATACCCCAGTGTTCCTGAGAGAAGCTGCAGCACATGGCCTATGGTTGCCCTGAGTAACGGTTCCCCCAGGATTCCAAAGAATTCATGTAACCTGTCTCGCCCCTATCTGAACCTAGCGGCATGCGTGTAACACATGTATCCTACCAACTATCAATATGCTGTAGAAGTAGGATGTTGGGACAAGAACAATAACAGCCAGCAGCAGCTGGGCCCCCATGCCCCATGAGTGCCTCCTTTAGATAGTAATAATGCTACCTTAGTGGTCCCTCTAAAAGTGATAATGCCACCAAGTCCTCTTTTCTCCTGCACACAGCGTGGACTGGCACAGCATGGGGCCACCGGCACCTGCGCTGGTCCACTGATGTCTAAGATGTAGGCCTACAGCAGTTTGCAGCCTACAGGACAGGGAAGAGTGAGGCCTATGTCTTTTTGCTCTTCCACAGAAGCAAACCGTATTGGTTTTATGTTGATGCTGATCCAATTTAAAGTGGTGCTCGACAAACCTGGCCAGAAATCTCCCCCGGATCTTCTTCTCTAGCGATGGCACTGCAACATTTTTTCTACTTTTGAAATTTTGCTAAGAATTTTTGTGCGCAAGGCAACTGCTCCTGTGGTCCTCCCCACTGTCCACACCAATCTGATATTGATGGCGATATTCTAACAACACGTCATCAATATTGTAAAACTTAACAGCCCTTTTACATTAAGGGAAATAAACTGCAAAATCAGACAATGCCTATGAACAAAATGTTCTGCTGTTTTTTGCAGGAAAAAAGAGCATACCAGGGTTTTTTTTTCGTTATCCTGTACAACCCCTTTAAGAGTATCTAAAGCTAGACCCATGCTTTTTGGATTACTGAGCCTTGCTTGTACTTTTACCTGTGACTTTCATTTTAATTAATAAATGGTACCAACATCACGATGAATTACAGCCTTCTAAGGCAATCCCTGGAGTTTGAACACACAAGACAGCCTCCCGTCCATGCTGATGAGAGCCATAAAGTGTTGCACCAGCTCACAGCCACAAAACACTAATGCAGAATGTGTAAAACTGTCAAAGCTCCAAGGTTTATTTATATCTTCAACCTACTGAGTACTAAATACAGACAGGGAGGGACAGAGATAGATGGATGGATAGATAAGACAGACAGATAGATAGATAGATAGATAGATAGATAGATAGATAGATAGATAGATAGATAGATAGATAGATAGATAGATAGATAATAGATAGATACAGGGCTGCCACCAGGAATTTTGGGGCCTCATACTGGCAAAATTTTTGGGCTCCCTTGAGACTCAGCCTCCATCCCTCAAACCTTCCACAGTCCTGAAGTGACCGCGGGCAAGGCCGCGCGTTGGTATCCATGATCTGGCCCAGCAAGATCCCCACACACAGACTCTATCTTGATAACCGTATCTTTACTTGTATACATTTTTAACACAGCAGAACACAATAAATGACAACCGTAAATGTTCACAGCAATAGCGTGTACTTATAAGCTGACCCTCACTGTCCCTACTCACACGTTACCAGTCCTTTACTCCAGAAGGATGTGTCCCCCGTCGCAGGCCTGTCTGTCTTTGCAGGAGGGCGTCCCAGCCGAAGAACACAGGAACAACAAATTTCACTGAAAGGAAGGAATACTTCGGCCTCTCGCCAGAGGTCCCGCTTACAGTCTCTCTGATCCGGATAGCAGCTCCTGTGGATTCCCTTGTGTAGTCCACACTCCAGTAGTGGGGAGTGTAACAGCTGAATCCTTCAGCCGTGCGGAAGCTGGGGAAAGCTCTGAGGAAAAGATGTCAGATAGCAGCAGCCACGTTGAGAGTATCCTCTACGGCACACCCGAGGACCTGCACACCGTCCTGGTTCTTTACACAGACTCTCTCAGACTCTTCGCGCGCTTTTTCCTGCTTCTCACTCTGGTCACGTGACTCTCTAGGGCGGGACACAGGAGACAGTCTTTTTCTCTGTCATCACACCCTGCGCAGGTGCAACATCTGGCCACAAGGTGGCAACACCATCCTGCGTTATCATTTCTGTCACAGGCTCTATATCAATTATCACAGAACAGCCAGAGCCGGCCAGCTCACTACACGCCCCCCCACTCAAAGGTTGGCAGTCCCTGCCAACGACCGGCTCCAGGGCGGCGATGGCTGTGGATGTTACAGGGGGCAGCTGGGAAGAGGGCCACACATATTGGTCTCTGTAGGACTGTCCTGGAGGTACCCCTGCAGTGGTCCTCGTTGTCCGCCTAACGGGTTGGATCCCCTCTCTCTGATCAGTCACCCCACTCTCTTTCCCAGTCAACATGTCAGTAGAGGAGGTAATCGGTTCAAGTGTGTCAGTCGGACGGACAGGGGTAGGCATGCATTCAATCTCTACATCCCCGGGGTCAGTGTCTCCGACAGTATTAGTGATATCCATCTCTCTAGGTATCACAGTAGGGGAGTCAGGCTGGGAACGGCAGGGGCGCAACATATTACGGTGCAAAGTTCGGATGCTGCCGCTGTCTTCGCCCTGCACTCGATAGACGGGGCCACCGGGGTACGGCTGTCCAATTACTCGATAGACTTCGGTCTCCCACTTGGGCCGGAGTTTCCCTTGCGGCTTCTTTATACGGACTAGGACCAGTTGACCTACATTCAGTGGGTCCTCTTGTACCGGAAGTGGGTCAGCGTGCACTTAATCCTGAATTTGTCGGCCTACTAGCCGGTAGACAGTCTCCATTCTCTGGCGGTGTGTTTGTAGCCAGGAAGGATAGGTACCACAGGTATCTTCTTCGGAGCTAGACAGTTGCAACTCATGGATGTCTTTGCCTGGACGGCCAAAGAGAGGGGTGTATGGGGTGTATCCGGTGACGGAATGGACTTGATTATTATAGGCCCACAGCAGTTCCGGGAGGAATCGAGGCCAGTCGGGCTTTTTGTCTTCAGCCAAAGTCCGGATCAGTTGTAAGAGGGTCCGGTTAAAGCGTTCATACGCGCCATTCCCTTGAGGATGGTAAGCGGTGGTCCTGGACTTCTTGATTCCATACATCCGTTGGAGTTCTTCAATGACTCGCCCTTCGAAACAAGCCCCCTGATCAGAGTGTAGCCGCTCCGGACACCCGTAGACCCGAACGAATTGCTGACAGATGGCCTGTGCAGCTGATTCGGCAGTCTGATCTTTGGTAGCAACAGCGACGGCGAATTTCGTGAAGTGGTCCACCATCACCAGACAGTACTGGTAGCCACTATTTGCCATTCCGATCAACAGATAGTCCACCATCAACAGCTCGAGGGGCCTCGACGTCTTAATAGTCTGGATGGGGGCACGCTGCTCCGCGGACTTGTGGAATTCACAGGTACGGCATTCTTGACAGACGTTTTCAACCAGCTTACGGAGCCCCGGACAAAAAATGAAGTGCTGGGTCCACCGGAGGGTCTTGTCTATGCCGAAGTGGCCGTTCCTCCTGTGAGCTTCGCCCACCATCTCATGGGCCAACTGCACCGGGACGACAATCGGCAAACACTCCTCCAGCATATGGGATAAAAGGGCCCTGCGATACAGGACTCCATCTTTCACGATCAGCCGATACCATTGGGCAAGCAGAGCCAAGGCTCCGGTCGATAGTCGGGCTCTCACTTCGAAAGGCGGTTTCTCTTGTTTATTCACATACTGTTTCAGTAAGACGTGCTCGGGATCTCGATCTTGAAGCTTGGCCCATTCTTGCTGGGACAGGGGAGATCCCACTGCGGCTTCAATCCCTCCTACAGCATACTGGCAGCTATCTTCTATTTGCTTTGCGAGCCGGGCAAAGTCAGGCATCTCATCTTCCTCCAACTCTTCATCCCGGTCCCCCACTGGCGGGGATGATGTCACTCTAGACAGGCTGTCCGCATTCTGATTCTCATTCCCCTCTCTGTATTTAATTTTGTACTGGAATCTAGAGACCCTGGCCATCCAGCGCTGTTCCATTGCCCCTAGTTTGGAATTCTCTAGGTGGGCAAGAGGATTGTTGTCCGTCATGACCAGCACCTCCGCTCCTGTCAGATAGCCGGCAAATTTCTCCGTCATAGCCCAAGTCAGAGCCAAGAGTTCCAAGCGGAAGGAGCTGTAGTTGACGGGATTCTTTTCGGTATCACGGAGAGACCTACTGGCATAGGCTATCACGCGTTCTTTATTATCTTGAACTTGAGAGAGGACCGCCCCTAGGCCTTGAAGGCTGGCGTCGGTGTGCAACTGAAATGGTAATGTGTAATCTGCATACGCCAGAACAGGGGGGGATGTTAGAGCAGCCTTAAGTGCCTGAAAGGATTTTTCTCGGTCAGGCCCCCGACTGATGCGTCGCCCTCTGGGACTGTTCGCGGTCCCTCGGAGAACCTCATGCAGTGGTTCAGCAAGCCGAGCACAGTCCTTGACAAACCGACGGTAGTAGTCTGCCAGTCCCAGAAAAGCCCGGACTTCTTTGACGGTAGTTGGCTGCGGCCACTCTTGAACGGCTGCTATCTTCTCCGGAGAGGGCTGGACACCTTCGGCCGAGATCCGGTGGCCCAAGTAGTCGATTTCCTGCTGGAACAGACGGCACTTGCTGGGCTTCAACTTCAAGCCGTGTCCCCTCAAGCGCTGGAACACTTGGCCAAGCTTGTGAAGATGATCCTCAAAGGTGGCGGAGTATACCACGATGTCGTCAAGGTATATCAGCGTAAACTCAAAGTTGAAGTCTCCCAGACAGCGTTCCATCAGTCTCTGAAAGGTCCCTGGTGCGTTATTCAAGCCGAACGGCATCCGGTCGAACTCATACAGGCCCATGGGAAGGATGAAGGCGGTCTTTTCCCTGTCCTTCTCACTCATTGGAACCTGCCAATATCCACTGGCCAGGTCTAGGGACGAAAAATATTTGGCCTTCTTCAGGGCGGTCAGTGACTCTTCGATCCGGGGAAGTGGATATGAGTCCCAGATAGTGCAAGCGTTCAGCCTACGGTCGTCCACGCAAAATCTCAGGGAACCATCTTTCTTTTTGACTATCACCACGGGTGCAGCCCAAGGGCTCTGGCATTCACGTACCACTCCGGCGTGTAGCATGGATTCTAGCAGGCTTTTCACCTCCTGGTATTGCTGAGGTGGTATCTGCCGGTAACTCTCGCGGATAGGGGGGGTATCGCCCGTGGGTATCTCGTGCTGGATACTGGTGGTACACCCAAAATCTGTGTCATGCTTTGCAAAGGAGTCTTGGTGTTCCCGCAGGAGTTCCTCCACTTGAGACACTTCTTGTTTGGTGTATTGAGATGTGTCTAGCTGTACTTTTTCCCGTAGTTTTCGCCCAATGTCTTCATCGTCTACTTGAGCGTTTATGGCTGAGACGGTTACCGTCCAGTCGCCTTCTGTAGACGGGGTGAATTCTAGGAGTCCAATGGGATTCACTTCCGTGGGTAGAGCATATACCCGGGCAAGTTGAGTGCCGGCTTCAAGGGCTAGGCCTACGTCTGCGGTGTTGTTTAACCTGACAGGGACTCTCCCGTTCCTCACGACGAGTGCGAGCAACTAGTGGGTTTAGCTTACCCCCACTTGGGGTCCTCGGCTCGATCAACACTTCAACCCCCTCAAGTTGTCGGTGGGTGTTAAGGGGTAAGGAAATGACTGTCTCTTTTTCAGCGGGCAAAGTAATCCGAGTACGGCGTGGCACCGTAATGGCGGCTAGGGGTAGTTGTTCCTCTGCCATCTGTTGAAGTCCAACGGTCCGGATTATGCGCTGGAATGCCAGACGAGTCGGCTTATGTTTGGTGACTTTCTGCCAGTATTTGGGTCCTTTTCTTGTCAACAGCATAAGATCCAGGTCTTTCAAGATGTTCATTCCAACTATCACTGGGGTCTCGGAGCCGAAACCTTCCTTGATGATGACGATCCCTCGTTTCCCTAAGTCCTGCCCGCAGACCTTTGTGTCCATCCAAGCAACTCCAGTCACTGGAATGGGTAGATTATTAGCCGCAATAATCTTAATGGCGGTGTCTGGGTCACGAGCAGTTCTTGGTTTGAGGTAATTTTCGTAAAACTGTTCAGAGATCGTGGTCACTTGTGACCCAGTGTCCATCAGTCCCTGTACAGCAATTCCTTCCAGGACAACTTCAAGTGTCGGGCTACTCGAGGCAAGAGCACTCCGCCGTCGGCTCTGTTTTTCCACACCCCTCTCTTTGGCCTCCCCTGCCGCGCGAGCCTCAGCTGCAGGGGTGTCTAGTTTAACGGCGGCCATTGTGGTGAGGCCCGGCATGGTAGCTCTGCTTGTGGATATGGCTGGGGTTCCATTCGCTGGTCTGATCGAAATTCCCTTCGCTGGGGCGACTGAGGGTTTGTTCGTTGGTGCGACGGAGGTTTTTGCGGAGGGAAATGTTGAGGACAACGATTTGCCCTATGGCGAGGATCACCGCATGACCAACACTGTCCCACGGGACGACTAAGCTGTCTTCGCTGATCTCCCTGTCGGTCTAATGTTAACTGTAATACCTGTTTCTGTAAGTCTGCTACCATCTGTTTCAGGTCTTCCGTGTCACTGTTCGGATTTTTAATGCTAGATATGGATCTGCACGCAGCACCTGGAATCCCCACATCCATGACGGGTCCCCTTGAACGTTCTATGGCTTCCTGTTTGACTTCAGCAAAAGTAAGAGTCGGCATCATCTGGATCAAGTCCTGTAACGTGCGGTTAAGATACTGCTCTCTCAGTCCTATTACAAATTGGTCTCTCAGTACCAGGTCACGAGGAGCCATACCAGCTAGTTGTTCCCCTTTTCCACAGGCTTGTTCAAGGAGTACCTGAAGGGCGTTCGCAAATTGGGGAATATCCTCCCATTCAAGCTGCGTCCGTCTAAAGAACATGTGTCGCAGTGTTCCCTGGTATGTGGTCGGCCCATAGGTGTTCTCCAGCACCCGCACCAAATCATCCACTGTAAGCTGGCCCCTGACCGTCTCCAGTCTGACTGTCGTCCATGCCTCCCCCTCTAGCGTCAGTACCACCATTTCTGCCAAGGTCTTAGGGTCAATATTATACATTTCCCCCAGTATCCGGACTTGTTCCGCCCACTCTGGTACAGGGTAGTTTCGTCCGCCAAATTTCCTGACCTGATTCACAATAGACACCGGCGGGGCTTTCTGACTGTACACGTGGCCTGGGTGGGAATCTTGTTGGTCACAGATCCTGCCGACTACGCCAGATGAAGTGACCGCGGGCAAGGCCGCGCGTTGGTATCCATAATCTGGCCCAGCAAGATCCCCACACACAGACTCTATCTTGATAACCGTATCTTTACTTGTATACATTTTTAACACAGCAGAACACAATAAATGACAACCGTAAATGTTCACAGCAATAACGTGTACTTATAAGCTGACCCTCACTGTCCCTACTCACGTGTTACCAGTCCTTTACTCCAGAAGGATGTGTCCCCCGTCGCAGGCCTGTCTGTCTTTGCAGGAAGGCGTCCCAGCCGAAGAACACAGGAACAGCAGACTTCGCTGAAAGGAAGGAATACTTCAGCCTCTCGCCAGAGGTCCCGCTTACAGTCTCTCTGATCCGGATAGCAGCTCCTGTGGATTCCCTTGTGTAGTCCACACTCCAGTAGTGGGGAGTGTAACAGCTAAATCCTTCAGCCGTGCGGAAGCTGGGGAAAGCTCTGAGGAAAAGATGTCAGATAGCAGCAGCCACGTTGAGAGTATCCTCTACGGCACACCCGAGGACCTGCACACCGTCCTGGTTCTTTACACAGACTCTCTCAGACTCTTCGCGCGCTTTTTCCTGCTTCTCACTCTGGTCACGTGACTCTCTAGGGCGGGACACAGGAGACAGTCTTTTTCTCTGTCATCACACCCTGCGCAGGTGCAACCTCTGGCCACAAGGTGGCAACACCATCCTGCGTTATCATTTCTGTCACAGGCTCTATTTCAATTATCACAGAACAGCCAGAGCCGGCCAGCTCACTACAGTCCCACCACCCACTCTTGGAAAAACTCTATTTTCTGCACCACATCTTGACCAATCACGCATTAACAGTTCCCATCGAACACCATATCACATACATAGCCAGCAGCTTTTGTTTTGGCCAAAAGATTCCGTCACACCGTGACCAGATCATATATTACCACCACATAGTGACTGAATAATACCACATACAAGGGACAAATACCACCACACCATGGCCGGACAACATATTACCACCACATAATGACCGAATAATACCTCATACAAGGGACAAATACCACCACACCATGACCAGATCACATATTACCACCACATAGTGACCGAATAATACCACATACAAGGGACAAATACCGCCACACCGTGACCAGATCACATATTGCCACCATATAGTGACCGAATACTACAATACTGAGCATTAATAAAAAAACTGAATACTAATATTATCTTAAGTGCCATTATACACAGGAGCCCTGTGTATAGTATACAGTGTATAGTGGCAGCGTACAGATAACACACTGACTCACTGATGACGTCTCTATTTGAAGTTCTTCATCTTCGCTTTTCCTCTTCATCCATCACAGACTGCCACCACTTCTTCTTGCCAGGACTCATCTCTGAATAAAATGACACAGTTATCTAGAGCAGCTTCCAGAGCACATTCCCCAATATTTCCCCAACTTCTATACTACACCAGATGAAGTAACAGGACCTCCTCACTGAAAACAGTATCCTCACAAATAAAATAAATCACAGCAGTAATAATATCCTTTAATTAGCCCCTACAGTAATAATGTTCTACATCCTGCCCCCATTGTCTCCATTCTGTTTCCAATGTCTCCATTCTGCCCCCAATGTTTCTATTCTGCCCCATGTCTCCATTCTGCCCCCCCATGTCTCCATTCTGCTCCCCAATGTCTCCATTCTGCCCTCCCATGTCTCCATTCTGTCCCCCATGTCTCCATTCTGTCTCCATTTTGCCCCCAATGTCTCTCCATTTTGCCCTCATGTCTCCATTCTGCCTCCAATGTCTCTACGTTCTGCCTCCAATGTCTCTCCGTTCTGCCCCCATGTCTCCATTCTGCCCCCAATGTTTCTCCATTCTGCCCCCTATATTTCCATTCTGGCCCCCAATGTCTCCATTCTGCCCCCATTGTCTCTCCATTCTGATCTCAATGTCTCTCCATACTGCCCACGTCTCCATTCTGCTTCCAATGTCTCCATTCTGCCCCCCCATGTTTCTACTCTGCCCCTCATGTCCCATTCTGCCCCCATGTCTCCATTCTGCCCTCCCATGTCTCCATTCTGCCCTTCCATGTCTCCATTCTGGCCCCCATGTCTCCATTCCTTCTCCATTCTGCCCTCCCATGTCTCCATTCTGCCCTTCCATGTCTCCATTCTGCCCCCATGTCTCCATTCCTTCTCCATTCTGCCCCAATGTCTCTCCATTTTGCCCCTATGTCTCCATTCTGCCCCCAATGTCTCTACATTCTGCCTCCATGTTTCTATTCTGCCCCGTCTCTATTCTGCCCCCCTTGTCTCCATTCTGCCCCCACTAGTCTCCATTCTGCCCCCAATGTCTCTCCATTCTGCCCCAATGTCTCTTCACTCTGCCCCCAATGTTTCTATTCTGCCCGCCATGTCTCCATTCTGCCCCCCATGTCTCCATTCTGCCCTCCAATGTCTCCATTCTGCCCCCATGTCTCCATTCTGTCTCCATTCTGCCCTCCCATGCCTCCATTCTGCCCTCCCCTGTTTCCACTCTGCCCCCCATGTCTCCATTCTGTCTCCATTCTGCCCTCAATGTCTCCATTCTGCCCCAAATGTCTCTCCATTCTGCCCTCAATGTCTCTTCATTCTGCCCTTGTCTCCATTCTGCCTCCAATGTCTCCATTCTGCCCCCCATGTTTCTATTCTGCCCCCCATTTCTCCATTCTGCCCCCCATGTCTCCATTTTGCCCCCAATGTCTCTCCATTCTGCCCTCCCATGTCTCCATTCTGCCCCCTATATCTCCATTATGTGCCCCCATGTCTCCATTCTGCCTCCCATGTCTCCATTCTGCCCTCCCATGTCTCCATTCTGTCCCCAATGTCTCTCCATTCTGCCCCCATGTCTCCATTTTGTCTCCATTCTGCCCCAATGTCTCTCCATTCTGCCCCCTGTCTCCATTCTGACCTCCATGCTTCCATTCTGCCCCCTGTCTCCATTCTGCCCTATCTCCATTCTGCCCCCCATGTCTCCATTCTGCCCCCAATGTCTCTCCATTCTGCCCCCAATGTCTCTCCATTCTGCCCCTAATGTCTCTCCAATCTGCCCCATGTCTCCATTCTGCCCCCATGTCTCCATTCTGCACCATGTCTCTCCATTCTGCCCCCCATGTCTCCATTCTGCCCCATGTCTCCATTCTGTCTCCATTCTGCCCCTAATGTCTCTCAATTCTGCCCCATCGCCATTCTGCCCCATCTCCATTCTGCCCCCAATGTCTCTCCATTCTGCCCCCCATGTTTCTATTCTGCCCCCCATGTCTCCATTCTGCCTCCCATGTCTCCATTCTGCCCCCAATGTCTCTCCATTCTGCCCCCGTCTCCATTCTGCCCCCATTTCTCCATTTTGTCTCCATTCTGCCCCAATGTCTCTCCATTCTGTCCCCCTTTCTCCATTCTGCCCCCCATACCTCCATTCTGCCCCCTGTCTCCATTCTGCCCCATCTCCATTCTGCCCCCCTTGTCTCCATTCTGCCCCCAATGTCTCTCCATTCTGCCCCCAATGTCTCTCCATTCTGCCATGTCTCCATTCATCTCTCCCATGTTTCCATTCTGCCCCCATGTCTCCATTCTGCCCTCCCATGTCTCCATTCTGCCCTATGTCTCCATTCTGCCCCCTTATGTCTCCATTCTGTCTCCATTCTGCCCCCAATGTCTCTCCATTCTGCCCTCAATGTCTCTCCATTCTGACATCTCCATTTTGCCTCCAATGTCTCCATTTTGCCCCCCATATCTCCATTCTGCGCCCCCATGTCTCCATTCTGCCCTTCCATGTCTCCATTCTGCCCCCAATGTCTCTCCATTCTGCCCCCGTCTCCATTCTGCCCCCATTTCTCCATTTTGTCTCCATTCTGCCCCAATGTCTCTCCATTCTGCCCCCCTGTCTCCATTCTGCCCCCCATACCTCCATTCTGCCCCCGGTCTCCATTCTGCCCCATCTCCATTCTGCCCCCCTTGTCTCCATTCTGCCCCCAATGTCTCTCCATTCTGCCCCCAATGTCTCTGCATTCTGCCACTAATGTCTCTCCAATCTTCCCCATGTCTCCATTCTGCCCCCATGTCTCCATTCTGCCCCATGTCTCTCCATTCTGCCCCCATTTCTCCATTCTGCCCCCATGTCTGCATTCTGCCCCCCATGTCTCCATTCTGTCCCATGTCTCCATTCTGACTCCATTCTGCCCCTAATGTCTCTCCATTCTGCCCCTAATGTCTCTCAATTCTGCCCCATCGCCATTCTGCTCCATCTCCAGTCTGCCCCCAATGTCTCTCCATTCTGCCCCCCATGTTTCTATTCTGACCCCCATGTCTCCATTCTGCCTCCCTTGTCTCCATTCTGTCCCCAATGTCTCTCCATTCTGCCCTCCCATGTCTCCATTCAGCTCTCCCATGTTTCCATTCTGCCCCCATGTCTCCATTCTGCCCTCCCATGTCTCCATTCTGCCCTATGTCTCCATTCTGCCCCCAATGACTCTCCATTCTGCCCTCAATGTCTCTCCACTTTGCCCACGTCTCCATTTTGCCTCTAATGTCTCCATTTTGCCCCCCCCGTATCTCCATTCTGCGCCCCAATGTCTCCATCTTGCCTCCCATGTCTCCATTCTGCCCCCAATGTCTCTCCATTTTGCCCCCTGTCTCCATTATGCCCCCATGCCTCCATTCTGCCCCCTGTCTCCATTCTGCCCCATCTCCATTCTGCCTCCCTTGTCTCCATTCTGCCCCAATGTCTCTCCATTCTGCCCCCAATATCTCTCCATTCTGCCCCTAATGTCTCTCCAATCTGCCCCATGTCTCCATTCTGCCCCCATGTCTCCATTCTGCCCCATGTATCTCCATTCTACCCCCATGTCTCCATTCTGCCCCCCATGTCTCCATTCTGCCCCCCATGTCTCCATTCTTCCCCATGTCTCCATTCTGCCCCCAATGTCTCTCCATTCTACCCCTAATGTCTCTCAATTCTGCCCCATCGCCATTCTGCCCCATCTCCATTCTGCCCCCAATGTCTCCCCATTCTGCCCATGTCTCCATTCTGCCCCATCTCCATTTTGCCTCCATGTTTCTATTCTGCCCCCAATGTCTCCATTCTGTCCCCCTCTCTCCATTCTGCCCCCCATGTCTCCATTCTGCCTCCATGTTTCTATTCTGCCCCCTTGTCTCCATTCTGCCCCCCATGTCTCCATTCTGCCTCCATGTCTCTATTCTGCTCCCAATGTATCTCCATCCTGCCCCCAATATCTCCCATTCTGCCTCCAGGTTTCCAGTTCGACCCCCCCATGTCTCCATTCTGCCCTCATTGTCCAAAGTTTCTTCTTATCTTGCAGGGCTCCAGCGCCGAGCTGTCCCATCACCGAAAGCACAATTGCTGGCGCATGGTTGTGACTTCAGATGCCAGCGATGTGCATGCGGACATCAGCCGCAGGCCTGTAATTTGCCAGCGGCTGTTAACTATTGCCGTGTGGGAAGCTTCCCGCACGGCAATAGATTTAAAGTGAACTTGCGTCCGAGGACGCACGTTCACTGAACCGGCAGAATCCTGCCTCTGAGGCCCGGTGAGCAGAAGAACGGGGCCCCGACCGGGCCCCCTCTGCTAACCGAGCCCCATATGCCAGTAAGGGCAGTAGATAGATAGATAGATAGATAGATAGATAGATAGATAGATAGATAGATAGATAGATAGATAGATAGATAGATAGATAGATAGATAGATAGATAGGTGGGTGGATGGATGATGGAGAATGATGGTTGGATGCATGGATGTGTTAAGGAGATGGACATGCTGCCCACATTCCCCCTTGAAGAAACAAATTTAATGTTATGTGGTGTAATGGGAAATATGATATATAATGAGAATTGTGATGTGTGTTAAATGTGTTAGTAATATTGATAGTGTGTGCAGTGTGACAGTAGGGATAGTGAGAGTTAATGTTTGGCATTGGCCCAGTGTGGGAGGGGTTAAGTTGAAGGGAAAGTGAACATTACCTGTCAGTAAGACAGAATAGGGCCTGGAGTGCATAGAAAGGGGACCTAAGGTCCAATGTGAGCAGAGCCGCATTCTGGGGTGTCCCTAAAGTGAACGGAGACTGACAGAAAGAGATAGCGAGATCTGGAGTAGAAGTAACTAGTAGACAGAATGATCTACCAGAGACGAGCCCTGGGAGAGGACGCCTAGCCACAAGACCCAGAGTTTATAACTCTTGAAGGTAACGGGCCCAGACAGGACTGAGTATTTGAGACAAATAGATTATCCCTGGCCGGAGTTCCAGAGAGTCAGCACTAGAGAAGATAATTACTGGCCATACTGGCACTATAGCTTCCCTAAGGGGAAAGAAGACGTGGAACCGTGGGACGAGTAAAGGACTCTTGCTAAACAGGACTGTGCTGGGTCGTGGTGAAGTGGAGACAGAGGACAAGTAGAGAAAGTAAAGAGGAAAAGTAAAGATAAAGGGCAAGAGAGAAAAGAGGAAGGAATCTGTGTATGGAAAATGCTTCTAGTTGTAAAGGAAACGTTCATAAGACTTTCTACCCGTTATATCTTGTATATATTCCCCACCAAGTTCCCGTTCGGTAAAAAGTTTATTTTCAAATGGTGGTCTCCCGCATTGAACTGTTCAACACCTGGTCCTGGCAAACCAGCAACATTGGTTACATGCAGCCTGCATGGGCATAGCGCCCTCACAGCACACACCCAGCCAGGACCCCCACTGTCATGTAATGTTACAGATGGATGATGGGTGAATGGATGGGTGGATGGATGGATAGACAAAAGATGAATCTATATATATAATCGTCTTATCCCGTCTGTCTGTCTGTCTTTCTGTCTGTCTGTCTGTCCTGGAAATCCCGCGTCGCTCATTGGTCCGGCCTCGGCCAATCAGCGCCGCGGGATTTCTGAAAAAAGATGGCGTCCGTTAGCGGCTTATCTGCGGACGGAGATGCAGCTGGGAGATGACCGGCGCGAGGCGCTCATCTCCCGGCCGGTAGCAGAAGGACCTCGCTGCGGGTCGGGATACTTCTGCTGCGAGCAGTCGCTCATGTCCCGGCTTCTCGCAGTGGAAGTAGCCACACAGGCAGCAGCGCTCCCCGGTCCTCACCAATACGATTCCTCTCCCCGGTCCTCACCAATACGATTCGCTGATTGGTCGCGCTCTCCGCCCGCGATCAATCAGTGATCTTGGCGCTAAAGTTAAACACCGCTCTGCTGATTGGTCGTGGCCGCTGCCCGCAGCCAATCACCGATTTGGCGCCACATTTACATAGCGGCTGCGACCAATCACCGATCTGGGTGCCACATTTAAACACTGCTGTGCTGATTGGTCGCGGACGCTGCCCGCGACCAATCAGCGATTTTGGCGCCACATTTAAACACTGCTGTGCTGATTAGTCGCGGACGCTGGCCGCGACCAATCATCGATCTTGCCGACACATTTAAACACTGCTGTGCTGATTGGGCGCGGACGCCAGCCGCAACCAATCAGCGAGATTGGCGCCAAATTTAAACAACGCTCTGCTGATTGGTCGCAGACGCCAGCCGCGACCAATCAGCGAGATTGGCGCCAAATTTAAACAACGCTCTGCTGATTAGTCGCGGCTGCCAGCTGCGACCAATCAGCGAGATTGGCGCCAAATTTAAACAACGCTCTGCTGATTGGTCGCAGACGCCAGACGCAACCAATCAGCGAGATTGGCGCCAAATTTAAACAACGCTCTGCTGATTGGTCGCGGCTGGCAGCCGCACCCAATCAGCGAGATTGGCGCCAAATTTAAACAACGCTCTGCTGATTGATCGCGGACGCCAGCCAACCGCGACCAATCAACGAGATTGGCGCCAAATTTAAACAATGCTCTGCTGATTGGTCGCGGACTCCAGCCGCGACCAATCAGCGAGATTGGCGCCAAATTTAAACAACGCTCTGCTGATTGGTCGCGGACGCCAGCCGCGACCAATCAGCGAGATTGCCGCCAAATTTAAACAACGCTCTGCTGATTGGTCGCGGCCGCCAGCCGACTGCGACCAATCAGCAAGATTGGCGCCAAATTTAAACAACGCTCTGCTGATTGGTTGCGGCCACCAGCCAACCGCGACCAATCAGCGAGATTGGCGCCAAATTTAAACACCGCTCTGATCTCCCGACGGCAAGTGTGAACGGAAGACCGAGGAGCGGCGCCAC
Organism: Phyllobates terribilis; assembly: GCF_046119375.1. Taxonomy (NCBI): domain Eukaryota; kingdom Metazoa; phylum Chordata; class Amphibia; order Anura; family Dendrobatidae; genus Phyllobates; species Phyllobates terribilis. Next base: position 132,625,581 of record NW_027362770.1, on the reverse strand, counting down.
TGGTCGGGATGCTTCTGCTGCTAGCCGCTCATCTCCCTGCTGCTCGCAGCGGAAGTACCCGCACAGGCAGCGCCGCTCCCCGGTCCTCACTAATACGATGCTGATTGGTCGCAGCCGACGGCCGCGACCAATCAGCGATTTTGGTGCCAAATTTAAACAACGCTCTGCTGATTGGTCGCGGTTGCTGGCCGCGACCAATCAGCACTATTGGCGCCAAATTTAAACCCCGCTCTGCTGATTGGTCGCGACAGACGTGCGCGACCAATCAGCGATTTTTGCGCCAAATTTAAACCCCGCTCTACTGATTGGTTGCGGTCGCCGGCCGCGGCCAATCAGCAGTATTGGCGCCAAATTTAAACACCGCTCTGCTGATTAGTCGCGGTCGCCGGCCGCGACCAATCAGCGATTTTGGTGCCAAATTTAAACAATGGTCTGCTGATTGGTCGCGGTTGCTGGCCGCGACCAATCAGCACTATTGGCGCCAAATTTAAACCCCGCTCTGCTGATTGGTCGTGACAGACGTGCGCGACCAATCAGCGATTTTTGCGCCAAATTTAAACCCCGCTCTACTGATTGGTTGCGGTCGCCGGCCGCGGCCAATCAGCAGTATTGGCGCCAAATTTAAACACCGCTCTGCTGATTAGTCGCGGTCGCCGGCCGCGACCAATCATCAATATTGGCGCCAAATTTAAACCCCACTCTGCTGATTAGTCGCAACCACCGGCCGTGACCAATCAGCGATATTGGCACCAAATTTAAACACCGCTTCGCTGATTGGTGGCGGTGGCCGGCCGCGACCAAGCAGCGATATTGGCGCCAAATTTAAACACCGCTATGCTGATTGGTCGCGGTTATCGGTCGCGAATAATCAGCATTATTGGCGCCAAATTTAAACCCCGCTCTGCTGATTAGTCGCGACCGCCGGCCGTGACCAATCTGCGATATAGCCGCCAAGTTTTAACACCGCTTTGCTGATTGGTCACGGTTGCCAGCCTCGACCAATCAGCGATTTTGGAGCCAAATTTAAACACCGCTCTGCTGTTTGCGCCCGGTCGGCCGCATACATATTCTAGAATACCCGATGCATTAGAATCGGGCCACCATCTAGTACATTTATAAATAGCTATAAGAATAGATAAAGAATTAAAAGACAACTTGATGAATAGGTAGATATTTAGAAGATTATATATATAATAAACTAAACTAAAATAATATGGTTACATAAATATGCATACCCTTAAACTAATACTTTGTTGAAGTACTCTTTGCATTTTTCACAGCATTCAGTCTTTTTGGGTTGGCGTCTATCAGCATGGCACAACTAGCATTGGTAATCTTTGCCCACTCTTCCTTGCAGTAGAGCTCCAAATCTGTCAGATTGTGAGGGCATCTCTTGTGTACAGTGCCGTTTTCATGTGACCCACAGATTCTCAATTGGATTTAGTTCTGGGCTCAGGCTGGGCCATTCCAAAACTTTGATCTTCTTTTGTTGATTTGGAGGCATGCTTAGAGTCGTTGTCGTACTGAAAGGTGAAATTCCTCTTGAGCTTTTTTTTTTTTGAGCTGAAGGTGTTTTTTTGTTTTTTTTTGCAAAATGTATAGATATTTAGAACTGTTCATAAATCCCTCTACCTTGACTAAAGTCCCAGTTCCAGCTGCTGCTGAAAAACAGTCCCAAAGCATAATGCTGCCACCACCATGCTTCGCTATGGATATGGTGTTCTTTTGGTGATGCGCAGTGTTGGTGACGCGCCCCCTGGGCCGCGTGGGGAACCCGGAACCGGGCCTTTTTGTGGATGCTGGGGGTTGTAGTCACCGTGGCGGCAACCCGGTCCCGTGGCTCAGGGTGGTCAAACCGGTGGCAGTCTATTTGTAAGGTTTTAGGTTAAGTGTCCGACTACGCCACCCGTGGATTGCGGTCAGGGTGTACCGCCGCTGCGAGGCAGACCGCTGAGGCTGGTGTTGTATGCGCAGCAGAGAATGGGATGACTCCCCACGGGAGGAGTATAGCCTCAGGGCAATGAGTGTGGATGATGGGAGTGATGGTGCACGAGCGCAACAGGAACGACTCAGAGTCTTTGCAGTGCAGTTCAGGGTCTTTACTGAGGATAATAAGGCAGACCCTCCCGGGAGTACTGGCTAGCATAAGAGACCTGGTCAGTCTGTGAGCAAGCGGGAGCTCCCGTGGCCAGGTGGAGTTGTGGGCCTCCCCGTCTGTCTGCACTCTTACTGGCTACCTTGCTATAAGCGGGTGATAGTAGCCCACGTCCCTGAGTGTACCGTGTAGTGCTCACCAGTATGGCTGGTGACTTGGGGCCTTCTGTTAGCCTCCGTTCCTCGATGGCGGTGCTGGTCCCTTGCTTGTGACTGAGCCTCCGGGCTTCTATGGCCAGAGGACCTGGAATCCCCTGCCGGCTGGGTTCTGCTGTTGGACTTAGAGATCCTTACAGCCTCGGACTCCGGTGTCCGGTGCTTAGATTCTTCTGCCAGGGCGAGCTCTGCTCAGCTCCAGCCCCTGGTCTTCAGCTCCTGCTCCTACAGAGCTCCTAGCTGTTACTTTCCCTGTGTTAGCTTGTTCTCTTCTCACCCCGCCCCAGACCCAGTTTATAAGGGCAGATTCCTCCCCTCCCAGGACTGGGCAGGAGGTGTTGCATGCTTAAGGGCTCCTGACCAGGAAACCTCCCACTTGCTCTCAGACGTAATATTTCTATTACTGTGGTAACCAGACCCCTGGGGTGCCACATTCCCCCCTAGTAAATTTTAGTACTCCGGGACTAAACACATTTTTAAAACATAATATAACAGGGTATAAACAACAACAGGAAAAAGTACATTTTGTCTTTAAGGTCACGGCATTTTCGTAACCGGGTGTCCATATCACTGAAGGTGGAGTTTTTAGAACAGAGTAGGGGACCTGTCCAAAGCAAACCCCAAACGTTGGCCCTGGGCGTGGCTGCAAGGCTGAGGCTAGCTACTTTGGGCCACAAGGAGGCCACGCCAGACAGGTTTTTCTTCCGTGGCCGTTTTCGCAAGAAGCACCAAGTGTAACTATCTACAATGTAGTTCCAGTTATTCAGTGTCCATAACCTGTCAGTCCAAATAAACCTGAAGGGTAACTAGAGAAACATAATTAATAAACAGGCAACAAACATAAACCATTTTCAACATTGGCAATTTACAGGTAAATTCACATTACAGTTTAGATTCTCCAGCGAGCGGGCATCCGTCCTCTAGTGCTCCTGGTGGACCTACGTAACCCACTATCTGGTTCTGCACTACAGGGTGTAGGAGGTGTTGCGGGTTTGCCTGGTAGCTTTCTGCGTACTCTTTGGCTTACTAGAGGCACGGCAGGCTCACTACTAGCAGAGGGTTGATTCTCCTGGGCTGCTGGTGTGGATTCTTCTGCCTCTTTGGCCGGCTGCTCTTCCGACACTACCTGTTCTTCTGTAGGCCCTTGAGGGGCTGGCTGGAGAAAGGTGAGGACGGGTACCACGACTGCGTTGTTGATTTGAGTCCAGGACCGGGGAAAGTCTCCGAGTACGGTACTGATCATTTCTTCCCTTTCCTCTGCGGGTTGAGGGTTCTCTTGATCTTTGTCAGGGCTTTGCAGCTGCTCGTGACACTTTTTCAGGTGGTCTCTGGAAACAATGGCTGTGGTTTCTCCTCCATTCTTACTGATTATGCAGACTTTTGGATTATCATGGCTTGAGGGCAGTACTGTGTACGGGTCCTTCTCCCACTGGTCGTCCAACTTGTGGAGCCGCCTCTTTCTCTTCAAGACCTGCTCTCCAGGTACCAGGGGAACAGCGGGAGCATGCTGGTTATAAGTCTTCTCTTGCCTTTCTCTTGCTTGAGACAGACTTCGCTCGATGCTCTCCTGTACTTTCCAATACTGCTGCTGCCGTTCTGTATCCCAGTCTGCCTCTGGCGAGGTGTCCTCAGGCGTCAGGACTCCCATATCCAGATCAATATACCAGGTCTTGCTCTCATTAGGTAAGCCGGGGTACAGTTGGTGGAACCTACGGGGATGTGATTATACAAGTCCACCAGATCAGGCAGTTTTTCAGGCCACAGACTGCGTTCTTCCAGGGTCAACGTTTTTAGCAAGTCTATCACCACCTGGTTCATTTTCTCACATAGTCCGTTGGTCTGAGGGTGATAGGGCATTGTTCTTATCTTCCTGCAGCCATACAGATTGCAGAACTCTTGGAAGACCTCCGCTTCGAAGGCTGGTCCTTGGTCCGTCAGCATTTGCTCCGGATACCCGTGTGGACGGCAGAAGTGCTGCTGGAAGGTTGTAGCTGCTGTTTGAGCCGTTAAGTCCTTGACAGGGACCACCACCAGGAACCGGGAGTAGTGATCTATAATTGTGAGGGCGTAGACGTACCCAGATTTGCTTGGAGCCAGTTTCACATGGTCCAGAGCTACCAGCTCCAGTGGCTGCCTGGTGATGATGGGCTGCAGAGGAGTCTTCTGGCTGGCACGGTCCTTCCTTCTTAGGTTGCACGGGCCACAGTCTCTGCACCACCTCTCGATGGCTCCTCTCATGCCTACCCAGTAGAACCATCCACGCAACAGGAACTCCAGCTTCTTCCATCCGAAGTGTCCTGCTCCGTCGTGGTATGCCTCCAGAACCATAGCCGCATCTCGTCTTGGGATCACTACCTGCCATGTCTGCTCATGTGTTCGAGAGTTGACCATTCTCTGGCACAGCTTCTCCTTGTAAAGAAACAGTTTACTTTTCTCCTTCCACAGTTGCTTGGTCTCTTCCGGAGCATCTGGGTCAAGACGGGCATCAGCCTGTGTCAGCATTTCCTTCACCAGACGGACTGCGGGATCACTGTCTTGTGTCTCCGCCCAGCTGTAGTGGGGTAAGGGATTGAACGTAGCAGAGCGTCTGTCCCTTACACGGTGGGAATACAGGGTAATCCCATGACAGTGGAACGCAGGGAGCTCGACTTCTTCCAGTTCTTCTGGATCTTCCCCTACGTCCGGTAAGTTTGGCATTCTGGACAGGGCATCCGCGTTGGCATTTGAGAGTCCCGCCCGGTATTTGATGGTGAATTCATAGTTGGACAGGCGGGCCATCCATCTCTGCTCCAGGGCACCAAGTCTTGCAATGTCCAGGTGTGTCAACGGGTTGTTATCCGTGTACACGGTGAACTTGGAAGAGGCAAGGTAATGCTTGAAACGTTCGGTCACTGCCCACACCACAGCCAGGAACTCTAGCTTGAACGAGCTATAATTCTCAGGGTTTCTCTCCGTGGGCCGTAGTTTTCGGCTGGCATAAGCGATTACCCGTTCTTTCCCCTGCTGGATCTGGGACAGTACGGCTCCTAGCCCGATGTTGCTCGCGTAAGTGTGGAGGATAAAGGGCTGGCCGTAGTCAGGGTACGCCAGGATTCCATCCCCCGTGAGGGCCATCTTCAGCTGGCGGAAGGACTCCTCTTCCAGCTTTTCCCACCTGAAGGGCGGCTTCTGGTTTTTGGCCTTCCTGGATTGACCTATCAGGAGGTCCTGCATAGGAGCTGCCATTTTGGTGAAACCGGGAATGAATCTTCGGTAGTAGCCTACCAACCCGAGGAACTGCCGCACTTCCTTTATGCTGGAGGGTCTTGGCCAGTCTTTAATCACGGTGATTTTATCGGGGTCGGGAGCCACTCCGTCAGCACTCACCACGTGTCCCAGGTACTACACCTTTGGTTTCAGCAGGTGACACTTGGAGGGTTTCACCTTTAGGCCGTAGCTTGCCAGGGCGTCAAACACTTCCGCCAGGTGTTTCAGATGGTCCTCGTAGGTTTTGGAATAAACGATGACATCGTCCAGGTATAACAGGACCGTCTCAAAATTCCGGTGTCCCAGACAGCATTCCATCAACTGCTGGAAGGTTCCTGGTGCGTTGCAGAGCCCGAAAGGCATACAGTTGAATTCACTGAGACCCATCGGGGTGGTGAATGCAGTCTTCTCCTTGTCCGCCTCTGCTACAGGAACCTGCCAGTACCCGCTAGTAAGATCCAAAGTGGAGAAGAAGTTAGCAGATTTTAATGCAGGTAAAGATTCTTCTATTCTAGGTAACGGGTACGCATCTTTGTGTGTGATACGGTTGACCTTTCTGTAGTCTACACACATTCTCATTGTGTTGTCCTTCTTTTTCACTAGAACTAGTGGAGCTGCCCAGGGGCTACAGCTGTCCCTGATTATCCCAGCCTCCTTCATGTCAAGCAACATCCCCTTTGCATGCTGATAGTGTGCAGGGGGTACAGGTCGGTATCTTTCCTTTATGGGTGGATGGTCTCCTGTGGGGATGTGATGTTCTACCCCCTTTACTCGCCCGAAGTCTAGCGGGTGTTTACTAAAGACTCTTTCGTACTCTTGAACCACCCGGTAGACTCCCTGTTTTTGGTGTGAGGGAGTGGAGTCAGTACCCAAATGCAGTTGCTGACACCAGTCCTCCATTTGTTTCTTAGAGCCGTTACCTCCTTCTGGTTGAGATGGAGGCAAGGGTTCTACGGCCTTTACAGAATCTTGGTTTATGGTGAACAATTTGGCTAGCGTGGCATGCCGGGGCAGGTGTACTTCTCTCTCCCCGATATTTACGATGCGGACAGGTACCCTCCCATGACGTACATCGACCACTCCCCGTGCTGTCAAAATGGTGGGCCTACTGTCTGAGTAGATGGGCTCTACCATTGCTTGGTAGTCTCTACCTCTTAGACCAATAGCTGCCCGGCACCATATCATTATCTCACTTTTCGGGGGCATGGCAATAGGAAACGGGTCACACATTCTCACGCTACCAATCTCATCACCAGATAATTCCACCTGTTGCCGTTTCATCAGTGCCCGGATCTCTTTTTGGAGGACACGCTGCTGGCTGGAACTGGCGTTCTTGGCAACCTGCTGTAAAATGAGAATCGCCTCTGCAAGACAATTTTCAATCACGTTAGTTCCCAAGGTTATTCTAGGGTGACTCTCATGACGGTCAATGTCCACAATAATCAGTCCTTGTGCTGCCAGTTCGACTTTACCGACCTTAATGGTCACCTCTTTGAACCCCACCTGCGGCACGGGCTGACCATTGCTGGCGATGATACTCAGGTCGTCATCTGGGTAGCGGGTTATGTCCGAGTCATTCCAGTACCGCTTAAAGAGCACGTACGGGATGGTAGTCACCTGTGACCCAGTGTCTAGTAGGGCACTCATAGGAATGCCATCCAGTACCACAGGCAAGACCGGACGTCCCCCTACGTATTTATCACGCCAGTTCGATGGGCCTGATGATCTTATGCCTGGGGGTTGGCCCTCTGCCCCAGGTTGTGCCCGTTTAAATGACAGTACCTTGCCATATGTCCGGGTTGATTGCAGCGGCGGCAGATGGGTTGTCTGTCGTCGTTGTATCTGTCGCTGGGTCTTCCTCTGGACGATGGGATCCTCCTCTGTCGGTGCCACGGGACGTCCTCCGGACTGGTGGCCAGCTTGATCCTTCCTGGAGGAGAGACCTGTAAAGACTGCACAGTTCGGGTTAGCACGGCTACGCTTTTAGTTAGCTCTTGGACCTGATGGTGCAGGTCTGTAGCCGGGTTGTTGTCCAAAGCCTGCGCACCAGCTCCTACAGGCTCTGCAGACAAGGGCGCCGCCTCTTGATGATAGGTAATAGCAGGGCGCCGGTGGGTTACAGCGCTACCCGGTGCCGGTTCTCGGAGCACCCGGATGGCCCTGTCTTTGAACTTTGCAAAGTCTAAACCAGGGTTCTGCCAGGCCATTGCACGTAACTGGGTTCGGTGGGCGTTGGACAGCAGACCCTCAATGAATTGCTCAGTTAACAGTTCATCTGCGTTCCGCACACTGTCAGGGTCTGCCTGTTTAATGGCTCCCAGGGCCTCTTGCAACCTCAAAGCATAGTCTCTTATACTGTCTTGGGCCCGCTGCTTGCACCCATAAAATCATAAAATCTCATTTTGATCTCGGCTGAGGTACGGGTATCAAAAGTGTCCTTCAGAAGGGCCAAGATCTCCTTTACGGTCTCCTTGTCCCGGACTGACCAGGACTTTACTTCACGCTGGGCTGCGCCGGTTAGCTGGCCTATCAATATGCTCACTTTCTGGCCCTCTGTCAGGGGGTATACCTTAAATAGGCTATACAGTCTCTCTTTAAAGTCGCTTAGGGTATGCGACTCCCCTGAGTATTGGGGCAGCCAGGCCACTCCGGGGATGTAAGGCATTGTAAATGGCATTACTGCGGCAGTGGCCGCGCTGGTGGTAGAGGGTCCCTCCGTGTCCGTCATCTTCCTCCCCCCTAGTTAAGTGTGGCCTACCTTCCGACGATCCTCTTCTGTAGGCCGCGGCTCTGCTGGTGCTGCTCCGGACGAGGACCTTGCGTCGCGTCCTGGTGACGTCAGCGTCGCTCTCTCTCCCTTCCAGGACCTCGCGCAGCGTCGGTGCGTAGGGCGGAGCTTCAGGTCTCGCGCGCTTTCGGTGTCCACGCCCCTCTTCTTCCCGCGCGACGTTCCGAAGATGGCGCCCGATGGCAGGAAAACGACTGCGGACGGCGGGAAAACAGCTGCGGATGGCGGGAAACTTCTGAAGATGGCGGCAGTCGACTGAAGATGGCGGGAAACGGCTCCGGATGGCGGGAAAACTCTTTTTCAGGTAAGTGCAAAGTCTCTATCAGTACGTTGTCGTACTGAAAGGTGAAATTCCTCTTGAGCTTTTTTTTTTTGAGCTGAAGGTGTTTTTTTTTTTTTTTTTGCAAAATGTATAGATATTTAGAACTGTTCATAAATCCCTCTACCTTGACTAAAGTCCCAGTTCCAGCTGCTGCTGAAAAACAGTCCCAAAGCATAATGCTGCCACCACCATGCTTCGCTATGGATATGGTGTTCTTTTGGTGATGCGCAGTGTTGGTGACGCGCCCCCTGGGCCGCGTGGGGAACCCGGGCCTTTTTGTGGATGCTGGGGGTTGTAGTCACCGTGGCGGCAACCCGGTCCCGTGGCTCAGGGTGGTCAAACCGGTGGCAGTCTATTTGTAAGGTTTTAGGTTAAGTGCCCGACTACGCCACCCGTGGATTGCGGTCAGGGTGTACCGCCGCTGCGAGGCAGACCACTGAGGCTGGTGTTGTATGCGCAGCAGAGAATGGGATGACTCCCCACGGGAGGAGTATAGCCTCAGGGCAATGAGTGTGGATGATGGGAGTGATGGTGCACGAGCGCAACAGGAACGACTCAGAGTCTTTGCAGTGCAGTTCAGGGTCTTTACTGATGATAATAAGGCAGACCCTCCCGGGAGTACTGGCTAGCATAAGAGGCCTGGTCAGTCTGTGAGCAAGCGGGAGCTCCCGTGGCCAGGTGGAGTTGTAGGCCTCCCCGTCTGTCTGCACTCTTCCTGGCTACCTTGCTATAAGCGAGTGATAGTAGCCCACGTCCCTGAGTGTGCCGTGTAGTGCTAACCCGTATGGCTGGTGACTTGGGGCCTTCTGTTAGCCTCCGCTCCACGACGGCGGTGCTGGTCCCTTGCTTGTGACTGAGCCTCCGGGCTTCTATGGCCAGAGGACCTGGAATCCCCTGCCGGCTGGGTTCTGCTGTTGGACTTAGAGATCCTTACAGCCTCGGACTCCGGTGTCTGGTACTTAGATTCTTCTGCCAGGGCGAGCTCTGCTCAGCTCCAGCCCCTGGTCTTCAGCTCCTGCTCCTACAGAGCTCCTAGCTGTTACTTTCCCTGTGTTAGCTTGTTCTCTTCTCACCCCGCCCCAGACCCAGTTTATAAGGGCAGATTCCTCCCCTCCCAGGACTGGGCAGGAGGTGTTGCATGCTTAAGGGCTCCTGACCAGGAAACCTCCCACTTGCTCTCAGACATACTATTTATATTACTGTGGTAACCAGACCCCTGGGGTGCCACATTAGCTTTGCGCCAAACATACCTTTTGGAATTATGGCCAAAACATTCAACCTTGGTCTCATCAAACCATAACACATTTTCCCACATGCTTTTGGCAAACTTTATGCAAGTTTTAGCAAAACATAGCAGTCTCAGGAGCAGGCTCACCCTCCACCATACCAGGCTGATTGTGGCTGTGTTATACGGCAAGCACCTGTATCTAATAGCAGTGACCAGAGCTCCAATTGCTGGTGTTTAACCACTGCTGCTGTCAATCTCCTACATCATTTAGGTTGCACAATTCTGGTGGCCTGCTCCTTCAAGCACCATTTAACTTCTTTCTGCAACACAATTGCGCATTGGCGATGGTTTGTTATGGCACATGGGGGCCTACTGGAGGGCCCTGTCACTGCCATTTTTTTTCTCCTTTGTAGCCCAGCCTTAGACTTCATCTTCTATTTTTTAGTTCAGGTTATAGAATGACAGTAGTGCTCTAATTTCTTATTATGAGCAACTGCTCCATTTCTTGTCTACTTTAGATGTTTAGTGAGGAGGCCCACTGATTTGTTCTTCACTCAGTCAGGTGTACTTTACAATTATTTAACTTTTTGCATACGAGATTTGGAGCATAGAACTTGTGGGTACGACTTTCTTACATCTGGAATATGAACTGTTAAACATGTGTCCAATTTGACAGTATGAATGAGGCCTAAGAAGGGTTGTCCGGGCTTGTGAAAAAACTCCGCAAACATTCTATGTGTTATTCTTCGTGACTGCAGACTGTCGAGCCATGACAACGTGTGGTGCACTCGCTGTCATGATTCTCCGGTATTCCCGGTGCGAATGGCCAGTCACAAAACCGTATGTGTGCGATTGGCATACTTGCTGTCACATACCGGCTAGACTTGCTTGGCTTCTCTCAATAGTAGAAAATTAAGAGAAGCACACCTGGTCACTTTGCAGCTATATCAGCTTTCAATCTTCTGGGAAGGCATTCCATAAGATTTTGGTGTCTGTGGGAATTCTTGCCCCATTCATCCAGAAGAGCATTCGTATGGTCAGAGACTTATGTTGGAGAAGAGGGCCTGGCTCAGAGACTCTGTTCTAGTCTTCAATGGGGTTAAGGTTAGAGATCCGTGCAGCCATTCATCCACAACAAACCCTCCCCCCATGCCTATATGACTTTGCTTGTGCACTGGGCACAGTCATGGGGAGCAGAAAAGGGCCTTCCCCAAACAGTTCCCACAAAAATGGCAGCAAACCATTATCCGAAATGTCTGGTATGCTGAAGCATTAAAATTTCCCTTCACTGGACCTAAGTAGCCAAGATAATCCTTGAAAATCAAGCCAAAATTATTACTTTTCCTCCACCAAACAGCTGGCAAAATGCAGTCAGGCAGGTAATGTTCTCCTGGAACTAGCCAAACCCAGACTTTACCAACAGGCTACCGGAAAAGAAACTCCCGAGTGCATATTTCTAATGCTCCAGAGTTATCATGGGCTCACCTAGTGAGGTTGATTCTCTAAGCTAAAGGTTGGGGTAAGCAACACAGACTGAAGGAGATGGCACAGCAGGTGGGACTTGCAGTATGGGACATGGATCAGCCAAGGAGGGTATGCAGAATGGCAGGCGGACAATCAGAGCAGGAACACCAAATGACACAGAGCCAGGAGTGACAAACACAGGAAGTGTAGATGTATTGTTGTTCCAGAACTTGAAGCAATCAAATGGTTAATGGCAGAGATGTACACTATCAGCAAATGAATGGTTGACCACAAGCAGTAGTGATGAACAGGGAGTCTGGATACTTGCTTGCAGAACATATTATACTCTGATGCATCAAAGTAATAGTATGAACAGTACCAGCATTGGAGAGAAGAGTTTCTTACTCTTACAGTAGAACCTGGGTGATGGTGTTGAAGGGGTTCGCTTGAAGACTTGAATAACCCGTAATTGACTACAGCAAAGTTAGGTGACCATAGGAGAAGGGAGCAGGGCCCAGCACTGGTGCTTGGACAGGTGAATAACAAAAATTCAGTGAGGACGTGCTTTATAACACTCCAACCAATGCTTGGCATTGTGCTTAGTGATGTAGGGCTTGTATGCAGATTGACTATGAAAACCTGTGCCGTGAAGATTCAGGCAGGGGAACAGTATTTCTGCTCATGTTAATTCCATGTGAGGTTTGGACTTTGCAGTTATGGAGTCAGCAGACCATTGGTGACTTTATGCACTTTGCCCCTCAGTTCAGTTACTACGCTCTTGACATTGCCTCCGAGTTGATGAGGTTTCTTCCACTTCTCAACAATATCACTCACAGGTGAATGTGGAATATTTAGGAAAAGAAAGAAATATCATGAACTAACTTGTTACACCAGTGACTATTATTACAGTATCGGTATCACTGAACTCTTTGCCACCCGTCATTCTGTCACACATGTTATAAACTGTATGATGTCCCCAACAGCACCTACACACAATATGATGGTGCCACAGCTCCTCACACATTATACTGAAATGCACAGCCCCTCATATAGAGTATGATGTCCCTACAGTCCCCTAACACAGTATGAGCCCCCACGGCCCTCCTAAAAAGTATGATACCAGACACAGTTTGATTGCCCACACAGTCCCTAACACAGTACAGATTTACCCCAACCACAGTATGATCCACGATAGCAAACCAACACAGTATGATGGCTCCCACAGCTCCCCACACAGTATGATCCCACACACAGAATGATGACTTCCACACAGTATGATCCCCTACAGCTCCCTACAATATATACAGAATGATGACCTTCACAGAATGATTCTCCATAGCCCCCAACACAGTATGATGTCCATCACAGCCTCCAAAAAGGATGATGGCCTCCATCGCCCCTTATACACAGCATGATGGTACCTATGGTGCTCCACGGATTATTATCCCTCATAGTATGATCCTATACAGCCCCCTAACACAATATGATGGCCCACACAACATCCCCAACACAGTATGATCACCCACAGTCCCCAAAAACAGAATAATGACCCTCACAGCACCCAAAATCAGAATGATGACCCCTACAGTATTATCTCCCAGAACCTCCAAACTCAGAATGACGACCCCTCACATTCCCCAAACACAGAGTGATGACCCCTCACAGTCCCCAAACACAGAATGATGACTCCTATAGCCCCCCAAAAACAGAATGAGGACAGCCACTATCCACCAACACAGAATGATGACCCCCAACAGTATGATTTCCACAGTACCTAAACACATAATGATAGCCCCATATATTCCTCCACAAGTGAATGATAAAAATCAAAAAATCACTACCCACCCCTCCCGGTTCCTCTGGCGCTTTGCTCCAGTGTTTGGTCTGCACACAGAGTCTCCACAGCAGGCGTGATCTAATGGCATCATCACTCTTGCTGTGCTAAGCCACTAGTCTTACAGGCTAAATGGTCGAAGAAGGAGCCGATGGCTCCCTCCTCCTCCGTTACATTCACCGTTATCTGCATCCCAAGGATGCTGATATCGGTGAAATCAAGACTTCGGACAGAGGTGGGGTGGATTCCGCTTACAAACCTCTTACTTTCCTGGTCTGTGGGCCAGATAGGAACCACCAAAGGACCTAATTTTGCCCATGGGCCGTAGTTTGCCCAGGTCTGCACTACTCCATACTGTTTTTTGGATCCAATTAAACTGAATACCATAGTTGGGTTAAAAAAACAGACATACGACACCCTTCGTTTGGAGCCCATATTTTACGGATCCAACCGTATGGCATCTGGTTTATAATTTTTAAATTGTTGGACGTAAAAAACAGACATACGGATGGAATACTGAGCACCATACAGATGAAAAATCATGTGTGTTCTTCTCAATAAAAAGCAGATGATTTTACATGCACTCGTCTGGCCAAACTTGGAAAAAACTCCTGGCAGATGTTGCCCTTTGGATTTGCCGAAATGTCAGTATTTGGTCAGTATTTCACATATTTGTAAGCCCGACCCAGGAGTGGAACAAACAGAGAAATTATCTAAAGGAAACATTTGCACTTCCTGCATATTTGACCCACTCCTGGTTTAGGTTTACAGAGACTAATGTAAAAAATACTGATCAAATTACTCCCGTGTGAACGCGACCTTAGACCCCTTTCACATATTATTTTTTTTTTCAGTGTATTAATCAGTGTTTTTTATCAGATTTTCATCCGTTTTTTGGTCCATGTGCCCGTTTTTAGCATCATTGTGGCATCTATTTTACTTCTATGCAAAAAAAAAGATGAAGCTTTCTAAGGTTTTTCTTTGCAATAGAGAGTAAAAACCAGACAGCACTTGTATGCAACATGGATGCCATCCCCGTGCTGTCTGTTTTTTTTTTCACGGACCAATTGTCTTAAATAAGCAATTTTGATCAGCAAATTAGATCAAAATCAGACATGTATATGATTATATTAGTAGACTTTAGGTCCACAAAAAAACAGACATGTGAACAACAGATCTGGGCAAACTACGGCCCGCGGGTCACAACTGGCCCTATGGCTGTTCCTATCCAGCCAATTGACAGGCATAGTAAAAGGTCTGGAAACAATGGCCGAAGTCCCGATTTAACCAGTGAATAAGACTGTGGAGGAGAGAGCCATAGGATCACTTTTCCACCAATCAGTCTATGCGACCAATCATCTCAGCGCAGGAGGCGCAATGACGTCATTTGATCACGTCTGTTGCGGAGTCTCAGTCTGCAGAGAACAAAGACCGGAGAGGTCTTTTCTATTGTCATTCACATGTGGGGTCAACATTCTAAGTTGGATGCTCTGGGGGATCATATTGAGGGAGTGATCATTCTGTGTTGGGGGCTGTGCATGATCATACTGTGTTAGGGATTTGTGGGGGCCATCATACTATGTGGGGGTCTTTGAGGGGTGATCATACTGTGTTGTGGAGCTGTGGGGCATCATATAGTGTGGGGGGACCATGGGGCCACCATACTCTGTGAGGGTGATCATATTGTGTTGGGGATCTGTAGGGGCCATCATACTATGTGGGGGTCTTGAAGGGGTGATCATACTGTGTTGTAGAGCTGTGGAGGATCATGCTGTGCAGGGGGACCATGGGGCCATCATACTGTGTGAGTGTGATCATACTGTGTTGGGGATCTGTGTCGGGGTCATCATGCTATGTGGGGGTCTTTGAGGGGTGATCATACTGTGTTGTGGATCTGTGGCGGATCATGCTTTATGGGGGGACCATGGGGCCATCAAACTGTGTGAGGGTGATCATGCTGTGTTGGGAATCTGTGGGGGCCTTTATGCTATGAGGGGATCTTTGAGGGGTGATCATACTGTGTTGTGGAGCTGTGGGGGAACATACTGAGGGAGTCATCATTCTGTGTTGGGGGTCGTTGCGGGATCAAACTGTGTGGGGATCTGTGGGGACCATCATTCTGTGTGGGGGGGTCATCATTTTATATAGAGGGAACTAAATGGAATCATACTGCGAGTGGGTCATCCTTATTTGTGGGATCTTACATGTTTTTCGAAGCCCCTTTTGTTTAGATCTGGAAAATCTGTGTGAACATACTCACCTTGTACAGCGCCCCTGACCAGTTTAATGGTCCGCTGGTTTAACTTTTTAAGTCAGGCATTTATTTAAAGTTTCACTATCTCATGACCCTAATTGATAGTGATACATCGATACTGGCTAATTATCCTTTATGCTGATAAATACTTTATTATTCAG
This sequence comes from Phyllobates terribilis, assembly GCF_046119375.1. Classification (NCBI taxonomy): domain Eukaryota; kingdom Metazoa; phylum Chordata; class Amphibia; order Anura; family Dendrobatidae; genus Phyllobates; species Phyllobates terribilis. The sequence goes on along the minus strand of NW_027362770.1, from coordinate 132,609,974 downwards.
ATTTTTATTTTTTCACTTTCCCGTCGTAATCATCAGGATTTCATCGACTAATGCAAATTTTTTTATTTTTCGATGCTCTTTAGCTACATCTGATAATTTGCAATTTTTACTATTTCCGCGCAACCAAAACTTGTTTCGAAATGATCCCATTCTGTCGCTATCTTCCTCCAAGGTATGTTGGGCAATCCAAATAATGAAGAGCGCAATTCTACGTAGCAGGTCAGAGGTCAGTGGGTCTTGGTAGGGGCACTTGGGCGTCTGGTGTCAGGTAGGGTGTGCTGATCAGCTAGCAGGGTGGACTCTCAGCTCTGCACGGGTTAATGTGAATCAGCCTTTGTGAAGGGTTTGCTAACCTCCCCCTCCTCTCTGCCTCTCCTCCTCCCCCTTCCCTCCCTCTCTCTAGCTGTGTTGCAGGCACTGGATTCCCCCTTTGCAGCCTGAGAAACCTTCTCCCAGCACTGGGAAGGGATCAAGGATCAGGCCCAGGAGATCCACAGCCATGGACGGTGCAGGTAAGGTGGCACCAAGATGTGTCAAGCAGGGCTGGGAGGACAAGGAGGGCAAGGCTGGCGGTGCATGTCTGTATGTGTACTATGTGGCGGTATCAGGCAGTGCAGCAGATCTGATACATTGTACATGGATGTAACACTATGGAGGGCAATGTATCTGTTTTCCATGCCACCAGTGGGGAGACGCCTCCACGTGTGGCACCAGTTGTTTCTCTGTGCCTTGATGGGACTGGGCAGGTGAGGGGCACATAGGCCACGTCCTGGGGATAAAGTTATGGCCGCAGGCTGGAGATAGGGGCTGTGCAGGAATAAGAGGACTGGAGGACAATTTATGGGGCTGTTAAGGGAAGCCAGCGCTGATTGGGAAGTTTAGGGCGAGGGGCTCTGCGCCGTAATCATTTCCATTACATCAACCATAGTGGTCAGTAACGTCCCCCTTGGAAGTTCAGCATTTTTAGGATGTGGGTATGCTCCCGGCAGGAGGCATAAATGAATGAAACGGTTCGATTGTTTCCCTAGGATACACAGCGGAGGTGTCCTCTCTATTCTTTTTTGGGATATATCGCATTTATACAACCAGACGTCATATCATGTTGTACCAGTGGATCTGCCATCACATTTCCACCGATGCTGGTTCATTATCTGTCTCATCCGCCCAGAAATCAAAGTATTCATGTATCAATGTAATCATTTTTATGGTAAATCACAGCCATAACTGAACATATCAATGAAATTCATAGAAAAATGATATTCTACATTCTGGTGACAACCAATATAGACAATTGTTTATGTGCCCATATAGTTGTCACGTGTGAACGGCATCCTAATCTCCTTGGTTATTAAGAGTTACTTTCATTAACATTACAGGCTTATATTTTGGGGGGCTTATTTGTGATACCCAGGGTGACAACCCCTATGGTATTGTCGTGAAGGCTGGTTGTCACTCACTCACATTAGTTTAGAAATATCTCAAAAGGTACGGACTTTGTTTGATGTCAGAATTACAAAATATCTAAACACTAACATTTATGGCATAACCACAAGACACCTTTTCTACACATAGTTGCAGGTCCCAGAGGTAGGGCCTGCAAATAAAAGGCCGCTCGCTTCCTGCATCGGTATGTGAAAGAGGCTTCCCGATGTAAAATTGAGCAGAGATGGAACAACCCTTTAAGATGGGCATAACTATCGGATCTTGGATCGTTTTTATTTTACAGAAATCGAATCTATGTGGTGACAGCCCGGTTGTCCTCATATGTCTATAGAGGCCAATAGAGATGGGACAGCTTGGTACTTTACCTATCCAACGGGCAGAGGACTGGCAGCCAGTGTCGCAGTAGATAGTAGCTGACCTAAGGATTATTTGATTGAGCTGGACATCATGATCTGTACTTGGACAGTGTATGTTAAACATATGAAACTGCCATAGGTGTAATAGGATAGAGAAAATTACTATAGAAACGGCCTATGAGACTTCTCTGGGACCCCTAGAAAGAGAGAACCCAATCCTGGTGGGTCCCATCCCCATGGCTATCCCAAACCTCGTGGCTAGTTCCATCCCCAAGGCTATTGCTATCCCCATGGCTATTGCTCTCCCCATAGCTATCCCAAACCCCGGAACTATCACCATCCCCTTGACTATCACCATCTCCGTGGTTGGTCCCTTGCTCATAGCTGTTCCCATTCTCATGGCTATCGCTATCCCCATGGCTGTTCCCATGGCTTGTCCAATTCCCATGTCTAGTCCCATCCCCATGGCTGTCGATATTTCCATGGCTATCCAGATCCCCATGGCTATCCCAATGGATATCTCTATCCCTATGATTTGGCTCATGCTTTCCTCCTCCCCATGGCTATCGCTATCCCCATATCTAGTCCCATCCTTATGGCTATCACTATCCACCTGGCTATTCCCATCCCAATGGCTATCCCCATGAATATCTCTATCCTCATGGCTTGTCCCATCACCAAGGCTATCGCTATCACCATGGCTATCTTTGTTCCTATGGCTAGTCCCATCCCCATGGTTAGTCCATCAACATGCCTATCCCTATCTCCATGGCTATCAACCTGGCTATCCCCAGACTCATCAATGTAGCAATCCCTATCCCCATGGCTAACCACATCCCAATGATGGTGAGAACATGTGTAGGGTTCCCCTTTACAGAAGAACTACATCAAGGATTTATTCTGGTGGCAAAACTCAGCACCATTATGGCCAAATTTCATCTTCTTGGGTCACTGATTCAGAGATAGCTTTCTAGACAGTTAATAGTAGAAAGTTGCTATTTCCAGGTCACTAAAAAAGTAAAATTGTCTCCAGGACTTTCTAAATGGCTCATAAACTCTCTAGCATTTATCCACCCCTGATGTAATCTATGCAGTGCAATTCATTACAGCATAAAGCAGGGATTAGAGGGCGATAGACTTGCAAATTTTCTTCTAACCCATGTGAAAAGACCGGTAATATAAGAAAACCTCGCCCTTAGGGCTAGTCTTTAAGAATGTATATTGGTGACAGTAAGCTTGGCCTCTACTTGTACAGTACTTTCTCCTGTAGTTCTGGTTGTCAAAATTCCTAGGCATTAACTGTAATTTTGACTCTTTTTAAATAACACAATGTACCAGCTATAGTACGTGACTTTTTCAGAAACGTAATACACTCATAGTCATAAAATTAATATAGTGTATACTTAGGAAAGTTATTGCTTGTCTTTTCCGTATCTCTTGAAGTTTGGTGGAGATACCATGCGCATGTGACCTACTTTTCATCTCTTAGATTAAGATTTTTATCGAAAATCAAAAACATATGTATGATAACCCTACAATTACCACTATTATCAGGCTGCCAATTTGGGGATCTTGCTCCTGTCCTGGGTGGATATTGAGAACCTATTAGGAGGACCCTTGCGATTTAGGTTTAGAAGATCAGCTTCAGATGAGTGGGGAAAGTTAGGTCTCCTTCACAGGCAAAAGTTTTTTTCCTGCATTTTTAAATATCTGTTAAAAAACAAACCATACAATTCAAGCTATTTTTAATAGCATTTTTCAAGTGTTTTTAGTGTCATTTTTTATTACATTTGTAACATGTTTTTTTCTTTAAGCATATAGCTAAGCCTATGGACAAAGCGTGAGAAAAAACACCATATCAATGCCACATTTTTGAAAAAAGCTAAAGACCCCAAAAACGACATAAAAATAACACAAACTGCCCTCTTTATGCCCTTATAGATTTCATGCTTTGGAACTTTTTTCATATTTTTTTCATCATTATTACTTTCAGATTTTTTTAAGAAAGATTCTAATGTTTTAAACAGTGTGATATTGAAATTTAGGAGCCAGTGTTACAAATCTAGGTCTAGCTGACCAATTACATTACCATGTTTGCTTCAGGAATGGTCATGGATCCATGTTGGTTGTCCATAATTGAGATTACTGTGCATTAAACCAATACTTGCCAACTTTTTGATAAGGTCTTCCAGAAGGAGCATTGTACATGGAGTCCAAAATGGACTACTGGGGATTTTTTTCACGTAGGTTTTCCTACCTTTTTTGGGCCTTGGGCTCTCTTAAACTTCTTCCATTCTCCCTCCACAAGAGAAACCTTCTGGAGAGTCTTCTGTTGGGGAGAATTTGCCGTGCGCCCGTGTGCTTTACTAACTCTACTGAGCATCCAGGAGGTGTCCTTTTTTTCTAGGAGACTCCTGGACATTCCAGGAAAGTTGGCACGTGTAATTAGACATGTCCTATATGTTCAGTTGGGCCAAGTCTTTAGCTGTTGAAGCTAAGTTGTGGTGCTATGACTTCACTACAGGCTTACCATGTCTTAATGGAAACCTGTAGCCAATTTTGACCATGCAGAACTTTTGACACTGCTAAATATTTGACCTGGAAATCAGTTTTGATGTGGGAATTCTTGGTAGGAGCATGACTAAAAAAGAAAAAGTACTCTGTCACATGTTGTGGTGCCAAGTGATCACTGGGCGTTTCCCAACAGTGAAGTGTCCAGGACTCTTCCACTCAGTAGTCTTATTTCCGCCAGAGCAGAGCCCTGTGAGCCTCCTTCTACCTGTCAGCCTCTTCTGATTAGTAGGATAGTGCAACGTTAGAGCAATCCAGTAATTTATGTCTAGAATTGAAGAACTTTACAGCTTGAGGTGTATTTAAACTACTGGTTCATGCCTGACTGTGTCTTTCGCAGTCTTTCTCAGTACCTGTTCTTCTCCCTTTTGAATGATGAGATGTATCTGACACCTGATGTTGGGAGTCAAAACTTAAAAAAACGTTCAATGGATGTTGTCTGTATCTGGTTTCCATTTTCAAACTTTAAGTTTTGATAAAGTTCCCTTATTTTGGACTCCCTTTCATTAGCTATAGTCGAAAATAGTTGCATATTTGCTTTGGAGGATTCCACATGCTTATGAATGACATGGACAGTCTATTTATTTCAGTGTATACTGTATAATTCCTCACTTTCCCTGTGGTGGCACTGCAGGGAAATTCAACACTTGCTGCTAGAGTTGGTGCAAATCTATTCGTAGAACCCGGTGAATCTGCCATGTCAGTAATCTGTGCTCGCTGTACGAGAGTCCTGAGAACAATCTCCCACCTCACAACATCCTTGGCTCTTCTTATGATTAGCCAGCCTGCGTCAATGATAATGTTGCGCCAGGGCAACTAATCAAAAGGGGAACTAGGGATTTTTGCCGCTAGTAGGAGTTCAGTGGCCACAGATTACTGACAGGGCCAATGGACTAGGTCCTCTGAATCGATTTGCACCAACTATCGTTACTATCAAGTCCTAACTTCTACTATCTAGGGATCATATATTCGACAGCAGTTAGTAAACGATAAATTGGTCACTGGTGGTGAACTTCAGCTCCTAACAATGTCGGAATGGCATGCAACCAAAATCTCCCAACTCTAAACTGATCAGGTGAAGTGGCTAGCATTTATTATTTTTTGACAATGGCACCTTTCAAGACATGGGATATATTAGCAAGTGAACAAGTTAGTTCTTGAAGATGTGTTGGAAAATGGAAAAATGGGCAAGCATAAGGACCTGAGCCACTTTGGGGTGTAAAGATGAAAAGTGGTCCAAAGAAGAAAGAACCCTAGTGAGATCACAGGAACCAAATAGCGATGAGTGGATCCATTCGCGTGACTACGATTTAGATCAGAGGTACCTGGCAGCTAGACAGGGGTCCTGCAAATCTCTACCTTCCGGTGTCCCCAGTGCAACTTTTGATTAGCCAGGGCTGGCTAGACATCATCTGTGCAACATGACAAGGACGCTGGAAGGTAAGAAATGTGCGGGCCTTCTGTCTCGTGAATTGATCCGCTCATCTCTAGCACCAAGACTCATTGAGTGTAGAGAGTGAAGGCTAACCAATGTTTCCCCAATCCCACAAAAGGGCTACAGTGACACTGAGAAAATTATTACTGTACACCTTCAGAAGCATGGTGGAATCTTAGATTATAGATTTTAATGGTGCTACAGGGCTCATTCTCGACCAATGCTTCATTCAACTCTTCCTGGTTGTGGTCTTGTCGCCTGTGGGTGAGACTCATGACCATCATTCTAGCTTTCAATTCCGATGCTCAGGCCCAAAGAATAGGTGATAATTTGTATAAGACAATATTTAAAAGTTTATTTCACACTTCTTCACTTTCCATATTTCCTTTCGAATTTGGCAAATTTTGCCTTAAAAAAAACCTAACTATATACTAACTATATCCATCATTCACTGTAAATGCCCCCTGTCTCTTTCCAATGGGGACTTGACCCTATTTCATTTTTCAGCCTGACATTTCGTACTTGTCGATTGGAGCCAACACCTTTTTGTGTGAATTCCATCGAAACTTCTTTGTTCCGCGTCTCCGGTGTATTGTTCTTCAATGTACGATGCCGACGAATGTATTTGCTCTGTTTAAATAAAGGATGATAATTTGTGTCTCGGTGAAAAGCTACAGTGCGCGGCGGTGACAGCCGCGCTCGCTACAGACCTTATGAGAATCGAGTAGTGTTTAGAAACGCACTCTATGAAATCTAATGCTTTTGCATCCCAGAGGCAATTATGGCATTTAAATCCTTTTACTGCAAAGCATTACTGGTCCAGCGGTGACGTGACTAACAATTTTTCCAGCTTTGTAAGCCGTTTGCACAGGCTATTATGAAGAAGAATAGAGAAGAAGGCCGGGGTTTCTTCTGGGAGAGTGAGGTATCGGTGCATTGTCTGTGTTGGATATCTCCGGCACCAGATGGAAGCACAAGGTGAGTTATTTAGGGAGCGCGAGACTTTGCCGGTGTGAACGGAGCGGATTCTGCAGCAGTCATTAGCTGCCTGGGGCAGATGTGCATTATACATGGAATGTGCTGGAGACTGGTTAGTGCAGCTGTAGGTTACGTCTGGTGCTTTTCTTTTTTTTTGCATGTTCTAATTTTGGATTTACCCATACAGAATATGACCCCATTCACAAGGTAATTAAGTTAAAGGAACTTTTCCGCTCTCAAATCTTAGTAAATACCTGTTTTCGGAACAAAAATTTTACAGAGCACTTTTTTTTAGCATTTTGCATCATCGTTCCCTTTATTTTAGCCTGGAAATGCATAAAAAAACTATATATCTATATCTATATAATCATTGCTATGTGAGACTGTGTAGGGACACACGCTACCGACAAGTCTAGTTGTCAATTTATTCAGAATTTTACAGGAGGAACGACCTCGTGCAGAGTTCTTCAAAAAACAGATGCCCCAGAATTGTTAATTTTTGGAGAAAACAAGAATTTACCAGCATTCAAAGTTGTACAGAAAAATAATATGTCGCAGTTACATGTGTTTGGGGCATCACTATAGCATTTGCGAATTGGGCTGTAATATCGACATTGAAATTCTAAAACTGGTCTTTGAGCTGGTTAAAGAGGTTTTCTCAAAATCTTTAGCTTAGGTGATTGCTGATGGTCTAACTGCTGGGGCCTTCAGCGATCCCAAAACTTGGGTTAAGGAAACCTGAGAATGGGCCCATCCTGGATTGAATGGAGATGCACATGCTTGATCTCCGCTCCATTTACTATCTATGGGACTGACTAGGACACCGAAGCCCTGTGCTTGGCTTCCTCTAGCAGTGTCATAGACAATAAATGGAGGGGAGATCGAGCACACGCACCTCCATTCCATCCATGTTGGTGCCCTGCAGAGCTCATTCCTTAAGGTTTCGCAACCTCAGTTTTAGGATCACTGAAGGTCCCAGCGGTTGGAACCCCAGTAATCAGCAAGTTATCCCTTATTGTATGAATATTTGTTGTTCATAGAATCATAGAATGTTAGATTTGGAAGGGACCTCCAAGGTCTTCATGTCCAACCCCCTGCTCAATGCAGGATTTACTAAACCATCTCAAACAGATGTCTGTCCAGCCTCTGTTTCAAGACTTCCATTGAAAGAGAACTCACCACCTCTCGTGGCAGCCTAAGGTGGTGAGTTCTCCTTCAATGGTAGTCTTGTTGCTATGGAGAAAAAAAAAGAGCCGCTGTTGTTGATGAGGAAACAGTTGAGAGTTTACATGTGCTCTTTTTGCGGCAACTAAAAAAATTAGTTCAAAACTATGGGTCAAAGTGGGCATTCAAATTAGATTAATAACGGCTGAACCTGTTGAATTTGGTGGTAACATCCAACCATTTACTGTGTATCGGGATGTCTTGACTCTCTCCTGATGGGGTAAAGTGGTGGGGCTGTTGACTTTTGACATGTTTGATCCTGTATCCTCATGGGGGAGAATAAACAGCCACCAGACCGTTTGGCACTTGCTTACTGCCCACTGAGTACACGCTCATTGGGGTTGCAGGAATAGTTGTCAGCCAAACAAGCTATCAGCCAACAGCTATATAAGGTGTATGGCCACACTGTAAGGTCTCCTTAGATATGTTTGACCTTTTGGATTTGGCTTTTTTATGAAGTCCATCTGTATTTGGAAAAATATGGTCATTTACGTCCCCAAGACCCAATAAATGGTCTTGAACGGTCGACCTTTAGACTGCACAGAATTCGAGGTTTGAAGTTTAACTACTCCATTATCATTTACACAATTTATTACCACTATGGGCAATAACCACTGTCACTTGTGTGTGCATCATACTCCAGCCTACAAGGACAGGATCTCTTACTGAGTAAGCTGGCCACCATTCCGGCTTTCTAAGTTTTTGTTCACACAAGGAGTTTTTGTTAGTTACCGCATGGTATTGGCAGGAAAAACTCTACATTTTCATGCTTTTTTATGTGTCATTAGTTAGATTTTAGAAATGTTTTTTGATGCTACTGTAGAAAGTTGCTTTTTTAATGCACAAAAAAAGGAACAAAAATGCTACGTGTATACATACCCAGAGTGTTTGTTTCCACATCGGGAATTTGGCCATATTGTTTGTCTCCCAACTTTCTAATAGGGGTTGTCTTTCCCTTCGCCCATCTAAACCTTGGCGATCATTTGATTTGGTGAATTTGGAAAATACCAGGTGTGCCTCAAGGATTCCAGAATGCAATTCACTTCTTCATCCTCCCAACTGGTATGACTTTGTGAATTGATGACCCATTTTTAGGATAGTTCATCAATATCTGATTGGTGGGGGTGCGATACTCAGAACCCCCACCGTTCAGCTGTTACCGGTGGTGGCTCGAAGTTCTTGGATACTGCTGGAATATGGTGGCTCCATCAAAATTATAGTGGCCTCGGAAACGATGGAGCTGCTGTGTTCTGGCAGCATACAAGAACTTCCAGCCACCACCAGTAACAGCTGATGGGTGGGGTGCCGGATGTCTTCTGCAGAGACGTTGGTTTTCACAGTGGAACGGTGCTGCTCTTATCCAGAAACAGCGCCACTCTTGTCTATAGAGTGTGTCTGGTATTGCAGCAAAGCTCACTGGACTGCTGATGAGTTGCAGTATAACACAGCACAAGGATAAGATCGGCACTATTTCTAGAGAAAACTTTGCTTTCTCTAATCTTGGTTTTCATCAACGTGGTGTTGGAGATGTTGAGACAGTCAAGGATTGATTACCTCCTTGCCAGAGTTCAGTTTTTAGCTTTTCTTTGGTAGACAGCAAGATTGAGTTGCCTGCAAGAGAATTTATCAGCTGTATTAGGGAATGTTCACATGGAGGTTTTTTACATAACTTTTTGTGGCTGAAAAATCCACATCTAAAAGATGCCAAAAGACACATGTTTTTTGGCGCAGTTGTGAGGTTTTTTGGTGATGTTTGGATGTGGCTTCCAATGTGTTTTTAATTAAACAGACAGTGCTTTGCTCACCCTTCCCAGGTCCGGTATTGAATCTCTGCCTGTGCCCTCAGTGTCTGTTATTGTCTGCAGCACTTATGTCGATAGCACATCAGCTAATAACTTAACTCCGTGGCTCTGCCAGAGTTGACCACACGAGCCGCTGAGCTCATTGGTTGGCTGCAGCGCTGTTGACAACGAAATCTGCGACTTAGACTCCATGCTGGACCTGGGGATGGTGAGTAAGGAATGGTTTTGCTATGTTTTTTTTTAATTAATTTATTATTTTAAATATACTGCAGCCAGGGTACAGGAGTAGAGATAGGAGAATCAATTTGCAGTACTCCAGTCCATCGGCCAGGTGAATAATCTACGACCGTTGAATGAGGGCCCTGCGAATTATTATTCTTATTATTTATTATTATAGTGCCATTTATTCCATGGCGCTTTACATGTGAAAAAGGGATATACAAGAACAATCACAATAATCTTGAACACAATGTGACAGCGACTGGTACAGGAGGAGCGAGGACCCTGCCCGCGAGGGCTCACAATCTACAAGGGATGGGTGAGGATACAGTAGGTGAGGGTAGAGCTGGTCGTGCAGCGGTATGGTGGAGCGGTGGTTACTGCAGGTTGTAGGCTTGTCGGAAGAGGTGGGTCTTCAGGTTTCTTTTGAAGGTTTCCACGGTAGGCGAGAGTCTGATACGTTGGGGTAGAGAGTTCCAGAGTAGGGGGGAAGCACGGGAGAAATCTTGTATGCGATTGTGGGAGGACGAAATAAGAGGGGAGTAGAGAAGGAGATCTTGTGAGGATCGGAGGTTGCGTGCGGGTATGTAATGGAAGACTAGGTCAGAGATATATGGAGGAGACAGGTTGTGAATGGCTTTGTATGTCATGGTTAGGGTTTTGAACTGGAGTCTCTGAGCAATGGGGAGCCAGTGAAGAGATTGACAGAGAGGAGAGGCCGGGGAATAGCGGGGGGACAGGTTGATTAGTCAAGCAGCAGAGTTTAGGATAGATTGGAGGGGTGCGAGAGTGTTAGAGGGGAGGCCACAGAGCAGGAGGTTGCAGTAGTCAAGGCGGGAGATGATGAGGGCGTGCACTAGTGTTTTTGCAGATTCATGGTTGAGGAATGTGCGGATCCGGGAGATATTTTTGAGTTGGAGTCGGCAGGAAGTGGAAAGGGCTTGGATATGTGGTTTGAAGGAGAGATCAGAGTCCAGGGTTACCCCAAGGCAGCGAGCTTGAGGGATTGGGGAGAGTGGGCAGCCATTGACTTTGATAGATAGGTCAGTTGGGGGGGTTGAATGAGATGGCGGAAAGATGATGAATTCTGTTTTGTCCATGTTAAGTTTTAGAAATCTGGCAGAGAAGAATGATGAAATAGCAGACAGACATTGTGGGATTTTGGTTAGCAAGGAGGTGATATCGGGTCCAGAGAGGTAGATCTGTGTGTCATTAGCATAGAGGTGATAATGAAAGCCATGAGACTCTGTGAGCTGTCCCAGGCCCAAGGTGTAGATGGAGAAGAGCAGCGGTTCTAGAACTGAACCTTTGGGGACACCGACAGATAGGGGGCGAGATGAGGAGGTGTTGTGTGAGTGGGAGACACTGAATGTCCGGTCTGTTAGGTATGAGGAGATCCAGGATAGGGCCAAGTCTGTGATGCCGATAGATGAGAGAGTCTGTAGTAAGAGGGAATGGTCCACTGTGTCAAAGGCAGATGACAGGTCTAGGAGGAGGAAGACAGAGTAGTGTCGCTTCGATTTGGCGGTTAGTAGGTCTTTGGTGACTTTAGTCAATGCAGTTTCAGTAGAATGGTGCGGTCGGAAACCAGATTGTAGGCGGTCAAAGAGGGAGCAGGAGGAGAGGTGGGAGGACAGTTCAGAATGGACATGTTGTTACAGTAGTTTTGAGGCATAGGGGAGAAGTGATATGGGGCGATAGCTAGACACAGAGGATGGGTCAAGGGAGGGCTTTTTGAGGATGGGTGTGATTGAGGCATGTTTGAAGCATGAGGGGAAGACACCAGTTGTTAGTGACAGGTTGAAGAGGTGGGCTAGGACTGGGATGAAGATAGTGGTAAGGTTTGGGATGAGGTGGGACGGGATTGGGTCAAGTTTACAGGTGGTGAGGTGTGATTTGGAGAGTAGGGAGGAAAGTTGATCTTCAGAAATGGTGGAGAAGGTGGTTTTGGAGGAAGAGGGTTGAGTAGGTGTGGGGAGGGGCTCGAAATTCCCGGCTCTTCTTTTGGTTTCCTTTCATTGGCACAACGTCATATGGGCTTTACGCCTCAAGGATGACATTGGCTAAAAGAAGAACAGTTAATGCCAGGAGGTAAAGAGGTTCGCTGGGCTCTCATGAAGCAGTCACAGATTATTGACCTGTACGATAGACCTGAGAATCAATTCTCCCATTTCTAGATAGGAGTTTTCCAAAACCGCAAAACCAGGCCACGTTCACACATTCATCATTTGGTCAATATTTTACCTCAGTATTTGGAATCCAAAACCAGGAGTGGGTGATAAACGCAGAAGTGGTGACATGTTTCTATTATACTTTTCCTGGTTTTGGCTTACGAATACTGAAGTTAACTTCTGACCAAATACTGAAAGTGTGAATTCAGAACGCGGACTTCTCCCAGAAGTCTGTTTAAGTGTTTGGAGTTCCAGAAGAAGAGAGAGAGAGACACCCTTCTTCCTTTCTCGGCCCCTTAGCCCTTGCTACGACCATTTTACAGCACCAAAGTTGACTTCTATGGGGTCCTTAGATGCTATAATTTCTGGTCATTTCGTGATCTGGCCGGGAAACTTGTCTATAATATTGGTCCAAAATTCTCCTTCATTATGTCTGTGTGCCGCTGTTATCTAGCTTGTTCACGATGGAGGCTCTGAAATTTCAACCTCCGTTGAGTGAGTCTCGTAAAATTCCTGTTCAACACCTAAAATATTGGCCCGGCATGAATGAAATTACGATGGATCAGATGTGTATTTGGGGTGCAGAGAGTTTATTATCTTTCTTGCACGTATGAAACCTTTATAGTAGGCTTAGGCCACATCACACCTTGAGTATTTGGTGAGTTTTTTACCTCAGTATTTGTAAGTCAAAGTGGTGACGTGTTTCTATTATACTTTTCCTCTGATTGTTCTACTCCTGGTTTTGGCTTACAAATGCTAAGGTAAAATACTGACCAAATACTGAACGTGTGAACGTGGCCTTGTATTTGTTTTTGTTTTTTACCCTCTTAGATGCTTTTTATTATTTGATATTTTACCTTTACAATGGCCATATTGGTGTCTAAATGGTTCAGCGATGGGGGAGATGGGGGTCGTCACCTGTCTGTGGCTCACAGTGGGATACAACAAATTCCGACTAGTATTTAGTGATGACAGCCTGCCTTCCAGACAACTTCCCCAGAGAAAAGTCGTATAATCTTTCCAGGTATCCTGAGAGACCAACAGATGCTGGTAAACACCATGTCTACAAATGAGAGGATCCCGAGCGGCTTGCCGCGCAGAGATCCTGTTGAGATGTTTGAAGACTTTATGGTCTTACAGCCTGGACAATATAAAACCGTTCAGAATTTATGAGAAGATCTTTTTTTGTATTATTCTTTTTTTTTGTTTCTTTCTGATGTTAATTAAAAAAAATTTAAATTTTTTATTTCGAGTAGCAGAAGCCATTTTATCGAGCCAACAAATAATATCTATATCATCTATTTTCTTACGTGAAAATGTTTGAATATGGTAGTTAAATGTATATGTAATGTAAATGGGTATGGTCCTTATTTAGAGAGACCCGTCAGGTCTTCAAAAAATTGTTGAGATGAATTGACACAATGAGTGCACCCTCCGAACCACCCCCAAAAATTTTTGCTATCTTTTTTTTCCCAATTAATTTGAGGAGTGTACGGCTGGCGAAGACATTTCTAGTGAGAAAGAACAGAAGGCAGATGCAGTGAGAGGAGATGTCATTACCTCAGCGTCCCCCGGGTATGAGCTCAGAAAGTGGTGGTGATTGTGGTAATTACGACAGGGGAATATCGCTTATTATTCGGCTTTGGGAAATGGCCGTTCTGCTGGTGCAGTGACCAGTGACCAGCAGGGGAGGTGTTAAATGCAGTAGAGATGCCATAGATTAGCACTGAGGTACGAGATTACTATATATATATATACTTTGCCTTCTATATTCTACAGATGAAGAAAGCTGTGTGGGCTGAGATCTACCTTAATCTTCCTTGTTCCTGTAAAAAATGGAACAAGTATCAAATCTACAGAGATAAAACCAAGAGCTATTGAGCTACAGAGACTCCTACTCTACCTTTTTTATTTTGGGGTGGTCAGGGGACGTTTTTTGTCCGGTCACGTGTGTTACACGATTTTATGATCTTAGGAATATGGATATAAAGATCTACCGTTTTTAGATTTTTTTTTTATTTGTGAAGTAAAGGGGTTGTCCACTTTTAGAATCTATTTTCGTTAGAAGAGTATCCTAAAAATAAGATGATTACATGCTGTTCCCCAGTACTGGGTTTCAGCACAGCACTGTCACAGGACAAATGAGGCATTACATGGTGGTGTCCTCCTAAAAGACAGACTTTATTTTTCCATTTGCTCTTCTGGCTAATGGATAAAGGACTGCCTTATATTATCCCTAAATGTCCTATTAGGGTATTTCAGTATTAAGGTCCTCGACCATAATATGTTATTTTTCAAAGAAATATTCAATAAAACATTTCAAAGGGGAAATGCAAAAACCTGGAACTTTAGGAAAACTGATTTCAACAAATTAAGGGAAGAGCTTAATCATGTAGACCAGGGATGAGGAACCTCAGGCCCGTGGGGCCCTCGATGACCTGTTATCCGGCCGACCTGTTATCCGCCGAACAAAAGGATCAGCCACTGGAATTCCAGCCTGATGATCCTTCTAACTCCCGACATCATCTGTCTGGGGATAGTTAGGAAGCCCCCATACACATTAGACTAAAGTTGGGATTTGCCCATAGTATTTTGTGTATGGGGGTCTTAAGTTTTCTTAAAAGGGCTACTTCTTTAAACGGAATCTGTCAACAGGTTTTTGCTACTCCATCTGAAAGCAGCATGATGTAGGAGCTGAGAACCTGATTCTAGCGATGAATCACTTACTGAGCTACTCACTGCAGTTTTGATTGAAAAATAAAAAAATATTATTTGCTGCAGATCTCCCAGTTTTCTGAATGCTGAGCTCTGTATAACCCCTCCCACACTACTAATTGGCAGCTGACTGTATACACTGTGCATAGCATAGGCAGAAAACTGCCAATCAGTGATGGGGGCGTGGTTGGACTGCCTGGCTGCAGTGCAAATAGTCCTCTAGTGATAATTTCCTGCTGATAAAACAATGATTTTATAAAAACTGCAATAAACATACCAATAAGTGACACATCACTGGAATCAGGGTCTCAGCCGCTACATCATGCTGCTCTAAGATTAGGTAGCAAGAACCTGTTGACAGATTCCCTTAAAACCTTGATCGTGGGATAGGATTAATAATGTCCAACACGTACAGGTGCATGGTTTGTTTAAAGGGCCCCCATACACATTGAATAGGTGTCGATCGAACATTCGGCTGACAGCTATCTCTCCCGACTACCCCAGAACAAAAGGATTAACAGTGGGAATTCCAATGTGCCAATCCATCTCCCCCAACATCATTTGTCAAGAGGAGTCCAGGAACATTAGTCTGACACTAAATATATTGGGCAGGTTTAGCCAACTTGTGTATTCGAGGTCTCCCATGCAACTGGCTAGTCAACCCCTGATGTTGCCCTGAAAGAGTTATTTCTTTTTTGATACGTTTTTTTTTGTCTAAGATTCTAATCGGAAGCAATGCAATCGCTCCATCTTAGTCATTTTTAATAACAAAATGACTAAATACCTGTGTATGTAATTCATGGTGAGACTAATGTTCCTATATTGAAACACTATTGGACCGCGTAGGGGATCGTGGTTATAGGAGTGGACACCTTAATTGATAATGTATCTTGCAGTCTCTGCGAGGGAACAGGACATGATGTCTCCTAATGCGTGATGTGGCTGATGCCAAAATCGCTTTCAGATACACAACGGACAAGTACACACTGTAACGCTAGGTAAATTAGAGTATAAAGTAACAGATGCAAAAGTGGTAACCCTTCACTTAGCGGAGAATCTGGTCGATGGAGTTTTTGTTTGGAATTGTCATAGGGTTGTCACTGAGATTCCTTAAAGGGGTTGTCCAGGCATACTGACCCACCAGATTTGACAACAGGTAAACTGTTTTGACACCCAGCCAGGTGGAAGAGTCTGATTCTAATTATTGGGACTCTCCATGGCCAACAGACCAGGTGGGAGGGTATGCTAGGACAACCACTTATTTCATTAATTTAAAAAGGATCTCTCTTTAAATTAATGAAGCTCTCATGACATGTCTGAATTAGTACAGTCTTACTTATGTTCCCTACGATATTAGCAATCCTCGAACATCTTTTCTTATAACCCTTCATTGTACCGTTCCTCTGTTATTATCCAGGAAATGTATGTCTAAATTGACAACAGGGGGTTACCATTCCCTTTCAAAAGGGTGTGTCCCTACACCCGTCATCACCTATTGGTTAGCGTTACGCACTGGAAGGATCTAAGGGGTAAAGTTTCTCCTTAGAACCCGGTGAGAAGCCTCTCATACAACCAAATCAGATCTCATGATATGTACTGAGGAAGGGCAACACCCCGAAACACGTGTTTGCATATTAAGATTGTGGATTGGCTTTCATCCTAAATCATGTGTCAAGGCTCTTTAAATGTTCGATAAAGACTTTTAGAATTTCTACTTCCAATAGGTGGCACTAGAGATCAAGTCCTCTTCTTCTCTGAAGACACAATTTGCCTGTGAAGGGACACACCCCTAACTGGTAACAGCACTGATTGGTTAGTGTTACCCTGTGGAAGGACACATCCCTAACTGGTAACAGCACTGATTGGTTAGTGTTACCCTGTGGAAGGACACATCCCTAACTGGTAACAGCACTGATTGGTTAGTGTTACCCTGTGGAAGGACACACCCCTAACTGGTAACAGCGCTGATTGGTTAGTGTTACCCTGTGGAAGGACACACCTCTAACTGGTAACAGCGCTGATTGGTTAGTGTTACCCTGTGGAAGGACACACCCCTAACTGGTAACAGCGCTGATTGGTTAGTGTTACCCTGTGGAAGGACACACCCCTAACTGGTAACAGCGCTGATTGGTTAGTGTTACCCTGTGGAAGGACACACCCCTAACTGGTAACAGCACTGATTGGTTAGTGTTACCCTGTGGAAGGACACACCCCTAACTGGTAACAGCGCTGATTGGTTAGTGTTACCCTGTGGAAGGTCACACCCCTAACTGGTAACAGCACTGATTGGTTAGTGTTACCCTGTGGAAGGACACACCTCTAACTGGTAATAGCACTGATTGGTTAGTGTTAACCTGTGGAAAGACATACCCCTAACTGGTAACAGCACTGATTGGTTAGTGTTACCCTGTGGAAGGACACACCCCTAACTGGTAACAGCACTGATTGGTTAGTGTTACCCTGTGGAAGGACTCACCTCTAACTGGTAACAGCACTGATTGGTTAGTGTTACCCTGTGGAAGGACACACCCCTAACTGGTAACAGCACTGATTGGTTAGTGTTACCCTGTGGAAGGACACACCCCTAACTGGTAACAGCACTGATTGGTTAGTGTTAACCTGTGGAAGGACACACCTCTAACTGGTAACAGCACTGATTGGTTAGTGTTACCCTGTGGAAGGACACACCCCTAACTGGTAACAGCACTGATTGGTTAGTGTTACCCTGTGGAAGGACACACCCCTAACTGGTACTGCCCAGTTGTCAATTTATTCTATGAGAAATAACTGAGGAAGAGTTCTGAGAAAAATTCCTCCCTGATACAATAATTGTCAAAATAAACATGTTGGGGAGCAGAGTGGTCCCCTTTAAGGCCATATTGACCCATGAGATTTTTTGGTCAGTGTTTCATCGGTATATGCAAGCTAAAATTAGGAGTGGAACCTGGAGGAAGTAAAAGAATAAATTAAACATACACACAGGTTCTTAATTTGGTTCGGCTTCCAAATACTGATGAAATACTGATAGGTGAATAAGGCTAAAGTTGTGATTGTTAGTGAGTGACCACACTGAGGCCTATGATATGGTCCGCAATTTCCGGACTGACCATGGGTCTCTTAACCCAAACTCTACAGCCCCATAGACATATGAGGTTGTTGAGTTTGGTTAAGGACACCTGAAGTGATGGTCCATACTTGGCGGATGTCTGAATATGACCTCAGTGTCCATGCTGCTGTGAGCACCTGGATAATTAGTTGATCGTTGGTAGTAGTATTGGGGGCACCTTCTAGCTACACAACCTTTCACTACCAAATATCGAACTTTTAAATGCAATGCTAGCTTACATTATATAGATTCAGATCTAGTACTGGTGGGGGAGATAACTCTTCTGCTGCCTAGACGGCTTTCAAAAGCGTAAAATGCAAAGTGGTCTATTCTTGGCATTATCGTTTCCGATGGCTGATTGGCAACTGGTACTCCGCTCAGACACATAACTATTGACTTTCCAGAGTCTGAAATCTCTATCCGTCATTCCAAAATATTACCGACGATATCTACTCTATAGGTTTAGATCTGTATTTTCCTGATTTCCGAGGCATAAGTTCACACATTTTGGTTCAGGCTTGGTTAATTGACAGGGAACACAGATTTCACTGTATCCATCTTCCCAGTCTAGGAGTCGCTCGGCAGCGGTATAACTGTCCAGAAATTACAGGCACCCAACCGTGTGTCTTCTTTGTGATAAGACATGTGGAGAAAAAAAAAAACTCATCTTGTGGACGCCTGCTGTGTGATAACAAAAATAATCAGCTTTAGGCATTGTTACTCGAGCATCGGCAGCCCGGAACTAATTGCTGAAGGATCACTGTAGCGTTTGATGGATTTGAGTGCAATAAATGCCTTCAATTTTGCTTGAAAATATAAGACGGTGGGGGACGGGTACTGTAATGATGTGCTTGGTAATGGCCGTGGAACTTAGAGAGTTAAAATTCAACACCCTCCCCAGAGCCGAGACCAGACAGACAGAAATTGTGAGAAAATCTACAATGCTGTTTATTTTACCCTGCAAAAATTACTTTCCATGAATCTATGAAAGTGATGACTAGGGGATAGTTTTCACAGCAAAGTGCGATGATGGAATAAAGCAACGTTAAGATAGTCTCTATACGTCTGACCCATCCTTTAGAAGAATGATGACTTTTTCTTAAAGGAACCCAGGACCACCGTGATGCATGTGGTGCCCATCTGAGACACTTTGGGATTATTTATTGAAAGCTGACAACCTGGATTTTGGAATCGACTTTAGGTTCTTGGGGTCCTGCATTATCTTGAAAGAAAGCCAGGGGACCCACCATTAAATTTTTGGATTATGGAAGGAAGTGATCAAAAAAGGAAGAAAAGATAGCTGTTTGTGATTCTACTTGCCCGATCCTGGAAATCCATTCTTGTATGTTATAAAAAAGTTGTCCCTCATTCATAAGAATCAACCACCTTGGCATCAGGAGCCATTTTCTCAAACTGGTTGAAATGGCCAAATATTTTTGGGAACTTAACAATATGTAATCCCTCTATTCTGTTCTATATTTAAAGCCTATTTGTCATTTCACACGTAGTATAGTCTTACTGCTCTTATGCCCCAAAATATGTTAAAACTGTTTTTGGTCGACATATTATTATTATTATTATTAATGGCCCTCAGCTCGATCTCGAGCCATGGCGACTTGATGGATGATTGATCTTTAGGAAGATCAATCTTGTGCAAGTCTAGATAGGGTCTTCTCTGCTGTTTTCTTGATAGTATCAAGCCATCGGGTTGCTGGTCTTCCTCTTCGCCTTCAGCGACCTAATGGCAGACACACTTTTTTTTTCTTCAAAAGGAATAGTGTGATGTAGGCTTGTAAGTTCCGATTGAATTATAGCCTAGTTACTCCTGTAAAGCTAGGGTTGACAAATGACTGTAGGTTTTAGGAGCCAATTAGTCCAACCTTGCAGTCAGACAATAAGAACTTCAATGGAGGAAAGAAGGAAAAAGGTTCCAAAAATCCGGTCACCAGGAGCAAAGCTGTAAGCATAATGTATCCCGGAGATTGCACATCCCTGCTGAATAGATTGAGACAGGAATATGTTCCCAGCAGTGAGAAAATCTAGAATAATTCTACCATAGAAATGTGTCTTACAAGTTGGAGGAACAGTCCTGTCGATGGTGACGATCCATGAGGTTTCGAGCAATGTTCGGTTCAGTTTTTTTCTGTTACTAGAAATTGTCTGTTAGGTTAAATGGCCCATAGGGGAACCCTCTCTCAATACTATACTTTCTTGTATCCCATAATATACATTTTTAGGGGTCTTTACCTTTTTAGACTGAAGGCCCCCATACATATTAGATAAGTCTGCTAAACCCAACTGGCACACTAGTAATGGGTGGTTCACAAACGATCTGGTACAAATAACTGCCGTGAATAATAGGAGCCAGAACCCCCCAAAAATTCTGAATGGCTCTCACTGGGGGTAAAATGACGGTATTTGGTGGCCGAAACCCCACACACCTGTTTTAAACCCTACCCATACAGTGATTTAATTGGTTGGCTGCAGGTAGACAAGGTTTCGGCTGCGGATGGGCAGGGTTTCAGGTACATTAATTTCATCTTAAACTTGTGTTCACCTGGGTTGAACACATATTTGATAGGAATCCAAATGAGGCGACTCTTTTTGGTGAGCGGAGCCAAGTGATCCAAATCGTCAAACCGAGCCAGACTGCCCATCACTATGGCACACTATGATGTGTATGGGGGCTCCCGACTCCACCGGGGCAGATAGGGAAAGAAGGGTTGGATACTTGAAATGTCCACGCCCAAACCTATTGTTTTTAGGGGAGATAAGCCACCCCCAGATGTCACACAAGTATGTCCGTTGTTAGCCTACTTGTTGTGCTGATTGCCCGGGCGCTGCTAGTCAAGAGTATTGCAATGGCTGCCACATCTGTAGCCCCATTCTTAAGGCACACAGTCCAAGGTCCATTCGAAGACGCCAGGCCTTTCTGAAAATATTCCTTGATGTTAGGGCATACTAAGAAAAATATATGCCAGTACATTATTGTTAAAAAAAAAAATACAAATCACGCTATGAGACTAAAGCAATAAAAAGGAAAATAAAATTATAAAAAAATCAAACATTTTTTAATACTTTATAAAAAAAAAAATCCTAAACATAAATCCACATTTGGAATTTTTATAACCTGAAGAATAAATGTCTATAATATATTATAATTTTTGCAAAAAAAAAATATAAAATGCTGAAGCTTCTGTAACAAAAAAAAATAATGTATATAAAGAAAAAGTCATTTTGCAAAAAAAAAGACAGCAATGCCTCATGCAGCCACTTTGAATAGCAGAGATTACACTTAGCCTGTGGGTCACTATGCATGTCTTGCAGAGGCTGTGCTCCTGCAAGTACATTCCTGCGCTGCCAAGGACGGCTGACACGTCTCTTGCCCTGGGCTACTGAACTAAATATCTCTGGAATAACTCATTCATATAGAACATTTTTCCATTCATTAATTTTCAAGGTGCTTCAAATTGTGCTGCAAGGCACTGAACGCCAATCGCAGACCGTGCCCAGCCAGGCTGTGTGATTTAGCAGATCTCCGACATCTATTGATATCATTAGTTGTTTGCACTGTTACTATAGAGACACATAGGTCTACATATAAACTGTAGGCTTACAACGGTAGGATATTTTTTAAGAAAGGCTAATTGCAAGTTGCTTAATCTCTTATTTTGTACGTTTTTCGAGACACAAAAACGTTTGGCTGCAAAAGTAACATGCCCTTTAAGCTTGTCCAGGGATATACTCTAACAAATCCATGAATTCCTGTCAAACTCAAACACATAGTGTTATGATCTGCAACAAATGCTAAGGAAAGAAGGGGAAAGCTATCCCTACAGTAAGACTGAGCTGAATCCCTACGATGTAGCGGGCTGCCTGTTCCTTGCGAACAGACCCGCCTAAGTCCTCGGCTAGTCTGAACGAAGACCTAATGCATAAAGGATAGGGGTCCCTAAAAGAACTAAGGACTGGAACAAAAAATGGGACACCTCCTGAGCAGAGAAAGTTGTTGCAGAATTAGAATTAGAGGTCCCAGAAGGACCAAGCGAACTGACAGAGAAAGGCACAGAAGCACCTGGCTAGAGAAACAGTCAAACACTGAAGTCCAGCACAGCCAGAAGGGCGGAGCTGGAATATAAAGGCAGATGGTCACGTGACCACAAAACACAAGATGGAAAAAACAAACAGGAGGGTTCTAACAGTACCCCCTTTTTTATGAGGATCCTCCAGATCCTCCAGGCCCAGGCCTATCCGGAAACCTCCTGTGGAAAGCTTTAACAAGCCTAGGAGCAGAGACATCATCCGTCCTTACCCAGGAGTTATCTTCGGGACCGAAACCCTTCCAGCAGACGAGATACTGTAATCTCCCTCTATGCCATCTAGAATTCAAGATACGAGAAATTTCATATTCTCCGTCTTCCACCACAGGAGGAACTGAGACAGTGGCGTCCCTATCTGATACATCAGTCTTTTTCAACAAGGAAACATGAAACACAGGATTAATCTTCCAGGAAGTAGGGACATCCAACCTAACCGCAGACGGGTTAACAACCTGAAGCACTTTAAATGGACCCACAAACTTAGGACCCAGTTTTTTAGAGGGAATCCTCAACCGCAGGTTCTTCGAGGACAACCAAACCATGTCACCCACAGTAAACAAAACCTCCTTACAACACTGAAGTCCAGCACAGCCAAAAGGGCGGCGCTGGAATATAAAGGCAGATGGTCACGTGACCGCAAAACACAAGATGGAAAAAACAAACAGGAGGGTTCTAACACATAGAGGGCCAAAATTAAAAATTTGTACAAAGTCGCGAGCCAACAAGTATACAGTATAATGGGCCCCACATAGTCCTCCATACAGTTTAATATGCCCCACATAGTCCTCCATACAGAATAATGGGCCCCACATAGTCCTCCATACGGTATAATGGACCCACATAGTCCTCCATACAGTATCATGGGCCCCACATAGTCCTCCATACGGTATAATAGGCCCCACATAGTCCTCCTTACAGAATAATGGGCCACAAATAGTCCTCCATAGAGTATAATGGGCCCCACATGGTCCTCCATACAGTATAATGGGCAAACACATAGTCCTCCATACAGTATAATGGGCCCCACATAGTCCTCCATACAGAATAATGAGCCCCACATAGTCCTCCATACAGAATAATGGGCCCTACATAGTGCTCCATACAGTATAATGGGTCCCACATAATCCTCCATACAGTATAATGGGCACCACATAGTCCTCCATACAGTATAATGGTCCCCACATAGTCCTCCATACAGTATAATGAGCCTCACATAGTCCTCCATACAGAATAATGGGCCCCACATAGTCCTCCATACAGAATAATGGGCCCCAGATAGTCCTCCATACAGAATAATGGGCCCACATAGTCCTCCATACAGTATAATGGCTCCACACAGTCCTCCATACAGAATAATGGGCCCCACATAGTCCTCCATACAGTATAATGGGCCCCACATAGTTCTCCATACAGTATAATGGGCCCCCCATTGTCCTCCATACAGAATAATGGGCCCCACATAGTCTTCCATACAGAATAATGGGCCCCACATTGTCCTCCATACAGGATAATGAGCCCCACATAGTCCTTCTTACAGAATAATGGGCCCCACATAGTCCTCCATGCAGGATAATGGGCCCCACATAGACCTTCTTACAGAATAATGGGCCCCACATAGTCCTCCATACAGAATAATGGCCCCACATAGTCCTCCATACAGTATAATGGGCCCCACATAGTCCTCCATACAGAATAATGGGCCCCACATAGACCTTCTTACAGAATAATGGGCCCCACATAGTCCTCCATACAGAATAATGGCCCCACATAGTCCTCCATACAGTATAATGGGCCCCACATAGTCCTCCATACAGAATAATGGGCCCCACATAGTCCTCCATACAGTATAATGGCCCCACATAGTCTTCCATACAGAATAATGGCCCCACATAGTCCTCCATACAGAATAATGGGCCCCACATAGTCCTCCATGCTGGATAATGGGCCCCACATAGTCCTCCATGCAGGATAATGGGCCCCACATAGACCTTCTTACAGAATAATGGGCCCCACATAGTCCTCCATACAGAATAATGGGCCTCACATAGTCCTCCATACAGTATAATGGCCCCACATAGTCTTCCATACAGAATAATGGCCCCACATAGTCCTCCATGCAGGATAATGGGCCCCACATAGTCCTCCATGCAGGATAATGGGCCCCACATAGTCCTTCTTACAGAATAATGGGCCCCACATAGTCCTCCATACAGAATAATGGACCCCACATAGTCCTCCATACAGAATAATGGGCCCCACATAGTCCTCCATACTGAATAATGGGCCCCACATAGTCTTCCATACAGAATAATGGGCCCCACATAGTCCTCCATGCAGGATAATGGGCCCCACATAGTCCTCCATACGGAATAATGGGCCCCACATAGTCCTCCATACAGAATAATGGCACCACATAGTCCTCCATGCAGGATAATGGGCCCCCATAGTCCTCCATGCAGGATAATGGGCACCACATAGTCCTCCATGCTGGATAATGGGCACCACATAGTCCTCCATGCAGGATAATGGGCCCCACATAGTCCTTCTTACAGAATAATGGGCCCCACATATTCCTCCATACAGAATAATGGCCCCACATAGTCCTCCATACAGTATAATGGGCCCCACATAGTCCTCCATACAGTATAATGGGCCCCACATAGTCCTCCATACTGAATAATGGGCCCCACATAGTCCTCCATGCAGGATAATGGGCCCCACATAGTCCTCCATGCAGGATAATGGGCCCCACATAGTCCTTCTTACAGAATAATGGGCCCCCACATAGTCCTCCATACAGAATAATGGCCCCACATAGTCCTCCATACAGTATAATGGGCCCCACATAGTCCTCCATACAGAATAATGGGCCCCACATAGTCCTCCATACAGTATAATGGCCCCACATAGTCTTCCATACAGAATAATGGCCCCACATAGTCCTCCATACAGGATAATGGGCCCCACATAGTCCTCCATGCAGGATAATGGGCCCCACATAGTCCTCCATACAGAATAATGGGCCCCACATAGTCCTTCTTACAGAATAATGGGCCCCACATAGTCCTCCATACAGAATAATGGGCCCCACATAGTCCTCCATACAGAATAATGGGCCCCACATAGTCCTCCATACAGAATAATGGGCCCCACATAGTTCTCCATACAGTATAATGGGCACCACATAATCCTCCATACAGAATAATGGCCCCCATAGTCCTCCATACAGTATAATGTGCCCCACATAGTCCTCCATACAGAATAATGGGCCCCACATAGTCCTCCATACAGAATAATGGGCCCCACATAGTCCTCCATACAGTATAATGGCCCCACATAGTCTTCCATACAGAATAATGGCCCCACATAGTCCTCCATACAGGATAATGGGCCCCACATAGTCCTCCATGCAGGATAATGGGCCCCACATAGTCCTCCATACAGAATAATGGGCCCCACATAGTCCTTCTTACAGAATAATGGGCCCCACATAGTCCTCCATACAGAATAATGGGCCCCACATAGTCCTCCATACAGAATAATGGGCCCCACATAGTCCTCCATACAGAATAATGGGCCCCACATAGTTCTCCATACAGTATAATGGGCACCACATAATCCTCCATACAGAATAATGGCCCCCATAGTCCTCCATACAGTATAATGTGCCCCACATAGTCCTCCATACAGAATAATGGGCCCCACATAGTCCTCCATGCAGTATAATGGCCCCACATAGTCCACCATACAGAATAATGGCCCCACATAGTCCTCCGTACAGTATAATGGGCTCCACATAATCCTCCATACAGAATAATGGCCCCCATAGTCCTCCATACAGTATAATGTGCCCCACATAGTCCTCCATACAGAATAATGGGCCCCACATAGTCCTCCATGCAGTATAATGGCCCCACATAGTCCACCATACAGAATAATGGCCCCACATAGTCCTCCGTACAGTATAATGGCCCCACATAATCCTCCATACAGAATAATGGCCCCCATAGTCCTCCATACAGTATAATGTGCCCCACATAGTCCTCCATACAGAATAATGGGCCCCACATAGTCCTCCATGCAGTATAATGGCCCCACATAGTCCACCATACAGAATAATGGCCCCACATAGTCCTCCGTACAGTATAATGGCCCCACATAATCCTCCATACAGAATAATGGCCCCACATAGGGGTGGTGGTTCTGGTGTCGCGAGCCAAATATAACCACCCTGCGGGCCAGATTTGGCCCACGGGACCGAGTTGGACATATATGATCTAAAGGGTCATTCCCAAAATTTGTATGTTATCTAGTTACCTAATCATAGGATAACTTACTGGTTGCTGGGGGGTCTGACCCTAAGCAGTACCGAGAGCAGGGATCTGAAACCTAGGAATCCAGCTCTGCAGAACCCCATCTTGAGTGGAGCAGAGGTGCACATGCTCGACCTCCAATCCATTCTCTGTCGATGAGACTGCCAGAAACAGCCAAGCGTTCTCGAGTCGACCATGTGCTCTTTCGCTCTATTCCAGAAGAGGCTCTGCAGAACCCAGTTCTCGAGTTTATGGGGGTCCCATTGGTCAGACTCTTAGTGAGCATTAAAATGAGTTACAATTTTGGGAACAACCCTTTAAAGAGCTATTCATATTTTTAGAGGTTGGTTATTCACCTTGGTTAACCTTTTTTATTAGATCTTAGGACCCTCAGCAACGAGTTGTAATCTGTTAGGGAAACCAATTCTAGTGCAGATTACACTATTTCCAGTGCCGTTATGTCGACAGAGCAACTCTTTCTCTTCCGCTTTGCTCTGTCGATGTGGCGTCACTGCCAATGTTATGCTGATTGACAACCGGCTCCCCACTGCTCTGTTGACGTGAGGTCAAAAGAAGAAGGTGGAATCACCAGCAAAGATCAGAGGCGGTCAAAACAGGCAGGTAGTTAGCAACTGCCTACATGTAAATTCTTAGGCCTTACAGGAAGAAATAAGCAAAGTTTCGGATAATCCTTTTAACTCTAGCCCTAATATATCTATAGCTTAGGGTTTAAACGTAATATATAGAAAAAATAATCGGTTATCAGTATGTTTGTGTACCTAGGATTGTTTTGGTCCATGTTATCTGATCTGCACCAGACACCTTCAAGTACATCTGAAGGAGACCTGGAATGTCAGCGTCTGTCACCTATGAAGTGTAGGGCTCCAGTACAGGAACTCTCCACTTATCTCTGGACTCCATTGTTCTTTATGTGTAGACATCCTGTTCTGAGGAGTCTTCTGATAAGATAGGCCTTGTATGCCTTGTCTACACCATTTATAGTGACCTCAATGAGCCAGAGCAGAGAGAATGGCAGAATGGCCACCAACGGTCCAGACCGGCACGGATTTTAGACCACGGCTTCTTCATCAAAGTGTTATATGTTGACTTTGCAAAGGGACCACCACCGTGGTCTAATGATGCCCCACTTTTCATAACTGAATATACTGTTGCTTTTCCGGGGCGAGATCGCATATGGAAAATCTTTACAGATTATAGTACCGGTACAGTGGATGGGATTTTACAAAATCTCATCCATACCTTACTGCAAAAATTCCCTCTGCGCTGGAAATTGACCTGCGAAGAAGTTGGTTTATGCTATGGATTGTTGCTTTATGCTATGAACAAAACTTGGAGAATTTTTACCTTTTCCCTCCTGCGGACTTCTCACAGCTTGTAAAATGCACTAAATTTCGCCCTTAAATCTCTATTATTGTTGTTGAAAGGAAGTGTCACTTTCCAATTTTTCACCAGTTTTCTGCTCACGAAATGAATAATTCCCTACAACCAGTCAACCTGACATTGTTCATTATTATGTGCCATGTTGGCCAATACAGAGGTCACTAAATTATAGTAGTGAATTTGCTTAAAGGGTTATTCACAAAAGGCCAAGTGCACACCACCGTATTTTCCGTCCAAGTGCGATCCGACAAAACATGGGATCGAACTCGGACTAATGTTAGACTGTGGGGCCGTGCACATGTTAGATTTTTTTCCCTGGACCAAGCCAGTCCGAGGAAAAAATCTCATCATGTCTGCGTTTCATCCAATTATAGGATCGCACTAGATCATGCAAGTCAATGAGTGCGTGGAAATGATCGGATTGCGCTTGGATGTCGTCTTAGTCCAGCCTGATTTCCGAGCACTGACACAATGGAGAAGATGGAGACATTTTGTTCTCCATCTTCTCTTCAGTGTGGTCCGATTCTCTGGTATGCCGACACTCTGATCAAACTTTGATCAGAGTGTCATTTGCATAATCGGCCCGATTCTCTTGGATGAGAGCATCTATGACCATCTGAACCTAGCCAAAAAGTTAGTTATTCCCTAACCTTATGATTGGGAATATCTTACTGATTTCTGGCAGTTTGACTGCGGGTATCCCCTCAGTAATCCCCGAGAATGGGGCTTTGGAATGCCAAGAATGGGTTCTGTAGAGTCCCTGTCTCTGAGTGCGCATATTCAGCCCAATTCATTGTCTATGGGACTGATGTAGAAAGCCGAGTACAGCAGTGTCTATGGCACCCTCATAGACAGTGAATGGAGTCGAGTTCGAACATACGCACCTATGCTCAATTCAAGCCAAGATTGCGGTGGGTCGGACCCCCAGCAATCAATATGCTATCCTCTACCCTATGGATGAGTGTTATCTTAGTATTTTGGTACTATCCCTCTAACTCTGTCTGGGCCTCATGAACTCTGACTCGGAGGTCTACTTGTTGCCTATAGCAACCATTCCAACTCTAACTTTCGTTTTCATAATTCCATTGGAAAATGAACCTCGGCCTTTGGTTGCTAGGGGCAACAAGACCACTTTTTCTTTTATATGGTTTTTATACTCAAAGAAAAAGACATTTTAAGAATGTATTAGAATTGATATGCCATTAATGTTGTGTAGGGCCTAATGTAATTGTTTAGGTGACATACCACAAAGACCATGGCTATAAATCCTGCAGTAGCGTGCTCCTCCAGCTGCCCGCTCTCCACCGGGGCCATGTCACAGGAGTTTTCTTGTTCCCTGCAGTCATGGATTCCTTATTTGTGTGGATAGTTACAACATGTAATTCCATATTGCCGTAGGCGCAGTTTTTCCAGTCAGTAATGGAGCATAGTAGAGAGGCTCGTATGTACATGTCCGTACTGGCTTTGATGGTCAGTGTCTTGCTACTAACTAAACTCTTGTTAGGATGACATTAGGCCCGGCGCTAAAGCATACCAGATCATCTGTAAAACACGGCGGAGGCAGTGTGATGGCTTGGGCATGCATGTCTGCCAGTGGCACTGGGTCACTAGTGTTTATTGATGATGTGACACAGGACAGAAGCAGCCGAATGAATTCTGATGTATTCAGAGCCATACTGTGTGCTCCGATCCAGCCAAATGCAGCCAAACTGATTGGTCGTCGTTTCATACTACAGATGGACAATGACCCAAAACATAAAGCCAAAGCAACCCAGGAGTTTATTAAAGCAAAGAAGTGGAATATTCTTGAATGGCCAAGTCAGTCACCTGATCTCAATCCAATTGAGCATGCATTTCACTTGTTAAAGACTAAACTTCAGACAGAAAGGCCCACAAACAAACAGCAACTGAAAACCACCGCAGTGAAGGCCTGGCAGAGCATCAAAAAGGAGGAAACACAGCGTCTGGTGATGTCCATGAGTTCAAGACTTCAGGCAGTCATTGCCAACAAAGGGTTTTCAACCAAGTACTAGAAATGAACATTTTATTTACAATTATTTAATCTGTCCAATTACTTTTGGTCCCTTTAAAAACAGGGTGCCACATGTTAAGGAGCTGAAACGCCTAAACCCTTCATCCAATTTTAATGTGGATACCCTCAAATGAAAGCTGAAAGTCTGAACTTCAACTGCATCTGAATTGTTTTGTTTAAAATTCATTGTGGTAATGTCTAGAACCAAAATTAGAAAAATATTGTCTCTGCCCAAATATATGTGGACCTAACTGTATAAACTGTATATACAGTATATATATATATATATATATATATATATATATATATATATATATATATATATATATATATATATACATATTCACGGACTGGCATAATGGAGAGGCGGGAAGGAATTTAGTTTTTTTCTCCACCTCTGAGAAAAACTGATGCCACTGTGATCAAACCACTCTGATCAGAATAACCAGACTGACATGTGTACCTACCCTTTTGCAGAATATTTTGGAGGATCTCCTTCCCCTTACCCCTATACAAATGCCAATCTAAGATTTTAATTATCAGGATGATTTATTAATTATTTCTCTTTATTTCTGAAAGCAGTCTCTTGCTAGAAGGGTAAAGTGTTGTTCTGACCTGCTTCCGTCTCATGTGTAAATTGTGTAATGATGGTATTTTGCAGCCTTCCATTCTGTGCTAGAAAAAGCAGCCCCGAGAGGCTAATTACCTGTGTCACCCTCTCGTCTGCTGGAGACGGGTACAATTGGGCATTCTTTTTTTTTTGTTGCCTTCTGTCAATCGGTAATGGATGGTTTAATAATTCCGCTCTCCTCTCTATCCATTACGTGCGGCTGTTTTTTTTTTTTGTGCAAGGGTAAAAAATAGAAATCCGAGCTGGTGTTGCTATCTTCAGCCTCTCCCTCGACTGCTTGTTGCAGGATCACTGCGTTGGCAGAGCCGTGTGTGGGATTTCGTTAGGGTAGACGCGCTCGGTGGGACAGGATTAGGGTGCACTATGGCGCTGTCTTTGCAGAATGCTAATTTCGTAAGTAGAGTAACTGAAAGCTGTAGGGCAGAACGCGCGTTAGGCATGTGGCTATCTGGGAAGCATATATGGTGGCCTTCTAGAAATGCTTTGGGGAGACTTGGCCCAACGACTCAGCAGTGAAAGATTAGATCTCGGAGAAGCACCTGTCAAGGTGTTGAGACGTAGCAAGAAGTATCTAGTTGGCTTCTCCCCAGAGGGAACATGACCTAGATAGTCTTTCTCTCTCCTCGCCTGTCACTGGGCAGGTTTGATTCATGTGGAGGACCGGGAGGCAGAAAGGAGAAAAATTGTTTTGGGAGTTTAGAATGCAAATGAGGCTGGAGTAATGAGGGCTTAGGAATTCCTGCCGGGCAGCATTGTGTATGTGCTCCATGCCTAATCTAAAACTGAAAGGGTGTTTGTAAATGAGGAGAGGTGATATGATGGAACCATTGAAATCTATCAGGGATAATATAGGGCTAAAAAGGAATTATGCTAATTTTTTTTATTTTTTTATAGAAAGCGACAGTGTATCAGGCATTGCTGAGTATTTAGCGCTCATGCCGGGCTCCTCCGCCCTGGGGCTTACGGTCTTATTTGGTGTTTGGTGGAAGTTTGTTGAGGAATTACAACATGTACTCCGAAGTGAAACTTTCTACATAAAGTGACCTATTGTTTTAACTTGGGTTTTTGCTTTTAAATTTATTTTTATTTATTTTTTTTAATTTTCAAGCGTGTTTCTTTTATTTCTTCATTTTTACTTACTATATTAAGAAAATAATCAGGTATCTTTCATTTTTTGCGCTTCCTGTTCTGTACAAATGAGTTTTCGTCAATCTGATTGTCATCACAGACAAGATTACAATGACAGGTAACGTCACAATAGGTGATATAACAGCTCACCACCTCCGTCTTTCCTCACAATGAAAGATAACACCTCTATATACAGTAGATTACACTGTCACATCCACCATTCCCAATAGGTGATGTGACAGCTCACCTCCTCCCCCTCCCTGTAAAATCAAAGGTAGCACTTTTATACACAGTAGAAAGCACAGGATCTATCATTTACAATAGGTGATGTCACAGCTCACCTCCTCTCCATCCCTTTATAATGAAAGGTATCACCTTTATACACAGTAGGAAGCATAGGATCTACCATTTACAATAGGTGATGTCACAGCTGACCTCCTCTCGCTCCCTTTATAATGAAGGGTAGCACCTTTATACACAGTAGAAAGCACAGGATCTACCATTTACAATAGGTGATGTCACAGATTACCTCCCTGCACATTGACAAGTCACACCTCTATATACAGCAAACACAGTATCCACTATTTACAATATGTGATGTCACAGCTCACTTCTTCCCCTCCCTGCACAATGACAAGTCACACCTCGATATACAGTAGATAACACAGGATCGACCATATAAATAAGTGATGTCAGAGCTCACCTCCTCCTCCTGTACAATGACTGATAACAACTCTCTATACAGTAGATAATACACTGCCATTACAACCATTACAATGGATGTCACAGGTCACCTCCTCTTCCCTGTCCAATGGCAGATAGCACCTTTATATACAGTAGATAACACAGGATCTACCATTTACAATAAATGATGTCACAGCACACCTCCTCGCCTCCCTGCACAATGACAATTAACCTCTATATATAGTAGATAGCATAAGATCCAACATTTAAAATAGGTGATGTCACAGCTCACCCCACCCCTTTCTTTTACCTTTGCCCTACAGAACAGGAAGTATGAGGTCAGTATTAGGTCTAGTGGCCAGGATGAAAACTGCAAGCATTATATATATATATATATATATATATATATATATATATATATATACATAAATATATATACAGTACAGACCAAAAGTTTGGACACACCTTCTCATTTAAAGATTTTTCTGTATTTTCATGACTTTGAAAATTGTACATTCACACTGAAGGCATCAAAACTATGAATTAACACATGTGGAATTATATACTTAACAAAAAAGTGTGAAACAACTGAAAATATGTCTTATATTCTAGGTTCTTAACAGTAGCCACCTTTTGCTTTGATGACTGCTTTGCACACTCTTGGCATTCTCTTGATGAGCTTCAAGAGGTAGTCACCGGTAGTCTTCCAACAATCTTGAAGGAGTTCCCAGAGATGCTTAGCACTTGTTGGCCCTTTTGCCTTCACTCTGCGGTCCAGCTAACCCCAAACCATCTCGATTGGGTTCAGGTCTGGTGACTGTGGAGGCCAGGTCATCTGGCGTAGCACCCCATCACTCTCCTTCTTAGTCAAATAGCCCTTACACAGCCTGGAGGTGTGTTTGGGGTCATTGTCCTGTTGAAAGATAAATGATGGTCCAACTAAACGCAAACCGGATGGAATAGCATGCCGCTGCAAGATGCTGTGGTAGCCATGCTGGTTCAGTATGCCTTCAATTTTTAATAAATCCCCAACAGTGTCACCAGCAAAGCACCCCCACACCATCACACCTCCTCCATGCTTCACGGTGGGAACCAGGCATGTAGAGTCCATCCGTTCACCTTTTCTGCGTCGCACAAAGACACGGTGGTTGGAACCAAAGATCTCAAATTTGGACTCATCAGACCAAAGCACAGATTTCCACTGGTCTAATGTCCATTCCTTGTGTTCTTTAGCCCAAACAAGTCTCTTCTGCTTGTTCCCTGTCCTTAGCAGTGGTTTCCTAGCAGCTATTTTACCATGAAGGCCTGCTGCACAAAGTCTCCTCTTAACAGTTGTTGTAGAGATGTATCTGCTGCTAGAACTCTATGTGGCATTGACCTGGTCTCTAATCTGAGCTGCTGTTAACCTGCGATTTCTGAGGCTGGTGACTCGGATAAACTTATCCTCAGAAGCAGAGATGACTCTTGGTCTTCCTTTCCTGGGGTGGTCCTCATGTGAGCCAGTTTCTTTGTAGCGCTTGATGGTTTTTGCAACTGCACTTGGGGACACTTTCAAAGTTTGCCCAATTTTTCGGACTGACTGACCTTCATTTCTTAAAGTAATGATGGCCACTCGTTTTTCTTTACTTAGCTGCTTTTTTCTTGCCATAATACAAATTCTAACAGTCTATTCAGTAGGACTATCAGCTGTGTATCCACCTGACCTCTGCACAACACAACTGATGGTCCCAACCCCATTTATAAGGCAAGAAATCCCACTTATTAAACCTGACAGGGCACACCTGTGAAGTGAAGACCATTTCCAGTGACTACCTCTTGAAGATCATCAAGAGAATGCCAAGAGTGTGCAAAGCAGTCATCGAAGCAAAAGGTGGCTACTTTGAAGAACCTAGAATATAAGACATATTTTCAGTTGTTTCACACTTTTTTGTTAAGTATATAATTCCACATGTGTTCATTCATAGTTTTGATGCCTTCAGTGTGAATGTACAATTTTCATAGCCATGAAAATACAGAAAAATCTTTAAATGAGGTGTGTCCAAACTTTTGGTCTGTACTGTATATATATATATATATATATATATATATATTGTGATGTTGCAAATAATAAAAAAGATTCTCAAGCATTTAAAAAAAAAAAGAATATACTGTATATATTTCATATATCTTGTGAATATGATTGCAGCATGCATGCTGAGAGTTGTAGTTTCACTGAAGATGGTGAGCCGCAGGAAATTGAAGCATTGGGTGGCACGACATACAAGTTTTATACATGCAGCCTAATTGCTCTGACACTAATTTATAGTAATAAATGGCCGCTCAGCTCTGGCAGTAATAACCCTGCGGGCAGTATATGAGCGTTGGTTCTGAAATTTCATTCATTAGTGTCAGTCCTGGAACATTTTAATGTCATGAATTGCCTGGTCTGATATTATCTTGAGGATAAATGCAAGACGGACTAAAGCTATTCTACTGAAGTGTGTGCCGGCTCACGTTGATAGAGACATAATGAAGTCCATCGGCAGATGTGGTGAGATGTCAATTAGATTGGTACGGCTCGAGAGAGAGTGTAGAACCTGGCAAAACTCAGGTCAACCTGGACATACGGTGGGATTATGACTATGGGCCTAGGTGGACATCAATTATCGGCAGTAAACATTGTTTGACGAGCCCAGGGGTCATAAAGAGTTTGACACCCTACCAACCACATGGCGCATGATCTTAAAGCTGGTCCTACACATGAGATAGCGGTCAGCAGACAATCATCTCTTGACTGCCCCGTACACATGGGTGCATGTGTTTTCAGCTGGTAGAGAGGAGGGCGTTTGCTGCCGGACATTTCTGGCCAGGATTCCAACTGCTTGAACCTTCTCTCCCCCCAACTTCGGGGGACAGACATTTGTACATATCAGATGGTCTCGACAAAATCAGCATGTTCTTCATGAGTATGGAGGTCTTAAGTCTGGCCATACACATTACATAGCCATCTTTTGGATCTAAGCTATCTCTCCTGACCCCATACACATGCACGCTCCACTTGACTGAGCATGCATGTGTTCTCCCGATAAAGATTCTGGCCACAGCTCATCTCCCCAAAGGATATGGAAGTTGAAGTCCAACTATGTGATTTTGATCCCTACCATCAGTGGAGAGTCGGAAGGTCCTCATACACATTAGACAGTCAGCCAGTCCTGATGAAATTGGCCAAAAAAAAAGGATATCTTCCACACCAATCCCAAACTGCTGTCCTTTTGACACACCCAGATCCCCTGACGGTCTTTACTTCCTTCCTGCTCAACAAAGGGACATGTTGCTACCTGCAGTCAATTGCATGTAGAGGATGGTCAACACTGCGGCCAGTGATTGGCTCGGCAGTCATTTCCTGTTTGTCAGAAGAGATCGGGAAGTAAAGACCACAAGAGGACCCAGGAAAAAGTTGTAACGGGAGCCACGGGGTATCAGTGAGTTAAGTATTGCTTCTTTTTTATCAAGTGGGCCGGCTACAGGTATACCAGTAATGGCGTCTTCCGATTTATGGACCAGTATGTAAGATAGATCTGAGCATGCGTTACGAATGACACATGCCATAATATATGTAAAAATGACCATCCTAAGCAGAAAGCATGCTTCCTTCCAAAATTTTAATTGTCCAGCCCCCTAAGGACTGTCTTTTATGAGGTCCCTTTGTTCCCTAAGTCCAGAATTGGATTGCAGTAGAAGGAGGGAGAACCTAGTGGCACCATTTCTTGTAAGCAGCAGCTCCAGCTTTCTATGGATTTGATCTTACCAGTGATGAGAACTGTCTATTTCATGTTGTATGTTTCCCCCCCGGTTCCTATGTTTTTTTTATTATTTAACAGTCTAAGGATTCACTGATGTTATGTGTTGCAACCGTTTTCATGTGCATGAGAAGAGATATGAGCAGAGGAGTGTCTTTCAAGATTTCGGTGTTGCTCACTATAGATGTTTGATCTACTGCTAAAGTTATTACTTGACTGAACTCTTGAGAAGTTCTAGGACCTACCTTTTGAAGTTGATAACTTTGATGTTTTCTTTTACAGCCAATGAATTCCATCAATATCCTGCGCCATTGCAATCCTGATTCCACAAATGATGAATGACAGCCAGTTACACCTAAGCCTCCCTCCGGCACACCATCTCTCCAACATTGCCGGAGAATCCTACAATAAACCAGCCTTACGTACCCGATTCATCATAGGGTTGGACTTCCGATGGACATGCCATGGTGACATGAACAGAATGAGTTAAGGGTACTTTCTACATAACCAAGGTGTGTGGGCTTGTGTTAGTGAGCGCTTGTACCGCTCTTCCTGGGAAGGTGCAAGGACCATGAGCTTGTCCCTGAAGTCTCGAAGATTTGGGAGGCCAGTAAGCCCACAACTAGTTCTCTTACTTCTGTTTGCCTTCTGTCTTTTGAGTGTCTTCATCTCAGCCTACTATCTCTATGGATGGAAAAGGGGACTGGAGCCTTCGGGTGGTGAGGCGCAATCCCTTGACTGTGACGATCCCAAAATTAGCCCTTCACGTCTACTCCCTGTGAAAACCATGAGATCAATGGATACTTCTAGAACGGACCCGCTGGTGCTAGTCTTTGTGGAAAGCCTATACTCTCAACTTGGGCAGGAAATAGTGGCTATTTTGGAGTCAAGCCGCTTTAAGTATCGGACCGAGATAGCTCCAGGCAAGGGTGACATGCCTACTCTTACCGATAAAGATAGGGGGCGATTTGCACTAATTGTGTATGAAAATATCCTAAAATATGTTAACCTGGATGCGTGGAACCGAGAATTACTGGACAAGTACTGTGTGGAGTATGGTGTTGGCATCATAGGCTTCTTCAAGGTAAGGTGGTCCTGGACTTCTGTGTTTCCAAGTCTCTTCTTCATCTAGAGCATACATGTCAAACTCTGACCCATGGGCCAAATCTGGCTTGCAGGGTGATTATATTTGGCCCGCGACACCAGAACCACCACCCCTATATGGGGCCATTATTCTGTATGGAGGGCTATGTGGGGCCCATTATACTGTATAATGGTTGGCCCGCGTCTTTGTCCAAGTTTTTTATTTTGGCCCTCTGTGTGTTTCAGTTTGACATCCCTGAAGTAGAGAAACTAGTTTTAAACTTCATCCAGTGGTAGCACGATAATGTCCGACAGTTGTAGGATTGATGCCCTGAAATTCCCCAGTCTTTGGAATTCTGGTTTCTCAAAGCTTGGTTGTGTTCCTCTTTTGTGGTCAACCCATTCGTTCTTTCTTTTATTCCCGGGCCCAAGACACAACTTATTTAGTCCAGTTGAGTGGCCTTAATCCTCTGACAAAGCTGTAAAAGGGACATTGTTCTTCGACCGGGGTCTTGCTCTGGACAACCCCTTTCAACTTCTGTTTTTCCATTCATTAAGTTTCCCTTCCTCTCCTTCCCAGTCTACTAGACAACACATGGCCTTTAAGTCCTATTTCTCCTCTATGGGTGGGGTATTATCTAAATTTTTTTACCCACTTGCCCCAAAATCCAGCACATATATGTGACGGGTGTAAATCACAGAGGTAGATGAGGATTTGATATACTCTATAATTTTCTGCTTTAATGTAATGTTTTGTATGATGTAGTGACCTTGAGTAGTACCATATCTTGCACGCCGGTTATGCCCAGCGCTGGGTTTGGAATGCATTAGCGTTGAGCTATTCACCACTCCCCAGCAGCTGAGATCCCATCTGCACTATACACTGATGCATTGCAATGTAGATTGTTTACTCTTTGTATCATTCACTACGTTTCTGACAATGCCCTACAGCCATAAAATCCTCCGGAGGATCCCTTGTTAAAGGGATTAGACAGGTTTAAAAAAATAAGATCCCCTGTTCAGGATTTTCATCACTAATGGTGCATTTAGACTAGTTAACTTGGGGTAATTTTATAACCAACCACCCCTCCCATGTGCGCACAGATCAATAGTTAATACGATATTTCTGTGCGTACATATTGTCATTGTTCTTGGCAGCACATGTCCTGTTAACACAGGCTGGTGTGCTGTCGAGAACGATAATTTTTAAGCTAGTCAAAAAATTATTTCACCTGATGAACGAGCATCTTCCTTCCCATGTGCGCACAGAACAATAGTTAATACGATATTTCTGTGCGTACATATTGTCATTGTTCTCGGCAGCACATGTCCTGTTAACACTGGCTGGTGTGCTGTCGAGAACGATAATTTTTAAGCTAGTCAAAAAATTATTTCGCCCGATGAACGAGCATCTTCCTTCCCATGTGCGCACAGAACAATAGTTAATACGATCGTTCTGTGCGCACATATTGTCATTGTTCTCGGCAGCACATGTCCTGTTAACACAGGCTGGTGTGCTGTGGAGAACGATAATTTTTAAGCTAGTCAAAAAATTATTTCACCCTATGAACGAACATCTTTCTTTCTCTGGAGGACCTGTACTATTCTCCTTTACACAGACATTTCATTCACATGAATAAACACTCTGTAATACTTAATTTCTCCTGTGGAGGTGCTGCAGGAAAACGAAATAATTACTGACAAGTTTCCCCAACTTTTTGTGATCTGCTTATTATTTAGTGACCATTCTAAGTAGAATTTGTCCAATGGGGAGGACCCCATAAGCCAAGCCAATAGTTATAAAAATGCAGTCATTTTCTGTGTGTGTTATAGAAGTAGGAGGCCAGATGTTATTTAACCACACAAAGATATATACTGCATCAGATACTAATGGGTCAGTAGGCTGTATTCTCTAAAGTTTTAGTTAAAGGGATTGTCCACCTCCTCTGACATTACTTATTATTTTACTTAAATGCATGCATTTGTGCCTAAAAATTATTTTTGCTATTGAGCTTCATTAAAAATGTTTCCTTCTATAGCCTCTGTGTGGCTCTTGTCTATAGCTGGCTGCAAAGTGAGTTAACTGAAAATCAGTGAGATATCAG
This sequence comes from Phyllobates terribilis, assembly GCF_046119375.1. Classification (NCBI taxonomy): domain Eukaryota; kingdom Metazoa; phylum Chordata; class Amphibia; order Anura; family Dendrobatidae; genus Phyllobates; species Phyllobates terribilis. The sequence continues at coordinate 132,570,698 of NW_027362770.1, read as the reverse complement.
TGAGCTCGAGTTCACTGAGAAACCATCAGTGAGCTCGTTCTGATAAGAGAGTTTTTAATTCTTTTATGTGCTTTTTATCTGAGCTCCTTCCATCTTTTTTATGACCACAGATCACATAAACAATAATGAGTGTGCAGGGGGAAAAAAAGTCTATAAAAGCTAAACGGTGCAAATTTTTTAATGGAATCCAATTGCAAAAATGCTTTTAATCCCAAATAGATGCATTTGAATTAAAATAAATTCTCCACTGGTGGATAACCTTTTTAAACTTCACCTTTCTGATGATTCTAAGCCCTCCGTAATACTCCCCATACAGTGCAAAATTCTAGCACAGTTTAACCCGAGCTGGTGATACTTAGACACGCAAAGTATTACGAGAGAGGATCGCTAATGGTAAACCAGTGCAAAGCCTATTGGTGTTGAAGCCACTAACGTCAGCTAGTCTTGGTTGTCAGTTGTCACTATGCCTTAATCCTAATCTCTGTTAATAGGATCATGCATATAACATAGCTTTTGGCAGAAAGATCATTTATAGTAGTTGACGGCTAGCTTTCTTGCTTATCTCGTTGCCCCCGGCTCTGCAGAACAGGCACATTTTTCAATAGGAGTTAATGAATTAAATACATTGTCCCATCATAGACATTGGCTGCATATTGCTGGCATATGTCCAATGTCAGACCAATGGGGGATTGGTCATGACACTTCTTTGTAGGATGTGTTTGTTTGCCCACTGTATGGTCTGTAATTTTAACTGGGGTTATGACTCCAATCGGACATAGACCACTCATGTGTATGATGAAACAATCCCTTTAAGCAACTTTAAACCTACACACCCCATACATTTGAGATAGCTGTCGGCAGTGTTGGCTCCAGGATTTTGTGGGCCCCGGGCATAAGAGTCTCAGAGGGCCCCTTTAACTCATACCACGATTCATAATGCACAGACACGGCAGAGAAATATATATATATAGTACAAGGCCAAAGATTTCACTTACTTCTTCTATTACATGAGTGATATCTATTGTAAATTCTGCATCCCATAGTCATCCATGTAGTATAATGCACAGCCAATAGTCATACATGTAGTATAATAAATACACAGCCCATAATCCTCCATATAGTATAATGCACAGCCAATAGTCATCCATGTAGTATAATGCATCCCATAGTCCTCCATATAGTATAATGCACAGCCCATAGTCATCCATGTAGTATAATGCACAGTCCATAGTCATCCATGTAGTATAATGCACAGCCCATAGTCATCCATGTAGTATAATGCACAGCCCATAGACATCCATGTAGTATAATGCACAGCCAATAGTCATACATGTAGTATAATAAATACACAGCCCATAATCCTCCATATAGTATAATGCACAACCCATAGTCATCCATGTAGTATAATGCACAGCCCATAGTCATCGATATAGCATAATTCACAGCCCATAATTCTCCATGTAGCATAAGGCACAGCCCATAGCCATCCATGTAGTATAATGAGAAAAAAAGTGGTGTAGGAAAAAGCAGGTATGACCACTTATAAAATTTTAAAATATTTCTTTATTCAGTATCCAATAGCCCATAGTCATCCAAGTAGTATAATACACAGCCTATATCCTTCTTATAATATAATCCACAGCCCATAGTCCTTCATAGACTATAGTGCACAGCTGATAGTCATCCATATAGTATAATGCTCTGCACAACCCATAGTCATCCATGTAGTATAATGAGAAAAAAAAGTGGTGTTTGAAAAAGCAGGTATGAAAACTTATAAAATTATCCAATAGCCCATAGTTATCCAAGTAGTATAATGCACAGCCCATAGTCATCCATGTAGTATAATGCACAGCCCATAGTCATCCAAGTAGTATAATGTACAGCCCAAAGTCATCCATGTAGTATAATACACAGCCCATAGTCATCCAAGTAGTATAATGCACAGCCCATAGTCATCCATGTAGTGTAATGCACAGCCCATAGCCATCCATGTAGTATAATGCACAGCCCAAAGTCATACATTTAGTATAATGCACAGCCCATAGACATCCATGTAGTATAATGCACAGACCATAGTCCTCCATGTAGTATAATGCACAGTCCATAGTCATACATGTAGTATAATGCACAGCCCATAGTCCTCCATATAGTAAAATGCACAGTCCATAGTCATCCATATAGTATAATGCACAGCCCATAGTCATCCATATAGTATAATGCACAGCCCATAGTCATCCATATAGTATAATGCAGAGCCCATAGTCATCCATATAGTATAATGCACAGCCCATAGTCATCCATATAGTATAATGCACATCCCATAGTCATCTATGTAGTATAATGAGAAAAAAGTGGTTTATGAAAAAGCAGGTATGACCATTTATAAAATTATCCAATAGCCCATAGTCATCCAAGTAGTATAATGCACAGCCCATAGTCATCCAAGTAGTATAATGCACAGCCCATAGTCATCCATGTAGTATAATGCACAGCCCATAGTCATCCATATAGTATAATGTACAACCCATCGTCATCCATATAGTATAATGCACAGCCCATAGTCCTCCATATAGTATAATGCACAGCCCATAGTCCTCCATATAGTATAATGCACAGTCCATAGTCCTCCATATAGTATAATGCACAGCCCATAGTCATCCATGTAGTATAATGCACAGCCCATAGTCCTCCATATAGTATAATGCACAGTCCATAGTCCTCCATATAGTATAATGCACAGCCCATAGTCATCCATGTAGTATAATGCACAGCCCATAGTCATCCATATAGTATAATGTACAACCCATCGTCATCCATATAGTATAATGCACAGCCCATAGTCCTCCATATAGTATAATGCACAGCCCATAGTCCTCCATATAGTATAATGCACAGTCCATAGTCCTCCATATAGTATAATGCACAGCCCATAGTCATCCATGTAGTATAATGCACAGCCCATAGTCCTCCATATAGTATAATGCACAGCCCATAGTCCTCCATATAGTATAATGCACAGCCTATAGTCATCCTTGTAGTATAATGCACAGCCCATAGTCATCTAAGTAGTATAATACACAGCCCATAGTCATCCATGTAGTATAATGCACAGCCCATAGTCATCCATGTAGTATAATGCACAGCTCATGGTCATCCATGTAGTATAATGCACAGCCCATATTCATCCATGTAGTATAATGCACAGCCCATAGTCATCCATGTAGTATAATGCACAGCCCATAGTTATCCATATAGTATAATGTACAACCCATCGTCATCAATATAGTATAATGTACAACCCATCGTCATCCATATAGTATAAAGCACAGCCCATAGTCCTCCATATAGTATAATGTACAGCCCATTGTCCTCCATATAGTATAATGCACAGCCCATAGTCATACATGCACAGCCCATAGTCATCCATAATGCACAGCCCATAGTCATACAAGTAGTATAATACACAGACCATAGTCATCCATGTAGTATAACGCACAGCCCATAGTCATCCTTGTAGTATAATGTACAGCCCATAGTCATCCATGTAGTATAATGCACAACCCATAGTCATACATGTAGTATAATGCACAGCCCATAGTCCTCCATATAGTATAATGCACAGCCCATAGTCCTCCATGTAGTATAATGCACAGCCCATAGTCATCCATGTAGTATAATGCACAGCCCATAGTCCTCCATATAGTATAATGCACAGCCCATAGTCAACCATATAGTATAATGGCCAGCCTATAGTCATCCATGTAGTATAATGCACAGCCCATAGTCATCTAAGTAGTATAATGCACAGCCCATAGTCATCCATGTAGTATAATGCACAGCCCATAGTCATCCATGTAGTATAATGCACAGCCCATAGTCATCCATGTAGTATAATGCACAGCTCATGGTCATCCATGCAGTATAATGCACAGCCCATAGTGATACATGTAGTATAATGCACAGCCCATAGTCATCCATGTAGTATAATGCACAGCTCATGGTCATCCATGCAGTATAATGCACAGCCCATATTCATCCATGTAGTATAACTGCCCATAGTTATCCATATAGTATAATGTACAACCCATCGTCATCCATATAGTATAATGTACAACCCATCGTCATCCATATAGTATAAAGCACAGCCCATAGTCCTCCATATAGTATAATGGACAGCCCATAGTCATACATGTACAGCCCATAGTCATCCATAATGCACAGCCCATAGTCATACATGTAGTATAATACACAGACCATAGTCATCCATGTAGTATAACGCACAGCCCATAGTCCTCCATGTAGTATAATGTACAGCCCATAGTCATCCATGTAGTATAATGCACAGCCCATAGTCATCCATGTAGTATAATGCACAGCCCATAGTCATACATGTAGTATAATGCACAGCCCATAGTCCTCCATATAGTATAAAGCACAGCCCATAGTCCTCCATATAGTATAATGTACAGCCCATTGTCCTCCATATAGTATAATGCACAGCCCATAGTCATACATGCACAGCCCATAGTCATCCATAATGCACAGCCCATAGTCATACAAGTAGTATAATACACAGACCATAGTCATCCATGTAGTATAACGCACAGCCCATAGTCATCCTTGTAGTATAATGTACAGCCCATAGTCATCCATGTAGTATAATGCACAACCCATAGTCATACATGTAGTATAATGCACAGTCCATAGTCCTCCATATAGTATAATGCACAGCCCATAGTCCTCCATGTAGTATAATGCACAGCCCATAGTCATCCATGTAGTATAATGCACAGCCCATAGTCCTCCATATAGTATAATGCACAGCCCATAGTCAACCATATAGTATAATGGCCAGCCTATAGTCATCCATGTAGTATAATGCACAGCCCATAGTCATCTAAGTAGTATAATGCACAGCCCATAGTCATCCATGTAGTATAATGCACAGCCCATAGTCATCCATGTAGTATAATGCACAGCCCATAGTCATCCATGTAGTATAATGCACAGCCCATAGTCATCCATGTAGTATAATGCACAGCTCATGGTCATCCATGCAGTATAATGCACAGCCCATAGTGATACATGTAGTATAATGCACAGCCCATAGTCATCCATGTAGTATAATGCACAGCTCATGGTCATCCATGCAGTATAATGCACAGCCCATATTCATCCATGTAGTATAACTGCCCATAGTTATCCATATAGTATAATGTACAACCCATCGTCATCCATATAGTATAATGTACAACCCATCGTCATCCATATAGTATAAAGCACAGCCCATAGTCCTCCATATAGTATAATGGACAGCCCATAGTCATCCATAATGCACAGCCCATAGTCATACATGTAGTATAATACACAGACCATAGTCATCCATGTAGTATAACGCACAGCCCATAGTCCTCCATGTAGTATAATGTACAGCCCATAGTCATCCATGTAGTATAATGCACAGCCCATAGTCATCCATGTAGTATAATGCACAGCCCATAGTCATCCATATAGTATAATGCACAGCCCATAGTCCTCCATATAGGATAATGCACAGTCTATAGTCATACATGTAGTATAATGCACAGCCCATAGTCATCCATATAGTATAATGCACAGCCCATAGTCATCCATGTAGTATAATGCACAGCCCATAGTCATCCATGTAGTATAATGCACAGCCCATAGTCATCCATATAGTATAATGCACAGCCCATAGTCATCCATATAGTATAATACACAGCCCATAGTCATCCATGTAGTATAATGCACAGCCCATATTCATCCATGTAGTATAATGCACAGACCATAGTCATCCATATAGTATAATACACAGCCCATTGTCATCCATGTAGTATAATGCACAGCCCATAGTCGTACATGTAGTATAATGCACAGCCCATATTCATCCATGTAGTATAATGCACAGCCCATAGTCGTACATGTAGTATAATACACAGCCCATAGTCATCCATATAGTATAAAGCACAGCCCATAGTCATCCATATAGTATAATACACAGCCCATAGTCATCCATGTAGTATAATGCACAGCCCATAGTCGTACATGTAGTATAATGCACAGCCCATATTCATCCATGTAGTATAATGCACAGCCCAAAGTCATACATGTAGTATAATGCACAGCCCATAGTCATCCATATAGTATAATGCACAGCCCATAGTCATACATGTAGTATAATGCACAACCTATAGTCCTCCATATAGTATAATGCACAGCCCATAGTCATACATGTAGTATAATGCACAGCCCATAGTCCTCCATATAGGATAATGCACAGTGTATAGTCATACATGTAGTATAATGCACAGTCCATAGTCATCCATATAGTATAATGCACAGCCCATAGTCATCCATGTAGTATAATGCACAGCCCATAGTCATCCATATAGTATAATGCACAGCCCATAGTCATCCATATAGTATAATACACAGCCCATAGTCATCCATGTAGTATAATGCACAGCCCATAGTCATCCATGTAGTATAATGCACAGCCCATAGTCATCCATGTAGTATAATGCACAGCCCATAGTCATCCATATAGTATAATGCACAGCCCATAGTCATCCATATAGTATAATACACAGCCCATAGTCATCCATGTAGTATAATGCACAGCCCATAGTCGTACATGTAGTATAATGCACAGCCCATATTCATCCATGTAGTATAATGCACAGCCCATAGTCATCCATATAGTATAATACACAGCCCATAGTCATCCATGTAGTATAATGCACTGCCCATAGTCGTACATGTAGTATAATGCACAGCCCATATTCATCCATGTAGTATAATGCACAGCCCATAGTCGTACATGTAGTATAATACATAGCCCATAGTCATCCATATAGTATAAAGCACAGCCCATAGTCATCCATATAGTATAATACACAGCCCATAGTCATCCATGTAGTATAATGCACAGCCCATAGTCGTACATGTAGTATAATGCACAGCCCATATTCATCCATGTAGTATAATGCACAGCCCAAAGTCATCTATGTACTATAATGCACAGCCCATAGTCATCCATGTAGTATAATGCACAGCCCATAGTCATCCATGTAGTATAATGCACAGCCCATAGTCATCCATGTAGTATAATGCACAGCCCAAAGTCCTCCATATAGTATAATGCACAGTCCATAGTCATCCATATAGTATAATGCACAGCCCATAATTCTCCATATAGTATAATGGACAGCCCATAGTCATACATGTAGTATAATGCACAGCCCATAGTCATCCATATAGTATAATGCACAACCCATCATCATCCATATAGTATAATGCACAGCCCTTAGTCCTCCATATTGTATAATGCACAGCCCAAAGTCATCCATGTAGTATAATGCACAGTCCATAGTCATCCATATAGTATAATGCACAGCCCATAATTCTCCATATAGTATAATGGACAGCCCATAGCCATGCATGTAGTATAATGAGAGAAAAAAGTGGTGTAGGAAAAAGCAGGTATGACCACTTATAAAATTATCCAATAGCCCATAGCCATCCAAGTAGTATAATACACAGCCCATAGTCATCCATGTAGTATAATGCACAGCCCATATTCATCCATGTAGTATAATGCACAGCCCATAGTCATCCATATAGTATAATGCACAACCCATCGTCATCCATATAGTATAATGCACAGCCTATAGTCATCCAAGTAGTATAATGCACAGCCCATAGTCATCCATGTAGTATAATGCACAGCCCATAGTCATCCATATAGTATAATGCACATCCCATATTCATCCATGTAGTATAATGCACAGCCCATAGTCATCCATATAGTATAATGCACAGCCGAAAGTCATCCATGTAGTATAATGCACAGTCCATAGTCATACATGTAGTGTAATGCACAGCCCATAGTCATCCATATAGTATAATGCACAGCCCAAAGTCATCCATGTAGTATAATGCACAGCCCATAGTCATCCATGTAGTATAATGCACAGCCCATAGTCATACATGTAGTATAATGCACAGCCCAAAGTCATCCATGTAGTATTATGCACAGCCCATAGTCCTCCATATAGGATAATGCACAGTCTATAGTCATACATGTAGTATAATGCACAGCCCATAGTCCTCCATATAGGATAATGCACAGTCTATAGTCATACATGTAGTATAATGCACAGCCCATAGTCATCCATATAGTATAATGCACAGCCCATAGTCATCCATGTAGTATAATGCACAGCCCATAGTCATCCATGTAGTATAATGCACAGCCCATAGTCATCCATATAGTATAATGCACAGCCCATAGTCATCCATATAGTATAATACACAGCCCATAGTCATCCATGTAGTATAATGCACAGCCCATATTCATCCATGTAGTATAATGCACAGACCATAGTCATCCATATAGTATAATACACAGCCCATTGTCATCCATGTAGTATAATGCACAGCCCATAGTCGTACATGTAGTATAATGCACAGCCCATATTCATCCATGTAGTATAATGCACAGCCCATAGTCGTACATGTAGTATAATACACAGCCCATAGTCATCCATATAGTATAAAGCACAGCCCATAGTCATCCATATAGTATAATACACAGCCCATAGTCATCCATGTAGTATAATGCACAGCCCATAGTCGTACATGTAGTATAATGCACAGCCCATATTCATCCATGTAGTATAATGCACAGCCCAAAGTCATACATGTAGTATAATGCACAGCCCATAGTCATCCATATAGTATAATGCACAGCCCATAGTCATACATGTAGTATAATGCACAACCTATAGTCCTCCATATAGTATAATGCACAGCCCATAGTCATACATGTAGTATAATGCACAGCCCATAGTCCTCCATATAGGATAATGCACAGTGTATAGTCATACATGTAGTATAATGCACAGTCCATAGTCATCCATATAGTATAATGCACAGCCCATAGTCATCCATGTAGTATAATGCACAGCCCATAGTCATCCATATAGTATAATGCACAGCCCATAGTCATCCATATAGTATAATACACAGCCCATAGTCATCCATGTAGTATAATGCACAGCCCATAGTCATCCATGTAGTATAATGCACAGCCCATAGTCATCCATGTAGTATAATGCACAGCCCATAGTCATCCATATAGTATAATGCACAGCCCATAGTCATCCATATAGTATAATACACAGCCCATAGTCATCCATGTAGTATAATGCACAGCCCATAGTCGTACATGTAGTATAATGCACAGCCCATATTCATCCATGTAGTATAATGCACAGCCCATAGTCATCCATATAGTATAATACACAGCCCATAGTCATCCATGTAGTATAATGCACTGCCCATAGTCGTACATGTAGTATAATGCACAGCCCATATTCATCCATGTAGTATAATGCACAGCCCATAGTCGTACATGTAGTATAATACATAGCCCATAGTCATCCATATAGTATAAAGCACAGCCCATAGTCATCCATATAGTATAATACACAGCCCATAGTCATCCATGTAGTATAATGCACAGCCCATAGTCGTACATGTAGTATAATGCACAGCCCATATTCATCCATGTAGTATAATGCACAGCCCAAAGTCATCTATGTACTATAATGCACAGCCCATAGTCATCCATGTAGTATAATGCACAGCCCATAGTCATCCATGTAGTATAATGCACAGCCCATAGTCATCCATGTAGTATAATGCACAGCCCAAAGTCCTCCATATAGTATAATGCACAGTCCATAGTCATCCATATAGTATAATGCACAGCCCATAATTCTCCATATAGTATAATGGACAGCCCATAGTCATACATGTAGTATAATGCACAGCCCATAGTCATCCATATAGTATAATGCACAACCCATCATCATCCATATAGTATAATGCACAGCCCTTAGTCCTCCATATTGTATAATGCACAGCCCAAAGTCATCCATGTAGTATAATGCACAGTCCATAGTCATCCATATAGTATAATGCACAGCCCATAATTCTCCATATAGTATAATGGACAGCCCATAGCCATGCATGTAGTATAATGAGAGAAAAAAGTGGTGTAGGAAAAAGCAGGTATGACCACTTATAAAATTATCCAATAGCCCATAGCCATCCAAGTAGTATAATACACAGCCCATAGTCATCCATGTAGTATAATGCACAGCCCATATTCATCCATGTAGTATAATGCACAGCCCATAGTCATCCATATAGTATAATGCACAACCCATCGTCATCCATATAGTATAATGCACAGCCTATAGTCATCCAAGTAGTATAATGCACAGCCCATAGTCATCCATGTAGTATAATGCACAGCCCATAGTCATCCATATAGTATAATGCACATCCCATATTCATCCATGTAGTATAATGCACAGCCCATAGTCATCCATATAGTATAATGCACAGCCGAAAGTCATCCATGTAGTATAATGCACAGTCCATAGTCATACATGTAGTGTAATGCACAGCCCATAGTCATCCATATAGTATAATGCACAGCCCAAAGTCATCCATGTAGTATAATGCACAGCCCATAGTCATCCATGTATTATAATGCACAGCCCATAGTCATACATGTAGTATAATGCACAGCCCAAAGTCATCCATGTAGTATTATGCACAGCCCATAGTCATCCATCTAGTATAATGCACAGCCCATAGTCCTCCATCTAGTATAATGCACAGCCCATAGTCATCCATCTAGTATAATGCACAGCCCATAGTCATTCATGTAGTATAATGCACAGCCCATAGTCATCCATGTAGTATAATGCACAGCTCATGGTCATCCAAGTAGTATAATGCACATCCCATATTCATCCATGTAGTTTAATGCACAGCCCATAGTCATCCATATAGTATAATGCACAACCCATCATCATCCATATAGTATAATGCACAGCCCTTAGTCCTCCATATAGTATAATGCACAGCCCAAAGTTATCCATGTAGTATAATGTACAGCCCATTGTCATCCATGTAGTATAATGCACAGCCCATAGTCATCCATGTAGTATAATGCACAGCCCATAGTCATACATGTAGTATAATGCACAGCCCATTGTCATCCATGTAGTATAATGCACAGCCCATAGTCATCCATGTAGTATAATGCACAGCCCATAGTCATCCATCTAGTATAATGCACAGCCCATAGTCATCCATCTAGTATAATGCACAGCCCATAGTCATTCATGTAGTATAATGCACAGCCCATAGTCATCCATGTAGTATAATGCACAGCCTATAGTCATTCATGTAGTATAATGCACAGCCCATAGTCATCCATGTAGTATAATGCACAGCCCATAGTCATCAGTGTAGTATAGTGCACAGCCCATAGTCATACATGTAGTATAATGCACAGCTCATGGTCATCCAAGTAGTATAATGCACATCCCATATTCATCCATGTAGTATAATGCACAGCCCATAGTCATCCATATAGTATAATGCACAACCCATCATCATCCATATAGTATAATGCACAGCCCTTAGTCCTCCATATTGTATAATGCACAGCCCAAAGTCATCCATGTAGTATAATGCACAGCCCATAGTCATCTATGTAGTATAATGCACAGCTCATGGTCATCCATGTAGTATAATGAACAGCCCATATTCATGCATGTAGTATAATGCACAGCCCATAATCATCCATATAGTATAATGCACAGCCCATTGTCATCCATGTAGTATAGTGCACAGCCCATAGTCATACATGTATTATAATGCACAGCCCATAGTCATCCATGTAGTATAATGCACAGCCCATAGTCATACATGTATTATAATGAACAGTCCATAGTCATCTATGCACTATAATGCACATCCTATAGTCATCTATGTAATGTAATGCACAGCCCAAAGTCATACATTTAGTATAATGCTCAGCCCATAGTCATCCATGTAGTATAATGCACAGCCCATAGTCATCCATGTAGTATAATGCACAGCCCATAGTCATCCATAAAGTATAATGCACAGCCCATAGTCATCCATGTAGTATAATGTACAGCCCATAGTCTTCCATGTAGTATAATGCACAGCCCAAATTCATCCATGTAGTATAATGCACAGCCCAAATTCATCCATGTAGTATAATGCACGGCCCAAAGTCATACATTTAGTACAATGCACAGCCCATAGTCATCCATGTAGTATAATGCAGAGTCCATAGTCCTCCATATAGTATAATGCACAGCCCATAGCCATCCATATAGTATAATGCACAGCCCATATTCATCCATGTAGTGTAATGCACAGCCCATAGTCATACATGTAGTATAATGCATATCCCATAGTCATCCATGTAGTATAATGCACAGCCCATAGTCATCCATGTAGTATAATGAACAGCCCATATTCATCCATCTAGTATAATGAACAGCCCATAGTCATCTATGTAATATAATGCACATCCCATAGTCATCTATGTAGTATAATGCACAGCCCAAAGCCATACATTTAGTATAATGCTCAGCCCATAGTCATCCATGTAGTATAATGCACAGCCCATAGTCATACATGTAGTATAATGCACATCCCATAGTCATCCATAAAGTATAATGCACAGCCCATAGTCATTCATGTAGTATAATGTACAGCCCAAAGTCATCCATGTAGTATAATGCACAGCCCATAGTCATCCATGTAGTATAATGCACAGCACATAGTCATCCGTGTAGTATAATACACAGCCCATAGTCATACATGTGGTATAATGCACAGCCCAAATTCATCCATGTAGTATAATGCACAGCCCAAAGTCATACATTTAGTATAATGCACAGCCCATAGTCAAACATGTAGTATAATGCACAGTCCATAGTCATCCATGTAGTATAATGCACAGCCCATAGTCATCCATATAGTATAATGCACAGCCCATAGTCATCCATGTAGTATAATGCACAGTCCATAGTCACCCATGTAGTATAATGCACAGCCCATAGTCATCCATATAGTATAATGCACAGCCCATAGTCATCCATGTAGTATAATGCACAGTCCATAGTCACCCATGTAGTATAATGCAGAGCCCATAGTCATCCATGTAGTATAATGCACAGCCCATAGTCATCCATATAGTATAATTCACAGCCCATAGTCATCCATGTAGTATAATGCACAGTCCATAGTCACCCATGTAGTATAATGCACAGCCCATAGTCATCCATATAGTATAATGCACAGCCTATAGTCATCCAAGTAGCATAATGCACAGCCCATAGTCATCCATGTAGTATAATGCACAGCCCATAGTCATCCATATAGTATAATGCATATCCCATATTCATCCATGTAGTATAATGCACAGCCCATAGTCATCCATATAGTATAATGCACAGCCCATAGTCATACATGTAGTATAATGCACAGCCCAAAGTCATCCATGTAGTATTATGCACAGCCCATAGTCATCCATCTAGTATAATGCACAGCCCATAGTCCTCCATCTAGTATAATGCACAGCCCATAGTCATCCATCTAGTATAATGCACAGCCCATAGTCATTCATGTAGTATAATGCACAGCCCATAGTCATCCATATAGTATAATGCACAGCTCATGGTCATCCAAGTAGTATAATGCACATCCCATATTCATCCATGTAGTATAATGCACAGCCCATAGTCATCCATATAGTATAATGCACAACCCATCATCATCCATATAGTATAATGCACAGCCCTTAGTCCTCCATATAGTATAATGCACAGCCCAAAGTTATCCATGTAGTATAATGTACAGCCCATTGTCATCCATGTAGTATAATGCACAGCCCATAGTCATCCATGTAGTATAATGCACAGCCCATAGTTATACATGTAGTATAATGCACAGCCCATTGTCATCCATGTAGTATAATGCACAGCCCATAGTCATCCATGTAGTATAATGCACAGCCCATAGTCATCCATCTAGTATAATGCACAGCCCATAGTCATCCATCTAGTATAATGCACAGCCCATAGTCATTCATGTAGTATAATGCACAGCCCATAGTCATCCATGTAGTATAATGCACAGCCCATAGTCATACATGTAGTATAATGCACAGCCCATAGTCATCAGTGTAGTATAATGCACAGCCCATAGTCATACATGTAGTATAATGCACAGCTCATGGTCATCCAAGTAGTATAATGCACATCCCATATTCATCCATATAGTATAATGCACAGCCCTTAGTCCTCCATATTGTATAATGCACAGCCCAAAGTCATCCATGTAGTATAATGCACAGCCCATAGTCATCTATGTAGTATAATGCACAGCTCATGGTCATCCATGTAGTATAATGAACAGCCCATATTCATGCATGTAGTATAATGCACAGCCCATAATCATCCATATAGTATAATGCACAGCCCATTGTCATCCATGTAGTATAGTGCACAGCCCATAGTCATACATGTATTATAATGCACAGCCCATAGTCATCCATGTAGTATAATGCACAGCCCATAGTCATACATGTATTATAATGAACAGTCCATAGTCATCTATGTACTATAATGCACATCCTATAGTCATCTATGTAATATAATGCACAGCCCAAAGTCATACATTTAGTATAATGCTCAGCCCATAGTCATCCATGTAGTATAATGCACAGCCCATAGTCATCCATGTAGTATAATGCACAGCCCATAGTCATCCATAAAGTATAATGCACAGCCCATAGTCATCCATGTAGTATAATGTACAGCCCATAGTCATCCATGTAGTATAATGCACAGCCCAAATTCATCCATGTAGTATAATGCACGGCCCAAAGTCATACATTTAGTACAATGCACAGCCCATAGTCATCCATGTAGTATAATGCAGAGTCCATAGTCCTCCATATAGTATAATGCACAGCCCATAGCCATCCATATAGTATAATGCACAGCCCATATTCATCCATGTAGTGTAATGCACAGCCCATAGTCATACATGTAGTATAATGCATATCCCATAGTCATCCATGTAGTATAATGCACAGCCCATAGTCATCCATGTAGTATAATGAACAGCCCATATTCATCCATCTAGTATAATGAACAGCCCATAGTCATCTATGTAATATAATGCACATCCCATAGTCATCTATGTAGTATAATGCACAGCCCAAAGCCATACATTTAGTATAATGCTCAGCCCATAGTCATCCATGTAGTATAATGCACAGCCCATAGTCATACATGTAGTATAATGCACATCCCATAGTCATCCATAAAGTATAATGCACAGCCCATAGTCATTCATGTAGTATAATGTACAGCCCAAAGTCATCCATGTAGTATAATGCACAGCCCATAGTCATCCATGTAGTATAATGCACAGCACATAGTCATCCGTGTAGTATAATACACAGCCCATAGTCATACATGTGGTATAATGCACAGCCCAAATTCATCCATGTAGTATAATGCACAGCCCAAAGTCATACATTTAGTATAATGCACAGCCCATAGTCATCCATATAGTATAATGCACAGCCCATTGTCATCCATATAGTATAATGCACAGCCCATACTCATTCGTGAAGTACAATGCACAGCCCATAGTCATCCATATAGTATAATGCACAGCTCATGGTCATCCATGTAGTATAATGCACAGCCCATAGTCATCCATATAGTATAATGCACAGCCCATTGTCATCCATATAGTATAATGCACAGCCCATACTCATTCGTGAAGTACAATGCACAGCCCATAGTCATCCATATAGTATAATGCACAGCCCATAGTCATCCATGTAGTATAATGCACAGTCCATAGTCACCCATGTAGTATAATGCACAGCCCATAGTCATCCATATAGTATAATGCACAGCCCATAGTCATCCATGTAGTATAATGCAGAGCCCATAGTCATCCATGTAGTATAATGCACAGCCCATAGTCATCCATATAGTATAATTCACAGCCCATAGTCATCCATGTAGTATAATGCACAGTCCATAGTCACCCATGTAGTATAATGCACAGCCCATAGTCATCCATATAGTATAATGCACAGCCCATAGTCATCCATGTAGGATAATGCACAGTCCATAGTCACCCATGTAGTATAATGCACAGCCCATATTCATCCATGTAGTATAATGCACAGCCCATAGTCATCCATGTAGTATAATGCAGAGTCCATAGTCCTCCATATAGTATAATGCACAGCCCATAGCCATCCATATAGTATAATGCACAGCCCATATTCATCCATGTAGTGTAATGCACAGCCCATAGTCATACATGTAGTATAATGCATATCCCATAGTCATCCATGTAGTATAATGCACAGCCCATAGTCATCCATGTAGTATAATGAACAGCCCATATTCACCCATCTAGTATAATGAACAGCCCATAGTCATCTATGTAATATAATGCACATCCCATAGTCATCTATGTAGTATAATGCACAGCCCAAAGCCATACATTTAGTATAATGCTCAGCCCATAGTCATCCATGTAGTATAATGCACAGCCCATAGTCATACATGTAGTATAATGCACATCCCATAGTCATCCATAAAGTATAATGCACAGCCCATAGTCATTCATGTAGTATAATGTACAGCCCAAAGTCATCCATGTAGTATAATGCACAGCCCATAGTCATCCATGTAGTATAATGCACAGCACATAGTCATCCGTGTAGTATAATACACAGCCCATAGTCATACATGTGGTATAATGCACAGCCCAAATTCATCCATGTAGTATAATGCACAGCCCAAAGTCATACATTTAGTATAATGCACAGCCCATAGTCATCCATATAGTATAATGCACAGCCCATTGTCATCCATATAGTATAATGCACAGCCCATACTCATTCGTGAAGTACAATGCACAGCCCATAGTCATCCATATAGTATAATGCACAGCTCATGGTCATCCATGTAGTATAATGCACAGCCCATAGTCATCCATATAGTATAATGCACAGCCCATTGTCATCCATATAGTATACTGCACAGCCCATACTCATTCGTGAAGTACAATGCACAGCCCATAGTCATCCATATAGTATAATGCACAGCCCATAGTCATCCATGTAGTATAATGCACAGTCCATAGTCACCCATGTAGTATAATGCACAGCCCATAGTCATCCATATAGTATAATGCACAGCCCATAGTCATCCATATAGTATAATGCACAGCCCATAGTCATCCATGTAGTATAATGCACAGCCCATAGTCATCCATGTAGTATAATGCACAGCCCATAGTCATCCATATAGTATAATTCACAGCCCATAGTCATCCATGTAGTATAATGCACAGTCCATAGTCACCCATGTAGTATAATGCACAGCCCATAGTCATCCATATAGTATAATGCACAGCCCATAGTCATCCATGTAGGATAATGCACAGTCCATAGTCACCCATGTAGTATAATGCACAGCCCATATTCATCCATGTAGTATAATGCACAGCCCATAGTCATCCATATAGTATAATGCACAGCCCATAGTCATCCATGTAGTATAATGCACAGTCCATAGTCACCCATGTAGTATAATGCACAGCCCATAGTCATCCATATAGTATAATGCACAGCCCATAGTCATCCATGTAGTATAATGCACAGTCCATAGTCACCCATGTAGTATAATGCAGAGCCCATAGTCATCCATGTAGTATAATGCACAGCCCATAGTCATCCATATAGTATAATTCACAGCCCATAGTCATCCATGTAGTATAATGCACAGTCCATAGTCACCCATGTAGTATAATGCACAGCCCATAGTCATCCATATAGTATAATGCACAGCCCATAGTCATCCATGTAGTATAATGCACAGTCCATAGTCACCCATGTAGTATAATGCACAGCCCATATTCATCCATGTAGTATAATGCACAGCCCATAGTCATCCATATAGTATAATGCACAGCCCATAGTCATCCATGTAGTATAATGGACAGTCCATAGTCACCCATGTAGTATAATGCACAGTCCATTGTCATCCATATAGTATAATGCACAGTCCATAGTCATCCATGTAGTGTAATACACAGCCCATAGTCATCCATATAGTATAATGCACAGCCCATAGTCATCTGTGTAGTATAATGCACAGCCCATAGTCATCCATGTAGTATAATGCACAGCCCATAGTCCGTACATGTAGTATAATGCACAGCCGATAGTCATCCATATAGTATAATGCACAGCTCATGGTCATCCATGTAGTATAATGCACAGCGCATAGTCATCCATATAGTATAATGCACAACCTATAGTCATACATGTAGTATAATGCACAGCCCATAGTCCTCTATATAGTATAATGCACAGCCCATAGTCCTCCATATAGGATAATGCACAACCTATAGTCATACATGTAGTATAATGCACAGCCTGTAGTCATCAATGTAGTATAATGCACAGCCCATAGTCATCTATGTAGTATAATGCACAGCTCATAGTCCTCCATATAGTATAATACACAGCCCATAGTCATCCATGTAGGATAATGCACAGCCCATAGTCCTCCATGTAGGATAATGCACAGTCTATAGTCATACATGTAGTATAATGCACAGCCCATAGTCATCCATATAGTATAATGCACAGCCCATAGTCATCTATGTAGTATAATGCACAGCCCATAGTCCTCCATTTAGGATAATGCACAGCCCATAGTCCTCCATGTAGGATAATGCACAGTCTATAGTCATACATGTAGTATAATGCACAGCCCATAGTCATCCATATAGTATAATGCACAGCCCATAGTCATCCATGTAGTATAATGCACAGCCCATAGTCATCCTTGTAGTATAATGCACAGCTCATAGTCCTCCATATAGTATAATACACAGCCCATAGTCCTCCATATAGGATAATGCACAGTCTATAGTTATACATGTAGTATAATGCACAGCTCATAGTCATACATAGTAGTATAATGCACAGCCCATAGTCATCCATATAGTATAAAGCACAGTCCATAGTCCTCCATATAGTATAATGCACAGCTCATGGTCATCCATGTAGTATAATGCACATCCCATATTCATCCATGTAGTATAATGCACAGCCCATGGTCATCCATGTAGTATAATGCACATCCCATATTCATCCATGTAGTATAATGCACAGCCAATAGTCATCCATATAGTATAATGCACAGCCCATAGTCATCCATGTAGTATAATGCACAGCCTGTAGTCATCAATGTAGTATAATGCACAGCCCATAGTCATCCATGTAGTATAATGCACAGCTCATAGTCCTCCATATAGTATAATACACAGCCCATAGTCCTCCATATAGGATAATGCACAGCCCATAGTCATCCATATAGGATAATGCACAGTCTATAGTCATACATGTAGTATAATGCACAGCTCATAGTCATACATAGTAGTATAATGCACAGCCCATAGTCATCCATATAGTATAATGCACAGCCCATAGTCATCCATGTAGTATAATGCACAGCCCATAGTCATCCTTGTAGTATAATACACAGCCCATAGTCCTCCATATAGGATAATGCACAGTCTATAGTCATACATGTAGTATAATGCACAGCTCATAGTCATACATAGTAGTATAATGCACAGCCCATACTCATCCATATAGTATAATGCACAGCTCATGGTCATCCATGTAGTATAATGCACATCCCATATTCATCCATGTAGTATAATGCACAGCCCATGGTCATCCATGTAGTATAATGCACATCCCATATTCATCCATGTAGTATAATGCACAGCCAATAGTCATCCATATAGTATAATGCACAGCCCATAGTCATCCATGTAGTATAATGCACAGCCTGTAGTCATCAATGTAGTATAATGCACAGCCCATAGTCATCTGTGTAGTATAATGCACAGCCCATAGTCATCCATGTAGTATAATGCACAGCCCATAGTCCGTACATGTAGTATAATGCACAGCTCATAGTCATCCATATAGTATAATGCACAGCCCATAGTCATCCATGTAGTATAATGCACAGCTCATAGTCATCCATATAGTATAATGCACAGCCCATAGTCATCCATGTAGTATAATGCACAGCCCATAGTCATACATGTAGTATAATGCACAGCCCATAGTCATCCATATAGTATAATGCACAACCTATAGTCATACATGTAGTATAATGCACAGCCCATAGTCCTCCATATAGGATAATGCACAACCTATAGTCATACATGTAGTA
This sequence comes from Phyllobates terribilis, assembly GCF_046119375.1. Lineage (NCBI taxonomy): Eukaryota > Metazoa > Chordata > Amphibia > Anura > Dendrobatidae > Phyllobates > Phyllobates terribilis. The sequence continues at coordinate 132,550,467 of NW_027362770.1, read as the reverse complement.
TAATGCACAGCCTGTAGTCATCAATGTAGTATAATGCACAGCCCATAGTCATCCATGTAGTATAATGCACAGCTCATAGTCCTCCATATAGTATAATACACAGCCCATAGTCCTCCATATAGGATAATGCACAGTCTATAGTCATACATGTAGTATAATGCACAGCCCATAGTCATCCATCTAGTATAATGCAGAGCCCATAGTCATACATGTAGTATATTGCACAGCCCATAGTCCTCCATATAGGATAATGCACAGCCCATAGTCATACATGTAGTATAATACACAGCCCATAGTCCTCCATATAGGATAATGCACAGCCCATAGTCCTCCATATAGGATAATGCACAGTCTATAGTCATACATGTAGTATAATGCACAGCCCATAGTCATACATGTAGTATAATGCACAGCCCATAGTCATACATAGTAGTATAATGCACAGCCCATAGTCATCCATATAGTATAATGCACAGCCCATAGTCATACATGTAGTATAATGCACAGCCCATAGTCATACATAGTAGTATAATGCACAGCCCATAGTCATCCATATAGTATAATGCACAGCCCATAGTCATCCATGTAGTATAATGCACAGCCCATAGTCATCCATGTAGTATAATGCACAGTCCATAGTCACCCATGTAGTATAATGCACAGTCCATTGTCATCCATATAGTATAATGCACAGTCCATAGTCATCCATGTAGTGTAATACACAGCCCATAGTCATCCATATAGTATAATGCACAGCCCATAGTCGTCTGTGTAGTATAATGCACAGCCCATAGTCATCCATGTAGTATAATGCACAGCCCATAGTCCGTACATGTAGTATAATGCACAGCCGATAGTCATCCATATAGTATAATGCACAGCTCATGGTCATCCATGTAGTATAATGCACAGCGCATAGTCATCCATATAGTATAATGCACAACCTATAGTCATACATGTAGTATAATGCACAGCCCATAGTCCTCCATATAGTATAATGCACAGCCCATAGTCCTCCATATAGGATAATGCACAACCTATAGTCATACATGTAGTATAATGCACAGCCTGTAGTCATCAATGTAGTATAATGCACAGCCCATAGTCATCTATGTAGTATAATGCACAGCTCATAGTCCTCCATATAGTATAATACACAGCCCATAGTCATCCATGTAGGATAATGCATAGCCCATAGTCCTCCATGTAGGATAATGCACAGTCTATAGTCATACATGTAGTATAATGCACAGCCCATAGTCATCCATATAGTATAATGCACAGCCCATAGTCATCTATGTATTATAATGCACAGCTCATAGTCCTACATATAGTATAATACACAGCCCATAGTCCTCCATTTAGGATAATGCACAGCCCATAGTCCTCCATGTAGGATAATGCACAGTCTATAGTCATACATGTAGTATAATGCACAGCCCATAGTCATCCATATAGTATAATGCACAGCCCATAGTCATCCATGTAGTATAATGCACAGCCCATAGTCATCCTTGTAGTATAATGCACAGCTCATAGTCCTCCATATAGTATAATACACAGCCCATAGTCCTCCATATAGGATAATGCACAGTCTATAGTTATACATGTAGTATAATGCACAGCTCATAGTCATACATAGTAGTATAATGCACAGCCCATAGTCATCCATATAGTATAAAGCACAGTCCATAGTCCTCCATATAGTATAATGCACAGCTCATGGTCATCCATGTAGTATAATGCACATCCCATATTCATCCATGTAGTATAATGCACAGCCCATGGTCATCCATGTAGTATAATGCACATCCCATATTCATCCATGTAGTATAATGCACAGCCAATAGTCATCCATATAGTATAATGCACAGCCCATAGTCATCCATGTAGTATAATGCACAGCCTGTAGTCATCAATGTAGTATAATGCACAGCCCATAGTCATCCATGTAGTATAATGCACAGCTCATAGTCCTCCATATAGTATAATACACAGCCCATAGTCCTCCATATAGGATAATGCACAGCCCATAGTCATCCATATAGGATAATGCACAGTCTATAGTCATACATGTAGTATAATGCACAGCTCATAGTCATACATAGTAGTATAATGCACAGCCCATAGTCATCCATATAGTATAATGCACAGCCCATAGTCATCCATGTAGTATAATGCACAGCCCATAGTCATCCTTGTAGTATAATGCACAGCTCATAGTCCTCCATATAGTATAATACACAGCCCATAGTCCTCCATATAGGATAATGCACAGTCTATAGTCATACATGTAGTATAATGCACAGCTCATAGTCATACATAGTAGTATAATGCACAGCCCATACTCATCCATATAGTATAATGCACAGCTCATGGTCATCCATGTAGTATAATGCACATCCCATATTCATCCATGTAGTATAATGCACAGCCCATGGTCATCCATGTAGTATAATGCACATCCCATATTCATCCATGTAGTATAATGCACAGCCAATAGTCATCCATATAGTATAATGCACAGCCCATAGTCATCCATGTAGTATAATGCACAGCCTGTAGTCATCAATGTAGTATAATGCACAGCCCATAGTCATCTGTGTAGTATAATGCACAGCCCATAGTCATCCATGTAGTATAATGCACAGCCCATAGTCCGTACATGTAGTATAATGCACAGCTCATAGTCATCCATATAGTATAATGCACAGCCCATAGTCATCCATGTAGTATAATGCACAGCTCATAGTCATCCATATAGTATAATGCACAGCCCATAGTCATCCATGTAGTATAATGCACAGCCCATAGTCATACATGTAGTATAATGCACAGCCCATAGTCATCCATATAGTATAATGCACAACCTATAGTCATACATGTAGTATAATGCACAGCCCATAGTCCTCCATATAGTATAATGCACAGCCCATAGTCCTCCATATAGGATAATGCACAACCTATAGTCATACATGTAGTATAATGCACAGCCTGTAGTCATCAATGTAGTATAATGCACAGCCCATAGTCATCCATGTAGTATAATGCACAGCTCATAGTCCTCCATATAGTATAATACACAGCCCATAGTCCTCCATATAGGATAATGCACAGTCTATAGTCATACATGTAGTATAATGCACAGCCCATAGTCATCCATCTAGTATAATGCAGAGCCCATAGTCATACATGTAGTATATTGCACAGCCCATAGTCCTCCATATAGGATAATGCACAGCCCATAGTCATACATGTAGTATAATACACAGCCCATAGTCCTCCATATAGGATAATGCACAGCCCATAGTCCTCCATATAGGATAATGCACAGTCTATAGTCATACATGTAGTATAATGCACAGCCCATAGTCATACATGTAGTATAATGCACAGCCCATAGTCATACATAGTAGTATAATGCACAGCCCATAGTCATCCATATAGTATAATGCACAGCCCATAGTCATACATGTAGTATAATGCACAGCCCATAGTCATACATAGTAGTATAATGCACAGCCCATAGTCATCCATATAGTATAATGCACAGCCCATAGTCATCCATGTAGTATAATGCACAGCCCATAGTCATCCTTGTAGTATAATGCACAGCTCATAGTCCTCCATATAGTATAATACACAGCCCATAGTCCTCCATATAGGATAATGCACAGTCTATAGTCATCCATGTAGTATAATGTACAGCTCATAGTCATACATAGTAGTATAATGCACAGCCCATAGTCATCCATATAGTATAAAGCACAGTCCATAGTCCTCCATATAGTATAATACACAGCCCATACTCATCCATATAGTATAATGCACAGCTAATGGTCATCCATGTAGTATAATGCACATCCCATATTCATCCATGTAGTATAATGCACAGCCCATGGTCATCCATGTAGTATAATGCACATCCCATATTCATCCATGTAGTATAATGCACAGCCAATAGTCATCCATATAGTATAATGCACAGCCCATAGTCATCCATGTAGTAGGATGGCCACCATGTGCTCATTGATTTAAAAAAAATAAAATAAATACCTCCCATCCACTCTCTCTCTGCTCGGCATCCTCTTCTGAAGCCGACAGCTGACTTCAGCGTGCAAGTGACGGGAGCGCATGACATCACTGCCATGCGCCCCCGGTCACATGCACGCCGACGTCAGTTGATGGACTCTGATTGGCTGGCAGCGTGTATTGCCGTGCACGGACCTGATGGGTCTTTGCGCTGCAATACACTTCAGTTGAATGTGCGTCCAAGGACTCACATCCAGCGAAGTATTTTCTGGTGTCGGTGGATCCCTCACCCTCCAGGCCCAGTAGTTACACCTCTGTCAATGACGAGTGCGCCCTCCCTGTTTGTCCAGAGCCCCAGCACTTGCCCGGGTGCGCTGGGCGGTGATGCCGGCCCTGGCTGTCAGCCAAATGGTTTTTCCAATTTTTTACTTTTTCACACTTAAGAGGCGCCTAACGCTCCCTTGTTTTCTATGAGAGAGCCGCTGCAAGACATCTCTAGTGGTGGAATATCTCTCGGAGAACAAACTGATCAGTTGCCAGATCAGACATGCCAGATCCTTATCTTCCCCAACATCATCGGTCGGGGAGCCCCCATAGATATAGACGATCAGCTGAGCGCATTGATATTGGTGGGTTCACCCAGTGGACATTAGTCTAATAAGTATGGGGGCCTTAAGTGTCTTCGGCCTATCTAGCAGCAGAGACCTGAGAGAGATGACAGAAAGTGGGAATGGCCTCTGTCTCTCCACTTCTGCTTTCCTATCTAACTACTTGCAAGAATAACATAGAAATGGGCTTTCCGTCCAGGGCCGGTAAGCTATTGGACAACAGCAGGAAAAATGCATGTTGGGAAGTGAGGGAAAGGAACTTTCAGCTCCTATAGTGCTGGCAGAATGCTGATGAAGAGGCCAACTCATAAAGAATGGATGGCAACTTACAGAGCATGAGTATCAGGACAGTTCTTGGACATATTAGACAGACATGTGCACCAACAGCGGTTTTAACTGAAGTCAGCAAGACCATGCTTTTCTACACGTTTTGTGTGACGGACAGGTAGACTTTAAGGTGGCTGTTGGGCAAATTCTTCTTTGGCTGACCACTATCTTTCTTGACCCTCTATAAATATGCACACTCGGTTCATCAGTGGGACATGTGTTCTGTATGGGTAGAGCAGAGTTAAGCTGGCTACACACTTTAGGTGGCATCTGCCGATCCTTTGGCCAACAGCCATCTCAGTTGACTCTCATTCGGTCAAGCGCTTCTGTGTTCTCTATGAGAATGGCCCCAATGACTCATTGGCCAGCAGTTTATCTCAGGGAGAACAATGTGATCAACAGTTCAAAATTGGACATATGCAACATCTTTCCCGACCATCAATTGGCCAATGCTTCCATACACACTAGACTATTGACCAAACCTGTCGATATTGGTGGGTTCAGCTGACTTTAGTCTGTGTATGGGGGCCATTACATGCTGCCAGACACCTCTGGTGGTGACTTTTCTCCCGGAAGAACCAAAGGTTGAGTACTCTAATTCAATATGCCCAATTCTTCCCTTATCCACCCTTGGTGGGAGAGTTGGCAGACCATCATAGACATTATAACGACTGTATGGGGAACCAAGAATGAAAAATTGGATCGGCGTCAGATAAACCATGTGAGATGGAGTCACAATGAATTTTGATATTAGATGAGAGGAGCCCCAACAACTTGTGGTGGTACTACATATCTAGGCTCGATGGCCTCCTGGCTCCATAGACTTGAAGGACCTGGATAAAACAATATGTTGTCACCATTAGGTGAAGTATCTGAGATACGGAGGGCAGTTGTTTTATCTCGTTGTGAAAGCCATACCATGAATGTTTTCCTCGCAAGGTTTGTCATGGTTAGGACATCTGAAATACCCTGGATGCCTCTAGAACCTCATTCTTACAATATGTCAGGCTGAACGCACATCTAGTTCTTCTGCATGGATTAACGTAACGTCTCATTGTGGCTGCCAATGATTTTAACAAACTTCAGATTTTTCTTTTTACTTAGAAAAAAAAACTACCCAAGTTTGGTATCGCCGTACTCAAACTGATCTGGAGAATCATGGTGCCGCTTCATATTTACCATACAATGAACGCTGTAAAAACGGAACCCAAAAAACAATTAGCGGAACTGTTTTGTTGTTTTTTTCACTATTTTTCTCCACCGTCAGTTTTTTTTCAGTATATTATATGGTAAAGTGAATGGTGTCATTCAAATCTAAAAATCCTCCCGCAGGAACAAGCCCCGATACTTCACTGTAGATGGAAAAATATAAAGGTTTCAACTCTTGGAAGAAAGGGAGGATAAAAAAAATAAATGCGCAAAAACAAAAAATGGTCACAACAGAAAGAAATTAAGTACAGTTTGGAGGTAAATTTTATTCGGAAGGAAGGGCGACACTAAATAAGGATCTGTATCAAAGGAGGAAAGGAAAACCATAGTGGCCTGAAGACTAATATACTCCTTTTTTCAAGCTTGCTGATGATGGTCATTATTTTACTCACTTATATGGTACAATTAAAAGGAATCTGTCAGCAGATTTTTGCTTTGTAATCTGATAGCAGCAAGGGTCTGATATCCTGATTCCTGTGATGTTTCAGTTATTAGGCTGTGTGCTGCTATTTCAATAAAATCAGTGTTTTATCAGCAGGAGATTATCACTACAGGACTAGATATCTCGTGCCTCCTAGCCAACTGTTCTTTGTAACCTCACCCCCAGGTTTTTGCTATGTAATCTGACAGCAGCATGATGTAGGGGCTGAGAGCCTGATTCCAGTGATGTGTCACTTAGTGTACTGGGTGCAGCAGTTGTGATAGAATCACAGTTTTCTCTGCTGCTGATCTCGGAATGCTGAGCTGTGTATAACCCCGCCCACACCACTGATTGGCCGCTTTCTGTGTCCGCTTTATATTGACAGAAGGCTGCCAGTGCTGGGGGTGTGGTTAGACACCTAGTCCTCTAGTGATGATCTCCTGCTGATAAAACACTGATTGCATTGAAACAGCCTAGTAAGTGACACATCGCTGGAATCGGGGTCTCTTCCCCTATATTACGCTGCTCTCAGATTACATAGCAAAAAAATGATTTAATTCCAAAGAGATCATTATCACTGTCCCCATCTAAATTCCCTATCATATATGTTTTTGGAGTGTGGGAGGAAACCTACATAAACACAGGGAGAATATACAAACTCCTTGCAAAACCCAGGATCCCAGCGCTGCAAGTGTGGGGGGGTTAATCACTGAGCCAGCAATGGGGTCCTGGGTGTTGCTCTCTTATTTGTGCTGGGCCCAGTAGTTCTGCCCATCAGTCTGTTCCCCTGTATTAGCTATGATGTGCCGCACAACATGGGTCCTGCTCATATCATCAGATTTCTCTGTAACCAGATCTGCACTTTAGCAGCCGGACTCCATGCGGGGCCACCTGTTTACATAACTTTTCATAAGTAATCCGGCGTACTCCGCTCCGCTGAATGGAAAAATAAACAGATTTTATCCTTCCCTTTGAAATCCATGTATATGACATAATATGCTGCCATGTTCTGCTCGATTTGGCTTCTCCTCCCCCTTTTTTTTTTTGCGAAGGGAGTAAAATTGCTAAAATCATATAACTATTTTATGATGTTTTATATCTTCCAAAAGTTTTTTTTTTTTACTATTTTCTACCAGGAGGAGGCACACTGTCATATCAATGTAGTTGATGTACTAAGCCCGTCTGCTCAAGAAATCGCCTACCGAATCCCTTTTTGCCCAATGATGCAGAGCATTTTATAGATTGGCTTTAAAACTACATTTTTTAGTGGCCCTGGCTTTGAAAGCAGACTTTGCGTCAAACTTTTCTTAAAGGAGTTCTCCACTGCAAGGACAACCCTTTCTCAATCAGAATTTGCCCCCGTTAAATTAAAAACACTTACACTCACCTCCCGTGCCAGCGGTGTTGACAGGGGAGGGGAGTGTAAGTGTTTTTATTTTAACGGGGGCAAACATTCAGATTGAGAAGGGGTTATCCTAGTAGTGGACAAACCCTTTTAAAGGGGTTGTCTGAGGAGAACAAAATATCACCTATCCATAGGTTGGGAGGGGGTCCTCACACCGATCAGTAAAAGGGGAACTTTTATCCTTTCGTTCCCTGTGGGGCTGTCGAACGCTGCTCTCAGCGTTTTTTGGAAGTCCCATAGAAAATGAACATAATTTTTTTAACGATTTTTTGATATTTTTTTTCATATTACCATCTAAAAAAAAAAAAAACTTGCAATTTTCACTCTGGCCACTAGGCCTAATACTTAACTCATACTTCCTATTCTGTACAACAACCACATGGACATTGACTGTTGTATATGAAAGCTTTCTAGGCATGCATTGATCTGGGTAAAGGTCATTATTAAAGGGAATCTGTAACCAGGTTTTTGCCACCTAATCTGAGAGCAGCATAATGTAGAGACAGAGACCCTGATTCCAGCGATGTGTCCCTTATTTGGCTGCTTGTTGCAGTTTTGATTAAAAACTGTTTTGCTTGCTGTAGATCTATCCATTCTCGGAATGCTGAGCTCTGTTAAACTCCGCCCCCACGACTGATTGGCAGTGTACAAAGAAAGTGGCCAATCAGTGGTGTGGGCGGAGTTACCAAGAGCTCAGCATTTAGAGAACGGATAGATCTACAGCAGACAAAACAGTTTTTAATTAAAACTGCTGCAAGCTGCCCAGTAAGTGATACATCGCTGGAATCAGGGTCTCTGCCCCTACATCATGCTGCTCTAAAATGGGGTAGCAAAAACCTGGTGACTAATTCCCTTTAAGGTAGAAGGGAAGCTGTGATATAACCTTCTCTGAATGGTGAATCCTGTGTTATCAAATGCATATAGATGCTTTACCTTTCATTGTAATCGAGTCTGTGATGACAACGAGACTGCTGAAAACTATAAGAGAATAATGATAGATAACAATAGTGAAAAATAAAAAAAAATAAAAAATAAAAATATATAAAATCAGGTCTTTTTCTGATTACATATTACTTTTAAGTGGTTGATATTGTTTTTACCGACACGCAGTAGCCGAGCCGGGATGATTTCTGGGGTTGGTGCTGACAGCACGTAAGCATTTTCGCTCTTTATGTGTGATGTTTGCCAAGAAAAAGTGATTAAAAGAAAAAAATTTGGTAATTTTGCTTCTTGCATCTGAAAGCTGCAACATTTCGCAAGCGGCTGTGCTGTCACCTGAGTCGTGGTTTATACCCTGATGGAACAGGTGTGAATCTTTCTTCTGCTGGGTAAGCAGTGCCGAGTGTTGGCGCATCAGCCGTGTCTCCGGTGTAAACAGAAGTAGCGTTAACGTATAGATGGAAGACGACCGGGCTCGGGAAGAGATGAAGGATTCCATATAGAATTACATTCTTGATGTATAGCATAGGCCTCTACTACAAAGTGAGCCTTATTCTTGCTTCTTGGCGCACTGACAAGGCATTATTTAATCATCCTCTGCCAAAAAATAGCTGTGGTCATAACTACGTTGTACCTAAATTTCTTTCTTTCCACCACAGGCCAATGAAAACAGCCTACTGAGCGCTCAACTTAAAGGATTCCCACTATATCTCCACTCCAACCTAGGCCTCAAAGACTGCAGTATCAACCCAAAGTCCCCTCTACTGTATATAACCAAGCCCAACCAGGTGGAAAAGGGTGAGCTACCGGGAGAAGACTGGACCGTCTTCCAGTCCAACCATTCCACCTATGAACCGGTTCTTCTCGCCAAGACGAAGTCGGCCGAGACCATACCTCACCTGAGCGTGGACGCGGCTCTACACACAACTGTGGTACAGGATCTGGGGCTCCATGATGGTATCCAAAGGGTCCTTTTTGGTAACAACTTGAACTTTTGGCTTCATAAGTTAGTCTTCGTGGACTCGGTGTCATTCCTGACTGGAAAGAGATTGTCCCTTCCGCTAAACCGCTATGTACTCGTCGACATAGATGATATATTCGTTGGCAAGGAGGGAACTCGTATGAAAGTAGAAGATGTGAAGGTAGGAGAGGTTCTGTCGAGTTTAGTTCTCTATTTGGTCTTCTCGTTCCTTGATTAGACTTTGTTTTTTGTTGAGTAGGTATCCAAAAAAGTGATTTACCCTCATTTTATTCTAGGCTCTCTATGACACCCAGAATGAGCTGAGAACGCACATCCCCAATTTCACTTTTAATCTTGGCTTTTCTGGAAAGTTCTTCCACACTGGTGAGTTTGATGGATCTGTTAAAGACCAAACTGTTGACACTTTTTTAAATATTTTTTAACAGTTTTAAAGGGAACGTGACAGCATGTATTATTATTATTATAGCGCCATTTATTCCATGGCACTTTACATGTGAAAAAAGGGGTATACATACTAAAACAATTACAATGATCTTTAACAAAACATGACGGCGACTGGTACAAGAGGAGAGAGGACCCTGCCCGCGGGGGAGCACAATCTTCAAGGGATGGGTGAGAATACAGTAAGTGGGGGAAGAGCTACTCGAGTCGCGGTATGGTGGAGCAATGGTTACTGCCTGTTGTAAGCTGGTCGGAAGAGGTGAGTCTTCAGGTTTCTTTTGAAGGTTTCCACGGTAGGCAAGAGTCTGATATGTTGGGGTAGAGCGTTCTAGAGTAGGGGGGATGCACGAGAGAAATCTTGTAAGCAATTGTGGGAAGAGGAGATAAGAGGGGAGTAGAGAAGGAGATCTTGTGAGGATCAGAGGTTGCGTGCAGGTATGTAACGGGAGACTAGGTCACAGATATAAGGAGGAGACAGGCTGTGGATGGCTTTGTATGCCAGGGTTAGGGTTTTGAACTGGATTCTCTGGGAAATTGGGGAGCCAGTGAAGAGATTGACAGCGAGGAGAGGCCGGGGAATAGCGAGGAGACAGGTGGATTAGTCTGGCAGCAAAGTTTAGGATAGATTGGAGGGGTGCGAGAGTGTTAGAGGGGAGGCCACAGAGCAAGAGGTTGCAGTAGTCGAGGCGGGAGGTGATGAGGGCGTGCACTAGTGTTTTTGCAGATTCATGGTTGAGGAATGTGAGGATCCGGGAGATATTTTTGAGTTGCAGTCGGCAGGAAGTGGAAAGGGCTTGGATATGTGGTTTGAAGGAGAGATCAGAATCCAGGGTTACCCCAAGGCAGCGAGCTTGCGGGACTGGGGAGAGTGAACAGCCATTGACTTTGATAGATAGGTCAGATGGGGGGGATGGATGAGATGGTGGAAAGACGATGATTTCTGTTTTATCCATGTTAAGTTTTAGAAATCTGTCAGAGAAGGAGGATGAGATAGCGGACAGAGATTGTGGGATATTAGTTAGTAGGGAGGAGATATCGGATCCAGAGAAGTAGATCTGTATGTCATCAGCACAGAGGTGGTAGTGAAAGCCGTGAGACTCTCTGAACTGTCCCAGGCCAAAGGTGTAGATGGAGAAAAGCAGGGGTCCTAGAACTGAACCTTGGGGGACACCGACGATGAGGAGGTGGTGTGTGAGTGGGAGACACTGAATGTCTGGTCTGTTAGGTATGTATCAGACACTGGCTGCATGATTTCAGCCAGGTAGAGACTAGTCTGACAGGTTGGTCCTCAGCAGCTTCTCCCTGCCCACTCCACTGGATTGACAGGTCTCTCCCTGTAGACTCACGCTGGTAGAGACCTGGCAGCTGGTGAGGAGAAGCCACCAAGCACCGGCTTGTCCAACTAGTCTTCCATGAGGCTCGGTCTCCGGCCCTGCCGCAACGTTTCAAAGTCAAACAGCCAGTGTATGATACATGTTGCCCATGGTTCAGACAGTATGTATCAGCTGTCAGGCTCCCTTTAAGCTTTTACATTTCTCAGTTTTCTCTCCTGCAGATCTAGCAGAGCTTTGAATGCTGAGCCCTGTATAACCCCACCCACATGACTGATTGGCAGGTTTCTGTGTACAATGTATGTTGACAGAAAGCTGCCAATCAGTAGTGGGGGTGTGGTTACACAGAACAGTTGACTGGGAGGCACAAGACACCTAGTCCTGCAATAATCTCCTGTTGATAAAGCTCCTGTTTATAGAAACGGCAACACATAGCCTAGTAAGTGACACATCACTGGAATCAGACTCTCGTCCCCTACATCTTGCTGTTCCAAAATTACATAGTAAAAATCTGATGATGTATTCCCTTTAAGAACGTCTTATCCTATCAATTTAAAGGGAGGGTTGTATCTTCACAGATGCCCTTTTTAAAAAGGCTGATTGCAACTGTGTCCCATTTTCGGTACCCTTTCTAAACAGTTTCAGGGTGTAGTATTAGATGGCGGCCTTTCATGAGTAATAGAAGGATGTCTGTAGTCTGCCTGGATGGGGTGGCTCTCTTTGATATGACTCTTGGAGAGGGTCTTAGTTGGCGATGGCCAGGGATGGTCCTTATAGGACAACCCCTTTAATGCAAGTCCTCATTAATTTGTTGTAGAAAACTAAGTGTGGACGTCAGTGATCCCAATCTGAAGGGGACATTTTTTAGATTTGTCTTGCCTCCCATATCCACCGGTCAGCAGAATACAGACCATATTCCCGGGCTATAGGCTGTCATAGGCAGTTCTACTTTGAGCAGCCTCCGAGAATCTGAACCTGCCCTCTTCTCTGCAGTATTTTCCGATTACTCCTGCAACTTTTTAATAGGGCTTCTTCTTAGAAAGGTTAGGACACCGGTATAAATAGCTTTCTTTAACCTTCAGTTGGAGAATGTGGACTGATCTGGTCTTTTAGAGGAACGATAACAGAATATTTGGTGCAGAGTTGAAGGATTTTACTGCAGCAGTGCGGATTTTACTGGCATTATACAATCTCATTCGTGGACTATTCTGCCAGGTACGGATGCAGAGGACGAAGGAGATGACCTCTTGCTTTCTTACGTGAAGCAGTTCTGGTGGTTCCCTCACATGTGGAGTCACATGCAGCCTCACCTCTTCCACAACCAGTCGGTGCTGGCCGAGCAGATGGCCCTGAACCGGAAGTTTGCCGTGGTGAGTGTGAGCTAGAACGACTCTGTTGATTTCTTCTGTATCAGTCTTGGGAATTTCTTCAGTGTTCACAGCTTCGTGGCCGATCTGCATGACTTCGAGAAGTTCTTATTGATCAGGAGGTTTGAACTGCATTACTGCCATATAGACTATACTTACAGTATAGAATTGAGGTCTTTAACACATAACCTGGCTGATTTATGTGTCCCCACCAGCCACAACAAGGAGAACTTTTGTTGATGGGAACCCACTCTATTAGACTTGCCTCTCCTGGGTCAAGGCCTACAAATGCAAAAGATAGTTAGGTTCCAGCTCTAATGAACAGCCTTAAAGGGAATATGTCAGTAGGATTAACCCTTCTAAGCAGTATATATGGACAAGGAGGTCATAGGAAGCTGAATAAAATGATACCTTGACATCTGTGATCCGATGTCTTATTCCAGAGAAATCCACATTTTTCTTAATATGCAAATGAGCTGTTAAGATCTATTGGTCGGTCATAGATCTCCCTGAGAATCTGCCTCCAGGGCTTATGTTAAATGAAAGGGACTTTACCAGTGTGAGATATGTAATGACTGACAGTCTGCTCTCCTGATTTACATGTCTCACGCTAGTAACACCCCCTTTTATTTAAAATAAGCTCCAGATTTTCAGGGGGATCTATGTCCGGCCCATAGATCTTAACAGCTCATTTACATATTAAGAAAACTCTGAATTTCTCTGGAATTAAACATCAGATCTCAGATATCAAGGTATCATTTTTTTCTGCTTCCTATGACCTACATGGCTTATAGACAGTTTAGGAGATCCTACTGACAGGTTCCCTTTAAGCCCAACAAACACTTTAAATTGCTGTCGGACGAGCGCTCCTGTGTTCTCTGTGAGAGAGCCGCTGCCAGGTTCCTCTGGCAGTGGCTTATCTCTTAGAGAAGAAATGGTTCGTTAGCCAAAATCGGACATGCAGGAACATTATCTCCCCCCAACATCATCTGTCACACATTAGATCGTTGGGTCTTCGGGAAAGGTTTATATTTGGAAAGCCAGATCTTTTATGAAGGTAACAAACCTTTTTGTTGAATTTTAGGAGCACGGGATCCCAACCGATATGGGGTACGCAGTGGCTCCTCATCACTCTGGTGTGTACCCCATACATGTACAACTATACGAAGCCTGGAAGCAAATTTGGGGAATTAAAGTTACGAGCACTGAGGAGTATCCACACCTGAAACCTGCGCGCTTCCGAAGAGGATTCATCCATGGAGGCATTATGGTTCGTCCGAAACGAAAGAGTTTTTTATAGTTTTTATTAAAAAAACAATAAAATTCATAGAGACATATAACTGGACCCCACTCATATGAATGAGAAATAAGAAATTCATCTCTTGGAACTTTTCCCATTTATTACCATAGCTCTTTTATAGGGATACCGCACCGGATGGTGATAGGTGCTGATGTCGCTGTCTTGACAGGTATTATGCACCTATCCTATTCATTAGACAATCCCTGCCGGCCGTGCATGCATCCGGGCAGACATCTGTCAGCGCAGCGTCATTAGCACCTATCAACTCCTGGTGTAGGGAAGAGAGAGGTGCCGGAGAACCACTGTAATGACTAAGACTTGGGGTCCAAAAAATATATTTATAGGAAATGTACAGTATATGAGACCAGTGATAGTCAATTAATAGGTTATATATAAAATATCCATGATGACAAGCTTGATCCCTTCTGGTGAGCTGGGCTTATTTAAAGGGATATTTCGGTCTTTAGCCAATCATGGCTCAGATAGATATATAGAGGTATATATGCTGTGGCCACCGGTGGTTGGGACTATGGATTGTGCTGCACTATGCTTCCATAACTCGATATGGGGGTTGCATAGCACAGCTTGCTTTCCCCACCTGTGGCCCCCACATAAGGGCGCAGTCAGACGGCCAATATACATCGGACCGAAATTGGACTACAATGTACGGACTGGCCGGCAACTTGGATCGGGGGAGCCGACGGCCAGTCTGTGCATTCCAGACTGATCTTGGTCCGATTTATACGCTGCCTGACTGCGCCATAATAGACAGGTTCCCCAGATCAACCATGGCTGGTTAGGATGGGAAAGCCTGGTTTAGTGTCCTGTTCATTGCTTTAGATAGAGCAGTGGGGAAGGGCTCCTGCTGCAGCAAGGTGCCTTACAGAAAGACTGGGACTTAGGATCAATTAATATTTTTAAAATAAAAATATAACCTTCTGCAGGTTAATCTTTTGGTCTTTGTGACAAATGCATCTTCACCTCTAACAATTGTTGTTTTTTTTGCCACAGGTGCTGCCCCGCCAAACCTGCGGCCTCTTCACACACACCATATTCTATAATGAATATCCCGGGGGCCCTGTGGAACTGGATAAGATTATTAATGGAGGAGAACTGTTCCTCACCGTACTGCTAAACCCTGTGAGTTCCATCGTAAGAAAAATGATGTCCGTGTGTTTGGGCTGCTGCCGCCGCCAGCTGCGTTATTTATCTTCCATGTGCATTCGCACCCCCTCGGGACATCATTTGTACTGCTCATCCCTGTCCCCATGCAGCTATTTGTGTCCAGCGTGTGATCTACTGCTGCGGCCTGACCCCCTTTATTGAGGCTCCATGTAAAATCCCAGATATATAGCACAATACACGAGGCTGCAGTGCCCCAGCTCCGGATCCCAGGTGCTCGCGCTGAAGCTCTTCCAGTCAATCAGATCAATAAACTGCCGGGCTGTTGTAAGCTATAAAAAGCCATTAAATGCTCTATCAATATTTGATGAAGGAGTAATTGTTTCCCAGGCTTCTTCCTGCACCATATATATATATCTATATTGCCGCTTACTGATAACCTCTAACATCCTCAGATTTATTCCGGTTAGATAAAGGGACAAACGGGGCAAGGACAACGGGGGTGAAGTCAAAAGGGGGCAAGGACAACGGGGGTGAAGTCACTGAGCGGAGACCTTGAGTTCCACCTTATGGGGATTGTCTCATCTGTATGGCCTCCGTGTAATATTATATTCCATGTGCAGTGACCGCAGTAAAGAAACTGTCTTGTAGGGGTGCCAGGAGTGGAATCTGGGGCGATCAGTTGATCACCTAGAGAGCCACATTCAGAAAAGGAGAGATTTTTTTAGGGGAGTGGGTTTTTGGGAAAGCCAAATCCCGTTCCATCAGAAATCACAGTGAGCTCACGGATTTTGGGTAACGTAACTGCAATGTAACGGACATCATGGTCCACCTCTGGCCTAAAGTTTGCATGGGTTGAGACTTCAGATTGTGTAACTTTAGGGTCATAAAGGAAAGGGCCCCCTTGACGTGACTTTGGCACCATCATATTCTACAGTCTAGAGATTTTAATTTCGTAATAGCGCGAATGAACAGGGGTTGCCTTTACATTACACTCCCTTTAAAAGGGACACTAAAACTAGAAATCAAAGTTTGAATATTTAATTACCCAGAGGAGCATGCAAAGCTTTTAAGTCTCCTCACACTAGCATGCCAGACCTGGCATGTCACTCTCCACAAGGAGAAATCCTACCCCTTAGATCCCAGTCTTAGCCTCTCACCTAGCCAAATCAGATCTCATACTTTGCACTGACGAGGGGCAATACTCCGAAACACTGTGTCTACAAATTGAGATTCTGATTTGGCTTTTATCCTAAGTCATATTTCAAGGCTCGTTAAGGGGTCGATATTGACTTTTAGGATTGCTACTTCCAATGGGTTGCGCTAGCGTTCCAGTCCTATTCCTCTTTGAAGAGACGATTTGAAGTAAGCAAGAAATCTAGTTCACTTCTGTATGATCAGCCACTGCAGGGGTTAATCTCCTTCTGATCCCATAGCCTAAGTGGTGTAGTATAGTAATATTTTGTCCTGCTGTAGATAGGGCAAGAAGAGGGAGGCTCCTGCTGCAGCTAGTTGTCTCACATTGTCAGAATTCCTGTTGTCCTTCTACAGTTTGACCACTAGTGGCTGCTATTGTTCACCTTAATAATTGTGCTGCAATCCTACTCCTTACCTCTGGAGGCTGCTGTTGTGTTCTGCAATTGCCCTTACTAAGATGGCAGGCTAAGAACCTGTGGAATCCATCTTGTTTCCTGTTTGGGCCTACTTAAAGCCACATGGATCTCTCACTCATTGCTTGAGTATTGTTTCTAGCTGTTAGCTTAGTTCCAGTCTCCAGCTCCTGAACATTCTTACCCAGACTGTTTTCACATATCTATGGATTGTTTCCTACAACTCCTTTGTTATATCTGAGTACATCCATAACCGCTTGCTGTTTCTGCTCTTGCTCCTTCGGCCACTGGTTTCCAGCAGTACTGCACCAGTATTGTAGCACACAGCTATACACAGGACAGTAAATTGGACATGACTGATCTCCTGAAACACATAGAGAAGATTTTTTGTTATATTTTTCAGTTTTGATTGTAACATGAGACAAAACAGGATCAAAGAAAAGGAGGGATGATTTGCTGGGATGATTTGAAACTTTTTTGTGCCTCTAGTGGAAGTTTATGAAGACAAGTGAAGTGAAAACATATTAACAGATGCCCAGGACCTACCACATATGTAAGCAAGGGTGTAGAGGAATTAATATTAAGATTGTGACCAGGAGGGCAACCAGGCATAAAGTTGTCTTGTCCCAACTGCTATGGAGGGAGATGGTGTAGCTACAGATAGGGGGTCCATTGTTAGCTTTTCTCTGAAGCCCCCTCATCTTTCGAGCCGGGTCGTAATTCTACAGCCAGCCGCACAGATTATCTCCACCGCTCACTTTTCCTCGGCAGCAGGAGACATTTCCTTGGATTCCGCGTGACGGGCCATATGTGCTATCTCGCTGCTGTAAAGCCGACGTCTATAATGTATTCTGGCACTTTTTTTACTTTGAAGTCATAAAAATTGCAGAAGCTCAAGGCTACAAATCCATCTGGAAGTCCCCAAAGTCCCCAAAGTGCCGTGAGCTGAGAATTCAATGTGATCCAGTTCATTGCTTGGGAGGGGAGACTAATTACAAAAATACAAGATGGTCCTCTCTATAGATCCACATTATGTGCATTATATACAGTATATTAGAAACCACTGAATCTGACGATGCCGCTGTCCTTCCCCATGCTTTACATTGCTGCACTGATTTTTAGATTGTCCATTGTAGCCCACCACGAGATCTTAACACTAGTCGGCCTGAATAAAGCTGGTCATACACGAGATATCATCAGACTCCTCTGGTAGCAACTTATCTCCCTGCTGAAATTCTTACAGTCCAATCTTTCTTTCCCCACACTGCACATACACATATATATACACACACTGCACATACACATGTATATATACACACACTGCACATACACATGTATATACACACACTGCACATACACATATATATACACACACTGCACATACACATGTATATACACACACTGCACATACACATATATATACACACACTGCACATACACATGTATATATACACACACTGCACATACACATGTATATATACACACACTGCACATACACATGTATATACACACACTGCACATACACATGTATATACACACACTGCACATACACATGTATATACACACACTGCACATACACATGTATATACACACACTGCACATACACATATATATACACACACTGCACATACACATGTATATATACACACACTGCACATACACATGTATATACACACACTGCACATACACATGTACAGTACAGACCAAAAGTTTGGACACACCTTCTCATTTAAAGATTTTTCTGTATTTTCATGACTATGAAAATTGTACATTCACACTGAAGGCATCAAAACTATGAATTAACACATGTGGAATTATATACTTAACAAAAAAGTGTGAAACAACTGAAAATATGTCTTATATTCTAGGTTCTTCAAAGTAGCCACCTTTTGCTTTGATGACTGCTTTGCACACTCTTGGCATTCTCTTGATGAGCTTCAAGAGGTAGTCACCGGAAATTATTTTCAGTTCACAGGTGTGCCCTGTCAAGTTTATTAAGTGGGATTTCTTGCCTTATAAATGGGGTTGGGACCATCAGTTGTGTTGTGAAGAAGTCAGGTGGATACACAGCTGATAGTCCTACTAAATAGACTGCTAGCTGCTTTTTTCTTGCCATAAGACAAATTCTAAGTCAATAAAAATGAGTGCCCATCATTACTTTAAGAAATGAAGGTCCGTCAGTCCGAAAAATTGGGCAAACTTTGAAAATGTCCCCAAGTGCAGTTGCAAAAACCATCAAGCGCTACAAAGAAACTGGCTCACATGAGGACCGCCCCAGGAAAGGAAGACCAAGAGTCACCTCTGCTTCAGAGGATAAGTTTATCCGAGTCACCAGCCTCAGAAATCGCCGGTTAACAGCAGCTCAGATTAGAGACCAGGTCAATGCCACACAGAGTTCTAGCAGCAGACACATCTCTACAACAACTGTTAAGAGGAGACTTTGTGCAGCAGGCCTTCATGGTAAAATAGCTGCTAGGAAACCACTGCTAATGACAGGCAACAAGCAGAAGAGACTTGTTTGCGCTAAAGAACACAAGGAATGGACATTAGACCAGTGGAAATCTGTGCTTTGGTCTGATGAGTCCAAATTTGAGATCTTTGGTTCCACCCACCGTGTCTTTGTGCGACGCAGAAAAGGTGAACGGATGGACTCTACATGCCTGGTTCCCACCGTGATGCATGGAGGAGGAGGTGTGATGGTGTGGGGGTGCTTTGCTGGTGACACTGTTGGGGATTTATTCAAAATTGAAGGCATACTGAACCAGCATGGCTACCACAGCATCTTGCAGCGGCATGCTATTCCATCCGGTTTGCATTTAGTTGGACCATCATTTATTTTTCAACAGGACAATGACCCCAAACACACCTCCAGGCTGTGTAAGGGCTATTTGACCAAGTAGGAGAGTGATGGGGTGCTACGCCAGATGACCTGGCCTCCACAGTCACCAGACCTGAACCCAATCGAGATGGTTTGGGGTGAGCTGGACCGCAGAGTGAAGACAAAAGGGCCAACAAGTGCTAAGCATCTCTGGGAACTCCGTCAAGATTGTTGGAAGACCATTTCCAGTGACTACCTCTTGAAGCTCATCAAGAGAATGCCAAGAGTGTGCAAAGCAGTCATCAAAGCAAAAGGTGGCTACTTTGAAGAACCTAGAATATAAGACATATTTTCAGTTGTTTCACACTTTTTTGTTAAGTATATAATTCCACATGTGTTAATTCATAGTTTTGATGCATTCAGTGTGAATGTACAATTTTCATCGTCATGAAAATACAGAAAAATCTTTAAATGAGAAGGTGTGTCCAAACTTTTGGTCTGTACTGTATATATACACACACTGCACATACACATATATATACACACACTGCACATACACATATATATACACACACTGCACATACACATGTATATATACACACACTGCACATACACATGTATATACACACACTGCACATACACATGTATATACACACACTGCACATACACATATATATACACACACTGCACATACACATGTATATATACACACACTGCACATACACATATATATACACACACTGCACATACACATGTATATACACACACTGCACATACACATATATATACACACACTGCACATACACATGTATATATACACACACTGCACATACACATGTATATACACACACTGCACATACACATGTATATACACACACTGCACATACACATGTATATACACACACTGCACATACACATGTATATACACACACTGCACATACACATGTATATACACACACTGCACATACACATGTATATACACACACTGCACATACACATGTATATATACACACACTGCACATACACATATATATACACACACTGCACATACACATGTATATACACACACTGCACATACACATGTATATACACACACTGCACATACACATGTATATACACACACTGCACATACACGTGTATATACACACACTGCACATACACGTGTATATACACACACTGCACATACACATATATATACACACACTGCACATACACATGTATATATACACACACTGCACATACACATATATATACACACACTGCACATACACATGTATATACACACACTGCACATACACATATATATACACACACTGCACATACACATGTATATATACACACACTGCACATACACATGTATATACACACACTGCACATACACATGTATATACACACACTGCACATACACATGTATATACACACACTGCACATACACATGTATATACACACACTGCACATACACATGTATATACACACACTGCACATACACATGTATATATACACACACTGCACATACACATATATATACACACACTGCACATACACATGTATATACACACACTGCACATACACATGTATATACACACACTGCACATACACATGTATATACACACACTGCACATACATGTGTATATACACACACTGCACATACACATATATATACACACACTGCACATACACATGTATATATACACACACTGCACATACACGTGTATATACACACACTGCACATACACGTGTATATACACACACTGCACATACACATGTATATACACACACTGCACATACACATGTATATATACACACTGCACATACACATGTATATACACACACTGCACATACACACACACTGCACATACACATATATACACACACTGCACATACACATATATATACACACACTGCACATACACATGTATATACACACACTGCACATACACATGTATATACACACACTGCACATACATGTGTATATACACACACTGCACATACACATATATATACACACACTGCACATACACATGTATATATACACACACTGCACATACACGTGTATATACACACACTGCACATACACGTGTATATACACACACTGCACATACACATGTATATACACACACTGCACATACACATGTATATATACACACTGCACATACACATGTATATACACACACTGCACATACACACACACTGCACATACACATATATACACACACTGCACATACACATATATATACACACACTGCACATACACATGTATATACACACACTGCACATACACATATATATATATACACACACTGCACATACACATGTATATATACACACACTGCACATACACATGTATATATACACACTGCACATACACACACTGCACATACACATGTATATACACACACTGCACATACACACACTGCACATACACATATATATACACACACTGCACATACACATGTATATATACACACACTGCACATACACATATATATACACACACTGCACATACACATGTATATACACACACTGCACATACACATATATATACACACACTGCACATACACATGTATATATACACACACTGCACATACACATGTATATACACACACTGCACATACACATGTATATACACACACTGCACATACACATATATATACACACACTGCACATACACATGTATATATACACACACTGCACATACACATATATATACACACACTGCACATACACATGTATATACACACACTGCACATACACATGTATATACACACACTGCACATACACATGTATATACACACACTGCACATACACGTGTATATACACACACTGCACATACACGTGTATATACACACACTGCACATACACGTGTATATACACACACTGCACATACACATATATATACACACACTGCACATACACATATATATACACACACTGCACATACACATGTATATATACACACACTGCACATACACATGTATATATACACACTGCACATACACACACTGCACATACACATGTATATACACACACTGCACATACACACACACTGCACATACACATATATATACACACACTGCACATACACATATATATACACACACTGCACATACACATGTATATACACACACTGCACATACACATACAGTCATATGAAAAAGTTTGGGCACCCCTATTAATCTTAAGCTTAATGTTTTATAAAAATTGGTGTTTTTGCAACAGCTATTTCAGTTTGATATATGTAATAACTGTTGGACACAGTAATGTTTCTGCCTTGAAATGAGGTTTATTGTACTAACGGAAAATGTGCAATCTGCATTCAAACAAAATTTGACAGGTGCATAAGTATGGGCACCCTTATCATTTTCTTGTTTTAAATACTCCTACCTACTTTTTACTGACTTACTAAAGCGCTTTTTTTGGTTTTGTAACCTCATTGAGCTTTGAACTTCATAGCCAGGTGTATGCAATCATGAGAAAAGCTACTTAAAGTGGCCTCTTGCAAGTTGTTCTCCTGTTTGAATCTCCTCTGAAGAGTGGCATCATGGGCTCCTCAAAACAACTGTCAAATGATCTGTAAACAAAGATTATTAAACATAGTTGTTCAGGGGAAGGATACAAAAAGCTGTCTCAGCGATTTAACCTGTCAGTTTCCACTGTGAGGAACATAGTAAGGAAATGGAAGAACACAGGGACAGTTCTTGTTAAGGCCAGAAGTGGCAGGCCAAGAAAAACATCAGAAAGGCAGAGAAGAAGAATGGTGAGATCAGTCAAGGACAATCCTCAGACCACCTCCAGAGAGCTGCAGCATCAACTTGCTGCAGATGGTGTCACTGTGCATCGGTCAACTATACAACGCACTTTGCACAAGGAGAAGCTGTATGGGAGAGTGATGCGAAAGAAGCCGTTTCTGCAAGCACGCCACAAACAGAGTCGGCTGAGGTATGCAAAAGCACATTTGGAGAAGCCAATTTCATTTTGGAAGAAGGTCCTGTGGACTGATGAAACCAAGATTGAGTTGTTTGGTCATACAAAAAGGCGTTATGCATGGCGGCAAAAAAACACAGCATTCCAAGAAAAACACTTGCTACCCACAGTAAAATTTGGTGGAGGTTCCATCATGCTTTGGGGCTGTGTGGCCAATGCCGGCACTGGGAATCTTGTTAAAGTTGAGGGACGAATGGATTCCACTCAGTATCAGCAGATTCTTGGCAATAATGTTCAAGAATCAGTGATAAAGTTGAATTTACGCAGGGGATGGATCTTTCAGCAAGACAATGATCCAAAACACCGCTCCAAATCTACTCAGGCATTCATGCAGAGGAACAATTACAATGTTCTGGAATGGCCATCCCAGTCCCCAGACCTGAATATCATTGAACATCTGTGGGATCATTTGAAGAGGGCTGTCCATGCTCGGCGACCATCAAACTTAACAGAACTGGAATTGTTTCGTAAAGAGGAATGGTCAAAAATACCTTCATCCAGGATCCAGGAACTCATTAAAAGCTACAGGAAGCGACTAGAGGCTGTTATTTTTGCAAAAGGAGGATCTACTAAATATTAATGTCACTTTTCTGGTGAGGCGCCCATACTTATGCACCTGTCAAATTTTGTTTGAATGCATATTGCACATTTTCTGTTAGTACAATAAACCTCATTTCAAGGCAGAAACATTACTGTGTCCAACAGTTATTACATATATCAAACTGAAATAGCTGCTGCAAAAACACCAATTTTTTTAAAACATTAAGCTTAAGATTAATAGGGGTGCCCAAACTTTTTCATATGACTGTATATATACACACACTGCACATACACATGTATATATACACACACTGCACATACACACACACTGCACATACACATATATATACACACACTGCACATACACATGTATATATACACACTGCACATACACACACTGCACATACACATGTATATACACACACTGCACATACACACACACTGCACATACACATATATATACACACACTGCACATACACATATATATACACACACTGCACATACACATGTATATACACACACTGCACATACACATATATATACACACACTGCACATACACACACTGCACATACACATGTATATACACACACTGCACATACACACACACTGCACATACACATGTATATACACACACTGCACATACACACACACTGCACATACACATATATATACACACACTGCACATACACATGTATATATACACACTGCACATACACATGTATATACACACACTGCACATACACATGTATATACACACACTGCACATACACATGTATATACACACACTGCACATACACATGTATATATACACACTGCACATACACATGTATATACACACACTGCACATACACACACACTGCACATACACATATATATACACACACTGCACATACACATATATATACACACACTGCACATACACATGTATATACACACACTGCACATACACATATATATACACACACTGCACATACACATGTATATATACACACACTGCACATACACATGTATATATACACACTGCACATACACACACTGCACATACACATGTATATACACACACTGCACATACACACACACTGCACATACACATATATATACACACACTGCACATACACATATATATATACACACACTGCACATACACATGTATATATACACACACTGCACATACACATGTATATATACACACACTGCACATACACACACTGCACATACACATATATACACTGCACATACACATATACATACACACACTGCACATACACATATATACACTGCACATACACATGTATATACACACACTGCACATACACATGTATATATACACACTGCACATACACATGTATATATACACTGCACATACACATGTATATACACACACTGCACATACACATGTATATATACACTGCACATACACATGTATATACACACACTGCACTTTAAGGCAGCGCTAGTCATCATACTGGGGGATACTCGCTGCACCAGGTCAATTAAAGCACACCAGCCACGTTTTTCCAGCTTTCACCATCCAGCAGTTTATTGCACTTCATAACTGCTTATCACACAGTCCATCTTAGTGGCTCACCGGCATATTACACACATAACATTCGGGAGCCTTTCAAATGGTAGACAGGCCCTCTGGGCTCCAGTTACATCCCTCAGCAAAGTCACTTATATCAATGTCCACATCAACGCAGTGTTTTTACCTTTGCCGGGTCGTAGCTGCTTCAGTCCGCTTATTTCTGCCACCACTGTGGCTCTAAGGCTTACCAATCGTGGTCTCCAGCCCTTTTGTTGTCCAAGGCTGCTGGCATCTCTCACACACAAGGATCCAGCCTTTTGCCCTCCAGGACTCTTATCTTCCAAGCCTCTGGCCCTCCAAGGCTACTGGGATCACTTACACCTAAGGATCCAGCGTCCGCCTTTCAGGCTTCAATAGGCCTCACTAGGCCTCACACTCCAGCGGTGTCCCACACGGGAACAGGCCTCACGCCTTACACACCCTGTCTCAAAACTACCAGGGTTTATATATCTTCCAATGCACACAGGACCTGTGCTGATGTCACAGTCATGTGATCAGTCACCTGAGGGGGAGGTACATGGTCAGCCAAAACACATCCTGGACCATTACCGTAATGCCGCAAGTCGCTGCATTACATATTCCCCCCCTTTGTTCAAACTTGTGGGGTTGAACACATAATATACACAAACACATCATAACCCACAGTTCACACAGAGACCATGTACTTGACAATTGCGCTGTTCAGCCCCTGGAACCTTAGTCAACGACATTAGCCCATTCCTTAGGGACCTACCATCCGTCTTTGTCACCGACTTCGTCAAGTCACCTTTCCGGGTCGTAACCTTGTCAGACCTTCCCCGCTCCCAGCGGTCAGTCGTAACCTTGTCAGTCCTCCCCCGTTCCCAGCGGTCAGTCGTAACCTTGTCAGACCTCCCCCGCTCCCAGCGGTCAATACAGCAGAATGACTCACATGCCCTGGTATCTAAGGTCCGGTTCGACTCCGTACTGTCCCGTACTCTATTGGGGCCTCTCAAACCTGAGTTCCTGGAGGTCTCACTACCTTTAAACCCACGCCCACTACTCTCAGGACATCTTGAAAGGTCCCTAACTTCAGCTGTAGCTGTTCTGTTATTTAGGGTGCCCTTTCTCTGTCTGGTCTCACAATTTCTAGACGGCTGCTGTCTTCTGCCGCTCAGGCGATGCTGCCTTTCCATTTGCAGTCTGGCGAGATTCAACTGTTCTACCTCTCGCAGGTAGGTCACTCGGTACTCCAACAGCATGCGTATATATGCAAGATTTTCTTCCTTTCCTACAGCGGAGAATGACACCATGCCGTCTTCATCTGGTATCTAGTCCTGACGATCACGTGGACTGCTTACTTTCATCACGCCAGACTTCTTTACCATCACTTGCATGGCTTGGCCATTTCTCCCAAGGAGCTTTCTCACCAGAACATGAGGCACCCGAATGACCTCTTCCCGCAGACTGTGAGCTTTTCTCATCAGCTCCAGTTGTCTAGCGGCTTGTTCCGTCTTCAACCGGAGAAACCGCTTTGTGCGAATACATCGCCAGTGCATGTTACTTAGGATAGCCACCCTCTTCACTGTGACTTTGGTCGTGGACAGGACCACCAGCTGTTTAGCTTCTGAGGTCGAGTACACCTTACAGGCTCCCACGGCCTTCTTAAACTCTTCATGCACGGACTCACTGGTGCATTCTTCTCTCAAATCCTCGGGTACATCTATGAGGCACTTGTACCGAGACGTTTCTGTCTCCAAACGATCATCGGGCTCAGGTTTCAGGGGCAACTGACTTTCAGCTTCTTCACCCTGTATGCTTCCCCTGAGCTGACTCACAGCTACAAATTCACGAACTTTCGTCTTGACCACTTCCATTTCATATTTATCTTCAGTTAACACTCTCTTAGCTCTCCTCAGGTCCACCTTCTCATGGTATAAGGGAGTGAGTGCAACTTGTTTGCCCTTTTCCTCCTCCAAGGAGGCCTCGTTCCCTGAGTGATACTTTGCTAGGCGACCTTTGAGCTCGAAAACTTCTTCCTCTAGCTCAGCTGCTCACCTCTCAGCAGCCCATCTCTGAAGCTCTTCCTGCTTCAACTGCTCCTTTAACAGTAGAGTTCTCTCAGACCTCTCTGTCTCCAATGCGCCCACTCGGCTCTCAACAGCCAGTCTCTCAAGCTTCTCTTGCAAAACCTCCTCCTTGGTTTTGCGGCGGTCCTCCTTAATTTCCTGGAACATTTCCTTCCATTGGTTAACTTCCTCTTCTAGCTCCTCCTGACTGAACTCTCCTTCTACTTTCGTAGTGTCACCGTCAGCTATGGGGTCTGTGTCACTCCCCATGGTGTTGTGGACTAACAGGTCACCTCCCACTTTGACGTCAACCCCTTCTACTGGAGATACCCAGTTATCAACGGTCAAATTGTCACTTTTAGGGGGTACCAACCCACAACCAGTAACAAATTTTAGTTTTCTATACTCCACACTTTCGTGAAAATCCGCCCCCTTTTTAGACTCCGCCTCCTTTTGAACCACCACACCGGTAGGGGAATTTTTACAAAAAAAATCAGCAATAGTCTTAGGACTCAGTTTACAACATCTCTTACCACCTCCCCGGGCACTCTGGGACAATACTGGCGCCCCCGGAGAGTTCACAGAATGGTCCACTGCCGCCATTCTATATGGTGCCAACAGCTCCTGCCGTTCCTGCACCATGTCCTGTTGCTGTACTTTCTCAAATGCCTGCTGCTGTGCTTTTGACTAGCTTCAGTCTCATTTGCTGCTCCTTTCACAGCCATCTTTATCAGCTCCTGCATTTCTTCAGGACACTCCATTATGCCGAAGAGCGATTGCACTCGGTCATCCAACCCCTTCTCCATTCCGTCTGGAGATACTGCTTCATTCATAGTCATTGTGGTACAATGTCCACACTAGACACTTTACACCGCTCTCCCCGGAAAAAATTTTCGTGGCCCCACTGAGCCACAGCAAACCAGGTTTGAGTGCGAGGACAATTTTCGTAACTCCGCCGAGTTACAGCAAGATGCTTTTAATCCACACTCGTCGTCCTGTGCCGTTACCCCTAGCAACCGGGCTGCAGTTGCCTGTAGCAACCGGGCTGCAGTTGCCCCTAGCAAGCGGGCTGCAGTTGCCCCTAGCAACCAGGCTGCAATTGCCTACATTCTCGAACCCATGTAAGGCAGCGCTAGTCATCATGTTGGGGTACACTCGCTGCACCAGGTCAATTAAAGCACACCAGCCACGTTTTTCCAGCTTTCACCATCCAGCAGTTTATTGCACTTCATAACTGCTTATCACACAGTCCATCTTAGTGGCTCACCAGCACATTACACACATAACATTCGGGAGCCTTTCAAATGGCAGACAGGCCCTCTTGGCTCCAGTTACATCCCTCAGCAAAGTCACTTATATCAATGTCCACATCAACGCAGTGTTTTTACCTTTGCCGGGTCGTAGCTGCTTCAGTCCGCTTTGTTCTGCCACCACTGTGGGTCTAAGGCTTACCAAACGTGGTCTCCAGCCCATTGTCGTCCAAGGCTGCTGGCATCTCTCACACTCAAGGATCCAGCCTTTTGCCCTCCAGGACTCTTATCTTCCAAGCCTCTGGCCCTCCAAGGCTACTGGCATCACTTACACCTAAGGATCCAGCGTCCGCCTTTCAGGCTTCACCAGGCTTCAATAGGCCTCACACTCCAGCGGTGTCCCACACGGGAACAGGCCTCATGCCTTACACACCCTGTCTCAAAACTACCAGGGTTTATATATCTTCCAATGCACACAGGACCTGTGCTGATGTCACAGTCATGTGATCAGTCACCTGAGGGGGAGGTACATGGTCAGCCAAAACACATCCTGGACCATTACCGTAATGCCGCAAGTCGCTGCATTACAGCACATACACATGTATATATACACACTGCACATACACATGTATATATACACACTGCACATACACATGTATACACACACTGCACATACACATGTATACACACACTGCACATACACATGTATATATACACACTGCACATACACATGTATATACACATGTATATATACACACTGCACATACACATGTATATATACACACTGCACATACACATGTATATATACACTGCACATACACATGTATATATACACTGCACATACACATGTATATATACACTGCACATACACATGTATATATACACACACACTGCACATACACATGTATATACACACTGCACTTACACATGTATATATACACACTGCACTTACACATGTATATACACACACTGCACATACACATGTATATACACACACATATGTATATATACACACTGCACATACACATGTATATATACACACACTGCACATACACATGTATATACACACACTGCACATACACATGTATATACACACACTGCACATACACATGTATATACACACACTGCACATACACATGTATATATACACACACACTGCACATACACATGTATATATACACACACACCGCACATACACATGTATATACACACACTGCACATACACATGTATACACACACTGCACATGCACATGTATATATACACACTGCACATACACATGTATATACACACTGGACATACACATGTATATACACACACTGCACATACACATGTGTATATACACACTGCACATACACATGTATATACACACTGCACATACACATGTATATACACTGCACATACACATGTATATACACACACTGCTCATACACATGTATATACACTGCACATACACATGTATATACACACACTGCACATACACGTGTATATACACACACACACTGCACATACACATGTATATATACACACTGCACATACACATGTATATACACACACTGCACATACACATGTGTATATATACACACTGCACATACACATGTATATATACACACACACACTGCACATACACATGCATACACACTGCACATACACATGTATATATACACACTGCACATACACATGTATACACACACTGCACATACACATGTATATATACACACTGCACATACACATGTACATATACACACTGCACATACACATGTATATACACACTGCACATACACATGTATATACACACACTGCACATACACATGTATATACACGCACATATGCATGTATATACACACACACACTGCACATACACATGTATATACACACACACTGCACATACACATGTATATACACACTGCACATATACAGTACAGACCAAAAGTTTGGACACACGTTCTCATTTAAAGATTTTTCTATATTTTCATGACTATGAAAATTGTACATTCACATTGAAGGCATCAAAACTATGAATTAACACATGTGGAATTATATACTTAACAAAAAAGTGTGAAACAACTGAAAATATGTCTTATATTCTAGGTTCTTCAAAGTAGCCACCTTTTGCTTTGATGACTGCTTTGCACACTCTTGGCATTCTCTTGATGAGCTTCAAGAGGTAGTCAGCGGAAATGGTCTTCCAACAATCTTGAAGGAGTTCCCAGAGATGCTTAGCACTTGTTGGCCCTTTTGCCTTCACTCTGCGGTCCAGCTCACCCCAAACCATCTCGATTGGGTTCAGGTCTGGTGACTGTGGAGGCCAGGTCATCTGGCATAGCACCCCATCACTCTCCCTCTTGGTCAAATAGTCCTTACACAGCCTGGAGGTGTGTTTGGGGTCATTGTCCTGTTGAAAATTAAATGATGGTCCAACTAAACGCAAACATGATGGAATAGCATGCTGCTGCAAGATGCTGTGGTAGCCATGCTGGTTCAGTATGCCTTCAATTTTGAATAAATCCCCAACAGTGTCACCAGCAAAGCCCCCCCACACCATCACACCTCCTCCATGCTTCACGGTGGGAACCAGGCATGTAGAGTCCAACTGCAGCACGGCACCAGACCATATTTGCCTGTCCGCCATTTATAATTTTCCAGCAGACGTGGTCTTTGTCTCCAGGACACCCTGAACCCAGCACTTTTCTAACTGACGGGCATACCCCATCCGTGTCTATACCCAGTCACCTCCTACCAGATTGGTTTCCTTATCTAAGAATTGCCCCTCACTTCTACTTGACTGGTAATTCTTCTCCTTTGTTTCCCGGATGCGTCTATCCACTTGCGACATTGTGATCAAGGCCACAGTGTTGGCCGAAACATCCCACTAGTCGCCTCAAGCATCACCCTACAAATAAAGTTTCACCTAAAGCATACCATACCTCTCTAGGTGTGCAGTGATTTTTATGTTTCATTACTGACTTAACCACTGGCTCCCTTCACTAGCACCGTGCCTTTCCACTTTGTTGAGTGCTAGCCTTTATCGTTTCCACTCCCATATACATGTATATACACACACTGCACGTATACATGTATATACACACACTGCACATACCATCCTGTCTCTTCATTTTATCTAGACTCGTGCAGTTAATAGACCTTTGGTGACATGGTTGCATGACCGAGGTATCCTCAAAGATTCTTAAGCAGTCTTAACCTCGGAATAGAAAAGCTGAGGGCCCCTAAGAGAACGGAGGCCCTGGGCAATTGCCCAGTTTGTACCCCCCTAACTGTAACTAGAGCTTATCTTTGGAGTAGGGTTTATACACTGCTCAAAAAAATAAAGGGAACTCTGAAATACCACATCCTAGATCTGAATGAATGAAATACTCTCATTGAATACTTTGTTCTGTACAAAGTTGAATGTGCGGACAACAAAATCACACAAAAATCATCAATGGAAATCAAATTTATTAACCAATGGAGACCTGGATTTGGAGTCACCCCCAAAATTAAAGTGGAAAAACACACTACAGGCTGATCCAACTTTGATGTAATGTCCTTAAAACAAGTCAAAATGAGGCTCAGTATTGTGTGTGGCCTCCACGTGCCTGTATGACCTCCCTACAACGCCTGGGCATGCTCCTGATGAGGTTGCGGATGGTCTCCTGTGGGATCTCCTCCCAGACCTGGACTAAAGCATCCGCCAACTCCTGGACAGTCTGTGGTGCAACGTGACATTGGTGGATGGAGCGAGACATGATGTCCCAGATGTGCTCAATCGGATTCAAGTCTGGGGAACGGGCGGGCCAGTCCATGGCTTCAACGCCTTCATCTTGCAGGAACTGCTGACACACTCCAGCCACATGAGGTCTGGCATTGTCCTGCATTAGGAGGAACCCATGGCCAACCGCACCAGCATATGGTCTCACAAGGGGTCTGAGGATCTCATCTCGGTACCTAATGGCAGTCAGGCTACCTCTGGGGAGCACATGGAGGGCTGTGCGGCTCTCCAAAGAAATGCCACCCCACACCATTACTGACCCACTGCCAAACCGGTCATGCTGAAGGATGTTGCAGGCAGCAGATCGCTCTCCACGGCGTCTCCAGACTGACACGTCTGTCACATGTTCTCAGTGTGAACCTGCTTTCATCTGTGAAGAGCACAGGGCGCCTGTGGCGACTTTGCCAATCCTGGTGTTCTGTGGCAAATGCCAAGCGTCCTGCACGGTGTTGGGCTGTGAGCACAACCCCCATCTGTGGACGTTGGGACCTCATATCACCCTCATGGAGTCGGTTTCTAACCGTTTGTGCAGACACATGCATATTTGTGGCCGGCTGGAGGTCATTTTGCAGTGCTCTGGCAGTGCTCCTCCTGTTCCTCCTTGCACTAAGGTGGAGGTGGTGGTCCTGCTGCTGGGTTGTTGCCCTCCTACGGCCCCCTCCACGTCTCCTGATGTACTGGCCTGTCTCCTGGTAGCACCTCCAGTCTCTGGACACTACGCTGACAGACACAGCAAACCTTCTTGCCACAGCTCGCATTGATGTGCCATCCTGGATGAGCTGCACTACCTGAGCAACTTCTGTGGGTTGTAGAGTCCGTCTCATGCTACCACGAGTGTGAAAACACAACCAACATTCAAAAGTGACCAAAACATCAGCCAGAAAGCATTGGTACTGAGATGTGGTCTGTGGTCCCCACCTGCAGAATCACTCCTTTATTGAGGGTGTCTTGATAATTGGCAATAATTTCCATCTATTGTCTATTCCATTTGCACAAAAGCATGTGAAATTGATTGTCAATCAGTGTTGCTTCCTAAGTGGACAGTTTGATTTCACAGAAGTTTGATTTACTTGGAGTTATATTCTGTTGTTTAAGTGTTCCCTTTATTTTTTTGAGCAGTGTATTTCAAGCATACTCCAAAAATCATGATAGGGCTTATTTTCAGGGTAGATCTTAACACAGTAGTTAGGCAGAAGAGTCTTGGAAGAAACTATTAGCTTGTCACACTTTGTGGATTTGCTTCCACTTGGGACTGATCTGCTTGCAATGAGCGCCTATTCTGATTAGCAGACAAATCGAATACTGTCCAGCCCTCCAGTGGTGGCAATTGTAAAGACAGACAAACTTTTAAAGGAGTTGTCCACTACTTGGAAACTACTATGGTGGGGGCTGAATTTTACCCTATGGGGGGGGGGGCTGCATTTTACTGTCCAATACTTGGACAACTGCATCTTAAATGTAACCGAGCCTCGTGTAAAATAAGAATAGCATATACTCGCATGCCGGAGCAGCGGTGTTGGTGCTGTGTCTGTGGGTGCTTGCCTGACAATGGCTGCAGCCCTCACGTAATATAACAATCAGCGTCCGCAGATGAGCTGCAGCGCTCACATTTCCCTCATCCAAAAGAGTGAGCGCTGCAGCCCATCAGTGGCCGCTGATTGACTGCAGTGCTCACATGACATAATGTAACGCAAGGCCTGCGGTCTGGGAGGTGATTGTAAGCTGTTCTTATTTAGATGCATACATACTATGTGCATATATATATATATATATATAATATGATGTGCGTGTGTGTTAGTTCTTCCTGACCGGCAGCTGTAATGTTTTATTTCAGATCAGCATTTTTATGACCCACTTGTCTAATTACGGCAATGACCGCCTGGGACTGTACACGTTCAAGCACTTGGTACAGTTTCTAAACACCTGGACAAACCTCAAACTGCAGACTCTGCCTCCGGTACAGCTGGCCCATAAGTATTTCCAGATATTTCCGGAAGAGAAGGACCCCTTGTGGCAGGTAAGGGAAACACAACTCATGGAATAAAGGTAGAAAAGAAAAAATGTTCCAGCTAACAGAACCGACTGGGTCTCTTTCACTAAATGGGGCCGGAGGGTTGATAATGTCAATGTTTCCACTCCTCCTTTGACCCACTTTTGCACATGAATGTATTAGGGGCTCCATTGCTTAAAGGTAAGGAGTAAACCTGCAGTGTTCAGCATGGACTATACTTCAGAGCAGCATTCACAGTTATGTTAGTAGTCATTGGAGACAGTCAGCATGGTTGTTTTCAGACGGACCATTAGTAAAGCCAGCCATACACATTCGTCAGCTGTCAGCCAAACGTTTACTCAACTCTCAGCTTTTCTACCCTCCGTCAAATACTAATTTTTACTGGGTGTGCATGTGTCCTCAATGTCAAAGCCCCTACTAGACCAGCTTGCGACTAAAAGATCAGCTTACCCTCTTGAGACTAAAGGATCAGCTTACCTTCTTGAGACTAAAGGATCAGCTTACCCTCTTGAGACTAAAGGATCAGCTTACCCTCTTGAGACTAAAGTATCAGCTTACCCTCTTGAGACTAAAGGATCAGCTTACCCTCTTGAGACTAAAGGATGAGCTTACCCTCTTGAGACTAAAAGATCAGCTTACCCTCTTGAGACTAAAGGATCAGCTTACCCTCTTGAGACTAAAGGATCAGCTTACCCTCCTGAGACTAAAGGATCAGCTTACTCTCTTGAGACTAAAGGATCAGCTTACCCTCTTGAGACTAAAGGATCAGCTTACCCTCCTGTGTGTAGCATCGGCGTCTCTGCCCCCTGCCAGGCAGAGACGCCGTCCCTCACACCGCCGCGCTCCCCGTCCGGGGTCCTCCAGCGCTCCTCTTCCTGCTTCTGCCGGCGCGCGCAGCTTCCCGGGCTCTGTGCTTAGGGCGCGCACGCGTGCTCCCTCCCTCTTAAAGGGGCCGCGCGCGCCGCCCTAAGGTGTCCCCGGCCAATTGCCGGAGGTCCTCCTATATATAAAGCACCTCCTCCAATATGGAGGTGCCCGAGCAATAGTTGATGCACAGTGTACTTACCTCTGCTTCAGCCCTCAGGTCCCGCTGCTAGCCTGACTACTAGTCCTGCCCGCCAGCCTGACTATCAGTCCAGTCCGCCAGCCTGACTACTCTCCAGCCCGACAGTCTGTCTTCCGTTCAGTCCGCCAGTCTGTCTATGGGCTTTGCCCGCCTGCCTATCTGGAGGCTCCTGTCCGTCACTTGCCGTGACCACCTGACAGCCTACCTAGAGGCTCCCGCCTGTCACTTGCCGTGACCACCTGACAGCCTACCTAGAGGCTCCCGCCTGTCACTTGCCGTGACCACCTGTCTGCCTACCTGGAGGCTCCTGTCCGTCACTTGCCGTGACCACCTGACAGCCTACCTAGAGGCTCCCGCCTGTCATTTGCCGTGACCACCTGTCAGCCTACCTGGAGGCTCCTTCCCGTCACTTGCCGTGACCATCTGACAGCCTACCTAGATGCTCCCGCCTGTCACTTGCCGCAACCACCTGTCTGCCTACCTGGAGGCTCCTGTCCGTCACTTGCCGTGACCACCTGACAGCCTACCTAGAGGCTCCCGCCTGTCACTTGCCGTGACCACCTGTCAGCCTACCTGGAGGCTCATCCCGTCACTTGCCGTGACCACCTGACAGCCTACCTAGAGGCTCCCGCCTGTCGGCTGCTGTCTCTGCCAGTTCATCTACCCGGATCTCTCGTCAGCCTGCCTGCTGTGCCCATCTGCAGTATCGGTCAGTCTCAGCAATCTGACCCGTGGGAGTCACCTGCTCTCTTACAGGGTCGTCCCCAGAGTAGCACCTGGTCCCTCTGCTCGGTCCCTCCCTGGTCACAGAGTCGTTAGCCGCCGTATGACCTAGGTCGGTCCGAGTTGATACTTAGTTACGCCCCTCTGGGTCCCTCCTTGCACCGCAGCACAGAGGTTCCACCACCCGGATCTGTAACACTGAGACTAAAGGATCAGCTTACTCTCTTGAGACTAAAGAATCAGCTTACCCTCTTGAGACTATAGGATCAGCTTACCCTCTTGAGACTAAAGAATATGGTGTGTTGAAATTTAACATGATAACCGTCAGAAGAGTCAGGACAGACCCATACACCATAAGGAATTGTTCAAGCCCACAATGTGAACATCTACCTATACCGTGCCTGTTGTAAAGATTACACCTTAGGTGTTCGGATGTAGCTGACGGCTATGTAGGATGCATGGCCACCTTGATACGTGAAGCCACTGGAGACACTTTAGCCCCACACGTTCCAGTGGAGGTTACTGGTCTATTATATTTCCTTTCAATTCTTTATCACGCCACTTGCTAAAAACAGACTAGAGCTTGAATGGCGTCCAGAGCTGTCAAGTGGCGCAGCTCCTCTGGGAAGGTGAGAGGTGATTTACTACACAGAGCTATCATCTCTTCCCAGAACTGCGCTCAGCACACAGCAATGCAGAGCAGGAAGGGAATGATTACTTGTCGTCTTTACTGAACAGACAGCAGTATGAAAGGGAAACTCGAAAATAACAATTCCTGAATATTGTTTACAATTGCACAGTTTTCTCTACTTTCTAGGCGCACTGTTTTATGAAGATCTGTGCAGCTAGAAAGAAAAAGAAAATTGTCACCCCATCCTTTCCTCGGATCCCTGGAGAATTCCCTTTGACATGGAAAGAACATTTTTTACATATATTAATGTAGTTACCTTTAGATAAAAAAATTGCCCTACCTTTCATCCTGCAATCTTCATTCTTTCATTCACTTTCATATATCCAGTTTGCTGACTGATGCAAGTTTTAGATTTTTATCTTGTGAGAGTGTCTCTCCCAGTAATATAGGCTGGATGTGTCCAATGTGCTATTGCTGACATCACTTCCTTTTAGGTATCAGCACAGCTTCTATCCTGCTCTCTCTAAGACTAAAGTCAGACGAGTGAATGAAAAAATGCCTGTATTTCAACCAGTAAAAAAGCAGATGATTTTTCATCTGTAGGATATTTGGTGTGTACCGTTTTTTATGTCCATATGTCATCCTTATGTTAATTTATTCTACATTAAAAAATAAAGTGCGTACAAGTAATCTTTGCAATAGGACTGTCAAAAATGGACATTGTCCGTAAGGCATTCTTTGTTTGGTGCACTTATTGAGATAAGTTTTCTCCAATAAACTGGCCCATTACATCTCCCTTGGCCCCTTACAGACTAGCCCCTGGCCCCTTACAGACTAGCCCATGCTGCATTTTTTTTTTCTCCACACCGATCATTGATTAATATGGAAAAACGTTTGTGTGAACTACCACATTGGTCCGTTTGCTGGCCATTTAGCCTGTGGACTGACGATACTTATGTGTTAACTGAATGAGTTTCTAGTAAACCTCTTATTGAGTAAGGTGACCAAAAACCGCAAATACATAAAAGTTTTACTGCAAAACACTATTTTTGCATGCAGATTTTTTGCTGGAATTTCTCCTTAAAGGGGTTATTTGGAATTTTTTTTTCCTAAGGGTCTAAGAACTTACCAGCGGCAGGTACCCTATTCTGCCCCACCAACGATCTATCCTGGCTCAGAGCAGTCATGCTCCTGCCGGTGATTCTTCTGTTTCCGTTGACAAAGCAGCTCCTTCTCTTCCACTCTGCTCTGTCGACAGGTTGTCACTGCTGATGTCATACTGATTCATAGCCGGCTCCCCGCAGTATGTCAGCAGGGAGCCGGCTGTCATTCGACATGATGTTGGTAGTGACAGAGCAGGACAGAAGAGAAGGAGCTGTTCTGTCAACATGACGTCCACGGAAGCTGGAGAATCACTGGCAGGAGAGGGGACCGTTCGGGGTCCGGAGAGTTCGTCGCAGGGCAGAACAGGCAGGTAGTGTAATTTTACTGTGGTGTTAATTATTGAAATATGGATGGTGATACATGATCTGTACAGGTGAAGTATATCCTGTACGTGTACAAGCCATGTGCCCCCCCCCCAAAAATGCAGAAATTCTATCGCTACTTGTATGGGACCCATTTCTATTAATGTCTATCTTTTTAGTTATGCATCAAAATGGGGTATCGGTATCTCAGAAATTTAAGAAAACTGTCAAAACTGTAATTTGGGACCATCTTCTGCGTCACCCAGCTTTTCCAGAATGGGATATAATGGACGAGAAGGACCAAGTGGAATTTTTTTGTAATCTTTCCTTCCTATTGCAGGATCCGTGTGAGGACAAGAGGCATAAAGACATTTGGTCCAAGGAGAAAACCTGTGACCGCTTTCCCAAGCTGCTCATAATCGGACCTCAGAAAACAGGTATCTGTCTCTTTAAGAGCTGCCAGATGCCTGCCTGGAATAATGGTGTGCACCGGCGGCGTGGCGATCTGCGAGCATGTAACACCTCTGAGCATAGGATGTTATATTTGTCCCATGGGAGGTGGGATTATTAGCGAGTACGGAGGGGCAGGAAGGATTACAACATGATGAAGAGTATGAAAAGAGGGGGAAAGTGAGATTAATACAGGATGTGGCGCGTTCACAGTGGGAGCCAGGATTAGTGCAGGATGTCAGGAGGTGGGTGGAATTAGTGTGGGAAAAAAAAAAGTTGTCGGAGCGATGGACGGCACAGCACTGAATATGAAGCTGGTACCCCGGTATATGAGCTGGCACAGCTGCTGGGTAATGTGTATAGTGGCAGCTGCAGCAGATGCTTGTTAAGAGTGAGACTGGAGTGTGGACACTATGTCAGCCTGGCGGAGGGGACGGGATTTAATGTCTGGAGAATATAGACATTTATGTGTCTACACATGTGGTCGAGTTATACATTTATTAAGGATCTGAGGTTTCCATGGTCTAAGAACGCTCGTTTCGTCACAACCTTGTAGTGTAAACAGGCGATCGATCACCCGGCGAACTAGCAAAACGATCATTCCTTGTGTGTAATAATCTTTTAAGTTTTCTTTAAAAAAAAATCATCATTTTTTTTTACACGTCATCCCGTGTACACAGGTGATGTGCTGCCGAGAACAATGGCGGCCTACAAGCACTGAATGATCTATTACTGATTGTTTTGTGCTCATGGAAGTGCGGTTGGTCTGTCTACACAGACTATTAAAGGGAATCTGTCAGCAGGTTTTTGCCATTTAATCTGAGAGCGGCATGATGTAGGGACAGAGAGCCTGATTCCAGGGATGTATCACTTACTGGGCAGCTTTCTGTAGTTTTAACACATTCAGTGTTTTATCAGCAGGAGATTATCACTGCAGGACTAGGTGTCTGGTGCCTGGAAGTCCAGCTAGTCTTTGTAACCCCGCCTCCACCACTGATTGGCAGCTTGCCGACAGTGTACACAAGAGGCTGCCTATCAGGGGTGTGGGCGGGGTTATACACAGCTCAACTGCTACATTTACAGCAGAGAAAACAGGGATTTTATCAAAACTGTCCAGTAAGTGACACATCCCCAGAATCAGGCTCTCTGTCCCTATATCATGCTACTCTCAGAATACATAGCAATAACTTACTGGGAGATTCTCTTTAAAGAACCTCTGATCAGTAAACATGTAGCCAATCGGTGGTCTTTTAACGGCCACCATTAGTCCTATGGTCCACAGTAAATGTACAAATGGTTACATACTGATCTCAGCTTAGCTTTTGGGGGATTGTCATTCA
The DNA here is from genome assembly GCF_046119375.1 of Phyllobates terribilis. NCBI lineage: Eukaryota > Metazoa > Chordata > Amphibia > Anura > Dendrobatidae > Phyllobates > Phyllobates terribilis. The sequence goes on along the minus strand of NW_027362770.1, from coordinate 132,509,712 downwards.
GCACAATCTTGAATTATTCCAGCAGAATTTTGAATACAGCTCTGGATGTAAATACAGCAGATGACAGGAGACAAAGATCAGTACAATGTGATGGTTCTAGAATGCAGCAAAGTTTAATATGAACTTGTTTCCCATCGTGTCCCTCAGGAACCACTGCATTGTACCTCTTCCTGGGAATGCACCCGGATCTGAGCAGTAATTACCCCAGCTCGGAGACCTTTGAGGAAATCCAATTCTTCAATGGTCAGAATTACCACAAAGGGATTGACTGGTATGTTACATCTCATAGAACTTGTATATTACTCTGTCATTCAAGAACACTGCAGTCTTCTTCTTTCAGGTTATAATGGCTAATAACAGATAACAATAGAAGATTACCCATCGGATCGACAAATAGAGGAGACAGACTTGGGATGATTGAGTAGGTTCTTGGATGTATTGATCCTAGGGTTTACATATTTTAATAAGGGCTCTTAAAATGGGTGACTAAGACCCAAAAACACTTTTAAATACGACCTATCACTTGCCACAAATCTGTAATTTTGGACCCGATGTAAATGCCGCTGTTCTTTGGAATCCGGCGTTGTCTTTCTTTTGTTCCTGCTCCTCTCTGTTCCTGAGATATGGCCGTCTCTTCCTGGTATGTAAATCAAGTGTTTTCAGCCAACTGGGCATGATTCAGTAGAATAATTCCAAGGATAACACCCACTTGGCTAAATAGACTAGATATACATAGAGGAAAGAGGGGTCCATATCTCAGGAACGGAGCGGAGCAGGAACAAATCAAAAACATCGCTGGATTCAGGAGAACAGCGGGTTAAAAACAAAATAACATTTAAGGCAAATTACAGGACTTGTGTATCTAAACTATCAGTGTACCTTCACCTACAAAACAATAAGGGGTTGTGAACATGTAATTGCTATGTATCTATCCCTCAGTGTTCCAGACTGATAACACAACTGCTTGTCATCGATGCTACCATCAGTACCTAGATTGTTCACGTTGGGGGTTGGTTCCTGGATATATTCGCCCCCATTCAGAATGCATCCAGTGCGTCAGATCCTAAAGGATTTCCCAGCTTCAAAAAAGTTACCAGATGATGTGACCATAGCCTAGAAATGACTCTCTAATTCTTATCTTGCCCATCGCTGTGCAGAACATTTGTTTTGATGCCGCCGGATCTTTTTCTCTGCCCTCTCCCTCACTGATATTGCCAACATTTATAATTGTGCACATGTCCCTCTATTACATGGCGTAGGATATTGTTGTAATTACTGTTTTTACTCATGACACTGCTCTGCTGCCTATGGACTCTGCCCAATCAGATATAAAAAAAATTGCCCTCTTCAGAAACAAGGAGAGAGCCTGGGAGACTGTTTGTGAGTTTGGCTTCCGGACACCTCTTTAAGGATCCTCTTTAATACTGAGACCCGGATAAGTATTTTCCCTATAGACAGACATGGCTTTTTGTCTCACTCTCTAGGTACATGGAGTATTTCCCTATTCCATCGAACACCACATCAGACTTCTACTTTGAGAAGAGCGCCAACTATTTTGACTCAGAGGTTGTTCCCCGTCGGGTAGCGGCTCTTCTGCCTAAGGCAAAACTCATTACAATCCTCATTAATCCTGCGGACCGCGCTTACTCCTGGTACCAGGTAATTGACTCATTTACATGCCAGATTCATTACTTAAAGGGCCATAAAAACCTCAGTACACCTTAGATGACTATCATTTCGGCCGGCAGATATCATGTCCGACTCATACACAGGAGTGTGTTCTCCATGTGAGCCGCTGGCAGACGTCTCTGGCGGTGGCTTATCTTAGAGAATTCAAAGGTCAGCAGTGCTAAATCAGACATGCTGGATCCCTATCTCTCCAAACATCATCTGTCGGGGACACCCATACATGTAATGTGATGCTGAGTCACTTCTAACGGACAAGCCGTGAGTCTGGGATGTCAAGGCGTCCGAGGTCAAAACCAAGAGGTTACATCATAAACAGAGGGAAGAGACAAAGGTGTAGTCAGATCATAGTCCGGGGTCAGAATTCCAAGGTCAGAGTGCGTCAAGGCAAAAGGGGTAATACAATTGGGTAGTCAAAGGCAAATCCAAGGTTCGGCAACAAAGATCAGAATATAAAAGTTCAGAGCACAGAGCAACACACCACTGAGCTGAAAGCTATGACTGGCAATAGTCCAAACATGGCCATCCAGCTAAATGGCCAAGCAATCACCCTGAAAGAGCGACACCTGGAGAATTTTCAGGAGGCCCGGCCTAATTGGGCTGCAAGGAAATCCCATACACAAAACCGACAGCCCAGCAAGTCCCTGCAATCCATAGGACAGCTGAGCTGTCACTCACAATGCTGACAGCCCGGAACACCCCTGCAACCCATAGGATGGCTGAGCTGTCACTCACAATGCTGACAGCTCGACACACCCCTGCAATCCATAGGGTGGCTAAGCTATCACTCACTGCATCCCTAGGACACAGTGAGCGGCTGGATCGTGACACATAAGACTCTCAGATGAACCCGTTGATATCGGTGAGTTTGGCCAACATTAGCCAAATGCGTTTGGGGGCTCTTAAGTCTTACAGAATGTAACAGACTACCATAACATGTCTGGTGTCTGCTGATAATTGGCCTGGTATGAAGATACGGGGTCTTCCTTGGGCGTAATACCACTCAGACAACACAGGGTGAGGGTAAAACAGTGTGGCAATATTTTATTGAACCACCAAACAGACAATAAACACATAGAACAGTCCCAGCAAATACCCAAGATGGTACAACATTACACAGTCTCATCCTTCCGCTGGCCCGCCGAGAATAGATCAGGTGCAACTTTGGGACTTCCAGGGCTAACTACCTGAACTAGTGGCCTCCTGCTTTTGGTGGGCCACCACAGAGGTGAGGTAGCGGCAAGCTTAGGAAGCTGACAGTCCATCGAGGTAGAAGGTCAGGAGACCCGAGGGTCCCACCCTGGCTTCTCCAAGAGTGTCCATTGGGCCAGATGACCGGCTATTCCCAATTTGGCTTCTCCAAATGTCTCCATGGGTTCCAGACGACCAGAGGGTCCCACCTGGCAACCCCAAACAACATATCCATGGAGCCAGGTGACTTCATCGTCCCAACCTGGTCTCCCCAAATGCATCTCTGATGGTCAATGGAGCAGATCCATACTTCCAGTTAGGGCCATGTACCCTTAGACCAGAATCATGTAGAATCCAAATCTGCGTTTCCCTGGCTAAAGCCATACTACCAAGGTGATGTCCTGAATATTCTGCCTGATATTTGATTCTCCTTTCAATTCTCACTGCTACAGAGGCATATGTCCCTTAAATACTTACAGTTGTCCTTTCAAGTACACTTCCACAGGTCAATCATTAGGGATGATATTATTTCACAGGGCTCAGGTCTCATTGTTTGTGCATTTAATCAATTTACATAGTTGGTATAGCAGGAGGCTCTTTAAATCAACAACTAGCTGGCTTTAGTACAATGTGTAATTAGCATATTAACAAACATCATTGTTTCAAAACCAAGAGAAGTCAACATTCAGGTTTATACACATAATAGTATGTCCTTCTTGACCAGCCAAAGAAAAACACATATATTCACAAGTCAACACAGACACAATAGTGTATTTCTCTTGGCTTAACAAATCTAAATGTCTGGCTGATTAAGATTATAAGCTGTTTCGTCACACCTGGTTTAATTATGTTTTATTATTTTGCCCTTAGCATCAAAGGGCCCATGATGATCCTGTAGCCCTGAAATACACTTTCCAAGAAGTTATAACTGCAGGAGCGGAGGCCGCACCGAAGTTACGAGCGCTGCAGAGCAGGAGCCTTGTTCCTGGATGGTATTCCACTCATATCGAACGATGGCTAAACCACTTTCACGCTAACCAGGTTAGTGAGATACCACAGAGCACACTGACCTCCTCTCTATTGTTGAGTCTTGGCAAGAAAAATCTGCATTCTGCATTATTACTGCAAATTTGCTGCTAATTTTCCCTTTTGTATCTGTGGCTAAAGATTATGGAAAATTTTGGAGAAGATTATGATGCAAACGTCAAATGTTCCAATGGGTTCTTCATTCTTTCTATAGAAGCTGATAGTGCCATTTTTGCTTGTCGAGCTGCTATATGTTGGCACACCTTCCTTTCCCTCTATAGGAAAGTATACTCTGCTCTGCTTTCCCATACAGTACAAAAATAACTATATTATACAGTAAATGTCAAAGAAAATCTGACAGCAGGTTTTTGCTATGTGACCTTAGAGCAGCATGATGTAGGGGCAGAGACCCTGAGTCTAATGATGTGTCACTAACTGAGCTGCTTGGTGCAGTTTTGATAGAATCTCTGTTTTGTCTGTTGTAGATCTAGCTACTCTCTGAATGGTGAACTGTGTATAACTCCGCCCACACCACTGATTGGCAACTTCCTGTGTTGACTGCGCATTGTTAGCAAGCTGCCAATCAGTGGTGGAGACGTAGTTACACAGAGTATCTGGACTGGTCTGCACGTGAGACCTAGTCCGGCTGTGATAATCTCCTGCTGATAAAACACTGATTGTATTGAAACCAGAGCACACAGCCTAGTAAGTGGAATCGGGCTCTCATGCCCTATATTATGCTGCTCTCAGATTAAATAGCAAAAACCTATTAACAGATCCCCTTTAAAGGGGTTGTTTGACTAAGGTAAGTTATCACCTATCGATCGATTGGGTAATAACTTTTTGATCAGTGGGTGTTTGACTGCAAGGACCCACACCAAACGGCAGAACGGGGAATTTTTCTCCCAATTAGCATGAAGCGCCAATACTCATGCTTGACCACCGCTCCATTCATTCTCTATAGGGCTGTTGAGTGCTGCGCTCTGCTTTTTCCGGCAGCCCCATAGAGAATGAATGAAGTGGCAGTCGGGTGTCTGATCCGCTGTGCCATCTTGTAACGGGTATAAAAATTTCTCAATATGGGACTGGTGCCAGACCCAGCAGTGGGACACCCATTGATCGGAAAACTATCACCTCTCCACAGGAGAACTCCTTTAACATTGGGCCTGATGGACGACGCATGCAATGTACCGCGTATAGTGGCATATGCCAGGCCTTTATGTCTGGAGATTTCTCCGGCATGTCAGATTTAAATGGAAAGTGCATTCACCATATTTGGAAATCTTCTGTGAGGTCTGCAATCCTCTGTGTGGTCTGCAATCCTCTGCGTGGTCTGCAATCCTCTGCGTGGTCTGCAATCCTCTGCGTGGTCTGCAACCCTCTGCGTGGTCTGCAACCCTCTGCGTGGTCTGAAATCCTCTGCGTGGTATGCAATCCTCTGTGTGGTCTGCAATCTTCTGTGTGGTCTGCAATCCTCTGTGTGGTCTGCAATCTTCTGCGTGGTCTGCAATCCTCTGCGTGGTCTGCAATCCTCTGCGTGGTCTGCAACCCTCTGCGTGGTCTGCCACCCTCTGAGTGGTCTGCCACCCTCTGCGTGGTCTGCAACCCTCTGCGTGGTCTGAAATCCTCTGTGTGGTCTGCAACCCTCTGCGTGGTCTGCCACCCTCTGCGTGGTCTGCAACCCTCTGCGTGGTCTGCAACCCTCTGCGTGGTATGCAATCTTCTGTGTGGTCTGCAATCTTCTGTGTGGTCTGCAATCCTCTGTGTGGTCTGCAGTCCTCTGTGTGGTCTGCAGTCTTCTCTGTGGCCTGCAATCCTGTGTGTGGTCTGAAAACCTCTGTGTGATCTGCAATCCTCTGTGTGGTCTGCAACTTTCTGTGTGGTCTGCAACCCTCTGTGTGGTCTGCAACCCTTTGTGTGGTCTGCTACCCTCTGTGTGGTCTGCAATCTGCTCAGAGCCCTCAATATGTGGGTGGAAAACCCCAGTCATATATATATACAGTGCCTACAAGTAGTATTCAACCCCCTGCAGATTTAGCTGGTTTGATAAGATGCAAATAAGTTAGAGCCTTCAAACTGCAAACGAGAGTAGGTTTTATGAACAGAAGCATAAATCTTACAAACCAAAAAGTTATGTTGCTCAGTTGAATTTTATTAAATTTTAAACATAAAAGTGTGGGTCAATTATTATACAACCCCTATGTTTAATATTTTGTGGAATAACCCTTGTTTGCAATTACAGCTAATAATCGTCTTTTATAAGACCTGATCAGGTCTGTGGAGTTATCTTGGCCCACTCCTCCATGCAGATCTTCTCCAAGTTATCTAGGTTCTTTGGGTGTCTCATGTGGACTTTATTCTTGAGCTCCTTCCACAAGTTTTCAATTGGGTTAAGGTCAGGAGACTGACTAGGCCACTCCAACACCTTGACTTTTTCCCTCTTGAACCAGGCCTTGGTTTTCTTGGCTGTGTGCTTTGGGTCGTTGTCTTGTTGGAAGATGAAATTAAGCCCCATCTTAAGATCCTTGATGGAGGAGCGGAGGTTCTTGGCCAAAATCTCCAGGTAGGCCGTGCTATCCATCTTCCCATGGATGCGGACCAGATGGCCAGGCCCCTTGGCTGATAAACAGCCCCACAGCATGATGCTGCCACCACCATGCTTGACTGTAAGGATGGTATTCTTGGGGTCGTATGCAGTGCCATCCAGTCTCCAAACGTCACGTGTGTGGTTGGCACCAAAGATCTCGATCTTGGTCTCATCAGACCATAGAACCTTGAACCAGTCTGTCTCAGAGTCCTCCAAGTGATCATGAGCAAACTGTAGACGAGCCTTGACATGACGCTTTGAAAGTAAAGGTACCATACAGGCTCGTCTGGAACGGAGACCATTGCGGTGGAGTACGTTACTTATGGTATTGACTGAAACCAATGTCCCCACTGCCATGAGATCTTCCCGGAGCTCCTTCCTTGTTGTCATTGGGTTAGCCTTGACTCTTCGGACAAGCCTGGCCTCGGCACGGGAGGACACTTTCAAAGGCTGTCCAGGCCATGGAAGGCTAACAGTAGTTCCATAAGCCTTCCACTTACGGATGATGCTCCCAACAGTGGAAACAGGTAGGCCCAACTCCTTGGAAAGGGTTTTGTACCCCTTGCCAGCCTTGTGACCCTCCACGATCTTGTCTCTGATGGCCTTGGAATGCTCCTTTGTCTTTCCCATGTTGACCATGTCTGAGTGCTGTTCACAAGTTTGGGGAGGGTCTTAAATAGTCAGAAAAGGCTGGCAAAAGAGATCTTTAATCCACACATGTGAAGCTCATTATTCTTGGTGCCTGAACTACTTCTTAATACTTTAGGGGGACCAAACAGAATTCTTGTGGTTTGAGGGGTTGAATAATAAATGACACTCTGAATTAACTTTTAACGTTTAAAAAAAAAAAAAAAAAAAAAAATTTGCTGCAGTGCATTTCCCACTTCCAGGCTGATCTACAGTACAAATATCACAATGCCAAGTTAATTCCGCATGTGTCAACCAACTAAATCTGCAGGGGGTTGAATACTACTTGTAGGCACTGTATATATATATATATATATATATATATATATATATATCATTGTGAAGGGGCAAAAGTGCTGAACTGTCATCTAGGCACTGTTCCCTTTGGCTTTTGATTGACTTTATGTGAACCTATAAATGGCTGACGTCGCCTTTCTGAGAATTGGCCAAGCAAAACATTAGCGTTTAACTGAACCCTACTGCCCCTTTATGATAGCAATCAGTTGGGGATCTCCCTTCCCACCAATGAAAACTTTAAACTTTAAAAAGTTATTCTCATATTAAATTGGTAAAATTGAAAAGTGCTTTACAACACTAGTAACTTTGCAATTTTCTTAAAAATCATCGCTGTTCTCAAAAACAGAGGGATTTATAATTTTATTGTTTAACTTACTGGCCACCTCTGAAATCTGTCAGCGGTGTCTGATCTCCTAGACATAGGAGTGCTTACAAGCTCTTTCCAATAGAGTTTGTAAGTGGCCCTCTGAAGCTGCCCCGAATCACTGACCCCTCTCTTTTCCTTGACGTTGCCGGAAAGGGAAAATGCCTCTGCTTGCAGCACCCGAGACTGCACATTTTAGGCTCCTAAAAATAAGTGTTTGAGTATCCTTTCGTGGCTGTAACCTGGAAAGACAAATATAGGAAAGTGACCAATAATTTTGGGGCTTTTTCTCCCCCCTAGATATTGGTTTTAGATGGTAAACTGCTGCGCGCTGAGCCTGCCAATGTAATGGACTCTGTTCAGAAATTTCTTGGACTGGCAAATGCCATAGACTACCACAAAACTCTGGCGTAAGTACACAACTTGTATATTGCACTCTTATTTTTATATTAAAGTGTGACTTTTAATTTTTATATATTTATTTTATTTTTTAATTTTTTCTAATAATTCTTCATAGTGATCAGAGCTCTGCTCTTGTAATAGAGAGCCCGAATCCTCTGCTCCCCGCATACAGCCAGGAGTTTAGTGTTAAAGTTGTGTTCTGGGACTTTCATATTAATGACCTTGGGATAGGTCGATAGGTCATCGATATCAGATGAATGGAGGTCCAAGTCCTGCCGATTTAAAGTGGCCACAGATCGTATAGTGCAAGGAGCCAGAACCCCATTAATCTGATATTGACAACCTGTCCTTAGAGCGGGCCATTAAAATTAAGTAGTCATTGATATTTCATTAAATATTGCAGAAATCAATAGTACAAGTGAATATAAGAAACTTTCTACTGTATCTTATCAGAAAAATGTGCTTCTTTAGCCACTTATGAGCCACTTCCTCAAGCCCTGCCCCCGGAACTTACCCTTCTCTCCAAGGAAAAAAAAAAGCTTAAAGAGGTTGTCCACTACTTTAGCACTGAGGTCATAAATGTCTGATCAGCCAGGGTCCGACACCCGGCACCCCCGCTAATCACCTGTTAGAAGAACTCACTTGCCAAGCTGCTCCGTCTACTTGTAGTAGTTGCCACAGGGTGCTATACATGCGCCTCCTACTGATTTGAATAGGAGGTGCAGTACCCTGCGGCAGCCACTACAAGTAGATGGAGCAAGTGAGTTCTTCTGGCCGGCAACCGCCGCCATGCCCTATGAAGCCTAGCCATGTGCTGTTTTCTGGGCATACATAAAAGATGAGGGGACCCTACATATGACGCTCAAAATAAACCGTGCTGCTATCCTTGCCAATCCCATAGACAGTGAATGGATCAGTGGTCACACAGGCGTACTGACTTTCCATTCACAAAAGAAGCTTGGAAACCTCCATTCTCATGTTTGGAGGGGAATTATGGCGGTCTGACCCTAGTGATCACACAAAACCAGGAGTGGCTGATAAATGCAGAATTGGTGACTTGTTTCTATTATACCTTTTCTCTGATTGTTCCTCACCTGGTTTTGGCTCCCACTCCTGAGAAAAAATACTGACGGAATACTGACTGAATACTGATAGTGGGGCCATGACCTTAAAGGGAATCTGTCAGAAGATTTTTGCTATTTAATCTGAGATTGACATAATATAGGGAAAGAGAGCCTGATTCCTGAGATGTGTCACTTATTGGTCTATGTGTTATAATTTCAATACACTAAGTGTTTTATCAGCAGAAGATTATCACTGCCTGACTAGGTCTCACATGCAGGCCAGCCCAGATAATCTGTGTAACCCCGCCCCCACCACTGATTGGCACCTTGCAGACAGTGTACACAGGAAGCTTCCAATCAGGGGTGTGGGCGAGGCTATACACAGCTCAGCATTCTGCATCTACAGCACAGAAAACAGCAAGCAGCCCAGTAAGTGACACATCACTCGAATCAGGGTCTCTACCTCTACATTATGCTGCCCTCAGATTACTTGGCAAAAACCTGCTGACAGATTCCCTTTAATTCCTTGTGTGATTGTAAATCCACAGTGTTCATCACTTGGTTCCATCTGCCGGGATCCTCCCCTATCCTGAGTATAAAAATCAGTGGGAAGACACCCTCTATCATAGTGTTATGGCATAAACTAGTGACATACTGTAAAATTATATATATATATAAAAATGCCCCTTTAATTGAAAAAATATTACAAATGGGCTAAAAACTAATGAAAATTACCCAGTCACTAAGAGGTTAAGCCATTCGGTTTATTAAATGCATTACTTTTTTTTGCACTCAGCCTCATTAAAGCAGATCTGTACTTAACATAGAAAGGCGTTTGGCACTTGAATAGCTGAGAATTTTCCGCTCTTGACATCTCCAAATGGCAACTCGAGTATTTTCTATTTTTTCACTTAAAACTCTTAATTGACTTCAAAAAAAAGTTTTCCCCTCTTTTTAACACTTTATAGTTGGCAGCGCAGACATGTAATTAGTGCAATTATCTCAAATGCCTAACACCAGGAAAGATTGGGTCCTTTATTTCTTTCTTATTTTTCTTTTCCAGGTTTGATGCCAAGAAGGGATTTTGGTGCCAACTTCTGGATGGCGGGAAAACCAAATGTTTGGGAAAGAGTAAGGGGAGAAAATACCCAGATATGGACTCGGACGTAAGTTTTGAGAAGTTCAGTGTTACAATTTTAGAGTTTTAGACCCAGTTTTTGGATGAACAGAAGATGAAAGGATCGGTTCTTGTCTTGGGCTGTACAATTAAAGTATTAAAGGGGTTGTCCAATACTACTTTTTTTTTTTACTATGGGTCTAACAGAAACAACTACCTGCCTTTTCTGCACTGGCTCAGAAGTTATGAATTTTTGTAATTCATGCTCCTTTAGAAGCTCCTTTCAACTGCTGCTCAGGAAGATCCCTACACTATATTGAAACAGCCAGTGTATGGGAAGCCTCTCTGCTTCCAACCAAGTACTCAGACAAGGGGAATTCCCCTATACAGACTGTTTGAATGTTGTGTATGGATCTTTACTGAGAAGCAGTTGGAAGCAGCTTCTAAAGGAGCATGAACCAGACATTGAATCAGCATTGTGTTTGGAAGAGAAGGAATAAAAATTAGATTATGAAATATTGTACAAAAATGAATACCTTTTCAATGCCTGGGAGGAAAAATGAATAAAAAAAGATTTGCGCTTTAAAAAAATTGTGTTAAAAAGTCTAGAAAATGTCTGGTCAAAGAAAAGACCTCTGTAGACCACACGTTCTACCGTAGTCATCATGGTGGCCTTGCGTTAGGTAGCGTTAATCCTTCTTGATTAATCTTGATTTCCTTTTTTGCAGTCACGATCCTTCCTGATGGATTATTATAGGGACCATAACATCGAGCTCTCCAAGCTGCTGTACAAGATGGGCCAGACATTGCCCACCTGGCTGAGAGAGGAGCTGCAGAACACGAGGTAGCTGTTGGCTGCTGCTTTTAGGAAGAGGATAAAGTCTAAAGAATTTGACCAAGTAGTTACGGGATCAAGGAACTCAAGGCCTATCCGCTTGGCAAGTGAAAAGACATGGACATTGACGTCCTTTACTCCTGAAGGCACCACCTACAGCAACTGATATGCATCTTGAAGGGCCTGTTTTAGAGGCCTGGTTTATATTGTGTAGGATCCTCTGCTTTCTAGGGTCTTACAAATTTGTGTGACTGTTGTAAACTTGGACTCAACCACTTCTAAAAAAGTATTAATAAAAGTGCCCTAATGACATGGGCAAGATGTCCTATCTAAGATCTTGGATAGGTCTGGAATCGAACTGTCCAACAACGTGAGCTGGTGTCCAAAATCCCTCTGTACTGGAAGTGCCACTAAGCTATGAAATACCATGTATTTCAGGAATATTTCCCCGTCTTCCCTCAAAGAGACTTATTTCCAAGCTGCTTCTTGGAATCACGTAGATAACTGAATGTGATATTTGGTTGAGTGAAATACTTATTATTCATGTAATTAGTGTACAGTTTGGTGCAAGCAGTGTATTGAGCTATTTTCTGATTAACACGCCTCCTATGGCAGCACTAGCGACACAGGTACAAAAGCTTTTAAAGGGGTTCTAAACACCTAAATTGTCCTCACATCCCCCATACACCTCACAAAAGAAAAAAAATCTTACAGCATTTTAATGCCACTAAATGAGACTGCGCTCTCTTCCCCTCTCACAGCAGGAAGTTACAGTACTAATTAATTACTGATTAAAACCAAGCTGTCTATAACTAAATACTGTATTTTTCGGACCATAAGATGAACCCCAAATTTAGAGGACGAAAACAGGAAAAGAACATTTGAATTTAAAAATGGGGGTGTGTCTTATAGTCTGAATTTAGCTTACAGGGGCGGCGGCGGTAGAGTGGGGTCACTGGAGGCAGGGTTGCCATTGCAGGAAGTCGGCGGTGGCTGGAGTGGGTTGATGTTGGGGGCCCTAGGCTGGGAGGAGGGGGTGTTCCGGCAGTGCATGGCAGAAGCCATTGATCTCTCAGTGGTGGGCTTCAGTAAAATGTCGGCGTTGCGAGGCAGGAGCAGAGTCCCCGCTGTGCACATTGATCTCCCGGTGATGGGCTTCAAGAAAATGGCCGCATGCGCAGATTGAGATCTCGGCTCATCATTGAGCCGACATTTTACTGAAGCCCATTGCAGGGAAATCAATGGCTCCTGCCTCGCACCGCCAGGACACCACCTCACCCCAGCCCAAGGTCCACAGCATCGCCGCACTCCTGCCACCGCCGGTTTCCTGCAGCAGTGACCCTCCCTCTTGTGACACCGCTACACCACCGGCCCATCCCAGTTACCTACATTCGGACTATAAGACGCACCTTCATTTTCCTCCCAAACTTGGGGGAAAAAAATGTATCTTTTAGTCCGAAAAATATGGTACTCGTTTCTCCATTTTTTTTTAACTGCACAGGAACGGCCCATGTCAGGTGTGGGTGCATGAAGCGGGCTCAGTAGCTGAGCCCGCTCCACAAACAGCAGGTGCTGGCTGTTGTCAGCAGAAACCAGAGGTAGCTCTGATAGCTGCTGTTTAACCCATTAAGTGCTGCTTGCTGTCTTATCAATTTGAGCCCCCCATCATTTACTCGCAAAGTGATTGCAGAGAGCCGATATGAGAACCGAAATTTAACTACATACTACAATACTGCAGTTTTGCATTATATAGAACAAGCAATCGCAGGTTCAAAGAGGGCTTAAAAAAAGTAAAACAGCTGCTTGAATTACCCCTCTTTTCCCCCAGGCAAAATGAAAAAAGGAAACATATTTGGTATTGCCACGTCCGCGAAAGACCGATCTATCAAAATATAAAGTTGTTTAACCTGTAACCTGTACAGTAAATGCCGTAAAGCAAAAAAAAAGTAACACCAGGATTGCCATTTTTTATTCGCTGCACCTCCACTAAAAAATGATCAAAATATCAAATACCCTAAAATGGTATCGATAAAAACTCCAGATCGCCATGCAAAAAACAAGCCCTCCCACAGCTCAATGGATGTAAAAGCTAAAAAGTTACGGGTCTCAGAAATTGATGTCACAAACAATTTTAAAAAGTTCAGAATTTTTGTAACCACTAAAATAAAATAAAAAATGTATCTGGTATTGCCGTAATCGTATTGAATTGGAGAATAATGTAACCAGTTCATTTTTTCCGCACGATGAACACCATAAATGCAAAACCCAAAAATGTTTGCGTTTACAACCCCTTTAAAAAAAAATAGTAGGGCCTCTCCAGGGATGGCCGATAGCATCCCGAAACATTTGCCCAATTTTGAAGTATTGGAAGGGGAAGAATGAGTGTTCAGACTTTGCCGTCATGGGAATCGGACTAGAATACACTGTAGCAATAATAATCAGGGATTCTGTGATGTAAAGACACGTATGATTGCAAGCTTTCAGGGCAGAATGGCGACTGGTGACTCTAGATGGGAAGTATCCCAGCATGCAATGCTCTCGTAGTATAGCTTAGAGTTCACATGTTCGTCAATTTCTGCTCTTTATTCCCTGTGTACATTGTTATTGGATTTTCTTTTTACATTTTCCGGTCCTTTAACCACTCTTACATTGAGGATTAATAATGGTTTTTTTTTAAAGGTGCAATCCCACTTTTCTATATGTGCTGCGGTTATAACTGAGCTGCTCAGTAAAATATCCAATTTTAATGTTATTTTTTTATCAAATTTTGGATTTAGGCTGGTGCTACATGGCGATTTTTGGACACGTCCAAAAATCGCTACATCATAGTTTAATGCAGGAGTATGGGATTGCACCACGGCTTATAGGGTACCGCAACCGTGACAAGCAAGGCTGTCTTTTTGGTTCTGGCTTTTTTCTTGTCAGGTTACTCTAAGGGTTGCAATGGAACCCCTTTTACCTGCATTACACTTATGTGGTGGCTGCACGGAGTGATCTGTGGATGTGCAACCTGTGTCAAGGCCAAAGTCGCCATGTAGCTCCACCAAATGCAGTCGATAAAGCTCTTTCTGTGTAATCGATATTATTATTAACTTTTTTTTTCCTTTTATAGCATTGTTTTAAATCTTGCCCCGTTTTCTTATTAACCATGTGGTAATGTCATTAAATGGAATGAAATGAAGGTTAATCTGGTACCAATAATTTGGGGTGAGATAGAGCGCCAGCTATACAACCCTCAGTAATGCTTGTAAATTAGTCAAAATAAAGTGTCTTATCTATGGTAATGATTACTGGTGGTACCGCTTCATATGCCATCTTGGATTTCTACAAGATTTTGGAGGTGTCTGTGGGAATTTTTGCCCATTCATCCAGAATAGCATTTGTGAGGTCAGACATAATGGATGAAAGGCCGGACTCACAATTTCAGTTCTAGTTCATCCCAAAGGTGTTGAATGAGGTTAAGGTACGGGCTCTCCGGGACAGGTCATGACTTCCACACCAAATTTCCCCAACCATGTCTTTATGGACCTTGCTATGTGCACTGGGCACAGCTATGGATAACAGAAAAGGGCCTTCCCCAAACTGTTCCCACAAAGGTGTCAAAATGTATAGTATTAAAGGGGTTGTCCACTGGTTGGACAACCCCTTCTCAATCACTATATAGTAAAATAAAAGCCTCCTGTACTCACATTACCACGACGTCAGTGCAGGGTCTCCCGGGGCTTGCGTGACATTATGTCACATGAGCCCTGCAGCCAATCAATGGTTGTTCACTCTCACTTCCTTGGGACATTACTGACATCCAGAGGAAATCAGAGAGCAGCAGAAACTCTCATTTCTTCCAAGTGTCAGTTTAGTCCGAAGAAAGTGAGAGTGAACAGTTGCTGATTGATTGAAGGGCTCACATGACATAAAAACGTCACACAAGCCCCGGGAGACATGGCTTGAGCACCGGAGATGAGTACAGGGAAAGTTATTCTCCAGGGGAGAATATTTTGTAATGGGCAACCCCTTTAAGGTTCCCCTTCACTGGAACTAAGGGGCCTATGTTGAACCCTGAAAAACAATATCATAGGATTATACCACCTCCAACAAACTTTACAGCTGACACAATGCAGTCAGACGGGTAATGTTCTCCTGAAGTTCACCAAAGCCAGACTCCTCCATCAGACACCAGATAGAGAAGTGTGATCCGTCACTGCACAGAGCACGTTTCCTCCAGAGTACAGTGGTGGCGGAAACTTTGAAACTTTAAATTTATACTTTTTCTTTAGTGGTGGTTGCAGACACACTGTTATATGATTTACTCCTATGTATTTGCAGACAATTTAGAGTTCTGTATTGGAAAAACAAAGCTCCGACCACCATAGAGATTTTTATTAAAAAATTAATCATCAGAAAATTTTGGACCTGTTTAGATTAGAAAGAAATAAAAAAGGAGTGTGGTGGAAAGCATTAGTCATTCCTTTTAGGCTGATCATACACATTCAATATCTGCTGAGATCTGTGTTCTCCTAAAAAAAAACACATTTATTTCGAGATCAGCTGAGTTTGCACAACATACCCGGAATTTCCAAGCAAATGTCTCCAGAGTGAATAAAGCTTCCCATAAAAATGCAAGCCTCGCCTATTGTTATTTTATGCAGTTTCAGTCGTCCTTAATTGGCCCAGAACATGAAATATGTAAGCAAATGCTCAATGCTCTTCGAATTGTAGCAACCTCTGCTCCCGCTTCCTTCCATTACACACAACTCTTTCAAGAATTATAGAAGGTTTTTTTTGTTTGCTTTCATTTTTGTTAAAGGTTGTCGGGCATAGATGTGTATTTTATCACACATTTCAAATAACAAACCCATCTTTCTCAAGTCCAGTGCTTCCTCTCCGCCGCCATCCCAGTCTTTGCTTACAAGCTGCGGGACTTACCCACTTTGGCTTGTGCCATCTACATTGGACATCACAGCATAGGTGATAAATATCTGACTGCTGGGGGTCCATTTCACGCAAGGCCCAAGTCATGGTAGTGGATCGGATTTGGCATGAGTGGAGATTAGAGGCACCCCTGATATTCATCCTCTATCCGCTGTACAAGAATCTGGACTTCAGGATCACCCTTGGGAACAACCTCAAAGCTCTCAACATTAACACCTGATGATGGTTTCCATTATATAGTCGGTGAAGCATAGTCCAACAAGCCAAGGTCAAGGCAGGCAGAATTGGCTGAAAGGTCAGGGCAGGCGGAGGACAAGAATAAAGATTGCAATACGTGTTGGGTCGGTAACAGAATATAACTATGAAGAACAGATATGGATAGATAGGAACCTTCACACTGTTCTACTCAATAGTTTAATGGGGAAGGATCTTTAAAGTAACTGGGAAAGCTTTGGTTGGAGAAGGTGGACCTTGGGGCACTGGTCCCGTAAGAGAAGTCAGCGCATGTGCACCTTAGTGGCAGTACTATTGGTTCCAGTAGAAATAAATTATCAGCAGCCACATGACTATACTGGAGGTGGAGGAGGATAGTGTGGAATTCATGGACGGTCAAGACACTAGAGGCGGTGGGAAGGAGTCAGGACGCTGCTCGTAAGTAAACAGCGTCCAGAGACCTCTGGAGTTGGAATTAAGTGGATGTGACCTGTTGCTCCATTAGGGTATGTCCACACAACGTTTTTCTTCAGGTGGGTTTGGAGCAGGTCCACTTTGAAATCCACCTGTAAAAGAACTAACAAAACGTTCAAAAGAAAGTGTAAAAATATGTAAAAACATCTTGCTGTAATTAAAAGAAGTCACCCGAAAATTCTTCTGGCGTTTACTGCTCTGAAGATGCTCCGTACTTTCTAACTCATTGAGAAAGCTCAAAAGATGCCCAAAAGACACCCAAACATCTTTTTGAGTTTTGTCAAGAGTTTTTGCTTCAAAAATGGCTGGTGGATTCTTCATTGTTGAAAGGATTTTAAAAAAAAAAACATCCAGAAAATGCCAGTATGAAAGATGACAGAAAAACGCTAGAAAAATGCTCAAAAAAAATTGAAAAAGCGCTCAGGAAACGACCAAAAACACTAAAAAAGACACTTCAGAATTACAAAGTGGGCTTCCTAAAACATCTTCCAGTTGCAAAGTGGACATTTAATCAAAAGATCTAGAAATAAAAATTATTTCCACAATTGGATGTGTTAAAAAAAAAAGTTCCTGTGCTGAGATAATCTTATAAATGTGCCCCTGTTGTGTACTGTGTAATGGCTGTGTCTGACTGTACAGGAACATGGTCTGATCATACCACAGCTCCTACCAGACATCTGACCATCTCATCGATTTAATATACATAACCTAAAAATTATTGTCCCTTAGTATCAAAATCCTGGACCACCACTTTTAAGGTAATAGCACCACACATAGGTTGCATCTAATATTACAGCTCAGCCTTACTGAAGTAAGTGACGATCCGACCTTCAACACCACACACAAGTTGTTGAAAGGGTTGGCAATTAGTGATGAGCGAGTATGTTCGGTTAACCCTTTCGGCGAGTATGCTCGGGCGAGTACCAAGTATCTTCAGCGTACTCGGTGATATGTTTGAATCACTCCTGTGTGCATGATTTGCGACTGTTTGACAGCTTTAATACATGTGAGGAATGCGAAAGAAACAAGCACTCCTCACATGTATTAAAGCTGTCAAACAGTCGCAAATCATGCACACGGGAGTGATTCAAACATATCACCGAGTACGCTGAAGATACTCGGTACTCGCCCGAGCATACTCGCCGAAAGGGTTAACCGAACATACTCGTGACGCGCCCAGGGGATGGGGACGACTACTCGGCGCCCGGGCCTTGCTGTTAGTTTTGGGCGTGATGTCGCGGTGGCCGGCTCCCGGGCCCGTAACGTGGGGTCACTCTTAAAAAGAAAGGGGGGAAGTAAGTGGGATAGGGGAAGTGTTCGTGACGCCACCTGTGGTGACTGGTGAGGATCACCAGCGCTGCTACAGTCCTCTGAGGCCGGTGATCAGGCAGCTTAGTTGGTGCGGCTCCCCACAGGTGAAGCGGGGCCTCAGGGCAGCGTAGGAGAAGAGATGCAGGACAGAGGGGACCCAGCCGGGTCAGAAGAAGAATAGGCACACTCACAACAGTTCACTTCAGTACCTTTACTGTAGGGTGCATTTCAGGACTCTCCCAAGTGAGCGGGTGTGGGGCCTCCTGTTTCTTGCCTTTTCCTGAGTTTATGACCTGCCTGGAGCTAGGCCTAACTTGGTCTCTGTCTTGCACCGGCTGACCTGGTGGTAGGGCCTTCTGTTGGAGATCACACTCCCTGGTCTCTTGGACCTCAGTGACTCCTGAACCTAGTATAACAGTCAGCTTTTGGTGTTCCTGAGACATGTAGTTCGCCAGGGGTTCCGGTAGTTTCTGCTGGTCATAGAGATCCCTGCAGACCCGGACCCGGTGTCCGGTATATGGTCTTGGGGTGAGCTGGCTAAGCTCCTCTGCCCCCTATGTAGCTCGCTTACTCCACTTGCCTTTGGCCGCGCTCGGGGCCCTCACTAGGCTTCACACTGGCAGTAGGCCTCGCTACTCTTCCCCGTTCTTATGGCGTCAGCACGCCTTAGGCTCACTAACCTGAGCTCCCTGAGTCTGGGCTGGACTGACAACCTCTCTGGCTGCAGCAGACTGACTTTAGACTGTGTCTCCAGGCTGTAGATTCCAGACTGACTGACTGCGTAGCTCCACCTTCCCTTTTTTATATCCCTAACAGGCTCCCTCTGGTGGTCTGAGGTGGAAGGTGGAGGTGTGTGAATGCTACGAGGACCTCTTGTGGAGGAATCCGTCCATGCACCCCTCTAGGATCTGTGGCACCAATGCGCAGCAGGGCGCCACACTCGCTCATCACTATTGGTAATGTTTTAGGGGAAAAAAATCAGCCATGCTTTTTTATTTGAGGACAACCCCTTTAAAAATTCACACCCCCTTCTTTTAGACACTGTTGTAGGGACCTGTCACTGTCATGCTCACGATTAGGACAGTAAGATCCTGCTGACAAGTTCCCTTTAAATTCCTGGAAGTCTACTAATAAGGTCTCGGAGGGCCACTTCTATCATATGTGATGCGCTTTATAGACTGCTGTGTGATGACAACATTGATTTTAGTGGCATTAATAGAAAATTGGACAATATGGCCCAGAGCAAATTATACTGTGAAGGAAAACAAAACAACCTCATTCAGATGAGGCTGTGTACAGTATATACAGGGCTACATTATATGGAGATAAGTATTGGGACACATGTCTTAATGAATGTTTTCACCTTTTTCACTCAGTCCCATTGCCCCGGTATACGACATCTGGCCCCTCGCCCCCGGTCTATACCCCATTGCCCCTGGTGTATAACATCCAGCCCTTCACCCCAGTGTATGACATCCGGCCCCTCGCCCCCGATGTATACCCCATTGCCTCCGGTGTATAACATCTGGCCCCTCACCCCCCGTGTATAACATCCGGCCCCTCACCCCCCGTGTATAACATCAGGTCCCTCACCCCCAGTGTATAACATCAGGCCCCTCACCCCTAGTGTATAACATCAGGCCCCTCACCCCCAGTGTATAACATCAGGCCCCTCACCCCCAGTGTATAACATCCGACCCCTCGCTCCCGGTGGATAACATCCAGCCCCTCACCCCCAGTGTATAACATCCGGCCCCTCGCTTACAGTGGATAACATCCAGCCCCTCACCCCCAGTGTATAATTTGACGCCTCTCAAGCCCTGCCCTGGGAAGATGGGGTACTCGGAGCCGGGTCAGATGTTGAGGGGGATGCAGTCGTGGCCTTGACCCGTTCCGTGCCCAGGGACGTCACATTAAAAATGATGTTAGGGCTATCCGGGTTGAGTGGTAATTGTCGACTACGCCACCTGTGGTGTCTGGTGATGCGCCACCAGCGCCATTAACAGTCCGCTGAGGCCCGATGTCATGGCGGCTAAAGTTCTCGCTGCTCCCCACAGGCGGAGCGCGGCCTCAGGGCAGGCAAAGCAGGATAAAGGGGGGGTAGTAGTGCGGGAGTAGAGACGCGGGCACCATGTCGCGTGGTATGGCACGTAATGAACAGTCCAGAGGCCATAGGGATGAATTTCCAAGGCTTTACTCACAGTTCTTATAAGCAGCGCAAGGCTTCTCCCTGCTCCTCGCGGAGTCCTGCGGCCACCAGGGACAGGGGTCCGACTACCTCCGAGGAAGTCCAGTGTCCGGCAGCGTCCCTACACCAGAGTGTTCCTGCACTACAGACTTTACCCCTTCCCATCTGTGCGTGTGTAGATAGGCCAGGTCTCCCTCTGAGCTCCTCTCAGGTGTACGGCTCGGGTGGCAATTCCTCCCCATCCCAAGCCCGGCGGGATCCTCAGGGCCTAATCGGGCTTTCCCGTCCTGGACATAGAGTACGAGGTCGGGTGTCGGGGGCCGGTACCCCTCTTGCAGCCGGAATCCCTCTGAATAGATCAGGTAGGAGATGACAGGTGGCGAACTCCGCTCCGTCTGCATCCTCCCCGGGACCCATTTGCTAGGGAGCCACACTCTAAAGCTCCCGGGCCTTCTTGATCCTGGTCCTTGGTCGGGTTGAGACATTCCTTGTCTGCAACCTCCCTCTCGTCCCATAGATCGGGGTACGAGGGCTGTGTCCCATGCCGGTGCAGGCCCACACAGGATCTGCGCTCCCAGAGGGAAGTCACATTAACACACAGTAGATGACAGCACAGTACGACCACTTGACAGACACACTGTCAGAGACCACACAGGTCAGATGGACCAACTCAGAACCACCGAAGAACCAAGGACCAAGATGGCATTCTATTAAATATGAAATTAGAAGTGTAACTAACTAACTGTTCCTCCACCCACACCCACTAACTGGTTCCTACCACTTTGTGTTCCCCAGTCTCCCTGTAACCAGGGGAGCAGCACCTAGTGCATACTAGCTCCCTCTGGTGGAGAAATGTGGTGTTGGATGCAAAACTAGGTAACTACCATCACACCGGACTTACCTCAGAGGAGGAACACCACACTCCATTAAAGAAGTGCAGCATTCCTGTGGTGGCCGAACCCCCAGGGGCGCCACAATAACATCCGGCCCCTCGCTCCCGGTTTATAACATCCAGCCCCTCGCTCCCGGTGGATAACATCCAGCCCCTCACCTCCAGTGTATAACATCCGGCCCCTCGCTCCCGGTGGATAACATCCAGCCCCTCACCCCTGGTGTACAACATCTGACCCCTTGCCCCTGGTGTATAACATCTGGCGCCTTACCCCTGTTGTATGATATCCCGCCCCTCACGCCCAGTGTATAACATACAGTTCTTCGCTCCCAGTGTATAACATCCTGCCCCTCGCTCCCGGTGGATAACATCCAGCCCCTCACCCCCAGTGTATAACATCCGGCCCCTCGCTTCCGGGGGATAATATCCAGCCCCTCACCCCCAGTGTATAACATCCGGCCCCTCGCTCCCGGGGGATAATATCCAGCCCCTGACCCCCAGTGTATAACATCCGGCCCCTCGCTCCCGGGGGATAATATCCAGCCCCTCACCCCAAGTGTATAACATCCAGCCCCTCACCCCTGGTTAACAACGACTTTCATGTAGGAAGTTACTCCAAAGAAAAGAAGTGAGTATATTACATTGTAAAAATTAACCTTTATTGAATAAAATCATAATAAAAAACATGTTAAAAAAAACAGTAGCTTCATATACAATGGTGGGTACCGTCAGTATATAAATGGATCACAAAGACCGAGGAATGAATTCTAAGTATAACAATAATATGTGGATATGGTATGTAAACTGAGCAGAGTGGCTATATGAGACCAAAGATAAGATTGCACATAATGTGTATTATAAAAATATGATTGGTGCCAATAGCTCACTTAAATAGATCAGAATAAAACCTATCAAAGTATAATCACATGGGCAGTATTTGCCATAATGTCCTTTACCTGATGCAATAGAGAGGAGAACCAACTGGACGACCTGCCGCCCCGATGCGCGTTTCGTCAACCTTCTTCAGGGAGTACAAGGTTAAATGCTCAGTATGAGCTATATAGAGGGGTTACTGACCATCCGAACAGCACTTGCAGCTGTTCTATCAATTACCGCCGACTGGAAGTCAGGTGATATGCGGCGCACATGTCAGATGACGACTTCCTATGAAATGTGGACTTCCGCTCATAGTCCGTGACCCGCAATCGCTGGGTTGCGTAGCAACACACAAACGTCAGCGGTCACATTGCCCATGTCAGGAAGAACCAGGAAGTCAGTCTATCCCACATGTGCGCACCCATCAAAGATGCAGAGAATACGTGGAGAGGGTAGTACTGGACAGTATACACTATGGATTTACCAACATATATAAATAATAAAAAAGTGAAATGTATAAATACTACAAAAGACATAAATAATTAGCCTGATTGGGTAAACACGGTGTGAATGAACATAAATGAATATACTAAAAATATTAAAAAATATATATAAAAAATGTATGCACCCCCGAAAATTATATATGGGTATGTGGAAAAAATACAGTTCATTGTGTGTATCTCATGTGTATGTGGTGAATTAATGAGGATAATAAGTGAAATATTGAAATAGATGCATACAATAATACATTCATGATGGATAAAATACATAAAGTGAATGTAACAATAAATACAATAGTAAACAAATTCTTAAACTGTGCATCAAGATGTATAAATAAGATAATAAATATATAGTGAATATGATAATAAACAGATATATAATTAATGTGTGACACATAATTAAAGTGCTAAGTGCCAGTGGACCATATGGGTCAGACATCACACAAATACATATGGTAAATAAATACTTAGATTATATAAATACATACACTGCTAAAAAAATAAAGGGAACACTGAAATAACCCATCCTAGATCTGAATGAATGAAATATTCTCATTGAATACTTTGTTCTGTACAAAGTTGAATGTGCTGACAACAAAATCACACAAAAATCATCAATGGAAATCAAATTTATTAACCAATGGAGGCCTGGATTTGGAGTCACCCCCAACATTAAAGTGGAAAAACACACTACAGGCTGATCCAACTTTGATGTAATGTCCTTAAAACAAGTCAAAATGAGGCTCAGTATTGTGTGTGGCCTCCAAGTGCCTGTATGACCTCCCTACAACGCCTGGGCATGCTCCTGATGAGGTTGCGGATGGTCTCCTGTGCGATCTCCTCCCTGACCTGGACTAAAGCATCCGCCAACTCCTGGACAGTCTGTGGTGCAACGTGACGTTGGTGGATGGAGCGAGACATGATGTCCCAGATGTGCTCAATCGGATTCAGGTCTGGGGAACGGGCGGGCCAGTCCATAGCTTCAATGCCTTCATCTTGCAGGAACTGCTGACACACTCCAGCCACATGAGGTCTGGCATTGTCCTGCATTAGGAGGAACCCAGGGCCAACCGCACCAGCATATGGTCTCACAAGGGGTCTGAGGATCTCATCTCGGTACCTAATGGCAGTCAGGCTACCTCTGGCGAGCACATGGAGGGCTGTGCGGCCTTCCAAAGAAATGCCACCCCACCCCATTACTGACCCACTGCCAAACCGGTCATGCTGAAGGATGTTGCAGGCAGCAGATCGCTCTCCACGGCATCTCCAGACTCTGTCACGTCTGTCACATGTGCTCAGTGTGAACCTGCTTTCATCTGTGAAGAGTACAGGGCGCCAGTGGCGACTTTGCCAATCCTGGTGTTCTGTGGCAAATGCCAAGCGTCCTGCAAGGTGTTGGGCTGTGAGCACAACCCCCCATCTGTGGACGTCGGGCCCTCATACCACCCTTATGGAGTCAGTTTCTAACCGTTTGTGCAGACACATGCACATTTGTGGCCTGCTGGAGGTCATTTTGCAGGGCTCTGGCAGAGCTCCTCCTGTTCCTCCTTGCACAAAGGCGGAGGTAGCGGTCCTGCTGCTGGGTTGTTGCCCTCCTAAGGGCCCCTCCATGTCTACTGATGTACTGGCCTGTCTCCTGGTAGTGCCTCCAGCCTCTGGACACTACGCTGACAGACACAGCAAACCTTCTTGCCACAGCTCGCATTGATGTGCCATTCTGGCTGAGCTGCACTACCTGAGCAACTTCTGTGGGTTGTAGAGTCCGTCTCATGCTACCACGAGTGTGAAAGCACAACCAACATTCAAAAGGGACCAAAACATCAGCCAGAAAGCATTGGTACTGAGACGTGGTCTGTGGTCCCCACCTGCAGAACCACTTTATTGAGTGTGTCTTG
Organism: Phyllobates terribilis; assembly: GCF_046119375.1. Taxonomy (NCBI): domain Eukaryota; kingdom Metazoa; phylum Chordata; class Amphibia; order Anura; family Dendrobatidae; genus Phyllobates; species Phyllobates terribilis. The sequence continues at coordinate 132,485,178 of NW_027362770.1, read as the reverse complement.
ATAATTGCCAATAATTTCCATTTATTGTCTATTATATTTGCATAACAGCATGTGAAATTGATTGTCAATCAGTGTCGCTTCCCAAGTGGACAGTTTGATTTCACAGAAGTTTGATCTACTTGGAGTTATATTCTGTTGTTTAAGTGTTCCCTTTATTTTTTTGAGCAGTGTATAATATTAAATCCATACATAAAAAAAAGAAAAGAAAAATTCATGCTGGTCTTCCATCATAATAGGCCCTGCCATGTAGATCCTCAGGCGAGATGGTGAATAACCACATAAGAAACGGCTGCAGCGATCAAAACAAAGAATTTTATGAAAAGGTGATAAGAGATCCCCACTATATATAAAAAATAAACAAAAATGAAGTTAAAAACATGTAAAAGCAACTGATAAAAGTACACAGCGAACTACAGAAATTAACCAAAACCAAAATTTTCGTTGAGCCCATGAGGTACTATGGAATTTAATCGATAAATCCATCGGCTTTCAAACTGAGATAGGGTCTTAAATAACCCTCACCCCTGGTGTATAACATCTGACCCCTCGCCCCTGGTGTATAACATCCGACACCTTTCCCCCATTGTATGATATCCCGCCCCTCACCCCCAGTGTATAACATTTGGTCCCTCGCTCCCGTTGTATAACTTTCAGTCCCTTGCCCCCAGTGTATAACATCCAGCCCCTCACCCCCAGTATATAACATCCGGCCCTTCGCCTCCAGTATATAACATCCAGCCCCTCACCCACAGTGTATAACATTTGGTCCCTCGCTCCCGTTGTATAACTTTCAGTCCCTTGCCCCCAATGTATAACATACAGACCCTCACCCCCAGTATATAACATCCGGCCCCTCGCCCCCAGTATATAACATCCAGCCCCTCATCCACAGTGTATAACATCCAGCCCTTCGCCCCCAGTGCATAACATCTGGACCCTCACCCCCAGCATATAACATACGGCCCCTTCGCCTCCGGTGCATAACATCAAGTCCCTTGCTCCTGTTGTATAACATCTGACCCTATTTCCCCCTGTGTATAACATCTGGCCCCTCACCCTCGGCATATAACATCAGACCCCTTGCCCCCAGTGTCCCCCTGCCCCCATGGCAACCCATCGGCACCCTGTGTTCGTGTCACATGGGTGCCGATGGGTGGAGGGATAACTCTATGGGGCTGTTTTTCAGGGGTCCTTAGTCCCAGTAATTGGAAATCTTAATGCTTCAGCATGCAAGACCTTGTGGACAATTGTAGCTTCCATTATTGTGTGAAATTTGGGGAAGGCCCTTTTCTGTTCCTCATGACTGCCCAGTGCAGAAGGCCCATAAAGCCATGGTTGGGGGAGTTTGAAGTGGAAGAACATGACTGGTTGCACAGAGCCCTGACCTCAACCTCATCCATCACCTTTAGAATGAAATAGAATGGAGATAATGACCCTCTCCTCTCACGTCAGTGTCTGACCTCACAAATGCTTTTCTGGATGAACGGGCAAACATTTCCACTGACACCTCCAAAATCTTGTAGAAACAGCAAAGTGTGGACCAACTCCGCATGAATGCCTATGGGTTTAGAATGGGAGGTCAAAAGAGCTCCTCTATGTGTAATGTATAGCGGTCCCAATAGTTTGGTCCATGAGTAGCGAGGGGCTGTAGTCGTGGACAAGGCACTCATCTCCCTTTACACCCCGGCACTTCATGAAACTGTGGGTCCTGGCTGGCTGTGTGGACTTGTACTGAGTGGGCATCACACCCATACAGGCAGCCTGTAGCCGGTAGTGTTGGCTGGCCAGGACCATAGATTCCACAGTTCAATAAAGGAGACTGTCGTTCAAACATAAAGTCTTTACTGAACTATAACTTGGTAACGGTTATGTACATGGGATAGCGGGTACAAAGTCTTACGGTCGTTTCCTTTAGAGTATGAAGCATTTTCCACAAAGCATCCTTCCTCTGTACATTACTTCAGGGCTAGTGAGAAACACTGCTTTGCCTTAATTCGTCACAACCCAGCTTGAATGCCGCAGTCCTGATCAGCGAGTCTCTGTACTAGCTCAGCGGTTCCGCGTCCTATTTCTTCCACTACTGGCACCCTGAATCTACCACTCGGGACCATCACTAGTCCCACAAAACTCAGTCCTGTTTAGGCCTGTTAACTTTGGTGTTGCAAGCTCTGGGGTTTTGTGACTTGGTGTCCTATCCTTGGACCCTTTTCCTGAAGGCCACTATGACTAGTCAGTCACTTCTCCTCAGGATCTCGCTATCCCTGGCCTTAGGTCTCCTTTTACTGTACATCACCCCACAACAGCACTGCTCTCTTCACTTTCGACAAATTATTTTTATTGAGATTTTACATTTTTAATATTAGGAGGGATGCGAGGGAAGAGGGGAGGTTTCTCCACTTTCCAAACCCTATCTCGCTAATTACAGGAAGCAGTCACTTGCCCTAACAATAGGCATCTCCCACTATGGGCTAGTCCCAAACATAAACCCTATCTTACCCTAATGTCATTACCTAAACTATACACTATGCTATACACTATCACATCCTACACTATACATTACTTATAACACTACTACACAATTCACATGACACGATATATACAAAGACGCATGACACAATACACATTACAATACAACACAACGCAATTGGTGTCTTCAGGACGAGGAACATCGCAGCAAAAGTCCACCACCCTTACACATGTAGTGTATGTACAATACATACAGGCCTCCATGTTGTGTTAGAGGGGAAAATCACATAAAATAGTAAATTTATTGTGAGGCTTAAAAAAAATTTTTTTAAACTGTTCTGGACAGGCAGATTTTTTTATTTTTGTGTTTTCGGTTTTTCCTCCCCTTCTTACAAAAAGCAATAACTTTTTTATCTTTCTTTTTTCATTTTTCAAGCAGTTTGAGGGCTCTTTTTTGTGGGATGAGTTGTAGTTTTGAACGACACCTTTCATTTTACCATATCGTACTGAAAAAAGGGAAAAAAAATTCAAGTGGGATGAAATGGTGAAAAATACTGCAATTCCGCCATTATTTTTCGAGTTCTGTTTTTAGTGTACAGTGTGCAGTAAAAAATAATTAGGGAGCATGTTTCTCCAGGTCAGTACAATTAAGGTGATACCAAACTTGTCCAATTTTTTTTTTTATATTTTACTAGTGAAAAAAAAAATCAGAAACTTTTGCGTGTGTAATTTTTATATTTTTCTGGCGATGAAGCTGAGTGATGGCTTGTTTTTTGCATATCGAGGTTTGTTTCTCATTGATACAATTTCGGGGAACATGAGACGGATTGATACGTTTTTATTGCATTTTTTTAGGCAGATGCGGAAGCTGAAAAATTAAAAATCTGGTGTTTTGATTTCTTTTTTTACTCCACGTTCAACGTATGTTTTAAACAATCTTATATTTAGATGGACGAGACTTTTAAGGACGTGGTAATACCAATTGTGCTTAATATTATTATTTCTTCATTCCTTATTTTAAAACTAGAAAAAGGAGGGTGATTTAAACCTTTATAATTTTTTCAAACATTTTTTTTTTATTCTTTACAGAATGTTTTGACCCCCCAGGGGACTTAAACCTGCGATCATTTGATTGCCCATGCTATATATATATATATATATATATATATATATATATATATATATATATATAATAATGTATGTACATATATCTGTGTGTATATATATATATATATATATATATATATATGTGTGTTTGTGTGTATATATGTATATATATTTTTGTGTATATATATATATATATGTGTATATATATATATATATATGTCTATGTATATATATATCAACTAATTATATGGTAAAATATCATTCAAAATCATAAAAAATAAGCCCTGATGGCCACCATGTTGCTGCAAAAATATAAAACGTTATGAGTCTAGAAAGACAAGGAGGAAAAAACAACATAAAAAAGGATTCAACTGGCAAAATTGTTCATAGCAACCAATCACAGCTCATTTTTCTTTTCCTAACCAGAGCTGGAGTAATAAAACAAAGACGCTGATTGGTCGCTATAGGTAACAAGCACACACTCTGAGTATTCTTAAGAATGGCGACAGATCCGCCATCTTTGTTACTGGAAAACGGATATCTGTAATCTTTCGGTTGCGACTTTTCCAAGAGGAATCAATCTTGTCAGTCACAGTTTAGTTAAATATTACGGTCATAACCATTATGCTATGTGAAAAATAATCCCGCTTTACTGAGGTGAACCCAGAACTGGCGAGGAATCACTTCCGGTTATGGGAGTGACCTTTGCCCCGCCGCCCAACTTCCTTCCTTTCCTGTAGCGGCTCCTCGAGAAGACGTAGCAGTAAGTGCGGCCTCGGCAGCAAAATCCGAATCAATCCTTCGTAACGGAGGGGAGACTGCGGGCATGGAGCGGTGGCAGGGGACAGGGGGGCACGGTGCTCGGTGTGGAGGGGGGTATGGAGCTGCGGGAGGAGGCTGTGGACTTATATCCCTGCAGTCATGGGCACACACTATATAGAGCGGAGGGTGGCTGTGCCTTATTTTACATAGGACTGCAGGTACGTCCGCGCCCCAGTCCTCACAGCTCGGCTCTGCTCCGTCCATGTGTTGTATGGCTCCTCATGTGCTTGGTGTCCTAGTACCTGGCACCAGGGGGTCAAGTATTTGTGCCCCCCAGCCCTGCTGGCTCTTAGAGCGCTGACTCCCCTCCCCTGGTCCATCCCTGGACCCGTTGTTCCCATGTAATGTGGATTAGTCTAATACTCACGTCCTTATAATTCACCCAAGTTGTGTTTTGCTAAAAATTGGACAATCTTACAAGTTCGTTTATTTTTTAACCCTTGTTATATATTGTTTTATATTTTTTATATATTTTGTTACATTCAGATGCTTTTATAGAACTATTCGTTCAGTCCTGTCCCTAGTAAACACTTGCTTTTTTGTTGTCTAATGTAACTATTAAAGGGGATGTCCGGCCGTTGTCTACAAGGTGGTCTATCTGTGACTGCAGTCTTGTAGATCCTCACAGCGCACACTCTGCACTGTAATGATTTTCGAGCGCAAGTTTTGCGATTCCCATCCACATTCTGACTAGACGTATTCGGCCTCACTCTACTCGTATTGAATGAAGCTGCGCACGTCTAGTCTGCATGTGACCACATGTATGTAAAGTGCATACTTGCGCTCATCGCCAACACTAATGACAGTGTGTTCGATGTGATAATTCCAGTCTGCACCTATTTGTAGAATCTGTTGGGTTTGACTTCTGGGACTTAACCTGATCGTCAGAAGGACCCCCAACCGCTGCTCCATTTATTGTGGGGTTACCGGAAAAAGGGAATGAATGAATTTGGCTTTTGGATGCACTATGGTTCACTTTTGTGCCGTTAGCGTATTGCCCCTGTGGTCCCCTGCACACACTACACCAATACCTGGCATATGCCCTCACTTATTGGTTTAAGCTCTATGCTGTGTCCTTATGGGTGCATTACCGCGTTCTATATCTGATATATATGTAATAGAGGTGGGCTTGTATATAATCATCTATATGATGTTTGTTCCTAGAAATGGCTCCACGTAAGGGTAAGGAAAAGAAGGAAGAGCAGGTGATCAGCCTGGGGCCACAAGTGGCTGAGGGAGAAAACGTGTTTGGAGTCTGCCACATCTTTGCCTCCTTCAACGACACCTTTGTACATGTGACCGATCTGTCTGGCAAGTAAGTGACCCCCCCCCCTCCTCCTCTCCAATCCTAACTGTAGTGTAATCATGTGATGGTTCTGCTCTTACCTGCGTCTCTTCTCCCACAGGGAAACAATCTGCCGTGTGACCGGTGGGATGAAGGTGAAAGCCGACAGAGACGAGTCCTCTCCTTATGCCGCTATGTTGGCTGCTCAAGATGTCGCCCAGAGGTGCAAGGAGCTCGGCATCACCGCTCTTCACATCAAGCTACGAGCCACTGGAGGCAACAGGTAATGGATGAAGAGGCAACAACGTGCTGCATTACAAGGACTTGGCTTAAGGGCCACGCATGTACTAAAGGGTCCTTATCCTGATCGTGCAGTGTCCAATATACTCCACCTCCCCCACACAAAAAAATATTGCTAGGGGAGAAAATGATGGCATGCAAAAGGTTTATTTTTTTTTCACTTATTCTTAGAGGGAGCAATTTTCATCTGTAAGTTTGGCAATGGAGAGCCACAGAGCAATGCAATATGGGTCCTAGCAATGGGACCACTGGCATTTGTAAATGTGAGATGGGAATACCCCCCTTATGAAAGGATAGATGGTCAGCCGAGGCCCATGAGATATTATGGCGGTATAGTCATGTGTTGGTGACCTGCAGCTCTTGTCAGTATAAGGAGCTTGATGTACAACGTGAACTAAGTGAATGACTGGTATATAGGGAGAGCGGACCCTGCGTGTGGGCTTACACTCTGCAGTGTGCAGGGAGCTGCTCATATGTATTGGCAGCAGGGGTATTACAGGTATCGGGAGATGGGTGAGACAAGGATGGATATTATCTCATTGAGCAATTCATTTATTGCCATGGGGTCAAACCCCAAAATTACCACAGTGTGTGTTGGAAGGTGAAAGGATCAGGGGGTCTTCTTCCTTTAGGTGTTGAGCACTGCCAGAACGCTCTCCCCATATTGCTTTTATGTTATCCCATTCTCTTTAATCTGTCACTTGGCCATTATCTTGGTATTGATACGTGGTTGTCCACTATCTGACACGGATGAGCCAGATGCGGAGGTCAGATGAAGCTTGTAATGAGCGATGGGACCAAAATGTCTTTGTAAGAAAGAAAATACTTGCGAATAAGTGAACGCAGTTGTGTCATTGTCCTGTCTTTCTGCGGTTGATTTCTATTTGGATAAGCAGAATTTGGACACTGGGGATTTTGCTTCAGAGAAAACCTGCTTATAAAGGCCAATTGGGGACCATTCATTGTGAATGACCAGCCCGAGGCCTCTCCCCACCTGGATTCTTGTGACCGTTCTCTTATACACCCACATAGGGGAAGTGAGATGCCACCGGGGACCTGTCTCGGGCGAGTCATTCAAGACACAAGGTTGCCGGTATTCAGAGGTTTCAGGGTAAAGCGTGCTTTTATAACGCAGCCGGGGTATGGTTCATGCTGCCCCTGGTTCAGGCAACATGTTCATATTAGATTGGGGAGTGTGTTGCTCTACACCCCAACAATCAGCTGTTTAGAGGGGCAGCAGGGCACATGTGAGCTCTGTAGCCATCATTTACATTGGCTGGTATGTACCCCGTGTCACACTATGTACCTGCAATCCCTTGCGTTCTCACAAAACTGCAGCACAGACTGGAAGCTGCAGCGCTCATACCCGCGACCACTTTATACCTGTTCAGTAGAGATGCTAAAGGTTGGTTTTCCCATGCTGCACCTATGCCTGACGGTCACCCAGTATGGCTTGCTGGCCTCCTCAATGCCGCTTTATTGGGTGTTGGTCGAGTCATTGAAGGGTTTCTACAGCACCATTTACTTCCATGTCAGGAGATAAGTGGCTGCTGCAGAAACCGGTCATCAATGCCACTTGTGGATGTGATGGAGGATTCTAAGTCCTTCTGTGTTTTTGTTATTGCCAATATATTCATGGGACTAAACACAGATTTACAGCTTGGAACTATTTACTCTTTCAGAACCAAGACCCCTGGACCTGGTGCCCAGTCTGCCCTCAGAGCCCTGGCTCGTTCTGGCATGAAAATAGGCCGCATTGGTAAGTTCTGCTCTACATGTAATTGGATGTAGGGAAACTTTACTGTTAAAGGGGGATGACTACTACTCAAACAACCACTGCTCAAATAAAACCAGCCCATACTCTCCTCCTCCGGTGTTGGTGCCTGCTCTCTCAGGGCTTGTCACCTTGTTATATCATACATCCCTGCGATTAATCAGCAGCCACTTCAGACTAATTGGACATCCAGAAAAAGTTAGAGCTGCTCCTCTGGCTTCTTTCAGACGTAACTGTCATTTGGAGAAAGTGAATGAAGTGACCACTGCCGACTGCTGGGCTTGTATGATATAACAAGGTCGTGGGAGAGCCCCTGGCGTCGGAGGGGGGGAGTATAGGCTGGAATATAGCAATTGAGAAGAGGTTGTTGTAGTAGTGGACATCCCCCTTTAATGCTAAATATTCTGTATTGATACTGAAACGGCACATTAGGCATCAATGAAATTCAAAGGGTGTGTTTCACACTCTTTTCAGGAGGGCACCCCTCCTACTTCCCGGCATACTGGGAGAACCACGTATAATTGATTTGTTTGGACCAGCAGCATCGCTGCGACATTGGCCCGCACTGTCTGCTTTGCGGAGATAACTTTGCTCTGAAGCTGGCTTGGTTTTGGAGCGAACGGCTTACAGCCCGCTAACGGATACGGCGTGCTTCGGAGCAGTGATTACAAGCTCTGTCGGAAAGAGCTTGTAAGCATGCTGCATGTTGACTGCCACTTCTAGAATGCAGCAGTGGCCGGTAGCCCAGGCATGGATGATTTGGGGATGGATTTTAATCTGCTACTACTTGCAAGAATTTTCAAATCATACCCATCTTTAACCCCTTTCCAACCCTTGCCGTATTAGTACGCACATTTGCGTACCCCCGGTTCAGTGAGTTCTCCGGCACTGAACCGAGCACATGTCAGCTGATTCTTACAGCCGACATGTGCCCGCAACAGCCGCGGGTGGAATCGCGATCCACCTGCGGCTGTTAACATGTTAAATGCCGCTGTCAATCTCCGACAGCGTCATTTAACGCGCGCTTCCGGGTTGCGCATCATAAGCCCCGCCCACCGGCGACCCCCGTCACGTGATCGCGGGTCACTGATGGGCGTGCATGACAACCCAGGGTCTGCAGCAGACGCCTGTGGTTGTCATGATCTCGTCGCTATGAGCGCCACCTAGTGGTCGGCGCTCATAGCACAGGACCATTTCTGCTATATGCAGGGGATCTGCTGGTCCCCTGTATGTAGCAGAGACGATCAGACAACTGCTGCTTCTAGTCTCCTATGGAGACTATTGAAGCATGCAGTAAGTGAAAAAAAAAATGTTTTTAAAAATATAAAAAAAATAGAAGTTTAAATCACCCCCCTTTCACCCCATTCAAAATAAAAAAAAAAAACACATACACATATTTGGAATCGCCCGATCTATCAATATAAAAAAAGAATTAATCCGATCGGTAAACGGTGTAACGAGAAAAAAATTCTAAACGCCAGAATTACGTTTTTTGGTCGCCGCAAAATTGCAATAAAATGCAATAACGGGCGATCAAAAAATCGGATCTACCCCAAAATGTTATCAATAAAAACGTCAGCCCGGTGCGCAAAAAACAAGCCCTCACCTGGCCCCAGATCCCAAAAAATGGAGACACTACAGGTCACGGAAAATGGCGGCTTTTTTTTAAAATTTAAAAAAAAAAAATTTGGAAATTTTTTTCACCACTTAAATATAAAAGAACCTATACATGTTTGGTGTCTACGAACTCGTAATGACCTGGAGAATAAGAATGGCAGGTCCATTTTAGCATTCAGTGAACGTGGTAAAAAAAATAAATAAAAAAAAAAACTGTGGTATTGCACTTTTTTTGCAATTTTACCGCACTTGGAATTTTTTTCCCGTACACGATATGGTAAAACTAGTAATGTCATTGAAAAGTACAACTTGTCCCGCAAAAAATAAGCCCTCACATGGCCATATTGAGCGAAAAATAAAAACGCTATGGCTCTGGGAACAAGGGGGCAAAAAACGACAAAACCCAAGGTTGCGAAGGGGTTAAAGATGGGATTCAAACGTCATATGAATGCGGAAAAAGATGCAGCCCTTATTCTGATCTCATATTGTGGTGATATTCTTCTTTTGAAGCAATGTTCCTTTGTCATACATGGAGGGCACTGATTAAGAATACTGTAAGCAATATGGAGTCCTTGAGCTTTTCTACTTTGTGCACAGATGGCTCCTCTCAGTCTTCATACTTCAGAGTCATGGGGCGTCTGTTGTACAGAATCGGGCAAAGTTCCTGTAGAGGAACCGCATTACATCTCTGTACAGACGGCCATATGCAGATCTTACTATAGAAAACTGGGTGAACTCAGTTGTATGTACTTCTCTTCTTCTACTGTAAATGAACGGACTTCTAATAGTGTGTTTTTTGTTTTTCTGCAGAGGATGTGACCCCCATCCCATCAGACAGCACCCGCAGAAAGGGCGGTCGCCGTGGTCGTCGTCTGTAGTTCTCCAGCCTTGTCCATCAATTGTTAATAAAATTACCAGACCAAAAAGAACGTGTCCCCCTTCTATTTTGCTGTATGTAATGGAGTTTTATTCTGGAATGGCAACCCCGCCATACAAAACCAGTGACTGTGCCCCCACACAGATCTGATTTATAGGGGGCCGAACAAATGAAACCCTTCAGATTTGGGGGGGGGGGGGTTCTTCAAAAGGGAAAATCTTCCCACTATGTTGCATTAGATGTTGTATTATATGCATCTTCTTCCCTAGGAGCAAAATACCTGTGGTTCTACCAGAGATGGGGGCACAATGATGGAAGGCAGGGTCAGCAGAACAAGGGGATATCGTGGCGTCTGTGGCCTCATGCGTTTGGCACAGGCCATAGCACTTAAGAGGGGTTTTATGGTTCCGGAAAACACCTCTTAGAATTTTTTTTTTTTAACTGTCCTTTCCTCACCCTTCCCGGGTCAAACTCTGCGTTCCATCACTGTTTTCAGTGTTGGCTATTGTCTGTAGTGCTGATGTGACGTCACCAGCAGTGCAGCCCATCAGTGGCTCTGCCAGAGTTTTAATTCTCACACTGATTGTCTGCAGAGCTGTTGATGTGATGGCAGCACTGAAGACCTAATGCACTTTGAAAGCAGCAGTGGAGACTACACTGGACCCGGGGAGGGCGAGTAAAGGACGTGCATGGTTTTATTTTTTTTTTTGTTTTTGTGTGTAGAGAAACTGCGTGGTAAAGGGGGTTTCCCAAAACTGCTGCCATACGTTACAAGTTAGACGGATGGATGGATCAGACCAAAAGTTTGGACACGCCTTCTCATCCACCAGACTTCTGCCAACACAACTGATGGTCCCAGCCCCATTTATAAGGCAAGAAATCCCACTTATTAAACCTGACAGGGCACACCTGTGAAGTGAAAACCATTTCCGGTGACTACCTCTTGAAGCTCATCAAGAGAATGCCAAGAGTGTGCAAAGCAGTCATCAAAGCAAAAGGTGGCTACTTTGAAGAACCTAGAATATAAGACCTATTTTCAGTTGTTTCACACTTTTTTGTTAAGTATATAATTCCACATGTGTTAATTCATAGTTTTGATGCCTTCAGTGTGAATGTACAATTTTTATAGTCATGAAAATACAGAAAAATCTTTAAATGAGAAGGTGTGTCCAAACTTTTGGTCTGTACTGTAATATATATTTATATATTACAACTGCAGGCTGTATCTTGCTATATAGAAGACCACTGCAAAAAATGTGTACAATAAGATGTTCCAGCCCGTCACGTATCAGACATTCAATCTGGGGAGCAGCTCACGTTATAATGCTGTAATCCCTGACTCATTAAATGTTGTGTTCACACTGATCAAATAAGTGCTGCGTTCTCCTCCACCTGCACATTAACTTCTATATTAAGAAAAAAAAATGGTGTAGTAGGGTCTTCTATATGGTAGTGCACTCGATAGAAACCTATGTGAACGTGACATTGAATATTTACTGTCACAATGATATATTTGTCTTATGGGTCTATAAAGCTCTGCCTTTGGCTGAGGTTCACAGGAGTACCAAGATGGCAGTGACAGGGGCCTTTACCAGGTTCCCCGCAATCATGTCTGTGGGTCACATGGAACATTTAAATGCTATTGGAGATTGATCTTGGCATTTAAATGGTTAACTAGCAGCGATGGGAGATGGCTGATTGTGATGCAGGCTGTGTAACACAGCTGGTGGTCTGTCTGATATAAAGCAGGATCCGCTCCATACACGAGAGCTCAATATAGCATGTGCTATTGTATAGTTATAGTATTTCAGTGAAAATATACTTATATTAGCAGGAAACCAGACTAGTCCGTCTCTGCCCTTGTCCGGCTCTTTCCAGCGCTGCTAAAGGTAATTGACAGGTTTCCTGCGTTGGGAGAAATCTTATTTCCTGCAGTAACTGTGCTCTGTCACAAGGTGGCGCAATGTGAGTACGACATATAATAAAATGCGTTCTAGTGTGTAGAAGTATTGCATCCTTGTCACATAGATCTGGTCAGTCTGAGACTAAAAACTTACCCAGGGCAAATACCTTTCACAGCTGATGGTTTGCTACAATTGTATATAGATGAGACCATCCTCTGACAGCTAAATAGGACAAAATCCTCTATCCTGTTAGATTCAAGTAGCTCAAGGGAGACTGGGTGCAACTGTAACAAACCCTCAGTGTGACAAGTACAAGGATCTGATACATTTTGACTTTTATAACTGATTGCTCCTATTGATGGCAGAAATACCGGAAAGACCCCATGAAGCCAAGACAAATGCAAGTGGCAAACACAGCTCTGTACAGCTTTTCAGCTTCCCAGTGTAAACACAAATATTTTCATTCACTTACAGCAAGCCGAGATCTTGAGAATGGTGGGAAATGTATTTCTAGTAGATTGGAACATTCCAGAACCTGGAAAATCCCTTATTTCCTGGAATTGCTGCACCTGATGATTAGGTGGTCAGTCAAGGGGAAGGAGACTTTCCAGTAAAAATACTCCCACACCCAATTCCTCCACCTCCTCAGAAGAATGACTTAAAGGGGTGGACCAAAATCCAAAAGAGTTTTCATTCTAAATCCCTATCCATTTAGTGCCTTAATCTAAACTACACTGCTCGAAAAAATAAAGGGAACACTCAAATACCACATCCTAGATCTGAATGAATGAAATATTCTCATTGAATACTTTGTTCTGTACAAAGTTGAATGTGCTGACAACAAAATCACACAAAAATCATCAATGGAAATCAAATTTATTAACCAATGGAGGCCTGGATTTGGAGTCACCCCCAAAATTAAAGTGGAAAAACACACTACAGGCTGATCCAACTTTGATGTAATGTCCTTAAAACAAGTCAAAATGAGGCTCAGTATTGTGTGTGGCCTCCACGTGCCTGTATGACCTCCCTACAACGCCTGGGCATGCTCCTGATGAGGTTGCGGATGGTCTCCTGTGGGATCTCCTCCTAGACCTGGACTAAAGCATCCGCCAACTCCTGGACAGTCTGTGGTGCAACGTGACGTTGGTGGATGGAGCGAGACATGATGTCCCAGATGTGCTCAAATCGGATTCAGGTCTGGAGAACGGGCGGGCCAGTCCATAGCTTCAATGCCTTCATCTTGCAGGAACTGCTGACACACTCCAGCCACATGAGGTCTGGCATTGTCCTGCATTAGAAGGAACCCAGGGCCAACTGCACCAGCATATGGTCTCACAAGGGGTCTGAGGATCTCATCTCGGTACCTAATGGCAGTCAGGCTACCTCTGGCGAGCACATGGAGGGCTGTGCGGCCCTCCAAAGAAATGCCACCCCACACCATTACTGACCCACTGCCAAACCGGTCATGCTGAAGGATGTTGCAGGCAGCAGATCGCTCTCCACGGCGTCTCCAGACTCTGTCACGTCTGTCACATGTGCTCAGTGTGAACCTGCTTTCATCTGTGAAGAGCACAGGGCGCCAGTGGCGACTTTGCCAATCCTGTTGTTCTGTGGCAAATGCCAAGCGTCCTGCACGGTGTTGGGCTGTGAGCACAACCCCCATCTGTGGACGTCGGGCCCTCATACCACCCTCATGGAGTCGGTTTCTAACCGTTTGTGCAGACACATGCACATTTGTGGCCTGCTGGAGGTCATTTTGCAGGGCTCTGGCAGTGCTCCTCCTGTTCCTCCTTGCACAAAGGTGAAGGTAGCGGCCCTGCTGCTGGGTTGTTGCCCTCCTACGGCCCCCTCCACATCTCCTGGTGTACTGGCCTGTCTACTGGTAGCGCCTCCAGACTCTGGACACTACGCTGACCGACACAGCAAACCTTCTTGCCCCAGCTCGCATTGATGTGCCATCCTGGATGAGCTGCACTACCTGAGCAACTTCTGTGGGTTGTAGAGTCCGTCTCATGCTACCACGAGTGTGAGAGCACAACCAACATTCAAAAGTGACCAAAACATCAGCCAGAAAGCATTGGTACTGAGATGTGGTCTGTGGTCCCCACCTGCAGAACCACTCCTTTATTGAGGGTGTCTTGATAATTGCCAATAATTTCCATCTATTGTCTATTCCATTTGCACAACAGCATGTGAAATTGATTGTCAATCAGTGTTGCTTCCTAAGTGGACAGTTTGATTTCACAGAAGTTTAATTTACTTGGAGTTATATTCTGTTTGTTCCCTTTATTTTTTTGAGCAGTGTATTTTCTAATATACTTGAATTAAAAATTCCCTATCCTTCTCTAACTACACTAACTGCTTTTCTATTTTTTTTTCTTACTTCCTTTTTGATGATGTTTCGTTTGGGAATCCCAGTGGTTTATACTGGGATACTCACACAAAACTCATCTGGGCAGAGGCGGCGGTCACTGCTGCAGCCTCTGCCCCCTCCCTGAAATTTATTTTACTTGCTATATAAGTGAGTGCCATAATTCCACAAGCATTATTGATACAATCCCCATTGGTGCCCACAATTCCCTACCATATGTCTTTGGGAGTGTGGGAGAAAATCCACGCAAACACGGGGAGAGCATACAAACTCTTTGCAGTTGTTGTCATTGATGGGATGAAACGTCATCAGTGACGCTCGTTTCAGTGGCTTGGCTAGTCCCTATGCGATGTGCACAATGACAGTGCGCTCTCTCTCTGCTCAGATCAGCAGTAACAGAACAGTGTCAAAATAACAGTGACATCAATTGTGGCAGCGACACAGATTTCTCCAGGCCGGGTATTTTGACAACGTGCTCCATAGTTGGCTCGTTACTACTGATCTGAGCCAGCGGTGAGAGAGCGCACTGTCATTGTGCACATCATGCAGGGACTAGCCCAGCCCCTGAAACAAGTGTCACTGATGTTTCATTTCAGGGAGGGGGCAGAGGCTGCAGCAGTGACCGCAGCCTCTGCCCGCTGATGACGCGTACAATGGAATTCTCAAACGAAGCGTTGTCAAAAAAGGAAGTTGGAAAAAAAGAGAGAAAAGCAGTTAGATTGTGTAGTGAGGGAAGAATAGGGAATTCTTAATTCAAGTATATTAGAAAATAGTTTTTATTATGGCATCAAATAGATGGGGATTAATGATGAAAATTCATTTGAATTTCAGACCACCCCTTTAAGGCTAAGCACATCCGATCAGATGAAGCAAAGTCTACTGATGTGACTTATTTCTGGCTGGAAGTGCTCAGAAGTGCGAGCACAGATTGTAGACAAGTGCAAAGGGACTGCAAAGTGTACCAGTTACCATCTGTGCAGAAATTATAGAGCATATTTATGCCATGGCTGCTGAACTGCCAATGCCAGCCTCTGACATGACGGCTCATCAACGGCAAAGCAATTAAAGAGGAACCTCCAGTTTAGAGCTGCTCATTTACATAAATATATTTGTAGTCCATTTAAATAAATCCGGCTGAACTGCAATACCAGATACAACCAGTGGACAAGAGTGGCACTGTTCAAGAAAAAAAAAATCTGATGTAGTCTGAGCATGTTCCCTACATCTCTCCATGGCCAATTTGTGAACATGCACCACGTCCCATTTTACACGTTCTCTAAATTTTTCCATGCTCAATTTTAGATCATGGTCCTCACATCTCACACTTGGCCAATATCAGGGTGTGCTCCTTACACCTCTTCATTACCAAATTCAGAGCATGCTTCCTGCACCTCCCCATACCCAAATTCAATGTAAGCTCCCTGCATATCTTCATTCCCAATTTCGAAGCATCCTCTGTGTGGTGTGCTCCTCCGTGTACCTAGCCAGAAATGCTACTCCAGTCAGGGACTAGAGTATAATTTCTGGCATAAAAAACGTTTGCACTTTTGCTGAATATGACAACTGGGTGTAGCTACGTCTCGACACTGCTCTTCTCCATTTTGGCAGAGCAGCTTCATACTAGTGTGAAAATGGCAAAAGTCGCTACATTTTTGTACAGCCTTGAATTACCCAAAAATATTGAAAATTTTCAGTGTTTTACACCAGTTTTCTGGCAAAAACACTTTGACAAATCGCCCCCATGTTGCCTTGGACATATATGTATTATTTTAATACTTTCATAGCTTACAGAGATGTCACCAGGTGAACCCTCCCCATACAGCTGTAAAGATATGGACAGGCTGACAGTGTTTCCCTCTTGAAGAAACAAGTTCATTCTTGAAATGTAAAATGTTCCTGTGTAATGTATTGTGAAGTATAATGTGTAGTAATGTTAGTAGTGTACAGTGTAGGATAGCATAGGATAAGACATAGTTTAGGGCTTAGTACATAAATAGGTAGGATATCATAGAGTTAATGTTTGGGACAAGCCCATAGTGGGAGGGGCTTAGCATTAGGGCAAGTGACTACTTCCTGTAGGATAGGAAAAAGTTCAAGTAGCAGTAGGAAGTGTCTGTGAGCAGTGCTGCCGTTGTGGGTGAACTACTAGAAAGGAGACTAAGGGACAAGGGAGTAGCACGACCGGCAACTGACTGAAGGTGAGACAGAGTGGCCTTCCACGTTAAAGGGGTCTTTGGATAAGATGACGTATCACAAGAAAGGCTGAGTTTGCTAAACGCCGAAGGTAAAGGACCTAAACAGGACTGTGTTCATGGGAATAGTGGGGGTCCCGAGTGGTAGATTCAGTATGCCACTAGTGAAAGAAATAGGATGTGGAACATCTGAGCAGGTAGAGAGACTCACTGATCAGGTCTGTAGCGACAACCTAGGCTTGATGAAGTAGGGCGAAACAGTGTGCTTCACCGGCCCTGGAGTAGACTACTGAGGAAGGAAACGATATGTGTAAAAATGCTTTATACTGTTAGGGAAACGTCCATAAGACTTTGTACCCGCTACCCCATGTATCATAGAATCATAGAATCATAGAATGGTAGAGTTGGAAGGGACCTCCTGGGTCATCTGGTCCAACCCCCTGCTCAAAGCAGGATTCACTAGATCATCTCAGACAGATGTCTGTCCAGCCTCTGTTTGAAGACGTCCATTGAAGGAGAACTCACCACCTCTCGTGGCAGCCTGTTCCACTCATTAATCACCCTAACTGTCAAAAAGTTTTTTCTAATATCTAATCTGTGTCTCCTCCCATTTAGTTTCATCCCATTGCTTCTAGTCTTTCCTTGTGCAAATGAGAATAAAGATGATCCTTCTACAATGTGACAGCCCTTGACATATTTGTAGACAGCTATTAAGTCTCCTCTCAGTCTTCTTTTTTGCAAGCTAAACATTCCCAAATCCTGCAACCGTTCCTCATAGGACATGGTTTGCAGACCAGTCACCATTCTGGTCGCTCTTCTCTGAACTTGCTCCAGTTTGTCTATGTCTTTTTTAAAATGTGGTGCCCAAAACTGTACACAGTATTCCAGATGAGGTCTGACCAAAGAGGAGTAAAGACCGATAATGACTTCACGTGATCTAGACTGTATGCTTCTGTTAATACATCCCAGAATTGTATTTGCCTTTTTTGCTGCTGCATCACACTGTTGACTCATGTTCAGTCTATGATCTATTAGTATACCTAGGTCTTTTTCACATGTACTGTTGCTTAGCTCTATTCCTCCCATTCTGTATATGCTTTTTTCATTTTTATTGCCCAGATGTAGTACTTTGCATTTTTCCCTGTTAAAAACCATTCTGTTGGTTGCTGCCCACTGCTCCAGTTTATTTAGGTCTTTTTGAATCCTCTCTCTCTCTTCTCTAGTATTAGCTATCCCTCCTAGCTTTGTGTCATCAGCAAATTTAATCAGTTTACCCTCAATTCCTTCATCTAAATCATTGATAAAGATGTTGAACAATACAGGTCCCAGGACGGAGCCCTGTGGTACCCCACTTGAGACATTCATCCAGCTGGATGTGAAGCCATTTACAACCACCCTTTGAGTCCGATCACTAAGCCAGTTATGAATCCACCTAACAGTTGCCTGGTCCATTGCATACTTGGTCATTTTTTCAATAAGGATGGTGTGAGATACTTTGTCAAATGCTTTGCTGAAGTCAAGATATACTATATCTATAGCATTTCCCTGATCCACCCAGTCAGTGATTCTGTCATAGAAGGAAATTAAGTTAGTCTGACATGACTTGTTAGTTACAAACCCATGCTGACTCTGGTTAATCACTTCATTCTTATCCATGTACTTACATACATGTTGTTTAATAATTTGTTCAAATATCTTTCCTGGTATAGAAGTCAGACTCACCGGCCTATAGTTCCCTGGGTCCACCTTCTTCCCCGTTTTGAAGATAGGAACAACATTTGCTCTTCTCCAGTCTTCTGGGACTTCTCCTGTTCTCCAAGAATTTTCAAAGATTATTGAGAGTGGTTCTAAAATTTCTTCTACGATCTCCTTCAGTACTCTGGGGTGTAATTCATCTGGACCTGGAGACTTGAACTCATTTATGTTAGCTAAATATTCCCTCACAATCTTTCTGTTTACAGATAACTTGGATTCCTCTATTCCTTTAAAAGGACAGTGAAGATCAGTTGATGTTACATTTTCTTTCTGAGAGAAAACAGATGCAAAATAGGAATTGAAAAGTTCGGCCTTCTCAACATCCTCTCTTACCATTTCTCCATTTTCATCCTGTAAAAATCCTATAGCATCTTTGACTTTTCTTTTACTTTTGACATACCCCCAAAATCCTTTTTTATTGCTTTTAACATCTCTTGCAAGCCTTAATTCACTGTCAGCTTTAGCTAACCTGATACGTGCCCTACAGGATCTGCAGACTGCATTATAATCTTCTTTAGATATGCCTCCCTCTTTCCATTTAATAAACATTTCTTTCTTTCTTTTTAGCATGTGTTTAAGTTCTGTGTTCATCCATCCTGGTTTCCTTAAATGCTTCCCATTCTTCCTACTTTTCGGGATTGTTAACGATTGTGCTTTGAGAATCTCATTTTTAAAAATTTCCCATCTTTCCTGGACATTTTTGTCCTTAAGGACATCCAGCCATTGGATCCCTCCTATTCTCTTTCTGAGTCTCTTAAAATCTGCCTTTCTAAAATCTAACCTTGAAGTTTGAGTCTTCACATGTCTTCCTCCTCTAGTTATCCAAAATTCTATAATAGCATGATCGCTGCCTCCTAGGGTCCCAGCCACCTTTACCTCCTCAACCATTTCCTCCCTGTTTATAAGGATTAGATCCAAAGTAGCAGATCCCATTGTTTTCTCCCCTACCTTTTGGAAGATAAAGTTGTCAGCAAGAGAGGATAAGAATTTGCTTGACCTGTTAGTTTTACTTGAGAGAGATTCCCAACAAATGTCTGGATAGTTGAAATCTCCCATGACCACTACGTCATATTTTTTGGAGAACTTGGTCATTTGATACATAAAGAGTTCATCCATATCTTCAGCTTGCCCAGGTGGCCTGTAGTAAATGCCTACAATGGTGTCCTTTCCGTTGTTCTCTCCTTGTATTCTTACCCAAACAGTTTCCACAGAACTCCCAGTCTCTGAAGCTTCAATCTCTGTGCAGATATACGCTTTTCTAACATACAATGCAACACCTCCTCCTCGTTTATCAAGTCTGTTTCTTGCAAATAAGTTGTATCCTTTTAGCCTTTTATTCCAATCATGTGTATCGTCCCACCAAGTTTCAGTGATTCCAATGACATCATATTCCTTTTCCTGCATTAGTAGTTCCAATTCTCCTTGTTTGTTGCCCATGGTTTGTGCATTTGTATAAAAACATTTTAGTTTGTGATTGGTTTCTCTTCCTCCCATATTTTTATTATTTAAATTGTTTTGTCTTTGTTCTTCCTTTCCACTTCCAGTAGCAGAGATCTCAATAGTATTTGTCAGCTGTATGGCTTTTTCTGGCCTTTTGCTTCCTTTTGCTTTCTGGCCTTTTCTGGCCTTTTGCTTCCCTTTTGCTTCCCTTTTGCTTCCCTTCCCACATTTGCTTCCCTTCCCACATTGTTCTAGTTTAAAGCATAGCATAGTACATAGCCCTTATCCTATTATCCTTTAGTAAAAACTGTGTTTTAGAATGGGAGTCTCTTTTATTGAACTCTAACACCTATGGTCCTGGCCGGCCAACACCATCGGCTACAGATGGCCTGCACGGGCGCCAGACCCTCACAGCACCAACCCCCAGCTAGGACCTACTCTTTCATGTAGCATGCCGAGGAATGACAGGAGAAGACAAGAGCCTCACCCACGTCTGCCGTCCCCACGCCCCGCTACGCTGCCGCAACGTAAAGTCTGATTATCTCAAAATAAGAGGAAGAGAAACCATCACATATACTGTAGTTTACATCTAGTCTTCAACTAGGACGATAAGCAGGATCTTCATTTTCTCCATAAAGCTTAAATGGAGACACTGACGGTGGTGAGAGGAACCACATCCATCACTGGAAACCTCCTACTATTCATCTACATTCAACTTCTGAAGAAATAAAAAGTTGAAATTCCAAATATCACGGGTTATTGTACCGCAGCCTCCTTCATGGGCGCTGGTTTAACCTCGAAATGTGAATGTCCTCTTGAAGTCCATTGTTGAGGACCTGTACATACAGTGAGGGCAATTTATGCTCAGATGTAGTAGACTGCATTTGGGTGTCCGCCTCTAGTAGTCATATGACGCGCCCCCTGGACCGTGGGGTACTCGGTGCCGGGCCGGTCGTTGCTAGGGGAGATGTCACAGTGGCGGTGACCCGGTCCATGACCCAGGGCGGTCAGTAAAAAGGGGATTTTATAGTTTTTATGTACAAAGTTTGTGACACCACCTGTGGTATGCGGCTAAAGGGAGCCGCCGCTGCGGTGCAGATCCTCTGGAGCTGATGTTAGTGCAGCAAAGCTGGTGTTGTTCTCCACAGGTAGAGCTTAGCTCCAGGGCAGTGTAGATGTTGTGGTAAAGTAGATGATGCTGGGCGTTGTAGTGCAGGGGTGATAGCGCAGCTAATAATCACAGAGACAGTGGGGTGCAGTCCTCAAGGTCTTTACTCACGGTTGTTGCAGTCCAAGTTACAGGCACCAGTGTAACTTTCCTTACTGCTGCTCTTACTCAGGGAGGGGTTCAGTCCACCCTCAGATATCTCCGGAGTATTTAACGGGACCCCCTCCTGTGTGTTCTCCCTCTCTGGCTGTCTCCATGCACCTCATACCAAGTGTCCCAATCCGGTACCCGCGGGCCTTGTCGGGCGACGTCGGTTCCGTCCCCTGGGTCCTCTATGGCTACCTTCTTGGTGAGACTGATATGGACTGTTGGCTGCAGGACTTAAAATACTGCAGCCTCCGGTTTCTAGTTAAGACATAAAGTACTCTGCTAGTTGAGGGACCGGTCCCCTTTGTGTGGCCCAACCCCTCCACCTCCTGGTAGATTCGGGCGTACGGGTGGCCTCCAGCACTGCCCGTACCCCTGGGGTCCCTTCCTCGTTCCTGGAGCCCTTCCTGCTCCTCTCTCCTTCTCCTTCAGTCCTAGGCTTCTCCTCAGGCCCTCCGCCTGAGTAGAGCTCCTGCTCCCAACTCCACTCACTGTAGACTGTTCCCTCTCACTGCTACTACTCTACTCCTAAACAAGATGGCTTCTCTATTTATACTTTCCTGCATGTGCTCCCCTAAGCTACTTACTCCACCCACACCCACTACATAGCTCCTCCCAACAGTTAGGGACTGGGGACTGTGCTCTCCCTTAGGAGCAATCTCGCCCTGCCCCCACTGCTGGTATGTGTTGGATGCAGGTGTTAGGGTCCCGAGCTGTACTCCTTCCTTACCTGAGAGTGAGATACCACACCTCTGGGTGAGATGCAGTACCTCTGTGGTGACCGAACCCTCAGGGGAGCCACATACCCCCCTGGTAAAACACAGCACGTCCGCGGGCTGGAACAGAGTAAAAAAACAGGGTATTTTACAGACATGCAATTTTTAGGTGCATCACATATAAGATCATAAACATAACATTTCTTCCCTTTATGGGAAGCACTTTTTCTTGAACGTTACTGGTTACGTTTTTATCAAAACATTATAAGACATTTTAAAGAACATCTTTCTTTACACTTATAAAACATTTTTCTCATAAAACATTTTTCAACAGTTACAGCACGATCTGCAACCGGGTGTCCATTCTCTTTAATAAGGTGCTATTCAGTGAATATGAGGGACCTGCCCGAAAACCCTCAATGTAGGCCCTGGGCGTGGCTGCAGGGCATGGATGATCCAGGTGTTGGGCCACGTCTTCGGCCACGCCAAACGGGTTTTTGTTCTGAGGTCAGCTTGTATATGCAGTACAGACCAAAAGTTTGGACACACCTTCTCATTTAAAGATTTATTCGGTATTTTCATGACTATGAAAATTGTACATTCACACTGAAGGCATCAAAACTATGAATTAACACATGTGGAATTATATACTTAACAAAAAAGTGTGAAACAACTGAAAATATGTCTTATATTCTAGGTTCTTCAAAGTAGCCACCTTTTGCTTTGATGACTGCTTTGCACACTCTTGGCATTCTCTTGATGAGCTTCAAGAGGTAGTCAGCTTCTCCAGCAGCTCTTTTTTCCAGCCGGCGATTGCGTCCTGCTGGGCCCTCTCCATTCTCCGGCCCAGCTCCTGGATTTCCGCCTGGAGGAATTCGGTATCCTCCAGGGATAGCTCTGCCATAGCCTCCTCCAAGGTGAGAGGCCTTGCCGCTTGTTGCAGACCACGGATGGGAGCTGGCGAAGACAAAGGCTGCAATGTGTGCCACAGCTTCTCCTCTCACTTTTAATTTTATGAGAAGAGAAACAAAGACCTGCGGTAAGACCTGTCCCAAATTTAAAGTGTTCCCTGTAAAAAATAAAACAAAATACAAAACAGTAATGTTATAATAAATGTAACTTCTTTTTTTTTATATATTTACTTTCTCTAGCCCTAATTGGTGTTAGGGCTAGGGTTAGGGCTAGGAATAAGATTATGGTTAGGGATAGGACTAGGACATAAATGCCACACTCAGGCCCGTGGGCCAAATCTGGCCCACAGGGTGCTCTTATTTGGCCCGCGACACCAAAACCACCACCCCTATGTGAGGCCATTATACTGTATAGAGCACTATGTCGGCCCATTATACTGTATGGAGGACTATGTGGGTCAATTATACTGTATGGAGGACTATGTGGGGCGCATTATACTGTATGGAGGACTATGTGGTGCCCATTATTCTGTATGGAGGAGTATGTGGGGCCCATTATTCTGTATGGAGGACTATGTGGGGCCCATTATTCTGTATGGAGGACTATGTGGGGTCCATTATTCTGTATGGAGGACTATGTGGGGCCCATTATTCTGTATGGAGGACTATGTGGGGCCCATTATTCTGTATGGAGGACTATGTGGGGCCCATTATTCTGTATGGAGGACTATGTGGGGCCCATTATACTGTATGGAGGTCTATGTGTGGCCCATTATTCTGTATGGAGGACTATGTGGAGCCATTATACTGTATGAAGGACTATGTGGGGCCCATTATACTGTATGGAGGACTATGTGGGGCCCATTATTCAGTATGGAGGACTATGTGGGGCCCATTATACTGTATGGAAGTCTATGTGTGGCCCATTATTCTGTATGGAGGACTATGTGGGGCCATTATACTGTATGGAGGACTATGCGGGGCCATTATACTGTATGGAGGACTACGTGGGGCCCATTATACTGTATGGAGGACTATGTGTGCCCATTACTCTGTATGGAGGACTATGTGGGCCCATTACTCTGTATGGAGGACTATGTGGGCCCATTACTCTGTATGGAGGACTATGTGGTGCCCATTATTCTGTATGGAGGACTATGTGGGGTCCATTATACTGTATGGAGGACTATGTGGGCCCATTACTCTGTATGGAGGACTATGTGGGCCCATTACTCTGTATGGAGGACTATGTGGGCCCATTACTCTGTATGGAGGACTATGTGGGCCCATTACTCTGTATGGAGGACTATGTGGGCCCATTACTCTGTATGGAGGATTATGTGGGGCCCATTATACTGTATGGAAGACTATGTGGGGCCCATTATTCTGTATGGAGGGCTATGTGGTGCCCATTATTCTGTATGGAGGACTATGTGGGGCCATTATTCGGTATACTGGTTGGCCCGCAACCTTGTCAAAGTTTTTCATACTGGCCCTCTGTGTGTTTGAGTTTGACATACCTGGACTAGGGTTAGGGTAATAAAATAGTTACATAACAAAAACACAAACATGTAATAAAAAGTAAAAAAAATATAACAATGTTTAACTTTATTTTTAAAATATGATGTAAAGAGAACCAGTCAGATCTCATTACATGTTGGTTTTAGAAATTACTTGTGTTCTCCATTAAACAGTAGTTCTGTAGCAGTAAGTATGCGCTGTGTTGTTTCTATGCGGGCGTCATGCGGTATTCATGTGTAAAGGAGACCAGTTGTACCAGTAATGCGAATTTGAGTAGAGGGGTCTCACCAATTACCAAAGGGGTCCATATGGGTTCCTCTTTTTTTTTTTTTTTTGTTTTAGAACAGAAGAAAAATTTCTGCATGCACAGACAGCAAACGTAATTGAGACGGACCCCGTAATAAGTAATGGCCCCGTCTGCTTTACTGATACAATGGATGAGTTTTGCAAATTAATAACATTTGTTAATAAAATGGAAGAAACAATGAAATGTGCAAATAGTAATGTGACCTCAGCCTGACTACGCAGGAGACTGCTTACCATACAGATACTTATTGCACTTTCCACGTTTCTGTTTCTCTTCCAAACTGAGGAAAGGAAGGGGAATTTATCTGTTTAATGTCTGAGTCGTCAGTAACCACTAAAGGGGAACTTCTGCGGCATTGTATTAAAGTGTTTATGTAATGAAAACTACAGGACTGTATATTAAATAAAAATAATGGGGACCCATAGAAAAAGTTCTAATTGGGCTCCCCTCCCGCCCTCAAAATTTTTTAATGGAGTCACAGAGCAATCACATAGGGTATACTTCCCAACTTTTATAGACAGGGAGAGGGACATGTCTAGCTATACCTACAAAGTAATAGTGCCCCTACTGAAGCCCTTTAGTATTCTCACCTACCATGATACCCCTTTCATGTCCCCTATAGTGTATGATGCCTCAAAAATGCCCTATACATGCAGTATGATACCACCTGCATCATTTTCCCACACAGTAACTTCCATTCACAAAATATGATGTCCCAAACACAGTATGATGTCCCCACAGTTCCCCTACATACATTATAAGGTCCCCACAGTGACTACTAACACAGTATGATGTCCCCACACACACTGTAAGGTCCTTCTAGTGACAGTGACTACTAACACAATATGATGTACCCACACACACTGTAAGGTCCTCCTAGTGACTACTAACACAGTATGATGTCCCCACCCACATTATAAGGTCCTTCAAGGGACTCCTATCACAGTATGATGTCCCCATAGTTTCACCACACATAAAAAGGTCCAATTGGTGACCTCTAACACAGTATGATGCGCCCACTGCTTCCCGCCACACATTGTAAGGTCCTCCTAGTGACTACTAACACAGTATGATATCCCCACTGCTTTCCCACCCACATTGTAAGGTCCTCCTAGTGATTACTAACACAGTATGATGTCCCCTCTGCCCCCCCACCCACATTGTAAGGTCCTCCTAGTGATTACTAACACAATATGATGTCCCCATACACACTGTAAGGTCCTCCTAGTGATTAATAACACAGTATGATGTCCCCTCTGCCCCCCCCCCACATTATAAGGTCCTCCTAGTGACTACTAACACAGTATGATGCCCCCACTGCTCCCCCACATACATTGAAAGGTCATCCTAGTGATTAATAACACAGTATGATATCCCCACACACATTGTAAGGTCCTCCTAGTGTCTACTATCACAGTATGTCCCCACAGTTTCACCACACATATAAAAGTCCCATTGGTGACCTCTAACACAGTATGATGTCCCCACAACTCCCCCCCCATACTTTTTTAAGCTTATGTCCCATATGATATACTTTTGTATTCTACTGCATTATGTCTGATTCTCTAGAACATACTATTAGTATGGCTTAATAGGCTTTTACAAAATACAGACCTGGGGACAGACCTCAGACTTGATTGTTGTAGCCTGCCTCTTTTTAAGTATTAAAGTGGAAGAATGTTTTAATAAAGTAAGTGCGGTGGGCTCTGCTCACTTCTCCCTCATTTGTATGTTGAAAAAAGTGGCACACAGGCTTCATAAATATGGGGCTTATAGTCTGAATATAATATTTTTCAATGCATTTACAGCAGACAACTGGCATGGATGCATTAAAAAATCTACCACATTCAGCTACTGTTCCCTTTCACGCAGTACATGTTAAATCTCAGGCTGCCTGCAACTACCACTAGGGGGAGCTAAGTGAATAACATTTTTCTAAAGCAGCTATTGAACTCAGTAGAAGCTGACATATATCTATGCAGTGAGCTCCTCCTGATGGCATTTACAGGAAAATGCTGTGACCCTGCTATTAAATAAGAGAAAGCGTTCGGCATTGGGCCCTCTTCTTATTACAGACCCAAAAGTCATCTCATGGTTTGCCTTAAATATACCATTGCAAAACGTGATGTTCATATTTCATTAACATATCTAAGAGGGTAAAAAGCAATAGGATAAACTAAATAGTTTCTAAATACGCAGTTTTAGAGAAATATGTATGGATGTGAGACCTACTGAGTCACTACAACTGCAGTTTTGACATCTAATGGGTAGTAGACAGTAAGAAGTGGTTAGGAAGTGGAAGCCAAGATTGCGTGGTCCTACAATGTTCATCTACTAGGTACTTTCCATAGCAGATGCGAGATGGCATAGGCACGCATGCTACCTGTCCCGAATTTGGTTTTTCAGTTCCGGCAAATTTCGAATGTCCAAGGCGGAAAAGAACAATTAATGGACAATTCGCAGTGGAATTGGTAGTATTACTGAGACGGGACTACAGCATCCCTAAAATGCCAAGACCAACCTTGGTTACTATGTATGGACCTTCAATAAGTTGGTGAATTCACAAGTACAAGTTCCCATTGATAGGAAAGGTTTTTCCCATCCTAGCAGGTATAAAAACATTGCATAATTAGAATATTGCCAAAAATGTGGCACGGAAAACTGTCCTTATTCACATTGAAGTCATTTGACACATGGTAAGGTTGCAATACTAGAGGTTAGGACTATCCCGATAGGTACACCTTGCCGTGGTGGGAAGGCTTTTATGCTTTTTTTTTATCAAAATAGCTTTAATTAAGTATCTTATGTTATTTACATGTACTTTTACTATTCACTTATTTATTCGCTGTTGGGTATATGTTCATTTTGTTTTGTTTTTTTCTTGGGTCTTGTTTGCGAAATGGCCACAGTGTGAACGTGCTCTTACACTTTGCTCATATACCAGCTTATAGTCTGGCTCATTTCTTTGGTTTTAGTGTTAGTTCATATGACTGTATATTGGACACGGCAGCGAACGTACACCTGCAAATTAATTTAATACTAAAGGAGCTGGCCTTGTTCTATATCTTCTGCATTATTGAGTAAACCAATAAAGCTACTCCAGATTCCTTACCACAATTATCAATTTAAAAGGGTCGTTCCCTCAACAGCAAGCTTCTTCCTGTGGGCTTCTTATTCTTGCAGCTTGCAGTTCCCTTCCAAGTAAGGGAATGGCATTTTTTTTAGATGGAATCTACCTGGAACCTGCCTGAAAAAGAGCTAAAAATTGTCAAAAATAGTGAACATATGCACAGCAATGTCAAAACAACTTGCTGTGCCCATTTTCATTCTTTTGTCTTTTTTTTTACGCCCTTCAGACTTAGAAAGCCGCAAAGTGGCTACAATTACTGACTTGACCGTTCTCCAGGCGGCTTCTACTTAGAAGAGAAACTGCCACAATTTCTATATGAAATTTAAAAGAAAAAAAGCCAGCGGCAAAGACGCCATGGAAGACTCTTCAGGAAAAACACTGCCAGCGTTTTCTTTAAACCTTTTCCTTCTGCTTCAAAAATGATAGTGGCTACGCCGGTGTGTAAAACTAAAGACGTGGTGTTCACACTTCTTTACAGCGCTTACAAAAACTATTTCTTGCTCTGAAGGACTACTCCTGTGTTGTACTAGGTCTTGTTCACACGCAGCATTTTTTCCTGCAACCAAACCCTGCTGTCTTGGCATTTAAAACGCCCGTTTTTCAGCTTTTCTCTATATTTTTGATGCTTTTTTTGCAGCGTTTTTCGAGTGTGCATTATATATGTCCTTTGTCTACAGTACATGTTTAATAAAATTAGTTTTATTCACCAAAAACGCTTAAAAAACAGCAGAAAGCACCAATGGCTTTTTTTTTGGCAGCATTTTTATACTTTCTCATTGCTTTTTATAGGTGAAAAAACACTGGAGAAATTCTGCAAAAACGCTGAAAGACTTGGCATGTTGTAGATTTTTTAAAAAACAACGCAGTTTTCCAACATTTTTCATATTCCAGATTTCTGAAATCTCAAAGCTTTTTCTGGTACTGTAAAAATCAGCTTATAATTTGCATAAAAAACTGAAAAAAAGAAGGTTTTTGTTAATATATATGAAAAAAATTAAATCCCTCAAGAAATGTAAAATCTGATAGAGCACAAATGAGACTGACATACTGAAAAAAAAGCCCGCAAAGTCTTTCACCTATGAGAAAAAGCACTGATGTTTGAAACCGGCCTTACAAAGATAAACTATATTAATTTGACTAGGGAAATGTGTAGTTTCATCTATACTGACAGGTCCGCTTCAAATGCCACCTGAAAAAGCACTAACTAAACACTCAAAAGAATGATCATATGTATTTATGTAAAAATTATTTATTGTTCATATGTTTGGGCTTTTCGATTGTATTTTATCCATTTCAGATTTCCAAAGATGAGGTTTTCTGCTTTATACTTTACAACACAAATCAATGGGAAAGCTCAAAAGACGTTCGAAAGATGCCCAGGTGTCTTTTTGAAAAATTTTGCTTAAAAAAAAAAAATGCTTTTTTTTTTATTGTTGAATAGAGTTTAAAAAAACACTCCAAACCCAATGCTAAAAGAAAACTGTAAAAATAATGCTCGGGAAACGACAGAAAAAAAACAACTGCAAATAAAATTCTTCAGGAAAAATAAACCACCGACGTTTCCTGGAGGACCTTCCTCTCGAAAAACTCATCAGGTATGATTACTTGGGGAAAAAAATGCAGTGTGTACTTACACCTTACACTTCAGTATTTTTCATGTTTTTTTAAACCAAACACAGAAAAATATAATGGAAACATTTCTACTTCTCTTTCTTACATCCGAAAGTAAGAAAAGATAAAAATGCCTTAGGTTATATTTTGTTCAGCCATTTCTTAGTTATAGGGGCTCTTAGAAGAACTTTCTGTGCTGCCATATGGTGCATTTGAACCAACACCTCATCTGTGTCCACCTCACAACTCTGAAGTTCAACCCTAAAGACCACAATATATATTAAATTCATCCAAAGCGGCCAATATCGGTGGGATTGGTCAACCATAAGGCTTCCAGACTCTCCCTGACAGATGATGTAGGGGGAGAGGAAGGTCGGATATGCTGAATTAAACCACCCATCCCCTTAGCTTTTGTTCCCACAGAAGATAACCCATGGCCTGATGTGTCTGGTGGCAGCTTTCTCATGTCTGCCTTTTGAAATCACATGAACGCTCAGTCAAGCAGAGTGTTCACACGTCTGGGGAAATCGGAGACACAGCTGGTGGTCGAATGCTTGTTCAGACATCAGCCACCTATGGTGTATGGGCACCAGCCAACCTAACCTATGGCCACTCAGCCACCTATGGTGTATGGGCACCAGCCAACCTAACCTATGGCCACTCAGCCACCTATGGTGTATGGGCACCAGCCAACCTAACCTATGGCCACTCAGCCACCTATGGTGTATGGGCACCAGCAAACCTAACCCATGGCCACTCAGTCATTTATGGTGTATGGGCACCAGCAAACCTAACCCATGGCCACTCAGCCACCTATGGTGTATTGGCACCAGCCAACCTAACCTATGGCCACTCAGCCACCTATGGTGTATGGGCACCAGCCAACCTAACCTATGGCCACTCAGCCACCTATCGTGTATGGGCACCAGCCAACCTAACCTAAGGCCACTCAGCCACCTATGGTGTATGGGCTAAAGCCAACCTAACCCATGGCCACTCAGCCACCTATGGTGTATGGGCACCAGCCAACCTAACCTATGGCCACTCAGCTACCTATGGTGTATGCGCACCAGCCAACCTAACCTATGGGCACCAGCCAACCTAACCTAAGGCCACTCAGCCACCTATGGTGTAGGGCACCAGCCAACCTAACCTATGGCCACTCAGCCACCTATGGTGTAGGGCACCAGCCAACCTAACCTAAGGCCACTCAGCCACCTATGGTGTATGGGCTAAAGCCAACCTAACCCATGGCCACTCAGCCACCTATGGTGTATGGGCACCAGCCAACCTAACCTAAGGCCACTCAGCCACCTATGGTGTATGGGCACCAGCCAACCTAACCTATGGCCACTCAGCCACCTATGGTGTATGGGCACCAGCCAACCTAACCTATGGCCACTCAGCCACCTATGGTGTAGGGCATCAGCCAACCTAACCCATGGCCACTCAGCCACCTATGGTGTAGGGCACCAGCCAACCTAACCTAAGGCCACTCAGCCACCTATGGTGTAGGGCACCAGCCAACCTAACCTATGGCCACTCAGCCACCTATGGTGTAGGGCACCAGCCAACCTAACCTAAGGCCACTCAGCCACCTATGGTGTATGGGCTAAAGCCAACCTAACCCATGGCCACTCAGCCACCTATGGTGTATGTGCACCAGCCAACCTAACCTAAGGCCACTCAGCCACCTATGGTGTATGGGCTAAAGCCAACCTAACCTATGGCCACTCAGCCACCTATGGTGTATGAGCACCAGCCAACCTAACCTATGGGCACTCAGCCACCTATGGTTTATGAGCATCAGCCAACCTAACCTAAGGCCACTCAGCCACCTATGGTATATGGGCTAAGGCCAACCTAACCTATGACCACTCAGCCACTTATGGTGTATGAGCACCAGCCAACCTAACCTATAGGCACTCAGCCACCTAAGGTTTATGGGCACAGCCAACCTAACCTATGGGCACTCAGACACCTAAGGTGTATGAGCACCAGCCAACCTAACCTATGGGCACTCAGACACCTAAGGTGTATGGGCACCAGCCAACCTAACCTATAGGCACTCAGCCACCTAAGGTTTATGGGCACCAGCCAACCTAACCTATAGGCACTCAGCCACCTAAGGTGTATGAGCACCAGCCAACCTACCCTATGGGCACTCAGACATCTAAGGTGTATGGGCACCAGCCAACCTAACCTATGGGGACTCAGCCACTTAAAGTGTATGGGCACCAGCCAGTCTCACTGAAGTGTTATAGATACATAGCAGGTACAACATTTATAAGATTATCTCAGCACAGGAATATTTTTTTAACACACTCTATTGTAGAACTTATTATTATTTCAAGATCTATTGATTAAAATGTACTTTGTTCATGAGATAATCCCTTTAGGTACCTGAGCATATAGGGAAGGGGGTACATGGGATCACACCAACCCTCCCACCCCCTATGTTTCCATTCTTTTCTCTTTGTAAAGTGTCCATTTTTTTGTATATATACGTATTCTCCTCCCCCTATTTTCTCCTCAGGTGGAATTTTGGTTTAATTCGCATCAGCCCCCCTTCCGTGTGGTACTAACATTCCAGATTCGACCCCCTTGGTCACTTGGAAAGGAAGATTTGTGCAACAGGAGTCCTGCTTGCTTCTGATTGGAGGATGAGGTCTCTGAGTGAGAATCCATGGCCTATATAAATTCTGACTTTGTGGTTTTCAGCGTCATTAAATTCTTCTCGAATTTTGCAGAACTTCATATTCTCAAAAGTTCTAATTTTTTGGAATTCATTCTACGTGAAATCTGCAAAATGGCAGCTAGCTGAATCATTGAGGGTTGGCAAAAGGTTAATAAAAAACAACAACTCACCGCTCACCTGTCCCACCACGTCTCCAGCCTCACCGCTCACCTGTCCCACCAGGTCTGCAGCCTCACCGCTCACCTGTCCCACCAGGTCTGCAGCCTCACCGCTCACCTATCCCACCACGTCTGCAGCCTCACCGCTTACCTGTTCCACCACGTCTCCAGCCTCACCGATCACCTGTCCCACCACGTCTGCAGCCTCATCGCTCACCTGTCCCACCAGGTCTGCAGCCTCACCGCTCACCTGTCCCACCGCTTCTGCAGCCTCACCGCTCACCTGTCCCACCACGTCTGCAGCCTCACCGCTCACCTGTCCCACCACGTCTGCAGCCTCACCGCTTACCTGTTCCACTACGTCTCCAGCCTCACCGATCACCTGTCCCACCACGTCTGCAGCCTGATCGCTCACCGGTCCCACCACGTCTGCAGCCTCACCGCTCACCTGTCCCACCACGTCTGCAGCCTCACCGCTCACCTGTCTCACCACGTCTGCAGCCTCACCACTCACCTGTCTCACCACGTCTGCAGCCTCACCGCTCACCTGTCCCACCACGTCTGCAGCCTCACCGCTCACCTGTCCCACCACGTCTGCAGCCTCACCGCTTACCTGTTTCACTACGTCTCCAGCCTCACCGATCACCTGTCCCACCACATCTGCAGCCTGATCGCTCACCGGTCCCACCACGTCTGCAGCCTCACCGCTCACCTGTCCCACCACGTCTGCAGCCTCACCGCTCACCTGTCCCACTGCTTCTGCAGCCTCACTGCTCACCTGTCCCACCACGTCTGCAGCCTCACCGCTCACCTGTCCCACCACGTCTGCAGCCTCACCGCTCACCTGTCCCACCACGTCTGCAGCCTCACCGCTTACCTGTTCCACTACGTCTCCAGCCTCACCGCTCACCTGTCCCACCAGGTCTGCAGCCTCACCGCTCACCGGTCCCACCACGTCTGCAGCCTCACCGCTCACCTGTCCCACCACGTCTGCAGCCTCACCGCTCACCTGTCCCACTGCTTCTGCAGCCTCACTGCTCACCTGTCCCACCACGTCTGCAGCCTCACCGCTCACCTGTCCCACCACGTCTGCAGCCTCACCGCTCACCTGTCCCACCACGTCTGCAGCCTCACCGCTTACCTGTTCCACTACGTCTCCAGCCTCACCGCTCACCTGTCCCACCAGGTCTGCAGCCTCACCGCTCACCTATCCCACCACGTCTCCAGCCTCACCGATCACCTGTCCCACCACGTCTGCAGCCTCATCGCTCACCTGTCCCACCAGGTCTGCAGCCTCACCGCTCACCTGTCCCACCGCTTCTGCAGCCTCACCGCTCACCTGTCCCACCACGTCTGCAGCCTCACCGCTCACCTGTCCCACCACGTCTGCAGCCTCACCGCTTACCTGTTCCACTACGTCTCCAGCCTCACCGATCACCTGTCCCACCACATCTGCAGCCTGATCGCTCACCGGTCCCACCACGTCTGCAGCCTCACCGCTCACCTGTCCCACCACGTCTGCAGCCTCACCGCTCACCTGTCCCACCACGTCTGCAGCCTCACCGCTTACCTGTTCCACGTCTCCAGCCTCACCGATCACCTGTCCCACCACGTCTGCAGCCTGATCGCTCACCGGTCCCACCACGTCTGCAGCCTCACCGCTCACCTGTCCCACCACGTCTGCAGCCTCACCGCTCACCTGTCTCACCACGTCTGCAGCCTCACCACTCACCTGTCTCACCACGTCTGCAGCCTCACCGCTCACCTGTCCCACCACGTCTGCAGCCTCACCGCTCACCTGTCCCACCACGTCTGCAGCCTCACCGCTTACCTGTTCCACTACGTCTCCAGCCTCACCGATCACCTGTCCCACCACGTCTGCAGCCTGATCGCTCACCGGTCCCACCACGTCTGCAGCCTCACCGCTCACCTGTCCCACCACGTCTGCAGCCTCACCGCTCACCTGTCTCACCACGTCTGCAGCCTCACCACTCACCTGTCTCACCACGTCTGCAGCCTCACCGCTCACCTGTCCCACCACGTCTGCAACCCTCCATCTTATCTTCTGCGCCTCTTCTTTCCACTTCCCCTGTCGTGTGCATTCTCCTCAGCCTGCTTGACTGTGGGTCAAGGCTTCTAGGTGCTAACCAAGATACACTAAGGATAGCCACATATATAGGAAATTTCAAAAGAGACTCAATGGTCAATATGAAAAGCCCGTAAAATGAAAGTTGTATGCTATGTGGAAACAATGAATGGCAGACCACTCGGATAAGAACACAAAAAGTGTCCAAAAACCACTGCGGCACAGCCCCGATGTGCGTTTCGGACAGGAAGTCCTTTGTCAGGGGGATGGACTTCCTGTCCGAAACGCGTGTCGGGGTTGTGCCGCAATCGTTTTTGGACCCAGCAATCAGGTACTGTCATTCCTTATTCCGCCCCCCCTTTTTTACATTGTGAGGACATTACATATTCATACATTACCATCTGTTACCAATTTTGTGCACTCATGTGGGTGGGCAGATACACATCATTATTTATTGCAGATGGTTACACATGGTGCCTGGTGATACCATATTGTACCTATCAATTAAGCACTTTCTAATTTGTTTCTGACTGCATGGATTATCCAGGCACCATGCATAACTATCATCTCTGTATTTGTCAGACTGGCTCTGATATACCTGCAGCAAGTGTTGTGTACTAAGTTTTCTGTGGTCCATTTATATTATGTTTAATGATTGTATATCCATGTTGTATTCATATTTTGATTGCGGACAATCTTGTGTCTGTATTACCACTATAACCATCCCGCTAATAAAGGTTTCTTACATAATTAATGTCTAATGGATTTTTGGACCTGACATTCGGTGGTTCTCCTCCTTTTTTAGGTGCCAACCAAGCCTGATGTCATGGCGCACAGCATGATGTCATGGCGCACAATGATGTGAGAAGCCTGGACGGCGCCCAGAAGCCGCGGCGCTGAGTGAAGCAAGTCCAAGAGGATCCACATGAGGTGGTAAGAAGAGGAAGGAGGACCGGCCGGCGGGGCCTCTACAGACCCCAGAAAATAAAGAACATTCAATTCGCTTTGAATAACTTTGATGTAAATCGAATTTTCCTGATAAATTCACGAGATTTGCTGAACTCGAATCACCACAGATTTGTCTGGCTGACAACAGCTCTTTATATACACGGCCCCGGTGCAGACTTTAGGTTTAGAGCCGGAGATTGTTCTTGTATAACGTTCCCTTCCCCCGTATACAACACACAGCTCCCTTCCCCCGTATACAGTACACACTCTGAGAGAACGAGAAAGTCCCACACCAAGACTGCCTGTCTGCCCGGCAACAAGTGATGCCGTTCTGTAGCCAATCAGAAGTCTAGATGTGGACTCCGACCAAGAAAAAAATATTCTTCTTCTCCGGGTATTTCCAATTCGTGTCTTGTTATAAAGTATCTTTAAGTCACTTTCACTTCCTAAGAGGCTTCATTGGTCCTTGCAGGAGATTTTATCCACTTTTAGATATTTGTCAGTGCGGCGATTAAATCAGTGCGTCCAACACACCAGAAGAAGATGGCCGAGGAAGCCCAGAACCTGGTGCAGAACGAGATGCCGGCCGAGGACGTGATCACGATGGGCGACAGGGAACCACGGTATGACAATGTATCTTATATGTATATATGAGGTAGATAGATACATTATTATTTCTTTTTAAAGAACCCTTAATTCCAGGGTGCTGTATATATGTTAAAGGGGTGACATACATATATATTATTTATTATACTTACTTATAGAGCGCCATCGTATTTTGCAGCGTTTCACAGACATTATGGGCACTGTCCCCATTGGGGCTCACAATCTACATTCCCTATCAGTATGTCTTTGGAGGAAACCGGAGAACCTGGAGGAAACCCACACAAACACAAGAAGAACATACAAACTCCTTGTAGATGTTGTCCTTGGTGGGATTTGAACCCAGGGCCATAGTGCTGCAAAGCTAGAGTGGGGAAGAAAACAATAGGTTGGGGTGGGTGGGAAGTTGCAGCATGAGTTCTCGGGTTCCGTTTGAAGGTTCCAAATGTGGGAGATAATCAAACATTTTGAGACATAGATAGACAAATATGGGATAGATATATATGGGATGGATGGATATATATATATATATATATGTATATATATATATAAAATAGATAGAAGATAAATATTGGATGGATGGGTAGAAACAGGTGGATTCAAATAACATAGATAGATAGATAGATTGATGATAGATAATATAGTTGATAGAAATAACATAGATAGAAGATAGATATTAGACAGACAGAAGGTTAACAGATATATAGATAAAATATGATATAAGATAGATATAACCAGATAGATAAAAGAAATAACATAGATGATAGATATTAAAATGGATTAGGATTACTTTCTTCCGTACTTTTCCTAGACACGTCAGTTTTGTACACCTGTATCTAAGCAGCTTGCTGAACCGTGGTTCCAAAACCATGAACTCCTCATTCTTTACATAAAAGTTACCAACTTTATACTTAAAATAAACTTTGAATATTTTTTTCCCTAAATCATGACTTTGACAAAATGTGAAAATTCCCCAGTCTAAATTTCTGCTGTGTCATAAGGGGTCCGAAAAGGAGTCTTTTTGCATGGGTTCATATCAGAATGCAGAACTATAAGGGTATGTTCACACTAGGCGTTTTTTCAGCGGTTTTTTTTTTTTATGCAAATTTTCAGCTGCGTTTTACAGTGCCAGCAAAGTCTATGAGATTCTGGAAATCTCATGCACACAGCTTGCTTTTTTTTTTTTTGTCCTCAGTATTTTGTGCTTTGCATGTTTTTTTGCACAGTAGAGCATGCCACTTCTTTCAGCGTTTTTTTCAGTGCTTTTCACCCATTGAAAGTAATCTGTGGTGAAAAAACACTGAAAAAAAACGCAGGCACCAGGTTTTGCAGCGTTTTTAGTAAGAAAAAAAACAAGTACAGCAGTATGTGAAACACATTTATTTTTGTGATTTTCCCAAGTTTACCATCTAGTCTTGGTCTCCAGAGATGGCAGTTAGGATTAGGACAGTTTAATTAAATTAGTGATGCGTAGACAGTAAACATTAGCTGACTAAGGTGTGAGATTGAACAATACCTGTGGCGGACCAACGTGTGAAATTGAACAATCCCTGAGCAACTCAATGGCAGACCAAAGTATGAAACTAAATAGTGTCCTACAAACTCAATGCTCTGCCAGTGTCTTAGGTAAACTATTCCCGACCAATTCACCTCCCTCCACTGTTACACTTGTAATTCTGGTTAATATGGTTTCACATATGTCTTGCATTGGTAACCTGTGTTCATGCTTCTGTGGTGGAAGCAAAGCGTTTTTGACACTGCTGCTTTTCTGCCAAGAGAGCAGGTTTTCCTGCTGCAGATGATTGACATGCTGCGGCTCGTCAACCCGCACTGTGGGTGAGTTTATGCAGCGTCAATTAACAGCACAGTGGGCATGAGATTTCTATAAATCCCATCCACGGTCTTTGTAATGTGGAACGCAACATTTTGGATGCAGCGCAGGTCAGCTGCATCCAAATCGCTGCTATTCCTGATCGTGGGAACACACCCTAAGGATATGGGCGACAGGGTAATATTTGGGTTCACTGGAGCAAAGCAAAGCTAGGGACTGGACTGAACGCCACCAAGATCAGCACCTCAGGAGGATGACACAAACAGAAGGGGCCCCTGTGCACGGACAGTATATGGGCCCTTTGAAACCCAATAGCTCCTCATAATGCACAACTCCACCTGCTTTAGAGGTAGAAGCGGCCTCCATACTTCTTGGACCCCTGTGCTGCTGCACAGGTTTCACCAATTGTATATGCACCCCTGAAGAAGCTTATAATTGTTTTGGTCTTCGGGGTCTTTCGCTTTTATTTCCAAGTGATTTGCTTTATATTTTTCACTAAATGTATCAATATTGTAATATACATTTAATACTACATCACTAATATGCATTTTATAATTATTAACGGGGTCTTCCAATTCTTAATTCCTTCAGGCCCCCATATACATTAGAGGAAAGTCGTCCGAACCCACCGATTTCTGCCTATTTATAACTGATCAGTAAGGGTGCCAGCCGAGACTTGCCCCCCACATCTAATATTAATGGGCTTGGCTGATGTTTGACCCTGAGGGCAGTGTTGTATGGCATGTTTATGC
The DNA here is from genome assembly GCF_046119375.1 of Phyllobates terribilis. Classification (NCBI taxonomy): domain Eukaryota; kingdom Metazoa; phylum Chordata; class Amphibia; order Anura; family Dendrobatidae; genus Phyllobates; species Phyllobates terribilis. The sequence continues at coordinate 132,446,678 of NW_027362770.1, read as the reverse complement.
AGCGTCATGTCCCTTATGTCAATTAACAGAATGAAGTTAACCCTCTCCTGAACACCATTAATACCGTCTATGAGAGTAGTCCATTGACGGTATAATAGCTTGTGCTCTTTTTTTTTCATAAACAGCGCCACTCTTGTCTATAGGTTGCACCTGGTATTGCAGCTCAGCACCATTTACTTTAATTAGGATTAGTTTAGAAGGTGAAACAGCACAATATATGAAAATAGGGATTGGTGTATGTGACCAGTCCAAATGTGGCTTGTGTGGCCAGCAGCCCCCCAGGGATATAAGTATCATTATACATGACCCCAGTGGTGCACTGTGAATGGCGGTACACTACGGGACTGTGGTCTCACCCTCTGCCTGGCCTCTGCTGACTTCCCCCTACATACCCCGTATACGTATGGTAGAAGTCGGGATGAGCTGAATGGAGCTGGTTCACGTGATGAACCTACTCCATACCTGGAGGGTTTCAGCTATTTTACATAGCAGACACAACCCTGTAAGTTTTGCTATTGGAGCCAGCTCTGATCACAGCAGAGTAACCCCTTAGATGTCGTGGCAAGCAGCAGCCAAGATATCTAAGTGGTTAGACAGATGGAGGGCTCCCTCTGCAATCCCATTGGGTCTTCACAAAGCAATCTCAGGGAGCCAATGATTTGCTGTGCTGGCGGCCGAGACCAATTCGAACCTTTGCTATGTTGCCCCAGAGTTTTTATTTAACCCCCTACCTCAGTACCAGATTCTAATATAACAAAAATAAATGAGCCGTCTCTACATTTTATGCTTGTAGATACTATTTCAAGAACAAACATCTCATTTCAGGGTTTGTTATTTCACAAGCGTCAAAGGCAGCGACGCAGACCTAGTGTAGAACATGATACAGCGGAGGACAGGAGCCTGCGATACCGCTCTGATGTCTATGGCAGCACGGCCTCTGCTGGAGCGGCCACAATCTGTCCGCCTCATATATACATTGTGTCCTATACGAGGTTGTCAGCCCCACTGCGGACTGATAGGAGAAATTACAATCTGTGTCCAGAGTCATGCAACATGTTGGTGATTTATAAGCCGTCATAATAAATAAACCCTCAGTATTTACCACCGCAAACCAACGTGCCAGGCGTAAAATACTCCAGAAAGTAAGGCTGAGTCCACACACAGTAGTTTGCAGCACATATTTTACGGTAGATTGTCAAAGGTTTACTGTGCAGACAAGAAAAACATTCCACATTGCAGAGAGAGAAATTATATCTGGATATAGATAGATATACACACATGCACAAACACAGAGAGAGAGGGGATGGAGTGAGAGTGAAAGAGAGGGAAGGAGGAGGAGAGAGAGAGACAGGGAGGGAGAGAAAGACAGAGAGGGAGGGAAAGAGAAAGAGGGAGAGTGAGGGAGACAGAGAGGGAGAGAGAAAGGGAGGGAGACAGAGAGAGAGGAAAGGGAGAGAGAAATGGGAGGGAGACGTGAGAGAGGGAGAAATACAGAGGGAGGAAAGGAAAGAGAAAGAGAGGGAGGGAGAGGGAGAGAGGAGGAGAGAGAGAGGGAGGGAGTCAGAGAGAGAGAAAGGAAGGGAAGGAGAGAGAGAGAAAGGGAGGGAGACAGAGAGAGATGAAAGGGAGAGAGAAATGGGAGGGAGACGTGAGAGAGGGAGAAATACAGAGGGAGGGAGACACAGAGAGAGAGAGAGAGAAAGAAGATGGGGGGAGAGAGAGAGGGAAGGAGATGGTGAGAGAGAGAGAGAGGGAGAAAGTTAGAGGGAGGAAAGGAAGGAGACAGAGAGAGGAAGGGAGAGAGGGAGGGTGAGGGAGAGAGGCAGGGTGAGAGAGAGAGAGGGAGGGCGGGAGAGGGGGAAAGAGAGAGGGAGGGAAGGAAGGAGACAGAGAGGAAGGGAGAGAAAGGGAGAGAGGGAGACAGAGAGAGGGAGGAAAGGGAGAGGGGGGAAAGAAAGAGGGAGGGAGGAAAGGGAGAGGGAGGGGGACAGAGAAGGAAAGAGCTATAGAGGGAGAGCGAGAGAGAGAAAGAGGGAGACCAAGAGAGGGGTGAGAGAAAGAGAGGGAGGAAGAGAGAGAGGTAGGGAGAGGGGGAGGGAAAGAAAGAGAGTGAGACAAAGAGAGGGAGGAAGAGATGGAGGAAGAGAGAGGGGGAGAGAGAGGGAAGAAAGAGAGAAAGGGAGAAAAGGGATAGAGAGAGGTGAGAGAGAGATAGGGAAAGATAAAGGGCGGGAGATTGATACACACAGAAACACACACACATATATACACAATCTGATGGTAAAAACTGCCGCTGACCAAACACTGATGGAAATCTGATCTAAACCACTCAGACTGTTTTTTTTGTTTTGCGTGTGTAAAAAATCAGTGGTGTCTGAACAAGGCCGTACTAGGACCTTATAACAATAGATATCTCATCTCCCGAAACTGAGGCTAATGAGGCGTTACATAAGTACAGGATCTTATTAGCATAAAGGGCATGTGCAAATAATATCTAATTATTCAACCAATTAAACACCTAGGATTGCGTGATGTCACCAGTTGCCGGGCAGAGGCATCTCGAAGCTCGTTCTTTATTGTACAGAGATTTCGGGGACATAGAGATAAATGAGTTTTTGTTGCTTCTCAAAGAATAAAATGTTTTTGATTTTATTTTAATAAAGTCATAAAGCTAAAATTTGGATGATATTACGTCTGATTAATGGCAGAAGTGACAGTGACATGTGAGAAATCTGACAAAGGGAGATCACTCCTTTTGTCAGCCCATTGGCACCCTGCAGCACTATCTCAGGGTGTCGTTGGTTGCTATGGCAACAGGGAAGCCTGACAGTGGCCTGAACAACAAAAAAAAAATTAGGGCTCTTACAATATGAGAACCAAAAAAAAAGTAATTTTTCTTGTACAAAAAGTAATAAAAAAAATGAATAAAACTATATTAATTTGGTGTCCCTTTAAGAGGCATCTGCACGTTCTATGTGTAATACACAAGGTTCTAGAAAAGTGGAAAAATAAATAAAATAGTCCATCTGATTGGCTGATGGGAGTGACATCAGCAGTCGCTGGGTAGAGGTGACCCATAGCTATGTGACTGCAGACTTGTGAATTCTCACTGCACGCAGTGTGTATGATGTCAGGATTCTCTGGCACCTGGAGCGGGTGGTCATGTGGTCATGTGACTGCGAGTATATGATTTGCATAGTTTTGGCCACATTCTGACTATATTGTATCCAACCTCGCGAGGCTGCACACGTCTGGTCGGCGTCGGAGAATCCTGACATCACACACACTGCGCACTGTGAGGATTCACAAGTCTGCAGTCACACAGAGTGCTCTTAGATGTAGGTGCCCATTGCATAACACAGCCGGCACCCGCTGTGTATTGAGTGGGCTCAACCGACTGGATAAAAATGTATTGAAACAAGTTAAAAGTCCATTAAAAGCTAAAAAATCTCAACACCTGACGCGTTTCTGGCGTACTAGGACGCCCTTAGTCATAGGATGTCAGCTGCAATCACCAGCAGGTACGGCACCCACTGGTTTCTAATTACAGCAACGGATCCATCTATGTTACCAGCGTGAACAGCATAACGCTTCACCTCTCCCCTACCTCTTTTTTCTGATTCTTAGCTACTGCACACCGCTCAGAATGAACATCCCTGGACAGTGACACCTGGTGGTGTTGTCTGGAATTGCAATTTTTTAATCTTAAGATTACCTATCTTTGCAAAAAAAAAGCATCAATTAGGGACTTTCCTCGGGGTAAACACTGGGGTGTGCAATTATAGTGGATAACTTGTTTTCACCAGACAACCCCTTTAACAGTGTGACCTGACCTATCAGATTACCCCTGAATGCTCCTCCTCCTCTCTTACTGTTTGACAAAGGCGGAGACACTGAAGCTACATCCCCCTCCTCCCCCTCTGAACATTTCCAGATGGGTGGACAGGGAATTTCTGTATGAACATTTATGAAACACACCATTGATTGACCTAACTTGTACTAGATCCCAGTTTTATCTCAATCTATTATATATAGTGCTGCTTTTATTGCTCTCCTCATGACCGGGTATTTAATTTTTTTTTTTCTCCAGTGCTATGACATGTAACAGAGGAAAAGTTGTACCATTCCTCTCCATCTTTGTCGCACTTCTCATCGCCGGCCAAGCGGTGTCCATCTACTTCATCACTCAACAGCAGAGCCAGATCAGTGAGCTGGACGCGACAACAAAGGAGATGAAGCTGAACGAAATGATTAAAAAACTTCCTGGATCACGTCAGTAGTTTTACTTAATTTAAATAGTTGGAAAATTTTCCTAATTATTTTAAGAATATTTGATTATAGATATGTTTGTAATTAATAATAAAATTCTGCCTGCCTACAGCCACCACTAGAGGGAGCTGAGCTGCTTACTGCATACAGAATTACTAAGCGACCTCTAGTGGTGGCTACAGGGAAACAGAATTGTGTTAGTTACCTTTATGCAATAATTAAATAGTTAGCAGAAGGTTTCTAATCCTCTCTAATAATTTATGCAGGCAGGAAAGATAATTATGTGATATCACATTTAAAGATAATAAAACTTTCTTTTCATTTTCTGCCTCTAATGACACTATATTCAGCTCCTTCCCAAAATCGACCAAAAATGAGAATGGCAACTTTCAATATTCCTCTGGCTTTTAGTGATGATGATGGATCCCAACAGGTAATTATAAGCATTTTCCACCACAGTATAAGCTATATTTTCCTTGGTAGGTCACAAACATTTTTGGGTCAGCTAGGCACCAGTAAAATAACACCTTTTGTTCCAAGAGCAGCTTCCTTCGAAAAGTGAGTGACTGTACAAGGAGGTCACTAGTGATGCAGACCAGTAAGAGATCTGTGACAGCTATGAAAGAGTTTCTGTACTTGAAACGGGAGGTTTCACTCACCTTTATTAGGATGTTTAAGGGAACCCCACATTAAAAGTTACATTAGGGCCAGTCAATTTTGCTTTATATTCGCAGAAACTGGAAAAAAAGGCAATGGGCAGCAACAGTATTGAGGATGCTGCAGAATACATGCTCCTGGTAAGTGGCGGCTACTACATGTGACTTATTAGATGCCATTATAGCGCCCCTAGAGGATGCGTCTGGTATGGCCCACACTTTCAGAGCTGGAATGATTTCCTGTTCGGAGGTCTCAGATTACTGGGTGATCTCTTCAGGATAATGTTGGCCATCTTTTCCCAAATAGATACTAAGAACTGACCAACTCAGCAGAAATTTGTGCACTAATGGTATACGATAGAAGACTGCAAAATCGTGACAATGTGCAATGCTCACCCTGTCAGGATTCCCCTCTTGGGTGGATGGTCACATGCCGACTAGATTCTCATCCGCTTCTCTCAATAGCACTAAAATGAAATTTTTGCTAAGGTTGGAAAGCCCCTTGAAGAAATTAGTAAGTTTAGGGTTTTTTTTTTTAGCTGATCTTTGACACAACTGGACATGTCATGATATGTTTGAAGACCAAAAAGGGGACAAAATAGGGTTTCTTCTGTCTCACCCTATCTCTTACATGTCTCCCTGTTGACTGTAGTTCGGGAATCCTTTGAGAAAATATCCAACATTCAATGGCACCATCCTGGACAACCTCAGGAAGTTGCGGAGGTCTTTGAGCTATGAGGAATGGATGGTGAGTGCAAATTGGACACGTTGTGTTAGATTGACTAGTTTGTAATAACTAAATCCATTGTTTAACCACTTCGCGCCAGAGCCTGTTTTTGCCTTCGTGACCGGGCCAATTTTTTCAATTCTGACCACTGTCACTTTATGAGGTAATTACTCTGGAACGCTTCAACGGATCCCCCTGATTCTGAGATTGTTTTTTTGTGACATATTGTACTTCATGATAGTGGTAAAATTTCTTCGATATCACTTGCGTTTATTTGTGAAAAAATCGGAAATTTGGCGAAAATTTTGAAAATTTTGCAATTTTCAAACTTTGAATTTTCATGCCCTTTAATCAGAGAGATATGTCACACAAAATAGTTAATGAATAACATTTCCCACATGTCTACTTCACATCAGCACAATTTTGGAACCAAAATTTTTTTCTGTTAGGAAGCTATAAGGGTTAAAAGTTGACCAGCGATTTCTCATTTTTACAACAAAATTTACAAAAACATTTTTTTAGGGACCACATCTTATTTGAAGTGACTTTGAGGAGCCTTTATGACAGAAAATACCCAAAAGTGACACCATTCTAAAAACTGCACCCCTCAAGGTGCTCAAAACCACATTCAAGAAGTTTATTAACCCTTCAGGTGCTTCACAGGAATTTTTGGAATGTGGAAGAAAACAATGAACATTTAACTTTTTTTCACAAAACTGCTACTTTAGCCTCAAATTTTTAATTTTCACAAGGGCAGCCAGAAAAAATGGACCCCAAAATGTGTTGTGCAATTTCTCCTGAGCACGCTGATACCCCATATGTGGTGCAAAGCCACTGTTTGGGCGCACGGCATGGCTCGGAAGGTAAGGAGCGCCATTTGACTTTTGGAATGGAAATTTGACTGGAATCGATAGCGGACGCCATGTTGCATTTGGAGAGCCCCTGAGGTGCCTAAACAGAGGAAACCCCCAACAAGTCACCCCATTTTGGAAACTAGACCCCTCAAGGAACTTATCTAGATGTGTGGTGAGCACCTTGAACCCCCAGGGGCTTCACACAATTTTATAATGTTGAAGGGTGAAAATAAAAAAACACATTTTTAACACAAAACTGCTACTTTAGCCTCAAATTTTTAATTTTCACAAGGGCAGCCAGAAAAAATGGACCCCAAAATGTGTTGTGCAATTTCTCCTGAGCACGCTGATACCCCATATGTGGTGCAAAGCCACTGTTTGGGCGCACGGCATGGCTCGGAAGGTAAGGAGCGCCATTTGACTTTTGGAATGGAAATTTGACTGGAATGGATAGCGGACGCCATGTTGCATTTGGAGAGCCCCTGAGGTGCCTAAACAGAGGAAACCCACAACAAGTGACCGAATTTTACAATCTACTCCTCTGTATAAATTAATCTAGTGGTGGGAAAATAAGTAGGTAAATGGTCACTAAACCCATAGATGAATTCCCACAGAGGTGTCATTTCCATAATGGGGTCACTTCAGGGGGGATTATGCTGTTCTGGCACTTTTCAGAGTACCAGAGCTAAAGAATCCCCCCTGAAGTGACCCCATTTTGGAAATGACACCCCTCTGGGAATTCATCTATGGGTTTAGTGACCATTTTAACTCGATGGATGATTTCCAGAAACAAGCACGCCATGGAAGGTTTAGATTCTGGAGAACCCCCCCTGGAAATTAAGTGAGCTCTATGTCATTCACTAAATGAACCAAATGTTTGAATGACAAATTGGGATACATTTTTACAGTTTAAAAACGTGGTTCTGTGTGGAAGATTTTAAAGCAGTCAGTGACGCATAAGGCTGGCAATGATGGGCATTGTGGGCAATAGTAGCGGGTATCACGCCTCATTCCTCTCTTAGTACATTTACGACATCTTTTCTGGGGGTTCCTTCTTGTTTCCGTTGCTGGAATAAGTGCAATAAAATGTCGCTCAGTGAGTCTTTTCACATCCTCAGATTCTAATGGATGAGCGGGGCTAACACTTTGAAAGACAAGATTTTCAATTACCTTTTCTTGATAATCAAGAAAAGGATCTGAATTTCCTGCTTTTTTGTACAACACAAAAGAATTGTATGTGGCCACCTGAAACAAATAACCAACTTTTTATACCAGGTATAGGACTTTCTTGATACCTGGTATGGCTGTAGAACCTGGTCTGCAAGGTCCACACCCCCCATGTGTTTGTTGTAGTCAATGACTGACACAGGTTTTTGCTTCGGAGTGGTGGATCCTAGTTCTACAGTGGCCCTTGTGGCATCTGTGTGGATCGAGCTGAGGACAAAAATATCCCTCTTATCCCTATATTTCAGGGCAAGCAGCTCTCCGTTGCGTACAGCCCCTGACTGCCCCTTTTGGAACTTTTGGTTGACCAATGGCTGTGGAAACCCCTGACGGTTTTTACGAATGGTCCCACAAGTTGTGTTCAACCAGACTTTTAAATAGGGGTATGCTGGTGTAATAATTGTCCACATATAGATTGTAGCCTTTTTGAAAAAATGGACTTATCAGCTCCCAAACAATTTTTGCAGATGTCCCCAGATAAGTAGGGCATCCTGGTGGGTTTAGTTGGCTATCTTTCCCCTCATATATGCGGAAAGCGGATGTGTATCCGGTTGAACTTTCGCACATTTTATAGAGCTTTATTCCAAACCTTGCCCTTTTAGATGGGATAAATTGCTTGAGGTGCAGTCTTCCTTTGAATTTTACAAGGGACTCATCTATAGAAATATTTTGTGTTGGGGTGTAGAGCCTTAAGAATTTTTCTGACAAATTTTCAATGATGGGTCTAATTTTATATAACCTGTCATGTTCTGGGGCATTTTTGGGCAGGCATTGACTATTGTCGTTAAAATGCCAAAACCGCATGAGCATTTCATATCGGGTCCTAGGCAGAATGACTGAAAACATAGGGGTGGCTTGAACAGGGTGGTTGGACCAGTAGGATCGAATGCTCAGTTTTTTAACAAGCCCCATGGCAAATGTAAGTCCTAAATTTTTTTTTATTTCCGGGACATTAGTTGGTGTCCATAAATTTGCCCTAGCATAGTAAGATCGGGGATTCTGGCTTATGAATTGGGATGCATATAAATTTGTTTGCACGACAATATGCTCTAGCAAGCTGTCTGTAAAAAACAAATTACAGTCATATGAAAAAGTTTGGGCACCCCTATTAATTTTAAGCTTAATATTTTATAAAAATTGGTGTTTTTGCAACAGCTATTTCAGTTTGATATATGTAATAACTGTTGGACACAGTAATGTTTCTGCCTTGAAATGAGGTTTATTGTACTAACAGAAAATGTGCAATCTGCATTCAAACAAAATTTGACAGGTGCATAAGTATGGGCACCTCACCAGAAAAGTGACATTAATATTTAGTAGATCCTCCTTTTGCAAAAATAACAGCCTCTAGTCGCTTCCTGTAGCTTTTACTGAGTTCCTGGATCCTGGATGAAGGTATTTTTGACCATTCTTCTTTACAAAACAATTCCAGTTAAGTTTGATGGTCGCCGAGCATGGACAGCCCTCTTCAAATGATCCCACAGATGTTCAATGATATTCAGGTCTGGGGACTGGGATGGCCATTCCAGAACATTGTAATTGTTCCTCTGCATGAATGCCTGAGTAGATTTGGAGCGGTGTTTTGGATCATTGTCTTGCTGAAAGATCCATCCCCTGCGTAACTTCAACTTTAGCACTGATTCTTGAACATTATTGTCAAGAATCTGCTGATACTGAGTGGAATCCATGCGTCCCTCAACTTTAACAAGATTCCCGGTGCCGGCATTGGCCACACAGCCCCAAAGCATGATGGAACCTCCACCAAATTTTACTGTGGGTAGCAAGTGTTTTTCTTGGAATGCTGTGTTTTTTTGCCACCATGCATAACGCCTTTTTGTATGACCAAACAACTCAATCTTGGTTTCATCAGTCCACAGGACCTTCTTCCAAAAAGAAATTGGCTTCTCCAAATGTGCTTTTGCATACCTCAGCCGACTCTGTTTGTGGCGTGCTTGCAGAAACGGCTTCTTTCGCATCACTCTCCCATACAGCTTCTCCTTGTGCAAAGTGCGTTGTACAGTTGAACGATGCACAGTGACACCATCTGCAGCAAGTTGATGCTGCAGCTCTCTGGAGGTGGTCTGAGGATTGTCCTTGACTGATCTCACCATTCTTCTTCTCTGCCTTTCTGATGTTTTTCTTGGCCTGCCACTTCTGGCCTTAACAAGAACTGTCCCTGTGTTCTTCCATTTCCTTACTATGTTCCTCACAGTGGAAACTGACAGGTTAAATCTCTGAGACAGCTTTTTGTATCCTTCCCCTGAACAACTATGTTGAATAATCTTTGTTTTCAGATCATTTGACAGTTGTTTGGAGGAGCCCATGATTCCACTCTTCAGAGGAGATTCAAACAGGAGAACAACTTGCAAATGGTCACTTTAAGTAGCTTTTCTCATGATTGCATACACCTGGCTATGAAGTTCAAAGCTCAATGAGGTTATAAAAGCAAAAAAAGTGCTTTAGTAAGTCAGTAAAAAGTAGGTAGTAGTATTTAAAACAAGAAACTGATAAGGGTGCCCATACTTATGCACCTGTCAAATTTTGTTTGAATGCAGATTGCACATTTTCTGTTAGTACAATAAACCTCATTTCAAGGCAGAAACAATACTGTGTCCAACAGTTATTACATATATCAAACTGAAATAGCTGTTGCAAAAACACCAATTTTTTATAAAACATTAAGCTTAAGATTAATAGGGGTGCCCAAACTTTTTCAAATAACTGTAAAAAAATGAATTGGTCCAAAATCTTCCACCTCCACATTTATACCAGGAGTGGCGTTGAAATCAGGGCTGAATGGAGCAGCCGAATCCGAAGCCTCCCATCTGGGAAATGCTAGATCACGTGGCAACGCCCCTTGTACACTGGCGTGCGCCAATTCACTGGTAGCAGGGACAGCGCTTGTACTGGGCAGTGTTCACTGATTTGGAGACGTTTCTCCAGTAGCGCTATTTGCCCCTATTGCTGTACTGGTCCTTGGGCTTGAGGATGGACCAGAATCACTGCTCATTTCTGAGCTCTCAGTGTCGCCGCTATTAAAGCCCTCAAAATCCATATCTCCATCTGACATTGCACTGTCATCAGTGTCAGAACACAGCAGGGCATACACCTCTTCTGCGGTATAAGTCTGACGGGCCATTTTATTTTTATATTTTTTGACTGGACTGAACGGACCGGACTGAACTGATCTGACAGGACTGACTGACCTGACAGGACTGACTGATCTGACAGGACTGACTGACTGATCTGACAGGACTGACTGACTGATCTGACAGGACTGACTGACTGGACTGATCTGACAGGACTGACAGACTGACAGATCTGACTGACTGGACTGATCTGACAGGACTGACTGACTGGACTGATCTGACAGATCTGACAGGACTGACTGACTGACAGGACTGACTGACTGACAGATCTGACAGGACTGACTGACTGACAGATCTGACAGGACTGACTGATCTGACAGGACTGACTGATCTGACAGGACTGACTGACTGATAGATCTGACAGGACTGACTGACTGATCTGACAGGACTGACTGACTGATAGATCTGACAGGACTGACTGACTGACAGATCTGACAGGACTGACTGATCTGACAGACTCACTAACCCTAACTGTTACTTTCTTTTTTATTTTATTTTTTTTACTTTCACAGTGGCAAGGCTGACACAGCTCTTGTCACACTGTTTCTCCTCTGCTCTCTCACTGAGATCGGAGGAGAAACAGTGTATTTATCAGGCAGATCGCCCGGGAAAGTTTGTTGCTAAAATAAACTTCCCTGGTGATCTCTCTGATTGGCTGGTGTGACGCTGACATCATCGAGACCTGAGCCAATCAGGTCTCAATGATGTCAGAGGTCACAGCACCGGGATCCCCGCCGCTCCTGAGGTATGTGGGGGGTCCCGATCGCCGACCACCAGCTGTTACTATCTTTTAAATGCCGCGATCGCTATGGATCGCGGCATCTAGAAGATAGGAACAGGTTAACATCATGGGGACCTGATCCATTCAGGTCCCCATGATGCCACATGTCAGAGCTATCGCTCTGAACCGGTACCGCAGCGCTAGCAGGACCCTGGGGGTCCTGAGCGCTGCTTGACCACCCACCGTTTTTAAACGTCGGCGCTGCACAGAGCCCGGGCAGCGCCGACGTTTATGTACAGTGGGCGGTCCTGAACCGCTTAAAGGGGATGTCTAGTTTAGAAAAGCCAAGTTTGTATACTGTGTCGGGGAATTATGAGTGCAAGATCTTTATCCGATTGCCAAAGTGGACAGCGGTTCAGAGGTGGACATATCATTGGTGCAACCTGTGCACCTGCATAGGGGCCTAAGAGGTCAGGGGACCTACTTTACCTCCACAGCAGCGAGTAGCTTTTGTCCCAGGCACAAAGAGGGGCCCATAAACTGTTCTTGCACAAGGGCCCTCTTCTGCCTGTGACCACCTATATAGAGTATCTCTTACTCTATGAGGACCCTAACCTTTCCTTCATTACACAGAGAACCTGTTGATTGGAATGAACATTGTGTAATGCTTTATTTCTCCTGTGGTGGCGCTATAGGAAATTATACAATTATTTCCAGGTTTCCTCACAGATTACAGCTAATGCTGGGAATCCAGTATCAAAGGATCTTCTTAAAAAAGGACCTGTCGCTTCAAATAAATATGTTTTTATTTTTACCTGGTGTAAATGCTGCTCTTCTCCTGAATCCGGCGTTGTTTTTCTTTTGTTCCTGCTCCTCTCCATTCCTGAGATATGGCCCTTTCTTCTCTGTATATGAATCTAGTCTTCTTAGTCAAGGAGGTGTGATCCTTAAGAATACTCCCATGAAGAGCAGTTGAAGACCACACCCACTTGCCTAGCAATACTGCATTATACCTATAGGGAAGATGGGGCCATATCTCAGGAATGGGGAGGCGCAGGAACAAAACAAAAACATCGCCGGATTCAGGAAAACAGCAGCATTTACATTAGGGGAAACAAATATACATATTCATTACAACTGACAGATTCTCGTTAACAAGTTGGAAATTGACAAACTTGTCCTTTTTAAATACCATATGCTTTTTTATGTGTTCCATAACATGCCAAGAGAAAGTGCTTTTACGTCCATAATCTTTATATTCCTTTTCCATAAAATTACCAATGGACCGACCAATTCAGTGTAATAAGCCATAATGTTGTGTTTTCCTCCCATGTATGATTAACACAAGACTAATAATAATGTTTGTTTCTTCATCCTTTAGCTCTTTGACTCTTGGATGCAGCAGTGGTATCTGTTTTACTTAGTGCAGAGCTCCAAAGGACCAGAAAACACTCCAAATTCCAATACTAGCAAAGGTACCAAATCCACAACTCTAACGTTTACAGAAAGTGAAAAATAGCTGCTGTAATGGGGTTCTGTGTCATAAACCGGTACAAGAGGTACAGTAATGGGGCACATATGGCAGAACTGTATATGTGTATGGTTCTGTAGCTATGTAGCCACTCCCAGTGCTGCCCTGTGATGCCACTATACAGCACAGTATTATGGAGATATCTTAAAATATTATGAGAGTGAACATGGTGTCAGATGGAACTTTAGATTCCACAATTTTTTTCATGGATTCCACATGAATGTGTGAGAGACAACCTTCATCTGCCATTGCATGAAATCTATGGCATGTGGAGGTACAGAAAGGTAATATGGATCACTATGAAAGGCAGGAGTTAGATGATGAGCAAAAAGAAGACCCTGGTCAGGCAGCCATATTGGTAGTCTGTGGCTGAGGGACCAGGGTCCACCAGCCTCCTTCTACCTGCTGGCGTGCAAATCGGAAGAGGCACCGGAGATGCCGGCAGGTAGGAAGAGGTTCTCAGGGCTCTGGTTTGGCAGCCACGGACTGCCGATGTGGCTGATGGACCTGGGGACCATGTGCAGTGTGTAGTGTAGGGCAGAATACTTTGTGGGTGGTCATTTCTTTCTAACATTAGTTTAGATGTTGGCCACATTCCCGGTAGATGTATAAACCAGGAGTCCTCTACGAAGAAGCCCAAAAATTGACAACTCATCCCCCATATTGGTCACCAGTACAATGTAACACAAGGGTTACGCATCACTTCTGTCCATGACATTTCATAGTATTCACACTTTCTTCTTCAGGAGCCAGTGTACCGCAGGAAAGGGACCTTCTACCTGTTGAGTTTGGAAGAAGTGGAAACCTGGTTTATGCCTCTACCAGTTACTCAACCGAATCAGTGCCCCGTTTTATCGATGAAACCCCGAGTGGTGAATATATGTTCCCTCCTATGTCTATTGTGGAATCCTTTGTAGCAAACACGTCAGGCTCAAAATCTCATTCCCCACCACATATTTCATGAGAGGCCAGATGTTTTTGGAAGTACACCATAGACTTCTATTGTAAGCTCGTCTGGGCTGGACCCTGTCCTCCTCCTGTATCTTGTATCTGTACATGTCTTGTGTATGTTAAGTCTACTATGTAATGTTAATATAGAATAAATAATAATTTACACAGATGTCTGTTTTAAAGGGAATTTGTCAGCAGGTTTTTGCTATGTAATCTGACATCAGCATGATGTAAGGACAGAGACCCTGATTCCAGCGCTGTATCACTTAGTTTACTGGGTGCAGCAGTTACGATAGAATCACAGTTTTCTTTGCTGCAGATCTAGTGGAGCTCGGAATGCTGAGCTGTGTATATCCCCGTCCACACAACTGATTGGCTGCTTTCTTTATACACTGTATAATGACAGAAAGCAGCCAATCAGTGGTGGGGGCGGAGTTGGACCAGGATACAAGAGACACCTAGTGCTGTAGTGATAATCTCTTGCCGATAAAACACTAATTTTATTGAAAGAGCAAAGCATGGCCTAGCAAGTGACAGATCGCAGGAATCGGGGTCTCAGCCCCTACATCATGGCACTCTCAGACTACATAGCAAAAACCTGCTGACAGATTCCCTTTAAGAAAATGTGTCAATGGTGAGCGTAAAATAAAAAAGTCACTAACCCCCCCTAAATTCTCTGTTCAACAAGACCATAGCCCCTATCTCCACCCACTTTCCTTTCTCTTTCTTCCAATTTATCACCGCTGCTACCAATCAGTGGTCGCAGATTAGAGATATGTATATACACTGTGTTCCAAATTATTATGCAAAAAGTGTTTAGGAGTGATAAGGGAAGAATTTGTTTGTTTGTCAGTTAAACTCATTGATGGTGATGTGTGTCAGGGCTCTTTATATCACTGTAAGCAATTGCAGACACCTGTGCTAATTAGTTTGGCAGGTGTGTCCAATGAAAGGCAAGACTACTTAAGAAGGCTGTCTCACATTATTAAGCAGCCTACATTTTCTGCCAAAATGGGAAAGAAAAAGGATGTGTCGGCTGCTGAGAAGCAACAAATTGTGGAGTGTTTAGGTCAAGGCATGACTACAATCAACATTGCCAAGACACTTCATCCTGATCATCGCACAATCAAGAAGTATGTAGCTGATTCACAGTACACACGTGTGCGTGCTGATAAGGGAAAACTGAGGACTCTTTCCTACAGGCAATTACGTCAGGTTAAAAGAGCAGCGGCAAAAAAGCCTTGTCATAGCAGCAGACAAGTTTTTGAAGCTGCTGGTGCCTCCAACGTCCCCCGAACAACAAGATGCAGGGTCCTTCAGAGGTTTGCAGCTATGCGTAAGCCATCCTGTCGACCTCCTCTATCCACTGTACACAAGCAGAAACGGCTCCAGTGGGCCAAACAATACATGAAGACTGACTTCAAAACTGTTTTGTTCACCGATGAGTGCCGTGCAACGCTCGATGGTCCAGATGGATGGAGTGGAGGATGGCTGGTTGATGGACACCCCATGCAAACACGGCTACGGCGCTAACAAGGAGGAGGTGGAGTAATGTTTTGGGCTGGAATCATGGGGAGAGAGATTGTCGGCCCTTTTAGGATCCCTGAAGGGGTAAAGATGAACTCCATAATGTATGTTGAGTTTCTCAAACAGCACTTCCTGCCATGGTTCAAGAAGAAGAACCGTGCATTCCGCAGGAAGATCATTTTCATGCTTGCTAATGCCCCGTCTCATGCTGCACATAACACATCTGCATCTCTGGCTGCTATGGGCATAAAAGGGGACAAACTTATGGTGTGACCCCCATGCTCCCCTGACCTCAACCCCATTGAGAACCTCTGGAGCATCATCAAAAGGCGTGTCTATGATGGCGGGAGGCAGTTCACATCTAAGCAACAGCTCTGGGAGGGTATTCTGTCCTCATGCAAAACAATTAAAGCAGAAACCATCCAAAACCTGACAAATTCAATGGATGAGAGAGTTCAGAAGCTCCTGTCGAACAAGGGGTCCTATGTGCAAATGTAACATCACCTAGAATAAAGTTTTGAGTTGAAAACTGTTTGATTTCAGTTTGTAATAACCTGCTAATGCTTAGAATTTCAAAAATGACCATTTTTTTGTTCTTTATTAAAATGAAAAGGTTGAAAACTCTGCTGTGCATAATAATTTGGAACATGCATTTTGAGTGCAGTTTGAGTTTTTTATTTTTTTAAAAATATACTGTTATCATAGGCAGTTTGTACAAAAACCTTTCAATTGTACTCTAATAGTTATTTGACTGGAAAATTACAATGACTGCAATTCATATAGGTAATTTGGGAAAATCTGAGAAAATATTATTTGCATAATAATTTGGAACACAGTGTAGCTATTGGTACACCTCCTTTAATTATTAGGAATAAAACAAGGAATCACAGCCACAGAATGAGTTAACTGACAATCCATCAGTGAGCTTGTTCTAAAAGAGAGTTTGTAACTCTTTTATAAGCCTTTTTCTAATCATCTCTCTGATATTTGACCACTGCAAAGTCTGGCTGAAGCCAATTTTTTTTAAAATTATTTTTAGCCCCAAATACCAACATGTAAGTTAAAACAAAAAATTGCCCCAATGGGTGTCCATATCCTATAAGTGATATTAATATATTAAAATAGGAAACTATAAAAGAATTTAAAATAAACCCCCAAATCAGCCATATTTTCCTGGTTTATGTCTCCCATGTGCACTGTAGTCGTCTCAATACGATGGAGCCATCAGAAATGTCAGCGGACCATTTACACTTACTGTTTTGTGTTCCAGGTGCCCCATTGATGACCCAATGCCAAATGAGAGCCCAAGAACATACCATGCCTGGTGCCTTTGTGCCTCAGTGCGATGACAACGGGGAATTCTCACGCATGCAATGCTGGAGGAGCACAGGATATTGCTGGTGTGTCTACAAAAATGGCACCGAAATCCCGGAAACCAGGACTCGAGCCAAGCTCGACTGCAGCGGTAATCACAGCCTATATATCAATTGCAGTCATGAGACTTTATATTGTATGATTGTCTGCAGACCGGGGCTCACAGAGAGATTCGTTAGGAATTGTGGTTTAACAAAAGGGGACTCAGGAAAGGGAAGACTGGGCTATAACTTGTGAAGTTAAAGGGAATCTGTCACCAGTTTTTTGTTGTGCATCATGATGTAGGGGCTGAAACCCTGATTCCAGCGATGTGTCACTTGCTATCACAGTTTTCTCGGCTGTAGAGCTCTGAATGCTGAGCTGTGTATAACCCCGCCCACACCACTGATTGGCTGCTTTCTGTGTACACTATTCATAAAGAAGCCAATCAGTAGAGGGGGCGTGCTTGGACGAGCAGGCACAAGACAACTAGTCCTGTAGGGATAATCTCCTGCTGATAAAACAATGATTTTATTGAAACAGCAAAACACAGCCTAGTAAGTGACACATCACTGGAATCAGGGTCTCAGCCCCTCAATGCTGCTCTCAGATTACATATCAAAAACCTGCTGACAGATTCCCTTTAAAGGGGATGTCCAACACTGTTTACTTCAGTCAATCATTGTGCATGATGGGAGGCTTCTATACCATTCTCCTCTCGTTTGTGTCATACATCAGCACCTCTTTACGTATGCTGATTGGGAAGGAGAGACCGAGGGTGGACAACCCCTCTAAAAATAAATAATCTAATGCAGACACTGTGTGTTTTTCCCCAGTCATTAATGAGCCAGTGATGGAAGATGGAAGAGTGGAAGACAGAGTAATGGTGTATGATGAATAACTCATTAATGGTAAGTGCAAGATGTGCAACTATGGGACATTGATTCTTAGCCTTGGAAGACGCGCTTCAATCAACTGACCTTATTCATTGCATGAATAAGGTAAGTTGACCGAAACGCGTCTGCCGTTGAATACTCTGTTTTTATGGATGTGAAGTTGCAATTTTTAATGAAATATTTGCAATACTCAAGATTTTATGGAAAGACGTCTTCACTGGCTTGTTCCTTTTCTTTTTCTACTTTATTAAGTGACATGACAATTATTGAAGTAGTTTATGGGCAGCTTCCACCTGAAATCTGCAACAGATAAGTCCTATTGAATAAGTAGACTGCTAAGACCACGTTCACACAACTGTGTTGGGACCGAAAGACTCAGCCCGACAACCAGGTCTTCCAACCTGAGCTGCCTAACAGGTATATATGGAGCACTTAGCACAGGTCAAAAGATCTGGTGGTTGGGTTGAGTCTTCCAATCTGAGCACAGTACATACAGTGCTGGCCAAAAGTATTGGCACCCCTGCAATTCTGTCAGATAATACTCAGTTTCTTCCTGAAAATGATTGCAATTACAAATTCTTTGGTCTTATTCTCTTCATTTAATTTGCTTGCAAGGAAAAAACACAAAAGAGAATGAAGCAAAAATCAAATCATTGATCATTTCGCACAAAACCAAAAAAGGGCCGGACAAAAGTATTGGCACCCTCAGCCTAATACTTGGTTGCACAACCTTTAGCCAAAATAACTGCGAACAACCGCTTCCGGTAACCATCAATGAGTTTCTTACAATGCTCTGCTGGAATTGTAGACCATTCTTCTTTGGCAAACTGCTCCAGGTCCCTGATATTTGAAGGGTGCCTTCTCCAAACTGCCATTTTGAGATCTCTCCACAGGTGTTCTATGGGATTCAGGTCTGGACTCATTGCTGGCCACCTTAGAAGTCTCCAGTGCTTTCTCTCAAACCATTTTATAGTGCTTTTAGAAGTGTGTTTTGGGTCATTGTCCTGCTGGAAGACCCATGACCTCTGAGGGAGACCCTGCTTTCTCACACTGGGCCCTACATTATGCTGCAAAATTTGTTGGTAGTCTTCAGACTTCATAATGCCATGCACACGGTCAAGCAGTCCAGTGCCAGAGGCAGCAAAGCAACCTCAAAACATCAGGGAACCTCCGCCATGTTTGACTGTAGGGACCATGTTCTTTTCTTTGAATGCCTCTTTTTTTTTCCTGTACACTCTATGTTGATGCTTTTTCCCAAAAAGCTCTACTTTTGTCTCATCTGACCAGAGAAAATTCTTCCAAAACGTTTTAGGCTTTCTCAGGTAAGTTTTGGCAAACTCCAGCCTGGCTTTTAAAGGTCTCGGGGTGAGAAGTGGGTTCTTCCTGGGTATCCTACCATACAGTCCCTTTTCATTCAGACGTCGACGGATAGTACGGGTTGACACTGTTGTACCCTCGGACTGCAGGGCAGCTTGAACTTGTTTGGATGTTAGTCGAGGTTCTTTATCCACCATCCGCACAATCTTGCATTGAAATCTCTTGTCAATTTTTCTTTTCCGTCCACATCTAGGGAGGTTAGCCACAGTGCCATGGGCTTTAAACTTCTTGCTGACACTGCGCACGGAAGACACAGGAACATTCAGGTCTTTGGAGATGGACTTGTAGCCTTGAGATTGCTCATGCTTCCTCACAATTTGGTTTCTGAAGTCCTCAGACAGTTCTTTGGTCTTCTTTCTTTTCTCCATGCTCAATGTGGTACACACAAGGACACAGGACAGAGGTTGAGTCAACTTTAATCCATGTTAACTGGCTGCAAGTGTGATTTAGTTATTGCCAACACCTGTTAGGTGCCACAGGTAAGTTACAGGTGCTGTTAATTACACGAATTAGAGAAGGATCACATGATTTTTCAAAGGGTGCCAATACTTTTGTCCACCCCCTTTTTTAGGTTTGGTGTGGAATTATATCCAATTTGGCTTTAGGACAATTCTTTTTGTGTTTTTTTCATTGAAGACAAATTAAATGAAGATAATAATACCAAAGAATTTGTGATTGCAATCATTTTCAGGAAGAAACTGAGTATTATCTGACAGAATTGCAGGGGTGCCAATACTTTTGGCCAGCACTGTATATCCAGCCTAAACCTCATGTGCACCCATGGCAGTCTGCAGCAGAAACCGAAGCCTCTCAGATATTTTGCTGCAGATTCCAGAACAAAATACACTATAGGCCCTGATTCATGATTTGTGTTTTTTTAATGACTTCTTTTTTTATCTTGTGGTCTCCGCTGATATCTTTTGCACCAAAGTCTTCAAAATGTCGCATGTGGTTCATTAATTTTGTGCAAAATATTTGTTTTTGTCCTTAACCTCTTTTGCTACTTTTTAGCGCAAAAAGGTCACATGTTCTGCTAAATTGTTGCAATACTTGTGTTAAAAGAATTCAGACATACATGAAATGACTCCCAAAAAAGGGACCGGAGTATATTTGAATAAACAAAATGTTTTGACTATTTATAAAAAATATTAAGATTTGAGAGTCCTCAGTGGTTGACGCCTTTTAATGGATAACTGAAAATATGGTAACAAATTGCAAGCTTTCGAGACTACTCAGGTCTCTTCTTCAGGCATAGATGCCTGATGAAAAGACCTGAGTAATCTCGAAAGCTTGCAATTTGTTACCATCTTTTCAGTTAGTCAGTGGTTGATACCTTTTAATGGCTAACTGAAAAGATGGTAACAAATTGCAAGCTTTCAAGATTACTCAGGTCTTTTCATCAGGCATCTATGCCTGAAGAAGAGACCTGAGTAGTCGTCTCGAAAGCTTGTAATTTGTTACCATCTTTTCAGTTAGCCATTAAAAGGTATCAACCACTGACTAACTGAAAAGATGGTAACAAATTGCAAGCTTTCGAGATTACTCAGGTCTTTTCATCAGGCATCTATGCCTGAAGAAGAGACCTGAGTAGTCTCGAAAGCTTGCAATTTGTTACCATATTTTCAGTTATCCATTAAAAGGTATCAACCACTGAGGACTCTCAAATCTTAATATTTTTCTATCTACTGGCTAACACGGTACAAAGATATATATTTTTCCTGACTATTTATGAAGTCACAGTTGATGAATTAGCCAGAAACTTCTGGAAACCCCAAACAGTAACGAACAAAAAAACAAGTGAACATATAATATAAGCTTTAAAAAGGCACAAATTTAAAATAAGGCACAAATGAAAAACTGATGAAAACTAGAAAAAAAAGGCGCAGATGCAATAACTAATTTGCCCATTAATTTTTTTTTTGTGTATTTACTCCATATGAATATAGCTTTTAATGAACTATTAAAGGAGTAAAATTATTTTCAGGCTTAATTCACATAAGACAAAAAAATGTCAGGAAGAGTGGAGGCGTCACACACCTCTATGGTAGGGCATGATGCATTCACGTGCGATAATAGCGCTTTAACGCCAAATACACATGAATGTATGGTTCTTACTTACATCTTTTTACAATTCTGTTACATTTTATTCTACAGGTGAAGAATACTCTTTCTGAAGACTATAATTGGTGATTCTGCAAAAAGCCCCTTTCCGTACTAAAGGCTGTCAGGTTCCAGCTTAAAGCACAAGCTTCATAATTTAGTCTGTCTGTCGTTACTTATCACTTTGAGAAAGGAGAATAAAACCTTTGTTTTGGGTGTGCGCTAGTTCATTTAATCCATAAGAATAGAGTGTTTATGAAATGATTAATGTTTCTCGTGCTTGATTGGAATTCTAACCTTAGCTCCTGAGTATGAACCACACAATCCATAACGTGGTTGTGTAAGAATGGTAAGAAATGGCTACTTTACTCCATAAATGGCAGCACCACTTGCCCCTAGGCTGTATGAAGTAATGCAGCTCAGCCCCACTAACTCACAGGTGGCTAGAATGCGATACCACACACTGCCTGTAGACAAGAGTGGAGCTGTTTTACATGGAAGAGCATCAACATATATTGTCATAAACCCCCAATGAAAGAAATGCTGATGCATAACCAGCTCAACACTCTTTTGGCCTTTCCTGGCTCAAGACAAGAACCCTATTAAAGGGAGTCTGTCAGCAGCTTTTGCTATGTAATCTGAGAGCAGCAGAGTCCCTGATTCCAGCAATGTGTCACTCATTAGGCTGTATGTTACTGTTTCAATAAAATCAGTGTTTTATCAGCAGGAGATTATCACTACCGGACTAGGTGCCTCCTAGTCAACTGCTATGCCTAACTCCTCCCCCACCACTGATTGGCAGCTTTGTCAGTGTACACAGAGAGATGCCAATCAGTGCTGTGGGCGGAGTTATACAAAGCTTGGTATTCTAAGCTCTGCTAGATCTGTAGCAGAGGAAACAGTGATTATATCAAAATGACAGCTTGCAGCCCAGTAAGTGACACATCACTGGAATCAGGGTCTCAGCCCCTACATCATGCTGATCTGATTACATAGCTAAAACCATTTTTTAGTATGTGATGTATAGGCAAGGACCTTTTCTATTATGCAAGTAAACTGTAGGGAGCAGATACAGTGTGCACAAGTCCATGTTCTAACCTTCAACAATACTCATAAGTGAATTTGATTTTTAATAGAGCTCCATGCTGGAAGAAGGAGGTGAAATACTCAGCATATAGGCCCCGATTCATCAAAGTGTTTACACCAGTTCTGGCATAAAACACTTTAAAAAAAAATTGCAAAATTTTTGAGCAACACAAGGTTGCGGAAAATTTTTGTGACTTTTAGTTAGGTCTGACAAAATGGCCGGAGCTGCGGCGGGGCGGGTCGTGGCGACACTTGCTCATCTAATTCATGACGGACTGCCACAAATCTTACTCCAGTCCATAAGGAACACATCACTTTTATGATGTGCCTGATTCATTAAAAGGTGCACGGATTTTACATCTCTGTTGCATCCGTATTTATACATCAACCATATCAAATGTACAGAATCAAATACAATCTCCTATGTTAAGAATTGCAATGTATCCGTAAAAATTGGATGCCATACGGATCATCCACATGGGGTCCAATTTTTTTTTTTTGCGCACCCATATGAATTAGTAGGCGAAACTGACCCAAAATACGGATGAGACCAATTTTTTTTCACACGGACGCTTCGTCCGTGTGAGAAAACTGTCATCTAAACAGCCCTATTGAATAAAATTGGTTCGAGCACTGTCCGTCTCCTAGTGACGACTTTTCACATGGACCAGACAGCACAAGTACGTATAATACACTGGTCTGAATGAACCCTTAAACAGACTTTGTCACAAGATTTTTGCTATTTACTCAAAGAACAGAATAATATATGGAAAGAGAGACTGATTGTAGGGATATGTCACTTACTAGGCTGTGTGTTGTAGTTTCAATACAATCAGTGTTTTATCAGCAGGAGATTATCACTGCAGGACTAGGTCTCATGTGCAGAGCAGTCCAGCTAATCTGTATAACTCCGCCTCCCAACAATAATTGGCAGCTTGCTGTTAATGTACACAGGAAGCTGCCAATCAGGGGTGTGGGCGGGGTTATACACAGCTCAGTATTCAGAGCACTGCTACATCTACAGAAGAGAAAACAGGGATTCTATCAAAGCTACACCAAGCAGCCAAGTAAGTGATACATCACTGGAATCAGGCTCTCTTGCCCTATATTATGCTGCTCTCGGATAAATAACAAAAATAAGCTGACAGATTCCCTTTCGAGGATATGGACTTTTTTTTATTACTTAAATGCAAGTATTAGTGACTAAAAGTGTTTCATTACACCTTCTGGACTATTTGGCTCCTAAAGCCTCTATGTTTCACTGTTACCTTCTCCCAGCGCATCTCCTGGTGATTGACCGATATCTCCAGATGTAAACACATGGGAGAGACCTGTCAATCACCTGGAGCTGTGCATGGAGAAGTCAACCAGGGTCAAGTACCAGATTAGCCTCATCTATTTCTATAGACCTTCAAACTATATTTTCTATGAAACACAGTCTTTCTGAGAAAAATCTACCTGATTGCGATCGCGCAGCCTGGCTCCAATTTGCAGCATGAATCAGCTAACAGGTTCCCTTTAACCTTCAAACTGGTCATAAATAAGCTTAGAAGTGGATTTAGGAAAAGAGAGATAATGGTTACAAATCCTGCAGTCAGGAGAGCTCACTGGCAGATTTACTGTTAACTCTTTCTGCCGTCTACTATGTACGGTGTTACGTAGAAGCTGCAGAATCCTGACGGTTCAACATTGCTTGAACATCCTTTTTAGACATTCTTTTAAGTTAAAAAAATGCCTCCCAAAATTCCATTTTCTTTAAAGGTGTTGTCCGGTCCAAAATGATAAGTCTATAGTCACTCTGTGTGACTGCAGACTTATGAATCCCCCCAGCGAGCGCAATTTTATGCCAGAATTCTGCTGAAAACTGTCCAATGAATCGGGGCCAAAGTGTTTGGGCTCAGTAAAGTTTCCTATGTTAATTCTTTGTAGTTTAGTGTTACAGTAATCTGACCGCTTTATATCATGTGCTTAGGATTTCATTTTATATACGTACTTAATGTTAGAGATAAATTGGCCTAATGATTTTAAGTGTGTGTTAGACATTCAGAAATGTTTTCTTTGCTGCAAGGTTCAAACTGACTTTTTTTTTTATCTTTAAGAATTCTATTAAGATATGCACAAAATCAAATAAAGACATCCTAAGTACATCTGTCTCCTTGTGTCATGCAAGGTGTGGGAAAGACTAAGTGCAACACGAAGGGATGAGGGGAGGGAAGCCCAGACACTAGGGAAAGGGGGAGTGGAGACCTCCTAGGCTGGTCTAGTGTCACCCTGTCTCCCCTATCGTCTCTATATTGGTTCCTCACCAATCGCTGCACAGGAACCTAAAACCCTGTATCTCCCTAAAGCTAGGCCCTGGCTAGGAAAGGGGGGAGGTGAGCGCTAGACGATCCCCACTAACGGCTAAAAGACAACAAGGGAGACAAACAAGGGGGGAAATAACTTAGCTTGAGCCGACTTCAGAGAGATTACACGAAAGATCCTCAAAACACCAGAGAGGACGTAAGCAGACTGCAATCGCTCCAAGCCTTCTCAGGGAAACATATGAATATCACCAGCGCCTCCCTATAGCAAACTCAAAGTATTTAAACACCCAGACCAGGATGTTAATTAGAGCAGGAGGGAGGGAGCCGCTGGGTCCTAGAGTGAGACAGATTCTAAGGTGTCTGTAATGCCAAACGAAGATATCTGCAATCAACTACAGGGCGACTGTCTGTCACATCTGACACACCCGTGACATCTTGCATCCCAAAGTCTGTGTCTCAGATTGTAAAATACACTGTGGACAGGCAACTCTGGTGGGATGATACATGATTAATCTATTGAAGACCGAGAAATTTTTCAACTTTTTTCCCTCCCCTTCTTTCAAGAGCCATAACTTTTTTGTTTTTTAGAACTTATTTAAACCGTATTAAAAAATTCCAAGTGGAATGAAATAGTGAAAAGATTTTACCACAGCATTTATTGCGCGGAAAAAAATTACCTGGCAATATAATTCTTCAGATCAGTACGAATACTGCGATAATGTGTATACTTTTCATTTTGGTGGTGAAAAACATTCAGAACATTTTTTTTTTTTTTACAAAGAAAAAAAAAATTTTTTGTTGTTATTTTCTGAGACCTGAAACTTATTTTTCTAGAATGGAGCTATGCGAGTTGAGCAATCAATTTTACTGATGATATTAAGTAATATGTATAACATTTTAGACATTTTAATTGGATTTTTTTTTTCTTGATGTGTGGAATTTTTACTCCTCTTTAAGCATTTACCATAGAAGTTAAAGAGGTTGTCCACTAATTTCACATTGATGGTTTATCCTTAGGATAGGTGATCAATGTCTGATCGGTCGGGGTCCGATAACTGGCACCCCCGCCGATGAGCTGTCATTGGCCGCTGAAAGAAAGTGCTCACTTGTGGCGCTGGCCGTCTTCTGATAGTGGCCATCGTAGGGTACTACACATCTGCCTACTATTGATTTGAATGGGAGGCGGATGTGCAGCAACAAGCCCGGACCACTACCAGAAGCCGCTGACACCGATGACAGCTGATTGGCAGGTGTGACGGGTATTGGACCCCAAACAATCAGACATGGATCACCTATCCTAAGGATAGGTCATCAGTGCTAAAGTAGAGGACAACTACTTTTATTATTTTGATAGATCAGACAATGTGAAACCAGATTTTTTTTTTTTTT
Source organism: Phyllobates terribilis (assembly GCF_046119375.1). Classification (NCBI taxonomy): domain Eukaryota; kingdom Metazoa; phylum Chordata; class Amphibia; order Anura; family Dendrobatidae; genus Phyllobates; species Phyllobates terribilis. Next base: position 132,420,562 of record NW_027362770.1, on the reverse strand, counting down.
CATTTTATATTTACAATGGGAAAAGGTGGGGATGATTAAAAGTTTTATTTATTTATTTTTTTAAATTGTACCTCATTTTTTTTAGTTCCCTTAGAGGATTTGAACCTGCGATCCTTTGCATGCTCTATATACTGCAATACTATGGTACTGCAGAATATTGTGTACAAGATGGTCTCCTATGAAGCCCAGCCTGTGACAGCCACACCAGCTGTTATAACCCGCAATCGCTGCATGTAAATGCTGCTGTTAGTGACTGGTAGCAGCATCTAAAACCATTAAACAGCGACGATCGGAGCTAGCTCTGGTCGCTGCTGTTGCAAGCAGATGCCAGCTGTATAACTCAGTCCCTGAGCCAACTCCACACAAATGTACTCCCACCTTCCATATGCGTAAAGGGAATGTCTACACGGCCATATTTTCTCCCAGCCCAATATGGACAATATGTATTCCAATCAGACATGTGCAGCATCTATCCTGTACGGCGGCTCAGTGGTTAATAATATTGCCTTGCAGCACTGGGGTCCTAGGGTTATATATTGCCCAGGGACATCTGTATATAGCTTCTATGTTCTCCGTAGGAGTATGACAGGCAGCAGTAGGTAAGCCAGTAACCGCTGCACTATTCAGTCTATGGTAATGGATGAGCACCATAGGTTTTTAATGGAGCGGCAGGAAACACGTTCAACCACTGGTGCACTTAGGCTATGTGCCCACGTTGCATTTATGAAGCAGAAAATTTCTGCTGCATAAATGCAAGTTCTCTCCCGGAAAAACGCATGCGGAATTCCGCACGCGTTTATCGCGCGTTTATCACGCGTTTTCCACATGCGGAATTGCCTTGCGTTTTTTATGCATTGGACAAAGGCAATTCCGCTTGCGGAAACGCAAAATTAAATGACATGCTGCGGATTTTTGAACGCGGCATAAACGCTGCGGAAAAATCCGCAACATGTGCATAGAACTTGCGGAATCCCATTGGGGACCATGGGGTGCGGATATACATGCGTTTTTCAAGCGTTTACGCTGCGGAAATTCCGCAGCATATACGCTTGAAAAATGCTACGTGGGCACACAGCCTTAGGCCTCGTTCAGACATATGTGTTTTGATTTTTTTTTTTACAGATAGATAACGCATACATTATAGTCTATGGGGCTGTTCACATGTCCGTGTTTTTTCCGCTGTCACGGATGAAAAATACCAATACAAGTCTATGAAAATCATGTAACCCACGTTCCATTATTTTGCGTCCGTGAAACACGTCTGAATGAAGCCTTAAACTCTTTGCTCCAGTCTTGCACCTGGAGGATGGATGTTTCCCATTTTGCAGATCCCACAGGTCAGACTACAACCGATCTGAGGCCACGGCCCCACAATCAGTATTCGGTCAGTATTTTTTCTCAGGTGTGGGAGGAAAAACCAGGTGAGGAACAATCAGAGAAAAAGGCTTCAGACCAGAACAAAGTCTTTATTGTATCAGAACTCTATTTTTCTAATGTACAATTCCAAATAAAACCGAGTAACGTTTTATACCTTAAATATAGATATTTTTTTTTGTTTTTTTTAAAGTAAAAAAACATTATCTTCTTCTGCCTAGCCAGACATAACAGTGCAGGCAAAATATACATATAAAACATAACAACTTCTAAAGTCTTCCATCCAACAAAGTTCTGAAAGAAAGGAAAATAAAATCAGATATTACTTCTAAGGCCATATTCACATGTTCAGTATTGGGTCAGTATTTTACCTCAGTATTTATAAGCCAAAACCAGGAGTGAAACAATAAAGAGGTAAAGTATAATAGAAACACGTCACCACTTCTGTATTTATCACCCACTCCTGGTTTTGACTTACAAATACTGATGTAAAATACTGACCAAATACTGAACGTGTGAACATAGCCTAAGACATCAAGACAGACAAATGTAAGAAACATAGCTGGATAATAGTGATGGATAAATAAGATCAATAAATTGCTATAAATATTTAATTATTTTTTCCTGGTGTCAATGCCGCTGTTCTGAATCCGGCAATGTTTTTCTTTTGTTCCTGTTCTCTCCATTTCTGAGCTATTCCCCCCTCTTCCCAGTATATAACTGGTCTTTTTTATACAACTGGGCGTGATCCTCAGTCTTTTCTGTTTGCATTTTTAACAGGATCACACCCAATTGCCTAAAAAGACAATTTACATCCAGGGAAGAGAGGGCCATATCTCAGGAACGGAGAGGAGCAGGAACAAAGGAAAAACATCTCCAGATTCAGGAGAACAGCGGCATTTATAAAGACACAAAAAAAATCATTCACACGTTTATGGCTTCTTTAAGAAATTTTTTTAGGGCAGTTGTATACTAAAAAAAACATATATATATATATAATTTTTTATATACTGGTAAATACTGTATATGCTCTGCAGACTGCTGGAGAATGAATGGAGCTGAGGTGCACAAGTCCAGTCACCGCTCCATTCAGACAGGGCATTTCACGACCTTATTCTCGAGATCAGTGGGGGTCCAAAGGGTCAGATAGGTCTTAACTTTTAAAGGTGGGATACTTTTGCTAAACATAAGAACAACACTTCAACCCTGAGACAAGGGGGCTGGCTTGGCCATTGAAACAAGTCAGTAAGCCAGCCCTCTTCACCCATTGCATTGGTCATATGCCAACACTAGAAACTTTCCAAGCACCAGCAGGAAAAGTGACCGACAGACCATGCTACACACTTCAAATCTAGATTCGCCCCCTCCCCCCTCCCTGCTGTTATACCTTATTCACCTACATATAACTGTAGGGTCCGCCACCCCTCTACATACAGGATTATTGCACATTACAAGGGCAGGAGATATGACAGCCTTATATGCTACCATTATTTTTGCCTCTGATCCATACTTAACCCCTTAATAACATCTGACGTACTAATACGCGTCTGTGCCCTGTGACTTAAGAGCCAAACCCGTATTAGTACGTCATTGCGATCGCGCGCGCACACAGGCTGTGCGGGTGCGATCGCCGCCAGGTGTCAGCTGATTGTCACAGCTGACACCCAGTACTATGTGCAGGGAGCGGTCCTGCACCGCTCCCAGCACATTAACCCCTGCGATGCTGCGATCGAAGTCGATCGAAGTCGATCGCGGCATTGCGGGGGCAAGGGGAGGTGATCGCCGATACTCACCTCCTCTTCCGGCTTCCAGCGCAGTCTGCAAAGGCTTCCCGGGTGTTGCCATGACGACCCGATGTCGTCATGACAACATCCGGGTCACCAGACAGCAGGAAGATTGTTTGGACATGCGCAGTGCATCTCCAAACAATCTTCACACTGTGCACCGCTGATAGCCTGCATGGCATAGGGATGGTGCTGCATTCCTGTGCCATGCAGGCGATCAGAGAAAAAAAAGTGAAAGTCCCAGAGTGGGACAAAGTAATAAAGTGTGTAAAGTGCTCGCTACTTGAGTTTGCATCGGGTGCTCTGGTATGCATTGAGTATCATGGGTATTTGAGTGACATGCTCGAGTCTCTGCCCCATATGCTTCGCGGCCAAAAAAACTTTACGGGGATTGCCTGCCATGCACGAGCGATCCCCGCATGTTTTTTTTTTGGGTGTCTAATAACCGTGAAACATGCAGAGCAGGGACTCGAGCATGTCACTCGAGCACACGCTGTACATGGTGCATACCTGAGTACCCGATGCAAACTCAAGTAGCGAGCACTTGCGCTCAAGAATAATGACAACTTATTCAATATGATGACCTAATGTAAACAAATTCTGTGCCGTACCTCTGGGTTCAAAATGTTCACTATACACCTTAATAAAATCCTTGAGGGGTATAGTTTCCAAAATGGGGACACTTGTGGGGGAGCTCCACTGTTTAGGCACATCACGGGCTCCCCAAACGCGACATGGTGTCCGCTAACGAATTGAATGGAAAATCGGCTCAAATTGTTAGCGGACGCCATGTTGCGTTTGGAGAGCCCCTGTGTGCCCAAACATTGGAGCTCCCCCACAAGTGACCCCATTTTGGAAACTAGACCCCCCAAGGCACCTATCTAGATGCATAGTGAGCACTTGGAACCCCCAGGTGCTTCACAAATTGATTCATAAAAATGAAAAAGTGGGTTTTTTTTCACTTTTTCATTATTACAAATCAATTTGTGAAGCACCTGGGGGTTCCAAGTGCTCACTATGCATCTAGATAGGTGCCTTGGGGGGTCTAGTTTCCAAAATGGGGTCACTTGTGGGGGAGCTCTAAAGTTTGGGCACACAGGGGCTCTCCAAACGCAACATGGTGTCCGCTAACAATTTGAGCCGACATTTTGTTAGCGGATATCATGTTGCATTTGGAGAGTCCCTGTGTGCCCAAACATTGGAGCTCCCCCACAAGTGACTCCATTTTGGAAACTAGACCCCCCAAGGCGCCTATCTAGATTCATAGTGAGGACTTGGAACCCCAGGTGCTTCACAAATTGATTCATAAAAATGAAAAAGTGTTTTTTTTTTCACTTTTTCATTTTTACAAATCAATTTGTGAAGCACCTGGGGGTTCCAAGTGCTCACTATGCATCTAGAAAGGTGCCTTGGGGGGTCTAGTTTCCAAAATGGGGTCACTTGTGGGGGAGCTCCAAAGTTTGGGCATAGAGGGGCTCTCCAAACGCATCGTGGTGTCCGCTAACAATTTGAGCCGATTTTCCATTCAATTTGTTAGCGGATACCATGTTGCATTTGGAGAGTCCCTGTGTGCCCAAACATTGGAGCTCCCCCACAAGTGACCCCATTTTGGAAACTAGACCCCCCAAGGCACCTATCTAGATGCATAGTGAGCACTTGGAACCCCCAGGTGCTTCACAAATTGATTCGTAAAAATGAAAAAGTGTTTTTTTTTTCACTTTTTAATTTTTAAGAATGAATTTGTGAAGCACCTGGGGGTTCCAAGTGCTCACTATGCATCTAGAAAGGTGCCTTGGGGGGTCTAGTTTCCAAAATGGGGTCACTTGTGGGGGAGCTCCAAAGTTTGGGCACACAAGGGCTCTCCAAACACAACATGGCGTCCGCTAATTATTCAAACAAATTTTACAATCAAAAAGTCAAATGGCGCTCTTTCCCTTCCGAGCCCTGCCATGCGCCCAAACAGTGTTTTTTCCCCAAATATTGGGTATCTGCGTGCCCAGGGGAAATTGCACAACAAATTTTGGGGTCCATTTTTTCTTGTTACCCCTGTGAAAATAAAAAAAATTGGGTCTAAAGTAACATTTTTGTGAAAAAAGTTAAATGTTCATTTTTTTCTTCCACATTCAAAAAATTCCTGTGAAGCACCTGAAGGGTTAATAAAGTTCTTGAATGTGGTTTTCAGCACCTTGAGGGGTGCAGTTTTTAGAATGGTGTCACTTTTGGGTATTTTCTGTCATAAAGACCTCTCAAAGTGACTTCAAATGTGATGTGGTCCCTAAAAAAATGGTTTTGTAAATTTTGTTGGAAAAATGAGAAATCGCTGGTCAACTTTTAACCCTTATAGCTCCCTAACAAAAAAAAATTTTGGTTCCAAAATTGTGCTGATGTAAAGTAGACATGTGGGAAATGTTATTTATTAACTCTTTTGTGTGACATATCTCTCTGATTTCAGGGCTTAAAAATTCAAATTTTGAAAATTGCTAAATTTTCACCAAATTTCCGTTTTTTTCACAAATAAACGCAATTGATATCGAAGAAATTTTACCACAATCAAGAAGTACAATATGTCACGAAAAAACAATCTCAGAATCAGGGGGATCCGTTGAAGCGTTCCAGAGTAATTACCTCATAAAGTGACAGTGGTCAGAATTGTAAAAATTGGCCTGGTCATTAACGTGCAAACCACCCTCGGGGCTTAAGGGGTTAATAGCTGTTTGTCATCCAAAAGCCAAATAGCAGCATAATATTGATATTTATCTGTAAATTGCCAGCAAAGATCACTTACCTTAGCTTCTATGAGCAAGTTAGTTATTCTTTGTCATCTTTTTTTCTTTCTGTATATATTAAAAAGTAAAACGCAGACATAATTTTATAGACATTTCCAGGAGGAATAACACAACGCAGAGTTTTACGAGAAGTCTCAGCATTTTATTATATGGAATACTCATTTACTACCAGAAGAGACGACTGCTCCTCTCACCAGGGTCCTGCCAGGGCCTAATGGTAATTTTTATTTCATGTTATAAAAAAAACATTAATGAGAGCTGATGTATGTGCCGCAGATGGGAAGGGGTTAAACTGAGTATGACGATAGCTGGTCATCACATGTAATATATGACCCCAAACCAACATGTGTGGCTGGAAATTGCCCACGTCACGGGGGGCCGGCGGTGGTGATGGGCACAGAGCAGCACTGCCGAAGAGGCGGCTTACACATGGGGTAGCGGATCGGGCCTTCAAAACCCTGGAACCTGAGGAGTCACTAGTGTTAGTCTACAAGGGACCCCTGAAATAACAAGAGCTGGGGGCTGCCCCATATGAAGGATGATATTCACCTACAATGCAGATACTTGCCTTTTTCTTGAGTTTTGTCAGAAACCCGACTCCAGAATCTGTGGACTCTCCAAATGAAGCAGTTGAACCTTGCATCAGTTTCTTGCTTTCTTTTTTAGCTTTATCGCCGTCTTCTGCAGGGAAAATAATATCTCAGTATTAGAGCCGCAGGCAGCACAGACTCTCTCATCTCTCGGCATCACAGACTTGGCCCTATCCTGGATCTCCTCGTATTTAACAGACAGGACATTCAGTGCTCCCACTCACACACCTCCTCCTCACCTCACCCCCTATCTGTCGGTGTCCCCCAAGATTCAGTTCTAGGACCCCTGCTCTTCTCCATCTACACCTTCGGCCTGGGACAGCACATAGAGTCTCATGGCTTTCAGTATCACCTCTATGCTGATGACACACAGATCTACCTCTCTAGACCAGATATCTCCTACCTACTAACCAAAATCCCACAATGTCAGTCCGCCATCTCATCCTTCTTCTCTGACAAATTTCTAAAACTTAACTTAACATGGATAAAACTGAATTCATCATCTCTCCGCCATCTCATTCAACCCTCCCAACTGACCTATCTATCAACGTCAATGGCTGCCCACTCTCCCCAGTCCCTCAAGCTCGCTGACCTGGTAACCCTGGACTCTGATCTCTCCTTCAAACCACATATCCAAGCTCTTTCCACTTCCTGCCGACTCCAACTCAAAAATATCTCCCGGATCCTCACATTCCTCAACCATGAATCTGCAAAAACACTAGTGCACGCCCTCATCATCTTCTGCCTCAACTACTGCAACCTCCTGCTCTGTGGCCTTCCTTCCAACACTCTCGCACCCCTCCAATCTATCCTAAACTCTGCTGCCCGACTAATCCACCTGTCCCCCCACAATTCTCAGGCCTCTCTTCCCTGTCAGTCTCTTTACTGGCTCCCCATTGTCCAGAGACTCCAGTTCAAAACCCTAACCTTGGCATACAAAGCCATCCACAACCTGTCTCCTCCATACATCTGTGACCTAGTCTCCCCATACTTACCTGCACGCAACCTCCGATCCTCACAAGATCTCCTTCTCTACTCCCCTCTTATCTCCTCTTCCCACAATCGCATACAAGATTTCTCTCGTGTATCCCGCCTACTCTGGAACTCTCTACCCCAACACATCAGATTCTCGCCTACCGTGGAAGCCTTCAAAAGGAACCTGAAGATCCATCTCTTCTGACAACCTGCAGTAACCCTCGCTCCACCATACCGCTGCATGACCAGCTCTAGATTGTGAGCCCTCGTGGGCAGGGTCTTCGCTCCTCCTGTACCAGTCGCCGACTTATATTGTTCAAAATTTATTGTAATTGTTCGTGCTATGTATACCCCTTTCACATGTAAAGCGTCATGGAATAAATGGCGCTATAATAATAAATAATAATAATAACTTCCCAAATAAATCCGTCAGCTAACTGATCTCAATGAGAACTGCGATTTCACCAGCGGTGGTGCTAGAGGAATATTAAAGGGGTTGTTACATCCTATTTTAATTGCAAAGTGATTGTAACTTTGCAATTTACCTCTCATTAAAAATCATCTCAGTTCCTAAAAGCGGAGGAATTTTTAATTCTATAGCTTACTGCTTATTGCATAGATTACCGACCACCTCTGCAGTCTATCAGCAGTGGCCGGTATCCTTGACATGGAGCGTGTGACTGCAAGCCCTGCTCTGATGGCTGGATCCTCTTCTATCCACAGATATTGTCCATCAGGAGCGCACCACTCACCGCTCCGCAGGAAGCCAGAGGAGCACTGTGCTTCTGAATAGCATACCTGAGAAAAAAAACTCTAAAAACCAGAGGACAGCTTCCCCATGTGGAAACCCAATGATCGGCCCATCTACAAGGGACACTTGGACCAACTTAACACAGTCACTCACTTTTCTTGTACTTATCAGATTTCTTCTTTTTGGAGGGTTTAGAGCTAGTGGTCTCTTCTGCCATCACTTTCTTCTCCTTCTTTGCTTTCTTCTTTTTTATATCTTTCTTTTTGGACAACCTGATCTTGGAGGGACTCTTGCGGTTTTTACCTCTTTTTTTTGCAGATACCTGGCCGTGTTCTGGGACAGCCGGGGATTTTATATTAAAATCTTCATCTTCGGAGTTCTGACTCTTTGGGAATGAGGCAACATGTTGGGGAAGACTTTTCCCAAGGACACTACTATCCTGGACGGTCACTGTCGCAGCTGCTACATCCCCACTCTTTGTACAGGAATGTTTCTTCAATTTTGACTTTTTGGGGCTCCTTCCCTCCAACAGGGCCAAAACTGTCTCTTCTTCAGAGTCCAGCAGACCTTTTAGAGAAAGAAAATAAACAGATGCTAAAATAAAAAAAAATCTAAAGTGTTTGTGGCAAAATTCACTTTTGTAATTCGGAGTCATTAAAACTTTTGCACTGTTTCTCTTTTATAGCCTTTATGTTGCAGAATGAGATAACTGAAAATCCATCAGTGAGCTCATTCTGATGGGAGTGTTTAACTTCCTTCATCTGAGCTTCTCTCAGCTGACTTACGACCACAAAGTTCAACTCAACTTTCAGGAGGTCATAAATCAGCTGAAAGCAGCTCCGAAGAAGGAAAATAATAGTTATAAATATTCCTGTCAGAATGAGCTCACTGAAAGAACTGTCAAAATGTTTTCATTTAAAGGTCCCTGAATGTGTCCACATTCTTTAACTCCATCCTTTTTTGTTCTCCCTTCCTATTTCCATAACCTTTTTTTTTATTTTCCAGCTGACATACCCATATGAAGGCTTGTTTTTTTTGCAGGAGGGGCTGTAGTTTTGAATGGTACCAGTGACTTAACCACATAATGTACTAAAAAAAACTCCAAGTGGTGTGAAATGGATAAAATAAAACACTCGCAATTCCGCCTCTGGATTTTAGGCTACACGGTGTTCAATGTGATTGAAAAATGACACGACTTCTTAGTACGACTATAGTGATTACAAATTAAATTTATATAGTTTGTTTCATATTTTGCAGCTTATAAAAAGTTGTATTTTGTAAAAAATAAAGAAAAAATAATTAGTTTGTGTAATCATTTTTTAAAGAAAAGACTGTGAAGAAATGCCTAGTTGGACTACAAGTAGAGATTTCACATACTGTGGTCTAAAAGCAACAAACGTGAATATCTCTACAATGGAACGATGCAGCACAAAACGGAAAAGTTCAACAGAATCAGGGGAGCTGGTAGATTTTTACAAGGTATTTAACTCATTTTTTTTCAGCAATTGACAAGTCTTCAAATGTGGCTTTATACTCTTTACCCAGTTTGTACAAAAATCCTAGAAACTCATTTTAGCCCCCTTCACAAGTCCTGATATTTCCGGTACTGGAAAAAACAGTAGTGTTGCTATCCGTGTCCGTGTGTACATGTGGGTCATCTGCGTAGCATTCGTGTGCACAATCCATGTGACACATGCTGGAATAGAATGCAGAATAGAAATGACAGATGTTTAGGTGTTAGATGTGTAAAGACAGAGATAGATAGATAGATAGAGGGATATATAGATAGATATTTTAAAATAGAGTCGAACAGCACCAGTAATGCACAAATAGGTGAAAGGCCTCCCAGACAATGATTCCGTTGTCAAGTACTATCTATTCAAAAAGAAAAGAAAGCAGACCTCCAATAATTCTGAGAAAAGTGAGGACTTTATTAGCCCATCAGATGTGGCAACGTTTCGGCTGAGCGCAGCCTTTTTCAAGCCAAAAAAAGGCTTGAAAAAGGCTTTGTTCAGCCGACACGTTGCCACATCTGATGGGCTAATAAAGTCCTCACTTTTCTCAAAATTAATGGAGTGCTGCCTTTTTTCTTTTTGAATAGACAGACAGATAGATAGAATATATAATTAGTATTGTGTGTGTAGTTTACTGTACTTGTATTGAGCTAATAAATAAATGAAAAAAAATTACATGGGGCCCCCCCCATTTTTGATAACCAGCCAAGGTAAAGCAGATAGCTGCGTGCTTACACTATCAGGCTGCAATGGTGAATGGTTATTGGGCTTTTCCCAGCCTAGAAATACAAGTCAGCAGCTGCCCCACAAGTGGTGCATCCATTAGATGCGCCAATTCTAGCGCTTTGCCTGGCTGTACCTGATTACCCTGGTGCGGTGGCATTCGGGATAATGATAGTTGAGGTTGATGTCAGCTGTGATTTGTCAAAGTCACAGCTGCAATCAAGCCCTGGGGTTAGTAATGGAGAGGTGTCTATCATGAAAACATAAACACAAGACTATCCCTCGTTCACCATTGAAGGGGGCCTCAAATAGTATTTGGTTCCTGAATCCCAACTGCACTAACCTGCTGGGGTGACCGGAGCAGGTGGAGTCGGCTTTGCTTCCGGCTGTGTTTGAACTTTGGCCTTTGTTCCACTTGGCTTTTCGGTACTCTCATTAGCTGGGGTGGTCTTGTCTTTTTTGTTTAAGGTCAGCTTTCGTCTTTTAGGTATGGCTTGCAGAAGACTCTGTAACTGGTAAATAAATCATGAAGAGCTTAGCACAATGTACAATGAAAGGAGCCGACGTAGAAGCGCACTTAGCGACACATACCTGAGGTTCTTGCGGCTCCTTAGCATCATCCACAGAGTCACCAGCTGTTCCAGGTACTAAAGAAAGACAAGAACTTCACTCGTGACCTTACTGCCCATAGTCATCTTTTTTTATTCTGTCATTCATCAGTTCAAAATTCTGCTTTGAGGTATCAACTCCTTGGGGGGGGCTCAGTGTCTTTTTGCAGCGGCTTGTTAGTTTTTACCTCCTTGCCCTCCAAAAGCCATAACTTTACATACCCATACAAGAAATTTTTTTTTTCAAACATGGAACAAGTTGTATTGTTTAATGGCAACTTATAGTATTGAGAAGTTCTTTACATGGTAATAAAAAAAATGACATTTTTTTTTTGGAATAGTTTTTTTTACATTTTTTGGCTACGGTGTTCAGTGTGGTTAAAATGCTTGGTAAATATTTTGTGGGCCAAAACAGTAATGAAGATACCAATCTTAGCTTTTTATTATTATTATTATTATTATTATTATTACTTTGTAAAGTAGTAAAATATAATTTTTAGGGGTTTTTAAAAAGGGTGTTCACCATTTTGATTTTCGAAACAAATACGGTTATTTATTTAAATATATATATTTTTATTATTATTATTTTTTTTACTTTTTATTAAACTTTTTTTTTTAAATCAGGGGAGGAGTCCTGAGGAGATAACACTGGATTTTGGCTGTTGGAGCTGAAAAGAGGACACCGGTAAACCGCGCGCCGATAGGCGCGCGCATTTTAAAGTTTTTTTCACTGTTTTCAGAACATTAACAGTAAGAACATGGAAGAGTCCAGGAGCCATTTGGTGAGCTGCATATCCTGCTACATGTTCACAGACTTGCCAGTGGAAAAGCCAAACTTCACATGCCAGAAATGCAAGCTTGTGTCCCTGTTGGAGGAAAAGTTGCGAAATCTAGAAGAGAGGTTAACTACCTTGAAAATCATTAAGGAAGGTGAAGAGTTCTTAGACAGAGCAGAATTATCTCTTCATGATTCAGAAAGAGAAGAAATTCGAACTTTACCTGATGAAACAGAGGAATGGAAGCATGTGACCCAGAGAAGCAGGAGGATCGAGAGGCAGTCAGCACCCATACTGCTCAGGAACCAGTACCAGGCTCTCACGCAGGAGAACCATGAAGAAATACAGCAAAATAAGACTTTGCCAGCAATGAATAACCTTGTAAGCCCTCAGAATCCTCCTGGATGGAAAAAGAAGAATGTTGTGAAGAAAAAACGGAGAGTGGTGGTCATGGGGGATTCCCTGTTAAGAGGAACAGAGGCCGCTATCTGCAGACCAGACATAACCTCAAGAGAAATGTGCTGTCTTCCAGGAGCAAAAATTAAAGATGTGTCTGACAGGATATCAAGACTCTTCAGACCTACAGATCACTACCCATTCCTGCTAATACATGTGGGGACAAATGACACCGCAAGAAAGGACCTGGAAACCATCTGCAGTGACTTTGAAGACTTAGGCAAGAAAGTGAAAGAATTGGGAGCGCAGGTGGTCTTCTCATCCATCCTCCCAGTGGATGGCCATGGAACAATGAGGTGGAATAAGATTCTACAGGTGAACAACTGGCTACGTCGATGGTGCCGTCAACAAGGATTTGGATTTCTGGATCACGGAATGAATTACCTATACGATGGACTACTTGCTAGAGATGGGGTGCACCTTACGAAGACTGGAAAACATGTATTTGGAAGTCGCCTTGCTACACTCATCAGAAGAGCTTTAAACTAGAACAATGTGGGAAGGGAAGCAAAAGGCCAGAAAAAGCCATACAGCTGACAAATACTATTGAGATCTCTGCTACTGGAAGTGGAAAGGAAGAACAAAGACAAAACAATTTAAATAATAAAAGGACACCATTGTAGGCATTTACTACAGGCCACCTGGGCAAGCTGAAGATATGGATGAACTCTTTATGTATCAAATGACCAAGTTCTCCAAAAAATATGACGTAGTGGTCATGGGAGATTTCAACTATCCAGACATTTGTTGGGAATCTCTCTCAAGTAAAACTAACAGGTCAAGCAAATTCTTATCCTCTCTTGCTGACAACTTTATCTTCCAAAAGGTAGGGGAGAAAACAATGGGATCTGCTACTTTGGATCTAATCCTTATAAACAGGGAGGAAATGGTTGAGGAGGTAAAGGTGGCTGGGACCCTAGGAGGCAGCGATCATGCTATTATAGAATTTTGGATAACTAGAGGAGGAAGACATGTGAAGACTCAAACTTCAAGGTTAGATTTTAGAAAGGCAGATTTTAAGAGACTCAGAAAGAGAATAGGAGGGATCCAATGGCTGGATGTCCTTAAGGACAAAAATGTCCAGGAAGGATGGGAAATTTTTAAAAATGAGATTCTCAAAGCACAATCGTTAACAATCCCGAAAAGTAGGAAGAATGGGAAGCATTTAAGGAAACCAGGATGGATGAACACAGAACTTAAACACATGCTAAAAAGAAAGAAAGAAAGAAATGTTTATTAAATGGAAAGAGGGAGGCATATCTAAAGAAGATTATAATGCAGTCTGCAGATCCTGCAGGGCACGTATCAGGTTAGCAAAAGCTGACAATGAATTAAGGCTTGCAAGAGATGTCAAAAGCAATAAAAAAGGATTTTGGGGGTATGTCAAAAAGTAAAAGAAAAGTCAAAGATGCTATAGGATTTTTACAGGATGAAAATGGAGAAATGGTAAGAGAGGATGTTGAGAAGGCCGAACTTTTTAACTCCTATTTTGCATCTGTTTTCTCTCAGAAAGAAAATGTAACATCAACTGATCTTCACTGTCCTTTTAAAGGAATAGAGGAATCCAAGTTATTTGTAAACAGAAAGATTGTGAGGGAATATTTAGCTAACATAAATGAGTTCAAGTCTCCAGGTCCAGATGAATTACACCCCAGAGTACTGAAGGAGATCGTAGAAGAAATTTTAGAACCACTCTCCATAATCTTTGAAAATTCTTGGAGAACAGGAGAAGTCCCAGAAGACTGGAGAAGAGCAAATGTTGCTCCTATTTTCAAAAAGGGGAAGAAGGTGGACCCAGGGAACTACAGGCCGGTGAGTCTGACTTCTATACCAGGAAAGATCTTTGAACAAATTATTAAACAACATGTATGTAAGTACATGGATAAGAATGAAGTGATTAACCAGAGTCAGCATGGGTTTGTAACTAACAAGTCATGTCAGACTAACTTAATTTCCTTCTATGACAGAATCACTGACTGGGTGGATCAGGGAAATGCTGTAGATATAGTATATCTTGACTTCAGCAAAGCATTTGACAAAGTATCTCACACAATCCTTATTGAAAAAATGACCAAGTATGCAATGGACCAGGCAACTGTTAGGTGGATTCATAACTGGCTTAGTGATCGGACTCAAAGGGTGGTTGTAAATGGCTTCACATCCAGCTGGATGAATGTCTCAAGTGGGGTACCACAGGGCTCTGTCCTGGGACCTGTATTGTTCAACATCTTTATCAATGATTTAGATGAAGGAATTGAGGGTAAACTGATTAAATTTGCTGATGACACAAAGCTAGGAGGGATAGCTAATACTAGAGAAGAGAGAGAGAGGATTCAAAAAGACCTAAATAAACTGGAGCAGTGGGCAGCAACCAACAGAATGGTTTTTAACAGGGAAAAATGCAAAGTACTACATCTGGGCAATAAAAATGAAAAAAGCATATACAGAATGGGAGGAATAGAGCTAAGCAACAGTACATGTGAAAAAGACTTAGGTATACTAATAGATCATAGACTGAACATGAGTCAACAGTGTGATGCAGCAGCAAAAAAGGCAAATACAATTCTGGGATGTACTAACAGAAGCATACAGTCTAGATCACGTGAAGTCATTATCGGTCTTTACTCCTCTTTGGTCAGACCTCATCTGGAATACTGTGTACAGTTTTGGGCACCACATTTTAAAAAAGACATAGACAAACTGGAGCAAGTTCAGAGAAGAGCGACCAGAATGGTGACTGGTCTGCAAACCATGTCCTATGAGGAACGGTTGCAGGATTTGGGAATGTTTAGCTTGCAAAAAAGAAGACTGAGAGGAGACTTAATAGCTGTCTACAAATATGTCAAGGGCTGTCACATTGTAGAAGGATCATCTTTATTCTCATTTGCACAAGGAAAGACTAGAAGCAATGGGATGAAACTAAATGGGAGGAGACACAGATTAGATATTAGAAAAAACTTTTTGACAGTTAGGGTGATTAATGAGTGGAACAGGCTGCCACGAGAGGTGGTGAGTTCCCCTTCAATGGACGTCTTCAAACAGAGGCTGGACAGACATCTGTCTGAGATGATTTAGTGAATCCTGCTTTGAGCAGGGGGTTGGACCAGATGACCCAGGAGGTCCCTTCCAACTCTACCATTCTATGATTCTATGAAATCCCAATAGGAGACTTAAAATGCAATAATTTTTTAGAAGTTCCATACATGGTGACTATTACTTACCATATTCCGAGACTTTGCCATCAGTTTTCTTCGCCGTCTTCTGACTCTCCATTTTTCCCTGTGAAACAAGTAAAATGTAGAAGTGACTTTTAAAGGCTGTTAGGACAAGTACACACCAGGTTATACCCATGTACCCAGTGGTCATACTCCAATAATACAGCCTGGAAAATCTAAACCAGACTCAACATTGCAGTGATTTTTCATGGATATTTAGGAGCACATACTCCCACTTTTCGCCCAACAATACCAAGTAATAGGATGGGTCTCTACAGACTGATAGTGTCAGCACTAACTGGATGATGTCTGTGTCTTGACAGATGCCAACATTTCCAGGAGGAATAACAGAGAAATGGTGCTGTGAGTTCTAATTTTTTTTTTTATGGTGAATGAAAATATTCACTAGGTCAAACCATATCCTCTCTTGTCTGGATGGCAGAATCATTTCCTGACGCAGTTGACATTCAGGTGCTGGTGGAGACGGTCCTCGCCCCTTGTCTCCAGCCTACCCCCCAAAGCATGGGCCGTGGCACGGAGAGAAGAGAATCCAGGGTAGCCCTCATCGTGGTGCAATGGTAACGTGTCTGACTACAGATCAAAAGATTGTGTGTTCCATGATCATCCCGATTATGGCCCCTTCCCTGTGTCATGCTGTGTTGTGCTGGCTCCATGTGGTTTTTGGCCCCCAGTGGTCATATTTTTATTTTTCTGTCCTGCCCCCCCCTTTTTTTCTCCACAGTGGACACCCTGTCCCTCGGCATCTAAATCGCATCGTCACCATCACGCAGTCTCCACTGATCCCTACTTTAGGCCTGGCTTCTTCACGACTCCCACCACCTTTCAGGTCCTCTGCCGAAGCCAGGTCTCTAATTCAGGTCCTGGCTTCAACCACGGCTAGCAGGATTCCATGTGCCTTCCGGTGTTTTTTTATCCCCTGCAGCAGGGCCTCAATTTAGGTCCCACCTTCTATTGCGACCTAGCAGGCTCCCAGGCCATTCTTTAATTTAGGCCCCAGCCTCCCTGCGGCCTAGCCCACTCCAGCGGCCCACTCCTCTGCTATCACAGCCAATCAGGCTTTCGCGAGGGCTCTCTCCCTGCATATAAGCCTGTGCTTGCCCCTCTCTACTCACTCGGCGCCGCTATCTTTCCTATGCACACTGGCTGCACGATTCATGCAAATTCAGTGTGCTCTTCAGCGACAGTGTGGACATCTCCGTCCCCTCCCAATGCTACAGCAAGGATCATACTCCATGACCAGCGCTCCATCCCAGGACCGGGTAGGTTGTCTGTTCTTCAGGAATCGACACTCACAGCAAGTGATGTCTGTTTTGGGGCTGGTCTCTGCTTGTCAGGTTATCTTCTTACAATGCGCACTCACACTTGCTGGCTCATCACTTCTCATCAGAGCCTGCGAGGGAGCACTGTCACTCTGCATGGAGAAGAATATTGCAGCGTAAGAAGGGAGCTCGCACTGAGTATATGTCGGAATTGCAACCGATGCATGTTCAGTACAGCAGGGACTAGCCCAGCAAGTCTTCGCTGATAATGCTTCACTTCAGGGTGGGGACAGATGCTGTGGCAGTGACCACAGCCTCTTCCTCTCGATGACGTCCCGTTTGAGTATCCCAGCATGCACTGGGATTCTGTCACGCAAGGTGAAGGAAAGACTAAGTAAAATACAAAGGGAAGAGGGAAAGGGTGCCCAGACTCTAGGGAAAGGGGAGAGTGGAGACCTCCTAGGTAGATCTAATCTTACCCTGTCTCCACTAATGTCCCTATATTAGTTCTTCACCAATCGCCGCACTCGTACCTCGCCCTGTCTTTCCCTGGCGTTGGGCCCTGGCTAAGGAGGGGAGGAGATGAGCGCTAGTCGATCCCCACTGACCACTACAGACAACAAGGGAGGACAAACAAGGGAAAATCGCTAAGCTTTAGATGACTCCAGACAAATGCGCACACATCATCTAGCACCAGAGAGGTAGAAGTACTGCTCTTGCTCAAGCCTCCACAACAGATAATGTGAATATCGCACCTCCCTCTGGCACACAGCAGGTATTTATACACCCAGGCCAGGGTGTTAATAAGCCAGAGGAAGGTAGCCGCTGGGTCTTGGAGAGAAAGCTTCAAGAAGTTGTCTGTAATGCCAAACGAAGAGATCTCCTGCAACCAACTGCAGGGAGACTGTCACTTCTGACACACCCATGACAGATTCTCAAAAGATTGGCAAAGAAATAAATAAAATAAATCAGATTAGAGAGGGAAGGGTAAGGACTTTTAACTATACCATATTAGAAAAACTATTATATTATTAAAATAAATTGAGAGATATTTAGGATGAAAATCAATATTCGTTTTGGAGCACTCTTTAAAGGCTCACTCCACCCGGTGGTTGGGCCTCTTGGCCCGTTCACCATCAGGCTTCTGTTCTGCAACCCTGTAGACTGCAACAATGTCCTCTATCTACACGTTCTCAAACATCCATCGCTCGCTGAATACGTTCTGCCATTCTGGAAGTGCATCCGGATAAGGAGAGAGTGGCCCTGATGAGTGTAGGCTATGTGCACACGTTCAGTATTTGATTGCAGAAATTAAATTTCTGCAAGGTTTCTGCATATCTTGGCAGCAAAAACGTGTGTTTTGCCACTATTTTGGTGTGTTTTTGTACAGCAATGAATGCTTTTTGGAGCTAAATAAATATATTTGAAAAAAGACAAACGGGACATCGCTTTAACTCTTGGATTACCATCAGACCTGGAGTGAGTATATCGGTTAATTTAAATGATTAAAGAATGTGTCTGTTTTATTTCAAATAAAGTGTTTTATTCTCAGTGTGTGTTTATTTAACTCTTTATTTAGTAATGAGGGTGTCTGGCAGACTTCATTACTAAAGCTAGGGTTAGGTGTCAGCTACACCTAATCCCATTAAGCCTAATGCTGCACTTGTGTTGTCAGTACATGTGGATCCACCGCAAGTAATGACATTTCAATCGGTTCCGCTACAGAAATTATCATGTTGTGGGTGAGTTTGCCCATGATCAGGAAATGCTGCGAATTTGACGCTTTGTATTTATGTAGCATCAAACCCACAGCGGCCAGATGTTACAGCATACTGGATGGGATCTCTAGAAATCCCATGTCCACTGTGCGTGCATCCGAGGCTGCGGATCACCCGCAGACAATGACATGCGGTGCGTCTTTCAGGACCGCAGCATGTCAAACTCTCTTGCAGAGTCACTAGTCTCCACAACAGAAATTTGACCACTAGAATGTATTGAATGCGATAAATCCGCATTGTTCAGTGAACACATGTGGATTTACCTGCGTTTACTACAATGCAGAGTTTTGGACGCAGCAAAAATATGCGTCCAAAGCGATGCTACATCCGGATCATGGGCACATACCCTTAAATGAAAAAAATGGCGTGGGCTTCCGCATCATTTTCATGACCAGCAGAGGGAAAGCCAAACACTGGGGGCTGATATTAGTAGCTGGGGAAGGGGCAATTAGCCAAAAATGTTCCCTGGCTATTAATAATAGCCTTTATTGGCTAGTTTCCAGGGGGACCCATGAAATTTTTTTACGTAGGGTCCCCCTATAAAATCTAACCAGCAAAGGCTGGGCAGACAGCTGCAGGCTTATATTAATAGCCAGGGATAGGGCCATGGATCCTGGCTCCCTCCGATGCTAATATCAGCCCTCAGCGGCCCCAGAACTGGCGCATCCATAAGATGCGCCAAATCTGGCGCTTAGCCTCCGCTCTTCCCACTTGCCCTAGTGCGGTGGCAAGTGGGATAATAGGGTTGGGGTTCAGGTCAGCCTTGTATTGGCAGCTGACATGAAGCCCAGGTTAGTAACGGAGAGGCGTCTATAAGACGCCCCCATTACTAACCCCGTACTAAATTTTTTTATATAAAGACACGGTCAGAATAAAGTATTTCATTCTAAATAAAATTCCACACGGTTTTAATCATTTATTTAAGAATAAAAAACACCGTACGTAAACAACTCACCTATCCGCCGTGATAACATAATCCACAGTGTCCCACAGCAATCTGGGTCACTTCTACAGCAGTCATACCAGCAATCGCTGGTATCACTGTTGTAGAGGACAGCACTCTATACACTGACAGGAGTGTAATCACTCCTGTCAGTGTATAGCTCTGTCCTGCAAGAGTGAGGTCACTGGAGTTCAATCAGCTGATGAAGCTCCGGTGACCTCACTTACTGCATCAGTGCTGCGTGAGAAAATTCTCTCACCGCACCGGTGCCATAAGTGAGGTCAAAGGAGCTCTCAGCTCAGTGCTATACACTGCCGGGGGCGATTGCGCTCCTGTCAGTGTATAGAGTGCTGCCGGGTCATCGGATTGCCGTGGGACACTTGTGATGACGACGGCAGTTGAGTATTAAGTGTTTTTTATATTAATAGTAATTTAATTTTACTTTTTTTTTTTTTTTACACGGAGCACAGGTGCCGGCTGAGGAGACTACTTCTCCCCTCAGCGGCACCTGCTCCCGCTGTTATCAGCGGGAGCGGCCGTAGGATGATGGGAGGAGTAGTCTCCCACGGACAATTCTTTATGCGTTTTTGCCGCATTTTTGACTCATTGACTTGAATTGAGTAAGCCAAATCCGCAGCAAATCCGCAAATATTTTTATACCTGCATTTTTGCTGCGAATTTTACTGACTCATTTGAAGTCAATGGGTGAAAAATGCCACAGAAAAGCACAAAGAATTGACGTGCTGCAGATTTAACGCAATGACAATCCTGACAGGAAAATTCCTGATCATGTGCACAGCACTTCAGGATTGTCATTGCATTAGCTGGCACATGGATTCCCTAGAGTATCTGGCCCATTTCCACGTGTAAAAAATGCAGCAAAAATGCACAGTGTGCACACAGCTTTAAGGCTCACTCTACCCAGTCGGGGACACCTCCTGGACCGTCCACCATCAGGCTTCTATTCTTAGCTCTGCTACCTTCATGCCGGATAATGCGAGTCTGGGTAGAAAGGTGCTGCAAGAGGCAGTCACGCGGGTTACGGCCTGAGGGATCTGCCCTTACTTTCCCATCAACGTGTTGTCCTGGTGTTTATTTCAGTTTCCCACCATGGGACTGCTTTGGGACGCCCCATGTGTCCCCCCAATGAAGTGACCGAGAAAAGAGGATTTTCGTTACTTACCATAAAATCCATTTCTCATAGCCTTCATTGGAGGACACACCACCCACTCATGGCTTTTTGGGATGTTTTATTTCCATTGTGACCTAAGACTTCTTGCTCTATTCTATTGTACTGTTATTAGTTGTATAGCTTCTCATATTGTTTTCTCACTAACTGCTTTAGTCCGCTGTCTGCTTACCTGTTCTTTAAATGTAATTATTGGTGTCACCCTCCTGGTGGCAGCAACATTCACACATGGTTTCCTGTAGTCTCCCAATGAAGGCAAGATTTAAGGCAGCGCCTAATATTCCTGCTAGAGCCGCACTATTCTCTATAGAGAATGTACTCGCTATATAAAAGTGCAGGTAAGGAGCTCCCCCTAGTGGTAGCTTCAGGCAGAAAAAACAATATCATCATGTAAATATGTGTAAATAATGTTTTTTAGAACGAAATCTACCATCAACCAAAGGTCATCGTCATCTCAAGACTCGCTGGAACTTTCTGTAGCCAGCGTTTTTTCTCCTCCTTCTTCCAAGAATCATTATTTTTTTCCCTTTTAATGTTGACCTTAAAGGGTTTGTCCAGTACTTTTAAAAATATGCCAATGTGTTTTAATGATAAATATAAGCTTCTTTCTAATTACCTCCAGGTGCTGTTTCTGACTGTGAGCGGCGCTATCGGTGGCCGCTCACAGCCAGCATGTGACCCCCGCTGACGTCACATCAAGTGAGGCGTGACTCAGCGCTGGGGTCACAAAGGGTGGCTGCTGGGTTGTGAGAGGAGTTATTTCCCTGCGTCACACCCAGCATCCACCGCGCGCTTTCCCAATGAATGGGGAGAGGGAGAGCGAGCGGTGGATGCCGGGTGTGATGCAGGAGGGGGAGGGAGTAACCCCGCCCACAACCCAGCAGCCACCGAGGGGACCCCAGCGCTGAGTCACGCCTCACTTGTCGTGATGTCAGCCGGGGGTCATGTGATGCATGTGAGCGGCCATCGATAGCGCCGCTCACAGGCAGAAACAGCACAAGGAGGTAATTAGAAAGAAGCTTATATTTATCATTAAAACACACTGGCATATTTTTAAAAGTACTGTACAACCCCTGTAAATAATTAGATTTTTTGATAGATTGGACTTTTATGGATATACTAGATGGTGGCCCGATTCTAACGCATCGGGTATTCTAGAATATGTATGCGGCCGACCGGGCGCAATCAGCAGAGCGGTGTTTAAATTTGGCGCCAAAATCGCTAATTGGTCGAGGCCCGCCAAAATCGCTGATTGGTCGAGGCCGGCAACTGCGACCAATCAGCAAAGCGGTGTTAAAATTTGGCGCCAATATCGCAGATTGGTCAAGGCCGGCAGTCGCGACTAATCAGCAGAGTGGGGTTTAAATTTGGCGCCAATAATGCTGATTGGTCGCGGCCAGCGAACGCGACCAATCAGCAGAGTGGTGTTTAAATTTGGCAGCAATAATGCTGATTGATTGCGGCCGGCGGTCGCGACCAATCAGCAGAGCGGTATTTAAATTTGGCGGCAATAATGGTGATTGGTCACGGCCGCGACCAATCAGCAGAGCGGTGTTTAAATTTGTCGCCAATAATGCTGGTTATTCGTGACCGGTAACCAAGACCAATGAGCAGAGCGGTGTTTAAATATGGCGCCAATATCGCTGATTGGTCGCGGCCGGCCACCGCGACCAATCAGCGAAGCGGTGTTTAAATTTGGCGCCAATATCGCTGATTGGTCACGGACGGTGGTTGCGACTAATCAGCAGAGCGAGGTTTAAATTTGGTGCCAATAATGCTGATTGGTCGCGGCCGGCGACCACGACCAATCAGCAGAGCGGGGTTTACATTTGGCGGTTTAAATTTGCCGCCCATATTGCTGATTGGTCACGGCCGGTGGTTGCGACTACTCAGCAGAGCGGTGTTTAAATTTGTCGCCAATAATGCTGGTTATTCGTGACCGGTAACCGCGACCAATGAGCAGAGCGGTGTTTAAATTTGGCGCAAATCTCGATGAGTGGTCGCGTCTGCTGTCCGCGACCAATCAGCAGAGCGTTGTTTAAATTTGGCACCAATCTCGCTGATTGGTCGCGTCTGGCGTCCGCGACCAATCAGCAGAGCGTTGTTTAAATTTGGCGCCAATCTCGCTGACTGGTCGCGTCTGGCGTCCGCGACCAATCAGCAGAGCGTTGTTTAAATTTTGCGCCAAAATCACTGATTGGTCGCGGCTGGCTGTCGCGACCAATCAGCAGAGCGGGGTTTAAATTTGGCGGCAATACTGCTGATTGGTCGCGGCCGGCGACTGCGACCAATCAGCAGAGCGGTGTTTCAATTTGCCACCAAAATCGCTGATTGGTCGCGGCCGGCCACCGCGACTAATCAGCAGAGCGGGGTTTAAATCTGCCGCCCATATCGTTGATTGGTCGCGGCTGGCGGCCGCAACCAATCAGCGTCGTAATAGTGAGGACCGGGGAGCGGCAATGCCTGTGCGGGTACTTCCGCTGCGAGCAGCTGGGAGATGAGCGGCTGCTCGCAGCAGAAGCATCTCGACCGGCGGCGACGCTCCTCGGTCCTCCGTTCACACTTGCCGTCGGGAGATCATAGCGCTGTTTAAATTAGGCGCCCATCTCGCTGATTGGTCGCGGTCGGCTGGCGGCCGCAACCAATCAGCAGAGCGTTGTTTAAATTTGGCGCCAATCTCGCTGATTGGTCGTGACTGGCAGCCGCGACCAATCAATAGAGCGTTGTTTAAACTTTGCGCTAATCTCGCTAATTGGTCGCGGTCGGCTGGCAACCGCGACCAATCAACAGAGCGCTGTTTAAATTTGGCGCCAATCTCGCTGATTGCTCGCGGCTGGCGTCCGCGACCAATCAGCAGAGCGTTGTTTAAATTTGGCGCCAAGCTCGCTGATTGGTCGCGGCAGGCGTCCGCGACCTATCAGCACAGCAGTGTTTAAATGTGGCGCCAAAATCGCTGATTGGTCGGGTGCGGAGACCGCGACCAATCAGCGAATCGTATTGGTGAGGACTGGGGAGCGCCGCTGCCTGTACCGCTACTTCCGCTGCGAGAAGCCGGGACATGAGCGACTGCTCGCAGCAGAAGTATTCCGACCCGCAGCGCCGCTCCCCGGTCCTCCCTTGACACCCTAGCCGCTGATCTCCCGACAGTAGCTGCATGGTGTTACTAAGGTCCTGACAAATGTGTTCAAAATCGCTGATTGGTCGCGGGCGCTGCCCGCGACCAATCACAGATTTGGGCACCACATTTAAATATCGTCCGCGACCAATCACCGATTTGGGCGTCACATTTAAACACTGCTGAGATGATTGGTCGCGGACGCTGCCCGCGACCAATCACCGATTTGGGCGCCACATTTAAATATCGGCCGCGACCAATCACCGATCTTGCGCCACATTTAAACACCGCTGTGCTGATTGGTCGCGGACGCTGCCCGCGACCAATCAGCGATTTGGGCGCCACATTTAAATAGCGTCCGCGACCAATCAGCACAGCGGTGTTTAAATGTGTCTGCAAGATCGGTGATTGGTCGCGTCCGCTATTTAAATGTGGCGCCCAAATCGGTGATTGGTTGCGGGCAGCGTCCGCGACCAATCAGCACAGCAGTGTTTAAACGTGGCGCCCAAATCGTTGATTGGTCGCGGGCAGCGTCCGCGACCAATCAGCACAGCGGTGTTTAACTTTTGCGGCAAGATCAGTGATTGGTCGCGGCCGAAGATCGCGACCAATCACCGATTTGTGCGCCACATTTAAATAGCGGCTGCGACCAATCAACGATCTTGCAGAGACATTTAAACAAAGCTGTGCTGATGGGCAGCGGCCACGACCAATCAGCACAGCGGTGTTTAACTTTTGGTCCAAGATCAGTGATTGGTCGCAGCGAGAGATCGCGACCAATCATCGAATCGTATTGCTGAGGACCGGGGAGCGCCGCTGCCTGTGCGGCTACTTCCGCCGTGAGAACCCGGGACATGAGCGGGCGCTCGCAGCAGAAGTATCCCGACCCGCAGCGCCGCTCCCCGGTCCTCCCTTGACACCCTAGCCGCATGGAGGTCAGCGCCGCCGGCGGTCGGGAGATGAGCGCCTCGCGCCGGTCATCTCCCGGCTGCATCGCCGCTGAGCTCCTTCCCGCAGATGAGCCGCTAACGGCCGCCATCTTTTTTCAGAAATCCCGCGGCGCTCATTGGCCGCTGCCGGACCAATGAGCGACGCGGGATTTCCAGGACAGACAGAAAGACAGACAGACAGACAGACAGACAGAAGGGATAAGACAATTATATATATAGATATTTCTTAACTGGGAAGTGATATACACCTTTTATTATTAAAATATAAAAAAAAAATACTTATATACACATATATATATATACACTGCTCAAAAAAATAAAGGGAACACTCAAATAACACATCCTAGATCTGAATAAATGAAATATTCTCATTGAATACTTTGTTCTGTACAAAGTTGAATGTGCTGACAACAAAATCACACAAAAATCATCAACGGAAATCAAATTTATTAACCAATGGAGGCCTGAATTTGGAGTCACCCCCAAAATTAAAGTGGAAAAACACACTACAGGCTGATCCAACTTTATGTAATGTCCTTAAAACAAGTCAAAATGAGGCTCAGTATTGTGTGTGGCCTCCACGTGCCTGTATGACCTCCCTACAACGCCTGGGCATGCTCCTGATGAGGTTGCGGATGGTCTCCTGTGGGATCTCCTCCCAGACCTGGACTAAAGCATCCGCCAACTCCTGGACAGTCTGTGGTGCAATGTGACGTTGGTGGATGGAGCGAGACATTATGTCCCAGATGTGCTCAATCGGATTCAGGTCTGGGGAACGGGCGGGCCAGTCCATAACTTCAATGCCTTCATCTTGCAGGAACTGCTGACACACTCCAGCCACATGAGGTCTGGCATTGTCCTGCATTAGGAGGAACCCAGGGCCAACCGCACCAGCATATGGTCTCACAAGGGGTCTGAGGATCTCATCTCGGTACCTAATGGCAGTCAGGCTACCTCTGGCGAGCACATGGAGGGCTGTGCGGCACTCCAAAGAAATGCCACCCCACACCATTACTGACCCACAGCCAAACCGGTCATGCTGAAGGATGTTGCAGGCAGCAGATCGCTCTCCACGGCGTCTCCAGACTATGTCACGTCTGTCACATGTGCTCAGTGTGAACCTGCTTTCATCTGTGAAGAGCACAGGGCACCAGTGGTGACTTTGCCAATCCTGGTGTTCTATGGCAAATGCCAAGCATCCTGCATGGTGTTGGGCTGTGAGCACAACCCCCATCTGTGGACGTCGGGTCCTAATACCACCCTCATGGAGTCGGTTTCTAACTGTTTGTGCAGACACATGCACATTTGTGGCCTGCTGGAGGTCATTTTGCAGGGCTCTGGCAGAGGTAGCGGTCCTGCTGCTGGGTTGTTGCCCTCCTACGGCCCCCTCCAAGTCTCCTGGTGTACTGGCCTGTCTACTGGTAGCGCCTCCAGCCTCTGGACACTACCCTGACAGACACAGCAAACCTTCTTGCCACAGCTCGCATTGATGTGCCATCCTGGATGAGCTGTACTACCTGAGCAACTTCTGTGGGTTGTAGAGTACGTCTCATGCTACCAAGAGTGTGAAAGCACAACCAAAATTCAAAAGTGACCAAAACATCAGCCAGAAAGCATTGGTACTGAGATGTGGTCTGTGGTCCCCACCTGCAGAACCACTCCTTTATTGAGGGTGTCTTGATAATTGCCAATAATTTCCATCTATTGTCTATTCCATTTGCAGAACAGCAGGACAAATTGATGGTCAGTGTTGCTTCCTAAGTGGAGAGTTTGATTTCACAGAGGTTTGATTTACTTGGAGTTATATTCTGTTGTTTAAATGTTCCCTTTATTTTTTTGAGCAGTATATATATATATATATATATATATATATATATATACACACAGATATATATATACAACTCTGGCAAAAATTAAGAGACCACAGCAAAATTTCCAGTTTCCTCTCTTTATAGGTATATTTTTGAGTAAAATGTACATTGTTGTTTTAGTTTATAAATTACTGACATGTCTCCGAAATTCAGAGCTAAAAATTTTGTATTTATTTGCAACAAATGATAAAGCGTCAACGTACTAAAAAAGAAGCAGTGCTTTCAGACCTCAAATTACTCATGTTTTAACTCAGGAAGAGTTCAGAAATCAATATTTGATGGACTACCCATGATTTTTAATCACAGCTTTCATGCGTCTTGCCATGCTTTCCAATAGAAAACTGTTCAGTGGTCTCTTAATTTTTGCCAGAGCTGTATTTTACTTTTATGATTTTATTTAGTCCACTTAGGGCACTTGAACCTGCATTTGATCTCTTATACTATACTCAGCAATACAGCAGTTCTTTTACGAAGTCCTGTCATAGGATGACCAGCATGCCAGAAACGGAGGGACATTTAATAGGCCCTCAGCAGTCATAATAACCCATTGACACACAGCCATCATGTTGTAGGTGGATGATGGGAGCTGGTGCATAAGTGCTCCAGTAACCAGATAATACAGATGTCGCCTTCAGTGACTGACAGAGCAGATAAATGGTAAAGCAGCAGCGATAGGACCTAGCTTCAGTAGCTGCTGGTACAATCAGATGTTGGCAGCGTAACACAGCTGACATTTGCTCGCTATGGTGCGGGCTCAGCTCCTTCTTTCCATACATGTTTCACCCCGACAGTGACCGTCTAGTAATGTCAGGAAGCAAAGGAGTTACGATATTAAATAGAACAAAATTCTAACATCCAGCGATGCACACATCACTGTCTCCAATAACTTACAAAGTAGCAGAGAAAACAGAGCGGACCTGGAACCTGATAGTGACCGATACAGAGAAGACCGTACTGGACCATCACTGCCGGCTCCTCCTCACTATCAGATGTCTCACTTGAGCTTGCAGGAAATCTTGTGGGCAGCTCGGTGGTGGATTTAGGCTGTGTCGGGGGGGCTAGACTTTGTTTAGGGAAGAACTTTTCTAGTTTAGCTTGTACGATTGGCCATTTAGATGTTTTGATGAACAAAAAAAAAATTCAAGCCGTGCTACACAGCAACCTGGGTGCTCAATCTGCAAATCACTGTTAGAGAATTAGCAGGGGTAACGACTATTAAAGAAACCGTGTGTAAGCAGACTCTGCTGGCAAGATGCGAGCTCACAAGCCACAGAGGCAGGTAGACGACATATGACGTAGCCTGCACATCATGTTGTTAAGCGGTTAACACGAGAGGCTGCGGTGTCAGTGGCAAACACAGTGACACTAAGTTCACTTTTATACATTGCTTTACATGGAGCATGTTTCTGCCTGACTAAAAAAACAAACGGAGAACAAAGCTGCTCCCCCGACTCATACTTCTGTCGGGTTTTCCATTCAAATCTCGTTTTTTTTTCTGGGAATTAGATGAAAATGTTAATGCAAAAGCTCAGTGTAGAGACCAGGACAAATGTACCATGCATGAAGAAGGGTCTGTCATAGATAGATATGAGATAGATAGATAGATAGATAGATAGATAGATAGATAGATAGATAGATAGATAGATAGATATGAGATAGATAGATAGATGATAGATAGATGGATAGATAGATAATAGATAGATAGATATGGGATAGATAGATAATAGATAGATGGATGGATAGATAGATGGACAGATAATAGATAGATAAATTGATAGAGGGATAGATAGATAATAGATAGATTGATAGAAAGATAGATGGATGGATAGATAGATAATAGATAGATAGAAGGATAGATAGATAATAGATAGATGATAGATAGATAATAGATAGATAGATGATAGATAATAGATAGATAATAAATAGATAGATGGATAGATGATAGATAAATAGATAGATAGATGATAGATAGATAGATGATAGATAGATGGATAATAGATAGATAGAGATAGATAGATATTAGATAGATAATAGATAAATAAAAGATAGATGATAGATAGATAATAGATAGATGATAGATAATAGATAGATGATAAATAATAGATAGATAGAAAGATAGATGATAGATAGACAGATAGATTATAGATAGATAGAAAGATAGATGGATAGAGATAGATAGATACTGCCTATACTACTGGGGGAAGAGGAAAGTGCAGTGGCCATAGCAGCACAATATGTCAGTGCCTGCCACAGACTAAGAGGAGCCTGATATGTCATGTACTTAGATACCCCACCCTGGATGTGTCCCTATCCCCATCTTCTATTATTTTACCACTTGCTTTCGCAATGCTAACGTGTGTGGTACTTAGTCATGCCAATAAAGCCCATTTGATTTGAATTGATATGAGATAGATATATATGAGATAGATAGATATGGGATAGATAAAAGATCGATAGATAATAGATATATGGATGGATAGATAGATATATGTAAATAATGGAGACAGCACACCCAAATGAGAAAAATATGAAAAATGTAATGGCCCATAGTGACCAACTGAGGACTAGCCTCCATTTTTTATGTGTATTGGAGGATTGGTTGCCTAGAAAGCTTTTGCATCCCTGCTTGATTTTTCTCTAGAGAAGATAGATATGAGATAAACAGATATACAGCTAATAGATAGATATGAGGATAGATAATAGATAGATATGGGCTAGCTAGATAGTAGGTAGATAGATGACACACACTGAGCTCTGCTATACACACATTCTGTGCACTGCTATTTCCTGGAATTAGGCTAAGTGCCCACGATGCAGAAATGCTCCGGATTTTTCCTGAGCGTTTCTGCATCTCCATGGCAGAAAAAAACGCATGCGGATTGTACATGCGGATTGTACATGCGGATTGTACATGCGGATTGCACATGCGAATTGCACATGCGGATTGTACATGAGGATTGTACATGCGTTTTCCTGCCAGGGACATGCGGATGTGAAGCGTTCACTTGCATTTCCGCATGCGGGTTATCAAGCGATTTTCCAAGCGATTTTAGCATCACTTGGAAAAGTGCTTGACAACTTGGTCACACTATATAAATCCATGCAACCGGCATGGATTTATATAGTGTGACCGAAAGAATGGTAAAAAATAAATATATACTTACCTTCTGATGGCCCCCGGTCTCCTTATCCGATGCGTCCGGTCTCTTCTACGGCTCGCGGTGCACTAAAAGGACCTTCCATGACGTCATTTAGTCGTGTGACAGGTCATGCGACAGTCGGCGGTTGCGTGACCCGTCACATGACTAAATGACGTCATGGAAGGTCCTTTTACACCACCGCGAGCTGCCGGGAAGCCAGGACGCATCGCTAAGGAGACCGGAGGCCATCAGAAGGTGAGTATAATGTTTATTTTTTTATTATAATTCTTTTTTTTTACAGGTACTATGGTACCCGGGTCCGGAGGAGAGTCTCCTCTTCTCCAGACCCTGGTACCATCCGCTCATTGAATCGCTTAATATCCGCATGTACACATGTAGTCATGCGGATATTAAGCGATTCAATGCAAGTCAATGGTGGCAAAAACGCAAAATAATTGCTAGTGCTGCGGATTTTTCCGCAATGATAATCCGCAGCGGAAATTTCCGCAGCATGTGACATGCGGATTATCATTGGGGAACATGGCAGACCTTCTACCAAGCGTTTTTTAAGCGTTTCTGCAGCGGAATTTCAGCTGCGGAAACACTTAAAAAACGCATCGTGGGCACACAGCCTTAGAGGTGTAGCCATGTGAGCACAGCAGAGAGGTGTTTGCAGTGTGCAGCAGTCTCCCTCGTCTGTGTACCAGGCCGCTGTGCACACTGTGCTCTGTACAGGCCGCATGATCCCCCCTCCCCCTCAGGACACAGCCCTGGCTGTCACACGGGGAGTTTTGCTCTGAGGCTCACACTGCGGCTATTCTCCGGCTCCTCTGACAGAGGGCGCAGCTCTGCCTCAGAGGTTCTCTCCTGCACAGAGAATCCAGTCAGAGGGGGGCGCACTCAGGCAGCGCTCACTGTGTCCCCCCACTGAAAGTGCTGAGGCCGGGAGGAGCCCCAGTCAGTGAGGAGCCATAATCACCCTCAGGGATACACGGCACTTACTGTATTCGGCCCAGAAGCAGCGAAGGCGGGAACTCCCTCTGCTCTTCAGTTACTGTGAGGGTGACTGAGGAGCAGGCAGGCGCTCCACCAATCACAGACAGCTTCTTACCTCAGCAGAGCTGTGCAGCCAATGGACAGAGAGGATAATCAAAGCTGCAGCCAATCAGTGTCAGTCTTGGTTGTGAGTCGCTCTCCTGTGAGGGCCTCCTCCTCCCAGCAGCTCCAGTCTCTGGGCAGATCAGTGGGAGGAGTATAAAATGGAGGAGATTCCAGGAGCCCCTCACAGACCCCCCATTATGGACTCCTCATTACAGCACTGGCTACAATGGAGGGTCTGCAGTAAGCAGGATATAATGAGGCCCAGTAAGAAATAATAGTACAGGAGTTTTTCTTCAATATGTATCTATATACATAATCGTCTTATCCCGTCTGTCTGTCTATCTGTCTATCTTTCTGTCTGTCCAGGAAATCCCGCGTCGTTCATTGGTCCGGCAGCGGCCAATCAGCTCCGCGGGATTTCTGAAAAAAGATGTCGGCCGTTAGCGGCTCATCTGCGGGACGGAGCTCAGCGGCGATGCAGCCGGGAGATGACCGGCGCGAGGCGCTCATCTCCCGGCCGGTACCAGCAGAAGGACCTCTACCGCTGGACCCATCTGCGGGACAGAGATGCAGCCGGGAGATGACCGGCGCGAGGCGCTCATCTCCCGGCCGGTAGCAGCGGAAGGACCGCCGGCGTCGCTGACCTCCATGCGGAAGAGAGGACCGGGGAGCTGCTCTGCGGGTCGGGATACTTCTGCTGCGAGCGCCCACTCATGTCCCGGGTTCTCGCTGCGGAAGTAGCCGCACAGGCAGCGCCGCTCCCCGGTCCTCACCAAGATGATTCGATGATTGGTCGCGGTCTTCGGACCCGACCAATCACTGATCTTACCGCAAAAGTTAAACACCGCTGTGCTGATTGGTCGCGGACGCTGCCCGCAACCAATCACCGATTTAGGCGCCACATTTAAATATCGGCCGCGACCAATCACCGATCTTGGCGCCACATTTAAACACCGCTGTGCTGATTGGTCGCGGACGCTGCCCGCGATCAATCACCAATTTGGGCGCCACATTTAAACACTGCTGTGCTGATTGGTCGCGGATGCTGCCCGCGACCAATCACCGATTTGGGCGCCACATTTAAATAGCGTCCGTGACCAATCAGCACAGCGGTGTTTAAATGTGGCGCCAAGATCGGTGATTGGTCGAGGCCGATATTTAAATGTGGCGCCCAAATCGGTGATTGGTCGCTGCCAGCGCCCGCGACCAATCAGCGATTTTGAACACAAATGTACGGAGCTTAGTAACACCATGCGGCTACTGTTGGGAGATCAGCGGCTAGCGTGTCAAGGGAGGACCGGGGAGCGGCGCTGCGGGTCGGCATACTTCTGCTGCGATCGGCCGCTCATCTCCCAGCTGCTCGCAGCGGAAGTAGCCGTACAGGCAGCGGCGCTGACATTCATGCGGAAGGGAGGACCGGGGAGCGGCATTGCGGGTCGGGATACTTCTGCTGCGAGCAGTCGCTCATCTCCCGGCTTATCGCAGCGGAAGTAGCCGCACAGGCAGCGGCGCTCCCCGATCCTCACCAATACGATTCCGCTCCCCGGACCTCACCAATACGATTCGCTGATAGGTCGCGGTCTCCGCACCTGACCAATCAGTGATCTTGGCGCAAAATTTAAACAACGCTATGCTGATTGGTCGCGGCCGCTGCCCGCGACCAATCTCCGATTTGGGCGCCACATTTAAATAGCAGCCGCGACCAATCACCGATTTGGGCGCCACATTTAAATAGCGTCCGTGACCAATCAGCACAGTGGTGTTTAAATGTGGCGCCAAGATCGGTGATTGGTCGAGGCCGATATTTAAATGTGGCGCCCAAATCGGTGATTGGTCGCTGCCAGCGCCCGCGACCAATCAGCGATTTTGAACACAAATGTACGGAGCTTAGTAACACCATGCGGCTACTGTTGGGAGATCAGCGGCTAGCGTGTCAAGGGAGGACCGGGGAGCGGCGCTGCGGGTCGGGATACTTCTGCTACGATCGGCCGCTCATCTCCCAGCTGCTCGCAGCGGAAGTAGCCGTACAGGCAGCGGCGCTGACATCCATGCGGAAGGGAGGACCGGGGAGCGGCATTGCGGGTCGGGATACTTCTGCTGCGAGCAGTCGCTCATCTCCCAGCTTATCGCAGCGGAAGTAGCCGCACAGGCAGCGGCGCTCTCCGATCCTCACCA
Organism: Phyllobates terribilis; assembly: GCF_046119375.1. NCBI lineage: Eukaryota > Metazoa > Chordata > Amphibia > Anura > Dendrobatidae > Phyllobates > Phyllobates terribilis. The sequence goes on along the minus strand of NW_027362770.1, from coordinate 132,387,468 downwards.
ATACGATTCCGCTCCCCGGTCCTCACCAATACGATTCGCTGATAGGTCGCGGTCTCCGCACCTGACCAATCAGTGATCTTGGCGCAAAATTTAAACAACGCTGTGCTGATTGGTCGCGGCCGCTGCCCGCGACCAATCTCCGATTTGGCCGCCACATTTAAATAGCAGCCGCGACCAATTTGTGCGCCACATTTAAACACTTCTGTGCTGATTGGTCGCCAGACGCGACCAATCAGCGAGATTTGCGCCAAATTTAAACAACGCTCTGCTGATTGGTCGCGGCTGGCAGCCGCAACCAATCAGCAAGATTGGCGCCAAATTTAAACAACGCTATGCTGATTGGTCGCGGTCTCCAGCCGCGACCAATCAGCGAGATTGGCGGCAAATTTAAACAACGCTCTGCTGATTGTTCGCGTACGTCAGCCGCGACCAATCAGCCAGATTGGCGCCAAATGTAAACAACGCTCTACTGATTGGTCGCGGCTGCCAGCCCCGACCAATCAGCAATTTTGGTGCCAAATTTAAACAACGCTCTGCTGATTGGTCGCGACCGCCGGCCGCAACCATTCAGCATTATTGGCGCCAAATTTAAACCCCGCTCTGCTGATTGGTAGCGTTCACTGGCCGCGACCAATGAGCATTATTGGCGCCAATTTTAAACCATGCTCTGCTGATTAGTCGCGACCGCCGGCCGCATACATATTCTAGAATACCCGATGCATTAGAATCTAGTTAATATATATATGGTGTGTGTATATACAATACAGACCTATAGTTTGGAAACACCTTCTCATTTAAAGATTTTTATGTATTTTCATGACTATGAAAATTGTACATTCACACTGAAGGCATCAAAACTGTGAATTAACACATGTGGAATTATATACTTAACAAAAAAGTGTGAAACAACTGAAAATATGTCTTATATTCTAGGTTCTTCAAAGTAGCCACCTTTTGCTTTGATGACTGCTTTGCACACTCTTGGCATTCTCTTGATGAGCTTCAAGAGGTAGTCACCGGAAATGGTTTTCACTTCACAGGTGTGCCCTGTCAGGTTTAATAAGTGGGATTTCTTTCCTTATAAATGGGGTTGGGACCATCAGTTGTGTTGTGCAGAAGTCTGGTGGATACACAGCTGAGAGTCCTACTGAATAGACTGTTAGAATTTGTATTATGGCAAGAAAAAAGCAGCTAAGTAAAGAAAAACGAGTGGCCATCATTACTTTAAGAAATGAAGGTCAGTCAGTCCGAAAAATTTGGAAAACTTTGAAAGTGTCCCTAAGTCCAGTTGCAAAAACCATCAAGCGCTACAAAGAAACTGGCTCACATGAGGACCGCCCCAGGAAAGGAAGATCAAGAGTCACCTCTGCTTCTGAGGATAAGTTTATCCGAGTCACCAGCCTCAGAAATCGCAGGTTAAGGTTAAGTGCCCACGTAGCGTTTTTGTGGCGTTTTTATGGCTGCGAAAAAGCCGCGAAAACGCTTGTAAAACAGTCTGCCATGCAAAGCAATGTAAATTCGGATGTGCTGTGAACATAATGCGCTATTTAGCGCGCCGAATTCGCATTGCGTTGCAAAACGCAGCATGACCATTTCTACAGCGATTACGCTGCAACTTCGCGACCATTGAGGAACATTGAAACGCAGCAAACCCGCAGGTATATGTGGATTTGTTGTGTTTCAATTAAATTCAATGGCCGCGACTTTGCAGCTTAATCACGGTGCGTGTGGTACCCGGGATGAAGAGGAGACTACAACTCCTCTTCATCCCGGCTACCACGCAGTGAAAAAAATAAATAAAAAAGTTAAAAATAAACAAAACCTGTATATTCACCTCTCCGACGGCCCCCGATCTGCTCACGGCCACGTCCTCTCTCTTTGGCGTCCCGCGATGTACTGTTAGGACCTGCGGTGACGTCATTTAGTCACCTGATGGTCACGCGACCGCTGACATCGGCGGTCAGGTGATGGTCGCGTGACCATCAGGTGACTAAATGACGTCACCGCAGGTCCTGACAGTACACTGCGGGACGATGAAGAGAGAGGATCGCCTTCGGGAGCAGACTGGAGGAGACCGGAGAGGTGAATATACAGGGGTTTTTTTATTTTTAACGTTTTAATTCTCTTTTTTTTTACTATAGATGCTGCATTTAAAGCATCATTTGTTCACACATTATAAATCCATGCCGGTTGCATGGATTTATATTGTGTGACCAACTTGTCAAGCACTTTTCCAAGTGATGCTCAAAATTGCTTGGAAACGTGCTTGAAAAAACGCATGCGATAACGCATGCAAAAACGCTGAAAAAAACACTTCTCTCTGGCAGAAAAAAAGCATGTAAATCTGCATGCGTTTTTTCTGCCAGAGAGAGGCAAAAACGCTCTGCATCAAATCTGATACGTGGGCACATAGCCTAACAGCAGCTCAGATTAGAGACCAGGTCAATGCCACACAGAGTTCTAGCAGCAGACACATCTCTACAACAACTGTTAAGAGGAGACTTTGTGCAGCAGGCCTTCATGATAAAATAGCTGCTAGGAAACCACTGCTAAGGACAGGCAACAAGCAGAAGAGACTTGTTTGGGCTAAAGAACACAAGGAATGGACATTAGACCAGTGGAAATCTGTGCTTTGGTCTGATGATTCAAAATTTGAGATCTTTGGTTCCAATCACAGTGTCTTTGTGCGACGCAGAAAAGGTGAACGGATGGACTCTACATGCCTGGTTCCCACCGTGAAGCATGGAGGAGGAGGTGTGATGGTGTGGAGGTGCTTTGCTGGTGACACTGTTGGGGATTTATTCAAAATTGAAGGCATACTGAACCAGCATGGCTACCACAGCATCTTGCAGCAGCATGCTATTCCATCCGGTTTGCGTTTAGTTGGACCATCATTTATTTTTCAACAGGACAATGACTCCAAACACACCTCCAGGCTGTGTAAGGGCTATTTGACCAAGGAGGAGAGTGATGGGGTGCTACGCCAGATGATATGGCCCCCACAGTCACCAGACCTGAACCCAATCGAGATGGTTTGGGGTGAGCTGGACCGCAGAGTGAAGGCAAAAGGGCCAACAAGTGCTAAGCATCCCTGGGAACTCCTTCAAGATTGTTGGAAGACCATTTCCGGTGACTACCTCTTGAAGCTCATCAAGAGAATGCCAAGAGTGTGCAAAGCAGTCATCAAAGCAAAAGGTGGCTACTTTGAAGAACCTAGAACATAAGACATATTTTCAGTTGCTTCACACTTTTTTGTTAAGTATATAATTCCACATGTGTTAATTCATAGTTTTGATGCCTTCAGTGTGAATGTACAATTTTCAAAGTCATTAAAATACAGAAAAATCTTTAAATGAGAAGGTGTGTCCAAACTTTTGGTCTGTACTGTACATAGAAGGTTTTGGGGTGAGGGGTGCCATGCATACCAGGATTGGGGGTGAGGGTTGCCATACATACCAGGATTGGGGGGTGAAGGGGTACCATGCATACCAGGAATGGGTGGTGAGGGTACCATGCATACCAGGATTAGGGGGTGAGGGGACCATGCATACCAGGATTGGGGGGGGAGGGGTGCCATGCATACCAGTATTGGGGATGAGGGGTACCATATAAACCAGGATTGGGGAGTGAGGGGACCGTGCATACCAGAATTGGGGGGGGGGGTGCCATGCATACCAGTATTGGGGATGAGGGGTACCATATATACCAGGATTGAGGAGTGAGGGGACCATGCATACCAGGTTTGGAGGTAAGGAGGTACCATGCATACCAGGATGGGGATGAGGGGGCACCATGCATACCAGGATTGGGGGGTGAGGGGACCATGCATACCAGGATTGGGGGGTTAGGGGTGCCATTCATACCAAGATAGGAATGAGGAGGGACCATGCATACCAGGATTGCGGGGTGAGGGGACCATGCATACCAGGCTTGGGATGGGTGGGTACCATGCATACCAGGATTGGGGGGTGAGGGGACCATGCATACCAGGATTTTGGGGTGAGGGGACCATGCATACCAGGATTGGGGGGTTTAGGGGTGCCATGCATACCAGGATTGGGGGTGAGGGATGCCATACATACCAGGATTGGGAGTCAGGGGTGCCATGCATACCAGGATTGGGGGGGAGGGGTGTCATGCATACCATGATAGGGGTGAGGGGTGCCATGCATACCAGGATAGGGATGAGGGGTGCCATGCATACCAGGATAGGGATGAGGGGTGCCATGCATTCCAGGATAGGACTGAGGGGTACCATGCATACCAGGATTGGGGCGTGAGGGGACCATGCATACCAGGATAGGGATGAGGGGTGCCATACATACCAGCATTGGGGGTTGAGGGGACCATGCATACCAGGATTGGTGGTGAGGGGGTACCATGCATACCAGGATAGGGATTAGGGGGTACCATGCATACCAGGATTGGGGAGTGAGGGGTGCCATTCATACCAGGATTGGGGGGTGAGGGGACCATGCATAACAGGATTGGGGGGTGAGTGAAGCCATGCATACCAGGATTGGGGGATGAGGGGACCATGCATACCAGGATTGGGGGGTGAGGGGACCATGCATACCAGGATTGGGGGATGAGAGGTGCCATACATACCAGGATTGGGGGATGAGGGGTGCCATGCATTCCAGGATTGGGAGATGAGGGGTGCCATGCATACAAGGATTGGGGGTGAGGGGTGCCATGCATACCAGGATTGTGGGGTGAGGAGTGCCATACCTACCAGGATTTGGGAGTGAGGAGCCCATGCATACCAGGATTGGGGGATGAGAGATGCCATGCATACCAGGATTGGGGGGTGAGTAGTGCCATACCTACCAGGATTGGGGAGTGAGGGGCCCATGCATACCAGGATTGAGGGGTGAGGGGTGCCATGCATACCAGGATTGGGGAGTGAGGGGTCCATACATACCAGGATTGGGGGTGAGGGGACCATGCTTAACAGGATTGGGGGGAGGTGAGGGGACCATGTATACCAGGATAGGGATAAGGGGGTACCATGCATACCAGGATTGGGGGGTGAGGGGACCATGCATACCAGGATTGGGGGGTTAGGGATGCCATACATGCCAGGATAGGAATGAGGAGGGACCATGCATATCAGGATTGCGGGGTGAAGGGACCATGTATATTAGAATTGGGGGGTGAGGGGACCATGCATACCAGGATAAGGATGGGTGGGTACCATGCATACCAGGATTGGGGGGTGAGGGGACAATGCATGCCAGGATTGGGGGGTGAGAGGACTATGCATACCAGGATTTGGGGTGAGGGGTGCCATACATACCAGGATTGAGGGTGAGGGGTGTCATGCATACCAGAATTGGGGTTGAGGGGTGCCATGCATACCAGGATAGGGATAAGGGGTGCCATGCATTCCGGGATGGGGATGATGGGTGCCATGCATACAAGGATAGGGATGAGTGGTGCCACGCATACCAGGATAGGAATGAGGGGTGCCATGCATACCAGTATTGGGGATGAGGGGTACCATATATACCAGGATTGAGGAGTGAGGGGACCATGCATACCAAGATTGGAGGTAAGGGTTTACCATGCATACCAGGATAGGGATGAGGGGGTAAAATGCATACCAGGAATGGGGGGTGAGGGGACCATGCATACCAGGATAGGGATGAGGGGGTACCATGCATACCAGGATTGGGGGGGGTGAGGGGACCATGCATACCAGGAAAGGGATGAGGGCGTACCATGCATACCAGGATTGGGGGGTGAGGGGACCATGCATGCCAGGATTGGGGGGTGAGGGGTGCCATTCATACCAGGATAGGAATGAGGAGGGACCATGCATACCAGGATTGCGTTGTGAGGGGACCATGCATACCAGGCTTGGGGGTGAGAGGGCCATGCATACCAGGATAGGGATGGGTGGGTACCATGAATACCAGGATTGGGGGGTGAGGGGACCATGCATACCAGGATTTGGGGACGAGGGGACCATGCATACCAGGATTGGGGGGGTTTAGGTGTGCCATGCATACGAGGATTGGGGGTGAGGGATGCCATACATACCAGGATTGGGGGTCAGGGGTGCCATGCATACCAGGATTGGGGGTGAGGGGTGCCATGCATACCAGGATAGGGATGAGGGGTGCCATGCATACCAGAATAGGGATGAGGGGTGCCATGCATACCAGGATAGGAATGAGGGGTACCATGCATACCAGGATTGGGGCGTGAGGGGACCATGCATACCAGGATAGGGATGAGGGGTGCCATGCATACCAGCATTTGGGGGTGAGGGGACCATGCATGCCAGGATAGGGATTAGGGGGTACCATGCATACCAGGATTGGGGAGTGAGGGGTGACATTCATACCAGGATTGGGTGATGCGGGGACTATGCATAACAGGATTGGGGGGTGAGGGGAGCCATGCATACCAGGATTGGGGGGTGAGGGGAGCCATGCATACCAGGATTGGGGAATGAGGGGTGCCATGCATACCAGGATTGGGGGATGAGGGGTGCCATGCATACAAGGATTGGGGGGTGAGGGGTGCCATGCATACCAGGATTGGGGGGTGAGGGGAGCCATGCATACCAGGATTGGGGAATGAGGGGTGCCATGCATACCAGGATTGGGGGATGAGGGGTGCCATGCATACAAGGATTGGGGGGTGAGGGGTGCCATGCATTCCAGGATTGGGGGGTGAGGGGTGCCATGCATAAAAGGATTGGGGGGTGAGGGGTGCAATGCATACCAGGATTGGGGGGTGAGGAGTGCCATACCTACCAGGATTGGGGAGTGAGGAGCCCATGCTTACCAGGATTGGGGGTTGAGGGATGCCATGCATACCAGGATTGGGGGGTGAGGGGTGCCATGAATACCAGGATGAGGTCTGGGGTGCCATGCATACCAGGATTGGGGGTGAGGGGTGCCATGCATACCAGGATTGGGGGGTGAGGGGTCCATACATACCAGGATTGGGGGTGAGGGGACCATGCTTAACAGGATTGGGGGGGTGAGGGGACCATGTATACCAGGATAGGGATGAGGGGGTACCATGCATACCAGGATTGGGAGGTGAGGGGACCATGCATACCAGGATTGGGGGGTGAGGGATGTCATACATACCAGGATAGGAATGAGGAGGGACCATTCATATCAGGATTGCGGGTTGAGGGGACCATGCATATCAGGATTGGGGGGTGAGGGGACCATGCATACCAGGATAGGGATGGGTGGGTATCATGCATACCAGGATTGGGGGGTGAGGGGACCATGCATACCAGAATTGGGGGGTGAGGGGACCATACATACCAGGATTGGGGGGTTTAGGGGTGCCATGCATACCAGGATTGGGGGTGAGGGGTGCCATGCATACCAGGATTGGGGGTGAGGGGTGCCATGCATACCAGGATAGGGATGAGGGGTGCCATGCATACCAGGATAGGGATGAGTGGTGCCATGCATACCAGGATAGGGATGAGCGGTGCCGTGCACACCAGGATAGGAATGAGGGGTACCATGCATACCAGTATTGGGGCGTGAGGGGACCATGCATACCAGGATAGGGATGAGGGGTACCATGCATACCAGGATTGGGGGGTGAGGGGTGCCATACATATCAGGATTGGGGGGTGAGGGGCCCATGCATACCCGGATTGGGGAGTGAGGAGTACCATTCATACCAGGATTGGGGGATGAGGGGACCATGCATACCAGGATTGGGGGGTGAAGGGAGCCATGCATACCAGGATTGGTGGGTGAGGAGTGCCATACTTACCAAGATTGGAGAGTGAGGAGTCCATGCATACCAGGATTGGGGTATGAGGGGTGCCATGCATACCAGGATAGGGATGAGGGGTGCCATGCATACCAGGATAGGGGGGTGAGAGGACCATGCATACCAGGATAGGGATGAGGGGTACCATGCATACCAGGATTGGGGGGTGAGGGGTGCCATACATATCAGGATTGGGGGGCGAGGGGCCCATGCATACCAGGATTGGGGAGTGAGGGGTGCCATGCATACCAGGATTGGAGGGTGAGGTGTGCCATGAATACCAGGATGAGGGATGGTGTGCCATGCAAACCAGTATTGGGGGGTGAGGAGTGCCATACCTACCAGGATTGTGGGGTGAGGGGTGCCTTGCATACCAGGATTAGGGAGTGAGGGGCCCATACATACCAGGATTGGGGGTGAGGGGACCATGCATACCAGGATAGAGATGAGGGGTACCATGCATACCAGGATTGGGGGGTGAGGGGACCATGCATACCAGAATTGGGTGGTGAGGGGACCATGCATACCAGGATAGGGATGGGTGGGTACCATGCATACCAGGATTGGGGGGTGAGGGGACCATGCATACCAGGATTGGTGGGTGAGGGGACCATGCATATCAGGATTGTGGGGTTTAGGGGTGCCATGCATACCAGGATTGGGGGTGAGGGGTGCCATGCATACCAGGATTGGGGGTGAGGGGTGTCATGCATACCAGGATTGGGTGTGATGGGTGCCATGCATACCAGGATAGGGATGAGGGGTGCCATGGATACCAGGATAAGGATGAGGGGTGCCATGCATACCAGAATAGGGATGAGGGGTGCCATGCATACCAGGATAGGGATGAGGGTTGCCATGCATACCAGGATAGGGATGAGGGGTACCATGCATACCAGGATAGGGGGGTGAGAGGACCATGCATACCAGGATAGGGATGAGGGGTACCATGCATACCAGGATTGGGGGGTGAGGGGTGCCATACATATCAGGATTGGGGGGTGAGTGGCCCATGCATACCAGGATTGGGGAGTGAGGGGTACCATTCATACCAGGATTGGGGGATGAGGGGACCATGCATACCAGGATTGGGGGGTGAAGGGAGCCATGCATACCAGGAATGGGGGATGAGGGGACCATGCATACCAGGATTGGGGGGTGAGGGGACCATGAATACCAGGATTGGGGGATAAGGGGTGGCATGCATACCAGGATTGGGGGATGAAGGGTGCCATGCATACTAGGATTGGGGGGTGAGGGGTGGCATGCATACCTGGATTGGTGGGTGAGGAGTGCCATACTTACCAAGATTGGAGAGTGAGGAGTCCATGCATACCAGGATTGGGGTATGAGGGGTGCAATGCATACCTGGATTGGGGGGTGAGGAGTGCCATACTTACCAAGATTGGGGAGTGAGGAGTCCATGCATACCAGGATTGGGGTATGAGGGGTGCCATGCATACCAGGATTGGAGGGTGAGGGGTGCCATGAATACCAGGATGAGGGATGGTGTGCCATGCAAACCAGTATTGGTGGGTGAGGAGTGCCATACATACCAGGATTGGGGAGTGAGGGGCCCATGCATACCAGGATTGTGGGGTGAGGGGTGCCTTGCATACCAGGATTAGGGAGTGAGGGGCCCATACATACCAGGATTGGGGGTGAGGGGACCATGCTTACCCGGATTGGGGGGTGAGAGGCCCATGCATACCAGGATTGGGGGGTGAGGGGTGCCATACATACCAGGATAGAGATGAGGGGTACCATGCATACCAGGATTGGGGGGTGAGGGGACCATGCATACCAGAATTGGGTGGTGAGGGGACCATGCATACCAGGATAGGGATGGGTGGGTACCATGCATACCAGGATTGGGGGGTGAGGGGACCATGCATACCAGGATTGGAGGGTGAGGGGACCATGCATATCAGGATTGTGGGGTTTAGGGGTGCCATGCATACCAGGATTGGGGGTGAGGGGTGCCATGCATACCAGGTTTGGGGGTGAGGGGTGTCATGCATACCAGGATTGGGTATGATGGGTGCCATGCATACCAGGATAGGGATGAGGGGTGCCATGGACACCAGGATAGGGATGAGGGGTGCCATGCATACCAGAATAGGGATGAGGGGTGCCATGCATACCAGGATAGGGATGAGGGGTGCCATGCATACCAGGATAGGGATGAGGGGTACCATGCATACCAGGATAGGGGGGTGAGAGGACCATGCATACCAGGATAGGGATGAGGGGTACCATGCATACCAGGATTGGGGGGTGAGGGGACCATGCATATCAGCATTGGGGATGAGGGGTACCATGCATACCAGGATTGGGAATGTGAGGGGACCATGCTTACCAGGTTTGGGGGTTGAGGGGACCATGCATACCAGGATAGGGATGGGTGGGTATCATGCATACCAGGATTGGGGGTTAAGGGTAACATGCATACCAGGATTGGTGGGTGAAGGGACCATGCATACCAGGATTGGGGGGTTTAGGGGTGCCATGCATACCAGGATTGAGGGTGAGGGGTGCCATTCATACCAGGTTTGTGGTTGAGGGGTGCCATGCATACCATGATTGGGGGTGAGGGGTGCCATGCATACCAGGATAGGGATGAGGGGTGCCATGCATACCAGGATAGGGATGAGGGGTTCCATGCATACCAGGATAGGGATGAGGGGTACCATGCATACCAGGATTGGGGGGTGAGGGGACCATGCCTACCAGCATTATGGATGAGGGGTACCATGCATACCAGAATTGGGGGGTGAGGGGACCATGCATACCAGGATTGGGGGGTGAGGGGACCATGCATACCAGGATAGGGATGGGTGTGTATCATGCATACCAGGATTGGGGGGTAAGGGAACCATGCATACCAAGATTGGTGGTTGAAGGGACCATGCATACCAGGATTGGGGGGTTTAGGGGTACCATGCATACCAGAATTGGGGTTGAGGGGTGCCATGCATACCAGGATTGTGGTTGAGGGGTTCCATGCATACCATGATTGGGGGTGAGGGGTGCCATGCATACCTGGAAAGGGATGAGGGGTGCCATGCATACCAGGATAGGGATGAGGGGTTCCATGCATACCAGGATAGGGATGAGGGGTTCCATGAATACCAGGATTGGGGGGTGAGGGGACCATTCATACCAGGATGGGGATGAGCGGTACCATGCATACCAGGATTGGGGGTGAGGGGTGCCATGCATACCAGGATAGGGATGAGGGGTGCCATGCATACCAGGATAGGGATGAGGGGTGCCATGCATACCAGGATAGGGATGAGCGGTGCCGTGCACACCAGGATAGGAATGAGGGGTACCATGCATACCAGTATTGGGGCGTGAGGGGACCATGCATACCAGGATAGGGATGAGGGGTACCATGCATACCAGGATTGGGGGGTGAGGGGTGCCATACATATCAGGATTGGGGTGTGAGGGGCCCATGCATACCCGGATTGGGGAGTGAGGAGTACCATTCATACCAGGATTGGGGGATGAGGGGACCATGCATACCAGGATTGGGGGGTGAAGGGAGCTATGCATACCAGGATTGGTGGGTGAGGAGTGCCATACTTACCAAGATTGGAGAGTGAGGAGTCCATGCATACCAGGATTGGGGTATGAGGGGTGCCATGCATACCAGGATAGGGATGAGGGGTGCCATGCATACCAGGATAGGGATGAGGGGGACCATGCATACCAGGATAGGGGGGTGAGAGGACCATGCATACCAGGATAGGGATGAGGGTTACCATGCATACCAGGATTGGGGGGTGAGGGGTGCCATACATATCAGGATTGGGGGGCGAGGGGCCCATGCATACCAGGATTGGGGAGTGAGGGGTGCCATGCATACCAGGATTGGAGGGTGAGGTGTGCCATGAATACCAGGATGAGGGATGGTGTGCCATGCAAACCAGTAATGGGGGGTGAGGAGTGCCATACCTACCAGGATTGGGGAGTGAGGGGGCCATGCATACCAGGATTGTGGGGTGAGGGGTGCCTTGCATACCAGGATTAGGGAGTGAGGGGCCCATACATACCAGGATTGGGGGTGAGGGGACCATGCATACCAGGATAGAGATGAGGGGTACCATGCATACCAGGATTGGGGGGTGAGGGGACCATGCATACCAGAATTGGGTGGTGAGGGGACCATGCATACCAGGATAGGGATGGGTTGGTACCATGCATACCAGGATTGGGGGGTGAGGGGACCATGCATACCAGGATTGGGGGGTGAGGGGACCATTCATACCAGGATTGGTGGGTGAGGGGACCATGCATATCAGGATTGTGGGGTTTAGGGGTGCCATGCATACCAGGATTGGGGGTGAGGGGTGCCATACATACCAGGATTGGGGGTGAGTGGTGTCATGCATACCAGGATTGGGTGTGATGGGTGCCATGCATACCAGGATAAGGATGAGGGGTGCCATGCATACCAGAATAGGGATGAGGGGTGCCATGCATACCAGGATAGGGATGAGGGGTGCCATGCATACCAGGATAGGGATGAGGGGTACCATGCATACCAGGATAGGGGGGTGAGAGGACCATGCATACCCGGATTGGGGGGTGAGAGACCCATGCATACCAGGATTGGGGGGTGAGGGGTGCCATACATACCAGGATAGAGATGAGGGGTACCATGCATACCAGGATTGGGGGGTGAGGGGACCATGCATACCAGAATTGGGTGGTGAGGGGACCATGCATACCAGGATAGGGATGGGTGGGTACCATGCATACCAGGATTGGGGGGTGAGGGGACCATGCATACCAGGATTGGAGGGTGAGGGGACCATGCATATCAGGATTGTGGGGTTTAGGGGTGCCATGCATACCAGGATTGGGGGTGAGGGGTGCCATGCATACCAGGTTTGGGGGTGAGGGGTGTCATGCATACCAGGATTGGGTATGATGGGTGCCATGCATACCAGGATAGGGATGAGGGGTGCCATGGACACCAGGATAGGGATGAGGGGTGCCATGCATACCAGAATAGGGATGAGGGGTGCCATGCATACCAGGATAGGGATGAGGGGTGCCATGCATACCAGGATAGGGATGAGGGGTACCATGCATACCAGGATAGGGGGGTGAGAGGACCATGCATACCAGGATAGGGATGAGGGGAACCATGCATACCAGGATTGGGGGGTGAGGGGACCATGCATATCAGCATTGGGGATGAGGGGTACCATGCATACCAGGAATGGGGATGTGAGGGGACCATGCTTACCAGGTTTGGGGGTTGAGGGGACCATGCATACCAGGATAGGGATGGGTGGGTATCATGCATACCAGGATTGGGGGTTAAGGGTAACATGCATACCAGGATTGGTGGGTGAAGGGACCATGCATACCAGGATTGGGGGGATTAGGGGTGCCATGCATACCAGGATTGAGGGTGAGGGTTGCCATTCATACCAGGTTTGTGGTTGAGGGGTGCCATGCATACCATGATTGGGGGTGAGGGGTGCCATGCATACCAGGATAGGGATGAGGGGTGCCATGCATAACAGGATAGGGATGAGGGGTTCCATGCATACCAGGATAGGGATGAGGGGTACCATGCATACCAGGATTGGGGGGTGAGGGGACCATGCCTACCAGCATTGGGGATGAGGGGTACCATGCATACCAGAATTGGGGGGTGAGGGGACCATGCATACCAGGATTGGGGGGTGAGGGGACCATGCATACCAGGATATGGATGGGTGTGTATCATGCATACCAGGATTGGGGGGTAAGGGGACCATGCATACCAAGATTGGTGGTTGAAGGGACCATGCATACCAGGATTGGGGGGTTTAGGGGTACCATGCATACCAGAATTGGGGGTGAGGGGTGCCATGCATACCAGGATTGTGGTTGAGGGGTTCCATGCATACCATGATTGGGGGTGAGGGGTGCCATGCATACCAGGATAGGGATGAGGGGTTCCATGCATACCAGGATAAGGATGAGGGGTTCCATGAATACCAGGATTGGGGGGTGAGGGGACCATTCATACCAGGATAGGGATGAGCGGTACCATGCATACCAGGATTGGGGGTGAGGGGTGCCATGCATACCAGGATAGGGATGAGGGGTGCCATGCATACCAGGATAGGGATGAGGGGTGCCATGCATACCAGGATAGGGATGAGCGGTGCCGTGCACACCAGGATAGGAATGAGGGGTACCATGCATACCAGTATTGGGGCGTGAGGGGACCATGCATACCAGGATAGGGATGAGGGGTACCATGCATACCAGGATTGGGGGGTGAGGGGTGCCATACATATCAGGATTGGGGGGTGAGGAGTACCATTCATACCAGGATCGGGAGATGAGGGGACCATGCATACCAGGATTGGGGGGTGAAGGGAGCCATGCATACCAGGATTGGTGGGTGAGGAGTGCCATACTTACCAAGATTGGAGAGTGAGGAGTCCATGCATACCAGGATTGCGGTATGAGGGGTGCCATGCATACCAGGATAGGGATGAGGGGTGCCATGCATACCAGGATAGGGCTGAGGGGGACCATGCATACCAGGATAGGGGGGTGAGAGGACCATGGATACCAGGATAGGGATGAGGGGTACCATGCATACCAGGATTGGGGGGTGAGGGGTGCCATACATATCAGGATTGGGGGGCGAGGGGCCCATGCATACCAGGATTGGGGAGTGAGGGGTGCCATGCATACCAGGATTGGAGGGTGAGGTGTGCCATGAATACCAGGATGAGGGATGGTGTGCCATGCAAACCAGTATTGGGGGGTGAGGAGTGCCATACCTACCAGGATTGGGGAGAGAGGGGCCCATGCATACCAGGATTGTGGGGTGAGGGGTGCCTTGCATACCAGGATTAGGGAGTGAGGGGCCCATACATACCAGGATTGGGGGTGAGGGGACCATGCATACCAGGATAGAGATGAGGGGTACCATGCATACCAGGATTGGGGGGTGAGGGGACCATGCATACCAGAATTGGGTGGTGAGGGGACCATGCATACCAGGATAGGGATGGGTGGGTACCATGCATACCAGGATTGGGGGGTGAGGGGACCATGCATACCAGGATTGGTGGGTGAGGGGACCATGCATATCAGGATTGTGGGATTTAGGGGTGCCATGCATACCAGGATTGGGGGTGAGGGGTGCCATGCATACCAGGATTGGGGGTGAGGGGTGTCATGCATACCAGGATTGGGTGTGATGGGTGCCATGCATACCAGGATAGGGATGAGGGGTGCCATGGATACCAGGATAAGGATGAGGGGTGCCATGCATACCAGAATAGGGATGAGGGGTGCCATGCATACCAGGATAGGGATGAGGGGTGCCATGCATACCAGGATAGGGATGAGGGGTACCATGCATACCAGGATAGGGGGGTGAGAGGACCATGCATACCAGGATAGGGATGAGGGGTACCATGCATACCAGGATTGGGGGGTGAGGGGTGCCATACATATCAGGATTGGGGGGTGAGGGGCCCATGCATACCAGGATTGGGGAGTGAGGGGTACCATTCATACCAGGATTGGGGGATGAGGGGACCATGCATACCAGGATTGGGGGGTGAAGGGAGCCATGCATACCAGGAATGGGGGATGAGGGGACGATGCATACCAGGATTGGGGGGTGAGGGGACCATGAATACCAGGATTGGGGGATAAGGGGTGGCAGGCATACCAGGATTGGGAGATGAAGGGTGCCATGCATACTAGGATTGGGGGGTGAGGGGTGGCATGCATACCTGGATTGGTGGGTGAGGAGTGCCATACTTACCAAGATTGGAGAGTGAGGAGTCCATGCATACCAGGATTGGGGTATGAGGGGTGCCATGCATACCTGGATTGGGGGGTGAGGAGTGCCATACTTACCAAGATTGGGGAGTGAGGAGTCCATGCATACCAGGATTGGGGTATGAGGGGTGCCATGCATACCAGGATTGGAGGGTGAGGGGTGCCATGAATACCAGGATGAGGGATGGTGTGCCATGCAAACCAGTATTGGTGGGTGAGTAGTGCCATACCTACCAGTATTGGGGAGTGAGGGGCCCATGCATACCAGGATTGTGGGGTGAGGGGTGCCTTGCATACCAGGATTAGGGAGTGAGGGGCCCATACATACCAGGATTAGGGGTGAGGGGACCATGCTTACCCGGATTGGGGGGTGAGAGGCCCATGCATACCAGGATTGGGGGGTGAGGGGTGCCATACATACCAGGATAGAGATGAGGGGTACCATGCATACCAGGATTGGGGGGTGAGGGGACCATGCATACCAGAATTGGATGGTGAGGGGACCATGCATACCAGGATAGGGATGGGTGGGTACCATGCATACCAGGATTGGGGGGTGAGGGGACCATGCATACCAGGATTGGAGGGTGAGGGGACCATGCATATCAGGATTGTGGGGTTTAGGGGTGCCATGCATACCAGGATTGGGGGTGAGGGGTGCCATGCATACCAGGTTTGGGGGTGAGGGGTGTCATGCATACCAGGATTGGGTATGATGGGTGCCATGCATACCAGGATAGGGATGAGGGGTGCCATGGACACCAGGATAGGGATGAGGGGTGCCATGCATACCAGAATAGGGATGAGGGGTGCCATGCATACCAGGATAGGGATGAGGGGTGCCATGCATACCAGGATAGGGATGAGGGGTACCATGCATACCAGGATAGGGGGGTGAGTGGACCATGCATACCAGGATAGGGATGAGGGGTACCATGCATACCAGGATTGGGGGGTGAGGGGACCATGCATATCAGCATTGGGGATGAGGGGTACCATGCATACCAGGATTGTGGATGTGAGGGGACCATGCTTACCAGGTTTGGGGGTTGAGGGGACCATGCATACCAGGATAGGGATGGGTGGGTATCATGCATACCAGGATTGGGGGTTAAGGGTAACATGCATACCAGGATTGGTGGGTGAAGGGACCATGCATACCAGGATTGGGGGGTTTAGGGGTGCCATGCATACCAGGATTGAGGGTGAGGGGTGCCATTCATACCAGGTTTGTGGTTGAGGGGTGCCATGCATACCATGATTGGGGGTGAGGGGTGCCATGCATATCAGGATAGGGATGAGGGGTGCCATGCATACCAGGATAGGGATGAGGGGTTCCATGCATACCAGGATAGGGATGAGGGGTACCATGCATACCAGGATTGGGGGGTGAGGGGACCATGCCTACCAGCATTAGGGATGAGGGGTACCATGCATACCAGAATTGGGGGGTGAGGGGACCATGCATACCAGGATTGGGGGGTGAGGGGACCATGCATACCAGGATAGGGATGGGTGTGTATCATGCATACCAGGATTGGGGGGTAAGGGAACCATGCATACCAAGATTGGTGGTTGAAGGGACCATGCACACCAGGATTGGGGGGTTTAGGGGTACCATGCATACCAGAATTGGGGTTGAGGGGTGCCATGCATACCAGGATTGTGGTTGAGGGGTTCCATGCATACCATGATTGGGGGTGAGGGGTGCCATGCATACCTGGAAAGGGATGAGGGGTGCCATGCATACCAGGATAGGGATGAGGGGTTCCATGCATACCAGGATAGGGATGAGGGGTTCCATGAATACCAGGATTGGGGGGTGAGGGGACCATTCATACCAGGATGGGGATGAGCGGTACCATGCATACCAGGATTGGGGGTGAGGGGTGCCATGCATACCAGGATAGGGATGAGGGGTGCCATGCATACCAGGATAGGGATGAGGGGTGCCATGCATACCAGGATAGGGATGAGCGGTGCCGTGCACACCAGGATAGGAATGAGGGGTACCATGCATACCAGTATTGGGGCGTGAGGGGACCATGCATACCAGGATAGGGATGAGGGGTACCATGCATACCAGGATTGGGGGGTGAGGGGTGCCATACATATCAGGATTGGGGTGTGAGGGGCCCATGCATACCCGGATTGGGGAGTGAGGAGTACCATTCATACCAGGATTGGGGGATGAGGGGACCATGCATACCAGGATTGGGGGGTGAAGGGAGCTATGCATACCAGGATTGGTGGGTGAGGAGTGCCATACTTACCAAGATTGGAGAGTGAGGAGTCCATGCATACCAGGATTGGGGTATGAGGGGTGCCATGCATACCAGGATAGGGATGAGGGGTGCCATGCATACCAGGATAGGGATGAGGGGGACCATGCATACCAGGATAGGGGGGTGAGAGGACCATGCATACCAGGATAGGGATGAGGGTTACCATGCATACCAGGATTGGGGGGTGAGGGGTGCCATACATATCAGGATCGGGGGGCGAGGGGCCCATGCATACCAGGATTGGGGAGTGAGGGGTGCCATGCATACCAGGATTGGAGGGTGAGGTGTGCCATGAATACCAGGATGAGGGATGGTGTGCCATGCAAACCAGTATTGGGGGGTGAGGAGTGCCATACCTACCAGGATTGGGGAGTGAGGGGGCCATGCATACCAGGATTGTGGGGTGAGGGGTGCCTTGCATACCAGGATTAGGGAGTGAGGGGCCCATACATACCAGGATTGGGGGTGAGGGGACCATGCATACCAGGATAGAGATGAAGGGTACCATGCATACCAGGATTGGGGGGTGAGGGGACCATGCATACCAGAATTGGGTGGTGAGGGGACCATGCATACCAGGATAGGGATGGGTTGGTACCATGCATACCAGGATTGGGGGGTGAGGGGACCATGCATACCAGGATTGGGGGGTGAGGGGACCATTCATACCAGGATTGGTGGGTGAGGGGACCATGCATATCAGGATTGTGGGGTTTAGGGGTGCCATGCATACCAGGATTGGGGGTGAGGGGTGCCATGCATACCAGGATTGGGGGTGAGGGGTGTCATGCATACCAGGATTGGGTGTGATGGGTGCCATGCATACCAGGATAAGGATGAGGGGTGCCATGCATACCAGAATAGGGATGAGGGGTGCCATGCATACCAGGATAGGGATGAGGGGTGCCATGCATACCAGGATAGGGATGAGGGGTACCATGCATACCAGGATAGGGGGGTGAGAGGACCATGCATACCCGGATTGGGGGGTGAGAGACCCATGCATACCAGGATTGGGGGGTGAGGGGTGCCATACATACCAGGATAGAGATGAGGGGTACCATGCATACCAGGATTGGGGGGTGAGGGGACCATGCATACCAGAATTGGGTGGTGAGGGGACCATGCATACCAGGATAGGGATGGGTGGGTACCATGCATACCAGGATTGGGGGGTGAGGGGACCATGCATACCAGGATTGGAGGGTGAGGGGACCATGCATATCAGGATTGTGGGGTTTAGGGGTGCCATGCATACCAGGATTGGGGGTGAGGGGTGCCATGCATACCAGGTTTGGGGGTGAGGGGTGTCATGCATACCAGGATTGGGTATGATGGGTGCCATACATACCAGGATAGGGATGAGGGGTGCCATGGACACCAGGATAGGGATGAGGGGTGCCATGCATACCAGAATAGGGATGAGGGGTGCCATGCATACCAGGATAGGGATGAGGGGTGCCATGCATACCAGGATAGGGATGAGGGGTACCATGCATACCAGGATAGGGGGGTGAGAGGACCATGCATACCAGGATAGGGATGAGGGGTACCATGCATACCAGGATTGGGGGGTGAGGGGACCATGCATATCAGCATTGGGGATGAGGGGTACCATGCATACCAGGAATGGGGATGTGAGGGGACCATGCTTACCAGGTTTGGGGGTTGAGGGGACCATGCATACCAGGATAGGGATGGGTGGGTATCATGCATACCAGGATTGGGGGTTAAGGATAACATGCATACCAGGATTGGTGGGTGAAGGGACCATGCATACCAGGATTGGGGGGTTTAGGGGTGCCATGCATACCAGGATTGAGGGTGAGGGGTGCCATTCATACCAGGTTTGTGGTTGAGGGGTGCCATGCATACCATGATTGGGAGTGAGGGGTGCCATGCATACCAGGATAGGGATGAGGGGTGCCATGCATACCAGGATAGGGATGAGGGGTTCCATGCATACCAGGATAGGGATGAGGGGTACCATGCATACCAGGATTGGGGGGTGAGGGGACCATGCCTACCAGCATTGGGGATGAGGGGTACCATGCATACCAGAATTAGGGGGTGAGGGGACCATGCATACCAGGATTGGGGGGTGAGGGGACCATGCATACCAGGATAGGGATGGGTGTGTATCATGCATACCAGGATTGGGGGGTAAGGGGACCATGCATACCAAGATTGGTGGTTGAAGGGACCATGCATACCAGGATTGGGGGGTTTAGGGGTACCATGCATACCAGAATTAGGGGTGAGGGGTGCCATGCATACCAGGATTGTGATTGAGGGGTTCCATGCATACCATGATTGGGGGTGAGGGGTGCCATGCATACCTGGAAAGGGATGAGGGGTGCCATGCATACCAGGATAGGGATGAGGGGTTCCATGCATACCAGGATAGGGATGAGGGGTTCCATGAATACCAGGATTGGGGGGTGAGGGGACCATTCATACCAGGATAGGGATGAGCGGTACCATGCATAGCAGGATTGGGGGGTGAGGGGGTACCATTCATACCAGGATAGAGATTAGGCGGTATCATGCATACCGGGATTGGGGGGTGAGGGGTGCCATACATACCAGGATTGGGGAATGAGTGGCCCATGCATACCAGGATTGGGGTGTGAGGGGAGCCATGCATACCAGGATTTGGGGATAAGGGGACCATGCATACCAGGACTGGGGGGTGAGGGGACAATGCATACCAGGATTGGGGGGTGAGGGGACCATGCATACCAGGATTGGGGGGTGAGGAGACCATGCATACCAGGATTGGGGGATGAGGTATGCCATGCATACCAGGATTGGGGGATGAGGGGTGCCATGCATGCCAGGATTGGGGGGTGAAGGGTGCCATGTATACTAGGATGAGGGATGGGGTGCCATGCATACCAGGATTGGGGGGAGAGGAGTGCCATACCTACCAGGATTGGGGAGTGAGGAACCCAGGCATACCAGGATTGTGGGGTGAGGGGTGCCTTGCATACCAGGATTAGGGAGTGAGGGGCCCATACATACCAGGATTGGGGGTGAGGAGACCATGCTTACCAGGATTGGGGGGTGAGGGGTGCCATACATACCAGGATAGGGATGAAGAGTACCATGCATACTAGGATTGGGGGGTGAAGGGACCATGCATACCAGGATTGGGGGGTGAGGGGACCATGCATACTAGGATTGTCGGGTGAAGGGGCCATGCATACCAGAATTGGGGGTGAGGGGGTGCCATACATACCAGGATTGGGGGTTGAGGGTGTGCCATACAAACCCAGATGGGGATGAGGGGGTACCATGCATACCAGGATTGGGCGGTGAGGGGACCATGCATACCGGGATTGGGGGGTGAGGGGACCATGCATACCAGGATAGGGATGGGTGGGTACCATGCATACCAGGATTGGTGGGTGAGGGGACCATGCACATCAGGATTGTGGGGTTTAGGGGTGCCATGCATACCAGGATTGGGAGTGAGGGGTGCCATGCATACCAGGATTGGGGTTGAGGGGTGTCATGCATACCAGGATTGGGTGTGATGAGTGCCATGCATACCAGGAGATGGATGAGGGGTGCCATGGATACCAGGATAGGGATGAGGGGTGCCATGCATACCAGAATAGGGATGAGGGGTGCCATGCATACCAGGATAGGGTTGAGGGGTGCCATGCATACCAGAATAGGGATGAGGGGTACCATGCATAACAGGATATGGGGGTGAGAGGACCATGCATACCAGGTTATGGATGAGGGGTACCATGCATACCAGGATTGGGAGGTGAGGGGACCATGCATACCAGCATTGGTGATGAGGGGTACCATGCATACCAGGATTGGGGATGTGAGGGGACCATGCATACCAGGATTGGGGGTTGAGGGGACCATGCATACCAGGATAGGGATGGGTGGGTATCATGCATACCAGGATTGGGGGGTAAGGGTACCATGCATACCAGGATTGGTGGGTGAAGGGACCATGCATACCAGGATTGGGGGGGTAGGGGTGCCATGCATACCAGGATAGGGATGAGGGGTGCCATGCATACCAGGATAGGGATGAGGGGTTCTATGCATACCAGGATAGGGATGAGGGGTACCTTGCATACCAGGATTGGGGGGTGAGGGGACCAAGCCTACCAGCATTGGGGATGAGGGGTACCATGCATACCAGGAATGGGGGGTGAGGGGACCATGCATACCAGGATTGGGGGGTGAGGGGACCATGCATACCAGGATAGGGATGGGTGGGTATCATGCATACCAGGATTGGGGGTTAAGGGGACCATGTATACCAGGATTGGTGGGTGAAGGGACCATGCATACCAGGATTGGGGGTTTTAGGGGTGCCATGCATACCAGAATTGGGGGTGAGGGGTGCCATGCATACCCGGATTGTGGTTGAGGGGTGCCATGCATACTAGGATTGGGGGGTGAGTGGACCATGCATTCCATCATTGGGGATGAGGGATACCATGCATACCAGGATAGGGATGAGGGGTACCATGCATACCAGGATAGGGGGGTGAGAGGACCATGCATACCAGGATAGGGATGAGGGGTACCATGCATACCAGGATTGGGGGGTGAGGGGACCATGCATAACAGCATTGGGGATGAGGGGTAACATGCATACCAGGATTGGGGATGTGAGGGGACCATGCATACCAGGATTGGGGGTTGAGGGGACCATGCATACCAGGATAGGGATGGGTGGGTATCATGCATAACAAGATTGGGGGATAAGGTTACAATGCATACCAGGATTGGTGGGTGAAGGGACCATGCATACCAGGATTGGGGGGGGTTAGGGAGCCTTGCATACCAGGATTGGGGGTGAGGGGTGCCATGCATACCAGGTTTGTGGTTGAGGGGTGCCATGCATACAATGATTGGAGGTGAGGGGTGCCATGCATACCAGGATAGGGATGAGGGGTGCCGTGCATACCAGGATAGGGATGAGGGGTTCCATGCATACCAGGATAGGGATGAGGGGTACCATGCATACCAGGATTGGGGGGTGGGGGACCATGCCAACCAGCATTGGGGATGAGGGGTACCATGCATACCAGAATTGGGGGGTGAGGGGACCAAGCATACCAGGATTGGGGGGTGAGGGGACCATGCATACCAGGATTAGGATGGGTGGGTATCATGCATACCAGGATTGGGGGGAAAGGGGACCATGCATACCAGGATTGGTGGGTGAAGGGACCATGCATACCAGGATTGGGGGGTTTAGGGGTGCCATGCATACCAGAATTGGGGGTGAGGGGTGCCATGCATACCAGGATTGTGGTTGAGGGGTGCCATGCCTACCAGGATAGGGATGAGCGTTACCATGCATACCAGGATTGGGGGGTGGTGGACCATGCCAACCAGCATTGGGGATGAGGGGTACCATGCATACCAGGATTGGGGGGTGAGTGGACCAAGCACACCAGCATTGGGGAAGAGGGATACCATGCATACCAGGATAGGGATGAGGGGTACCATGCATACCAGGATTGGGGGTGAGGGGACCATGCATACCAGCATTGGGGATGAGGGGTACCATACCAACCAGGATTGGGGGTGAGGCGACCATGCATACCAGGATTGGAAGTGAGGGGGTACCATTCATACCAGGATAGGGATTAGAAGGTATCATGCATACCAGGATTGGGGGGTGAGGGGTGCCATACATACCAGGATTGGGGGGTGAGGGGCCCATGCATACCAGGATTGGGGTGTGAGGGGAGCCATGCATACCAAGATTGGGGGATGAGGGGACCATGCATACCAGGATTGGGGGGTGAGGGGACCATGCATACTCGGATTGGGGGGTGAGGAGACCATGCATACCAGGATTGAGGGTGAGGAGTGCCATGCATACCAGGATTGGGGGATGAGGGGTGCCATGCATACCAGGATTGGGGGATGAGGGGTGCCATGCATACCAGGATTGGGGGGTGAGGGGTGCCATGTATACCAGGATTGTGGTTGAGGGGTGCCATGCATACCAGGATTGGGGATGAGCGGTACCATGCATACCAGGATTGGGGGGTGAATGGACCATGCAAACCAGCTTTGGGGATGAGGGATACCATGCATACCAGGATAGGGATGAGGGGTACCATGCATACCAGGATTGGGGGGCGAGGGGACCATGCATACCAGCATTGGGGATGAGGGGTACCATACCTACCAGGATTGGGGGTGAGGGGCCCATGCATACCAGGATTGGGGGGTGAGGGGACCATGCATACCAGGATTGGAGGTGAGGCGGTACCATTCATACCAGGATAGGGATTAGAAGGTATCATGCATACCAGGATTGGGGGATGAGGGGTGCCATACATACCAGGATTGGGGGGTGAGGGGCCCATGCATACCAGGATTGGGGGGTGAGGGGACCATGCATACCAGGATTGGGGGGTGAGAAGACCATGCATACCAGGATTGGGGGTGAGGAGTGCCATGCATACCCGGATTGGGGGATGAGAGGTGCCATGCATACCAGGATTGGGGGATGAGGGGTGCCATGCTTACCAGGATTGGGGGGTGAGGGGTGCCATGCATACCAGGATTGGGGGGTGAGGAGTGCCATACCTAACAGGATTGGGGAGTGAGGAGCCCATGCATACCAGGATTTGGGGATGAGGGGTGCCATGCATACCAGGATTGGGGGGTGAGGGGTGCCATGCACACCAGGATGAGGGTTGGGGTACCATGCATACCAGGATTGGGGGGAGAGGAGTGCCATACATACCAGGATTGAGGAGTGAGGAGCCCAGGCATACCAGGATTTAGAGATGGGGGATGCCATGAATACCAGGATAGGGATGAGGGGTGCCATGCATACCAGGATAGGGATCAGGGATACCATGCATACCAGGATTGGGGGATGAGGGGACCATGCATACCAGGATAGGGGGGGGTGAGGGGTGCCATACATACCAGGATTGGGGGGTGAAGGGACAATGCATACCAGGATTGAGGGGTGAGGAGTTCCATGCATACCAGGATTGGGGGGGTGAGGGGGTACCATGCATGCCAGGATTGGGGAATGAGGGGACCATGCATACCAGGATTGTAGGGTGAGGGGTGCCATGCATACCAGGATAGGGATGAGGGGACCATGCATACCAGGAGTGGGGGGTGAGGGGACCATGCATACCAGCATTGGGGATGAGGGGTACCATACCTACCAGGATTGGGGGTGAGGGGACCATTCATACTAGGATTGGAGGTGAGGGGGTACCATTCATACCAGGATAGGGATTAGGAGGTATCATGCATACCAGGATTGGGGGGTGAGGGGTGCCATACATACCACGATTGGGGGGTGAGGGGCTCATGCATACCAGGACTGGGGTGTGAGGGGAGCCATGCATACCAAGATTGGGGGATGAGGGGACCATGCCTACCAGGATTGGGGGGTGAGGGGACCATGCATACCAGGATTGGGGGGTGAGGAGACCATGCATACCAGGATTGGGGGTGAGGGGTGCCATGCATACCAGGATTGGGGGATGAGGGGTGCCATGCATACCAGGATTGGGGGATGAGGGGTGTCATGCATACCAGGATTGGGGGATGAGGGGTGCCATGCATACCAGGATTGGGGGGGTGAGGAGTGCCATACCTACCAGGATTGGGGAGTGAGGAGCCCATGCATACCAGGATTTGGGGATGAGGGGTGCCATGCATACCAGGATTGGGGGGTGAGGGGTGCCATGCATACCAGGATGAGGGATGGGGTGCCATGCATTCCAAGATTGGGGGGAGAGGAGTGCCATACCTACCAGGATTGGGGAGTGAGGAGCCCAGGCATATCAGGATAGGGATGAGGGGTGCCATGCATACCAGGATAGGGATGATGGGTGCCATGCATACCAGGATAGGGATCAGGGATACCATGCATACCAGGATTGGGGGATGAGGGGACCATGCATGTCAGGATTGGGGGGTGAGGGGTGCCATACATACCAGGATTGGGGGGTGAGGGGACAATGCATACCAGGGTTGAGGGGTGAGGGGTTCCATGCATACCAGGATCGGGGGGTGAGGGGGTACCATACGTTCCAGGATTGGGGGGTGAGGGTCATACATTCCAGGATAGGGATGATGGGATACCATGCATGCCAGGATTGGGGAATGAGGGGACCATGCATACCAGGATTGTAGGGTGAGGGGTGCCATGCATACCAGGATAGGGATGAGGGGACCATGCATACCAGGATTGTGGGGTGAGGGGTGCCATGAATATCAGCATTGGGGATAAAGGGTGCCATACATACATAGAAGATTTTGGGGGGAGGGGTGCCATATATATCAGGATTGGGGGTGAGGGGACCATCCATACCAGGATTGGGGGGTGAAGGGACCATGCATGCCAGGATAGGGATGGGTGGGTACCATGCATACCAGGATTGGTGGTGAGGGGTGTCATGCATACCAGGATTGGGTGTGATGGGTGCCATGCATACCAGGATAGGGATGAGGGGTGCCATGGATACCAGGATAGGGATGAGGGGTGCCATGCATACCAGAATAGGGATGAGGGGTGCCTTGCATGCCAGGATAGGGATGAGGGGTGACGTGCATACCAAGATAGGGATGAGAGGAACCATGCATACCAGGATAGGGGGGTGAGAGGACCATGCATACCAGAATAGGGATGAGGGGTACCAGGCATACAAGGATTGGGGATGAGGGGACCATGCATACCAGCATTGGGGATGAGGGGTACCATGCATACCAGGATTGGGGATGTGAGGGGACCATGCATACCAGGATTGGGGGTTGAGGGGACCATGCCTTCCAGGATAGGGATGAGTGGGTATCAAGCATACCAGGATTGGGGGGTAAGGGTACCATGCATACCAGGATTGGTGGGTGAAGGGATTATGCATACCAGGATTGGGGGGGTTAGGGGTGCCATCCATACCAGGATTGTGGGTGAGCAGTGCCATGCATACCAGGTTTGTGGTTGAGGGGTGCCATGCATACCTTGATTGGGGGTGAGGGGTTCCATGCATACCAGGATAGGGATAAGGGGTACCATGCATACCAGGATTGGGGGGTGAGGGGACCATGCCTTCCAGCATTGGGGATGAGGGGTACCATGCATACCAGGACTGAGGGGTGAGGGGACCATGCATACCAGTATAGGGATGGGTGAGTATCATGCATACCAGGATTGGGGGGAAAGGGGACCATGCATACCAGGATTGGTGGGTGAGGGGTGCCATGCATACCAGGATTGTGGTTGAGGGGTGCCATGCATACCAGGATAGGGATGAGCGCTATCATGCATACCAGGATTGGGGGGTTAGTGGACCATGCATACCAGCATTGGGGATGAGGGATACCATACCTACCAGGATTGGGGTGAGGGGACCATGCATACCAGGATTGGAGGTTAGGGGGTACCATTCATACCAGGGTAGGGATTAGAAGATATCATGCATACCAGGATTGGGGGGTGTGGGGTGCCATACATACGAGGATTGGGGGGTGATTGGCCCGTGCATACCAGGATTGGGGTGTGAGGGGAGCCATGCATACCAGGATTGGGGGATGAGGGGACCATGCATACGAGGATTGGGGGTGAGGGGTGCCATGCATACCAGGATTGGGGGATGAGGGGTGCCATGCATACCAGGATTGGGGGATGAGGGGTGCCATGCATACCAGGATTGGGGGGTGAGGGGTGCCATGCATACCAGGATTGGGGGGTGAGGAGTGCCATACCTACCAGGATTGGGGAGTGATGAGCCCATGCATTCCAGGATTTTGGGATGAGGGTTGCCATGGATACCAGGATTGGGGGGTGAGGGGTGCCATGCATACCACAATGAGGGATGGGGTGCCATGCATACCAGGATTGGGGGGAGAGGAGTGCCATACATACCAGGATTGAGGAGTGAGGAGCCCAGGCATACCAGGATTTAGAGATGGGGGATGCCATGAATACCAGGATAGGGATGAGGGGTGCCATGCATACCAGGATAGGGATCAGGGATACCATGCATACCAGGATTGGGGGATGAGGGGACCATGCATACCAGGATAGGGGGGGTGATGGGTGCCATACATACCAGGATTGGGGGGTGAAGGGACAATGCATACCAGGATTGAGGGGTGAGGAGTTCCATGCATACCAGGATTGGGGGGGTGAGGGAGTACCATGCATGCCAGGATTGGGGAATGAGGGGACCATGCATACCAGGATTGTAGGGTGAGGGGTGCCATGCATACCAGGATAGGGATGAGGGGACCATGCATACCAGGAGTGGGGGGTGAGGGGACCATGCATACCAGCATTGGGGATGAGGGGTACCATACCTACCAGGATTGGGGGTGAGGGGACCATTCATACTAGGATTGGAGGTGAGGGGGTACCATTCATACCAGGATAGGGATTAGGAGGTATCATGCATACCAGGATTGGGGGGTGAGGGGTGCCATACATACCACGATTGGGGGGTGAGGGGCTCATGCATACCAGGACTGGGGTGTGAGGGGAGCCATGCATACCAAGATTGGGGGATGAGGGGACCATGCCTACCAGGATTGGGGGGTGAGGGGACCATGCATACCAGGATTGGGGGGTGAGGAGACCATGCATACCAGGATTGGGGGTGAGGGGTGCCATGCATACCAGGATTGGGGGATGAGGGGTGCCATGCATACCAGGATTGGGGGATGAGGGGTGTCATGCATACCAGGATTGGGGGATGAGGGGTGCCATGCATACCAGGATTGGGGGGGTGAGGAGTGCCATACCTACCAGGATTGGGGAGTGAGGAGCCCATGCATACCAGGATTGTAGGGTGAGGGGTGCCATGCATACCAGGATTGGGGGGTGAGGGGTGCCATGCATACCAGGATTGTGGGGTGAGGGGTGCCATGAATATCAGCATTGGGGATAAAGGGTGCCATACATACATAGAAGATTTTGGGGGGAGGGGTGCCATATATATCAGGATTGGGGGTGAGGGGACCATCCATACCAGGATTGGGGGGTGAAGGGACCATGCATGCCAGGATAGGGATGGGTGGGTACCATGCATACCAGGATTGGTGGTGAGGGGTGTCATGCATACCAGGATTGGGTGTGATGGGTGCCATGCATACCAGGATAGGGATGAGGGGTGCCATGGATACCAGGATAGGGATGAGGGGTGCCATGCATACCAGAATAGGGATGAGGGGTGCCTTGCATGCCAGGATAGGGATGAGGGGTGACGTGCATACCAAGATAGGGATGAGAGGAACCATGCATACCAGGATAGGGGGGTGAGAGGACCATGCATACCAGAATAGGGATGAGGGGTACCAGGCATACAAGGATTGGGGATGAGGGGACCATGCATACCAGCATTGGGGATGAGGGGTACCATGCATACCAGGATTGGGGATGTGAGGGGACCATGCATACCAGGATTGGGGGTTGAGGGGACCATGCCTTCCAGGATAGGGATGAGTGGGTATCAAGCATACCAGGATTGGGGGGTAAGGGTACCATGCATACCAGGATTGGTGGGTGAAGGGATTATGCATACCAGGATTGGGGGGGTTAGGGGTGCCATCCATACCAGGATTGTGGGTGAGCAGTGCCATGCATACCAGGTTTGTGGTTGAGGGGTGCCATGCATACCTTGATTGGGGGTGAGGGGTTCCATGCATACCAGGATAGGGATAAGGGGTACCATGCATACCAGGATTGGGGGGTGAGGGGACCATGCCTTCCAGCATTGGGGATGAGGGGTACCATGCATACCAGGACTGAGGGGTGAGGGGACCATGCATACCAGTATAGGGATGGGTGAGTATCATGCATACCAGGATTGGGGGGAAAGGGGACCATGCATACCAGGATTGGTGGGTGAGGGGTGCCATGCATACCAGGATTGTGGTTGAGGGGTGCCATGCATACCAGGATAGGGATGAGCGCTATCATGCATACCAGGATTGGGGGGTTAGTGGACCATGCATACCAGCATTGGGGATGAGGGATACCATACCTACCAGGATTGGGGTGAGGGGACCATGCATACCAGGATTGGAGGTTAGGGGGTACCATTCATACCAGGGTAGGGATTAGAAGATATCATGCATACCAGGATTGGGGGGTGTGGGGTGCCATACATACGAGGATTGGGGGGTGATTGGCCCGTGCATACCAGGATTGGGGTGTGAGGGGAGCCATGCATACCAGGATTGGGGGATGAGGGGACCATGCATACGAGGATTGGGGGTGAGGGGTGCCATGCATACCAGGATTGGGGGATGAGGGGTGCCATGCATACCAGGATTGGGGGATGAGGGGTGCCATGCATACCAGGATTGGGGGGTGAGGGGTGCCATGCATACCAGGATTGGGGGGTGAGGAGTGCCATACCTACCAGGATTGGGGAGTGATGAGCCCATGCATTCCAGGATTTTGGGATGAGGGTTGCCATGGATACCAGGATTGGGGGGTGAGGGGTGCCATGCATACCACAATGAGGGATGGGGTGCCATGCATACCAGGATTGGGGGGAGAGGAGTGCCATACATACCAGGATTGAGGAGTGAGGAGCCCAGGCATACCAGGATTTAGAGATGGGGGATGCCATGAATACCAGGATAGGGATGAGGGGTGCCATGCATACCAGGATAGGGATCAGGGATACCATGCATACCAGGATTGGGGGATGAGGGGACCATGCATACCAGGATAGGGGGGGTGATGGGTGCCATACATACCAGGATTGGGGGGTGAAGGGACAATGCATACCAGGATTGAGGGGTGAGGAGTTCCATGCATACCAGGATTGGGGGGGTGAGGGAGTACCATGCATGCCAGGATTGGGGAATGAGGGGACCATGCATACCAGGATTGTAGGGTGAGGGGTGCCATGCATACCAGGATAGGGATGAGGGGACCATGCATACCAGGAGTGGGGGGTGAGGGGACCATGCATACCAGCATTGGGGATGAGGGGTACCATACCTACCAGGATTGGGGGTGAGGGGACCATTCATACTAGGATTGGAGGTGAGGGGGTACCATTCATACCAGGATAGGGATTAGGAGGTATCATGCATACCAGGATTGGGGGGTGAGGGGTGCCATACATACCACGATTGGGGGGTGAGGGGCTCATGCATACCAGGACTGGGGTGTGAGGGGAGCCATGCATACCAAGATTGGGGGATGAGGGGACCATGCCTACCAGGATTGGGGGGTGAGGGGACCATGCATACCAGGATTGGGGGGTGAGGAGACCATGCATACCAGGATTGGGGGTGAGGGGTGCCATGCATACCAGGATTGGGGGATGAGGGGTGCCATGCATACCAGGATTGGGGGATGAGGGGTGTCATGCATACCAGGATTGGGGGATGAGGGGTGCCATGCATACCAGGATTGGGGGGGTGAGGAGTGCCATACCTACCAGGATTGGGGAGTGAGGAGCCCATGCATACCAGGATTGTAGGGTGAGGGGTGCCATGCATACCAGGATTGGGGGGTGAGGGGTGCCATGCATACCAGGATTGTGGGGTGAGGGGTGCCATGAATATCAGCATTGGGGATAAAGGGTGCCATACATACATAGAAGATTTTGGGGGGAGGGGTGCCATATATATCAGGATTGGGGGTGAGGGGACCATCCATACCAGGATTGGGGGGTGAAGGGACCATGCATGCCAGGATAGGGATGGGTGGGTACCATGCATACCAGGATTGGTGGTGAGGGGTGTCATGCATACCAGGATTGGGTGTGATGGGTGCCATGCATACCAGGATAGGGATGAGGGGTGCCATGGATACCAGGATAGGGATGAGGGGTGCCATGCATACCAGAATAGGGATGAGGGGTGCCTTGCATGCCAGGATAGGGATGAGGGGTGACGTGCATACCAAGATAGGGATGAGAGGAACCATGCATACCAGGATAGGGGGGTGAGAGGACCATGCATACCAGAATAGGGATGAGGGGTACCAGGCATACAAGGATTGGGGATGAGGGGACCATGCATACCAGCATTGGGGATGAGGGGTACCATGCATACCAGGATTGGGGATGTGAGGGGACCATGCATACCAGGATTGGGGGTTGAGGGGACCATGCCTTCCAGGATAGGGATGAGTGGGTATCAAGCATACCAGGATTGGGGGGTAAGGGTACCATGCATACCAGGATTGGTGGGTGAAGGGATTATGCATACCAGGATTGGGGGGGTTAGGGGTGCCATCCATACCAGGATTGTGGGTGAGCAGTGCCATGCATACCAGGTTTGTGGTTGAGGGGTGCCATGCATACCTTGATTGGGGGTGAGGGGTTCCATGCATACCAGGATAGGGATAAGGGGTACCATGCATACCAGGATTGGGGGGTGAGGGGACCATGCCTTCCAGCATTGGGGATGAGGGGTACCATGCATACCAGGACTGAGGGGTGAGGGGACCATGCATACCAGTATAGGGATGGGTGAGTATCATGCATACCAGGATTGGGGGGAAAGGGGACCATGCATACCAGGATTGGTGGGTGAGGGGTGCCATGCATACCAGGATTGTGGTTGAGGGGTGCCATGCATACCAGGATAGGGATGAGCGCTATCATGCATACCAGGATTGGGGGGTTAGTGGACCATGCATACCAGCATTGGGGATGAGGGATACCATACCTACCAGGATTGGGGTGAGGGGACCATGCATACCAGGATTGGAGGTGAGGGGGTACCATTCATACCAGGGTAGGGATTAGAAGATATCATGCATACCAGGATTGGGGGTTGTGGGGTGCCATACATACGAGGATTGGGGGGTGATTGGCCCGTGCATACCAGGATTGGGGTGTGAGGGGAGCCATGCATACCAGGATTGGGGGATGAGGGGACCATGCATACGAGGATTGGGGGTGAGGGGTGCCATGCATACCAGGATTGGGGGATGAGGGGTGCCATGCATACCAGGATTGGGGGATGAGGGGTGCCATGCATACCAGGATTGGGGGGTGAGGGGTGCCATGCATACCAGGATTGGGGGGTGAGGAGTGCCATACCTACCAGGATTGGGGAGTGATGAGCCCATGCATTCCAGGATTTTGGGATGAGGGTTGCCATGGATACCAGGATTGGGGGGTGAGGGGTGCCATGCATACCACAATGAGGGATGGGGTGCCATGCATACCAGGATTGGGGGGAGAGGAGTGCCATACATACCAGGATTGAGGAGTGAGGAGCCCAGGCATACCAGGATTTAGAGATGGGGGATGCCATGAATACCAGGATAGGGATGAGGGGTGCCATGCATACCAGGATAGGGATCAGGGATACCATGCATACCAGGATTGGGGGATGAGGGGACCATGCATACCAGGATAGGGGGGGTGATGGGTGCCATACATACCAGGATTGGGGGGTGAAGGGACAATGCATACCAGGATTGAGGGGTGAGGAGTTCCATGCATACCAGGATTGGGGGGGTGAGGGAGTACCATGCATGCCAGGATTGGGGAATGAGGGGACCATGCATACCAGGATTGTAGGGTGAGGGGTGCCATGCATACCAGGATAGGGATGAGGGGACCATGCATACCAGGAGTGGGGGGTGAGGGGACCATGCATACCAGCATTGGGGATGAGGGGTACCATACCTACCAGGATTGGGGGTGAGGGGACCATTCATACTAGGATTGGAGGTGAGGGGGTACCATTCATACCAGGATAGGGATTAGGAGGTATCATGCATACCAGGATTGGGGGGTGAGGGGTGCCATACATACCACGATTGGGGGGTGAGGGGCTCATGCATACCAGGACTGGGGTGTGAGGGGAGCCATGCATACCAAGATTGGGGGATGAGGGGACCATGCCTACCAGGATTGGGGGGTGAGGGGACCATGCATACCAGGATTGGGGGGTGAGGAGACCATGCATACCAGGATTGGGGGTGAGGGGTGCCATGCATACCAGGATTGGGGGATGAGGGGTGCCATGCATACCAGGATTGGGGGATGAGGGGTGTCATGCATACCAGGATTGGGGGATGAGGGGTGCCATGCATACCAGGATTGGGGGGGTGAGGAGTGCCATACCTACCAGGATTGGGGAGTGAGGAGCCCATGCATACCAGGATTGTAGGGTGAGGGGTGCCATGCATACCAGGATTGGGGGGTGAGGGGTGCCATGCATACCAGGATTGTGGGGTGAGGGGTGCCATGAATATCAGCATTGGGGATAAAGGGTGCCATACATACATAGAAGATTTTGGGGGGAGGGGTGCCATATATATCAGGATTGGGGGTGAGGGGACCATCCATACCAGGATTGGGGGGTGAAGGGACCATGCATGCCAGGATAGGGATGGGTGGGTACCATGCATACCAGGATTGGTGGTGAGGGGTGTCATGCATACCAGGATTGGGTGTGATGGGTGCCATGCATACCAGGATAGGGATGAGGGGTGCCATGGATACCAGGATAGGGATGAGGGGTGCCATGCATACCAGAATAGGGATGAGGGGTGCCTTGCATGCCAGGATAGGGATGAGGGGTGACGTGCATACCAAGATAGGGATGAGAGGAACCATGCATACCAGGATAGGGGGGTGAGAGGACCATGCATACCAGAATAGGGATGAGGGGTACCAGGCATACAAGGATTGGGGATGAGGGGACCATGCATACCAGCATTGGGGATGAGGGGTACCATGCATACCAGGATTGGGGATGTGAGGGGACCATGCATACCAGGATTGGGGGTTGAGGGGACCATGCCTTCCAGGATAGGGATGAGTGGGTATCAAGCATACCAGGATTGGGGGGTAAGGGTACCATGCATACCAGGATTGGTGGGTGAAGGGATTATGCATACCAGGATTGGGGGGGTTAGGGGTGCCATCCATACCAGGATTGTGGGTGAGCAGTGCCATGCATACCAGGTTTGTGGTTGAGGGGTGCCATGCATACCTTGATTGGGGGTGAGGGGTTCCATGCATACCAGGATAGGGATAAGGGGTACCATGCATACCAGGATTGGGGGGTGAGGGGACCATGCCTTCCAGCATTGGGGATGAGGGGTACCATGCATACCAGGACTGAGGGGTGAGGGGACCATGCATACCAGTATAGGGATGGGTGAGTATCATGCATACCAGGATTGGGGGGAAAGGGGACCATGCATACCAGGATTGGTGGGTGAGGGGTGCCATGCATACCAGGATTGTGGTTGAGGGGTGCCATGCATACCAGGATAGGGATGAGCGCTATCATGCATACCAGGATTGGGGGGTTAGTGGACCATGCATACCAGCATTGGGGATGAGGGATACCATACCTACCAGGATTGGGGTGAGGGGACCATGCATACCAGGATTGGAGGTGAGGGGGTACCATTCATACCAGGGTAGGGATTAGAAGATATCATGCATACCAGGATTGGGGGTTGTGGGGTGCCATACATACGAGGATTGGGGGGTGATTGGCCCGTGCATACCAGGATTGGGGTGTGAGGGGAGCCATGCATACCAGGATTGGGGGATGAGGGGACCATGCATACGAGGATTGGGGGTGAGGGGTGCCATGCATACCAGGATTGGGGGATGAGGGGTGCCATGCATACCAGGATTGGGGGATGAGGGGTGCCATGCATACCAGGATTGGGGGGTGAGGGGTGCCATGCATACCAGGATTGGGGGGTGAGGAGTGCCATACCTACCAGGATTGGGGAGTGATGAGCCCATGCATTCCAGGATTTTGGGATGAGGGTTGCCATGGATACCAGGATTGGGGGGTGAGGGGTGCCATGCATACCACAATGAGGGATGGGGTGCCATGCATACCAGGATTGGGGGGAGAGGAGTGCCATACCTACCAGCATAGGGGAGTGAGGAGCCCAGGCATACCAGGATAGGGATGAGGGGTGCCATGCATACCAGGATAGGGATCAGGGATACCATGCATACCAGGATTGGGGGATGAGGGGGCCATGCATACCAGGATTGGGGGGTGAGGGGTGCCATACATAACAGGATTGGGGGGTGAGGGGACAATGCATACCAGGATTGATGGGTGAGGGGTTCCATGCATACCAGGATTGGGGGGTGAGGGGGTACCATACGTACCAGGATTGGGGGGTAGGGGCATACATTCCAGGATACGGATGAGGGGATTCCATGCATGCCAGGTTGGGGAATGAGGGGACCATGCATACCAGGATTGTAGGGTGAGGGGTGCCATGCTTACCAGGATAGGGATGAGGGGACCATGCATACCAGGATTGGGGGGTGAGGGGACCATGCATACCAGCATAGGGGATGAGAGGTACCATACCTACCAGGATTGGGGGTGAGGGGACCATGCATACCAGGATTGGAGGTGAGGGGGTACCATTCATACCAGGATAGGGATTAGGAGGTATCATGCATTCCAGGATTGAGGGGTGAGAGTACCATGCATGCCAGGATTGGTGGGTGAAGGCACAATGCATACCAGGATTGGGGGGGTTAGGGGTGCCATGGATACCAGGATTGGGGGTGAGGGGTGCCGTGCATATCAGGTTTGTGGTTGAGGGGTGCCATGCATACCATGATTGGGGGTGAGGGGTGCCATGCATACCAGGATAGGGATGAGGGGTGCCATGCATACCAGGATAGGGATGAGGGGTTCCATGCATACCAGGATAGGGATGAGGGGTACCATGCATACCAGGATTGGGGGGTGAGGGGACCATGCCTACCAGCATTGGGGATGAGGGGACCATGCATACCAGCATTGGGGGGTGAGGGGACCATGCATACCAGGATAGGGATGGGTGGGTATCATGCATACCAGGATTGGGGGGTAAGGGGACCATGCATACCAGGATTGGTGGGTGAAGGGACCATGCATACCAGGATTGGTGGGTTTAGGGGTGCCATGCATATCAGAATTTGGGGTGAGTGGTGCCATGCATACCAAGATTGTGGTTGAGGGGTGCCATGCATGCCAGGATAGGGATGAGCGGTACCATGCATACCAGGATTGGGGGGTGAGTGGACCATGCATACCAGCATTGGGGATGAGGGATACCATGCATACCAGGATAGGGATGATGGGTACCATGCATACCAGGATTGGGGGGTGAGGGGACCATGCATACCAGGATAGGGATGGGTGGGTACCATGCATACCAGGATTGGTGGGTGAGGGGACCATGTACATCAGAATTGTGGGGTTTAGGGGTGCCATGCATACCAGGATTGGGAGTGAGGGGTGCCATGCATACCAGGATTGGGGGTGAGGGGTGTCATGCATACCAGGATTGGGTGTGATGAGTGCCATGCATACCAGGAGATGGATGAGGGGTGCCATGCATACCAGAATAGGGATGAGGGGTGCCATGCATACCAGGATAGGGTTGAGGGGTGCCATGCATACCAGAATAGGGATGAGGGGTACCATGCATAACAGGATAGGGGGGTGAGAGGACCATGCATACCAGGATAGGGATGAGGGGTACCATGCATAACAGGATTGGGAGGTGAGGGGACCATGCATACCAGCATTGGGGATGAGGGGACCATGCATACGAGGATTGGGGGTGAGGGGTGCCATGCATACCAGGATTGGGGGATGAGGGGTGCCATGCATACCAGGATTGGGGGATGAGGGGTGCCATGCATACCAGGATTGGGGGGTGAGGGGTGCCATGCATACCAGGATTGGGGGGTGAGGAGTGCCATACCTACCAGGATTGGGGAGTGATGAGCCCATGCATTCCAGGATTTTGGGATGAGGGTTGCCATGGATACCAGGATTGGGGGGTGAGGGGTGCCATGCATACCACAATGAGGGATGGGGTGCCATGCATACCAGGATTGGGGGGAGAGGAGTGCCATACCTACCAGCATAGGGGAGTGAGGAGCCCAGGCATACCAGGATAGGGATGAGGGGTGCCATGCATACCAGGATAGGGATCAGGGATACCATGCATACCAGGATTGGGGGATGAGGGGGCCATGCATACCAGGATTGGGGGGTGAGGGGTGCCATACATAACAGGATTGGGGGGTGAGGGGACAATGCATACCAGGATTGATGGGTGAGGGGTTCCATGCATACCAGGATTGGGGGGTGAGGGGGTACCATACGTACCAGGATTGGGGGGTAGGGGCATACATTCCAGGATACGGATGAGGGGATTCCATGCATGCCAGGTTGGGGAATGAGGGGACCATGCATACCAGGATTGTAGGGTGAGGGGTGCCATGCTTACCAGGATAGGGATGAGGGGACCATGCATACCAGGATTGGGGGGTGAGGGGACCATGCATACCAGCATAGGGGATGAGAGGTACCATACCTACCAGGATTGGGGGTGAGGGGACCATGCATACCAGGATTGGAGGTGAGGGGGTACCATTCATACCAGGATAGGGATTAGGAGGTATCATGCATTCCAGGATTGAGGGGTGAGAGTACCATGCATGCCAGGATTGGTGGGTGAAGGCACAATGCATACCAGGATTGGGGGGGTTAGGGGTGCCATGGATACCAGGATTGGGGGTGAGGGGTGCCGTGCATATCAGGTTTGTGGTTGAGGGGTGCCATGCATACCATGATTGGGGGTGAGGGGTGCCATGCATACCAGGATAGGGATGAGGGGTGCCATGCATACCAGGATAGGGATGAGGGGTTCCATGCATACCAGGATAGGGATGAGGGGTACCATGCATACCAGGATTGGGGGGTGAGGGGACCATGCCTACCAGCATTGGGGATGAGGGGACCATGCATACCAGCATTGGGGGGTGAGGGGACCATGCATACCAGGATAGGGATGGGTGGGTATCATGCATACCAGGATTGGGGGGTAAGGGGACCATGCATACCAGGATTGGTGGGTGAAGGGACCATGCATACCAGGATTGGTGGGTTTAGGGGTGCCATGCATATCAGAATTTGGGGTGAGTGGTGCCATGCATACCAAGATTGTGGTTGAGGGGTGCCATGCATGCCAGGATAGGGATGAGCGGTACCATGCATACCAGGATTGGGGGGTGAGTGGACCATGCATACCAGCATTGGGGATGAGGGATACCATGCATACCAGGATAGGGATGATGGGTACCATGCATACCAGGATTGGGGGGTGAGGGGACCATGCATACCAGGATAGGGATGGGTGGGTACCATGCATACCAGGATTGGTGGGTGAGGGGACCATGTACATCAGAATTGTGGGGTTTAGGGGTGCCATGCATACCAGGATTGGGAGTGAGGGGTGCCATGCATACCAGGATTGGGGGTGAGGGGTGTCATGCATACCAGGATTGGGTGTGATGAGTGCCATGCATACCAGGAGATGGATGAGGGGTGCCATGCATACCAGAATAGGGATGAGGGGTGCCATGCATACCAGGATAGGGTTGAGGGGTGCCATGCATACCAGAATAGGGATGAGGGGTACCATGCATAACAGGATAGGGGGGTGAGAGGACCATGCATACCAGGATAGGGATGAGGGGTACCATGCATAACAGGATTGGGAGGTGAGGGGACCATGCATACCAGCATTGGGGATGAGGGGTACCATGCATACCAGGATTGGGGATGTGAGGGGACCATGCATACCAGGATTGGGGGTTGAGGGAACCATGCATACCAGGATAGGGATGGGTGGGTATCATGCAAACCAGGATTGGGGGGTAAGGGTACCATGCATACCAGGATTGGTGGGTGAAGGGACCATGCATACCAGGATTGGGGGGGGTAGGGGTGCCATGCATACCAGGATTGGGGGTGGGGGGTGCCATGCACACCAGGTTTGTGGTTGAGGGGTGCCATGCATACCATGATTGGGGGTGAGGTGTGCCATGCATATCAGGATAGGGATGAGGGGTGCCATGCATACCAGGATAGGGATGAGGGGTTCTATGCATACCAGGATAGGGATGAGGGGTACCTTGCATACCAGGATTGGGGGGTGAGGGGACCATGCCTACCAGCATTGGGGATGAGGGGTACCATGCATACCAGGAATGGGGGGTGAGGGGACCATGCATACCAGGATTGGGGGGTGAGGGGACCATGCATACCAGGATAGGGATGGGTGGGTATCATGCATACCAGGATTGGGGGTTAAGGGGACCATGTATACCAGGATTGGTGGGTGAAGGGACCATGCATACCAGGATTGGGGGTTTTAGGGGTGCCATGCATACCAGAATTGGGGGTGAGGGGTGCCATGCATACCCGGATTGTGGTTGAGACGTGCCATGCATACCAGGATAGGGATGAGCGGTACCATGCATACTAGGATTGGGGGGTGAGTGGACCATGCATTCCATCATTGGGGATGAGGGATACCATGCATACCAGGATAGGGATGAGGGGTACCATGCATACCAGGATAGGGGGGTGAGAGGACCATGCATACCAGGATAGGGATGAGGGGTACCATGCATACCAGGATTGGGGGGTGAGGGGACCATGCATACCAGCATTGGGGATGAGGGGTACCATGCATACAAGGATTGGGGATGTGAGGGGACCATGCATACCAGGATTGGGGGTGAGGGGTGCCATTCATACCAGGTTTGTGGTTGAGGGGTGCCATGCATACAATGATTGGGTGTGAGGGGTGCCATGCATACCAGGATAGGGATGAGGGGTGCCGTGCATACCAGGATAGGGATGAGGGGTTCCATTCATGCCAGGATAGGGATGAGGGGTACCATGCATACCAGGATTGGGGGGTAGGGGACCATGCCAACCAGCATTGGGGATGAGGGGTACCATGCATACCAGGATTGGGGGGTGAGGGGACCAAGCATACCAGGATTGGGGGGTGAGGGGACCATGCATACCAGGATAGGGATGGGTGGGTATCATGCATACCAGGATTGGGGGGTAAGGGGACCATGCATACCAGGATTGGTGGGTGAAGGGACCATGCATACCAGGATTGGGGGGTTTAGTGGTGCCATGCATACCAGAATTGGGGGTGAGGGGTGCCATGCATACCAGGATTGTGGTTGAGGGGTGCCATGCCTACCATGATAGGGATGAGCGTTACCATGCATACCAGGATTGGGGGGTGGGGGACCATGCCAACCAGCATTGGGGATGAGGGGTACCATGCATACCAGGATTGGGGGGTGAGTGGACCAAGCACACCAGCATTGGGGAAGAGGGATACCATGCATACCAGGATAGGGTTGAGGGGTACCATGCATACCAGGATTGGGGGTGAGGGGACCATGCATACCAGCATTGGGGATGAGGGGTACCATACCAACCAGGATTGGGGGTGAGGCGACCATGCATACCAGGATTGGAGGTGAGGGGGTACCATTCATACCAGGATAGGGATTAGAAGGTATCATGCATACCAGGATTGGGGGGTGAGGGGTGCCATACATACCAGGATTGGGGGGTGAGGGGCCCATGCATACCAGGATTGGGGGGTGAGGAGTGCCATACCTACCAGGATTGGGGAGTGAGGAGCCCATGCATACCAGGATTTGGGGATGAGGGGTGCCATGCATACCAGGATTGGGGGGTGAGGGGTGCCATGCATACCAGGATGAGGGATGGGGTGCCATGCATTCCAGGATTGGGGGTAGAGGAGTGCCATACCTACCAGGATTGGGGAGTGAGGAGCCCAGGCATATCAGGATAGGGATGAGGGGTGCCATGCATACCAGGATAGGGATGAGGGGTGCCATGCATACCAGGATAGGGATCAGGGATACCATGCATACCAGGATTGGGGAATGAGGGGCCCATGCATGTCAGGATTGGGGGGTGAGGGGTGCAATACATACCAGGATTGGGGGGTGAGGGGACAATGCATACCAGGATTGAGGTGTGAGGGGTTCCATGCATACCAGGATCGGGGGGTGAGGGGGTACCATACGTTCCAGGATTGGGGGGTGAGGGTCATACATTCCAGGATAGGGATGAGGGGATACCATGCATTCCAGGATTGGGGAATGAGGGGACCATGCATACCAGGATTGTAGGGTGAGGGGTGCCATGCATACCAGGATAGGGATGAGGGGACCATGCATACCAGGATTGTGGGGTGAGGGGTGCCATGAATATCAGCATTGGGGATAAAGGGTGCCATACATACATAGAAGATTTTGGGGGGAGGGGTGCCATATATATCAGGATTGGGGGTGAGGGGACCATCCATACCAGGATTGGGGGGTGAGGGGACCATGCATACCAGGATAGGGATGGGTGGGTACCATGCATACCAGGATTGGTGGTGAGGGGTGTCATGCATACCAGGATAGGGATGAGGGGTGCCATGCATACCAGAATAGGGATGAGGGGTGCCTTGCATGCCAGGATAGGGATGAGGGGTGACGTGCATACCAAGATAGGGATGAGAGGAACCATGCATACCAGGATAGGGGGGTGAGAGGACCATGCATACCAGAATAGGGATGAGGGGTACCAGGCATACAAGGATTGGGGGGTGAGGGGACCATGCATACCAGCATTGGGGATGAGGGGTACCATGCATACCAGGATTGGGGATGTGAGGGGACCATGCATACCAGGATTGGGGGTTGAGGGGACCATGCCTTCCAGGATAGGGATGAGTGGGTATCAAGCATACCAGGATTGGGGGGTAAGGGTACCATGCATACCAGGATTGGTGGGTGAAGGGATTAAACATACCAGGATTGGGGGGGTTAGGGGTGCCATCCATACCAGGATTGTGGGTGAGCAGTGCCATGCATACCAGGTTTGTGGTGGAGGGGTGCCATGCATACCTTGATTGGGGGTGAGGGGTTCCATGCATACCAGGATAGGGATAAGGGGTACCATGCATACCAGGATTGGGGGGTGAGGGGACCATGCCTTCCAGCATTGGGGATGAGGGGTACCATGCATACCAGGATTGGGGGGTGAGGGGACCATGCATACTAGTATAGGGATGGGTGAGTATCATGCATACCAGGATTGGGGGAAAGGGGACCATGCATACCAGGATTGGTGGGTGAGGGGTGCCATGCATAGCAGGATTGTGGTTGAGGGGTGCCATGCATACCAGGATAGGGATGAGCGGTATCATGCATACCAGGATTGGGGGGTGAGTGGACCATGCATACCAGCATTGGGGATGAGGGATACCATACCTACCAGGATTGGGGTGAGGGGACCATGCATACCAGGATTGGAGGTGA
Source organism: Phyllobates terribilis (assembly GCF_046119375.1). Classification (NCBI taxonomy): domain Eukaryota; kingdom Metazoa; phylum Chordata; class Amphibia; order Anura; family Dendrobatidae; genus Phyllobates; species Phyllobates terribilis. The sequence goes on along the minus strand of NW_027362770.1, from coordinate 132,344,435 downwards.
GGGGGTACCATTCATACCAGGATTGGGATTAGAAGATATCATGCATACCAGGATTGGGGGGTGTGGGGTGCCATACATACGAGGATTGGGGGGTGATTGGCCCATGCATACCAGGATTGGGGTGTGAGGGGAGCCATGCATACCAGGATTGGGGGATGAGGGGACCATGCATACGAGGATTGGGGGTGAGGGGTGCCATGCATACCAGGATTGGGGGATGAGGGGTGCCATGCATACCAGGATTGGGGGGTGAGGGGTGCCATGCATACCAGGATTGGGGGGTGAGGAGTGCCATACCTACCAGGATTGGGGAGTGATGAGCCCATGCATTCCAGGATTTGGGGATGAGGGTTGCCATGGATACCAGAATTGGGGGGTGAGGGGTGCCATGCATACCACGATGAGGGATGGGGTGCCATGCATACCAGGATTGGGGGGAGAGGAGTGCCATACCTACCAGCATAGGGGAGTGAGGAGCCCAGGCATACCAGGATAGGGATGAGGGGTACCATGCATACCAGGATTGGGGGGTGAGGGGACCATGCATACCAGCATTGGGGATGAGGGGTACCATGCATACCAGGATTGGGGATGTGAGGGGACCATGCATACCAGGATTGGGGGTGAGGGGTGCCATGCATACCAGGTTTGTGGTTGAGGGGTGCCATGCATACAATGATTGGGTGTGAGGGGTGCCATGCATACCAGGATAGGGACGAGGGGTGCCGTGCATACCAGGATAGGGATGAGGGGTTCCATTCATACCAGGATAGGGATGAGGGGTACCATGCATACCAGGATTGGGGGGTAGGGGACCATGCCAACCAGCATTGGGGATGAGGGGTACCATGCATACCAGGATTGGGGGGTGAGGGGACCAAGCATACCAGGATTGGGGGGTGAGGGGACCATGCATACCAGGATAGGGATGGGTGGGTATCATGCATACCAGGATTGGGGGGTAAGGGGACCATGCATACCAGGATTGGTGGGTGAAGGGACCATGCATACCAGGATTGGGGGGTTTAGTGGTGCCATGCATACCAGAATTGGGGGTGAGGGGTGCCATGCATACCAGGATTGTGGTTGAGGGGTGCCATGCCTACCATGATAGGGATGAGCGTTACCATGCATACCAGGATTGGGGGGTGGGGGACCATGCCAACCAGCATTGGGGATGAGGGGTACCATGCATACCAGGATTGGGGGGTGAGTGGACCAAGCACACCAGCATTGGGGAAGAGGGATACCATGCATACCAGGATAGGGATGAGGGGTACCATGCATACCAGGATTGGGGGTGAGGGGACCATGCATACCAGCATTGGGGATGAGGGGTACCATACCAACCAGGATTGGGGGTGAGGCGACCATGCATACCAGGATTGGAGGTGAGGGGGTACCATTCATACCAGGATAGGGATTAGAAGGTATCATGCATACCAGGATTGGGGGGTGAGGGGTGCCATACATATCAGGATTGGGGGGTGAGGGGCCCATGCATACCAGGATTGGGGGGTGAGGAGTGCCATACCTACCAGGATTGGGGAGTGAGGAGCCCATGCATACCAGGATTTGGGGATGAGGGGTGCCATGCATACCAGGATTGGGGGGTGAGGGGTGCCATGCATACCAGGATGAGGGATGGGGTGCCATGCATTCCAGGATTGGGGGTAGAGGAGTGCCATACCTACCAGGATTGGGGAGTGAGGAGCCCAGGCATATCAGGATAGGGATGAGGGGTGCCATGCATACCAGGATAGGGATGAGGGGTGCCATGCATACCAGGATAGGGATCAGGGATACCATGCATACCAGGATTGGGGGATGAGGGGCCCATGCATGTCAGGATTGGGGGGTGAGGGGTGCAATACATACCAGGATTGGGGGGTGAGGGGACAATGCATACCAGGATTGAGGTGTGAGGGGTTCCATGCATACCAGGATCGGGGGGTGAGGGGGTACCATACGTTCCAGGATTGGGGGGTGAGGGTCATACATTCCAGGATAGGGATGAGGGTATACCATGCATTCCAGGATTGGGGAATGAGGGGACCATGCATACCAGGATTGTAGGGTGAGGGGTGCCATGCATACCAGGATAGGGATGAGGGGACCATGCATACCAGGATTGTGGGGTGAGGGGTGCCATGAATATCAGCATTGGGGATAAAGGGTGCCATACATACATAGAAGATTTTGGGGGGAGGGGTGCCATATATATCAGGATTCGGGGTGAGGGGACCATCCATACCAGGATTTGGGGGTGAGGGGACCATGCATACCAGGATAGGGATGGGTGGGTACCATGCATACCAGGATTGGTGGTGAGGGGTGTCATGCATACCAGGATTGGGTGTGATGGGTGCCATGCATACCAGGATAGGGATGAGGGGTGCCATGGATACCAGGATAGGGATGAGGGGTGCCATGCATACCAGAATAGGGATGAGGGGTGCCTTGCATGCCAGGATAGGGATGAGGGGTGACGTGCATACCAAGATAGGGATGAGAGGAACCATGCATACCAGGATAGGGGGGTGAGAGGACCATGCATACCAGAATAGGGATGAGGGGTACCAGGCATACAAGGATTGGGGGGTGAGGGGACCATGCATACCAGCATTGGGGATGAGGGGTACCATGCATACCAGGATTGGGGATGTGAGGGGACCATGCATACCAGGATTGGGGGTTGAGGGGACCATGCCTTCCAGGATAGGGATGAGTGGGTATCAAGCATACCAGGATTGGGGGGTAAGGGTACCATGCATACCAGGATTGGTGGGTGAAGGGATTAAACATACCAGGATTGGGGGGGTTAGGGGTGCCATCCATACCAGGATTGTGGGTGAGCAGTGCCATGCATACCAGGTTTGTGGTGGAGGGGTGCCATGCATACCTTGATTGGGGGTGAGGGGTTCCATGCATACCAGGATAGGGATAAGGGGTACCATGCATACCAGGATTGGGGGGTGAGGGGACCATGCCTTCCAGCATTGGGGATGAGGGGTACCATGCATACCAGGATTGGGGGGTGAGGGGACCATGCATACTAGTATAGGGATGGGTGAGTATCATGCATACCAGGATTGGGGGAAAGGGGACCATGCATACCAGGATTGGTGGGTGAGGGGTGCCATGCATAGCAGGATTGTGGTTGAGGGGTGCCATGCATACCAGGATAGGGATGAGCGGTATCATGCATACCAGGATTGGGGGGTGAGTGGACCATGCATACCAGCATTGGGGATGAGGGATACCATACCTACCAGGATTGGGGTGAGGGGACCATGCATACCAGGATTGGAGGTGAGGGGGTACCATTCATACCAGGATTGGGATTAGAAGATATCATGCATACCAGGATTGGGGGGTGTGGGGTGCCATACATACGAGGATTGGGGGGTGATTGGCCCATGCATACCAGGATTGGGGTGTGAGGGGAGCCATGCATACCAGGATTGGGGGATGAGGGGACCATGCATACGAGGATTGGGGGTGAGGGGTGCCATGCATACCAGGATTGGGGGATGAGGGGTGCCATGCATACCAGGATTGGGGGATGAGGGGTGCCATGCATACCAGGATTGGGGGGTGAGGGGTGCCATGCATACCAGGATTGGGGGGTGAGGAGTGCCATACCTACCAGGATTGGGGAGTGATTAGCCCATGCATTCCAGGATTTGGGGATGAGGGTTGCCATGGATACCAGAATTGGGGGGTGAGGGGTGCCATGCATACCACGATGAGGGATGGGGTGCCATGCATACCAGGATTGGGGGGAGAGGAGTGCCATACCTACCAGCATAGTGGAGTGAGGAGCCCAGGCATACCAGGATAAGGATGAGGGGTGCCATGCATACCAGGATAGGGATCAGGGATACCATGCATACCAGGTTTGGGGGATGAGGGGACCATGCATACCAGGATTGGGGGGGTGAGGGGTGCCATACATAACAGGATTGGGGGGTGAGGGGACAATGCATACCAGGATTGAGGGGTGAGGGGTTCCATGCATACCAGGATTGGGGGGTGAGGGGTTACCATACGTACCAGGATTGGGGGGTAGGGGCATACATTCCAGGATACGGATGAGGGGATTCCATGCATGCCAGGATTGGGGAATGAGGGGACCATGCATACCAGGATTGTAGGGTGAGGGGTGCCATGCTTACCAGGATAGGGATGAGGGGACCATGCATACCAGGATTGGGGGGTGAGGGGACCATGCATACCAGCATAGGGGATGAGGGGTACCATACCTACCAGGATTGGGGGTGAGGGGACCATGCATTCCAGGATTGGAGGTGAGGGGGTACCATTCATACCAGGATAGGGATTAGGAGGTATCATACATTCCAGGATTGGGGGGTGAGAGTACCATGCATGCCAGGATTGGTGGGTGAAGGCACAATGCATACCAGGATTGGGGGGGTTAGGGGTGCCATGCATACCAGGATTGGGGGTGAGGGGTGCCGTGCATATCAGGTTTGTGGTTGAGGGGTGCCATGCATACCATGATTGGGGGTGAGGGGTGCCATGCATACCAGGATAGGGATGAGGGGTGCCATGCATACCAGGATAGGGATGAGGGGTTCCATGCATACCAGGATAGGGATGAGGGGTACCATGCATACCAGGATTGGGGGGTGAGGGGACCATGCATACCAGCATTGGGGGGTGAGGGGACCATGCATACCAGGATAGGGATGGGTGGGTATCATGCATACCAGGATTGGGGGGTAAGGGGACCATGCATACCAGGATTGGTGGGTGAAGGGACCATGCATACCAGGATTGGTGGGTTTAGAGGTGCCATGCATATCAGAATTTGGGGTGAGTGGTGCCATGCATACCAAGATTGTGGTTGAGGGGTGCCATGCATACCAGGATAGGGATGAGCGGTACCATGCATACCAGGATTGGGGGGTGAGTGGACCATGCATACCAGCATTGGGGATGAGGGATACCATGCATACCAGGATAGGGATGATGGGTACCATGCATACCAGGATTGGGGGGTGAGGGGACCATGCATACCAGCATTGGGGATGAGGGGTACCATACCTACCAGAATTGGGGGTGAGGGAAACATGCATACCAGGATTTGAGGTGAGGGGGTACCATTCCTACCAGGATAGGGATTAGAAGGTATCATGCATACCAGGATTGGAGGGTGAGGGGTGCCATACATACCAGGATTGGGGGGTGAGGGGCCCATGCATACCAGGATTTGGGTGTGAGGGGAGCCATGCATACCAGAATTGGGGGATGAGGGGACCATGCATTCCAGGATTGGGGGGTGAGGGGACCATGCATACCAGGATTGGGGGTGAGGAGACCATGCATACCAGGATTGGGGGTGAGGGGTGCCATGCATACCAGGATTGGGGGATGAGTGGTGCCATGCATACTAGGATTGGGTGATGAGGGGTGCCATGCATACCAGGATTGGGGAGTGAGGGGTGCCATGCATAGGAAGATTGGGGGGTGAGGAGTGCCATACCTACCAGGATTGGGGGCTGAGGAGCCCATGCATACCAGGATTTGGGGATGAGAGGTGCCATGCATACCAGGATTTGGGGGTGAGGGGTGCCATGCATACCAGGATGAAGGATGGTTGCCATGCATACCAGGATTGGGGGATGAGGGGACCATGCATACCAGGATTGGGGGGTGAGGGGTACCAAACATACTAGGATTGGGGGGTGAGGGGACAATGCATACCAGGATTGAGGGGTGAGGGATTCCATGCATACCAGGATTGGGGGGTGCGGGGTACCATACGTACCAGGATTGAGGGGTAGGGGCATACATTCCAGGATAGGGATGAGGGGATTCCATGCATGCCAGGATTGGGGAATGAGGGGACCATGCATACCAGGATTGGGGGGTGAGGGGACCATGCATACCAGCATTGGGGATGTGGGGTACCATACCTACCAGGATTGGGGGTGAGGGGTTCATGCATACCAGGATTGGAGGTGAGGGGGTACCATTCATACCAGGATAGGGATTAGGAGGTATCATGCATAACAGGATTGGGGGGTGAGGGGTGCCAAACATACCAGGATTGGGGGGTGAGGGGCCCATGCATACCTGGACTGGGGTGTGAGGGGAGCCATGCATACCAGGATTGGGGGATGAGGGGACCATGCATACCAGGATTGGGAGGGTGAGGGGACCATGCATACCAGGATTGGGGGGTGAGGAGACCATGCATACCAGGATTGGGGGGTGAGAGGTGCCATGCATACCAGGATTGGGGGGTGAGGAGTGCCATACCTACCAGGATTGGGGAGTAAGGAGCCCATGCATACCAGGATTTGGGGATGAGGGGTGCCATGCATACCAGGATTGGGGGGTGAGGGGTGCCATGCATACCAGGATGAGGGATGGGGTGCCATGCATTCCAGAATTGTGGGGAGAGGAGTGCCATACCTACCAGGATTGGGGAGTGAGGAGCCCAGGCATATCAGGATAGGGATGAGGGGTGCCATGCATACCAGGATAGGGATGAGGGGTGCCATGCATACCAGGATAGGGATCAGGGATACCATGCATACCAGGATTGGGGGATGAGGGGACCATGCATGCCAGGATTGGGGGGTAAGGGGTGCCATACATACCATGATTGGGGGGTGAGGGGACAATGCATACCAGGATTGAGGGGTCAGGGTTTCCATGCATACCAGGATTGGGGGGTGAGGGGGTACCATACGTACCAGGATTGGGGGGTGAGGGTCATACATTCCAGGATAGATGATACCATGCATGCCAGGATTGGGGAATGAGGGTACCATGCATACCAGGATTGTAGGGTGAGGGGAGCCATGCATACCAGGATAGGGATGAGGGGACCATGCATACCAGGAATGTGGGGTGAGGGGTGCCATGAAGATCAGCATTGGGGGTGAGGGGTGCCATACATACATAGAAGGTTTTGTGGTGATGCGTGCTATGCATACCAGGCATGGGGGGTGGTGAGGGGTGCCATACATATCAGGATTGGGGGTGAGGGGACCATGCATACCAGGATTGGGGGGTGAGGGGAGCATGCATACCAGGATAGGGATGGGTGGGTACCATGCATACCAGGATTGGGGGTGAGGGGTGTCATGCATACCAGTATTGGGTGTGATGGGTGCCATGCATACCAGGATAGGGATGAGGGGTGCCATGGATACCAGGATAGGGATGACGGGTGCCATGCATACCAGAATAGGGATGAGGGGTGCCATGCATACCAGGATAGGGATGAGGGGTGCCATGCATACCAGGATAGGGATGATGGGTACCATGCATACCAGGATAGGGGGGTGAGAGGACCATGCATACCAGCATAGGGATGAGGGGTACCATGCATACCAGGATTGGGGGGTGAGGGAATCATGCATACCAGCATTGGGGATGAGGGGTAACATGCATACCAGTATTGTGGGTGTGAAAGGACCATGCATACCAGGATTGGGGGTTGAGGGGACCATGCATACCAGAATAGCGATGAGGGGTACCATGCATAACAGGATAGGGGGGTGAGAGGACCATGCATACCAGGATAGGGATGAGGGGTACCATGCATACCAGGATTGGGAGGTGAGGGGACCATGCATACCAGCATTGGGGATGAGGGGTACCATGCATACCAGGATTGGGGATGTGAGGGGACCATGCATACCAGGATTGGGGGTTGAGGGGACCATGCATACCAGGATAGGGATGGGTGGGTATCATGCAAACCAGGATTGGGGGGTAAGGGTACCATGCATACCAGGATTGGTTGGTGAAGGGACCATGCATATCAGGATTGGGGGGGTAGGGGTGCCATGCATACCAGGATTGGGGGTGGGGGGTGCCATGCACACCAGGTTTGTGGTTGAGGGGTGCCATGCATACCATGATTGGGGGTGAGGGGTGCCATGCATATCAGGATAGGGATGAGGGGTGCCATGCATACCAGGATAGGGATGAGGGGTTCTATGCATACCAGGATAGGGATGAGGGGTACCTTGCATACCAGGATTGGGGGGTGAGGGGACCATGCCTACCAGCATTGGGGATGAGGGGTACCATGCTTACCAGGAATGGGGGGTTAGGGGACCATGCATACCAGGATTGGGGGGTGAGGGGACCATGCATACCAGGATAGGGATGGGTGGGTATCATGCATACCAGGATTGGGGGGTAAGGGGACCATGTATACCAGGATTGGTGGGTGAAGGGACCATGCATACCAGGATTGGGGGTTTTAGGGGTGCCATGCATACCAGAATTGGGGGTGAGGGTTGCCATGCATACCCGGATTGTGGTTGAGGGGTGCCATGCATACCAGGATAGGGATGAGCGGTACCATGCATACTAGGATTGGGGGGTGAGTGGACCATGCATTCCATCATTGGGGATGAGGGATACCATGCATACCAGGATAGGGATGAGGGGTACCATGCATAACAGGATAGGGGGGTGAGAGGACCATGCATACCAGGATAGGGATGAGGGGTACCATGCATACCAGGATTGGGGGGTGAGGGGACCATGCATACCAGCATTGGGGATGAGGGGTACCATGCATACCAGGATTGGGGATGTGAGGGGACCATGCATACCAGGATTGGGGGTTGAGGGGACCATGCATACCAGGATAGGGATGGGTGGGTATCATGCATACCAAGATTGGGGGATAAGGTTACAATGCATACCAGGATTGGTGGGTGAAGGGACCATGCATACCAGGATTGGGGGGGTTAGGGAGCCTTGCATACCAGGATTGGGGGTGAGGGGTGCCATGCATACCAGGTTTGTGGTTGAGGGGTGCCATGCATACAATGATTGGGGGTGAGGGGTGCCATGCATACCAGGATAGGGATGAGGGGTGCCGTGCATACCAGGATAGGGATGAGGGGTTCCATTCATACCAGGATAGGGATGAGGGGTACCATGCATACCAGGATTGGGGGGTGGGGGACCATGCCAACCAGCATTGGGGATGAGGGGTACCATGCATACCAGGATTGGGGGGTGAGGGAACCAAGCATACCAGGATTGGGGGGTGAGGGGACCATGCATACCAGGATAGGGATGGGTGGGTATCATGCATACCAGGATTGGGGGGTAAGGGGACCATGCATACCAGGATTGGTGGGTGAAGGGACCATGCATACCAGGATTGGGGGGTTTAGTGGTGCCATGCATACCAGAATTGGGGGTGAGGGGTGCCATGCATACCAGGATTGTGGTTGAGGGGTGCCATGCCTACCAGGATAGGGATGAGCGTTACCATGCATACCAGGATTGGGGGGTGGGGGACCATGCCAACCAGCATTGGGGATGAGGGGTACCATGCATACCAGGATTGGGGGGTGAGTGGACCAAGCACACCAGCATTGGGGAAGAGGGATACCATGCATACCAGGATAGGGATGAGGGGTACCATGCATACCAGGATTGGGGGTGAGGGGACCATGCATACCAGCATTGGGGATGAGGGGTACCATACCAACCAGGATTGGGGGTGAGGCGACCATGCATACCAGGATTGGAGGTGAGGGGGTACCATTCATACCAGGATAGGGATTAGAAGGTATCATGCATACCAGGATTGGGGAGTGAGGGGTGCCATACATACCAGGATTGGGGGGTGAGGGGCCCATGAATACCAGGATTGGGGGGTGAGGAGTGCCATACCTACCAGGATTGGGGAGTGAGGAGCCCATGCATACCAGGATTTGGGGATGAGGGGTGCCATGCATACCAGGATTGGGGGGCGAGGGGTGCCATGCCTACCAGGATGAGGGATGGGGTGCCATGCATTCCAGGATTTGGGGGAGAGGAGTGCCATACCTACCAGGATTGGGGAGTGAGGAGCCCAGGCATATCAGGATAGGGATGAGGGGTGCCATGCATACCAGGATAGGGATGAGGGGTGCCAAGCATAACAGGATAGGGATCAGGGATACCATGCATACCAGGATTGGGGGATGAGGGGCCCATGCATGTCAGGATTGGGGGGTGAGGGGTGCCATACATACCAGGATTGGGGGGTGAGGGGACAATGCATACCAGGATTTGTGGTTGAGGGGTGCCATGCATACAATGATTGGGGGTGAGGGGTGCCATGCATACCAGGATAGGGATGAGGGGTGCCGTGCATACCAGGATAGGGATGAGGGGTTCCATTCATACCAGGATAGGGATGAGGGGTACCATGCATACCAGGATTGGGGGGTGGGGGACCATGCCAACCAGCATTGGGGATGAGGGGTACCATGCATACCAGGATTGGGGGGTGAGGGGACCATGCATACCAGGATTGGGGGGTGAGGGGACCATGCATACCAGGATAGGGATGGGTGGGTATCATGCATACCAGGATTGGGGGGTAAGGGGACCATGCATACCAGGATTGGTGGGTGAAGGGACCATGCATATCAGGATTGGGGGGTTTAGTGGTGCCATGCATACCAGAATTGGGGGTGAGGGGTGCCATGCATACCAGGATTGTGGTTGAGGGGTGCCATGCCTACCAGGATAGGGATGAGCGTTACCATGCATACCAGGATTGGGGGGTGGGGGACCATGCCAACCAGCATTGGGGATGAGGGGTACCATGCATACCAGGATTGGGGGGTGAGTGGACCAAGCACACCAGCATTGGGGAAGAGGGATACCATGCATACCAGGATAGGGATGAGGGGTACCATGCATACCAGGATTGGGGGTGAGGGGACCATGCATACCAGCATTGGGGATGAGGGGTACCATACCAACCAGGATTGGGGGTGAGGCGACCATGCATACCAGGATTGGAGGTGAGGGGGTACCATTCATACCAGGATAGGGATTAGAAGGTATCATGCATACCAGGATTGGGGAGTGAGGGGTGCCATACATACCAGGATTGGGGGGTGAGGGGCCCATGAATACCAGGATTGGGGGGTGAGGAGTGCCATACCTACCAGGATTGGGGAGTGAGGAGCCCATGCATACCAGGATTTGGGGATGAGGGGTGCCATGCATACCAGGATTGGGGGGTGAGGGGTGCCATGCCTACCAGGATGAGGGATGGGGTGCCATGCATTCCAGGATTGGGGGGAGAGGAGTGCCATACCTACCAGGATTGGGGAGTGAGGAGCCCAGGCATATCAGGATAGGGATGAGGGGTGCCATGCATACCAGGATAGGGATGAGGGGTGCCATGCATACCAGGATACGGATCAGGGATACCATGCATACCAGGATTGGGGGATGAGGGGCCCATGCATGTCAGTATTGGGGGGTGAGGGGTGCCATACATACCAGGATTGGGGGGTGAGGGGACAATGCATACCAGGATTGAGGTGTGAGGGGTTCCATGCATACCAGGATCGGGGGGTGAGGGGGTACCATACGTTCCAGGATTGGGGGGTGAGGGTCATACATTCCAGGATAGGGATGAGGGGATACCATGCATTCCAGGATTGGGGAATGAGGGGACCATGCATACCAGGATTGTAGGGTGAGGGGTGCCATGCATACCAGGATAGGGATGAGGGGACCATGCATACCAGGATTGTGGGGTGAGGGGTGCCATGAATATCAGCATTGGGGATAAAGGGTGCCATACATACATAGAAGATTTTGGGGGGAGGGGTGCCATATATATCAGGATTGGGGGTGAGGGGACCATCCATACCAGGATTGGGGGGTGAGGGGACCATGCATACCAGGATAGGGATGGGTGGGTACCATGCATACCAGGATTGGTGGTGAGGGGTGTCATGCATACCAGGATTGGGTGTGATGGGTGCCATGCATACCAGGATAGGGATGAGGGGTGCCATGGATACCAGGATAGGGATGAGGGGTGCCATGCATACCAGAATAGGGATGAGGGGTGCCTTGCATGCCAGGATAGGGATGAGGGGTGACGTGCATACCAAGATAGGGATGAGAGGAACCATGCATACCAGGATAGGGGGGTGAGAGGACCATGCATACCAGAATAGGGATGAGGGGTACCAGGCATACAAGGATTGGGGGGTGAGGGGACCATGCATACCAGCATTGGGGATGAGGGGTACCATGCATACCAGGATTGGGGGGTGAGGGGACCAAGCATACCAGGATTGGGGAGTGAGGGGACCATGCATACCAGGATAGGGATGGGTGGGTATCATGCATACCAGGATTGGGGGGTAAGGGGACCATGCATACCAGGATTGGTGGGTGAAGGGACCATGCATACCAGGATTGGGGGGTTTAGTGGTGCCATGCATACCAGAATTGGGGGTGAGGGGTGCCATGCATACCAGGATTGTGGTTGAGGGGTGCCATGCCTACCAGGATAGGGATGAGCGTTACCATGCATACCAGGATTGGGGGGTGGGGGACCATGCCAACCAGCATTGGGGATGAGGGGTACCATGCATACCAGGATTGGGGGGTGAGTGGACCAAGCACACCAGCATTGGGGAAGAGGGATACCATGCATACCAGGATAGGGATGAGGGGTACCATGCATACCAGGATTGGGGGTGAGGGGACCATGCATACCAGCATTGGGGATGAGGGGTACCATACCAACCAGGATTGGGGGTGAGGCGACCATGCATACCAGGATTGGAGGTGAGGGGGTACCATTCATACCAGGATAGGGATTAGAAGGTATCATGCATACCAGGATTGGGGAGTGAGGGGTGCCATACATACCAGGATTGGGGGGTGAGGGGCCCATGAATACCAGGATTGGGGGGTGAGGAGTGCCATACCTACCAGGATTGGGGAGTGAGGAGCCCATGCATACCAGGATTTGGGGATGAGGGGTGCCATGCATACCAGGATTGGGGGGTGAGGGGTGCCATGCCTACCAGGATGAGGGATGCGGTGCCATGCATTCCAGGATTTGGGGGAGAGGAGTGCCATACCTACCAGGATTGGGGAGTGAGGAGCCCAGGCATATCAGGATAGGGATGAGGGGAGCCATGCATACCAGGATAGGGATGAGGGGTGCCATGCATACCAGGATAGGGATCAGGGATACCATGCATACCAGGATTGGGGGATGAGGGGCCCATGCATGTCAGGATTGGGGGGTGAGGGGTGCCATACATACCAGGATTGGGGGGTGAGGGGACAATGCATACCAGGATTTGTGGTTGAGGGGTGCCATGCATACAATGATTGGGGGTGAGGGGTGCCATGCATACCAGGATAGGGATGAGGGGTGCCGTGCATACCAGGATAGGGATGAGGGGTTCCATTCATACCAGGATAGGGATGAGGGGTACCATGCATACCAGGATTGGGGGGTGGGGGACCATGCCAACCAGCATTGGGGATGAGGGGTACCATGCATACCAGGATTGGGGGGTGAGGGGACCAAGCATACCAGGATTGGGGGGTGAGGGGACCATGCATACCAGGATAGGGATGGGTGGGTATCATGCATACCAGGATTGGGGGGTAAGGGGACCATGCATACCAGGATTGGTGGGTGAAGGGACCATGCATATCAGGATTGGGGGGTTTAGTGGTGCCATGCATACCAGAATTGGGGGTGAGGGGTGCCATGCATACCAGGATTGTGGTTGAGGGGTGCCATGCCTACCAGGATAGGGATGAGCGTTACCATGCATACCAGGATTGGGGGGTGGGGGACCATGCCAACCAGCATTGGGGATGAGGGGTACCATGCATACCAGGATTGGGGGGTGAGTGGACCAAGCACACCAGCATTGGGGAAGAGGGATACCATGCATACCAGGATAGGGATGAGGGGTACCATGCATACCAGGATTGGGGGTGAGGGGACCATGCATGCCAGCATTGGGGATGAGGGGTACCATACCAACCAGGATTGGGGGTGAGGCGACCATGCATACCAGGATTGGAGGTGAGGGGGTACCATTCATACCAGGATAGGGATTAGAAGGTATCATGCATACCAGGATTGGGGAGTGAGGGGTGCCATACCTACCAGGATTGGGGGGTGAGGGGCCCATGAATACCAGGATTGGGGGGTGAGGAGTGCCATACCTACCAGGATTGGGGAGTGAGGAGCCCATGCATACCAGGATTTGGGGATGAGGGGTGCCATGCATACCAGGATTGGGGGGTGAGGGGTGCCATGCCTACCAGGATGAGGGATGGGGTGCCATGCATTCCAGGATTGGGGGGAGAGGAGTGCCATACCTACCAGGATTGGGGAGTGAGGAGCCCAGGCATATCAGGATAGGGATGAGGGGTGCCATGCATACCAGGATAGGGATGAGGGGTGCCATGCATACCAGGATACGGATCAGGGATACCATGCATACCAGGATTGGGGGATGAGGGGCCCATGCATGTCAGTATTGGGGGGTGAGGGGTGCCATACATACCAGGATTGGGGGGTGAGGGGACAATGCATACCAGGATTGAGGTGTGAGGGGTTCCATGCATACCAGGATCGGGGGGTGAGGGGGTACCATACGTTCCAGGATTGGGGGGTGAGGGTCATACATTCCAGGATAGGGATGAGGGGATACCATGCATTCCAGGATTGGGGAATGAGGGGACCATGCATACCAGGATTGTAGGGTGAGGGGTGCCATGCATACCAGGATAGGGATGAGGGGACCATGCATACCAGGATTGTGGGGTGAGGGGTGCCATGAATATCAGCATTGGGGATAAAGGGTGCCATACATACATAGAAGATTTTGGGGGGAGGGGTGCCATATATATCAGGATTGGGGGTGAGGGGACCATCCATACCAGGATTGGGGGGTGAGGGGACCATGCATACCAGGATAGGGATGGGTGGGTACCATGCATACCAGGATTGGTGGTGAGGGGTGTCATGCATACCAGGATTGGGTGTGATGGGTGCCATGCATACCAGGATAGGGATGAGGGGTGCCATGGATACCAGGATAGGGATGAGGGGTGCCATGCATACCAGAATAGGGATGAGGGGTGCCTTGCATGCCAGGATAGGGATGAGGGGTGACGTGCATACCAAGATAGGGATGAGAGGAACCATGCATACCAGGATAGGGGGGTGAGAGGACCATGCATACCAGAATAGGGATGAGGGGTACCAGGCATACAAGGATTGGGGGGTGAGGGGACCATGCATACCAGCATTGGGGATGAGGGGTTCCATGCATACCAGGATTGGGGATGTGAGGGGACCATGCATACCAGGATTGGGGGTTGAGGGGACCATGCCTTCCAGGATAGGGATGAGTGGGTATCAAGCATACCAGGATTGGGGGGTAAGGGTACCATGCATACCAGGATTGGTGGGTGAAGGGATTAAACATACCAGGATTGGGGGGGTTAGGGGTGCCATCCATACCAGGATTGTGGGTGAGCAGTGCCATGCATACCAGGTTTGTGGTGGAGGGGTGCAATGCATACCTTGATTGGGGGTGAGGGGTTCCATGCATACCAGGATAGGGATAAGGGGTACCATGCATACCAGGATTGGGGGGTGAGGGGACCATGCCTTCCAGCATTGGGGATGAGGGGTACCATGCATACCAGGATTGGGGGGTGAGGGGACCATGCATACTAGTATAGGGATGGGTGAGTATCATGCATACCAGGATTGGGGGAAAGGGGACCATGCATACCAGGATTGGTGGGTGAGGGGTGCCATGCATACCAGGATTGTGGTTGAGGGGTGCCATGCATACCAGGATAGGGATGAGCGGTATCATGCATACCAGGATTGGGGGGTGAGTGGACCATGCATACCAGCATTGGGGATGAGGGATACCATACCTACCAGGATTGGGGTGAGGGGACCATGCATACCAGGATTGGAGGTGAGGGGGTACCATTCATACCAGGATTGGGATTAGAAGATATCATGCATACCAGGATTGGGGGGTGTGGGGTGCCATACATACGAGGATTGGGGGGTGATTGGCCCATGCATACCAGGATTGGGGTGTGAGGGGAGCCATGCATACCAGGATTGGGGGATGAGGAGACCATGCATACGAGGATTGGGGGTGAGGGGTGCCATGCATACCAGGATTGGGGGATGAGGGGTGCCATGCATACCAGGATTGGGGGATGAGGGGTGCCATGCATACCAGGATTGGGGGGTGAGGGGTGCCATGCATACCAGGATTGGGGGGTGAGGAGTGCCATACCTACCAGGATTGGGGAGTGATGAGCCCATGCATTCCAGGATTTGGGGATGAGGGTTGCCATGGATACCAGAATTGGGGGGTGAGGGGTGCCATGCATACCACGATGAGGGATGGGGTGCCATGCATACCAGGATTGGGGGGAGAGGAGTACCATACCTACCAGCATAGGGGAGTGAGGAGCCCAGGCATACCAGGATAGGGATGAGGGGTGCCATGCATACCAGGATAGGGATCAGGGATACCATGCATACCAGGATTGGGGGATGAGGGGACCATGCATACCAGGATTGGGGGGGTGAGGGGTGCCATACATAACAGGATTGGGGGGTGAGGGGACAATGCATACCAGGATTGAGGGGTGAGGGGTTCCATGCATACCAGGATTGGGGGGTGAGGGGGTACCATACGTACCAGGATTGGGGGGTAGGGGCATACATTCCAGGATACGGATGAGGGGATTCCATGCATGCCAGGATTGGGGAATGAGGGGACCATGCATACCAGGATTGTAGGGTGAGGGGTGCCATGCTTACCAGGATAGGGATGAGGGGACCATGCATACCAGGATTGGGGGGTGAGGGGACCATGCATACCAGCATAGGGGATGAGGGGTACCATACCTACCTGGATTGGGGGTGAGGGGACCATGCATTACAGGATTGGAGGTGAGGGGGTACCATTCATACCAGGATAGGGATTAGGAGGTATCATACATTCCAGGATTGGGGGGTGAGAGTACCATGCATGCCAGGATTGGTGGGTGAAGGCACAATGCATACCAGGATTGGGGGGGTTAGGGGTGCCATGCATACCAGGATTGGGGGTGAGGGGTGCCGTGCATATCAGGTTTGTGGTTGAGGGGTGCCATGCATACCATGATTGGGGGTGAGGGGTGCCATGCATACCAGGATAGGGATGAGGGGTGCCATGCATACCAGGATAGGGATGAGGGGTTCCATGCATACCAGGATAGGGATGAGGGGTACCATGCATACCAGGATTGGGGGGTGAGGGGACCATGCCTACCAGCATTGGGGATGAGGGGACCATGCATACCAGCATTGGGGGGTGAGGGGACCATGCATACCAGGATAGGGATGGGTGGGTATCATGCATACCAGGATTGGGGGGTAAGGGGACCATGCATACCAGGATTGGTGGGTGAAGGGACCATGCATACCAGGATTGGTGGGTTTAGAGGTGCCATGCATATCAGAATTTGGGGTGAGTGGTGCCATGCATACCAAGATTGTGGTTGAGGGGTGCCATGCATACCAGGATAGGGATGAGCGGTACCATGCATACCAGGATTGGGGGGTGAGTGGACCATGCATACCAGCATTGGGGATGAGGGATACCATGCATACCAGGATAGGGATGATGGGTACCATGCATACCAGGATTGGGGGGTGAGGGGACCATGCATACCAGCATTGGGGATGAGGGGTACCATACCTACCAGAATTGGGGGTGAGGGAAACATGCATACCAGGATTTGAGGTGAGGGGGTACCATTCCTACCAGGATAGGGATTAGAAGGTATCATGCATACCAGGATTGGAGGGTGAGGGGTGCCATACATACCAGGATTGGGGGGTGAGGGGCCCATGCATACCAGGATTTGGGTGTGAGGGGAGCCATGCATACCAGAATTGGGGGATGAGGGGACCATGCATTCCAGGATTGGGGGGTGAGGGGACCATGCATACCAGGATTGGGGGTGAGGAGACCATGCATACCAGGATTGGGGGTGAGGGGTGCCATGCATACCAGGATTGGGGGATGAGTGGTGCCATGCATACTAGGATTGGGTGATGAGGGGTGCCATGCATACCAGGATTGGGGAGTGAGGGGTGCCATGCATAGGAAGATTGGGGGGTGAGGAGTGCCATACCTACCAGGATTGGGGGGTGAGGAGCCCATGCATACCAGGATTTGGGGATGAGAGGTGCCATGCATACCAGGATTTGGGGGTGAGGGGTGCCATGCATACCAGGATGAAGGATGGTTGCCATGCATACCAGGATTGGGGGATGAGGGGACCATGCATACCAGGATTGGGGGGTGAGGGGTACCAAACATACTAGGATTGGGGGGTGAGGGGACAATGCATACCAGGATTGAGGGGTGAGGGATTCCATGCATACCAGGATTGGGGGGTGGGGGGTACCATACGTACCAGGATTGAGGGGTAGGGGCATACATTCCAGGATAGGGATGAGGGGATTCCATGCATGCCAGGATTGGGGAATGAGGGGACCATGCATACCAGGATTGGGGGGTGAGGGGACCATGCATACCAGCATTGGGGATGTGGGGTACCATACCTACCAGGATTGGGGGTGAGGGGTTCATGCATACCAGGATTGGAGGTGAGGGGGTACCATTCATACCAGGATAGGGATTAGGAGGTATCATGCATAACAGGATTGGGGGGTGAGGGGTGCCAAACATACCAGGATTGGGGGGTGAGGGGCCCATGCATACCTGGACTGGGGTGTGAGGGGAGCCATGCATACCAGGATTGGGGGATGAGGGGACCATGCATACCAGGATTGGGAGGGTGAGGGGACCATGCATACCAGGATTGGGGGGTGAGGAGACCATGCATACCAGGATTGGGGGGTGAGAGGTGCCATGCATACCAGGATTGGGGGGTGAGGAGTGCCATACCTACCAGGATTGGGGAGTAAGGAGCCCATGCATACCAGGATTTGGGGATGAGGGGTGCCATGCATACCAGGATTGGGGGGTGAGGGGTGCCATGCATACCAGGATGAGGGATGGGGTGCCATGCATTCCAGAATTGTGGGGAGAGGAGTGCCATACCTACCAGGATTGGGGAGTGAGGAGCCCAGGCATATCAGGATAGGGATGAGGGGTGCCATGCATACCAGGATAGGGATGAGGGGTGCCATGCATACCAGGATAGGGATCAGGGATACCATGCATACCAGGATTGGGGGATGAGGGGACCATGCATGCCAGGATTGAGGGGTAAGGGGTGCCATACATACCATGATTGGGGGGTGAGGGGACAATGCATACCAGGATTGAGGGGTCAGGGGTTCCATGCATACCAGGATTGGGGGGTGAGGGGGTACCATACGTACCAGGATTGGGGGGTGAGGGTCATACATTCCAGGATAGATGATACCATGCATGCCAGGA
Organism: Phyllobates terribilis; assembly: GCF_046119375.1. NCBI lineage: Eukaryota > Metazoa > Chordata > Amphibia > Anura > Dendrobatidae > Phyllobates > Phyllobates terribilis. Next base: position 132,325,137 of record NW_027362770.1, on the reverse strand, counting down.
TTGGGGAATGAGGGTACCATGCATACCAGGATTGTAGGGTGAGGGGAGCCATGCATACCAGGATAGGGATGAGGGGACCATGCATACCAGGAATGTGGGGTGAGGGGTGCCATGAAGATCAGCATTGGGGGTGAGGGGTGCCATACATACATAGAAGGTTTTGTGGTGATGCGTGCTATGCATACCAGGCATGGGGGGTGGTGAGGGGTGCCATACATATCAGGATTGGGGGTGAGGGGACCATGCATACCAGGATTGGGGGGTGAGGGGAGCATGCATACCAGGATAGGGATGGGTGGGTACCATGCATACCAGGATTGGGGGTGAGGGGTGTCATGCATACCAGTATTGGGTGTGATGGGTGCCATGCATACCAGGATAGGGATGAGGGGTGCCATGGATACCAGGATAGGGATGACGGGTGCCATGCATACCAGAATAGGGATGAGGGGTGCCATGCATACCAGGATAGGGATGAGGGGTGCCATGCATACAAGGATAGGGATGATGGGTACCATGCATACCAGGATAGGGGGTGAGAGGACCATGCATACCAGCATAGGGATGAGGGGTACCATGCATACCAGGATTGGGGGGTGAGGGGATCATGCATACCAGCATTGGGGATGAGGGGTAACATGCATACCAGTATTGTGGGTGTGAAAGGACCATGCATACCAGGATTGGGGGTTGAGGGGACCATGCATACCAGAATAGCGATGAGGGGTACCATGCATAACAGGATAGGGGGGTGAGAGGACCATGCATACCAGGATAGGGATGAGGGGTACCATGCATACCAGGATTGGGAGGTGAGGGGACCATGCATACCAGCATTGGGGATGAGGGGTACCATGCATACCAGGATTGGGGATGTGAGGGGACCATGCATACCAGGATTGGGGGTTGAGGGGACCATGCATACCAGGATAGGGATGGGTGGGTATCATGCAAACCAGGATTGGGGGGTAAGGGTACCATGCATACCAAGATTGGTGGGTGAAGGGACCATGCATATCAGGATTGGGGGGGTAGGGGTGCCATGCATACCAGGATTGGGGGTGGGGGGTGCCATGCACACCAGGTTTGTGGTTGAGGGGTGCCATGCATACCATGATTGGGGGTGAGGGGTGCAATGCATATCAGGATAGGGATGAGGGGTGCCATGCATACCAGGATAGGGATGAGGGGTTCTATGCATACCAGGATAGGGATGAGGGGTACCTTGCATACCAGGATTGGGGGGTGAGGGGACCATGCCTACCAGCATTGGGGATGAGGGGTACCATGCTTACCAGGAATGGGGGGTTAGGGGACCATGCATACCAGGATTGGGGGGTGAGGGGACCATGCATACCAGGATAGGGATGGGTGGGTATCATGCATCCCAGGATTGGGGGTTAAGGGGACCATGTATACCAGGATTGGTGGGTGAAGGGACCATGCATACCAGGATTGGGGGTTTTAGGGGTGCCATGCATACCAGAATTGGGGGTGAGGGTTGCCATGCATACCCGGATTGTGGTTGAGGGGTGCCATGCATACCAGGATAGGGATGAGCGGTACCATGCATACTAGGATTGGGGGGTGAGTGGACCATGCATTCCATCATTGGGGATGAGGGATACCATGCATACCAGGATAGGGATGAAGGGTACCATGCATAACAGGATAGGGGGGTGAGAGGACCATGCATACCAGGATAGGGATGAGGGGTACCATGCATACCAGGATTGGGGGGTGAGGGGACCATGCATACCAGCATTGGGGATGAGGGGTACCATGCATACCAGGATTGGGGATGTGAGGGGACCATGCATACCAGGATTGGGGGTTGAGGGGACCATGCATACCAGGATAGGGATGGGTGGGTATCATGCATACCAAGATTGGGGGATAAGGTTACAATGCATACCAGGATTGGTGGGTGAAGGGACCATGCATACCAGGATTGGGGGGGTTAGGGAGCCTTGCATACCAGGATTGGGGGTGAGGGGTGCCATGCATACCAGGTTTGTGGTTGAGGGGTGCCATGCATACAATGATTGGGGGTGAGGGGTGCCATGCATACCAGGATAGGGATGAGGGGTGCCGTGCATACCAGGATAGGGATGAGGGGTTCCATTCATACCAGGATAGGGATGAGGGGTACCATGCATACCAGGATTGGGGGGTGGGGGACCATGCCAACCAGCATTGGGGATGAGGGGTACCATGCATACCAGGATTGGGGGGTGAGGGGACCAAGCATACCAGGATTGGGGGGTGAGGGGACCATGCATACCAGGATAGGGATGGGTGGGTATCATGCATACCAGGATTGGGGGGTAAGGGGACCATGCATACCAGGATTGGTGGGTGAAGGGACCATGCATACCAGGATTGGGGGGTTTAGTGGTGCCATGCATACCAGAATTGGGGGTGAGGGGTGCCATGCATACCAGGATTGTGGTTGAGGGGTGCCATGCCTACCAGGATAGGGATGAGCGTTACCATGCATACCAGGATTGGGGGGTGGGGGACCATGCCAACCAGCATTGGGGATGAGGGGTACCATGCATACCAGGATTGGGGGGTGAGTGGACCAAGCACACCAGCATTAGGGAAGAGGGATACCATGCATACCAGGATAGGGATGAGGGGTACCATGCATACCAGGATTGGGGGTGAGGGGACCATGCATACCAGCATTGGGGATGAGGGGTACCATACCAACCAGGATTGGGGGTGAGGCGACCATGCATACCAGGATTGGAGGTGAGGGGGTACCATTCATACCAGGATAGGGATTAGAAGGTATCATGCATACCAGGATTGGGGAGTGAGGGGTGCCATACATACCAGGATTGGGGGGTGAGGGGCCCATGAATACCAGGATTGGGGGGTGAGGAGTGCCATACCTACCAGGATTGGGGAGTGAGGAGCCCATGCATACCAGGATTTGGGGATGAGGGGTGCCATGCATACCAGGATTGGGGGGTGAGGGGTGCCATGCCTACCAGGATGAGGGATGGGGTGCCATGCATTCCAGGATTGGGGGGAGAGGAGTGCCATACCTACCAGGATTGGGGAGTGAGGAGCCCAGGCATATCAGGATAGGGATGAGGGGTGCCATGCATACCAGGATAGGGATGAGGGGTGCCATGCATACCAGGATAGGGATCAGGGATACCATGCATACCAGGATTGGGGGATGAGGGGCCCATGCATGTCAGGATTGGGGGGTGAGGGGTGCCATACATACCAGGATTGGGGGGTGAGGGGACAATGCATACCAGGATTTGTGGTTGAGGGGTGCCATGCATACAATGATTGGGGGTGAGGGGTGCCATGCATACCAGGATAGGGATGAGGGGTGCCGTGCATACCAGGATAGGGATGAGGGGTTCCATTCATACCAGGATAGGGATGAGGGGTACCATGCATACCAGGATTGGGGGGTGGGGGACCATGCCAACCAGCATTGGGGATGAGGGGTACCATGCATACCAGGATTGGGGGATGAGGGGACCAAGCATACCAGGATTGGGGGGTGAGGGGACCATGCATACCAGGATAGGGATGGGTGGGTATCATGCATACCAGGATTGGGGGGTAAGGGGACCATGCATACCAGGATTGGTGGGTGAAGGGACCATGCATATCAGGATTGGGGGGTTTAGTGGTGCCATGCATACCAGAATTGGGGGTGAGGGGTGCCATGCATACCAGGATTGTGGTTGAGGGTTGCCATGCCTACCAGGATAGGGATGAGCGTTACCATGCATACCAGGATTGGGGGGTGGGGGACCATGCCAACCAGCATTGGGGATGAGGGGTACCATGCATACCAGGATTGGGGGGTGAGTGGACCAAGCACACCAGCATTGGGGAAGAGGGATACCATGCATACCAGGATAGGGATGAGGGGTACCATGCATACCAGGATTGGGGGTGAGGGGACCATGCATACCAGCATTGGGGATGAGGGGTACCATACCAACCAGGATTGGGGGTGAGGCGACCATGCATACCAGGATTGGAGGTGAGGGGGTACCATTCATACCAGGATAGGGATTAGAAGGTATCATGCATACCAGGATTGGGGAGTGAGGGGTGCCATACATACCAGGATTGGGGGGTGAGGGGCCCATGAATACCAGGATTGGGGGGTGAGGAGTGCCATACCTACCAGGATTGGGGAGTGAGGAGCCCATGCATACCAGGATTTGAGGATGAGGGGTGCCATGCATACCAGGATTGGGGGGTGAGGGGTGCCATGCCTACCAGGATGAGGGATGGGGTGCCATGCATTCCAGGATTGGGGGGAGAGGAGTGCCATACCTACCAGGATTGGGGAGTGAGGAGCCCAGGCATATCAGGATAGGGATGAGGGGTGCCATGCATACCAGGATAGGGATGAGGGGTGCCATGCATACCAGGATAGGGATCAGGGATACCATGCATACCAGGATTGGGGGATGAGGGGCCCATGCATGTCAGGATTGGGGGGTGAGGGGTGCCATACATACCAGGATTGGGGGGTGAGGGGACAATGCATACCAGGATTGAGGTGTGAGGGGTTCCATGCATACCAGGATCGGGGGGTGAGGGGGTACCATACGTTCCAGGATTGGGGGGTGAGGGTCATACATTCCAGGATAGGGATGAGGGGATACCATGCATTCCAGGATTGGGGAATGAGGGGACCATGCATACCAGGATTGTAGGGTGAGGGGTGCCATGCATACCAGGATAGGGATGAGGGGACCATGCATACCAGGATTGTGGGGTGAGGGGTGCCATGAATATCAGCATTGGGGATAAAGGGTGCCATACATACATAGAAGATATTGGAGGGAGGGGTGCCATATATATCAGGATTGGGGGTGAGGGGACCATCCATACCAGGATTGGGGGGTGAGGGGACCATGCATACCAGGATAGGGATGGGTGGGTACCATGCATACCAGGATTGGTGGTGAGGGGTGTCATGCATACCAGGATTGGGTGTGATGGATGCCATGCATACCAGGATAGGGATGAGGGGTGCCATGGATACCAGGATAGGGATGAGGGGTGCCATGCATACCAGAATAGGGATGAGGGGTGCCTTGCATGCCAGGATAGGGATGAGGGGTGACGTGCATACCAAGATAGGGATGAGAGGAACCATGCATACCAGGATAGGGGGGTGAGAGGACCATGCATACCAGAATAGGGATGAGGGGTACCAGGCATACAAGGATTGGGGGGTGAGGGGACCATGCATACCAGCATTGGGGATGAGGGGTACCATGCATACCAGGATTGGGGATGTGAGGGGACCATGCATACCAGGATTGGGGGTTGAGGGGACCATGCCTTCCAGGATAGGGATGAGTGGGTATCAAGCATACCAGGATTGGGGGGTAAGGGTACCATGCATACCAGGATTGGTGGGTGAAGGGATTATACATACCAGGATTGGGAGGGTTAGGGGTGCCATCCATACCAGGATTGTGGGTGAGCAGTGCCATGCATACCAGGTTTGTGGTTGAGGGATGCCATGCATACCTTGATTGGGGGTGAGGGGTTCCATGCATACCAGGATAGGGATAAGGGGTACCATGCATACCAGGATTGGGGGGTGAGGGGACCATGCCTTCCAGCATTGGGGATGAGGGGTACCATGCATACCAGGATTGGGGGGTGAGGGGACCATGCATACTAGTATAGGGATGGGTGAGTATCATGCATACCAGGATTGGGGGGAAAGGGGACCATGCATACCAGGATTGGTGGGTGAGGGGTGCCATGCATACCAGGATTGTGGTTGAGGGGTGCCATGCATACCAGGATAGGGATGAGCGGTATCATGCATACCAGGATTGGGGGGTGAGTGGACCATGCATACCAGCATTGGGGATGAGGGATACCATACCTACCAGGATTGGGGTGAGGGGACCATGCATACCAGGATTGGAGGTGAGGGGGTACCATTCATACCAGGATAGGGATTAGAAGATATCATACATACCAGGATTGGGGTGTGTGGGGTGCCATACATACGAGGATTGGGGGGTGATTGGCCCATGCATACCAGGATTGGGGTGTGAGGGGAGCCATGCATACCAGGATTGGGGGATGAGGGGACCATGCATACGAGGATTGGGGGTGAGGGGTGCCATGCATACCAGGATTGGGGGATGAGGGGTGCCATGCATACCAGGATTGGGGGATGAGGGGTGCCATGCATACCAGGATTGGGGGGTGAGGGGTGCCATGCATACCAGGATTGGGGGGTGAGGAGTGCCATACCTACCAGGATTGGGGAGTGATGAGCCCATGCATTCCAGGATTTGGGGATGAGGGTTGCCATGGATACCAGGATTGGGGGATGAGGGGTGCCATGCATACCACGATGAGGGATGGGGTGCCATGCATACCAGGATTGGGGGGAGAGGAGTGCCATACCTACCAGCATAGGGGAGTGAGGAGCCCAGGCATACCAGGATAGGGATGAGGGGTGCCATGCATACCAGGATAGGGATTAGGGATACCATGCATACCAGGATTGGGGGATGAGGGGACCATGCATACCAGGATTGGGGGGTGAGGGGGTGCCATACATAACAGGATTGGGGGGTGAGGGGACAATGCATACCAGGATTGAGGGGTGAGGGGTTCCATGCATACCAGGGTTGGGGGGTGAGGGGGTACCATACGTACCAGGATTGGGGGGTAGGGGCATACATTCCAGGATACGGATGAGGGGATTCCATGCATGCCAGGATTGGGGAATGAGGGGACCATGCATACCAGGATTGTAGGGTGAGGGGTGCCATGCTTACCAGGATAGGGATGAGGGGACCATGCATACCAGGATTGGGGGGTGAGGGGACCATGCATACCAGCATAGGGGATGAGGGGTACCATACCTACCATTGGGGGTGAGGGGACCATGCATTCCAGGATTGGAGGTGAGGGGGTACCATTCATACCAGGATAGGGATTAGGAGGTATCATGCATTCCAGGATTGGGGGGTGAGAGTACCATGCATGCCAGGATTGGTGGGTGAAGGCACAATGCATACCAGGATTGGGGGGGTTAGGGGTGCCATGCATACCAGGATTGGGGGTGAGGGGTGCAGTGCATATCAGTTTTGTGGTTGAGGGGTGCCATGCATACCATGATTGGGGGTGAGGGGTGCCATGCATACCAGGATAGGGATGAGGGGTGCCATGCATACCAGGATAGGGATGAGGGGTTCCATGCATACCAGGATAGGGATGAGGGGTACCATGCATACCAGGATTGGGGGGTGAGGGGACCATGCCTACCAGCATTGGGGATGAGGGGACCATGCATACCAGCATTGGGGGGTGAGGGGACCATGCATACCAGGATAGGGATGGGTGGGTATCATGCATACCAGGATTGGGGGGTAAGGGGACCATGTATACCAGGATTGGTGGGTGAAGGGACCATGCATACCAGGATTCGTGGGTTTGGAGGTGCCATGCATATCAGAATTTGGGGTGAGTGGTGCCATGCATACCAAGATTGTGGTTGAGGGGTGCCATGCATACCAGGATAGGGATGAGCGGTACCATGCATACCAGGATTGGGGGGTGAGTGGACCATGCATACCAGCATTGGGGATGAGGGATACCATGCATACCAGGATAGGGATGATGGGTACCATGCATACCAGGATTGGGGGGTGAGGGGACCATGCATACCAGCATTGGGGATGAGGGGTACCATACCTACCAGAATTGGGGGTGAGGGAAACATGCATACCAGGATTTGAGGTGAGGGGGTACCATTCATACCAGGATAGGGATTAGAAGGTATCATGCATACCAGGATTGGAGGGTGAGGGGTGCCATACATACCAGGATTGGGGGGTGAGGGGCCCATGCATACCAGGATTTGGGTGTGAGGGGAACCATGCATACCAGAATTGGGGGATGAGGGGACCATGCATTCCAGGATTGGGGGGTGAGGGGACCATGCATACCAGGATTGGGGGGTGAGGAGACCATGCATACCAGGATTGGGGGTGAGGGGTGCCATGCATACCAGGATTGGGGGATGAGTGGTGCCATGCATACTAGGATTGGGTGATGAGGGGTGCCATGCATACCAGGATTGGGGAGTGAGGGGTGCCATGCATAGGAAGATTGGGGGGTGAGGAGTGCCATACCTACCAGGATTGGGGGGTGAGGAGCCCATGCATACCAGGATTTGGGGATGAGAGGTGCCATGCATACCAGGATTTGGGGGTGAGGGGTGCCATGCATACCAGGATGAAGGATGGTTGCCATGCATACCAGGATTGGGGGATGAGGGGACCATGCATACCAGGATTGGGGGGTGAGGGGTACCAAACATACTAGGATTGGGGGGTGAGGGGACAATGCATACCAGGATTGAGGGGTGAGGGATTCCATGCATACCAGGATTGGGGGGTGGGGGGCACCATACGTACTAGGATTGAGGGGTAGGGGCATACATTCCAGGATAGGGATGAGGGGATTCCATGCATGCCAGGATTGGGGAATGAGGGGACCATGCATACCAGGATTGTAGGGTGAGGGGTGCCATGCATACCAGGATTGGGATGAGGGGACCATGCATACCAGGATTGGGGGGTGAGGGGACCATGCATACCAGCATTGGGGATGTGGGGTACCATACCTACAAGGATTGGGGGTGAGGGGTTCATGCATACCAGGATTGGAGGTGAGGGGGTACCATTCATACCAGGATAGGGATTAGGAGGTATCATGCATACCAGGATTGGGGGGTGAGGGGTGCCAAACATACCAGGATTGGGGGGTGAGGGGCCCATGCATACCTGGACTGGGGTGTGAGGGGAGCCATGCATACCAGGATTGGGGGATGAGGGGACCATGCATACCAGGATTGGGAGGGTGAGGGGACCATGCATACCAGGATTGGGGGGTGAGGAGACCATGCATACCAGGATTGGGGGGTGAGAGGTGCCATGCATACCAGGATTGGGGGGTGAGGAGTGCCATACCTACCAGGATTGGGGAGTAAGGAGCCCATGCATACCAGGATTTGGGGATGAGGGGTGCCATGCATACCAGGATTGGGGGGTGAGGGGTGCCATGCATACCAGGATGAGGGATGGGGTGCCATGCATTCCAGAATTGTGGGGAGAGGAGTGCCATACCTACCAGGATTGGGGAGTGAGGAGCCCAGGCATATCAGGATATTGATGAGGGGTGCCATGCATACCAGGATAGGGATGAGGGGTGCCATGCATACCAGGATAGGGATCAGGGATACCATGCATACCAGGATTGGGGGATGAGGGGACCATGCATGCCAGGATTGGGGGGTAAGGGGTGCCACACATACCATGATTGGGGGGTGAGGGGACAATGCATACCAGGATTGAGGGGTGAGGGGTTCCATGCATACCAGGATTGGGGGGTGAGGTGGTACCATACGTACCAGGATTGGGGGGTGAGGGTCATACATTCCAGGATAGGGGATACCATGCATGCCAGGATTGGGGAATGAGGGTACCATGCATACCAGGATTGTAGGGTGAGGGGAGCCATGCATACCAGGATAGGGATGAGGGGACCATGCATACGAGGAATGTGGGGTGAGGGGTGCCATGAAGATCAGCATTGGGGGTGAGGGGTGCCATACATACATAGAAGGTTTTGGGGTGATGCGTGCTATGCATACCAGGCATGGGGGGTGGTGAGGGGTGCCATACATATCAGGATTGGGGGTGAGGGGACCATGCATACCAGGATTGGGGGGTGAGGGGAGCATGCATACCAGGATAGGGATGGGTGGGTACCATGCATACCAGGATTGGGGGTGAGGGGTGTCATGCATATCAGTATTGGGTGTGATGGGTGCCATGCATACCAGGATAGGGATGAGGGGTGCCATGGATACCAGGATAGGGATGAGGGGTGCCATGCATACCAGAATAGGGATGAGGGGTGCCAAGCATACCAGAATAGGGATGAGGGGTGCCATGCATACCAGGATAGGGATGAGGGGTGCCATGCATACCAGGATAGGGATGATGGGTACCATGCATACCAGGATAGGGGGGTGAGAGGACCATGCATACCAGCATAGGGATGAGAGGTACCATGCATACCAGGATTGGGGGGTGAGGGGATCATGCATACCAGCATTGGGGATGAGGGGTACCATGCATACCAGGATTGTGGGTGTGAAAGGACCATGCATACCAGGATTGGGGGTTGAGGGGACCATGCATACCAGGATAGGGATGGGTGGGTATCATGCATACTAGGATTGGGGGGTAAGGGTACCATGCATGCCAGGATTGGTGGGTGAAGGTACCATGCATACCAGGATTGGGTGGGTTAGGGGTGCCATGCACACCAGGATTGGGGGTGAGGGGTGCCATGCATACCAGGTTTGTGGTTGAGGGGTGCCATGCATACCATGATTGGGGGTGAGGGGTGCCATGCATACCAGGATAGGGATGAGGGGTGCCATGCATACCAGGATAGGGATGAGGGGTTCCATGCATACCAGGATAGGGATGAGGGGTACCATGCATACCAGGATTGGGGGGTGAGGGGACCATGCCTACCAGCATTGGGGATGAGGGGTACCATGCATACCAGGATTGGGGGGTGAGGGGACCATGCATACCAGGATTGGGGGGTGAGGGGACCATGCATACCAGGATAGGGACGGGTGGGTATCATGCATACCAGGATTGGGCGGTAAGGGGACCATGCATACCAGGATTGGTGGGTGAAGGGACCATGCATACCAGGATTGGGGGTTTAGGGGTGCCATGCATACCAGAATTGGGGGTGAGGGTTGCCATGCATACCAGGATTGTGGTTGAGGGGTGCCATGCATACCAGGATAGGGATGAGTGGTACCATGCATACCAGGATTGGGGGGTCAGTGGACCATGCATACCAGCATTGGGGATGAGGGATGCCATGCATACCAGGACAGGGATGAGGGTCACCATGCATACCAGGAGTGGGGGGTGAGGGGACCATGCATACCAGCATTGGGGATGAGGGGTACCATACCTACCAGGATTGGGGGTGAGGGGACCATGCATACCAGGATTGGAGGTGAGGGGGTACCATTCATACCAGGATAGGTATTAGAAGGTATCATGCATACCAGGATTGGGGGGTTAGGGGTGCCACACATACCAGGATTGGGCGGTGAGGGGCCCATGCATACCAGGATTGGGGTGTGAGGGGAGCCATGCATACCAGGATTGGGGGATGAGGTGACCATGCATACCAGGATTGGGGGGGTGAGGGGACCATGCATACCAGGATTGGGGGGGTGAGGAGACCATGCATACCAGGATTGGGGGTGAGGGGTGCCATGCATACCAGGATTGGGGGATGAGGGGTGCCATGCATACCAGGATTGGGGGGTGAGGGGTGCCATGCATACCATCATTGGGGGGTGAGGAGTGCCATACCTACCAGGATTGGGGAATGAGGAGCCCATGCATACCAGGATTTGGGGATGAGATGTGCCATGCATACCATGATTGGGGGGTGAGGGGTGCCATGCATACCAGGATGAGGGATGGGGTGCCATGCATACCAGGATTGGGGGGAGAGGATTGCCATACCTACCAGGATTGGGGAGTGAGGAGCCCAGGCATACCAGGATAGGGATGAGGGGTGCCATGCATAACAGGATAGGGATCAGCGATAACATGCATACCAGGATTGGGGGATGAGGGGACCATTCATACCAGGATTGGGGGGTGAGGGGGTTCCATGCATACCAGGATTGGGGGCTGACGGGGTACCATACGTACCAGGATTGGGGGGTAGGGGCATACATGCCATGGATACCAGGATAGGGATGAGGGGTGCCATGCATACCAGAATAGGGATGAGGGGTGCCAAGCATACCAGAATAGGGATGAGGGGTGCCATGCATACCAGGATAGGGATGAGGGGTGCCATGCATACCAGGATAGGGATGATGGGTACCATGCATACCAGGATAGGGGGGTGAGAGGACCATGCATACCAGCATAGGGATGAGAGGTACCATGCATACCAGGATTGGGGGGTGAGGGGATCATGCATACCAGCATTGGGGATGAGGGGTACCATGCATACCAGGATTGTGGGTGTGAAAGGACCATGCATACCAGGATTGGGGGTTGAGGGGACCATGCATACCAGGATAGGGATGGGTGGGTATCATGCATACTAGGATTGGGGGGTAAGGGTACCATGCATGCCAGGATTGGTGGGTGAAGGTACCATGCATACCAGGATTGGGGGGGTTAGGGGTGCCATGCACACCAGGATTGGGGGTGAGGGGTGCCATGCATACCAGGTTTGTGGTTGAGGGGTGCCATGCATACCATGATTGGGGGTGAGGGGTGCCATGCATACCAGGATAGGGATGAGGGGTGCCATGCATACCAGGATAGGGATGAGGGGTTCCATGCATACCAGGATAGGGATGAGGGGTACCATGCATACCAGGATTGGGGGGTGAGGGGACCATGCCTACCAGCATTGGGGATGAGGGGTACCATGCATACCAGGATTGGGGGGTGAGGGGACCATGCATACCAGGATTGGGGGGTGAGGGGACCATGCATACCAGGATAGGGACGGGTGGGTATCATGCATACCAGGATTGGGCGGTAAGGGGACCATGCATACTAGGATTGGTGGGTGAAGGGACCATGCATACCAGGATTGGGGGTTTAGGGGTGCCATGCATACCAGAATTGGGGGTGAGGGGTGCCATGCATACCAGGATTGGGGGTGAGGGGTGCCATGCATACCAGGATAGGGATGAGGGGTGCCATGCATACCAGGATAGGGATGAGGGGTTCCATGCATACCAGGATAGGGATGAGGGGTACCATGCATACCAGGATTGGGGGGTGAGGGGACCATGCCTACCAGCATTGGGGATGAGGGGACCATGTATACCAGCATTGGGGGGTGAGGGGACCATGCATACCAGGATAGGGATGGGTGGGTATCATGCATACCAGGATTGGGGGGTAAGGGGACCATGTATACCAGGATTGGTGGGTGAAGGGACCATGCATACCAGGATTCGTGGGTTTGGAGGTGCCATGCATATCAGAATTTGGGGTGAGTGGTGCCATGCATACCAAGATTGTGGTTGAGGGGTGCCATGCATACCAGGAGAGGGATGAGCGGTACCATGCATACCAGGATTGGGGGGTGAGTGGACCATGCATACCAGCATTGGGGATGAGGGATACCATGCATACCAGGATTGGGGGGTGAGGGGACCATGCATACCAGCATTTTGGATGAGGGGTACCATACCTACCAGAATTGGGGGTGAGGGAAACATGCATACCAGGATTTGAGGTGAGGGGGTACCATTCATACCAGGATAGGGATTAGAAGGTATCATGCATACCAGGATTGGAGGGTGAGGGGTGCCATACATACCAGGATTGGGGGGTGAGGGGCCCATGCATACCAGGATTTGGGTGTGAGGGGAACCATGCATACCAGAATTGGGGGATGAGGGGACCATGCATTCCAGGATTGGGGGGTGAGGGGACCATGCATACCAGGATTGGGGGGTGAGGAGACCATGCATACCAGGATTGGGGGTGAGGGGTGCCATGCATACCAGGATTGGGGGATGAGTGGTGCCATGCATACTAGGATTGGGTGATGAGGGGTGCCATGCATACCAGGATTGGGGAGTGAGGGGTGCCATGCATAGGAAGATTGGGGGGTGAGGAGTGCCATACCTACCAGGATTGGGGGGTGAGGAGCCCATGCATACCAGGATTTGGGGATGAGAGGTGCCATGCATACCAGGATTTGGGGGTGAGGGGTGCCATGCATACCAGGATGAAGGATGGTTGCCATGCATACCAGGATTGGGGGATGAGGGGACCATGCATACCAGGATTGGGGGGTGAGGGGTACCAAACATACTAGGATTGGGGGGTGAGGGGACAATGCATACCAGGATTGAGGGGTGAGGGATTCCATGCATACCAGGATTGGGGGGTGGGGGGCACCATACGTACCAGGATTGAGGGGTAGGGGCATACATTCCAGGATAGGGATGAGGGGATTCCATGCATGCCAGGATTGGGGAATGAGGGGACCATGCATACCAGGATTGTAGGGTGAGGGGTGCCATGCATACCAGGATTGGGATGAGGGGACCATGCATACCAGGATTGGGGGGTGAGGGGACCATGCATACCAGCATTGGGGATGTGGGGTACCATACCTACAAGGATTGGGGGTGAGGGGTTCATGCATACCAGGATTGGAGGTGAGGGGGTACCATTCATACCAGGATAGGGATTAGGAGGTATCATGCATACCAGGATTGGGGGGTGAGGGGTGCCAAACATACCAGGATTGGGGGGTGAGGGGCCCATGCATACCTGGACTGGGGTGTGAGGGGAGCCATGCATACCAGGATTGGGGGATGAGGGGACCATGCATACCAGGATTGGGAGGGTGAGGTGACCATGCATACCAGGATTGGGGGGTGAGTAGACCATGCATACCAGGATTGGGGGGTGAGAGGTGCCATGCATACCAGGATTGGGGGGTGAGGAGTGCCATACCTACCAGGATTGGGGAGTAAGGAGCCCATGCATACCAGGATTTGGGGATGAGGGGTGCCATGCATACCAGGATTGGGGGGTGAGGGGTGCCATGCATACCAGGATGAGGGATGGGGTGCCATGCATTCCAGAATTGTGGGGAGAGGAGTGCCATACCTACCAGGATTGGGGAGTGAGGAGCCCAGGCATATCAGGATATTGATGAGGGGTGCCATGCATACCAGGATAGGGATGAGGGGTGCTATGCATACCAGGATAGGGATCAGGGATACCATGCATACCAGGATTGGGGGATGAGGGGACCATGCATGCCAGGATTGGGGGGTAAGGGGTGCCATACATACCATGATTGGGGGGTGAGGGGACAATGCATACCAGGATTGAGGGGTGAGGGGTTCCATGCATACCAGGATTGGGGGGTGAGGGGGTACCATACGTACCAGGATTGGGGGGTGAGGGTCATACATTCCAGGATAGGGGATACCATGCATGCCAGGATTGGGGAATGAGGGTACCATGCATACCAGGATTGTAGGGTGAGGGGAGCCATGCATACCAGGATAGGGATGAGGGGACCATGCATACGAGGAATGTGGGGTGAGGGGTGCCATGAAGATCAGCATTGGGGGTGAGGGGTGCCATACATACATAGAAGGTTTTGGGGTGATGCGTGCTATGCATACCAGGCATGGGGGGTGGTGAGGGGTGCCATACATATCAGGATTGGGGGTGAGGGGACCATGCATACCAGGATTGGGGGGTGAGGGGAGCATGCATACCAGGATAGGGATGGGTGGGTACCATGCATACCAGGATTGGGGGTGAGGGGTGTCATGCATATCAGTATTGGGTGTGATGGGTGCCATGCATACCAGGATAGGGATGAGGGGTGCCATGGATACCAGGATAGGGATGAGGGGTGCCATGCATACCAGAATAGGGATGAGGGGTGCCAAGCATACCAGAATAGGGATGAGGGGTGCCATGCATACCAGGATAGGGATGAGGGGTGCCATGCATACCAGGATAGGGATGATGGGTACCATGCATACCAGGATAGGGGGGTGAGAGGACCATGCATTCCAGCATAGGGATGAGAGGTACCATGCATACCAGGATTGGGGGGTGAGGGGACCATGCATACCAGGATAGGGATGAGGGGTACCATGCATACCAGGATTGTGGGTGTGAAAGGACCATGCATGCCAGGATTGGTGGGTGAAGGTACCATGCATACCAGGATTGGGGGGGTTAGGGGTGCCATGCACACCAGGATTGGGGGTGAGGGGTGCCATGCATACCAGGTTTGTGGTTGAGGGGTGCCATGCATACCATGATTGGGGGTGAGGGGTGCCATGCATACCAGGATAGGGATGAGGGGTGCCATGCATACCAGGATAGGGATGAGGGGTTCCATGCATACCAGGATAGGGATGAGGGGTACCATGCATACCAGGATTGGGGGGTGAGGGGACCATGCCTACCAGCATTGGGGATGAGGGGTACCATGCATACCAGGATTGGGGGGTGAGGGGACCATGCATACCAGGATTGGGGGGTGAGGGGACCATGCATACCAGGATAGGGACGGGTGGGTATCATGCATACCAGGATTGGGCGGTAAGGGGACCATGCATACCAGGATTGGTGGGTGAAGGGACCATGCATACCAGGATTGGGGGTTTAGGGGTGCCATGCATACCAGAATTGGGGGTGAGGGGTGCCATGCATACCAGGATTGTGGTTGAGGGGTGCCATGCATACCAGGATAGGGATGAGTGGTACCATGCATACCAGGATTGGGGGGTCAGTGGACCATGCATACCAGCATTGGGGATGAGGGATGCCATGCATACCAGGACAGGGATGAGGGTTACCATGCATACCAGGAGTGGGGGGTGAGGGGACCATGCATACCAGCATTGGGGATGAGGGGTACCATACCTACCAGGATTGGGGGTGAGGGGACCATGCATACCAGGATTGGAGGTGAGGGGGTACCATTCATACCAGGATAGGTATTAGAAGGTATCATGCATACCAGGATTGGGGGGTGAGGGGTGCCACACATACCAGGATTGGGCGGTGAGGGGCCCATGCATACCAGGATTGGGGTGTGAGGGGAGCCATGCATACCAGGATTGGGGGATGAGGTGACCATGCATACCAGGATTGGGGGGGTGAGGGGACCATGCATACCAGGATTGGGGGGGTGAGGAGACCATGCATACCAGAATTGGGGGTGAGGGGTGCCATGCATACCAGGATTGGGGGATGAGGGGTGCCATGCATACCAGGATTGGGGGGTGAGGGGTGCCATGCATACCATCATTGGGGGGTGAGGAGTGCCATACCTAGCAGGATTGGGGAATGAGGAGCCCATGCATACCAGGATTTGGGGATGAGGGGTGCCATGCATACCATGATTGGGGGGTGAGGGGTGCCATGCATACCAGGATGAGGGATGGGGTGCCATGCATACCAGGATTGGGGGGAGAGGATTGCCATACCTACCAGGATTGGGGAGTGAGGAGCCCAGGCATACCAGGATAGGGATGAGGGGTGCCATGCATAACAGGATAGGGATCAGCGATAACATGCATACCAGGATTGGGGGATGAGGGGACCATGCATACCAGGATTGGGGGGTGAGGGGGTTCCATGCATACCAGGATTGGGGGCTGACGGGGTACCATACGTACCAGGATTGGGGGGTAGGGGCATACATTCCAGGATAGGGATGAGTGGATTCCATGCATGCCAGGATTGGGGAATGAGGGGACCATGCATACCAGGATTGTCTGGTGAGGGGTGCCATGCATACCATGATTGGGGGTGAGGGGTGCCATGCATACCAGGATAGGGATGAGGGGTGCCATGCATACCAGGATAGGGATGAGGGGTTCCATGCATACCAGGATAGGGATGAGGGGTACCATGCATACCAGGATTGGGGGGTGAGGGGACCATGCCTACCAGCATTGGGGATGAGGGGTACCATGCATACCAGGATTGGGGGGTGAGGGGACCATGCATACCAGGATTGGGGGGTGAGGGGACCATGCATACCAGGATAGGGACGGGTGGGTATCATGCATACCAGGATTGGGCGGTAAGGGGACCATGCATACCAGGATTGGTGGGTGAAGGGACCATGCATACCAGGATTGGGGGTTTAGGGGTGCCATGCATACCAGAATTGGGGGTGAGCGGTGCCATGCATACCAGGATTGTGGTTGAGGGGTGCCATGCATACCAGGATAGGGATGAGTGGTACCATGCATACCAGGATTGGGGGGTCAGTGGACCATGCATACCAGCATTGGGGATGAGGGATGCCATGCATACCAGGACAGGGATGAGGGTTACCATGCATACCAGGAGTGGGGGGTGAGGGGACCATGCATACCAGCATTGGGGATGAGGGGTACCATACCTACCAGGATTGGGGGTGAGGGGACCATGCATACCAGGATTGGAGGTGAGGGGGTACCATTCATACCAGGATAGGTATTAGAAGGTATCATGCATACCAGGATTGGGGGGTGAGGGGTGCCACACATACCAGGATTGGGCGGTGAGGGGCCCATGCATACCAGGATTGGGGTGTGAGGGGAGCCATGCATACCAGGATTGGGGGATGAGGTGACCATGCATACCAGGATTGGGGGGGTGAGGGGACCATGCATACCAGGATTGGGGGGGTGAGGAGACCATGCATACCTGAATTGGGGGTGAGGGGTGCCATGCATACCAGGATTGGGGGATGAGGGGTGCCATGCATACCAGGATTGGGGGGTGAGGGGTGCCATGCATACCATCATTGGGGGGTGAGGAGTGCCATACCTAGCAGGATTGGGGAATGAGGAGCCCATGCATACCAGGATTTGGGGATGAGGGGTGCCATGCATACCATGATTGGGGGGTGAGGGGTGCCATGCATACCAGGATGAGGGATGGGGTGCCATGCATACCAGGATTGGGGGGAGAGGATTGCCATACCTACCAGGATTGGGGAGTGAGGAGCCCAGGCATACCAGGATAGGGATGAGGGGTGCCATGCATAACAGGATAGGGATCAGCGATAACATGCATACCAGGATTGGGGGATGAGGGGACCATGCATACCAGGATTGGGGGGTGAGGGGGTTCCATGCATACCAGGATTGGGGGCTGACGGGGTACCATACGTACCAGGATTGGGGGGTAGGGGCATACATTCCAGGATAGGGATGAGTGGATTCCATGCATGCCAGGATTGGGGAATGAGGGGACCATGCATACCAGGATTGTCTGGTGAGGGGTGCCATGCATACCAGGATAGGGATGAGAGGACCATGCATACCAGGATTGGGGGGTGAGGGGACCATGCATACCAGCATTGGGGATGAGGGGTACCATACCTACTAGGATTGGGGGTGAGGGGACCATGCATACCAGGATTGGAGGTGAGGGGGTACCATTCATACCAGGATAGGGATTAGGAGGTATCATGCATACCAGGATTGTGGGGTGAGGGGTGCAATACATACCAGGATTGGGGGGTGAGGGGCCCATGCATACCAGGACTGGGGTGTGAGGGGAGCCGTGCATACCAGGATTGGGGGATGAGGGGACCATGCATACTAGGATTCGGGGGTGAGGGGACCATGCATACCAGGATTGAGGGGTGAGGAGACCATACATACCAGGATTGGGGGTGAGGGGTGCCATGCATACCAGGATTGGGGGATGAGGGGTGCCATGCATAACAGGATAGGGAACAGGGATACCATGCATACCAGGATTGGGGGATGAGGGGACCATGCATACCAGGATTGGGGTGTGAGGGGTGCCATACATACCAGGATTGAGGGGTGAGGGGGTTCCATGTGTAGCATCCTGAGGGCTCGGCTGCTACAGGGGTATTGCACCTCAAACCAGAGGTGTGATATTCCACTCCCGGGTAAGGATAGAGTGTGGACCAGGACTCAAGTAGCTGCATGCACCACACACACCCCATTTCCGAGGGACAGCTCAACGGTGCTCCCACAAGATAGAAGTGCAGGCACGACAGCATCTGTCCCTGGCTGGAGTGGGGAGGGGGAGGAAAACCCAGTGGTGTAGGAGCAGATAGGGGTGGGTCTCTGGGCATAGGTAGGAGCCCATTGGTTGCTAGTCACCTGGGCTCTGGTGTTAGAAGGAGGTATAAAAGGTGGGCACCATCTTAGGACAGTAGTCAGTGCAGTGCAGAGAAGAAGCTAAGAGTGAGAGGAGAAGACAGGAAGCAGAGCCCCTGCATGGGCTCTGCTCTGCAGGCAGGCCTTGTCAGGAGGCTGGAGCCTGAGAGAGAGAGAAAGGAGAATGAACAGAAAGGACAGTAAGAAAGGAAGCAAGGAACTGGAACACAGAGAAAGGCCCAGAGACACGAGTGAAGATGGAACCCTAAGAACCCACGAGATAATGGGTGAAGGGTTGGCAGAGCAGGGTACCGGAACCCAAATTGGTGGAGGCGACTAATCCTCAGCCAAAACCGGAGGTTGTGACCACATCTTGGTGCGACCCCTCACTACATCCACCAGGAAAGCATACCACATAGGGTCAGGGAAACCGGAGAGAGGTTTCACCAAGAGAAGGCCCGAGGAAGCTGGACAAAGGTGGGTCACTGGTGGGGACGGCCAGAGAAAGGAAAGGAAGGGAGTCCTGTGCCACGCTCTGGAATTGCCTGGGAGTTGGTCGAGCCCCTTGCCTGGTGGACGCAGCACGGCTTGGGCAGTCACCGCCGGTACCGAGGTGACTAGGACCAGTAAAGAACTGTGAGTAAAGCATTGGAAACTGCAACCACACGTCTCTGTGTTTCATCGCCGCACCAGCACCATTAGTACTGGGACGCTCACACCATCACTAGCATCATCTACTCTAGCTGCCCTGAGGCAATACTTCTCCCGTGGGGAGTTATCCCATTCTTGGCTGCGCATATAACATCAGCCTCAGCGGTCTGCAGCGCAGCGGCGGTCCCCACTGACCGCAATCCACGGGTGGCGTAGTCGGACACTTATTACAACACAAATAGACTGCCACTGGTTTGACCACCCTGGGCACGGACCGGGTCACCGCCACGGAGGACTACAACCCCCAGCGATCCGGCTCCGGGTATCCCCTTGCACAGCACAGGCCCAGGGGGCGCGTCACATGCATACTAGGACTGGGGGCTGACGGGGTACCATACGTACCAGGATTGGGGCGTAGGGGCATACATTCCAGGATAGGGATGAGTGGATTCCATGCATGCCAGGATTGGGGAATGAGGGGACCATTCATGCCAGGATTGTCTGGTAAGGGGTGCCATGCATACCAGGATAGGGATGAGGGGACCATGCATACCAGGATTGGGGGGTGAGGGGACCATGCATACCAGCATTGGGGATGAGGGGTACCATACCTACTAGGATTGGGGGTGAGGGGACCATTCATACCAGGATTGGAGGTGAGGGGGTACCATTCATACCAGGATAGGGATTAGGAGGTATCATGCATACCAGGATTGTGGGGTGAGGGGTGCCATACATACCAGGATTGGGGGGTGAGGGGCCCATGCATACCAGGACTGGGGTGTGAGGGGAGCCATGCATGCCAGGATTGGGGGATGAGGGGACCATGCATACTAGGATTCGGGGGTGAGGGGACCATGCATACCAGGATTGAGGGGTGAGGAGACCATGCATACCAGGATTGGGGGTGAGGGGTGCCATGCATACCAGGATTGGGGGATGAAGGGTGCCATGCATACCAGGATTGGGGGATGAGGGGTGCCATGCATACAAGGATTGGGGGGTGAGGGGTGCCATGCATACCAGGATTGGGGGGTGAGGAGTGCAATACCTACCAGGATTGGGGAGTGAGGAGCCCATGCATACCAGGATTTGGGGATGAGGGGTGCCATGCATACCAGGATTGGGGGGTGAGGGGTGCCATGCATACCAGGATGAGGGATGGGGTGCCATGCATACCAGGATTGGGGGGAGAGGAGTGCCATACCTACCAGGATTGGGGAGTGAGGATCCCAGGCATATCAGGATAGGGATGAGGGGTGCCATGGATACCAGGATAGGGATGAGGGGTGCCATGCATACCAGGATAGGGATCAGGGGTACAATGCATACCAGGATAGGGGGGTGAGAGGACCATGCATACCAGGATAGGGATGAGGGGTACCAGGCATACCAGGATTGGGGGGTGAGGGGACCATGCATACCAGCATTGGGGATGAAGGGTACCATGCATACCAGGATTGGGGATGTGAGGGGACCATGCATACCAGGATTGGGGTTGAAGGGACCATGCATACCAGGATAGGGATGGGTGGGTATCATGCATACCAGGATTGGGGGGTAAGGGTACCATGCATACCAGGATTGGTGGGTGAAGGGATTATGAATACCAGGATTGGGGGGGTTAGGGGTGCCATCTATACCAGGATTGTGGGTGAGGAGTGCCATGCACACCAGGTTTGTGGTTGTGGGGTGCCATGCATACCTTGATTGGGGGTGAGGGGTGCCATGCATACCAGGATAGGGATGAGGGGTGCCATGTATACCAGGATAGGGATGAGGGGTTCCATGCATACCAGGATAGGGATGAGGGGTACCATGCATACCAGGATTGGGGGGTGAGGGGACCATGCCTACCAGCATTGGGGATGAGGGGTACCATGCATACCAGGATTGGGGGGTGAGGGGACCATGCATACCAGGATTGGGGGGTGAGGGGACCATGCATACCAGGATAGGGACGGGTGGGTATCATGCATACCAGGATTGGGCGGTAAGGGGACCATGCATACCAGGATTGGTGGGTGAAGGGACCATGCATACCAGGATTGGGGGTTTAGGGGTGCCATGCATACCAGAATTGGGGGTGAGGGGTGCCATGCATACCAAGATTGTGGTTGAGGGGTGCCATGCATACCAGGATAGGGATGAGTGGTACCATGCATACCAGGATTGGGGGGTGAGTGGACCATGCATACCAGCATTGGGGATGAGGGATACCATGCATACCAGGACAGGGATGAGGGTTACCATGCATACCAGGAGTGGGGGGTGAGGGGACCATGCATACCAGCATTGGGGATGAGGGGTACCATACCTACCAGGATTGGGGGTGAGGGGACCATGCATACCAGGTTTGGAGGTGAGGGGGTACCATTCATACCAGGATAGGTATTAGAAGGTATCATGCATACCAGGATTGGGGGGTGAGGGGTGCCATACATACCAGGATTGGGGTGTGAGGGGAGCCATGCATACCAGGATTGGGGGATGAGGGGACCATGCATACCAGGATTGAGGGGTGAGGGGACCATGCATACCAGGATTGGGGGGGTGAGGAGACCATGCATACCAGGATTGGGGGTGAGGGGTGCCATGCATACCAGGATTGGGGGATGAGGGGTGCCATGCATACCAGGATTGGGGGGTGAGGGGTGCCATGCATACCAGGATGAGGGATGGGGTGCCATGCATACCAGGATTGGGGGGAGAGGATTGCCATACCTACCAGGATTGGGGAGTGAGGAGCCCAGGCATACCAGGATAGGGATGAGGGGTGCCATGCATAACAGGATAGGGATCAGGGATACCATGCATACCAGGATTGGGGGATGAGGGGACCATGCATACCAGGATTGGGGGGTGAGGGGTGCCATACATACCAGGATTGAGGGGTGAGGGGGTTCCATGCATACCAGGATTGGGGGCTGACGGGGTACCATACGTACCAGGATTGGGGGGTAGGGGCATACATTCCAGGATAGGGATGAGTGGATTCCATGCATGCCAGGATTGGGGAATGAGGGGACCATGCATACCAGGATTGTCTGGTGAGGGGTGCCATGCATACCAGGATAGGGATGAGGGGACCATGCATACCAGGATTGGGGGGTGAGGGGACCATGCATACCAGCATTGGGGATGAGGGGTACCATACCTACTAGGATTGGGGGTGAGGGGACCATGCATACCAGGATTGGAGGTGAGGGGGTACCATTCATACCAGGATAGGGATTAGGAGGTATCATGCATACCAGGATTGTGGGGTGAGGGGTGCCATACATACCAGGATTGGGGGGTGAGGGGCCCATGCATACCAGGACTGGGGTGTGAGGGGAGCCGTGCATACCAGGATTGGGGGATGAGGGGACCATGCATACTAGGATTCGTGGGTGAGGGGACCATGCATACCAGGATTGAGGGGTGAGGAGACCATGCATACCAGGATTGGGGGAGAGGGGTGCCATGCATACCAGGATTGGGGGATGAAGGGTGCCATGCATACCAGGATTGGGGGATGAGGGGTGCCATGCATACAAGGATTGGGGGGTGAGGGGTGCCATGCATACCAGGATTGGGGGGTGAGGAGTGCAATACCTACCAGGATTGGGGAGTGAGGAGCCCATGCATACCAGGATTTGGGGATGAGGGGTGCCATGCATACCAGGATTGGGGGGTGAGGGGTGCCATACATACCAGGATGAGGGATGGGGTGCCATGCATACCAGGATTGGGGGGAGAGGAGTGCCATACCAACCAGGATTGGGGAGTGAGTATCCTAGGCATATCAGGATAGGGATGAGGGGTGCCATGGATACCAGGATAGGGATGAGGGGTGCCATGCATACCAGGATAGGGATCAGGGGTACCATGCATACCAGGATAGGGGGGTGAGAGGACCATGCATACCAGGATAGGGATGAGGGGTACCAGGCATACCAGGATTGGGGGGTGAGGGGACCATGCATACCAGCATTGGGGATGAAGGGTACCATGCATACCAGGATTGGGGATGTGAGGGGACCATGCATACCAGGATTGGGGGTTGAGGGGACCATGCATACCAGGCTAGGGATGGGTGGGTATCATGCATACCAGGATTGGGGGGTAAGGGTACCATGCATACCAGGATTGGTGGGTGAAGGGATTATGAATACCAGGATTGGGGGGGTTAGGGGTGCCATCCATACCAGGATTGTGGGTGAGGAGTGCCATGCACACCAGGTTTGTGGTTGTGGGGTGCCATGCATACCTTGATTGGGGGTGAGGGGTGCCATGCATACCAGGATAGGGATGAGGGGTGCCATGCATACCAGGATAGGGATGAGGGGTTCCATGCATACCAGGATAGGGATGAGGGGTACCATGCATACCAGGATTGGGGGGTGAGAGGACCATGCCTACCAGCATTGGGGATGAGGGGTACCATGCATACCAGGATTGGGGGGTGAGGGGACCATGCATACCAGTATAGGGATGGGTGGGTATCATGCATACCAGGATTGGGGGGTAAGGGGACCATGCATACCAGGATTGATGGGTGAAGCTACCATGCATACCAGGATTGGGGGGTTTAGGGGTGCCATGCATACCAGAATTGGGGGTGAGGGGTGCCATGCATACCAGGATTGTGGTTGAGTGGTGCCATGCATACCAGGATAGGGATGAGCCGTACCATGCATGCCAGGATTGGGGGGTGAGTGGACCATGCATACCAGCATTGGGGATGAGGGATACCATGCATACCAGGATAGGGATGAGGGGTACCATGCATACCAGGATTGGGGGGTGAGGGGACCATGCATACCAGCATTGGGGATGAGGGGTACCATACCTACCAGGATTGGGGTGAGGGGACCATGCATACCAGGATTGGAGGTGAGGGGGTACCATTCATACCAGGATGGGGATTAGAAGGTATCATGCATACCAGGATTGGGGGGTGAGGGGTGCCATACATACCAGGATTGGGGGTGATTGGCCCATGCATACCAGGATTGGGGTGTGAGGGGAGCCATGCATACCAGGATTGGGTGATGAGGAGACCATGCATACCAGGATTGGTGGGTGAGGGGACCATGCATACCAGGATTGGGGGGTGAGGAGATCATGCATACCAGGATTGGGGGTGAGGGGTGCCATGCATACCAGGATTGGGGGATGAGGGGTGCCATGCATAACAGCATTGGGGGATGAGGGGTGCCATGCATACCATGATTGGGGGGTGAGGGGTGCCATGCATGCCAGGATTGGGGGGTGAGGAGTGCCATACCTACCAGGATTGGGGAGTGAGAAGCCCATGCATACCAGGATTTGGGGATGAGGGGTATCATGGATACCAGGATTGGGAGGTGAGGGGTGCCATGCATACCAGGATGAGGGATGGGGTGCCATGCATACCAGGATTGGGGGGAGACGAGTGCCATACCTACCAGCATAGGGGAGTGAGGAGCCCAGGCATACCAGGATAGGAATGAGGGGTGCCATGCATACCAGGATAGTGATGAGGGGTGCCATGCATACCAGGATAGGGATGAGGGATACCATGCATACCATGATTGGGGGATGAGGGAACCATGCATACCAGGATTGGGGGGTGAGGGGTGCCGTACATAACAGGATTGGGGGGTGAGGGGACAATGCATACCAGGATTGAGGGGTGAGGGGTTCCATGCATACCAGGATTGGGGGGTGAGGGGGTACCATACGTACCAGGATTGGGGGGTAGGGGCATACATTCCAGGATACGGATGAGGGGATTCCATGCATGCCAGGATTGGGGAATGAGGGGACCATGCATACCAGGATTGTAGGGTGAGGGGTGCCATGCATACCGGGATATGGATGAGGGGACCATGCATACCAGGATTGGGGGGTGAGGGGACCATGCATACCAGCATAGGGGATGAGGGGTACCATACCTACCAGGATTGGGGGTGAGGGAACCATGCGTACCAGGATTGGAGGTGAGGGGGTACCATTCATACCAGGATAGGGATTAGGAGGTATCATGCATTCCAGGATTGGGGGGTGAGGGTACCATGCATACGAGGATTGGTGGGTGAAGGGACCATGCATACCAGGTTTGGGGGGGGTTAGGGATGCCATGCATACCAGGATTGGGGGTGAGGGGTGCCGTGCATACCAGGTTTGTGGTTGAGGGGTGCCATGCATACCATGATTGGGGGTGAGGGGTGCCATGCATACCAGGATAGGGATGAGGGGTGCCATGCATACCAGGATAGGGATGAGGGTTACCATGCATACCAGGATTGGGGGGTGAGGGGACCATGCCTACCAGCATTGGGGATGAGGGGTACCATGCATACCAGGATTGGGGGGTGAGGGGACCATGCATACCAGCATTGGGGAGTGAGGGGACCATGCATACCAGGATAGGGATGGGTGGGTATCATGCATACCAGGATTGGGGGGTAAGGGGACCATGCATACCAGGATTGGTGGGTGAAGGGGCCATGCATACCAGGATTGGTGGGTTTAGGGGTGCCATGCATATCAGAATTTGGGGTGAGCAGTGCCATGCATACCAGGATTGTGGTTGAGGGGTGCCATGCATACCAGGATAGGGATGAGCGGAACCTTGCATACCAGGATTGGGGGGTGAGTGGACCATGCATACCAGCATTGGGGATGAGGGATACCATGCATACCAGGTTAGGGATGATGGGTACCATGCATACTAGGATTGGGGGGTGAGGGGACCATGCATACCAGCATTGGGGATGAGGGGTACCATACCTACCAGGATTGGGGGTGAGGGGAACATGCATACCAGGATTTGAGGTGAGGGGGTACCATTCATACCAGGATAGGGATTAGAAGGTATCATGCATACCAGGATTGGAGGGTGAGGGTTGCCATACTTACCAGGATTGGGGGGTGAGGGGCCCATGCATACCAGGATTGGGGTGTGAGGGGAGCCATGCATACCAGGATTGGGGGATGAGGGGACCATGCATTCCAGGATTGGGGGCTGAGGGGACCATGCATACCAGGATTGGGGGGTGAGGAGACTATGCATACCAGGATTGGGGGTGAGGGCTGCCATGCATACCAGGATTGGGGGATGAGTGGTGCCATGCATACTAGGATTGGGTGATGAGGACTGCCATGCATACCAGGATTGGGGGGTGAGGGGTGCCATGCATAGGAGGATTGGGGGGTGAGGAGTGCCATACCTACCAGGATTGGGGGGTGAGGAGCCCATGCATACCAGGATTTGGGGATGAGGGGTGCCATGCATACCAGGATTTGGGGGTGAGGGGTGCCATGCATACCAGGATGAGGGATGGGGTGCCATGCATACCAGGATTGGGGGATGAGGGGACCATGCATACCAGGATTGGGGGGTGAGGGGTGCCAAACATACCAGGATTGGGGGGTGAGGGGACAATGCATACCAGGATTGAGGGGTGAGGGGTTCCATGCATACCAGGATTGGGGGGTGAGGGGGTACCATACGTACCAGGATTGTCGGGTGAGGGGTGACATGAATACCAGCATTGGGGATGAGAGGTGGCATACATACAAAGAAGGATTTGGGGTGAGGGCTGCTATTCATACCAGGATTGGGGGGGGTGGTGAGGGGTGCCATACAGATCAGGATTGGGGGTGAGTGGACCATGCATACTAGGACTGGGGTGTGAGGGGACCATGCATACCAGGATTGGAGGTGAGGGGGTACCATTCATACCAGGATAGGGATTAGGAAGTATCATGCATACCAGGATTGGGGGGTGAGGGGTGCCATGCATACCAGGATAGGGATGGGTGGGTACCATGCATACCAGGATTGGGGGAGAGGGGACCATGCATACCAGGATTGGGGGGTTTAGGGGTGCTATGTATACCAGGATTGGGGAATGAGGGGACCATGCATGCCAGGATTGTAGGGTGAGGGGTGTCATGCATACCAGGATAGGGATGAGGGGACCATGCATACCAGGATTGTGGGGTGAGGGGACCATGCATACCAGCATTGGGGATGAGGGTTACCATACCAACCAGGATTGGGGGTGAGGGGACCATGCCTACCAGGATTGGAGGTGAGGGGGTGCCATGCATACCAGGATAGGGATCAGGGATACCATGCATACCAGGATTGGGGGATGAGGGGACCATGCATGCCAGGATTGGGGGGTGAGGGGTGCCATACATACCAGGATTGGGGGGTGAGGGGACAATGCATACCAGGATTGAGGGGTGAAGGGTTCCATGAATACCAGGATTGGGGGGTGAGGGGGTACCATACGTACCAGGATTGGGGGGTGAGGGTCATACATTCCAGGATAGGGATGAGGGGTTACCATGCATGCCAGGATTGGGAAATGAGGGGACCATGCATACCATGATAGGGATGAGGGGATCATGCATACCAGGATTGTGGGGTGAGGGGTGCCATGAATACCAGCATTGGGGATGAGGGGTGCCATACATGCATAGAAGGTTTTGGGGTGAGGGGTGCTATGCATACCAGGATTGGGGGAGGGGAGTGAGGGGTGCCATACAAATCAGGATTGGGGGTGAGGGGACCATGCATACCAGGATTGGGGGTGAGGGGACCATGCATACCAGGATAGGGATGGGTGGGTACCATGCATACCAGGATTGGGGGTGAGGGGACCATGCATACCAGGATTGGGGGGTGAGGGGACCATGCATACCAGGATTGGGGGTTTAGGGGTGCTATGCATACCAGGATTGGGGGTGAGGGGTGCCATACATACCAGGATGGGGGGGTGAGGGGACCATGCATTCCATCATTGGGGATGAGGGGTACCATGCATACCAGGATTGGGGGGTGAGTGGACCATGCATACCAGGATTGGGGGGGTGAGGGGACCATGCATACTGGGATGGGTGGGTACCATACATGCTAGGATTGGGGGGTGAGGGGACCATGCATACCAGGATTGGTGGGTGAGGGGAACATGCATACCAGGATTGGGGGGTTTAGGGGTGCCATGCATATCAGGATTGGGGGTGAGCGGTGCCATTCATACCAGAATTGTTTTTGAAGGGTGCCATGCATACCATGATTGGGGGTGAGGTGTGCCATGCATACCAGGATAGGGATGAGGGGTGCCATGCATACCAGGATAGGGATGAGGGGTGCCATGCATATCAGGATAGGGATGAGGGGTGCCATACATACCAGGATAGGGATGAGGGGTTCCATGCATACCAGGATAGGGATGAGGGGTACCATGCATACCAGGATTGGGGCGTGAGGGGACCATGCATACCAGCATTGGGGATGAGGGGTACCATACCTACCAGGATTGGGGGTGAGGGGACCATTCATACCAGGATTGGAAGTGAGGGGGTACCATTCATAACAGGATAGGGAATAGGAGGTACCAAGCATACCAGGATTGGGGGTTGAGGGGTGCCATACATACCAGGATTGGGGGGTGAGGGGCTCATGCATACCAGAATTGGGAAGTGACCGGTGCCATTCTTACCAGGATTGGGGGATGAGTGGAGCCATGCATACCAGGATTGGGGGGTGAGGGGACCATGCATACTAGGATTGGGGGGTGGGGGTGATGGGACCATGCATACCAGGATTGGGGGGTGAGGAGACCATGCATACCAGGATGGGGGGTGAAGGATGCCATGCATACCAGGACTGGGGGATGAGGGGTGCCATGCATACCAGGTTTGGGGGTGAGGGGTGCCATGCATACCAGGATTGGGGAGTGAGGAGTGCCATACCTACCAGGATTGGGGAGTGAGAAGCCCATGCATACCAGAATTTGGGGATGAGGGGTGCCATGCATACCAGGATTGGGGGGTGAGGGGTGCCATGCATACCAGGATTAGGGATGGGGTGCCCTGCATACCAGGATTGGGGGGAGAGGGGTGCCATACCTACCAGGATTGGGTAGTGAGTGGCCCATGCATACCAGGATTGGGGGATGAGGTGTGCCAAGCATACCAGGATTGGGGGTTGAGGAGTGCCATACCTACCAGGATTGGGGAGTGAGGAGCCCATGCACACCAAGATAGGGATGAGGGGTGCCATGCATACCAGAATAGGAATAAGGGGTGCCATGCATACCAGGATAGGGATGAGGGGCGCCATGCCTACCAGGATAGGGATGAGGGATACCATGCATACCCGGATTGGGGGGTGAGGGGACCATGCATACCAGGAT
Organism: Phyllobates terribilis; assembly: GCF_046119375.1. Lineage (NCBI taxonomy): Eukaryota > Metazoa > Chordata > Amphibia > Anura > Dendrobatidae > Phyllobates > Phyllobates terribilis. The sequence continues at coordinate 132,294,546 of NW_027362770.1, read as the reverse complement.
AGGGATGAGGGGTACCATGCATACCAGGATTGGGATGTGAGGGGACCATGCATACCAGCATTGGAGATGAGGGGAACCATACATACCAGGAGGTGGGTGAGGGGACCATGCATACCAGAATTGAAGGTGAGGGGTGCCATACATACCCGGGTTATGGGGTGAGGGGCCCATGCATACCCGGATTGGGGAATGAGGGGTGCCATTCATACCAGGATTGGGGGATGAGGGGACCATGCATACCAGGATTGGAGGGTGAGGGGAGCTACGCATACCAGGATTGGGGGATGAGGGGACCATGCATACCAGGATTTGAGGGTGAGGGGACCATGCATACCAGGATTGGGGGGTGAGGAGACTATGCATGCCAGGATTGGGGGGTGAGGGGTGCCATGCATACTAGGATTGGGGGATGAGGTGTGCCATGCATACCAGGATTGGGGGATGAGGGGTGCCATGCATACCAGGATTGGGGGGTGAGGAGTGCCATGCATACCAGGATTGGAGGGTGAGGAATGCCATACCTACCAGGATTAGGGAGTGAGGAGCCCATGCATACCAAGATTTGGGGATGAGGGGTGCCATACATACCAGGATTGGGGGGTGAGGGGCCCATGCATACCAGGATGAGGGATAGGGTGCCATGTATAGCAGGATTGGGGGGATAATAGTGCCATACCTACCAGGATTGGGTAGTGGGTGGTCAGTACATACCAGGATTGGGGGATGAGGGGTGCCATGCATACCAGGATTGGGGGTGAGGGGACCATGCATACCAGGATTGGAGGGTGAGGGGACCATGCATACCAGGATTGGGGGGTGAGGGGGCCATGCATACCAGGATTGGGAGGAGAGGGGACCATGCATACCAGGATTGGGGGGGGGGTGAGGGGACCATGCATACCAGGATTGGGAGGTGAGGGGTGCCATGCATACCAGCATTGGGGATGAGGAGTGCAATACATACGAGGATTAGGTGGTGAAGTGGTACCATGCATACCAGGATTGGGGGGTGAGGGGTACATGCATACCAGTATTGAGGGTTGAGGGGTGCTATGCATACCAGGATTGGGGGTGAGGGGTGCCATGCATACCAGGATTGGGGTGAGGCGTGCCATGCATTCCAGGATAGGGAGGAGGGGTGCCATGCATACCAGGATAGGGATGAGGGGTGCTATGCATACCAGGATAGGGATGAGGGGTGCCATGCATACCAGGATAGGAATGAAAGGTGCCATGCATACCAGGATAGGGGGGTGAGGAGTGCCATACCTACCAGGATAGGGGAGTGAGGAGCCCATGCATACCAGAATTTGGGGATGAGGGGTGCCATGCATACCAGGATTGGGGGGTGAGGGGTGCCATGCATACCAGGATTACGGATGGGGTGCCCTGCATATCAGTATTGGGTGGAGAGGGGTGCCATTCTTACCAGGATTGGGTAGTGAGTGGCCCATGCATACCAGGATTGGGGGATGAGGTGTGCCAAGCATACCAGGATTGGGGGTTGAGGAGTGCCATACCTACCAGGATTGGGGAGTGAGGAGCCCATGCACACCAGGATAGGGATGAGGGGTGCCATGCATACCAGAATAGGAATGAGGGGTGCCAAGCATACCAGGATAGGGATGAGGGGCGCCATGCATACCAGGATAGGGATGAGGGATACCATGCATATCAGGATTGGGGGGTGAGGGGCCCATGCATACCAGGATGAGGGATGGGGTGCCATGCATAGCAGGATTGGGGGGATAGGAGTGCCATACCTACCAGGATTGGGTAGTGGGTGGTCAGTACATACCAGGATTGGGGGATGAGGGGTGCCATGCATACCAGGATTGGGGGTGAGGGGACCATGCATACCAGGATTGGGGGGTGAAGGGACCATGCATACCAGGATTGGGGGGTGAGGGGGCCATGCATACCAGGATTGGGAGGTGAGGGGTGCCATGCATACCAGCATTGGGGATGAGGAGTGCCATACATACCAGGATTAGGGGGTGAAGTGGTACCATGCATACCAGGATTGGGGTGTGAGGGGACCATGCATACCAGGATTGAGGGGTGAGGGGTACATGCATACCAGTATTGATGGTTGAGGGGTGCTATCTATACCAGGATTGGGGGTGAGGGGTGCCATGCATACCAGGATTGGGGTGAGGCATGCCATGCATTCCAGGATAGAGAGGAGGGGTGCCATGCATACCAGGATAGGGATGAGGGGTGCTATGCATACCAGGATAGGGATGAGGGGTGCCATGCATACCAGGATAGGAATGAAAGGTGCCATGCATACCAGGATAGGGGGGTGAGGAGTGCCATACCTACCAGGATTGGGGAGTGAGGAGCCCATGCATACCAGAATTTGGGGATGAGGGGTGCCATGCATACCAGGATTGGGGGGTGAGGGGTGCCATGCATACCAGGATTAGGGATGGGGTGCCCTGCATACCAGGATTGGGTGGAGAGGGGTGCCACTCCTACCAGGATTGGGTAGTGAGTGGCCCATGCATACCAGGATTGGGGGATGAGGTGTGCCAAGCATACCAGGATTGGGGGTTGAGGAGTGCCATACCTACCAGGATTGGGGAGTGAGGAGCCCATGCACACCAGGATAGGGATGAGGGGTGCCATGCATACCAGAATAGGAATGAGGGGTGCCAAGCATACCAGGATAGGGATGAGGGGCGCCATGTATACCAGGATAGGGATGAGGGATACCATGCATACCAGGATTGGGGGGTGAGGGGACCATGCATACCAGGATAGGGATGAGGGGTACCATGCATACCAGGATTGGGATGTGAGGGGACCATGCATACCAGCATTGGAGATGAGGGGTACCATACATACCAGGAGGGGGGTGAGGGGACCATGCATACCAGAATTGAAGGTGAGGGGTGCCATACATACCCGGGTTATGGGGTGAGGGGCCCATGCATACCCGGATTGGGGAATCAGGGGTGCCATGCATACCAGCATTGGGGATGAAGAGTGCCATACATACCAGGATTAGGGGGTGAAGTGGTACCATGCATACCAGGATTGGGGGGTGAGGGGACCATGCATACCAGGATTGGGGGGTGAGGGGTACATGCATACCAGTATTGAGGGTTGAGGGGTGCTATGCATACCAGGATTGGGGGTGAGGGGTGCCATGCCTACCAGGATTGGGGTGAGGCGTGCCATGCATTCCAGGATAGGGAGGAGGGGTGCCATGCATACCAGGATAGGGATGAGGGGTGCTATGCATACCTGGATAGGGATGAGGGGTGCCATGCATACCAGGATAGGAAAGAAAGATGCCATGCATACCAGGATAGGGGGGTGAGGAGTGCCATACCTACCAGGATTGGGGAGTGAGGAGCCCATGCATACCAGAATTTGGGGATGAGGGGTGCCATGCATACCAGGATTGGGGGGTGAGGGGTACCATGCATACCAGGATTAGGGATGGGGTGCCCTGCATACCAGGATTTGGGGGAGAGGGGTGCCGTTCCTACCAGGATTGGGTAGTGAGTGGCCCATGCATACCAGGATTGGGGGATGAGGTGTGCCAAGCATACCAGGATTGGGGGTTGAGGAGTGCCATACCTACCAAGATTGGGGAGTGAGGAGCCCATGCACACCAGGATAGGGATGAGGGGTGCCATGCATACCAGAATAGGAATGAGGGGTGCCATGCATATCAGGATAGGGATGAGGGGCGCCATGCATACCAGGATAGGGATGAGGGATACCATGCATACCAGGATTGGGGGGTGAGGGGACCATGCATACCAGGATAGGGATGAGGGGTACCATGCATACCAGGATTGGGATGTGAGGGGACCATGCATACCAGCATTGGAGATGAGGGGTACCATACATACCAGGAGGGGGGTGAGGGGACCATGCATACCAGAATTGAAGGTGAGGGGTGCTATACATACCCGGGTTATGGGGTGAGGGGCCCATGCATACCCGGATTGGGGAATGAGGGGTGCCATTCATACCAGGATTGGGGGATGAGGGGACCATGCATACCAGGATTGGAGTGTGAGGGGAGCCACGCATACCAGGATTGGGGGATGAGGGGACCATGCATACCAGGATTTGGGGGTGAGGGGACCATGCATACCAGGATTGGGGAATGAGGAGACTATGCATGCCAGGATTGGGGGATGAGGGGTGCCATGCATACTAGGATTGGGGGATGAGGGGTGCCATGCATACCAGGATTGGGGGATGAGGGGTGCCATGCATACCAGGATTGGGGGGTGAGGGGTGCCATGCATACCAGGATTGGAGGGTGAGGAATGCCATACCTACCAGGATTGGGGAGTGAGGAGCCCATGCATACCAAGATTTGGGGATGAGGGGTGTCATACATACCAGGATTGGGGCGTGAGGGGCCCATGCATACCAGGATGAGGGATGGGGTGCCATGCATAGCAGGATTGGGAGGATAGGAGTGCCATACCTACCAGGATTAGGTAGTGGGTGGTCCGTGCATACCAGGATTGGGGGATGAGGGGTGCCATGCATACCAGGATTGGGGGTGAGGGGACCATGCATACCAGGATTGGGGGGTGAGGTGACCATGCATACCAGGATTGGGGGGTGAGGGGGCCATGCATACCAGGATTGGGGGGAGAAGGGACCATGCATACCTCGATTTGGGGGGGGGGGTGAGGGGACCATGCATACCAGGATTGGGAGGTGAGGGGTGCCATGCATACCAGCATTGGGGATGAGGAGTGCCATACATACCAGGATTAGGGGGTGAAGTGGTACCATGCATACCAGGATTGGGGGGTGAGGGGACCATGCATACCAGGATTGGGGGGTGAGGGGTACATACATACCAGTATTGAGGGTTGAGGGGTGCTATGCATACCAGGATTGGGGGTGAGGGGTGCCATGCATACCAGGATTGGGGTGAGGCGTGCCATGCATTCCAGGATAGGGATGAGGGGTGCCATGCATACCAGTGTAGGGATGAGGGGTGCTATGCATACCAGGATAGGGATGAGGGGTGCCATTCATACCAGGATAGGAATTAGAGGTGCCATGCATACCAGGATAGGGATGAGGGGTGCCATGTGACGCGCCCCCTGGGCCGTGGGGCACCCGGTGCCGGGCCGGTAGACGCCGGGGGTTGTAGTCACTGTGGCGGTAAACCGGTCCGTGACCCAGGGCAGTCAATCCAAGGGAAATTATATGTATAGGTTTTATTAAAGAGTCTGACTACGCCACCTGTGGAATGCGGCTAAAGGGGCCGCCGCTGCGGAGCAGTCCTCTGAAGCTGATGTTACTGCAGCAGGGATGGTGTGGCTCTCCACAGGAAGAGCTAGCTCCAGGGCAGTGTAGAAGATGTTGCAGGTTGTGCTGGGCATTGTAGTGCAGGGAGTGATGGCGCAGGAAGAAACACAGAGACAAGGTGGTGCAGCCCCAGGGTCTTTACTCACGGTTATTGCAGTCCAAGTTACAGAGCTCAATATAACTATCCGCGTCGTGCTGCGTTTACTCAGTGAGTGGTTCAGTCCACCCTCAGATACCTCCGGAGTACTTAGCAGGACCCCCTTCTGTGTCTTCTCTCTGGCTGTCTCCCCTTAACCGCATACCAAGTGTCCCAGTCCAGTATCTGCGGGCCTTGGCGGGCGACGTCTTTTCCATCCCCTGGGTCCTATATAGCTACCTTCCTGGTGAGACTGGCATGGAATGTTGGCTACAGGACATGAAATACTGCAGCCTTCGCTTTCTAGTTAAGATTTACAATCTTTTGCTAGTTGAGGGATCCGGTACCCTGTATGCAGCCTGACCCCTCCACCTCCCGGTAGATGCGGGTATACGGGTGGCCTTCTGCACGGCCCGTACCCCTAGGGTCCCTTCTTCCGTTCCTGGAGCCTTCCTGCTCCCTCTCCTCTCTTCTCTCCTTCTCCTCTCAGACTTGGGCCTCACTGTCCAGGCCCGCCTCTGGAGCAGAGCTCGTACAGAGCCTCTGCTCCTGTCACTTCTCCTCCTCTGACTAAACACTGATTGACTGGCTTGCCTTTCTAAGATGGCGTCTGTACTTATATCTTTCTTCTATGTGCTCCCCTTAACTACTTCCTCCACCCACACCCACTACGTGGTTCCACTTTACTAGGTTCCCCCCCACTCCAGCCAGGGAAGGGGCTCAGCAAGTACGTGGGAGGCATCTTGCCCCTCCTGCTGGCCTGGAGTGGTGTGTTGAATGCAGGTGTTAGGGTCCTGAGTTGTACTCCATCCTTACCTGAGAGTGAGATACCACACCTCTGGGAGATGCAGTACCTCTGTGGTGACTGAACCCTCAGGGGTGCCACACAAGCGTCCCAGGATACGATGGGGGCAGCACATAACAGGATATGGGAACAGGATTGGGTAGCAAAAATACCAGGATGAGGGCAGCATAAATACCAGGATGGGGGCAGCACAAATACCAGGATGGGGGCAGCACATAGCAGGAGATGGGGCAGCACATACCAGCAAGGGAGACCATATACCATTAAAACTGCTCACCACCCGGGCGTAGAACGGGTTCAATAGCTAGTATATACACTGCTCAACAAAAATAAAGGGAACACTTAAACAACAGAATATAACTCCAAGTGAATCAAACTTCTGTGAGATCAAACTCTCCACTTAGGAAGCAACACTGATTGACAATCAATTTCACATGCTGTTATGCAAATGGAATAGACAATAGATGGAAATAATTTGCAATTATCAAGACACTTTCAATAAAGGAGTGGTTCTGCAGGTGGGGACCACAGACCACGTCTCAGTACCAATGCTTTCTGGCTGATGTTTTGGTTACTTTTGAATGTTGGTTGTTCTTTCACACTCGTGGTAGCATGAGACGGACTCTACAACCCACAGAAGTTGCTCAGATAGTGCAGCTCATCCAGGATGGTACATCAATGCGAGCTGTGGCAAGAAGGTTTGCTGTATCTGTCAGCATAGTGTCCAGAGGCTGGAGGCACTACCAGGAGACAGGCCAATACACCAGGAGACGTGGAGGGGGCCGTAGGAGGGCAACAATCCAGCAGCAGGACTGCTATATCCGCCTTTGTGCAAGGAGGAACAGGAGGAGCACTGCCAGAGCCCTGCAAAATGATCTCCAGCTGGCCACAAATGTGCATGTGTCTGCACAAATGGTTTGAAACCGACTCCATGAGGGTGGTATGAGGGCCCGACGTCCACAGATTTGCCACAGAACACCAGGATTGGCAAAGTCGCCACTGGCGCCCTGTGCTCTTCACAGATGAAAGCAGGTTCACACTGAGCACATGTGACAGACATGACGGAGTCTGGAGACGCCGTGGAGAGCGATCTGCTGCCTGCAACATCCTTCAGCATGACCGGTTTGGCAGTGGGTCAGTAATGGTGTGGTGTGGCATTTCTTTGGAGGGTCGCACAGCCCTCCATGTGCTTGCCAGAGGTAGCCTGACTGCCATTAGGTCCCGAGATGAGATCCGCAGACCCTTGTGAGACCATATGCTGGTGCAGTTGTCCCTGGGTTCCTCCTAATGTAGGACAATGCCAGACCTCATGTGGCTGAAGTGTGTCAGCATTTCCTGCAAGATGAAGGCATTGAATCTATGGACTGGCCCCCCCATTCCCCAGACCTGAATCCGATTGAGCACATCTGGGACATCATGTCTCGCTCCATGCACCAACGACACGTTGCACCACAGACTGTCCAGGAATTGGAGGATGCTTTAGTCCAGGTCTGGGAGGAGATCTCACAGGAGACTGTGGTGCCCCTGAGGGTTCGGTCGCCACAGAGGTACTGCATCTCACCCAGAGGTGTGGTATCTCACTCTCAGGTAAGGAAGGAGTACTGCCCGGGACCTAATACCTGCATCCAACACAATCCACTTCAGTGGGGGCAGGGCGAGATTGCTCCTAAGGGAGAGCATAGTCCCTGGTCCTTAGCTGAAGGGTGGAACTATGTAGTGGGTGTGGGTGAAGGACATAGTTCAGGGAAGCACAGGAAAGGAAGTGATAAAAAAGAGGGAACCATGAATACCAGCATTGGGGATGAGGGGTGCCATACATGCATAGAAGGTTTTGGGGTGAGGGGTGCTATGCATACCAGGATTGGGGGGGGGGAGTGAGGGGTGCCATACAAATCAGGATTGGGGGGTGAGGGGACCATGCATACCAGGATAGGGATGGGTGGGTACCATGCATACCAGGATTGGGGGTGAGGGGACCATGCATACCAGGATTGGGGGGTGAGGGGACCATGCATACCAGGATTGGGGGGTTTAGGGGTGCTATGCATACCAGGATTGGGGGTGAGGGGTGCCATACATACCAGGATTGGGGGGTGAGGGGACCATGCATTCCATCATTGGGGATGAGGGGTACCATGCATACCAGGATTGGGGGGTGAGTGGACCATGCATACCAGGATTGGGGGGGTGAGGGGACCATGCATACTGGGATGGGTGGGTACCATACATACTAGGATTGGGGGGTGAGGGGACCATGCATACCAGGATTGGTGGGTGAGGGGAACATGCATACCAGGATTGGGGGGTTTAGGGGTGCCATGCATACCAGGATTGGGGGTGAGCGGTGCCATGCATACCAGAATTGTTTTTGAAGGGTGCCATGCATACCATGATTGGGGGTGAGGTGTGCCATGCATACCAGGATAGGGATGAGGGGTGCCATGCATACCAGGATAGGGATGAGGGGTGCCATGCATATCAGGATAGGGATGAGGGGTGCCATGCATACCAGGATAGGGATGAGGGGTTCCATGCATACCAGGATAGGGATGAGGGGTACCATGCATACCAGGATTGGGGCGTGAGGGGACCATGCTTACCAGCATTGGGGATGAGGGGTACCATACCTACCAGGATTGGGGGTGAGGAGACCATTCACCAGGATTGGGAGTGAGGGGGTACCATTCATAACAGGATAGGGAATAGGAGGTACCAAGCATACCAGGATTGGGGGGTGAGGGGTGCCATACATACCAGGATTGGGGGGTGAGGGGCTCATGCATACCAGAATTGGGAAGTGACCGGTGCCATTCTTACCAGGATTGGGGGGTGAGGGGACCATGCATACCAGGATTGGGGGGTGGGGGTGATGGGACCATGCATACCAGGATTGGGGGGTGAGGAGACCATGCATACCAGGATTGGGGGTGAAGGATGCCATGCATACCAGGATTGGGGGATGAGGGGTGCCATGCATACCAGGATTGGGGGTGAGGGGTGCCATGCATACCAGGATTGAGGGGTGAGGAGTGCCATACCTACCAGGATTGGGGAGTGAGGAGCCCATGCATACCAGAATTTGGGGATGAGGGGTGCCATGCATACCAGGATTGAGGGGTGAGGGGTGCCATGCATACCAGGATTAGGGATGGGGGGCCCTGCATACCAGGATTGGGGGGAGAGGTGTGCCATACCTACCAGCATTGGGTAGTGAGTGGCCCATGCATACCAGGATTGGGGGATGAGGTGTGCCAAGCATACCAGGATTGGGGGTTGAGGAGTGCCATACCTACCAGGATTGGGGAGTGAGGAGCCCATGTACACCAGGATAGGGATGAGGGGTGCCAAGCATACCAGAATAGGAATGAGGGGTGCCATGCATACCAGGATAGGGATGAGGGGCGCCATGCATACCAGGATAGGGATGAGGGATACCATGCATACCAGGATTGGGGGGTGAGGGGACCATGCATACCAGGATAGGGATGAGGGGTACCATGCATACCAGGATTGGGATGTGAGGGGACCATGCATATCAGCATTGGAGATGAGGGGTACCATACATGCCAGGAGGTAGGTGAGGGGACCATGCATACCAGAATTGAAGGTGAGGCGTGCCATACATTCCCGGGTTATGGGGTGAGGGGCCCATGCATACCCGGATTGGGGAATGAGGGGTGCCATTCATACCAGGATTGGGGGATGAGGGGACCATGCATACCAGGATTGGAGGGTGAGGGGAGCCACGCATACCAGGATTGGGGGATGAGGGGACCATGCATACCAGGATTTGGGGGTGAGGGGACCATGCATACCAGGATTGGGGAGTGAGGAGACTATGCATGCCAGGATTGGGGGGTGAGGGGTGAGGGGTGCCATGGATACTAGGATTGGGGGATGAGGGGTGCCATGCATACCAGGATTGGGGGATGAGGGGTGCCATGCATACCAGGATTGGGGGGTGAGGAGTGCCATGCATACCAGGATTGGAGGGTGAGGAATGCCATACCTACCAGGATTAGGGAGTGAGGAGCCCATGCATACCAAGATTTGGGGATGAGGGGTGCCATACATACCAGGATTGGGGTGTGAGGGGCCCATGCATACCAGGATGAGGGATGGGGTGCCATGCATAGCAGGATTGGGGGGATAGGAGTGCCATACCTACCAGGATTGGGTAGTGGGTGGTCAGTACATACCAGGATTGGGGGATGAGGGGTGCCATGCATACCAGGATTGGGGGTGAGGCGACCATGCATACCAGGATTGGGGGGTGAGGGGACCATGCATACCAGGATTGGGGGGTGAGGGGGCCATGCATACCAGGATTGGGAGGTGAGGGGTGCCATGCATATCAGCATTGGGGATGAGGAGTGCCATACATACCAGGATTAGGGGGTGAAGTGGTACCATGCATACCAGGATTGGGGGGTGAAGGGACCATGCATACCAGGATTGGGGGGTGAGAGGCACATGCATACCAGAATTGAGGGTTGAGGGGTCCTATGCATACCAGGATTGGGGGTGAGGGGTGCCATGCATACCAGGATTGGGGTGAGGCGTGCCATGCATTCCAGGATAGGGAGGAGGGGTGCCATGCATACCAGGATAGGGATGAGGGGTGCTATGCATACCAGAATAGGGATGAGGGGTGCCATGCATACCAGGATAGGAATGAAAGGTGCCATGCATACCAGGATAGGGGGGTGAGGAGTGCCATACCTTCCAGGATTGGGGAGTGAGGAGCCCATGCATACCAGAATTTGGGGATGAGGGGTGCCATGCATACCAGGATTGAGGGGTGAGGGGTGCCATGCATACCAGGATTAGGGATGGGGTGCCCTGCATACCAGGATTGGGTGGAGAGGGGTGCCATTCCTACCAGGATTGGGTAGTGAGTGGCCCATGCATACCAGGATTGGGGGATGAGGTGTGCCAAGCATACCAGGATTGGGGGTTGAGGAGTGCCATACCTACCAGGATTAGGGAGTGAGGAGCCCATGCACACCAGGATAGGGATGAGGGGTGCCATGCATACCAAAATAGGAATGAGGGGTGCCAAGCATACCAGGATAGGGATGAGGGGCGCCATGCATACCAGGATAGGGATGAGGGATACCATGCATACCAGGATTGGGGGGTGAGGGGACCATGCATACCAGGATAGGGATGAGGAGTACCATGCATACCATGATTGGAATGTGAGGGGACCATGCATACCAGCATTGGAGATGAGGGGTACCATACATACCAGGAGGGGGTGAGGGGACCATGCATACCAGAATTGAAGGTGAGGGGTGCCATACATACCCGGGTTATGGGGTGAGGGGCCCATGCATACCCGGATTGGGGAATGAGGGGTGCCATGCATACCAGCATTGGGGATGAGGAGTGCCATACATACCAGGATTAGGGGGTGAAGTGATACCATGCATACCAGGATTGGGGGGTGATGGGACCATGCATACCAGGATTGGGGGGTGAGGGGTACATGCATACCAGTATTGAGGGTTGAGGGGTGCTATGCATACCAGGATTGGGGGTGAGGGGTGCCATGCATACCAGGATTGGGGTGAGGCGTGCCATGCATTCCAGGATAGGGAGGAGGGGTGCCATGCATACCAGGATAGGGATGAGGGGTGCTATGCATACCAGGATAGGGATGAGGGGTGCCATGCATACCAGGATAGGAATGAAAGGTGCCATGCATACCAGGATAGGGGGGTGAGGAGTGCCATACCTACCAGGATTGGGGAGTGAGGAGCCCATGCATACCAGAATTTGGGGATGAGGTGTGCCATACATACCAGGATTGGGGGGTGAGGGGTGCCATGCATACCAGGATTAGGGATGGGGTGCCCTGCATACCAGGATTTGGGGGAGAGGGGTACCTTTCCTACAAGGATTGGGTAGTGAGTGGCCCATGCATACCAGGATTGGGGGATGAGGTGTGCCAAGCATACCAGGATTGGGGGTTGAGGAGTGCCATACCTACCAGGATTGGGGAGTGAGGAGCCCATGCACACCAGGATAGGGATGAGGGGTGCCATGCATACCAGAATAGGAATGAGGGGTGCCATGCATACCAGGATAGGGATGAGGGGCGCTATGCATACCAGGATAGGGATGAGGGATACCATGCATACCAGGATTGGGGCGTGAGGGGACCATGCATACCAGGATAGGGATGAGGGGTACCATGCATACCAGGATTGGGATGTGAGGGGACCATGCATACCAGCATTGGAGATGAGGGGTACCATACATACCAGGAGGGGGGTGAGGGGACCATGCATACCAGAATTGAAGGTGAGGGGTGCCATACATACCCGGGTTATGGGGTGAGGGGCCCATGCATACCCGGATTGGGAAATGAGGGGTGCCATTCATACCAGGATTGGGGGATGAGGGGACCATGCATACCAGGATTGGAGTGTGAGGGGAGCCACGCATACCAGGATTGGGGGATGAGGGGACCATGCATACCAGGATTTGGGGGTGAGGGGACCATGCATACCAGGATTGGGGGGTGAGGAGACTATGCATGCCATGATTGGGGGATGAGGGGTGCCATGCATACTAGGATTGGGGGATGAGGGGTGCCATGCATACCAGGATTGGGGGATGAGGGGTGCCATGCATACCAGGATTGGGGGGTGAGGGGTGCCATGCATACCAGGATTGGAGGGTGAGGAATGCCATACCTACCAGGATTGGGGAGTGAGGAGCCCATGCATACCAAGATTTGGGGATGAGGGGTGTCATACATACCAGGATTGGGGGGTGAGGGGCCCATGCATACCAGGATGAGGGATGGGGTGCCATGCATAGCAGGATTGGGGGGATAGGAGTGCCATACCTACCAGGATTGGGTAGTGGGTGGTCCGTGCTTACCAGGATTGAGGGATGAGGGGTGCCATGCATACCAGGATTGGGGGTGAGGGGACCATGCATACCAGGATTGGGGGGTGAGGGGACCATGCATACCAGGATTGGGGGGTGAGGTGGCCATGCATACCATGATTGGGGGGAGAGGGGACCATGCATACCAGGATTGGGGGGGTGAGGGGACCATGCATACCAGGATTGGGAGGTGAGGGGTGCCATGCATACCAGCATTGGGGATGAGGAGTGCCATACATACCAGGATTAGGGGGTGAAGTGGTACCATGCATACCAGGATTGGGGGGTGAGGGGACCATGCATACCAGGATTGGGGGGTGAGGGGTACATGCATACCAGTATTGAGGGTTGAGGGGTGCTATGCATACCAGGATTGGGGGTGAGGGGTGCCATGCATACCAGGATTGGGGTGAGGCGTGCCATGCATTCCAGGATAGGGATGAGGGGTGCCATGCATACCAGTGTAGGGATGAGGGGTGCTATGCATACCAGGATAGGGATGAGGGGTGCCATGCATACCAGGATAGGAATGAGAGGTGCCATGCATACCAGGATATGGATGAGGGGTGCCATGTGACGCGCCCCCGGGCCGTGGGGCACCCGGTGCCGGGTCGGTAGACGCCGGGGGTTGTAGTCACTGTGGCGGTAACCCGGTCCGTGACCCAGGGCAGTCAATCCAAGGGAAATTATATGTATAGGTTTTATTAAAGAGTCTGACTACGCCACCTGTGGAATGCGGCTAAAGGGGCCGCCGCTGCGGAGCAGTCCTCTGAAGCTGATGTTACTGCAGCAGGGATGGTGTGGCTCTCCACAGGAAGAGCTAGCTCCAGGGCAGTGTAGAAGATGTTGCAGGTTGTGCTGGGCATTGTAGTGCAGGGAGTGATGGCGCAGGAAGAAACACAGACACAAGGTGGTGCAGCCCCAGGGTCTTTACTCACGGTTATTGCAGTCCAAGTTACAGAGCTCAATATAACTATCCGCGTCGTGCTGCGTTTACTCTGTGAGTGGTTCTGTCCACCCTCAGATACCTCCGGAGTACTTAGCAGGACCCCCTTCTGTGTCTTCTCTCTGGCTGTCTCCCCTTAACCGCATACCAAGTGTCCCAGTCCAGTATCTGCGGGCCTTGGCGGGCGACGTCTTTTCCATCCACTGGGTCCTATATAGCTACCTTCCTGGTGAGACTGTCATGGAATGTTGGCTACAGGACTTGAAATACTGCAGCCTTCGGTTTCTAGTTAAGATTTACAATCTTTTGCTAGTTGAGGGATCCAGTACCCTGTATGCAGCCTGACCCCTCCACCTCCCGGTAGATGCGGGTATACGGGTGGCCTTCTGCACTTCCCGTACCCCTAGGGTCCCTTCTTCCGTTCCTGGAGCCTTCCTGCTCCCTCTCCTCTCTTCTCTCCTTCTCCTCTCAGACTTGGGCCTCACTGTCCAGGCCCGCCTCTGGAGCAGAGCTCGTACAGAGCCTCTGCTCCTGTCACTTCTCCTCCTCTGACTAAACACTGATTGACTGGCTTGCCTTTCTAAGATGGCGTCTGTACTTATATCTTTCTTCTATGTGCTCCCCTTAACTACTTCCTCCACCCACACCCACTACGTGGTTCCACTTTACTAGGTTCCCCCCCACTCCAGCCAGGGAAGGGGCTCAGCAAGTACGTGGGAGGCATCTTGCCCCTCCTGCTGGCCTGCAGTGGTGTGTTGAATGCAGGTGTTAGGGTCCTGAGTTGTACTCCATCCTTACCTGAGAGTGAGATACCACACCTCTGGGAGATGCAGTACCTCTGTGGCAACTGAACCCTCAGGGGCGCCACACAAGCGTCCCAGGATACGATGGGGGCAGCACATAACAGGATATGGGAACAGGATTGGGTAGCAAAAATACCAGGATGGGGGCAGCATAAATACCAGGATGGGGGCAGCACAAATACCAGGATGGGGGCAGCACATAGCAGGAGATGGGGCAGCACATACCAGCAAGGGAGACCATATACCATTAAAACTGCTCACCACCCGGGCGTAGAACGGGTTCAATAGCTAGTATATACACTGCTCAACAAAAATAAAGGGAACACTTAAACAACAGAATATAACTCCAAGTGAATCAAACTTCTGTGAGATCAAACTCTCCACTTAGGAAGCAACACTGATTGACAATCAATTTCACATGCTGTTATGCAAATAGAATAGACAATAGATGGAAATTATTTGCAATTATCAAGACACTTTCAATAAAGGAGTGGTTCTGCAGGTGGGGACCACAGACCACGTCTCAGTACCAATGCTTTCTGGCTGATGTTTTGGTTACTTTTGAATGTTGGTTGTTCTTTCACACTCGTGGTAGCATGAGACGGACTCTACAACCCACAGAAGTTGCTCAGGTAGTGCAGCTCATCCAGGATGGTACATCAATGCGAGCTGTGGCAAGAAGGTTTGCTGTATCTGTCAGCATAGTGTCCAGAGGCTGGAGGCACTACCAGGAGACAGGCCAATACACCAGGAGACGTGGAGGGGGCCGTAGGAGGGCAACAATCCAGCAGCAGGACTGCTATATCCGCCTTTGTGCAAGGAGGAACAGGAGGAGCACTGCCAGATCCCTGCAAAATGATCTCCAGCTGGCCACAAATGTGCATGTGTCTGCACAAATGGTTTGAAACCGACTCCATGAGGGTGGTATGAGGGCCCGACGTCCACAGATTTGCCACAGAACACCAGGATTGGCAAAGTCGCCACTGGCGCCCTGTGCTCTTCACAGATGAAAGCAGGTTCACACTGAGCACATGTGACAGACATGACGGAGTCTGGAGACGCCGTGGAGAGCGATCTGCTGCCTGCAACATCCTTCAGCATGACCGGTTTGGCAGTGGGTCAGTAATGGTGTGGTGTGGCATTTCTTTGGAGGGTCGCACAGCCCTCCATGTGCTCGCCAGAGGTAGCCTGACTGCCATTAGGTCCCAAGATGAGATCCTCAGACCCTTGTGAGACCATATGCTGGTGCAGTTGTCCCTGGGTTCCTCCTAATGCAGGACAATGCCAGACCTCATGTGTCTGAAGTGTGTCAGCATTTCCTGCAAGATGAAGGCATTGAATCTATGGACTGGCCCCCCCATTCCCCAGACCTGAATCCGATTGAGCACATCTGGGACATCATGTCTCGCTCCATGCACCAATGACACGTTGCACCACAGACTGTCCAGGAATTGGAGGATGCTTTAGTCCAGGTCTGGGAGGAGATCTCACAGGAGACTGTGGCGCCCCTGAGGGTTCGTTCGCCACAGAGGTACTGCATCTCACCCAGAGGTGTGGTATCTCACTCTCAGGTAAGGAAGGAGTACTGCCCGGGACCTAATACCTGCATCCAACACAATCCACTTTAGTGGGGGCAGGGCGAGATTGCTCCTAAGGGAGAGCATAGTCCCTGGTCCCTAGCTGAAGGGTGGAACTATGTAGTGGGTGTGGGTGAAGGACATAGTTCAGGGGAGCACAGTAAAGGAAGTGATAAAAAAGAGGGAACCATCTTGGGAAGAGAGTTCAGTGAGGTCAGTCAGAGGAGAAGTAGAAGGAACAGGAGCTCTGTAGGAGCTCTGCTCAGGAGGAGGGCCTAGTGGGAGGCCCAAGGCTGTGAAGGAGAGAGGAGCAGGGGAGAAGGCTCCAGGAGGAACGAGGAAGGGACCCCAGGGGTACGGGCAGTGCTGGAGGCCACCCGTATGCCCGAATCTACCAGGAGTTGGAGGGGTCAGGCCGCACAAAGGGGACCGGTCCGTCAACTAGCAGAGTACGCTATGTCTCAACTAGAAACCGGAGGCTGCAGTATTTCAAGTCTTGCAGCCAACAGTCCATATCAGTCTCACCAAGAAGTTAGCCATAGAGGACCCAGGGGACGGAACAGACATCGCCCGACAAGGCCCGCGGTTACTGGATTGGGACACTAGGTGTGAGGTGCATGGAGACGGCCAGAGAGGGAGAACACACAGGAGGGGGTCCCGCTAAATACTCCGGATCTACCTGAGGGTTGGCTGAACCCCTCCCTGAGTAAGCGCAGCACGACGAGGGAAGTTACACCGGTACCTGTAACTTGGATTGCAACAACCGTGAGTAAAAACCATGAAGACTGCACCCCACTGTCTCTGTCCGTTATTGCTGCTGCGCCATCACCCCTGCACTACAACGCACAGCACTACCTATAACATCTACAATATCTCTACACTGCCCTGGAGCTAAGCTCTGCCTGTGGAGAGCTGAACCAACTCTGCTGCACTAACATCAGCTCCAGAGGTTCTGGATAGCAGCGGCGGCTCGCTATATCCGCAAACCACAGGTGGCGTCACTAACTTTATATAAGAACTTTAATTCCCCTGTAAATATTCCCCTTTTGATTGACCGCCCTGGGTCACAGACCGGGTCTCCGCCACTGTGACATCTCCCCAAGCAACGACCGGCCCGGCACCGAGTACCCCACGACCCAGGGGGCGCGTCAAGACCATCGGCAACCTCATGAGGAGCATGCCCAGGCATTGTAGGGAGGTCATACAGGCACGTGGAGGCCACACACAATACTGAGCCTCATTTTGACTTGTTTTAAGGACATTACATCAAAGTTGGATCAGCCTGTAGTGTGTTTTTCCACTTGAATTTTAGGGGTGACTCCAAATCCAGGCCTCCATTGGTTAATAAATTTGATTTCCATTGATGATTTTTGTGTGATTTTGTTGTCAGCACATTCAACTTTGTACAGAACAAAGTATTCAATGAGAATATTTCATTCATTCAGATCTAGGATGTGTTATTTCAGTGTTCCCTTTATTTTTTTGAGCAGTGTATATATATATATATATATATATATATACAGTGCATTGTGAAAGTATTTGGCCCCCTTGAACTTTTCTACCTTTTGCCACATTTCTGGCTTCAAACATAAAGATATAAAATTCTTATTTTTTTGGGGAGAATCAACAACAAGTGGGACACAATCGTGAAGTCGAACGAAATTTATTGGATATTTTAAACTTTTTTAACAAATTAAAAACTGAAAAGTGGGGCGTGCAAAATTGTTCGACCCTTTACTTTCAGTGCAGCAAACTCACTTCAGAAGTTCAGTGAGGATCTCTGAATGATCCAGTGTTCTCCTAAATGACTGGTAATGATAAATAGAATCCACCTGTGTGTAATCAAGTCTCCTATAAATGCCCCTGCGATTCCCACTTGTTGATTCTTCCCAAAAAAAAAATTTAATTTAATATCTTTACGTGCGAAGCCAGAAATGTGGCAAAAGGTAGAAAAGTTTGAGGGGGCCGAATACTTTCACAATGTACTGTATATATATATATATATATATATATATATATATACACAGTACAGTCCAAAAGTTTGGACACACCTTCTCATTTAAAGATTTTTCTGTATTTTCATGACTATGAAAATTGTACATTCACACTGAAGGCATCAAAACTATGAATTAACACATGTGGAATTATATACTTAACAAAAAAGTGTGAAACAACTGAAAATATGTCTTATATTCTAGGTTCTTCAAAGTAGCCACCTTTTGCTTTGATGACTGCTTTGCACACTCTTGGCATTCTCTTGATGAACTTCAAGAGGTAGTCACCGGAAATGGTTTTCACTTCACAGGTGTGCCCTGTCAGGTTTAATAAGTGGGATTTCTTGCCTTATAAATGGGGTTGGGACCATCAGTTGTGTTGTGCAGGAGTCTGGTGGATACACAGCTGATAGTCCTACTGAATAGACTGTTATAATTTGTATTATGGTAAGAAAAAAGCAGCTAAGTAAAGAAAAACGAGTGGCCATCATTACTTTAAGAAATGAAGGTCAGTCAGTGCGAAAAATTGAGAAAACTTTGAAAGTGTCCCCAAGTGCAGCTGCAAAAACCATCAAGCGCTACAAAGAAACTGGCTCACATGAGGACCGCCCCAGGAAAGGAAGACCAAGAGTCACCTCTGCTTCTGAGGATAAGTTTATCCAAGTCACCAGCCTCAGAAATCACAGGTTAACAGCAGCTCAGATTAGAGACCAGGTCAATGCCACACAGAGTTCTAGCAGCAGACACATCTCTACAACAACTGTTAAGAGGAGACTTTGTGCAGCAGGCCTTCATGGTAAAATAGCTGCTAGGAAACCACTGCTAAGGACAGGCAACAAGCAGAAGAGACTTGTTTGGGCTAAAGAACACAAGGAATGGACATTAGACCAGTGGAAATCTGTGCTTTGGTCTGATGAGTCCAAATTTGAGATCTATGGTTCCAACCACCGTGTCTTTGTGCGATGCAGAAAAGGTGAACGGGTGGACTCTACATGCCTGGTTCCCACCGTGAAGCATGGAGGAGGAGGTGTGATGGTGTGGGGGTGCTTTGCTGGTGACACTGTTGGGGATTTATTCAAAATTGAAGGCATACCGAACCAGCATGGCTACCACAGCATCTTGCAGCGGCATGCTATTCCATCCGGTTTGCGTTTAGTTGGACCATCATTTATTTTTCAACAGGACAATGACCCCAAACACACCTCCAGGCTGTGTAAGGGCTATTTGACAAAGAAGGAGAGTGATGGGGTGCTACACCAGATGACCTGGCCTCCACAGTCACCAGACCTGAACCCAATTGAGATGGTTTGGGGTGAGCTGGACCGCAGAGTGAAGGCAAAAGGGCCAACAAGTGCTAAGCATCTCTGGGAACTCCTTCAAGATTGTTGGAAGACCATTTCCGGTGACTACCTCTTGAAGCTCATCAAGAGAATGCCAAGAGTGTGCAAAGCAGTCATCAAAGCAAAAGGTGGCTACTTTGAAGAACCTAGAATATAAGACATATTTTCAGTTATTTCACACTTTTTTTGGTAAGTATATAATTCCACATGTGTTAATTCATAGTTTTGATGCCTTCAGTGTGAATGTACAATTTTCATAGTCATGAAAATACAGAAAAATCTTTAAATGAGAGGGTGTGTCCAAACTTTTGGTCTGTACTGTATATATATATATATATATATATATATATATATACATATATATACATATATATATACACACACACATACACACACACACGCACACACGTGTGAAAAAGTGTTTGCCCCCTTCCTAATTTCTTATTCTTTTGCATGCTTGTCACACTTAAATATTTCAGATCGCAAAACAAATTTAAATGTTAGACAAAGATAACACAAGTAAACACACAATGCAGTTTTTAAATGAAGGTCTTTATTTTATTAAGGGAAAAAGAGATCCAAATCTACAGGGCCCTGTGTGAAAAGTGATTGCCCCCTTCACCTAATGACTGGTTGGGCCACCCTTAGCAGCAACAACTGCAATCAAGCATTTGCGATAACTAGCAATGAGTCTTTACAGCGCTATGGAGGAATTTTGGCCACTCATCTTTGGAAAATTGTTGTAATTCAGCCACATCGGAGGGTTTCTGAGCATGAACCGTCTTTCTAAGGTCATGCGCAGCATCTCAAGCGGATTAAGGTCAGGACTTTGACTAGACCACTCCAAAGTCTTCATTTTGTTTTTCTTAAGCCATTCAGAGGTGGACTTGCTGGTGTGTTTTGGATCATTGTCCTGCTGCATAACCCAAGTGCGCTTCAGCTTGAGGTCACGAACAGATGGCCGGACATTCTCCTTCAGGATTTATTGGTAGACAGCAGAATTCATGGTTCCATTTACCACAGCAAGTCTTGAAGCACCAAAACAGCCACAGACCATCACACTACCACCACATTTTACTGTTGATATGATGTTCCTTTTCTAAAATGCTGTTGCGGTGCTCCTGCAGGTTCAGTCGCCACAGAAGTACTGCATCTCACCCAGAGGTGTGGTACCCCACTCTCAGGTAAGGAGGGAGTGCTACCCACCCACCTACATCCAACACTACATCATTCCAGACCAGCAGGAGGGTCAAGATGCACTAATCCACTGCTGAGCCCTGTCCCTGGTTGGAAATGGGGGGACCAAGAGAGGGGGAACCATGTAGTGGGTGTGGGTGGAGGAAGTAGATCAGGGGGAGCACCGTCAGTAGGAGTATAAGAAGAGGGGGAATCATCTAGAAGGAGTTCAGTTCAGTCAGGATCGAATCCTGCTCAGGAGAGCAGTGGAGGAGGTCAAGGCTCCTGGCTCCAGTGCTTGGAGCAGGAGTTGAAACGAGTGGGGCCTAGTAAGAGAGGCCCAGGAAAGAGAGAGAGGACGGGAGCAGAGGGAAGGCTCCAGAGACAGAGGGGATCCCAGGGGCACAGGGAGTGCAGGAAGCCACCCGTGCGCCCGAATCTACAAGGACGTGGAGGGATCAGGCCGTAGAGGGGACCGGCCCCAAAACTAGTGGAGAATAATCAGGCTCAGCTAGATAACTGGAGGCTGCTGCATTTTCAAGGTGTTGCAGCCAAAACCCACAATTATATTGCTGAAAAGGTGGCCACAGAGGGTCCAGGGGACTGCATGTCGCCCGACATGATCCGAGGCTACTGGCTTGGAACACTGATTGTGAGGTGCAGGGCAGGAGGGCGAGAGCCAGCGCAGGGAAGACGACCCAGAAAGGAACATAGAACGGGGTCCCGTTTAAGTACTCCTGAAATACTTGAGAGCTGCTGAACCCCTTCCTTGGTGAACACAGGACGACGTGGGCAGTTATAATCTGGAAAGTGTAACCTGAGGAACTTAACAACTGTGAGTAAAACCTGAAGACTGCACCCCACTGTGTCCTTGAATAATTGCTGCGTCATCACCAGCCCTGCACTACACAGCACCAGCAACATCTACCTCATAGCATCACTACATCCTGCTCTGGAGCTTAGCTCTGCCTGTGGAGAGCTGAACCAACTCTGCTGCATCACCATCAGTTCCAGAGGATCTGCATCCCAGTGGCGGCTCCATATAGCCGCATACCACAGGTGGCGCCACTAACTATCTCTAAAAATCTTTATTCCCCTTTTATTTTCCCTTTAATTGACTGCCCTGGGTCACGGACTGGGTCACTGCCATTGTGACATCCCCCAGCATCGACTGGCCCGGCTACCGAGTACCCCACGGCCCAGATGGAGCATCACTGTATTACTTCTACACCAGGTGTAATGGGACATACACCTAACAAAAGGTTCAACTTTTGTATCGTCAGTCCACACAGTATTCTCCCAAAACTCTTGGCAATCATGAAGATGTTTTCTGGCAAAACTGAGACAAGCCTTTATGTTCTTTTTGCTCAGCAGTGGTTTTCATCTTGGAGCTCTGCCATGCATGCCATTTTTGCCCAGTCTCTTTCTAATGGTGGAGTCATGAAGACTGACCTTAACTGAGGCAAGTGAGGCCTGAAATTCTTTAGATGTTGTTGTGAGGTCTTTTGTGACCTCTTGGATGAGTCGTTGTTGCGCTCTTGGGGTAATTTTGGTCGGCCGGTGACTCCTGGAAAGGATCACCACTGTTCCATGTTTTCGCCATTTGTGGATAATGGCTCTCACTGTGGTTCGGTGGAGTCTCAATGCCTTAGAAATGCTATATTACCTTTTCCAGACTGAGGGATCTCAATTACTTTTTCATTTGTTCCTGACTTTCTTTGGATCGCAGCATGATGTCTAGCTTTTGAAGATCTTTTGGTCTACTTCACTTTATCAGGCAGGTCCTATTTAAGTGATTTCTTTATTCGAAGACAGGTGTTGCAGTAATCAGGCCTGTGTGTGGATAGGTAAATTGAACTCAGCTTCTCAAAGATGTGATAAACCACAGTTAATTTATTTTTTAAGGGGGGCAATCACTTTTTCACACAGGGCCCTGGAACCGCGGCAGCTGACCCTCAAGGGAGCAGGGAAGCAGGACCGACCAGGAACTGGATAACAGGGGGACGTGCGGCTGGTAGTCAGAACAGGTACTGGATCTGGAATGGACTGGATAGGTTCAGGAACACTGGACGGTCTCAAGTACAGGATCACAGGTGCTGGTCCAGACTGGACTGGTGAGGGTAGCAGTATAGGTGCAGGCAAGTCGGATCAGGCTCTGGACTTGGTAAAGGCAGGACGGGCTCAGGAACAGGTTACAGCAGAGCGCACAGGAACCAGTTCAGATAGGGCAGGCAGGACGGACAGGTTCAGATAGGACGGACAGGATCAGGTTCAGGAAGCACAGGTACAGGGACTTTACAACTTAGTAGCAGGAAGCACACTGAATACTAAAGTTGCTTAGGCACCTCCCAATAGGGAAGTGTGCCTTAAATATCAGACGTTTTGGCTGGGGACAATTTCAGAAGTGCACACGGGCACTAAGCACACTCCCAGGAGACCGGTGGGGCGTGCGTAGGTCCTGGGAGGAAACAGATGCTGAGGAAACGTGGACGGGTACGTGAACACTCCAGCGTCCCTGGTGGGAGGGCGAAAGGGACTCATGTAGTGGCGACGGCGCTGTTCTAACACAGTGGGCATCTCTTGTCTTTATCTGATGCCTTCTCTCTTTTTACAATCGCTGTCCTCCTTCCCTACTTCATGTGGTTGACACGTCCTATGTCATGCACCCAGTGTCCCCCATCGTGCTCCTATGCAAGTGCACTGTAGTGCACATGCACCAGCCCTTGGCAGGGCAGAGAGAAGTGCACCTGCGCAGCAGCGAGATGAGGGACACTGTGTGGATGATGAAGGACGTGTCATCCATACGAAACACGGAAGTAGGATGGAGATTAAAAGATGAGTGGAGGCATTGGATCAAGACAAGAGACGCCCATCGAACTGCACCACACTGGAGCATAATAAAAGGTCTTTTTTGTGCCTTCAATATAACTAGCTTTTAGCCATATATACAGCTTGATGCAACGCAATACTAAATGCCTGAGTAGCTTAAAAGTCCATATGCATATCAATGATAACTTATTAATTGCAAATTCGTAGGCATAGCTACCCAATCATACTCTGAATCAGGGCTACACAACATTTTTGGCCCAAGGACCACATTGCCATACTGAACTAGTTCCAAGGGCCGCAAACATTTTTAAAGGGGTACTTACATGAATACATCACCAGAAACACCATCAGTACATTAATACATCACCTGAACCAAGTTGAGTATTTGTGGAGGATTTGGAGAGTTTGTGCTCAGTTTCTGCTCCAAAAAAATCAGTGTGAACACACGGTAACCGTTGTCTCCCGGTTCTTGCGGGCTGCAACAAACTCCTTAGTGGGCCGCATGTGGCTCGTGGGTCGTATGTTGTGCAGGTCTACTCGAAGTTCATTTAATTTTTCAATCTGAAGTCTACACTCCGTCTTAACTGAATCTATGACAGGTTCTAAAAATTTTTCAACCTGAAGCCTATACTCCATCCTAACTGAATATATGGCAGTTCTTAAAAATTCCAGACAACGGCAAGGATATACTGTCTTCTCCTCAACAAATGGCACGCCGATACAATCGGCTAGTTCTCTGAATTTATATAATAAATTCCTACAAGCCTCTGTATCAGATCTGCCTATAAATAAAAAGTCTTCTAAATAGTGCAGCACTCCTTCGTTAACTCAATTTTCAATTTTTCCTCCCCTTTTTCCAAGAGCCATAACTTTTTTTTATTTTTCCGTCGACATAGTCGTATGAGGGCTTGTTTTTTGGACTTTTGAATGACACCATTTATTTTATCATGTGATGCCCTGGAAAGAGGTAAAAAAAAATTCCAAGTGCAGTGAAATTGCAAAATAAAGTGCAATTCCACAATTGTTTTTTTTTATTTTTTCATGTTCACTATACAGTAAAACTAGTGAAAATAAATATCACTGCACTCCCTTTGTAGGTGCTCGAGCAGGGGCCGAACCCTTTAGGACACAGTTCAAGAAACCTCGGCACTCAAAATGTCCTTTATATGTGAAAATTTATTTTAGCATGATAAACACACAGCAATATAACAACAAAACGTTTCGGTCATAATGACCTTCTTCAGTTGGCTGTAGAAGATAAAAAACAATGTAAGGTTTTGTCGGGAAATATGATTCATTATAAACAATAATGATAAGGACAAAACATAGCTTACAAAGATAATAGTAGTAATCACGAAATACAATTGGTAGTTGGAAAAAAAACATAGTGCCTAAAGGGCATATTAGATAAATGGATAAAGCAATCTGATGATAAAAAAGGGGGAAGGAAGGGAGAAACATGGAAAAGGAGTGGGGGAGGGGGGAGTTTAAAAAGGGGAAAGAGATTTTTGTAGAAAGTGTGTGAGACCACGAGAAAGAGCAGGTAAATGTGATATCACTGGTACTGTGCAAGGTGAATATCAAAAGAAATTGAATGTTGTACACAGTACAGGATAGGGAGGATAGGATAAAACAAGGGGGGAGATAATGAAAAAGAGGAGGGATGAGGAAGAAAATAGCGAGCAGCTGTAGAAGAAAATGTGAAGGAAATGCTAGAGGAGCCGCAGTGGAGGGTATAAACATACCAAAAAGAACTGCTGGTGTAGTTAGAGAGGTAGGGTCCCAAACGGGCTGCCTGTAGATGAGGGGATAGGAAGAAGCAAATAAGTATTTAGGGCAACAAAGATTATAACTAGCATATCCAGCAGTGGAGAGAAGGTTACCTTAGAGGAGCGTACGTAGGCTCCAGTTGTGCATCGCGGTGTCCACCGCTCGATGTGAGACCAGAGTGAGAGAGGGGGCGTATATAGGGGGAGAGGCTGATGAGTGAGCCAATGCAAGCGCGAGTACAAAAACAGGTGACCGCACGAAACCGGAAGTGGCAAGACGCGTGACCGGAAGTGACGGACTCCGGTCATGTGAGCGTTCCAGGAGGTGAAGCTTGCGTTCCACAATGTTAAGAATAGCCAGAGGGAGCGGCAGGATTTCCTAAGGTTGCGGTGGAGAGGAGGGGCATAAGAGGAGGGGAGGGGAGGACCGTAGAGTAGGAGGAGCATCTGTGGGAAGGGCACAAAGAGGCAGGTCACAAAACAATGAATGAGCAGTATGGCATGATAATACAAACACATGAGTGCACCGATAGTATGGACATTATAATGACATTATATGTTGTAACATACGAGAGAAATACAATGGTTATGACATTTGGTAATGGCTTCTGTGAATTGGTGACATAACAGAGATGAGACGCGGTCACTGGGCTGCGATGAGTGTGAAAGGTGACTAACGGCTAAGGGTATACTATATATGGTAAAATAGAGAAGGCTGTTGGGATAAGGGGCAAGTATACACATGGGTGGGTACTGATAAGGGTATCAACTAAATGACAGGAGGTCATACTCCCTGTTGAGGCCCCTGGGATGAAGGGAATCGAGGGTGTGGATCCAAAAAGCCTCTCGTTGTTTGAGGAGGCGAATCCTATCACCGCCACGGCGTGGTGGTGCTATTTGTTCGAGAACTTGAAATCTTAATTGGGAGACACTGTGTCCTGAGGAGATAAAATGGTGGGGGATAGGTAGAAGTAGATTTTTGCACCTGATTGTCGATTTGTGCTTTGAGATTCTATCTCGAATGGGTTGTGTGGTTTCTCCTACATAGAGGAGTGAACACGGACATTTAATCAGGTAGACGACATAGGCACTGTCGCAGGTATAGTATCCATTGATATTGAATTTCTTGCCCGTGTGAGGATGGTAGATCAAGTTGCCTTTGGTGACGTTGTTGCACTGCCTACACTGGAGGCAAGGGAAGGTACCTGTTTTGGGATGTTGGAGAAAGCGCTGAGTTGGTCGGGATCTGTTGGTGCCGATGTCTGCTCTAACGAGGGAATCTCTCAAATTGGGGGCTCGTTTGAAGCAGGGCATAAAAGGTTTCTGAAAATGGGAAATGGATGGATAGCCAGTGCTTAAAATGCCCCAGTGTTTACGGATGGTTTTGTGTAATATATATGCAAAGGGGTGAAACGTATGAACAAAGGGAATACGTCCTGAATTATCACGATGTGCCCGAGGTATATCTTCTGTGGGTTGAAGTAAGGAGGAGGGGTAGCCTCTTCTTCTGAATTTCTGGTTCATGTCCTGGAGCCTGGAATCGCGTACGGTGGGATTGGATACGATACGTTCGACTCTTTTGAATTGTGACTTAGGGATGGATCTCTTGATGTGTTTTGGATGATTGCTGGTATAGTGCAGTAAATTGTTACGATCAGTGGGTTTGGAGCATAGATCTGTGGATAATATGCCATTATCGTCCTTGATGACGAGAGTATCCAGGAAACTGACCATGTGCTGATCATGTGTGACCGTGAAGTTCAGGTCAGGCCATGCTGAATTCAAGTCAATGGAAAAAGACTCGAGGGTGGATACCGGGCCGTCCCAGATGCAGAAGATGTCATCGATGTATGTCTTCCAGACGACACAATGTGTCTGGAAGAGAGGATGAGTGTATACAATGAGGTCTTCGAATGCCGCCATGTAGCTGTTGGCGTAAGGGGGGGCAACGTTCGAGCCCATAGCGGTGCCTTTTATCTGTAGGAAAAACTTATCCTGGAAGAGAAAGTAGTTTTTTTGGAGTATGATAGATAGTAGGTCAACCACCAAGTCTACAATCCTTGGATCTGTCTCAGCTTGTATAAGTAGAGACCTTGTTGTGTGAATGCCTCGATCATGTGGGATGGACGTGTACAAATTCTTAACGTCGAGAGAAACCAGCAGGGCAGAGACAGGGACTTGTCTATGGTCTGATAATATTTTGAGGAAGGCACCAGTGTCAAGTAAAAATGATGGGCTCTTCTGTGTGAGTGGTGTCAAAATTTTTTCGACGAGAATGGATAATGGGGAGAATAGCGAATCTGTTGAGGCTACTATGGGATGGCCTGGGGGTTCCGTGAGACTCTTGTGTATTTTGGGTAAGATGTAAAAGATCGGAGTGATAGGGTTAGTTTTAGTGAGGTATTCTGCTGTTTTGTTGTCTATGGTCCCGGCTAAGAGGTGGCGATTAATGGTGCTGTGTATCAGGTCCTTGAACTCAGATGTGGGATCACGGGATAGTTCCCGATAGGTCGTTTACGGATGGCTTTGTGTAATATATATGCAAAGGGGTGAAACGTATGAACAAAGGGAATACGTCCTGAATTATCATGATGAACTCCATTGCACGACTCTAACCGAATATCTGAAAGCACAGAGGATCCCGAGGGGCCTGAGGGTGCCACTCAGACCCACCCTGTTCTCCGAACTTCAAGAATACAATGACAAATTTGAACAGATCCTGAACAAGTGCTCTTTTGACCTTATGGTGCTGACGGTCGATTTTCTGCACAAAGCTATCATATCCACCAAGGAACTTATCTCCAACACAGAAACACAGCTGGCCGCTTCCCTAAAACCTGAAGAGTGGACGGACCTGAAAACCAAGATCCAATTGAATCTCGACCAACACAAGAGGGATACCGAGGCCAGGAAAAGGGCCAAGTTCCATCGAGACACAAAGGACTACGAGGCTAATAGGGTCTACCGCTGGCAAGAACGGCGTACATCAGGGAATAATCCACCCAGATTTAACCAGCCCCCCTCAGACGCCTCATCCTCAGGCTCAGAGTCAGAAAGGAGAACCCACTTTACTAATCCCTCTCATTTTTTAGGTCAACAGCGAAGATACCGCCAAGGAAGAAAACGAGGAGGGGAGGCCAACACCGGAGACACAACGGACTCGTACAGGGTAACGAGGTCTCAGACGCGCCCAACCTGGTGGTAAATATTTCCTCTAAGACTTTAAACATGGCCCAACTATCGGTCCTACAAAAGGGACTCTCTTTCTGTCCAACATTGAAGTACAATACCTTCAAGTTGGACATGGCACTACAGCGCTTCTACCGCTCCCTTAGACTTAAGGTTCACTTTGACCAAACCCCTTCCCCTCCCGATACGACAACCCCAACATCTGATAACGTGGCTATCACGGCCAAGAGACTTGGTCTTTATACAAAGAGCACATATAGACCCCCTCACGGTTCCCACGCCCTTGAGACTTTTATAGGCTTTGTCAATACGGCCTTCAAAGAATTACGATCTAAGGTCGACCGAGGGTCGCTACATCATGAACCCAATTTATCTGCCCTTGGCCAACAAGCTCTCCGCAGTCTGAAAGACGATCATGATCTGATCATCAAACCTGCGGACAAAGGCGGAGCTATTGTGGTCATGGACAAGGTCCAATACATCAGAGAAGTGGATCGCCAATTAAGTGATGCCACGACCTATCGGGAACTATCCCGTGATCCCACATCTGAGTTCAAGGACCTGATACACAGCACCATTAATCGCCACCTCTTAGCCGGGACCATAGGCAACAAAACAGCAGAATACCTCACTAAAACTAACCCTATCACTCCGGTCTTTTACATCTTACCCAAAATACACAAGAGTCTCACGGAACCCCCAGGCCGTCCCATAGTAGCCTCAACAGATTCGCTATTCTCCCCATTATCCATTCTCGTCGAAAAAATTTTGACACCACTCACACAGAAGAGCCCATCATTTTTACTTGACACTGGTGCCTTCCTCAAAATAATATCAGACCATAGACAAGTCCCTGTCTCTGCCCTGCTGGTTTCTCTCGACGTTAAGAATTTGTACACGTCCATCCCACATGATCGAGGCATTCACACAACAAGGTCTCTACTTATACAAGCCGAGACAGATCCAAGGATTGTAGGCTTGGTGGTTGACCTACTATCTATCATACTCCAAAAAAACTACTTTCTCTTCCAGGATAAGTTTTTCCTACAGATAAAAGGCACCGCTATGGGCTCGAACGTTGCCCCCCCTTACGCCAACAGCTACATGGTGGCATTCGAAGACCTCATTGTATACACTCATCCTCTCTTCCAGACACATTGTGTCGTCTGGAAGACATACATCGATGACATCTTCTGCATCTGGGACGGCCCGGTATCCACCCTCGAGTCTTTTTCCATTGACTTGAATTCAGCATGGCCTGACCTGAACTTCACGGTCACACATGATCAGCACATGGTCAGTTTCCTGGATACTCTCGTCATCAAGGACGATAATGGCATATTATCCACAGATCTATACTCCAAACCCACTGATCGTAACAATTTACTGCACTATACCAGCAATCATCCAAAACACATCAAGAGATCCATCCCTAAGTCACAATTCAAAAGGGTCGAACGTATCGTATCCAATCCCACCGTACGCGATTCCAGGCTCCAGGACATGAACCAGAAATTCAGAAAGAGAGGCTACCCCTCCTCCTTACTTCAACCCACAGAAGATATACCTCGGGCACATCGTGATAATTCAGGACGTATTCCCTTTGTTCATACGTTTCACCCCTTTGCATATATATTACACAAAACCATCCGTAAACACTGGGGCATTTTAAGCACTGGCTATCCATCCATTTCCCATTTTCAGAAACCTTTTATGCCCTGCTTCAAACGAGCCCCCAATTTGAGAGATTCCCTCGTTAGAGCAGACATCGGCACCAACAGATCCCGACCAACTCAGCGCTTTCTCCAACATCCCAAAACAGGTACCTTCCCTTGCCTCCAGTGTAGGCAGTGCAACAACGTCACCAAAGGCAACTTGATCTACCATCCTCACACGGGCAAGAAATTCAATATCAATGGATACTATACCTGCGACAGTGCCTATGTCGTCTACCTGATTAAATGTCCGTGTGGACTCCTCTATGTAGGAGAAACCACACAACCCATTCGAGATAGAATCTCAAAGCACAAATCGACAATCAGGTGCAAAAATCTACTTCTACCTATCCCCCACCATTTTATCTCCTCAGGACACAGTGTCTCCCAATTAAGATTTCAAGTTCTCGAACAAATAGCACCACCACGCCGTGGCGGTGATAGGATTCGCCTCCTCAAACAACGAGAGGCTTTTTGGATCCACACCCTCGATTCTCTTTATCCCAGGGGCCTCAACAGGGAGTACGACCTCCTGTCATTTAGTTGATACCCTTATCAGTACCCACCCATGTGTATACTTGCCCCTTATCCCAACAGCCTTCTCTATTTTACCATATATAGTATACCCTTAGCCGTTAGTCACCTTTCACACTCATCGCAGCCCACTGACCGCGTCTCATCTCTGTTATGTCACCAATTCACAGAAGCCATTACCAAATGTCATAACCATTGTATTTCTCTCGTATGTTACAACATATAATGTCATTATAATGTCCATACTATCGGTGCACTCATGTGTTTGTATTATCATGCCATACTGCTCATTCATTGTTTTGTGACCTGCCTCTTTGTGCCCTTCCCACAGATGCTCCTCCTACTCTACGGTCCTCCCCTCCCCTCCTCTTATGCCCCTCCTCTCCACCGCAACCTTAGGAAATCCTGCCGCTCCCTCTGGCTATTCTTAACATTGTGGAACGCAAGCTTCGCCTCCTGGAACGCTCACATGACCGGAGTCCGTCACTTCCGGTCACGCGACTTGCCACTTCCGGTTTCGTGCGGTCACCTGTTTTTGTACTCGCGCTTGCATTGGCTCACTCATCAGCCTCTCCCCCTATATACGCCCCCTCTCTCACTCTGGTCTCACATCGAGCGGTGGACACCGCGATGCACAACTGGAGCCTACGTACGCTCCTCTAAGGTAACCTTCTCTCCACTGCTGGATATGCTAGTTATAATCTTTGTTGCCCTAAATACTTATTTGCTTCTTCCTATCCCCTCATCTACAGGCAGCCCGTTTGGGACCCTATCTCTCTAACTACACCAGCAGTTCTTTTTGGTATGTTTATACCCTCCACTGCGGCTCCTCTAGCATTTCCTTCACATTTTCTTCTACAGCTGCTCGCTATTTTCTTCCTCATCCCTCCTCTTTCTCATTATCTCCCCCCTTGTTTTATCCTGTCCTCCCTATCCTGTACTGTGTACAACATTCAATTTCTTTTGATATTCACCTTGCACAGTACCAGTGATATCACATTTACCTGCTCTTTCTCGTGGTCTCACACACTTTCTACAAAAATCTCTTTCCCCTTTTTAAACTCCCCCCTCCCCCACTCCTTCTTTTCCATATGTTTCTCCCTTCCTTCCCCCTTTTTTTATCATCAGATTGCTTTATCCATTTATCTAATATGCCCTTTAGGCACTATGTTTTTTTTCCAACTACCAATTGTATTTCGTGATTACTACTATTATCTTTGTAAGCTATGTTTTGTCCTTATTATTATTGTTTATAATGAATCATATTTCCCGACAAAACCTTACATTGTTTTTTATCTTCTACAGCCAACTGAAGAAGGTCATTATGACCGAAATGTTTTGTTGTTATATTGCTGTGTGTTTATCATGCTAAAATAAATTTTCACATATAAAGGACATTTTGAGTGCCGAGGTTTCTTGAACTGTGTCCTAAAGGGTTCGGCCCCTGCTCGAGCACCTACAAAGGGAGTGCAGTGATATTTATTTTCACTACCTGTACCGGTCCATTTGCACCCCTTGGGGACATGTCCTCATCCACTTTCTCTTACAATGTGGAGGAAACCAATTCCATTTTGGCTCATACTTGCATATCCAGTGATTTCCTAAAGATCCCAGCGGGCGAAACAAGAGGACGGAATGTGGAGAAGGATCGTCGCCATCTGATCAACCTTGAACTCCATTGCACGACTCTAACCGAATATCTGAAAGCACAGAGGATCCCGAGGGGCCTGAGGGTTCCACTCAGACCCACCCTGTTCTCCGAACTTCAAGAATACAATGACAAATTTGAACAGATCCTGAACAAGTGCTCTTTTGACCTTATGGTGCTGACGGTCGATTTTCTGCACAAAGCTATCATATCCACCAAGGAACTTATCTCCAACACAGAAACACAGCTGGCCGCTTCCCTAAAACCCGAAGAGTGGACGGACCTGAAAACCAAGATCCAATTGAATCTCGACCAACACAAGAGGGATACCGAGGCCAGGAAAAGGGCCAAGTTCCATCGAGACACAGAGGACTACGAGGCTAATAGGGTCTACCGCTGGCAAGAACGGCGTACATCAGGGAATAATCCACCCAGATTTAACCAGCCCCCCTCAGACGCCTCATCCTCAGGCTCAGAGTCAGAAAGGAGAACCCACTTTACTAATCCCTCTCATTTTTTAGGTCAACAGCGAAGATACCGCCAAGGAAGAAAACGAGGAGGGGAGGCCAACACCGGAGACACAACGGACTCGTACAGGGTAACGAGGTCTCAGACGCGCCCAACCTGGTGGTAAATATTTCCTCTAAGACTTTAAACATGGCCCAACTATCGGTCCTACAAAAGGGACTCTCTTTCTGTCCAACATTGAAGTACAATACCTTCAAGTTGGACATGGAACTACAGCGCTTCTACCGCTCCCTTAGACTTAAGGTTCACTTTGACCAAACCCCTTCCCCTCCCGATACGACAACCCCAACATCTGATAACGTGGCTATCATGGCCAAGAGACTTGGTCTTTATACAAAGAGCACATATAGACCCCCTCACGGTTCCCACGCCCTTGAGACTTTTATAGGCTTTGTCAATATGGCCTTCAAAGAATTACGATCTAAGGTCGACCGAGGGTCGCTACATCATGAACCCAATTTATCTGCCCTTGACCAACAAGCTCTCCGCAGTCTGAAAGACGATCATGATCTGATCATCAAACCTGCGGACAAAGGCGGAGCTATTGTGGTCATGGACAAGGTCCAATACATCAGAGAAGTGGATCGCCAATTAAGTGATGCCACGACCTATCGGGAACTATCCCGTGATCCCACATCTGAGTTCAAGGACCTGATACACAGCACCATTAATCGCCACCTCTTAGCCGGGACCATAGACAACAAAACAGCAGAATACCTCACTAAAACTAACCCTATCACTCCGGTCTTTTACATCTTACCCAAAATACACAAGAGTCTCACGGAACCCCCAGGCCATCCCATAGTAGCCTCAACAGATTCGCTATTCTCCCCATTATCCATTCTCGTCGAAAAAATTTTGACACCACTCACACAGAAGAGCCCATCATTTTTACTTGACACTGGTGCCTTCCTCAAAATAATATCAGACCATAGACAAGTCCCTGTCTCTGCCCTGCTGGTTTCTCTTGACGTTAAGAATTTGTACACGTCCATCCCACATGATCGAGGCATTCACACAACAAGGTCTCTACTTATACAAGCCGAGACAGATCCAAGGATTGTAGACTTGGTGGTTGACCTACTATCTATCATACTCCAAAAAAACTACTTTCTCTTCCAGGATAAGTTTTTCCTACAGATAAAAGGCACCGCTATGGGCTCGAACGTTGCCCCCCCTTACGCCAACAGCTACATGGCGGCATTCGAAGACCTCATTGTATACACTCATCCTCTCTTCCAGACACATTGTGTCGTCTGGAAGACATACATCGATGACATCTTCTGCATCTGGGACGGCCCGGTATCCACCCTCGAGTCTTTTTCCATTGACTTGAATTCAGCATGGCCTGACCTGAACTTCACGGTCACACATGATCAGCACATGGTCAGTTTCCTGGATACTCTCGTCATCAAGGACGATAATGGCATATTATCCACAGATCTATACTCCAAACCCACTGATCGTAACAATTTACTGCACTATACCAGCAATCATCCAAAACACATCAAGAGATCCATCCCTAAGTCACAATTCAAAAGAGTCGAACGTATCGTATCCAATCCCACCGTACGCGATTCCAGGCTCCAGGACATGAACCAGAAATTCAGAAGAAGAGGCTACCCCTCCTCCTTACTTCAACCCACAGAAGATATACCTCGGGCACATCGTGATAATTCAGGACGTATTCCCTTTGTTCATACGTTTCACCCCTTTGCATATATATTACACAAAACCATCCGTAAACACTGGGGCATTTTAAGCACTGGCTATCCATCCATTTCCCATTTTCAGAAACCTTTTATGCCCTGCTTCAAACGAGCCCCCAATTTGAGAGATTCCCTCGTTAGAGCAGACATCGGCACCAACAGATCCCGACCAACTCAGCGCTTTCTCCAACATCCCAAAACAGGTACCTTCCCTTGCCTCCAGTGTAGGCAGTGCAACAACGTCACCAAAGGCAACTTGATCTACCATCCTCACACGGGCAAGAAATTCAATATCAATGGATACTATACCTGCGACAGTGCCTATGTCGTCTACCTGATTAAATGTCTGTGTGGACTCCTCTATGTAGGAGAAACCATACAACCCATTCGAGATAGAATCTCAAAGCACAAATCGACAATCAGGTGCAAAAATCTACTTCTACCTATCCCCCACCATTTTATCTCCTTAGGACACAGTGTCTCCCAATTAAGATTTCAAGTTCTCGAACAAATAGCACCACCACGCCGTGGCGGTGATAGGATTCGCCTCCTCAAACAACGAGAGGCTTTTTGGATCCACACCCTCGATTCCCTTTATCCCAGGGGCCTCAACAGGGAGTACGACCTCCTGTCATTTAGTTGATACCCTTATCAGTACCCACCCATGTGTATACTTGCCCCTTATCCCAACAGCCTTCTCTATTTTACCATATATAGTATACCCTTAGCCGTTAGTCACCTTTCACACTCATCGCAGCCCACTGACCGCGTCTCATCTCTGTTATGTCACCAATTCACAGAAGCCATTACCAAATGTCATAACCATTGTATTTCTCTCGTATGTTACAACATATAATGTCATTATAATGTCCATACTATCGGTGCACTCATGTGTTTGTATTATCATGCCATACTGCTCATTCATTGTTTTGTGACCTGCCTCTTTGTGCCCTTCCCACAGATGCTCCTCCTACTCTACGGTCCTCCCCTCCCCTCCTCTTATGCCCCTCCTCTCCACCGCAACCTTAGGAAATCCTGCCGCTCCCTCTGGCTATTCTTAACATTGTGGAACGCAAGCTTCGCCTCCTGGAACGCTCACATGACCGGAGTCCGTCACTTCCGGTAACGCGACTTGCCACTTCCGGTTTCGCGCGGTCACCTGTTTTTGTACTCGCGCTTGCATTGGCTCACTCATCAGCCTCTCCCCCTATATACGCCCCCTCTCTCACTCTGGTCTCACATTGAGCGGTGGACACCGCGATGCACAACTGGAGCCTACGTACGCTCCTCTAAGGTAACCTTCTCTCCACTGCTGGATATGCTAGTTATAATCTTTGTTGCCCTAAATACTTATTTGCTTCTTCCTATCCCCTCATCTATAGGCAGCCCGTTTGGGACCCTATCTCTCTAACTACACCAGCAGTTCTTTTTGGTATGTTTATACCCTCCACTGCGGCTCCTCTAGCATTTCCTTCACATTTTCTTCTACAGCTGCTCGCTATTTTCTTCCTCATCCCTCCTCTTTCTCATTATCTCCCCCCTTGTTTTATCCTGTCCTCCCTATCCTGTACTGTGTACAACATTCAATTTCTTTTGATATTCACCTTGCACAGTACCAGTGATATCACATTTACCTGCTCTTTCTCGTGGTCTCACACACTTTCTACAAAAATCTCTTTCCCCTTTTTAAACTCCCCCCTCCCCCACTCCTTCTTTTCCATATGTTTCTCCCTTCCTTCCCCCTTTTTTTTATCATCAGATTGCTTTATCCATTTATCTAATATGCCCTTTAGGCACTATGTTTTTTTTCCAACTACCAATTGTATTTCGTGATTACTACTATTATCTTTGTAAGCTATGTTTTGTCCTTATCATTATTGTTTATAATGAATCATATTTCCCGACAAAACCTTACATTGTTTTTTATCTTCTACAGCCAACTGAAGAAGGTCATTATGACCGAAACGTTTTGTTGTTATATTGCTGTGTGTTTATCATGCTAAAATAAATTTTCACATATAAAGGACATTTTGAGTGCCGAGGTTTCTTGAACTGTATACAGTAAAACTGACCTGGCAATATGATTGTCCAGATCAGTACAATTCCGCAGGTACCAAACACATATAGTTTTTTTCATTTAAGTGGTGGAAAAAAAAGTTCAAATTTGTGCAAAAAAACAAATTTGCATGTGTCGCCATTTTCCAAGACCCGTAATGTTTTCACTTTTCCGGATCTTGGGCTGCGTGATGGCTCATTCTTTGCGCCCTGAGCTAACTTTTTTACTGATACCATTTTGGGGTAGATACAATGTTTTGATCGTCTTTTACTGCATTTTATTGCAATGTTGTGGTGGCCAAAAAAACATAATTCTGGCGTTTCGATTTTTTTTCTCGTTACACTGTTTACCAATCTGATTAGTTCATTTTATATCTTGATAGATCAGACTTTTACGGCTGAGTGACGTATGTTTGTCCACGATGCTGCTCCTTTGACAGATGTGTCACACTTCTTGAGCTGTGTTCCTTAAGTCTACAACACGTGACAAGGGCGGGTTGCAGTTTGAAATATGTGACCAGAGACATTTTTTATCACATTCCCGGAGAACCCTTTTAATATAAACTATTCAGTTTTATTGCTTTGGCATATCCGAGTGCTGTATCAACCCATGTATAATAAGGAGAACCAAGTAGTCTGAAGGCTGTTATCACCTGATTAAAAGTGATTGTCTGGGACTGAGATATACCAAAGACCAGAGAACAGGACTACTAAATAATACACTCTTACAGATACCGTATCAGAGAACAGCCCTCTAAATAATAAAGATCTCAAAACTCACCTCAATACACCACAAAGACAGGGCCCCACTAATGCAGACAACACAAAAATACAGATCTCTAAATGTACATTATTAAAGAACCCGTAACAGAGAACAGATGTCTACTTTAAATGCAAAAACCTTCACAGAAAAACACCCTTTATACTCCCTGAATCCCTCTTATACATTACAAGGATCCCCACTCTACGCTACGCAAATCCCCCCATACAACCTCCTATTTTATGCACTCTGTAAATCCCCTCACAGACCCACCCAACTTTATACAAACCCAAATGCCATGACACAACCTCTCATTCTTCACTTCCTCTCATTATGCACTCTACAAATCCCCCCCCCCCAACAAAATTATATGAACCCTAAACTTTATACTCTCTGATGACACTACTCCCACTTCCACCTTTTCAGCTACATGTACTAGTCTCTTACAACATGTGGAGCATCATCTGCAGCTTCTCAATGTTCCAGCAGCCACTTACTAGTGACCACTTTCATCACCCTGCTCGTACTCAACACTGGCATGATCCATCCATGTACTGGAACATATTTGCAAGAGCCCCACATGACCTCAGAGACATGTAACCAAATGACATGCCCACCAGGAGCCCATACACTAGCACAGGGGTGCACAACCTGCATCCCACTATGCCATTCTGGATGGTGCTCTACCATATGGACACAAAAATGCTCATCTGTCAGGTTAACTACACTCTTCAACACTGACACTGCAACACCAAGAAGGAAAAGTCATTGGATTATGGAAATCACAGGATGGAGAGACATGTTAATGATATGCAAATGATTAAAAAAATGGAGACATTT
Source organism: Phyllobates terribilis (assembly GCF_046119375.1). Taxonomy (NCBI): domain Eukaryota; kingdom Metazoa; phylum Chordata; class Amphibia; order Anura; family Dendrobatidae; genus Phyllobates; species Phyllobates terribilis. Next base: position 132,255,989 of record NW_027362770.1, on the reverse strand, counting down.
TCTAAGTATCTCAATTTATTCAGTATCCAGTAGGATCGCTACATGCAGAAATCTCCGCACTTACAGTCTTTGCTGCCATAAATGAGGATATTAATGGTTGTTTGGGGAATGTTCTAACGCGCTGAATCTACGTGGCCACGAAAATCGTCAATATCGGCTGCTTGCAGCTCCCTGTGTATGTGGCGCCCAGCTGCGCTTGGTACCACAGATCCTAGAGGGGTGCATTAAAGGATTTCTCCACAAGAGGCCGCTCACAGCATACACACACCTCCACCTTCCACCTCAGACCACCAGAGGGAGCCCATTAGGGATATAAATAGGGAAGGTGGAGCTAGGCAGTTGAGTCTGGAGACTGGGAGCCTGAAGTCCGGTCTGTGAGAAGTGCAGTCTAGAAGACAGTTACCTCAGCGGAGAGAGCCAGTTTCAGCTCCTGCAGTGGTTAGCCTGCAGTTGAGCTCAATCCAGACTCAAAGAGCTCAGAATAGTGAGCCTAAGGTGTGCTGACGCCATAAGATCGGTGAAGCGCGGCAAGCTGCCGCTAGTGTGTATAGCCTAGTGAGGGCCCCGAGTAGGCCGAAGGCTAGAGGAGTGAGTAGCATTGGGGGCAGAGGAGCTTTACCAGCTCACCCTAGAAACATATACCGGACACTGGGTCCGCATTTACAGGGCTGTATATCCCCCTGTAGAGACAACCGGAGACCCCTGGAAGACTTCAGGTCCCAGGATCACCAAAGAGCTGATACGTAACTGAGCCAGGAGTCGCAGAGGCCCCGCAAGCTGGGAGCGTGTACTCCAAGAGAAGGCCCTACCACAAGGTCAGCCGGTGCACCACAGAAACAAAGTTAGGCCTAGCTCCAGGCAGGTCAGAAACTTACCACACAAAGGCAAGAGACAGGAGGCCCTATACCCGCTCACTGGGGAGGATCCTGATATGCAACCTTCACCCTACAGTGCTCCGGGACGTGCCTGAATTTCCATCAGTAAAAGGTACTGAAGTGACTATCGTGTCTGTCCCTGTTCTTGCTCTGACCTGGCTGGGTCCTGTCTGTCCCTGCATCCTTTCTTCCCCCGCTGCCCTGAGGCCTAGCTCCACCTGTGGGGAGCTGTACCATCAAGCTGCCTTATCACCGGCCTCAGTGGGCTGCCGCAGCGCCAGTGATCCTCACCAGACACCACAGGTGGCGTCACAAACTTTTATTTAATTATCCACCCTTTTAAAAGAGAGGCCCAGGGTACGGGCCCGGGAGCCGACCACCGCGACATCCCCCAAACTAACAACAAGGCCCGGGCGCCGAGTCATCCCCATCCCCTGGGCTACACATCTCTTTCCTGGCATCACAAACAGGATCCCGTGCCCGCTGCAATGAGGGAGTGTTGTGCCCGTTGCCACCAGGTACTGTGTGCCTTTAATCAAAAACTGTGTATTAAACTGTGGTGAAGATTGCCGCCATTGTTGGGCAGCCGAGCGAGAAGAAGGGCGTAACCGCGGGAAACAGAGGGGTGTACCTGCAAAAGCGTGCGAAGCCCAGGACACGCCCCACGCCTCGACATCAAACCAGGAAGCACCAGGTCCTGTAAGGAGCGTCGCTGAACGCTCAGACGTAGGACGCAAGCGACGCAAGGTCCTGAGGAAGACTAACACCTGCGGAGCTGCGGCCTACCGGAAGAAAAGAACCGAAGGTAGGCCACGGTTCGCTAGGGGGGGCGCCAGAATGTCCGAGGTACAGCAAAACGCCGGAGCACCGGTGGATGGCCCTGATGTACAACCCGCGCCCGACGCTGAGCAGGTCGAAGCAGCCGCTCCACCACCAGCGCCTGTAACCCCTGTCATACCCATGGCCCTACCGTACATCCCTGGAGCGAAGTGGCTTCCCCAGTACAGCGGCAAACCAGATACTCTGTCTGGATTTAAACTGAAGATCTGCGGTATCCTGGATATGTACTCTATGACAGGCAAGCAAAGAGCCGCTGTTGTATTAGGACAATTGACTGGTGCTGCGGAGCGGGAAGTAGAAACATGGTCGGCCGCAGACCAGGAGTCAGTGTCCGCAATCTTTAAAAAGTTACAGACTGTCTTTGAGGATCATACTGAGACGGACCTCCGGATGAGGTTCTACAACTGCTCTCAGCAGATGGAGGACAGTGTTCGGGACTATGCCTGGTGACTACAAGGGGCCCTGTGAGCTCTGAAACAGATTAGTCCAACCAGCATAGACAATGAAAACAAAATGCTGAAGGAACAGTTTTTCCGGGGACTGAAAACTCCAGAGGAGAGCAGGACTGTGCGTTGGTGGTCCCTGGATCATCCAGATGCCACCTTTGACAATCTTAAGGACATGGCTATAAAAGGACTGCAGCCCCTGGAAACAAATTCCATCCAATGTTACCAGGGTGGGGCCACCCCAGTGCCTGCAACCCCCACCTTTTCCCTAGTGGCCGCTGAAGCCAAAGTTCCAGCAACGTCCCCTAGTGAGCTGGACAGCCTGCGCTCTGAAGTGCGTCAGTTGAGCAAAACCCTGACCACTGTGCTGAGTGCCCTGCAGCTGCGGACGGAGCCCGAGGAAGAAGGGAAGATCCTGCTAGCCGATAGCCCTGAGGATGTCCCCTGGATGCGAAGGAGGATAACACCACCCTCTACGAGGATCAGTGACCAACGCCGTCCACAGAAGGACCCTGCCTGCTACCGCTGCCAAAAGACAGGTCACACCGCCAAGCACTGTGCTTTAAACGAGAAAACCCTGGGGCCGAGGGCCGACACCCAGGAGTAGAGTCCCCAGGCCCATCAGACTGGTACAACAGGTTCGTGGGAGGAAGACCTTTCCTGTCCATTGTACTGGATGGCATCCAGACGCATGCTCTGCTGGACACAGGATCTCAGGTAACCATAATTTCTGACGTCCTCTACAAAAGGTTCTGGTCCACGGACGACCTAAGTCCGCCAGCTCCAAATCTTCCTGTTTATGCCTCAAACGGACTCCCCCTTAACCTAATCGGGGTTAAGAATGTGACTGTAAAGGTGGGGAGAGTGGAGCTGAAGGACCAGTGACTAATTGTAGTAGAGACTAATCCTGAAGACACCAATCCGTATATGGTACTTGGCACTAACATTGTTGGTAACTGTTTGGGAGAAGTTGTGTTCTTGCTCCAACAGATAGCTGACACTGCCAGGCCAGGGCAGAGAAGGGCGCTGCAGAAGGAGATCCGAGCTCTGATGAACCAGCAGCAAGTAAAGATATCCGGTGGTGAGATTGGTAATGTGCGGGTAACATATCCCATACCCATTGTGATTCCCCCAATGAGTGAAATGCTTATCTGGTGTAGAGCAGCAATAGGTCTTAAAGGACAGAGCTACCAGGCGGTAGTAGAACCCCTTAGCTCAGAGCACAGACCTACACTCTTAACTGCCAGAGGGGTAGTGGATGTACGCAATGGGAGGGTGCCCGTCCGTCTTCTCAACTGTGGGGACGATGAGGTCAGATTACCACGCTATGCCACTGTTGCCAAGTTACATGCTGTAAATAACAACTCTATACATACGGCGGAGTCCTTAACCTCACCAGACGAAGTGGAGGATAACGACCCTGCAACCCAGGTGGAGGATTGGTGTCAACAGCTCCATGTTGGGACAGACACCACTCCTGCCCATCAGAAACAGGGTGTACATCGGGTGGTTCAGGAATAAGCGCAGGTGTTCAGTAAGCACCCACTTGACTTTGGGAGGATTAAGGGGGTTCAACATCATATCCCCACAGGTGACCATCCCCCAATCAAAGAACGTTACAGGCCTATACCACCAGCTCACTACCAGAAGGCAAAGGAGATGTTGCATGACATGAAGAAGGCAGCGGTAGTAAGGGATAGTTGTAGTCCCTGGGCAGTTTCCCTAGTGTTAGTCAGGAAGAAGGACGGGAGCATGAGAATGTGTGTGGATTACAGACAAGTGAATCGCATTACACATAAAGATGCATACCCCTTACCACGCATAGAGGAGTCCCTGGCTGCCTTAAAGTCTGCAAATTACTTTTCCACCCTTGACCTCACTAGTGGGTACTGGCAAGTAGCTGTGGCTGAGGAGGATCAGGAGAAGACGGCCTTCACCACCCCGATGGGACTCTGCGAGTTCAATAGTATGCCGTTTGGACTCTGCAATGCCCCCGGAACGTTCCAGAGATTGATGGAGTGCTGCCTGGGACACCGCAACTTCGAGACTGTGTTACTTTACCTGGACGATGTGATAGTGTACTCTAAGACGTACGAGGACCACTTGAAGCACCTGGCGGAGGTATTTGAGTCACTGTCCCGGTACGGGATGAAGCTGAAGCCCTCAAAGTGCCACCTGCTCAAGAGAAAGGTACAGTACCTGGGGCACATTGTCAGTCCGGAAGGGGTAGCACCAGACCCGGAGAAGGTCACTGCCATCCAGAAGTGGCCGGAGCCGAAGAACCTCAAGGAGGTGCGTCAGTTCCTGGGACTAGTAGGATACTACCGGAGGTTTGTAAAGGACTACACTAGGAAAGCAGCCCCTCTGCAGGACCTCCTGGTAGGACAGTCCCCCAAAGGCAGAAATCCCCCGATCCATTGGGGTAAGGAGCAAGCCGAGTCATTTCAGGAGATGAAGGGGATCCTGACAGGCGATGAGATCCTAGCCTACCCTGACTACAGCCAACCGTTCCTGCAGTATACTGATGCCAGCAACGAAGGACTGGGAGTTGTCCTAAGTCAGAAGCAGAATGGCCAAGAGAAAGTGATCGCATACGCAAGCAGGAAGCTCCGCCCGACCGAGAGGAATGCAGAGAACTATAGCAGCTTTAAGTTAGAGTTCCTGGCCTTGGTCTAGGCCATCACTGAAAGGTTCAAGCACTATCTAGCCTCCAGTAAGTTCACTGCCTTCACTGATAACAACCCCTTGACCCATCTTAAGACAGCCAAGTTGGGAGCCTTGGAGCAGCGATGGATGGCTTGGCTGTCAAATTATCAATTCACAATTAAATACCGGGCGGGCCGCAAAAACGCCAATGCCGATGCCCTGTCTAGGATGCCTCACCAGTCAGATACAGAAGAGGAAGTGGATGACCTGTAGGAGATTGAGTTACCTGCCTTTCACCGGGATGGGATGATCCACGAGCAACCAGAGTCAGCATGGGTTTGTAACTAACAAGTCATGTCAGACTAACTTAATTTCCTTCTATGACAGAATCACTGACTGGGTGGATCAGGGAAATGCTGTAGATATAGTATATCTTGACTTCAGCAAAGCATTTGACAAAGTATCTCACACCATCCTTATTGAAAAAATGACCAAGTATGCAATGGACCAGGCAACTGTTAGGTGGATTCATAACTGGCTTAGTGATCGGACTCAAAGGGTGGTTGTAAATGGCTTCACATCCAGCTGGATGAATGTCTCAAGTGGGGTACCACAGGGCTCTGTCCTGGGACCTGAATTGTTCAACATCTTTATCAATGATTTAGATGAAGGAATTGAGGGTAAACTGATTAAATTTGCTGATGACACAAAGCTAGGAGGGATAGCTAATACTAGAGAAGAGAGAGAGAGGATTCAAAAAGACATAAATAAACTGGAGCAGTGGGCAGCAACCAACAGAATGGTTTTTAACAGGGAAAAATGCAAAGTACTACATCTGGGCAATAAAAATGAAAAAAGCATATACACAATGGGAGGAATAGAGCTAAGCAACAGTACATGTGAAAAAGACTTAGGTATACTAATAGATCATAGACTGAACATGAGTCAGCAGTGTGATGCAGCAGCAAAAAAGGCAAATACAATTCTGGGATGTATTAACAGAAGCATACAGTCTAGATCACGTGAAGTCATTATCGGTCTTTACTCCTCTTTGGTCAGACCTCATCTGGAATACTGTGTACAGTTTTGGGCACCACATTTTAAAAAAGACATCGACAAACTGGAGCAAGTTCAGAGAAGAGCGACCAGAATGGTGACTGGTCTGCAAACCATGTCCTATGATGTTTAGCTTGCAAAAAAGAAGACTGAGAGGAGACTTAATAGCTGTCTACAAATATGTCAAGGGCTGTCACATTGTAGAAGGATCATCTTTATTCTCATTTGCACAAGGAAAGACTAGAAGCAATGGGATGAAACTAAATGGGAGGAGACACAGATTAGATATTAGAAAAAACTTTTTGACAGTTAGGGTGATTAATGAGTGGAACAGGCTGCCACGAGAGGTGGTGAGTTCCCCTTCAATGGACGTCTTCAAACAGAGGCTGGACAGACATCTGTCTGAGATGATTTAGTGAATCCTGCTTTGAGCAGGGGGTTGGACCAGATGACCCAGGAGGTCCCTTCCAACTCTACCATTCTATGATTCTATGATTCTATGAACGAGCCTCCAGGAAGCAGCTTGGGAAGACGTTAAACCCTCTGCCTCACCATAGCTGGAAAGAGACCCAGGACAGCGACCCGGTTGTCAGCCGTATTAAGGAGCTGATAACCCAGGAAGGTTCCTCCCTGGAGAAAGAAGCGTCTCTGCAAGCAAAGCAGCTGTGGAACGAGAGAAGCCAGCTGTTTATCTACCGTGAGAAGCTGTGTCGGAGGTACGTCAATCCAAAAACCCATGAGATGGTATGGCAGATAGTGGTTCCCAAGAAAGACATCCAAATGGTGTTGGAGGCCTACCACGATCAGGCGGGACACTTTGGCTGGAAAAAGCTGGAGACCCTGCTGAAGTGTCGATTCTACTGGGTAGGAATGCGCAGCTCCATTGAGCGGTGGTGCCGAAACTGTGGACCCTGTAGTCTCAGAAGAAAAGACTACAGCAGCCAGAAGGCACCCCTGCAACCCATCAAGACGACTCGACCCCTGGAAATCGTGGCCCTGGACCATGTCAAGTTGTCACCCAGCAGGTCAGGGTACTCCTATGCCCTGACCATGGTGGATCACTACTCTAGGTTCCTGGTGGTCGCCCCCGTCAAGGACCTGACAGCAGAGACAGCAGCAAAAACATTCCAGGCGTGTTTCTGCAGACCCCATGGGTACCCTGAGCAAGTGCTGACGGACCAAGGCCCGGCCTTTGAGGCTGAGTTATTCAAGGAGTTCTGCCATCTCTACGGGTGTAAGAAGATAAGAACTACACCGTACCACCCACAAACCAATGGTCTCTGTGAAAAGATGAACAACATCATCATCGACCTGCTGAAGATCATACCACTTGAGGAGAGAAACCAGTGGCCAGACCTACTACCTGACCTAGTGGATCTGTACAATCACATACCAGTAAGTTCCACCAATTGCACTCCAGCATATCTCATGCGAGCAAGACCAGGAAAGTTGCCCATGGACCTGGAGCTCGGTGTTGTAGAACCAGAAGCGGATGTGACCACTGAGGACTAGGACACGACTAGACAGGAGCAGTACAGAAGAGTACAAGCCTGTGTCGAAGACAGTCTCACTCGGGTCAGGGATAAACAGGAAGCACAATACAACAGAAGTGCTCAAGCAGAACCCTTCACACCTGGTGAAGTAGTACTAAAAAGGAAAAGGAGAAACCACAAACTTGATGACCAGTGGGAGAGAGAACCCTACACTGTGTTACAGTCAAGATTTGATAATAGGAAGACCTTCCTTAATTAGTAGAGATGGAGGGAAAACGTCTGAAACAGTGTCCAGGGACCATCTAAAGTTGTGTCCAGATCTACTGAAACCCCAAGAAGAAGTGCCTCTCACAGTCCCGGAGGAGCCTAAAGAAGCAGTGATACACACTGATTTAGGAGATTTCTCGGCAGATTGGCCCCAACTAGGAGGAGCAGTAATCATCCCTGTAATCACATTCTACCCACAGCAAGAAGAGCCTGTAAGTGCTGAAGAAGAGCCAGCTCAAGAAGTATCCCCAGAAGAAGGATCCCCGGTAGGAGCAGAGCAAGAGGGCCCAGCCAATGGTGAACTTGCCAGTCCCAGAGAGAGGTTAAGGCAGTTTTACAACTTAGTCACACGTAGGACTGGTAGCTGAAAATGCAGACATTGATATCACCCAGACCCCCACACTAAGCAGATCTACACGTACTACGAGAGGTCAACCCCCTGTCAGGTACACTGAGTAAAATAGTTAAAACTTCTGACAAGTGTAGATAGTTGCCCCTGGGGTATTGTATAATATTGCATAGTATTGTGTATTTTTATGAATATGTACTAACTTGTGTTTTGCCTTCTAATGGACAATCTAAGTGATATGGACACTTCCCTTGTTACATAAAGAACTCTGTGGCTGAGGACTATGTGCAGCCCAGAAACTGCTTCTTGTATATAATTACACTCCCTGGAGTGCCCCTTTAGGTGACCTCAGAAGTAAAACCTGTCTGGAGTGGCTCTCTCGGAGGTCCAACTCGGGACCTTCATGCCCTGCAGCCACCCCAGGGCCTATGTTGAGGGTTTGGGACAGGTCCCTCAAGCTACCAAGTACTCTGCTCTGTGAGATGGACATCCTTTCGGGGAACCTCACCAAAAGAGACTTAAATTCTGTGGGTTACTTATTAACTTGTATATATCGGTTTATGTTTATTTGCAACGTTTAAGAATGTGCCTCCCATAAAGGGAAGATTGTTAATGTTCATGTTTATTCAAAATGTACTTCAGCCCGGGAGTGCTGAGCTTTGCTAGGGGGGAATGTGGCGCCCAGCTGCGCTTGGTACCACAGATCCTAGAGGGGTGCATTAAAGGATTTCTCCACAAGAGGCCGCTCACAGCATACACACACCTCCACCTTCCACCTCAGACCACCAGAGAGAGCCCGTTAGGGATATAATTAGGGAAGGTGGAGCTAGGCAGTTGAGTCTGGAGACTGGGAGCCTGAAGTCCAGTCTGTGAGAAGTGCAGTCTAGAGGACAGTTACCTCAGTGGAGAGAGCCAGTTCCAGCTCCTGCAGTGGTTAGCCTGCAGTTGAGCTCAATCCAGACTCAAAGAGCTCAGAATAGTGAGCCTAAGGTGTGCCAACGCCATAAGATCGGTGAAGCGCGGCAAGCTGCCGCTAGTGTGTATAGCCTAGTGAGGGCCCCGAGTAGGCCGAAGGCTAGAGGAGTGAGTAGCATTGGGGGCAGAAGAGCTTTACCAGCTCACCCCAGAAACATATACCGGACACTGGGTCCGCGTTTACAGGGCCGTTTATCCCCCTGTAGAGACAACCGGAGACCCCTGGAAGACTTCAGGTCCCAGGATCACCAAAGAGCTGATACGTAACTGAGCCAGGAGTCGCAGAGGCCCCGCAAGCTGGGAGCGTGTACTCCAAGAGAAGGCCCTACCACAAGGTCAGCCGCTGCAGGACAGAAACAAAGTTAGGCCTAGCTCCAGGCAGGTCAGAAACTTACCACACAAAGGCAAGAGACAGGAGGCCCTATACCCGCTCACTGGGGAGGATCCTGATATGCAACCTTCACCCTACAGTGCTCCGGGACGTGCCTGAATTTCCATCAGTAAAAGGTACTGAAGTGACTATTGTGTCTGTCCCTGTTCTTGCTCTGACCCGGCTGGGTCTTGTCTGTCCCTGCATCCTTTCTTCCCCCGCTGCCCTGAGGCCTAGCTCCACCTGTGGGGAGCGTACCATCAAGCTGCCTTATCACCGGCCTCAGTGGGCTGCCGCAGCGCTCGTGATCCTCACCAGACACCACAGGTGGCGTCACAAACTTTTATTTAATTATCCACCCTTTTAAAAGAGAGGCCCTGGGTACGGGCCTGGGAGCCGACCACCGCGACATCCCCCAAACTAACAACAAGGCCCGGGCGCCGAGTCATCCCCATCCCCCGGGCTACACATGTATATGGAGACTATTGACGTCCCAGGTGTGCTCGATAGAAGATGCTTCAGGCCATGGGAGCAGGTTTAGACTCACAGAAATGCATGCAGCCTGGTGTTGTCATTTTGACAAATTGTTTCTGGGATACTTTATAGTGGCCATACCACTGGTTCCATGTTCAGATTAATGCTGTCATACACCATAATCCCAGGAGTAGGACCAGTGTGATGTTCCCTCTTGAAGGGCTCTTCCTGGCTTTACTCGCCTACTTTCCAGATCAATCACCTGCTATCATTTCGTCCAAAATAGAAGTGGGATCCATTGCTGATAAGGATAGCCCTCTGCTCTCTTGGTTTGCATCATAAAAGCCTTTGAGAACGGTGGCATCAGGTTAATGGAACATCACACAGGTTCTCCAGAGATTATGGTCTTCATTCCAGGTCCACTAACAGCATTGATTTACTTGTGGAACCAGTAGCACAGCCATTTCTCAAAAGTATACAAGAAGCCATTTTTCAGAGGTTTCCAACAGCTAATCTTGATAATTTTCTTAAGTGCATTCAACGGCAGAACATTCCTCAGACGATCATTAATAATTTAATTCATAGCAGTCGAGGCTGTTAGTGCGGGAATTTCTGCACGTTGCCCATACTCTATACTAGAGAGGTTTTGACTTTTTCTTCTTGGCGTTGCACTTTCAATATTGAGGATTGTGTATGTGAGCAGCCACAAAGAGTAATGGCAGCTGAGGAGCAGAGATTGGCAACACTGATGTAGACATCTCTGGAAGCCTCATAAGTAAGGAAATGGGGTTGTTTGGCACTCCACAAAGTAGCCTAATTCAGAGTATTTCAAGAGTTTTTAATGTGAATTTTGGAGGCGAACCCTTTTCAAAATCCTTGATAATATCTCAGGGAACCTACCATTAGAGTTCTGATTGGTGGAGGAAAGGGTCCTGGAAGGAGAACTTGCACTTAAGGCTACGTTCCCACGATAAGTTTTTGGTAATTTTTTTTATGCTGCGTATTTTCGAACAAAAATGCAAGTAACCTATTTTAAGTGCTGAGATGGCCATTGCCTTTAACGATACAGACGGAGTCACTGTACTCTTGTCGGACATCATGTTTGGCTGTATCTGCCTATTTCAGGCAAGTACCAAAGTAGTTGACCACGTATTAATGCCCGCCTCACAAAGGCAGAAATGGCCAAGAATGATGTCCGATAGTGCAAACGATATGGCATGACAGAAACACTAGTATGGGGATCAAACATAATGTGAACTCGGGCCTAAGAGCAGTGCCCTGATAACGCGCTCCACTGCTGCCAGGAGCAGGTGAGAGGGAACGTCTCGTCTGAGTCGCTGCAGCTGTAGATGTAAGAATGGCACAACATTGCTATAGGTACAACCATTGTGACCACAAAAAAATAAAGATTGGGTCACTTCGCAATGAGTCTTTCTAGGACTGAAGTGACAAGGAGAAGAGATCCAGAAGATGCGTGGCAGATACTACCAGTATTCAGCTCATCCTTGCTAATGGCACCAATATGTTACCAGGTCAGCAGATCTGAGCAAACCCACGTCAGCACGTGCACACTATTTTCGACACCGCGTTTGTGACTCCATCTGAGGTTCATGATTCAGACTTGCCCCTAATTGAGCCGCATGGGTGAATAAGGTAAAGTATGAAACTCTGAACTAGATTTGAGCTTTTTTTCAGACACATTAGTATAGTAGATGACATGATTCTGACTGTTTGAGATGACGGACATTGCCAAAAAGGAGCACGGACAGAGGCTGAAGCTTCATATTTTGACTTTCTTTGCCTCATTAAACATTATGGGTCCATCAGCGGGAGTCTAAATCTGTTTTTCGGTGATGAAGCCCAGATTTAAATTATATATGGACTGTTGAAAACAGAAGGAATACCCATAACCCACTAAACATTTTCTCCAGTAAAATCACACATGTGAAACGCTGGCCTGCACGTTGATTATTTTTGGCAGGCGATGCCGGTATGACCCCCCATTATACGGTATATAATGGGCCCCACATGGTCCTCCATACGGTACATAATGGGCCCCACATGGTCCTCCATATGGTACATAATAGGCTCCACATGGTCCTCCATACGGTACATAATGGGCCCCACATGGTCCTCATACGGTACATAATGGGCTCCACATGGTCCTCCATACGGTACATAATTGGCTCCACATGGTCCTCCATACGGTACATAATGGGCCCCACATGGTCCTCCATACGGTACATAATGGGCTCCACATGGTCCTCCATACGGTACATAATGGGCCCCACATGGTCCTCCATATGGTATAATGGGCCCCACATGGTCCTCCATACGGTATATAATGGGCCCCACATGGTCCTCCATACGGTATATAATGGGCCCCACATGGTCCTCCATACGGTATATAATGGGCCCCACATGGTCCTCCATACGGTATATAATGGGCCCCACATGGTCCTCCATACGGTATATAATGGGCCCCACATGGTCCTCCATACGGTATAATGGCCCCACATGGTCCTCCATACGGTATAGTGGCCCCACATGGTCCCCCATATGGTATAATAACCCCACATAGTCCTGTATACAGAATAATTGGCCCCACATAGTCCTCCATTCTGTATATACACTGCTCAAAAAAATAAAGGGAACACTTAATCAACAGAATATAACTCCAAGTAAATCAAACTTCTGTGAAATCAAATTGTACACTTAGGAAGCAACACTGATTGACAATCAATTTCACATGCTTTTGTACAAATGGAATAGACAATAGATGGAAACTATTGGCAATTATTAAGACACCCTCAATAAAGGAGTGGTTCTGCAGATGGGGACCACAGACCACATCTCAGTACCAATGCTTTCTGGCTGATGTTTTGGTCACTTTTGAATGTTGGTTGTGCTTTCACACTCGTGGTAGCATGAGATCTCTACAACCCACAGAAGTTGCTCAGGTAGTGCAGCTCATCCAGGATGGCACATCAATGTGAGCTGTGGCAAGAAGGTTTACTGTGCCTGTCAGCGTAGTGTCCAGAGGCTGGAGGCACTACCATGAGACACGCCAGTACACCAGGAGACGTGGAGGGGGCCGTAGGAGAGCAACAACCCAGCAGCAGGACCGCTACCTCTGCCTTTGTGCAAGGAGGAACAGGAGGAGCACTGCCAGAGCCCTGCAAAATGACCTCCAGCAGGCCACAAATGTGCATGTGTCTGTACAAATGGTTAGAAACCGACTCCATGAGGGTGGTATGAGGGCCCGACGTCCACAGATGGGGGTTGTGCTCACAGCCCAACACCGTGCAGGACGCTTGGCATTTGCCACAGAACACCAGGATTGGCAAAGTCACCACTGGGGCCTTATGTCTTCACAGATAAAAGCAGGTTCACACTGAGCATATGTGACAGGCGTGAGAGTCTGGAGACGCCGTGGAGAGCGATCTGCTGCCTGCAACATCCTTCAGCATGACCGGTTTGGCAGTGGGTCAGTAATGGTGTGGGGTGGCATTTCTTTGGAGGGCCGCACAGCCCTCCATGTGCTCGCCAGAGGTAGCCTGACTGCCATTAGGTACCGAGATGAGATCCTCAGATCCCTTGTAGACCATATGCTGGTGCGGATGGCCCTGGGTTCCTCCTAATGCAGGACAATGCCAGACCTCATGTGGCTGGAGTGTGTCAGCAGTTGCAAGAAGAAGGCATTGAAGCTATGGACTGGCCCGCCCACTCCCCAGACCTGAATCTGATTGAGCACATCTGGGACATCATGTCTCGCTCCATCCACCAACATCACGTTGCACCACAGACTGTCCAGGAGTTGGCGGATACTTTAGTCCAGGTCTGGGAGGAGATCCCACAGGAGACCATCCGCAACCTCATCAGGAGCATGCCCAGGCGTTGTAGGGAGGTCATACAGGCACGTGGAGGCCACACACAATGCTGAACCTCATTTTGACTTTTTTTTAAGGACATTACATCAAAGTTGGATCAGCCTGTAGTGTGTTTTTCCACTTTAATTTTGGGGGTGACTCCAAATCCAGGCCTCCATTGGTTAATAAATTTGATTTCCATTGATGATTTTTGTGTGATTTTGTTGTCAGCACATTCAACTTCGTACAGAACAAAGTATTCAATGAGAATATTTCCTTCATTCAGATCTAGGATGTGTTATTTCAGTGTTCCCTTTATTTTTTTGAGCAGTGTATATAATTATATTATTATTTTTGCAGTAGATAGCTATTTTACAGCTGTGCACTCTCAAATGAGACAATATAACCAAGAATTCTGCTGTATTTCTCATCTATACAAGTGTGAGTATGATATATATATTACAACTCATTGTGGGAAGGGAAAGGAGGTGGTCAGGAGTGCTCACGGCCGAGTCAAGCAGCTGGGAAGACAAATGGAAAACTGGGGAAGGATCAAAAAAGTGGAAGAACAGCCTATATATAAAACGATCAGTACACTTTAACATGTTTTTATGTTAAATATTCTGTATCCCTAAAGAGGTATTCTGTTCAGAAATGTTTAGCATATTTCCAGTACGGTGGCTCAGTGGTTAGCACTGTTTTGTGCAATGCTGGGCTCAAATCTGACCAAGGAAAATCTGTATGAAGTTGTTTTCCCTCTGTTTGCGCGAGTTTCATACCACAATCCAAAGATATACTATGAGAAGGAATTTAGATTGTGAGCCTGAATAAGGAAAGGGAGTGAAGAAAATGTCTTAAAAACAACAGACACACAAACAAACACTGGTGGTAAAAACAACAGACACACAAACAAACACCGGTGGTAAAAACAGCAGACACAGAACAAACACTAATGACACTCGGATCCAAAACATTGATGACTCACATTCCATTATTCTGCATACATGGAAAAAAAAACAACAAATACAGAAGTCTGAACAAGGCCTTAAACCAGGGCTGTGGAGTCAGTAAGCCACAGTTGCGACTCCGACTCCTGGATTTTATCAGGTTCCGACTCAGACTCCTTCATAAATGGCCAATTCGTAACAATAAATTTACTGTTGTAAAATATTAACATCGTGCTTATTCAGTTTCTCACCATCATATAAGTAATCAGACCACTTAGAGCAAAAACTATATTTATTAGAATACAATTAGAATATAGCAAATAACTTTTATAAACTTTTCTAAACTCTTGTAAGTAAATATGCAATAAACACTGTTATGCAGTTAATAAGAAGAAATCTATAAATTTGTCCTCAGAAAAAGTATTGCCTCTGTCAGATCCTCCTTCATGGATGACCTCTAATCTGATCTAATTATTTTGAGAGCAGAGAACAACCTCTCTACACTAACTTGGGTTGGTGGCAAAGCAGTAACCACTTGGGCAACATCTCTGACAATGTCAGGATACAGAGGAATCGCTTCTTGCACTGTTATTTTTGATGAACGGTCAAATTTCTCAATTTCTTTTAGTGCACATGAAAAATTCCGCTGAAATGTACTGGCTGTGTTCTTTGATGGGGATGACTCTTCTTCTATGCGGGAACGCTTTGCACGGTCCTTGTGTTCCAAATATTTTTCGAAATTAAATTCTTCATCAGTTGATGATGAGGGTGAAGATGTGGCAGGACGACCAAATTCTTCTTGTTCCTCCTGACTTTTCTGCAACCCTTTCATCCTTACTGCTATTTCAAACAGAGCTTCTTTTCCTTTAGTTAGCTGTTGATCATCTAGAAGAATCCGATGCATTGCATCTACATAAACAGCTGCCAAAAGATTGTTATTTTGTAATAGTAGCTCCTCTCTCCTTTTCATTGATGTAGCAATGCCACTTGCAATTAACCCTCCTCCTTGGGACAGGCGAAGCATCAGGTTCTTCCACTCCTTTAAGAAAATACCTGGAGTTAAGTCCTCTGCTTGTAATTTTTTAATCACTGTAAATGGGTGCTCTAGCAATTTTTCCAGCTCAATCACCTGATTCCACTGACTTTCATTTAGCGTCAGTTGAGGGTTAGCCATGTATACAAGAAAGGTTTTCAGTTCAACCAAGCGCTGAATCATTAAGTAAGTACTGCCCCATCGTGTGGCTTGATCAATAATTGCCCCTTTTCCAGCACGTCTCTTCAAAATTGAGTCAACTTTAGGGGTTCTGGCAACAGTAGCCAATTTTCTCACCTTGCCAATCAGTGCAGCAGCATGTCCTTCTTGCAGACTGTCTCTTATAGCCAGCTGTAGCGTATGCACAACACAGCGCATGTGATGAATGAAAGAACGGATTGTCACAGTTTCAACAAGATCATCTAAACAATCATGTTGCTGTTCATCTGAAGCAATTTCAGTTTGCTCCTCAGTTACAATACTGTGTTCCTCAATTTCAAAATTTCTGTGTCTGTGGACCCAGAATGTTCTTCTAGCTGCTGGTCACCATCATTACTCTCATTCATTAGCTTAATAGTACTTATCATATTTGAAGCATTGTCAGTTACGACAGAAAGAACTTGCTCTTTAAGTTCATAGTCTTGCAGAACCTTTTCCACCAAGACCTGGAGAAACTCATTGGTGTGATGAGCTTTGGTGTCTTTTACTGCCAATGTCTTGGTAACTTTCATTTTTGTCACAAACAAATCAGACATTGATGGCAAAATAGTTCACTCTGTGACGTGTGCAGGCATCCATTTTAAGAAACAGAAAGCGTCCCTTGAGTGCTTTTTTAAGTTCTTCCTTTTGTTTAAAAGCTTCTTCGATTACTAATTTTCTAATACTCTCTCTCTCTCCAGAGAAACACCAAGCTTGAGGGCCATTTCCCCATTCAGACACATAAAAGCTGGTCGTGAAAATAATGAAATAGGCACACTATCCTTTACAACAAGCTCTATGATCTGTTTTTTTAAATGTATCTACTGTCATTGTCACAGTAACTTTGTCACTGACAAAATATCTTGCAACTGATGGCTGCAAAGTTCTCTGCTCCTTTGTTTGGCTGGAAGAGCTGGGCACTGGTTCATTGGTTTGGATGCAGTCTTTCTCATCCACTGCTTTCAGTACTTCTGGATGAAAGCGCTGTAAATGTCTCTTTAGATTAGAAGCTCTGGTAGGGGCATTTTTATCTTTGCCTGAATATGCACTGATCTTGGCTTCACAGCATTTGTTTTCGTCTGGATCATTTGTCATACACTGACAGACATAATGTTTTCTATCTTGAGTGATGGTGAAGTGTTCAAATACAGCTGATTTAATGTGACGCTTCTTTGACATTCTGCATTCACAATCCAAATGACAATTGTTTTTCCTAAAAACAATTGTACAAAATTATTGCCAGGTCATACAACTGATATAGTGGTCAGTAATACTGTTATTCCTCATGTACTCACAGTTAACTGATGCAAAGTTTGTTGAAAGGATAATACTTCTTACAGTCTTCCTCTTCTGAGTAGCAGCTGTGAGATGCTTGGAAGACGCACACCTAGTAAACATCTAGTCTAGAGGAGGAGCTTTACTACTAAGAATTTGCAACACATTTTCACTTTCAGTTTCATACATTGTAAGTAGGAGGGTTGGGGCAGCATGAGGTTAACCAAGTATAAGATTAGATAAGGGCAGTGGAGAACAGTGACACACAAGAAGTAAGAAATGTCTATCTCCAGCAGAACTGCTTATCACTGTTGTTCATAGTTTGATGGAACATATATATTTGAGTAACATTTATAAAATTCATATGAAAGTTCAATTATGAAATATTAATACATTTTTTTTTAAAGCTGGAGTCGGTACATTTCTACTGACTCCGACTCCAACCAAAACTAACTCCGACTCCACAGCCCTGCCTTAAACCCTTAGTGCCAGACTTGCACCTAGATCAATGAGGATCCGATAGACCACGACCGATCTAACACTCCTATTCAGCACAAAGGTGATGAAGGCTTCTGACCAGAACAACTCTACAAAGTCTTTATTGTATCAGAACTTTATTTTTTTAATGTTTAATTCTAAATAATAAAAAAAAAAAGGAAACCACATACCGTGGTACTATTTTTTTTTTTACATCAGTTATTGTAGGACTTATTACTGTTATACATTTGCATACAATGCAACCTCCCAACAGAGGTACAAAGTAGTGCAGATGTATACCTCTAAATAATTGCTTTAATTGATGCAGTGTGAACAGAGACTTAAAAAAAAGAAACTGCCACATTCAAAAGCATCATTTACCTGCAGATATAGGGTTAAACTGCAGGTAAATAGCATTCAAAGCATGTTAGCCTGGTTTACTGGAGCAGCAGCTGCAGGGAGAAAATTATCTTAACTTATATCCTCCCTGTGGCCGCTCACTTACAGTCATTGGGGAGGTGAAGAGAGCTGTTAACAGTCACTAACCGCTCTCTGCACCACCTCGATGAGTTAGGATATCATTAGGATATCATTTTTTTTCCTGCAGCCTAACATGACTTAATGTCATCTACCTGCAGAGTAACCCTATATCTGCAGATAAATTGAGTTTTTGGACCTGACAAGTTCCCTTTAAATTACAAAATTCAGTCGGCCTTCAGCCTCCACTAGAGGGCACTCTAGACTTCTCTAGTTCAGCAGTATGCAGTAAGCTCCTTCTAGTGGTGACTAAAGGCAGCCAGAAATGTATCATGTACCATTCCAGGTCCTTGATGAAGTTACAAGCATCTTCAACATTATCAAACCATTGTTACTTATTTTATTTTGAGTGCAACGGTACCGAGTAACACCTAACGTCACTCTCATCACCACCATCTCACCGTTACATCGTAAATGAAATCATTCGCTTCACTAAAATAAAGCTTCTTAAAAAGTATAAAAATATCTTACAGGGGTAAAAAATATATCTATAATGTTCAGTTCAAACAGATGTAGGCGACATCCCGGCTTTATTGTAATCAGTCTTATAAATGTACAAGCATAAAAAAAAAGGTCAAAAAATCACAATATAAGAAGTTCCATGTCTGGACCGGATCTGTACAGGCTTTATTCATCCACGTCTGTATAAACTGGTTAATACACAATTCTTTAAATAAAGGTCTAAAAAAAGTAATAAAATATTATCTTCTTCTAGCTAGCCTGATAATGGTGTAGACACAAAATATACATATAAAACATAACGACTTCTAAGGTCTTCCATCCAACAAAGTTCTGAAAGAAAAAAAAGAACTTCTATGACATCAAGAGAGACAAGCATATGGATAACAGTGATGGAGGATCCTCAAGCCCTTTAAATAAGACCCATCACTTGCTATAAATATGTAATATTATTACCTGGTGTAAATGTCGCTGTTCTCCTGAATCTGGAGATGTTTTTCTTTTGTTCCTGCTCCTCTCCGTTCCTGAGATATGGCCCTCTCTTCCCTGTGTATAAATCAAATTTTTTTAAAGCCAGGTGGGCGTGGTCCAGTTCTTTTCTGTGGGCGTTTACTTGAGGACCACACCCACTTGGCTAAAAGACTAGGATTTACATACAAGGAAGAAGGGGCCATATCTCTGGAACAGAGAGGAGCAGGAACAAAAGAAAAACATCGCCGGATTCAGGAAAACGGCAGCATACACATTTTTTTTTATTTTTTACTTATATATGGCCTCATTAAGAGGTTACCTGCTAAACACAAAAAACAGTTTCCTCTGTTACACATGACCAGTGTTGTGTATATAGGGGTCTGGCTGCTCAATTCAATAGCTAAGCTAGCCTCCTACTCTGTCTATGCATTAAAGAGCCATTCCCATATTTATCAGTTAATCACTTGATGGGTGGGAAACAGACGGCCTGCGTGGGCTCACGGGGTGAACTCGCTCGATTCATATTTATCTATCCTGACTCCATCGTAGTTTCTTTCTACAGGCATCTCTTTTCTTTGGGAATGAAGTCTATGTAAAGACGGTTTTGGAAGGTCTTTGTCTAAAGACCTTCCAAACAAAGAAACAAAATTAAAGGGGTTCTCCCACGAACAAAAATTCATTTTAATCAATAGATCTGGGAATAATAATTTCCTCAACTGGATGTGTTTAAATAAAATGTTCCTTTAAGGAGTAGAAGCTAAGCCTAGCCCACAATAGTGTGTTAATTTTAGCCAACTAGAAGTATGTGATAATTCCAGAACATTCTTTAAATATTACTGTCAGCAGGATTAACAGCGCACTGGCATGGGGTTGCGTCATTCTATGGGACCATTGACGCTCCCGAAGTGGGTCAGTCAGTGGGGTGCCGATGAGTTTCTATGGGTTACGTTATGGGTCACGTAAAATGGCGACACAATCTCCCAAATCTTTTTGCCAGTTTTTTTTACTTTTTCATCACTAAAATAATAAAAAAAACCTGGACAAGTTTGGCATTGCCGTAATCATACTAATGAGAATTGTATTGCCAGGGCATTCTACCATACAAGGTATGCCATAAAAACAATTACCAAAAAACAATGTCAGAATTGTTTTTCTTTTTTTGCCATTTCACTGCACTTGGGAGTTTTTCTCCCATTTTCCAGTTCACTACGTGGTAAAATGAATGGTGTCCTTTAAAAGTACAACTCGTCCCTAAAAAAACAAGCCCTCATACGACTATATGGATAAAAAAATAAAAAGGGTTATGGCTCTGAGAGGAAGGGGAGGAAAAACAAAAAAAAAAAGGAAAGTTGTGGTGGGAAGGTGTTAATATGTAAATGAGCTGTTAAGATCTATGGGCCGGACAGCCCTCCGCAGCTTATCTTAAATGAAAGGGTTACCAGTGTGAGACATGTAGATCCTGAGAGCAGACTGTTAGTCAATACATGTCTCACACTGGTAACTTTCCCTCTCATTTATAAGCAGCTTTGGAGGTAGATTCTCTGGGAGATCTATGTCCGGCCCATAGATCTGATCTTAAATGAAAGGGTTACCAGTGTGAGATATGAAGATCCAGAGAGCAGACTGTCAGTCATTACATGTCTCACACTGGTAACTTTTCCTCTCCTTTATAATAAGCTTTGGAGGTAGATTCTCAGGGAGATCTATGTCCGGCCCATAGATCTTCGCTGCTTTACATATTAAGAAAAAATGAATCTCTCTCCAATAAGACATCGTATCGCAGATATCAAGGAGTCATTTTATTCAGCTTCCTATGACCTGTGCGCCGATGTGTGTTAAATTCCACTGTCAGAGGGATTTAACTGGTTAATAGATGCAGGCAGAGCTCCACTACACCCATGGTTGTTAAAGGCACATGATGGCTAATTAAATCAGTCATGTGCCTTTAAGATGTGGGCTTAGAGTGTGAACGCACATTAAAGGCAGGGGACACTCCCTTTGACGTAAATATATGTCAAAGGTCGTGAAGGGATTAAGGAGCAAATTTTTGTGGCAAATAATTCAAAGCTTGGATAGATGTCAGAAGCCATTATTGAGCCCAAGTTATCCTATAAGTAGGGTCCGCCACCCCTCTACATACAGGATTATTGCACATTACAAGGGCAGGAGCTATTACAGCCTTATATGCTACCATTATTTTTGGCTCCGATTCACACTTAATGGTTGTCATCTTAAGCCAAATATTAGCATAATATTGCTGTTTATCTGTATACGGTCAGCATAAGACAAAAATAAGACTTACCACAGTTTCTATGAGCAAATCAGTCATTATTTGTCACCTTCTGTATATATAAAAAAATAAAAAGACATTTTATAGACATTTCCAGGAGGAATAACAGGAGTTTTACGAGAAGCCTTAGCATTTTATCATATGGAATACTCATTTACTACCAGAAGAGACGACTGCTCCTCTCACCAGGGTCCTGCCAGGGGGTCTATGGTAATTTTTATTTTATTGTGTTAAAAAACCCCATTAATGAGGAGAGCTGATGTATGTGCCGCAGATGGGAAGGGGTTAAACTGGATATGACGACAAATAGTCATAATATGTAATATGTGACCCCAAACCAACGTGTGGCTGAGAATTGCCCACGGCACGGGGGGCAGGCAGTGGTGATGGGCACAGAGCAGCACTGCCGAAGAGGCGGCTTACACATGGGGTAGCGGATCGGTCCCTCAAAAGTCCTAGAATCCGAGGAGTCACTAGTGTTAGTCTACAAGGGACCCCTAAAATAACAAGAGCTGGGGGCTGCCCCATATGAAGGATGATATTCACCTATAATGCAGATACTTGCCTTTTTCCTGGGTTTTGACTGAAGCCCGACTCCAGAATCTGTGGACTCTCCAAATGAAGCCATTAAACTTTCCATCAGTTTCTTGCTTTCTTTTTTCGTTTTATCGCCGTCTTCTACAGGGAGAATAATATCTCTGTATTAGAGCCGCAGGCAGCGAACTTCCCAAATAAATCCGTCAGCTAATTGATATCAATGGGAACTGTATTAAGTTTTATTTCACCAGTGGTGGCGCTAGAGGAATGTTAAAGGGGCTGTTATATCTTATTAAAGGGATAATATTGCAGTGTTTGTAAATAAACAAGTAACTTTGCAATTTACCTTTTATTAAAATTCTTCTTCATTCTCAAAAACAAAGATTTTTATTTCTATAGTTTACTGCTTATTCCCTAGATTACCGACCACCTCTGCAGTCTTAGCAGTGGCCGGTCTCCTAGGCAAGGAGCGTGACTGCAAGCCCTGATCTGAAGCTGGCTGGGTCCTCTTCTCTCCACCGATGCTGCAAAAGCAAAGCTGATTCTGCTGGTAGCATGGGACCACCCACAGTTTGGGCAAGCAGTATTTGACCATACCATTGGTCCAAAGTGTCCTTCATCAGGAGCGCACCGCCCACCGCTAAAGAAGCCAGGAGGCAGGGGAGCGATGCGCTCCTGCATAGCATATTTGAGAAAATCCCCTTTAAATGCCCACTGAGTGCAGCTGGCCCATGTGGAAACCCAATGAACGACTCATCTACACTTTGACCAACTTGACTTGGCACAGTCACTCACTTTTCTTTTCAGATTTCTCCTTTTTGGAGGATTTAGGGCTGGTGGCTTCTTCTGCAACATCAGCCATCAAGTTCTCCTCCCTCTTTGCTTTCTTAGCCTTTTTATCTTTTTCTTCGAACAAACTGTCCTCAGAAGCACTCTTCCGCTTTTTGCTGCTTTTCTTTGCAGACAGCTGACCGTGTTCTGGGACGGCCGGGGATTTTATAATAAAATCTTCGTCTTCGGAATGGAACGAGGTGACATGTTGTGGGAGACTTTTCTCAAGGACACTACTATCCTGGACGGTCACTGTCGCAGCCGCTACATCCCTACTCTTCATAGCGGAATGCTTCTTCACTTTTGCTTTTTTGGGGCTCCTTCCTTCCAAAAGGGCCAAAACCGTCTCTTCTTCAGAGTCCAGCAGACCTTATAGAGAAAGAAAATAAATAAAACTGATGCTAAACAAAAGACTAAATCTAAAGATTTTTTGGGTAAAATTATTTGTTGTAATTGGACATCATGAAAACTTTTGCACAGTTTGTCTTCATGTTAAACTGACTACTGCAGGGTTGCAGAATGAGATAACTGAGAATCCATCAGTGAGCTCATTTTGAGGGGAGAGTGTAACACCTTATCTACCTTCTTCTAAAAAGGGTATACCCATCTCCAAGACCCTATCCCAATATGTAGTAGGTGTAATAAGATTATCATCAAATAGAAACAATAGTATAGTTCTTCTGATTCACTATGTCACTTACCCCGTATGCAGGGCATTGCAGTAGCTTAGGTATCCATGGTTATGACAACTCATATAGTGATAGATACCTGTTGGTGGTCATAACCATGGTTATCTAAGCTATTGCAATGTTCTGCACATGGGGTAAATGACATAGCAAATCAGAAGAACTAATTGGAGATACTTGCTAATATTATTATTACTACACATTGGTGTAAATAATTTTAGATTTTTATAGATCATACTTTTATAGATGTGGTGATCCAAAACATTTTTTTTTGGATTGGCCCCATTGGGATCTTGATTGTGTTAGTGCTTGTGTTGTAACTGGGCGTTTCTCTAGAGTCTCCTCTGGGGATGTGCGCTTTCACTCCTCCCTCACACTACGAATCACTGCTAAGCAACATCTGGGATGGATGAAGGTGCACATCCCCAGAGAAGACTGAAGAAACACCCATTTGGACTACAAGCAGAGATTTCACATACTGCACTCCAAAAAACAACAAATGTGAATATCTCTGCAACAGAGTGACGCAGAGCAAAAAGGAAGAGAGTAACAGAATCAGGGGAGCTCAGGGTTTTGCACAATGTACTTTTTTTTTTGAACAAGTGACAGCTCTGTCTATATACGCTTTACTTAAATTTTACAGAAATCTCAGAAAACCCCTTTCAACGGCATTTACAATACAGCGTTGGGTTCCGGAATCCCAACTGCACTAACCTGCTGGGGTGACCGGAGCAGGTGGAGTCGGCTTTGCTTCCGGCTGTGTTTGAACATTGGACTTCTTTCCACTTGGCTTTTCGATACTCTCATTAGCTGGAGTGGTCTTGTCTTTTTTGTGTAAGGACAGCTTTCGTTTTTTAGATTTGGCTTGCAGAAGACTCTTAATATTTGGTAAAAAAAAAAAAAAATTAATGAAAAAAAATTAGCAAGCGCTTAGAACAATGATTAGAAGCAATGTATATAGAGAAGCACTTAGCGACACATACCTGGGAATTATCCAGCTCACCAGCATCATCCGCAGAGTCACCAGCCGTTCCAGGTACTAAGGAAAGACAAGAACTTCACTCGTCACCTTACTGCCCATAGTCATCTTTTTTTATTCTACGATTTATCAGTTCAAAATTCTGGATTGAGATATCAACTCCTAGCATTTTTTGGGGGATAGTTTTTTTGCGCGTCTACGGCTTTCAGTATGGTTAAAATGGCTGGTAAAGATTTTGCAATGCAGAAACAAAACTTAGTTTTTTATTATTTTGTAAAGTAGAAAAAAAAATATTTTTTTTTTTTTAAAAGGGTGTTTTCACCATTTTGACCATTGTACCAAATATGCTGTGTTTTTTTTTTTTAAATCCCAATAGGTGACCTAAAAATAAAATAATTTTCTAGAATTTCCATGCGTAACTATTACTTACCATCTTCTGAGACTTTGCCAACAGTTTTCTTCGCCGTCTTCTGACTTGATGCGAGACTCGCCATTTTTCCCTGTGAAACAAGCAAAATATAGAAGTGACTTTTAAAGGCTGTTTGGACAAGTACACACCAGGTTATACCCATGTACCCAGTGGTCATACTCCAATAATACAGCCTGGCACATCATCTAGACCAGACTCAACATCGGAAGCACATACTCCCATTTTAAGGCACCTAATATTCCTGCCTAGAGCAGCACAGACCATCCTCTATAGGGAACGCACTCTGTAT
This sequence comes from Phyllobates terribilis, assembly GCF_046119375.1. Classification (NCBI taxonomy): domain Eukaryota; kingdom Metazoa; phylum Chordata; class Amphibia; order Anura; family Dendrobatidae; genus Phyllobates; species Phyllobates terribilis. Next base: position 132,230,890 of record NW_027362770.1, on the reverse strand, counting down.
AAATGTGAAGGTAGCGAGCTCCCCCTAAATGACAGCTTTAGGATGAAAGAAAAAACAACTCCTGAGTGAGGGGCTTCTTCCATTGCCACAGCCCCGGGGGACCTCAAACACTATAAAAATGTGCAGAAAGCTCCCCCTAGTGGTCACAATATTGCATTTCAAATTCACAAGAACAAAGTTCTAACTGCAATAAAAATTAAAATCACCTTTATGACCGGCCGATGTTTTATTTTTGCATGTTTGTTCGTTTTTTTCTTTTCTTTCTTCCAAGAGTTATACATTTTGTTTCCTTTTTTTAGTCTTAACATACAGCTTTAAATAATTAGCTTTTTTGATAGATTGGACTTGGATACGGATATTGTGATACCAATTTTTTTATAATTTATTTCTCAATTGGGAAACAGGAAGGGATATAAACTATAATATTAAAATATAATCTACATTTTTTAAACTTTTTTTACTTTTAGGATTTTTCTTAGTCCGCTTAGGGTACTTGAACCTATATTTCATTACCCATCCTGATGAGCGCTAACACGTACCTTGGCCGCTCTTTCCTTTGAGGACTCACTTTCAGAGGAATCGCTAGCTCCTTTAGCAATAGGACCTGCAGACTTTACTGCTCTCACCTTCGATGGTGATGCCATGTCGGAGCCTTTTCCTTTCTTGACCGAGGCCTTAGTAGTAGTTGGTGCCAGAGCTGCAATCTACAGTCATCAAAGCATTTGTTAAAGGGCGTTTGTTGAAGCAGGCTGACAGCATAAACTAAGCACACAGCCTTGTAGGGGATATAATAAAAAACACATCTTTAGGGATCTAATTGCAACCCCCATTCTGCAGAAATTGAAGATTCATCCACTATGCTAATTACATTGCTCGGTGCACCCTGGTTGTGACCAAGAGGCTCAGGCATAGTTTTGTCCACTGGCTTTGCAGGTCTGTCTCCCTCATTGATGATCGACAGCGCTGAGCTGCCTGGCAAGAGCAATGTCTGCAGAAAATAGTCAGACAAGCAAGAATTGTCAATCGCCAGCAAGGGAGGCAGGAACATGCAAAATCAGTGGGCAGAGTGGTGCAGAGCCTCTTGGCCACACCCAGGGTGCACCGAGGTCTTTAGTTGGCATTCTGGATTCAGTTTTAGTTTGTGCAGAACAAAAGGACATTAAAAGTTCCATTTTTATAGGGGCTATATCCAATTCGAGGATGTGTGCTGAGCTTATATGGTCAGTTTGCGGTGACAGACCTCTTTAAAATTGCCACCACAAAATCAATGATGGCAGAGATTTTTCTGCCATGCTCATATGATACCTGTTGACTTTCCTCTTCCTCATCGCTCTCAGATTCACTGGTGTCTTTGGCAAGCACTGGCGCAGTCTTTAACCCTGCTTTACCCTTGGCTGGACTGGCTAAAACTGGCGTGGACGTCAATATGTGAATAGAGGTAGATGACTTGTGTTTCGCCAGAGTTGTCACAGTGGTTTTCTTCTGTAAAATGTAGAAATGCTTAGGCAATGGCAATTAATGTACAGTCACATTAAGTTTCTGCTTTCTCTTTCTTCCTCCATGACCAATCACTGCTGCATTTAATCAATGGCCTCAGTGAGGATTCTAACACATAAAGGAAAATAAATGTAGGCGAGGACCACTAGAGCAACTGCACTGCAGCAGCAGATGATGTAAAAGGGAAGTAATGTTTGTTCTACTTCAACTCACCCATTCAATTGAAAAGATCAAAAAAAAAAAAAAAAAAGATGGCATGGATAAGAACAACATCCATGTGCTGTCTGATTTTCTCTGACTGGTTGTTAGAAGAATGAGATTTCCGCAGTGTGCTGTCTTCCAGATTTGATTGCTGATTAGGCAGTTCAGTTTGTGTAATTAATAGTGTGAGTTTGCATTGTTTGTCTTCAGCTAGTTATTATTGTTAATCATTTTTCTATGCTGTCACCCGCTGGCCAATGTCTGTTACTTATTGTATTTGTAATCCTGAATATTCATAATGGGTGTGTTTCACGGCAGTTCATGGGTGACTTCCTCTCAGCAGCCATTTTTCCTTTCCTTCCTCGTTCTGCGAGCAAGATACACATCCACTGGCTTGTGAAAGCATCAGTTTCTGACCACACACAACTTATCATTAGTGTTGAGCGAGTATGTTCTGTTAACCCTTTCGGTGAGTATGCTCGGGCCGAGCTACGAGTAGTTACAGCTGCTCGGTGATATGGTTGAATCGCTCCCGTGTGCATGATTTGTGACTGTTTGACAGTTTTATCACATGTGAGGAATGTGTAAGAAGCAGTCACCTGGGTTATAGCCTGAAGGATCTGATTTACTATCTCTTTTCCCTGTTATTCTGGCATTATTCCGATTCCAAACCATTGGACATCTCATGGTTTCCTGCGCCCCTCAATGAAGCGACCAAAAGAACAGGATTTTTGGACTTGCCATAAAATCCATTTCTCGTAACCTTTGTTGAGGGGGGGGACAGCACCCACCCTTACAGCTTTTTGGGATGTTTTATTTCCATTGTGGCCTATGACTTTTTACTCTGTTGTACTGTACCATTGTTAAATGTTGTATAGCTTCTCCTATTGCTTTCTCACTAACTGGTTTAGTCCACTGTCTGCAGGTGGGTGTAATCTGTACTTATTCTTTAAGTGTATTTCTTCATGTCACACACCTGTTGGGAGCAGCATACACCCATGGTTTCCCGTGTTCCCCAATAAAGGGATTTTATGGAAAGTCCAAAAATTCTCTTATATTAACTAAATGTAACCACTAAGTTTCCGTCTGCAATCATTCTTTCATTCATTTTCACACCCCGATACGCAGTTTGTAGCATGATTCAAGTGTTAGATTTTCTTTTTGTTGCAGTGTCTCTCCTAGTAATATAGGCTGGATATGAGGTCTGTGTGTATTCAGGCTGCCGTCTTCATTGGCTCCTAAACAAGCACAGCTTCTATCCTGCACTCATTTCCTCTTTATATGTTTTCCTCCTATTTTATGGCAGCTTTTCTTTGCCTGAGACTGTAAATTTTTTGTTTTCTCCATTGCAATTATTTAATTTATTTTACTTATATAACGGCATTAATTGTGCAGCGCTTTACAGACATTATCAGCACTGTCCCCATTGGGGCTCACAATCTAGATTCTCTATCAGTATGTCTTTGGAGTGTGGGAGGAAACCGGAGAAAACCCACGCAAACATGGGGAGATAAAGGACTTCTAGACACTCAGAAGCAGCAAAATAGCAGAATTATTTAAGGAAGACTATTTAAGAAGGCTGCTTAACTCTACATTAAAGAAGCAAATGAAAAATATAAAATGATGCAAAGGTGTACACAGTCTTTAAAGGGCAAATATGGAAGAAAAACTTCTAAGACCTTGAACCACTATCAACCTGATGAGAGCAAACAGCACGTACCTTAGCAGCTTCCTCTGTGTAGGAGACGGGGGATTTGATTGACACCTTTGCAGTCGCTTGTGTCATTGCAACAGGAGTTTTACCTGCAGACTTCACTGCCCCCAACTTGGATGGTGTTGGCATCTGGGCCAAAGCACTTTTTCCTTTAACTGTTGCCTTAGCAGGAATCTGTGCCGGAGCTTCAACCTACAGTAGTTACAGCATTTCTTAAATAGGCGACTGCAAAACCAACAATCCCAGGTTCAATAATTCTACGTCATACCCAGATAATAGACGTTTAGTTTTATTCTCCGATTCATTGCTCAGAAACAAAAGCGTCCAGGTAAAAATGTCACATACTGAGGCACGGTGTGCACAAAGCCGGCCGAGGAGCTGGCAGTCATCCTACAGAAGTGTCATGGCATGTGGGGAGTGGTAGTTTCACAACCACATGTGTCACTGGCTGCAGGCCACTAGATTACAGTAGATATTAATGCACCACTCCCGCGTTTTTTTTTTTTTTTTTTTTTTTTTATTTCACTGCTGGAGTGGTGCGACTAATCCAAGTTCCCTGACCCTAGTATTACACTTACCAGATACAGTCTCCATCTGTTATCAGTGACGACATCTTGTGACCTCAACTTCTGACTGACCGGAAGTCAGAGATAACGGTCACAAGTTCTCAGTGTAAGTCTGAGATCCTCGCACTGGCGCTCATACACTTACTGTACATAGAGTTGGGACTTCTGGATCGCCCAGCAAACACAGGAGCGATCAGACAGGACACAAACTGCAGAAGACTGACCGGAGCAGCACCGGTATGATACTACAGGAACTAAGATTGGTAGCACCACTCCAGCGATAAGCCCTGTTAATTAACGGCCCAGTCATAGCTCTCATCCAGCCACGTCCAAGATATCCCCACAATATCTTAATTTTCTTTCAACAATATTAATTCTAATTCCTCTATCTTATTGGCGAGGATTCTGGTGTTAGTATACATGCACTTTATGTATTTCTCTGTACATCTCCTCCTGTTTAATGTATTGACTGTCCTAACCCCTCCCCCACTTTCATTGCTTATGCCCAGGACACCATCTTCCCAGCTGTACTGTAATTGCCCTCCCCAGTCCCTAGTTTAAACTCTCCTCCAATCCTTCTAGCCATTTTTTCCCCCAGCACAGCTGCACCCTCCCCATTGAAGTGCAGCACATCCCTAGCTTAAAGCCTGTAGCCAAATAGGCCAGGTTTTCCAGAAACTCCAAAACCACCAATTTTAAGTCATTTTTTCACCTCCCTAATCTCCCGCAGCCTCGCTAGTGTGGCACGTGGTACAGGCAGTATTTCCGAAAATACTGCCTTTGAGGTCCTTGCTTTAAACCTACAATCCAATTCCCTACAATCATCTTTAACCCCTTTCTGACCTGGTTAGTAATAGTATGCACCATGTCGGAAAGGCCAGTTCAGTGGGGGCTCCGGCAGCCCCCGCTGAACCAGGCACGTCAACTGTATAAATTAGCTGACAAGTGCCCGCAACAGCCGTGGGTGTAATCGTCCCGCAATCTCTGACAGCGGCATTTAACAGTGCCGCGCCGGAAACGTGTCACTTATCCCGCCCATCGGTGACACCGTCATGTGATCGCGGGTCACTGATGGGTTGGCATGACAACCTGGGGTCTGCAGACCCCTGTGGTTGTCATGTAAAGATTGCTATGAGCGCCACCTAGTGGTCGGCGCTCGCAGCACAGGAGCATTTCTCCTGCATACAGGCGATCTACTCGTCACCTGTATGCAGTAGAAGCAATCAGAAAACTGCTGCTTATAGTCTCCCATGGAGACTATAGAAGACTGCATAAAGTGTAAACAAAATGGTGTTAAAAATAAAAAAAATATATAAAAAGTTCAAATCACCCCCTTTTGCCCCATTTAAAATAATAAAAAGAAAACCCCACATACACATATTTGGTATCGCAATATGCAATCACCCTTTATGCAGTAACGGGTGATCCAAACATTGGATTTGTCCCAAAATGGTATCAATAAAACGTCAGTTGGCGCGCAAAAATTAAGCCCTCACCCGGCCCCAGATCCCAAAAAATGAAGACGCAACGGGTCTTATTTTTTTAAGCAAATTTTAGATTTTTTTTTCACCTCTTAAATAAGAAAGAACCTGTACATGTTTGGTATCTACGAAGTCGTAATGACCTGGAGAATAATAATGGCAGGTCAGTTTTAGCATTCAGTGAACATAAGAAAACAAAACAAAAAACAACTGTGGAATTGCTTCTTTTTTTTGCAATTCCACCGCACTTGGAATTTTTTTTCCCGTTTTTCCAGCACACGATATGGTAAAACCAGTGATGGCGTTTAAAAGTACAACTTGTCCCGCAAAAGATAAGCCTCACATGGCCATATTGAATGAAAAATAAAGTTCAGCCTCTAGGAAGAAGGGGAGGAAAAAACGAAAATGCAAAAACGGAAAATGCTCCAAACTCGAGCGCCAGGAAGACAACACACCGTTAGGCGATCCGTGCTTTTGTGACAGATTGCCCCAGCTGTTCCCCTAATAATGGAGTCCCCCACTACCAGCACCTGTCCGGCCTTCCTCACGCTTACTGGAGCAGATGCTGCCCCAGCTTCCAGAGCACATGACTTGTTGCAGTAGTGCTACCCCAGTACTGACACCACCCCAATTTAGCAAGCTTGTTGGGGTGAGCCGCACCAGGACTAGCCTCCCTCTAGCCCACCTTTTAAGTGTCACTAAGCTAGCTGCCTCACTGTCCTGAAGCTCCATACTACGATCCTCCCCCACATCTACCCCAGTGAGCAGCAAACTCCTTTCCAAACTGATCTCAGTGTTGCCAGCTGCTCATTTAAATCCAGCACCTTGGCCTCCAAATGTACAACATGCCCACATCTCGCACACATGGAGCTCCGATCCGCCTGCATTGCCGGATGTGACCCACCTGACGCCTGCGGACCCAATGCACATGCGCTAATTTACCAAGGCTTGAAGCATGTGCACCTGTGGGTAGGTGTATATTAACACACACATCTCACATAGCACCACACAGCTCCTCCAGAGGAAGCCTATGCAAAACGCGCGTCGGGGCCACAGATACACATCAGAACAACTCTCTACATGGGTAAGCTATGCAATCTTACACTTAGGTGACCATTCCCTTACTATCATGTGGCAGCCCCAGCAGTCAGGCACCCTCAAGATGTAACATTTTCCACTTGTTCTGGCTTGATACCTCTTTAACAGTGACAATTTATTAAAGGGGTAGTCCACTACCTGGACAACCCCTATAAAAATAAAGTAGTCTACTACCTGGACAACCCCTTTATAAATAAAGTAGTCTACTACCTGGACAACCCCTTTATAAATAAAGTAGTCTACTACCTGGACAACCCCTTTATAAATAAAGTAGTCTATCTTGTAAAATAAAAATAACATATACTCTCCTCACTCATAGGCGGCGTTGCAATGATGTCAGAGCTGGTCTCCCGGGGCATTGTTATGTCATGTGAGCCCTGCAGCCAATCAGCGGCTGCTATTAGGCTGTTATGCGCTCAAATGTTATATTTTACAAGGGAGACTAGTTTAGTTTAAAGGGGTTGTCCTAGTAATGGACAAACCCTTTAAATAATAACATGATACAGAAAATGCAGTGATTGACAAATATTGACAGTAGTGAAGCAGGTAAAAACAATTACTTATTGACAAAGCACGCTATGATTTTGATAAAAGACTTGCAGACATATATCTAAGGCCAAGTTCACATTACGTTTGGTCTACAAGGTTGTGGCTCTGTCAAGGCTTCTGTTTGAAGCCCCCAAAAAACAGGATTTGGCCAGAATACAGCTACCCACGCTTTTGTGCCTTAAGAAGGCAGACACTGGCGAAATGGAGGCCAAACAGCATAAAGTGACTCCGTCTGCCTCATTATAGTAAATGGTCCTGTTGGGAGCTCAATCCAAATCCCATTTTCGAGAAATTCCCATGGCAGCCCTGACAGAGCCACAAATGTAGTGTGACCCTGGCCCAAGAATGTGTTCAGAGCTCTGAATGCCAGATAGAAGTGACCCTAACATACCTCTTCAGAGAAAAAAAGAGGACTTGTACTCTATAGCGCCACCTATTGGAAGCAGCGATCCTACAAGTCACAATAAACCCGTTAACGAGTCTTGCAATGAGACTCAGGATAAAAGCCGAACCAGAATCTCAATTTGCAGACACGGTGCTTCGGGCTGTTGGCCCTCGTCAGTGCAAAGTATGAGAAGTGATTTGGCTAGGTGAGAGGGTCTGGAGAGTGACACACCATAACTTATAAATTTACTTTGAAACATGAATACTCCCCCTCTATTTTTTTACATTGAGGCATACTATTTTTTCTGCACTTGCATGCCATCTTGTGGCATAATTACATTACTACATGGTATGCTTTAACTTATATTGTATCTATCAAAATGGTCACAACTATGGATTATATTAGCAACTCATTTATTATGTACTAATATTGTCCTTTTGTTATTCTCTTTCCTGTGTCCTCATCTGATCTACTATTTTATATTGCATTATAAATGACTTGGAGGATTAGCGCACGTTTCGCGGCTTGCTTCTTCTTAGGGGAATGAGGTGCTTGAATTACTTGTACCATCAATTGCACCTTATAATTGTAGCTTGTTTGCACAGTTGCCCATATGCATTTTATGTGATTTTTTCTGCCCTTGCAGTATTTGTGGCCTCACGGTGGGGCTTATTTTCTTTGCACTATTAATATGCACTTTCTTTCAATGGTAGCTGATTTGCACTATAGCTAATGGCACTCTGTGATTTGATTTTGATACATTTCTCAATTCTTATAATTCAATATATTTAATCAACATAATTATGGTTCAGTGGTTTTGAGCACTTGCTCTATATGGTGGATATATCATGATATAACTGGCTTGTGTAGTTCTTTTCTGTTCTAGTTCCCTTCCCACTTTTTATGTATTTTATGTTGTATTTTAAATATATGTCAATAAAAACTCCATGTTTTATTATACTGGCGCTAATCTTCCAAGTCGTATATAGGTTTATAATGCTTTCTATGGAAGTGCTCTTGAAATTTTTGGGCTAAAAAATTTTTGGGTGAATTATTTTAAATTGTAAATGTATCTATTTGTCTTACTTTGGGTGTCTCTGGACACAGTTTTTAGCTTGTTTTGATATATAATACACTTGATATTTTGATCTAAATGATTTTTGAATATGATTCTTCTTTATGAAGTGTCATTTGGGGATTTTTGACTCCATTATATTGCAGGATATACACCTCTCGCACAGTAGTATGCGCCCTTACACGGCGGGTCAAGGATCGCATTCATGTGACAAGATGTACGCTGGATGGCAATATCGATGATGGAAAGCACCTTTTTCATGATAAGTGCACAAGACGGAAATAACTAAACAAGTCACACACTCGCTATTTCAGATGATATAAATGTAGTTACCTTTTCCCTTAGCTACAATACAACCTGCAACTCACTGCAATGTCTGCAAAGGACTGTGAGCCCCAAGCAGCTGCCACTTATAAACCCCTAATTATGTCCTCCTACCTGTAATTAGCACTTCGGAAACTGCTCCGTCTAGTAACCCTTTGTGAGTACAGCTATACCTCAGAGTGTATCCTTAAGCACAATGTAATTAAAGGGGTAAAGGGGTGCATTAATGGCCTATCCTTAGGATAGATCATCACCGTCTGATCAGTGGGGGGCAACACCCGGCACCCCTGCCGTTCAGCTGTTCCTAGTGTTGGAGGCGGCCAGAACTGCACAGCTCACCTCCGTCAACGTTATCGTGGCCGCATAATACACATCCGCCTCCTATTACAGTCGACCCGGCCATTATACAGTCGGCAATTGTGATGTGCAGCTCCAAAACTGAGCAATTTCAGCAGACACCAGGAACAACTGATCGGTGGGGGTGCCGAATGTAGCAGACATTGATAACCTATCATAAGGAATTGCCATCAATGCTAATGTCCCAGAACCTTTTTAAGCCAAATCACACTTAAAAATCAATCACTCACCAGCTCTTTCACACTTGCGGTATCAGATTTGCTTTTCCCTTAGCTGTAATAGAACCTGCAACTCTCTGCAATGTCTGCCCTAGAGTTTAAGAAAGCAAACTAGTTGCAGAGTTACCTCATCGTCACTGTCTGATTCCTCGCTGCTCTCATCAGCCGCCATCTTGGCAGGAGTTCTCACTGCAGCAATGCTGCTTTGAGATGCTGGGGTCCCAGCGGTAGGTTTAGTTATGGACGTCTGCTTTCTGACTGCGACTGCTGGAGTTGGTACCTTCAGTTAAATGAAAATAAAAGTTAGAAGTGTAATACTGCAATCCTGGATAAGGGAACAAATCATCTTTCGGGTGGGTAGGATTTTAAGCTGCATAGATTTTTCCTGTCCTGCAGCTTTCGCTGGATTTCCACCATATATTTTATCCGTCTTCTGTTTTATTGTTCTACCGAGCACAAAAAAAAAATTGAAACCTTCTGAGGCAAACTGCTCCTCAAAAGGATTGTTTTATTTTTATTGAAATGTCTGGTTCATTTTGCTCCTTATAGCAGCTGTCTGCCTTTCTAACGCCGCAAGCAGTCAGTGTTGAGATCTGCTCTAAAATCAGCACTTGGCACCCTGCAACCAGGTACCTTCAAGTAAAGGGGATGCCCAAGACAGTAATAGATTGCTCACCTTCCTTGGGCAGAAGTTATACTGGGTGAAAGGTTATTAGTGAGCTTCATCCCTTAGACCAGGGATGCCAAACTGATCTAAGGGATGCCCCATACAGCACAAGGAGCCCCTCGCTGTCCCCCACACAGCACAACGGGCCCCTCGCTGTCCTCCACACAGCACAACGGGCCTTAATGGGCCTCACATAGTCATCCGTACAATATAATGGCCTCACATTAAAAAAAAATAAAAAAATACAATACTCACCTCTACTAGCTCCCCCACTGCTCTGGTTTTGGCAGCGAGCACTCAAACTCTTCAATGCTCAGCACACAGGATGCGAAATAGTGACGTCATGGCGCCTGCTGCGCTGAGACATCAGATGTACAGGGAGAATGATGGGGGAGGGATCAGGCAGCTTCCCTCTTCCATTGCTGCTTTCAATTGTATAGACATTCAGCATGCCGATACAATTGAAAGGCGTCGCGTGCCAAATATAATCACCCCAAGGGCCTGCTTTGGCCAGCGGGGCCACAATTTGTTATGTGTGCCTTAGACTTACAGATTTTCCAGGCTCATCGCTGTCTTCACTTTCTTCTGAACTGCTCCCAGGATTTACAACTGCAGGAAATTCTTGCTTCCCCTTGGCTGCAAGTATCGGCTTTCTTTGTGGCGGCGTAGCTGCAAGTGCCGGCTTTCTTTGTGGCGGCGTAGCTGCAAGTGCCGGCTTTCTTTGTGGCGGCGTAGCTGCAAGTGCCGGCTTTCTTTGTGGCGGCGTAGCTGCAAGTGCCGGCTTTCTTTGTGGCGGCGAAGTTACAGCCAGCTGTAAAGAGGGGGATGGCGAATCACAACTATTAAGCTATGGATTCTGTTACATTAGGAGAACTATGGCAAACACGATATATACCTGAGGCTTCTCCTCCTCTGACTCGCTGGTCTCTGAGCCGTCTTGGGATGGCATCTTCTCATCCACTTCAGTCTTCACTACTGAAGATGAAAGTTTTGCAGTAATTTTTGTCTGACTAGCCTGGTCATTCAAACCCTAAAAAAAACACATAAAAAGCAAAATCTTAATAGCAAAATAGGAAGGCACTTGAATACTTTATTATAGTTAATTTACAATTAAAAAAAAAAGCGAAAAATCTTACAGTAATAATCTTCAATTCTGTGTCTGCAGCGTCTATACAGAACGGAACGTTTCCAAATTAATAGACAAGAAAACTAATACAGTTTTCTGATCCTGCATGTTTCGAGTATGTTACCACTGAAAACACATAGTTATGCATGGGAGCTGTGGACACAAAGTGATGCATTAGATTGGATTGTGACTTAACATACCGCTGTCTCTTCCGAGTCGGAGGAGTCGCTGCTTTCAGAGTCGGCATCTGAATCCGCAACACGTGGCGGGATCGGTGCAGGCGGTTTAGGTGACGGGGCGCCTCTGGTTAGACTTGGGGTTTTTACAGCAGAACTAGGCTGGGAAAAACGTAAAATATATATATAAAAAAAATGTTTAGCTTATCTCTCCGTAGTAAAACAATGAAAATGCAACAATCACAGTGATACGCCATCATTGCCCAATGATAAAGACCAGATCGCTGGGACTTCCACTGGTCGCTAGAGAAAAATGGCAGTAATAAGTGAAAGATGCATGTTCTTGCAGCTCACCGACATTCATGCTAGAACAAAGACATCCCTAACAAGCAGAGGTACCTCATCGTCACTGTCCGATTCTTCACTTGTCTCCTCAGCCGCCATCTTGGCAGGAGTTCTCCCTGCTGCAGCGCTGCCCTGGGACGATGGGGTCACCGCTGTAGGTTTACTTATGTATTTCGGCTTTCTGGCTGCAACTGCTGGAGTTTGTACCTTCTGGTAAATCAGAAAAAAATTAAGATAAAAAAAAAAGTTACAAGTATAACGCTGCAATCCTGGATAAGAGAATAAAGGGCTTCATGTCCTCAGGAGCTGGTGACGGACGTTAAGCAGAAAGGATCATGAGCTGCACTTATATTTCTTCAGCATTATTTATCATCTTTCTGCCTATTTTATTGGGATACTCAGAATAGGAAGAAAAGAAAAGATAAACTGAGATTTTCTATAGCAAACTGCTCCAGTGACGGCCACTGAAGAGTCTTCCAGGACTTCTGAAACTAAACCTTGCTGGACAGATGTATGCTTGGAATCATTGTCTTGTTGGAAGATCCAATGACGCCCAAGTCAGCTGCCTCACAGAACACATGACATTTCCTCCTTGAATTTTCTGATACTTGATTGAATCCATCTTGCCGGCACGCCAGCGCCACGCTTCACTGCCGGCACGCCAGCGCCACGCTTCACTGCCGGCACGCCAGCGCCACGCTTCACTGCCGGCACGCCAGCGCCACGCTTCACTGCCGGCACGCCAGCGCCACGCTTCACTGCCGGCACGCCAGCGCCACGCTTCACTGCCGGCACGCCAGCGCCACGCTTCACTGCAGGCACGCCAGCGCCACCGTCACGCTTTTACTGATCCAGAGGCCATGCCACGCCCACTTAGGTAGTATACATTAAAGGGGTGGCCCTAAGGCAAATTTAGTTTGCTACCAACTCCCTACCTATTCAGTCCCATAATCCAAGCTATTTTCTAACATACTTGCTTTGAAAATTCTCTACCATTCCCTAACTACACTGTATAACAGCTAGTGTATTTTTTTCTCTATTTCCAGTCTGATGACATTTCGTTTGAGTATCCCATTGCATGCTTGGATACTCAAATGAAGTTTCATCAGTGGGGCAGAAGCTGTGGTCACTGTCAGAGCCTCTGCCCCCTCCCTGAAACTAAGCGCCAGTGACAATTGTCAAAAGAAGTCCTAGAATATTCTGGAAATGCTGTCAGTCACCTGACTTAAACCTCATAGGAAATCTTTGATGAGATTTAAAGAAGGCATTTGCAGCACAAAAAACAAGAATATTTGTGAACTGGAGGCTACTGCCCATGAGAAATGAGCCAAAATTCATCAGGAACTCTGCCAGAAGCAGGTGTCTGGCTAAGCATCAAGTTATAACAGCCGGAGGGGTCTCTGCTAAGTACTAAAGATGCTTGTCATGTTGTGTTGAGCTATTTCCATTGTTCTTACTTCATTGTTTTATTCCAAAATGGCAGAAGACTGACAATTTTGCAAGGGAGGATGAATAATTTTGATTTCAACTGTAAACTGTTTTAGGACATATCGCCAAAAATAAAAACCATACTGGGGCTGAGGGGGGTCCCCTAGAAGCAGGCAGAACACACAAGACAACGACCTTGTTCAGTCATCTTTCCATTATTGGTGGGCTCCAGAGGCCGGAATCATATGGGCTGTAACCCAACATGTCTGGTCCTCGTTTCCTAGTGGATGCCCGGGTGTAGTCACGCTCTAGCCTCTAGAAAAGTCAGCTTTCTTACTCCTTCCTTACCTGACTTATGGGCTCATCGGAGTCATCTTCACTTTCTTCTGAACTGCTTTCTTCATCGGGTTGTGCAGCTGTAAAAACTTCTCTTGTTCCCTTGGCACCAAGTGCCGGCGTTCTCTGTTGTGGGGTGGGTACAGCAGCCTATAGAGAGGGAAAAATATATATATTTTAAAGGTATTGATTATGGTTTAAAATATCTGATGTTACATTGAAGATATTTATCATGTGAATTATGACACTACAGCAAATAAACCATACCTGTGGTTCCTCCTCCTCAGACTCACTGGTCTCTGAACTGTCTTGAGATGGCTGCGATTGTGCCATCATCTTCCCGGTCACTATAGTCTTCCCTGCTGAAGCTGGAGTTTTGTTCTGGCTTGCAATGACTTTCTGTCCCTACGAAACACACACATAATGGAAAATTAGGATTATAGTGCATTTAATAGTATAGAAAAAAAAATAATGAAATTAGCAATAAATGCAAAATCATTGAAAAGTTATTGACATACCGGTTGCAAATCGGAGTCGGAGGAGTCGCTGCTTTCAGATTCGGCATCTGAGTCGGGAACACGTGCAGGAATTGGCGCAGACGGTTTAGGTGATGGCCTGCCTATACTCAGACCTGGGGCTTTTACGGCAGAACTAAGCTGGGAAGGACGTAAAAAGAGGATTTTTGGTACTCACCGTAAAATCCTTTTCTTGAAGCCTTCATTGGGGGACACAGGAAACCATGGGTGTATGCTGCTGCCACTAGGAAGCTGACACTAGGCAGAAAAAAAGGGCTAACTCCTCCCCAGCAGGCTACACCCGCACTGGGAGTGAACTAACCAGTTTGTGAGAAAGCAGTAGGAAAGGAGGTATAACAGATTACCCTAAGATGAACCAAAAATGGCACAAATAAGGGTAGGTGCTGTGTCCCCCAATGAAGGCTCCGAGAAAAGGATTTTACGGTGAGTACCAAAAATCCTCTTTTCTCTATCGCTTCATTGGGGGACACAGGAAACCATGGGACGTCCTAAAGCAGTCCGTCCCTAGGGCGGGAAGAGACAAGTACTCAAAAGGTAAGGTCGGTCCACTACTGCCTGAGAGACCTTCCAATACCGATTGGCGTTGCTGTGGCCGAGTGGAGATACCGTGTAGTACAAGGAGAAGGTGTGGACCGAAGACCAGGAAGGACGAACAGTCCATGGAGCGATAGGAACATTCTGGATAAACTGGAAGTGTCCCCCGTTCAGGGGAGAAACTGTGGAGGAAAAAACAGAAGCACCAGACTGTCTAATCTAGCGCTCCACTCTGTATGTAAGTACGGCTAAAAGATGAGACGGGCTCTAAACTTAAGCGAGTCGGAAAAAGGAAAAGGTCCTGAACTTCCTGCGACCTTGAAACGGGGGGCACTAGAAGTTAGCTCCCCGGCCAGGGAACAAGAGTCTCAGAACACTTCCGACAGGTGCAGGGCTCAGGCTAGACGGGAGGATAGCCCCTCCCATACAGGGAAAACTTCGCTCAGGGGGGAAGAATTAAGGACCAATCTGGGGAAGGGCCCCCCTGTTCCATGTGTTACACTGTCCCCCAAATCTACTCAAACACACTTATGTGGAGATGAGAGAAGAAGGCGAAAAAAAGAGAACAGGAAGATGGACACCAAAAGAGTCCAACTCTCCAGGGAAGGATCGAGAACTCTTACCGTGAGAGTAAGGATTATAGCGCCAACGGAGGGAGGATTCCACCCACGGTAGGATTAATCATGATGACACGTCACGCAGGAGTAACTACCGCCCATCTGAAGGGAATGCTCTGAGGAGAACCTTACCGGTCTCTGGAAACGACCCGTCGGTTCGTGTTACGTTGGATAGAGGACTGGCTTGAATAAGGGCCATCATATCCTGATAGGCGGAAGTTCTCTTCGTCGAAACAGAAGGTACGGTAAGAGACATGGCATTAATGAGGTCCTAGTCAGGTAGACGGCAGACTGGTTCAGGTTGTGGAATCAGGTGTTTCATCGTAAGGCGTCTGGAGACCGATAGTCCATCTTGATTCTAGACAAGTGGCAATCCCGAAAGGAAGGAAGAAAAGAAGAGTACCAGCATGCGGAATCCTGAATCCAAAGAGGAGTCTTCCGAGATGAGCTCCGTTACCAACCGTTCATCCTGCAAATGTTGGGTGCTGCCAACAACTGTCCCTGGAAGTGGAAACTTCTGACTGGACACGTTAAGCCGGATAGTGCCGGCTTGAGGAAAGGCTTCCATGTCCTGAAAGTCGGACGTTCTCTTGTCGAAAGAGAAAATTAGGCAAGAGACAACATTACTGAGGTACCTGACCGGTAGGAGGTAATCACGTGCTTCGTCTCAAGGCGTCTAGAGACCCTAGGTCTGTTTCGGTCCTTGACATGTGACGGAAGAAAAGGCGAGTACCTGTATGCGGAATACTCTCCGTAGAGGAGCGCCGCAAACAGCCGATTATCCAACTGATGAAAGGCGTTGACGACAACTGTAGGGAAAAAGAAAACAGGAACAACAACTCGACTACAACTCTGTATAGGCATTAGACCAGTAGGTCCCACGGAGCCTGGGCGAACCGGGGCGGTCAGGATGAGCAGGACGTGAAGAATCTGTTTTCGTGATGAACTAAGACCTACTCCCTGGTATGAACAGAGCCTGTAACAGCGTCTGGTCTGTAATACCATGTCTGTATTTTGTTGAAGACTTGAAGAGGTCTGCTTCAGAGGAAACAAAAAGGTGAGTGTCGACAAACTGACAGGCTGTGGATAGTGGATCGAATACTACAGGGTTAGCAGCAAACGGATAAAAACACTGTAGCTGCTAATAAGGGGGGGGGGGGGGTAGTAGGTCTGAACCACTAGGGATAATGGACAAAGAGCCCAGATATAGATAAGATAAGTGCCTGGGGAGCACTACATGGATTTATGCCGTTGAAAAGAGGCAGCTGTATAGCTGTGGCCATAGATGTTAGTGGGTCTGACCAACTGCAGAGAGTACCCGACAGTTGATGCATAAGAAACCTCTGAAATGGAAATAATGGAGGTTGTTGCATGTATGTTCTTAAATAGCAGTGGCAAGGTAACACTCTGTTACTGACCCGCCTTAGTTCCGAAAGGACTGTTGGCGGGATAGGCAACCACATAGATCTGATGCCATTAGGAAGTGGGTAGGAGTTGGCAGTGGCTTGCCTGGGTAGTCGTGCCATAGGTATGGTCGTGGAGCTGGTGGAACACCTGGTATGTTCCATAAAGGAAGCTCTACAGCTGTGGACATGGAGGATGGAGTGTTCTGACGCACTGCAAGAGTGGCAAAGTATAGAACAGTCAAGGTATAGGCAACTACTCCGTTATAAAAATAATAACTCTGGAGACACCTCGGTTCTGACTTACTATCGCTAGTAGGAACAGTGTGAGGGCACAACCTTGGTGAATTGTGGACCTGTCCGTAGGGAGAGGCATAAAACAACTTCTGTGTGTACCATAAACAAGGTTGCGGCTATAGGCAAGGCACCCGGCAGGTACCAGAATGTTAACTGACCAGAAACCATAGGTTGCAGAAGAATTCTAGAACGATAACTGCTCTGAACACCATTTCCTGAGTATACCTCATTCGCAGGTGCACTCAATCAGATCTCTTCTTGACTGGAGGTGAGAGACACTCTTGAGAAGAAATTGGTCTTTGTGGAAGAGGTTCGTCGTCCTAGACTCAGGCCTGCTTGACAGCTGATACCGGGCTGTTCATCATGTCTTGTGACCTGGAGGGGACGGTTGGAGTCTAGATCGGAATCCGACTAGGGTAGCAGGGTGGAGAGGTCCAACTCAAACTATCTCTGGGAAAGAGAAGCGAGACATGGGAGTAGTCCTAGATTATGTAGGAACAAGGGGAGTCCAGATGTAAAGCTGGAGGGCACCCGCTCCCTGGAACTCTGCGCGATCTGCAGCATCTGATACATCTTGGGAAATAATCAGAGCAGCTGAGGCGGATGGCTTGATAGGCAGTCACAAAGGGACCTCTACCAAAGGTTGGTGAGGTCGGTTACCGGATGCAATAAGGCAGCAACCATTGGAATACTGCTTTTGATCCTGGTGGAGGGGAGCTCCGGAGAGAACTGTGTGCTTGGGGTTGTTGCGGTCGATGCACGGAGATTCAAGCTGACCAATGGATATTGGTACCCTCATAAGTCTTAGCATGGTCTGCCCCACAAACTCTGTGGTTTTGGAATGAAGTGTCCCACAACTATCGTTTTGGAATGAAGTGCCCAACAAACTCTGGTTGTGGAATGAAATGTCCCATAAACTATTTGGACAGTTTAGAAAAAAGGAGGATTGGGCCCGAGACAGGGCCTACCTTATCCTATGTAGGGGACCCCGGTGTTGATTGCCTATGGGCTAATGGTTGAAGCAGTGCCAGGAGCCGAGGCTGAAGAGGGCCAGGAGCCGTTGTGCCGGAGGCCGCTGCTGGCGCTGCGGCAGTCACTGAAGGGGACGCGGCTAGCGCCATGATGTAGGCCGTAGCTCACATTGGATCGGAGGCCGCAGCTGGCGAGGAGAAGCAGCAGGGCTAGCGCTGTGACAGCTCCTGTGGAGCTCCCGCCACCTGAAGAAAGGAGGGTACCTGTCTCTGGAGATGCCCCGACTCCTTCACAGTCCTGAAGACTGCATCAGCAGCCCCCGGTTGAGGAGGGGGTGTTGCTGGAATAGGAACGTCTTCCTTCCCGCACCGTCGCAGTCCCCGGCGGTGCAAAAGACGGTGTCGACCCTGGATGAGAGGAGGATCACTGACTAGTGATCACCGTCTTCCTCCCGGCCGGCTCCGAGGAAGGGGCTGGGGTGGGGAAAGGCAGGACCATTCGCCACGAGTCACCCCAAAACGCTTCGGACGAGTTAGGGGGAAAAAAGGGTCCTGCCTGTTAGACAAGAGAGTGGACGATGTGGGCGACACCACATTGTTCTCTCTGTCCCAAAAGGTGGGAAATCAAGGTGAGCTGTTACACCCTGTTGCCCGAAGTCACAAGCTGTATCTGAAAAAGAAAGGAAAAACATTAACAAAACACAACAAGATGGTAGAGACGGGTCTGAACGCAGACCCATGTCTTGCCTCCTTGGACACTAAGCACAAACTGGTTAGTTCACTCCCAGTGCGGGTGTAGCCTGCTGGGGAGGAGTTAGCCCTTTTTTTTCTGCCTAGTGTCAGCAGCATACACCCATGGTTTCCTGTGTCCCCCAATAAAGCGATAGAGAAAAAGGATTAGTCGTAATCTCACAGATACTAAAACGCAAGAAAAATAGAGAAATGCAGAGATATGTCCTCAGTGGTAAAGGTCCGATTACTTAGACCACCATTAGTTGCTAGATAGACTGGCAGGAGGTAGGAGCCTCAGAGGCTGCAAGCGAAACGGAGCCGATGTCAAACATGTGGTCTCCCGAAAAAGCAGAGCAGAAATGACAAATCTTTCCCATCTCTGCTAGAGCGACCAATAGGGGTTACAGATGTTGGATCTCCACCACAGGCGGCGTATCTTCAGCCCTTCACATCACTGAAAAATATTCATGCTAGAAAATTAAATTAAATACCGCATCATCACTGTCTGATTCCTCGCTGCTCTCATCAGCCGCCATCTTGGCAGGACTTCTCACTGCGGCAGCGCTGATCTGGGACGCCGGGGTCACAGCGGTAGGTTTAGCCCTAGGCTTCTGCTTCGTGGCTGCCACAGCTGGAGTTGGCACCTTAAGGAAAAATTAGCAAATATTATATTGAAGTCAAAAATGTAAAACTGCAAAAGGGAATAAAGAATTCCAAATTGTTCATTCTTCCCTTCCATATTGGGATCCCCTGTAACGTAGAAGCCCAAATAGGCAGCATGCAAACTGCTAATGACGGAGGGAGCAGGGGGCAGCGACAGAGGGGGCAGCGATGGAGGGAGCACACAGATGCGGCAGTTGCTATTGATCACAGCATCTATGTAATAAAAAGCCTGTGCTCTTTGTCATCTATGATCAAGGTCATTGGAGCCGGAAACAGTCTGTCAGTCCTAGCCACGCTTCGCAGGTGGATACAGCTCTTGTGCCTCCACAATCACAATGGCGTGGGTATGCAGCATCCTGTGTGATAAACACCCCCATAGATAATGATGTCCAGGTGTGTCACTGTGTTAAGGGGGTAATGTCAATGATGCTCTCGATTCCTTAAAAGGCCTCGCCACAAATCTTGGAGTAAGATCTGTGGCGTAAGGAAAGCTGCCACTCGTTATGAATTTGACAAGTGGGGGGTTGCCATGACCCCGTCCTGCCCCAGCTCCGGCCACATTGTGAATATAGTGCAAGAATCCTAAAAAGTGCAATATTTTAGCGCAGCTTGGATAAATCAAGTCCATTAAGGACAGACAGGGAATGTTATATTTTATGGAAGGTTCTAAGTGGCTACCAGACACTTATATTAAAGGTTTTACTCGTACCCAAAAACCCAACTAAATCATAATGTCTGCGTTGCTCACAGATCATCACAGTTAAATCCAGAAGCCCAGCGGTTACTACTATTAGTTTGCAGCGCTGGGGTTATGGGTTTAAAGCCGACCAAGGAGAACATCTACATAGAGTTTGTATGTTCTTTGGGGGTACTGATTATGAGCCCCTTTTGGGACGGCGATGATCATGGCTATTAAGCAGTGTGGAATATGCTATATACAGGCAGGAGATGACCGTGCACAATATTACCTGTGGTGCCTTCATCTCCGGTTCACTATCAGACTCGGCGCTGGTCTTGGAGTCCTGTGTGGCGGCTGCGGGCTTCGCAGTCTGGGCACTGGTAATTTTTGCAGGACTGGCAGGGATTGTCCTTTTCTTTGGAGATGCAATTTTCTCCTGTAATACAAAAAATATATAAAATTAAATAAATATATATAAAATTAAAACCATTTTTTTAAAAAAAATTAATGTGGTGACAACTAATAATTCTGCACCCAATATATAGACGAACGTGCGATCCCCAAGAATGCAACATTTATGAAAGAAAATGACTAGTGGGTAAAGGTCTAACAACATTTACAAGGGTAGGAAATCGCCTTCAACCCTCATACAGCCGCGCAGTTACTGCTGTTGATTAGAGCACCACACCCCAGCGTCTCCGCATTGTCTGAGCAGTCACTGGGCTCAGACACTTCAGCCTCGGCAGGGCTCTGGGTTTTCCCTAGTGAAGCCCCGTTCTCAAACATATCCGTAATGGCCGTACAGTCAATCACTCCCAGTATGGCCAGTGTCATAGTCACAGCTTTGCTCCCTGGTGGTTCTACTTTATCCTTCGCCACCTTCTACTCCCAACAGGACAGTGTAAAAATTCAGCATTAGAAAAGGTGTTGGGAAAACATGAGGATGTTAACGGGGCATTCCCATCTCCAAGATCCTATCCCAATATGTAGTAGGTGTAATATTAATATTAGCAAATTCTTCCAATTAGATATGTAGTATAGTTCTTCTGATTCGCTGTGTCTCTTACTGCAATGGACCTGTACATGGGGTAACTTTGGTATCCATAGTCATGACCACTCATAGTGACAGTTAGAAAGCTCATGGTTACGACCACTAACAGCTTTCTAACTGTCACTATATGAGTGGTCGTAACCATGGATACCAAAGCTACTGCAATGACCTGTACATGGGGCAAGAGACATAGTGAATCATAAGAACTATACTATATTTCTAATTGGAGGTATTTGCTAATATTATTACACCTACTAAATATTGGGATAGGACCTTGGAGATAGGAATAACCTTATAAGTTATCACTCATCCACATGAAAGGCGATAAACACTAAATGTTGGGAATTAAACCTTTTATAACCATACTAATTAATTTAATAGAAAAAATATATATATTTTTTCCTAGTACATACATTTTGAACACATCCTCTACAATCAATACCAATGCTATAAAAAAAATGTTGCTATATGTGGCAT
Source organism: Phyllobates terribilis (assembly GCF_046119375.1). NCBI lineage: Eukaryota > Metazoa > Chordata > Amphibia > Anura > Dendrobatidae > Phyllobates > Phyllobates terribilis. The sequence goes on along the minus strand of NW_027362770.1, from coordinate 132,209,387 downwards.
TTAGACACTAAGTATCTGACAACTTGTCTTGTCAAGTAACAGTCTAGCGAAAAAAAGAGCGCCCCAGCTCACTGATTAGTATAAACTACGCTCGGTGGTCTCACATCCACTGCTGAACGACCATAGTCTGTCCGGACTTTCAGCTCAGACCCCCTCTTATGCTAGTAATGATTTCCATACCTGTGTTACAGGCTCTTCTTCGCTTTCCGTCTCGCTGCTTTCTGAACCATCCTCCTCCTCCATGGTCTGAAGGGCGATGGGTCGGACCGGCACTTTTTGGTATGAGGTCACCATGTTACTTGGTGCTGTGGATTCCGGAGTTGGTGAAACAAACTGCAAGTAGATGAAGATGATTTATACACAATCTGCTGAAATACCTGAGTAATATTGTAATGCTCTCATAAGTGGGGGTCTGATCATTGAAACAGCCACTGATCCTTAGTGCAGCCTTGCTTTAGCGCCTCATTCATTAAAGTTTTGGAAAACCGTTGTCCCCTGGCTGAAGTTTGCTTAAAAAAACCAAAAACACAATGTGCTTTACTCACCCTCACCAGGTCCAGAGCAGAGTTTCCAGCACTGCTCCTGGTGTTTGTTCTTGTCCATAGTGCTGATATCACTTCAAAAGTGATCAGTGCCAGTGAGCTCAGCGGATCTGGGCAGGGCGTTTCATCTACATGTGAAGAGCTCACTGACTGTATGCAGCGCTGTTGATGTGAGCGCTGCAAACAATCACAGACACCTGGAGCAGTGGCAGAGACTGGGTAATAGACACAGGATATGGCAATGCAGATTTACAGAGGTAGCTCACTTTAAAACTCAATTACTACAGTCATTTAAGGGGTTAAAAGGCTTCAAGTGGCATTAACACCCGTCCGACAGCCGCTCCCTGCGGCTTACAGCGGTAAGTGCAAAAACGCAGCAAATAACGCCGATATTAGGTTTTGCTGCATTTTCGGTGCAGGAAACTCAGGAACAAAAGGCACTAACCTGTAAGACAAATGTACCTGTAAAGAGCAGCAAAAAACGCAGCAAAACCTGCTTTTTTTTTTAAAGCAGCTTCTTTACTGCCACAGAGCAGGTTTTGCCTGCATAAAAAAAACGCAGAAAAATCGCAATATGTGAACACAGCCCAAGTCAGGAAATGTCTTCAACAACATTGACTTGCCTCGATGTCAAGGTCCGGTTCCTCGCTGTTCTCCGGAGTCACTTTCTTGGCAGGCGATTTCCTTACTGCGGTGCGGCCCTTGGGTGCCGAGGTCGCAGCTGTAGTTTTGGAGCGCCCCTTTTTTTCTGTGGTTTTGGCTACTTTTTGCGCAGCGGCTTTCACCTTAGAAACTGCTGGGGCTGGCACCTTCTGTTTAATCAGAAAAGACGGAGGATCATTAAAAAAATTACACTGGCTGGAGCATTTATAGGGCTGCATTTATGGAGCCCACACGATACACAGTGGATGCCGGCTGTGTTACACAGTCAGCATCTCTAAGTGCAGCTGGCATTTACCCCCTTCTCGATGAGGCCAACTTACACTTTTGCATTTTTTACGTTTCTGGTGTTTACCGGTCGGGTTAATTATTTTTATATTTTGATAAATTTGACTTTCCTGAACATGGCGGTCACAAGTATTTTTTTTTTTTAATTTTCTATTATTTAAATTTTTAATTGGGAGGGGGAGCCAGTGATTTGAATTTAAGTTTTTTTTTTTTTTCATATTTATTTTTCATTTGTTTATCTATTAATAAATCATTTTTAATTCAGATTTTATTTCATTTTTGTAATTTTATAAAAACTTTTATATATTTCTTTTTTGTTTTCATATTTAATTTTTTTAAATTCATATTTTTATTTCATTTTTAATTACATATTTTTACATTTCTTTTCTATATTTCATTTTTATTTCATAGTTTTTTTTAACAATATTTTTACTTCTCACTGTACTTATTAGTCCCCTTAGGGGACATGAACCTGTGATCGCTTGTACTATATGCCGCAATGCCACAGTATTGCTGCATATAGTAAAAAAAAAAAAAAATCTGTTTCCTTTGAGGCCTGGCCACAGCCTGAGGTTAAAGGGAGCTCCATAATGACAAGCAGCGAGGACTTCAGCAGACCCCCGGCTATTATAATAACCCATCGACGCCCCGAGCTCACATCACGTGAACGCCAATGGGTGCAAAAATCATGTGCCCCCATAAAGGCATTTAACAGGTTAACATTCGCAGGTGGCAACTGCTGTTAGACGCAGATCCTGGGTGTGTAACACACAGCCATTACCTGCCAGGTATAGGGCGAGCTCACCCTAGGAGTCCGCTGCTGTCTTCATTGGGGACACTAACCGTGGGAAAGTGCTGCCACCCGGAGGCCAACACTATTAATGCAACGAATTGAAGATTTTCTCCTCTCCAGCATAATTGATTTTATAGGCCAAAGGGACAGGATTGCGGTCACTAGATTATTCCCTGGTATTCGGATGACCTCTGCGGGGTCCAGTCCTCCTTCAGTCCTTTCCCGCTTTTGCGCCAAACAGAGAGATCTCTCCAATTTGACTTTTTTTTTTGTGATAAATAACATTTCCCACATGTCTACTTTACATCAGACCAACTTTTGAAGCACATATAATTTTTTTAGGAAGTTATAAGGGTTAAAAGTTGACCAGAGATCTCATTTTTCCAACAAAACATTTTTTTTTTTTTTTTTTTTAGGGACCACATCACATTTGAAGTGACTTTGGGGGTCTATATGACAGAAAATACCCAAAGTGACACTATTCTAAAAACTGCACCCCTCAAGGTGCTCAAAACCACATTCAAGAAGTGTATTAACCCTTCAGGTGCTTCACAGGAATTAATAGAACATGGAAGAAAAAAAAATGAACATTTTACTTTTTTTTTTCCCCACAAAATTTTTTACTTTAGACCCAAATTTTTCAATTTTCAAAAGGACGACAGGAGAAAATAGACGTCATGACGACATCGGGTCATCATGGCAACAATTGGGTGTCGCGGGGGTGCCGATTCAAGAGCAGAGGTGCTTAAATGCTGCGATTGATATTGATCGCGGCATTTAGCTCGTTAAAGTGAAGGGAGCAGCGCAGGCACTTTAGAATCAGCTGACTACTCAGAAATCGCCATTACGTATATATACTGCATTGGTCGGGAAGTCTTTCCCCGACCATGACGTATATATACTGCATTGGTCGAGAAGTCTTTCCCCGACCATGACGTATATATACTGCAAATGTTGTGAAGGGGTTAATACTAATTGTGATATATCAAAAAAAATGCTAAGTGGTTTACTGATGATCCCCTTACCTTGCTGTCACTGTTCTCCTTGGTCTTGGCAGAAGTAGTTTTCCTCGCTGCGGTGCTGACTTTGGTTGTTGGGGTGACACCTGTAGTTTTGGAGCTCCCCCTTTTAGCTTTCGCTGGCGCTGCTGTGGTTTTGGCTGCTTTTGGCGCGGCGGCTCTCACCTTAGACACTGCTGGGGCTGGCGCCTTCTGCTTTATTAGAAAAGTGGCAGATAGCTAAATTTTTTAACTAAGTGGGTTAAACATCTTAAACTGATGCTCAAGACTACCCAAAAGTGAATGTGACATTGAGGTCAATGACTTCGGTGTGACGCTTCATTTCCTGTGCTGCAGGGGATGAGCAAATGCTACCCCGTCAGGTTAACCCGAGGCTGATAGCTGACGGCTCCCATTTCTGTTCAGAAGACCCTACAGACGAATCTTGGTAGGGTCCCACCTCCTTCACTTGTTACATTTGACTCACCTGTTTCTCGATGTCGGTCTCATCGCTGCTCTCAGAATTATTGCTGACGTCACTTATAACCACGGCTTCACCATTGGCGGCTACAAGGGTTTCGCCAGCAGCAGCTTCAGGAGTTGTTTTAGCAGATCCTCTCTTGAGCTTAAAAAGAAAAAAAAAAAATAACCGTGTTAGGCTACGTTCCCACAATGAGTTTTTGGGGAGTTTTTTATGCTGTGTATTTAAAATAAAAATGCAAGTAACCTGTTTTTCTTAATGGGTGCAGAAAATCTGCAAATTCAGAAACTCACCAGAAGCTCATTGTGGGAACAGGCAGCCAAAAATAGAAGATGCTTTAGTAATTGCTAATTTTCTCTGGATTTTTAGAAACCTAAAGTGCTTTTTCTTGGGGGGGTTGTTTCCTGAACTCTTGATGTTTTTGACCACTAGCCGGGTTTTTTTTTCAGCGTTTTTGGAACTTCATTTTAACAGGCATGTTAAGGATTTTTTTTTTACTCTGTTCAACAATGAAGAAAACAACAGCGTTTCTGCTTAAAAACGCTAATAGTATACTCAGACAGTAGTGACTTGTATTGAAAAGTATAGAGCGTCTGTAGAGGGGTCCGTTAAACTTTTCACCGCAGGGTGTCTTTGTAAACCTGAAGCGGTTAGAAGACTGAACATATGAAAAGCAAGTTGTTTTTACGTAGAAATGCTTATGGCCGTCCGATCTGGCATTCGGTTAGTGATTCTTCACCAACGTACAGAACTGTACAAAATGGGCAGCGGATGGTAGTGCAAATGGACCTATGATTTCCACTAAAAACCCAAAAGTTCAGGGATGTCCGCGCTGCACCCCAATATCAGCATGGCAAATATCAATGGCATAAATTGTAAATCAAGTAAAGTATCTTTATAAACGGCAGGTAAACATCAAGAAGTAGATGGAAAACGCCTATCAGGGGGCCGAGAGGAGAATTATTCTCTGACGCTTTAAAGTCTTGATGGCCAAATTCCTTTAAAAAAGTGCATATCTTTAATGAATTTCAGCTGCTCGTGTGCCGGAGTCACAAATGTTCTTAACAGACTTTACAGAACTGGGGGTGACTGATACATGGGGCAATTGAGTGACAGCCAGTAGCCAAGGAGAAAACACATTTCCCTGTAACCTATAAAGGGAAATGAAAAAGGAGTTGTCCCCTTTCAGAAAATCCAGATTCCCCAAGTGCAGTTTTGTTTTTTTTGTTTAATATAAATGCTTTACTCATCCTCCCTGGGTCCATCTCTGAGTCTCCGCTGCTGCTTCCCTGTATGTCTGTTACTGTCTGCAGCGCATATGTCACATTGACATTGCAGACATCAATTAGTGAGCTCAGCGGCTCGGAGCTACAAAGGCAGAGCCGCTAGGTTCAGGAGCACCAGCGACTCCACGGCGGTCTAGGGGACGGTGAGTAAAGCACTGTTTATATATAATATATATTTTTTAATAAACTGCACCTCTGTTTTGCAGCTCCATTCATTGCCTACATTTGGTTGACGCCAGAGCCAATCACCGCTGATCTGTGAGGGTGACGGGTGCTGGACCTCCACCCATCTGATGTTGTCGTAGGTATATATGTCACCAATGACATAACTGGAGACCCCTTTACAAGACCTTTCTAGCAAATAGGGGCTGTCCACACTGCAGAAGCCGCCCATCTGCTTTGCACACTTACTTGCTTTGCTGCCCTGGCATTGGTGGTCTTGCTCTTTGCGGTTGCAGCTGGCGTCGGCTTTAATGGGGGCTCTGTGGGATAAGAAAATGAGTGGGCAATTGATAAAAGTGTAAAATCTGCACTGACAAACATAAGATGCAGCAGAAAGTGATGGCGTCTTTGGTCTGCATAGGATGAAGCTTTGCTGTCTGGCTCATAGCTTACCATCTATACACCTACAGGGTTTTTTTTTGCAGCAAATATGGAAAACAAAATCACAGCAAATACAGAACGGTGACTGCAAAGTGTGTACACAGACTAGCAGTAATACTTATTAATGTTCTGCCCCTAAAGATTATTTGAAATAGGCTTGTCCCAAAAGTCTGTTTGCAGCCAAGTGAAAGCGACTTTATACTTCAGGATTAGGTACATCATATTATCCCCTTCCTGACAGCCGAGCGTGGCCTTTTTCAGAGGACCAATTTTTTGGGGTGGGGGGGGGGGGGGCTTCCCAAGCTTCTCCTAGCAGTCAATGAAGATGGCATCAGTGAGTTTTTCACAGACTCATATGTCCATGACTTGGGTAAAAAATGGACATGATTTTTTTTTTCATGGAGAGGAAAAGGGAGAGGTGGGACTGTGCGAACCCCAAAGACTAGGGAGAGGTGGGACTGTGTGAACCTCAAAGCCTAGGGAGAGGTGGGACTGTGCGAACCTCAAAGACTAGGGAGAGGTGGGACTGTGTGAACATCAAAGCCTAGGGAGAGGTGGGACTGCGCGAACCCCAAAGACTAGGGAGAGGTGGCACTGCGCGAACCCCAAAGACTAGGGAGAGGTGGCACTGCGCGAACCCCAAAGACTAGGGAGAGGTGGGACTGCGCGAACCCCAAAGACTATAAACTTGTATCCGTGCTTTTCACTTACAGTATGTGTACCCTTTACAGGTACACATACTGTATGTAAAAAGCATGGCTACAAGATGGCAGTGGAAAAAGGACGTCTGAATGAGGCCTTGCAGCGCCGATCTCTGCTGCTTGTTGGCAGCAATCACCGACAACTGTATGACAGTGGTTTAATCTGGGGCAGCTGCACTTATTCGGACACGCAAAAATAAAAAAGGAACAAAAAAAAAAAACACACAATGAAGCGTCACACCTGTCCATTATGTGGCGAATCGTATTGTGTTCAAAACTACAAATCATCCTGCAAAAAAAAAAAAAAAAAAAAGCCCTGAAGTGACAAAAAAAAAAAAAGTTATGGCTCTTGAAGGACATAAAAAAAAAATTGGCTTTATCAGGAAGTGGTTAATGCTGTTCCAATGCACGAAAATACTTAAGACCAAGCCCTTACCTGTTCCTGGGGCTGAGGAAGCCATCTCTTCTTCACCGTCAGGGTCATCACCGCCTTGAGCCGAAGCTGCAGGAATCTCGGTGCTTGGTGCGGCCCGCTTTCTGCTTCTAGGGGCAGCTTTTGGTGCTGACTTTTTAGCAGGATCCATTTCCTTGGGTTCGACAACTTTCATCTGGTCAAAAAAGACAAGTTATGAACATATGTAGGAGGCAAAATGTATCCCTGAAGCTGTAGGTAAGAGTCCTGCAGATACTGACAATCTGCAGAGTATTTTTGAAGACAGTGGAGCAGAAGATCACCCCTTCCACGGAGATCCCTTTGGGGCAAACATCTGGCAGGGAGTTTCTTCTCTGATGCATAGCGCTTGCTCATGATTAGGTGCGCTCAGTGGGCAATTATCGGGGTGTGCACCTCCAATCACAAGGGTGAAAATATTGTGTCCTTACCCTCTAATGAAGTGGTATCAGTGCCGGACTGCAAGACAGAAGACGTGTGTGGCCCCGGCTCCCAGAAGGGTGAGCAGAGCACAAACTCCCGGTGTCCGGTCTGGAGCTACAATGACTGTCAGAGAGGAACGTCAAGTTCTCACGGCCCGGAGCAACAGAATAAAACCAGACACATTCTCTTCCGAGTGTCTGCATTTTAATAAAGCAGCTCAGCGATGAGGAAAGGCCGGAGAGATGTCAGCCTCATACTTAATGGGGAATGTGCTGAGAAAAAAAAATGTGAAGCAGGAAAGTAGATGTTGGTTTTCAGAATCAGACATGTGGTCTGTATATGTGAAATAGTGATACCGTGTGCATTGGACTGATACCAAATGTCCGTAAAAGGGGTCCGATTACCCTTGAGTGAAAACAAGTCATGACTAGTGTTGAGCATTCCGATACTGAAATATCGGGTATCGACAGATATTCGCGGTATCGGAGTTCCGATACTGAGTTCCGATACTTTTAGAATATCGAATACCGGAATCGGAAGTTCCCATAATGCCTGCGCTCTGCAGTGTCTCTGAAGGATGACAAGCTGGATGGCAGCGCTCAGCTTACTGTACTTGTCATTGAGTGTTAAAGGATTTATTTAAAAAAATATTAGTGTTTTCATGCACCGTCTCTTTAAAAAAGCCGGCCGGCAATTCAGCAGCGGCATACACCGGTACCCGACAATTTACAACAGAAAGAATAGAGCATCACACATAGATTAGATAGATAGAAACATGTCAGTCACATATATAAGAAGTACAGTGACAGTGTTGATTACTGTACTTGTCATTTAGTGTTAAAGGATTTATTAAAAAAAATAATAGTGTTTTCATGCACCGTCTCTTTAAAAAAGCCGGCCGGCAATTCAGCAGCGGTACCCGACAATTTAGAACAGAAAGAATAGAACATCACACATAGATTAGATAGATAGATAGAAACATGTCAGTCACATATATAAGAAGTACAGTGGCATTGTTGATTACTGTACTTGTCATTTAGTGTTAAAATAAAGGATTTATTAAAAAAAAAATTGGCGTGGGGGTCCCCATAATTTTAGTCTCTAGAGGAGGTTAAGCAGACGGCTGGGGCAGATGTCTGAAGCCTGGGAAGGGGGTAATACCCACGGAGCTTCCCAGGCTACTAATATCAGCCCCCAGCTGAATACCTAGCCTTTACTAGCTATTAAAATGGGGGACCCCCCCCAAAAAATGACGTGGGGTCCCCCCTATTTTAATAGCTAGCAAAGGCTAGGCAGATAGATGGGGGCTGATATTAATAGCCCAGGAAGGGTGCCATGAATATAGGCCCCCTCCCAGGCTAGAAACACCAGCCGTCAGCCGCCCCAGAAATGGCGCATCCATAGGATGCGCCAATTCTGGCACTTAGCCTCGCTCTTCCCACTGCCCTGTAGCGGTGGCAGTGGGGTAATAGGGTTGGGGTTGATGTCAGCTTATAATGCCAGCTGACATCAAGCCCAGGTTAGTAATGGAGAGGCGTCTATAAGACACCCCCATTACTAACCCCATAGTCAAAGTTACAAAAAAACACAAACACCCAGAATAAAGTCCTTTAATTGAAATAAAGACACAATTCTTTATTGTTCTAAATTAAACCATACTTACCATCACGCCCATTCCAGCTGAAGCCAATGTCTTCTGCAATAAAAGTAAAATAATGAACCAACCTCATCCTTACCTTTCCATGGTTCCCACGACAGCTTCAGCTCTGCTACATTCACATGACAGGCTGGATCGCAACAGAACGCTGCCATCCAGCTTGCCATGCCGCACACACTGAGAAGCGCAGGCATGCTTGCGCTCCTCAGTGTCTCGCTGTGACGGCATCCAGATGAGCCGAGGTCATGTCCAATGAACTCAGCTCACCTCATGCACGTCACTGACAGTGTGGGAGAATTCTCCTGCTCAAGCGCTGAGTGCAGGAGAATTTTCCCACGCCGTCAGTGACGTGCATGAGGTGAGCTCATGTCCAATGAACTCAGCTCACCTCATGCATGTGACTAGCCCAGGGGGAAATGGGGATGACTCTGTTACCCAGGCCTTTAGCCTTAAGGAGGTTGCGGTGGTCGGCTCCCGGGCCCGTACTCTGGGGTCACTCTTTAAAAAGGAGTTGATAGATGTTAAGTTTATAAAAATGTTCGTGACGCCACCTATGGTTTCTGATGATATTCACCAGCGCTGCGCAGTCCGCTGAGGCCGATGATAAGGCAGCTTGATGGTATAGCTCCCCACAGGTGGAGCTGGGCCTCAGGGCAGTATAAGAACAGGGATGCAGGACAAGGAGACTCAGCCGAGTCGGAGCAAGAACAGGGACGGACACAAAAGTCACTTCAGTACCTTTTACTGATGGAAATTCAGGTACTCCCCGGAGCACTGTAGGGTGAAGGGTGTATGTCCGGATCCTCCCCAGTGAGCAGGTTTTGGGCCTCCTGGTTCTTGCTGCTGCGTAATAAGTTTCTGACCTGCCTGGAGCTAGGCCTAACTTTGTCTCTGTCCTGCGCTGGCTGACCTTGTGGTAGGGCCTTCTCTTGGAGTGCACGCTCCCGACCTACGGGGCCTATGTGTCTCCTGGCTCTGGTACGTATCGCACTTTAGCGATCCTGGGACTTGTAGTTCTCCAGGGATTCTGGTTTATCTTACTGGGTCGTAGAGATCCCGGCAAGCTTCGGACCCGGTGTCCGGTAACAACTACTTCTTCGGGGTGAGCTAGTTAAGCTCCTCTGCCCCCTTATGAACTAACTCTCTCTACTCTTTGCCTTCGGCCTACTCGGACTCTCAATAGGCTACTCACACTAACGGCAGGGCGTGCCGCTCTTCACCGATCTTATGGCGCCGGCACACCTAAAGCTCACCTCACTGAGCTACAACTGAGTCTCGACTGTGCTCCACTGCAGACTAACCTCTCTCAGGCTTTTGCACTGCAGGGACTCTCTCAACAGGTTTGCTTTCTGTCAACTCCAGTCTAGACTAACTGAGCTCGACTCTGCATTCAGGTTTGTACTTGCTGAACTCTCCAGAGGAACTGAGCTGCCTGGCTCCACCTTCCCTATTTATCTATCCCTAACGGGCCCCCTCTGGTGGGTGGTCTGAGGTGGAAGGTGGAGATGTGTGAATGGTTATGGGGGCCTCTTGTGGAGGAATCCTTCAATACACCCTTCTAGGAGTTGTGATACCGAGCACAGCTGGGCTTCACACATGTCACTGACAGCGTGGGAAAATTCTCCTGCGCTTGAGCAGGAGAATTTTCCCACGCTGTCAGTGACGTGCATGAGGTGAGCTGAGTTCCTTGTACATGAACTCGGCTCATCTGGATGCCGTCACAGCCAGACACTGATGAGCGCAAGCATGCCTGCGCTTCTTGGTGTCTGCTGCATGGCAAGCTGGATGGCAGCTTTCGGCTGCGATCCAGCCTGTCATGTGAATGTAGCAGAGCTGGAGCCGTAGTGGGAACCATGGAAAGGTAAGGATGAGGTTGCTTTATTATTTTACTTTTATTGCAGGAGATCGTTGTCTTCAGCTGGAATGGGCGTGATGGTAAGTATGGTTTAATTTAGAACAATAAAGAATTGTGTCTTTATTTCAATTAAAGGACTTTATTCTGGGTATGTGTTTTTTTTTTTAACTTTGACTATGGGGTTAGTAATGGGGGTGTCTTATAGACGCCTCTCCATTACTGACCTGGGCTTGATGTCAGCTGGCATTATAAGCTGACATCAACCCCAGCCCTATTACCCCAATGCCACCGCTACAGGGCAGTGGGAAGAGCGAGGCTAAGTGCCAGAATTGGCGCATCCTATGGATGCGCCATTTCTGGGGCGGCTGGTGTTTTTAGCCTGGGAGGGGGCCAATATTCATGGCACCCTGCCTGAGCTATTAATATCAGCCCCCAGCGGTCTGCCTTTTTTTTGGGGGGGTACCCCATTTTAATAGCTAGTAAAGGCTAGGTATTCAGCTGGGGGCTGATATTAGTAGCCTGGGAAGCTCCGTGGGTATTACCCCCTTCCCAGGCTTCAAACATCTGCCCCAGCCGTCTGCTTAACCTCCGCTAGAGACTAAAATTACGGGGAACCCCACGCCAATTTTTTTTAAAATAAATCCTTTATTTTAACACTAAATGACAAGTACAGTAATCCACAATGTCACTGTACTTCTTATATATGTGACAGACATGTTTCTATCTATCTAATCTATGTGTGATGTTCTATTCTTTCTCTTCTAAATTGTCGGGTACCGGTGTATGCCGCTGATGAATTGCCGGCTTTTCATGTAATACATTCTACATTATTCTTAGTTGTTTTCCTTCATGTAGAATTAACCTACAAGGAAAGAAAGGGTTTATTTTTATTCCGATATTTGTGTCCCATTGACTTGCATTGGTTTCCGGTATCGGAATCGGCGATATCCGATATTTTTTGGGTATCGGTCCGATCCAATATCAGAAGGTATCGCTCAACACTAGTCATGACCAATCCAATAGATAGAGAACTCGCTGATCCGGTGGGTGTCAAATTGTCGGCACCATATTTTAGTTTTTTTATACCTATAAATTGAAGGAGCAGGTCCGATGCATACATTTATTCATTCCCTATGGGTCTGCAGAAAAATCTGAGAGAAGCACTCGGCAAGCCCCATAGGAAATGAAAGGAGCGGTGATCGAGCTTGCGCCATTTTATAAAAAAGTGCTCCCTTCTGCTGATCGGTGCAGGTCCCTCATCAATCTATAAAATAACCTCCTATCCTTTGGATATATGATAACTTGACTTCATCAGACAACCCTGTGAGCGCTCTAAAAAGGGAGTTAATTCAGCACAACCCCAGTTAAAAGGGGATATCTCACAAAAGTATGGCAAGACAATGCGGCAATGACAACGAAGCTCCGTCCACTGGGCGACAACTGACCACTGTGCCGAGTGGAGTTTCGGCCCCAAGGTCTGGTCCTATACTTTTGCACATCAAGGCGTCAGGGTGATTGCTGAGGTTCTGGCTTCAGACACTGCCGCAGGAGGAAATGGATCAGTCTGTTATTTAACAAAAGGATCCTAAATGATATGCATTGGTTGCAATATGGAGAGACGATGATATAACATATCCCAGTTTTGATGAGGATTTAGATGCAAAAATAGAGACTTTAGAGCACCATTGATTCCCGGGGGTTGAACATGTGAGAGGGGGTTACATACAAGACACAAATAGAAATTATGGTGACCAAACTAACAGAGGAGAAGGCCCTGTCCTTGTGGGCTTACAGCCTACGGGATAATGAGGCAGTAGGTTGGGGGGGTTGCGGCAGCTCCCGTGGATTATTGCAGGCTGTAGCTTTCTTGAGGGTTCTCAAGTTCCGTCTGAAAGTTCCGAATGTGGAGGATAATCGGATGTGTTGGGGCACAGAATTCCAGAGGATGGGGATACTCGGGAGAAGTCATGGAGGTCATTGGGCAAGTATGGAGGAGAGGAGGTTGTCTTATGTGGACAGGAGGTTGCGTGTTGGAAGATATCAGGAGATTAGTTTAGAGACATATGGAGGAGACAGGTTATGGGTGGCTTTGTAGGTCAGAGTTAGTTGCTTGAACTGGATACAATGGAGAATTGAGAGTCAATGAAGGATTTGCAGAAGGTAGAAGCAGGGGAGTAGCGAGGAGAGAGATGGATTAATCAGGCTGCAGAGTTAATGACGGACTGGAGAGGTATGAGAGTGTTAGCAAGGAGGTCACAGAGGAGGATATTGCAGTAGCTGAGGCGGGAGATGATGAGGGCATGCACTAACATTGTAGGGTTGAGCAAAGGACGGATTCTGGAGATATTTATAAGTTGGAGGTGGCAGTAGATGGCGAGAGCTTGGATGTGTGGCCTGAAGGACAGGGCAGAGTCTAGGGTTACGCCAAAGCAGCGGACTTCGGGTACAAAGGAAAGCGTAATATTTATTGTGATAGATCAGGCAGGGAAGTTGTGCAGGATGAAAGAAAGATGAGGAGTTTGGTTTTGTCCATATTGAGCTTTAGGAAGCGAGAGGAGGAGGAGGATTTGACTGATTAAAAAAAAAAAAAAAATGCACCTAAACACTCAAATCCACCATCATTCCACATCCACAGTGGATGAATAGGGTTTTTATAGCCCCATTTAAATTTTTAGCTTATGGAAGGTTGGGAGGGAGTTTCTGGACGAGAGTTTATGCAAACAAGAAAAAAAAAAAAAAAAAAAAAAAAAGAAAAAAAGTGCCTCTCAGAAGGGGTCGGATTTTGCAGATTGTGTTCTAAGAAGATCTGAGGATATAAGAGAAGGCTGGAAGACAAAGACAAGAACTCACCTTCACAGTTCTCTTTACAGAAACCTTTTTGTCTTGGGCCCCCGGAACTGCTTTCTTTGCTTCTTTTGGATGTGTGAAAAGAAAAATAATGATACAAATTTCTGATTAACAAAAAAAAAAAAAAAGACAAAAACACTACCAAATAATAAACTAAATTATTGTGATCTTTGTACCACAAATTAAAACAAATAGTAGCACAACAAAAGGATAATAATAGAAGTATATATACCAAGCTCCTGACTTCGAGCCTTTTTCATTTAAGCACCACTCTGGCATTTTTCTTTATATTTCACGCCTGGAGTGGTGTCACTAATGTCTGTTCTCTGCCCTTAGTCTTTTGCTTACTAGCTGTCATCATCTTCTGTTCTCGGCACCTCTCCGGTCCTGTTCTGATACTTGTGACCTGCCGGATGGCTCCAGTATTTGATGGCCAGATCGGAAGTCACTGCTCAAGGACAAGGGCAGAATGAGGAACCTCACAGACGTACACTGAGAACCTGTGACCGCTACCTCGGACTTCCAGGTCAGTCAGGAGCTTTGGTCACAAGATGGAGGCGCAGGATTGGGGTGGTACCGGGAAGAGCTGAAGAGGGCGGCTGGGAACAGAGTGATACCACTCTGGAAGTGAAAGGAATAAGAAACACCGGAGTGGTGCTTTAAAGGGGTTGTCCACTACTTTAGCTTACCCACCAATGTATCCCCCCCGGGGCCCCTAAGCCTTTTGGTAAATAGCTTCCGTTGCAGATAATGCCTGTGAGCGGCGCTATCACTGGCTGCTGCATCCACCGCGCGCTCTGCCTCTCCCCATTGATTGGGAAAGTGCACGGTGGATGATGGGTGTGACGCAGGGGAATAACCCCTCACACAACCCAGCAGCCACCGCGGGGACCCCAGCGCTGAGTCACGCCTCACTTGTCGTGATGTCAGCATGGGGTCACGTGATGCCGGTGAGTGGCCACCGATAGCGCCGCTCACAGGTATTATCAGCAACAGAAGGTATTTACAAAAAGGCTTAGAGGCGCCGGGGGGATATATTGGGGGATTAACCTAAAGTACTGGAAAACTTCTTTAAGGTCAATATTTTGACGCTAATTTATCACATTCAACAATGACTCCCACAAAATATTTGCCCACTTCTTACCGTCACCCTTGTCCTCAGCAGATTGGGTGACGACGGGATCCTGCTGGTCAGTTTTCTTGGTCTGTGCCTCATTCTTTTTGCCGCTCTTTTTCTTGCTTTTTCTGTGAATAAGAAAACAAATCGTATAAATATTATATTGTAGCTCACAGCGTCATATAATAATCTGTCACATGTCGTTACACCCCCTTTATCAAACAAAAGGACATCTCCCAAACATTACTATAATGGCAGCTTCACTTCCGCTGCGGCGGAGAACGGCAGGTGTGCACGGACCCTTAAGATATTCCCATCTTTGTCTGTAGAATACATTCGGGGGTCTGACTGTTGCCCCTCGCACCGATCCAAAGAATGGCGCTCTGCAGAACCACATGTAAAAGGGACAGTGGGGGTCTCAGTGGCTCGCAAAAACTGCAGTGGCTGGACATGCACCCCACCACTAGTCATTCTGCATGGGACTGCTGAAAAAGCAGAGTGCTGTGCCCTACAATCTTCAGCTCTCAAAGAATGAAGAGAGTGAAAAGAGGGATTTTTGGTACTCACCGTAAAATCTCTTTCTTGGAGCCTTGATTGGGAGAAACAGGACCATGGGTGTATGCTGCTGTTGCTAGGAGGTTGACACTAGGCAAAAAAAGGAAAATAGCTCCTCCTCCGCAGTATACACCCGCCAACAGGCACCAAGCTCGCCAGTTAGTGGCTAAAGCAGTAGGAGAAGCACAAAATAACCAACTATGCAATGCCCAACGGGGCACAACCGTGAAAACTAAATGAGATGCCCAACAGGGCCAACTGTACCTATGCCCAAAATCAGGGAGGGTGCTGTGTCCCCCAATGAAGGCTCCAAGAAAGAGATTTTACGGTGAGTACCAAAAATCCCTCTTTCTCTATCGCTTCATTGGGGGACACAGGACCATGGGATGTCCCAAAGCAGTCCCCTGGGTGGGAGAACAGAAGATGGTCACAGACTAGGTCAGACTGCGGCAACTGCCGCCTGCAGGACCTTCCGTCCAAGACTGGCATCAGCCGAAGAATAAGCGTGGACCTTGTAAAACCTTGAAAAGGTGTGAAGAGAAGACCACGTTGCGGCCTTACAGATTTGAGAGGCCGAAGCCTGATGGCGGACCGCCCAAGAGGCCCCCACCGCCCTGGTGGAGTGAGACCTTACTCCGGGAGGGGGAGGTTTGCCCGAGATGCGGTGTGCCTCCAAGATGGTCGAACGTATCCAAAGGGCGATGGTTGATTTGGAAGCAGGGAGACCCTTGCGATGCCCCTCAGGGATGACAAAAAAGGCATCCGAGTGCCGAAGGGAGGCCGTTCTAGAAAGGTACACACGTAGAGCTCTGACCAGGTCCAGTTTGTGTAGGGACTTCTCCCGTGGATGCACTGGAGCAGGGCAAAAGGAAGGCAAAACGATGTCCTCATTAATGTGAAAAGCGGAAACCACCTTTGGCAAAAAGGAAGGCACCGGCCTGAGCACTACTTTGTCTTGATGGAATACCAGAAAAGGCGACCGACAAGAGGGCTGCGAGTTCTGTGACCATTCTAATAGAGGTAACAGCCACAAGAAAAGCCACCTTCCAGGAAAGGAGAGAGGCTGGAATGTCATGAATGGGTTCAAACGGAGGCTGTTGTAGGACGCTTAGGACCATATTAAGGTCCCATGGTTCCACTGGAGGGCGATAGGGGGGGGCCACGTGGGCCACCCCTTGTAGAAACGTCCTGACCTGAGGACGGCTAGCTAAATTACGTTGGAATAGAATGGACAAGGCCGAAACTTGGCCCTTGAGAGTGCTGAGAGATAGTCCCGCCTCTAGGCCAGACTGAAGAAAAGCCAAAACGACTGGCAAAGAAAATGACATAGGAGTCAGCTGATCCTGTTTGCAGTGACGAAAAAAGGCTCTCCAAGTTCTGTGGTATATGCGCGAGGTAGCGGGTATTCTGGCGTTATGTCTGAATGACATTGTCAGTAAAGCCCGCAGTCTTCAACACCGCGGCCTCAACGGCCATACCATTAAATTCAGAGAACGAGAACTCTGATGAAGAATAGGACCCTGAGAGAGGAGGTCCGGACGGTCTGGTAGTCTCCAGGGGGAGTCGACAAGCAGATTTACCAGATCTGCGTACCAGACGCGTCTGGGCCAATCTGGGGCTACTAGGAGAACTGGTACTCCCTCTGTCTTGACCCTTTTGATGACTCGAGGGATCAAAGGTAGAGGTGGAAAGAGACAGGTCAGTTGGAACTGTGACCATGATATGACTAGCGCATCCTGGGCGATTGCTAGCGGATCGCGGGACCGAGCTACAAAGGACGGAACCTTGTGGTTTAACCGGGACGCCATGAGGTTGACGTCCGGCGTGCCCCACCGTAGGCAGATTTGGTGAAACACCTCGGGATGGAGAGACCATTCTCCTGAGGCGAGGCTCTGCCGACTGAGGAAGTCGGCCGCCCAGTTGTCGACCCCTGGAATGTGGACTGCTGAGATTGCCGGGACCGTCTTCTCGGCCCAGAGTAGCACTCTTGCCACGTCTTTTAAGATGGGCTTGCTGCGCGTTCCTCCCTGATGGTTTATGTATGCCACGGCCGTGGCATTGTCCGATTGTACACAAACTGGGAACCCTGCCAGGATCTTCTGCCAGTGACGCAACGCCAGGTAAATCGCCCTTATCTCCAGAATGTTGATGGGAAGGGAGACTTCGTGGGGACTCCACCGGCCCTGGACCGTGTGTTGTAGAAAAACTGCCCCCCAACCGATGAGACTGGCATCGGTCGTGACCACCTGCCAGCGAAGCGGAAGGAATGATCTCCAGGGTCTGAAGGAAGAAGGGAGGGACCACCAGGTTAGCGACCGTCTTACTTGACGAGGTAACTTGATGCGTCGATCTAGAGATGACGGATTCTTGTCCCAAGCTGAGATAAGGGCTAGTTGAAGAGACCGGGTATGGAACTGGGCAAACGGAACTGCCTCCATGGCTGCTACCATCTTTCCCAGGACACTCATGCATAGGCGAAGGGAGTGTGGACTTGGGTCGGAGAGGATGTGGATTCCTTGTCGTGTCGAACTGCATCCCTAGGAAGGTTAAGCGTTGGGATGGAACCAGGGAGGATTTGTCTGTGTTGATCAGCTAGCCTAGTCGAGAGTGTGTGTTCAAGGTGATCTGGAGACTGTGGAGACAGTCCCTGAACGTGGGGCCTTTGATTAACAGGTCGTCGAGGTAGGGGATGATTACAATTCCCCTTGTTCGAAGAATGGCCATAACTGTCGCCATCACCTTCGTGAAAACCCTCGGGGCTGTGGCGTGGCCGAAGGGGAGGGCAGTGAACTGGTAACGCGCGTTCTTGAAGGAAAAGCGTAGGAACTTCTGATGTGACGCGCAGATTGGGATGTGAAGGTATGCATCCTGAATGTCCACTGATCATAGATATTCCCCGGCCTCCATCGAGGCGATTACCGAACTGAGGGACTCCATCCTGAACTGTCGGATGCGTGCATGTTGGTTTAGCTGTTTGAGGTCCAGAATAGGATGCAGTGAGCCGTCCTTTTTTAGGACGACGAAGAGATTTGAGTAAAAACCGGAAAACCTTTCCTGAACGGGAACCGGAGCTATGACTCCTGAGCGCAGAAGGGAGGTGATGGCTTGAAGAAAACCGGGAAGCAGAGATGGTTGCGGGGGGCGGGACCTGAGAAAACGTGATCGTGGGCTGGAATCGAACTCGATTTTGTAGCCGGAAGTCACAATTTCTTTGACCCAGGCATCTTCTATTGCCAGAAGCCAAGAATCTGTGAACAGAAGGAGATGGCCGCCCACCCTGGGAGAAGTCCCAGGTGGGAGTGACCAGTCATGTTGAGGAAAACCTATTGGATCGTGATCCAGAGGACTTGGAGGAGCGACTCTTTGGGCGCCAGTTAGGCGTGGGCCTAAAGGAGGGCTTACGACTGTCCCGCTGTGCTGGAGTACGGTCCTGTTGAGAGGAGGGGTTCGGTTGAGCGAACTGACGAAAGGACCGGAACTGAAGGGGGCGTCTCCTAGGAAAAGGGCGTTTGGGTCTGGGCTGGGGGAGAGAGGTGCTCTTACCCCCAGTAGCATCAGAGATGATCTGGTCTAGCTTGGATCCAAACAGCCTGGAACCTTGAAAAGGGAGATTAGTTAGAGATCTTTTGGAAGCTGGGTCGGCGTTCCAGGCTTTAAGCCAAAGGATTCTATGTAAGGCAACGAGATTACTGGAAACCCGGGCTGAGCATGCAGGGGAGTCGAGGGACGCCGTAAGTAGATATTTTCCAGCGTGGCCAATTTGATCAGCTAAGTCGGCCAGATCGTCCGGGGAGGCCCCTGCTAGGATAGCCTGTCTCAGCTGTTTGGCCCAGGCGGACACCGCTTTTGATACCCAAGTTGAGGCGAAGGAAGGGCAAAGGGAGGTGCCCGCGGCCTCAAAGGCTGACTTAGTGAGGGCCTCAACCTGTCTATCCGTGGTATCCTTAAGGGAGGAACCATTCGGAAGAGACAGTACCGTCTTGGCGGAAAGGCGAGAGACGGGAGGGCCCACAGATGGGGACTCCGTCCATTTGCTGACAAGGTCATGGTTAAAGGGGTATAGGACGTTTAGCTGTTTCTTTCCTGTAAAGAGCTTTTCTGGATGTTCCCACTGCTTTTGAAAAACACTGTCAAATTCTGCATGGTTAGAAAAAGTGCGTGCAGGACGCTTAATCTTTTTGAAGGAAACTGAGTAGTCCCGGGAAGGGCTCTCGTCTTCTGTAACATGCAGAGTCTGATTGAAAGCCGTTATAAGGCTGTCTATCATGTCCTGGATCTTAGAATACTGGTCTGTATCGGAACCAGAGTCTGAATCTGAAGAAGAGTTAGGTCCCGGGGCGACCTCCGGGGAAGTGGTGTGAGACGCAGGGAGCATCTTGGAGTCTGGAGAGCTGGAGGATGAGCTTGTGCGAGTCCGTTTCTGAGAACGTGCCGTCAGCCTGCCCCTGTGAGGAGGGGGCAGGGGTGCCTGCGAATCGTCTGCGGGGACGTTCGGAGCGCTGGTGGCCGTGGATAACATAGGCAAACGTTCTGGCAAGCGTTCTAAGACCTGCACCAGAGATTGAGAAACCTTGGTGAGGTCAGAGACAGACTGTGACATAGCAACAGCCCACTCCGGACGGGAGGGGGTTACCACGTCCTGAGCGGCGGGGGGATCTTGGGGTGCCAGCATGGCGGCAGGTTTGCAGGTCGAGCAGAAGGTCGTAGTGAGACCCACGGGCCACTTAGTACCGCAAAGAGCACAGGCGTAGTATGTGACAACGTGAGAGGGACGGACTGAGAGCTCCCTGGGTTTGGGCATATGTGCCTGACCAGGGATACTGCAGAGGAGGGCGCTGTGGGCAGGGAAGGGTGGGGGTCAGTGTCAGGACAGAGCCTACCCGATCCTGCAGAGAAGCGGTCCCGTGTCCCCCTGAAAGGCTCCAAAGGTGAGGCTGGAGCAGGTCACAGTAGGTGCCGACGGAGTAGGGAGCGGCGTGTGGCAGAGTGATGGCGTCGGTGTAGGGGGAGGAGCAGAGGACGCTGCGTTCATGACGGAGCGCGTCGAGGCTCCGATAGGCGGATAGGAAGGGGGGCGGGCTTGAGAGGTCCCCCGTTGATAGGTCCGCGGAAGGCTCGAGGGCGTGACAGAAGCGTCACTATGCTCCTCGGGCCTGGTTGGTCACATAGGAGGGGGAGTATAGCCGTCGGAGCGGGACCCCCCACCGGACACGCCCCCCCGACGGAGAAAAGCGCATCTGCCGCGCATAATGAAGAAAAAGGAGGAAGTGGCCCAGGGAAGCGCTGTCAAGCGCCGTGTTTGGTGAGAGGGGAGGGAGGCAGGTAACGCCGGGAGACTGGGACCTACAGCTGAAAGACAGGGAAGTACCTGTCTTAGCGGGTCCCGGAATCGTCCCTTCCTTTCTCCTTCTGAGGATGGTCTCAGGATGCCTTCCTGGATAGGGGGGGATCCTGGCTTTTCCTCCTTCCCGCACTGTCCGGTCCTGGACAGTGCAGGAGACTGTGTCAACCCCAGAAAACTGGGGGAAGGTCACCCGCAGGGACAACCGTCTCCCTCCCAGGCCGCTCCGAGGAGGGGGCTGGGGTGGGGAACAGGCTAGGACTGGCCACCGAAATCACCCTAAGACACCCTAAGGTGACAGGGGATAAGTCCTGCCCAGCGGGTCCGAGAGTGGGCGATGTGGGGGTAGCCACATGACTCTCTCAGTCGCTAGTGGGTTAACAGGGGACGCAGTGTTCCCTGTTAGCCTGAAGAGCTGTATCTGAAAGAGAAAAAACAAAAGGTTATTAAACACAACAAGGTTGGATCTATGAAGATCCAGGTCTACCTCCTACAGACACTAAGCTTAAACTGGTGAGCTTGGTGCCTGTAGGCGGGTGTATACTGCGGAGGAGGAGCTATTTTCCTTTTTTTGCCTAGTGTCAACCTCCTAGCGACAGCAGCATACACCCATGGTCCTGTGTCCCCCAATGAAGCGATAGAGAAATACAGATGTTCGGCCGGCGCTCCATTCAGACAGAACCTCGTTCTTGGCACCAGTGAGGCCCCCCTCCCCACAGAGTGATCCCTTATCATATGGAAAGGGGATGATTTGCTTTTTTGGGATCCTTGGTGTAAATGCAGCTGTTCTGAGTTAATGTTCTTACATATATACACATATACATATACATATACATATATATATATATATATATATATATATATATATAAATCTAAGTTAGTTTTTGGGGCTAACCAGGCATGATTCTCAAGAAGGTTCCTATATGGAAGAGTTGAGGACCACGACATGTTGTTTAAAGAAAAAAATAAGAAAGAAGGGGCCGTATCTCAGGAACGAAAGCAAAATGCAGGCTTTCCAAGGAATACGCATTGTTGGCCTGAATTTAGAGTAGATGAATGAAAGGGGCTTACCCATCTACTAAGGGCTAGAGCCGTCCTGGTCTGCACCCGGCCTGACCAGTATGGTGCTCACATCCTTTAATTGTTATGTCTTGGTCATTGTAATGGGGTAGGATGATGACTTACTTATTCCAGTGCTTGTACATCTTTTCAAGAGTCTTCTTCTGTGAATTAAAATTCTGTAGAGAGAAAAAAAAAAAGTCAATGATCAAGCAATGGACGCTCATTATCTCACCTTGTGGTAGTAAATGTGGATGTGTTGTGACCAAGCCGGAAAATATTAAATCTGCAGGACTTCCTATAACTTGGTCAGGACGCCACGTGACAACATTCACTTTCATTGTGGTGCGACGTACAAGGGAACGTGCCCTAAATCTGGTGCCTGGCATTTCTGCACCTTAGTTACGCAAAGCAGGAATCCGCATCAAATCCCCAAACATGTTGGATCTGCAACTCATTCAGCGCTGAATTTGTGGCAACGGATTTTTTCCATGAGAACATATCCTCCGAACATAAAGAGCCTGATTCATTACTGCATTTGCACCTTCTTTCTTTTTGCCTTATTCTTTTAATTTGCGTCTTTTTAAAGTCTGATTCATATGTGTGTTAGCTTTTATTTTGATGTTCACCATTGTGCGCAGGGTTTAGGGTTTCCAGATGCTTTCGTCTGATTCATCATTAAAGTGCACTCCAGTTCCCCTTCTGGAACATCACCCAGTTATTGTTGCACTATTTAACAAAACGTGTGACTTTGAGCTAAAAAGTCGCAAAGAAAAAAGGTTAAAAAGGCAAAAATAAGGACCTTTTTGACTGTCAAAAATTCACGAACCTTGTGCACCATTTTCAAGAATTTGGCGCAAAAGACAGCAGTGAATACCACAAGACAGAAAACTGACAAAAATAAATAAATCTGCAACCGATTAACTAGTATAGTATAGTCTAAGTTCCAATATGTCAGATATCATTGAGTGTAGTGTTATTACTCTCACAACTGTATCTTGCAAAGCATCTTGGGACTTGTAGTTTTCTGTGAATGCAGGTGTCACAAGTCGCCTACAGTCGACCAGGGGCATAAATCAGGTTAATGGATGATCGGAGTTATCTTCCATGGCTCCTCTATGTGGCTGGGTTCACATCTGTATTCGGTTAACTCCACTGTTCTGTATAATGACGCCCACTAACTATAAAGTTGTGTGTCTGGTTTCCATCATAGCATCCATCAGCGTAGCATGCGGTCATCAATATCAGACTGGTGGAGTCCATAGCCCATCACCTACCCAGACCATGTCTGCACGTGAGTGTTATCAGTTGTTGTGCAGAGTCCAGGGCCTTATTCATAAGAACAGGAAGCGCGCCCCGGCACCAGGACGCGCGCCCAAGTATTCTGGCAGGATGGATGAACACTGGAAGTCTGACTGCTGACACCACAGAAACTGTAAAAGCCTCCTGAGTGAATGGAGCTCTAATGTGGAAGCAATGCATTTAGTAGGAAAAAAAAACTTTAAAAGGAATATTCCCATCTTTATAAATGGATATTGTCATATACCGCTTGTAAAAACAAGCACTTTCACAATCTCTTGCTTATTAAAATTTGCAGCCATTCTTGAGATGTTAACATTTCTTTTCTGTAGTTCGTTGCCTTGGAGACCGACCACCTTTGCTACTTCACTTATAAAACACTGAGCTGAAGATGGTCAGGATTAGGTGATAACAGTATGATCCAGCGATCCTGGCCAGCTACAAAACAGCGCTTACAAGCTCAATAGTAAAAAGCTTGTAAGCACTACATGTGTTCAGCTGTCTAGCAGCAGTGGTCGGTCTCCAAGGTAAAAAGCTGTAAAATAAAGTGTTAATATCTCAAGAACGGCAGAAAACTTTAAGAAGCAGCAAATTGCAAAACTGCTTGTTTTTACAAATACTAACCATTTATGAAGATGGGAATAACCCTTTAAACTTTCACTACTTAGCTCCTGATACTGCACCATGTCACAAGACTCCGACAACCTGTAATGAACAAGAGATGGTGGCGCACCTTTCATGCCATGTTACTAATTAAAGAAGCACTCTCGTTAAAGTTTTCACCTTAAAATATTGCAATCATTACATTATATAGCCCTGTGTACTTACAATTGCTATTTTGCCTTTCTACCCGGATAATTCTTCTCTTTTCTCTGCTCTATGTAGGAACAGGAAGTCTCTAGTCCCTGCAGAAATCATTATTTTCTTCAACTCCTGACCAAGCTGCTTCGCCCCTCCTACTGACTGTTGCAGTGACTAATGAGTCACACAGGGAAAATTGACCTCCTGCTTCTACATAGAGCTTAGAAGAATTCAGCTAGTCAATTTTTAATCTCGTGATGTCATAAACCTCATGAAAAGGAGAAGAATTATCTCGGTAGAAAGGCAAAATAAGCAATTGTAAGTACACAGAGCTATATAATATGATGACTGCAATATATTAAGAGGATAAAAAATTTGATGGGAGGAGGAGTGCTTCTTTAAAGAGAACTTGTCACCAGCAAAAAAAAAAAAAAAAAAAGCAATTAACCTGCAGACATGGGGTTAAACTGCAGGTCAATAGCGTTAGTAACCTGCCCGGCGCCTGCACGCAACCGAATGCTGCGGAGAAAATAAACTTTATTCTACCTGGCAGCATTCCCGCTTCAGTCACCGCTCTCTAACCTCGGCCTTTACTAACACTCCCTCTGCATTATGGCCTGCTGTCAGTCAGGGTCAGGGATGCCCCCGTGACTGAAACTGAATGCTGGCGAGTAGAATAAAGTAAATTTTCTTCCCGAAGCATCAGGCTAAGGTTTCTTACCCTCTTAGGTATAGCTTTTGGCTCACCTTTTTGATCAGGGCATATCATTCCCAGTCTTTCTACTGATGTTCTGATTTTGCAGTAGTTCTTGGCCATATTTCATCATGGCACTTATGCCTTTTGTTTAATCTCTTTGTGCCAGTAGCATATTTCTTATCCAATTTATTGCAGCTTTATTTATGCTGCTTCATTACCCTCTATTTACTGATGATATTATGGGGTCTTGCTGTTACAATTGATTTCTTAATGCTTTGTTCTTTGGCCTGTATGCATGAGGGTTGACCATATCATAATTTGCTATGGTACTGATTTGTAAACATTCTTGTTTTTAATATATTTCTTGGTTTGTTTATGTGTGTCTTTTTGATTAATAAATAATTGATGTTTAGTGATCCCTGCCTGTGCATAGTCTTTTCTCTCTTTTTGTGTAATCAGGCTAAGTGCAAGCGCCGGGCAGGATAGTAACGCTATTAAACTGCAGATTAACAGCGTTTTTGCCACTTTAACCACTGTGATGACAAGTGTCATCACACACTCTGGTGGCCCAATAGTGAGATGCTGGGGAAATAAACACAAGGAAAAAAATAAAACAAAAAAATAAAAAATAAACATATTAATAATAAATAAATAAATAAATATATATATATATATATATATATATATATATATATATATACATAGATAAAATATATATAAATGTATTTATGTATAGAGAAATAAAATATTACATTTATGTATAGAGAATTATATAAGTATAATTATTTGTATTATTCAAATTAAAACTTTTTTTTTATTATTTTAACACATCAGATCTAGTGCCCTATAGCCAAAGTCTACACAGGGGTTTGCAAAATATGACATGTCCAGGGTATTAAGAGCAAATACACTAAGGTGAGTCCAGCTGCAGCACAGGACAGGACAGGACAGCACGTGAGGGGGGTCACACACAGGCACATGGCTCCCTCACCTCCCCGCTCTCCAGCTGCAGCTTCCTGGCCGTCTCTGACAGTCCATGCTCCAGGAGGTGATTGTATATCAGAGCCAGGAGGGCCGTGCTGCGCTTCGCCATGGTGCAGTCACTGCTCTGCCTCTTCTCCGCACACCTCCTCCTCCTCCTCAGCCACCATGTGCTTCCTGCAACGTTACTTCCGGGTACAGCTCTCCAGGTGCATTCTGGGACGGCCGCTCTTCCATTTTTTTTTTCCAGAAACTTTATGTAAACAAAACAACACCACTTTGTTCCCAGCGCTGACAATAGCGCCGCCCTCTGGTTGTCACTGAGGGCAATTCTTATCTGTCCTCAATAGTTAAGTGACAAAAACACTAATAAACGATGACATATGGTTTACATGGATTTCCCTATAATCAGTAACTTCAGCTCCTGCTCTCTAGCCATTTACCTGAGATAATCTGTTCTAATTTTTGCAGCGAATTTATGGCCGACTCCAACAAATACGCTGATAATATGGAATTTCTACAAAATGAGGCCCCGGTAATCACATCTGCCTTAATGTACCACTCCTGTGTTGTCTTTTTTTAACATGATAGGTTCCCTTTTAGACCGGACAGCCCCTTTAAAGCGCCACTCCAGTGTTTTTTTTTTATTGCAGCGCTGGAGTGGTGCCATTAATCTAAGTTCCCTGATAACAGATGAAGACGGCGGCTGCTAACTATAAGGCTAGGGGAAGGGAACTTACATTAGCTGCGCTGCAATAATAAAACCCGCTGGAGCGGTGCTATAAAGGGGTTGGCCAGTGACTCTATGTGACTGCAAACTTGTGACTCCTCTCATCATGTGCACATTGCACACATTGAGGACTCTGCCATCGATTTGCACACTCCCAGCCACATTCTGACTAGACTGTGTCCATTCTTGCTCAATACACTTGCATTGAGGCTGCGCCTGTCTACATACCTCCCAACTTTTGAAGAAGAGAAAGAGGGACAGATCATGCGGTGCGTGTAGCGGAAAATTTTGGCCACACCCCAATCCACGACCATTTACCATTTCTTTCTCTCCTGGCAGGAGGAGTTGTCAGAGGGGCGCTGGTAATGAGGGGCATTCAGCCGATGGCCCTCATCCCCATTCCTGATATGCATGACCCCCTCATTCCCATTCCTGGCATGCATGGCCCCCTCATTCCTGGTACGTATGGCACCCCTCATCCCCATCCTAGTGCGCATGGCCCCCTCATCACAAACCCTGGTACGCATGGCCCCCTCATCCCCATTCCTGGTGTGCATGTCCCCCCCATCCCCATTCCTGGTATGCATGGCCCCCTCATCCCCATTCCTGGCATGCATGGCCCCCTCCTTCCTGGTACGTATGGCACCCCTCATCCCCATCCTGGTACGCATGGCCCCCTCATCACAAACCCTGGTACGCATGGCCCCCTCATCCCCATTCCTGGTATGCATGTCCCCCCCATCCCCATTCCTGGTATGCATGGCCCCCATCCCCATTCCTGGTATGCATGGCCCCCTCATCCCTCAATCCTGGTATGCATGGCCCCCTGAGACCCAATCCTGGTATGCATTGCCCCCTCAGACCCAATTCTGGTATGCATGACGGTATTAAGAACTGGGATATGTGAACTTTTGATCAGGGTCATTTGGATGTTTTTGGTTGTCATTAAGATTTAAAAAGAGAAAACACAGTAGTTTGACAATAAATGGCTTCACCCAACCAATAACCATGAGTGAAGAAAAAGTTTTTTTGTTATCATTCATATTCTCTGAAACAAGCCAAGAAAGGAAGAACTCTGCCGGGGTATGTAAACTTTTGAGCACAATTGTATGATACTCTCTGCTGAGCCCTGTATCTAATCCCATCATGTGGTACACTCCTCTGAGCCCGGTATCTAATCCCATCATTTGATGCACTACCATGAGCCCTTTATCTACTCCCATCCTGTGTGATACACTCCATATATCTAACCCCTGCCCATGATACAGTCTGTATATCTCATCCCATCCTGTGTGATACACTCCACTGAGCCCTGTATCTAACTCCATCCAGTGTGATAAACTCTGCGTATCTAATACCATTGTGTGATACATCTGTGTATCTAATCCTAATTCTGTGTGATACACTCCATGTATGTAATCCCATCCCTTGAGAAAGCAACGCACTGTCAACGCGAAACGCGCGTTGGGAAGTTGTTTTAGCACCCTTTCATCCCACTGGGGGGTCTCCTATCCTTGGGTAAGTGTCCACTACTGGTTTCACTTTTGTTCCAGTTCAGCACAATTTTTCAGGAGGGCTACCATTCAGTGTTCCCTCTGATTGGCTTTTGATTAGCGATGGGGTGTTTTAGCAGCATTTTCTGCTCCCCTTCATCTAATGTTACCTCCTAATAGTCTTTCTGCTAGGTGGTTAATGTGCTGATAGGTGGCTTTTGTATACTTGTTAACTTCATTACCTTCCACTTTACTCCTTGGAGTGGTTATCCGTTTGGGGTGTCTGCTTCTGTCCTGTACACATTGTAGATGTTTTATTGACTCTATGTGAAATTTTTACAATTTATATATTTATTTAATAAAGAATTTTCGTATTTGCATTTAAAAGCTCTTGTTGTCTCCTGTTATTATATGTATCTTGGAGCTATGCTGCTGTCCCGGCACATTCTTACTTATTGGTATTGACGTGCCTTCAGCAACCATGAATTTGGGTTTTGTGTTTCTCATAATGCAGTCTGTCTATCTAATTCCATCCCGTGTGATATACTCCCATCATGTAATACATTCCACTGAGCCCTGTATCTAATTCCATACTGTGCGGTACACACCATGTATTTAACCCTATCCTGAGTGGTGCACTCTCTGTATGCAACCCTCTCCTGTGTGATACACTCCTTGTATCTAATCCCAGCATGTGACAAAGGCTGCGGATCTAATCCCAGGATACGGCGAGCAGCACCAACTAATAGAATCAGTGCTGCCATCCACGTCTCAGTATCACTTTGCAGTCACCAGTAATGTCTCCTCACTGTGATCCTAAACTTCATCCTCCCTTATCCTTTTGCAAACGCCCAAAAGGAGAGGAGACATCAGACACATGTGAGCAGACCCCGCCCACATGTACAGCAGTCGTAATGCGAGCTAGCAGCACACTAGGTTTTCATGGCAAATTTCAGCAGCTGCTCCCCCTAGTGTTTAATAGTGGAAAATATCAAAACGTATTAAATTATTTTTCATATTTCATACCATTAAAAAATGTTACTCATTTTTTAAGTAGAACATTAACACTTTACATTTTTTCAATTGTTAACATTTTTTTTTTTTTGTGGATGACACATTCCGTTTAATGCACTGCAGTTTGATATAACATCTTTAAAATTGAATTCTGATTATTCTTT
The DNA here is from genome assembly GCF_046119375.1 of Phyllobates terribilis. NCBI lineage: Eukaryota > Metazoa > Chordata > Amphibia > Anura > Dendrobatidae > Phyllobates > Phyllobates terribilis. The sequence continues at coordinate 132,180,551 of NW_027362770.1, read as the reverse complement.
TAATCATGCAAATATGGCTGCTTTGTCCAATAATGGCAAAGTCACCATCAAACCAGCTGACAAGGGTGGTGCCGTCGTTGTAATGGATACATCGTCATACATCGTGGAGATTAAACGACAACTGGCAGATGATACTGTCTTTACTGTGTTGACACTGATCCCAAAATGGATATTCTTAAGATTTTATGTAATTTTGTAGATTTAGCCATACAAAACCATATTATTGATTCCTTACATGATTATCTTATGATAGATAACCCAATTACCCCATTTTTTTATATTTTAGCCAAAATCCATTAATATCCCCCGGGTCAGCCTATAGCATCAGGTTAATATCATATTTTTAGCAACATTCGCATTTTTTAAATTAAAGTCCTTAGTCCACTGCATCTTTCATACAGGATACAACTGACTTTCTAAAAAAAAATCAAATGGAGTCAATCTACATAATAATGTGTTTTTTTTAATGTTATCTCTTTATAAACATTTATTGATCATGAAAGTGGCTTGCAGGCTGTTAGAGATTACAAGGTATTGCATATCACATTGAAAGTATTTAATTTATTATTCAATTGTTTTAGTTTGTATTGCAACATAACTACTTTCTTTTTGATGATAGCTGCTGCAAACCATAACGGGGGACCGCCATGGGCGCAAATATGGTGCCCGCATATGCAAACATTGTTATGGATTTCTAGATGAGAGTCTTGTGTATGTCTGCCACCACTTCCGACATGTTTTGAGGTTGTGGCTGTACACTGATGATATCTTCCTCATTTGGGATGGTATTATGGATGAGTTATCTGCTTTTCTTAGGTTTCTGAACACTTGATCCTCAGATTAAATTCCCTCTGTTAGTTATTTGGAATCTATTCAGTTTCTTGATGTACCATTCGCCTCAACGTTGAATGCTATAGTCTAATTTCTAACGGTTTGCTCTTAGTTACATCTATCTGCGCCTCCCATCTCACAATGTAGTTGAATATTTTCTATAACTTCATATTTTAATCTGTTTGTTATCTTTCGTTTTTACACAGACACGATCTCCAATTCACCATGTGTGACTCACCGTCGGGACCTTGAAAGTTCAAGGAGGAATGCCCCACGCCATTATTTCAATTTGGAAATCATTTTTTGTTTATTATTTATGTATTATGTTTTTATTATTATCGTTTTACTTTCATTAATTAACTAAAAAAAACATATTTTCCATATTTTTCTACTAGTTTTTTTTTAATTCTAGAGTATTCTGAGTCTAAAATTAATGAGTCTGAGGCTTCCAAAATTACCCTAACCCTAATCTACATGCCCAATTGTGCTTTGAACCCACTGACACTACTCTACTCTATATTGCTGCAGAGGGCGCTATTCTTTCTATAATCGCTCTAGTAGCGCCAGCTTATGGCATACCCTTTTCAAATATGGCGTTGCTGCCTCTCTATAGGCTGATGCGCATGACCATTAGTTTACTTATTCCCTGTCATCATGACACCACTAAGATTGCGGCACATGAGTGCGCCGTAGGGTTTGGCACCTCTGACTTCTGTGGATCTCTCTGCTCCGGATCTACTTTTTTCTTAATTAATATGTGCGTCCCTTTGATGTCTCGGACATTCGCACGGATGGCGCATTCCTGAGTATTATATTTATTAGATTCCCTTAGATATGTGAGCCACCGTTCTGAGCGTGACAGCTTCAATAATTTCTATTGAGCTGTCACACTCGGGTGCCAGTCCGTGCATTGTGGTCCGATCTCGGACCGATTCGTACGGACGTCTGAATGCGCCATTACTCCTACATAATTGATAGATTGATTTATACTGTTATTCTAATGCTCATATCTATTTATACCAGTCTGTTACATTATATGAACTGATTGACCAAGGCTCTGTGGAACCAAAATGTTGCCATTGCACACATGGACTGATTAAAAGATTTTTTTGCACATGGACAATCTGAATTCTGTGTGCTGCCTACCTTTTAAAATTTTATATGGTACGGTTGTTTGGCCGCAACCTGTAAGCTGGCGCCATTCTCCAGGCTTGTCCATCCATCATCTACTGTATATACTGTATCTATCATTTCTATTCCATCTATTAACCATCCAACCAAACGTCTATCTATCTATCTATCTATCTATCTATCTATCTATCTATCTATCTATCTATCTATCTATCTATCTATCTATCCATCCATCCATCCGTCTATCAATCAAATGAAATGGGCTTTATTGGCAGGACTAAGTACAGTGCCTACAAGTAGTATTCAACCCCCTGCAGATTTAGCTGGTTTGATAAGATGCAAATAAGTTAGAGCCTTCAAACTGCAAACGAGAGTAGGTTTTATGAACAGAAGCATAAATCTTACAAACCAAAAAGTTATGTTGCTCAGTTGAATTTTATTAAATTTTAAACATAAAAGTGTGGGTCAATTATTATACAACCCCTATGTTTAATATTTTGTGGAATAACCCTTGTTTGCAATTACAGCTAATAATCGTCTTTTATAAGACCTGATCAGGCTGGCACAGGTCTGTGGAGTTATCTTGGTCCACTCCTCCATGCAGATCTTCTCCAAGTTATCTAGGTTCTTTGGGTGTCTCATGTGGACTTTATTCTTGAGCTCCTTCCACAAGTTTTCAATTGTGTTAAGGTCAGGAGACTGACTAGGCCACTCCAACACCTTGACTTTTTCCCTCTTGAACCAGGCCTTGGTTTTCTTGGCTGTGTGCTTTGGGTCGTTGTCTTGTTGGAAGATGAAATTACGACCCATCTTAAGATCCTTGATGGAGGAGCGGAGGTTCTTGGCCAAAATCTCCCTTGGCTGAGAAACAGCCCCACAGCATGATGCTGCCACCACCATGCTTGACTGTAGGGATGGTATTCTTGGGGTCGTATGCAGTGCCATCCAGTCTCCAAACGTCACGTGTGTGGTTGGCACCAAAGATCTCGATCTTGGTCTCATCAGACCATAGAACCTTGAACCAGTCTGTCTCAGAGTCCTCCAAGTGATCATGAGCAAACTGTAGACGAGCCTTGACATGACGCTTTGAAAGTAAAGGTACCTTACGGGCTCGTCTGGAACGGAGACCATTGCGGTGGAGTACGTTACTTATGGTATTGACTGAAACCAATGTCCCCACTGCCATGAGATCTTCCCGGAGCTCCTTCCTTGTTGTCCTTGGGTTAGCCTTGACTCTTCGGATAAGCCTGGCCTCGGCACGGGAGGACACTTTCAAAGGCTGTCCAGGCCGTGGAAGGCTAACAGTAGTTCCATAAGCCTTCCACTTACGGATGATGCTCCCAACAGTGGAGACAGGTAGGCCCAACTCCTTGGAAAGGGTTTTGTACCCCTTGCCAGCCTTGTGACCCTCCACGATCTTGTCTCTGATGGCCTTGGAATGCTCCTTTGTCTTTCCCATGTTGACCATGTTTGAGTGCTATTCACAAGTTTGGGGAGGGTCTTAAATAGTCAGAAAAGGCTGGCAAAAGAGATCTTTAATCCACACATGTGAAGCTCATTATTTTTGGTGCCTGAACTACTTCTTAATACTTTAGGGGGACCAAACAGAATTCTTGTGGTTTGAGGGGTTGAATAATAAATGACACTCTGAATTAACTTTTAACGTTTTTAAAAAACAAACAAAAAAAAAAAACAATATTTGCTGCAGTGCATTACCCACTTCCAGGCTGATCTACAGTACAAATGTCATAATGCCAAGTTAATTCCGCATGTGTCAACCAGCTAAATCTGCAGGGGGTTGAATACTACTTGTAGGCACTGTACATGTTAGCATTGCCAAAGCAAGTGGTAAAATAATGGGGGGATGGGGATAGGGATAGGGACACATCCAGGGTGGGGTATCTGGGTCCATGACATATCAGAATCCTCTTAGTCTGTGGCAGGCACTGACATATTGCTCTGCTATGGCCGCTGCACTTTCTTTTTCCCCCAGTAGTATAGGCAGTTTCTTTTCCACCTCCATGGGGGTGAAGTCTGGGAGGAGATCGGACAGTCTCTTGAAGTGAATGTCCCTCACTGTGGAGTATTTGGGGCACCACAGCAAGAAGTGCACCTCATCCTCATCCTCCACGGCCTTTTGGGGGCACTGCTGACAGAGTCTGCGCTCTCGGGCATGTAGTTCTGTTGGTGCCTCCGGGATTCGATGAGTAGGCTGTGGGCACTCAGTCTGTACCGGATCAGAATCTGTCGCTCTTTTGGGTTTGCTAGTTTTTCTAGATATGGGCCCAGTTTGTATTCCCTCTGTAGGTTCTGGTATATCACCAGTTTCTGTGATTTGTTAATGTCATTCCTCCAGACGCTGAGATATTCCTCTTTGTCTTTGTGTACCATCTTCTGGATTTCCCCTTTGGTCGGGCCATGCCAGTTGGTGGCTTGGTCAGGCTGGTTTGGAGTGATTTGTGTTGGGGGCTTCGTTCTCCTCGGGCTTCCTGGTGTAGCCGGGACTTTGTGATGGTAGGAGCTGGGACTACTATTTTATAGATGAGCCTTGAATGATAGCGCCTTCTTCTGGGTCGCAAGGTGTAGCAGGAATCTGCCCAGCTCTGCTCGGCAGGCGCAGTTTGATCTGCTCCGATGGACTTGGAGGAGGTGTTTTCTGAACTCTATGTGGAATATTTCTGTTGGTCCAGCGTCCCACTTTGACCAGTTTGGGTATAAGGCTGGACTCCAGACTTTGCTGCCGTACAGAAGGATTGGGGCAATGGTGGTATCAAATATTTTTAGCCAGACAGTTACAGAGTTACAGGTGCCTTAAGATGGTACAGCTGTCTTCTGATGGCATAGAAGGCTTTGCATGCCTTGTCTTTCAGCAACTGTATGGCTTATCATAGAATCATAGAATGGTAGAGTTGGAAGGGACCTCCTGGGTCATCTGGTCCAACCCCCTGCTCAAAGCAGGATTGCTTAAAGCTCCCTCATTGGCTGAGTTCTAGGCCCAGGTAGGTGTACTTGTTGGTTTCTGTGAGTGGACAATTGTCTATTATGAAGAGAGTATGGCCAGCTGGTTTCTGCTTTCTTTTCTGGAACGCCATGATATTCATTTTCTTCTGGTTGACTGGCAGTGCCCATGTGGTGCTGAAGGTCTCTAGGAATTTCAGATTATCCTGGAGGCCTTTCTCAGTTGGTGATAACAGCGCGAGGTCATCATCATATATCAGAAATTTCACCTCTGTGTCATGGAGGGTGAGTACTGGAGCTGAGGAGGACTCCAGAGCCACTGCCAGCTCGTTGATGTAAATGTTGAAGAGAGTTGGACTGAGGCTGCAGCCCTGTCGCACTCCTCGGTTCTGTTGGAAATAGGCCATCCTCCTTCCATTTAACCTCACGCTTCAGCTGTTCTCAGCGTAGCAGCTTCAGGTGACATCATGTGTTCTGCCTCCTATTCCGCTCCCCAGGAGTTTTAGGAATAGCCCTGGGTGCCACACTGAGTCGAAGGCCTTCTTGAAGTCCACAAAGCAGCCATAGATCCTCCCATGCTTTGTATTGTGGATGTGGTTCTTGATGAGGCTGTGCAGCGTGTAGATGTAGTCGGTGGTGCAGTGGTTTGGCATGAAGCATGCTTGGCTTTTGCTGAGGACATTGTGTTGGGAGAGGAAGGTGAGGATCCTCTTGTTCAGGACGCAGTTGAAGAGTTTCCCCTGGTTGCTGCTGACACATATTCCCTTGTAATTTGCTGGGTCGTACTTGTCCCTGTTTTTGTGTATCGGCATTATGAGTCCTTGGTTCCCGTTTTTGGGAAAGTAGTCAGCCTGCAGTACAATATTGAATAGTTTTGCTATAGCAGCCTGGATGTCTGGCGGGCTGTATTTCAGCATTTCTCGAAGGATCCCATCTAGGCCGCTGGCTTTTATCAGTGTGATCCTTTCTGTTATTTCTGGCAATGTAATTGGTGTGTCCAGAGAGTTTTGGAAGTCTTTGATTTTTTCCTCCATATCCTTCAGTTTGTTCACAAGCTCTTTTTGTGCCGGGTTCAGGTATTCATTTGGGATGTCTTTGTAAAGGTCCTTGAAGTACTGGAGCCAGATGTTGCCGCTCTGGATGTGGAGGTTGTTGCTTTTTATGGTTGGATCCTATGTGGTTCCATAGTTCCCAAAAGCTGTTGTCTTCAAGGGCATCTTGGAGTTGGAGGAGTCTGGTGGAAATGTGGTTTTGCTTTTTGAGGATGGATTTGTAATTTCATTGTATGGTGAGGTAGGCTTCTCTCAGAGTGGGGTTGTTTGGGTCTCTGAGTTTTTTATTTGAGGCCATTCTTAGGGCCTTCCTTATAGCTTTACATTACTTGTCAAACCAATTGTTGGGATTTTGTTTACTCTGCCTCTTGTTGCTGCATCTTTTCAGGTTGGAAATTTCTGCCATGGCATAGAGTATGTCTTTAAGGTCCCTTACTGTTAGGTGTACTCCTTCTGGGTTAAGTTCATACACGTTATTATGGAAGCATTGGAGCTTATCCTCGATCTCTGGTCTGCTGATGGTTTCTGTATATTTTGGGGCCGACATCTTGGACCATTTGAAGCATGGAGGCAAGCTAAAGAGGCCGGTCTGCTGCAGAGTTTGTGAGGGTGATTTGTTTGTGGATTTGATGTATAGGAGCAGCTGGTTGTGGTCTGATAGAAGTGTTTGGGGGATGACTAAAGGCGCCAATGCTTGTAGGGTCCATATCTGTGATGGCATAGTCTATCACACTGCTGACCATCTGGGAGTTTAGGGTGTTTCTTCCCAATGAGTCTCCCTTGCTGTGACCGTTAAGGATATGAAGTCCGAGGCTTCGGCATAGGTTTAATAGTGTTCTGCCACTTTTATTGACTGTGCCGTCGTAGCTGTTCCTCTCGGTGTACACTGGGTTGTCACAGTCGGTATCTGCTCTGAATTTACAAACGTTTCCTTCAGTGGTCAGGTAGTCTCTCTCCCTTCCCGTTCCTGCATTGAGGTCTGGAAGTGGGCGGATTCGCTCTGCAGGGTCTCAAAGCTGTCTGGGTTGAAGTATGGAGTCTCTGGAGGAGCTACTTATGCTGGACAAAGGTAGATATCGGTCTGAGAGATGAGGATGGAGCGGCTTATTCTTACTCAGATGTGGCTGTCTCCTCTCTTCAATGCTCTGATATGTTCACGAAGCTCCTCTTTATTCCTGACTAATATCTCTCCTGAGCTCCGACCCTGTTTGGTGTTTTTGTTTTTCAGGGCAGGGACAGAGAGTTTCCTGTATCCGGTGGGGACAAGGGATTCATTATCTGCTTTAGTCCATGTTTCCAGGAGGATCTGTATATCGATGTTTTTCAATCTTTGTTTGGGTCGTCTGTCTTACGTCCAAAGACTGAGGTGTTCAGGCCTTGGATGTTCCAGCTACTAATGATTAGATGTGGCATTGTGTGGCTATATACCTTGTAATGAGCTGCCCTGCATAGGACAATTTGGATCGCTGACTGGTGACCACGTTATAGACGTGTTCTATCTATCTATCTTTCTATCTATCTATCTATCTATCTATCTATCTATCTATCGTTTGTTGATCTATCTGTCTGTTTTTCAATCTACTAGTGAATTATTACAAAAGAGGATTGCCATTAGGGTGGTGTCTAAAAATATTTGCAAACATAAAAACTGACTCAATACAGAAACTATATATGGAAGATCAAAGATCACATGCAACAAATACATATTGGACGCACACACATATGGGAAGCACTTTTGTATGACTTATTTGTATTTTATTGATTTATACCCCTGTTCCCTTGGATTTATGAGTTCAGTGGGTGGTCTCCACATGATATGCCATATGTCCCTGATACCCATAAATGTCCTTCTGCGGAAAAAAATCTTACTTGCTGATGCACAAGGCTTCAATGGAGAGTTCTCCGCACTTGTGCATGGCTCTCTCATTCTAATCTATAGGATTTACCTTTCTGCCTCTCTCCATAACTCCCATATATGTTCATATACACACCTCTCTATGGATGTCAATGCAATAAGCGGCAATTGGCAGGGTCCCTTTATCTATCAGATATATATGGAATATACTGCTTTTGTTGTGAATACCCCTTTATCCTATTCAAGACCCGGCGATTTTTAGTTTTTGCTCGTTTGATATTTACTCTCCTTTTTCCGAGAGCCATTACTTTTTTTACTTTCCTACTGAAAAATATTCCATGTAGGGTGAAATGGTAAAAAAAAAAACAACTTTGCCATTGCTTTTTGGGTTTTGTTTCTATGGTGTTCATTATGCATTAAAATGGACCTGTCAATATGATTCTCTAGGTCAGTGCGATTACGGTGATACCAAACTTATAAGGTTTTATTTATACCTTAAAATATCATATAAATGTTACTCTGTGGCGCCCCTGAGGGTTCGGTCGCCACAAGGGGGGATACTGCAGCCTGTCAGCAGGTGTAGTGTCTCCCCACCCAGGTAAGGAAGGTGCACTGGTCAGGACCCTGAATCTACATTCAACACTACACACTCCTGACCTATGGGAGGCAAGTATGCACCATAGTGCTGCCTCAGCAGGATCACAAGTGGGGGGAACCAAAAGTTAGGGGAACCATGTAGTGGGTGAAGGGTAGATCACAGTTTAAGTTTACACACATAACTTGCTATATAATAGCCAGCCATCTTGAGCACAAGGTTCTTGATTCTTAGTTCCTATTCATGGAGTGTGATCTTCACAGCTGGCAGCGGCCATGTGTTGGAGCCTGCAGCATGTTGTAGATGCACGATCCTCGTGCTCTGACCTTGACACGAGGAGCGGGTATGAGTTAACAGTGTCCCTACCCCGGTCAAGTTCCCTTGTTCAAGAAGGTCGGGAGCTATAGTGAAACAGCTCCACAAGCAAAAGGATCCCAGGGAGTATGGTGGGAGCGGCATACGCCACCTGTACTCTCCATTCTGGCCCAGCCAGAGGGATTCATGCTGCAAGAGGGGTACCGGCCCCCGACATCTGACTTTGCCACTTCACATCTCTGTCAGAGAAGTCCGGAAGGCTACAGTGGATCCCGTCGCGGGACGGACAGAACAGCAATTGCCGCCGTGCCCCAAATCTGTGCATAGTCCAGAGGGAGACCCAGCCTTTGCACGCACGCGGACAGGAGAGGTCGAAAGGGACAGTTTAGGAACACTCAGAGGGTCCTGATCGAAGTGCCTGAATATCCTGGGTGCGCTGAGCCCTCGTCTCTGGTGACTGCAGTAATCTGTGAGGAGCAGGGAGAAGCCTTGCTGCTGCTTACAATAACGTGAGTAAAAGACCTGGAAGACTACCCCTAAGGCCTCCGGACTCTTTATTCAGCACTGCACCACACAGCACCAGGGTATTCCTATAACTACTTCTTCCATCCTCCTGCTCCCCTGCCCTGAGGCCCTGCTCCGCCTGTGGGGAGTCATAACATCTCAAGCTGCCATAACATCCAGCCTCAGAGGACTGCTAGCAGCGCTGGTGGCGCATCACCAGATACCGCAGGTGGCGTAGTCTCAATTCCACCACTCGTCCTCACCAACACCGATAGCCCATTATTTTTTTTAAATGTGACGGCCCTGGGCACGGAACGGGTCCAGGCCACGGCTACATCCCCTCGTCATCTGACCCGGCTCCGAGTACCCCCCTCCCATCTTCCCAGGGCAGGGCTGCGAGTGTCACAACTCCAATTAAATCAGAAATCAGGCAAATGTATATACACAATAAATATTTTATTGTACACAACTACACAATACAAAAAAAGTTAATAATAAAAACAATGAAATCAAGAGGAGGCCGATGGGAGACACAAAATAATAAAAATAAGAAAGTAATAAAAAACCGTAGCTACAAGATGACAGAAGGAGTGATGATAAGAGGTATGTATAGGCACATATAGATATCTACAAAATTAATTACAATGCAATTCTGCGAGATAGATATATAGAGATTTGGTGTAATGTAATGCACAAAAATAAAATCAATAGTGAAAAGATGAAGATGCATTATAATCAGACATATCCAAAGAATAATAATAGTGGTCTTAAAATTGTGACATGTATTCAGCCCTCTGTATTCTAATACCCCTAAACAAAATCCTGAGTTACCAATTGCCTCCAGAAGTCACATAATTAGTAAATTGAGTTTACCTATGTGGTCTTTATTCTCAGCATAACTACAGCTGATCTGTAAAGGCCTCAGAGGTATGTATGAGAACATTAGGGATCAAGCAGCATCATGAAAACCAGGGAACACACCAGACAGGTCAGGGATAAAGTTGTGGAGAAGAGTAAAGCAGGGTAAGGTTATAAAAAAACAGCCAAAGCTCTGAATGTAACATCCCGGACGGTGTGCTGGCATCTTACCTATCAGTCCAGGCTGCACACTTTGCTCCAGTACCTGCTGTGTCTCTTGTCTGATTGCTTAGGGCGGCGCAGTTACTGCCTGATTCTTATAGTTACTGTGTGCGCACTCCTAATGCCTCCCCAGCCTATTGCTGTGAGTCACTGGATACTTAAACCCCCTCCACCCAGTAGGAGGTGCCTGAGCAACACTTTCCTTCAGTGTGTTCCTTGCAACTGAGTTGTCATGTCCTGTCCTGTATCTTGTCTGTTTCCGCCACCATGGGTGCTGCATACCCAGGCCTGTTACCTGTATCTGTGACTTCTAGTCTATTCCGCCACCCTGGGGGCTGTATACCCAGGCCTGTTGCCTGTATCTATGACTTCTAGTCTGTTTCCGCTACCCTGGGGGCTGAGTTCCCAGGCTCGTTCCTGTATCTTGTTCCTGGTTCAGTTCCTGTCTGAACTGTGTCCTAGCCCGTTACCTGTTTGTCTCTATGTCCGAACCTTCCTTTTTCCTGCAGTGTCTGAACCTGCACCTAACTCCAACTCGTTGTCTCTGTATTTCTGTTTGTGAGTTTTGTGTCCACTCGCTACTTCATTGTAAGTACCTTGTGTGTATCTGGTTCTGCTTGTCCCGTTTCCCTGCCTTCGTATCTACCTCCTGTGTTCTAACTATCTTCCTGTATTTTCCAGTCTATTCCATGTGAACAGAGCCCTGTCCTGTCTGCGTGCACCTTCTGCTCTGTTATGCTCTGCTTGTCCACTGCACCTGCAGTTTCGCTCTCCTCTGCTTGTCCACCGCATCTGCGGTTTCGCTCTGCTCTGCTTGTCCACCGCATCTGCGGTTTCGCTCTGCTCTGCTTATCCACCGCATCTGCGGTTTTGCTCTGCTCTGCTTGTCCACCGCATTTGCGGTTTCGCTCTGCTCTGCTTGTACACCGCACCTGCGGTTTCGCTCTGCTCTGCTTGTTCACCGCACCTGCGGTTTGGCTCTGCTCTGCTTGTTCACCGCACCTGAGGTTTCGCTCTGCTCTGCTTGTCCACCGCACCTGCGGTTTCGCTCTGCTCTGCTTGTCCACTGCACCTGCGGTTTCGCTCTGCTCTGCTTGTCCACCACACCTGCGGTTTCACTCTGCTCTGCTTGTTCACCGCATCTGCGGTTTTGTTCTGCTTAGCTTGTTCACCGCATCTGCGGTTTCGCTCTGCTCTGCTTGTCCACTGCACCTGTGGTTTAGCTCTGCTCTACCCCGCTTGTCCTCTGCGCCTGAGGTTCTGCTCTGCTAGTCCACCGCACCTACGGCTCTGTTCCTGTATCCCAGTCTGTACTGGTCCCTATCCAGCCTGCGTTCATACCTGCCAGTATCTGCCAGTCTGCATACCAGCCGTGCCTGCCAGTACCCGCCTGTCTGTATACCAGCCGTGCCTGTCAGCACCCGCCTTTCTGCATACCAGCCATGCCTGCCAGTACCCGTCTTTCTGCATACCAGCCGTGCCTGCCCATTCCTGTATTCCCCGGTGTGGGTCAACAGCTGTGACCGTGGTCTGACCTGGAGTAGCACCTGGTCCCTCTGCTCGGTTCCTCCCTGGTTCACGGAGTCGACTGAGCCGCCGTGCGACCTTGGTCGGACCGAGTTGATACTTTGTCACGCCCCTCCAGGCACTCCTCGGTTCATGGTCCAGTGGGATCACTAACCACGCTCACGCCAGTTAGTCTGGGCGTGAGCATAACACTGAACATCTCACGGAGCACTGTTCAAGTCATTATCCAAAAATGGGAGGAATATGGCAAAACTGCAAACCCACCAAGACATGTCCGTCCACCTAAACTGACATCCCAAGCAAGGAGAGAACTAATAAGAGAAACAGCCAAGAGGCCCATGGTCGCTCTGGAGGAGCTGCAGAGATCCACGGCTCAGGTGGGAGAATCTGTAAACAGGACAACTATTAGTCTTATACTCCACAAATCTGCCCTTTATGGAAGAGTGGCAAAAAGAAAGCCATTTTTGAAAACAAGTTATAAGAAATCCCGTTTGCAGTGTGCAAAAAGCCATGTAGGGGACACAACTAGCATGTGAAGAAGGTGCTCTGCTCAGGTGAGACCAAAGTAAAAGTTTTTGGGCTAAATGCAAAATGCTATGTGTAGCAGAAAACGAACACTGTACAATAACCTGAAAGCACCATCCCTACTGTCAAACATGGTGGTGGCAGCATCATGCTGTGGGGATGGTTCTCTTCAGCAGAGACAGGGAAGCTGGTCAGGGTTGATAGGAAGATGGATGGAGCTAAATACAGGGCAATCCTGGAGGTACAGGAGCTGTTAGAGGCTGCAAAAAACTTGAGACTGGGGCGTAGGTTCACCTTCCAGCAGGACAATGGCCCTAAACATCCTGCCAGAGCTACAATGGATGGTTTAGATCAAAAGCATATTCATGTGTGTGAATCACCCAGTCACAGTCCAGACCGAAATCCCATTGAGAATATGTGACAAGACATGAAAATTGCTGCTCACAGACGTCTCCATCCAATCTCAGAGCGAGAAATATGGGCAAAAATATCAACTCTAGATGTGCAAAGATGGTAGAGACAGACCCCAAAAGACTTGCAGCAGTCATTTCAGCGAAAGTTGGTCCTACAAAGTACTGTCTCAGAGGGGCTAAATACAAATGCACATCACCATTTTCAGATTTATATTTTTTAAATATTTCGAAAACCATGTATCATTTCCTTCACACTCACGAATACTTGCTACATTGTGTTGGTATATTACATAAAATCCCAATAAAATACATTTAAGTTTGTGAGTGTAACGTGACAAAATATGGAAAAGTTCACGGCTTATCAATACTTTTTCAAGGCATTGTATAAAGCGTCATATTTGCTGTTATTCAGTTTTTCCAGTAAATGAATGCTTGAATAATTATTTGGGTACAAAGCCATTTTTTTTCTTATTGTGGATTTTGGATTGTCAGAACAAATGATTGATTTCTGTTGTGTAAGAATCCCGAATCTCATTATACGACTAATGAATGTGCGTGTAGGATGCTATAATCTTGTTGGTTCTTCGTCCCTGTAGCGGTGCATGCACGGAGGAAAATGATGCCCAACATACTTTAATCAGTACAGTTTGTCTAATAAGGATGTGTGACTAAATGACAAATAATGACTTTCTTCCAGAGGAACAAGTTTGTAGCGTCTTCAAATTGTCCCATTAACATTTCAAAGACTTGATATTTCCTGTGTTGTGAATGAAGACCGCATCCAATTCCGTTACCTAATTTGGCGTTCTAATTAATTTATTAATAGCATTTCAGACTCTTCAGATTTCACAGTGTTATAAATATATTGTAGAAATTGGCAAAGCAAATTAAATGATTCCTATGTGTCATTTAAAGAGCCATATCCATGCTTAGGTATCCATGGATACGACCACTCCTATAGTGACAGTTAGTTAGCTGTTAGTGGTCGCAGCCATGGATACCCAAGCTACAACAATGCCTTGCACATGAGGTAAGTGACATAGAGAATCAGAAGAACTATACTACATTTATAATCGGAAGTATTTGCTAATATTGTTAATATTAGTAGACCTACTACACATTGGGATAGGATCTTGCACATGGGGTAAGTAGCATAGTGAATCAAAAGAACTATACAACATTTCTAATTGGAGGTATTTGCTAATATTATTATTATTATTAAACCTATTACACGTTGGGATAGGATCTTGAACACGGGGTAACATAGTGAATCAGAAGAACTATACTACACTAGATGGTGGCCCGATTCTAACGCATCGGGTATTCTAGAATATGTATGCGGCCGACCGGGCGCAATCAGCAGAGCGTTGTTTAAATTTGGCGCCAAAATCGCTGATTGGTCGCGGCCGGCAACCGCGACCAATCAGCAAAACGGTGTTTAAATTTGGCGGCAATATCGGTGATTGGTCGCGGGTGGCGGCCGCAACCAATCAGCGAACTGTGTTAGTGAGGACCGGAGAGCTTGTTTAAATTTGGCGCTAAAATCGCTGATTAGTTGCGACCGCGACCAATCAGCAAAACGGTGTTTAAATTTGGCGCCAATATCGCTGATTGGACGCGGCCGGCGGTCGCGACCAATCAGCAGAGCGGGGTTTAAATTTGGCGCCAATAATGCTGATTGGTTGCGGCCGGCGACTGCGATCAATCAGCAGAGCGGTGTTTAAATTTGGCGCCAATGTCGCTGATTGGTTGCGGCCGGCGGTCGCAACCAATCAGCAGAGCGGTGTTTAAATTTGGCGCCAATATCGCAGATTGGTCGTGGCCGGCGGTCGCGACCAATCAGCAGAGCGGTGTTTAAATTTGGCACTAATAATGCTGATTGGTCTCAGTCGGCCGGCGGCCGCGATCAATCAGCAGAGCATTGTTTAAATTTGGCGCAAATCTCGCTGATTGGTCGTGACTGGCCAAGCCGCTGATCTCCCGAATTTAGCCACATGGAGGTGAGCGGCGCCGCCTGTCGGGGTACTTGTGCTGCTAGCAGTGGGGAAAAGGGGCGGCTAGCACCGGTCATCTCCCTGCTGCATCGCCGCTGACCTCCGTCCGGCAGATGAGCCGGTAACGGCCGCCATCTTTTTCTGAAATCCCACGTCGCTGATTGGCCGCGGCCGGACCAATCAGCGATGCGGGATTTCCTGGACAGACAGACAGACAGACAGAAAGACAGACAGACAGACGGGATAAGACGATTATATATATAGATTTCTAATTGGAGGTATTTTCTATTATTATTATTATTATTATTACTACATCTAGCAAGTGACATAATGAATCAGAAGAACTATACTACATTTTCTGATTGGAAGTATTTGCTAATATTATTATTACACATACTGCATATTAGGATAGTTTCTTGCACATGGGGTAAAATACTGAATCAGAAGAACTATACTACATTTCTAATTGGAGGTATTTGCTAATATTATTATTATTACACCTACAGCATATTGGGATAGGATCTTGCACACGGGGTAAGTAACATAATGAAACAGAAGTACTATACTACGTTTCTAATTGGAGTTATTTGCTAATATTATTATTACAACTAATAGATATTGGGATAGGATCTTGCACACGGTTTAACATAGTGAATCAGAAGAACTATACTACATTTCTAATTGGAGGTATTTGCTAATATTATTATTAATACACCTACTACATATTGGGATAGGATCTTGCGCATAGGGTAACATACCTTTTCCCGTAGATCCGTTGACAATTCTTTTGCTTTCCCAATGACTCACAATCCAATCCAGAAATGTCAGTGGTTGGATGAAGGATGCAAGAGTCTGTCTGGATCCCAGAAACTCACTCAGCTTTTATGCACACACACTGATTACAAGCAAACAGGTCACAGGTGAGGATGATACCTTTAGTAGCCATTCAAACCCATTTGTGTCAAATTCTGTGCATGTTATCAGGCCAAAATCACCAGGGTATGTGAACTTTTGATCAGGGTCATTAGGATGTTTTTGGTTGTCATTAAGATTTAAAAAGTGAGTGGAGAAAAAGTTTTTTTGGTATCATTCATATTCTCTGAAACAAGGTCAAGAAAGGAAAAATTCTGCCGGGGTATGTAAACTTTTGAGCACAACTGTATATAGTGGCTTGTGAAAGTATTCACCCCCTTGGCTCAAGGTAACCCTGAAGGAGCCGCAGACTTCCCAAGCAGAGCCTGGAGTATCTGTCTATATGACCACAATAAGCTGTTCACTCCATAGAGGTGGCCTTTATGTAAGAGTGGGCAGAAAAAAAGCCTTTATTTACACACAAAAATTGTAAGGCTCATTTTGAGTTTGCAAAAAGACATGTGAGAGACCCCCAAATGTATGGAGAAAGGTGCTGTGGTCAGATGAGACCAAAATTGAACTTTTTGGCCACCAAGGTAAAGGCTTTATCTGGCATAAAACCAACACAGCTCATCACCTCACGAACACCATCCCCACAGTGAAACATGGTGGTGTCAGCATCATGCTGTGGGGATGTTTTTCGGCAGCAGGGACAGGGAAAATGGTCAGAGTTCAGGAGAAGATTGATTGTGCGAAATACATGGATATTCTTGACCAAAACCTGTTTCAGTCTGTCAGTGATTTGAGACTGGGATGGAGGGTCAAGACAATGACCCAAAGCATGCTGCTAAAGCAACATTTGAGTGGTTTAAGGGGAAATGTTTAAATGTTTTGGAGAGGCCTAGTCAAACACCAGACTTAAATCCAATTAAGAATCTGTGGTCAGACTTGAAGATTGCTGTTCACCAGAGGAAACCATCTAACGTGTAGTCGCTGGAGCAGTTTTGCCTTGATGAATGGGCAAAAATCCCAGTGGCAAGATGTGGAAAGCTCAGAGAGACTTATCCAAAACGACTTGTAACTGTAATTGCCGCAAACAGAGGCTCTAGAAAGTACAGATTTTAGGGGGGTGATTAGTTATGCACAGTGAAGTTTTCAGTTATTTTGTCGTATTTGTTGTTTGTTTTGCAAAAAAAAAGAAAACCAAATGTTCATAGTTGTCGACATCTTCTTTACATGAACTGATGCAACCCTTAAAAAAAAACAGTAAAATTTCTGATTGTGAGATCAGAAAATACAAAAAATGCCAAGGGGGTTAACACTTTCGCAAGCCACTGTATCAGCAGTGAAGAAACCATATACTGTAGGTGTCGATCATGGTGTCAGGTTCCCTTTAATGCAAAAAGTTGCCTATTGTAACCCTGTAATGTCCCCTTTTGTGGCCCCCCTACACTGTCCACCATTCTGGCCCCAAATACAGTAATAATGTCCCCTAATATAGCTTCCATACACTGTAATGTCACCCATTCTGGATCCAATATAGAAATAATATACCCCATTGTGGCCCCATACAGTATAATGTCCCCCATTCTGGCACCCATCTATATATATAATTGTCTTATACCGTCTATCTGTCTGTCTTTCTGTCTGTCTGTCTGTCCAGGAAATCCCGCGTCGCTCATTGGTCCGGCAGCGGCCAATCAGCGCCGCGGGATTTCTGAAAAAAGATGGCGGCAGTTAGTGGCTCATCTGCGGGACGGAGCTCAGCGGCGATGCAGCCGGGAGATGACCGGCACTCGGCGCTCATCTTCCGGCCGGTACCAGCAGAAGGACCTCGACCGCCGGACCCATCTGCGGGACGGAGATGCAGCCGGGAGAAGAGCGGCGCGAGGCGCTCATCTCCCGGCCGGTAGCAGCGGAAGGACCGCCAGTGTCGCTGACCTCCATGCGGAAGGGAGGACCGGGGAGCGGCGCTGCGGGTCGGGATACTTCTGCTGCGAGCGCCCGCTCATGTCCCGGGTTCTCGCTGCGGAAGGAGCCGCATCCAACCCGCAGCGCCGCTACCCGGTCCTCCCTTCACACCCTAGCCGCTGATGTCCCCACTGTATCCGCATGGTGTTACAAAGGTCCGGACATTTGTGTTAAAAATCGCTGATTGGTCGCCGACGCTATTTAAATGTGGCGCCAAAATCGGTGATTGGTCGCGACCAGCGTCGGCGACCAATCAGCGATTTTTAACACAAATGTCCGGACCTTTGTAACACCATGCGGATACTGTGGGGACATCAGCGGCTAGGGTGTGAAGGGAGGACCGGGGAGCGGCGCTGACATCCAATGGGTCGCGGCCGCTATTTAAATGTGCCGCACAAATCGGTGATTGGTCGCGGTCTTGGCCCGCGACCAATCACTGATCTTGCCGCAAAAGTTAAACACTACTGTGACTGTGCTGATTGGTCGCTGCCCGCGACCAATCACCGATTTGGGCGCCAAATTTAAATATCGGCCGCGACCAATCACCGATCTTGGCTCCACATTTAAACACCGCTGTACTGATTGGTCGCGGACGCTATTTAAATGTGGCGCCAAAATCGATGATTGGTTGCGCCCAGCGTCGGCGACCAATCAGCACAGCGGTGTTTAAATGTGGAGCCAAGATCGGTGATTGGTCGCGGCCGATATTTAAATTTGGCGCCCAAATCGGTGATTGGTCGCGGGCAGCGCTAGCGACCGATCAGCGATTTTTAACACAAATGTCCGGACCTTAGTAACACCATGCGGATACTGTGGGGACATCAGCGGCTAAGGTGTCAAGGGAGGACCGGGGAGCGGCGCTGCGGGTCGGGATACTTCTGCTGCAAGCAGTCGCTCATGTCCCGGGTTCTCGCAGCGGAAGTAGCCGCACAGGTAGCGGCGCTCCCCGGTCCTCACTAATACGATTCCGCTCCCCGGTCCTCACCAATACGATTCGCTGATTGGTCGCGCTCTCCGCACGCGACCAATCAGTGATCTTGGCGCTAAAGTTAAACACCGCTCTGCTGATTGGTCGTGGACGCTCCCCGCGACCAATCACCGATTTGGGCGCCACATTTAAATACCGGCCGCGACCAATCACCGATCTTGCCGCCACATTTAAACACTACTGTGATGATTGGTCGCGGACGCCAGCCGCGACCAATCAGCGAGCTTGGCGCCAAATTTAAGCAACGCTCTGCTGATTGGTCGTGGATGCTAGACGCGTCCAATCAGTGAGATTGGCGCCAAATTTAAACAACGCTCTGCTGATTGGTCGCGGACTCCATCCGTGACCAATCAGCGATTTTGGCGCCAAATTTAAACACCGCTCTGCTGATTGCGCCCGGTCTGCCGCATACATATTCTAGAATACCCGATAGTGGCCGCGACCCATTGGATGTCAGCGCCGCTCCCCGGTCCTCCCTTCACACCCTAGCCGCTGATGTCCCCACAGTATCCGCATGGTGTTACAAAGGTCCGGACATTTGTGTTAAAAATCGTGGATTGGTCGCTGGCGCTGCCCGCGACCAATCACCGATTTGGGCGCCAAATTTAAATATCAGCCGCGACCAATCACCGATCTTGGCTCCACATTTAAACTACCGCTGTACTGATTGGTCGCGGACGCTATTTAAATGTGGCGCCAAAACCGGTGATTGGTCGCGCCCAGCGTCGGCGACCAATCAGCACAGCGGTGTTTAAATGTGGAGCCAAGATCGGTGATTGGTCGCGGCCGATATTTAAATTTGGCGCCCAAATCGGTGACTGGTCACGGGCAGCGCCAGCGACCAATCAGCGATTTTTAACACAAATGTCCGGACCTTTGTAACACCATGCGGATACTGTGGGGAGATCAGTGGCTAGGGTGTCAAGGGAGGACCGGGGAGCGGCGCTGCGGGTCCGGATACTTCTGCTGCGAGCAGTCGCTCATCTCCCGGCTTCTCGCAGCGGAAGTATCCGCACAGGCAGCGGCGCTCCCCGGTCCTCACTAATACGATTCCGCTCCCCGCTCCTCACCAATACGATTCGCTGATTGGTCGCGCTCTCCGCAAGCGACTAATCAGTGATCTTGGCGCTAAAGTTAAACACCGCTCTGCTGATTGGTCGCGGCCGCTGCCCATGACCAATCACCGATTTGGGCGCCACATTTAAATACCTGGCCGCGACCAATCACCGATCTTGCCGCCACATTTAAATACTGCTGTTCTAATTGGTCGCGGACGCCTGCCGCGACCAATCAGCGAGCTTGGCGCCAAATTTAAACAACGCTCTGCTGATTGGTCGCGGACGCCAGACGCGTCCAATCAGCGAGATTGGCGCCAAATTTAAACACCGCTCTGCTGATTGGTCGCGGTTTTCGGCCGTGACCAATTAGCAGTATTGGCGCCAAATTTAAACCTCACTCTGCTGATTGGTCGCAACCACCGGCCGCGACCAATCTGCGTTTTTTGTGCCAAATTTAAACAACGCTCTGCTGATTGGTCGCGGTCGCCGGCCGCGACCAATCAGCAGTGTTGGGGCCAAATTTAAATCCCGCTCTGCTGATTGGCGCATCCGCCGGGTGCGAACAATCAGCAATTTTGGCGCCAAATGTAAACCCCGCTCTGCTGATTGGTCGCGGTCGCCGGCCGCAACCAATCAGCAGTATTGGCGCAAAATTTAAACCCCGCTCTGCTGATTGGTTGCGGTGGCCGGCCGCTACCAATCAGAGATTTTGGTGCCAAATTTAAACAACGCTCTGCTGATTGGTCACGTTTGCTGGCCGCGACCAATCAGCATTATTGGTGCCAAATTTAAACCCTGCTCTGCTGATTAGTCGCGACCGCCGGCCGTGACCAATCTGCGATATAGGCGCCAAATTTTAACACCGCTTTGCTGATTGGTCACGGTTGCCGGCCTCGACCAATCAGCCATTTTGGCGCCAAATTTTAACACCGCTTTGCTGATTGGTCGCTGTTGCCGGCCTCGACCAATCAGCGATTTTGGCGCAAAATTTAAACACCGCTCTGCTGATTGCGCCCGGTCGGCCGCATACATATTCTAGAATACCCGATGCATTAGAATCGGGCCACCATCTAGTGCAGTATAATGTTCTCCATTCTGATCCCCATAAAGTATAATATCCCCATTGTGGCAGCAATATAGTAATGTTACCCATTCTGACCCTGTACAGTAATATAATTCCTCATTGTGGCACCCACACAGTAAAAATGTCCCCCATTGTGGCCCCATGTAGTATAATGTACCCCATTCTGTTCCCAGTATAGCAATAATTTCCCCCATTGCTGCCCTTATACAACAATAATGTCTGCCATTATGGCCCCAATATAGTAATGATGTACTCCATTATGGCCTTCATATACTATAATGTCCAACATTTTGGCTCCCATAAAGTATAATATTACCCATTATGGTCCCCATACAGTACAATATCACCCATTGTGGTCTGAATATACAGTAGTAATAATATCTCCCATTCTGGCCCCATACAACATAATGTCCCCCATTCTGATCTTAACA
Source organism: Phyllobates terribilis (assembly GCF_046119375.1). NCBI lineage: Eukaryota > Metazoa > Chordata > Amphibia > Anura > Dendrobatidae > Phyllobates > Phyllobates terribilis. The sequence continues at coordinate 132,159,387 of NW_027362770.1, read as the reverse complement.
TAGTAATAATGTCCCCCATTCTAGCCCAGTACATTATCATGTCCCCTATTCTGACCCCAATATAGTAATACACTGTGTTCCAAATTATTATGCAAATAATATTTTCTCAGATTTTCCCAAATTACCTATATGAATTGCAGTCATTGTAAATTTCCAGTTAAATAACTATTAGAGTACAATTGAAAGTTTTTTTGTACAAACTGCCTATGATAACAGGATATTTTTTAAAAAATAAAAAACTCAAACTGCACTCAAAATGCATGTTCCAAATTATTATGCACAGCAGAGTTTTCAACCTTTTCATTTTAATAAAGAACAAAAAAATGGTCATTTTTGAAATTATAAGCATTAGCAGGTTATTACACACTGAAATCAAACAGTTTTCAACTCAAAACTTTATTCTAGGTGATGTTACATTTGCACATAGGACCCCTTGTCCGAAAGGAGCTTCTGAACTCTCTCGTCCATTGAATTTGTCAGGTTTTGGATGGTTTCTGCTTCAATTGTTTTGCATGAGGACAGAATACCCTCCCAGAGCTGTTGCTTAGATGTGAACTGCCTCCCGCCATCATAGACACTCCTTTTGATGATGCTCCAGAGGTTCTCAATGGGGTTGAGGTCAGGGGAGCATGGGGGCCACACCATAAGTTTGTCCCCTTTTATGCCCATAGCAGCCAGAGATGCAGATGTGTTTTGTGCAGCATGAGACGGGGCCGGTTACCGCGACCAATCAGCGAGATGGCTGGCAAATTTAAATGCCGCTCTGCTGATTGGTCGTGGCCGTCCACCGCGACCAATCAGCGAAATGGCCGGCAAAGTTAAACGCCGCTCTGCTCACTGGTCGCGGTGGCCGGCCGCGACCAATCAGCGAGATGGGCGGCAAATCTAAACGCCGCTCTGCTGATTGGTCGCGGCCGCCGGAAGACCGCGACCAATCAGCGAGATTGCCGCCAAACTTAAACAACGCTCTGCTGATTGGTCGCGGCCGCCGGCGACCGCTGCCAATCAGCGAGATTGCCGCCAAATTTAAACAACGCTCTGCTGATTGGTCGCTGACGCCAGACGCGACCAATCAGCGAGATTGGCGCCAAATTTAAACAACGGTCTGCTGATTGGTCGCGGACGGCAGACGCGACCAATCAGCGAAATTGGCGCCAAATTTAAACAACGCTCTGCTGATTGGTCGCGGACGCCAGACGCGACCAATCAGCGAGATTGGCGCCAAATTTAAACAACGCTCTGCTGATTGGTCGCGGACGGCAGACGCGATCAATCAGCGAGATTGGCGCCAAATTTAAACAACGCTCTGCCGATTGGTCGCGGCTGCCAGCTGCGACCAATCAGCGAAATTGGCGCCAAATTTAAACAACGCTCTGCTGATTGGTCGCGGGTGGCAGCCGCGACCAATCAGCGATATGGGCGGCAAGTTTAAACCCCGCTCTGCTGATTGGTTGCGGTGGCCGGCTGCGACCAATCAGCGATTTTGGTGCCAATTTGAAACACCGCTCTGCTGATTGGTCGTGGTCGCCGGCTGCGACCAATAAGCAGTATTGGCGCCAAATTTAAACCCCGCTCTGCTGATTAGTCGCGGTCTCCGGCCGCGACCAATCAGCAATATTGGCGCCAAATTTAAACGCCGCTCTGCTGATTGGTCACGGTCGCCGGCCGCGACCAATCAGCAGTATTGGCGCCAAAATTAAACTTCGCTCTGCTGATTAGTCGCAACCACCGGCAGTGACCAATCAGCGATATTGACGCCAAATTTAAACACCGCTTCGCTGATTGGTCGTGGTGGCCGGCCGCGACCAATCAGCGATATTGGCGCCATATTTAAACACCGCTCTGCTCATTGGTCGCGGTTACCGGTCACGAATAACCAGCATTATTGGCGACAAATTTAAACACCACTCTGCTGATTGGTTGCGGCCGTGCCCAATCACCATTATTGGCGCCAAATTTAAATACCGCTCTGCTGATTGGTCGCGACCGCCGGCCGCAAACAATCTGCGATATAAGCGCCAAATTTTAACACCGCTTTGCTGATTGGTCGCGGTTGCCGGCCTCGACCAATCAGCGATTTTGGCGCCAAATTTAAACACCGCTCTGCTGATTGCGCCCGGTCGGCCGCATACCTATTCTAGAATACCCGATGCGTTAGAATCGGGCCACCATCTAGTACTGAATAATGTTCCCCATTCTGTCCCACATATAGTATAATGTCCCCCATTGTAGCCTCCATACAGTGTAATATCCCCCGTTGTAGGCCCTATACAGCATAATGTCTCTCTCTGTAGTCCCCCATACAGTATAATCAGTTGCTGCCAGTTGGCCTCTGATAGGTGTGTACAGGTATTGCGGAGCAGGCAGTCAATGGCTTCTGCTCCACAATAGTTTTCAATCGCATGTTCATTCGTGAATACATATTCAACAACGAATAGCGCTGGCACTGGCGAGCTCCCCTACTGGCACCGATGAGCTCCCCTATTGGTACTGGCGAGCTCCCCTACTGGCACCGGCGATCTCCCCTACTGGTACCGGCTAGCTCACCTACTGGCATCGGCGATTTCCCCTAGTGGCACCGTCAATCTCCCCTACTGGCACCGGCGTGCTCCCCTACTGGCACCGGCGATCTCCCCTACTGGCACCGGCGATCTCCCCTAGTGGCACCGGTGATCTCCCCTACTAGTACTGGCGATCTCCCCTACTGGCACCGGCGATCTCCCCTACTGGCACCAGCGATCTCCCCTACTGGCGCCGGCGAGCTCCCCTACTGGCATCTGCGATCTCCCCTACTGGCATCGGCGATTTCCCCTACTGGCACCGGCGATCTCCCCTACTGGCACCGGCGATGTCCCCTACTGGCACCGGCGATCTCCCCTACTGGCATCGGCGATCTCCCCTACTGGCATCGGCGATCTACCCTACTGGCACCGGCGAGCTCCCCTACACCCTGGATCCATGATCCTCACACCTCTGTTAGCTGGCTAGGGAGCAGTAGCATGAAAACACAGCTCTCCTGCATATACACACAGCTAGTGACAAACTGGGGTACTTAGGACCAATAGGTAGAATTGAAGTTAGGGGCTCGCACTACAGCTATATACAAATACCTGTTAGGTTTTATCTCCTTTAGCGTCGAGTGTCCACTGTAAAAAAAAATAAATTCAAAGTTTGCAACAAAAAAAAAAGACTCGTAGTGTCTCCATTTTTCGGGATCTGGGGCCGGGTGAGGGCTTATTTTTTGCGCGCTGAGCTGATGATTTTATTGATTCCATTTTGGGGTAGATACAATGTTTTGATCACCTCTTATTGCATTTTATTGCAATGTTGCGGTGACCAAAAAAGTAATTCTGGAGTTTTACTTTTTTTTATGCCGTTTACCAATCAAATTAATTCTTTTTATATTTTGATAGATCGGGCGATTCTGAACGCGGTGATACCAAATATGTGTATTTTTTATTTTTTTTATTTTGAATGGGGCAAAAGGAGGGTTATTTGAACGTTTATATTTTAAATGATTTTTTTTACATTTTTTTTTTTTTTTTAAATTTTTACTTGCTTTTACTTACTTTACTTGCTGAAGCTTGCGATCTTCTGATCGTTTGTGCTACACACGTCAGGGCTTCAGAAATCATCATCTGCTATGAAGCACCACTTCTTCCATTTTCTTAACTTATTCGTGCAAAATATAACAGACATCTTTGGCTTACTGCTTTTACATCAACTTCCTCATATTCCCCCACCTCACAAACCATATAGTGCTATAACTAGTGCCTTAGACAGTAAAAATGTAAAAATGTCCCCCCTTGAGCCCTGCACAGTAATAATGTTTCCTCATAGTAACAATGTCCCCCTGTGCTTGCTTTAATATTCCCCCTGCTCCTCCTTTAATAATAATCCCTCTATGCCTTCTAATCAAAATAATGACTTTTCCCACCTTATAAAAATAAAAACGCACACCCGTTCTTCCATCTATATATATAATCGTCTTATCCCGTCTGTCTGTCTGTCTGTCTATCTGTCTGTCCATCTGTATGTCTGTCTTTCTGTCTGTCTGTCTGTCCAGGAAATCCCGCGTCGCTCATTGGTCCGGCAGCGGCCAATCAGCGCCGTGGGATTTCTGAAAAAAGATGGCGGCCGTTAGCGGCTCATCTGCGGGACGGAGCTGAGCGGCGATGCAGCCGGGAGATGAGCGCCGCAAGGCGCTCATCTCCCGGCCGGTACCAGCAGAAGGACCTCGATCGCAGGACGCATCTGCGGGACGGAGATGCAGCCGGGAGATGAGCGGCGCGAGGCGCTCATCTCCCGGCCGGTAGCAGCGGAAGGACCGCCAGCGTCGCTGACCTCCATGCGGAAGGGAGGACCGGGGAGCGACGCTGCGGGTCGGGATACTTCTGCTGCGAGTGCCCGCTCATGTCCCGGGTTCTGGCAGCGGAACTATCCGCACAGGCAGCGCCGCTGACATCCATGCGGAAGAGAGGACCGGGGAGCGGCGCTGCGGGTCGGGATACTTCTGCTGCGAGCGCCCGCTCATGTCCCGGGTTCTCGCAGCGGAAGTACCCGCACAGGCAGCGCCGCTCCCCGGTGCTCACCAAGACGATTCGATGATTGGTCGTGGTCTTCGGACCCGACAAATCACTGATCTTAGCGCAAAAGTTAAACACCACTGTGCTGATTGGTCGCGGACGCTGCCCGCGACCAATCACCGATTTGGGCGCCACATTTAAATATCGGCCGCGACCAATCAGCACAGCGGTGTTTAAATGTGGAGCCAAGATCGGTGATTGGTCGCGGGCAGCGTCCGCGACCAATCAGCACAGTAGTGTTTAACTTTTGCGGCAAGATCAGTGATTGGTCGCGGGCCAAGACGGTGACCAATCACCGATTTGTGCGGCACATTTAAATAGCGGCCGCGACCAATTGGATGTCAGCGCCGCTCCCCGGTCCTCCCTTCACACCCTAGCCGCATGGATGTCAGCGGCGCTGCCTGTGCGGATACTTCCGCTGCGAGAACCCGGGACATGAGCGGGCGCTCGCAGCAGAAGTATCCCGACCAGCATCGTTGCTCCCCGGTCCTCCCTTCACACCATAGCCGCATGAATGTCAGCGGCGCTGCCTGTGCGGCTACTTCCTCACCGAGAACCCGGGACATGAGCGGGCGCTCGGAGCAGAAGTATCCCGACCCGCAGCGCCGCTCCCCAGTCCTCCCTTGACACCCTAGCCGCTGATGTCCCCACAGTATCCGCATGGTGTTACAAAGGTCCGGACATTTGTGTTAAAAATCGCTGATTGGTCGCTGGCGCTGCCCGTGACCAGTCACCGATTTGGGCGCCAAATTTAAATATCGGCCGCAACCAATCACCGATCTTGGCTCCACATTTAAACACCGCTGTACTGATTGGTCGCGGACGCTATTTAAATGTGGCGCCAAAATCGGTGATTGGTCGTGCCCAGCGTCGGCGACCAATCAGCACAGCGGTGTTTAAATGTGGAGCCAAGATCGGTGATTGGTCGCGGCCGATATTTAAATTTGGCGCCCAAATCGGTGACTGGTCACGGGCAGCGCCAGCGACCAATCAGCGATTTTTAACACAAATGTCCGGACCTTTGTAACACCATGCGGATACTGTGGGGACATCAGCGGCTAGGGTGTCAAGGGAGGACCGGTGAGCGGCGCTGCGGGTCGGGATACTTCTGCTGCGAGCTGTCGCTCATGTCCCGGCTTCTCGCAGCGGAAATAGCCGTACAGGCAGCGGCGCTCCCCGGTCCTCACCAATACGATTCCGCTCCCCGGTCCTCACCAATACGATTCGCTGATTGGTCGCGCTCTCCGCACCCGACCAATCAGTGATCTTGGCGCTAAAGTTAAACACCGCTCTGCTGATTGGTCGCGGCCGCTGCCCGCGACCAATCACCGATTTGGGCGCCACATTTAAATAGCGGCCACGACCAATCACCAATTTTGACGCCACATTTAAACACTGTTGTGCTAATTGGTCGCGGACGCCAGCCGCGACCAATCAGCGAGCTTGGCGGCAAATTTAAACAACGCTCTGCTGATTGGTCGCGGACGCCAGACGCGTCCAATCTGCGAGATTGGCGCCAAATTTAAACATCGCTCTGCTGCTTGGTCGCTGTGGCCGGCCGCGACCAATGAACGAGATGGGTGGCAAATTTAAACGCCGCTCTGCTGATTGGTCGCGGCCGGCTACCGCGACCAATCAGCGAGATGGGCGGCAAATTTAAACGCCGCTCTGCTCATTGGTCGCGGTGGCCGGCCGCAACCAATCAGCGAGATGGGCGGCAAATTTAAACGCCGCTCTGCTGATTAATCGCGGCCGGCCACCGCGACCAATCAGCGAGATGGGCGGCAAATTTAAACGCCGCTCTGCTCATTGGTCGCGGTGGCCGGCCGCAACCAATCAGCGAGATGGGCGGCAAATTTAAACGCTGCTCTGCTGATTGGTCGCGGCCGGCCACCGCGACCAATCAGCGAGATGTCCGGCAAATTTAAATGCTGCTCTGCTGATTAATCGCGGCCGGCCACCGCGACCAATCAGCGAGATGGGCGGCAAATTTAAACGCCGCTCTGCTCATTGGTCGCGGTGGCCGGCCGCAACCAATCAGCGAGATGGGTGGCAAATTTAAACGCCGCTCTGCTGATTGGTCGCGGTGGCCGGCTGCGACCAATCAGCGAGATGGCCGGCAAATTTAAACGCCGCTCTGCTCATTGGTCACGGTGGCCGGCCGCGACCAATCAGCGAGATTGGTGGCACATTTAAACGCAGCTCTGCTGATTGGTCGCGGTGGCCAGCCGCGACCAATCAGCGATATAGGCTGTAAATTTAAACGCCGCTCTGCTGATTTTTTCGCCAAATTTAAACAAGCTCTCCGGTCCTCACTAACACAGTTCGCTGATTGGTCGCGGCCGCCACCCGTGACCAATCACCGATCTTACCGCCAAATTTAAAGACCGTTTTGCTGATTGCGCCCGGTCGGCCGCATACATATTCTAGAATACCCGATGCATTAGAATCGGGCCACCATCTAGTCTATATATATAATCGTCTTATCCCGTCTGTCTGTCTGTCTGTCTGTCCAGGAAATCCCGCGTCACTCATTGGTTCGGCAGCGGCCAATCAGCGCCGCGGGATTTCTGAAAAAAGATGGCGGCCGTTAGCGGCTCATCTGCGGGACGGAGCTCAGCGGCGATGCAGCCGGGAGATGACCGGCGCGAGGCGCTCATCTCCCGACCGCCGGCGACGCTGACCTCCATGCGGCTAGGGTGTCAAGGGAGGACCGCGGAGCGGTGCTGCGGGTCGGGATGCTTCAGCTGCGAGCGCCCGCTCATGTCCCGGGTTCTCGCAGCGGAAGTAGCCGTACAGGCAGCGGCGCTGACATCCATGCGGAAGGGAGGACCGGGGAGCGGCGCTGCGGGGCGGGATACTTCTGCTGCGAACGCCCGCTCATGTCCCGGGTTCTCGCAGCGGAAGTAGCCGCACAGGCAGCGGAGCTCCCCGGTCCTCACCTATACAATTCCGCTCCCCGGTCCTCAGCAATATAATTCGATGATTGGTCACGATCTCTTGCCGCGACCAATCACTGATCTTGGACCAAAAGTTAAACACCTCTGTGCTGATTGGTCGCGGCCTCTGCCCGCGACCAATCACCGATTTGGGCGCCACATTTAAACACTGCTGTGATGATTGGTCGCGGAAGTACCCGCACAGGCAGCGCCGCTCCCTGGTCCTTACTAATACGACGCTGATTGGTTGCGGCCGCGACCAATCATCGATATGGGCGGCAAATTTAAACCCCGCTCTGCTGATTGGTCGCGATGGCCGGCCCCAACCAATCAGCGATTTTGCCGCCAAATTTAAACAACGCTCTGCTGATTGGTCGTGGACGCCAGACGCGACCGATCAGCGAGATTGGTGCCAAATTTAAACAACGCTCTGCTGATTGGTCGCGGACGGCAGACGCGACCAATCAACGAGATTGGCGCCAAATTTAAACAACGCTCTGCTGATTGGTCGCGGACGCCAGACGCGACCAATCAGCGAGATTGGCGCCAAATTTAAACAACGCTCTGCTGATTGGTCGCGGACGGCAGACGCGATCAATCAGTGAGATTGGCGCCAAATTTAAACAACGCTCTGCCGATTGGTCGCGGCTGCCAGCTGCGACCAATCAGCGAGATTGGCGCCAAATTTAAACAATGCTCTGCTGATTGGTCGCGGCTGGCAGCCGCGACCAATCAGCGATATGGGCGGCAAGTTTAAACCCCGCTCTGCTGATTGGTTGCGGAGGCCGGCTGCGACCAATCAGCGATTTTGGTGCCAATTTGAAACACCGCTCTGCTGATTGGTCGCGGTCGCCGGCCGCGACCAATGAGCAGTATTGGCACCAAATTTAAAGCCCGCTCTGCTGATTGGTCGCGACCGCCAGCCGCGACCAATCAGCAGATTTGGTGACAAATTTAAACACCGCTCTACTGATTAGTCGCGGTCTCCGGCCGTGACCAATCAGCAATTTTGGCGCCAAATTTAAACACCGCTCTGCTGATTAGTCGCAACTACCGGCTGTGACCAATCAGCGATATTGGCGCCAAATTTAAACACCGCTTCGCTGATTGGTCGCGGTGTCCGGACGCGACCAATCAGCGATATTGGCGCCATATTTAAATACCGCTCTGCTCATTGGTCGCGGTTACCGGTCACGAATAACCAGCATTATTGCCGCCAAATTTAAACCCCGCTCTGCTGATTGGTCGCGTTCGCTGGCCGCGACCAATCAGCATTATTGGTGCCAAATTTAAACCCCGCTCTGCTGATTAGTCGCGACCGCCGGCCGTGACCAATCTGCGATATAGGCGCCAAATTTTAACACCGCTTTGCTGATTGGTCGCAGTTGCCGGCCTCGACCAATCAGCGATTTTGGCGCCAAATTTAAACACCGCTCTGCTGATTGCGCCCGGTCGGCCGCATACCTATTCTAGAATACCCGATGCGTTAGAATCGGGCCACCATCTAGTAGAATAATAATACTTCTGTGCTTTCCTATAATGATCCCCCATTGTGGCTCCTTATATTGATGCCCCACAGCCTCCCACATACAGTATGATAGACAGCACAGCTCCCCGTATGCACTAAGATTAACACCACAGCCCCCGTTAAGCAGTATGATGACCCCCACAATGTTCCCATTTGCAGAATGATGACCACCACAGCCCCCATATACAACATCACGGCCATCAGTGTCCCTTATATCCAACATGATGGCCATCACCGCCCCCCATACACAATATGATGGCCCCTACAGACCCACCAGATGCATTATGCTGGCCACTACACAGTATCATGGTCCCCTACAGTCCCCCATACATGGTATGATGGTTCCTGAAGCCCCCCGTACACAGTATGATGGTGACCATAGCCCCCTCCCTACACACAGTATGATGGTCCCCACAGCACCCCATACACAGTATGATGGCCCCAACAGTCCTCCATACACAGTATAATAGCCATACTGTGCACAGTATGATGGTGGCCATATGCCTATCCAGTATGATGGCCCCACAGTCCACTATTCACAGTTTGATGACCCCCATATCTTCCTATATATAGTATAAATGTCCGAACAGTCCCGCTTAAACAGGATGATGGCACCACATGCCCCATACACAGAATTATGGTCTCATAGCCCACCTATACCCAGCAGGATGGACCATAGCTCCTCATATACAATCTGATGTCCCATAGCCCCCCATTATATATATACTATAATGGCCCATGCTCCCCTATGAACATTATGATGTCCCAGGCCCCTATTCACAGTATGATGATGCCCACAGTTACACACCCACAGGGCCCATAGCCCATTATATACAGTATGAAGCCCCATAGACCCTTATACACAGTATAATTCCCCACAGCCCCCCATACACAAAATGATGATGCTGTATAGCCACCTATACATGGTATGATGGTCCACAGCCCACCATACACAGTCTATTGCCACCACAGCCACCCATACACAATATGATTCCCTATAACCTCAGTTTATGTCCCATACAGTGTATGTCTCATATGTTGCCCCATATACACAGTATGATGACCCCACAGTACATTCCCCCTACCATGTATGATGCACGATAGACCCAACTTATACTCACCCAATCTTTGTTCCCATTCCACCACAGTCTTTGTCTCCTCATCCTGCTTATCTTGTAGTAGGCCATCAGAGGCGGCGCGATGCAGTGATGCCAGGTGGCCATCCGGCCGTTGGCTTTCTGCTCCACTACAGCTGTTAATAGAACGTCAATATCTGTTAAAAAATTTTCAGGCTGATGTGGCTGACTGACGGACCAGTCCACCTGGTATTTGCCAGATTTGCTTGATGGCCAGTCCAGCTTTGCACAGTAGTTCGGTGGTTCAGTATCTATCTATCTATCTATCTATCTATCTATCTATCTATCTATCTATCTTATCTATCTATCTTATCTATCTATCTTATCTATCTATCCATCTATCTATCTATCTATCTATCTATTCATCCATCTCTCTCTACCTGTTATCTACCTATCACTTATTTTTATATTTCAACACCTCTTTAAATTTAGTAATCCTAGATGATGGAGGTGGTGGAGAAAGCAATTATGAGGGTGACGGGGCTGGTGGGGGAGAGCAATGATGAGGGTGATGTGGATGGTAGGGGAAAGCAACGATGAGGGTGATGGGGTTGGTGGGGGAGAGCAATGATGAGGGTGATGGGGCTGGTGGGGAGAGCAATGATGAGGGTGATGGAGGTGGTGGGGAGAGCAATGATGAGGGTGATGGGGCTGGTGGGGGAGAACAATGATGAGGTTTATGGGGCTGGTGGGGGAGAGCAATGATGAGGGTGATGGGGCTGGTGGGGGAGAGCAATGATGAGGGTGATGGGGCTGGTGGGAGAGAGCAGCGATGAGGGTGATGGCGTTGGTGGGGGAGAGCAGCCCACCATACACAGTCTATTGCCACCACAGCCCCCCTATACACAATATGATTACCTATAACCTGTGTATGTCCCATACAGTGTATGTCCCATATGTTGTCCCATATACACAGTATGATGACCCCTACAGTATATTCCCCCTACCATGTATGATGCACCATACACCCTCCTTATACTCACCCAATCTTTGTTCCCATTCCACCGCTGTCTTTGTCTCCTCATCCTGCTTATTTTGTAGTAGGCCATCACAGGCGATGCAGTGATGTCAGGTGGCCGTCCGGAGTAAATGGCAGAGTAGGAAGCTGTTGGCTTTCTGCTCCACTACAGCTGTTAATAGAACGTCAATATCTGTTAAAAAAATTTCAGGCTGATGTGGCTGACTGATGGACCGGTCCACCTGGTATTTGCCAGATTTGCTCTGGCAGCTCAGCACAGTAGTCCGGTGGTTCAGTATCCCTCTATCCCTCTATCCCTCTATCCCTCTATCCCTCTATCCCTCTATCCCTCTATCCCTCTATCCCTCTATCCCTCTATCCCTCCATCCATCCATCCATCCATCCATCCATCTATCCATCTATCCATCTATCTATCTATCTATCTATCTATCTATCTATCTATCTATCTATCTATCTATCTATCCATCTATCCATCTATCTATCTATCTATCTATCTATCTATCTATCTATCTATCTATCTATCTATCTATCTATCTATCTATCTATCTATCTATCTATCTATCTGTCTATCTATCCATCCAGCTCTCTCTACCTATTATCTATCATTTATTTTTATATTTCAGGACCTCTTTGGGCAGCATGGTGGCTCAGTGGTTAGCACTGTAGTCTTGCAGCACTGGGTTTGTGTGGGTTTCCTCCAGGTTTCCTTCCAAGTTCCAAAGACATACTGATAGGGAATGTAAATTGTGAGCCCCAATGGGGACAGCACCAATATTGTCTGAATTGTAAAGCGCTGTGGAATATGCTGGCACTATATAAAAAAATAAAAAGAAGAAAGAAGACCAGTTTGAATTTAGTAATCCTAGAACATGGAATACCATAGGCCAAGATGCTGTTTCCATAAACATTTATGATTAAACTTCCACCATCTTCAAGAACCGGAAGTGCAGGAATCAGTAATGTTTTGTTTCAAACTTTTACGGCATTTCATGTTGGCATTTGATATCATAAAGCGCTTTTTTTTTTTTTTTTACATTTTATTTCCCGTGAAGACATTTAAAATAGAAAAAAAAATTGACTTCATCAGCATTCTCGGAAGCTCTCTTCCAACAAACTATTATAAAAGCACATATTTTGTTTGTTGCCATGGTAACCAGCACTTTACCCTAAAATTCAAGCCTTTTTTGACATGGAATGGGCGGGACGACTTGCAGTTGATTGGGAATGAAAGCACCTTGCACAAAAGCTTAAATGCTACTTTAGTTTTCTATTAAGCCGAACTTTATTCAAGCAAGTTAAAAATAACCACAAAAACACTTACCTGGGCAGTCTAGTGCCCGGGAGCAATCAATGCAGGTACAGACGTCTTGCCAGCGCTGAGCCATTAAAAGATGACGTATCAGTTCACCTGTGGACAGCAGGCTTTTTTGTTAATTATTTTAGAAAAAAATAAAATAGAGCCACCATTACATTCATTCTATTAAACTTTTACCTGTCGGTTTTATCGTCATTAATCCTGACTCATGAGCAAATTACAGGAATTAGTTTTTGTGAAGCCAAAAAAAGCTCCCGTCTTACTATGGATTATTGGGATTATGACACCCGGTGTGGAGGATTTTCAGAGCGAGACGTTGCTTAGGCAGCCTGCATTGATTTTGGTGACAAAATGAGAAAAGTCTTGCACGAATTTCCTCTACACAAAGAGCAATGTGTTGATTGTTAATGGCCCGCTCAATGTGCACGGTGTGAGGTTTGATTTTTAACGCTTTCAATGTTTTTTTCCCACCCACATCCAATTATCTAAAAAAAAAAATGCACAGAATGATATTGATTTTTTTTTTTTTTAAGTACAAGAACAAATGGCACTTTGTTACAAACACGAAGCTGAGTACAGCAGGTCCTACATGGACAGCCCAAAGTTTATACAAATGTAAGGAGATGGACATATTGCCCACGTTCACCCTTGAAGAAACAAGTGTTGTTATGTTGCGTAATGTGAACTGTGATGTGCGATAATGATGTTAATGTGATGCCCAGCTGCGCTTGGTATCACAGATCCTAGAAGAGTGCATTGATGGATTCCTCCACAAGAGGCCCCCATAAACATTCACACATCTCCACCTTCCACCTCAGACCAGCAGAGGGAGCTCGTTAGGGATATAAATAGGGAAGGTGGAGCCAGGCAGTTCAGTCTAGTTTAGAGTACAGAGTGATTCAGCAGTTCCTCTGGAGAGTTCAGCAAGTACAGACCTGAATACAGAGTCGAGCTCAGTCTAGTCAAGTCTGTTGAGAGAGTTCCTGCAGTGGAGCATAGTTCAGACTCAGTTATAGCTCAAAATAGTGAGCTTAAGGTGTGCCGGCGCCATAAGATCGGTGAAGAGCGGCAAGCTGCCGTTAGTGTGAGTAGCCTAGTGAGGGCCCGAGCGTGGCCGAAGGCAGTGGAAAGTGAGTAGCAGTGGGGGCAGAGGAGCTTACCCAGTTCACCCCGAACCATATACCGGACACCGGGTCCGAGCTTACCGGGATCTCTACGTCCCAGTAAGGCATAACCGGAATCCCTGGAGAACTACAGGTCCCAGGTTCACCAGAAAGCTGATACATAACAGAGCCAGGAGACACATAGGCCCCGTAGCTGGGAGTGTGCACTCCAAGAGAAGGCGCTACCACAACGTCAGCCAGTGCAGGACAGAGATAAAGTTAGGCCTAGCTTCAGGCAGGTCAGAAACTTACAACGCAGAGGCAAGAAACAGGAGGCCCTACACCCGCTCATTGGAGAGGATCCTGATATGCACCCTTCACCCTACAGTGCTTCGGGATGTGACTGATTTTCCACCAGTAAAAGGTACTGAAGTGACTATCGTGTCTGTCCCTGTTCTTGATCTGACCCGGCTGGGTCTCGCCTGTCCTGTATCCCCCTCTCCGTATGCTGCCCTGAGGCCTAGCTCCACCTGTGGGGAGCTATACCATCGAGCTGCCTTATCACCGGCCTCAGTGGACTGCGCAGTGCTGGTGATTCTCACCAGAAGCCACAGGTGGCGTCACGAACTTTCATAAAACTAACAAACAATCCCCTTTTTAAAGCTGACCCCAGGGTACGGGCCCAGGAGCCGACCACCGCGACATCCCCAAGGCCAGGCAAAGGCCCGGGTACTGAGTCATCCCCATCCCCTGGGCTTGTCATTGATAATGTGAATTGCTTGACAGTATGGATAGCAAGAGTTAATGTTTTGGAACTAGCCCAGAGTGGGGGGAGGGCATAAGCTGAAGGGAAAGTGTCAGTTTCCTGTTAGAATGGCAGATAAGGCTTGGAGTGCATAGAGAAGAGACCCAAAGTCGAATGTGAGCAGTGCCGCATTCCTTGGGTGTCCCTAGAAGTGAGAGGAGACTGGGAGAAAGAGATAGCATGATCTGGAGCAGAAACAAGGAAGAATGACCAAGAGACAGTGATTTATTGAAGATGGGTTTTGGGTAAGGACGCCAAGCAGTATGGCCTAGAGTTTATAACTTCAAAAGGTAAAGGGCCTAAAGAGGACGGAGTACGCAAGACGAACAGAGTTTTAAAGCATCAATGAGAGAGACGATAAGTACCGGCCATACTGGCAAAGTAGCTCCCTTAAGGAGAAAGAAGATGCGGAACTGCGGGTTGAGTAAAGGACTCTAGCTAGCTGAATTGTAGAGTCGAGCTGGGTTGTGGTGAAGTAGTGAGGAATAGTGAAAACTGAGGACAAGTAAACAGAGAGAAGAGAAAGGGACTGAATTTGTGTGAAGAAAAGGTTATGCACTATCAAGGAAACGTTTGAGAAGATATGTACCCGCTATCTACTGAATATAACCCCCATAAGTAAATGTTCAGTAAAAAGTTTATTTTAAACTGGTGGTCTCCCTCCTTGAACTGTCAAACATTTGGTCCTGGCCAATCAGCAACATCAGTTAAATGCGGCCGTCACGGGCGTAGCACCATCACAGCACAAGTCTACACACCCAGCCAGGACCCCCACCTTTATGTAATGTGCTGGGGCACAAGAGATGAATACCTCGTCCACAGCTACCACCCCGCCCATGTTACACATGGGGAGTACATATCAATGAGGCATCCCATGGGGCTCCAGAGGAAAGAACACCCAACCTTGGTTGGGTCTACATCCTCTTGGCTTCTTGGTGGAGGGACCCTGTGCAGGACAAGCTATTGTTAGCCAGTGGGAAAGACATAGACCCAAGCAAGGGTGTGGAGGGGATCGGATACTTAAAGAGTACCTACAGTGGCATGTAAAAGTTTGGGCACCCCTGGTCAAAATTACTGTTATTGTGAACAGTTAAGCAAGTTGAAGATGAAATGATCTCTAAAAGGCCTAAAGCTAAAGATGACACATTTCCTTTGTATTTTAGGCAAAAAAACATATAGTCAGTTTTTAAATTTTAAAAATTACAAAAATGCAAAAGTTTGGGCACCCTTGGAGATTTGTGTACTCAGGTAACTTTGACCAAGGTTTCAGACCTTAATTAACCTGTTAAGGTTATGGCTTGTTCACTATCATCGTCAGGAAAGGCCAGGTGATGCAAACATGTCACGTGAAAAAATGCTATTAATCTGCAAATATGGGGTTAATCTGCAGGTTAATAGCGTTCTCAACCTGCCCAACACACGCACTTTGAGCACTGCTGCTGAGAGGAAATTAACTTTATTCCCCCCCCCAGGAGCATTCTTTGTTCAGTCATAGGGGCGGTGCCGGAACGGTTTCAGTCTCCCGTTAGTGCGCGGCGGCTGTTACCATGAACCCGGCACTCACTGACAGCCGGCCCTAATGGTGATCCTGTTGTCAGTCAGTGCCGGGGTGCGGTTACAGCTGCCGCTCTCTATACACAGAGCAATGACTGAAAATGTGCCGGCGCCGCCCCTATAACTCAACACCGAATGCTGCCAGGGGGAATAAAGTTAATTTCCTCCCGGCAGCACGGCTCTAAGTGCTGGCGCCGGGCAGGTATAGAACTCTATTAACCTACAGATTCACTCCATATCTGCAGGGTAATAGGGTTTTTTCACTTGACAGATTCCCTTTAAGTTTTGCAAAAGCCGTTGACTGAGAATTTCTTGCCATATGCCCTCTTGGGAGATTTGTTAAAGGGGTGTTCTTGACGCGCCCCCTGGGCCATGGGGTTCTCGGCAACCGGGCCTCTTATGGATGCCGGTGGGGAATATCACGGTGGCTGGCCCGGTCCGTGACCCAGGGCGGATTTGGAAAGTTTGTGACGCCACCTGTGGAATGCGGCAAAAGGGAGCCGCCGCTGCGGAGCAGTCCTCTGGAGCTGGTGTTACGGCAGCAGGGATAGTGTGGCTCTCCATAGGTAGAGCTAGCTCCAGGGCAGTGTAGGATTTGTAAGGTGCGCTGGGCGTTGTAGTGCAGGGAGGGAAAGATGGTGCAGATGAAAGAATGGACAGAGGCAGTACGGTGCAGTCATCCGAGTTTTTACTCACAGTTCTTATGACCGTTCCACTGGTGCACTGTACAGGTGTCAGCCTCCCACGTCGCGTGGCGTTCGCCAGTTTGGGGTTCAGCACTTCCTCAGGCAGATTAGGAGTACCGGACAGAACCCCACTTTCTCGTGTTCCTAGCTAGACCGTCTTCACGCTGGGTCTTTCTCCCTCCTGCCCTGCGCTTCCCACTCTCAATCCCGCTCAGGTGCTCTGAAGTTCCTCCTGTCTCGTCGGAGTTCCCGGACCTGCTTGACCCTCACGGAGATTAGAACGGGGCTTCGGTGACTGACTATATAAGCCAGAAGCCTCCGGTTTTACCAGCCGAGACTTGGAGTAACACAGCTGGCTCAGGGGCCGGTCCCCTTCTTGCGGACTACGATCCCTCTGTCTTCTGACAGATTTGGGGCGTACGGGTGCCGTCCTACACTCGCCGTACCACCTGGGATCCCTTTAACAGAACGGAGCCTACTCCTCTGATCCCCACCTGGGCCTCTAGGACTGGGCCCTACTTGTGGAGCAGAGCTCCTAGAGAGACTCTGCTCCCTGACTGACTGTCCTGAACTGTTTTTCTGAACTGCCCTGCCACCCTAAGATGGCTTCCCTTTATATACCTCAGTCTATTGTGCTCCCCTAAACAGCTTCTGACGCGCCCCCTGGGCCTGTGTTGTGCAGGGAATACCCGGAGCCGGATCGCTGGGGGTTGTAGTCTCCGTGGCGCTGACCCGGTCCGTGCCCAGGGTGGTCAATTCAGTGGCAGTCTTAGTGTAATAACAAGTGTCCGACTACGCCACCCGTGGATTGCGGTCAGTGGGGACCGCCGCTGCGCTGCAGACCGCTGAGGCTGATGCTGTATGCGCAGCCAAGTATGGGATAACTCCCCACGGGAGAAGTATTGCCTCAGGGCAGCTAATGTGGATGATGAGAGTGATGGTGTGAGCGTCCCAGTACTGATGGTGCTGGTGCGGTGATGAAACACAGAGACGTGTGGTTGCAGTTTCCAATGCTTTACTCACAGTTCTTTACTGGTCCTAGTCACCTCGGTACCGGCGTTGACTGCCCAAGCCGTGCTGCGTCCACCAGGCAAGGGGCTCGACCAACTCCCAGGCAATTCCAGAGCGTGGCACAGGTCTCCCTTCTCTTCCTTTCTCTGGCCGTCCCCACCAGTGACCCACCTTTGTCCAGCTTCCTCGGGCCTTCTCTTGGCGAAACCTATCTCCGGTTTCCCTGACCCTATGTGGTATGCCTTCCTGGTGGATGTAGTGAGGGGTCGCACCAAGTTGTGGTCACAACCTCCGGTCTTTGGCTGAGGAATTTATTGCCTCCTCCAATTTGGGTTCCGGTGCCCTGTTCTGCCAACCCGTCACCCGCAATCTCCTGGGCCTATGGGGTTCCTTCTGTCCTCGCGTCTCTGGGCCTTTCTCCGTGTTCCTGTTCCTTTCTTACTTTCCTTTCTGTTTCAGTTCCTTCCTTCTGGCTCCGGCCTTCACACTAGGCCTGCCTCGTGGAGCGGGGCCCAGACTGAGCCACAGCTCCCTGTCAGCCCTCTCTGGCTGAACTCCTTCTCTCACTGAACACTGTTCTAAGATGGTGCCCACCTTATATACCTCCCTCTCTGTGTGAGCCCAGGTGACTAGCAACCAATGGGCTCCTACCTATGCCCAGAGACCCACCCCTATCTGCTCCTACACCACTGGGTGTACTTTCCCCTCCCCACTCCAGCCAGGGACAGATTCTGTCGTGCCTGCACTCCTGTCTCGTGGGAGCACCGTTGAACTGTCCCTCGGAAATGGGGTGTGTGTGGTGCATGCAGCTAAACGAGTTCTGGTCCACACTCCATACTTACCCGGGAGTGGAATATCACACCTCTGGTTTGAGGTGCAATACCCCTGTAGCAGCCGAGCCCTCGGGGTGCTACACTTCCTCCACCCACACCCACTAATGGTTCCCCCTACCTCTGGGTTCCCCCCACTCCAGCCAGGGACAGGGCTAGGCAGGAAAACACATTGCATCTTGCCCTTCCAGCCGGCCTGGAGCAGTGTAGTGTTGGATGCAGGTGTTGGGGTTCCGGGCAGCACTCCCTCCTTACCTGAGAGAAGGAGACACCACACCTCTGGGTGAGGTGCAGTACCTCAGTGGCGACTGAACCCTCAGGGGCGCCACACTCTCATTTTAATACATGGGTTTTATTGCAGCGTTTGTAAAAAAAAAAAAAGAAAAAAAAAGTAACTTTGCAATGTGTAGCGTCGGCGTCCCTGCCCTCTGCTAGGCAGGGACGCTGTTCCCCTCACCTCTCTGCTCTGAGCCCGGCGTCCTCCTCCCGCTCTGCTGGCAGCGCGCGCTCCTTCCCGGCCACTGTGCTTAGGGCGCTCCCTCCCTCTTAAAGGGGCCGCGCGCGCCGTCCTAAGGAGTCCCCGGCCAATGGCCGGAGGACTTCACCATATATAAGGCACCTCCTCCAAAATGGAGGTGCCCGAGCAATGTTGTTGTGTAGCACCCCAAGGACTCGGCTGCTACAGGAGTATTGCACCTCAAACCAGAGGTGTGGTATTCCACTCCCGGGTAAGGATGGAGTGTGGGACAGAGCTCAGATAGCTGCATGCACTACACTCACCCCATTTCCGGGGGACAGAACAACGGTACTCCCACCAGATAGATGTGCAGGTACGACAGCGTCTGTCCCTGGCTGGAGTGGGGGGGGGGAGGAACATCCCAGTAGTGTAGGAGCAGATAGGGGAGGGACTCTGGGCATAGGTAGGAGCCCATTGGTTGCATTGTCACCAGGGCTCGGGTGTCAGAGGGAGTATAAAGGTGGGCACCATCTTGGATTAGAGAGTTCAGTCTGAGGAGAAGCTGAGGGAGAGTTCAGCCAGAGAGGGCTGACAGGGAGCTGTGGCTCCGTCTGGGCCCAGCTCCAGAGCTAGGCCTGAAGCAGAGAGGAGAGAGAAGGAAGAGGAGGAACACAAGGAAAGCCCCAGAGACGCAAGCAGAAGGAACCCTGAGATCCCACGAGTGAACTAAAACGGGTGAAGGGTTGGCAGAGAAGGGTACCGGATCCCAAACTGGTGGAGGTCAATCATCCTTAGCCAGGAACCGGAGGTCGTGGTCAAGCTTTGGCACGACCCCTCGCCACATCCACCAGGAAGGCACGCCACATAGGGTCAGGAAAGCCGGAGAGAGGTTTTGCCCCATAAGGCCCGAGGAAGCCGGACATAGGTGGGTCCCTGGTGAGGACGGCCAGTAGGAAGGAAGAGAGGGGAGCTCTGGACCATGCTCTGGAATCGCCTGGGAGTTGGCCGAGTCCCTGACCTGGTGGACGCAGCACGGCTCGGGTGGTCCTACTGTGCACAAGGATCTGATAAAGAACTGTGAGTAAAGCTTTTGAAACTGCACTTCCCGCCTCTGTGTTCCTGCCGTCACACCTGCACCCTCAGCACTGGGACACCCGCACCATCACTCCCATCATCATCTCTAACAGATCTGCCCTGAGGCCATACTCCTCCCGTGGGGAGTCATCTCATTCTCAGCTGCACAAACAACACCGGCCTCAGCGGACTGCCGTGCAGCGGCGGTCCCGTGACCGCAATCCACGGGTGGCGTAGTCGAACATTCTAACATCTACTGCTAAAGACTGCCGCTCAGTTTGACTCCCTGGGCACGGACCGGGTCACCGCCACAAGACTACTACCCCCATCTGATCCGGCTCCGGGTAAGCCCCCGTGCGCGCGATGCCGCACGACACAGCAGGCCCAGGGGCGCGTCAACTTTGGCGTAGTCGGCAGGTTTACGTGCCCGCAACCGACGGGTACTGCGTGCCTGAAGAAAAGTTCACATTTACCGTAAAAAGGAGTCTCCCGCCAATTCCAGAGGGTTCCCGCCATCGGACGCCATCTCGGGTCGTTTCCCGCCGTTTGCCCGCCATCTGCAGCCTTTTCCCGCCATCCACGGAGTTTCCCGCCATAAGGAGACGATTCCCGCCATCTGAGACGATTTCCCGCCCTGGCAGAGCGGACTCCATTATGGGCGTGCCAGAGGGTGGCAAGAGGCCACCTCCCATCGTGGGCCAGGTCCAAGAATGGCGCCAAAAGCGGAAACCGCCCCCACCAGCAGAGACTGCAATGATAGAGATGTCCATCAGCGTGAGGGGGCTGCCCCTGGAACTTACTGTCACCAAGTTGCCCCGGGACCACCCTCAAGGGGGGCAGATAGAGAACAAAACAGAGAAGATGGGTGCGGCCTGGAGGAGTCTGGAGAAGCCGTACCCGGAGATGGAGGGAGAGTCAGGCAGCACCGACCCTGTGGTCAGGAGCCTGTTGCAAGCTACCACCCCAGAAGGCCTGGTGGAGATCCTGGCGCAGCTCCCCAGAGATCGGGAGCATGCACGGACCGCACTGGAGGGCTTGGCTCAGAGGATGGCCCGAGTGCAGCGAGACGTACTGGCCGCATGGAGCAGAGAGATGGCCCAGCAGGCTGGAGCCCGCCAGCGGAGCACGCCACCCGAGACGAGGAGTCAGACCGCCTCTGAGGATGGCGCAGGGGGAATCAAGGCCGGAGACGACGCCGAGGAAGGAGCTAAAGAAACGGAGGCAGGTAAAGGGGACGTCACTACCCCGAGCCGAGAAGCCGTGAGCCTGCCCCAGCTCCCCGTCGCAGAGCCCGAAATTTCCCCTGCCGTGCCCGTCGTTGCACCGTCACCGCTCCCGACTAGGCCTCAAACAGAAGCCGCGGCCACGCCCCCTGTGACGTCACGCGCCTCAACCCTGAGCGCGGCCAAGCAGGAGACGCCACCGGCCTGGTCGCAGGGCCGAGTACCCCCGGGCGCCGCAGTACCAACGGCGCCCTCTACCTCTGCCGAGCCACCGGCCTGGTCGCTGGGCCAAGTAACCCCGGGCGCCGCCGTCTTCACGGTGCCCTTCACCTTCAGGGTGCCCCAGGCCTGGTCGCAAGGCCTGGTGAACCCGGGCGCCGCTACCACCACCGCGCCCTCAACGTCCACAGCGCCACACCTGGGTGAAGACCTATTTGCCCAGCACACTTGCCCGGATGGGCAGCCCCCTGTGTGGCCACCGGAGTACCACCATCCCCGACTCCGGAAAGAAAGACCCCTGGATGAGCCCCTGATCCCGGCTCCGGCGCCCGCCAAGATCACCCCACTCTCGTTGGAGGAAGCGCAGTTTGCGTGGGACCCCACAGGAGAAGACCTCATCGGGTTCACCCAAGAGACCCGGGCGGCCGCAGCTGAGCGTGCGGAGTGCTGCCGCCAGCAGCTAGAGGTCTTTGACAGAGAAAGGAGAGAGAGGCGGGTCCGTGAGCAGCGGCTGCAAATAAAAAGTGCAGAGCAGAAAAGCCGGACCCGAAGGAACCCCCGTGCAGCCCACGGTCCCCGTGCCACCGGGACTGTAATTAAATTCCAGTTGCAGCACGGTTGGGGCTTCATCAGAGACCATCACACCCCTGGCGACGTCTTCGTGACCAGAAGAGATGTCGAGTCCCACCTACCGGAGGGACACAGAGGTCGTGACCTTTACCTGGGTGATGAGGTCACCTTTACCCGGCACCAGTGTGCCAAAGGACCCTATGCACTTCATGTACATCGCCTGACGGAAGAGGAGTTGCGGTGTGAGGAAGGTCAAGAGGACCCGGACGGGTCTGAAGCCTACCCTCAGGAAGGAGCAGGAGGGCATCGTCACCATTAAGAGGTGAACTGAAACTGTAAAATAGTTACCCGTAAGGGTACTTGACATGCTGCTAATTGAAGTGTGGTCCCCGTTGGGACTAGTGTGGAACTGTTTAAAGGAACTGTTTCCTGTGTGCCCCTATCCCTAACCAGGCTGAGGACTGTGAGCAGCCACTCCCTTATCCCCACTGGCCGAGGACTGAGAGCGGCCATACCCTGTAAATAGTTGCGCTTAAGGCGCCCCCTACTGGTTTTATAAGGAACTGTTTTTTTTTCTATTAGTGACTGTTGCACTTTACCCGGTCACAAGTTGCACCGTGGCCGGAAGAACAAGAACGTTTTATATGAAGGAGTTTTATATTGAAAGTTTATGCTGCTAAGATTATAATATAAGAAGTTACCTGTAATGTTATATTTTCTGATAATGTTTTTTTATAATGTTTTATATGTTAGTGTGTACTTTAAAAATTTTGTATGTTTTATAATGTTATGCTCTTTTCCAGCCCGAGGACGTGCTGTGGTTTACCAGGGGGGAATGTAGCACCCCGAGGACTCGGCTGCTACAGGAGTATTGCACCTCAAACCAGAGGTGTGGTATTCCACTCCCGGGTAAGGATGGAGTGTGGGACAGAGCTCAGATAGCTGCATGCACTACACTCACCCCATTTCCGGGGGACAGAACAACGGTACTCCCACCAGATAGATGTGCAGGTACGACAGCGTCTGTCCCTGGCTGGAGTGGGGGGGGGGAGGAACATCCCAGTAGTGTAGGAGCAGATAGGGGAGGGACTCTGGGCATAGGTAGGAGCCCATTGGTTGCATTGTCACCAGGGCTCGGGTGTCAGAGGGAGTATAAAGGTGGGCACCATCTTGGATTAGAGAGTTCAGTCTGAGGAGAAGCTGAGGGAGAGTTCAGCCAGAGAGGGCTGACAGGGAGCTGTGGCTCCGTCTGGGCCCAGCTCCAGAGCTAGGCCTGAAGCAGAGAGGAGAGAGAAGGAAGAGGAGGAACACAAGGAAAGCCCCAGAGACGCAAGCAGAAGGAACCCTGAGATCCCACGAGTGAACTAAAACGGGTGAAGGGTTGGCAGAGAAGGGTACCGGATCCCAAACTGGTGGAGGTCAATCATCCTTAGCCAGGAACCGGAGGTCGTGGTCAAGCTTTGGCACGACCCCTCGCCACATCCACCAGGAAGGCTCGCCACATAGGGTCAGGAAAGCCGGAGAGAGGTTTTGCCCCATAAGGCCCGAGGAAGCCGGACATAGGTGGGTCCCTGGTGAGGACGGCCAGTAGGAAGGAAGAGAGGGGAGCTCTGGACCACGCTCTGGAATCGCCTGGGAGTTGGCCGAGTCCCTGACCTGGTGGACGCAGCACGGCTCGGGTGGTCCTACTGTGCACAAGGATCTGATAAAGAACTGTGAGTAAAGCTTTTGAAACTGCACTTCCCGCCTCTGTGTTCCTGCCGTCACACCTGCACCCTCAGCACTGGGACACCCGCACCATCACTCCCATCATCATCTCTAACAGATCTGCCCTGAGGCCATACTCCTCCCGTGGGGAGTCATCTCATTCTCAGCTGCACAAACAACACCGGCCTCAGCGGACTGCCGTGCAGCGGCGGTCCCGTGACCGCAATCCACGGGTGGCGTAGTCGAACATTCTAACATCTACTGCTAAAGACTGCCGCTCAGTTTGACTCCCTGGGCACGGACCGGGTCACCGCCACAAGACTACTACCCCCATCTGATCCGGCTCCGGGTAAGCCCCCGTGCGCGCGATGCCGCACGACACAGCAGGCCCAGGGGCTCGTCAGTTGCACTGTTCACTACTCTGCTTCAGCCCTCAGGTCCCGTTGCCAGTTACCTGCCAGTTACCTGCCTGATTCCTGCCAGAGTCCTGCCAGTTTGCTGTCTGTTTCCTGCCTGATATTCCTGCTACCTGCTTGCTAGCCTGAGGTCCGACGGTCTGCCTTCCTACTCCTGTCAGTCTGTCTATGGACCAGCTTGCCCGCTCACCTGGGAGCACTCCTCTGCTACCTGCCTGCTAGCCTACCTGGAGGCTCCGCCGTCACGTGCTGTGACCACCTGCTATTCCAGAGACTCTTGCCCGCTCACCTGGGAGCGCTCCTCCGCTACCTGCCTGCTTGCCTACCTGGAGGCTCCGCCGTCACGTGCTGTGACCACCTGCTATTCCAGAGACTCTTGCCCGCTCACCTGGGAGCGCTCCTCCGCTACCTGCCTGCTTGCCTACCTGGAGGCTCTGCCGTCACGTGCTGTGACCACCTGCTATCCCAGAGACTCTCGCTTGCTCACCTGGGAGCACACATCTTCCATCTGCCTGCTAGCCTACCTGGAGGTTCAGCCATCACAGGTCGTACCTACCCTTTACCCAGAGACTGCCCCGGTCACTTGCCGTGACCTCCTGCCCGTTGACCCAGAGACTGTCCCGGTCACCTGCTGTGGCTGCCTGCCCGTCTTCCCTGGTCGCCACCCGCTCCCTTACAAGGACCGCCCCCTTGTATAGTAGCTCAGAGGTTCCGCCTACCAGACCCGTTACACTTTGCTCGGGCCATGGAACCCGGTGGCACCCAAGCTCCCTCGCTCTCGGACCTCTGTCATGAACTGTCCCGTCAGAGGTCCCAACAGGAGTCCATCCTGGGTCACCTGCGGAATGTCAATTCTCGCCTGGACACTCTGACTGCTCCACCAGCAACCACCGCCAGTGCCATGACTCGCAACCCGGCAGCTCCGCTGCCCACCAATACCATGGTATCCTACCCCGGACCCCGGCTTTCTGCACCTCCTCGCTTCGGAGGCGACTCCGCTCAGGCTCAGGGCTTCATAAATCAGTGCACCCTGCACTTTGAACTCCTGTCCCACCAGTTTAACTCCGACCGGGCCAAAATTGCCTTCATCATGTCCCATCTCACCGGGGAGGCCCTGGCCTGGCTAAATCCTCTATGGGAGAGAGGAGACCCCCTGGTTTCCGATTTGCCTGCCTTTCTCACGGCTTTCCGGAAAGTCTTCGACGAACCCGGACGGAAGACCTCATCCGCATCATCTCTGCTACGCCTCCACCAGGGAAATCTCACCGTGGTCCAATATGCCATACGGTTCCGTACCCTTGCCTCGGAGCTGGCTTGGGATAACGACGCTCTGGTATCTGTCTTCTGGGAGGGTCTGTCCGGCCGTATTAAAGATGAACTCGCCGGTCGGGACATTCCAACCACTCTCGATGACTTAATAACCCTTGCCACCCGGATTGACCTACGGTTCCAGGAGCATGCCAAAGAGGTCACCCGTGAGAGGAGGTTTCCACGTCTAGCTCCTACTTTTCAGAAACCCGTCACTCCCTCCGTTTCTCCCCTGGTACATTCTCCTGAGCCTATGCAGGTCGACCAGACCAAGATGGTCAAAACCCGTCAGGACTTACGCCGTGCCGAAGGGAGCTGCTTCTACTGTGGCAGTAAGGAGCACCGGATCCGTACCTGCCTGGAGAGGTCGGGAAACGCCTGTGTCTAGGTTCGCTCAGAGAGGTCCACCTAGACAAGAATAAATCCTCTCCATCTCTGCTACTGTCAGTCTCTATTATCTGCGGGGAGAATCGTTATTTCGAACTAGCCCAACTTGACTCTGGAGCGGCCGGGAATCTTATTTCACAGTCCCTGGTAGAAAAATACCGCATTCCCACCAAACCTCTGGCTGTACCATTATCTGTCGCTGCTGTGGATGGGGGCCTCTTACCACGTCCCATCCAACTCATCACCGAATCCATAACTCTGCAGGTGGGAATGCTGCATTCTGAGAGCATCTCTTTTCATGTTCTACCTGGACTCTCTCACGCCCTCTTACTAGGTCTACCTTGGCTCCAGAGACATGCACCCGTCCTTGACTGGCAGACCGGAGAAGTCCTTCGCTGGGGACAGGACTGTCATAAGACTTGTTTGGTTCCTGTTCATCCCGTCCGTCCTTCTCCTACCCCAACTAATCTACCTGTACTTCCGATTCCCTATTGGTCATTTGCTGATGTCTTTAATAAAAAGGAGGCAGAGACATTACCCCCTCATAGACCATACGACTGTCCTATCGACCTGTTACCCGGTACTACTCCTCCCCGTGGGCGTATTTACCCATTGTCCGCTGCTGAGACCCGGTCGATGTCCGAATATATTGAGGAGAATTTGGCCAGGGGATTCATCCGGAAATCTACCTCCCCGGCGGGAGCAGGCTTCTTCTTCGTAAAAAAGAAGGACGGCTCTCTCCGTCCCTGTATAGACTATAGAGGCCTTAACCAGATCACGGTGAAGAATAAGTACCCCCATCCGCTCATTCCAGAATTATTTGATCGCCTGAGGGGGGCTAGAGTCTTCACCAAACTGGACCTCCGTGGGGCGTACAACCTGGTCCGTATCCGTCAAGGGGATGAATGGAAGACTGCATTCAACACCCAGGACGGCCACTATGAATATCTGGTAATGCCCTTTGGTCTCTGTAACGCTCCTGCTGTCTTTCAAGAGTTGGTCAATGACATCTTCCGGGACCTTCTCTACTCCTGCGTTGTGGTGTACCTGGACGACATCTTGGTCTTCTCTCCGGATCTCCAGACTCACCGGAGGGACGTTCGTCAGGTCCTGCTCAGGCTCAGGCAGAATCACCTCTTCGCTAAATATGAGAAGTGCCTCTTTGAGCAGACCTCGCTTCCGTTTTTGGGCTACATTATTTCTCAGACCGGCCTACGAATGGATCCAGAGAAACTGTCTGCCATCGAGAAATGGCACCGACCGGAGGGGTTGAAGGCCATTCAGCGGTTCCTGGGCTTCGCCAACTACTACCGCCTCTTCATACCACACTTCTCTTCCCAGACTGCCCCAATTTCCGCGCTCACCCGTAAGGGTACTAATCCCAAGGAGTGGCCGTCCGAAGCAGAGGAGGCCTTTCTTTCCTTAAAACAGGCCTTCTCTTCCGCCCCGGTGCTGCATCGTCCGGACGGCAACAAGCAGTTCTTCCTGGAGGTTGACGCCTCCTCCTCTGGAGCCGGAGCTGTACTTACTCAAAAATCATCTTCCGGGAGGATGGTAACTTGCGGCTTTTTCTCCAAACTCTTCTCCTCTTCTGAGCGCAATTATTCCATAGGAGACCGAGAGTTATTGGCCATCAAGCTGGCATTGGAGGAGTGGCGTTACCTACTCGAGGGGGCTCTTCATCCGGTAATAATTTACACTGACCACAAGAACTTGGCTTATCTCCAGCATGCCCAGAGACTTAACCCGCGCCAAGCCCGGTGGTCCTTGTTTTTTGCTCGCTTTGATTTTGTTCTACATTTTCGCCCGGCTGACAAGAACATTAAAGCGGACGCCTTGTCCCGATCCTTTCTGGTATCCGACCTCGAGGAGGAACCTAAACATATCATCGATCCCGCCAGAGTAATGCAGGTGGCTCCTGTGAGTCTAAATCGTCTCCCTCCCGATAAGACGTTCGTATCGGTACCTGATCGGGAGAAGATCCTACTCTGGGGTCATTCATCTAAACTAGCTGGCCACGCCGGTCAGAAAAAGACCCTCCAGCTTATTACCCGGCACTACTGGTGGCCTAACCTGCACAAGGATGTAATAGACTTTGTTTCTGCCTGTGTGTCCTGCGCCCGCAACAAAGTTCCGAGACACCTGCCAGCCGGTCGCCTCCTTCCTCTGCCAGTACCTGCTGCCCCCTGGCAGCATATAGCGATGGACTTCATAACTGATCTTCCCGTCTCTGCCGGTTGTACGGTCATTTGGGTGGTAGCTGACCGCTTTTCCAAGATGGCTCACTTCATTCCCCTGCCAGGCCTCCCGTCTGCACCCGAGCTGGCTAAAGACTTTATCCGCCACATCTTCCGTCTTCATGGCCTGCCCCGTCACATCGTGTCGGATCGTGGGGTACAGTTCACTTCTCGTTTCTGGAGAGCCACTTGTAAATTGCTAGACGTCACCCTGGACTTCTCCTCCGCTTACCACCCACAGTCTAATGGTCAAGTGGAGCGGATCAATCAGATCCTGACCAGTTACCTCCGGCACTTCGTTAATGCCCACCATTCTGACTGGGTGGATCTCCTGCCATGGGCCGAATTCTCGTACAACAATCACGAGAGCGAATCCTCCTCCAAATCCCCGTTTTTTGTAGTCTTCGGTCAGCATCCTCGGATCCCGTTTCCCGTCTCCACCTCGGTGGACAATCCGGCTGCGGAATATCTTGTTAACAAATTTTCCTCCATATGGGAGAGTACCCGGTCCGCACTCCTTCTGTCATCCGAGCGTATGAAAAGACATGCTGACAAAAAACGTCTGGATCCTCCTCAATTCCGTCCAGGGGATAAGGTCTGGCTCTCGTCCAAGTATGTCCGGCTCAAGATTCCTTCCTATAAGTTAGGGCCTCGGTTCATCGGTCCTCTGGAGGTCATCAGTCAGATCAACCCGGTGGCCTATAAATTGAAACTCCCGGCCAACTTGCGGATCCCTAACTCCTTCCATGTATCTCTCCTCAAACCCGTGGTACTTAACTCTTTTTCCAAGTCTACAGGTACGCCTCCTGCTCCGGTTTCCGCTGAAAACGAATTTGAGGTAGAGAACATTCTGGCCACCAAAAGGGTAAGAGGGAAGACCTTT
This sequence comes from Phyllobates terribilis, assembly GCF_046119375.1. Classification (NCBI taxonomy): domain Eukaryota; kingdom Metazoa; phylum Chordata; class Amphibia; order Anura; family Dendrobatidae; genus Phyllobates; species Phyllobates terribilis. Next base: position 132,130,434 of record NW_027362770.1, on the reverse strand, counting down.
TTTCTAGTAGATTGGAAGGGGTTTGGTCCTGAAGAGAGAACGTGGGAGCCCCGGGAGAACATCCATGCCCCTCTCATCCTTGCTAAATTTCTGTCTGGCCTAAAAAAGGGGGGGCCTAAAGGGGGGGGTACTGTAGCGTCGGCGTCCCTGCCCTCTGCTAGGCAGGGACGCTGTTCCCCTCACCTCTCTGCTCCGAGCCCGGCGTCCTCCTCCCGCTCTGCTGGCAGCGCGCGCTCCTTCCCGGCCACTGTGCTTAGGGCGCGTGCGCGCGCGGTCCATCCCTCTTAAAGGGGCCGCGCGCGCCGTCCTAAGGAGTCCCCGGCCAATGGCCGGAGGACTTCACCATATATAAGGCACCTCCTCCAAAATGGAGGTGCCCGAGCAATGTTGTTGCACTGTTCACTACTCTGCTTCAGCCCTCAGGTCCCGTTGCCAGTTACCTGCCAGTTACCTGCCTGATTCCTGCCAGAGTCCTGCCAGTTTGCTGTCTGTTTCCTGCCTGATATTCCTGCTACCTGCTTGCTAGCCTGAGGTCCGACGGTCTGCCTTCCTACTCCTGTCAGTCTGTCTATGGACCAGCTTGCCCGCTCACCTGGGAGCGCTCCTCTGCTACCTGCCTGCTAGCCTACCTGGAGGCTCCGCCGTCACGTGCTGTGACCACCTGCTATTCCAGAGACTCTTGCCCGCTCACCTGGGAGCGCTCCTCCGCTACCTGCCTGCTTGCCTACCTGGAGGCTCCGCCGTCACGTGCTGTGACCACCTGCTATTCCAGAGACTCTTGCCCGCTCACCTGGGAGCGCTCCTCCGCTACCTGCCTGCTTGCCTACCTGGAGGCTCTGCCGTCACGTGCTGTGACCACCTGCTATTCCAGAGACTCTCGCTTGCTCACCTGGGAGCACACATCTTCCATCTGCCTGCTAGCCTACCTGGAGGTTCAGCCATCACAGGTCGTACCTACCCTTTACCCAGAGACTGCCCCGGTCACTTGCCGTGACCTCCTGCCCGTTCACCCAGAGACTGTCCCGGTCACCTGCTGTGACTGCCTGCCCATCTTCCCTGGTCGCCACCCGCTCCCTTACAAGGACCGCCCCCTTGTATAGTAGCTCAGAGGTTCCGCCTACCAGACCCGTTACACAATGTAGAACTTATTAAAAATCCTCTCCTATTTTCAGAATAAAGGGATGTTTAATTCTCAGTTTACTGCTCACTCTCTAAGTTACCGACCACCTCCGTAGTCTCAGAAGAGTCCAGTATCTAGGCACGGAGGGCGCGCTTGCATGCTCTATGCTTTAGAGCAGGGGTCCCCAACCTGTAGCTCAAGAGCCACATGATGTTCGTGGGCCTATGATGTGTGGCTCGCGACTGCCAGCTTGGTGCATTAGCACCAGATGTAGCAAACAGCTAGAGTAGACCTCTAGATGGTGACTTGTGGGTAGCCCTGAACAGAAGATCAGATCTGAATGGGATTATAATAGGAAACCCCAGAGCTTGGCCTACTGCCTTGGTGTCTCAGTGGAAAGGGTTTGGTTGTCATAATATCGGTAATAGGGGGCTCACTATTGTTTGTAGGGCAGGAGCTGAATGTGGCTCGCGACACTCTTTCATAGCTGAATGTGGCTCTCAAGATCAGAAAGGTTGGGGACTTTTGCTTTAGCGCTGCTCTGATCGTTGGATCTTACCAGCTTCAGTCCCCCTGTACTTCTCCAATGCCGCAAAGGCAGTTTGGACCAACATGGTGTGCCGCTGGTCCAAACTGTCAATCTTCAGGAGCGCACCATTTCCTGGCAAGCAGGAAGCTTTCTTCTCCTGAAGAAAGATGATTTGACAACCCTTTTAGTTTCTGAGATCCACAGTGCACAAGGCAGAATGAAGATTGTATCTTACAAAAACAATTATATATACACCATATATATGTTGATTTGAAAACATGTTTTGGCATATGAATAAAAAACTTCACCAACTTCAAAAATACATTACAGTGTTATAAAGAATAAAATAAAACAAAAAAAAAAGCAAAAATATTAAGCAAAATTTTAAAGTTATCCTTGGACTTATGCACAGGTAATTAATAGGTATGGTTTTCCCAAAATATATCCTATATTTGGCTGATTCCGCTATGCTCTACATGTAATGACTGCTCCGTTCTGTCACCCCGCCAGCGGTGCCAACTATGGCAGTAATACACCCCTGAGATTTACTGCTCTGTAATAAACATTCTTATTGCTCACACCCAGTCAATTTATTTTAAATGTCATTTTATTTATTTGTGCGATCCGGCAAGCTCGGGCTTTTATATAGAGTTTATATTCTGGCCACACTCTCTCGCTGTCCTTCAGAGGTCCTCTATTTATAAGCTGCCATGACTGCGCAGATTGTAGTAGGAGCCATAGAAAGCAGTCACACGTTCTCTGCTATCTTGGGCAGCACATTTTTCTGGTGTCCAGTATTTTTTGTTGTTGTTCAGTTTGGAGATGTGTGTTATAAAAATGGAATTAATCACAATATAAGCAGTGTGTATTTCTAGGTTTATGAGACCTAGATGAGATTAGAATTAACTGGAAGCTGCAGTACAGTAATGATACTGCTAAATATTAGGCACACAGGGAATAGAGGTTTTACTGAGTGCAATGAAGGCTATGCTCAGAGTAGGCAAGGCTTCTATTTATATGACTGCAACAAATCCAGTGTCTAATAGATTAAAATGGTCACAACAGACCTGCCTGCATCCCTTGAGATTCTATCGATCTACATATGGGCCCTTGCAGCGTTCTAGATCCTATAAAAACATACGTGTTCGCCCCGCATGTAGTGATGTCCCCCATCCTGGTGCCTTCCCGTAACAATGTCCTCCATCCTGGCACCTTCCTTTAATCATGTTAGCCATTATTGGCCCCTTCCAGTAATAATGTCCTCCATACTGGCCCCTTCCTGTAAAATATCCTCTGTCCTGGTGCCCATACTGTAATAATGTCCCTATCCTGGCCCCCTTCCTAGTATAATTTCCCCCATCCTGTAATAATGTCCTCCATCCTGGGACCCTTCATGTAATAATGTCATCCATCTTGGGTCCTTCTTATAATAATGCCCTCTGTCCTGGCCCCTTCCTGCAATCATATCCCCTATCCTGGGCCGCTTCTTGCTATAATGTCCCCCATCTAGGCCCCTTCTTGGTATTATGTAATCTAACCTGGGCCCCTTCCTGGTAAAATGTCCCCCATCCTGGGCCCCTTCCTAGTATAATACCCCCTTCCTGGGCCCCTTCTATTAATAATGTCCTCCCTCCTGCACCTCTTCCAGTTACAATGTCCCCCATGCTGGGCCTCTTCTAGCAATAATGTCCTTCGTATTGCCGCTCTTATTCAACATTCTTATAACCTTCCCCTGCACCTCCTCTTTAGGTTGGCAGCTGACTACAGTGTGCCTGCAAGAATTAACCCCTTACCGACATCTGCAATACATGTATGGTGCAAGTCAGTAGTGGGTGTATGGAGCGGGCTCAAGGGGTGAGCTTGCCACATACCTGGCAGGTTATAGCTGTGTGTTACAGCCAGGTCCTGCCTCTAACTGTCACGCTTGGTTTGGGGAGAACCCAGCGTATAACGAAAGGAAGGATTCCCAAGTAGGGAAAGGGGAAGTGGAGACCCGTAAACAGCTCAAACGACAAAACCCTGACTCCTCTAAGGACCCTATATAGGTTCTGCACCTATCGCCGAGCAGGAAACCTGGCCCGAGCTGACCCTAAAGTTAGGCCCTATGTAGGGAGAGGGAGGGGTGAGCACCAGTCATGCCCCACTGCAAAGTAAAGTACACACAAGGGAAACAAACAAGGGAATACACTTAGCTTAAAGATGACACCGGAGAGAACACGGCAACAATCCACAAAGGAACTCCAAGGAAATTCTAGCCGACTGCTAGAATTCCAGGCCTGAATAGAAGAAGAACAGTCTATCACCAGCAACTCTCTGGCGAAACTGAGTGTATTTAAGGAAACAGCAAGGGTGTGTTAATTAGCAGCAGAAGGTGAGGATAACCGATGGGTCTTAAAGGTATAATCCTCAAGCAAGGTGAGGATCACCACTGGGTCCTAGAGAGAGAGGTATCATGAAAGGATAAGTAACATGTTTGCAAGGCCAAACACAGTGACCTTCTACAGCCGGACCCCGTATGACTGTCTGTCAAACGTGAGACACCCATGACACTAACAAACGCGGGTAGCACGAAGCCCTGCCCTCAATTGTTAACCTGTTAAATGCACTGTCAAACTCTGACAGCAGCATTAACAACGCGCTGGCAGAGGTGCGGTGTCATTTATGGAGCAGGATTCACAGCTATACTGCTCAGTACTGCTCAGGCCTCCATAGTGCTGCTGCCTCTGAACTTGTGCTAGATAGAGAAAGGAGAGCAGGACTCCCTCTTGTCTGTGTGTATTGTGTATGGGAGACATCATAGAGGCGACTTTTGAACATGTGTTAGATAGACAACAAAGAGCAGAAATCCCTCGTCTATGTGTACTGGGTATGGGAGACATCATAGAAGCTATTCCCTGACAACTTACAGATGAATACAGATGTAGGTTGCAGAGGGGAAGACAGGTGAAAAATGCAAGATACAAGTCATGTAATTTCCAGAAATAGTCTTACTCCTCACATACAAACAGTTTATTCTGAGAAGTCACTTGAAACTACAGGTAAGTTTATCTTCTTTGCTGTACTTTTTTTTGTTGCTCCGGTTGTGAAATAAAAGTCATGCTGTGTGCTCTGAGCTAAAGAAATTGCTGTTTCTGCCGCACACCCTCCTCCTCCTCATGGTGTATCATAGAAAAGCTGCGGAAGAAGCTGAAGCTCCATCTCCCTCCTCCCCCTCATCCTTGCTCTTTATTTTCTGTTTTACACTAGATTAATATTTTGCTGCATATGGAGGTTTCTGAACCCGTAAAAAGAATTTTGCTGGCACAAGAATGGGAATTGTAAGATGCTTTAAGCCTTAAAGGTACAAAACTTAATTATTAGTGATGAGTGAGCACTAAATTGCTCGGGTACTCGTTTCTCGGGTCGAGCAAATTGGAATACTCGAGAGCTCGACCCGAGCAACGAGCGCAATGTGAGTCTATGGGAAACACTAGTATTTTTCAGGCGGCTCCCCCCGGCGGTCTGCAGAGGGCCTAAAAATTGCCCAAATAGATGGGAACAGTGCTCAAATGACATGGGAACAGCATGGGGAAGACCCCTGGAAGCATTTCTGACTCACAGATCACTGCTGTCAGCAACGTTGTCTGAGTATTACGCCACTTTTACGGACTCACAATAAAACATACCAAAACAAAACCAAAATGGATTTTCCTGGGAAATATATTAAGGAACATCCTTTCCAGGGTAATGACTTGTATATAAGGCAAAATAAATAACCAAAACCAAAAGTACTCCTCCACACCTTGGGCTATTTTCACAAGTAGCGTTTTTGATGCTTTTTTTCACTTTTGCATTTCTTTCAACCGTGACAAATGCATTCAATGGGAAATGTAATTTTAACATTTTACAACCTTATCTGTCCATGTGGTGTGTGACACATCATCAGACACATGCATACAGTGCTGAAAATACATGGGAACAGCATTGGGAAGATCTCTGGAAGCATTTCTGACTCCCAGGTCACTGCCTAAAAGTGTGCCCATCATAAGTGATCCTTGGCGCATGCGAAGATGCCTCCCGCCATGCACCTGTCATTGCAGACTTGCAACAATCACCGTCCACGTTCTTGTCCCAGTGCAGCGTTCAGTTGTCCCTAGCCCATTCCTTGGAATGCAAGCGCAAGTATGCAGCCAGCCACCCACCCACCCACAGGCTGCAATACTATACTGCCAATTTTTTGACAGCTGCTTGCACTTGAAATGTGGCCTTTTAGGCTCGTGGAGGCGGAAGCTTTTCATAACCTCATGCCGGCGGCGGCTGGGTGTCCATACTCAGTCCCCAGCCGCCACTGTTACTCCCGGTGTCGTCTCCGCCTTCCACAAGCACGGGTCCCACAACATTACCCGTGCCCTCCCCAGTGCACTTACTGGGAAGGACCGACTAACCACAAACACGTGGACAGGTGAATGTGGCCAGGGACGGTACGGAGCCAGTCCACAGCTTTTTTTGCTGAGTTATATTTCACCACAGCCATATTCTTTAGCTTGGTGAAAGGACTTGGGAAACCATATCTACCCAGCTGTCATTTCTCCCAGGAAGTCCTCTAAAGCTGCTTGCACTTGAAATGTGGCCTTTTAGGCTCATGGAGGTGGAAGTTTTTCACAACCTCATGCCGGCGGCGGCCGGGTGTCCATACTCGGTCCCCAGCCGCCACTGTTTCTCCCGGTGTCGTCTCCGCCTTCCACAAGCACGGGTCCCACAACATTACCCGTGCCCTCCCCAGTGCACTTACTGGGAAGGACCGCCTACCCACAAACACGTGGACTGGTGAATGTGGCCAGGGACGGTACGGAGCCAGTCCACAGCTTTTTTTGATGAGAGTTGTATTTAGCTCGGTGAAAGGACTGGCATAGAGGGAAACCATATCTACTCTGGGTGTCATTTCTCCGTCACGACGTTCCGCCCATTGTCACACACGACCTAGCCTGGCTGTAAGTTCAGCGGTGACAGCCACAGATCAGGTTGCTGTGTTACAGCTTTCAACAACTCTACAGCGCTGGGTGGTTTGTCAATTAAGCATTAAGCATGTTATCTTCAGCACAGCCTGTTGCCGCTTGGCCAAGGCAGTGCTGCAGTGCTGTCAGCTTGTGACTGATTTAGTCATTTCAGAGATGGAGGAGGAGGTGCAGGAGCTGAACAATGTGATTACATTGAGGTTAAATTGGTGACGCTGTTTTTGATACTAAAGAAAGATCCTATTGTTTTGTTTTTTACGTTATTTTTTAAGACAAATGCATTCACCGGGAAATGTCATTTTAACATTTTACAACCTTATCTGGCAATGTGGTGTGTGACACATCATCAGACACATCCTGTTTTATTTATGATGGAGGGACTCTGAACGTCATGAAGCCTATTTTTATAGGGCCATCAGACGGCCCTTACTATTCTTAAAAGGCCAGCAGTCGGCCCTTGCTATTGTTAGAGAGCCATCAGCCGGATATGCTTTGTTGTTCCCATTATTAACAAGTGGGTCTCCTATACTGTTATTGCGTATCCAGTGACAGCAAGGGCTGCCAAAAATTTGGACGCAACCCAATACCCCTTTGAAGAGACATAGAGGAGGGTCTCAGTAAAAAAAATGTTCCCATTATAAAGGAGCTGGTCTCCTATAGTGGTAATGCCCATGCTGTGACTTCAGGGCTGCCAAAATTTGGGAAAAACCCCACTAAGAATTTAAAGACATAAAGCAGGGCCACAGTAACGACAAATTCCCATTAGAAAGGAGAGAGTCTGCTATACAGTTATAGGGTATGCAGTGAGTCCAACGGCTGACCAATATTAGGAAAAACCCCACTAAGAATTTAAAGACACATAGAGCAGGGCCACAGTATTGACAAATTCCCATTAGAAAGGAGAGAGTCTGCTATACAGTCATAGGGTATGCAGTGAGTCCAAAGGCTGACCAATTTTAGGAAAAACCCCACTAAGAATTTAAAGACACACAGAGCAGGGCCACAGTAACAAGTACGATATGTTCCCATTAGAAAGGAGAGAGTCTGCTATACAGTTATAGGGTATGCAGTGAGTCCAACGGCTGACCAATTTTAGGAAAAACCCCACTAAGAACTTAAAGACACATAGATAGAGCAGGGCCACAGTAACGACAAATTCCCATTAGAAAGGAGAGAGTCTCCCATAGTGTTGGCCTATGCAGTGAATGCAAGGGCTGCCAAAAATTTGTAGGCACTTCAATGCCCCTTGGAAGAGACGTGGAGGAGGGCCTCATAAAAAAATGTTCCCATTAGAAAGGAGCGGGCCTCCTTTACTTGTAATGCCCATGCACTAAGTGTATGGGCTGACAAACATTTACCCCTGGGGGGGATACATGAACATACTGTATAAAATTTTTTTTCAAAGGCATCATAAACACCCTTTAAAAAAATTATGTGGGTGTTGCATCACGGACCACGGTCACCCTGGTGATATGGTGGTGGAGGATGAGGAGATGGAGGAGGACAAGAGCAAATAGCCAAAATCAGGAAGCGTATACCCATGTCTGGGTGTGAAAAAGTGCATGGGAATACACCTTCCAAGAAAAGACACTGGATTTGAGTTTATGTTACGCTGCTATGGTGTTGAGAAGTCTGGCCAAATCCAGCCCTTGTTCATTTTTATAAGAGTCAGCCTGTCATCATTTACAGTTGACAGGCGGATGAGTTTATCAGTTATAATTCCACCAGCGGCACTCAAAACCCGCTCTGATAAAACGCTGGCGGCAGGGCAGGTCAGGACCTCCAAGGCATAGAGAGCCAGTTCATTCCACATATCCAGCTTGGATACCCAATAATTATAAGGCAAAGAGGAATCAGGGAGGACGTTGGTACGGTCGGCAAGGTACACCCTCAGCATCTACCAAAACTTTGCACTCCTGTGAGAGTACCCCGCGCCTCAGGGCCTGTGCGATGGGAGGGTCTGAGAAAAATCTCCCAGAACTTTGACAGTGTTCCTCTGCCTCTGCTGGATTGGAGTTGTGTCTCTCTCGCCTGTACTACTTGGCTGTCCAATGAAGTGTGCCCTCTGCCGCCAGCGTTTTCAGATGGGAATTTTTTGTAATAGTTCCGCAACAAGGGCCTTCTGGTACAGCCCCATTTTTGTAGACCTGTTCGCCTCAGGAATGAGACATATAAAGTTCTCCTTGTAGCGTGGGTCTAGAAGTGTCACCAACCAGTAATGACTGTCACCCAAAATTTTGAGAACGCGAGGGTCATGGGAAAGGCAGCATAACATAAACTCAGCCATGCGTGCCAGACTACTAACAGGCAAGACTTCCGTGTCCTCACCAAGAGGATGACTGACCATGCTCTCCTCCTCCTTCTCCTCCTCCTCTCTGTCCTCTGGCCATCCACGCTGAACAGACGGTATGACAGTTGTGCAGGTAGTAACGTCTATAGTGCATCAAACTAGCTCCTGTCCTTCCTCCTTCTCCTCTTCCTCATTATCACCCAATCCATGTTGGTATGAGATGAGGCTTGGCTGTGTGTAATCACCCTGTATGGTTCCTTGCTCCATCTCATCGTGCTCCGCCTGCAATGCATCCTCTTTGATTGTGAACAGAGAGCGTTTCTGAAGACAGAGAAGCGGGATGGTGATGCTAATTATGGCGTCATCGCCGCTCACCATCTTGGTGGAGTCCTCAAAATTTTGGAGGATGGTACATATGTCTGACATCCATGTCCACTCCTGAGGTCTTATGTGTGGAGTCTGAACTGAATACCGACGGCCTTGTTGATGCTGGTACTCAACAACTGCCCTCTTCTGCTCACAAATCCTTCCCAACATCTGCAGTGTAGAGTTACAACGCGTGGGGACATCACACACCAGTCTGTGAGCCGGAAGCTGCAAGCGCTGCTGAAACACGGCAAGGGTGGCGGAAGCAGTAGCTGACTTTCTAAAATGGGCACACAGGTGGCGTACTTTAACAAGCAGATCCGGCAGCTCCGGGTAGGATTTGTGAAACCGCTGAACCACGAGGTTAAGCACATGGGCCAGGCATGGTAAGTGTGTGAGCTCGCCTCGCTTCAGAGCCGCCACCAGGTTCCAGCCATTGTCACACGCGACCATGCCTGGCTGTAGGTTCAGCGGTGTGAGCCACAGATCTGCCTGCTCTTTCAGAGCTGTCCACAACTCTTCAGCATTGTGCGGTTTGTCACCTAAGCATATTAGCTTCAGCACAGCCTGTTGCCGCTTGGCCGAGGCAGTGCTGCAGTGCTTCCAGCTTGAGACTGATGTGGTCATTTCGGAGATGGAGGCTGAAGAGGAGGACGAGGCTGAGGAGGATGGTGCAGGAGCTGTAGACCGTGGGGACAACCCTGATTGACCTAGGGCCCGCAATCCTTGGCGTCGGGAGGACATGTTTCGTCCCAAGGTCCGACTGGGTCCCGGCTTCCACTATATTAACCCAGTGTGCCATCAGCATGATGTACCGTCGCTGCCCACAAGCACTTGTCCACGTGTCCGTAGTTAGGTGGACTTTCCCGGTAACTGCGTTGTTGAGGGCACGGCTAATGTTTTGGGACACGTGCTTGTGTAACGCGGGGACGGCACACTGGGAGAAATAGTGGCGGCTGGGGACCGAGTACCGAGGGACGGCCGCCGCCATCAGGTTGTGGAATGCTTCCATCTCCATGAGCCTAAAAGGCATTTCGAGCACAAGCAGTCGTGAAATGTGAGAATTTAGTAGTGTGGCCTGTGGGACGTTGGCTGCATATTTGCGCTTGCATTCCAAGGACTGGGGTATGGACAACTGAACGCTGCACTGGGACAAGGACATGGACGTGCTTCCTGATGCTGCTACTTGAGAGTGCACAATGACAGGTGCAGGGCAGGAGGCATCTTCGCATGTGACGCGCCCCTGGGCCTGTGTCGCGCAGCGTTGCGCACGCGGGAGCTTACCCGGAGCCGGATCTGTTGAGGGTTGTAGTCTCGTGGCGGTGATCCGGTCCGTGCCCAGGGAGTCAGACTAAGTGGCGCTGTATCAGCGGTAGATGTTGGACGACTACGCCACCCGTTGAGTACAGCTAAGGAGCTGCTGCTGCAGGGCAGACCGCTGGGCCGGTGGTAGGATTGTGCAGCGTGATAGTATAACCCCCAACGGGAGGGGTATGGCCTCAGGGCAGCCGACGTGGATGATGGAGGTAGCAGGAACCACTCGGAGACGGTACGGTGTAGTTCAGGGTCTTTACTGGTGACAAAGATAGACCCTCCCGGAGTACTGGCTAGCGATTGGGGACTGGTCAGTCCTTGAGCAGATGGGATCTCCCCTGGCCAGGCGGAGTTGTAGGCCTCCCAAACTAACGATACTCTTCTGGCTACCTTGCTAGAGGCGGGTATAAGTAGCCCACGTCCCTGAGTGTACCGTGTGGTGCTCACCCGTATGGCCGGTGACTCGGGGCCTTCTAGTAGCTTTCGCTCCACGACGGCGGTGCTGGTCCCACGCGTGTGACCGTGCCTTCGGGTTTCTGGGCCAGAGGACCTGCAATCCCCTGCCGGTCGGTTTCTGCTGCTGGATAGGAGTTAGTCCCCACAGCCTCGGACTCCGGGTCCGGTGATAACTTCTCAGTCAGGGCGAGCTCTGCAGCTGCCAGCCCCTGACTCCTTGTAGCACTGCTCCCACAGAGCTCCTGTTGTTTCTTCCTATGCTGCTTCTCTTCTCTACTTCTTCTCTACTCACTAACCCTGCCTCAGCCCTAGGTTTATATAGGGGAAGTTCTTCCCCTCCCAGGACTGGGCAGGAGGTGTGGCATGCATAGGATCCCTGACCAAGAGACCTCCCACCTGCTCTCAGACGTAATATCTCTATCACTGTGGCAACCAGACCCCTGGGGTGTCACACATGCACCATGGACAGGGGATTGGCTTGCATGCACAACAGCGGAAGAAGCAATGGTGCCACCTGCAGACACTGTTCCTGGACCCTGGGGTTCGGCCCACAATGTCGGGTGCATTGCTGCCATGTGCCTGATCATGCTGGTGTTGGTCCAGCTGGTCGTTTTGCCACCCCTGCTGATGCTGGCCTGGCAGGTGGTGCAAATGGCCTTTTTGGGGTTATCGGCAGAGTCTTTAAAAACAACCAGACTCGGGAAGACCTAACAGTTGTACTGGCAACTTCCTTCGTGTTGGTGTTATGTGGAACGGTTGCCAGGCCTTCTGTCGGCGGCCACCACACTACTTCTTCCTGCCTGTTGGGGTGCTCTGCCTCCCTCCCCCTGTGTGCTGCTGTCCTCGCTCTGCATGTCCTCCTGCCAGGTTGGGTCAGTTACTATATCATCCACCACCTCGTCTTCCACTTCCGCACCCTGGTCCTCCTCCTGACATTCTGGCAATTGTGTCTCAACATCGTCCACCTCTTGTGACACTTTCCCACCGTCGCCTTCGTGTGACCGTGGCTGCTCAAATATTTGGGCATCGCGATCTCCTCTTGCCCTGCTTCAAGTGGACTGGGCGAGAGGCCCGAATCTATAAATGGAAAAGTGAACAGCTCTTCAGAGTGTCCAAGTGTGGGATCAGTTGTCTCCGGGCACTCGGCATGGTGGGAGGAAGGAGGATCAGGGTGAGGAATATGCGGTCCAGACTCACGGCTACTGAGACTTGACCGTGTGGAAGACAGGGTGGTGGTGGTGGTGGCTAAGTGACTGGAAGCATTATCCGCTATCCAACCAACAACCTTTTGACACTGCTCTGGGTTCAATAGTGGAGTGCTGCGGTCCCCTAGAAATTGGGACAGGAAGGTGAGGCGAGAAGATGTGGGTGTTTGTTGTGGCACAATTTCAGCTTGCCCACGGCCTTGTCCTCGGCCTCTGCATTCACCATCACCATCACGTCCAGTTCCCCGTCCCTTGCCACGTGCCTTGCCCATTTTAAATGGAGGACAGTATCTTCCACGCTCACTACAAATGGAGCGAACTTATATGTGATCCGTGTGATGGAGAAAACAGAGTTTTAAATATCTGGCCTGTAGGTAAGTAGTTTGAACAGCAAACTGGTGTGAATTGCTTCACTGACACACTAAAGGAAATTTTTAATGGAGGCCAGAAATGGAAGTATTTTCTGACAACGTATATGTGATCCGTGTGACAGAGAAAACAGACTTTTAAATAGCTGGATTTCTAGCGCTGTAACATGGAAAGAGCCTGGTTGTACTCTGTAGTGCCAACAAGCAATGGCGCAGAAAAACTGTGTTCTCTGGATTGCTTTTTAAGCAAATAATAAGGATTAAGATCCAAAGAAAAGTATTCCTGGCCCCTAAGACCTGGGCCTTTGTATAGAAATACAAATCTAACAGCAGAATTGGAATGGAGCCTCTTGTGCTATGTGCACTGCAGTCTGCTATATACACTGCCTGCCTGCCTGCCTATATATACTGCCTGCCTGATATCTCTGCAGATGGTTTAGTCCTCAAAAGAACTGTTTGTTAAGATGGATATGCGTAATGTACGGTTTTTCTCCCTACACTACCTAATACACAAGCAAATCTCTCCCTGACGCAACAGCAGCTCTCCCTACACTGTCTGATCCAGAGTGACTGTGACGAGCATGGCGGCGCCAGGTCTGATATAGACCCGATGACGCTGTGCGGCCAGCCAATCACTGTAATGCCACAACCAACATGGCTACGGCATTACAGTGAGTGGCAGGCAATCCCTGCATGTTAATTGGCTCTGTAAAGAGTGCCAAACATGCCGGGAGGAGACCCGAGCTCCCGCCGAGCAACCCTGAAATACTCGCCGAGCGCCAAGCATCTCGAGTAGTGAGATGCTCGGGCGAGCAGTATAGGCTACCGGTCCCATATATTATCACAGGTACGAGTGCTATGAGTAAAGAACCACGGAGAGAACTCGTACGAGAAAATCGGATATCTGAATGAGGCCAATGATTTGGTTGCACCCATTCAGCTAAAAGCATTAATGAGGCCAGAGAGATGAAATGCAAAAAATGGGCTTAATCCCAAATCATTTCATAATTAACCCCTTTACCCCCGAGGGTGGTTTGCACGTTAATGACCAGGCCAATTTTTACAATTCTGACCACTGTCACTTTATGAGGTAATTACTCTGGAACGCTTCAACGGATCCCCCTGATTCTGAGATTTTTTTTCGTGACATCTTGTACTTCATGATGGTTGTAAAATTTCTTCGATATCACTTGCGTTTATTTGTGAAAAAAACGGAAATTTGGCGAAAATTTTGAACATTTTGCAATTTTCAAAATTTTAATTTTTATGCCCTTAAATCAGAGAGATATGTCACACAAAAGAGTTAATAAATAACATTTCCCACATGTCTACTTTACATCAGCACAATTTGGAACCAAAATTTTTTTTTGTTAAGGAGCTATAAGGGTTAAAAGATAACCAGCGATTTCTCATTTTTCCAACAAAATTTACAAAACCATTTTTTTAGGGACCACAACACATTTGAAGTCACTTTGAGAGATCTTTATGACAGAAAATACCCAAAAGTGACACCATTCTTAAAACTGCACCCCTCAAGGTGCTCAAAACCACATTCAAGAACTTTATTAACCCTTCAGGTGCTTCACAGGAATTTTTGGAATGTGGAAGAAAAAAATGAACATTTAACTTTTTTTCACAAAAATGTTACTTTAGACTCAATTTTTTTTATTTTCACAGGGGTAGCAAGAAAAAATGGACCCCAAAATTTGTTGTGCAATTTCCCCTGGGCACGCAGATACCCCATATGTGGGGAAAAAACACTGTTTGGGTGCACGGCAGGGCTCGGAAGGGAAGGAGCGCCATTTGACTTTTTGATTGTAAAATTTGCTTGAATAATTAGCGGACGCCATGTTGCGTTTGGAGAGCCCCTGTGTGCCCAAACATTGGAGCTCCCCCACAAGTGACCCCATTTTGGAAACTAGACCCCCCAAGGCACCTATCTAGATGCATAGTGAGCACTTGGAACCCCCAGGTGCTTCACAAATTGATTCGTAAAAATGAAAAAGTGAAAAAAAAAACACTTTTTCATATTTATGACTCAATTTGTGAAGCACCTGGGGGTTCCAAGTGCTCACTATGCATCTAGATAGGTGCCTTGGGGGGTCTAGTTTCCAAAATGGGGTCACTTATGGGGGAGCTCCAATGTTTGGGCACACAGGGACTCTTCAAATGCAACATGGTATCCGCTAACAAATTGTCGGCTCAAATTGTTAGCGGACACCATGTTGCGTTTGGAGAGCCCCTGTGTGCCCAAACATTGGAGCTCCCCCACAAGTGACCCCATTTTGGAAACTAGACCCCCCAAGGCACCTATCTAGATGCATAGTGAGCACTTGGAACCCCCAGGTACTTCACAAATTGAGTCATAAAAATGAAAAAGTGTTTTTTTTTCACTTTTTCATTTTTACGAATTAATTTATGAAGCACCTGGGGGTTCCAAGTGCTCACTATGCATCTAGATAGGTGCCTTGGGGGGTCTAGTTTTCAAAATGTTGTCACTTGTGGGGGAGCTCCAATGTTTAGGCACGCAGGGGCTCTCCAAACGTAACATGGCGTCCGCTAACAATTTGAGCAGATTTTCCATACAATTTGTTAGCGGACACCATGTCGCGTTTGGAGAGCCCCTGATGTGCCTAAACAGTGGAGCTCTCCCACAAGTGACCCCATTTTGGAAACTATACCCCTCAAGGATTTTATTAAGGTGTATAGTGAACATTTTGAACCCAGAGGTACGACACAGAATTTGATAACATTAGGTCATCATATTGAATAAGTTGTCATTAGTCTTGAGCGCAAGTGCTCACTACTTGAGTTTGCATCGGGTACTCAGGTATGCACCATGTACAGCGTGTGCTCGAGTGACATGCTCGAGTCCCCTCTCCGCATGTTTCACGGTTATTAGACACCCAAAAAAAACATGCGGGGATCGCTCGTGCATGGCAGGCAATCCCCGCAAAGTTTTTTTGGCCGCGAAGCATATGGGGCGGAGACTCGAGCATGTCACTCAAATACCCACGATACTCAATGCATACCAGAGCACCCGATGCAAACTCAAGTAGCGAGCACTTACGCTCAACACTAGTCGCCATATTGTCATCTTTTTTTCTTACTTTTGAAAAAAATCCCAACCCCATCACAACCCTAACCCCAAACCAAGCCCTAACCCTAACCCCAAACTCAGCCCTAGCCCTAGCCCAACCCTAACCTGAGAGTTTATTTTTTACGCCGTTCATCATGCTGTATAAGTGATTAGACGACTTTATTCTTCGGGTCGGTGTGATTACAGCAATACCAGAATCATATGGGGTTTTTATGACTGACAGCTGTCACACACTAAAAGACGCATTTTTTGCAAAATCTAGTTTTTGCATCGCCATATTTTGAGAGCTATAATTTTTCCAGATTTTGGCAGACAGAGTCATGTGATGGCTCGTTTTTTGCGGGATGAGTTGACGTTGTTATTGGTGCCATTTTCAGGCACGTGACATTTTTTGATCACTTTCTATTCCGATTTTTGAGAGGCAGAATAAACAAAAACCAACAATTCAGGAATTGTTTTTTTTTTTTATTTTCTATTCTGTTCCGCGTGTGGTAAAATTGATAAGGCAGCTTTATTCTTCGAGTCAGTACGTTTACAGCGGTACCACATTTATATAGTTTTTCTATGTTTTGCACTTTTACATAATAAAAGCAATTTTATAGAAAAAATTATTTTTTAGCATAGCTTTATTCTGAGAGCTATAACTTTTTTATTTTTCAGCTGATGGAGCTGTATGGTGGCTTGTTGTTTGCGGGACAAGATGCCGTTTTCAGCGGTACAATTTTTATTTATATTTGTCTTTTTGATCGCGTGTTATTCCATTTTTTGTTTGGCAGTATGGTGATAAAGCATTGTTTTTTGCTTCGTTTTTTTTTTTTTTTACAGTGTTCACTGAAGGGGTTAACTAGTGGGACAGTTTTATAGGTCAGGTTGTTCCGGATGCGGCGATACCAAATATGTGTACTTTTATTGTTTTTTTTGTTTTTTTTATAATAATATTTATTGATGGGTACATTATATTTTTATTTTTGGTGGATTATATATATATTTTTTTTTTTTTAGATTTTTGCAATTTTTTTTTCATTTTTTTTTCACTTTCTGATAGTTTTTATACTTTATTACTTTGTCCCACTATGGGACTTTCACTTTTTTTTCTCTGATCGCCTGCATGGCACAGGAATGCAACACCATCCCTGTGCCATGCAGGCTGTCAGCGCTGGACAGGGAGAAGATTGTTTGGAGATGCACTGCGCATGTCCAAATAATCTTACTGCTGTCTGGTGACCTGGATGTTGTCATGACAACATCGGGTTGTCATGGCAACATCCTGGAAGCCGCGGCAGATATCGCTGGAGGCCGGAAGAGGAGGTGAGTATCGGCGATCACCTCCCCTTGCCATCGCAATGCTGCGATTGACTGCGATCGACTTCGATCGCAGCATTGCAGGGGTTAATGTGCTGGGAGCGGTGTGAGACCGCTCCCTGCACATAGCCCTGGGTGTCAGCTGTGACAATCAGCTGACACCCGCCCGCGATCGCGCCCGCACAGCCTGTGTGCGGGCGAAATCGCCAGGGCGTACTAATACGTATCAGGTCCATAAGGCCCAGGGCACAGATACGTACTAATACGTCCTTGGTCGTAAAGGGGTTAAAGGTCCATAGACTTTAGTTTACAGTATATCTTAACACCATTAACGGCAGTTACATGGTATGGTTTTCAGCTAGTTCAGTCTGAGACCGAAGGTCTTTTGATATTTATTCAAAAGAATTACTAAAAAGAATTCTACAAAAAATTCTGTCCCCCACTCAATACTTTACTTCCCGAAGCCTTTGTAGTTTAGGGTTAACATTACTCTGAATGTTTTTGCATGAATATCCATGCTTGGCCACTAGGTGGCACCTCATATTTAGATCTTTGAGACTCACATTTTTGTATGAGACATGAAATCTCTGAGCTTTTAATCAACCATAAAACAATGCACACATACGTCGGGGGACGCCTGAGGGACTGGTTAGGTCTTACTATTATCATAAAGTTTTATTTTACAGAATCATATTCCAGCTGTTTCAATGTATGAAAAATAATCTATCTGGGTCCGGCTTCTCTAACCCTTTACCATCTGGAGCCATCTACAGGAGACGCAGCCACTGGCAATATGTGACCGCTGAGGCCGGTGATTGGCTACAATAGTCAAATGAAAAATGGCGAAGTTCAGTGGGAACGACTAGAACAGCAGCTCTGTATTTACAACGGTCGTGGTAAAAATGGACACAATGTCATCGCTGTAGGACCAGTGTGGACCACCGGACCAGCCGTTCTGAATATGCGACTGCTGACGTCAGTGATCGGTTATAACAGCTGTAAACAGGTGGGTTCTTGCAAGAAGATGAAAACGCAGTGGTAACGAACCAAAACTATTCATTTACTTAGCCCCGAAAATGTTGGGTAACTCTAGTACAATATCAAGGAGTCAACAAGGGATTGGAATAGAGTAGAGTATTTATAATATGAATAGATCAATTCTCAGTAAGGTGATTCTTCCAAGCAAACATACAATTACAAATAGTATTAATGTCTCTAATACTCGGTCTATGATGCATCTGAGTCTGCCCTGCGGTCAGTACCGATAGGCGGCAAGTCTCTTGCAGTAGTGGGTACCACTACTTTTGCCAGGGCCTGAGAGGCGACTGGCGATCTCTGGATCTGACTGGCTAGGATTAGCTGCTGGAATATCCTTCTGCTGGGGGGGTGCTGCATCACTCGCCTCCTATCGCCCTCTCGCCGTCCGTTTGCCAGGAACTGCCCTACTTACTTCAGGACAGTCATCCATAGCAACACGATTGGTCCACCCCTGATGAAGCCATGGACCAGAACAATACACTTCTTTCCTTTGTTCTGCCCGCACATTCGTATGTCCATCAATACCACTCCCGCTACTTTGATGGGTAACTTATTCGTAGCCGTCAATCGAATGATCGGGCCCTCCCTCAATCGACGTGTCCATCAGACACCGAACCTTGTGTCCATTCAACTCAGCCCACGTAGTGGCCCTCTCAGAAACGACATCTTCAGAGCTTTCATTCCCCCTTACAGTGGGACCTGGCCCCATGGTGTGCTCCCTAACCGCGGGGTGCCTTCGTTTAAAGGCCGCCTCAGTCATTGGCCATGACGACTTGGGCAATTCCTTGACATGTGTCCCATTCCTCCACAGTTCCAGCACTCAACTCTACGCTCCTCTGGCTGGCATAGGTCTGAATTGTTGGTTGCTAGGTGGGAAATATCTACTCCTTTGCTTCTGTTCATACCACGGCACTGAATCTAATCCTGGCACAGTTGCAGGGGTTCTCTTTATACTTAACAGCTCTCCCCGGACCTCTCACATCTCCTGGCGCAAATCAAGGGCCCAATCCGGTTCAGTATTGGTAACTCCTGAGGTGGTTGCTTCGCTTCGTGGCTCCAGACCATGCCGACCACAGTTGGGGGCTCTTATTCTCATACCCTTGCTTTTGCTCCAAATAGCAGGAAACTCATGTTGGGATTGTAACGGGATCGTTCGTTCAGGGCCTGTCTCAGATAGGTGTCCCTTAGGTCCGCAACCAGCTAGTCCCTCAACACTTCATCCTTTGGGACTAGACTCGCATGCTCGCCCTCGATCTACTTAGTGATCTGAGCTGTTACTTCCTGTAATGCATTCACAAATTAAAGGGAACCTGTCACGTCCTAGTTACTATCATCACTGCCCCCATTGCTTTGTTAGTGATGCAATGTGCATCACTAACAAGCTGTTTTCATGAAAATCGTCTGTTTTCATGAAAATCGGTGGTAGTATAAGGCTTTTCTAATGTTTTATATATTTTGTCCTACCTGCTTGTATTCAGTCATAGGGGCGTGATTCTCAGATTCAGTCATGGGCGGGCACCGCATTCAGTCACTGCTGGTGCTGCCCATGAAATTTGAATACTGCTCCTGGCAAGGTCTAGGTCTGTGGGACGCATGCGCGTTTGCACACGTCGGGCCGCTGGTCCTGTGCATACACACTGAGGCTGTGTGATTACCAGCTTCAGTGTGCATGCGCTGTAACCTATGGCTCCCGGCGCGTGCACAGTCAATGTAACTTGAGGTCACGGCTGCAGTTGTCAGGAGCAGTATTCAAATGTCATGGGCGGTGCCAGCACTGACTGAATGCGGCGCCCGCCCATGACTGAATCTGAGAATCACACCCCTATGACTGAATACGAGCAGGTAGGACAAAGTATATAAAACGTTAGAAAAGCATTATACTACCACCAATTTTCATTAAAACAGCTTATTAGTGATGCACATTGCATCACTAACAAAGCAATGGGAGCAGTGTACATAGCAACTAGAACGTGACAGGTTCCCTTTAAGTGACTTTTTCTCCCTTTCTCTGAACCAGATGGAAGAGACGAATGCGTAAATAACCTAACTGGCATACGAGTGCCGGTATAGGAAGCTCGCACTGCCACTGAACGGTGGCATTATGTAACTGTTCAGCCTGGCATCCAGAAGAGACACTGAGCTGCGTGTGATAGCGCAGCATCAGTGCCTCGCAGTGACATGAATAAGGTGAGCGGAGTTCATAACTGTTGAACCCTGGTCACCTCACTGACGTCAGCACTAAAGTTCTCACGCCGTTAGCACTGACGTCAGTTAGGTGAATGGAGTGTCTCTCCTGGATGCCTGGCAGAACGGTGCCATCATGCCACAGATGTGGATTATCTTCTCGTTGGACAGGTGAGGAATACTATGGTTTATTATTTTTGATTTTTCAGTTATAAATGGGAAAAAGAGGGACAGGGAGTATTTATTAAAATAAAGGAGTCTGTGTCTTTCTTTCAATTATTTCCTTCAATTATTACTTAAATACATGTACAGTAAGCTACACAAGCAAAGCACTGATTATATATCTCACTCACATATTTATCTATCTATCTATGTTTAGAAAAATATTTCTTCCTTTTAAAACTAATCTTTAAATGACAAAGAGAATTACTCTATGTAAAAGCCAACTCTATGTTTTCCTCCCTTTATTCCAAGAGCCATAGGCTGTGTGCCCACAATGCGTTTTTTAAGCGCTTCCGCAGCGGTAATTCCGCTTAAAAAACGCTTGGTAGAAGGTCTGCCATGTTCCCCAATGATAATCCGCATGTGCTGTGCACATGCTGTGGAAATTTCCGCTGCGGATTATCTTTGTGGAAAAATCCGCAGCACTACCAATTATTTTGCGGAATTGCAGCGTTTTCGTCGCCATTGACTTGCATTGGACCGCATGACATCCGCATCGCTGCATCTGCACATGCAGATATCATGCGGATGTTGCACCCTGCTATTACAGGTACCACAGGACCCAAAAGGGTGCATGGACGGACTTCTCCACAAGAGGCCCTCATTACATAATACACACCTCCACCCTTCCACCTCATACCACCAGAGGGAGCCCTGTTAGGGATATATATACTGGAGTGTGGAGTTAGGCAGGCAGAGTGTGCTGGCACTTGAGATCAGTGAAGAGGCAGCACCTGTTGTGCTGCTGTGCTGAGGGCAAGCCAGGGCCCAAAGCACGTGCTGAAGCCTGAGGGCCTAGAGCGTGGCCGGAGGCAAGGAGAGGAGAGAGGAGTTAAGGGGGCAGAGGAGCATCTTAGGCTCACCCCAGAACACAAGCCAGACACCGGGTCCGTGCCTACAGGGTCCTCTACGCCCAGTAGGAATAACCGGTATACCATGAGGATTCCAAACCTCTGGTCAACCGGAAGCTACAATCATCTAAAGAACTAGGAACCACGAAGGCCCCAGCATCCAGGGATAGTGGTAGCCAGAGAAAAGTTCTTACTACCAAGCAGACAGGTGAGAGAGTGAAACAAAGTACGGAAGCTAGGCCTAGTTCCAGGCTGGTCAGGAGCTTCAGAGAGAGAGAGAGAGGAAGAAACAGATCAGGAGGCCTACTACCGGCTCACTGGGGAGAGTCCAGAAGTGCACCCTTCCTACTAAGTACCCTGGACCATACCTGCCGTTTACACCAGTAAAGGTACTGAAGCAAATCCCCGGTGTGCATATCCGTCATTCCCCCTGACCCGACCGGGCCACCTCTCACCTGCATCCCTTCCATCAACCCTGCCCCGGGGACCCGCTCCGCCTGTGGGGAGCAGAAGCATCCCAGCTGCCATCCCATCACCCCCGGAGGTCTGCAGCAGCGCTGGTACCCATTACCAGAAGGCACAGGTGGCGTCACGAGACAAAACTGTTATTCATCCCTTCAAGTAACAAACCCCTTTTAAAGAGTGACCCCAGGGTACGGGCCCGGGAGCCGACCGCCGTGACATCCCGACAAGGTAAAGGCCCGGGTACCGAGTCCCCCATATCCCCCTGGACGAGTCACAGATATCATGCGATTCAATGTGCGGATGGTACCTGGGTTTGGAGAAGAGAAGACTCTCCTCCAGACCCGGGTACCATAGTACCTGTAAAAAAAAAAGAATAAAATAAAAAATATACATTATACTCACCTTCTGATGGCCCCTGGTGTCCTTGTCCTGGCTTGCTGGCAGCTCGCAGTGGACTAAAAGGACCTGTGGTGACGTCATTTAGTCATGTGATGGGTCACGCGACCGCTGACGTCGTGGTCGCGTGACCCGTCACATGACTAAATGACGTCATGGCAAGTCCTTTAGTCTACTGCGAGCTGCCGGCAAGCCAAGACGGATCGGATAAGGACACCGGGGGGCCATTAGAAGGTAAGTATAATATTTCTTTTTTATTTTTTAACATTCTTTCGGTCACACTATATAAATCCATGCCGGTTGCATGGATTTATATAGTGTGACCAAGTTGTCAAGAACTTTCCAAGTGATGCTAAAAGCGCTTGTCAACCCGCATGCGGAAATGCATGTGAAGAACGCTTCACATCTGCATGTCCCTGGCAGGAAAACGCATGTACAATCCGCATGTACAATCCGCATGCGTTTTTTCTGCCAGGGAGATGCAGAAACGCTCAGGAAAAATCCGGAGTATTTCTGCATCGTGGGCACATAGCCATATTATTTTTTATTTTTGTGTTGACATAGCCGTGTGAGGGCTAGTCTTTTTGCGGGATGAGTTGTACTTTTGTACTGGAAAATAGGAACAATTCAAAGTGCGATAAAATAGGGAAAAAAAGTGCAATTCTGTTTTTTTTTTATTTTATTTACAGCATTCATTTTATGGTACAAATGACCTGGCAATATGATTTTTTAAGGTTATTGTGATTACAATGATACCAAACATGCATAGTCTTTGTTTTATTTAAGTGATGAAAAAAAATCAGACATTTGTAAAAAAAAAAAAAAAAAAAAGTCGCTATTTTCTGAGAGCCGTACCACCATTTTTAATTTTCTGGACATGGGGCTGTGTGAGGGCTTGTTTTTTGTGCCCTGAGCGGATGTTTTCACTGATACCATTTTGGGTAGATATGATGTTTATACGATGTTTTGATCGTTTCTTATTACATTTTTCTGCCTTGTTGCTGCAGCCGAAAAATTGCAATTCTGACATTTTGATTTTGTTCTCATTACACCATTTACCAATCGGATTAATTTGTTCTTTATTATGATCGATTGGAATTTTTTCGAACGCAGCGATACCAAATATGTGTTTTTTAATTCCTAATTTTTAATGGGGGACCCGAGGGGGGGGGGGGCAGGGTGATTTGTACTTTTATTTATTTTTTTTCACATTTCTTAAACCATTTTTTCCCCTATTTTTATTATATTTGTTAGTCCCCTTAGGGGACTTGAACCTGCAGTTGTCTGATTGCTTCTACCACAGCATTGCTGTGTAAAGATAATATCACGGTCTCCTATGAATCCGCCACAAGCTGGCTTTTAAGGATTACCATCATGGATGTCTTCAGCAGACCCCCAGCTGTCATGGCAGCCCATTTGCTTTCCACGAGCGTGTCACAGGAGCGCCGATGGGCAGTTAGAATGGCGTGCCCCTTGCCAGCGCATTGTAAGTGCCACTGTTACATTGGCATTGAATAAATCAGCCATCATCTGTTGGCAGATGTGCAGACTCAGCTTCTGAGCCTGCATCAAACTCACAGAGCTGGCATATGATGTCCCAGTATGGGAGTGGCTTTGTGGGAGGAGTATGGCTTCGCTATTAAAAAGTGTGGCCCTAAAAATGTGACGACAAGAGTCAATTTAGATGCAAAAAGCAAGTCAACCAAGAGGTGGTGTATAGACATGTGTGTATGGAGATGCGCCAAGTTTGTCATCCGGCATAAGTGACTGATAAATTGGACACATTTCCAGGCTGTCTAGTCAAAGTTTACTCTGCCTAAAAATTATCCAGTATTACTAATTCTACCCCAATGTCCCAGTACGGATGTGGCTTTGTGGGTGGAGTATGGCTTTGCTATTAAACAGTGTGGCCCAAAAAATGTGATGACAAGAGTCAATTTAGAAAAAAGTAAGCCAACCAAGAGGTGGTATATAGACATATGTGTATGGAGATGCACCAAATTTATCATCCGGCATAAGTAACTGATAAATTGGACACATTTCCCGGCTGTCTAGTCAAAGTTTACTCTGCCTAAAAATTATCCAGGATTACTAATTCTACCCCAATGTATTACCTGGAGTTTATCTAATGCACAATTCACCTTTTATTAGAAATGCTGCTAATATTTACTCCGAGACTGACTCTGACCCGAAACAACATTTCTCCAAACCCTTTTCCTTATTTACTTGTGAAAACGTCTTCAAAGCTGTTGGGAACTATCCAACATGGGTATTTTCGCGTTCAATATTTTTGTAATGGGTGGTCGTATAATTGGAAATCTTTTAAGACTATATTTTTGTGACCTTACCAAAACAGAGCATTGGATTTTCAATATTTTTGTAGTCCAGAATACCTCCTTCATGAACCCGGCATTGGAAGCCTATGGTGAAGTTCTACAGATGTTTGTGACCGATCCTTTTATAAGACTCCCAGGAGGAATGACTATCAACGCTAATTTGGTTTGTTTATTTTCTTTTACAAACTCTTTTTCATCTGCATTGCACATTTTGACAGCTGAACGTATCAGGTAAAATATTAATTAGACTCCGAAGGGAAAAAGATGGAGGCTTTGCCAAGAAGCCCTTGCTCTGAGCTAGCTATGTAAGCATTTCCTTATTAAAATACTTGGATGTGCTATTCGGTGAATCAGGCCAACAGCAATACTAAGGAACAGCTTGTTGGAGTTTACATTGGTTTCTGCATATTCAGATTTATGAAGTTCTGCGATCCTGCAGTAACATCAGAACATGCATCCCCGTAATTAAAGCCTTGGCTCGTTATAAATGGTGTTGCGAGAGTCACTCAAAAATAAGGTAAGATTTAAAAAGGAAAATGATTATTTCAAGTGAAATATTCAGGCAGGGCCAGAACAAATTCGATTGAGGACCTTGGCCAAAAATTAGCTGGGACATTTTTTTTCCAAAAACGGTGTTTTGTGATGCATAGAAATCTGTCAGTAAGATCAACCCCCTTACAAAAGCAGTATATGAGAGCAAAAGCTAAATCCATTGACACCATAATATCTCCTATCTGTTGCTGCATTGCCATGGAATTAGTGTTTTGATACATATGAAAATGAGGTGTTAAGTGCTCTGGGCATCACAGAGCAATTCCTGAGTCTCTGCCTCCTGATGTCGTTTGCCCGACCAGCACCAGCTTCTTTGGCTTGATTTATCTCTTACTGTCTGATTTCTTTATTGTCTGATTTCTTTATTGCCTGATGTCACATGGACAGTGAGCTTTCCATCAAGCTAAAGAGGTTGATGCTGGGTGGGAAAACAACCTCGAGAGGAAGATATTTAGGAAGTGCTCAGTCATGCACAAAGCAGTTAATGGCTCATTTTCATCTTAATTAAAATGCTAATTTCTTGGGAATGCAGCAACAGATAAAATATGTAAAGGTGTTGTTGAGGGAGGGCAGCAATGAACCTTCACGGTTGACCAAGTGAGTGTCAAATTATTATGTTACAAGGTTGATTGCAATCAGGAAACCAGACGGAGACAAAGCTCTGTATGGGAGGATTCGAGAATCTCTAACCCCGTTTATTTCTACTTAGCATTATATATTGTTTTGAGTATATCAATAGCCAATCACCTACAGCCATACTACAGGCTTGAACCAATGTTAGTACAATTATTACGGAAACACACATATGGTCATATTATCAATAGTTTGGTGCATGATGGAAAGTTACAAGGTTACAAATCCCGGCTCAGACTAGTTAGATAACAGGAGCAGGGTGTCTCATAGAATGTTCTTGAGAGAAAAAGTTCTTGTGAGAAAATTGCATGTGAAGCAGGATAAAAGAATGAAAGAGTGTATATAGTAATAATAACATGATTTTAGGAGCAAGCTGCAAAAATGGAGTAGCTATAGCATGAATATCAATATGTCCTTTACAGTGTCAATGGATTTACATTTAAAAGACTAGTATGCCCATATATGCAATTTGGGGAGGTTGATCTTGCTGACAAATTCTTCTTAAGCTCTTTAATGCCCATATATCAGCAGACAGAACAAAATGATGTCTGTGCCTCATCATTTGTAGTAGAGGTCCATACTAAATTGGTGGGGGAACCTAGGGAGGCAGAGGAGTGGGAAGAGCTCTGTCAAGAAAAGAGCACTTAATACCTCATTTTCATGTGGATTAAACAGCAAATCACTCAGGAATGCAGCAACAGATAAAAGATGTAAAGGTGTCGATAGATTTACATTAATAAGACTTGAATGCCCAAATATTAGGTTTGGGGAGGTTGATGTCTGTACCTCATCATTTGTAGTGGAAGCCTATAATAAATGTAAAAATATCTCTTAATTTCTACTGATGAGCGAGCATGCTCGATGCAGCTTGATACTCAATCGAGCATCGGAGTGCTTGGGTATGCTCGTTACTCGATCGAGTATCGCAGGTGTTGAGCGCCAAGTGCCCACCCTACATATTTTGCAGCTTTTAGACAGCCAATAAACAAGTGGAGATTGCCTGCCATACACGGTGACGCGCCCTCAGAGCCATGGGGTACTCGGCAGCCGGGCCTCTGGATGCCGGTTGGGGGATATCCCGCTCGGGTGCTCTGAAGTCCCTCCTGTACGTTGGAGTTCCCGGACCTGCTTGACCTTCCCGGAGATTAGAATGCGGCTTTGGCAACTGACTATATAAGCCAGAAGCCTCCGGTTTTCCCAGCCTAGACGTAGAGTGACACGGCTGGACCAGGGGCCGGTCCCCTTCTTGCGGCCTACGATCCCTCTGTCTTCTGACAGATTCGGGGCGTACGGGTGCCGTCCTGCACTCGCCGTACCCCCTGGGATCCCTTCCTTAGAACGGAGCCTACTCCTCAGCTCCCCTCCGGGGCCTCTAGGACTGGGCCCTGCTTGTGGAGTAGAGCTCCTAAAGAGACTCTGCTCCCAGACTGACTGTCCTCACTCACTGTGTTCTACTGCACTGCCACCCTAAGATGGCTTCCCTTTATATATCTCCCACCATGGTGCTCCCCTACTCTACTTCCTCCACCCACACCCACTACTGGTTCCCCCTACCTTTGGTTCCCCCCACTCCAGCCAGGGTCAGGGCTCAGCAGGAAACACATTGCATCTTGCCCTTCCAGCCGGCCTGAAGCAGTGTAGTGTTGGATGCAGGTGTTGGGGTTCCGGGCAGCACTCCCTCCTTACCTGAGAGAAGGAGACACCACACCTCTGGGTGAGGTGCAGTACCTCTGTGGCGACTGAACCC
Organism: Phyllobates terribilis; assembly: GCF_046119375.1. Classification (NCBI taxonomy): domain Eukaryota; kingdom Metazoa; phylum Chordata; class Amphibia; order Anura; family Dendrobatidae; genus Phyllobates; species Phyllobates terribilis. The sequence continues at coordinate 132,102,966 of NW_027362770.1, read as the reverse complement.
TCAGGGGTGCCACATTCCCCTCTGGTAAAACACAGCATGTCCGCGGGCTGGAACAGAGTAAAACAGGGTATATTACAGACATGCAAATTTTTAGATGCATCACATATAAGATTGTAAAACTTTCTTCCCTTTATGGGAGGCACATCACTTTAACGTTACAGGGTATCAAAACATTATAAGAGCACTTTTCAATAAAATTTCTGTAACAGGGTGCAACGGTAGCAGCATGAGGGACCCGTCCGCAAACCCTCAACGTAGGCCCTGTGTGTGGCTGCAGGGCATAGGTGATCCTGGAGTTGGACAACATCTTCCGCCACGCCAAACGGGTTTTTCTTCTGAGGTCATGGTTGCTAATATAAAACCAATAGGGTGCACTTTAAGAAGTGCAGAACTATTTACACAATTAGTTTCTGGCTGTTCACAGTCCCCAGCCTGGAGTCTGTATACCCTGACGGGTAATTATGCACAAGTCAAACAACTGGTGGTACCCTTACGGGCGACTATTTACAGTTAGTCCCAACTACTGGCCTATTAATGGGGTCCCCGCCTGGGGAACTTTTCATTCTTACCTGACCCAGCCGGGTCATAAGGTATGTCCTGCGGGGGTGCGTTCTCAATTATATGGTACACTTGTAGGGAGTACCACAGGCGCTCCCTGTGGTGACGTGTGTAGGTGACCCTGTCACCGCGGTATAGATTCCGGTCGGGATGGCCCTGCTCCAGCTCGGGCTCCACATCCCGCCGGTTTACGAAGATGTCCCTCGCAAAGTTAGGATCTCTGATAAAGCCCCACCCAGCCTTCAGGTCAAACTTCATCGCGGGGGCTGGGGTGGGCTGACTCTGCCTGGCGAACTTTAGCCTTCGCAGCCTTGTTCCGGGCCTCCAGGCGCTCGCAACGCGCCCGCCGAGCGCGCCGCTCCTTCTCCAGCTGCTGAAGCTCCCACCTGCAGAATTCCTTCCTCTGCAGGGCTTTGGCCTGGGTCTCCTGCGGGAACCCCATCAGGTCCCCCCCCGGTTGTCCCAGCAAAGCCCCACTCCTCTGGAGAAGGCAACCGGGGGCGCTGGTGTCGGGAGTAGCGGGCACAGCTGCTGGTCCTTGAACTGGGTGGACCAATCGAAGGCCGGCGTGCTGTACACCCACTCGGGTGCCGGAGGTGGAAGCGTCGGGAAGGAACCAAGCAGGAGGTTCCTGGTTTCCGTGCCCGGGAGTGAAGGTTCCGGGAGGGCACTAAGTGGAGGATCCTCAAGGTCAGCGCCCGGGGGTGGAGGTTCCGGGCAGAGCAGCTGCTCCAGAGAGGGCATGGCGGAATACAAGGAGCGCTGGTGAAAGAGGCCCAGGAGCAGGTCAGCGCTTGAAGCACCCGGGACAGGGGATTCCTTCCTACCTGCTCCTGTGCTGTATACGGCCTCCTGGTGCTCCGCTGGCTCCGCCGGGGCTGGGGTGCCGCTACTGGCATCCGGTGCTGCTCTACGCCGTGCTGCCAACTTCTCCAGCAGCTCGCTCCTCCATTTGGTGACCGCTGCTTGCTGGGCCCGCTCCACTTGTTGGCTCAGCTCCAGGACTTCACTCTGGAGGAACTCTGCATCCTCTGGGGATAGTTTTCCGGCTTCTCCCTCCAGGGTGAGGGGGGTCAGTTGCCACTGCAGCAGGCCAGAGGCGGAGGCTTGATCCTGGCGTCCGTCTATACTGGCTGCCGGGTGCGGTCTGTCTAGACTGGTTAAGACCACACCCTGTCTCCATTCTTTCTCTCCTCCTCCTCTCCTCTTTCGGGGGTGGTCCCATGGCGATCTGCTGTCGGTTACTCCTTGCGACGCCCTCCCTGCCTTGACGGACACATCTATGCGGACAGTCACTGTTGCAAGGGGCAGGGTATGCTTTTGGCGCCATTCTGGGACCCGGCCCACGATGGGAGGTTCCATATTGTTGCATTTGATCACGCACATAATGGCGACCGTTCTACTGGGGCGGGCACCACATTCAGTACCATAACACAGTTCTTTAGGCACACAATACCCGCTGATAACGGGCTGGTCACGTATCCTGTTCGTGACGCCAGAAGTTGACGTGCCCCCAGAGCCGTGGGGTACTCGGCAGCCGGGCCTCTCGATGCCGGTTGGGGGATATCACGGTGGCTGGCCCGGTCCGTGGCCCAGGGCGGTCACTAAAAAGGGGAATATTATTTATAGGGGATTTGGTAAATTCGTGACGCCACCTGTGGATTGCGGCTAAAGGGAGCCGCCGCTGTGGAGCAGTCCTCTGGAGCTGGTGTTACGGCAACAGGGATGGTGTGGCTCTCCACAGGTAGAGCTAGCTCCAGGGCAGTGTAGGATGTGTAGGTTGCGCTGGGCGTTGTAGTGCGGGGAGGGAAGATGGCGCGGATGAAAGAAGGGACGGAGGCAGTACGGTGCAGTCATCCGAGTCTTTACTCACAATTCTTATGACAGTTCCACTGGTGCACTGTACAGGTGTCAGCCTCCCACGTTGCGCTGTGTTCACCAGGCAGGGGTTCAGCACTTCCTCAGGCAGATTAGGAGTACCTGGCAGAACCCCACTTTCTTGTGTTCCTAGCTAGACCGTCTTCACGCTGGGTCTTTCTCCCTCCTGCCCTGCGCTGCCCACTCTCAATCCCGCTCAGGTGCTCTGAAGTCCCTCCTGTATGTTGGAGTTCCCGGACCTGCTTGACCTTCACGGAGATTAGAATGCGGCTTCGGCAACTGACTATATAAGCCAGAAGCCTCCGGTTTTCCCAGCCTAGATGTAGAGTAACACGGCTGGACCAGGGGCCGGTCCCCTTCTTGCGGCCTACGATCCCTTGGTCTTCTGACAGATTCGGGGCGTACGGGTGCCATCCTGCACTCGCCGTACCCCCTGGGATCCCTTCCTTAGAACGGAGCCTACTCCTCTGCTCCCCTCCAGGGCCTCTAGGACTGGGCCCTACTTGTGGAGCAGAGCTCCTAAAGAGACTCTGCTCCCAGACTGACTGTCCTCACTCACTGTGCTCTACTGCACTGCCACCCTAAGATGGCTTCCCTTTATATATCTCCTACCATGGTGCTCCCCTACTCTACTTCCTCCACCCACACCCACTACTGACTCCCCCTACCTTTGGTTCCCCCCACTCCAGCCAGGGTCAGGGCTCAGCAGGAAAACACATTGCATCTTGCCCTTCCAGCCGGCCTGGAGCAGTGTAGTGTTGGATGCAGGTGTTGGGGTTCCGGGCAGCACTCCCTCCTTACCTGAGAGAAGGAGACACCACACCTCTGGGTGAGGTGCAGTACCTCTGTGGTGACTGAACCCTCAGGGGCGCCACAACGGTAATGCCATAGTCATGTTGGCTACTGGCATTACTGTCATTGGCAGGCCGCATCGTGTCATCGGGTCATACTCGGCATACTCTCCTCTGGAAGCAGTTCAGGGAGAGTTGATCTAGGAGGGAAAGATTAGATTAGAGCAGGCATATAGGCAGTGTTTAAAAGATAGATAGAGATCCTACAACTAGATAATGTCCCACCCATCTACAAATTGTAAGCTTGCACCCTTTAGTGCCTTTTATGTGGCAATAAAGGGTGTTTAGGCTGGTTTCAGCTAATAAATAAATAAAATTTAAAACGACTTGGGGTCCCCCCATTTCTGTAAACCAGCAAAGGCAATACAGACCGCTGTGTGCTTATATTATCTGGCTGGGAAGGTCCATGGTTATTTCTTCCTTCCCAGTCTAAAAATACCAGCCCACAGATGTCCCAAAAGTAGCGCAACACATTAAATGTGCCAATTTTGGGGTTTTGCTTCGGCTCTTCCCGATCGCCCTGGTGCGTTGATAATCGGAATAATATTTTTTGGGGTTGATGTCAGCTGTGTAGTGTCAGCTGGCATCAAGCACAGGGGTTAGTATTGGCGAGGCGTCTATCAGACACCTCCATAACTAACCCAGAAAGTGTAAAGAGAAAAACACACACCCAAATATATTTTATTTTAAAAAACAATCCCTGGTTCACCAATTTATTATTATAAAAAAGGCATTCAGGTCCGCCGTAGTCCCAGGAATCCAACGTAGTCCACAAAAAGGAGCCTGAAAGACATAAAAAGAAAGAATTAAAGAAATAGAGACAAAGTCCCTCGTTCACCAATTCATTAGACGCACCCCAGATTTAGACAGCAGAAAATAGTGAAAAACATTTTTTCCTATTAATTAAAACATCCCTGGTGGGGTAAAGTGGAGCGGTCATGATCACTAATTTTAATGTATTAGGGTAAAATAGGGAGGTAATAAATCTATTGTTAGTGTCTCTCTGCAGTGTTATACACACAACACAGCTCTGCTACATGCACATATACACACACAGCTCTGCTACATGCAAATAACAACACACAGCTCTGCTACATGCACATATACACACATAGCTCTGCTACATGCACATGTACACACACAAACAGCTCTGCTACATGCACATAATAACACACACGCAGCTCTGCTACATGCACATATACTCACACAGCTCTGCTACGTGCACATAATGGTACACACAGCTCTGCTACATGCACATAACGACACACACGCAGCACTGCAACATAATGTCACATCCTGTTCAGCTAGTAATTATTTGATCTATTGTGCTAACACATGTTATACTATGAATAAGAGCACAGTTCAAAATGCGTCAGATAGCATGCTGTTTAGAGCATTTTTTAACATGTACTCTTTTTAATCATGTTTAAATAAATTGAAAGTTTTTAATAAATTCCCTGGATTTTGTGCTGGATAAATCTCTCTTTCCTGCCATTGATCCACCCTGCTACCAACACAGGCTCTCAAACCCTGCACATCCTGAGGAATTCCACTTCATATGGTGAGCTGGATGAACTTTTTCATTTTTATATGCACATATACACACACAGCTCTGCTACATGCACATATACACACACAAACAGCTCTGCTACATGCACATATACACACACTGCTCTGCTACATGCACACATATACACACTGCTTTGCTACATGCACATATATACACACAGCTCTGCTACATGCACATGTACACACAGCTCTGCTACATGCACATGTACACACACAGCTCTGCTACATACACATAACGACACACACAGCTCTGCTACATGCACATAACGACACACACAGTTCTGCTACATGCACATAACGACACACAGCTCTGCTACATGCACATAAGGACACACAGCTCTGCTACATGCACATAATGACACACACACAGCTTTGCTACATACACGTAACGACACACACAGCTCTGCTTCATGCACGTAACGACATGCACACAGCTCTGCTACATGCACATAATGAAACACATCTCTACTACATGCAAATAACGACACACACAGCTCTGCTACATGCACATAATGACACACAGCTCTGCAACATGCCGAAAATACGGTAAGTCTATGCTCTGGGTGATTTAAAAAAAAACGCATGAATGCATCAAAAACGCATGCGCCAAAAACACATGCAAAAAAACAAGAAAAAATGAAAGTGAATTGAGGTGCAGGATTCATGCCTTATTTTTTGCTACCCCATCTGACAGCAACAGGATGTAGGGGCAGAGACTTTGATTCCTTTGATGTGTCACTTACTGGGCTGCTTGCTGCAGTTTTGATAAAATCCCTTTTTATCTATTGCAGATCTATCAGTTCTCTGAATGCTGAGCTCTTTTTTACCCCCCCCCCCATCAGTGACTGGCAGCTTTCTGTGTACACTGTGCATAGGCAGAAAGCTGCCAATTAGTGGTGGGGTGGGGTTATACAGAGCATATGAATATAGAGGACGATCTGGCGGCCGGTTTACAAGTCCTCCAGTAATAATATCCTGCTGCTAAAATTGTGGTTTTAACAAAACTACAGCAAGCGGCCCAGTAAGTGACACATCGCTGGAATCGGGTCCTTTGTCTCAACATTATACTGCTCTCAGATTAAGTGTCAAAAACCTGGTGACGGATTCCTTTTAAATCGTAAATATAGGGATGTTCTATTTTTTTTTTTAAGATATAAAGGATATGCATTGTATAATGAAAATCTATTTTTTTATTTCATCAACATACAATTTTTAAAATCTGGAAACCTCCAGGTTGTCAACCTTTAAAGACATATTTTTTTTACTTTTATACATACAGAGCTAAAAAAAACTTTTTTTGTTTTTGGATTTCATTAAATATTTTACACTTGTTGACTTTTCCCGGCTTTTTATTTTCCAGCACATTCAACTTTGATGTCTGTGATCATAAATCAGCTGAGCTGAGCTCAGAAAAGGACAGATAAATAATGGGCAATCTCATGGTCAGAGCAATCTCACTGACAGTTTCTCTGTTAACTCATTCTGCAGCTACAGTGCAACACACAAACCATAAAGGCAAGTTCTGCAAGCTGAGCTCGGAAAAGGACAGATAAAAGAGATGCAATCTCTTGGTCAGAACAATCTCACTGATGGTTCCTCAGTTAACTCATTCTGCAGCTCCAGTGCAACACACAAACCATAAAGGCAAACGATGCAAAATTTTTAATAAAACCCAATTGCAAAAGTGATTTTTCTCCCCAAATACATTCATTTAAATAATAATAAAAAAAAAAGTCTGAATAGGTGGGCAACCTCTTAAAATCTTATTTTTCCTAGTCTTTAAAATTAAAGTCTATGTCCAATTTTACTACTGGTTTTGCCCTAACCGAACCACTACTGTAACCACATAGACATTAAAATGTCGTTTCCAATTTGTCGGCTTTTGTACAAACTATAACTCCAATCCTGAGACTCTCAGAGCATGATGGAGGTGGTAGTTTGAGAGAACCTGGAGAGCCTCTGGACGGAGATTACTGCGTTATACTCTATATCATACAATAAGACATATTATCCCTTGCGGCTTTGTCTAAAAATAAAGAAGACGTTCAGTGCACGTCAAGTCGTAGGAGGAAGTGATTGTCAAGATGATGCTATCCAAGAATTTTCAGTGTAGTCAGTTTCCTGCAGGGATGCGGGCTTTAATAAAGCCTGTCTTCCATGTGCCAAAACCTAGACGGAAAAACTCAACACAAGAATTGATTTATTGTCTTCTGGAAAATCAACTGCCCAGTTTCCAAGAAGTACATAAAGTCCTTTAATCTCTTTTTGTCCCTCGGCGCCTTGATAGAGCCTGAGCACATGTTGTGTATTTACAACTGTTATCTGTATGCAGACGCTATCTATTATATGTGTGTATACAATACTGTGCATAAGTTTTAGGCAGGTGTGGAAAAAAAAAATGCTGCACAGTAAGAATGCATTCAAAAATAGAAGTGTTAATAGTTTATTTTAATGAATTAAAGTGGAGGAACAAAAGAGAAATCTACATCAAATTAATATTTGGTGTGATCGCCCATCAATTCTGGATTGAGGGTGCTTGCAAGTTTGGGGCTGTATATCAGCAAATGGGGTTGTGGATTTGGTCAGGATCAATGGAGTCCTCAATGCTGAGAAATACACGCAGATACTTATCCATCATGCAAAACCTAAAGGGATGTGTCAGACTCCAAATCTATTCTGCAGTAGGACAACGGCCTTAAACATACAGCCAATGTCATTAAGAGCTATCTGCAGAGTAAGGCTATGTTCACACATCTTGGTTTATTTAGCGTTTTTTTTTTATGCAAATTTGCAGCTGCGTTTTACAGTACCAGCAAAGTATATGAGATTCCAGAAATCTCATGGACACATCTTGGTTGTTTTTGATCAGGATTTTGTGCTTTGCATGTTTTTTTTGCAACATAGAGAATGTCACTTCTTTCAGCGTTTTTCACCCACTGGAAGTAATGGGCAGTGAAAAAGCGCTGTAAAAATGCCTAGTGTGAACATAGCTATCAGGTTTTGCTGCATTTTTAGTGAAAATAAGCAAGTACAACAGTATGTGAAACTCATTTATTTTTGTGATTTTACCATCTTGTCTTGGTCACTGAGATGGTAGTTTGTATTAGGAGAGTTTAATTAAATTAGTGATGTGTAGAGTATAAACATTGGCTGAGCTACGTGTGAGATTGAACAATACCTGTGGCCCAGGGAGGTGTGAAATTGAACAATGCCTGTGCAACTGAATGGCAGACCATAGTGTGAAAGTAAATAGTGTCATACAAGCTCAATGCACTGCCAGTGTCTTAGGTAAACTATTCCTGAACAATTCACCTCCCCCCACTGTTACATTTTAAATTCTGGTTAATATGGTTTTACATATGTCTTGCATTGGTGACCTGTGTTCATGCTTCTGTGGTGGAAGCAAAGATGAACTTTGGGATCCTGAAAAATGCACCATAAAATGCATCAAAATCTGCATTTTTGATGCAGCTTCTTTCCTGCCAAGAGATCAGGCTTTGCTGCAGAAAAAAGGGCTGAAATAACGCAATGTGAGAACATAGTCTAAAGAAGAATGAGGAGTCCTGGAAGTGTGGATATGGCCCCACAGAGCCCTGATCTCAATAATATTGCATTTGTGAGGGATTACGTGAAGAAACAGAAGAATTTGCACAAGCGACATCCACAAAAGATTTGTGGTTAGTTCTCCAAGTTGTTTGGAACAACCTCTATGCCAGTGTACAAGTGTAAAGTCTGGATGGGAGATATGTGTCACTGAGGTGGCTAGCCTCAGTGATATAAATCCCAGATGTCACAATTCCTCAGCTCAGTGAGTGATTGTTTTGCAGTCCTATGGAAACTGGGGCATGCTGAGCTGTTAATGCTTTGATTGACAACTTGGCTGTCCAATCTGAGACTGGAAGGTGGTGTGGGACTTTCTCCATCTGTTCTTTCTTCTGGAGACTGCTCACGCTATTTAACTGAGCTGTTGGTCTCTGATCTCTGCCAGACATAGTTTGAGCTTCCTATTGTTCGGAGTTCTGATCTTTTACTGCCTGACCATTGGGCCGTGTTCTGACTAACCCTTTGTATTGTCCTTTTGCTTTGATCCGCTTTCTCCTGGTATTTTGACCATGGACCGTGACCTGACGTACGCCTTTGTCTTTTCCTTTGGTTTTCTACATGCTCTCTTGGTACTGACCCCGGAATGTCTGACATCTCTGCCTCACAGTCTGTCTGTGAGTATTGACTAGCGTCACACCAGATGTGAAGGCTTCAGCAATAGTAGGTTGCTGAGAAGTTTTTATTGGGACCAGATTCTGGGGCCAGGTTTTAGGAGTGACCAGAAGAGATTGGGTGGGAATGGTTGCTTCCATATCTCCAGTCCAGGCTTTCCAGGTCCTATATAATGCAGCTGAACTAAGTAAAAAAGTAAAAAAAAAAGTCTAAAAATGTTTTCAAACTGTTAAAAAAAATCACGAAAAAAAAAATGAAACCAATAAATCTGTATATTTATTAAGAATAAAACTGCCTTATCACTTTTACCACACGTGGAATGGCATTAAAGGGGTATTCCCATCTCCAAGATCCTATCCCAATATGTAGTAGGTGTAATAATAATAATATTAGCAAATACCTCCAATTAGAAATGTAGTATAGTATTTTTGATTCGCTATGCCACTTACCTCATGTGCAGGCATCGCAGGACCTTAGGTATCCATGGTTACGACCACTAGCAACTAGCTAACTAACTGTGGATTTATCAGTGGATGTAACGATGGATACCTAAGGTCCTGCAATGCCTGCACATGAGGAAAGAGAGATAGCGACCCAGAAAAACTATACTACATTTCTAATTGGAGATATTTGCTAATATTACTATTATTACACCTACTACATATTGGAATAGGTTCTTGGAGATGGGAATACCCCTTTAAAAAAACCTCAAAAAACAAATCCTGAATTGCTGTTTTTTGTTCATTTTACCTCCCAAAAAATGGAATAGAAAGTGATTAAAAAATGTCACGTACCCGAAAATGGTACCAATAAAAACGACAACTCGTCCCGCAAAAAATAAGCCCTTGTATGACTCTGTCAGCTGAAATATGGAAAAATTATAGCTCAAAATATGGTGCTGCAAAAACTAGATTTTGCGAAAAAAAAGTGTCTTTTAGTGTGTGACAGCTGTCAATCATAAAAACCCAATATGAATCTGGTATCACTGTAATCGCATCGACCCGAAGAATAAAGTCGTCTAATCACTTATGCCACATAAGGAACAGCATAAAAAATAAATAAAACCAATTCTTCACCTGCTGCTGATTTGTTCATTCTGCTTCCCAAAACAACGCAGTAAGCCGCGGCTCACATTTGTCCTGCGCTGAGTGCTTTGACCGGGATTTCCGTGTAAATCTCTGAAATACGTGATTCAAACAACTGAACCGCGGCGGAACATTCCCTGTAATGAGGCAGATGGAGGCACCGTGGACGCCGTCTGGCCTATGATTCCATGGTGTCAGTTTTTTAAGGCGTGCATAAAAGTGCGGTTGGCCACAGTTTTGTGCACGTCTGAAAAAAAAGGACACCGTTGAACAGAGGTCAGACTGAGTCCAGAGTAACTCTGCTGCCTCATTATAGTGAACTAGATGGTGGCCCGATTCTAACGCATCGGGTATTCTAGAATATGTATGCGGCCGACCGGGCGCAATCAGCATAGCGGTGTTTAAATTTGGCGCCAATACTGCTGATTGGTTGCGGCCGGCAACCGCGACCAATCATCAGAGCGTTGTTTAAATTTGGCACCAAAATTGCTGATTGGTCGCGGCCGGCCACCGCGACCAATCAGCAGAGCGTTGTTTAAATTTGGCGCCAATCTCGCTGATTGGTCGCGTCTGGCGTCCGTGACCAATCAGCAGAGCGTTGTTTAAATTTGGCGCCAATAATGCTGATTGGTCGCGGCCGGCAGCCGCGACCAATCAGCAGAGCATTGTTTAAATTTGGCACCAAAATTGCTGATTGGTCGCGGCCGGCCACCGCGACCAATCAGCAGAGCGTTGTTTAAATTTGGCGCCAATCTCGCTGATTGGTCGCGTCTGGCGTCCGTGACCAATCAGCAGAGCGTTGTTTAAATTTGGCGCCAATAATGCTGATTGGTCGCGGCCGGCAGCTGCGACCAATCAGCAGAGCATTGTTTAAATTTGGCGCCAATCTCGCTGATTGGTCGCGTCTGGCGTCCGCAACCAATCAGCAGAGCGTTGTTTAAATTTGGCGCCAATCTCGCTGATTGGTCGCGGCTGGCAAATTGAATATCATTTTTTTCTGCATCTAGCTCTGAAAAAAATATTTGGCCTTCTAGCAGTGTGTGGGACTTGTTCTATTAGTCCATCTATACTGACCTCCATCAGGTTGCAAACTGAATATAATTTTTTTCTGCATCTAACCCAGCCAATAGTTTTGGCCTAATACCACAGTTTGGCCACTCAGCTCTGCTCGGTTCCCATCCATTGTTTTTTTGTGCAAACAACTCCAGAGTTGTGAATTAGTTAACCACCAAAATGAGTGGAAAAAGGCCTGCTGCTGGTGGAAAGGGGAATAGGCGTGTTGGGAAGGGGAAAAAAGGTTGTGTCCGTGGAGTAGGTGTTAAAGCAACAGTAACATCTGCAGAAGAAAGACCATCTTCCAGCAAAACTAAAATGTCTACTTCTTTTAGCGAACAATGTGATAAGATCCCTTTCTTACGGCCTCGCCAATCACTACAAATTCCAGATGAGGCACAAAAACAGCAGGTGCTTCAACGGATATCAAGTGCTCCTTTAAGTGGGCTCTCCTCCACATCAACTTCAACATCACAAATACTCCAGTCCTCAGAGGTGTCACCCCAATCGCACTTGCTTCCTCACAGCTCCCAAATCTCCAGCAGCCCGTCTGAGTATGAGGTAGAACAGATGGTTGAGTCTGCAGAGCTGTTTACTCATACTATAGCCTGGGAATCAGAGGTCGGCTCCAGCGCTTCTGTGAATCCAGACGAGGAAATGATCTGCACTGATGCCCAGAATCCTTATGAGTCGGATCCAGGACCAGACGCAAAAGGTTCTGACCATAATGTAGACCCTCATTCCCAAACTGTAACTCCTGTTGGTGGAGACAATGAGGAAGACGATGATGAGACTCAAATACCTGATTGGAGCGACAACTTTAGTTTTTGGCAGGGCAGGAACAGGTTGGCTCTGAGGACGACGGGTGTGATAACACACAGGGTGATGATGATGAGGTTGGAGATCCCACTTACTGTCAACCCACAGTCAGCCAAGAGATGAGGTCAGCAGAGGAGGTGGAGGAGGATGCTAGTGACGACGAGGTCAGGTTGCGCCTTCCTGGACAGAGACGTAGAACTGGAAGCACGTCAACAACTGCATCTTCAAACACAACTCTGCCTCTCACCACAAGTCGTGGTGGCTCTTCAGGTCGCATGGGTGCTAAGCCTTGCATAGCCTGGGCATTTTTTCAGATCAATAAAGATGACCCAACTCGTGTTATCTGTAACATTTGTCATCAAAAGCTAAGTAGAGGCCAAAAAATACATAGTTTGAGTACTTCATGTATGAACCGGCACATGGACATGAAGCATAAGTTGCAGTGGGAAGCTCACTGTGCTACAATGCGGCCTAGCCGGCTGGGCCAACCACCGTCTGCCCCATCTTGTGCATCTGCGGCCTCTTCATCCTCTGTGACTGGGGGGACAGCAGTCACACCTGTTTTGGGACGCAGACCTGCCACCTCTTTACCCGCAACAGCCAGCGTGATTGGCAGGTCATCATTTTCTTTGGAGGTGGTAACACCAGCTGGTGTTGAGCGCTGTCCGACATCGATAGCACCACCTTTGGATCAAGGCAACCTAACATGTCCGCCTGCATCTTCCTCACAGAGCGGCAGTTTGCCGGGGACACCCTTATCAACCCCGTCTAAGTACAACAGCCAGCCCTCAGTCCCTCAGATGTGGACAAGTAAAAGACCATTTCCTCCTAGCCATGAGAAAGCTAAGAGGTTGAATTTCACCATCTGCAAGCTCTTGGCTACAGAAATGCTGCCTTTCCGCCTGGTGGACACAGAGGATTTTCGAGACCTTATGTCCGTCGCAGTGCCCCAGTACCAGATGCCCAGTCGGCACTACTTCTCAAAGAAAGATGTGCCTGCGCTCCACCAGCATGTCGCACACAACATCACCGCTTCTTTGAGAAACTCTGTGTGTGACAGGGTGCATTTCACCACAGACATTTGGACGAGTAGGCATAGACAGGGGCGTTACATGTCGCTGACTGGGCACTGGGTAACTATGGTGACAGCAGGACAAGGGGCTGCTGTCCAAGTCTTGCCGTCCCCACGAGTTGTGCGTCAATCCTCTTTATGTCAAAGTTCCTCCACTGCTTCTGCCTCCTCAACCTCCTCTCGGTCCTCCACCTGCACCCAAAGCCTGTCTGGTCATGCTACAAGCTTTCTAACTGCGCAGAAGGGATCCTGCACACCTCCTTACTATGGTGGCAGTAGGGCTCAACGTCATCAGGCGGTTTTTACTTTGAAATGTCTGGGAAATGTGAGTCACACAGCTGAGGAGTTGTGGTCAGCTCTGGAGAACCAATTTCATGAATGGTTGTCTCCACTGGACCTGAAACTAGGGAAGGCCGTGTGCGACAATGCTGCAAATCTGGGTGCGGCCCTTCGCCGGGGCAATGTCACACACGTGCCTTGTATGGCTCACGTGTTGAACCTGGTTGTCCAGCAATTTTTAGCCCACTATCCCGGACTAGATGGCCTTCTGCAGAGGGCACGGTCGCTGTGTGCTCACTTCCGCCGTTCGCATCCTGCAGCTCAGCGACTTACATCTCTACAGAAGTCGTTGGGCCTGCCACTTCACCGGCTAAAATGCGATGTGCCTACCCGGTGGAATTCAACTCTGCACATGTTGCAGCGACTGTGGCAGCACCGACAAGCCCTGGTGCAATACGTTCTGACGTATAGCCTGGGCCAACGGGATCCAGAGGTGGGGCAAATCACGCTGGAGGAGTGGTCTCAGATCAGGGACCTATGCACCCTTCTGCACAGTTTTGAAATGGCGACGAAGATGTTTAGTGGTGACGATGCCATTATCAGCATGACTATTCCGGTGATTTACATGCTGGAGCACATGTTAAACAGAATTCGGAGTCAGGTGGTGGCACAAGAGGAGGTGGAGGAAGTAGAGGAGGAGGAGTTGTATGCGGAAGGGCTAACATCTGCAAGGTCCAGACGGTCGGCAGCACCAAGGCGGCAGGCATGTGAGGTTGGGGGAGATGGTTTTACCAGGGCGCATGGTAGCAGCCAAACTAGTGAGGAAGGTGCAGGAGCCCAGGAAGAAGTGGAGGACGAACTGATGGAAGACTCATCAGATGAGGGAGACCTTGATCACATTTCTGTTGTGCGAGGTTGGGGGGAGAAGACAGAGGAAGGAAGCATGATGTTACCTCGCCACCAACACAACAGGGACTTGGTGCTCCTGGATGCGCAAGACACATGAGTGCCTTCTTGCTGCACTACCTGCAACATGACCCTCGAATTGGGAGAATTAGAAATAATCCTGACTACTGGGTTGCCACACTGTTAGATCCCCGGTACAAAAGTAAATTTGCAGAAATAATTCCTGCCATAGAAAGGGATGCACGCATGCAGGAGTATCAGCAGAGACTGTTGCAGAATCTTACATGTGCTTTTCCACAAAACACCAGTGGTGCACGTAGTGAATCTCACAGTTCCAACTTGCCAACCGTGGGACTGTCGAGTGTTCAGCACTCAAACCGTAACAGAAACACAGTATCTGCTGGTAACATCAATTTTGCGGAATCATTTCACCACTTTTTTAGCTCATCCTTTGCAAGGCCACAGGAGACAAGAAGTCTGACACATAGTCAACGCCTAGAGACGATGGTACAGGAGTATCTCCAAGTAAACATTGAAGCCATGACTGTGTCACTGGACCCTTGCTCTTTTTGGGCTTCCAATCTGGATAAATGGCCGGAGCTCGCCACTTACGCCTTGGAGATCTTGTCATGCCCCGCAGCCAGCATTCTGTCTGAACGTGTGCTGGTGGTGTGCTGACAGATAAGCGCACGCGGCTCTCCACTGATAATGTAGACAGACTCACGTTCATAAAGATGAACAAATCATGGATCCGAAACGACTTTTCTACCCCTGTGCATCCTGGGGAGAGTGAAAGCTTGATGTTTGGTTAAAATCACCTCAACAACCATTTTAAGCTTTCAAATTACTAATCATGTTTATCTGTATCTTGGCTGGAAAATAATTTGGGCTTTGTAGCAGTGTGCAGTACTGATTCTATTAGGCCATCTATACTAAGCTCCACCAGATTTAAAATTAATGATATTTTTTAGCTGTATCTAGCCCGGAAAATAATTTTGGGGCTCCGAGATGCGCAAGACACATAAGTGCCTTCTTGCTGCACTACCTGCAACATGACCCTCAGATTGTCAGAATTCGAAGATTGCCACACTCTTAGATCCCCCACACTCTTCGATCAACCTTTTCATTTTAATAAAGACCAAATAAATGGTAATTTTTGAAATTATAAGCATTAGCAGGTTATTAGAAACTGAAATCAAACAGTTTTCAACTCAAAACTTTATTCTAGGTGATGTTACATTTGCACATAGGACCCCTTGTTCGAAAGGAGCTTCTGAACTCTCTCGTCCATTGAATTTGTCAGGTTTTGGATGGTTTCTGCTTCAATTGTTTTGCATGAGGACAGAATACCCTCCCAGAGCTGTTGCTTAGATGTGAACTGCCTCCCGCCATCATAGACACTCCTTTTGATGATGCTCCAGAGGTTCTGAATGGGGTAGAGGTCAGGGGAGCATGGGGGTCGCACCATAAGTTTGTCCCCTTTTATGCCCATATCAGCCAGAGATGCAGATGTGTTATGTGCAGCATGAGACGGTGCATTATCATGCATGAAAATGATCTTGCTTCGTAATACACGGTTCTTCTTCTTGAACGATAGCAGGAAGTGCTGTTTGAGAAACTCCACATACATTATGGAGTTCATTTTTACCCCTTCAGGGATCCTAAAGGGGCTGACAATCTCTCTCCCCATGATTCCAGCCCAAAACATTACTCCACCTCCTCCTTGTTGGCGCTGTAGCCGTGTTTGCGTGGGGTGTCCATCAACCAGCCATCCTCCACTCCATCCATCTGGACCATCGAGCACTGCACAGCACTCATCCGTGAACAAAACAGTTTTGAAATCAGTCTTCATGTAATGTTTGGCCCACTGGAGCCGTTTCTGCTTGTGTGCAGTGGATAGAGGAGGTCGACAGGATGGCGTACGCACAGCTGCAAACCTCTGAAGGTCCCTGCATCTTGTTGTTCGGGGGACGTTGGAGGCACCAGCAGCTTCAAAAACTTGTCTGCTGCTATGACAAGGCTTTTTTGCCGCTGCTCTTTTAACCTGACGTAATTACCTGTAGGAAAGAGTCCTCAATTTGCCCTTATCAGCACGCACACGTGTGTACTGTGAATCAGCTACATACTTCTTGATTGCCAAGACACTTCATCCTGATCATCGCACAATGTTGATTGTAGTCATGCCTTGACCTAAACACTCCACAATTTGTTGATTCTCAGCAGCCGACACATCCTTTTTCTTTCCCATTTTGGCAGAAAATGTAGGCTGCTTAATAATATGGGACAGCTTTCTTAAGTAGTCTTGCCGTTCATTGGACACACCTGCCAAACTAATTAGCACAGGTGTCTGCAATTGCTTACAGTGATATAAAGAGCCCTGACACACATCACCATCAATGAGTTTAACTGACAAACAAATTCTTCCCTTATCACTCCTAAACACTTTTTGCATAATAATTTGGAACACAGTGTACATGTGCTTTTCCACAAAACACCAGTGGTTCACGTAGTGAATCTTACAGTTCTAACTTGCCAACCGTGGTCTGTATGGAGTTGTTCAATAAAGGGCCCAAAATTAAGATAACATAGACGGGAGAGGTCTCTATGAATAGGAATTCCTAAGAATTTGATACCCTGTGAGGGTCAGGCAAAGGGAAAGTTGGACTGGATGGAATCCTGTATGGATTTGGGGAGGGAGACATCGAGGGCCTCAGACTTCGCTGTATTGATTTTAAAATTTGACCATGTAACAAAGTGATCTATTTCAGCCATAACAGCAGGGATGGATATATGTGATTGAGTGATGTATACTAGGACATCATCAGCAAATAGAGAGCACTTGTACTTGGTGCCTCCCACCTCAATCCACCTAATATTGCGGTTATGGCGAATTGATGAGAGCAGGTGTTCCGTCACTAGGATGTATAAGAGAGGGGACAGAGGACATCCCTGCCTTGTCCCATTGGTGATTATGAAAGGTGATGAAAATGTTCTGACGCGCCCCCTGGGCCTTGGGACATCTGGAGCCGGACCCTTTTTGGTGGATGCTGGTGGTTGTAGTCTCCGTGGCGGCGACCCGGTTCCGTGGCTCAGGGCGGTCAAACCAGTGGCGGAACTATTTATGTGGTTTTGATGTTTAAATGTCCGACTACGCCACCCGTGGATTGCGGTCAGAGTGAACCGCCGCTGCAGGGCAGACCGCTGAGGCTGGTATTGTGGGTGCAGCAGAGCGTAGCATAACTCCCCACGGGAGGAGTATAGCCTCAGGGCAGTGTATGCGGAGGATGGGGGTGATGGTGCAGGGCAGCAGCAGTAACGACACGGAGTCAGTGATGCAGTCCAGGGCCTTTACTCACAGTTCTTATTATCCAGACCACTTTTGCAGGTAACGGCTGCCCACGTCGTACTGTGCTCACCAGCTGAGGGGCTCAGACAACTCCCAGATAACTTTGGAGCGCTTCACAGGACCCACTTTGTGTGTCCTTTGTCTGGCCTTTCTTACCAACCCTTCCGTCTGGCTGCCTCGGGCCTCCTCTTGGTAAACTTGGCGCCAGTTTCCCTGACCCTATGTGCTGCCCTCCTAGTGGGTGTATGTCACAGCCTTCGGTTTCTAGCTGAGGGTCGTTTCCGCCTCCACTAGTTTCGGGGACCGGTCTCCCCCTTTGGCCTGACCCCTCAACGCAGGTGGACTTGCCCGTCAACACCCCAGGGATCCCTTCGTTCCTCGTTCCTGAAGCCTTCTCCGCTCCTCTTCCTTCCTTCTCCCTCTTCCAGGCCTGGGCCTCTGTTACTAGGCCCGCCTCTGGAGCAGAGCTCATGCAGAGCCCCTGCTCCCTGTCACTTCTGCTCAGACTTCTCTGCACTGAAATAAGATGGTGCCCACCTTTTATACTCCCTTCTCAATGTACCCAGGAACTGCTTCCTCCCTGCTCCTGCACTACAGGGTTCCCCTTCCTCAGTGTTCCCTCCCCCCACTCCAGCCAGGGACAGGGACTGTCGTGCCCATCTCAGGGGCATATTGGTCGCCCTGCCCCACGGCAATGTGGTGTAATGCATGCAGGTGTCGGGGTCCTGATCCACACTCCATCCTTACCTGAGAGTGAGATATCACACCTCTGGGTGAGGTGCAATACCTCTGCAGCAACCGAGCCCTCGGGGTGCTACAGTTCCATTTATCTTCAGCCTAGGTGACGCATTGCGATACAGGGCCGTGATTTTGGCTATAAAAGGGTCCCCTAGACCCCTACCCCAAGCTTTTTAAGAGAATAATATATGGCGTGCCAGGAGACTCTATGGAATGCTTTCTCAGCATCCAACGAGAGTATCTAATTACAAATTTTTAACTGCATCTAGCCCAGGAAATACTTTGTGCCTAGTAGCAGTGTCTGCTAGTCAGCGGATTATCCCGGCTGTTAAGCAAGCTATACCACCTGTAGTTTGGACACTTAATTTTTTCAAAGGAAATGCTTCGGGACCACGGGATACTCAGTGAAGAGCATCAGGAGGCACCCCAAGGCATAGGGGCTGGGACTGGCGGTAGGACGCCTTGCGGTGGATAGCCGAGCTCGATCCTTATAAAAGCTTTTTAACTGCAGCAGCTTTAGTGGACGCTACTGGAGCTGGAATTACGCGGCTGCTGGCATGAGACTTGCCCTTCAATAGATCCTTGTAAAAGGATTTAAAGTGTATTCATTCAAATTAGAGAGACAATTTAAATTAAAAAGCTTAGAGCTGCCTCCACCACAGGGGGGCTCGCTCGACCAACCAGCGGACAGGCACCAGTATTGGGAGAGGGGGGCTGGCCGTCAGGGTCCACCGCGGCTCTGGCACAAACGGAGGTGGCACGGGCAGGAACGAACTGGCCGTGTCGGCTTCTCACTTTTTGGATTTTAGAAGGGCATGACATGCCTATATCTGTGTCTCCCCCTCCTTTTACTCCTCCACCTCTTTTCTATTCGCATGACTATATGTACTTGTCACTTTTCCATGTGTTAGTTATGTCTTCTGAGCAGTTTGTCAGCTTTTGGACACCTTTGAAGGTGTTTTCTATGTGTTTCTATGTGTTTTTGTTTGCCTGCCATTGGTTTTAACGGTGTTCGAAGGTGTTCAACGAGCAGTTCGACGAACAGTTCGGCGAACACAAGGGTGTTCGACGAACCGAACCGAACTCGAACTCTACGGGGGTGGCTCAACACTATGAGTCACATGAGGGATACACTACATTTAGAAAGGACAGGAAAGACAAAAAAGGTGGAGGGGTGTGTATTTTCGTAAGATCCAACTTAAAACCTGTGCTCAATGACGACATTGGGGGGAGCTGCGACAATGTAGAGTCAGTGTGGGTAAATGTACATGGGGATGGCCATAATGGAAAGCTGCTGATTGGAGTTTGTTACAAGCCTCCTAATATAGTTGAACAGGTAGGGGACGAAATGCTGGAACAAATTAAAAATGCAGAAATTATAATAGGTCCTTATTATGGGGGCTTTTAACTATCCAGATATTCAATGGGACATAGAATCTTCCAGTTGTGCTAAAAGCTGCAAGTTCTTATCCACAGTTCAGGACAATTACCTCTCTCAGCTGGTAGATGAACCGATCAGGGGAGGTAATCTGCTGGATCTGGTTCTGTCAAATAGACCAGATACAATTTCAGATCTACAGGTCCAGGAGTATTTTGGAAACAGCGACCATAATATGGTAAGTTTCAATGTAATATTTAATAAAACATTTCAAAAAGGAAATGCAAAAACCTGGAATTTTAGGAAAGCTGATTTAAGCAAATTAAGGGAAAAGCTAAATTGTGTAGACTGGGACCATATCATGGTAACTGGGGATACCGAACATAAATGGGGCATGTTTAAGGAAATAGGACTAGAATCCTGTAGAAAATTTATACCCTTTCGTAATAAAATGTCCAGGAATAAAAAGAAACCATTATGAATAAATAAGACAGTACAAAGTTTAATAAGACAAAAACAAAGGGCATTCAAAATCTTGAAGGCTGAGAATACAGAAATAGCATTTCAGGAGTATAAAGACCTAAATAACAAATGTAAAAAAGAAATCAAGCTAGCAAAATTATCTACAGAACAACAAATCGCCAGTGACATTAAATTAAATCCCCAAAAAATGTATATATACATCAATGCCAAAAAGAGAAAATCAGATGGTATCGGCCCCTTAAAAGACGATAATAATAAGATAATTATAGAGGACAAAGAAAAGGCTGAGATATTAAACAGACACTTTTCATCCATGTTCACCAACAAAAAGTCTGTTTCAGGGATCTTTCAACAGGGAAAAAAAATCAAAGTTCTCCACCTGATATAACTAGTTTAACAAAAAAAGAAGTATGCCTGCGTCTGAACAAATTAAACATTGACAAATCCCCTGGACCAGATGGTATTCATCCACGGATACTGAGGGAATTGAGCTCAGTAATTGATAAACCGCTGTATCTCATATTCTTAGACTCTCTTGTAACAGGGGTAGTGCCACAGGATTGGAGGATAGCCAATGTGGTACCGAATTTTAAGAAAGGTAAGAAGGTGGATCCAGGTAACTACTGCCCGGTAAGTATGACATAAGTACTGTGCATAGTTTTTTAGGGCATCATAAGGGATGTGTAACATACCTGGCGGCGTCTTTGCATAGTGGTCCATCTCCCACTGTGCAAGAGCGCGCACTTGATCTCCAATCCAGAATGTCTCTCTGGCTTCCCTCCATGCTGTCTGTTTGCTTCTCTTTCTGCTGCTTAAGGGCGGCGCCCGATCACTTCCTGGTTCTTGTACCTGCTGCGGGCACACCCCTTGTGCGTCCTCAGCCTATTGCTGTCTGTCACCTGGTATTTAACCCAGCTGCTCCAATGAATCCCTGCCTGAGCATTGTGTTTCATTCAGTGTGCTCTTTCACTCTGAATGTGCCAGGTCCCTTTCTGTGTTTGCTTGCTTGCCTTTCTTGTAGGCTGTATTTCCAGTCCTGTCTGAACACGCTCCTTGCCTGTTCGTTCCGCCTTCTTGGGGCCGCATACCTAGACCCGCTCCTGTATCTTGTCTGTCCTGTCTGAACACGCTTCTAGCCTGTTCCTCCCGCCTTCTAGGGGCTGCATACCTAGACCCTCTCCTGTATATTGCTACTGTGTCTGTTCTTGTCTGTATACTCTTCTAGCCTGTTTTCTGTGTTTCTCTATGTCCGTACCTTTCCTTTTTCTGCAGAGTCTGAACTCGTACCTAACTCCTGCTCATTGTCACTGTACTCCCGTTTGTGAGTTTGTGGTCCACTCGCTACTTCACAGCAAGTACCCTATTGGTATCTGGTACTGCCTTTCCCTCCCTGTCTGTTCCATGTGAACAGAGCCCTGTCCCCCCTGCTCTGCCTTGCTCACCGCTCCGGTGGTTCTAGCCTGCTCTGCTTTTGCTCACCGCTCCGGCGGTTCTAGCCTGCTCTGCCTTTGCTCACCGCTCCGGCGGTTCTAGCCTGCTCTGCCTTTGCTCACCACTCCGGCGGTTCTAGCCTGCTCTGCCTTTGCTCACCGCTCCGATTGTTCTAGCCTGCTCTGGCTTTGCTCACCGCTCCGGTGGTTCTAGCCTGCTCTGCCTTTGCTCACTGCTCCGGCGGTTCTAGCCTGCTCTGCCTTTGCTCACTGCTCCGGCGGTTCTAGCCTGCTCTGCCTTTGCTCACCGCTCCGGCGGTTCTAGCCTGCTCTGCCTTTGCTCACCGCTCCGGCGGTTCTAGCCTGCTCTGCCTTTGCTCACCGCTCCGGCGGTTCTAGCCTGCTCTGCCTTTGCTCACCGCTCCGGTGGTTCTAGCCTGCTCTGCCTTTGCTCACCGCTCCGGCGGTTCTAGCCTGCTCTGCCTTTGCTCACCGCTCCGGCGGTTCTAGCCTGCTCTGCCTTTGCTCACTGCTCCGGCAGTCTCGCTCCGCTCTGACTCCTTTGCTCTCTGCTCCGGCAGTCTCGCTCCGCTCTGACTCCTTTGCTCTCTGCTCCGGCAGTCTCGCTCTGCTCTGACTCCTTTGCTCTCTGCTCCGGCAGTCTCGCTCTGCTCTGACTCCTTTGCTCACTGCTCCGGCAGTCTCACTTTGCTCTGACTCCTTTGCTCACTGCTCTGGCAGTCTCGCTCTGCTCTGACTCCTTTGCTCACTGCCCCGGCAGTCTCGCTCTGCTTTGACTCCTTGCTCACTGCTCCGGCAGTCTCGCTCAGCTCTGACCCTTTGCTCACCGCTCCAGGCGGCCTTGTCCTGCTCTACTCTTGCTCACCGCTCCAGGCGGCCTTGTCCTGCTCTACTCTTGCTCACCGCTCCAGAAGGCCTTGTCCTGCTCTACTCTTGCTCACCGCTCCAGGGGGCCTCGTCCTGCTCTACTCTTGCTCACCGCTCCAGGCGGCCTCGTCCTGCTCTACTCTTGCTCACTGCTCCAGGCGGCCTCGTCCTGCTCTACTCACACTCACCGCTCTAGGCGGTCTCGTCTTGCCCTGCTCTTGCTCACCTCTGTGGGCGGCCTCACTCTGCTGTGTTTGTCCGCCACATCTGTGGTTCTGTTCCTGAGTCCCAGTGTGTACTGGGTCTTATCCCGCCTGTGTTCCTACCTGCTAGTGCCTCCCTGTCTGCACTCTAGCCGTGCTTGCCTGTAACCCCCTGCCTGCATACCCGCCTGCCTGCATACCAGTCGTGCCTGCCTATACCCACCAGTCTGTGTGCCAGCCTAACCAGTCTGTTCCTGTATTCCCCTGTGTGGGTCAACAGCCGTGTCCGGGGTCTGTCTTGGAGTAGCACCTGGTCCCTCTGCTCGGTTCCTCCTTGGTTCACTGGCGTCGTATGCCGTCGTGCGACCCTGGTCGGATCGGGTGAATACCTAGTTACGCCCCTCCAGGCATTCACTCTCCGGCACGGTCCAGTGGAATCACACGCACACGCCGCTCAGCCCGGGTGTGTGCATTACAGCATGCTCAGGCCATGGTTTCCGTTGAGCCCCACGGCCTTCGCTCTCTGAGACGTTTTCCAGCGAATACGTGCATTAAAAAAAATAAATTTTTTTTTCTCTAGCTGAGTTCCAGGCGAATTACGCACCCGTCCAGATGGATCTATCAGCTCTCATTCCTGCGGATCCACCACGTTACTATGGGGATCCAAGACAGAGTCGTGCATTTGTGGAGCAATGCATGCTACACTTCAAGTTCTACCCTCTTTGTTTTCCCACCGATCGGGTTAAGGTGGGATTCATTATTTCTAACCTAGCGAGTGATGCCTTGGAATGGATCAACCCCCTATGGGAAACACAGGATCCTATCGTCCTGGACATAATGGCCTTCCTGGTGGCCTTTCTAATGGTCTTCGATGATCCTAACCCGGAGGCTCCTTCTGAAGCTTCACTTCCCAATATCCCGGAGCAGCCCCGATGGGTAATGTGTGTGGGTAGCGCAATAGTCCTCCAGCCCAATGAGACTACTGCCCACCCAGAATCCTTACAGGGTGACTACGCTCTCCGGAATACTTCTCCCAACCTCAAGAGGCAGTCCAGACGTGCTAGACGTAGAGGCAAGCCGTCACGCCAGGGTCTGTCCTCCCTGAGACCGTCTGACCCCAACCTTGAAGTCCCTACTGAAGCTTCATCTCCCTGTATCCCGGAGAAGCCCCAACGGGTAATGTGCGTGGGTAGTGCTCCAGTTCTCCTGCCCGAAGAGACTACTGCCCATCCAGACTCCACACAGGAGAACTTCCTGCACCCGGCATCAGATACTTCACCCACTTTAACCAGTGTGCATGTCCAAGGATGCTCCGAAGCTGTGATTACCTCCGAGTCTGTGCACCTCTACTACCTGGCGGAGGACCCCCTGTTGCCTCCTGAATCCTCCGGGATACCACTCGATGACAAATGGAGAGAGACTTCTCTACACCCGGTACTCGATACTTTGTCCGCTCCGTCCTGTGAGCCTGACAAAGGGTACCACAAAGTGGTAGTTACCCCCGAGTCTCTACACCCCTCCGACCAGGCTGAGGACCTCCAGTTGTCTCCAGAACCCTTCGGGGTGCTACCTGTTATGCACACGCCCGGACTGACTGGCGTGTGCGGGTGTTGTGGTTCCACTGGACCATGGACCGGAGAGTGCCTGGAGGGGCGTGACTAAGTATCTGGCCGATCCGACCAAGGTGGCACGACGGCATACGACGCCAGTGCACCAGGGAGAAACCGGGCAGAGGGACCAGGTGCTACTCCAGGTCAAACTCCGGACACGGGGGTTGACCCACACTGGGATTACTGGAACAGGCAGGTTAGGCTGGCACAGACTGGTGGATGTAAGCAAACACGGCAGGTATGCAGATGGGTGGATACAGGCGAGTATGCATGCAGGGAGGTACTGGCCGAAAGGACGGGCTGGAGCACAGAAAGGTTAAGACCCAGTACAGACTGGGTCACAGAACCGCAGATGCGGTAGACAACCACAGCAGAGAGGGAACGCCCGAAGCGGTGGGCAAGAACAGAGCAGGACGGGGCTGCAGGAGCAGCGAGCACAAGCAGGGCAGGACAGGACTGCCGGAGCAGCGGGCAGAAGCAGGGCAGGACAGGACTGCCGGAGCAGCGGGCAGAAGCAGGGCAGGACAGGACTGCCGGAGCAGCGGGCAGAAGCAGGGCAGGACAGGACTGCCGGAGCAGCGGGCAGAAGCAGGGCAGGACAGGACTGCCGGAGCAGCGAGCAGAAGCAGGGCAGGACAGGACTGCCGGAGCAGCGAGCAGAAGCAGGGCAGGACAGGACTGCCGGAGCAGCGAGCAGAAGCAGGGCAGGACAGGACTGCCGGAGCAGCGAGCAGAAGCAGGGCAGGACAGGACTGCCGGAGCAGAGAGCAAAAGGGTCAGAGCGGAGCAAGGCTGCCGGAGCAGTGAGCAAGGAGTCAGAGCAGGACGGACAGGGCTCTGTTCACACGGAACAGACAGGAAGGGAAAGGCAGAGCCAGATACCCACAGGGTACTTGCAGTGAAGTAGCACGTGGACCACAAACTCACAAACGGGAGTACAGAGACAACAAGCAGGAGTTAGGTACGAGTTCAGACTCTGCAGAAAAAGGAAAGGAACGGACATAGAGGCAAAACAGGTAAAGGATAGGAGAGAGTTCAGACTGGAACTGAGTGTACGGAAGAGACCGACACTGCAGCGGGATACAGGAGCGGGGGGTCTGGGAATACGGCCCCCAGAGAGGCGAAACGAACAGGCAAGGAGCGTGTTCAGACAGGACAGACAAGATACAGGAACGGATCTAGGTAAACGGCCCCTAGAAGGCGGGAGGAACAGGCTAGGAGCGTGTTCAGACAGGCCTGGAAATACAGCCTCCAGGAAAGGCAGCAGGCAAGAGTACACAGACAGGACTCAGTTCAGACACGGGAACTGATACCGCAAGGCAGGAGACATAGACAGGACTCAGTTCAGACAGGAACAGATACCGCAAGGCAGGGACACAAACAGGACTCTGTTCAGACGGGAACAGATACCGAAAGGCAGAGACACAAACAGGACTCTGTTCAGACGGGAACAGATACCACAAGGCACAGACAGGCAGATCTAGGAATACAGCCCCTAGAAGGCGAAAGAACAGGCAAGAAGCGTGTTCACAAGAACAGACCACAGTTCAGACACAGAACTGGAAAACAGGCAGGAAAACAGGATAGGACCTGGCATGTCAGAGACAAAAAAGCCGACTGACAGGAAACAATGCTCAGGCGCCATCTTGAGGAAGAAGGTGGTATAAATACCCAAAGATGGACAGCAATAGGCTGAAGGTGCAACAGGGGCGTGTCCGCAGCAGGTACAAGAAACAGGAAGTTCAGCGGGCGTCGCCCTATGCAGCCAAAACAAACAGACAGCAAGGAGGGAAGCCAGAGAGACATTCTGGACTGGAGATCAAGTGCGCGCTCTTGCACAGTGGGAGATGGACCACCATGCAAGGACGCCGCCAGGTATGTTACACTACCTGGTAGCGAAAGGACAGAGACTTTCCTATACTCTGTACCTGATACCTCGCTCGCTTCGTCCAGTGAGTCCGACCTAGTGTACTCTGAAGCAGAGGTTACCCATGAGTCTCTACACCCCTCTGACCAGGCGGAGGACCTCCAGTTGTCTCCAGAACCCTTCGGGGTGCCACCTGGTGGTGAAAGGACAGAGACTTTCCTATACTCGGCACCCGATACCTCGCCTGCTCGCCTGCTTCGTCCAGTGAGTCCGACCTAGTGCACTCTGAAGCAGAGGTTACCCATGAGTCTCTACACCCCTCTGACCAGGCGGAGGACCTCCAGTTGTCTCCAGAACCCTTCGGGGTGCCACCTGGTGGTGAATGGACAGAGACTTTCCTATACTCGGCACCCTATACCTCGCCTGCTTCGTCCAGTGAGTCCGACCTAGTGTACGCTGAAGCAGATGTTTTCCCCGAGCCTCTGCACTCTTCTGACCCGGCAGAGGACCTCCAGTTGTTTCCTGAATCCTCCGGGGTACCATCAGATAACAAAGAGACAGTGACTTTTTCTCACCCTGTACCTGGTAACCCGTCTATTTCTTCCTGTGAGTTTGACAAGATGTACCTCGAAGCAGAGATTACCCCCAAGTCTCTGCTCCCCTCCAACCCGGTGGAGGACTTCCAGTTGTCTCCTGTACCCTCTGTGGTGCCACCTGAAAATATATGGAGAGAGACTTCCTTGTGTGCTGTTCCTGGTACTCCACCCATTTCGTCTGTTGCTGAGGATGGCTGGATAGAAGGTAGCATCCTAGCTACCCAGAGGAGACCAGTTTTTCCGGTGGACAGTGGAAGTGATCTCCTTGAAGTGAAGGATTGGCCCTCGAATTCCCTGCGGAACATTCTGGCAGGCCTGAAGAAGAGGGGGCGTAAGGGGGGGGTACTGTAACATACCTGGCGGCGTCTTTGCATAGTGGTCCATCTCCCACTGTGCAAGAGCGCGCACTTGATCTCCAATCCAGAATGTCTCTCTGGCTTCCCTCCATGCTGTCTGTTTGCTTCTCTTTCTGCTGTTTAAGGGCGGCGCCCGATCACTTCCTGGTTCTTGTACCTGCTGCGGGCACACCCCTTGTGCGTCCTCAGCCTATTGCTGTCTGTCACCTGGTATTTAACCCAGCTGCTCCAATGAATCCCTGCCTGAGCATTGTGTTTCATTCAGTGTGCTCTTTCACTCTGAATGTGCCAGGTCCCTTTCTGTGTTTGCTTGCTTGCCTTTCTTGTAGGGTGTATTTCCAGTCCTGTCTGAACACGCTCCTTGCCTGTTCGTTCCGCCTTCTTGGGGCCGCATACCTAGACCCGCTCCTGTATCTTGTCTGTCCTGTCTGAACACGCTCCTAGCCTGTTCCTCCCGCCTTCTAAGGGCTGCATACCTAGACCCGCTCCTGTATATTGCTACTGTGTCTGTTCTTGTCTGTATACTCTTCTAGCCTGTTTTCTGTGTTTCTCTATGTCCGTACCTTTCCTTTTTCTGCAGAGTCTGAACTCGTACCTAACTCCTGCTCGTTGTCACTGTACTCCCGTTTGTGAGCTTGTGGTCCACTCGCTACTTCACAGCAAGTACCCTGTGGGTATCTGGTTCTGCCTTTCCCTTCCTGTCTGTTCCTTGTGAACAGAGCCCTGTCCCCCCTGCTCTGCCTTGCTCACCGCTCCGGCGGTTCTAGCCTGCTCTGCCTTTGCTCACCGCTTCGGCAGTTCTAGCCTGCTCTGCCTTTGCTCACCGCTCCGGCGGTTCTAGCCTGCTCTGCCTTTGCTCACCGCTCCGGCGGTTCTAGCCTGCTCTGCCTTTGCTCACCGCTCCGGCGGTTCTAGCCTGCTCTGCCTTTGCTCACCGCTCCGGCGGTTCTAGCCTGCTCTGCCTTTGCTCACCGCTCCGGCGGTTCTAGCCTGCTCTGCCTTTACTCATCGCTCCGGTGGTTCTAGCCTGCTCTGCCTTTGCTCACCGCTCCGACGGTTCTAGCCTGCTCTGCCTTTGCTCACCGCTCCGGCGGTTCTAGCCTGCTCTGCCTTTGCTCACCGCTCCGGCGGTTCTAGCCTGCTCTGCCTTTGCTCACAGCTCCGGCAGTTCTAGCCTGCTCTGCCTTTGCTCACCGCTCCGGCTGTTCTAGCCTGCTCTGCCTTTGCTCACCGCTCCGGCGGTTCTAGCCTGCTCTACCTTTGCTCACCACTCCGGCGGTTCTAGCCTGCTCTGCCTTTGCTCACCGCTCCGGTGGTTCTAGCCTGCTCTGCCTTTGCTCACTGCTCCGGCAGTCTCGCTCCTCTCTGACTCCTTTGCTCTCTGCTCCAGCAGTCTCGCTCTGCTCTGACTCCTTTGCTCTCTGCCCTGGCAGTCTCGCTCTGCTCTGACTCCTTTGCTCACTGCTCCGGCAGTCTCGCTCTGCTCTGACTCCTTTGCTCACTGCTCCGGCAGTCTCGCTTTGCTCTGACTCCTTTGCTCACTGCCCCGGCAGTCTCGCTCTGCTTTGACTCCTTGCTCACTGCTCCGGCAGTCTCGCTCTGCTCTGACCCTTTGCTCACCGCTCCAGGCGGCCTTGTCCTGCTCTACTCTTGCTCACCGCTCCAGGCAGCCTTGTCCTGCTCTACTCTTGCTCACCGCTCCAGGCGGCCTTGTCCTGCTCTACGCTTGCTCACCGCTCCAGGCGGCCTCGTCCTGCTCTACTCTTGCTCACCGCTCCAGGCGGCCTCGTCCTGCTCTACTCTTGCTCACTGCTCCAGGCGGCCTCGTCCTGCTCTACTCTCACTCACCGCTCTAGGCGGTCTCGTCTTGCCCTGCTCTTGCTCACCTCTGTGGGCGGCCTCACTCTGCTGTGTTTGTCCGCCACATCTGTGGTTCTGTTCCTGAGTCCCAGTGTGTACTGGGTCCTATCCCGCCTGTGTTCCTACCTGCTAGTGCCTCCCTGTCTGCACTCTAGCTGTGCTTGCCTTTACCCCCCTGCCTGCATACCCGCTTGCCTGCATACCAGTCATGCCTGCCTATACCCACCAGTCTGTGTGCCAGCCTAACCAGTCTGTTCCTGTATTCCCCTGTGTGGGTCAACAGCCGTGTTCGGGGTCTGTCCTGG
The DNA here is from genome assembly GCF_046119375.1 of Phyllobates terribilis. Classification (NCBI taxonomy): domain Eukaryota; kingdom Metazoa; phylum Chordata; class Amphibia; order Anura; family Dendrobatidae; genus Phyllobates; species Phyllobates terribilis. The sequence continues at coordinate 132,073,621 of NW_027362770.1, read as the reverse complement.
AGTAGCACCTGGTCCCTCTGCTCGGTTCCTCCTTGGTTCACTGGCGTCGTATGCCGTCGTGCGACCCTGGTCGGATCGGGTGAATACCTAGTTACGCCCCTCCAGGCATTCACTCTCCGGCACGGTCCAGTGGAATCACACGCACACGCCGCTCAGCCCGGGCGTGTGCATTACAGGATGACCTGCACAGTTATATTGCAGAGAATAATATAATAAATGATAATCTGTTATGAACACGCCCGGACTGACTGGCGTGTGCGTGTTTAGTGATCCCACTGGACCATGAACCGGAGAGTGCCTGGAGGGGCGTAACTAAGTATCTACCCGATCCGACCAAGGTCGCACGACGGCTAACGACGCCAGTGCACCAGGGAGGAACCGAGCAGAGGGACCAGGTGCTACTCCAGGTCAGACCCCGGACACGGCTGTTGACCCACACCGGAGAATGCTGGAACAGGCAGGTTAGGCTGACACACTGACTGGTGGGTATAGGCAGGCACGTCAGATATGCAGACAGGCGGGCACTGGTAAGCATGACTGGAATGCAGGCAGGGAGTACTGGTAAGCACAGCTGGAGTGCCGACAGGGAGGCACTAGCAGGTTAGAGCACAGACTGGATAAGGTCCTGGACCTGGAGCGGTGAGCAAAGGCAGAGCAGAGCGAGACCGCCTGGAGCGGTGAGCAAAGGCAGAGCAGAGCGAGACTGCCTGGAGCGGTGAGCAAAGGCAGAGCAGAGCGAGACCACCTGGAGCGGTGAGCAAAGGCAGAGCAGAGCGAGACTGCCTGGAGCGGTGAGCAAAGGCAGAGCAGAGCGAGACCGCCTGGAGCGGTGAGCAAAGGCAGAGCAGAGCGAGACCGCCTGGAGCGGTGAGCAAAGGCATAGCAGAGCGAGGCCACCTGGAGCGGTGAGCAAAGGCAGAGCAGAGCGAGGCCGCCTGGAGCGGTGAACAAAGGCAGAGCAGGCAAGAACCGCCAGAGCGGCGAGCAAGGCAGAGCAGGCAAGAACTGCCAGAGCGGTGAGCAAGGCAGAGCAGGCAAGAACCGCCGGAGCGGTGAGCAAGGCAGAGCGGGCAAGAACCGCCGGAGCGGTGAGCAAGGCAGAGCGGGCAAGAACCGCCGGAGCGGTGAGCAAGGCAGAGCAGAGGGGACAGGGCTCTGTTCACACGGAACAGACAGGAAGGGAATGGCAGAAACAGATACACACAAGATACTTGCAATGAAGTAGCGAGTGGACTCACAAACGAAAGTACAGCGAAAACGAGTAGGAGTTAGGTGCAGGTTCAGACTCTGCAGAAAAAGGGAAGGTACGGACATAGAGAAAAACAGGAAACAGGCTAGGAGAGTGTTCAGACAGGAACTGAGTGTTCAGACAGAAACTGATACTGCAGCGAGATACAGGAGCGAGTCTGGGTATGCGGCCCCCAGAAAAGGCGGAACGAACAGGCTAGGAGCGTGTTCAGACTGGCCTGGAAATACAGCCTGCAGGAAGGCGGACAGACAGGAAAGAAAACACAGACAACAGGTCTAGGTATGCGGCCCCTAGAAGGCGGGACGAACAGGCTAGGATACATTTCAGACAGGAACTGCTACTGAAAGAGATACAGGAGCCAGTCTGGGAATACCGTCCCCAGAGTGGTGGAAATAGACAAGAACAGAACAGGACCTGGCACATTCAGAGTAAAGCAGCACACTGAATGATAGCGTTGCTCAGGCATCAGCTACCAGGTGAAGCTGGTTTAAATATCCAGTGACTGACAGCAATAGGCTGAGGACGCATTAGGGGTGTGCCCACAGCAGCTACAAGAAACAGGAAGTGACCGGGCCGCCGCCCTAAGCAGTCAGAACAGAGACAAACAGACAGCATGGAAAGAAGCCAGGCTAGCAGTCTCGACTGATGAACAACTTTGCGATCTTGCATAGTGGGAGATGGTGCCCTATGCAAGAACACCGCCAGGTATGCTACATAATCAGCACGGATTCATGAAGAATAGGTCGTGTTTAACCAACATGTTGGGGTTCTATGAGGAGTTAAGTACAAATCTGGATGTTGGTAATGCGGCTGATGTGATTTATCTGGACTTTGCAAAGGCATTTGATACTGTACCACATAGCAGCCTTATACTGAAGCTACAGAGGCAAGGACTTGGGGGAACTATATGTAGATGGGTAAGGAATTGGCTAAATGATAAAAAACAAAGGGTCTTCATAAATGGTACATTCTTTGCTGCCGCAAAAGCAAACAAGATTCTAGGGTGTATAAAAAGAGAAATAAAATCCCGCAATCCCAACGTACTGTTTCCCCTTTATAAATCACTGGTGAGGCGACATCTAGAATATGGAATCCAGTTTTGGGCTCCACATTTTAAAAAAGATATTCAGAACTTAGAGTCAGTTCAAAGGTGGGCAACTAGATTATTACAAGAGATGGAAGGCCTCTCATATGATAAGAGGTTGAAAAAGTTTACTTTTAACCCCTATAACTTCCTAACAAAAAAAAATTTGGTTCCAAAATTGTGCTGATGTAAAGTAGACATGTGGGAAATGTTATTTATTAACTATTTTGTGTGACATATCTCTCTGATTTAAGGGCATGAAAATTCAAAGTTTGAAAATTGGGAAATTTTCAACATTTTCGCCAAATTTTTCACAAAGTAACACAAGTCATATCAAAGAAATTGTACCACTATCATGAAGTACAAGATGTCAGGAAGAAAACATTCTCAGAATCAGTGGGATCCATTGAAGCGTTTCAGAGTTATTACTAGTGTTGAGCCACCCCCGTAGTGTTCGAGTTCGGTTCGGTTCGTCGAACACCCGTGTGTTCGCCGAACTGTTCGTCGAACTGTTCGTCGAACACCTTCGAACACCGTTAAAACCAATGGCAGGCAAACAAAAACACATAGAAACACATAGAAAACACCTTCAAAGGTGTCCAAAAGCTGACAAACTGCTCAGAAGACACAACTAACACATGGAAAAGTGACAAGTACATATAGTCATGCGAAAAGAAAAGAGGTGGAGGAGTAAAAGGAGGGGGAGACACAGATATAGGCATGTCATGCCCTTCTAAAATCCAAAAAGTGAGAAGCCGAGACGGCCAGTCCGCTCCTGCCCGTGCCACCTCCGTGTCGCCGGGTTTGTGCCAGAGCCGCGGTGAACCCTGACGGCCAGCCCCCCTCTCCCAATACTGGTGCCTGTCCGCTGGTGGGTCGAGAGAGCCCCCCTGTGGTGGAGGCAGCTCTAAGCTTTTTAATTTAAATTGTCCCTCTAATTTGAATGAATACACTTTAAATCCATTTACAAGGATCTATTGGAGGGCAAGTCTCATGCCAGCAGCCGCGTAATTCCAGCTCCAGTAGCGTCCACTAAAGCTGCTGCAGTTAAAAAGCTTTTATAAGGATCGAGCTCGGCTGTCCACCGCAAGGCATCCTAGTGCCAGTCCCAGCCCCTATGCCTTGGGGTGCCTCCTGATGCTCTTCACTAAGTATCCCGTGGTCCCGAAGCATTTCCTTTGAAAAAATTAAGTGTCCAAACTACAGGTGGTGTAGCTTGCTTAACAGCCGGGATAATCCGCTGACTAGCAGACACTGCTACTAGGCACAAAGTATTTCCTGGGCTAGATGCAGTTAAAAATTTGTAAGTAGATACTCTCGTTGGATGCTGAGAAAGCATTCCATAGAGTCTCCTGGCACGCCATATATGATTCTCTTAAAAAGCTTGGGGTAGGGGTCTAGGGGACCCTTTTATAGCCAAAATCACGGCCCTGTATCACAATACGTCACCTAGGCTGAAGATAAATGGAACTGTAGCACCGAGGGCTCGGTTGCTACAGACGTATTGCACCTCACCCAGAGGTGTGATATCTCACTCTCAGATAAGGATGGAGTGTGGATCAGGACCCGACACCTGCATGCATTACACCACATTGCCGTGGGGCAGGGCGACCAATATGCCCCTGAGATGGGCACGACAGTCCCTGTCCCTGGCTGGAGTGGGGGGAGGGAACACTGAGGAAGGGGAACCCTGCAGTGCAGGAGCAGGGAGGAAGCAGTTCCTGGGTGCATTGAGAAGGGAGTATAAAAGGTGGGCACCATCTTAGTTCAGTGCAGAGAAGTCTGAGCAGAAGTGGCAGGGAGCAGGGGCTCTGCATGAACTCTGCTCCGGAGGCGGGCCTAGTAACAGAGGCCCAGGCCTGCAAGAGGGAGAAGGAAGGAAGAGGAGCGGAGAAGGCTCCAGGAACGAGGAATGAAGGGATCCCAGGGGTGCGGACGGGCGAGTCGCCACCGCACGCCCGAATCCACCTGCGTGGAGGGGTCAGGCCAAAGGGGGAGACCGGTCTCCGAACTAGTGGAGGCAGGAAACGACCCTCAGCTAGAAACCGGAGGCTCTGACATTTTATGTGGCGCAGCCCCTTGCTCCACCCACTAGGAAGGCACCACATAGGGTCAGGGAAACTGGCGCCAAGTTTACCAAGAGGAGGCCCGAGGCAGCCGGACAGAAGTGTTGGTAAGAAAGGCCAGACAAAGGACACACAAAGGGGGTCCTGTGAAGCGCTCCAAAGTTATCTGGGAGTTGTCTGAGCCCCTCACCTGGTGAGCACAGTACGACGTGGGCAGCCGTTACCTGCAGACGTGGTCTGGATAATAAGAACTGTGAGTAAAGGCCCTGAACTGCATCACTGACTCCGTGTCGTTACTGCTGCTGCCCTGCACCATCACCCCCATCCTCCGCATACACTGCCCTGAGGCTATACTCCTCCCGTGGGGAGTTATGCTACGCTCTGCTGCACCCACAACACCAGCCTTAGCGGTCTGCCCTGTAGGCGGCGGTTCACTCTGACCGCAATCCACGGGTGGCGTAGTCGGACATTTAAACATCAAAACCACATAAATAGTTCCGCCACTGGTTTGACCGCCCTGAGCCACGGAACCGGATCGCCGCCACGAAGACTACAACCACCAGCATCCACCAAAAAGTGTCCGGCTCCGGGTGTCCCAAGGCCCAGGGGGTGCGTCAGAACATTTTCATCACCTTTCACAATCACCAATGGGACAAGGCAGGGATGTCCTCTGTCCCCTCTCTTATACATCCTAGTGACGGAGCACCTGCTCTCATCAATTCGCCATAACCCCAATATTAGGTGGATTGAGGTGGGAGGCACCGAGTACAAGTGCTCTCTATTTGCTGATGATGTCCTAGTATATATCACTCAATCACATATATCCATCCCTGCTGTTATGGCTGAAATAGATCACTTTGTTACATGGTAAAATTTTAAAATCAATGCAGCGAAGTCTGAGGCCCTCGATGTCTCCCTCCCTAAATCCATATAGGATTCCATCCAGTCCAACTTTCCCTTTGCCTGGCCCTCACAGGGTATCAAATACTTAGGAATTCCTATTCATAGAGACCTCTCCCATCTATGTTATCTTAATTTTGGGCCCTTTATTGAACAATTCCATACAGACCACGGTTGGTAAGTTAGAACTGTAAGATTCACTACGTGAACCACTGGTGTTTTGTGGAAAAGCACATGTACACCGCGTTCCAAATTATTATGCAAAAAGTGTTTAGGAGTGATAAGGGAAGAATTTGTTTGTTTGTCAGTTAAACTCATTGATGGTGATGTGTGTCAGGGCTCTTTATATCACTGTAAGCAATTGCAGACACCTGTGCTAATTAGTTTGGCAGGTGTGTCCAATGAAAGGCAAGACTACTTAAGAAGGCTCTCTCACATTATTAAGCAGCCTACATTTTCTGCCAAAATGGGAAAGAAAAAGGATGTGTCGGCTGCTGAGAAGCAACAAATTGTGGAGTGTTTAGGTCAAGGCATGACTACAATCAACATTGTGCGATGATCAGGATGAAGTGTCTTGGCAATCAAGAAGTATGTAGCTGATTCACAGTACACACGTGTGCGTGCTGATAAGGGCAAATTGAGGACTCTTTCCTACAGGCAATTACGTCAGGTTGAAACAACAGCGGCAAAAAAGCCTTGTCATAGCAGCAGACAAGTTTTTGAAGCTGCTTGTGCCTCCAACGTCCCCCGAACAATAAGATGCATGGTCCTTCAGAGGTTTGCAGCTGTGCATATGCCATCCTGTCGACCTCCTCTATCCACTTCACACAAGCAGAAACGGCTCCAGTGGGCCAAACATTACATGAAGACTGATTTCAAAACTGTTTTGTTCACGGATGAGTGCCGTGCAGCGCTCGATGGTCCAGATGAATGGAGTGGAGGATGGCTGGTTGATGGACACCCCACGCAAACACAGCTACAGCGCCAACAAGGAGGAGGTGGAGTAATGTTTTGGGCTGGAATCATGGGGAGAGAGATTGTCGGCCCCTTTAGGATCCCTGAAGGCGCTAAAGATGAACTCCATAATGTATGTGGATTTTCTCAAACAGCACTTCCTGCCATGGTTCAAGAAGAAGAACCGTGTATTTCACAGCAAGATCATTTTTCTGCATGATAATGCACCATCTCATGCTGCACATAAAACATCTGCATCTCTGGCTGATATGGGCATAAAAGGGGACAAACTTATGGTGTGACCCCCATGCTCCCCTGACCTCTACCCCATTCAGAACCTTTGGAGCATCATTAAAAGGAGTGTCTATGATGGCGGGAGGCAGTTCACATCTAAGCAACAGCTCTGGGAGGGTATTCTGTCCTCATGCAAAACAATTGAAGCAGAAACCATCCAAAACCTGACAAATTCAATGGACGAGAGAGTTCAGAAGCTCCTTTCGAATAAGGGGTCCTATGTGAAAATGTAACATCACCTAGAATAAAGTTTTGAGTTGAAAACTGTTTGATTTCAGTTTCTAACAACCTGCTAATGCTTATAATTTCAAAAATGACCATTTTTTTGGTCTTTATTAAAATGAAAAGGTTGATCGAAAAGTTTGGGGGATCTAAGAGTGTGGCAACCCAGTAGTCATGATTACTTCGAATTCTGACAATATGAGGGTCATGCTGCAGGTAGTGCAGCAAGAAGGCACTTATGTGTCTTGCGCATCTCGGAGCCCCAAAATTATTTTCCGGGCTAGATGCAGCTAAAAATTATTTTTAATTTTAAATCTGGTGAAGCTTATTATAGATGGCCTAATAGGATCAGTGCTGCACACTGCTACAAAGCCCAAATTAATTTCCAGTCAAGATACAGATAAACATGATTAGTAATTTGAAAGCTTAAAACGGTTGGTAGGGTGATTTTAACCAATCATCAAGCTTTTACTCTCCCCAAGATGACACAGGGGTAGAAAAGTCGTTTCGGATCCATGATTTGTTCATCTTTATGAACGTGAGTCTGTCTACATTATCAGTGGAGAGCCGCGTGCGCTTATCTGTCAGCACACCACCAGCAGCGCTGAACACACGTTCAGACAGAACGCTGGCTGCGGAGCATGACAAGATCTCCAAGGCGTAAGTGGCTAGCTCCGGCCATTTATCCAGATTGGAAGCCCAAAAAGAGCAAGGGTCCAGTGACACAGTCGTGGCTTCAATGTTTACTTGGAGATACTCCTGTACCATCGTCTCTAGGCGTTGACTATGTGTCAGACTTCTTGTCTCCTGTGGCCTTGCAAAGGATGGGCTAAAAAAGTGGTGAAATGATTCCGCAAAATTGATGTTACCAGCAGATACTGTGGTTCTGTTACGGTTTGAGTGCTGAACACTTGACGGTCCCACGGTTGGCAAGTTGGAACTGTGAGATTCACTACGTGCACCACTGGTATTTTGTGGAAAAGCACATGTAAGATTCTGCAACAGTCTCTGCTGATACTCCTGCATGCGTGCATCCCTTTCTATGGCAGGAATAATTTCTGCAAATTTACTTTTGTACCGGGGATCTAACAGTGTGGCAACCCAGTAGTCAGGATTATTTCTAATTCTCACAATTCGAGGGTCATGTTGCAGGTAGTGCAGCAAGAAGGCACTCATGTGTGTTGCGCATCCAGGAGCACCAAGTCCCTGTTGTGTTGGTGGCGAGGTAACAATCATGCTTCCTTCCTCTGTCCTCTCCCCCCAACCTCGCACAACAGAAATGTGATCAAGGTCTCCCTCATCTGATGAGTCTTCCATCAGTTCGTCCTCCACTTCTTCCTGGGCTCCTGCACCTTCCTCACTAGTTTGGCTGCTACCATGCGCCCTGGTAAAATCATCTCCCCCACCCTCACATGCCTGCCGCCTTGGTGCTGCCGACCGTCTGGACCTTGCAGATGTTAGCCCTTCCGCATACAACTCCTCCTCCTCTACTTCCTCCACCTCCTCTTGTGCCACCACCTGACTCCGAATTCTGTTTAACATGTGCTCCAGCATGTAAATCACCGGAATAGTCATGCTGATAATGGCATCGTCAGCACTAAACATCTTCGTCGCCATTTCAAAACTGTGCAGAAGGGTGCATAGGTCCCTGATCTGAGACCACTCCTCCAGCGTGATTTGCCCCACCTCTGAATCTCGTTGGCCCAGGCTATACGTCAGAACGTATTGCACCAGGGCTTGTCGGTGCTGCCACAGTCGCTGCAACATGTGCAGAGTTGAATTCCACCGGGTAGGCACATCGCATTTTAGCCGGTGAAGTGGCAGGCCCAACGACTTCTGTAGAGATGTAAGTCGCTGAGCTGCGGGATGCGAACGGCGGAAGTGAGCACACAGCGACCGTGCCCTCTGCAGAAGGCCATCTAGTCTGGGATAGTGGGCTAAAAATTGCTGGACAACCAGGTTCAACACGTGAGCCATACAAGGCACGTGTGTGACATTGCCCCGGCGAAGGGCCGCACCCAGGTTTGCAGCATTGTCGCACACGGCCTTCCCTGGTTTCAGGTCCAGTGGATACAACCATTCATGAAATTGGTTCTCCAGAGCTGACCACAACTCCTCAGCTGTGTGACTCACATTTCCCAGACATTTCAATGTAAAAACCGCCTGATGACGTTGAGCCCTACTGCCAGCATAGTAAGGAGGTGTGCAGGATCCCTTCTGCGCAGTTAGAAAGCTTGTGGCATGACCAGACAGGCTTTGGGTGCAGGTGGAAGACCGAGAGGAGGTTGAGGAGGCAGAAGCAGTGGAGGAAAAATGACATAAAGAGGATTGACGCACAACTCGTGGGGACGGCAAGACTTGGACAGCAGCCCCTTGTCCTGCTGTCACCATAGTTACCCAGTGCCCAGTCAGCGACATGTAACGCCCCTGTCCATGCCTACTCGTCCAAGTTTCTGTGGTGAAATGCACCCTGTCACACACAGAGTTTCTCAAAGAAGCGGTGATGTTGTGTGCGACATGCTGGTGGAGCGCAGGCACACCTTTCTTTGAGAAGTAGTGCCGACTGGGCATCTGGTACTGGGGCACTGCGACGGACATAAAGTCTCGAAAATCCTCTGTGTCCACCAGGCGGAAAGGCAGCATTTCTGTAGCCAAGAGCTTGCAGATGGTGAAATTCAACCTCTTAGCTTTCTCATGGCTAGGAGGAAATGGTCTTTTACTTGTCCACATCTGAGGGACCGAGGGCTGGCTATTGTGCTTAGACGGGGTTGATAAGGGTGTCCCCGGCAAACTGCCGGTCTGTGAGGAAGATGCAGGCGGACATGTTAGGTTGCCTTGATCCAAAGGTGGTGCTATCGATGTCGGACAGCGCTCAACACCAGCTGGTGTTACCACCTCCAAAGAAAATGATGACCTGCCAATCACGCTGGCTGTTGCGGGTAAAGAGGTGGCAGGTCTGCGCCCCAAAACAGGTGTGACTGCTGTCCCCCCAGTCACAGAGGATGAAGAGGCCGCGGATGCACAAGATATGGCAGACGGTGATTGGCCCGGCCGGCTAGGCCGCATTGTAGCACACTGAGCTTCCCACTGCAACTTATGCTTCATGTCCATGTGCCGGTTCATGCATGAAGTACTCAAACTATGTATTTTTTGGCCTCTACTTAGCTTTTGCTGACAAATGTTACAGATAACACGAGTTGGGTCATCTTTATCGATCTGAAAAAATGCCCAGGCTATGCAAGGCTTAGCACCCATGCGACCTGAAGAGCCACCACGACTTGTGGTGAGAGGCAGAGTTGTGTTTGAGGATGCAGTTGTTGACGTGCTTCCAGTACTACGTCTCTGTCCAGGAAGGCGCAACCTGACCTCGTCGTCACTAGCATCTTCCTCCACCTCCTCTGCTGACCTCATCTCTTGGCTGACTGTGGGTTGACAGTAAGTGGGATCTCCGACCTCATCATCATCACCCTGTGCGATATCACACCCGTCGTCCTCAGAGCCAACCTGTTCCTGCCCTGACAAAAAACTAAAGTTGTCGCTCCAATCAGGTATTTGAGTCTTATCATCGTCTTCCTCATTGTCTCCACCAACAGGAGTTACAGTTTGGGAATGAGGGTCTACATTATGGTCAGAACCTTTTGCGTCTGGTCCTGGATCCGACTCATAAAGATTCTGGGCATCAGTGCAGATCATTTCCTCGTCTGGATTCACAGAAGCGCTGGAGTCGACCTCTGATTCCCAGGCTATAGTATGAGTAAACAGCTCTGCAGACTCAACCATCTGTTCTACCTCATACTCAGACGGGCAGCTGGAGATTTGGGAGCTGTGAGGAAGCAAGTGCGATTTGGGTGACACCTTTGAGGACTGGAGTATTTGTGATGTTGAAGTTGATGTGGAGGAGAGCCCACTTAAAGGAGCACTTGATATCCGTTGAAGCACCTGCTGTTTTTGTGCCTCATCTGGAATTTGTAGCGATTGGCGTGGCCGTAAGAAAGGGATCTTATCACATTGTCCGCTAAAAGAAGTAGACATTTTAGTTTGGCTGGAAGATGGTCTTTCTTCTGCACCTACCCCACGGACACAACCTTTTTTCCCCTTCCCAACACGCCTATTCCCCTTTCCACCAGCAGCAGGCCTTTTTCCACTCATTTTGGTGGTTAACTAATTCACAACTCTGGAGTTGTTTGCACAAAAAAACAATGGATGGTAACCGAGCAGAGCTGAGTGGCCAAACTGTGGTATTAGGCCAAAACTATTGGCTGGGCTAGATGCAGAAAAAAATTATTTTTAATTTGCAACCTGATGGAGGTCAGTATAGATGGACTAATAGAACAAGTCCCACACGCTGCTAGAAGCCCAAATATTTTTTCAGAGATAAATGAAGAAAAAAATTATTTTTAATTTGCAACCTGATGGAGGTCAGTATAGATGGACTAATAGACCAAGTCCCACACACTGCTAGAAGCCCAAATATTTTTTCAGAGCTAGATGCAGAAATTTTTTTTATTCAATTTGCAACCTGATGGAGGTCAGTATAGATGGACTAATAGACCAAGTCCCACACACTGCTAGAAGCCCAAATATTTTTCCAGAGCTAGATGCAGAAAAAAATTATTTTTAATTTGCAACCTGATGGAGGTCAGTATAGATGGACTAATAGACCAAGTCCCACACACTGCTAGAAGCCCAAATATTTTTTCAGAGCTACATGCAGAAAAAAATTATTTTTAATTTGCAACCTGATGGAGGTCAGTATAGATGGACTAAGAGAACAAGTCCCACACGCTGCTAGAAGCCCAAATATTTTTTCAGAGATAAATGAAGAAAAAAATTATTTTTAATTTGCAACCTGATGGAGGTCAGTATAGATGGACTAATAGACCAAGTCCCACACACTGCTAGAAGCCCAAATATTTTTTCAGAGCTAGATGCAGAAAAAAAATATTTTTAATTTGCAACCTGATGGAGGTCAGTATAGATGGACTAATAGACCAAGTCCCACACACTGCTAGAAGCCCAAATATTTTTTCAGAGCTAGATGCAGAAAAAAAATATTTTTAATTTGCAACCTGATGGAGGTCAGTATAGATGGACTAATAGAACAAGTCCCACACGCTGCTAGAAGCCCAAATATTTTTTCAGAGATAAATGAAGAAAAAAATTATTTTTAATTTGCAACCTGATGGAGGTCAGTATAGATGGACTAATAGACCAAGTCCCACACACTGCTAGAAGCCCAAATATTTTTTCAGAGCTAGATGCAGAAAAAAATTATTTTTAATTTGCAACCTGATGGAGGTCAGTATAGATGGACTAATAGACCAAGTCCCACACACTGCTAGAAGCCCAAATATTTTTTCAGAGCTAGATGCAGAAAAAAATTATTTTTAATTTGCAACCTGATGGAGGTCAGTATAGATGGACTAATAGACCAAGTCCCACACACCGCTAGAAGCCCAAATATTTTTTCAGAGCTAGATGCAGAAAAAAATTATATTCAGTTTGCAACCTGATGGAGGTCAGTATAGATGGACTAATAGAATGATGCTATGCCCAAAAGATTTTACTTCACTAGGTGCAGTAAAAAAATTGGTATTCTATACACAGGTGGTATATCTTGCAACACAGATAGGCTACTCCACTGACTAACACACTCTGCAATAGGCCAAAAAGGATTAGCTTTGCTAGATTCAGCCAAATGCTGTGAAAAAAACTTGCACAGCACTGGCACAGACCTGCCTGGCAAAAACTGATAGGAACTGATGTAACCTAGTCCTGAAAAGGACTCCAATTACAATTAGTCTTTACTCCCACAATCTATCTATTTAAGAGCACAGACCTGCCTGATAAAAGTCGTAGGAAATGCTGTAACCTAGTCCTTAAAAGGACTGCAATCACAACTATTCCCTACTCCCAAGCTATCTGTATATTTGTGCGAAAATTGGCTTGAAATTAACAAGGTATAGCGCACACAGCAACAGCGGTGCCGTCTAACACGCAGCTGCAGCAGTGAGAAAATGGTGGCGACGGGGAAAATGGCTTGGTCTTATAGGGCAAGGACATGTGACATACACTGCCAATCACACATGCCCTTGCTTGTGTGAAAAAAAGCACTTCGCTCCGTGTGTGCGCTGCTGATAGGCTGACAGATTGCACCTCCCCACTGCAAATGCGGGAAAGAGAAAAAAAAATGGAGATCTTCATTGTTCCTGCAGAGATCCATCCCCTGCCCCTCCCCCCGCCCCGCTGTACACTCAAACTGCGTATTAACATTAATTTTCATCATTACTGAGAAAAAATCCAGTTATGATTTTGGTGCACGAACAGTTATCGAACATAACCTCGAACAGCCGAATTTTTCTCAAATTGTTCGTGTTCGCCGACCGGCTCGAACACCGCCCAAAACAGCTCGAATTTGAGATTGGCGAACAGTTCGAGTAGAACAACGCTCATCTCTAGTTATTACCTCATAAAGTAACAATGGTCAGAAAGAATTTAAAAAATTAGTCTGGTCATGAAGGCGAAAGCAGGCTCTGGGCAAAAGGGTTAAAGCTGTCTGTGTGTGGGAAAAAAAAAGACCTCAAGTGTTGTCAGTCTCAGCCAGAGGCTGAAAGGGAGAGGACTATAATCTGAGTGGGTGAGTCTCTCCTGATATGTGTTGCTTGCTGGTGCATGAACTGTTTATTTGTCTATGATACCTTTGTGCACAAGAAGAGGCTGTTTTTTTTGTAACCACTGGATTTTTTTGAAAGCAATAAAACTTCAGATACAGTATTTGGACCAGACAGCATTGCCTGTGTGAACACTATTGGCTTTCAATGAGCGTGAAATCCCTACAGTTTGTGGAGAATGCTGGCAGTGAAATACCAAAGAGCACAGGTGATTATTTGGTAAGACTTCATGTCCTGGGTAAAAGCAGCTACAACAGTTGCAACACAAGCTGAACACACATGAAGGAGCTGATTATTCAGCTGGTCCAGGCCAATCTATAGAAGTAGCAGCAGCAGCAACAGTGGCAACAGCAGCAGCGCCATCAACAGCCAATGGCACTCCTGACAGAGACTGTCCAAGCCACAAACCTTCACAGGTGTTTCCCCGTTTGAGTTACTGTATGGTCGACTCCCCCGTGGACTCCTGGATGTAGCCAAGGAGATGTGGGAAACTAAAACCACACTCTACAGAAGCATAATAGAGCATGTGGCGCAGATGCAAGAGGAAATGGCCATTATTATGTCTATTGTAAAAGAGCACCTCCTCAAGGCACAAGAGGCACAGTCCAGTTTGTACAAAAAGTTGGCTCGAGTGAGATAGTTTCAGCCTGGGGACTGGGCACTTGTACTAGTACCCATGGTGGGGAGCGAAGTGGCAGGGACACTATGAAGTGGTGGAAAAAGTGAGTGAAGTCAACTATAAAATACACCAGCCAGGAAAAAGGAAGCAAGATTAGATCCAGCTCACCATAAAAGACATCTTGAAGGTGTTCAGAGCCCAGAAACGCCCACGTAAACGCGTGGAACAATTGAAAAATGAAGATAATCCAGCTCAACAAACCGTGAATAGGCTTTCATTCACACAATGTGCATGATAGAGGACATGATCAGCAATACAGCTAAAAGAAATGCGACATCAACGCATTACGGGTGACAGCCCATCCATAGATAACTAAGGGTGGGCTGTCACCCGAAAGGCATTGATATCCCATTTCTTTTAGCTGCATTGCTGATCATGTCCTCTATCAAGCACATTGTGTGAATGAAAGCCTATTCACGGTTTGTTGAGCTGGATTATCTTCATTTTTCAATTGTTCCACGCGTTTACGTGGGCGTTTCTGGGCTCTGAACACCTTCAAGATGTCTTTTATGGTGAGCTGGATCTAATCTTGCTTCCTTTTTCCTGGCTGGTGTATTTTATAGTTGTTAAATATAGCTTAGAACTGGTATCTTGATAATGGCATTCCATCAATGTGTGATAGTAAGAAATTTGTGATCTGATGGTTATATATGTTTTTACTATTGTTACCCGACTCAGTGTACCATTTGTGGGTTGTAGAAGTACCCAAGTGCCCCTGCCCGCTGGAACCGTTTTCGATTGGCGTATGCGTAGACGTATTGCATTATTGGCTATGACTACGTCCTGGTGTAATAAGCCTCCACTGGTGGTAATTTTGGATTGAAGGACTAATTCGCTTATGCATAGCGCCTCGAAGAAGGCGATCGCAAATGCAGTAGACAGTAGTGTTGCTTCAAATTGTGAGTGTCATGTTAATGGTGTTAGGGATATGATGTGAGAAATCAGTTTTAGTGACACGGGACGGGACGTCTACACTCCTGACTTGGCTGACCCCTTTTCCACCCTTTTATGGATTGTCTGATGATGAATCTCTTTGTCACATCTCCCCAATTCAGTAGTTGGAAGCAAAATGCTACTCCGGTCAGACACCGTTGCGCTGACGCCCCTGATATGCCCCTCATCATTAGCTGGTGGAGAAATTCTATGGTGACTTGTAATCTGGCTTGTTCACATTGGTCAACCCGTCTGCCTGCTACTAGTCGTGTCCACTCTTCCCATGCCTTACCGTATGCTGGCAACATCGACCGGGCAACTGACGCTCTGATTAATGACATCAACTATTCGCCACTAGATCCCATAGGGAGGGTGGGCAACTGTTGCCCGATGGGTGGGCGTTGGGGAGGAGCTCTGTGAAAATCTGCCAATTGAATTGTGATAAAGCGTTAGCAGCAGCTTTAGACCCCTCAGCATCGTGGCTAGCGCGGACCCATACATTGTGTTTTAGGCACAGGAATGCTAGCCGGCGTAGAAGGCCTAGCACTGGGAGAGACGATGATGCCATCATATTAATGCAGTGCGCTAGGCTGGTGTTTTTTGTCATGAAGAGTATATTTTTGTTAGCCAGGCGCGCGCCCCATATTTCTATTGCTACCACTATTGGGAAGAAAAATTATTTTCCGGGCTAGATGCAGCTAAAAATTATTATTAATTTCAAAGCTGGTGGAGCTTGGTATAGATGGCCTAATACAAAGAGTACCACACACTGCTACAAGCCGAAATTTTTTTCAGAGCTAGATGCAGATAAAAAAAATTTTTAATTTGCAACCTGGTGGAGGTTAGTATAGATGGACTAATAGAACAAGTCCCACACACTGCTATAAGCCCAAATATTTTTTCAGAGCTAGATGCAGCTAAAAATTCTTATTGATTTCAAAGCTGGTGGAGCTTGGTATAGATGGCCTAATACAATGAGTACCACACACTGCTACAAGCCCAAATATTTTTTCAGAGCTAGATGCAGATAAAAATTATTTTTAATTTGCAACCTGGTGGAGGTTAGTATAGATGGACTAATAGAACAGGTTCCACACACTGCTACAAGCCCAAATATTTTTTCAGAGCTAGATGCAGATAAAAATTATTTTTAATTTGCAATCTGGTGGAGGTTAGTATAGATGGACTAATAGAACAAGTCCCACACACAGCTACAAGCCCAAATATTTTTTCAGAGCTAGATGCAGATAAAAATTATTTTTAATTTGCAACCTGGTGGAGGTTAGTATAGATGGACTAATAGAACAAGTCCCACACACTGCTACAAGCCCAAATATTTTTTCAGAGCTAGATGCAGATAAAAATTATTTTGAATTTGCAACCTGGTGGAGGTTAGTATAGATGGACTAATAGAACAAGTCCCACACACTGCTACAAGCCCAAATATTTTTTCAGAGCTAGATGCAGATAAAAATTATTTTGAATTTGCAACCTGGTGGAGGTTAGTATAGATGGACTAATAGAACAAGTCCCACACATTGCTACAAGCCCAAATATTTTTTCAGAGCTAGATGCAGATAAAAATTATTTTGAATTTGCAACCTGGGGGAGGTTAGTATAGATGGACTAATAGAACAAGTCCCACACACTGCTACAAGCCCAAATATTTTTTCAGAGCTAGATGCAGATAAAAATTATTTTTAATTTGCAACCTGGTGGAGGTTAGTATTGATGGACTAATAGAACAAGTCCCACACACTG
This sequence comes from Phyllobates terribilis, assembly GCF_046119375.1. Lineage (NCBI taxonomy): Eukaryota > Metazoa > Chordata > Amphibia > Anura > Dendrobatidae > Phyllobates > Phyllobates terribilis. The sequence goes on along the minus strand of NW_027362770.1, from coordinate 132,056,808 downwards.
CTACAAGCCCAAATATTTTTTCAGAGCTAGATGCAGATAAAAATTATTTTGAATTTGCAACCTGGTGGAGGTTAGCATAGATGGACTAATAGAACAAGTCCCACACACTGCTACAAGCCCAAATATTTTTTCAGAGCTAGATGCAGATAAATATTATTTTTAATTTGCAACCTGGTGGAGGTTAGTATAGATGGACTAATAGAACAAGTCCCACACACTGCTACAAGCCCAAATATTTTTTAGGAGCTAGATGCAGATAAAAATTATTTTGAATTTGCAACCTGGGGGAGGTTAGTATAGATGGACTAATAGAACAAGTCTCACAAACTGCTACAAGCCCAAATATTTTTTAAGAGCTAGATGCAGATAAAAATTATTTTGAATTTGCAACCTGGTGGAGGTTAGTATAGATGGACTAATAGAACAAGTCCCACACACTGCTACAAGCTCAAATGTTTTTTCAGAGCTAGATGCAGATAAAAATTCTTATTGATTTCAAAGCTGGTGGAGCTTGGTATAGATGGCCTAATACAATGAGTACCACACACTGCTACAAGCCCAAATATTTTTTCAGAGCTAGATGCAGATAAAAAATATTTTTAATTTGCAACCTGGTGGAGGTTAGTATAGATGGACTAATAGAACAAGTCCCACACACTGCTACAAGCCCAAATATTTTTTCAGAGCTAGATGCAGATAAAACTTATTTTTAATTTGCAACCTGGTGGAGGTTAGTATAGATGGACTAATAGAACAGGTTCCACACACTGCTACAAGCCCAAATATTTTTTCAGAGCTAGATGCAGATAAAAATTATTTTTAATTTGCAATCTGGTGGAGGTTAGTATAAATGGACTAATAGAACAAGTCCCACACACTGCTACAAGCCCAAATATTTTTTCAGAGCTAGATGCAGATAAAAATTATTTTGAATTTGCAACCTGGTGGAGGTTAGTATAGATGGACTAATAGAACAAGTCCCACACACTGCTACAAGCCCAAATATTTTTTCCGAGCTAGATGCAGATAAAAATTATTTTGAATTTGCAACCTGGTGGAGGTTAGTATAGATGGACTAATAGAACAAGTCTCACAAACTGCTACAAGCCCAAATATTTTTTAAGAGCTAGATGCAGATAAAAATTATTTTTAATTTGCAAACTGGTGGAGGTTAGTATTGATGGACTAATAGAACAAGTCCCACACATTGCTACAAGCCCAAATATTTTTTCAGAGCTAGATGCAGATAAAAATTATTTTGAATTTGCAACCTGGTGGAGGTTAGTATAGATGGACTAATAGAACAAGTCCCACACACTGCTACAAGCCCAAATATTTTTTCCGAGCTAGATGCAGAGAAAAATTATTTTGAATTTGCAACCTGGTGGAGGTTAGTATAGATGGACTAATAGAACAAGTCTCACAAACTGCTACAAGCCCAAATATTTTTACCGAGCTAGATGCAGATAAAAATTATTTTTAATTTGCAACCTGGTGGAGGTTAGTATTGATGGACTAATAGAACAAGTCCCACACACTGCTACAAGCCCAAATATTTTTTCAGAGCTAGATGCAGATAAAAATTATTTTTAATTTGCAACCTGGTGGAGGTTAGTATAGATGGACTAATAGAACAAGTCCCACACACTGCTACAAGCCCAAATATTTTTCAGAGCTAGATGCAGATAAAAATTATTTTTAATTTGCAACCTGGTGGAGGTTAGTATAGATGGACTAATAGAACAAGTCCCACACACTGCTACAAGCCCAAATATTTTTTAGGAGCTAGATGCAGATAAAAATTATTTTGAATTTGCAACCTGGTGGAGGTTAGTATAGATGGACTAATAGAACAAGGCCCACACACTGCTACAAGCCCAAATATTTTTTCAGAGCTAGATGCAGATAAAAATTATTTTTAATTTGCAACCTGGTGGAGGTTAGTATAGATGGACTAATAGAACAGGTTCCACACACTGCTACAAGCCCAAATATTTTTTCAGAGCTAGATGCAGATAAAAAATATTTTTAATTTGCAATCTGGTGGAGGTTAGTATAGATGGACTAATAGAACAAGTCGCACACACTGCTACAAGCCCAAATATTTTTTCAGAGCGAGATGCAGATAAAAATTATTTTGAATTTGCAACCTGGTGGAGGTTAGTATAGATGGACTAATAGAACAAGTCCCACACACTGCTACAAGCCCAAATATTTTTTCAGAGCTAGATGCAGATAAAAATTATTTTGAATTTGCAACCTGGTGGAGGTTAGTATAGATGGACTAATAGAACAAGTCCCACACACTGCTACAAGCCCAAATAGTTTTTTCCGAGCTAGATGCAGATAAAAATTATTTTGAATTTGCAACCTGGTGGAGGTTAGTATAGATGGACTAATAGAACAAGTCTCACAAACTGCTACAAGCCCAAATATTTTTTAAGAGCTAGATGCAGATAAAAATTATTTTGAATTTGCAACCTGGGGGAGGTTAGTATAGAAGGACTAATAGAACAAGTCCCACACACTGCTACAAGACCAAATATTTTTTCAGAGCTAGATGCAGATAAAAATTATTTTTAATTTGCAACCTGGTTGAGGTTAGTATAGATGGACTAATAGAACAAGTCCCACACACTGCTACAAGCTCAAATGTTTTTTCAGAGCTAGATGCAGATAAAAATTCTTATTGATTTGAAAGCTGGTGGAGCTTGGTATAGATGGCCTAATACAATGAGTACCACACACTGCTACAAGCCCAAATATTTTTTCAGAGCTAGATGCAGATAAAAATTATTTTTAATTTACAACCTGGTGGAGGTTAGTATAGATGGACTAATAGAACAAGTCCCACACACTGCTACAAGCCCAAATATTTTTTCAGAGCTAGATGCAGATAAAAATTATTTTTAATTTGCAACCTGGTATAGGTTAGTATAGATGGACTAATAGAACAGGTTCCACACACTGCTACAAGCCCAAATATTTTTTCAGAGCTAGATACAGATAAAAATTATTTTTAATTTGCAATCTTGTGGAGGTTAGTATAGATGGACTAATAGAACAAGTCCCACACACTGCTACAAGCCCAAATATTTTTTCAGAGCTAGATGCAGATAAAAATTATTTTGAATTTGCAACCTGGTGGAGGTTAGTATAGATGGACTAATAGAACAAGTCCCACACACTGCTACAAGCCCAAATATTTTTTCAGAGCTAGATGCAGATAAAAATTATTTTGAATTTGCAACCTGGTGGAGGTTAGTATAGATGGACTAATAGAACAAGTCCCACACACTGCTACAAGCCCAAATATTTTTTCAGAGCTAGATGCAGATAAAAATTATTTTGAATTTGCAACCTGGTGGAGGTTAGTATAGATGGACTAATAGAACAAGTCCCACACATTGCTACAAGCCCAAATATTTTTTCAGAGCTAGATGCAGATAAAAATTATTTTGAATTTGCAACCTGGGGGAGGTTAGTATAGATGGACTAATAGAACAAGTCCCACACACTGCTACAAGCCCAAATATTTTTTCAGAGCTAGATGCAGATAAAAATTATTTTTAATTTGCAACCTGGTGGAGGTTAGTATTGATGGACTAATAGAACAAGTCCCACACACTGCTACAAGCCCAAATATTTTTTCAGAGCTAGATGCAGATAAAAATTATTTTGAATTTGCAACCTGGTGGAGGTTAGTATAGATGGACTAATAGAACAAGTCCCACACACTGCTACAAGCCCAAATATTTTTTCAGAGCTAGATGCAGATAAAAATTATTTTTAATTTGCAACCTGGTGGAGGTTAGTATAGATGGACTAATAGAACAAGTCCCACACACTGCTACAAGCCCAAATATTTTTTAGGAGCTAGATGCAGATAAAAATTATTTTGAATTTGCAACCTGGTGGAGGTTAGTATAGATGGACTAATAGAACAAGTCTCACAAACTGCTACAAGCCCAAATATTTTTTAAGAGCTAGATGCAGATAAAAATTATTTTGAATTTGCAACCTGGTGGAGGTTAGTATAGATGGACTAATAGAACAAGTCCCACACATTGCTACAAGCCCAAATATTTTTTCAGAGCTAGATGCAGATAAAAATTATTTTGAATTTGCAACCTGGGGGAGGTTAGTATAGATGGACTAATAGAACAAGTCCCACACACTGCTACAAGCCCAAATATTTTTTCAGAGCTAGATGCAGATAAAAATTATTTTGAATTTGCAACCTGGTGGAGGTTAGTATAGATGGACTAATAGAACAAGTCCCACACACTGCTACAAGCCCAAATATTTTTACCGAGCTAGATGCAGATAAAAATTATTTTTAATTTGCAACCTGGTGGAGGTTAGTATAGATGGACTAATAGAACAAGTCCCACACACTGCTACAAGACCAAATATTTTTTTCAGAGCTAGATGCAGATAAAAATTATTTTTAATTTGCAACCTGGTGGAGGTTAGTATAGATGGACTAATAGAACAAGTCCCACACACTGCTACAAGCTCAAATGTTTCTTCAGAGCTAGATGCAGATAAAAATTATTTTGAATTTGCAACCTGGTGGAGGTTAGTATAGATGGACTAATAGAACAAGGCCCACACACTGCTACAAGCCCAAATATTTTTTTCAGAGCTAGATGCAGATAAAAATTATTTTTAATTTGCAACCTGGTGGAGGTTAGTATAGATGGACTAATAGAACAAGTCCCACACACTGCTACAAGCTCAAATGTTTCTTCAGAGCTAGATGCAGATAAAAATTCTTATTAATTTCAAAGCTGGTGGAGCTTGGTATAGATGGCCTAATACAATGAGTACCACACACTGCTACAAGCCCAAATATTTTTTCAGAACTAGATGCAGATAAAAATTATTTTTAATTTGCAACCTGGTGGAGGTTAGTATAGATGGTCTAATAGAACAAGTCCCACACACTGCTACAAGCCCAAATATTTTTTCAGAGCTAGATGCAGATAAAACTTATTTTTAATTTGCAACCTGGTGGAGGTTAGTATAGATGGACTAATAGAACAGGTTACACACACTGCTACAAGCCCAAATATTTTTTCAGAGCTAGATGCAGATAAAACTTATTTTTAATTTGCAACCTGGTGGAGGTTAGTATAGATGGACTAATAGAACAGGTTACACACACTGCTACAAGCCCAAATATTTTTTCAGAGCTAGATGCAGATAAAAATTATTTTTAATTTGCAATCTGGTGGAGGTTAGTATAGATGGACTAATAGAACAAGTCCCACACACTGCTACAAGCCCAAATATTTTTTCAGAGCTAGATGCAGATAAAAATTATTTTGAATTTGCAACCTGGTGGAGGTTAGTATAGATGGACTAATAGAACAAGTCCCACACACTGCTACAAGCCCAAATAGTTTTTTCCGAGCTAGATGCAGATAAAAATTATTTTGAATTTGCAACCTGGTGGAGGTTAGTATAGATGGACTAATAGAACAAGTCTCACAAACTGCTACAAGCCCAAATATTTTTTAAGAGCTAGATGCAGATAAAAATTATTTTGAATTTGCAACCTGGGGGAGGTTAGTATAGAAGGACTAATAGAACAAGTCCCACACACTGCTACAAGACCAAATATTTTTTCAGAGCTAGATGCAGATAAAAATTATTTTTAATTTGCAACCTGGTTGAGGTTAGTATAGATGGACTAATAGAACAAGTCCCACACACTGCTACAAGCTCAAATGTTTTTTCAGAGCTAGATGCAGATAAAAATTCTTATTGATTTGAAAGCTGGTGGAGCTTGGTATAGATGGCCTAATACAATGAGTACCACACACTGCTACAAGCCCAAATATTTTTTCAGAGCTAGATGCAGATAAAAATTATTTTTAATTTACAACCTGGTGGAGGTTAGTATAGATGGACTAATAGAACAAGTCCCACACACTGCTACAAGCCCAAATATTTTTTCAGAGCTAGATGCAGATAAAAATTATTTTTAATTTGCAACCTGGTATAGGTTAGTATAGATGGACTAATAGAACAGGTTCCACACACTGCTACAAGCCCAAATATTTTTTCAGAGCTAGATACAGATAAAAATTATTTTTAATTTGCAATCTTGTGGAGGTTAGTATAGATGGACTAATAGAACAAGTCCCACACACTGCTACAAGCCCAAATATTTTTTCAGAGCTAGATGCAGATAAAAATTATTTTGAATTTGCAACCTGGTGGAGGTTAGTATAGATGGACTAATAGAACAAGTCCCACACACTGCTACAAGCCCAAATATTTTTTCAGAGCTAGATGCAGATAAAAATTATTTTGAATTTGCAACCTGGTGGAGGTTAGTATAGATGGACTAATAGAACAAGTCCCACACACTGCTACAAGCCCAAATATTTTTTCAGAGCTAGATGCAGATAAAAATTATTTTGAATTTGCAACCTGGTGGAGGTTAGTATAGATGGACTAATAGAACAAGTCCCACACATTGCTACAAGCCCAAATATTTTTTCAGAGCTAGATGCAGATAAAAATTATTTTGAATTTGCAACCTGGGGGAGGTTAGTATAGATGGACTAATAGAACAAGTCCCACACACTGCTACAAGCCCAAATATTTTTTCAGAGCTAGATGCAGATAAAAATTATTTTTAATTTGCAACCTGGTGGAGGTTAGTATTGATGGACTAATAGAACAAGTCCCACACACTGCTACAAGCCCAAATATTTTTTCAGAGCTAGATGCAGATAAAAATTATTTTGAATTTGCAACCTGGTGGAGGTTAGTATAGATGGACTAATAGAACAAGTCCCACACACTGCTACAAGCCCAAATATTTTTTCAGAGCTAGATGCAGATAAAAATTATTTTTAATTTGCAACCTGGTGGAGGTTAGTATAGATGGACTAATAGAACAAGTCCCACACACTGCTACAAGCCCAAATATTTTTTAGGAGCTAGATGCAGATAAAAATTATTTTGAATTTGCAACCTGGTGGAGGTTAGTATAGATGGACTAATAGAACAAGTCTCACAAACTGCTACAAGCCCAAATATTTTTTAAGAGCTAGATGCAGATAAAAATTATTTTGAATTTGCAACCTGGTGGAGGTTAGTATAGATGGACTAATAGAACAAGTCCCACACATTGCTACAAGCCCAAATATTTTTTCAGAGCTAGATGCAGATAAAAATTATTTTGAATTTGCAACCTGGGGGAGGTTAGTATAGATGGACTAATAGAACAAGTCCCACACACTGCTACAAGCCCAAATATTTTTTCAGAGCTAGATGCAGATAAAAATTATTTTGAATTTGCAACCTGGTGGAGGTTAGTATAGATGGACTAATAGAACAAGTCCCACACACTGCTACAAGCCCAAATATTTTTACCGAGCTAGATGCAGATAAAAATTATTTTTAATTTGCAACCTGGTGGAGGTTAGTATAGATGGACTAATAGAACAAGTCCCACACACTGCTACAAGACCAAATATTTTTTTCAGAGCTAGATGCAGATAAAAATTATTTTTAATTTGCAACCTGGTGGAGGTTAGTATAGATGGACTAATAGAACAAGTCCCACACACTGCTACAAGCTCAAATGTTTCTTCAGAGCTAGATGCAGATAAAAATTATTTTGAATTTGCAACCTGGTGGAGGTTAGTATAGATGGACTAATAGAACAAGGCCCACACACTGCTACAAGCCCAAATATTTTTTTCAGAGCTAGATGCAGATAAAAATTATTTTTAATTTGCAACCTGGTGGAGGTTAGTATAGATGGACTAATAGAACAAGTCCCACACACTGCTACAAGCTCAAATGTTTCTTCAGAGCTAGATGCAGATAAAAATTCTTATTAATTTCAAAGCTGGTGGAGCTTGGTATAGATGGCCTAATACAATGAGTACCACACACTGCTACAAGCCCAAATATTTTTTCAGAACTAGATGCAGATAAAAATTATTTTTAATTTGCAACCTGGTGGAGGTTAGTATAGATGGTCTAATAGAACAAGTCCCACACACGGCTACAAGCCCAAATATTTTTTCAGAGCTAGATGCAGATAAAACTTATTTTTAATTTGCAACCTGGTGGAGGTTAGTATAGATGGACTAATAGAACAGGTTACACACACTGCTACAAGCCCAAATATTTTTTCAGAGCTAGATGCAGATAAAACTTATTTTTAATTTGCAACCTGGTGGAGGTTAGTATAGATGGACTAATAGAACAGGTTACACACACTGCTACAAGCCCAAATATTTTTTCAGAGCTAGATGCAGATAAAAATTATTTTTAATTTGCAATCTGGTGGAGGTTAGTATAGATGGACTAATAGAACAAGTCCCACACACTGCTACAAGCCCAAATATTTTTTCAGAGCTAGATGCAGATAAAAATTATTTTGAATTTGCAACCTGGTGGAGGTTAGTATAGATGGACTAATAGAACAAGTCCCACACACTGCTACAAGCCCAAATATTTTTTCAGAGCTAGATGCAGATAAAAATTATTTTGAATTTGCAACCTGGTGGAGGTTAGTATAGATGGACTAATAGAACAAGTCCCACACACTGCTACAAGCCCAAATATTTTTTCAGAGCTAGATGCAGATAAAAATTATTTTGAATTTGCAACCTGGTGGAGGTTAGTATAGATGGACTAATAGAACAAGTCCCACACACTGCTACAAGCCCAAATATTTTTTCCGAGCTAGATGCAGATAAAAATTATTTTGAATTTGCAACCTGGTGGAGGTTAGTATAGATGGACTAATAGAACAAGTCTCACAAACTGCTACAATCCCAAATATTTTTTAAGAGCTAGATGCAGATAAAAATTATTTTGAATTTGCAACCTGGTGGAGGTTTGTATAGATGGACTAATAGAACAAGTCTCACACATTGCTACAAGCCCAAATATTTTTTCAGAGCTAGATGCAGATAAAAATTATTTTTAATTTGCAACCTGGGGGAGGTTAGTATAGATGGACTAATAGAACAAGTCCCACACATTGCTACAAGCCCAAATATTTTTTCAGAGCTAGATGCAGATAAAAATTATTTTGAATTTGCAACCTGGTGGAGGTTAGTATAGATGGACTAATAGAACAAGTCTCACAAACTGCTACAAGCCCAAATATTTTTTAAGAGCTAGATGCAGATAAAAATTATTTTTAATTTGCAACCTGGTGGAGGTTAGTATTGATGGACTAATAGAACAAGTCCCACACACTGCTACAAGCCCAAATATTTTTTCAGAGCTAGATGCAGATAAAAATTATTTTTAATTTGCAACCTGGTGGAGGTTAGTATAGATGGACTAATAGAACAAGTCCCACACACTGCTACAAGCCCAAATATTTTTTCAGAGCTAGATGCAGATAAAAATTATTTTTAATTTGCAACCTGGTGGAGGTTAGTATAGATGGACTAATAGAACAAGTCCCACACACTGCTACAAGCCCAAATATTTTTTAGGAGCTAGATGCAGATAAAAATTATTTTGAATTTGCAACCTGGTGGAGGTTAGTATAGATGGACTAATAGAACAAGTCTCACAAACTGCTACAAGCCCAAATATTTTTTAAGAGCTAGATGCAGATAAAAATTATTTTGAATTTGCAACCTGGTGGAGGTTAGTATAGATGGACTAATAGAACAAGTCCCACACATTGCTACAAGCCCAAATATTTTTTCAGAGCTAGATGCAGATAAAAATTATTTTGAATTTGCAACCTGGGGGAGGTTAGTATAGATGGACTAATAGAACAAGTCCCACACACTGCTACAAGCCCAAATATTTTTTCAGAGCTAGATGCAGATAAAAATTATTTTGAATTTGCAACCTGGTGGAGGTTAGTATAGATGGACTAATAGAACAAGTCCCACACACTGCTACAAGCCCAAATATTTTTACCGAGCTAGATGCAGATAAAAATTATTTTTAATTTGCAACCTGGTGGAGGTTAGTATAGATGGACTAATAGAACAAGTCCCACACACTGCTACAAGACCAAATATTTTTTTCAGAGCTAGATGCAGATAAAAATTATTTTTAATTTGCAACCTGGTGGAGGTTAGTATAGATGGACTAATAGAACAAGTCCCACACACTGCTACAAGCTCAAATGTTTCTTCAGAGCTAGATGCAGATAAAAATTATTTTGAATTTGCAACCTGGTGGAGGTTAGTATAGATGGACTAATAGAACAAGGCCCACACACTGCTACAAGCCCAAATATTTTTTTCAGAGCTAGATGCAGATAAAAATTATTTTTAATTTGCAACCTGGTGGAGGTTAGTATAGATGGACTAATAGAACAAGTCCCACACACTGCTACAAGCTCAAATGTTTCTTCAGAGCTAGATGCAGATAAAAATTCTTATTAATTTCAAAGCTGGTGGAGCTTGGTATAGATGGCCTAATACAATGAGTACCACACACTGCTACAAGCCCAAATATTTTTTCAGAACTAGATGCAGATAAAAATTATTTTTAATTTGCAACCTGGTGGAGGTTAGTATAGATGGTCTAATAGAACAAGTCCCACACACTGCTACAAGCCCAAATATTTTTTCAGAGCTAGATGCAGATAAAACTTATTTTTAATTTGCAACCTGGTGGAGGTTAGTATAGATGGACTAATAGAACAGGTTACACACACTGCTACAAGCCCAAATATTTTTTCAGAGCTAGATGCAGATAAAACTTATTTTTAATTTGCAACCTGGTGGAGGTTAGTATAGATGGACTAATAGAACAGGTTACACACACTGCTACAAGCCCAAATATTTTTTCAGAGCTAGATGCAGATAAAAATTATTTTTAATTTGCAATCTGGTGGAGGTTAGTATAGATGGACTAATAGAACAAGTCCCACACACTGCTACAAGCCCAAATATTTTTTCAGAGCTAGATGCAGATAAAAATTATTTTGAATTTGCAACCTGGTGGAGGTTAGTATAGATGGACTAATAGAACAAGTCCCACACACTGCTACAAGCCCAAATATTTTTTCAGAGCTAGATGCAGATAAAAATTATTTTGAATTTGCAACCTGGTGGAGGTTAGTATAGATGGACTAATAGAACAAGTCCCACACACTGCTACAAGCCCAAATATTTTTTCAGAGCTAGATGCAGATAAAAATTATTTTGAATTTGCAACCTGGTGGAGGTTAGTATAGATGGACTAATAGAACAAGTCCCACACACTGCTACAAGCCCAAATATTTTTTCCGAGCTAGATGCAGATAAAAATTATTTTGAATTTGCAACCTGGTGGAGGTTAGTATAGATGGACTAATAGAACAAGTCTCACAAACTGCTACAATCCCAAATATTTTTTAAGAGCTAGATGCAGATAAAAATTATTTTGAATTTGCAACCTGGTGGAGGTTTGTATAGATGGACTAATAGAACAAGTCTCACACATTGCTACAAGCCCAAATATTTTTTCAGAGCTAGATGCAGATAAAAATTATTTTTAATTTGCAACCTGGGGGAGGTTAGTATAGATGGACTAATAGAACAAGTCCCACACATTGCTACAAGCCCAAATATTTTTTCAGAGCTAGATGCAGATAAAAATTATTTTGAATTTGCAACCTGGTGGAGGTTAGTATAGATGGACTAATAGAACAAGTCTCACAAACTGCTACAAGCCCAAATATTTTTTAAGAGCTAGATGCAGATAAAAATTATTTTTAATTTGCAGCCTGGTGGAGGTTAGTATTGATGGACTAATAGAACAAGTCCCACACACTGCTACAAGCCCAAATATTTTTTCAGAGCTAGATGCAGATAAAAATTATTTTTAATTTGCAACCTGGTGGAGGTTAGTATAGATGGACTAATAGAACAAGTCCCACACACTGCTACAAGCCCAAATATTTTTTCAGAGCTAGATGCAGATAAAAATTATTTTTAATTTGCAACCTGGTGGAGGTTAGTATAGATGGACTAATAGAACAAGTCCCACACACTGCTACAAGCCCAAATATTTTTTAGGAGCTAGATGCAGATAAAAATTATTTTGAATTTGCAACCTGGTGGAGGTTAGTATAGATGGACTAATAGAACAGGTTACACACACTGCTACAAGCCCAAATATTTTTTCAGAGCTAGATGCAGATAAAAATTATTTTTAATTTGCAACCTGGTGGAGGTTAGTATAGATGGTCTAATAGAACAAGTCCCACACACTGCTACAAGCCCAAATATTTTTTCAGAGCTAGATGCAGATAAAACTTATTTTGAATTTGCAACCTGGTGGAGGTTAGTATAGATGGACTAATAGAACAGGTTACACACACTGCTACAAGCCCAAATATTTTTTCAGAGCTAGATGCAGATAAAAATTATTTTTAATTTGCAATCTGGTGGAGGTTAGTATAGATGGACTAATAGAACAAGTCCCACACACTGCTACAAGCCCAAATATTTTTTCAGAGCTAGATGCAGATAAAAACTATTTTGAATTTGCAACCTGGTGGAGGTTAGTATAGATGGACTAATAGAACAAGTCCCACACACTGCTACAAGCCCAAATATTTTTTCAGAGCTAGATGCAGATAAAAATTATTTTGAATTTGCAACCTGGTGGAGGTTAGTATAGATGGACTAATAGAACAAGTCCCACACACTGCTACAAGCCCAAATATTTTTTCAGAGCTAGATGCAGATAAAAATTATTTTGAATTTGCAACCTGGTGGAGGTTAGTATAGATGGACTAATAGAACAAGTCCCACACACTGCTACAAGCCCAAATATTTTTTCCGAGCTAGATGCAGATAAAAATTATTTTGAATTTGCAACCTGGTGGAGGTTAGTATAGATGGACTAATAGAACAAGTCTCACAAACTGCTACAAGCCCAAATATTTTTTAAGAGCTAGATGCAAATAAAAATTATTTTGAATTTGCAACCTGGTGGAGGTTTGTATAGATGGACTAATAGAACAAGTCTCACACATTGCTACAAGCCCAAATATTTTTTCAGAGCTAGATGCAGATAAAAATTATTTTGAATTTGCAACCTGGTGGAGGTTAGTATAGATGGACTAATAGAACAAGTCCCACACACTGCTACAAGCCCAAATATTTTTTCAGAGCTAGATGCAGATAAAAATTATTTTTAATTTGCAACCTGGTGGAGGTTAGTATAGATGGACTAATAGAACAGGTTCCACACACTGCTACAAGCCCAAATATTTTTTCAGAGCTAGATGCAGATAAAAAATATTTTTAATTTGCAATCTGGTGGAGGTTAGTATAGATGGACTAATAGAACAAGTCGCACACACTGCTACAAGCCCAAATATTTTTTCAGAGCTAGATGCAGATAAAAATTATTTTGAATTTGCAACCTGGTGGAGGTTAGTATAGATGGACTAATAGAACAAGTCCCACACACTGCTACAAGCCCAAATATTTTTTCAGAGCTAGATGCAGATAAAAATTATTTTGAATTTGCAACCTGGTGGAGGTTAGTATAGATGGACTAATAGAACAAGTCCCACACACTGCTACAAGCCCAAATAGTTTTTTCCGAGCTAGATGCAGATAAAAATTATTTTGAATTTGCAACCTGGTGGAGGTTAGTATAGATGGACTAATAGAACAAGTCTCACAAACTGCTACAAGCCCAAATATTTTTTAAGAGCTAGATGCAGATAAAAATTATTTTGAATTTGCAACCTGGGGGAGGTTAGTATAGAAGGACTAATAGAACAAGTCCAACACACTGCTACAAGACCAAATATTTTTTCAGAGCTAGATGCAGATAAAAATTATTTTGAATTTGCAACCTGGTGGAGGTTAGTATAGATGGACTAATAGAACAAGTCCCACACACTGCTACAAGCCCAAATATTTTTTCAGAGCTAGATGCAGATAAAAATTATTTTTAATTTGCAACCTGGTGGAGGTTAGTATAGATGGACTAATAGAACAAGTCCCACACACTGCTACAAGCCCAAATATTTTTTAGGAGCTAGATGCAGATAAAAATTATTTTGAATTTGCAACCTGGTGGAGGTTAGTATAGATGGACTAATAGAACAAGTCTCACAAACTGCTACAAGCCCAAATATTTTTTAAGAGCTAGATGCAGATAAAAATTATTTTGAATTTGCAACCTGGTGGAGGTTAGTATAGATGGACTAATAGAACAAGTCCCACACATTGCTACAAGCCCAAATATTTTTTCAGAGCTAGATGCAGATAAAAATTATTTTGAATTTGCAACCTGGTGGAGGTTAGTATAGATGGACTAATAGAACAAGTCCCACACACTGCTACAAGCCCAAATATTTTTTAGGAGCTAGATGCAGATAAAAATTATTTTGAATTTGCAACCTGGTGGAGGTTAGTATAGATGGACTAATAGAACAAGTCTCACAAACTGCTACAAGCCCAAATATTTTTTAAGAGCTAGATGCAGATAAAAATTATTTTGAATTTGCAACCTGGTGGAGGTTAGTATAGATGGACTAATAGAACAAGTCCCACACACTGCTACAAGCCCAAATATTTTTTCAGAGCTAGATGCAGATAAAAATTATTTTTAATTTGCAACCTGGTGGAGGTTAGTATAGATGGACTAATAGAACAAGTCCCACACACTGCTACAAGCCCAAATATTTTTTAGGAGCTAGATGCAGATAAAAATTATTTTCAATTTGCAACCTGGTGGAGGTTAGTATAGATGGACTAATAGAACAAGTCTCACAAACTGCTACAAGCCCAAATATTTTTTAAGAGCTAGATGCAGATAAAAATTATTTTGAATTTGCAACCTGGTGGAGGTTAGTATAGATGGACTAATAGAACAAGTCCCACACATTGCTACAAGCCCAAATATTTTTTCAGAGCTAGATGCAGATAAAAATTATTTTGAATTTGCAACCTGGGGGAGGTTAGTATAGATGGACTAATAGAACAAGTCCCACACACTGCTACAAGCCCAAATATTTTTTCAGAGCTAGATGCAGATAAAAATTATTTTGAATTTGCAACCTGGTGGAGGTTAGTATAGATGGACTAATAGAACAAGTCCCACACACTGCTACAAGACCAAATATTTTTTTCAGAGCTAGATGCAGATAAAAATTATTTTTAATTTGCAACCTGGTGGAGGTTAGTATAGATGGACTAATAGAACAAGTCTCACAAACTGCTACAAGCCCAAATATTTTTTAAGAGCTAGATGCAGATAAAAATTATTTTGAATTTGCAACCTGGTGGAGGTTAGTATAGATGGACTAATAGAACAAGTCCCACACATTGCTACAAGCCCAAATATTTTTTCAGAGCTAGATGCAGATAAAAATTATTTTGAATTTGCAACCTGGGGGAGGTTAGTATAGATGGACTAATAGAACAAGTCCCACACACTGCTACAAGCCCAAATATTTTTTCAGAGCTAGATGCAGATAAAAATTATTTTGAATTTGCAACCTGGTGGAGGTTAGTATAGATGGACTAATAGAACAAGTCCCACACACTGCTACAAGACCAAATATTTTTTTCAGAGCTAGATGCAGATAAAAATTATTTTTAATTTGCAACCTGGTGGAGGTTAGTATAGATGGACTAATAGAACAAGTCCCACACACTGCTACAAGCTCAAATGTTTCTTCAGAGCTAGATGCAGATAAAAATTATTTTGAATTTGCAACCTGGTGGAGGTTAGTATAGATGGACTAATAGAACAAGGCCCACACACTGCTACAAGCCCAAATATTTTTTTCAGAGCTAGATGCAGATAAAAATTATTTTTAATTTGCAACCTGGTGGAGGTTAGTATAGATGGACTAATAGAACAAGTCCCACACATTGCTACAAGCCCAAATATTTTTTCAGAGCTAGATGCAGATAAAAATTATTTTGAATTTGCAACCTGGTGGAGGTTAGTATAGATGGACTAATAGAACAAGTCCCACACACTGCTACAAGCCCAAATATTTTTTAGGAGCTAGATGCAGATAAAAATTATTTTGAATTTGCAACCTGGTGGAGGTTAGTATAGATGGACTAATAGAACAAGTCTCACAAACTGCTACAAGCCCAAATATTTTTTAAGAGCTAGATGCAGATAAAAATTATTTTGAATTTGCAACCTGGTGGAGGTTAGTATAGATGGACTAATAGAACAAGTCCCACACACTGCTACAAGCCCAAATATTTTTTCAGAGCTAGATGCAGATAAAAATTATTTTTAATTTGCAACCTGGTGGAGGTTAGTATAGATGGACTAATAGAACAAGTCCCACACACTGCTACAAGCCCAAATATTTTTTAGGAGCTAGATGCAGATAAAAATTATTTTGAATTTGCAACCTGGTGGAGGTTAGTATAGATGGACTAATAGAACAAGTCTCACAAACTGCTACAAGCCCAAATATTTTTTAAGAGCTAGATGCAGATAAAAATTATTTTGAATTTGCAACCTGGTGGAGGTTAGTATAGATGGACTAATAGAACAAGTCCCACACATTGCTACAAGCCCAAATATTTTTTCAGAGCTAGATGCAGATAAAAATTATTTTGAATTTGCAACCTGGGGGAGGTTAGTATAGATGGACTAATAGAACAAGTCCCACACACTGCTACAAGCCCAAATATTTTTTCAGAGCTAGATGCAGATAAAAATTATTTTGAATTTGCAACCTGGTGGAGGTTAGTATAGATGGACTAATAGAACAAGTCCCACACACTGCTACAAGCCCAAATATTTTTACCGAGCTAGATGCAGATAAAAATTATTTTTAATTTGCAACCTGGTGGAGGTTAGTATAGATGGACTAATAGAACAAGTCCCACACACTGCTACAAGACCAAATATTTTTTTCAGAGCTAGATGCAGATAAAAATTATTTTTAATTTGCAACCTGGTGGAGGTTAGTATAGATGGACTAATAGAACAAGTCCCACACACTGCTACAAGCTCAAATGTTTCTTCAGAGCTAGATGCAGATAAAAATTATTTTGAATTTGCAACCTGGTGGAGGTTAGTATAGATGGACTAATAGAACAAGGCCCACACACTGCTACAAGCCCAAATATTTTTTTCAGAGCTAGATGCAGATAAAAATTATTTTTAATTTGCAACCTGGTGGAGGTTAGTATAGATGGACTAATAGAACAAGTCCCACACACTGCTACAAGCTCAAATGTTTCTTCAGAGCTAGATGCAGATAAAAATTCTTATTAATTTCAAAGCTGGTGGAGCTTGGTATAGATGGCCTAATACAATGAGTACCACACACTGCTACAAGCCCAAATATTTTTTCAGAACTAGATGCAGATAAAAATTATTTTTAATTTGCAACCTGGTGGAGGTTAGTATAGATGGTCTAATAGAACAAGTCCCACACACTGCTACAAGCCCAAATATTTTTTCAGAGCTAGATGCAGATAAAACTTATTTTTAATTTGAAACCTGGTGGAGGTTAGTATAGATGGACTAATAGAACAGGTTACACACACTGCTACAAGCCCAAATATTTTTTCAGAGCTAGATGCAGATAAAACTTATTTTTAATTTGCAACCTGGTGGAGGTTAGTATAGATGGACTAATAGAACAGGTTACACACACTGCTACAAGCCCAAATATTTTTTCAGAGCTAGATGCAGATAAAAATTATTTTTAATTTGCAATCTGGTGGAGGTTAGTATAGATGGACTAATAGAACAAGTCCCACACACTGCTACAAGCCCAAATATTTTTTCAGAGCTAGATGCAGATAAAAATTATTTTGAATTTGCAACCTGGTGGAGGTTAGTATAGATGGACTAATAGAACAAGTCCCACACACTGCTACAAGCCCAAATATTTTTTCAGAGCTAGATGCAGATAAAAATTATTTTGAATTTGCAACCTGGTGGAGGTTAGTATAGATGGACTAATAGAACAAGTCCCACACACTGCTACAAGCCCAAATATTTTTTCAGAGCTAGATGCAGATAAAAATTATTTTGAATTTGCAACCTGGTGGAGGTTAGTATAGATGGACTAATAGAACAAGTCCCACACACTGCTACAAGCCCAAATATTTTTTCCGAGCTAGATGCAGATAAAAATTATTTTGAATTTGCAACCTGGTGGAGGTTAGTATAGATGGACTAATAGAACAAGTCTCACAAACTGCTACAAGCCCAAATATTTTTTAAGAGCTAGATGCAGATAAAAATTATTTTGAATTTGCAACCTGGTGGAGGTTTGTATAGATGGACTAATAGAACAAGTCTCACACATTGCTACAAGCCCAAATATTTTTTCAGAGCTAGATGCAGATAAAAATTATTTTTAATTTGCAACCTGGGGGAGGTTAGTATAGATGGACTAATAGAACAAGTCCCACACATTGCTACAAGCCCAAATATTTTTTCAGAGCTAGATGCAGATAAAAATTATTTTGAATTTGCAACCTGGTGGAGGTTAGTATAGATGGACTAATAGAACAAGTCTCACAAACTGCTACAAGCCCAAATATTTTTTAAGAGCTAGATGCAGATAAAAATTATTTTTAATTTGCAACCTGGTGGAGGTTAGTATTGATGGACTAATAGAACAAGTCCCACACACTGCTACAAGCCCAAATATTTTTTCAGAGCTAGATGCAGATAAAAATTATTTTTAATTTGCAACCTGGTGGAGGTTAGTATAGATGGACTAATAGAACAAGTCCCACACACTGCTACAAGCCCAAATATTTTTTCAGAGCTAGATGCAGATAAAAATTATTTTTAATTTGCAACCTGGTGGAGGTTAGTATAGATGGACTAATAGAACAAGTCCCACACACTGCTACAAGCCCAAATATTTTTTAGGAGCTAGATGCAGATAAAAATTATTTTGAATTTGCAACCTGGTGGAGGTTAGTATAGATGGACTAATAGAACAGGTTACACACACTGCTACAAGCCCAAATATTTTTTCAGAGCTAGATGCAGATAAAAATTATTTTTAATTTGCAACCTGGTGGAGGTTAGTATAGATGGTCTAATAGAACAAGTCCCACACACTGCTACAAGCCCAAATATTTTTTCAGAGCTAGATGCAGATAAAACTTATTTTGAATTTGCAACCTGGTGGAGGTTAGTATAGATGGACTAAGAGAACAGGTTACACACACTGCTACAAGCCCAAATATTTTTTCAGAGCTAGATGCAGATAAAAATTATTTTTAATTTGCAATCTGGTGGAGGTTAGTATAGATGGACTAATAGAACAAGTCCCACACACTGCTACAAGCCCAAATATTTTTTCAGAGCTAGATGCAGATAAAAATTATTTTGAATTTGCAACCTGGTGGAGGTTAGTATAGATGGACTAATAGAACAAGTCCCACACACTGCTACAAGCCCAAATATTTTTTCAGAGCTAGATGCAGATAAAAATTATTTTGAATTTGCAACCTGGTGGAGGTTAGTATAGATGGACTAATAGAACAAGTCCCACACACTGCTACAAGCCCAAATATTTTTTCAGAGCTAGATGCAGATAAAAATTATTTTGAATTTGCAACCTGGTGGAGGTTAGTATAGATGGACTAATAGAACAAGTCCCACACACTGCTACAAGCCCAAATATTTTTTCCGAGCTAGATGCAGATAAAAATTATTTTGAATTTGCAACCTGGTGGAGGTTAGTATAGATGGACTAATAGAACAAGTCTCACAAACTGCTACAAGCCCAAATATTTTTTAAGAGCTAGATGCAAATAAAAATTATTTTGAATTTGCAACCTGGTGGAGGTTTGTATAGATGGACTAATAGAACAAGTCTCACACATTGCTACAAGCCCAAATATTTTTTCAGAGCTAGATGCAGATAAAAATTATTTTTAATTTGCAACCTGGGGGAGGTTAGTATAGATGGACTAATAGAACAAGTCCCACACATTGCTACAAGCCCAAATATTTTTTCAGAGCTAGATGTAGATAAAAATTATTTTGAATTTGCAACCTGGTGGAGGTTAGTATAGATGGACTAATAGAACAAGTCCCACACACTGCTACAAGCCCAAATATTTTTACCGAGCTAGATGCAGATAAAAATTATTTTTAATTTGCAACCTGGTGGAGGTTAGTATAGATGGACTAATAGAACAAGTCCCACACACTGCTACAAGACCAAATATTTTTTTCAGAGCTAGATGCAGATAAAAATTATTTTTAATTTGCAACCTGGTGGAGGTTAGTATAGATGGACTAATAGAACAAGTCCCACACACTGCTACAAGCTCAAATGTTTCTTCAGAGCTAGATGCAGATAAAAATTATTTTGAATTTGCAACCTGGTGGAGGTTAGTATAGATGGACTAATAGAACAAGGCCCACACACTGCTACAAGCCCAAATATTTTTTTCAGAGCTAGATGCAGATAAAAATTATTTTTAATTTGCAACCTGGTGGAGGTTAGTATAGATGGACTAATAGAACAAGTCCCACACACTGCTACAAGCTCAAATGTTTCTTCAGAGCTAGATGCAGATAAAAATTCTTATTAATTTCAAAGCTGGTGGAGCTTGGTATAGATGGCCTAATACAATGAGTACCACACACTGCTACAAGCCCAAATATTTTTTCAGAACTAGATGCAGATAAAAATTATTTTTAATTTGCAACCTGGTGGAGGTTAGTATAGATGGTCTAATAGAACAAGTCCCACACACTGCTACAAGCCCAAATATTTTTTCAGAGCTAGATGCAGATAAAACTTATTTTTAATTTGCAACCTGGTGGAGGTTAGTATAGATGGACTAATAGAACAGGTTACACACACTGCTACAAGCCCAAATATTTTTTCAGAGCTAGATGCAGATAAAACTTATTTTTAATTTGCAACCTGGTGGAGGTTAGTATAGATGGACTAATAGAACAGGTTACACACACTGCTACAAGCCCAAATATTTTTTCAGAGCTAGATGCAGATAAAAATTATTTTTAATTTGCAATCTGGTGGAGGTTAGTATAGATGGACTAATAGAACAAGTCCCACACACTGCTACAAGCCCAAATATTTTTTCAGAGCTAGATGCAGATAAAAATTATTTTGAATTTGCAACCTGGTGGAGGTTAGTATAGATGGACTAATAGAACAAGTCCCACACACTGCTACAAGCCCAAATATTTTTTCAGAGCTAGATGCAGATAAAAATTATTTTGAATTTGCAACCTGGTGGAGGTTAGTATAGATGGACTAATAGAACAAGTCCCACACACTGCTACAAGCCCAAATATTTTTTCAGAGCTAGATGCAGATAAAAATTATTTTGAATTTGCAACCTGGTGGAGGTTAGTATAGATGGACTAATAGAACAAGTCCCACACACTGCTACAAGCCCAAATATTTTTTCCGAGCTAGATGCAGATAAAAATTATTTTGAATTTGCAACCTGGTGGAGGTTAGTATAGATGGACTAATAGAACAAGTCTCACAAACTGCTACAAGCCCAAATATTTTTTAAGAGCTAGATGCAGATAAAAATTATTTTGAATTTGCAACCTGGTGGAGGTTTGTATAGATGGACTAATAGAACAAGTCTCACACATTGCTACAAGCCCAAATATTTTTTCAGAGCTAGATGCAGATAAAAATTATTTTTAATTTGCAACCTGGGGGAGGTTAGTATAGATGGACTAATAGAACAAGTCCCACACATTGCTACAAGCCCAAATATTTTTTCAGAGCTAGATGCAGATAAAAATTATTTTGAATTTGCAACCTGGTGGAGGTTAGTATAGATGGACTAATAGAACAAGTCTCACAAACTGCTACAAGCCCAAATATTTTTTAAGAGCTAGATGCAGATAAAAATTATTTTTAATTTGCAACCTGGTGGAGGTTAGTATTGATGGACTAATAGAACAAGTCCCACACACTGCTACAAGCCCAAATATTTTTTCAGAGCTAGATGCAGATAAAAATTATTTTTAATTTGCAACCTGGTGGAGGTTAGTATAGATGGACTAATAGAACAAGTCCCACACACTGCTACAAGCCCAAATATTTTTTCAGAGCTAGATGCAGATAAAAATTATTTTTAATTTGCAACCTGGTGGAGGTTAGTATAGATGGACTAATAGAACAAGTCCCACACACTGCTACAAGCCCAAATATTTTTTAGGAGCTAGATGCAGATAAAAATTATTTTGAATTTGCAACCTGGTGGAGGTTAGTATAGATGGACTAATAGAACAGGTTACACACACTGCTACAAGCCCAAATATTTTTTCAGAGCTAGATGCAGATAAAAATTATTTTTAATTTGCAACCTGGTGGAGGTTAGTATAGATGGTCTAATAGAACAAGTCCCACACACTGCTACAAGCCCAAATATTTTTTCAGAGCTAGATGCAGATAAAACTTATTTTGAATTTGCAACCTGGTGGAGGTTAGTATAGATGGACTAAGAGAACAGGTTACACACACTGCTACAAGCCCAAATATTTTTTCAGAGCTAGATGCAGATAAAAATTATTTTTAATTTGCAATCTGGTGGAGGTTAGTATAGATGGACTAATAGAACAAGTCCCACACACTGCTACAAGCCCAAATATTTTTTCAGAGCTGGATGCAGATAAAAATTATTTTGAATTTGCAACCTGGTGGAGGTTAGTATAGATGGACTAATAGAACAAGTCCCACACACTGCTACAAGCCCAAATATTTTTTCAGAGCTAGATGCAGATAAAAATTATTTTGAATTTGCAACCTGGTGGAGGTTAGTATAGATGGACTAATAGAACAAGTCCCACACACTGCTACAAGCCCAAATATTTTTTCAGAGCTAGATGCAGATAAAAATTATTTTGAATTTGCAACCTGGTGGAGGTTAGTATAGATGGACTAATAGAACAAGTCCCACACACTGCTACAAGCCCAAATATTTTTTCCGAGCTAGATGCAGATAAAAATTATTTTGAATTTGCAACCTGGTGGAGGTTAGTATAGATGGACTAATAGAACAAGTCTCACAAACTGCTACAAGCCCAAATATTTTTTAAGAGCTAGATGCAAATAAAAATTATTTTGAATTTGCAACCTGGTGGAGGTTTGTATAGATGGACTAATAGAACAAGTCTCACACATTGCTACAAGCCCAAATATTTTTTCAGAGCTAGATGCAGATAAAAATTATTTTTAATTTGCAACCTGGGGGAGGTTAGTATAGATGGACTAATAGAACAAGTCCCACACATTGCTACAAGCCCAAATATTTTTTCAGAGCTAGATGTAGATAAAAATTATTTTGAATTTGCAACCTGGTGGAGGTTAGTATAGATGGACTAATAGAACAAGTCTCACAAACTGCTACAAGCCCAAATATTTTTTAAGAGCTAGATGCAGATAAAAATTATTTTTAATTTGCAACCTGGTGGAGGTTAGTATTGATGGACTAATAGAACAAGTCCCACACACTGCTACAAGCCCAAATATTTTTTCAATGCTAGATGCAGATAAAAATTATTTTTAATTTGCAACCTGGTGGAGGTTAGTATAGATGGACTAATAGAACAAGTCCCACACACTGCTACAAGCCCAAATATTTTTTCAGAGCTAGATGCAGATAAAAATTATTTTTAATTTGCAACCTGGTGGAGGTTAGTATAGATGGACTAATAGAACAAGTCCCACACACTGCTACAAGCCCAAATATTTTTTAGGAGCTAGATGCAGATAAAAATTATTTTGAATTTGCAACCTGGTGGAGGTTAGTATAGATGGACTAATAGAACAAGTCCCACACACTGCTACAAGCCCAAATATTTTTTCAGAGCTAGATGCAGATAAAAATTATTTTTAATTTGCAACCTGGTGGAGGTTAGTATAGATGGACTAATAGAACAGGTTCCACACACTGCTACAAGCCCAAATATTTTTTCAGAGCTAGATGCAGATAAAAAATATTTTTAATTTGCAATCTGGTGGAGGTTAGTATAGATGGACTAATAGAACAAGTCGCACACACTGCTACAAGCTCAAATGTTTTTTCAGAGCTAGATGCAGATAAAAATTCTTATTGATTTGAAAGCTGGTGGAGCTTGGTATAGATGGCCTAATACAATGAGTACCACACACTGCTACAAGCCCAAATATTTTTTCAGAGCTAGATACAGATAAAAATTATTTTTAATTTGCAACCTGGTATAGGTTAGTATAGATGGACTAATAGAACAGGTTCCACACACTGCTACAAGCCCAAATATTTTTTCAGAGCTAGATACAGATAAAAATTATTTTTAATTTGCAATCTTGTGGAGGTTAGTATAGATGGACTAATAGAACAAGTCCCACACACTGCTACAAGCCCAAATATTTTTTCAGAGCTAGATGCAGATAAAAATTATTTTGAATTTGCAACCTGGTGGAGGTTAGTATAGATGGACTAATAGAACAAGTCCCACACACTGCTACAAGCCCAAATATATTTTCAGAGCTAGATGCAGATAAAAATTATTTTGAATTTGCAACCTGGTGGAGGTTAGTATAGATGGACTAATAGAACAAGTCCCACACACTGCTACAAGCCCAAATATTTTTTCAGAGCTAGATACAGATAAAAATTATTTTTAATTTGCAACCTGGTATAGGTTAGTATAGATGGACTAATAGAACAGGTTCCACACACTGCTACAAGCCCAAATATTTTTTCAGAGCTAGATACAGATAAAAATTATTTTTAATTTGCAATCTTGTGGAGGTTAGTATAGATGGACTAATAGAACAAGTCCCACACACTGCTACAAGCCCAAATATTTTTTCAGAGCTAGATGCAGATAAAAATTATTTTGAATTTGCAACCTGGTGGAGGTTAGTATAGATGGACTAATAGAACAAGTCCCACACACTGCTACAAGCCCAAATATATTTTCAGAGCTAGATGCAGATAAAAATTATTTTGAATTTGCAACCTGGTGGAGGTTAGTATAGATGGACTAATAGAACAAGTCCCACACACTGCTACAAGCCCAAATATTTTTTCAGAGCTAGATGCAGATAAAAATTATTTTGAATTTGCAACCTGGTGGAGGTTAGTATAGATGGACTAATAGAACAAGTCCCACACATTGCTACAAGCCCAAATATTTTTTCAGAGCTAGATGCAGATAAAAATTATTTTGAATTTGCAACCTGGGGGAGGTTAGTATAGATGGACTAATAGAACAAGTCCCACACACTGCTACAAGCCCAAATATTTTTTCAGAGCTAGATGCAGATAAAAATTATTTTTAATTTGCAACCTGGTGGAGGTTAGTATTGATGGACTAATAGAACAAGTCCCACACACTGCTACAAGCCCAAATATTTTTTCAGAGCTAGATGCAGATAACAATTATTTTGAATTTGCAACCTGGTGGAGGTTAGTATAGATGGACTAATAGAACAAGTCCCACACACTGCTACAAGCCCAAATATTTTTTCAGAGCTAGATGCAGATAAAAATTATTTTTAATTTGCAACCTGGTGGAGGTTAGTATAGATGGACTAATAGAACAAGTCTCACAAACTGCTACAAGCCCAAATATTTTTTAAGAGCTAGATGCAGATAAAAATTATTTTGAATTTGCAACCTGGTGGAGGTTAGTATAGATGGACTAATAGAACAAGTCCCACACATTGCTACAAGCCCAAATATTTTTTCAGAGCTAGATGCAGATAAAAATTATTTTGAATTTGCAACCTGGGGGAGGTTAGTATAGATGGACTAATAGAACAAGTCCCACACACTGCTACAAGCCCAAATATTTTTTCAGAGCTAGATGCAGATCAAAATTATTTTTAATTTGCAACCTGGGGGAGGTTAGTATAGATGGACTAATAGAACAAGTCCCACACACTGCTACAAGACCAAATATTTTTTCAGAGCTAGATGCAGATAAAAATTATTTTTAATTTGCAACCTGGTGGAGGTTAGTATAGATGGACTAATAGAACAAGTCCCACACACTGCTACAAGCTCAAATGTTTTTTCAGAGCTAGATGCAGATAAAAATTCTTATTAATTTCAAAGCTGGTGGAGCTTGGTATAGATGGCCTAATACAATGAGTACCACACACTGCTACAAGCCCAAATATTTTTTCAGAGCTAGATGCAGATAAAAATTATTTTTAATTTGCAACCTGGTGGAGGTTAGTATAGATGGACTAATAGAACAAGTCCCACACACTGCTACAAGCCCAAATATTTTTTCAGAGCTAGATGCAGATAAAACTTATTTTTAATTTGCAACGTGGTGGAGGTTAGTATAGATGGACTAATAGAACAGGTTCCACACACTGCTACAAGCCCAAATATTTTTTCAGAGCTAGATGCAGATAAAAATTATTTTTAATTTGCAATCTGGTGGAGGTTAGTATAGATGGACTAATAGAACAAGTCCCACACACTGCTACAAGCCCAAATATTTTTTCAGAGCTAGATGCAGATAAAAATTATTTTGAATTTGCAACCTGGTGGAGGTTAGTATAGATGGACTAATAGAACAAGTCCCACACACTGCTACAAGCCCAAATATTTTTCAGAGCTAGATGCAGATAAAAATTAATTTGAATTTGCAACCTGGTGGAGGTTAGTATAGATGGACTAATAGAACAAGTCCCACACACTGCTACAAGCCCAAATATTTTTTCAGAGCTAGATGCAGATAAAAATTATTTTGAATTTGCAACCTGGTGGAGGTTAGTATAGATGGACTAATAGAACAAGTCCCACACACTGCTACAAGCCCAAATATTTTTTCCGAGCTAGATGCAGATAAAAATTATTTTTAATTTGCAACCTGGTGGAGGTTAGTATAGATGGACTAATAGAACAAGTCCCACACACTGCTACAAGACCAAATATTTTTTTCAGAGCTAGATGCAGATAAAAATTATTTTTAATTTGCAACCTGGTGGAGGTTAGTATAGATGGACTAATAGAACAAGTCCCACACACTGCTACAAGCTCAAATGTTTGTTCAGAGCTAGATGCAGATAAAAATTCTTATTAATTTCAAAGCTGGTGGAGCTTGGTATAGATGGCCTAATACAATGAGTACCACACACTGCTACAAGCCCAAATATTTTTTCAGAGCTAGATGTAGATAAAAATTATTTTTAATTTGCAGCCTGGTGGAGGTTAGTATAGATGGACTAATAGAACAAGTCCCACACACTGCTACAAGCCCAAATATTTTTTCAGAGCTAGATGCAGATAAAACTTATTTTTAATTTGCAACCTGGTGGAGGTTAGTATAGATGGACTAATAGAACAGGTTCCACACACTGCTACAAGCCCAAATATTTTTTCAGAGTTAGATGCAGATAAAAATTATTTTTAATTTGCAATCTGGTGGAGGTTAGTATAGATGGACTAATAGAACAAGTCCCACACACTGCTACAAGCCCAAATATTTTTTCAGAGCTAGATGCAGATAAAAATTATTTTGAATTTGCAACCTGGTGGAGGTTAGTATAGATGGACTAATAGAACAAGTCCCACACACTGCTACAAGCCCAAATATTTTTTCAGAGCTAGATGCAGATAAAAATTATTTTGAATTTGCAACCTGGTGGAGGTTAGTATAGATGGACTAATAGAAAAAGTCCCACACACTGCTACAAGCCCAAATATTTTTTCAGAGCTAGATGCAGATAAAAATTATTTTGAATTTGCAACCTGGTGGAGGTTAGTATAGATGGACTAATAGAACAAGTCCCACACACTGCTACAAGCCCAAATATTTTTTCCGAGCTAGATGCAGATAAAAATTATTTTGAATTTGCAACCTGGTGGAGGTTAGTATAGATGGACTAATAGAACAAGTCTCACAAACTGCTACAAGCCCAAATATTTTTTAAGAGCTAGATGCAGATAAAAATTATTTTGAATTTGCAACCTGGTGGAGGTTTGTATAGATGGACTAATAGAACAAGTCCCACACATTGCTACAAGCCCAAATATTTTTTCAGAGCTAGATGCAGATAAAAATTATTTTTAATTTGCAACCTGGGGGAGGTTAGTATAGATGGACTAATAGAACAAGTCCCACACATTGCTACAAGCCCAAATATTTTTTCAGAGCTAGATGCAGATAAAAATTATTTTGAATTTGCAACCTGGGGGAGGTTAGTATAGATGGACTAATAGAACACGTCCCACACACTGCTACAAGCCCAAATATTTTTTCAGAGCTAGATGCAGATAAAAATTATTTTTAATTTGCAACCTGGTGGAGGTTAGTATTGATGGACTAATAGAACAAGTCCCACACACTGCTACAAGCCCAAATATTTTTTCAGAGCTAGATGCAGATAAAAATTATTTTTAATTTGCAACCTGGTGGAGGTTAGTATAGATGGACTAATAGAACAAGTCCCACACACTGCTACAAGCCCAAATATTTTTTCAGAGCTAGATGCAGATAAAAATTATTTTTAATTTGCAACCTGGTGGAGGTTAGTATAGATGGACTAATAGAACAAGTCCCACACACTGCTACAAGCCCAAATATTTTTTAGGAGCTAGATGCAGATAAAAATTATTTTGAATTTGCAACCTGGTGGAGGTTAGTATAGATGGACTAATAGAACAAGTCCCACACACTGCTACAAGCCCAAATATTTTTTCAGAGCTAGATGCAGATAAAAATTATTTTCAATTTGCAACCTGGTGGAGGTTAGTATAGATGGACTAATAGAACAGGTTCCTCACACTGCTACAAGCCCAAATATTTTTTCAGAGCTAGATGCAGATAAAAATTATTTTTAATTTGCAATCTGGTGGAGGTTAGTATAGATGGACTAATAGAACAAGTCCCACACACTGCTACAAGCCCAAATATTTTTTCAGAGCTAGATGCAGATAAAAATTATTTTGAATTTGCAACCTGGTGGAGGTTAGTATAGATTGACTAATAGAACAAGTCCCACACACTGCTACAAGCCCAAATATTTTTTCCGAGCTAGATGCAGATAAAAATTATTTTTAATTTGCAACCTGGTGGAGGTTAGTATAGATGGACTAATAGAACAAGTCTCACAAACTGCTACAAGCCCAAATATTTTTTAAGAGCTAGATGCAGATAAAAATTATTTTGAATTTGCAACCTGGTGGAGGTTAGTATAGATGGACTAATAGAACAAGTCCCACACATTGCTACAAGCCCAAATATTTTTTCAGAGCTAGATGCAGATAAAAATTATTTTGAATTTGCAACCTGGGGGAGGTTAGTATAGATGGACTAATAGAACAAGTCCCACACACTGCTACAAGCCCAAATATTTTTTCAGAGCTAGATGCAGATCAAAATTATTTTGAATTTGCAACCTGGGGGAGGTTAGTATAGATGGACTAATAGAACAAGTCCCACACACTGCTACAAGACCAAATATTTTTTCAGAGCTAGATGCAGATAAAAATTATTTTTAATTTGCAACCTGGTGGAGGTTAGTATAGATGGACTAATAGAACCAGTCCCACACACTGCTACAAGCTCAAATGTTTTTTCAGAGCTAGATGCAGATAAAAATTCTTATTAATTTCAAAGCTGGTGGAGCTTGGTATAGATGGCCTAATACAATGAGTGCCACACACTGCTACAAGCCCAAATATTTTTTCAGAGCTAGATGCAGATAAAAATTATTTTTAATTTGCAACCTGGTGGAGGTTAGTATAGATGGACTAATAGAACAAGTCCCACACACTGCTACAAGCCCAAATATTTTTTCAGAGCTAGATGCAGATAAAACTTATTTTTAATTTGCAACCTGGTGGAGGTTAGTATAGATGGACTAATAGAACAGGTTCCACACACTGCTACAAGCCCAAATATTTTTTCAGAGCTAGATGCAGAGAAAAATTATTTTTAATTTGCAATCTGGTGGAGGTTAGTATAGATGGACTAATAGAACAAGTCCCACACACTGCTACAAGCCCAAATATTTTTTCAGAGCTAGATGCAGATAAAAATTATTTTGAATTTGCAACCTGGTGGAGGTTAGTATAGATGGACTAATAGAACAAGTCCCACACACTGCTACAAGCCCAAATATTTTTTCAGAGCTAGATGCAGATAAAAATTATTTTGAATTTGCAACCTGGTGGAGGTTAGTATAGATGGACTAATAGAACAAGTCCCACACACTGCTACAAGCCCAAATATTTTTTCAGAGCTAGATGCAGATAAAAATTATTTTGAATTTGCAACCTGGTGGAGGTTAGTATAGATGGACTAATAGAACAAGTCCCACACACTGCTACAAGCCCAAATATTTTTTCCGAGCTAGATGCAGATAAAAATTATTTTTAATTTGCAACCTGGTGGAGGTTAGTATAGATGGACTAATAGAACAAGTCCCACACACTGCTACAAGACCAAATATTTCTTTCAGAGCTAGATGCAGATAAAAATTATTTTTAATTTGCAACCTGGTGGAGGTTAGTATAGATGGACTAATAGAACAAGTCCCACACACTGCTACAAGCTCAAATGTTTTTTCAGAGCTAGATGCAGATAAAAATTCTTATTAATTTCAAAGCTGGTGGAGCTTGGTATAGATGGCGTAATACAATGAGTACCACACACTGCTACAAGCCCAAATATTTTTTCAGAGCTAGATGCAGATAAAAATTATTTTTAATTTGCAACCTGGTGGAGGTTAGTATAGATGGACTAATAGAACAAGTCCCACACACTGCTACAAGCCCAAATATTTTTTCAGAGCTAGATGCAGATAAAACTTATTTTTAATTTGCAACCTGGTGGAGGTTAGTATAGATGGACTAATAGAACAGGTTCCACACACTGCTACAAGCCCAAATATTTTTTCAGAGCTAGATGCAGATAAAAATTATTTTTAATTTGCAATCTGGTGGAGGTTAGTATAGATGGACTAATAGAACAAGTCCCACACACTGCTACAAGCCCAAATATTTTTTCAGAGCTAGATGCAGATAAAAATTATTTTGAATTTGCAACCTGGTGGAGGTTAGTATAGATGGACTAATAGAACAAGTCCCACACACTGCTACAAGCCCAAATATTTTTTCAGAGCTAGATGCAGATAAAAATTATTTTGAATTTGCAACCTGGTGGAGGTTAGTATAGATGGACTAATAGAACAAGTCCCACACACTGCTACAAGCCCAAATATTTTTTCAGAGCTAGATGCAAATAAAACTATTTTGAATTTGCAACCTGGTGGAGGTTAGTATAGATGGACTAATAGAACAAGTCCCACACACTGCTACAAGCCCAAATATTTTTTCCGAGCTAGATGCAGATAAAAATTATTTTGAATTTGCAACCTGGTGGAGGTTAGTATAGATGGACTAATAGAACAAGTCTCACAAACTGCTACAAGCCCAAATATTTTTTAAGAGCTAGATGCAGATAAAAATTATTTTGAATTTGCAACCTGGTGGAGGTTTGTATAGATGGACTAATAGAACAAGTCCCACACATTGCTACAAGCCCAAATATTTTTTCAGAGCTAGATGCAGATAAAAATTATTTTTAATTTGCAACCTGGGGGAGGTTAGTATAGATGGACTAATAGAACAAGTCCCACACATTGCTACAAGCCCAAATATTTTTTCAGAGCTAGATGCAGATAAAAATTATTTTGAATTTGCAACCTGGGGGAGGTTAGTATAGATGGACTAATAGAACAAGTCCCACACACTGCTACAAGCCCAAATATTTTTTCAGAGCTAGATGCAGATAAAAATTATTTTTAATTTGCAACCTGGTGGAGGTTAGTATAGACGGACTAATAGAACAAGTCGCACACACTGCTACAAGCCCAAATATTTTTTCAGAGCTAGATGCAGATAAAAATTATTTTTAATTTGCAACCTGGTGGAGGTTAGTATAGATGGACTAATAGAACAAGTCCCACACACTGCTACAAGCCCAAATATTTTTTCAGAGCTAGATGCAGATAAAAATTATTTTGAATTTGCAACCTGGTGGAGGTTAGTATAGATGGACTAATAGAACAAGTCCCACACACTGCTACAAGCCCAAATATTTTTTCAGAGCTAGATGCAGATAAAAATTATTTTTAATTTGCAACCTGGTGGAGGTTAGTATAGATGGACTAATAGAACAGGTTCCACACACTGCTACAAGCGCAAATATTTTTTCAGAGCTAGATGCAGATAAAAAATATTTTTAATTTGCAATCTGGTGGAGGTTAGTATAGATGGACTAATAGAACAAGTCCCACACACTGCTACAAGCCCAAATATTTTTTCAGAGCTAGATGCAGATAAAAATTATTTTGAATTTGCAACCTGGTGGAGGTTAGTATAGATGGACTAATAGAACAAGTCCCACACACTGCTACAAGCCCAAATATTTTTTCCGAGCTAGATGCAGATAAAAATTATTTTTAATTTGCAACCTGGTGGAGGTTAGTATAGATGGACTAATAGAACAAGTCTCACAAACTGCTACAAGCCCAAATATTTTTTAAGAGCTAGATGCAGATAAAAATTATTTTGAATTTGCAACCTGGTGGAGGTTAGTATAGATGGACTAATAGAACAAGTCCCACACATTGCTACAAGCCCAAATATTTTTTCAGAGCTAGATGCAGATAAAAATTATTTTGAATTTGCAACCTGGGGGAGGTTAGTATAGATGGACTAATAGAACAAGTCCCACACACTGCTACAAGCCCAAATATTTTTTCAGAGCTAGGTGCAGATCAAAATTATTTTGAATTTGCAACCTGGGGGAGGTTAGTATAGATGGACTAATAGAACAAGTCCCACACACTGCTACAAGACCAAATATTTTTTCAGAGCTAGATGCAGATAAAAATTATTTTTAATTTGCAACCTGGTGGAGGTTAGTATAGATGGACTAATAGAACAAGTCCCACACACTGCTACAAGCCCAAATATTTTTTCAGAGCTAGATGCAGATAAAACTTATTTTTAATTTGCAACCTGGTGGAGGTTAGTATAGATGGACTAATAGAACAGGTTCCACACACTGCTACAAGCCCAAATATTTTTTCAGAGCTAGATGCAGAGAAAAATTATTTTTAATTTGCAATCTGGTGGAGGTTAGTATAGATGGACTAATAGAACAAGTCCCACACACTGCTACAAGCCCAAATATTTTTTCAGAGCTAGATGCAGATAAAAATTATTTTGAATTTGCAACCTGGTGGAGGTTAGTATAGATGGACTAATAGAACAAGTCCCACACACTGCTACAAGCCCAAATATTTTTTCAGAGCTAGATGCAGATAAAAATTATTTTGAATTTGCAACCTGGTGGAGGTTAGTATAGATGGACTAATAGAACAAGTCCCACACACTGCTACAAGCCCAAATATTTTTTCAGAGCTAGATGCAGATAAAAATTATTTTGAATTTGCAACCTGGTGGAGGTTAGTATAGATGGACTAATAGAACAAGTCCCACACACTGCTACAAGCCCAAATATTTTTTCCGAGCTAGATGCAGATAAAAATTATTTTTAATTTGCAACCTGGTGGAGGTTAGTATAGATGGACTAATAGAACAAGTCCCACACACTGCTACAAGACCAAATATTTCTTTCAGAGCTAGATGCAGATAAAAATTATTTTTAATTTGCAACCTGGTGGAGGTTAGTATAGATGGACTAATAGAACAAGTCCCACACACTGCTACAAGCTCAAATGTTTTTTCAGAGCTAGATGCAGATAAAAATTCTTATTAATTTCAAAGCTGGTGGAGCTTGGTATAGATGGCGTAATACAATGAGTACCACACACTGCTACAAGCCCAAATATTTTTTCAGAGCTAGATGCAGATAAAAATTATTTTTAATTTGCAACCTGGTGGAGGTTAGTATAGATGGACTAATAGAACAAGTCCCACACACTGCTACAAGCCAAAATATTTTTTCAGAGCTAGATGCAGATAAAACTTATTTTTAATTTGCAACCTGGTGGAGGTTAGTATAGATGGACTAATAGAACAGGTTCCACACACTGCTACAAGCCCAAATATTTTTTCAGAGCTAGATGCAGATAAAAATTATTTTTAATTTGCAATCTGGTGGAGGTTAGTATAGATGGACTAATAGAACAAGTCCCACACACTGCTACAAGCCCAAATATTTTTTCAGAGCTAGATGCAGATAAAAATTATTTTGAATTTGCAACCTGGTGGAGGTTAGTATAGATGGACTAATAGAACAAGTCCCACACACTGCTACAAGCCCAAATATTTTTTCAGAGCTAGATGCAGATAAAAATTATTTTGAATTTGCAACCTGGTGGAGGTTAGTATAGATGGACTAATAGAACAAGTCCCACACACTGCTACAAGCCCAAATATTTTTTCAGAGCTAGATGCAAATAAAACTATTTTGAATTTGCAACCTGGTGGAGGTTAGTATAGATGGACTAATAGAACAAGTCCCACACACTGCTACAAGCCCAAATATTTTTTCCGAGCTAGATGCAGATAAAAATTATTTTGAATTTGCAACCTGGTGGAGGTTAGTATAGATGGACTAATAGAACAAGTCTCACAAACTGCTACAAGCCCAAATATTTTTTAAGAGCTAGATGCAGATAAAAATTATTTTGAATTTGCAACCTGGTGGAGGTTTGTATAGATGGACTAATAGAACAAGTCCCACACATTGCTACAAGCCCAAATATTTTTTCAGAGCTAGATGCAGATAAAAATTATTTTTAATTTGCAACCTGGGGGAGGTTAGTATAGATGGACTAATAGAACAAGTCCCACACATTGCTACAAGCCCAAATATTTTTTCAGAGCTAGATGCAGATAAAAATTATTTTGAATTTGCAACCTGGGGGAGGTTAGTATAGATGGACTAATAGAACAAGTCCCACACACTGCTACAAGCCCAAATATTTTTTCAGAGCTAGATGCAGATAAAAATTATTTTTAATTTGCAACCTGGTGGAGGTTAGTATAGACGGACTAATAGAACAAGTCGCACACACTGCTACAAGCCCAAATATTTTTTCAGAGCTAGATGCAGATAAAAATTATTTTTAATTTGCAACCTGGTGGAGGTTAGTATAGATGGACTAATAGAACAAGTCCCACACACTGCTACAAGCCCAAATATTTTTTCAGAGCTAGATGCAGATAAAAATTATTTTGAATTTGCAACCTGGTGGAGGTTAGTATAGATGGACTAATAGAACAAGTCCCACACACTGCTACAAGCCCAAATATTTTTTCAGAGCTAGATGCAGATAAAAATTATTTTTAATTTGCAACCTGGTGGAGGTTAGTATAGATGGACTAATAGAACAGGTTCCACACACTGCTACAAGCGCAAATATTTTTTCAGAGCTAGATGCAGATAAAAAATATTTTTAATTTGCAATCTGGTGGAGGTTAGTATAGATGGACTAATAGAACAAGTCCCACACACTGCTACAAGCCCAAATATTTTTTCAGAGCTAGATGCAGATAAAAATTATTTTGAATTTGCAACCTGGTGGAGGTTAGTATAGATGGACTAATAGAACAAGTCCCACACACTGCTACAAGCCCAAATATTTTTTCCGAGCTAGATGCAGATAAAAATTATTTTTAATTTGCAACCTGGTGGAGGTTAGTATAGATGGACTAATAGAACAAGTCTCACAAACTGCTACAAGCCCAAATATTTTTTAAGAGCTAGATGCAGATAAAAATTATTTTGAATTTGCAACCTGGTGGAGGTTAGTATAGATGGACTAATAGAACAAGTCCCACACATTGCTACAAGCCCAAATATTTTTTCAGAGCTAGATGCAGATAAAAATTATTTTGAATTTGCAACCTGGGGGAGGTTAGTATAGATGGACTAATAGAACAAGTCCCACACACTGCTACAAGCCCAAATATTTTTTCAGAGCTAGGTGCAGATCAAAATTATTTTGAATTTGCAACCTGGGGGAGGTTAGTATAGATGGACTAATAGAACAAGTCCCACACACTGCTACAAGACCAAATATTTTTTCAGAGCTAGATGCAGATAAAAATTATTTTTAATTTGCAACCTGGTGGAGGTTAGTATAGATGGACTAATAGAACAAGTCCCACACACTGCTACAAGCTCAAATGTTTTTTCAGAGCTAGATGTAGATAAAAATTCTTATTGATTTCAAAGCTGGTGGAGCTTGGTATAGATGGCCTAATACAATGAGTACCACACACTGCTACAAGCCCAAATAATTTTTCAGAGCTAGATGCAGATAAAAATTATTTTTAATTTACAACCTGGTGGAGGTTAGTATAGATGGACTAATAGAACAAGTCCCACACACTGCTACAAGCCCAAATATTTTTTCAGAGCTAGATGCAGATAAAAATTATTTTGAATTTGCAACCTGGTGGAGGTTAGTATAGATGGACTAATAGATCAAGTCCCACACACTGCTACAAGCCCAAATATTTTTTCAGAGCTAGATGCAGATAAAAATTATTTTGAATTTGCAACCTGGTGGAGGTTAGTATAGATGGACTAATAGAACAAGTCCCACACACTGCTACAAGCCCAAATATTTTTTCAGAGCTAGATGCAGATAAAAATTATTTTGAATTTGCAACCTGGTGGAGGTTAGTATAGATGGACTAATAGAACAAGTCCCACACACTGCTACAAGCCCAAATATTTTTTCCGAGCTAGATGCAGATAAAAATTATTTTGAATTTGCAACCTGGTGGAGGTTAGTATAGATGGACTAATAGAACAAGTCTCACAAACTGCTACAAGCCCAAATATTTTTTAAGAGCTAGATGCAGATAAAAATTATTTTGAATTTGCAACCTGGTGGAGGTTAGTATAGATGGACTAATAGAAAAATTCCCACACATTGCTACAAGCCCAAATATTTTTTCAGAGGTAGATGCAGATAAAAATTATTTTGAATTTGCAACCTGGTGGAGGTTAGTATAGATGGACTAATAGAACAAGTCTCACAAACTGCTACAAGCCCAAATATTTTTTCCGAGCTAGATGCAGATAAAAATTATTTTGAATTTGCAACTTGGTGGAGGTTAGTATAGATGGACTAATAGAACAAGTCTCACAAACTGCTACAAGCCCAAATATTTTTTAAGAGCTAGATGCAGATAAAAATTATTTTGAATTTGCAACCTGGGGGAGGTTAGTATAGATGGACTAATAGAACAAGTCCCACACACTGCTACAAGCCCAAATATTTTTTCAGAGCTAGATGCAGATCAAAATTATTTTTAATTTGCAACCTGGGGGAGGTTAGTATAGATGGACTAATAGAACAAGTCCCACACACTGCTACAAGCTCAAATGTTTTTTCAGAGCTAGATGCAGATAAAAATTCTTATTGATTTCAAAGCTGGTGGAGCTTGGTATAGATGGCCTAATACAATGAGTTCCACACACTGCTACAAGCCCAAATATTTTTTCAGAGCTAGATGCAGATAAAAATTATTTTTAATTTGCAACCTGGTGGAGGTTAGTATAGATGGACTAATAGAACAAGTCCCACACACTGCTACAAGCCCAAATATTTTTTCAGAGCTAGATGCAGATAAAAATTATTTTGAATTTGCAACCTGGTGGAGGTTAGTATAGATGGACTAATAGAACAAGTCCCACACACTGCTACAAGCCCAAATATTTTTTCAGAGCTAGATGCAGATAAAAATTATTTTTAATTTGCAACCTGGTGGAGGTTAGTATAGATGGACTAATAGAACAAGTACCACACACTGCTACAAGCCCAAATATTTTTACAGAGCTAGATGCAGATAAAAGTTATTTTGAATTTGCAACCTGGTGGAGGTTAGTATAGATGGACTAATAGAACAAGTCCCACACACTGCTACAAGCCCAAATATTTTTTCAGAGCTAGATGCAGATAAAAATTATTTTGAATTTGCAACCTGGTGGAGGTTAGTATAGATGGACTAATAGAATGATGCTATGCCCAAAAGGTTTTACGTGGCTAGGTGCAGTAAAAAAAATTGTATTCTATATACAGGTGGTGTAGCTTGCAACACAGATAGGCTACTCCACTGACTAACACACACTGCAAGAGGCCAAAAAGGATTTGCTTATCTAGA
Organism: Phyllobates terribilis; assembly: GCF_046119375.1. Lineage (NCBI taxonomy): Eukaryota > Metazoa > Chordata > Amphibia > Anura > Dendrobatidae > Phyllobates > Phyllobates terribilis. The sequence continues at coordinate 132,018,712 of NW_027362770.1, read as the reverse complement.
TTTAGCCAAATGCTGTGAAAAAAACTTGCACAGCACTGGCACAGACCTGCCTGGCAAAAAGTGATAGGAACTGATGTAACCTAGCCCTCAAAAGGACTGCAATTACAATTAGTCCCTACTCCCAACCTTTCTATTTAAGAGCACAGACCTGCCTGATAAAAGTCGTAGCAAATGATGTAACCTAGTCCTCAAAAGGACTGCAATCACAACTATTCCCTACTCCCAAGCTATCTGTAGATTTGTGTGAAAATTGGCTTGAAATTAACGCTCAAAGTGTAGCGCACACAGCAACAGCGGTGCCGTCTAACACGCAGCTGCAGCAGTGAGAAAATGGTGGCTACGTGGAAAATGGCTGGGTCTTATAGGGCAAGGACATGTGACATACACTGCCAATGACACATGCCCTTGCTTGTGTGAAAAAAAGCAGTTCGCTACGTGTGTGCGCTGCTGATAGGCTGACAGATTGCACCTCCCCACTGTAAATGCGGGAAAGAGAAAAAAAAATGGAGATCTTCATTATTTATGCAGAGATCCATCCCCTGCCCCACCCCCCGCCCCGCTGTACACTCAAACTGCGTATTAACATTAATTTTCAGCATTACTGAGAAAAAATCCAGTTATGATTTTGGTGCACGAACAGTTATCGAACATAACCTCGAACAGCCGAATTTTTTTCAAATCGTTCGGGTTCGTCGAACGGCTCGAACACCGCCCAAAACAGCTCGAATTTGAGATTGGCGAACAGTTCGAGTCGAACAGCGCTCATCTCTACTGGTAACCCGATGGTTCTTAGCTTTAAAGGATTTTAATTATCATGTGGAGCATAGAGCAGGTAAGCTTCCTGGAAACGCTGACGCTCTTTGAAAAGTACACTGTTTGGTGGCAGAAGGTGCCCCGTGCCCCCCCTGGCTTTGGGCAGGGGGTGGGCATGTAGGACAGCAGGTGGTAAAGTCCTGGATGGGAGATATATGGTGTCACTGAGGTGGCTAGCCTTGGTGCTGTAAGTCCTGGAGGTGAAGGCTGCAGCAATAGTAGGTTGCTGAGAGTTTTTTTTATTGGGATCAGATTCTGGGGTCGGGCTTTAGGAGCGATCAGAAGGGCTTGGCTGGGAATGGTAGCTCCCATATCTCAAATCCAGGTTTTCCAGGTCCGACATCAGGCAGCTGAGCTGTCTTAGAGCGGTCTGTGTGTGGGAGGAAGAAAAGACCTCTAGTGTTTGCAGTTTCAGCCAGAAGCTAAGAGGGAGAGGACTATAATCTGAAAGGTTGAGCCCGTCCTGGTATTTATTGCCTGCTGGTGCATGAACTGTTTATTTTTCTGTTATACCTTTATGACCAAAAGATGCTGTTTTGTTTTGTAACCACTGGAGCTTTATGAAAGCAAAAAGACTTCACATGTTCACATCTGGGACATCATGTCTCGCTCCATCCACCAACGTCACGTTGCACCACAGACTGTCCGGTAGTTGGCGGATGCTTTAGTCCAGATCTGGGAGGAGATCCCACAGGAGACAATCCGCAACCTCATCAGGAGCATGCCCAGGCGTTGTAGGGAGGTCATACAGGCACGTGGAGGCCACACACAATACTGAGCCTCCTTTTTACTTATTTTAAGGACATTACATCAAAGTTGGATCAGCCTTTAGTGTGTTTTTCCACTTTAATTTTGGGGGTGACTCCAAATCCAGGCCTCCATTGGTTAATAAATTTGATTTCCATTGATGATTTTTGTGCGATTTTGTTGTCAGCACATTCAACTTTGTACAGAACAAAGTATTCAATGAGAATATTTCATTCATTCAGATCTAGGATGTGTTATTTGAGTGTTCCCTTTATTTTTTTGAGCAGTGTATATATATGTACTAGATGGTGGCCCGATTCTAATGCACCAGGTATTCTAGAATATGTATGCGGCCGACGGGGCGCAATCAGCAAAGCGGTGTTAAAATTTGGCGCCTATATCGCAGATTGGTCACTGCCGGCGGTCGCGACTAATCAGCAGAGCGTGGTTTAAAATTGGCGCCAATAATGCTGATTGGTTGCGGCCAGCGAATGCGACCAATCAGCCGAGCGGTGTTTAAATTTGGCGCCAATAATGCTGATTGGTTGCGGCTGGCGGTCGCGACCAATCAGCAGAGCGTTGTTTAAATTTGGCACCAAAATTGCTGATTAGTCGGGGCTGGCAGCCGCGACCAATCAGCCGAACGTTGGTTAAATTTGGCGCCAATGTGGCTGATTGGTCGCGGACGCCAGATGCGACCAATCAGCAGAGTGTTGTTTACATTTGGCGCCAATCTGACTGATTGGTCGCGGCTGCCGTACGCGACCAATCAGCAGAACGTTGGTTAAATTTGGCGCCAATCTCGCTGATTGGTTGCGGCTGGGAACTGCGAACAATCAGCAGAGCGCTGTTTAAAATTGGCGCCAATCTCGCTGATTGGTCGCGGATGGAGTCCGCGACCAATCAGCATAGCGCTGTTTAAATTTGGCGTCAATCTCGTTGATTGGTTGCGGCTGGCGTCCGCAACCAATCAGCATAGCGTTGTTTAAATTTGGCGCCAATCTCGCTGATTGGTCGCGGCTGGCGTCCGCGACCAATCAGCACAGCAGTGTTTAAATGTGGCGCCAAAATCGCCAATTGGTCGCGGGCAGCGTCCGCGACCAATCAGCATAGCGTTGTTTAAATTTGGCACCAATCTCGCTAATTGGTCGCGGCTGGCAACGGCGACCAATCAGCAGAGCCCTGTTTAAATTGGCGCCAATCTCGCTGATTTGTCGCGGCTGGCGTCCGCGACCAATCAGCACAGCAGTGTTTAAATGTGGCGCACAAATCGGTGATTGGTCGCGGCCGCTATTTAAATGTGGGGGCCAAATCGGTGATTGGTTGCGGGCAGCGGCCGCGACCAATCAGCACAGCGTTGTTTAAATTTTGCGCCAAGATCACTGATTGGTCGGGTGCGGAGACCGCGACCAATCAGCGAATCTTATTGGAGAGGACCGGGGAGCGGAATCGTATTGGTGAGGACCAGGGAGCGCCGCTGCCTGTGTGGCTACTTCCGCTGCGAGAAGTTGGGAGATGAGCGACTGCTCGCAGTAGAAGTATCCCGACCCGCAGCGCCGCTCCCCGGTCCTCCTTTGACACCCTAGCCGCTGATCTCCCTACAGTAGCCGCATGGTGTTACTAAGCTCCGTACATTTGTGTTCAAAATCGCTGATTGGTCGCGGGCGCTGGCCGCGACTAATCACCGATTTGGGCACCACATTTAAATAGCATCCGCGACCAATCAGCACAGCGGTGTTTAAATGTTGCGCCAAGATCGGTGATTGGTCACGGCGAGAGATCGCGACCAATCAGCGAATCGTATTGGTGAGGACCGGGAAGAGAATCTTATTGGTGAGGACCGTGGAGCGCCGCTGCCTGTGCGGATACTTCCGCTGCGAGAACCCGGGACATGAGCGGGCGCTCGCAGCAGAAGTATCCCGACTCGCAGCGCCACTCCCCGGTCCTCCCTTGACACCCTAGCCGCTGATGTCCCCACAGTTTCCGCATGGTGTTACAAAGGTCCGGACATTTGTGTTAAAAATCGCTGATTGGTCGCTGGCGCTGCCCGCGACCAATCACCGATTTGGCCGCCACATTTAAATATCGGCCGCGACCAATCACCGATCTTGGCGCCACATTTAAACACCGCTGTGCTGATTGGTTGCCGACGCTGGGCGCGACCAATCACCGATTTGGGCGCAACATTTAAATAGCGTCCGCGACCAATCAGCACAGCGGTGTTTAAATGTGGCACCAAGATCGGTGATTGGTCGCGGCCGATATTTAAATGTGGCGGCCAAATCGGTGATTGGTCGCGGCCGATATTTAAATGTGGCGGCCAAATCGAAGTATCCGCACAGGCAGCGCCGCTGACATCCATGCGGCTAGGGTGTGAAGGGAGGATCGGGGAGCGGCGCTGACATCCAATTGGTCGCGGTTACTATTTAAATGTGCCGCACAAATCGGTGATTGGTCGCGGTCTTGGCCTGCGACCAATCACTGATCTTGCCGCAAAAGTTAAACACTACTGTGCTGATTGGTCGCGGACGCTGCCCGCGACCAATCACCGATTTGGGCGCCAAATTTAAATATCGGCCGCGACCAATCACCGATCTTGGCTCCACATTTAAACATCGCTGTGCTGATTGGTCGCGGACGCTATTTAAATGTGGTGCTAAAATCGGTGATTGGTCGCGGCCAGCGTCGGCGACCAATCAGCACAGCGGTGTTTAAATGTGGAGCCAAGATCGGTGATTGGTCGCGGCCGATATTTAAATGTGGCGCCCAAATCGGTGATTGGTCGCGGGCAGCATCCGCGACCAATCAGCACAGCGGTGTTTAACTTTTGCGGTAAGATTAGTGATTGGTCGGGTCCGAAGACCGCGAAAAATCATCAAATCGTCTTGGTGAGAACTGGGGAGCGGCGCTGCCTGTGCGGCTACTTCCGCAGCGAGAACCCGGGACATGAGCGGGCGCTCGCAGCATAAGTATCCCGACCCGCAGCGCCGCTCCCCGGTCCTCCCTTCCGCATGGAGGTCAGCGACGCCGGCGGTCCTTCCGCTGCTACCGTCGGGAGATGAGCGCCTCGCGCCGGTCATCTCCCGGCTGCATCTCCGTCCCGCAGATGGGTCTGGTGGTCGAGGTCCTTCTGCTGGTACCGGCCGGGAGATGAGCGCCTTGCGCCGGTCATCTCCCGGCTGCATCGCCGCTGAGCTCCATCCCGCAGATGAGCCGCTAACGGCCGCCATATTTTTTCAGAAATCCCGCGGCGCTGATTGGCCCCTGCCGGACCAATGAGCGACGCGGGATTTCCAGGACAGACAGACAGACAGACAGACAGAAAGACAGACAAACAGACAGACGGGATAAGACGAATATATATATAGATACTGTAGGGATTTCAGGTAGGTAATGCGATTTGGTCCAAACATGTGAAGCACAACCAACATTCCAAAGTGACCAAAACATCAGCCAGAAAGCATTGGTACTGAGATGTGGTCTGTGGTCCCCACCTGCACAACCACTCCTTTATTGAGTGTGTCTTGATAATTGCCAATAATTTCCATCTATTGTCTATTCCATTTGCACAACAGCATGTGAAATTGATTGTCAATCAGTGTTGCTTCCTAAGTGGACAGTTTGATTTCACAGAAGTTTGATTTACTTGGAGTTATATTCTGTTGTTTAAGTGTTCCCTTTATTTTTCTGAACAGTGTATACTGTGTGTGTATATATATATATATATATATATATATATATATATATATATATATATATATATATATATACAGTGCCTTGTGAAAGTATTTGGCCCCCTTGAACTTTTCTACCTTTTGCCACATTTTTTTTGGGAAGAATCAACAAGTGGGACACAATCGTGAAGTGGAACGAAATTTATTGGATATTTTAAACTTTTTAAAAAAATTAAAAACTGAAAAGTGGGGCGTGCAATATTATTCGACCCTTTACTTTCAGTGCAGCAAACACTCCAGAAGTTCAGTGAGGATCTCTGAATGATCCAATGTTGTCCTAAATGACTGGTAATGATAAATAGAATCCACCTGTGTGTAATCAAGTTTCCGTATAAATGCACCTGCTCTGTGATAGTCTCAGGGTTCTGTTTCAAGTGCAGAGAGCATCATGAAGACCAGGGCCGGCGTCAGCACCCGGCATACCCGGACAAGTGCCGGGGCCCTGTACCATCAGAGGGGACCACTCGCTGTTGGGGCCCGGGCTGCTCCCCTGGCATCTGTGCAGCCAGGACCGCCGCCACTGCTTGATTGCCGGCACTTTACCAGACATGGCTGCACGCAGTGCACTGTGCGGCTGTGTCTGGTACTAATGACACGGCAGGGACGACACTGCCCCTTTAATTTTGCTTGTGTGTCGCCCCTGTTGCGTCATTGGTAGCAGACACAGCCGCACATCGCACCGCCATGTCTGAAGTGCCGGCAATCAAACACCGTCGGAGGTCCTGAACAGATGCGGGGGGAGCAGCCAGGACCCCAACGGCGAGTGGGCCCCCCTGATCATCCAGGGCCCCATGTCTGTGACACGCCAGCGGCCCTGCACAGATGAGGGGGAGTAGCCCAGGCCCTGACAGTGAGTGGGCCCCCCTGATCATCCAGGGCCCCATGTCTGTGACACGCTGGCGGCCCTGCACAGATGAGGGGGAGTAGCCCAGGCCCTGACAGTGAGTGGGCCCCTGTGATGGTCGAGAGCCCCATGTCTGTGACAGCCCCGCGGGCCCTGCACAGATGAGGGGGAGCAGCCTGGGCCCCAACAGCGAGTGGGCCCCTCTGATGGTCCAGAGCCCTATGTCTGTGACACGCCGGCGGCCCTGCACAGATGACGGGGAGCAGCCCGGGCCCTGACAGTGAGTGGGCCCCTCTGATGGTCCAGAGCCCTATGTCTGTGACATGCCGGCGGCCCTGCACATCCCCATGGCAGAGGAGCTCGACTGGAGACAGGACCGGGGGCAGGTGAGCGAGGCTTGTTGCCAGCTTTTCCAATCCCCATATTAAAAATATTTCTAATGTGTGTGTGTATGATGTAAATGTCTGTGTATGTCAGTATGTATGACTGTGTATATATATTTATGTCCGTTTTATATATGTTTTTAAGAATTTGTTTTCAAATATGTTTGCATGTCTGTATGTGTATATGTTTGTGTATGTGTGTGTCTACGTATTGTATGTGCGCATATCTGTGTACCATGTGCATGTGTGTATGTGTGTGTGCATGCATATCTGCGTACTGTGTGTGTGCATGCATATCTGTGTACTGTGTGTGTGCGTGCATATCTGCATACTGTGTGTGTGTGTGTGTGGCACCCCAGGGGTCTGGTTGCCACAGTGGTAGAAATACCATGTCTGAGAGCGAGCATGGGTTTTCCTGGTCAGGAGTACATTTGCATGCAACGCCTCCTGCCCCAGTCCAGGGAGGGGAGGAACCTGCCCTTTATAAACTGGATCTGGGACGGGGTTAGTAGAGAAGTCTAGTTCCAGGGAAAGGGACAGAGCAGCAGCAAGGAGCTCTGTAGGAGCCAGGAGCTGAAGGCCAGGGACTGGAAGCTGATAGAGCTCGTCCTGGCAGAAGACGCAGAGAACCGGACACCGGAGTCCGAGGCTGTGAGGATATCTACATCCAGCAGCAGAAACCACCTGGCAGGGGATTTCAGGTCCTCTGGCCATAGAAAGCCCGGAGGCTCAGTCACACACAAGGGACCGGCACCGCCATCGAGGAGCGGAAGGAACCAAAGGCCCCAAGTCACCAGCCATAAGGGTGAGCACCACACGGTACACTCAGGGACGTGGGCTACTACACGACTACAGCAAGGTAGCCAGGAAGAGTGAAGTCAGACGGGAAGGCCTACACCTCCACCTGGCCAGGGGGGACTCTTGTTCGCTCACAGACTGACCAGGCCTCTAATGATAGCCAGTACTCCCGGCAGGGTCTCCTTCATTACCAACAGTAAAGACCCTGAACTGCACTGCACGGACTTTGAGTCATTTCTGCTGCGCCTATGCACCACAACCCTCACCATCTACACACGCTGCCCTGAGGCTATACTCCTCCCGTGGGGAGTTATACTACCCTCTGCTGTGCACACAACATAAGCCTCAGCGGTCTGCGCCACAGCGGCGGTTCTCAGTGATCGCAATCCACGGGTGGCGTAGTCGGACATTTAAACATTACAAAACCAAAGAAACAGATCCGCCACTGGTTTGACCACCCTGAGCCACGGGACCGGGTCGCCGCCACGGAGACTACAACCCCCAGCATTACACAGAGACCCGGCTCCGGGTATTCCCCTACACACACGGCCCAGGGGGGCGTCAATTTTGGCGTAGTCGGCAGGATTTTGTGCCCGCAACCACCGGGTACTGCGTGCCTGAAGAAAGACTGTGATACTTACCGTGGTGAAGTTTCCCGCCATCCGCAGCCGTTTTCCCGCCATCCGCAGCCATTTTCCCGCCATTGGGCGCCACTTTCGGGACGCCGCGCGGGAAGAAGAGGGGCGTGGACGCCAAAAGCGCGCGAGAGCTGAAGCCCCGCCTTACGTACTGACGCTGCACAAGGTCCTGGAAGGAGCCCAGCGGACGCCGACGTCACCAGCGCGCGACGCAAGGTCCTCGACCCCGACAAACGCCTGCGGAGCCGCGGCCTATGGAGAAGAAGCAACGGACGGTAGGCCATGGTTAACTAGGGGGGAGGAAGACACCAGGAATGGAGGGAGCTCCCACCGCCAGCGCGGCTGCTGCCGCAGTGATGCTGTTCACGATGCCGTATATCCCCGGAGCGGCATGGTTACCCCAGTACTCAGGGGAGTCGCATACCCTGAGCGACTTTAAAGAAAGACTGTATAGCCTATTCAAAGTATACCCCCTGTCCGAGGAACAAAAAGTGAGCATCCTGACAGGCCAGTTAATCGGGGCAGCCCAAAGAGAAGTGAAGTCCTGGTCAGCCAGGGAAAAAGGGACTGTAAAGGAAATACTGGCCCGTCTAAAGGACACTTATGATACCCGCACCTCAGCAGAGATTAAGCTAAAATTTTATGGGTGCAAACAGCGGGCACAAGACAGTATACGGGACTATGCTTTGAATTTGCAGGAGGCCCTGAGAGCCATTAAGCAGGCAGACCCTGACAGCGTGCGGAATGAGGATAAGCTGTTGACTGAACAGTTCATTGAGGGTCTACACTCCAGCACCCACCGAACCCAGTTGCGTGTAATGGCCCTGCAGAACCCTGATTTGGACTTTGCGCAGTTCAAAGACAGGGCCATCCGGGTGCTCCGAGAACCGGCCCAAGGTGGCGCTGTAACCCATAGGCGCCCTGCTATCACCTATCACCAGGAGGCGGCACCCTTGTCTGCAGAGCCTGTGGGAGCTGATGCACAGGCTTTGGACAAAGACCCGGCTGCAGACCTGCACCATCAGGTCCAAGAACTGACCAAAAGCGTTGCCGCGCTAACCAGAACTGTGCAGTCTTTACAGGTGTTTTCCCCAGGAAAGATCCAGCTGGCTTCCAGTCCAGAGGACGTCCCTTGGAGTCAACAGAGGAGGATCCCATCATCCAGAGGAAGGCCCAGTGACCGCTACAACCAGGACGGACAACCCATCTGCCGCCGCTGCAATCAACCAGGACATATGGCAAGGTTCTGTCATTTAAACGGGCCCAACCTGGGGCAGAGGCCCGTCCCCCAGGCATAAGATCATCAGGCTCATCGAGCTGGCGTGATAAGTACGTAGGGGGACGACTGGTCTTGCCTGTGGTGCTGGATGGCATTCCTATGAGTGCACTACTGGACACCGGGTCACAGGTAACCACCATCCCCTATGTGCTTTTTAAGCGGTACTGGAATGACTCGGATATTACCCGCTACCCAGATGACGATTTGAGCATTATAGCCAGCAATGGTCAGCCCGTACCACAGGTGGGATTCAAGGAGGTGACCATCAAAATTGGTAAAGTTGAACTGCCAGGGCAAGGACTGATTAATGTGGACATTGACCGTCGTGAAAGCCACCCTAAGATAACCTTGGGTACTAATGTTATTGAAAATTGTCTTGCACAGATAATTGTCATATTACAACAGGATGCCGTGAATGCCAGCTCCAGTCAGCAGCGTGTCCTACAAAAAGAGATCAGAGCCCTAATGAAAAGGCAACAGGTAAAACTGTCTGGTGGTGAGATTGGTAGCGTTAGGATGAGTGACCCGTTCCCTATCGCCATGCCCCCAAAAAGTGAGATGATGATCTGGTGCCGGACTGCAATCGGGTTAAGAGGAAGGGACTACCAAGCCATAGTAGAATCAGTCTACTCAGACAGTAGGCCCACCATTTTGACAACACGGGGGGTGGTCGATGTACGCCATGGGAGGGTACCCGTCCGCATCCTAAACATTGGGGAAAGAGAAGTATACTTGCCCCGGTATGCTACTCTAGCCAAATTGCTCACCGTTAACCAGAACTCTGTAAAGGCCGTGGAACCCTTGCCTCCATCTCAAGCAGAGGAGGGTAACGGCTCCAAGAAACAAATGGAGGACTGGTGTCAGAAACTGCATGTGGGCACCGACTCCACTCCCTCACACCAAAAACAGGGAGTCTACCGGGTGGTGCAGGAGTACGAAAGAGTCTTTAGTAAACACCCGCTAGACTTTGGGCAAGTAAAGGGGGTAGAACACCACATCCCCACAGGAGACCATCCACCCATAAAGGAAAGATACCGACCTGTACCCCCTGCACACTATCAGAATGTCAAGGGAATGTTGCGAGAAATGAAGGAGGCTGGAGTAATCAGGGACAGCTGTAGCCCCTGGGCAGCTCCACTAGTTCTTGTGAAAAAGAAAGATGGCACCATGAGAATGTGTGTAGATTACAGAAAGGTCAACCGTATAACACACAAAGATGCGTACCGGTTACCTAGAATAGAAGAGTCCTTAGCTGCATTAAAAACTGCTAACTTCTTTTCCACTTTGGACCTTACTAGCGGGTACTGGCAGGTTCCTGTAGCAGAGGCGGACAAGGAGAAGACCGCGTTCACCACCCCGATGGGTCTCAGCGAATTCAACTGTATGCTTTTCGGGCTCTGCAACTCACCAGAAACCTTCCAGCGGTTGATGGAGTGCTGCCTGGGGCACAGGAATTTCGAGACGGTCTTGCTATACCTGGACGATGTCATCGTGTATTCCAAAACATATGAGGACCATCTGAAACACCTGGCAGAGGTGTTTGACGCCCTGGCAGGCTACGGCCTAAAAGTGAAACCCTCCAAGTGTCATCTACTGAAACCAAAGGTACAGTACCTGGGACACGTGGTGAGTGCTGACGGAGTAGCTCCAGACCATGATAAGATCACAGTGATTAAGGACTGGCCAAGACCCTCCAGCATAAAGGAAGTGCGGCAGTTTCTCGGGTTGGTAGGCTACTACCGAAGATTCATCTCCGGTTTCACCAAAATGGCAGCTCCTATGCAGGACCTCCTGATAGGCCAGTCTAGGAAGAACAAAAACCAGAAGCCGCCCTTCAAATGGGAGAAGCTGAAGGGTGAGTCCTTCCGCCAGCTGAAGATGGCCCTCACGGGGGATGAAATCCTGGCGTACCCTGATTACGGCCAGCCTTTTATTCTCCACACAGACGCAAGCAACATCGGGCTAGGGGCGGTGCTGTCCCAGATCCAACAGGGCAGAGAACGGGTAATCGCTTATGCCAGCAGGGAGCTCCGGCCCACGGAAAGGAATCCTGAAAATTACAGCTCCTTCAAGCTAGAGTTCCTCGCAGTGGTATGGGCAGTGACAGAGCGCTTTAAACATTACCTTGCCTCTTCCAAGTTCACCGTGTACACGGACAACAACCTGTTGACACACCTGGACACTGCGAAACTAGGTGCCCTGGAGCAGAGATGGATGGCCCGCCTATCCAACTATGAGTTCACCATCAAATACCGGGCGGGACGCACAAATGCCAACGAAGACGCCCTGTCCAGGATGCCGAAATTGCCAGGCAGAGGGGAAGATCCAGAAGAACTGGAAGAGATTGAACTCCCTGCGTTCCACCGTCATGGGATTACCCAGTGTTCCCACCGAGTAAGGGACAGGCACTCTGCCACGTTCAATCCCTTACCCCACTACAGCTGGGCGGAGACGCAAGACAGTGACCCAGCCGTCCACCTGGTAAAAGAGATGCTGACACAGGCTGATGCCCGCCTTGACCCAGACGCTCCGGAAGAAACTAAACAGCTGTGGAAGGAGAAAAGTAAACTGTTTCTCTACAAGGGAAAGCTGTGCCGGAGAATTGTCAACTCCCGGACACATGAGCTAACCTGGCAGGTAGTGGTCCCGAGACGAGACGCGGCTATGGTCCTGGAGGCATACCACGACGGAGCAGGGCACTTTGGATGGAAGAAGTTGGAATTCCTGTTGCGTGAACGGTTCTTCTGGGTAGGCATAAGAGGGGCCATTAAGAGATGGTGCAGAGACTGCGGCCCGTGCAACCTGAGAAGAAAGTACTGTGCCAGCCAGAAGACTCCCCTGCAGTCCATCATCACCAAGCAGCCACTAGAACTGGTAGCCCTGGACCATGTGAAGCTGGCTCCAAGTAGGTCGGGTACGTCTACGCCTTCACCATCGTAGACCACTACTCTCGGTTCCTAGTGGTGGTTCCTGTCAAGAACTTAACAGCTCAGACAGCCACTAGAGCCTTCCAGCAGCACTTCTGCCGTCCACACGGGTATCCGGAGCAAGTGTTGACTGACCAAGGTCCAGCCTTCGAATCGGAGGTCTTCCAGGAGTTTTGCAACCTCTATGGCTGCAAGAAGATAAGGACAACGCCCTATCACCCCCAAACCAACGGATTATGCGAGAAAATGAACCAGGTGGTGATAGACTTGCTGAAAACGTTACCCCTGGAAGAACGCAGTCTGTGGCCTGAAAAACTGCCTGATACCGTCGACTTGTATAACCACATCCCAGTAAATTCCACCAACTGCACCCAGGCTTACCTAATGAGAGCAAGACCTGGTATGCTGCCTATTGACCTGGAAATGGGAGTCCTCACACCCGAGGACACCTCGCCAGAGGCAGACTGGGATACAGAACGGCAGCAGCAGTACTGGAAAGTGCAGGAGAGTGTTGAGAAAAGTCTGTCTCAAGCAAGAGAAAGGCAAGAGAGGACTTACAACCAGCATGCTCCCGCTGTTCCCCTGGCACCTGGAGAGCAGGTCTTGAAGAGGAAGAGGCGGCTCCATAAGTTGGATGACCAGTGGGAGAAAGACCTGTACACAGTACTGCCCTCAAGTCATGACAATCCGAAAGTATGTATTATCAGTAAGGAAGGAGGAGAGACCACAGCCACTGTCTCCAGAGACCACCTGAAGAAGTGTCCCGAGCAGCTTCAAAGCGCTGATGAAGACGAAGATAGCCCTCAACCCGCAGAGGAAATGGAAGAAATGGTCAGTACAGTACTCGGAGAATTTCCCCGGTCCTGGACACAAATTAACAATGCTATTGTGGTACCCGTCCTTACCTTTCTCCAGCCAGCCCCTCAAGGGCCTACAGAAGAGCAAGTAGAGTTGGGAGAGCAACCGGCCCCGGAGGCAGAAGATTCCATACCAGCAGCCCAGAAGAATCAACCCTCTGCTAGTAGTGAGCCTGCCGTACCCGTAGTAAGCCAAAGAGTACTCAGAAAGCTGCCCAGCCTACCCAAAACAGCTCCAAACACCTGTAGTGCAGACATTAGCGAGCCCACTACACAAGGGGTGGAAACAGGGGACCTAGAAAGAACACCACCAGATAGTGTGTTAGGTAGGTCCACCAGGAGCACTAGAGGTCAAATGCCCGCTCGCTGGAGAATTTAAAATGTGATATAAATACCTGTATATTGCAATGTTTGTTGCCTGCATACTAATTGCATTTTTCTAGTTACCCGACAGGGTTCATGGACTGACAGGTTATGGACAATGAATAACCGGAACTGTACCTTGTATATAGTTGCACCTGTAAAGTGCCCCCTTTTTGTCCCAGACCACAGAACAAAAACCCGTGGAGGTGGCTGAAGACGTGGTCCAACGTCGGATCATCGATGCCCTGTAGCCACCCCAGGGCCTACGTGGAGAGTTTGGGACGGGTCCCTAAAAATGCATCTCGGGTGACATGGACACCTGATTACGGGAGCGCCGTGACCTAAAATGACTAAACTTCTTGTATGTATGTTGTGTTATTGCTTATACCCTGTTATGTTATGTTTTCATAAAATGTGTTTAGTCCCGGAGTACTAAAATTTACTAGGGGGGAATGTGGCACCACAGGGGTCTGGTTGCCACAGTGGTAGAAATACCATGTCTGAGAGCGAGCATGGGTTTTCCTGGTCAGGAGTACATTTGCATTCAAAGCCTCCTGCCCCAGTCCAGGGAGGGAAGGAACCTGCCCTTTATAAACTGGATCTGGGGCGGGGTTAGTAGAGAAGTCTAGTTTCAGGGAAAGGGACAGAGCAGCAGCAAGGAGCTCTGTAGGAGCCAGGAGCTGAAGGCCAGGGACTGGAAGCTGATAGAGCTCGTCCTGGCAGAAGACGCAGAGAACCGGACACCGGAGTCCGAGGCTGTGAGGATATCTACATCCAGCAGCAGAAACCACCTGGCAGGGGATTTCAGGTCCTCTGGCCATAGAAAGCCCGGAGGCTCAGTCACACGCAAGGGACCGGCACCGCCATCGAGGAGCGGAAGGAACCCAAGGCCCCAAGTCACCAGCCATACTGGTGAGCACCACATGGTACACTCAGGGACGTGGGCTACTACACGACTACAACAAGATAGCCTGGAAGAGTGCAGTCAGACGGGAAGGCCTACACCTCCACCTGGCCAGGGGGGACTCTTGTTCGCTCACAGACTGACCAGGCCTCTAATGTTAGCCAGTACTCCCGGCAGGGTCTCCTTCATTACCAACAGTAAAGACCCTGAACTGCACTGCACGGACTTTGAGTCATTTCTGCTGCGCCTATGCACCACAACCCTCACCATCTACACATGCTGCCCTGAGGCTATACTCCTCCTGTGGGGAGTTATACTACCCTCTGCTGCGCGCAGAACATCAGCCTCAGCGCTCTGCCCCGCAGCGGCGGTTCTCAGTGATCGCAATCCACGGGTGGCGTAGTCGGACATTTAAACATTACAAAACCAAAGAAACAGATCCGCCACTGGTTTGACCACCCTGAGCCACGGGACCGGGTCGCCGCCACGGAGACTACAACCCCCAGCATTACACAGAGACCCGGCTCCGGATATTCCCCTACACACACGGCCCAGGGGGCGCGTCATGTGCATATCTGCATAGTGTGTGTGTGCGTGCATATCTGCGTACTGTGTGTGTGCGTGCATATCTGTGTACTGTGTGTGTGCGTGCATATCTGCGTACTGTGTATGTGCGTGCATGTCTGCATATATGAAAGAAGAGGGGACAGCTTGTGTTAAAGGGTCCCACTGAGACTCTTTCGCCCGGGGCCCATGAAAACCTGGAGCCGGCCCTGATGAAGACCAAGGAACACACCAGGCAGGTCCGAGATACTGTTGTGGCGAAGTTTAAAGCCAGATTTTTATACAAAAAGATTTCTCAAGTTTTAAACATCTCAAGGAACACTGTGCAAGCGATTGTGGCACCCTGCTACCACAAGTACCACAGGACCCAAAAGGGTGCATGGATGGACTTCTCCACAAGAGGCCCTCACTGCATAACAGACACCTCCACCCTTCCACCTGATACCACCAGAGGGAGCCCTGTTAGGGATATATATACTGGAGGGTGGAGTTAGGTAGTCAGTGTGTGCTGGCACAGAGATCAGTAAAGAAGCAGCATGTGAGCTGCTGAGCTGAGGGCCAGCCAGGGCCTAAAGCACGTGCTGAAGCCCTGAGGGCCTAGAGCGGGGCCGGAGGCAAGGAGAAGAGTGAGAGGAGTTATGGGGGCAGAGGAGCATCTTAGGCTCACCCCAGAACACAAGCCAGACACCGGGTCCACGCCTACAGGGTCCTCTACGCCCAGTAGGAATAACCGGTATTCCAGGAGGATTCTAAACCCCTGGTCAACCTGAAGCTACAATCATTTAAAGAACTAGGAACCACGAAGGCCCCAGCGTCCAGGGATAGTGGTAGCCAGAGGAAAGTTCTTACCACCAAGCATGCAGGTGAGGAGAGGGAAACAGTACAGAAGCTAGGCCTAGTTTCAGGCTGGTCAGAAGCTTCAGAGAGAGAGGAAGAAACAGATCAGGAGGCCTTATACCCGCTCACTGGGGAGAGTCCAGAAGTGCACCCTTCCTATCAAGTACCCTGGACCGTACCTGCCGTCTACACCAGTAAAGGTACTGAAGCGAACCCCCTGTGTGCGTGTCTGTTATTCTTCCCTGGCCCGGCTGGGCCACCTCTCACCTGCATCCCTTCCATCAACCCTGCCCCGGGGGCCCGCTCCGCCTGTGGGGAGCAGAAACATCCCAGCTGCGATCCCATCACCCCCGGAGGTCTGCAGCAGCGGCGGTACTCATTACTGGGAACCACAGGTGGCGTCACGAGACAAAAACTGTTAACAAACCCCCTTTTAAAGAATGACTGCAGGGTACAGGCCCGGGAGCCGACTGCCGTGACATCCCACAGAAGGTCAAGGCCCGGGTACCAAGTTTCCCCTCATATCCACCTGGGCAAGTCATCTCTTCCTGGCATCACGAACAGGATTTCGTGCCCGTTGCCACCGGGTACTGTGTGCCGTTTTTGAACTGTGTTTGAACTATGGTGAACATCGCCGCAATTACCGCGTCGCCGTGTGGGAAGAAGAGGGGCGTAACCGCGGGAGCCAGAGAGGCGTGACCGTTGGTAGCCCACGAAGCTCAAGCCCCGCCTCACGCTCTGACGCAGCACCAGGAAGCGTCAGGTCCTGCAAGGAGACCGTGATCTGCAGAGCAGCGGCCTACCTGATAAAAGTAAATAAGGTAGGCTACGGTTTACTAGGGGGGCGCAACCATGGCCGACGACCAGCAAGACGCCGGAGCACCGGTTAACGCTCTCGATGCTCAACTGGCGCCCGGCACTGCTCAGGCCGGAGCGGCCGCCCCACCAGTAGGGGTCGTGGCTCCAGTGATACCCATGGCCCTGCCGTATGTCCACAGGGTGGTGGAGGAGAGCAAACCCTCGCCACCTAGAGCTGATGACCCGGCTGGGCCAGCCTATTGTGGACAGGTGCATCCCTGGAGGGAGCACCATTATTGAACTGCTGAAAAGTACTGTACATAGTTACCCGGTAAGGGTATAAAAACATTGCAAGTTCAAAAAGTTATATGTGTTTTATTTATAACATGCCTTTATTTAGTGCCTGCATTTATTCCAAAAACCAGAGACTTGGAGGTCAACAACTGTGAGTGGCCCATGACTGTCCGATGTAAATAGTTACCCGTAAGGGTACAAAAATTTGTTTTCGTGTGGACTGAAAAGTTATATGTGTGCATTTAGTTACCCGTGAGGGTATAAAGACTTGTAGGCTGAGGACTGTGAGCAGCCAAAAACTGTCCGTTGTAAATAGTTGCACTTATCACAGTGCCCTCTATTGGTTTTATGTCAAAAGACCACTGGTTTTATATTGGTTTTATGTCAAAATACCACTGAACGAAAACCCGTTTGGCGTGGCCGAAGACGTGGTCCAACACCTGGATCACTTATGCCCTATAGCAACACCCAACAACACAAAAAAAAACTGAAAAAAATAGGAAATTGGATATAATTTCACACAAACCCCAAAAATGGGCGGGGCAAAATTGTTGGCACCTTTCCAAAAATCTGAGTAAACAACTTTGTTTCAAACATGTGATGCTTATTCAAGCACACCTATGTCAAGTAACAGGTGTGGGCAATATGAAAATCACACCTGAAACCAGATAAAAAGGGTAAAAGTTGACTCAATCTTTGAATTGTGTGTCTGTGTATGCCACACTAAGTTTGGAGAACAGAAAGAGGAGAAGAGAACTGTCTGAGGACTTGAGATCCAAAATTGTTGAAAAAGATCAACAATCTCAAGGTTACAATTCCATCTCTAGAGATCTTAATGTTCCTTTGTCCATGGTGTGCAACATAATCAAGAAGATTACAGCCCATGGCACTGTAACTAATCTCCCTGGATGTGGATGGCAGAGAAGAATTGATGAAAGGTTGCAACGTAGGATAGTCCGGATGGTGGATAAGCAAAGAAATTCAAGCTGTCCTGCAGGCTCGGGGTGCATCAGTGTAGCGTGCACTATCCGTCCACATGTGAATGAAATGAAACGCTATGGCAGGAGACCCAGGAGGACCCCACTGCTGACACAGAGACATAAAAAAGCTAGACTGCAGTTTGCCAAAATGTATGTAAGCCAAAATCCTTCTGAGAAAGCGTCTTGTGGACAGATGAGACCAAGATAGAGCTTTTGGTAAAGCACATCATTCCCATGTTTACTGAAAATGGAATGAGGGCTGCAAAGAAAAGAACACAGTACCTACAGACAAATAAGGTGGAGGTTCAAATATGTTTTGGGGTTTTGCTGCCTCTAGCACTGGGTGCCGTGACTGTGTGCAAGGCATCATGAAGTCTGAAGATTATCAAAGGATTTTGGGTTGCAATGTAGTGCCCAGTGTCAGAAAGCTGGGTTTGTGTCCTAGGTCATGAGTCTTCCAGCAGGACAAGGAGCGCAAACATACTTCAAGAAGCACCCAGAATGGATGGAAACAAAGTGCAATGAACAATGAGTCTGGATCTAAATCACATTGAAAACCTATGGAGAGATCTTAAAATTGATGTTGGGAGAAGGCGCCTTCAAATATGAGAGACCTGGAGCAGTTTTCAAAAGAAGAGTTGAGAGGTGTAAGAAGCTTGTTGATGGTTATAGGAAGTGATTGATTGCAGTTATTTATTCCTAAGGGTGTGCAACCAAATATTAATTTGAAGGTGCCAACAATTTTGTCCGGCCCATTTTTGGGGTTTTGTGTGAAATTATGTCCAATTTGCCTTTTATTCTGTGTTTTTTTTTGCGCTGTTCCAATACACAGAAATGAAATAAACATGTATATGGCAAAACATGTGTAATTGCAATGATTTTCTGGAAGAAATTCTTCATTTTCTGGAACAATTTCAAGGGTTCCAATACTTTCGGTCATGACTGTATATGTACACCATTGTGGTATCAATAAAAGCTTGACTTACAAATAAAACTCCTCGCACAGCTCCATCTATGGAAAATTAAATTTTTTTTTTTTTACTTATTTCTGATTTTTTTTTATCCACTAAAGCGTGAAAATAAAAGTATACAACTTTGGCATAACCGTAATCGTACTGATCTGAAAAATCCTATTGCCAGGTATATTGCCACAGACAGCGGTGAAATTGTGTTTTTTTTTCTTGCCATGTAACACCATTTGGATTGTTTTTCTTGTTTTTCTCTACATGATATGGTAAAATGAATGGCGTCAATCAAAACTATAACTCGTATGGTAGAAAACAAGCCTGGATATGGTTTTGTTGGCAGAAAAATAAAAAAAGTTTTGGTCTTGGAAGAAGGTGACTGAAAAAAAAAAATGAAAACGCAGAAACGAAAATTGTTTACGCCCTTAAGGGGTTAATATACATTACTGTTAATTGGCCAGAAAGATAAGAAGATCCCAATTGACTCGGAGTTTCGTATTTTGTCAAGGGATATTTTGGCATCGAATTCAGACCATGAGGAAACCGCAACATGGCCAAAAGTATAGGTTTTTGTTTCCACATTTGCGGCGGTGTCATGATTACAGCACTTACTTATGAACCATATAATTTATGGGCCTCTATTCATTTCTGAAGCTTTTTCATGTTTTATTTGGCTGAAAGAAAGCGCGGCTGCATGTTAAACATGGCCGCTGTCATTTGCTGCTCGTTGCTATGGTAACAGAGAACGGCATTGTCTCAAGACTATAAATTTAGGCTGGAAAATCTAAAAAAAATTTCAAAACCACTTAATGTGTAAAAGGGAAAAATGTTCTCTGCTGTCACCACTTTATCCTGGGGTGATAATTCGGAGGCGCTTACAATTGGAAATTGATTTTAGCAAGCATACATAACTATAAACCCCCGCCAGAATGTTGTTTATAATACGACAATGCATCTAGCAGTCTGCATCTCCATTCAGCAGCGTCATGGGTATAATGGGATCCATGTTCTCTGTGGAGGTATCGCTAAACCAGTTAAAGGGCTCCTCCAAGAATGTAATAAAATGGCCTCCATCACAGAATTCAAATGGCAGTCACTTGTCGGGAAAGGCTGCTGTCTAAAAAATACAGCTCACGAGACCTGTGTCTCAACTGACAAAGGAACTGTATCAAAAGCACACATACTTCTCTCAGCGAGAAGGGCTGTGACATTAGAAGAAATATATATTCTTCTCGGCTGACTGACTGCACAGGACAGAAGCTAGGGGAAAGATCCTCTGTGTTCAATTAGACAAGAAGCTTTATTTCTTCTGATGTCACAGCTCTTCTCTTTGGCTCAGAGAGAAGATATACAGCTCTTCTGTCAGTTGAGACACATGTTTCGGGAGAATTGTTTTCTCAGACTGCAGCCCGTCCTGACACATGACTAGGATGGGCTTCTGTTTGAATTACGTGATGGGGGCCATTTTGTTACATTCTTAACACCTTTAAGGAACTTGAAAATGTATTTTATTGGTTCCACACAGAGCACTCACCCAACCATGTGTTTATGCAGCTCACTTTGTCCACAGGATCACAGTCAGGGTGGAACCAGAAAGGGCCTTCTCCAAACTGTTCCAACAAAGTTGGAAGCATACAATTGTCCAAAATGTCTTTATATGCAGTAGTACCAACATCATCTCTCACTGCAAATGTAAAAAACACCCATATACAGTGGGGAAAATAAGTATTTGATACACTGCCAATTTTGCAAGTTTTCCCACCTATAAAGAATGGGGACGTCGGTAATTTGTATCGTAGGTTGCCATGCCAGATGCTTTCCCCCCCGGAAAGGGACACGGGCATGCTGGAGTATCGAAACACGCTTGTAGACAGTCTTAAGAGTGGTTTTCCCCAAGACAGCAGAAGACAGCAGTGAGGCACACAGTGTGCATCGCAGCTCTAGACTTCCAACCCCGGGAACGTCGAGTCGTTAATCCAAAAACATTACTAGCAGCAGCAGTGTAAGTGGTGGAAGCAATTTCTGTACGTCATTTCACACATTTTTTAGACCAGCCCGAGCACCATCAGAACAGAGTACAAGTCTGACACATAGTGAACCACTGTAGAGGATGGTGCAGGAGTATCTCAAACTCAATATCAATACCATCAGTGGGGGTTTGGACACTTTTGCATTTTGGTATTTAAAAATGGAAAAGTGGCCTGAGCTCGTCTGTCACGCCTTGGAGGTTTTGTCATGCCTGTTCTCTCAGAACGTGTCTTCAGCGCTGCTGGTGGTGTCCTGACGGATAAGCACATCTGGCTGTCCCCTGAAAGTGTAGACTGCCTAACTTTCATCAAGATGAACAAATCATGGAACTCCAATGACTTTTGCACCCCAGTCGCAGACTAGGCGATGGTGTAGTTTCAAGTGTGCTGCATTAATCTCGCATTGTTGCAGTCTGTGAAACCTTTGTCGTGGCTGCTGTGCCTACTGCTGCTGATGTTAATAACAATTTTTTGTGGAGACTCTAAGTTGGGTCTTCATCTGTTGGGTTGGCTGTAGTGGAAGGAGTGTCAGAGCCCCATTATACTATCTTTACTTTGGGGAAATTGATGCCACTTTAGTGGTGTCTGCCCCTAATTATTGGAAATGTTTGGGCTCCAAGTTGGGTCTCCTTCATGTGTGTTGCCTGAACTTGGCAGGGCTCTCAGAGCACCAGGCCTACACCTGTCACTCATCCACCTGTTACTGTTCAATGTTTAAGCTAGAAATTCTGGTCCATGCCATTTTCCAGGCCCTGTCCCATGCATCCATGCTGTACAATTATACTATTTGTACTCTATTTGTACTCTGGGTCAATTGATGCCACTTTTCCTGCTGTCTGCCTCTAATTTGAGCTGCTTTGGCAGCTTTTGCCCCCCCTGAAGGTGTTGTCTATGCATTTGGTTTTGCCTTCCTTTGAATTCAATGGGAGCATCAGGAAGTTCTATAGTATCCACAGTCGACACCTCTTTTGTTTCTGCCTCAAGGTGACCCTGCTGAAACAGAGGCCAGACCAACAATCAATCATTAACCAGTGCTAAATTACCCATACCCAGTGTAGTAACAGCTAATATTAGTTATTTGTCAAGTATTGTAAATTATGTATGTGGACTAAACAAATTCCTCTATGGTCCTCCAAAACTGGATTGTCAATGCTCGTTGTGTAATGTATCTAGAAATCATCCAATGTGAAGTTATGTTACAGTACATAGCCATATTACAAACAAGCCACAGTGGCTTGTTACGCTCACGCCCGGACTGACTGGCGTGAGTGTGGTCAGTGGTCCCACTGGGCCACAGACCGAGGAGTACCTGGGGGGGCGTGACTAGGGGCCTCGCCAGATCTGACCACGAACACACGGCGGCTTAATCGACTCTGTGGTCCGAGCAGGGACGTGGGAGGTAGCCACCGCCTTGATGGACTTATTGCCAGATTTATTAGAGATTGGAGATCCTTGCTTTGGGACCATCTTCAGTCTGGTTTCTGAGATGACACGTCTGCGATGCGGGGCGGTACCTGAAGCCAGATCATTGGTACAATCGTCGAGACTGTGTGGGGACATTGCCTCCGCTTCCCTTCCGTCAGAGACTTCAGCGCACAGCGAGTCAGCGACTAGCAGATCTGGTGAAGAAGAAGAAGACATTTCTGACTGTCCTGAAGGTATGGGGACTGGACACCCCTTGTACCTCAGCAGTCCCCCAGGAAATACCATGCAGGATCTCCACACTTGAGCGGGCACTAGATCTCTCGGCTCTGGACGACCTGTGGGTAAACCAGACAGCACCTGGAGTGTGAACTTCTTCATGTGTAATGATCCAATCTGGAGCTTCATTTGTACAGACATATTATGTCCTTCTGCTGACAATGCCCAAACCGGATTCTGGAGTTGTCGGATGGGAATCAGACACTGACTCTTCAAGGCTTTAAGCCTGAAACTTCCGGTTAATCCGAGGCCTTCACTTGCCACGGAGACAGTCATAGTCATCTGTGGAGAGGAAACACTAACGCCAAGGGCAGCCTCTCCTACAGGCCTAATGTTCTGGGACTCTCCAACCTTCGCTGGACAAAGACCGTCAGGGAGACCCAAACAACCGCAGCGGGTCCGCAATCCGATTTTATGACTGAGTCCGGCCTCTGCTTTGCCTGACGAACATGGTTAAGCTTCATGGATTCTGTGCGGATAGCTGCCTCTACAGGCTGGGGAACAGTAGGTCTTTGGGTGGACCGAACCAGACGTGACGGTTTACCTCTACACCTTGCACGTCTGGACTTCCTCTTGAGGTTGGGAAGAGAAGTATTCTGCGGAGCATTGTCATCCTGTGTGGATTCTGAGTGGGCACTGGTGGGGCTACACGCATCACCCATCGGGACTGCTCCAGGATATTGGGAAGGGAAGATTTAGCAGAAGCTCCAGGGTTAGGGTCATCGAAAACCATTAGAAAGGCCACCAGGAAAGCCTGCAGGTCAGAGACGATAGGATCTCATGCTTCACATAGGGGGGTGATCCAATTGAAGGCATCACCCGCAAGGTAGGACATCAGAAATGCTACTTTAACCCGATCGGTGGGAAAATAGCGAGCATAGAATTTTAAAAGCAGCATGCATTGCTCCACAAATGCACGGCTTTGTTTTGGATCCCCATAGTACCGTGGTGGATCTGCAGGAACGAGTGCTGATAGCTCCATTTGGGCTGGTGCGTAAATTGCCTGGACCTCAGCTTGATAAAATTTTTTCCTTGGTGCACGTATTTGCCAGACAAGGATTCAAATGTCTCCGAGAGCGAAGGGCCGTGGGGCTCAACGGGGACCATGGCCTGAGCAAACTGTTACGCTCACGCCCGGACTGACTGGCGGGAGCGTGGTTAGTGGTCCCACTGGGCCACGAACCGAGGAGTGCCTGGAGAGGCGTGACTAGGGGCCTCGCCAGATCCGACCACGAACACACGGCGGCTTAATCGACTCTGTGGTCCGAGGAGGGACGTGGGAGGTGGCCCAGGTGCTACTCCAGGTCAGACCCCGGTCACAGCTGTTGACCCACACCGGGGAATGCAGGAACAGGCAGGTTAGGCTGGTATGCAGACAGGTGGGTACTGGTAGGCACGGCAGGTATGCAGACATGTGGGTACTGGCAGGCACGGCAGGTATGCAGACACCTGGGTACTGGCAGGCATGGCAGGTATGCAGACAGGCCGGTACTGGCAGGTAGGAAAGAAGGCTGGATAGGGACCAGTACAGACTGGGATACAGGAACAGAGCCGCAGGTGCGGTGGACAAGCAGAGCCGCAGGCGCGGAGGACAAGCAGAGCAGAACCGCAGGTGCGAAGGACAAGTGGAGCAGAGCAGAACCGCAGGCGCAGAGGACAAGCGGAGCAGAGCAGAACCGCAGGCGTGGAGGACAAGCGGAGCAGAGCAGAACTGCAGGTGCAGAGGACAAGCGGAGCAAAGCAGAGCAGAACCGCAGGCACGGAAGACAAGCAGAGCAGAGCAGAGCGGAACCGCAGGCACGGAGGACAAGCGGAGCAGGACCACAGGCGCAGAGGACAAGCAGAGCAGAGCAGAACCACAGGCACGGAGGACAAGCGGAGCAGAGCAGAGCGGAACTGCAGGTACAGAGGACAAGCAGAGCAGAGCGGAACTGCAGGCATGGAGGACAAGCGGAGCAGAGGAGAGCAGAACCGCAGGCGCGGAGGACAAGCAGAGCAGAGCGGAACCGCAGGTGCGGAGGACAAGCGGAGCAGAGCAGAGCGGAACCGCAGGTGTGGAGGACAAGCGGAGCAGAGCAGAGCGGAACCGCAGGTGCAGGCAGACAGGACAGGGCTCTGTTCACATGGAACGGACTGGGAAACACAGGATGATAGCTAGAACACAGGAGGTAGATACGGAGGCAGGGAAACGGGACAAGCAGAACCAGATACACACAAGGTACTTGCAATGAAGTAGCGAGTGGACACAAAACTCACAAACAGAAGTACAGAGACAATGAGTTGAAGTTAGGTGCAGGTTCAGACACTGCAGGAAAAGGAAAGGATCGGACATAGAGACAAACAGGTAACGGGCTAGGACACAGTTCAGACAGGAACTGAACCTGGAACAAGATACAGGAATGAGCCCGGGTTCTCAGCCCTAGTGTGGCGGAAACAGACTAGAAGTCACAGATACAGATAACGGGCCTGGGTTCTCAGCCCCCAGGGTGGTGGAAACAGACTAGAAGTCACAGATACAGGAACGAGCCTGGGTACTCAGCCCCCAGGGTGGCAGAAACAGACTAGAAGTCACAGATACAGGTAACGGGCCTGGGTTCTCAGCCCCCAGGGTGGCGGAAACAGACAAGATACAAGACAGGACCTGGCAACTCAGTTGCACAGAATACACTTAAGGAAAGCATTGCTCAGGCCCCCCCTACTGGGTGGAGGGGGTCTAAATATCCAGTGACTCACAGCAATAGGCTGGGGACGCATTAGGACTGCGCACACTGTAACTTTAAGAATCAGGAAGTAACAGCGCCGCCGCCCTAAGCAATCAGACAAGAGACATGCACACAGCAAGTAATGGAGCAAAGTGTGCAGCCTGGACTGATAGTTAAGTTGGCGGTCTTGCATGGTGGGAGATGGTAAGCCATGCCAGCACGCCGCCAGGGTTGTTACATGGCTAAAACCATTAAAGAGTTGAAAAATTGATTCTTCTATGACAGACTTACAGGTGTTCTGTATATAACCCTCCTTATTGGGCTCTGAGCTCCACTTTACTGTTACATTTCTCCAAATCTATATATATAATCGTCTTATCCAGTCTGTCTGTCTATCTGTCTGTCTGTCTTTCTGTCTGTCTGCTGTCCAGGAAATCCCGCGTCGCTCATTGGTCCCGCGGCGCTCATCTCCCGGCCGGTACCAGCAGAAGGACCTCGACCTCCGGACCCATCTGCGGGACGGAGATGCAGCCGGGAGATGACCGGCACGAGGCGCTCATCTCCCGGCCGGTAGCAGCGGAAGGACCGCCGGCGTCGCTGACCTCCATGCGGAAGAGAGGACCGGGGAGCGCCGCTGCGGGTCGGGATACTTCTGCTGCGAGCGCCCGCTCATGTCCCGGGTTCTCGCTGCGGAAGTACCCGCACAGGCAGCGCCGCTCCCCTGTGCTCACCAAGACGATTCGATGATTGGTCGCGGTCTTCAGACCCGACCAATCACTGATCTTAGCGCAAAAGTTAAACACCGCTGTGCAGATTGGTCGCGGACGCTGCCCGCGACCAATCACCGATTTGGGCGCCACATTTAAATATCGGCCGCGACCAATCAGCACAGCGGTGTTTAAATGTGGAGCCAAGATTGGTGATTGGTCGCGGCCGATATTTAAATTTGGCGCCCAAATCGGTGATTGGTCGTGGGCAGCGTCCGCGACCAATCAGCACAGTAGTGTTTAACTTTGGCAGCAAGATCAGTGATTGGTCGCGGGCCATGATGGCGACCAATCACCGATTTGTGCGGCACATTTAAATAGCGGCCGCGACCAATTGGATGTCAGCGCCACTCCCCGGTCCTCCCTTCACACCCTAGCCGCAAGGATGTCAGCGGCGCTGCCTGTGCGGATAGTTCCGCTGCGAGATCCCGGGACATGAGCGGGCGCTCGCAGCAGAAGTATCCCGAACCGCAACGCCACTCCCCGGTCCTCCCTTCACACCCTAGCCGCTGATGTCCCCACAGTATCCGCATGGTGTTACAAAGGTCTGGACATTTGTGTTAAAAATTGCTGATTGGTCGCTGCCCGCGACCAATCACCGATTTGGGCCCAAATTTAAATATCGGCCGCGACCAATCACCGATCTTGGCTCCACATTTAAACACCGCTGTACTGATTGGTCGCGGACGCTATTTAAATGTGGCGCCAAAATCGGTGATTGGTCGCGCCCAGCGTCGGCGACCAATCAGCACAGCGGTGTTTAAATGTGGAGCCAAGATCCGTGATTGGTCGCGGCCGATATTTAAATTTGGTGCCCAAATCGGTGATTGGTCGCGGGCAGCGCCAGCGACCAATCAGCGATTTTTAACACAAATGTCCGGACCTTTGTAACACCATGCGGATACTGTGGGGACATCAGCGGCTAGGGTGTGAAGGGAGGACCGGGGAGCGGCGCTGCGGGTCGGGATACTTCTGCTGCGAGCAGTCGCTCATGTCCCGGCTTCTCGCAGCGGAAGTAGCGGTACAGGCAGCGGTACAGGCAACGATTCCGCTCCCCGCTCCTCACCAATACGATTCGCTGATTGGTCCCGCTCTCCGCACGCGACCAATCAGTGATCTTGGCGCTAAAGTTAAACACCGCTCTGCTGATTGGTCGCGGCCGCTGCCTGCGACCAATCACCGATTTGGACGCCACATTTAAATAGCGGCCGCGACCAATCACCAATTTTGACGCCACATTTAAACACTGCTGTGCTAATTGGTCGCGGACGCCAGCCGCGACCAATCAGCGAGCTTGGCGCCAAATTTAAACAACGCTCTGCTGATTGGTCGCGGACGCCAGACGCGTCCAATGAACGAGATGGGCGCCAAATTTAAACAACGCTCTGCTGATTGGTCGCGGTGGCCGGCCGCGACCAATGAACGAGATGGGCGGCAAATATAAACGCCGCTCTGCTGATTGGTTGCGGCTGGCTACCACAACCAATCAGCGAGATGGGTGGCAAATTTAAACGCCACTCTGCTGATTGGTCGCAGCCGGCCACCGCGACCAATCAGTGAGATGGCCAGCAAATTTAAACGCCGCTCTGCTGATTGGTCGCAGCCGGCCACCGCGACCAATCAGCGAGATGGCCGGCAAATTTAAACGCCGCTCTGCTGATTAATCGCGGCCGGCCACCGTGACCAATCAGCGAGATGGGCGGCAAATTTAAACGCCGCTCTGCTGATTGGTCGCGGCCGGCCACCGCGACCAATCAGCGATATCGCCGGCAAATTTAAACGCCGCTCTGCTAATTGGTCGCGGTGGCCGACCGCGACAAATCAGCGAGATGGGCGGCAAATTTAAACGCCGCTCTGCTCATTGGTCACGGTGGCCGGCCGCGACCAATCAGCGAGATGGGCGGCACATTTAAACGCAGCTCTGCTGATTGGTCGCGGTGCCGGGCCACGACCAATCAGCGATATAGGCTGCAAATTTAAACGCCGCTCTGCTGATTGGTCGTGGCCGCCGGCCGACCGCGACCAATCAGCGAGATTTGCGCCAAATGTAAACACCGCTGTGCTGATTGGTCGCGGCCGCCAGCGACCGCTACCAATCAGCGATTTTGGCGCCAAATTTAAACACCGCTCTGCTCATTGGTCCCGGCCGCCGGCCGACCGAGACCAATCAGCGAGATTGCCGCCAAATTCAAACAATGCTCTGCTGATTGGTCGATTTTATCGCCAAATTTAAACAAGCTCTCCGGTCCTCACTAACACAGTTCGCTGATTGGTCGCGGCCGCCACCCGTGACCAATCACCGATCTTGCCGCCAAATTTAAACACCGTTTTGCTGATTGCGCCCGGTCGGCCGCATACATATTCTAGAATACCCTATGCATTAGAATCGGGCCACCATCTAGTACTTTAATAAGCTTCTCACAGTTGTAGAGTTAAATAGCACCTGTCACCTGCCATAAACATGGCATTTTTACCTGGTGTAAATGCCGATGTTCCTCTGAATCCGGATGTTTTTCTTTTGTTTCTGCTCCTCTCCATTCCTGAGATATGGTCCCTTCTTACGTGAATATAAATCTAATAAGCCAACTATGCGTGGCCTATAAAAAGACTCCCATACTGAATAGTTGAAGATCACACTTATGAAGACAAGATTTACTAAAAGTGAAGAAGGGGCCATATCTCAGGAAAGGAGAGGAGCAGAATGAGAATAAAAACAACCTCAGATTCAGTAGAACAGCGGCATTTAAATTTAAATTCTGATCTTCTCTCGCTGACAACTTTATCTTTCAAAAGGTAGAAGAGAGAACAAGAGGATCTGCCATCTTGGACCTAATTCTTACCAACAGGGAGAAAATGGTTGAGGAGGCAATGGTGTCTGGGAATTTAGGAGGCAGCGATTATGCTATCTTCGAATTTTGGATTTCAAGAGGAGCAAAACCTGTGAGGACCCAGACTTTGAGATTGGACTTCAGAAAGGCAGATTTTAATGGACTCAGAAAGAGGGTATGAAAAGTCCAATGGCTGGATGTTCTAAAGGATAGAAATGTCCAAGAAGGATGGGAGCTTTTGCTAAATGAAATTCTCACTGCACAATCAGTAACAATCCTGAAAAGAATGAAGAATTGGAAGCATTTTAAGAGACCAGGGTGGATGAACACAGAACTTAAACACTTGTTAAAAAGGAAAAAAGAAATGTATATCAAATGGAAAGAGGTGGGCATATCTAAGGAAAAATATAATGCTGTCTGCAGGGAATGCAGGGCAAGCGTTAGAAGAGCTAAAGCCAGTAATAAGGTGAGGTTTGCAAGGGAGACCAAAAGCAATGAAAAAGGATTTTGGGGTATATCAAAAGCAAAAGAAAAGTCAAAGCTTCTATAGGATTTTTATAGCATGAATAGGGTGAAGTGGTCAAAAATGATGTTGAGAAGGTCAAACTTTTAAATTCCTATTTTTCATCTCTATTCTTTTAGAAAGCAAAGGTAACATCAACTGATCTGCATTGTGCTATCGAAGGAATAAAAGAATCCACACTATCTATAAACAAAGAAATGGTAAGGGAACACTTAGCTAATTTAAATTAATTTAAATCTCCTGGTCCAGATGAATTACATTCTAGGGTACTGAAAGAGATAGCAGAGGAGAATGCCGAACCACTAGCCAGAATCTTTGAAAACTCCTGGAGATCAAGATAAGTCCCAGAAGATTAGAGGGCAAATGTTGTCCCTATGTTCAAAAAAGGAAAGAAGATGGAGCCAGGAATTTACAGGCCAGTGAGCCTTACTTCTCTACCAGGAAAGATCTTTAAACAAATGATTAAACAGCATGTACTGTATGTAAGTACTTGAACAAGAATACAGTAATTAACTAGAGCCAGAATGGGTTTGTAGCAAATAAATCATACTAGACAGATCTAATTTCCTTCTATGATGGAATCATTGAATGGGTGGATCAGGGGAAATGCTGTAGATATAGTATATCTCAACTTCAGCAAAGCATTTGATAAAGTATCTCATATAATCCTTATTGAAAAAAGTGACCAAGAATGGGATTGACAAGGCTACGGTAAGGTGGATTCATAACTGGCTCAGTGATCGTACTCAAAGAGTGGTAATAAATGGTTGCATATCCAATTGGAAGAGTAATTCAAGTGGGGTACCACAAGGCTCTGTCCTGGCCCCAGTGTTGTTCAACATTTTTATAAATGATCTAGATAAGGGAAATTAAGGTGAACTTATCAAATTTGCAGATGATGTAAAGCTTGGAGGGATAGCTAACACTAGAGAAGACAGAGAAAGGATTCAGAAGGATGTAAATAAGCTTGAACAATGAGCAGTGACTAATATAATGGTATTTAACAGGGAGAAATGCAAGATTCTACAAAGTTATTCTTCAATGGAAGTCTTCAAACACAGACTGGACAGACATCTGTCTGAGATAGTTTAGTGAATCCTGCATTGAACAGGGGGTTGGACCAGATGACCCTGGAGGTCCCTTCCAAATCTAACATTCTATGATTCTATGATTTATATCAGGTAAAGAAAAAGACTTATTCATGGCAAATAATCAGTCCTCTTTAAAGGGGTTATCTCACAAGAGACATTTATTCACAGGATAGGTGATACAGTAGTGTTAAAAATAATAGCAGCCCAATATGACTAACCAGATTAATCAGTTTTTGGTATAAATTATATTACCACATGTCAAACAATTTACCAGTTGGTGCAGTAGATTCTAAGAAAACCAACAGACTCAGCATTCATGATCTGCATGTTTTTGAGTCTGTGTATTTGAATAATTAATTGAAAGGGGGTGTGTACAAAATAATATTAGTGTGGAGTCCAATTAGTGAGGTCAATCATTCTGTGAAAAAACAGGTGTGAATAAGGTGGCCCCTATTTAAGGGTGAAGCCAGCACATGTTGTACATGCATTTCTCCTTGAAAGTCTGAGAAATATGGGTCGCTTGAGACATTGTTCAGAAGAACAGCATACTTTGATTAACAAGTTGATTGGAGAGGGTAAAACTTATAAAGAAGTGCAGTCAATGATAGGCTGTTCAATTAAAATGATCTCCAATGCGTTAAAATGGAAAGCAAAAGAGAGACGTGGAAGAAAACGGCAGACTACCAAAGACAGTCTCAAGTTACCTGTGAATACTGTGACAGTTAGAAGACGCCTGTGTGAAGCTAGTCTCTTAGCAAGAAGTCCCCGCAAAGTCCCACTGTTAAAAAAAAGACATGCACTGAAGCGGATACAATTTGCCAAAGAACACATCAACTGGCCTAAAGAGAAATGGAGAAACATTTTTGTGGACTGATGAAAGTAAAATTGTTCTTTTGGGGTCCAAGGGTCGCAGACAGTTCATCAGACGAACCCCAAACATACATGGATACCTAAGCTGCTGCAATGCCCTGCACATGAGGTAAGTGACATGGGTTATCAGGAGAACAATACTACATTTCTAATTGGAGGAATTTTCTAATATTATTATTATTATTATTACACCTACTATATATTGAAATAAGATCTTATCCCTTTAAGTCATCCTTATCTATGCCTTGCAGCTTCCATTCTAATGTCTACTCTGTCCCCACTGGTCTCTACATACTAGTATCAAAAGAACTTCGGCACTCCAGTATAGATGTGAAAATTGTGCATGGACTAGGAACCACGGAAAAAACGCCGTGTGACACATGGAGTTTTTTCCGTGGTTCCTAGTCCACGCACAATCCCCTTCACGACAGCAAAGGCCCTGAGAAAGACCATGTAAGGTCGAAACGTTGGCCTGCTTTTCACTTATGGGGAATTCTGTTAATAAAAAACAATTTTCGCATCTATACTGGAGTGCCGAAGTTCTTTTGATACTTGTACTACCTATTTCTTCTGAGCACCCTAAAAGTTTGATACAGTGAAGCGATCCTTCTTTTTTTCAATTGGTCTCTACATACTGGCGCCATGCATGCTCAGCCAATCAATGGTCAATCTAGTAACTTGACTTAATCTTACTCATTGATTGGCTGAGTAGACATTTCTGGGTGAGTTGGGCTGATCTTAAATTGTTTGAAATTCCCATTATCTGTCTCACAGGAGTATTTTAAGATTGTGTTCACACTGGATCTTTTTACTGAGTTTTCAAAGTGGAACTCCAACATTTTGAAGAGTTTTGAGTTTTTTTAGGAGGATTTTGGAGAATCCCTGCTTCAAAAATTCAACAAATAGATTCAGCAAGTGTGAACATATCCTTGACATAATCAAGTGTCTTGAATTTGCACAGTTCCCCCTTCATTATGATACTAAGGCTACGTCCCCATGATGAGCTTTTGATGAATTCTTGATGTTGCAGATTTTCTGCACCCATTAAGTAAAATAGGTTACTTGCATTTTTTCAAAAATAGGCAGCGTAAAAAACTCAACAAAAACTCATTGTGCGAACTTAGCCTAACACTTCGCATAAGCCAAGAGTGGATATATGCAATGATCTTCAGCTAAACAGACCACCTAAGTAGTAAAAAATTATACTAATTATACATTCTTGTGGTAGCATATTTCTTTTTTCTAAAAGTATTTTACATGCTATGAAATAAACATTTTTTAATTGGAATAAATGTAAAACTTTTCAATTTTATTTTGAAATTAAATTCAAATTTATTGATTTTTTTTTTACTGAAAAGGATACTCCTGTATATTATAGCAAATTAAAACGGAAAATGCAATTGTCATACTGCAATTTGGTGGTTACATAGGATTGGTTCATTAACGTATATTCATGCTTGAATGCTTTCTTTATTGCAGTGGGTTGCAATAATATGCATAGAATGTGGGATGTAATTATCATTTATAATTCTGTATGTGCCTCATAGTGTTGAGCCACCCCCGTAGTGTTAGAGTTCGGTTCGGTTCGTCGAACACCCGTGTGTTCGCCGAACTGTTCGTCGAACTGTTCGTCGAACACCTTCGAACACCGTTAAAACCAATGGCAGGCAAACAAAAACACATAGAAACACATAGAAAACACCTTCAAAGGTGTCCAAAAGCTGACAAACTGCTCAGAAGACACAACTAACACATGGAAAAGTGACAAGTACATATAGTCATGCGAAAAGAAAAGAGGTGGAGGAGTAAAAGGAGGGGGAGACACAGATATAGGCATGTCATGCCCTTCTAAAATCCAAAAAGTGAGAAGCCGAGACGGCCAGTCCGCTCCTGCCCGTGCCACCTCCGTGTCGCCGGGTTTGTGCCAGAGCCGCGGTGAACCCTGACGGCCAGCCCCCCTCTCCCAATACTGGTGCCTGTCCGCTGGTGGGTCGAGAGAGCCCCCCTGTGGTGGAGGCAGCTCTAAGCTTTTTAATTTAAATTGTCCCTCTAATTTGAATGAATACACTTTAAATCCATTTACAAGGATCTATTGGAGGGCAAGTCTCATGCCAGCAGCCGCGTAATTCCAGCTCCAGTAGCGTCCACTAAAGCTGCTGCAGTTAAAAAGCTTTTATAAGGATCGAGCTCGGCTGTCCACCGCAAGGCATCCTAGTGCCAGTCCCAGCCCCTATGCCTTGGGGTGCCTCCTGATGCTCTTCACTAAGTATCCCGTGGTCCCGAAGCATTTCCTTTGAAAAAATTAAGTGTCCAAACTACAGGTGGTGTAGCTTGCTTAACAGCCGGGATAATCCGCTGACTAGCAGACACTGCTACTAGGCACAAAGTATTTCCTGGGCTAGATGCAGTTAAAAATTTGTAAGTAGATACTCTCGTTGGATGCTGAGAAAGCATTCCATAGAGTCTCCTGGCACGCCATATATGATTCTCTTAAAAAGCTTGGGGTAGGGGTCTAGGGGACCCTTTTATAGCCAAAATCACGGCCCTGTATCACAATACGTCACCTAGGCTGAAGATAAATGGAACTGTAGCACCGAGGGCTCGGTTGCTACAGACGTATTGCACCTCACCCAGAGGTGTGATATCTCACTCTCAGATAAGGATGGAGTGTGGATCAGGACCCGACACCTGCATGCATTACACCTCATTGCCGTGGGGCAGGGCGACCAATATGCCCCTGAGATGGGCACGACAGTCCCTGTCCCTGGCTGGAGTGGGGGGAGGGAACACTGAGGAAGGGGAACCCTGCAGTGCAGGAGCAGGGAGGAAGCAGTTCCTGGGTGCATTGAGAAGGGAGTATAAAAGGTGGGCACCATCTTAGTTCAGTGCAGAGAAGTCTGAGCAGAAGTGGCAGGGAGCAGGGGCTCTGCATGAGCTCTGCTCCGGAGGCGGGCCTAGTAACAGAGGCCCAGGCCTGCAAGAGGGAGAAGGAAGGAAGAGGAGCGGAGAAGGCTCCAGGAACGAGGAATGAAGGGATCCCAGGGGTGCGGATGGGCGAGTCGCCACCGCACGCCCGAATCCACCTGCGTGGAGGGGTCAGGCCAAAGGGGGAGACCGGTCCCCGAACTAGTGGAGGCAGGAAACGACCCTCAGCTAGAAACCGGAGGCTCTGACATTTTATGTGGCGCAGCCCCTTGCTCCACCCGCTAGGAAGGCACCACATAGGGTCAGGGAAACTGGCGCCAAGTTTACCAAGAGGAGGCCCGAGGCAGCCGGACAGAAGTGTTGGTAAGAAAGGCCAGACAAAGGACACACAAAGGGGGTCCTGTGAAGCGCTCCAAAGTTATCTGGGAGTTGTCTGAGCCCCTCACCTGGTGAGCACAGTACGACGTGGGCAGCCGTTACCTGCAGACGTGGTCTGGATAATAAGAACTGTGAGTAAAGGCCCTGAACTGCATCACTGACTCCGTGTCGTTACTGCTGCTGCCCTGCACCATCACCCCCATCCTCCGCATACACTGCCCTGAGGCTATACTCCTCCCGTGGGGAGTTATGCTACGCTCTGCTGCACCCACAACACCAGCCTTAGCGGTCTGCCCTGTAGCGGCGGTTCACTCTGACCGCAATCCACGGGTGGCGTAGTCGGACATTTAAACATCAAAACCACATAAATAGTTCCGCCACTGGTTTGACCGCCCTGAGCCACGGAACCGGATCGCCGCCACGAAGACTACAACCACCAGCATCCACCAAAAAGGGTCCGGCTCCGGGTGTCCCAAGGCCCAGGGGGTGCGTCAGAACATTTTCATCACCTTTCACAATCACCAATGGGACAAGGCAGGGATGTCCTCTGTCCCCTCTCTTATACATCCTAGTGACGGAGCACCTGCTCTCATCAATTCGCCATAACCCCAATATTAGGTGGATTGAGGTGGGAGGCACCGAGTACAAGTGCTCTCTATTTGCTGATGATGTCCTAGTATATATCACTCAATCACATATATCCATCCCTGCTGTTATGGCTGAAATAGATCACTTTGTTACATGGTAAAATTTTAAAATCAATGCAGCGAAGTCTGAGGCCCTCGATGTCTCCCTCCCTAAATCCATATAGGATTCCATCCAGTCCAACTTTCCCTTTGCCTGGCCCTCACAGGGTATCAAATACTTAGGAATTCCTATTCATAGAGACCTCTCCCATCTATGTTATCTTAATTTTGGGCCCTTTATTGAACAATTCCATACAGACCACGGTTGGCAAGTTGGAACTGTGAGATTCACTACGTGCACCACTGGTATTTTGTGGAAAAGCACATGTAAGATTCTGCAACAGTCTCTGCTGATACTCCTGCATGCGTGCATCCCTTTCTATGGCAGGAATAATTTCTGCAAATTTACTTTTGTACCGGGGATCTAACAGTGTGGCAACCCAGTAGTCAGGATTATTTCTAATTCTCACAATTCGAGGGTCATGTTGCAGGTAGTGCAGCAAGAAGGCACTCATGTGTGTTGCGCATCCAGGAGCACCAAGTCCCTGTTGTGTTGGTGGCGAGGTAACAATCATGCTTCCTTCCTCTGTCCTCTCCCCCCAACCTCGCACAACAGAAATGTGATCAAGGTCTCCCTCATCTGATGAGTCTTCCATCAGTTCGTCCTCCACTTCTTCCTGGGCTCCTGCACCTTCCTCACTAGTTTGGCTGCTACCATGCGCCCTGGTAAAATCATCTCCCCCACCCTCACATGCCTGCCGCCCTGGTGCTGCCGACCGTCTGGACCTTGCAGATGTTAGCCCTTCCGCATACAACTCCTCCTCCTCTACTTCCTCCACCTCCTCTTGTGCCACCACCTGACTCCGAATTCTGTTTAACATGTGCTCCAGCATGTAAATCACCGGAATAGTCATGCTGATAATGGCATCGTCAGCACTAAACATCTTCGTCGCCATTTCAAAACTGTGCAGAAGGGTGCATAGGTCCCTGATCTGAGACCACTCCTCCAGCGTGATTTGCCCCACCTCTGAATCTCGTTGGCCCAGGCTATACGTCAGAACGTATTGCACCAGGGCTTGTCGGTGCTGCCACAGTCGCTGCAACATGTGCAGAGTTGAATTCCACCGGGTAGGCACATCGCATTTTAGCCGGTGAAGTGGCAGGCCCAACGACTTCTGTAGAGATGTAAGTCGCTGAGCTGCGGGATGCGAACGGCGGAAGTGAGCACACAGCGACCGTGCCCTCTGCAGAAGGCCATCTAGTCTGGGATAGTGGGCTAAAAATTGCTGGACAACCAGGTTCAACACGTGAGCCATACAAGGCACGTGTGTGACATTGCCCCGGCGAAGGGCCGCACCCAGGTTTGCAGCATTGTCGCACACGGCCTTCCCTGGTTTCAGGTCCAGTGGAGACAACCATTCATGAAATTGGTTCTCCAGAGCTGACCACAACTCCTCAGCTGTGTGACTCACATTTCCCAGACATTTCAATGTAAAAACCGCCTGATGACATTGAGCCCTACTGCCAGCATAGTAAGGAGGTGTGCAGGATCCCTTCTGCGCAGTTAGAAAGCTTGTGGCATGACCAGACAGGCTTTGGGTGCAGGTGGAAGACCGAGAGGAGGTTGAGGAGGCAGAAGCAGTGGAGGAAAAATTACATAAAGAGGATTGACGCACAACTCGTGGGGACGGCAAGACTTGGACAGCAGCCCCTTGTCCTGCTGTCACCATAGTTACCCAGTACCCAGTCAGCGACATGTAACGCCCCTGTCCATGCCTACTCGTCCAAGTGTCTGTGGTGAAATGCACCCTGTCACACACAGAGTTTCTCAAAGAAGCGGTGATGTTGTGTGCGACATGCTGGTGGAGCGCAGGCACACCTTTCTTTGAGAAGTAGTGCCGACTGGGCATCTGGTACTGGGGCACTGCGACGGACATAAGGTCTCGAAAATCCTCTGTGTCCACCAGGCGGAAAGGCAGCATTTCTGTAGCCAAGAGCTTGCAGATGGTGAAATTCAACCTCTTAGCTTTCTCATGGCTAGGAGGAAATGGTCTTTTACTTGTCCACATCTGAGGGACCGAGGGCTGGCTATTGTGCTTAGACGGGGTTGATAAGGGTGTCCCCGGCAAACTGCCGGTCTGTGAGGAAGATGCAGGCGGACATGTTAGGTTGCCTTGATCCAAAGGTGGTGCTATCGATGTCGGACAGCGCTCAAGACCAGCTGGTGTTACCACCTCCAAAGAAAATGATGACCTGCCAATCACGCTGGCTGTTGCGGGTAAAGAGGTGGCAGGTCTGCGCCCCAAAACAGGTGTGACTGCTGTCCCCCCAGTCACAGAGGATGAAGAGGCCGCGGATGCACAAGATATGGCAGACGGTGGTTGGCCCGGCCGGCTAGACCGCATTGTAGCACACTGAGCTTCCCACTGCAACTTATGCTTCATGTCCATGTGCCGGTTCATGCATGAAGTACTCAAACTATGTATTTTTTGGCCTCTACTTAGCTTTTGCTGACAAATGTTACAGATAACACGAGTTGGGTCATCTTTATCGATTTAAAAAAATGCCCAGGCTATGCAAGGCTTAGCACCCATGCGACCTGAAGAGCCACCACGACTTGTGGTGAGAGGCAGAGTTGTGTTTGAGGATGCAGTTGTTGACGTGCTTCCAGTACTACGTCTCTGTCCAGGAAGGCGCAACCTGACCTCGTCGTCACTAGCATCTTCCTCCACCTCCTCTGCTGACCTCATCTCTTGGCTGACTGTGGGTTGACAGTAAGTGGGATCTCCGACCTCATCATCATCACCCTGTGCGTTATCACACCCGTCGTCCTCAGAGCCAACCTGTTCCTGCCCTGACAAAAAACTAAAGTTGTCGCTCCAATCAGGTATTTGAGTCTTATCATCGTCTTCCTCATTGTCTCCACCAACAGGAGTTACAGTTTGGGAATGAGGGTCTACATTATGGTCAGAACCTTCTGCGTCTGGTCCTGGATCCGACTCATAAAGATTCTGGGCATCAGTGCAGATCATTTCCTCGTCTGGATTCACAGAAGCGCTGGAGTCGACCTCTGATTCCCAGGCTATAGTATGAGTAAACAGCTCTGCAGACTCAACCATCTGTTCTACCTCATACTCAGACGGGCAGCTGGAGATTTGGGAGCTGTGAGGAAGCAAGTGCGATTTGGGTGACACCTTTGAGGACTGGAGTATTTGTGATGTTGAAGTTGATGTGGAGGAGAGCCCACTTAAAGGAGCACTTGATATCCGTTGAAGCACCTGCTGTTTTTGTGCCTCATCTGGAATTTGTAGCGATTGGCGTGGCCGTAAGAAAGGGATCTTATCACATTGTCCGCTAAAAGAAGTAGACATTTTAGTTTGGCTGGAAGATGGTCTTTCTTCTGCACCTACCCCACGGACACAACCTTTTTTCCCCTTCCCAACACGCCTATTCCCCTTTCCACCAGCAGCAGGCCTTTTTCCACTCATTTTGGTGGTTAACTAATTCACAACTCTGGAGTTGTTTGCACAAAAAAACAATGGATGGTAACCGAGCAGAGCTGAGTGGCCAAACTGTGGTATTAGGCCAAAACTATTGGCTGGGTTAGATGCAGAAAAAAATTATTTTTAATTTGCAACCTGATGGAGGTCAGTATAGATGGACTAATAGACCAAGTCCCACACACCGCTAGAAGCCCAAATATTTTTTCAGAGCTAGATGCAGAAAAAAATAATTTTTAATTTGCAACCTGATGGAGGTCAGTATAGATGGACTAATAGACCAAGTCCCACACACCGCTAGAAGCCCAAATATTTTTTCAGAGCTAGATGCAGAAAAAAATTATATTCAATTTGCAACCTGCTGGACGTCAGTATAGAAGGATTAATAGAACAAGTCCCACACACTGCTAGAAGCCCAAATATTTTTTCAGAGCTAAATGAAGAAAAAAATTATTTTTAATTTGCAACCTGATGGAGGTCAGTATAGATGGACTAATAGACCAAGTCCCACACACTGCTAGAAGCCCAAATATTTTTTCAGAGCTAGATGCAGAAAAAAATTATTTTTAATTTGCAACCTGATGGAGGTCAGTATAGATGGACTAATAGACCAAGTCCCACACACCGCTAGAAGCCCAAATATTTTTTCAGAGCTAGATGCAGAAAAAAATTATATTCAATTTGCAACCTGCTGGAGGTCAGTATAGAAGGACTAATAGAACAAGTCCCACACACTGCTAGAAGCCCAAATATTTTTTCAGAGCTAAATGAAGAAAAAAATTATTTTTAATTTGCAACCTGATGGAGGTCAGTATAGATGGACTAATAGACCAAGTCCCACACACTGCTAGAAGCCCAAATATTTTTTCAGAGCTAGATGCAGAAAAAAATTATATTCAGTTTGCAACCTGATGGAGGTCAGTATAGATGGACTAATAGAATGATGCTATGCCCAAAAGATTTTACTTCACTAGGTGCAGTAAAAAAATTGGTATTCTATACACAGGTGATATATCTTGCAACACAGATAGGCTACTCCACTGACTAACACACTCTGCAATAGGCCAAAAAGGATTAGCTTTGCTAGATTCAGCCAAATGCTGTGAAAAAAACTTGCACAGCACTGGCACAGACCTGCCTGGCAAAAACTGATAGGAACTGATGTAACCTAGTCCTGAAAAGGACTCCAATTACAATTAGTCTTTACTCCCACAATCTATCTATTTAAGAGCACAGACCTGCCTGATAAAAGTCGTAGGAAATGCTGTAACCTAGTCCTTAAAAGGACTGCAATCACAACTATTCCCTACTCCCAAGCTATCTGTATATTTGTGCGAAAATTGGCTTGAAATTAACAAGGTATAGCGCACACAGCAACAGGCGGTGCCGTCTAACACGCAGCTGCAGCAGTGAGAAAATGGTGGCGACGGGGAAAATGGCTTGGTCTTATAGGGCAAGGACATGTGACATACACTGCCAATCACACATGCCCTTGCTTGTGTGAAAAAAAGCACTTCGCTCCGTGTGTGCGCTGCTGATAGGCTGACAGATTGCACCTCCCCACTGTAAATGCGGGAAAGAGAAAAAAAAATGGAGATCTTCATTGTTCCTGCAGAGATCCATCCCCTGCCCCTCCCCCCGCCCCGCTGTACACTCAAACTGCGTATTAACATTAATTTTCATCATTACTGAGAAAAAATCCAGTTATGATTTTGGTGCACGAACAGTTATCGAACATAACCTCGAACAGCCGAATTTTTCTCAAATTGTTCGTGTTCGCCGACCGGCTCGAACACCGCCCAAAACAGCTCGAATTTGAGATTGGCGAACAGTTCGAGTAGAACAACGCTCATCTCTAGTGCCTCATTATATGTAATAATTAGGTGCAACTCTCAACAAGTAAAGAAAGATTGGAAAGGTTATTAAAGGGTTATTCCTATCTCAGACATCCATGGAATATCCATATTTGTGGCATACATAATGTCTGATAGATGGGGATGCCACCTATGAGATCCGAACCTATC
The DNA here is from genome assembly GCF_046119375.1 of Phyllobates terribilis. Taxonomy (NCBI): domain Eukaryota; kingdom Metazoa; phylum Chordata; class Amphibia; order Anura; family Dendrobatidae; genus Phyllobates; species Phyllobates terribilis. Next base: position 131,977,965 of record NW_027362770.1, on the reverse strand, counting down.
TAATTATCGTTTGTCCCCCAACAGCCGATATGGGAATACTCCTTTAAGTTACAACTGTTTATTACGTTATACTGAATCCATAAATTGTGTATTGTATTTACATTATCAATGCATCTATTGAATTGAGATCTTCATTATTCAAGAGGATTAAGGAGCAGCTACAAGGAATGTCTATTATATTGAGGACCTGTTGGGAGCCCTAGGGCAGGTCTACCTATGATCAATTTAAAGGTGTTCAGTAACAATAAGTTATCACATATTCCAAAGATGGGAATTCATTTGGATCCCCACCAAACAGCAGAACAGGGCATTTTTATCCCCATTAAAATGTAGCATCAGTAGCATCAGCGCGCAGGGCCGACCACCACTCTATTCATTCTTTATGGGGCTGCTTCCCCTATAGAGAATGAATGGAATGTGCACTATGCTGCTACATTATAATTTGGATAAAAGTGCCCTGTTCTGCTGATCGGTGGGGTCCCAGCAGTCAAAACCCCACCAATCTATAAGTCATCATCTATCATCTTCACCAGACAACCCGTCTTCATTTTGGGGTGCCATCTAACCAAAAGAGACTACCTCCTGGGACTCTGTATGAGCATGTCAATAATGAATGATCTTTCCATGTAAACATATCTATATGGAATACACACATAAATATGCATAAACATATTAGACACACATATACATATTACACACGTACATATATAACCTATATATACTTATTATCAACAGAAATACATATTACACATGCATATTGACAGTACAAATAAAACATGGAAATTTTGTGGACCATATCCGCACTGCCAGATTGTGGAGAAACGTCGGACGCCAAAAGTATTATAAAATAATGTTTACTTTTATTTTTCTTCGCGTTTCAAAGTGTAACCCAATTCTTCAGGAAATAAAAAAACGTCTACACAGTACACACATACGCATTACACATCCATATATATAGTACACACATACATTACACAAGCATATACATAATACATATACATAGTTCAAATGTACAAATTACGCATGCATATATATTGTACACACATACACATGCATATACATAGTACACACATATATATTGCACACGCATATACATACTACACACATACATTACACATGCATATACATAGTAGAGACATACACATTGCACATGCATATACATAATACACACAGACATTTAACTTGCATATACATAGTACACACATTCACATTACAGATACATAAACACAATACACACATACACATGTATATACATAGTACATACATATACATTCTACATGCATATATATATATATACAGTGCCTACAAGTAGTATTCAACCCCCTGCAGATTTAGCTGGTTTGATAAGATGCAAATAAGTTAGAGCCTTCAAACTGCAAACGAGAGTAGGTTTTATGAACAGAAGCATAAATCTTACAAACCAAAAAGTTATGTTGCTCAGTTGAATTTTATTAAATTTTAAACATAAAAGTGTGGGTCAATTATTATACAACCCCTATGTTTAATATTTTGTGGAATAACCCTTGTTTGCAATTACAGCTAATAATCGTCTTTTATAAGACCTGATCAGGCCGGCACAGGTCTGTGGAGTTATCTTGGCCCACTCCTCCATGCAGATCTTCTCCAAGTTATCTAGGTTCTTTGGGTGTCTCATGTGGACTTTATTCTTGAGCTCCTTCCACAAGTTTTCAATTGGGTTAAGGTCAGGAGACTGACTAGGCCACTCCAACACCTTGACTTTTTCCCTCTTGAACCAGGCCTTGGTTTTCTTGGCTGTGTGCTTTGGGTCGTTGTCTTGTTGGAAGATGAAATTACGACCCATCTTAAGATCCTTGATGGAGGAGCGGAGGTTCTTGGCCAAAATCTCCAGGTAGGCCGTGCTATCCATCTTCCCATGGATGCGGACCAGATGGCCAGGCCCCTTGGCTGAGAAACAGCCCCACAGCATGATGCTGCCACCACCATGCTTGACTGTAGGGATGGTATTCTTGGGGTCGTATGCAGTGCCATCCAGTCTCCAAACGTCACGTGTGTGGTTGGCACCAAAGATCTCGATCTTGGTCTCATCAGACCATAGAACCTTGAACCAGTCTGTCTCAGAGTCCTCCAAGTGATCATGAGCAAACTGTAGACGAGCCTTGACATGACGCTTTGAAAGTAAAGGTACCATACAGGCTCGTCTGGAACGGAGACCATTGCGGTGGAGTATGTTACTTATGGTATTGACTGAAACCAATGTCCCCACTGCCATGAGATCTTCCCGGAGCTCCTTCCTTGTTGTCCTTGGGTTAGCCTTGACTCTTCGGACAAGCCTGGCCTCGGCACGGGAGGACACTTTCAAAGGCTGTCCAGGCCATGGAAGGCTGACAGTAGTTCCATAAGCCTTCCACTTACGGATGATGCTCCCAACAGTGGAGACAGGTAGGCCCAACTCCTTGGAAAGGGTTTTGTACCCCTTGCCAGCCTTGTGACCCTCCACGATCTTGTCTCTGATGGCCTTGGAATACTCCTTTGTCTTTCCCATGTTGACCATGTTTGAGTGCTGTTCACAAGTTTGGGGAGGGTCTTAAATAGTCAGAAAAGGCTGGCAAAAGAAATCTTTAATCCACACATGTGAAGCTCATTATTCTTGGTGCCTGAACTACTTCTTAATACTTTACGGGGACCAAACAGAATTCTTGTGGTTTGAGGGGTTGAATAATAAATGACACTCTGAATTAACTTTTAACGTTTTTAAAAAAAAACAAAAAAAAAAAACAAAAACAAAATTTGCTGCAGTGCATTTCCCACTTCCAGGCTGATCTACAGTACAAATGTCACAATGCCAAGTTAATTCCGCATGTGTCAACCAGCTAAATCTGCAGGGGGTTGAATACTACTTGTAGGCACTGTATATATTTATGTAGAATGTATATGTATGTACTATGTACAGTACAGACCAAAAGTTTGGACACACCTTCTCATTTAAACATTTTTCTGCATTTTCGTGACTATGAAAATTGTACATTCACACTGAAGGCATCAAAACTATGAATTAACACATGTGGAATTATATACTTAACAAAAAAGTGTGAAACAACTGAAAATATGTCTTATATTTTAGGTTCTTAAAAGTAGCCACCTTTTGCTTTGATGACTGCTTTGCACACTCTTGGCATTGTCTTGATGAGCTTCAAGAGGTAGTCACCGGAAATGGTCTTCCAACAATCTTGAAGGAGTTCCCAGAGATACACAAAATACACAAAAATCTTTAAATGAGAAGGTGTGTCCAAACTTTTGGTCTGTACTGTATATACATGTGTAGTGAATGTGAATATAGTGAACATAGTGAACACATACACATTGCACATGCATATACATAAAACACACATTCACCTTACATATTATTATTATTTATTTATATAGCGCCATTGATTCCATGGTACTGTACATGTGAAGGAGTTACATACAAAATAAAGATATCACTTACAGTAACCAATAAACAATGATAGACTGGTACAGAGGGAAGAGGACCCTGCCCTTGTGGGCTAACATTCTACAGGAGTGGGGAGGAGACAGGAGATGGGGGGGGGGGTTGGTGAGGTGCAGGTCCGGTGTTGGTGAGGCGCAGGTCCGGTGTTGGTAAGACAGCAGCTCCAGTGGTGTTGAGGAGGCAGCGGGGTCATAGCAGGCTGTAGGCTTTCATGAGGAGATGGGTTTTCATGTTCCGTCTGAAGGATCCGAGTGAGGTGGATAGTCGGACGTGTTGGGGCACAGAATTCCAGAGGATGGGGGATATTCAGGAGAAGTCTTGGAGGCGATTGGGTGAGGAACGAATAAGTGTGGAGAAGAGAAGGAGGTCTTGGGAGGACCGGAGATTACGTGAGGGAATATATCAGGAGATTAGTTCAGAGATGTACAGAGGAGAAAGGTTATGGATGGCTTTGTAGGTCAGTGTTAGTAGTTTGAACTGGATACGCTGGGCAATTGGGAGCCAGTGAAGGGATTTGCAAAGGGGGGTAGCGGAGGAGTAGCGAGGCGAGAGATGAACTAGTTGCGCAGCAGAGTTAAGGATGGACTGGAGGGGTGTGAGAGTGTTAGTAGGTAGGCCACAGAGGAGGGTGTTGCAGTAGTCAAGGTGGGAGATGATGAGGGCATGCACAAGCAGTTTAGTAGATTCAGGGTTGAGGAAAGGACGGATTCTGGAAATATTTTTGAGTTGGAGGCAACAGGAGGTGGCGAGAGCTTGGATGTGGGGTTTGAAGGACAGGGCAGAGTCAAGGGTTACTCCGAGGCAGCGGATTGCCGGTACAGGGGAAAGTGTGATGTCATTTATTGTGATAGAAAGATCAGGTGGGGAAGATATGCGAGATGGAGGAAAGATGAGTTCAGTTTTGTCCACATTGAGCTTAAGGAAGTGAGAGAAGAAGAAGGAGGATATGGCTGATAGACACTCTGGGACTCTGGACAGCAGAGAGGTGACGTCTGGGCCAGAGAGGTAGATCTGAGTGTCATCAGCGTATAGGTGGTATTGGAAGCCATAGCAATTTATGAGTTGTCCCAGGCCAAGGGTATAGATGGAGAAGAATAGGGGTCCTAGGACAGAGCCTTGAGGGACTTAAACAGAGAGAGGGCGGGATGAGGAAGTAGTGCGGGAGTGGGAGACGCTAAATGTGCAGTTGGAAAGGTGTGAGGAGATCCACGATAGGCAACGTCATTAACGCCAAAGGAAGGGAGGATCTGTAATAGAAGGCAGTGGTCAACTGTGTTAAAGGCAGAAGACAGGTCTAGAAGGAGGAGTATAGAAAATTGTCTGTTAGCTTTGGCTGTAAGAAGTAGAGATGAGCGTTGTTCTACTCGAACTGTTCGCCAATCTCAAATTCGAGCCGTTCGGCGAACACGAACAATTTGAGAAAAATTCGGCTGTTCGAGGTTATGTTCGATAACTGTTCGTGCACCAAAATCATAACTGGATTTTTTCTCAGTAATGATGAAAATTAATGTTAATACGCAGTTTGAGTGTACAGCGGGGTGGGGGGAGGGGCAGGGGATGGATCTCTGCAGGAACAATGAAGATCTCCATTTTTTTTTCTCTTTCCCGCATTTGCAGTGGGGAGGTGCAATCTGTCAGCCTATCAGCAGCGCACACACGGAGCGAAGTGCGTTTTTCACACAAGCAAGGGCATGTGTCATTGGCAGTGTATGTCACATGTCCTTGCCCTATAAGACCAAGCCATTTTCCCCGTCGCCACCATTTTCTCACTGCTGCAGCTGCGTGTTAGACGGCACCGCTGTTTCTGTGTGCGCTATACCTTGTTAATTTCAAGCCAATTTTCGCACAAATCTACAGATAGCTTGGGAGTAGGGAATAGTTGTGATTGCAGTCCTTTTAAGGACTAGGTTACAGCATTTCCTACGACTTTTATCAGGCAGGTCTGTGCTCTTAAATAGATAGATTGTGGGAGTAAAGACTAATTGTAATTGGAGTCCTTTTCAGGACTAGGTTACATCAGTTCCTATCAGTTTTTGCCAGGCAGGTCGGTGCCAGTGCTGTGCAAGTTTTTTTCACAGCATTTGGCTGAATCTAGCAAAGCTAATCCTTTTTGGCCTATTGCAGAGTGTGTTAGTCAGTGGAGTAGCCTATCTGTGTTGCAAGATATACCACCTGTGTATAGAATACCAATTTTTTTACTGCACCTAGTGAAGTAAAATCTTTTGGGCATAGCATCATTCTATTAGTCCATCTATACTGACCTCCATCAGGTTGCAAATTGAATATAATTTTTTTCTGCATCTAGCTCTGAAAAAATATTGGGCTTCTAGCTGTGTGTGGGACTTGTTGTATTAGTCCATCTATACTGACCTCCATCAGGTTGCAAACTGCATATATTTTTTTCTTCATCTACCTCTGAAAAAATATTGGGCTTCTAGCTGTGTGTGGGACTTGTTCTATTAATCCATCTATACAGACCTCCATCAGGTTGCAAACTGAATATATTTTTTTCTGCATCTACCTCTGAAAAAATATTGGGCTTCTAGCTGTGTGTGGGACTTGTTCTATTAATCCATCTATACAGACCTCCATCAGGTTGCAAACTGAATATATTTTTTTCTGCATCTACCTCTGAAAAAATATTGGGCTTCTAGCTGTGTGTGGGACTTGTTCTATTAATCCATCTATACAGACCTCCATCAGGTTGCAAACTGAATATATTTTTTTCTGCATCTACCTCTGAAAAAATATTGGGCTTCTAGCTGTGTGTGGGACTTGTTCTATTAATCCATCTATACAGACCTCCATCAGGTTGCAAACTGAATATAATTTTTTTCTGCATCTACCTCTGAAAAAATATTTGGGCTTCTAGCTGTGTGTGGGACTTGTTCTATTAGTTCATCTATACTGACCTCCATAAGGTTGCAAACTGAATATAATTTTTTTCTGCATCTACCTCTGAAAAAATATTTGGCCTTCTAGCTGTGTGTGGGACTTGTTCTATTAGTCCATCTATACTGACCTCCATCAGGTTGCAAATTGAATATAATATTTTTCTGCATCTAGCTCTGAAAAAATGTTTGGCCTTCTAGCAGTGTGTGGGACTTGTTCTATTAGTCCATCTATACTGACCTCCATCAGGTTGCAAACTGAATATAATTTTTTTCTGCATCTACCTCTGAAAAAATATTTGGACTTCTAGCTGTGTGTGGGACTTGTTCTATTAGTCCATCTATACTGACCTCCATCAGGTTGCAAATTGAATATAATATTTTTCTGCATCTAGCTCTGAAAAAATGTTTGGCCTTCTAGCAGTGTGTGGGACTTGTTCTATTAGTCCATCTATACTGACCTCCATCAGGTTGCAAACTGAATATATTTTTTTCTGCATCTACCTCTGAAAAAATATTGGGCTTCTAGCTGTGTGTGGGACTTGTTCTATTAATCCATCTATACAGATCTCCATCAGGTTGCAAACTGAATATATTTTTTTCTGCATCTACCTCTGAAAAAATATTGGGCTTCTAGCTGTGTGTGGGACTTGTTCTATTAATCCATCTATACAGACCTCCATCAGGTTGCAAACTGAATATATTTTTTTCTGCATCTACCTCTGAAAAAATATTGGGCTTCTAGCTGTGTGTGGGACTTGTTCTATTAATCCATCTATACAGACCTCCATCAGGTTGCAAACTGAATATATTTTTTTCTGCATCTACCTCTGAAAAAATATTGGGCTTCTAGCTGTGTGTGGGACTTGTTCTATTAATCCATCTATACAGACCTCCATCAGGTTGCAAACTGAATATATTTTTTTCTGCATCTACCTCTGAAAAAATATTGGGCTTCTAGCTGTGTGTGGGACTTGTTGTATTAGTCCATCTATACTGACCTCCATCAGGTTGCAAACTGAATATATTTTTTTCTGCATCTACCTCTGAAAAAATATTGGGCTTCTAGCTGTGTGTGGGACTTGTTCTATTAATCCATCTATACAGACCTCCATCAGGTTGCAAACTGAATATATTTTTTTCTGCATCTACCTCTGAAAAAATATTGGGCTTCTAGCTGTGTGTGGGACTTGTTCTATTAATCCATCTATACAGACCTCCATCAGGTTGCAAACTGAATATAATTTTTTTCTGCATCTACCTCTGAAAAAATATTTGGGCTTCTAGCTGTGTGTGGGACTTGTTCTATTAGTCCATCTATACTGACCTCCATAAGGTTGCAAACTGAATATAATTTTTTTCTGCATCTACCTCTGAAAAAATATTTGGCCTTCTAGCTGTGTGTGGGACTTGTTCTATTAGTCCATCTATACTGACCTCCATCAGGTTGCAAATTGAATATAATATTTTTCTGCATCTAGCTCTGAAAAAATGTTTGGCCTTCTAGCAGTGTGTGGGACTTGTTCTATTAGTCCATCTATACTGACCTCCATCAGGTTGCAAACTGAATATAATTTTTTTCTGCATCTACCTCTGAAAAAATATTTGGGCTTCTAGCTGTGTGTGGGACTTGTTCTATTAGTCCATCTATACTGACCTCCATAAGGTTGCAAACTGAATATAATTTTTTTCTGCATCTACCTCTGAAAAAATATTTGGACTTCTAGCTGTGTGTGGGACTTGTTCTATTAGTCCATCTATACTGACCTCCATCAGGTTGCAAATTGAATATAATATTTTTCTGCATCTAGCTCTGAAAAAATGTTTGGCCTTCTAGCAGTGTGTGGGACTTGTTCTATTAGTCCATCTATACTAACCTCCATCAGGTTGCAAACTGAATATATTTTTTTCTGCATCTACCTCTGAAAAAATATTGGGCTTCTAGCTGTGTGTGGGACTTGTTCTATTAATCCATCTATACAGATCTCCATCAGGTTGCAAACTGAATATATTTTTTTCTGCATCTACCTCTGAAAAAATATTGGGCTTCTAGCTGTGTGTGGGACTTGTTCTATTAATCCATCTATACAGACCTCCATCAGGTTGCAAACTGAATATATTTTTTTCTGCATCTACCTCTGAAAAAATATTGGGCTTCTAGCTGTGTGTGGGACTTGTTCTATTAATCCATCTATACAGACCTCCATCAGGTTGCAAACTGAATATATTTTTTTCTGCATCTACCTCTGAAAAAATATTGGGCTTCTAGCTGTGTGTGGGACTTGTTCTATTAATCCATCTATACAGACCTCCATCAGGTTGCAAACTGAATATATTTTTTTCTGCATCTACCTCTGAAAAAATATTGGGCTTCTAGCTGTGTGTGGGACTTGTTGTATTAGTCCATCTATACTGACCTCCATCAGGTTGCAAACTGAATATATTTTTTTCTGCATCTACCTCTGAAAAAATATTGGGCTTCTAGCTGTGTGTGGGACTTGTTCTATTAATCCATCTATACAGACCTCCATCAGGTTGCAAACTGAATATATTTTTTTCTGCATCTACCTCTGAAAAAATATTGGGCTTCTAGCTGTGTGTGGGACTTGTTCTATTAATCCATCTATACAGACCTCCATCAGGTTGCAAACTGAATATAATTTTTTTCTGCATCTACCTCTGAAAAAATATTTGGGCTTCTAGCTGTGTGTGGGACTTGTTCTATTAGTCCATCTATACTGACCTCCATAAGGTTGCAAACTGAATATAATTTTTTTCTGCATCTACCTCTGAAAAAATATTTGGGCTTCTAGCTGTGTGTGGGACTTGTTCTATTAGTCCATCTATACTGACCTCCATCAGGTTGCAAATTGAATATAATATTTTTCTGCATCTAGCTCTGAAAAAATGTTTGGCCTTCTAGCAGTGTGTGGGACTTGTTCTATTAGTCCATCTATACTGACCTCCATCAGGTTGCAAACTGAATATAATTTTTTTCTGCATCTACCTCTGAAAAAATATTTGGGCTTCTAGCTGTGTGTGGGACTTGTTCTATTAGTCCATCTATACTGACCTCCATAAGGTTGCAAACTGAATATAATTTTTTTCTGCATCTACCTCTGAAAAAATATTTGGCCTTCTAGCTGTGTGTGGGACTTGTTCTATTAGTCCATCTATACTGACCTCCATCAGGTTGCAAATTGAATATAATATTTTTCTGCATCTAGCTCTGAAAAAATGTTTGGCCTTCTAGCAGTGTGTGGGACTTGTTCTATTAGTCCATCTATACTAACCTCCATCAGGTTGCAAACTGAATATATTTTTTTCTGCATCTACCTCTGAAAAAATATTGGGCTTCTAGCTGTGTGTGGGACTTGTTCTATTAATCCATCTATACAGACCTCCATCAGGTTGCAAACTGAATATATTTTTTTCTGCATCTACCTCAGAAAAAATATTGGGCTTCTAGCTGTGTGTGGGACTTGTTCTATTAATCCATCTATACAGACCTCCATCAGGTTGAAAACTGAATATATTTTTTTCTGCATCTACCTCTGAAAAAATATTGGGCTTCTAGCTGTGTGTGGGACTTGTTCTATTAATCCATCTATACAGACCTCCATCAGGTTGCAAACTGAATATAATTTTTTTCTGCATCTACCTCTGAAAAAATATTTCGGCTTCTAGCTGTGTGTGGGACTTGTTCTATTAGTCCATCTATACTGACCTCCATAAGGTTGCAAACTGAATATAATTTTTTTCTGCATCTACCTCTGAAAAAATATTTGGCCTTCTAGCTGTGTGTGGGACTTGTTCTATTAGTCCATCTATACTGACCTCCATCAGGTTGCAAATTGAATATAATATTTTTCTGCATCCAGCTCTGAAAAAATGTTTGGCCTTCTAGCAGTGTGTGGGACTTGTTCTATTAGTCCATCTATACTGACCTCCATCAGGTTGCAAACTGAATATAATTTTTTTCTGCATCTACCTCTGAAAAAATATTTGGGCTTCTAGCTGTGTGTGGGACTTGTTCTATTAGTCCATCTATACTGACCTCCATAAGGTTGCAAACTGAATATAATTTTTTTCTGCATCTACCTCTGAAAAAATATTTGGCCTTCTAGCTGTGTGTGGGACTTGTTCTATTAGTCCATCTATACAGACCTCCATCAGGTTGCAAATTGAATATAATATTTTTCTGCATCTAGCTCTGAAAAAATGTTTGGCCTTCTAGCAGTGTGTGGGACTTGTTCTCTTAGTCCATCTATACTGACCTCCATCAATTTGCAAACTGAATATATTTTTTTCTGCATCTACCTCTGAAAAAATATTTGGGCTTCTAGCTGTGTGTGGGACTTGTTCTATTAGTCCATCTATACTGACCTCCATAAGGTTGCAAACTGAATATAATTTTTTTCTGCATCTACCTCTGAAAAAATATTTGGCCTTCTAGCTGCGTGTGGGACTTGTTCAATTAGTCCATCTATACTGACCTCCATCAGGTTGCAAATTGAATATAATATTTTTCTGCATCTAGCTCTGAAAAAATGTTTGGCCTTCTAGCAGTGTGTGGGACTTGTTCTATTAGTCCATCTATACTGACCTCCATCAGGTTGCAAATTGAATATAATATTTTTCTGCATCTAGCTCTGAAAAAATGTTTGGCCTTCTAGCAGTGTGTGGGACTTGTTCTATTAGTCCATCTATACTGACCTCCATCAGGTTGCAAACTGAATATAATTTTTTTCTGCATCTACCTCTGAAAAAATATTTGGGCTTCTAGCTGTGTGTGGGACTTGTTCTATTAGTCCATCTATACTGACCTCCATAAGGTTGCAAACTGAATATAATTTTTTTCTGCATCTACCTCTGAAAAAATATTTGGACTTCTAGCTGTGTGTGGGACTTGTTCTATTAGTCCATCTATACTGACCTCCATCAGGTTGCAAATTGAATATAATATTTTTCTGCATCTAGCTCTGAAAAAATGTTTGGCCTTCTAGCAGTGTGTGGGACTTGTTCTATTAGTCCATCTATACTAACCTCCATCAGGTTGCAAACTGAATATATTTTTTTCTGCATCTACCTCTGAAAAAATATTGGGCTTCTAGCTGTGTGTGGGACTTGTTCTATTAATCCATCTATACAGATCTCCATCAGGTTGCAAACTGAATATATTTTTTTCTGCATCTACCTCTGAAAAAATATTGGGCTTCTAGCTGTGTGTGGGACTTGTTCTATTAATCCATCTATACAGACCTCCATCAGGTTGCAAACTGAATATATTTTTTTCTGCATCTACCTCTGAAAAAATATTGGGCTTCTAGCTGTGTGTGGGACTTGTTCTATTAATCCATCTATACAGACCTCCATCAGGTTGCAAACTGAATATATTTTTTTCTGCATCTACCTCTGAAAAAATATTGGGCTTCTAGCTGTGTGTGGGACTTGTTCTATTAATCCATCTATACAGACCTCCATCAGGTTGCAAACTGAATATATTTTTTTCTGCATCTACCTCTGAAAAAATATTGGGCTTCTAGCTGTGTGTGGGACTTGTTGTATTAGTCCATCTATACTGACCTCCATCAGGTTGCAAACTGAATATATTTTTTTCTGCATCTACCTCTGAAAAAATATTGGGCTTCTAGCTGTGTGTGGGACTTGTTCTATTAATCCATCTATACAGACCTCCATCAGGTTGCAAACTGAATATATTTTTTTCTGCATCTACCTCTGAAAAAATATTGGGCTTCTAGCTGTGTGTGGGACTTGTTCTATTAATCCATCTATACAGACCTCCATCAGGTTGCAAACTGAATATAATTTTTTTCTGCATCTACCTCTGAAAAAATATTTGGGCTTCTAGCTGTGTGTGGGACTTGTTCTATTAGTCCATCTATACTGACCTCCATAAGGTTGCAAACTGAATATAATTTTTTTCTGCATCTACCTCTGAAAAAATATTTGGGCTTCTAGCTGTGTGTGGGACTTGTTCTATTAGTCCATCTATACTGACCTCCATCAGGTTGCAAATTGAATATAATATTTTTCTGCATCTAGCTCTGAAAAAATGTTTGGCCTTCTAGCAGTGTGTGGGACTTGTTCTATTAGTCCATCTATACTGACCTCCATCAGGTTGCAAACTGAATATAATTTTTTTCTGCATCTACCTCTGAAAAAATATTTGGGCTTCTAGCTGTGTGTGGGACTTGTTCTATTAGTCCATCTATACTGACCTCCATAAGGTTGCAAACTGAATATAATTTTTTTCTGCATCTACCTCTGAAAAAATATTTGGCCTTCTAGCTGTGTGTGGGACTTGTTCTATTAGTCCATCTATACTGACCTCCATCAGGTTGCAAATTGAATATAATATTTTTCTGCATCTAGCTCTGAAAAAATGTTTGGCCTTCTAGCAGTGTGTGGGACTTGTTCTATTAGTCCATCTATACTAACCTCCATCAGGTTGCAAACTGAATATATTTTTTTCTGCATCTACCTCTGAAAAAATATTGGGCTTCTAGCTGTGTGTGGGACTTGTTCTATTAATCCATCTATACAGACCTCCATCAGGTTGCAAACTGAATATATTTTTTTCTGCATCTACCTCAGAAAAAATATTGGGCTTCTAGCTGTGTGTGGGACTTGTTCTATTAATCCATCTATACAGACCTCCATCAGGTTGAAAACTGAATATATTTTTTTCTGCATCTACCTCTGAAAAAATATTGGGCTTCTAGCTGTGTGTGGGACTTGTTCTATTAATCCATCTATACAGACCTCCATCAGGTTGCAAACTGAATATAATTTTTTTCTGCATCTACCTCTGAAAAAATATTTCGGCTTCTAGCTGTGTGTGGGACTTGTTCTATTAGTCCATCTATACTGACCTCCATAAGGTTGCAAACTGAATATAATTTTTTTCTGCATCTACCTCTGAAAAAATATTTGGCCTTCTAGCTGTGTGTGGGACTTGTTCTATTAGTCCATCTATACTGACCTCCATCAGGTTGCAAATTGAATATAATATTTTTCTGCATCCAGCTCTGAAAAAATGTTTGGCCTTCTAGCAGTGTGTGGGACTTGTTCTATTAGTCCATCTATACTGACCTCCATCAGGTTGCAAACTGAATATAATTTTTTTCTGCATCTACCTCTGAAAAAATATTTGGGCTTCTAGCTGTGTGTGGGACTTGTTCTATTAGTCCATCTATACTGACCTCCATAAGGTTGCAAACTGAATATAATTTTTTTCTGCATCTACCTCTGAAAAAATATTTGGCCTTCTAGCTGTGTGTGGGACTTGTTCTATTAGTCCATCTATACAGACCTCCATCAGGTTGCAAATTGAATATAATATTTTTCTGCATCTAGCTCTGAAAAAATGTTTGGCCTTCTAGCAGTGTGTGGGACTTGTTCTCTTAGTCCATCTATACTGACCTCCATCAATTTGCAAACTGAATATATTTTTTTCTGCATCTACCTCTGAAAAAATATTGGGCTTCTAGCTGTGTGTGGGACTTGTTCTATTAATCCATCTATACAGATCTCCATCAGGTTGCAAACTGAATGTATTTTTTTCTGCATCTACTTCTGAAAAAATATTGGGCTTCTAGCTGTGTGTGGGACTTGTTCTATTAATCCATCTATACAGACCTCCATCAGGTTGCAAACTGAATATATTTTTTTCTGCATCTACCTCTGAAAAAATATTGGGCTTCTAGCTGTGTGTGGGACTTGTTCTATTAATCCATCTATACAGACCTCCATCAGGTTGCAAACTGAATATAATTTTTTTCTGCATCTACCTCTGAAAAAATATTTGGGCTTCTAGCTGTGTGTGGGACTTGTTCTATTAGTCCATCTATACTGACCTCCATAAGGTTGCAAACTGAATATAATTTTTTTCTGCATCTACCTCTGAAAAAATATTTGGCCTTCTAGCTGCGTGTGGGACTTGTTCTATTAGTCCATCTATACTGACCTCCATCAGGTTGCAAATTGAATATAATATTTTTCTGCATCTAGCTCTGAAAAAATGTTTGGCCTTCTAGCAGTGTGTGGGACTTGTTCTATTAGTCCATCTATACTGACCTCCATCAGGTTGCAAACTGAATATAATTTTTTTCTGCATCTACCTCTGAAAAAATATTTGGCCTTCTAGCTGTGTGTGGGACTTGTTCTATTAGTCCATCTATACTGACCTCCATCAGGTTGCAAATTGAATATAATATTTTTCTGCATCTAGCTCTGAAAAAATGTTTGGCCTTCTAGCAGTGTGTGGGACTTGTTCTATTAGTCCATCTATACAGACCTCCATCAGGTTGCAAACTGAATATATTTTTTTCTGCATCTACCTCTGAAAAAATATTGGGCTTCTAGCTGTGTGTGGGACTTGTTCTATTAATCCATCTATACAGACCTCCATCAGGTTGCAAACTGAATATATTTTTTTCTGCATCTACCTCTGAAAAAATATTGGGCTTCTAGCTGTGTGTGGGACTTGTTCTATTAGTCCATCTATACTGACCTCCATCAGGTTGCAAATTGAATATAATATTTTTCTGCATCTAGCTCTGAAAAAATGTTTGGCCTTCTAGCAGTGTGTTGGACCTGTTCTATTAGTCCATCTATACTGACCTCCATCAGGTTGCAAACTGAATATATTTTTTTCTGCATCTACCTCTGAAAAAATATTGGGCTTCTAGCTGTGTGTGGGACTTGTTCTATTAATCCATCTATACAGACCTCCATCAGGTTGCAAACTGAATATATTTTTTTCTGCATCTACCTCTGAAAAAATATTGGGCTTCTAGCTGTGTGTGGGACTTGTTCTATTAATCCATCTATACTGACCTCCATCAGGTTGCAAACTGAATATATTTTTTTCTGCATCTACCTCTGAAAAAATATTGGGCTTCTAACTGTGTGTGGGACTTGTTCTATTAATCCATCTATACAGACCTCCATCAGGTTGCAAACTGAATATAATTTTTTTCTGCATCTACCTCTGAAAAAATATTTGGGCTTCTAGCTGTGTGTGGGACTTGTTCTATTAGTCCATCTATACTGACCTCCATAAGGTTGCAAACTGAATATAATTTTTTTCTGCATCTACCTCTGAAAAAATATTTGGCCTTCTAGCTGTGTGTGGGACTTGTTCTATTAGTCCATCTATACTGACCTCCATCAGGTTTCAAATTGAATATAATATTTTTCTGCATCCAGCTCTGAAAAATTGTTTGGCCTTCTAGCAGTGTGTGGGACTTGTTCTATTAGTCCATCTATACTGACCTCCATCAGGTTGCAAACTGAATATAATTTTTTCTGCATCTACCTCTGAAAAAATATTTGGGCTTCTAGCTGTGTGTGGGACTTGTTCTATTAGTCCATCTATACTGACCTCCATCAGGTTGCAAATTGAATATAATATTTTTCTGCATCTAGCTCTGAAAAAATGTTTGGCCTTCTAGCAGTGTGTGGGACTTGTTCTATTAGTCCATCTATACTGACCTCCATCAGGTTGCAAACTGAATATATTTTTTTCTGCATCTACCTCTGAAAAAATATTGGGCTTCTAGCTGTGTGTGGGACTTGTTCTATTAATCCATCTATACAGACCTCCATCAGGTTGCAAACTGAATATATTTTTTTCTGCATCTACCTCTGAAAAAATATTGGGCTTCTAGCTGTGTGTGGGACTTGTTCTATTAATCCATCTATACAGACCTCCATCAGGTTGCAAACTGAATATAATGTTTTTCTGCATCTACCTCTGAAAAAATATTTGGGCTTCTAGCTGTGTGTGGGACTTGTTCTATTAGTCCATCTATACTGACCTCCATAAGGTTGCAAACTGAATATAATTTTTTTCTGCATCTACCTCTGAAAAAATATTTGGCCTTCTAGCTGTGTGTGGGACTTGTTCTATTAGTCCATCTATACTGACCTCCATCAGGTTGCAAATTGAATATAATATTTTTCTGCATCTAGCTCTGAAAAAATGTTTGGCCTTCTAGCAGTGTGTGGGACTTGTTCTATTAGTCCATCTATACTGACCTCCATCAGGTTGCAAACTGAATATAATTTTTTTCTGCATCTACCTCTGAAAAAATATTTGGGCTTCTAGCTGTGTGTGGGACTTGTTCTATTAGTCCATCTATACTGACCTCCATAAGGTTGCAAACTGAATATAATTTTTTTCTGCATCTACCTCTGAAAAAATATTTGGCCTTCTAGCTGTGTGTGGGACTTGTTCTATTAGTCCATCTATACTGACCTCCATCAGGTTGCAAATTGAATATAATATTTTTCTGCATCTAGCTCTGAAAAAATGTTTGGCCTTCTAGCAGTGTGTGGGACTTGTTCTATTAGTCCATCTATACAGACCTCCATCAGGTTGCAAACTGAATATATTTTTTTCTGCATCTACCTCTGAAAAAATATTGGGCTTCTAGCTGTGTGTGGGACTTGTTCTATTAATCCATCTATACAGACCTCCATCAGGTTGCAAACTGAATATATTTTTTTCTGCATCTACCTCTGAAAAAATATTGGGCTTCTAGCTGTGTGTGGGACTTGTTCTATTAGTCCATCTATACTGACCTCCATCAGGTTGCAAATTGAATATAATATTTTTCTGCATCTAGCTCTGAAAAAATGTTTGGCCTTCTAGCAGTGTGTTGGACCTGTTCTATTAGTCCATCTATACTGACCTCCATCAGGTTGCAAACTGAATATATTTTTTTCTGCATCTACCTCTGAAAAAATATTGGGCTTCTAGCTGTGTGTGGGACTTGTTCTATTAATCCATCTATACAGACCTCCATCAGGTTGCAAACTGAATATATTTTTTTCTGCATCTACCTCTGAAAAAATATTGGGCTTCTAGCTGTGTGTGGGACTTGTTCTATTAATCCATCTATACTGACCTCCATCAGGTTGCAAACTGAATATATTTTTTTCTGCATCTACCTCTGAAAAAATATTGGGCTTCTAACTGTGTGTGGGACTTGTTCTATTAATCCATCTATACAGACCTCCATCAGGTTGCAAACTGAATATAATTTTTTTCTGCATCTACCTCTGAAAAAATATTTGGGCTTCTAGCTGTGTGTGGGACTTGTTCTATTAGTCCATCTATACTGACCTCCATAAGGTTGCAAACTGAATATAATTTTTTTCTGCATCTACCTCTGAAAAAATATTTGGCCTTCTAGCTGTGTGTGGGACTTGTTCTATTAGTCCATCTATACTGACCTCCATCAGGTTTCAAATTGAATATAATATTTTTCTGCATCCAGCTCTGAAAAATTGTTTGGCCTTCTAGCAGTGTGTGGGACTTGTTCTATTAGTCCATCTATACTGACCTCCATCAGGTTGCAAACTGAATATAATTTTTTCTGCATCTACCTCTGAAAAAATATTTGGGCTTCTAGCTGTGTGTGGGACTTGTTCTATTAGTCCATCTATACTGACCTCCATCAGGTTGCAATTTGAATATAATATTTTTCTGCATCTAGCTCTGAAAAAATGTTTGGCCTTCTAGCAGTGTGTGGGACTTGTTCTATTAGTCCATCTATACTGACCTCCATCAGGTTGCAAACTGAATATATTTTTTTCTGCATCTACCTCTGAAAAAATATTGGGCTTCTAGCTGTGTGTGGGACTTGTTCTATTAATCCATCTATACAGACCTCCATCAGGTTGCAAACTGAATATATTTTTTTCTGCATCTACCTCTGAAAAAATATTGGGCTTCTAGCTGTGTGTGGGACTTGTTCTATTAATCCATCTATACAGACCTCCATCAGGTTGCAAACTGAATATAATGTTTTTCTGCATCTACCTCTGAAAAAATATTTGGGCTTCTAGCTGTGTGTGGGACTTGTTCTATTAGTCCATCTATACTGACCTCCATAAGGTTGCAAACTGAATATAATTTTTTTCTGCATCTACCTCTGAAAAAATATTTGGCCTTCTAGCTGTGTGTGGGACTTGTTCTATTAGTCCATCTATACTGACCTCCATCAGGTTGCAAATTGAATATAATATTTTTCTGCATCTAGCTCTGAAAAAATGTTTGGCCTTCTAGCAGTGTGTGGGACTTGTTCTATTAGTCCATCTATACTGACCTCCATCAGGTTGCAAACTGAATATAATTTTTTTCTGCATCTACCTCTGAAAAAATATTTGGGCTTCTAGCTGTGTGTGGGACTTGTTCTATTAGTCCATCTATACTGACCTCCATAAGGTTGCAAACTGAATATAATTTTTTTCTGCATCTACCTCTGAAAAAATATTTGGCCTTCTAGCTGTGTGTGGGACTTGTTCTATTAGTCCATCTATACTGACCTCCATCAGGTTGCAAATTGAATATAATATTTTTCTGCATCTAGCTCTGAAAAAATGTTTGGCCTTCTAGCAGTGTGTGGGACTTGTTCTATTAGTCCATCTATACAGACCTCCATCAGGTTGCAAACTGAATATATTTTTTTCTGCATCTACCTCTGAAAAAATATTGGGCTTCTAGCTGTGTGTGGGACTTGTTCTATTAATCCATCTATACAGACCTCCATCAGGTTGCAAACTGAATATATTTTTTTCTGCATCTACCTCTGAAAAAATATTGGGCTTCTAGCTGTGTGTGGGACTTGTTCTATTAGTCCATCTATACTGACCTCCATCAGGTTGCAAATTGAATATAATATTTTTCTGCATCTAGCTCTGAAAAAATGTTTGGCCTTCTAGCAGTGTGTGGGACCTGTTCTATTAGTCCATCTATACTGACCTCCATCAGGTTGCAAACTGAATATATTTTTTTCTGCATCTACCTCTGAAAAAATATTGGGCTTCTAGCTGTGTGTGGGACTTGTTCTATTAATCCATCTATACAGACCTCCATCAGGTTGCAAACTGAATATATTTTTTTCTGCATCTACCTCTGAAAAAATATTGGGCTTCTAGCTGTGTGTGGGACTTGTTCTATTAATCCATCTATACTGACCTCCATCAGGTTGCAAACTGAATATATTTTTTTCTGCATCTACCTCTGAAAAAATATTGGGCTTCTAACTGTGTGTGGGACTTGTTCTATTAATCCATCTATACAGACCTCCATCAGGTTGCAAACTGAATATAATTTTTTTCTGCATCTACCTCTGAAAAAATATTTGGGCTTCTAGCTGTGTGTGGGACTTGTTCTATTAGTCCATCTATACTGACCTCCATAAGGTTGCAAACTGAATATAATTTTTTTCTGCATCTACCTCTGAAAAAATATTTGGCCTTCTAGCTGTGTGTGGGACTTGTTCTATTAGTCCATCTATACTGACCTCCATCAGGTTGCAAATTGAATATAATATTTTTCTGCATCCAGCTCTGAAAAAATGTTTGGCCTTCTAGCAGTGTGTGGGACTTGTTCTATTAGTCCATCTATACTGACCTCCATCAGGTTGCAAACTGAATATAATTTTTATCTGCATCTACCTCTGAAAAAATATTTGGGCTTCTAGCTGTGTGTGGGACTTGTTCTATTAGTCCATCTATACTGACCTCCATAAGGTTGCAAACTGAATATAATTTTTTTCTGCATCTACCTCTGAAAAAATATTTGGCCTTCTAGCTGTGTGTGGGACTTGTTCTATTAGTCCATCTATACTGACGTCCATCAGGTTGCAAATTGAATATAATATTTTTCTGCATCTAGCTCTGAAAAAATGTTTGGCCTTCTAGCAGTGTGTGGGACTTGTTCTATTAGTCCATCTATACAGACCTCCATCAGGTTGCAAACTGAATATATTTTTTTCTGCATCTACCTCTGAAAAAATATTGGGCTTCTAGCTGTGTGTGGGACTTGTTCTATTAATCCATCTATACAGATCTCCATCAGGTTGCAAACTGAATATATTTTTTTCTGCATCTACCTCTGAAAAAATATTGGGCTTCTAGCTGTGTGTGGGACTTGTTCTATTAATCCATCTATACAGACCTCCATCAGGTTGCAAACTGAATATATTTTTTTCTGCATCTACCTCTGAAAAAATATTGGGCTTCTAGCTGTGTGTGGGACTTGTTCTATTAATTCATCTATACAGACCTCCATCAGGTTGCAAACTGAATATATTTTTTTCTGCATCTACCTCTGAAAAAATATTGGGCTTCTAGCTGTGTGTGGGACTTGTTCTATTAATCCATCTATACAGACCTCCATCAGGTTGCAAACTGAATATATTTTTTTCTGCATCTACCTCTGAAAAAATATTGGGCTTCTAGCTGTGTGTGGGACTTGTTCTATTAATCCATCTATACAGACCTCCATCAGGTTGCAAACTGAATATATTTTTTTCTGCATCTACCTCTGAAAAAATATTGGGCTTCTAGCTGTGTGTGGGACTTGTTCTATTAATCCATCTATACAGACCTCCATCAGGTTGCAAACTGAATATAATTTTTTTCTGCATCTACCTCTGAAAAAATATTTGGGCTTCTAGCTGTGTGTGGGACTTGTTCTATTAGTCCATCTATACTGACCTCCATAAGGTTGCAAACTGAATATAATTTTTTTCTGCATCTACCTCTGAAAAAATATTTGGCCTTCTAGCTGTGTGTGGGACTTGTTCTATTAGTCCATCTATACTGACCTCCATCAGGTTGCAAATTGAATATAATATTTTTCTGCATCTAGCTCTGAAAAAATGTTTGGCCTTCTAGCAGTGTGTGGGACTTGTTCTATTAGTCCATCTATACTGACCTCCATCAGGTTGCAAACTGAATATAATTTTTTTCTGCATCTACCTCTGAAAAAATATTTGGGCTTCTAGCTGTGTGTGGGACTTGTTCTATTAGTCCATCTATACTGACCTCCATAAGGTTGCAAACTGAATATAATTTTTTTCTGCATCTACCTCTGAAAAAATATTTGGCCTTCTAGCTGTGTGTGGGACTTGTTCTATTAGTCCATCTATACTGACCTCCATCAGGTTGCAAATTGAATATAATATTTTTCTGCATCTAGCTCTGAAAAAATGTTTGGCCTTCTAGCAGTGTGTGGGACTTGTTCTATTAGTCCATCTATACTGACCTCCATCAGGTTGCAAACTGAATATATTTTTTTCTGCATCTACCTCTGAAAAAATATTGGGCTTCTAGCTGTGTGTGGGACTTGTTCTATTAATCCATCTATACAGACCTCCATCAGGTTGCAAACTGAATATATTTTTTTCTGCATCTACCTCAGAAAAAATATTGGGCTTCTAGCTGTGTGTGGGACTTGTTCTATTAATCCATCTATACAGACCTCCATCAGGTTGCAAACTGAATATATTTTTTTCTGCATCTACCTCTGAAAAAATATTGGGCTTCTAGCTGTGTGTGGGACTTGTTCTATTAATCCATCTATACAGACCTCCATCAGGTTGCAAACTGAATATAATTTTTTTCTGCATCTACCTCTGAAAAAATATTTGGGCTTCTAGCTGTGTGTGGGACTTGTTCTATTAGTCCATCTATACTGACCTCCATAAGGTTGCAAACTGAATATAATTTTTTTCTGCATCTACCTCTGAAAAAATATTTGGCCTTCTAGCTGTGTGTGGGACTTGTTCTATTAGTCCATCTATACTGACCTCCATCAGGTTGCAAATTGAATATAATATTTTTCTGCATCCAGCTCTGAAAAAATGTTTGGCCTTCTAGCAGTGTGTGGGACTTGTTCTATTAGTCCATCTATACTGACCTCCATCAGGTTGCAAACTGAATATAATTTTTTTCTGCATCTACCTCTGAAAAAATATTTGGGCTTCTAGCTGTGTGTGGGACTTGTTCTATTAGTCCATCTATACTGACCTCCATAAGGTTGCAAACTGAATATAATTTTTTTCTGCATCTACCTCTGAAAAAATATTTGGCCTTCTAGCTGTGTGTGGGACTTGTTCTATTAGTCCATCTATACTGACCTCCATCAGGTTGCAAATTGAATATAATATTTTTCTGCATCTAGCTCTGAAAAAATGTTTGGCCTTCTAGCAGTGTGTGGGACTTGTTCTATTAGTCCATCTATACTGACCTCCATCAGGTTGCAAACTGAATATATTTTTTTCTGCATCTACCTCTGAAAAAATATTGGGCTTCTAGCTGTGTGTGGGACTTGTTCTATTAATCCATCTATACAGATCTCCATCAGGTTGCAAACTGAATATATTTTTTTCTGCATCTACCTCTGAAAAAATATTGGGCTTCTAGCTGTGTGTGGGACTTGTTCTATTAATCCATCTATACAGACCTCCATCAGGTTGCAAACTGAATATATTTTTTTCTGCATCTACCTCTGAAAAAATATTGGGCTTCTAGCTGTGTGTGGGACTTGTTCTATTAATCCATCTATACAGACCTCCATCAGGTTGCAAACTGAATATAATTTTTTTCTGCATCTACCTCTGAAAAAATATTTGGGCTTCTAGCTGTGTGTGGGACTTGTTCTATTAGTCCATCTATACTGACCTCCATAAGGTTGCAAACTGAATATAATTTTTTTCTGCATCTACCTCTGAAAAAATATTTGGCCTTCTAGCTGTGTGTGGGACTTGTTCTATTAGTCCATCTATACTGACCTCCATCAGGTTGCAAATTGAATATAATATTTTTCTGCATCTAGCTCTGAAAAAATGTTTGGCCTTCTAGCAGTGTGTGGGACTTGTTCTATTAGTCCATCTATACTGACCTCCATCAGGTTGCAAACTGAATATAATTTTTTTCTGCATCTACCTCTGAAAAAATATTTGGGCTTCTAGCTGTGTGTGGGACTTGTTCTATTAGTCCATCTATACTGACCTCCATAAGGTTGCAAACTGAATATAATTTTTTTCTGCATCTACCTCTGAAAAAATATTTGGCTTTCTAGCTGTGTGTGGGACTTGTTCTATTAGTCCATCTATACTGACCTCCATCAGGTTGCAAATTGAATATAATATTTTTCTGCATCTAGCTCTGAAAAAATGTTTGGCCTTCTAGCAGTGTGTGGGACTTGTTCTATTAGTCCATCTATACAGACCTCCATCAGGTTGCAAACTGAATATATTTTTTTCTGCATCTACCTCTGAAAAAATATTGGGCTTCTAGCTGTGTGTGGGACTTGTTCTATTAATCCATCTATACAGACCTCCATCAGGTTGCAAACTGAATATATTTTTTTCTGCATCTACCTCTGAAAAAATATTGGGCTTCTAGCTGTGTGTGGGACTTGTTCTATTAATCCATCTATACAGACCTCCATCAGGTTGCAAACTGAATATAATTTTTTTCTGCATCTACCTCTGAAAAAATATTTGGGCTTCTAGCTGTGTGTGGGACTTGTTCTATTAGTCCATCTATACTGACCTCCATAAGGTTGCAAACTGAATATAATTTTTTTCTGCATCTACCTCTGAAAAAATATTTGGCCTTCTAGCTGTGTGTGGGACTTGTTCTATTAGTCCATCTATACTGACCTCCATCAGGTTGCAAATTGAATATAATAGTTTTCTGCATCTAGCTCTGAAAAAATGTTTGGCCTTCTAGCAGTGTGTGGGACTTGTTCTATTAGTCCATCTATACTGACCTCCATCAGGTTGCAAACTGAATATATTTTTTTCTGCATCTACCTCTGAAAAAATATTGGGCTTCTAGCTGTGTGTGGGACTTGTTCTATTAATCCATCTATACAGACCTCCATCAGGTTGCAAACTGAATATATTTTTTTCTGCATCTACCTCTGAAAAAATATTGGACTTCTAGCTGTGTGTGGGACTTGTTCTATTAATCCATCTATACAGACCTCCATCAGGTTGCAAACTGAATATAATTTTTTTCTGCATCTACCTCTGAAAAAATATTTGGGCTTCTAGCTGTGTGTGGGACTTGTTCTATTAGTCCATCTATACTGACCTCCATAAGGTTGCAAACTGAATATAATTTTTTTCTGTATCTAGCACTGAAAAAATATTTGGCCTTCTAGCAGTTTGTGGGACTTGTTCTATTAGTCATCTATACTGACCTCCATCAGGTTGCAAATTCAAAATAATTTTTTGTCTGCATCTACCTCTGAAAAAATATTTGGCCTTCTAGCAGTGTGTGGGACTTGTTCTATTAGTCCATCTATACTGACCTCCATCAGGTTGCAAACTGAATATAATTTTTTTCTGCATCTAACTCTGAAAAAATATTTGGCCTTCTAGCAGTGTGTGGGTCTCATTGTATTAGGCCATCTATACCAAGCTCCGCCAGCTTTTCAATTAATAATAATTTTTCGCTGCAACTAGCCCTGAAAATAATTTTTCTTCCCAATAGTGGTAGCAATAGAAATATGGGGCGCGCTCCTGGCTTACAAAAATATACGCTTCATAACAAAAAACACCAGCTTAGCGCACTGCATTAATAAGATGGCATCATTGTCTCTCCCAGTGCTAGGCCTACTACCCAGGCTAGCATTCCTGTGCCTAAAACACAATGTATGGGTCCGCGCTAGCCACTATGCTGAGGGGTCTAAAGCTGCTGCTAACGCTTTATAACAATTCAATTGGCAGATTATCACAGAGCTCTTCCACAATGCCCACCCATCGGGACAACAGTTGCCCACCTTCCCTATGGGATCTAGTGGCGAATAGTTGATGCCATTAATCAGAGCGTCAGTTGCCCCGTCGACGTGGCAAGCATACGGTAAGGCATGGGAAGAGTGGACACGACTAGTAGCAGGCAGACGGGTTGACCAATGTGAACAAGCCAGATCACAAGTCACCATAGAATTTCTCCACCAGCTAATGATGAGGGGCATATCAGGGGCGTCAGCGCAGCGGTGTCTGACCGGAGTAGCATTTCACTTCCAACTACTGAATTGGGGAGATGTGACAAAGATTCATCATCAGACAATCCATAAAAGGGTGGAAAAGGGGTCAGCCAAGTCAGGAGTGTAGACGTCCCGTGTCACTAAAACTGATTTCTCACATCATATCCCTAACACCATTAACATGACACTCACAATTTGAAGCAACACTACTGTCTACTGCATTTGTGATCGCCTTCTTCGGGGCGCTATGCATAAGCGAATTAGTCCCTCAATCCAAAATTAGCACCAGTGGAGGCTTATTACACCAGGACGTAGTCATAGGCAATAATGCAATACGTCTACGCATACACAAATCGAAAATGGTTCCAGCGGGCAGGGGCACTTGGGTACTTCTACAACCCACAAACGGTACACTGAGTCGGGTAACAATAGTAAAACCATATCTAACCATCAGATCACAAAGTAATTTGTTCCTATCACACATTGATGGGACGCCATTATCAAGATACCAGTTCCAAGCTATATTTAATAAATGCATAACATCGGCAGGGAACCACCCCAAAGATTACGGGACACACTCATTCCGAAAAGGCGCGGCCACAGAAACAGCAAGAGCAGGACTGTCAGAAACGGAAGTTCAGAGGATAGAGAGATGGTGATCCACGTGTTTGGCAAGATATATAAGACCGGACTTGTTATCCTAACGTGGTTTGTTTCTTTTACAGGTGACGCTAAGCCAACAGTGTGGGTGATAGGCCACTCGTATATATATTGGGCAGATTAAAGGGCGAAAGTCCGCCCAGGCGGGAGGAAATTAGAGTTTCATAACACATATTTCAACTGGAGAGGTATTAGAGGCCTGCTATGGCCACAGGTACTAATGGAGGTAATCAAGGTAGGGAGAGAGGCAAGATGTCTGGTCATCTTAGTTATACAGGCCGGGGGAAACAACCTAGGTCATCACAAGAGCGCATAACTAATGGCAATAATGAAACTAGACACTGAGCGCTTCAGAGAATTTTTCACAAAACTAGCTATAGTATGGTCAGAGATTGTGCCGATAGCGGTATGGCAAGGTGCGCGAGACATCACGGCCATCGAACGGACAAGGCGGGTAATAAATATTCGGATGGCAAAATTTAGAAGAGACAGAGGCGGTGTAGTGGTACGACACCGACAACTGGAAGGAGATAAAGCAGGCCTCATACGGCCCGACGGTGTTCACTTAATGGATATTGGACTGGACATATTCCTGTCAGGACTCCAGGACGGAGTGGAACAAGCGTTAAGAGTGATGGGTGGGGGTCAGAGTCCTGCATACGAGTACGCAGGATCCTCCGTGGCCTGGAAATAGAAAGGACATGTTGGAGAGTTACACTTGTTGGCCAAGTTGCCGGAGTGGAGACCCAGGGCATGCTGCAACAAGCTGAATTATTTTAGAAATAAAATGTCTTTCTAATGGAATGAGTATAAAGAGTTAATAAAGCTGTGACCGATCCTCACCCATCCAGTTGTAAGAGTTACATTATTGTATTGTCAAGGAAAGGGGGGCGGTAGGGGGGCTGAGCGTCTGGGTTTGGTTGGGGGTCCCCACAGTCTGCCTAGGCTAGATGCATTTAAAAATTCTTATTAGATACACAGGCGGTGCAGCTTGCTTCGCAGCTGGGCTACTACGCCCAAAGTATTGCCTAGGCTAGATGCAGTTAAAAATTCTATGCTGACTAGCAGACACTGAAGATTTGGAGCAGACCTCTGAGTAAACAGCTCTTCAGACTCAATCATCTGTGTTACCCCAAGCCATAGTGTATGTAGTTTCTTACAGTTAAAAGGGGGGGGGGCGACTCAACTCACCTGGAATTGACGATGCCAACGTCACGTAAGACACAGCAAGGGGACTCCAAAAAGAGTTTCCATTTTTTCCCAAAATTGTGGCACAGACACCACTTAACCCTAGAACGCATACCTGGGGCCTCGCAGTCCCGCCCTGTTAATTGTTTTCTATTTTCTGCAAGATTACTTTAGTTAGAATTTTGAAACTCTAGGT
The DNA here is from genome assembly GCF_046119375.1 of Phyllobates terribilis. Lineage (NCBI taxonomy): Eukaryota > Metazoa > Chordata > Amphibia > Anura > Dendrobatidae > Phyllobates > Phyllobates terribilis. Next base: position 131,950,732 of record NW_027362770.1, on the reverse strand, counting down.
ATTCTTCATGTATATAGTTGTTTGTCATTTGAGTTTGAGTTATTCAATGTTATTTGCACACGGGCCTAAAAGGCCCCAGGTATATGAAAGTGTAGATTTTTATGGTCATGCGTTCTAGGGTTAAGTGGCATCAATTGCCCCACAGTTGCTTAAAACGGTTGGTGAGGTGATATTACCAAATCCTCAAGCTTTTAGCCTCCCAAGGATAACACAGGATTAGAAAAGTCCTTGCGAATCCATGATTTGTTCATCTTTATGAACGTGAGTCTGTCTACATTCTCAGTGGACAGCCGCGTGCGCTTATCTGTCAGCACACCATCAGCAGCGCTGAACACACGTTCAGAGAGAACACTGGCTGCAGGGCATGACAAGATCTCCAAGGCGTGAGTGGCGAGCTCCGGCCATTTTTCCAGATTGGAATACCAAAATGAGCAAGGGTCCAGTGACACAGTCATGGCTTCGATGTTCACTTGGAGATACTCCTGCACCATCCTCTCTAGGCATTGACTATGTGTCAGACTTCTTGTCTCCTGTGGCCTTGCAAAGGATGGTCTAAAAAAGTGGTGAAACGATTTCACAAAATTGCTGTTACCAGCAGATACTGTGTTACTGTTACGGTTTGAGTGATGAAGACTCGACAGTCCCGCGGTTGGCAAGTTAGAACTGTGAGATTCACTTCGTGCACCACTGGTGTTTTGTGGAAAAGCACATGTAAGATTCTGCAACAGCGTCTGCAGATACTCCTGCATGCGTCAATCCCTTTTTATGGCAGGAATTATTTCGGCAAATTTACTTTTGTACCGGGGATCTAAGAGTGTGGCAACCCAGTAGTCGAGATTACTTCGAATTCTGCAATCTGAGGGTCATGTTGCAGGTAGTGCAGCAAGAAGGCACTCATGTGTCTTGCGCATCCAGGAGGACCAAGTCCTTGTTGTGTTGGTAGCGAGGTAAGAATCATGCTTCTTTCCTCTGCCCTCTCCCCCCAACCTCGCACAACAGAAATGTGATCAAGGTCTCCCTCATCTGATGAGTCTTCCATGCCCATCGCCAGTTCATCCTCCACTTCTTCCTCGGCTCCTGCACCTTCCTCAACAGTTTGGCTGCTACCATGCGCCCTGTTTAATCCCTCTCCCCCACCCTCCCATGCCTGCCTCCTTGGTGCTGCCAACCGTCTGGACCTTGGAGATGTTATCCCTTCCGCATACGACTCCTCCTCTACTTCCTCCACCTCCTCTTGTCCGACCACCTGACTCTGAATTCTGTTTAATGTGTGCTCCAGCATGTAAATCACCGGAATAGTTATGCTGATAATGGCATCGTCGTCAGCACTAAACATCTTCGTCGCCATTTCAAAACTGTGCAGAAAGGTGTGTGGCGCCCCTGAGGGTGCAGTCACCACAGAGTTACTGCATCTCACCCAGAGGTGTGGTATCTCACCCTCAGGTAAGGAAGGCGTATGGCTCGGGACCCTAACACCTGCATCCAACACATACCCGCAGTGGGGTTAGGGCGAGATTGCTCCTAAGGGAGAGCACAGTCCCAGGTCCCTAGCTGGTGGGAGGATCCTATGTAGTGGCTGCTTAGGGGAGCAGCTTAGGGGAGCACATGACAGGGAGAGTATAAATAGGAAGCCATCTTAGAAAGAGCAAGCCAGTCAGAGGAGGAAAAGTGACAGGAGCAGAGGCTCGGCATGAGCTCTGCTCCGGAGGCAGGCCTAGCCTGGGAGGCCCAGGACTGAAGGAGAGAAGAGAGGAGTGGGAGCAGGAAGGCTCCAGGAACCGAAGGGACCCTAGGGCTACGGGCCGTGCAGAAGGCCACCTGTACTCCCGCTGCTACCAGGAGGTAGAGGGGTCAGGCCAGATAAGGGGAACCGGTCCCTCAACTAGAGGAGAAACAGCAAGGCTCAAGTAGAAACCGGAGGCTGCAGCATTTCATGTACTGCAGGCAAAAGTCCACACCAGTCTCACTAAGAAGGTAGCCACATAGGACCCAGGGGACGGAAAACGAGTCGCCCGCCAAGGCCCGAGGATACCGGATAGAAGTGTCACTGGGTGTGAGGTGCAGGGAGAAGGCCAGAGAAAGGACACACAGAAGGGGGTCCTGCTAAGTACTCCGGAGCTATCTGGGGGTGGACTGAGCCCCTCACTGAGTACGCACAGCACGACGGGTGAGATAGCTCTGGTACCTGTAATCTGGACTGCAACAACTGTGAGTAAAGATCTTGGGACTGCATCACACGGACTCTGTGTTCATTACTGACTCCCTGCACTACAACCACCATCATCCACCCACACTGCCCTGAAGCTACACTCTTCCTGTGGTGAGTAATAATACCATTGCAGCAAAACCACCAGCTTCAGAGGACTGTTCCGCAGCGGCGGCCCCTTTGGCCGCACTCCACAGGTGGCGTAGTCGGACATTATAAAATCCATATATACAAATTACCGTTGGATTGACCGCCCTGGGTCACGGACCGGGTCACCGCCACAGTGACTACAACCCCCAGCGTCTACCGGCCCGGCTCCGGTTACCCCACGGCCCAGGGGGCGCGTCAACTTCATAGGTCCCTGATCTGAGACCACTCCTGCTGTGTGATTTGCCCCACCTCTGGATCTCGTTGGCCCAGGCTATACGTCAGAAACTATTGCACCAGGGCTTGTCGGTGCTGCCACAGTCGCTGCAACATGTGCAGAGTTGAATTCCACCGTGTCGGCACATCGCATTTCAGCCGGTGAACTGGCAGGCCCAACGACTTCTGTAGAGATGTAAGTCGTTGAGCTGCGGGATGCGAACGGCGGAAGTGAGCACACAGCGACCGTGCCCTCTGCAGAAGGCCATCTAGTCCGGGATAGTGGGCTAAAAATTTATGGACAACCAGGTTCAACACGTGAGCCATACAAGGCACGTGTGTAACATTGCCCCGGCGAAGGGCCGCACCCAGGTTTGCAGCATTGTCGCACACGGCCTTCCCTGGTTGCAGGTCCAGTGGAGACAACCATTCATGAAACTGGGTCTCCAGAGCTGACCACAAGTCCTCAGCTGTGTGACTCACATTTCCCAGACATTTCAAAGTAAACACTGATGCCGTTGAGCCCTGCTGCCAGCATAGTAAGGAGGTGCGCAGTTAGAAAGCAGGTGGCATTACCAGACAGGCTTTGGGTGCAGGTGGAGGACCGAGAGGAGGTTGAGGAGGCAGAAGCAGTGGAGGAACTTCTAGATAAAGAGGATTGATGTACAACTCGCGGGGACGGCAAGACTTGGACAGCAGCCCCTTGTCTTGCTGTCACCATAGTTACCCAGTGCCCTGTCAGCGACATGTAACGCCCCTGTCCATGCCTACTCGTCCAAGTGTCTGTGGTGAAATGCACCCTGTCACACACAGAGTTTCTCAAAGAAGCGGTGATGTTGTGTGCGACATGCTGGTGGAGCGCAGGCACACCTTTCTTTGAGAAGTAGTGCCGACTGGGCATCTGGTACTGGGGCACTGCGACGGACATAAGGTCTCAAAAATCCACTGTGTCCTCCAGGCGGAAAGGCAGCATTTCTGTAGCCAACAGCTTGCAGATGGTGAAATTCAACCTCTTAGCTTTCTCATGGCTAGGAGGAAATGGTATTTTACTTGTCCACATCTGAGGGACCGAGGGCTGGCTGTTGTGCTTTGACGGGGTTGAGTAGGGTGTCCCTGGCAAACTGCCGGTCTGTGAGGAAGATGCAGGCGGACATGTTAGGTTGCCTTGATCCAAAGGTGGTGCTCTTGATGTCAGAGAGCTCTCAACACCAGCAGGTGTTTCCACTTCTCAATGAACTGACGACCTGCCAATCACACTGGCTGTTGCAGGTAAAGAGGTGGCAGGTCTGCGTCCAAAAACATGTGTGACTGCTGTCCCCCCAGTCACAGAGGATGAAGAGGCCGCGGATGCACAAGATGGGGCAGACGGTGGTTGGCGCAGCCTGCTAGGCCGCATTGTAGCACAGTGAGCTTCCCACTGCAACTTATGCTTCATATCCATGTGATGGTACATGCATGAAGTACTCAAACTATGGATTTTTTGGCCTCTACTTAGCTTTTGGTGACAAATATTACAGATAACACGAGTTGGGTCATCCTTATCGATCTGAATAAATGCCCAGGCTATGCAAGGCTTAGAGCCCATGCGACCTGAAGAGCCACTACGACTTGTGGTCAGAGGCGGAGTTGTGGTTGAGGATGCAGTTGTTGACGTGCTTCCAGTACTCCGTCTCTGTCCAGGAAGGCGCAACCTAACCTCGTCGTCAATAGCATCTGTGACGCCCCGCTGCGCTTGGTATCACAGATCCTAGAAGAGTGTATTGATGGAATCCTCCACAAGAGGCCCCCATAAACATTCACACATCTCCACCTTCCACCTCAGACCAGCAGAGGGAGCCCGTTAGGGATATAAATAGGGAAGGTGGAGCTAGGCAGTTCAGTTCCTCTGAAGAGTTCCTGCAGTAGAGAAGCCTAAGAGAGGTCAGTCTGCAGTGGAGCTCAGTCTAGTCTAGAGAACTCAGTTAATAGTTCAGCAGTGGAGCACGAGGCTCCTGCTAGCTAGATTCAGGGAGCCCAGATAGAGCTTAAGGTGTGCCGGCGTCATAAGATCGGTGAAGCGCGGCAAGCTGCCGTTAGTGTGTATAGCCTATTGAGGGCCCGAGTAGGCCGAAGGCGAGTGGCGAGTTAGTACATAAGGGGCAGAGGAGCTTAACCAGCTCACCCCGAAGCATTTACCGGACACCGGATCCGAGCTTACCGGGATCTCTATGACCCAGTAAGGCATAACCGGAATCCCTGGAGAACTACAAGTCCCAGGATCGCTAAGGTGCTGATACGTAACAGAGCCAGGAGACGCTTAGGCCCCGCATACTGGGAGCGTGAACTTCAAGAGAAGGCCCTACCACAAGGTCAGCCAGCGCAGGACAGAGACAAAGTTAGGCCTAGCTCCAGGCAGGTCAGAAACTTACTGCGCAGAGGCAAGAAACAGGAGGCCCTACACCCGCTCATTGGGGAGGATCCTGATATGCACCCTTCACCCTACAGTGCTCCAGGATGTGCCTGAATTTCCTCCAGTAAAAGGTACTGAAGTGACTACCGTGTCCGTTTCCGTTCTTGCTCTGACCCAGCTGGGTCTCGCCTGTCCTGCATTCCCCCTGCATACGCTGCCCTGAGACCTAGCTCCACCTGTGGGGAGCTATACCATCGAGCTGCCTTATCACGGGCCTCAGTGGACTGCTGCAGCGCTGGTGCTTCTCACCAGATACCACAGGTGGTGTCACAAACTCTTATAAAATTAACAATTATCCACCCTTTTAAAGAGTGACCCCAGGGTACGGGCCAGGGAGCCGACCACCGCGACATCCCAAAGGCCAGGCAAAGGCCCGGGTGACCTCATCGACTGGCTGACTGTGGGTTGACAGTAAGTGGGATCTCCAACCTTGTCATCATCACCCTGTGTGTTATCACACCCGTCGTCCTCAAAGCCAACCTCTTCCTGCCCTGACCGAAAAGTCAAGTTGTCGCTCCAATCAGGTATTTGAGTCTCATCATCGTCTTCATCATTGTCTCCACCAACAGGAGTTACAGTTTGGGAACGAGGGTCTACATTATGCTCAGAACCTTCTTCATCTGGTCCTGGATCCGACTTATAAAGATTCTGGGCATCAGTGCAGATCATTTCCTCGTCTGGATTAACAGAAGCTCTGGAGCAGACCTCCGTTTCCCAGGCTATAGTATGAGTAAACAGCTGTGCAGACTCAACCATCTGTGTTACCCCATACTCAGATGGGCAGCTGGAGACTTGGGAGCTGTGAGGAAGCAAGTGCGATTGGGGTGACACCTCTGAGGACTGGAGTATTTGTGATGTTGAAGTTGAGGTGGAGGAGAGCCCACTTGAAGGAGCACTTGATATCCGCTGAAGCACCTGCTGTTTTTGTGCCTCATCTGGAATTTGTAGCGATGGGCGTGTCCGTAACAAAGGGATCGTATCACATTGTCCACGAAAAGAAGTCGACATGTTAGTTTGGCTGGAAGATGGTCTTTCTTCTGCAGATGTTACTCCCCCCCCACCGCGGGGGGCTCGACCCACCAGTGGACAGGCACCAGTATTAGGAGAGGGGGGCTGGCCATCAGGGTCCACCGCGGCTCTGGCACAAACCCGGCGACACGGAGGTGGCACGGGCAGGAACGGACTGGCCGTGTCGGCTTCTCACTTTTTGGATTTTAGAAGGGCATGACATGCCTATATCTGTGTCTCCCCCTCCTTTTACTCCTCCACCTCTTTTATTTTCGCATGACTATATGTACTTGTCACTTTTCCATGTGTTAGTTATGTCTTCTGAGCAGTTTGTCAGCTTTTGGACACCTTTGAAGGTGTTTTCTATGTGTTTCTATGTGTTTTTGTTTGCCTGCCATTGGTTTTAACGGTGTTCGAAGGTGTTCGACGAACAGTTCGACGAACAGTTCGGCGAACACACGGGTGTTCGACGAACCGAACCGAACTCGAACACTATGGGGGTGGCTCAACACTAGTAAGAAGGTCATTAGTAATTTTGGTCAGGGCAGTTTCAGTGGAATGATGGGGACGGAAACCAGATTGTAGGTTGTCGCTGATAGAGTTAGATGAGAGATGGGAGTAAAGTTTAGCGTGAACATGTTGCTCAAGGAGTTTGGAAGCAAATGGGAGCAGCGATATGGGGCAATAGCTTGACATAGCGGTCGGGTCGAGGGATGGCTTTTTGAGGATAGGCGTGATTGTGGCATGTTTGAAAGCAGAAGGGAAGGTACCAGAAAATATAGATAGGTTGAAAAGGTGGGTTAGGGCCGGGATAAGTGTGGTAGCGAGTAGAGATGAGCGTTGTTCTACTCGAACTGTTCGCCAATCTCAAATTCGAGCTGTTTTGGGCGGTGTTCGAGCCGTTCGGCGAACACGAACAATTTGAGAAAAATTCGGCTGTTCGAGGTTATGTTCGATAACTGTTCGTGCACCAAAATCATAACTGGATTTTTTCTCAGTAATGATGAAAATTAATGTTAATACGCAGTTTGAGTGTACAGCGGGGTGGGGGGAGGGGCAGGGGATGGATCTCTGCAGGAACAATGAAGATCTCCATTTTTTTTTCTCTTTCCCGCATTTGCAGTGGGGAGGTGCAATCTGTCAGCCTATCAGCAGCGCACACACGGAGCGAAGTGCTTTTTTTCACACAAGCAAGGGCATGTGTCATTGGCAGTGTATGTCACATGTCCTTGCCCTATAAGACCAAGCCATTTTCCCCGTCGCCACCATTTTCTCACTGCTGCAGCTGCGTGTTAGACGGCACCGCTGTTGCTGTGTGCGCTATACCTTGTTAATTTCAAGCCAATTTTCGCACAAATCTACAGATAGCTTGGGAGTAGGGAATAGTTGTGATTGCAGTCCTTTTAAGGACTAGGTTACAGCATTTCCTACGACTTTTATCAGGCAGGTCTGTGCTCTTAAATAGATAGATTGTGGGAGTAAAGACTAATTGTAATTGGAGTCCTTTTCAGGACTAGGTTACATCAGTTCCTATCAGTTTTTGCCAGGCAGGTCTGTGCCAGTGCTGTGCAAGTTTTTTTCACAGCATTTGGCTGAATCTAGCAAAGCTAATCCTTTTTGGCCTATTGCAGAGTGTGTTAGTCAGTGGAGTAGCCTATCTGTGTTGCAAGATATACCACCTGTGTATAGAATACCAATTTTTTTACTGCACCTAGTGAAGTAAAATCTTTTGGGCATAGCATCATTCTATTAGTCCATCTATACTGACCTCCATCAGGTTGCAAATTGAATATAATTTTTTTCTGCATCTAGCTCTGAAAAAATATTGGGCTTCTAGCTGTGTGTGTGACTTGTTCTATTAATCCATCTACACAGACCTCCATCAGGTTGCAAACTGAATATATTTTTTTCTGCATCTACCTCTGAAAAAATATTGGGCTTCTAGCTGTGTGTGGGACTTGTTCTATTAATCCATCTATACAGACCTCCATCAGGTTGCAAACTGAATATATTTTTTTCTGCATCTACCTCTGAAAAAATATTGGGCTTCTAGCTGTGTGTGGGACTTGTTCTATTAATCCATCTATACAGACCTCCATCAGGTTGCAAACTGAATATATTTTTTTCTGCATCTACCTCTGAAAAAATATTGGGCTTCTAGCTGTGTGTGGGACTTGTTCTATTAATCCATCTATACAGACCTCCATCAGGTTGCAAACTGAATATATTTTTTTCTGCATCTACCTCTGAAAAAATATTGGGCTTCTAGCTGTGTGTGGGACTTGTTCTATTAATCCATCTATACAGACCTCCATCAGGTTGCAAACTGAATATATTTTTTTCTGCATCTACCTCTGAAAAAATATTGGGCTTCTAGCTGTGTGTGGGACTTGTTCTATTAATCCATCTATACAGACCTCCATCAGGTTGCAAACTGAATATATTTTTTTCTGCATCTACCTCTGAAAAAATATTGGGCTTCTAGCTGTGTGTGGGACTTGTTCTATTAATCCATCTATACAGACCTCCATCAGGTTGCAAACTGAATATATTTTTTTCTGCATCTACCTCTGAAAAAATATTGGGCTTCTAGCTGTGTGTGGGACTTGTTCTATTAATCCATCTATACAGACCTCCATCAGGTTGCAAACTGAATATATTTTTTTCTGCATCTACCTCTGAAAAAATATTGGGCTTCTAGCTGTGTGTGGGACTTGTTCTATTAATCCATCTATACAGACCTCCATCAGGTTGCAAACTGAATATATTTTTTTCTGCATCTACCTCTGAAAAAATATTGGGCTTCTAGCTGTGTGTGGGACTTGTTGTATTAGTCCATCTATACTGACCTCCATCAGGTTGCAAACTGAATATATTTTTTTCTGCATCTACCTCTGAAAAAATATTGGGCTTCTAGCTGTGTGTGGGACTTGTTCTATTAATCCATCTATACAGACCTCAATCAGGTTGCAAACTGAATATATTTTTTTCTGCATCTACCTCTGAAAAAATATTGGGCTTCTAGCTGTGTGTGGGACTTGTTCTATTAATCCATCTATACAGACCTCCATCAGGTTGCAAACTGAATATATATTTTTCTGCATCTACCTCTGAAAAAATATTGGGCTTCTAGCTGTGTGTGGGACTTGTTCTATTAATCCATCTATACAGACCTCCATCAGGTTGCAAACTGAATATAATTTTTTTCTGCATCTACCTCTGAAAAAATATTTGGGCTTCTAGCTGTGTGTGGGACTTGTTCTATTAGTCCATCTATACTGACCTCCATAAGGTTGCAAACTGAATATAATTTTTTTCTGCATCTACCTCTGAAAAAATATTTGGCCTTCTAGCTGTGTGTGGGACTTGTTCTATTAGTCCATCTATACTGACCTCCATCAGGTTGCAAATTGAATATAATATTTTTCTGCATCTAGCTCTGAAAAAATGTTTGGCCTTCTAGCAGTGTGTGGGACTTGTTCTATTAGTCCATCTATACTGACCTCCATCAGGTTGCAAACTGAATATAATTTTTTTCTGCATCTACCTCTGAAAAAATATTTGGGCTTCTAGCTGTGTGTGGGACTTGTTCTATTAGTCCATCTATACTGACCTCCATAAGGTTGCAAACTGAATATAATTTTTTTCTGCATCTACCTCTGAAAAAATATTTGGCCTTCTAGCTGTGTGTGGGACTTGTTCTATTAGTCCATCTATACTGACCTCCATCAGGTTGCAAATTGAATATAATATTTTTCTGCATCTAGCTCTGAAAAAATGTTTGGCCTTCTAGCAGTGTGTGGGACTTGTTCTATTAGTCCATCTATACTGACCTCCATCAGGTTGCAAACTGAATATATTTTTTTCTGCATCTACCTCTGAAAAAATATTGGGCTTCTAGCTGTGTGTGGGACTTGTTCTATTAATCCATCTATACAGACCTCCATCAGGTTGCAAACTGAATATATTTTTTTCTGCATCTACCTCTGAAACAATATTGGGCTTCTAGCTGTGTGTGGGACTTGTTCTATTAATCCATCTATACAGACCTCCATCAGGTTGCAAACTGAATATAATTTTTTTCTGCATCTACCTCTGAAAAAATATTTGGTCTTCTAGCTGTGTGTGGGACTTGTTCTATTAGTCCATCTATACTGACCTCCATAAGGTTGCAAACTGAATATAATTTTTTTCTGCATCTACCTCTGAAAAAATATTTGGGCTTCTAGCTGTGTGTGGGACTTGTTCTATTAGTCCATCTATACTGACCTCCATCAGGTTGCAAATTGAATATAATATTTTTCTGCATCTAGCTCTGAAAAAATGTTTGGCCTTCTAGCAGTGTGTGGGACTTGTTCTACTAGTCCATCTATACTGACCTCCATGAGGTTGCAAACTGAATATAATTTTTTTCTGCATCTACCTCTGAAAAAATATTTGGGCTTCTAGCTGTGTGTGGGACTTGTTCTATTAGTCCATCTATACTGACCTCCATAAGGTTGCAAACTGAATATAATTTTTTTCTGCATCTACCTCTGAAAAAATATTTGGCCTTCTAGCTGTGTGTGGGACTTGTTCTATTAGTCCATCTATACTGACCTCCATCAGGTTGCAAATTGAATATAATATTTTTCTGCATCTAGCTCTGAAAAAATGTTTGGCCTTCTAGCAGTGTGTGGGACTTGTTCTATTAATCCATCTATACAGACCTCCATCAGGTTGCAAACTGAATATATTTTTTTCTGCATCTACCTCTGAAAAAATATTGGGCTTTTAGCTGTGTGTGGGACTTGTTCTATTAATCCATCTATACAGACCTCCATCAGGTTGCAAACTGAATACAATTTTTTTCTGCATCTACCTCTGAAAAAATATTTGGGCTTCTAGCTGTGTGTGAGACTTGTTCTATTAGTCCATCTATACTGACCTCCATAAGGTTGCAGACTGAATATAATTTTTTTCTGCATCTAGCACTGAAAAAATATTTGGCCTTCTAGCAGTGTGTGCGACTTGTTCTATTAGTCATCTATACTGACCTCCATCAGGTTGCAAACTGAATATAATTTTTTGTCTGCATCTACCTCTGAAAAAATATTTGGCCTTCTAGCAGTGTGTGGGTCTCATTGTATTAGGCCATCTATACCAAGCTCCACCAGCTTTTCAATTAATAATAATTTTTCGCTGCATCTAGCCCTGAAAATAATTTTTCTTCCCAATAGTGGTAGCAATAGAAATATGGGGCGCGCTCCTGGCTTACAAAAATATACGCTTCATAACAAAAAACACCAACTTAGCGCACTGCATTAATAAGATGGCATCATCGTCTCTCCCAGTGCTAGGCCTACTACCCAGGCTAGCATTCCTGTGCCTAAAACACAATGTATGGGTCCGCGCTAGCCACTATGCTGAGGGGTCTAAAGCTGCTGTTAACGCTTTATAACAATTCAATTGGCAGATTTTCACAGAGCTCTTCCACAATGCCCACCCATCGGGACAATAGTTGCCCACCTTCCCTATGGGATCTAGTGGCGAATAGTTGATGCCATTAATCAGAGCGTCAGTTGCCCCGTCGACGTGGCAAGCATACGGTAAGGCATGGGAAGAGTGGACACGACTAGTAGCAGGCAGACGGGTTGACCAATGTGAACAAGCCAGATCACAAGTCACCATAGAATTTCTCCACCAGCTAATGATGAGGGGCATATCAGGGGCGTCAGCGCAGCGGTGTCTGACCGGAGTAGCATTTCACTTCCAACTACTGAATTGGGGAGATGTGACAAAGATTCATCATCAGACAATCCATAAAAGGGTGGAAAAGGGGTCAGCCAAGTCAGGAGTGTAGACGTCCCGTCCCGTGTCACTAAAACTGATTTCTCACATCATATCCCTAACACCATTAACATGACACTCACAATTTGAAGCAACACTACTGTCTACTGCATTTGTGATCGCCTTCTTCGGGGCGCTATGCATAAGCGAATTAGTCCCTCAATCCAAAATTAACACCAGTGGAGGCTTATTACACCAGGACGTAGTCATAGGAAATAATGCAATACGTCTACGCATACACAAATCGAAAATGGTTCCAGCGGGCAGGGGCACTTGGGTACTTCTACAACCCACAAACGGTACACTGAGTCGGGTAACAATAGTAAAACCATATCTAACCATCAGATCACAAAGTAATTTGTTCCTATCACACATTGATGGGACGCCATTATCAAGATACCAGTTCCAAGCTATATTTAATAAATGCATAACATCGGCAGGGAACCACCCCAAAGATTACGGGACACACTCAATCCGCATAGGCGCGGCCACAGAAGCAGCAAGAGCAGGACTGTCAGAAACGGAAGTTCAGAGGATAGAGAGATGGTGATCCACGTGTTTGGCAAGATACATAAGACCGGACTTGTTATCCTAACGTGGTTTGTTTCTTTTACAGGTGACGCTAAGCCAACAGTGTGGGTGATAGGCCACTCGTATATATATTGGGCAGATTAAAGGGCGAAAGTCCGCCCAGGCAGGAGGAAATTAGAGTTTCATAACACATATTTCAACTGGAGAGGTATTAGAGGCCTGCTATGGCCACAGGTACTAATGGAGGTAATCAAGGTAGGGAGAGAGGCAAGATGTCTGGTCATCTTAGTTATACAGGCCGGGGGAAACAACCTAGGTCATCACAAGAGCGCATAACTAATGGCAATAATGAAACTAGACACTGAGCGCTTCAGAGAATTTTTCACAAAACTAGCTATAGTATGGTCAGAGATTGTGCCGATAGCGGTATGGCAAGGTGCGCGAGACATCACGGCCATCGAACGGACAAGGCGGGTAATAAATATTCGGATGGCAAAATTTAGAAGAGACAGAGGCGGTGTAGTGGTACGACACCGACAACTGGAAGGAGATAAAGCAGGCCTCATACGGCCCGACGGTGTTCACTTAATGGATATTGGACTGGACATATTCCTGTCAGGACTCCAGGACGGAGTGGAACAAGCGTTAAGAGTGATGGGTGGGGGTCAGAGTCCTGCATACGAGTACGCAGGATCCTCCGTGGCCTGGAAATAGAAAGGACATGCTGGAGAGTTACACTTGTTGGCCAAGTTGCCGGAGTGGAGACCCAGGGCATGCTGCAACAAGCTGAATTATTTTAGAAATAAAATGTCTTTCTAATGGAATGAGTATAAAGAGTTAATAAAGCTGTGACCGATCCTCACCCATCCAGTTGTAAGAGTTACATTATTGTATTGTCAAGGAAAGGGGGGCGGTAGGGGGGCTTAGCGTCTAGGTTTGGTTGGGGGTCCCCACAGTCTGCCTAGGCTAGATGCATTTAAAAATTCTTATTAGATACACAGGCGGTGCAGCTTGCTTCGCAGCTGGGCTACTACGCCCAAAGTATTGCCTAGGCTAGATGCAGTTAAAAATTCTACGCTGACTAGCAGACACTGAAGATTTGGAGCAGACCTCTGAGTAAACAACTCTTCAGACTCAATCATCTGTGTTACCCCAAGCCATAGTGTATGTAGTTTCTTACAGTTAAAAGGGGGGGGGGAGCGACCCAACCCACCTGGAATTGACGATGCCAACGTCACGTAAGACACAGCAAGGGGACTCCAAAAAGAGTTTCCATTTCTTCCCAAAATTGTGGCACAGACACCACTTAACCCTAGAACGCATACCTGGGGCCTCGCAGTCCCGCCCTGTTAATTGTTTTCTATTTTCTGCAAGATTACTTTAGTTAGAATTTTGAAACTCTAGGTATTCTTCATGTATATAGTTGTTTGTCATTTGAGTTTGAGTTATTCAATGTTATTTGCACACGGGCCTAAAAGGCCCCAGGTATATGAAAGTGTAGATTTTTATGGTCATGCGTTCTAGGGTTAAGTGGCATCAATTGCCCCACAGTTGCTTAAAATGGTTGGTGAGGTGATATTACCAAATCCTCAAGCTTTTAGCCTCCCAAGGATAACACAGGATTAGAAAAGTCCTTGCGAATCCATGATTTGTTCATCTTTATGAACGTGAGTCTGTCTACATTCTCAGTGGACAGCCGCGTGCGCTTATCTGTCAGCACACCATCAGCAGCGCTGAACACACGTTCAGAGAGAACACTGGCTGCAGGGCATGACAAGATCTCCAAGGCGTGAGTGGCGAGCTCCGGCCATTTTTCCAGATTGGAATACCAAAATGAGCAAGGGTCCAGTGACACAGTCATGGCTTCGATGTTCACTTGGAGATACTCCTGCACCATCCTCTCTAGGCATTGACTATGTGTCAGACTTCTTGTCTCCTGTGGCCTTGCAAAGGATGGTCTAAAAAAGTGGTGAAACGATTTCACAAAATTGCTGTTACCAGCAGATACTGTGTTACTGTTACGGTTTGAGTGATGAAGACTCGACAGTCCCGCGGTTGGCAAGTTAGAACTGTGAGATTCACTTCGTGCACCACTGGTGTTTTGTGGAAAAGCACATGTAAGATTCTGCAACAGCGTCTGCAGATACTCCTGCATGCGTCAATCCCTTTTTATGGCAGGAATTATTTCGGCAAATTTACTTTTGCACCGGGGATCTAAGAGTGTGGCAACCCAGTAGTCGAGATTATTTCGAATTCTGCAATCTGAGGGTCATGTTGCAGGTAGTGCAGCAAGAAGGCACTCATGTGTCTTGCGCATCCAGGAGGACCAAGTCCTTGTTGTGTTGGTAGCGAGGTAAGAATCATGCTTCTTTCCTCTGCCCTCTCCCCCCAACCTCGCACAACAGAAATGTGATCAAGGTCTCCCTCATCTGATGAGTCTTCCATGCCCATCGCCAGTTCATCCTCCACTTCTTCCTCGGCTCCTGCACCTTCCTCAACAGTTTGGCTGCTACCATGCGCCCTGTTTAATCCCTCTCCCCCACCCTCCCATGCCTGCCTCCTTGGTGCTGCCAACCGTCTGGACCTTGGAGATGTTATCCCTTCCGCATACGACTCCTCCTCTACTTCCTCCACCTCCTCTTGTCCGACCACCTGACTCTGAATTCTGTTTAATGTGTGCTCCAGCATGTAAATCACCGGAATAGTTATGCTGATAATGGCATCGTCGTCAGCACTAAACATCTTCGTCGCCATTTCAAAACTGTGCAGAAAGGTGTGTGGCGCCCCTGAGGGTGCAGTCACCACAGAGTTACTGCATCTCACCCAGAGGTGTGGTATCTCACCCTCAGGTAAGGAAGGCGTATGGCTCAGGACCCTAACACCTGCATCCAACACATACCCGCAGTGGGGTTAGGGCGAGATTGCTCCTAAGGGAGAGCACAGTCCCAGGTCCCTAGCTGGTGGGAGGATCCTATGTAGTGGGTGCTTAGGGGAGCAGCTTAGGGGAGCACATGACAGGGAGAGTATAAATAGGAAGCCATCTTAGAAAGAGCAAGCCAGTCAGAGGAGGAAAAGTGACAGGAGCAGAGGCTCGGCATGAGCTCTGCTCCGGAGGCGGGCCTAGCCTGGGAGGCCCAGGACTGAAGGAGAGAAGAGAGGAGTGGGAGCAGGAAGGCTCCAGGAACCGAAGGGACCCTAGGGCTACGGGCCGTGCAGAAGGCCACCTGTACTCCCGCTGCTACCAGGAGGTAGAGGGGTCAGGCCAGATAAGGGGAACCGGTCCCTCAACTAGAGGAGAAACAGCAAGGCTCAACTAGAAACCGGAGGCTGCAGCATTTCATGTACTGCAGGCAAAAGTCCACACCAGTCTCACTAAGAAGGTAGCCACATAGGAACCAGGGGACGGAACACAAGTCGCCCGCCAAGGCCCGAGGATACCGGATAGAAGTGTCACTGGGTGTGAGGTGCAGGGAGAAGGCCAGAGAAAGGACACACAGAAGGGGGTCCTGCTAAGTACTCCGGAGCTATCTGGGGGTGGACTGAGCCCCTCACTGACTACGCACAGCACGACGGGTGAGATAGCTCTGGTACCTGTAATCTGGACTGCAACAACTGTGAGTAAAGATCTTGGGACTGCATCACACGGACTCTGTGTTCATTACTGACTCCCTGCACTACAACCACCATCATCCACCCACACTGCCCTGAAGCTACACTCTTCCTGTGGTGAGTAATAATACCATTGCAGCAAAACCACCAGCTTCAGAGGACTGTTCCGCAGCGGCGGCCCCTTTGGCCGCACTCCACAGGTGGCGTAGTCGGACATTATAAAATCCATATATACAAATTACCGTTGGATTGACCGCCCTGGGTCACGGACCGGGTCACCGCCACAGTGACTACAACCCCCAGCGTCTACCGGCCCGGCTCTGGGTACCCCACGGCCCAGGGGGCGGGTCAACTTCATAGGTCCCTGATCTGAGACCACTCCTGCTGCGTGATTTGCCCCACCTCTGGATCTCGTTGGCCCAGGCTATACGTCAGAAACTATTGCACCAGGGCTTGTCGGTGCTGCCACAGTCGCTGCAACATGTGCAGAGTTGAATTCCACCGTGTCGGCACATCGCATTTCAGCCGGTGAACTGGCAGGCCCAACGACTTCTGTAGAGATGTAAGTCGTTGAGCTGCGGGATGCGAACGGCGGAAGTGAGCACACAGCGACCGTGCCCTCTGCAGAAGGCCATCTAGTCCGGGATAGTGGGCTAAAAATTTATGGACAACCAGGTTCAACACGTGAGCCATACAAGGCACGTGTGTAACATTGCCCTGGCGAAGGGCCGCACCCAAGTTTGCAGCATTGTCGCACACGGCCTTCCCTGGTTGCAGGTCCAGTGGAGACAACCATTCATGAAACTGGGTCTCCAGAGCTGACCACAAGTCCTCAGCTGTGTGACTCACATTTCCCAGACATTTCAAAGTAAACACTGATGCCGTTGAGCCCTGCTGCCAGCATAGTAAGGAGGTGCGCAGTTAGAAAGCAGGTGGCATTACCAGACAGGCTTTGGGTGCAGGTGGAGGACCGAGAGGAGGTTGAGGAGGCAGAAGCAGTGGAGGAACTTCTAGATAAAGAGGATTGATGTACAACTCGCGGGGACGGCAAGACTTGGACAGCAGCCCCTTGTCCTGCTGTCACCATAGTTACCCAGTGCCCTGTCAGCGACATGTAACGCCCCTGTCCATGCCTACTCGTCAAAGTGTCTGTGGTGAAATGCACCCTGTCACACACAGAGTTTCTCAAAGAAGCGGTGATGTTGTGTGCGACATGCTGGTGGAGCGCAGGCACACCTTTCTTTGAGAAGTAGTGCCGACTGGGCATCTGGTACTGGGGCACTGCGACGGACATAAGGTCTCAAAAATCCACTGTGTCCTCCAGGCGGAAAGGCAGCATTTCTGTAGCCAACAGCTTGCAGATGGTGAAATTCAACCTCTTAGCTTTCTCATGGCTAGGAGGAAATGGTCTTTTACTTGTCCACATCTGAGGGACCGAAGGCTGGCTGTTGTGCTTTGACGGGGTTGAGTAGGGTGTCCCTGGCAAACTGCCGGTCTGTGAGGAAGATGCAGGCGGACATGTTAGGTTGCCTTGATCCAAAGGTGGTGCTCTCGATGTCAGAGAGCTCTCAACACCAGCAGGTGTTTCCACTTCCCAATGAACTGACGACCTGCCAATCACACTGGCTGTTGCAGGTAAAGAGGTGGCAGGTCTGCGTCCAAAAACATGTGTGACTGCTGTCCCCCCAGTCACAGAGGATGAAGAGGCCACGGATGCACAAGATGGGGCAGACGGTGGTTGGCCCAGCCTGCTAGGCCGCATTGTAGCACAGTGAGCTTCCCACTGCAACTTATGCTTCATATCCATGTGACGGTACATGCATGAAGTACTCAAACTATGGATTTTTTGGCCTCTACTTAGCTTTTGGTGACAAATATTACAGATAACACGAGTTGGGTCATCCTTATCGATCTGAATAAATGCCCAGGCTATGCAAGGCTTAGAGCCCATGCGACCTGAAGAGCCACTACGACTTGTGGTCAGAGGCGGAGTTGTGGTTGAGGATGCAGTTGTTGACGTGCTTCCAGTACTCCGTCTCTGTCCAGGAAGGCGCAACCTAACCTCGTCGTCAATAGCATCTGTGACGCCCCGCTGCGCTTGGTATCACAGATCCTAGAAGAGTGTATTGATGGAATCCTCCACAAGAGGCCCCCATAAACATTCACACATCTCCACCTTCCACCTCAGACCAGCAGAGGGAGCCCGTTAGGGATATAAATAGGGAAGGTGGAGCTAGGCAGTTCAGTTCCTCTGAAGAGTTCCTGCAGTAGAGAAGCCTAAGAGAGGTCAGTCTGCAGTGGAGCTCAGTCTAGTCTAGAGAACTCAGTTAATAGTTCAGCAGTGGAGCACGAGGCTCCTGCTAGCTAGATTCAGGGAGCCCAGATAGAGCTTAAGGTGTGCCGGCGTCATAAGATCAGTGAAGCGCGGCAAGCTGCCGTTAGTGTGTATAGCCTATTGAGGGCCCGAGTAGGCCGAAGGCGAGTGGCGAGTTAGTACATAAGGGGCAGAGGAGCTTAACCAGCTCACCCCGAAGCATTTACCGGACACCGGATCCGAGCTTACCGGGATCTCTATGACCCAGTAAGGCATAACCGGAATCCCTGGAGAACTACAAGTCCCAGGATCGCTAAGGTGCTGATACGTAACAGAGCCAGGAGACGCTTAGGCCCCGCATACTGGGAGTGTGAACTTCAAGAGAAGGCCCTACCACAAGGTCAGCCAGCGCAGGACAGAGACAAAGTTAGGCCTAGCTCCAGGCAGGTCAGAAACTTACTGCGCAGAGGCAAGAAACAGGAGGCCCTACACCCGCTCATTGGGGAGGATCCTGATATGCACCCTTCACCCTACAGTGCTCCAGGATGTGCCTGAATTTCCTCCAGTAAAAGGTACTGAAGTGACTACCGTGTCCGTTTCCGTTCTTGCTCTGACCCAGCTGGGTCTCGCCTGTCCTGCATTCCCCCTGCATACGCTGCCCTGAGACCTAGCTCCACCTGTGGGGAGCTATACCATCGAGCTGCCTTATCACGGGCCTCAGTGGACTGCTGCAGCGCTGGTGCTTCTCACCAGATACCACAGGTGGTGTCACAAACTCTTATAAAATTAACAATTATCCACCCTTTTAAAGAGTGACCCCAGGGTACGGGCCAGGGAGCCGACCACCGCGACATCCCAAAGGCCAGGCAAAGGCCCGGGTGACCTCATCGACTGGCTGACTGTGGGTTGACAGTAAGTGGGATCTCCAACCTTGTCATCATCACCCTGTGTGTTATCACACCCGTCGTCCTCAAAGCCAACCTCTTCCTGCCCTGACCGAAAAGTCAAGTTGTCGCTCCAATCAGGTATTTGAGTCTCATCATCGTCTTCATCATTGTCTCCACCAACAGGAGTTACAGTTTGGGAACGAGGGTCTACATTATGCTCAGAACCTTCTTCATCTGGTCCTGGATCCGACTTATAAAGATTCTGGGCATCAGTGCAGATCATTTCCTCGTCTGGATTAACAGAAGCTCTGGAGCAGACCTCCGTTTCCCAGGCTATAGTATGAGTAAACAGCTGTGCAGACTCAACCATCTGTGTTACCCCATACTCAGACGGGCAGCTGGAGACTTGGGAGCTCTGAGGAAGCAAGTGCGATTGGGGTGACACCTCTGAGGACTGGAGTATTTGTGATGTTGAAGTTGAGGTGGAGGAGAGGCCACTTGAAGGAGCACTTGATATCCGCTGAAGCACCTGCTGTTTTTGTGCCTCATCTGGAATTTGTAGCGATGGGCGTGTCCGTAACAAAGGGATCGTATCACATTGTCCACGAAAAGAAGTCGACATGTTAGTTTGGCTGGAAGATGGTCTTTCTTCTGCAGATGTTACTCCCCCCCCACCGCGGGGGGCTCGACCCACCAGCGGACAGGCACCAGTTTTAGGAGAGGGGGGCTGGCCGTCAGGGTCCACCGCGGCTCTGGCACAAACCCGGCGACACGGAGGTGGCACGGGCAGGAACGGACTGGCCGTGTCGGCTTCTCACTTTTTGGATTTTAGAAGGGCATGACATGCCTATATCTGTGTCTCCCCCTCCTTTTACTCCTCCACCTCTTTTATTTTCGCATGACTATATGTACTTGTCACTTTTCCATGTGTTAGTTATGTCTTCTGAGCAGTTTGTCAGCTTTTGGACACCTTTGAAGGTGTTTTCTATGTGTTTCTATGTGTTTTTGTTTGCCTGCCATTGGTTTTAACGGTGTTCGAAGGTGTTCGACGAACAGTTCGACGAACAGTTCGGCGAACACACGGGTGTTCGACGAACCGAACCGAACTCGAACACTACGGGGGTGGCACACTAGTAGCGAGGTTCGGGAGGAGGTAGGATGGGGTCGAGTGCACAAGTTGTGAGGTGTGATTCGGAAGGAGGCGAGTAAGCTCTCTTTCAGTGATGTTGGAGAGGGAGGTTATAGGGGAAGGGGAAGGGCATTGGTCTGGTGTATATATATGTACATATATATATATATATATAGTGCATTTATATAGTGCTCATGACTCACCCCCTGGGCTGTGGGGTACTCAGGGCCGGGCCTCTGGATGCGGATGGGGAGTAGTAGTGGCGACCCGGTCCCGTGCTCAGGGTGTCAGGCTTAAAGGGGAACCGTCTTTTGATATATGTATGGGAAGTTCTGACTACGCCACCCGTGGATTGCGGTCAGGGATAACCGCCGCTGCAGTGCAGACCGCTGGGGCAGATGTAAATGTGCAGCACTGAGTAGTATAACTCCCCACTGGAGGAGTGTAGCCCCATTGCAGTGTAAGTGGATGATGGAGGGGATGATTCCGATCGCAATAGCCAGGAAACGGAGGCCTCTTGAACAGTTCAGGGTCTTTATTGGAACAGGTGAGACGACCCAAAAACAGTCCCGGCTAGGAGGGGGCCTGGATGTCTGAGAACAAGTGGGAAGCCGTCCTGGTCAGGGTGAGGGTGAAGGCCTACCGTGCACTCTGCGCTCTTTCTGGCTATTTCCCTCCTCGTGGTGTAACAGCCCACGTTCCTGAGCTCGCCGTGTCTTCTCGCCCGTATGGCTTGCAACTTAGGTCCCTTTCTACTCTTGACCTGGTGCAACTTTGCTGGTCCCTTCTGCTGTAGCGGAACCTCTGGGCTTCTTAGGCCAAGGGACATACAATCCCCTGCGGGCTGGTTATTTGCTGTAGGACTTGGAATCCTAACAGCCTCGGACACCAAAGTCCGGTAGATCAGTTTCTCTCTCAGCCAGGACAGGCTCACCTCGCCTTCCGTCCCTGGCTCGTGGCTCCTCTACTGCCACATGACCTCCTCAGCTACAGCTGAACTGACTCTCCCTTCTCTGGGACTCCTCTCACTTCAGAGACAGGTCGTCCAGTTCTCTCTAACCCTGCCCCCAGTTCCAGCTTTTATAGGGGCAGCCTGCTCCCCTTACTGGCCTGGGACAGGAGGTGTTGCGTGCTAATGGTCCCTAACCAGGGAACCTCCCCCTTGCTCTCAGACACAGCTTTATTAAACATTTGTGGCATCCAGGCCAGGGTGACACACACACATTCAGATTACAGATGCATAAACATAGTACACACCTACAACATTACACATGTATATACAGTGGCGATCAAAAGTTTTGCATTTTTTTTAAAGTGCGATTATTACTTCTGCCTGGTTGCTATGATGCCATTTTCCTGGTGATGAATTGAAAGTGCATGAAGTTGTCATCATACAAGACCCTAATTTTAGCCAAAATGCTTTTCAATATAAATATGGTCATTTAATTATAGAAAATTGACTGCCAAAAGTTTTGTATATACTATCTATTGATCACAACATAGAGAGTAATTCATTGTTTACAATGCTATAGCTTAGTATTTTGTAGCATAACCTCTTGTATTAATTACTGCACCTCACCGACGGGGCATTGAAGCCACTAAGGTATTCAATAATAATAATGATCTTTTTATTTATATAGTGGCAACAAATTCTGCAGCACTTTACAATTCACAGACACTGTCCCCATTGGGGCTCACAATCTACATTTCCTATCAGTATGTCTTTGGAGTGTGGGAGGAAACCGGAAAACCCAGAGAAAACCCACGCAAACACGGGGAGAACATACAAACTCCTTGCAGATGTTGTCCTTGGTGGGATTTGAACCCAGGACCCCAGTGTTGCAAGGCTGCAGTGCTAGCCACTGAGCCACCGTGCTGCCCTAACATCTTGAGGGATCTTGCTCTATTCCATTTGCAAATCTGCAAGCAATTCATCTTTATTGTTATGGGTACGGGCCCAGCCTCATCACCCTAACTCATCCCAAAGGTGCTTTATAGGGTATAAATCAGGTGAATGGCTTGGCCATTGCAACAGGCGAACATTTTTCTTTGCTAACCAATTTTTGGCTAAATTGGATTTGTGCTTAGGATCATTGTCTTGGTGGAATTTCCATCCCCATCCCATCTACTATGGTTTTACCTTGTGGCAGCATTACATTCTCCAGTAAATCCTTGTACATGATAGCATTCATATTTCCATAATTTCTATGCTGAGTACCAATGGCAGATGCAGAAATGCAGCCCCGAACCATTACATTGCCACCACCATGTTTCATTGTAGGTGTTTGGTACCTTACATCATTACGTTTTCCAATTGGTCGGTATATATAGTGTATGCCATCACTACCAAAGAGATAGAACTTGGATTCATCCGACCACAACACCTTAGACCAATCTGTCTCTTTCCATTGTCTGTGTTCTTTGCCAAACTCAAGTCGGACCTTCTGGTTCTTTGCAAAGATGAAAGGCTTCTTGTCACTCCAGGTGTGGGAAAGACTTAGTGCAACACAGAGGGAAAAGGGAAAGGGAGCCCAGACACTAGGGAAAGGGGGAAGTGGAGACCTCCTAGTCTGGTCTATTGTCACCTTGTCTCAACTACCGTCCCTATATTGCCTCTTCAGCAATTGCCGCACGTGTGCCACGCCCTGTCTTACCCTGGCTTATGGCTAAGGCTAGGGATGGGAGGAGATGAGCACTAGTCGATCTCCACTAAACTCTCCACAACAAGGGTAGACAAACAGGGGGAGAATGCTTAGCTTTAGATGACTCCAGACAAATGCGAACTCGACCTCAAGCTCCAGAGAGGACGAAGTACTGCTCTTGCTAAAGTAGTGATGAATATAGCTGGCACCTTCCTCTCAGACACACCAGGTATATATACACCCAGGCCACAGAGCTAATTACCAGAGGGAGGTAGTGGCTAGGTCCTAGAGACAGCCTCTCATCTAAGAAGATGTCTGTAATGCCAAACGTAGAGATTTCCTGCAACCAACTGCAGGGCGACTGTCACCTCTGATACACCCGTGACACTTCTTGACTGGAACTCGTGCATTCAACCCTACTGCTCTTAGCTGTCGCACCACAGTTTCGCGACTCACTTTGACCCCATATTCTTCGTTCATTTCATGTGAAATCTGTGTAGCATTTTTATGGACATCAGATACTGACTTTTTGTTAATAATGTGATCAACTCTGGAGGAAGTTTTCCGTGGTCGTCCACTTCTAGGTTTGTCAGCTGTTCCAGAACCTTCTTTTTCTTTCTTAAATATTTGTGACATTTGACTCTGAGAACAGGTGAATTCCATAGGTCCTCTTTTTGTTTTTTGCGTGACTTCACTCTCAGAATAATAAACTACCTGACATCTGGTGATAAATGTGGCTTTGTCTTTGCCATGTTTTAACACCTAAAAACACATGCATATAAAAAAAATAAAAAATTTAGGCAAAATTCGACTACCCATGACAAAATGTACAAAACATTTGGCCCAGCAAATGTTGAAAACTAATGCATAAAGGGATAAAACAATGTCAAACATAATTTCCGTACTTATAGCTGACAACCACTTGCTTCTGGTTTACTAGAAACATCAGGAAAATGGCGTCACAACAACCAGACAGAAGTAATCACACTTAAAAAAAAAATGCAAAACTTTTGGTTGCCACTGAATATAGTACACACATACACATGAATATACATAGTACACACATACACATGAATATACATAGTACACACATACACATGAATATACATAGTACACACTGTGAGGCAGTGAGGGTAATTATATGCGAGGGACGGTATGTATTCCCTAGTAGCATATTGAACTTCTGGAGTGCATTGTAATCACAGACACACCTGTGGATGCATTGCAAAATAAAAGTACGTTTGGACTTGGTCAAGCTATTTGACCAGGTCAGATTTAAGAAAAACCCGACTTTTGTTTTTGGAGTGATCTACAGGATGGCAGTAGGTCGGTCCACTCACTCCAACCCGGGTCTTGCATGTGGCTCATGTCCACAGTTTTCATTTAAAAACCTGCAGCAAAGGTTTGGGTGTGTCAGTGTTTTGTCTGCTAGCTGCAGAGCAGGTGGCTATGCAATACAGGCCTGTGTGAAGCTAACACAGAGACAAAGAAAGCAAAACTCCTGGCGCACCTCAGCGCGATACAGCGGTGCAGTATTTTGGAGACGACTGTTTGACGCCCCGGCTGCGATCCGGAGGACACCATTTACCTTTTCTTTGTGAGTTTTTTTGAAAATAAAAGACATTTGAGTTGAACTTTGCTGGGTCACTGCCTCATTACAGCATAGTGTGAACACCGCCCAAGTACAACTCATACACTTTACACATGCATGTACATAGTACACACATACACATTACACATGTGTATGCACAGTGTAGGTGGTAAATTCCAAAATGCTGGTTGTTGCACCACTTGGCCCTCCATTCCGCAGTGAGGAGGTGTTAGAATCTATGTTGTTTTACTATCGGCCATCTTGTTGTGGTTTGCTTGCTTCTAGTCTTTTACTCTGGTGCTGGGTTTCTTGGTCACGTGATCTCTGCACTCTTTATTACCCAGCACCTGGCCCTGATTCCCTGTTAGACATCAGTGTTGTAACGCTTGTGCTCTGGCTAAGTAGCCTTGTTTAGTTCTTCTTGCCTTTGACTATAGTTCTCCTGGGACTTCTTGTTCCACCAGTTTTGCTTTCTTTTATTTTCATTTCTGCAACTAGCTTTTCTGTTAGGAGGTCACCTGCTTTTGCTCCCAGTCCTTAGATCTTTTAGCGACCCCTTTCCCTTTCCTACAGGTCTTCGTTTGAGTTCAGTGCAGGCGTTTCGGTGGGGCTATTCACAAGGAATAGGGCACCCACCCCAGCGTAGGGTAAAGCTGAGTCTCAGTGCAGGGACAGCTTTTCCCTCCTATTCCTTAGTTCTAAGTTGCAGAACATAACAGGAGGAGCTTGAGTGGAGTGGTGGTCAAGCATTCTTAGTTTGTGGGACTGATGGAGACAGCTGACAGAGATCAGACATACTGTGTCCATTGTGGGAAAGCCTCTTTAAATAAAGTACCTGTGTGCTCCGAAGTTAGAGGTGTTTTTTCCTCTAATATGATGACTCTTCTCGATAATGGGAGAACATGAAGTGGGTGTGATAATAATTGTATTTTAAATTAGCAGTACAATGAATGCCAGTGCATAGCAACAGTGTAACCATGGCGGAGATCCGGTGCCGCCTGCTTTGTTATTGTGAAGAGCCATTGCTTGTGTGATTGCACATTATCAGCTCTCCAGCTCGGTCCATCAGACTTAGACCTCGTTCAGAAGCCCAGTACAGATCATTATCATCCTGTTAGTTTGGGTCAATAAACCCATGGTTGGTCAGGATTCTAAAAATTTAATTTTTGGCTCCAATTTGGTACGTAGTCTGAAAAAAAAGCCTTTTTTTAATGGATCCAATAGGAATAAGACAGGAGAATGTGTTATTCACTACTGCAGACACCCCCAGACATATGGAATGACAGGCAATCTCTGCATGTGTCACAGCTGTCTAACTGCCGTGACACTTGCAGCTGCGAGTGTCACGGTGACAGTGAAACAAAAGCCGAGCACGCGAAAATACTCGAAGAGCACCCAAGCGTGCTCGCCGAAAGAGTTAATGAAACATACTCACTCAACACACTATACCTTACACTATACATTACATTACTTATCTTACATTACTATACACTATACAGAAATACATTACATTATCACACGCTATATCACAATACATTACAATTCACATTACAAAATATTTACATAAGACGCAAGACATTATTCACATTACAATTAGTGATGAGTGAGCATGCTCACTACTGCTCGGTGCTCACTGCTCAACATGCTCGGCGCTCGCCGAGTATTTCCGGGGTTGCTCAGTGGGAGCTCGGGACTCCTCCCTGCATGTTTGGCGCTCTTTAGAGAGCCAATGAACATGCAGGGATTGTCTGCCACTCACTGTAATGCTGCAGCCATGTTGGTTGTGGCATTACAGTGATTGGCTGGCCGCACAGAGTCATCAGGTCTATATCAGACCTAGCGCCGCCATGCTCGTCACAGTCACTCCGGAATCAGACAGTGTAGGGAGAGGTGCTGCTGAGCTAGGGAGAGATTTGCTTGTTTCTAGTTAGTGTAGGTATACCAAACTATATTAGAGACACATATCCATCTCAATTAACAGTCCTTCTGAGGACTAATCCATCTGCAGAGATATCAGGCAGGCAGTGTATATAGGCAGACAGGCAGTGTATATAGGCAGGCAGGCAGGGTATATAGCAGAATGCAGTGCATATAGCACAAGAGGCTCCATTCCAATTCTGCCTTTTGCTGCTGTTAGATATTTCTATACAAAGGCCCAGGTCTCAGGGGCCAGGAATACTTTTTTTTGGATCTTAATCCTCATTATTTGCTTAAAAAGCAATCCAGAGAACACCGTTTTTCTGCGCCATTTGCTTGTTGGCACAGCAGAATACAGCCAGGTCCTTTCCATATTAGAGCGCTAGAAATCCAGCTATTTAAAACTATGTTTTCTCCATCAAATGGATTACATATACGTTGTCAGAAAATACTGCCATTTCTGGCCTCCATTAAAAATTTCCTTTAGTGTGTCAGTGAAGCAATTCACAGCAGTTTGCTGTTCAAACTACTTACCTACAGGCCAGGTATTTAAAACTCTGTTTTTTCCGTCACACGGATCACATATAAGTTCGCTCCAAACTCAGTCATTTGTAGTGAGCGTGGAAGATACTGTCCTTCATTTAAAATGGGCAAGGCACGTGGCAAGGGACGGGGAACTGGACGTGATGGTGATGATGCATGCTGAGGCCGAGGACAAGGCCGTGGGCAAGCTGAAATTGTGCCACAACAAACACCCAATTCGTAGGGGACCGCAGAACACCACTATTAAACCCAGAGCAGTATCAAAAAGTTGTTGGTTGGATAGCGGATAATGCTTCCAGTCACTTAGCCACCACCACCACCACCCTGTCTTCCACACGGTCAAGTGTCAGTAGCCGTGAGTCTGGACCGCATATTCCTCACCCCGATCCTCCTTCCTCCCATCATGCCGAATGCCCGGAGACAACTGATCCCACACTTGGACACTCTGAAGAGCTGTTCACTTTTCCATTTATAGATTGGGCCTCTCGCCCGGTCCACTTGAAGCAGGGCAAGAGGAGATCACGTGTAGCGATGCCCAAATATTTGAGCAGCCACGGTCACACGAAGGCGACGGTGGGAAAGTGTCACAAGAGGTAGACGATGATGAGGCACATTTGCCAGAAAGTCAGGAGGAGTGTGCGGAAGTGGAAGACTAGGTGGTGGCTGATATAGTAACTAACCCAACCTGGCAGAAGGACATGCAGAGCGAGGACAGCAGCACACAGGGGGAGGGAGGCAGAGCACCCCAACCTTCAGGAAGAAGCAGTGTGGTGGCCGCAGACAAAAGGCAGGCAACCGTTCCCTGTAACACCAACACGAAGGAAGTTGCCAGTACAACTGTTAGGTCTTCCCGAGTCTGGTTGTTTTTTAAAGACTCTGCCGATAACCCCAAAAAGGCCATTTGCACCACCTGCCAGGCCAGCATCAGCAGGGGTGGCAAAATGACCAGCCTGACCACCACCAGCATGATCAGGCACATGGCAGCAAAGCACCCGACTTTGCGGGCCGAACCCCAGAGTCCAGGAACAGTGTCTGCGGGTGGCACCACTGCTTCTTCCGCTGTTGTGCATGCAAGCCAATCCCCTGTCCATGGTGCATGTGAAGACGCCTCCTGCCCTGCACCTATCGTTGCACATTCTCAAGTAGCAGCATCAGGAAGCACATCCACGTCCTTGTTCCAGCGCAGCGTTCAGTTGTCCATACCCCAGTCCTTGGAATGCAAACGCAAATACGCAGCCAACGCCCTACAGGCCACACTACTAAATTCCCACATTTCGCGACTGCTTGCGCTTGAAATGTTGCCTTTTAGGCTTGTGGAGACGGAAGCATTCCGCAACCTGATGGCGGTGGCCGTTCCTCAGTACTCGGTCCCCAGCCGCCACTATTTCTCCCAGTGTGCCATCCCCTCATTACACAAGTACGTATCCCAAAACATTAGCCGTGCCCTCAACAATGCAGTTACCGGGAAAGTCCACCTAACCACGGACACGTGGACAAGTGCTTGTGGACAGGGACGGTACATCTCGCTGACGGCAAACTGGGTTAACATAGTGGAAGCCAGGACCAAGTCGGACCTTTGGACGGAACACGTCCTCCCAACGCCAAGGATTGGGGCCCTAGGTCAATCAGGGTTGCCCCCACAGTCTACAGCTCCTGCACCTCATCCTCCTCCTCCTCTTCAGTCTCCATCTACCATCTATGAAATGACCACATCAGTCACAAGCTGGAAGCACTGCAGCGGCAACAGGCTGTGCTGAAGCTAATATGCTTAGGTGACAAACCGCACAATGTTGAAGAGTTGTGGACAGCTCTGAAAGAGCAGGCAGATCTGTGGCTCACACCGCTGAACCTACAGCCAGGCATGGTCGTGTGTGAAAATGACCGGAACCTGGTGGCGGCTCTGAGGCGAGGCGAGCTCACACACGTACCATGCCTAGCCCATGTGCTTAATGTTATGCACACGCCCGGACTGACTGGCGTGTGCGGGTGTTGTGGTTCCACTGGACCATGGACCGGAGAGTGCCTGGAGGGGCGTGACTAAGTATCTGGCTGATCCGACCAAGGTGGCACGACGGCATACGACGCCAGTGCACCAGGGAGAAACCGGGCAGAGGGACCAGGTGCTACTACAGGTCAAACTCCGGACACGGGGGTTGACTCACACTAGGATTACTGGAACAGGCAGGTTAGGCTGGCACAGACTGGTGGATGTAAGCAAACACGGCAGGTATGCAGATGGGTGGATACAGGCGAGTATGCAGGCAGGGAGGTACTGGCCGAAAGGACGGGCTGGAGCACAGAGAGGTTAAGACCCAGTACAGACTGGGTCACAGAACCGCAGATGCGGTAGACAACCACAGCAGAGAGGGAACGCCCGAAGCGGTGGGCAAGAACAGAGCAGGACGGGGCTGCAGGAGCAGCGAGCACAAGCAGGGCAGGACAGGACTGCCGGAGCAGCGGGCAGAAGCAGGGCAGGGCGGAAACCGCAGAAGCAGTAAGCAAGATAAGAGCAGAGCAGAAACCGCAGGAGCGGCAAGCAAGGCAAGAGCAGAGTGAAAACCACAAGAGCGGCAAGCTAAGCAGGAGCAGAGTGGACACCGCAGAGCGGTAAACAAGGCAAGAGCAGAGCAGAAACCGCAAGAGCGGCAAGCTAAGCAGGAGCAGAGCGGACACCGCAGAGCGGTAAACAAGGCAGGAGCAGAGTAGAAACCGCAAGAGCGGCAAGCTAAGCAGGAGCAGAGCAGACACCGCAGAGCGGTAAACAAGGCAGGAGCAGAGCAGAAACCGCAAGAGCGGCAAGCTAAGCAGGAGCAGAGCGGACACCGCAGAGCGGTAAACAAGGCAGGAGCAGAGCAGAAACCGCAAGAGCGGCAAGCTAAGCAGGAGCAGAGCGGACACCGCAGAGCGGTAAACAAGGCAGGAGCAGAGCAGAAACCGCAAGAGCGGCAAGCTAAGCAGGAGCAGAGCGGACACCGCAGAGCGGTAAACAAGGCAGGAGCAGAGCAGAAACCGCAAGAGCGGCAAGCTAAGCAGGAGCAGAGCAGACACCGCAGAGCGGTAAACAAGGCAAGGGGATAGGACTCTGTTCACAAAGAACAGACGGAGAAGGAAAGGCAGAACCAGAAGCACGCACAGTACTTACATAGAAGTAGCGAGCGTACACTAAATTCACAACAGAGGTACAGAGACGACGAGAAGGAATTTAGGAGCGGGTTCAGACTCTGCAGAAAGACGCAGAAAACAGACATAGAGGGAAAAGGGAGACAAGGTTAAAGTAGAAACGAGGTACAGACAACAGGGAACAGAGGAACGGGAACAGAGACAGCAAGGCAGGAACACAAACAGGACTCTGTTCAGACGGGAACAGATACCGCAAGGCAGGAACACAAACAGGACTCTGTTCAGACGGGAACAGATACCGCAAGGCAGGGACACAAACAGGACTCTGTTCAGACGGGAACAGATACCGCAAGGCAGAGACACAAACAGGACTCTGTTCAGACGGGAACAGATACCGCAAGGCACAGACAGGCAGATCTAGGAATACGGCCCCTAGAAGGCGAAAGAACAGGCAAGAGGCGTGTTCACAAGAACAGACCACAGTTCAGACACAGAACTGGAAAACAGGCAGGAAAACAGGATAGGACCTGGCATGTCAGAGACAAAAAGCCAACTGACAAGAAACAATGCTCAGGCGCCATCTTGAGGAAGAAGGTGGTATAAATACCCAAAGATGGACAGCAATAGGCTGAAGGTGCAACAGGGGCGTGTCCGCAGCAGGTACAAGAAACAGGAAGTTCAGCGGGCGTCGCCCTATGCAGCCAAAGTGAGCAGAGCAGAGCACAAGGAAAGAAGCCAGACCAGGAAGCTGGGCGGGAGATGAAGTTTGCGATCTTGCATGATGAGAGATGGAACACCATGCAAGAACGCCGCCAGGTATGCTACACTTAACCTCGTGGTTCAGCGGTTTCTCAAATCCTAACCGGAGCTGCCGGATCTGCTTGTTAAAGTACATTGCCTGTATGCCCATTTTAGAAAGTCACCTACAGCTTCTGCCGCCCTTGCCATGTTTCAGCAGCGTTTGCAGCTTCCGGCTCACAGACTGCTGTGTGATGTCCCCACGCGTTGGAACTCTACACTGCAGATGTTGGGAAGGATTTGTGAGCAGAAGAGGGCAGTTGTTGAGTACCAGCATTAACAAGGCCATCGGTATTCAGTTCAGACTCCACACATAAGACCTCAGGAGTGGACATAGATGTCAGACATATGTACCATCCTCCAAAACTTTGAGGACTCCACCAAGATGGTGAGCGGCGATGACGCAATAATTAGCGTCACCATCCCCCTTGTCTGTCTTCTGAAACGCTCTCTGCTCGCAATCAAAGAGGATGCATTGCAGGCGGAGCATGATGAGATGGAGCAAGGAACCATACAGGGTGATTACACACAGCCCAGCCTCACCTCATCCCAACGTGGATTGAGTGACAATGAGGAAGAGGAGGAGGAGGAAAAACAGGAGCTACTTTCATGCGCTATAGACGGTACTACCTGCGCAACTGTCATACCGTCTGTTCAGCGTGGATGGCCTAAGGACAGAGAGGAGGAGGAGGAGGAGAGCATGGTCACTCGTCCTCTTGGTGAGGACACGGAAGTTTTGCCTGTTAGCAGTCTGGCAAGCATGGCTGAGTTTATGTAATGCTGCCTTTCCCATGACCCTCACATTCTCCAAATTTTGGGTTACAGTCATTACTGGTTGGTGACACTTCTAGACCCACGCTACAAGGAGAACTTTATATCTCTTATTCTTGAGGCGGACAGGTCTACAAAAATGGGGCAGTACCAGAAGGCCCTTGTTGCGGAACTATTAAAAAAATTTCCATCTGAAAATGCTGGTGGCAGAGGTCACAGTTCGTTGAACAACCAAGGACTACAGGCAAGAGAGATACAATTGCAATCCAGCAGAGGCAGGGGAACACTGTCCAATTCTGGGAGAATTTTCTCAGCCCCTCCCACTGTACAGGCCCTGAGGCGCGGGGTACTCTCACAAGGAGAGCAAAGTTTGGGAAGATGCTGAGGGAGTACCTTGCCGACCGAACCAACGTCCTCCGTAATTCCTCTGTGCCTTATAATTATTGGGTATCCAAGCTGGATACGTGGAATAAACTGGCTCTCTACGCCTTGGAGGTCCTGGCCTGCCCTCCTGCAAGCGTTTTATCAGAGCGGGTTTTTAGTGCCGCTAGTGGAATTATAACTGATAAGCGCATCTGTCTGTCAACTGAAAATGATGACAGGCTGACTCTTATAA
The DNA here is from genome assembly GCF_046119375.1 of Phyllobates terribilis. Classification (NCBI taxonomy): domain Eukaryota; kingdom Metazoa; phylum Chordata; class Amphibia; order Anura; family Dendrobatidae; genus Phyllobates; species Phyllobates terribilis. The sequence continues at coordinate 131,918,409 of NW_027362770.1, read as the reverse complement.
AAATGAACAAGGGCTGGATTGGGCCAGACTTCTCAACACCACCGAATGATAGCAGCGTAACATAAACTCAAATCCAGTGTCTTTTTTTGGGAGGTGTATTCCCATGCACCTCTTCACACCCACACATGGGTATACGCTTCCTAATTTTGCCTATTTGTTCTTGTCCTCCTCATTCTCCTCATCCTCATCCTCCACCACCATATCACCAGGGTGACCGTGGTCCGTGATGCAACATCCACATAATTTTTTTAAAGGGTGTTTATGATGCTCGTAAAAACAAATTGTTATACAGTATGTTCATGTATACCCCCCAGGGGTAAATGTTTGTCAGCCCATACACTTAGTGCATGGGCATTACAAGTATAGGAGACCCGCTCCTTTCCAATGGGAACATTTTTTCATGAGGCCCTCTACGTCACTTCCAAGGGGCATTGGAGTGCCTCCCAATTTTTGGCAGCCCTTGCATTCCCTGCATAGGCCAACAGTATGGGAGACCCACTTCCTAATAATGGAAACATTTTTTCATGATGCCCTCTGACCTCCACGTCTCTTCCAAGGGGCATTGGAGTGCCTCCCAATTTTTGGCAGCCCTTGCATTCACTGCATATTCCAACACTATGGGAGATCCACTTCCTAAAAATGGGAACATTTTTTCATGAGGCCCTCTGACCTCCACGTCTCTTCCAAGGGGCATTGGAGTGCCTCACAATTTTTGGCAGCCCTTGCATTCACTGCATAGACCAACATTATGGGAGACCCACTTCCTAATAAAGGGAACATTTTTTCATGAGTCCCTCTACGTCTCTTCCAAGGGGCATTGGAGTGCCTCCAAATTTTTGGCAACCCTTGCATTCATTGCATAGGCCAACACTATGGGAAACCCACTTCCTAATAATGGGAACATTTTTTCATGAGGCCCTCTGACCTCCACATCTCTTCCAAGGGGCATTGGAGTGCCTCCAAATTTTTGGCAGCCCTTGCATTCACTGCATAGGCCAACACTATGGGAGACCCACTTCCTAATAATGGGAACATTTTTTCATGAGGTCCTCTGACCTCCACGACTCTTCCAATGGGCATTGGAGTGCCTCCCAATTTTTGGCTGCCCTTGCATTCACTGCATAGGCCAACACTATGGGAAACTCACTTCCTAATAATGGGAACATTGTTTTTAGGAGGCCCTCTGACCTCCACGACTCTTCCAAGGGGCACTGGAGTGCCTCCCAATTTTTGGCAGCCCTTGCATTCACTGCATAGGCCAACACTATGGGAGACCCACTTCCTAATAATGGGAACATTTTTTCATGAGGCCCTCTACGTCTCTTCCAAGGGGCATTGGAGTGCCTCCAAATTTTTGGCAACCCTTGCATTCATTGCATAGGCCAACACTATGGGAGACCCACTTCCTAATAATGGGAACATTTTTTCATGAGGCCCTGTGACCTCCACGTCTCTTCCAAGGGGCATTGGAGTGCCTCACAATTTTTGGCAGCCCTTGCATTCACTGCATATTCCAACACTATGGGAGATCCACTTCCTAATAATGGGAACATTTTTTCATGAGGCCCTCTGACCTCCACGTCTCTTCCAAGGGGCATTGGAGTGCCTCACAATTTTTGGCAGCCCTTGCATTCACTGCATAGACCAACATTATGGGAGACCCACTTCCTAATAAAGGGAACATTTTTTCATGAGTCCCTCTACGTCTCTTCCAAGGGGCATTGGAGTGCCTCCAAATTTTTGGCAACCCTTGCATTCATTGCATAGGCCAACACTATGGGAAACCCACTTCCTAATAATGGGAACATTTTTTCATGAGGCTCTCTGACCTCCACATCTCTTCCAAGGGGCATTGGAGTGCCTCCAAATTTTTGGCAGCCCTTGCATTCACTGCATAGGCCAACACTATGGGAGACCCACTTCCTAATAATGGGAACATTTTTTCATGAGGCCCTCTGACCTCCATGTCTCTTCCAATGGGCATTGGAGTGCCTCCCAATTTTTGGCTGCCCTTGCATTCACTGCATAGGCCAACACTATGGGAGACCCACTTCCTAATAATGGGAACATTTTTTCATGAGGCCCTCTACGTCTCTTCCAAGGGGCATTGGAGTGTCTCCAAATTTTTGGCAACCCTTGCATTCACTGCATAGGCAAACACAATGGGAAACTCACTTCCTAATAATGGGAGCATTGTTTTTAGGAGGCCCTCTGACCTTCACAACTCTTCCAAGGGGCATTGGAGTGCCTCCAAAGTTTTTGCAACCCTTGCATTCACTGCATAGGCCAACGCTATGGGAGACCCACTTCCCAATAATGGGAACATTTTTTCATGAGGCCCTCAGACCTCCATGTCTCTTCCAAGAGGCATTGGAGTGCCTCCCAATTTTTGGCAGCCCTTGTATTCACTGCTTATGCAAACAGTATGGGAGACCCACTTCCTAATAATGGGAACATTGTTTTCAGGAGGCCCTCCTCTAAGTCTCTTCAAAGGGGTATTGGGGTACGTCCAAATTTTGGGCAGCCCTGCCACTCACTGCATACGCAATAACAGTACAGGAGACCCACTCTTTAGTAATGGGAACAACAAAGCATAGCCGGCTGATGGCTCTCTAAGAATAGTGAGGGCCGACTGCTGGTCCTTTATGGATAGTAAAGGCCGCATGATGGCCTTATAAAAATAGGCTTGGTAACTTTCAGAGTCCCTCCTTTATAAATGAAACAGGATGTGTCTGATCATGTCTCACACACCACATGGCCAAATAAGGTTGTAAAATGTTAAAATGACATTTCCCGGTGAATGCATTTGTCACGGTTGAAAGCAATGCAAAAGTGCAAAAACGCATCAAAAACGCTACGTGTGAACATAGCCCAAGGTGTGGAGGAGTATTTTTGTTTTTGGTTATTTATTTTGCCTTATATATAAGTAATTACCCTGGAAAGGATGTTCCTTAACATATTTACCAGGAAAATCCATTTTGGTTTAGTTTTTGTATGTTTTATTGTGAGTCCGTAAAAGTGGCGTAATACTCTGACAACGTTGTTGACAGCAGTGACCTGGGAGTCAGAAATGCTTCCAGGGCTCTTCTCCATGATGTTCCCATCTCAATTGAGCACTGTTCCTATCGATTTGGGCAATTTTTAGGCCCTCTGCAGACCGCCGGTGGGGAGCCGCCTGAAAAATGCTCGCGTTTCCCATAGACTTACTTTGGGCTCGTTGCTCGTGTCGAGCACCTGAGTATTCCAATTTGCTCGACCCGAGCAACGAGCACCCGAGCATTTTAGTGCTCGCTCATCACTAATTATCATACATGACAGTACATAACGCTATTAGTGTCTTCAGGGGTAGGAACATAATATCCATTGTCCACTACCCTTACACATACAGTACATGGTTCGTTCATGCGTGTTTGCGAAACAGCTAAAGGCAGATATTATTTGTAGTATTCCATGCCAGTGCGAATGGAGGATATATAAATCCTGGATTGTGTAAATTTTTTTCAAAAAATTATTACTAAAGCAATATTAGAAACAACATAAAAATCTGTGTACAAAAGATAATCCTTAAAAAGAGATTACCCCACAACCAAGCCCATTGGAAATGTGGCTGGAAATATTTACAGAAAACAGAACAAAAGGCACAACTCGTCAGCAATAACATGGAATTGTTTTTAGCTTTGAAAATGATTAAAACATGAATCACCTGTTTGTGGGTAGACCGGACTACAGCAAAATCATCAATTTCTCATTATCTGTTTGACTAAGGATGATGGCACCATTATTGCTTTCTAAACAGAAGCGTAAAGTTTAACATAAAGAAGTAATGATTAAACACCCTTTTATAGGAAAAATAAACAAGAAATTTAGATAAAGTCTCATTAGCAGGGCTACAAAAAGAAATTATTTGGTTCTATAATGGGAAATGGTCAAGGCCGCTTGACTCACAATTATAACCACCAACATACATCGTATTGTCTGTGGCAGGGGTCTCCAACTATTCTTAACTTGAGAACAATATTCAGCTTTGAGAGATGGTTGGGAGTGCCCATTTCAATTGGCTGCTGATAAATTAATAATGCTGCAAGTGCCACCTAATAAAGTACTTATACCCCAAATGCCCCCTGTTAGAACCCTCCTGTTTGTTTTTTCCATCTTGTGTTTTGCGGTCACTTGACTATCTGCCTTTATATTCCAGCTCCGCCCTTTTGGCTGTGCTGGACTTCAGTGTTGTTTTGACTGTTTTGCTAGCCAGGTGCTTCTGTGCCTTTCTCTGTCAATTCGCTTGGTCCTTCTGGGACCTCTAGTACCTTTTTGTCAGTTTATCTTTTTGTGTTCTACAGCAACTTCTCTGTTTAGGAGGTGTCCCATTTTTGTTCCAGTCCTTAGTTCTTTTAGGGACCCTTCCCCTTATGCTATAGGTCTTCGTTCAGACTAGCCAAGGACTAAGGCGGGTCTGTTCGCTAGGAACAGGCAGCCCGCTACATCGTAGGGATTCAGCTTAGTATTTCTGTAGGGATAGCTTTCCCCTCTCTTTCCTTAGTACTTGTTGCAGATCATAACAGTAAGTCCAGCCCAAAAAAACTAAAGCAAAAAAATTCGGGGATTAGTATGGCTTCTGTCCAAGTTTTGGCTCAACGCTTGTATGGATTGTCTCTGGAGGTGGCCGAGCTCCAGCAACACGTGAGTAGCTGTTCTGGAGCGCATTTTGTGGAACCCAAGGTAGGACTGCCTGATGTTTGTTATGGTAAACAGCAAGATTTTTTTTCCTTTAAAAATGCTTGTTTATTATATTTTCATTTTAGACCAAGGTCCTCTGGGAATGAATCACAGCGCATTGGTTTTATTATGTCACTTTTGCGCAATGAACCACAGGGGTGGGCCTTTTCTCTCCAACCTAATGATCCATACTTAAGGTCTGTAGAAGAATTTTTTTCTGCTATGGGTCTATTATATGACGATCCTGATCGAATATCATCTGCTGAGGCAGAATTCAGGCCTTTGAATCAGGGTCAGGTGATGTTGAAAATTACTGCACACACTTTAGAAGATGGGCTTCAGAAGTCCAATGGAATGATCCTGTCTAATTCTTGCTGGTCTGAGTGAAAGGGTTAAGGATTTGCTAATTGCATTCCCCGCACCTGAGACTCTGCAGGATGCCATGCAAGTAGCTGTTCGTGTAGATAGGAGGCTGAGATTAAGGCAGAATGAGGTAAAGACTCCTGTAATACCAGGTCCTAGTCCCCAGAAAATCTGCTTAGATGGCGGAGAACTGATGGAGGTTGGGGCAAAGTCACTCCCCTCTCAGGAAAGAGACCGGAGGTTCACCGAGGGATTGTGTCTTTATTGTGGTAAAGCTGACCATTTGATTAAGTATTGTGAGCATCATTTTAGAAAAGAAAAAAAAAAGGTCAGGTACGCCCATATAGCTTGTTTACGCTCTGCAGGAGTATTTCTTTCAGGGAGTACTACTTTGCAGGAAAATTTGATTGAATTTCAGGTATTTGTGGATTGTGATTCAACACTTAATGTGATTGATAAAGGGTTTTTGGAAAAACTTAAATTGAAATCCAAACCTTTGTCATCACCTATTTGTGTGATTGCAATTGATAACACTCCCTTGAAATGTATTACTCACAAGTTTGCTGCATTTCCTCTCACTATCAATGGACTTCATCAAGAAATTTTGGACTTGGTTGTATTAGATAATTTACCCTCTCCGGTCGTTCTAGGATTGCATTGGTTAAAACTGCACAATCCTTTGCTGGACTGGTCTACTAATATGATAAAGTCTTGGAGTCCGAAGTGCTATGATAAATGTTGTAATGGTCGAATTGCGGCTGTGGAAAAAGGGGAATTACCTATACCTATTCAAGATTTTTTTTTTTTTTTCGGAGGAAGAGTCGCAAGTTTTACCTCCTCATAGGGATTATGATTGCGCCATTGAGTTTGTTCCGGGAGCTACTCTTCCCAAGAGTCGCTTGTTTAATCTGACTATCCCTGAAAGAAAGGCCTTGGAGGAGTACATACAGACTAGCCTGGCTGCTGGTCACATTAGACCTTCTAAGTCGCCTGTGGCAGTTGGATTTTTCTTTGTTAAGAAAAAGGACGGGGGTTTACGTCCATGTCTGGATTTTCGTGAAATTAATAAGATTACCGTACACAATTCCTACCCATTGCCGTTAATTCCTGACTTGTTTAACCAGTTAGTGGGGGCCATGTGGTTGATCTCCGGGGGGGCATACAATTTGTTACGAGTGAAGGAGGGTGATGAATGGAAAACTGCTTTTAACACTCCGGTAGGTCATTTTGAGAATCTGGTGATGCCTTTTGGTCTTACCAAAGCACCTGCATTTTTTCAGAACCTTATTAATGACATTCTGAGACTTTTGATTGGTAAGAATGTGGTTGTGTATTTGGATGACATTTTGATTTACTCACCAGATCTAGAGTCCCATTGGCAGAGTGTACGTGAAGTTTTTCAGTTATTGAGTGATAATTCACTCTTTGCTAAGCTGGAGAAATGTGAGTTCGTTGTGCAGAAAATTAGTTTTTTGGGCTACATTGTCTCCAGCGAGGGCTTTGAGATTGACCTGGTGAAGGTTCAGGCTGTTCAGGAATGGCCTAGGCCTATTGGTTTGAAATCTATACAGAGATTTTTGGGTTTTGCCAATTATTACAGGAAATTCATTAAGAATTTTTCTGTAATTGTTAAGCCTCTAACCGATCTCACCAGGAAAGGTGCGAATTCGGTCCAGTGGACTACTGAGGCCATTGAAGCCTTTAAGTATCTCAAAGAGAGGTTCAGTTCTGCCCCTATCCTTATGCAGCCTGATGAGACCAAGCTTTTTCTGGTCGAGGTCGATGCTTCATTGGTGGGGGTCGGAGCAGTTTTGTCTCAGGAAAACAGGGATGGAGTACATCCTTGTGCCTTCTTTTCGAAAAAAATTTCGGAAACCGAACTGAATTATGATGTTGAAAATCGGGAGTTGCTGGCTATTAAACTCACGTTTGAACATTGGCGTCATTTTTTGGAAGGCGCTAGATTTCCTATTCAGGTTTTCACAGATCATAAGAATTTGATCTATCTGGATGCTGCCAAGCGCTTGAATGCCCGTCAAGCTAGGTGGGCACTTTTTTTTTCTCGGTTTCATTTTTCTGTTACCTATATTCCTGGTACTAAGAATGTTAAAGCCGATGCTTAATCTCGTAGCTTCTCTCCTACGGTCGGTGCCAAGGAGGAGGAGAGCATTTTACAGAAAGGAGTTGTGGTGGCGGCATTGGACTCCGTTTTGGAGAATGGGATTCTGAAAGCTCAAGATGATGCTCCATCTAATACTCCCCATGGGAGGTTGTTCGTGCCTAGAACATTTAGGACAGATTTGTTTGTGGAGTGTCATGAGTCTCGGTTGGCAGGTCATCCAGGAATTTCTGAGACTAAGAGACTTATCAGTCGCAGTTTTTGGTGGCCTGGATGGCAGAAAGAAGTCATCAAGTGGGTGCGCCAGCGTACTGTGTGTGCTAGGTCAAAGGCTTCACATACTCTGCGGGGTTGCTTTGACCTCTGGAGGTTCCTAGTGTGCTTTGGACGCATCTCACAATGGATTTTATTACTGATCTGCCTGTGTCCGAGGGTTTTACTGTCATCTGGGTGGTCGTGGACCGTTTTAGTAAGATGTGTCATTTGGTTCCATTCATTAAGTTGCCCTGCGTCAAGACTCTCGCTAAGGCGTTTGTTAAGGAGATTGTCAAGCTTCATGGCGTTCCCACGGATATTGTTTCTGATAGAGGACCTCAGTTTGTGGTTCGCTTTTGGCGTGCTTTTTGTGATAGGTTGGGAGTCCATTTGTCATTTTCATCTTGGTATCATCCTGAATCTAATGGACAGACTGAAAGAAAGAACCAGGATGTTGAACAGTTTTTGTGTTGTTTTGTGGCGGACAATCAAGAGGTGTGGTCTGAGTTTCTGCCTCTCGCAGAATTTGCTCTTAACAATCATACATCCTGCTCTGCTGGGTGTTCTCCTTTTTTTTGTTGTACTGGGAGACATCCGTCTTTTGGTTCGTTCTCCAAATTGGGGTCGGCGGTGCCGGAGGACGAGAATTTTTTGGGTGATTTGTAGAGAGTTTGGACTAATGTACGTTGCAACCTTCAAGAGGCTAACAAGAAGTCCAAGAAGTATTTTGACAGGAAACGTAAGGAGGTTTTGTTTACTGTGGGTGACATGGTTTGGTTGTCCTCAAGGAATTTGCAGTTGAAGATTCCCTCTAAAAAACTGGGTCCTAAGTTTGTGGGTCCATTTAAAGTGCTTCAGGTTATTAACCCGTCTGCCGTTAGGTTGGATGTCCCTAATTCCTGGAAGATTAATCCGGTGTTTCATGTTTCCTTGCTGAAAAAAGCTGATGTATCTGATAGGGATGCCACTGTCACAGTTCCTCCTGTGGTGGAAGACGGCGAATATGAAATTTCTCGTATCTAGAATTCTATATGGCATAGAGGGAGATTACAGTATCTCGTCTCTTGGAAGGGTTTCGGTCCCGAAGATAACTCCTGGGTAAGGACGGATGATGTCTCTGCTCCTAGGCTTGTTAGAGCTTTCCACAAGAGGTTTCCGGATAGGCCTGGGCCTGGAGGATCCAGAGGATCCTCATAAAAGAGGGGGTACTGTTAGAACCCTCCTGTTTGTTTTTTCCATCTTGTGCTTTGCGGTCACGTGACCATCTGCCTTTATATTCCAGCTCCACCATTTTGGCTGTGCTGGACTTCAGTGTTGTTTTGACTGTTTTGCTAGCCAGGTGCTTCTGTGCCTTTCTCTGTCAGTTCGCTTGGTCCTTCTGGGACCTCTAGTACCTTTTTGTCAGTTTATCTTTTTGTGTTCTACAACAACTTCTCTGTTTAGGAGGTGTCCCATTTTTGTTCCAGTCCTTAGTTCTTTTAGGGACCCTTCCCCTTATGCTATAGGTCTTCGTTCAGACTAGCCAAGGACTAAGGCGGGTCTGTTCGCTAGGAACAGGCAGCCCGCTATATCGTAGGGATTCAGCTTAGTCTTTCTGTAGGGATAGCTTTCCCCTCTCTTTCCTTAGTACTTGCTGCAGATCATAACACCCCCTTTATGAAGTAGTAATGCATACAGTACCACCTGTAATAATGGCCCCATTGCCACATTAATAAGTCATATTACTGTGAGTGTCCCTTTAAAGAGTAATAATGCCCTGAGCCCCCCTTATTAAGTCTGAGTAGCCGCAGGTTCCCCTTATCAAGTATTATTGTCCTTATTGTCCTGAGCCGTACAGCCATGAGCCACACATTGGTAGGTAGTGAGCCACTGGTTGGGGACCTCTGCTCTGTTGCATGCATTTTGTGGATAATACCGATTATATTTCTTTTCACCATACTTACCAACTCTCCCGAAATGCCTAGAAGGCTTTTGGAAAAAATGGGAAGCCTCCTAGATTCCAGGAAGCACTGGCAAATCTCCTGGATACCACAGAAGCTTCCCTAAGCAGCCCTCCCAGAAGGATCCTGTCTGTGATACCTGGATGCTTTGCCTTCAGATTCACATTCCGGGAGTGAGAAAAGGGGCGTGGAAGGGGCATGGCTTGTAAGAGGGGGTTGGGTTATGTAAGTGAGATATCCTACAAGGCAGCTGTAAAAAGTTTGCAAGTACTATAGTGACCCATTGATTTCTAAATAAAAAGAAATAGTGATCTATGTACTAAGGCCCATGCCTTGTATTGGGTGGTGGAACAGATTACTAATTTGGGCCAGTGCGTTACGCTCATTACACTAATGTGAAATAGAAGGTGCCGTATTGGGAACCAGATTTGCTTTGCATATTTCTATTTAAAGGGGTAATCCTGTACTTAGTTTTTTTTTTGGCTATGGGGCTAAGAACTTACTAGTGGTAGCTATCTGCTCGTTCTGCCCAGAGACGATCTCTCCTGGCTCAGGCATCGATTCTCCTGCTTCATTTGACCTCATGTCAATAAAGCAATTCTTTCTCTTCCAGTCTGCTCTGTCAATGGGGTGCTGCTGCCGACGTCATGCTGATTGACACCTGGCTTCCCGCAGTTAGGCAGTGGGGAGCCTGCTATTAATCAGTATGAAATCGGAAGTGACGCCCTGTGAACAGAGCAACTGTTTCTCTTCCAGTCTGCTTTGTCAACGGGGTGTCACTGCTGACATCATGGTGATTGACAGCATGCTATCCGCACTTAGGCAGTGGGGAGCCGGCTGTCAATCAGCATGACATCGGAAGGGACGCCCTGTCAACAGAGCAACTCTTTCTCTTCCAGTCTGCATTGCCATCGGGGTGTCACTGCTGACGTCATGGTGATTGACACCAGGCTCTCCGCAGTTAGGCAATGGGGAGCCGGCTTTCAATCAGCATGACATCGGAAGTGATGGCCTGTCAACAACTCTTTCTCTTCCAGTCTGCTCCGCCATCGGGGTGTCACTGCCGACGTCATCGTTATTGACACTCGACTCTCCGCAGTTAGGCAGTGGGGAGCCGGCTGTCAATCAGCAGAACATTGGCAGTGACACCTTGTCGACAGAGCAGGGTGGAAGAGAAGAAGCTGCTCTGTCAACATAAAGTCACTAGAAGCAGGGGAATCACCAGCAGGAAGAGATTGTCACAGGGCAGAATAGGCAGATAGTTAGCAACTACCTGCCGTTAAGTTTTTAGCCCCATAGCCAAAAAAACCCTTTAAATAAGTACGTTTTCAGTGAAAGTTTCTAGCTACGATGCAGCGACTAGTAGGTAGCAGATGGGTGGAAATAAATTCAGGCCCTACATTTTGGGTCTGGCCATCACAACAGTACTATCCAGAAGTAGAGCAGTATATCGAGGAAGCGAGCAACTCTATAAGTGCTGGAACAGCCATTCTTGAGAATAAGGACGGGGCAAACTCTCATTGTGGGGCAGGGGTTTCAGAGTGCTCCCTGAACTACAGCAAGTGAAAAGCTGTTCTTTCACTAGGGCCCAGGTACTGACCACCACTGTACAAGGTATGATATCCGCTTTAGGTCATAGCTGCAGGACATTATGGGGAGGCCGTCGGCCAAGCAATGTGATATCAGCCTGCTCTCTGATGCTTCAGCAGTGTGAGAAATGCCAACGGGCAAGTTTTTTTTTGTGAACTGCAAATAGAATCTCACAATATTTGAATTTAAAATCGTGAATATAAGAAAATTTTAATTGAACTCGATTCTCCAAGGATCGATCAGCTCATCTCTGGTTGGACACATTAAATGCTTGTCCCATCCTGCCTAAATCAAGGTGTTTGGCCAACTGATATCTGGAGACAGGCACAGCTAGTGGGAAGCCCCCCATGACCGGTTTTGGCCGGGTGGTTTCCTTTTGAAAGTATAGGGTTGTTAAGATTGGATGGGGGGAAGTTTAAGGGGCGGGCAATTAAGAGAGGCTTGGGTATATAGGAAAAAGTGTGGGAAAACCGCCATTCCGGGAGGAGCAGCCACAAGAGAGTCTTACCACATGGAGTCAGTGGAATCCTTCTTGGTCCGGCTGAGGGACGTCGCCCGGTCTCGGAGTGGTGGTTGGCTGGAATCCCAGCTGTCTGCTTTGCAGGGAGGAGCTGGTACCTAGGATGCGCCGTCGGTAGCAGCGAGGAGAACCAGGAGGACCCGGCCTCCGGAGAGACTGTCACCGGAGGTAACCACGTGCAACAGGTGCAATCTCTGGAGCCCCTCCGGGAGGATCCTGCGGGAGGCGAGAGTGACTGTGCGGTCCCCTCCCGCTGTGTTCGCCCCGGCAGGAATCCAGCCGGCCTTTGGGCGCAGCACAGTGAGGATCGCGGGCCACACCGGAAGTCAGGGCCGCGCCGGAAGTGAGGGCCGCGCCGGATGTGGGGCCTGCATCAGGAGCGCTGCCGGTGCCGGAGGTCCGGGTCCCGGCCGAGCGGAGCATGCGCACAGCAGCTGGGCCGCAAAGGCAAGCTGTTAATCGTGGTGGGGGCCATCGGTGCAGGCAAGGGACCAGGAGAACGTCGGGAGGAGGACCCCATGTGGCAAGCACCACTGGCGATGTTCCTGTCGGCGTGCCTGCTGGGAGGAACACCAAGAGATCATCTCAGCAAGGTTCTGCAGGCAGACAGCAGTGCAGGTAACCCCTGCTGCCTGGCTGACCCAGCCGACGAAGAGTGGGGGTGGAGGTGGGAAGCAACGCCATATTGCCTGTCAGCTTGCATCCTGTCAGCACAGACCAGGCCCGTGTGTCTGGGTCTGGTGGTCAAAGAGGGTCCAGAGCTGCAGCCAGGAGATCTGTCAGGAGGCGATCCTCTAAAAGAAGCCCGGCAACATCATCTGCAACTGATTCAGAGGGATCTGATTCCAGCGGCGATCGTGACGGAGAAAGAAATCGTCAAGACTCAGGATTTCCGGCTGGCGGGGACACAGCACCTGCGCAGCTGCGTGAGTATCACTTTATGTTTGGATTGAAGGGGCTGTATTGCTAGGAGAAGGCAGGGGTCAGTTGGCAGCGCCAGGGGGGAGGAATATAGCCAGGCCTGGTGGAGCAGAGGTATTGGGGATTAGGGATATCTTGCACAGTATGTCACAGATTTTGCTTAGAATGGAGGGCGGGGCAGCGATTAAGTGGGATCAGAAGGATATTGGTCTTTGCTTAAAAGTTATGGCCCCGGCTAGGTATGGGCAGTCCTTTCATGGGAGTGGAGGTAGCGGGAGTCAACCGTCAGGACATGGAGGGGGTAGTCAGGGATCACAGGAAGGAAAAGAGAAGTTGGGAACGTGCTGGCAATTTAATGACGGCCAGTGCAAATATGGGAACTGCTGTAAGTTCAAACATGTTTGTTCCCATTGCAATGGGAGCTCCCATGGGGCCTCAAAATGTTTCAAAAAAGGAAAAGGAAAGCCGTCTGTGGGTACTGGTCAAGGGGGAGACTCCGGTGAAGCTGCTAGGGATGGCCCCCTTTCTAAGTAGATATCCCGATCAATTGAAGGCTACAATTATTCTGAATGTTTTTTTGGAAGGTTTCAGGATCCCGCCACCTGATAATAAAGTTCCTTTTTCAGTTAAGAATTTGAGGTCTGCTTTATTGCACCCAGAGGTCGTCAGTGTAAAATTGTCAAAGGAAGTGGAGTTAGGGCATATGGCAAGACCGTTTGAGAGTTGATGGGATGATCATTTATCCTTTGGGGGATGTGCCCAAGAAGGAGCAGAATAAATTTTGTTTGATTCAGCATTTGTCGTACCCAAAGGGGTTTTCGGTCAATGACTGTATCCCGCCAGAATTATGTTCTGTAGAATACACATCATTTGATGCGACGGTGTCATGGGTGCGCAGGTATGCGCCTGGGTAATTGTTAGCAAAAACCGATATTGAATTGGCTTTCAGGTTACTTCCTGTCCACCCGGCTAGCATTCCGTTATTGGGTTGTTTTTGGAACAAAGGTTATTACCTCGGTATATAGGGTTGCTCAATTTCATGTTCGTTGTTTGAGACTTTCAGTACTTTTTTGGAGTGGGTGGTTAGGGATGTTGCAGGTGTGCAGTCTGTTATTCATTATTACTTGGATGACTTTTTGTTGATAGGTCCTCCAGATTAGTTTGTTTGTGGTAATTTGTTAGCAGCCATGGTGTGGGTTGCAGAACGTTTTGGTGTTCCATTGACGAAAGCAAAAACTGAAGGTCCTTGTGACGCGCCCCCTGGGCCTGTGTTGTGCAGGGGAACCCGGAACCGGGCCTGTTGTAGAATGCTGGGGGTTGTAGTCTCCGTGTGGCGGTGACCTGGTCCGTGCCCAGGGTGGTCAAACCAGTGGCAGTCTTAATGTATAGCAAATGTCCGACTACGCCACCCGTGGATTGCGGTCAGTGGGGACCGCCGCTGCGCTGCCAACCGCTGAGGCTGATGTTGTTTGCGCAGCCGAGTATGGGATAACTCCCCATGGGAGAAGTATTGCCTCAGGGCAGCTAATGTGAGAGATGATGGGAGTGATGGTGTGAGGGTCCCAGTGCTAATGGTGCTGGTGCGGCAAGGAATCACAGAGACGTGAGGTGCAGTTCAGGGTCTTTACTGATGGTACAAGGCAGACCCTCCCGGGAGTACTGGCTAGTATAAGGGGCCTGGTCAGTCTGCGAGCAAGCAGGAGTTCCCCTGGCCAGGTGGAGTTGTAGGCCTCCCCGTTTATCTGCACTCTTCCTGGCTACCTTGCTGTCAGCGGTTACAAGTAGCCCACGTCCCTGAGTATACCGTGTGGTGCTCACCCGTATGGCTGGTGACTTGGGGCCTTCTGTTAGCCTCCGCTCCTGGATGGCGGCGCTGGTCCCTTCTTTGTGACTGAGCCTCCGGGCTTCTATGGCCAGAGGACCTGGAATCCCCTGCCGGTTGGTTTCTGCTGCTGGGTATATATTAGTCCCCACAGCCTCGGACTCCTGTGTCCGGTTTTAGTAACTTCAGCCAGGGCGAGCTATATCTCTGCCCACAGCCCCTGGCCTTCAGCTGCTGCTCCTACAGAGCTCCTGTTCTCACTTTCCCTCTCTAGGCTCTGACTGACTTAATCCCGCCCCAGACCCAGTTTATAAGGGCAGATTCCTCCCCTCCCAGGTCTGGGTGGGCAGTGTTGCATGCTTAGGGCTCCTGACCAGAGAAAGCTCCCACTTGCTCTCAGACATAATATCTCTATTACTGTGGCAACCAGACCCCTGGGGTGTCACATTTGTACCGTGTTGAGTATTTTAGGAATATTAATTGATTTGGAAAGAATGGAATGTCGGTTGCCCGAAGAAAAATTGTCATTACTCAGGCACAAGGTTGAGCGAATTGGTAAATTGCACAAGGTGACATTGAAGGAGCCGCAGTCGCTATTAGGGAGATTGAATTTTGCGTGTAGGATTCTTCCTGTGGGCAGAATATTTTGTCGCAGGTTGTCAAGGGCAACAGCAGGAGTGCGGGCATCGCATCATTTTATTCGTTTGAATAGAGAGCACAGGGAGGATTTGTTGATGTGGAAGCGCTTTTTGGACAATTACAACGGCAGGTCATTGAATCAGCAGGAGTTTTTGAACAGCTTTGTTTGTGAGATTTACACAGACGCGGCAGGCGGGGCTGGCTACGTGGCCTATTATAAGGGAAAGTAGAGCGTTGGAAAATGGCCCGATTCGTGGAAGGAGAGGGGTCTTACAAAGAATCTTGTTCTGTTGGAATTATTCGCAATCGTAGTCACGGTCTCAATTTGGGGCGAATTTTTCTCGAATCAGAGAGTCAGGTTCCACTGCGATAATATGGGTGTGGTGGCGGTGATTAATAGTTTGTCTTCTTTGTCTCCTCCGGTTATTAAGCTGGTCAGGGAACTGGTACTCCTGTGTGTGGAGTTGAATGCTTGGATTTCGGCGGTACATGTGCCAGGTGTGCAGAATTCTATAGCGGATGCCTTGTCTCGCTTCCAGTGGGAGCGTTTTTGGGCACTGGCACCAGAGGCAGAAGTCGCAGGAGTGGAATGCCCTTCCCAGTTGTGGCAGCTGATTACGGACGAGCTGGAAGATTGATCCAGGAGTCAGTTGCGAGTCAAACTTGGTCTTCATACGAGGCATCGTGGCGAGTATGGCAAAGCTGGGTGTCCCATTGGGGGGCGGTAGAGAGTGACGAGGATAGAACACTGGCGGTTTTGTTCTTAGTCGGTAAGGCTGCGGAGTTAGGGTGGTCGGTATCTAGAGTTAATAAATTTATTGCCGGGCTTGCATTCAGTTTTAAATTGCAGCGAGCGTCGGATGTCACAAAATCCTTTTTAGTCAAGCAAGCATTAAAAGGTTTTAAAAAGGCAGCAGAATTTTGGATAAGCGTAGGCCAGTTTCGTTTAGTATGTTGGAAAGGTTAGGTGTTGTATTGGAAAGGATTTGTTGTTCTAGTTTCAAGTCGGCTCTATTTAAACTAGCTTTTTCCTTAGCTTTTTTAGAGGCGATGAGAGTAGGTGAATTGGTGGCCCCCAGCAAGAATAGGGCAGAGGGTTTATTAGCTGAAGACGTAAGTTGCTCATCTGGGGGAATTGATTTTTGGATCAGACTGCAAAGACAGATCAGTTGGGTATAGGTAAGCGCGTTGTGTTAGGTAGAGTGGACGGGGCTTTGATGTGTCCGAGGAAGTGTTTGGAGGCATATTGGCAGGTGTGGTCGGGGACATCTGGCCCACTTTTATGCCACTGTAATGGTGCATTTCTGTCCCAATTTCAGTTTATAACAGTCCTAAAACAGGGAGTGCAAGAGTTGGACCTTAGTTCGGATGTGTACGGTTCACATTCTTTTAGGATTGGTGCTGCGTCAGAGGCTGATAGGCGCGGCTTGGGGGTGGAGGTGATAAAGCGGATTGGCAGGTGGAGTTCGGACCGTTATTTGACCTATGTTCGGTGTTGAATACCACAGGAATTTATTATTTGGAGCTGTTGAATATGCTTGTTATTATTCTTTTTAGGTGGCGTTCACTTGTTAGCCTGGATTTTCAGACATTTGTTTGTGCATTGGGGGGTGCTGCGTGCTGACGTAAGGCGTGACAGTAGGCAATTGGGTTTTCTGAGGGAGGAAGTAGTTATCCGTTGCCTAGGTTTTAGAGGGATGGATGGCTCGATTGGACAGAACACCCGATATTTTGGTTATGCAAATGGGAGGGAACGATTTGGGGGCTAGGCCCGTTAGAGAGTTAATTCGGGATATTCGTTTTGATTTTTTGAGGTTGTGGACATCTTTTCCGGGGGTGCTGACTGTGTGGTTAGACATAGTGCCTAGGCAGAAATGGCGGGCGGCCAGATCGGTGAAAGGGATTAATAAGGCGAGAGTGAAATTAAATAGGGCCATATCGAGCTTTGTGTCGAGGAATGGTGGGATAAAGTGTTAGGCACTTTGAGTTGGAATCTGGGGTTGGTAATTTTTGGTTAGAGGACGGTGTTCATCTGAACTCTATTGGAATTGATCTTTGAGCCATGGCGATAGAGGAGGAGATTGAAAGGGCATTGGTGGTTTTGGGGCACTCACGAGCCTAAGGTTCAGGGCTGTTCATGGTTGGCGGGGGGTGGGGTTTTTGGAGTTAGTACCGAATTGTCGGTGGAAGGAATTGAAAAAATTCCAGGACGTTTTAAATTGAGTGGGGGGTGATCTGGCAGTCGGTTCTGGGCTCTGGACGGGGTTTTACCCCGGGAGCTTTTAGTTGGTTAGTCTTTCACCGACTGTGTAAGTATGGTTCCCTTGAGCTGGTGGTGCACGGCTGAGGGTAACATGGCGGTCGAGTTCTTCTAGTTTATTTCAAAGCCAGATCTATTAGCTCCAAGAACCCTCCCTCCATATATATATATTTTTATTGATATTTTGATTGTTATTGTTGTGTGTTAATAAAATGGCCGCTGTGGCCAAAAAATGTATCCAAAGAACAACAGGTTGTAGCGTTTTTATTTTGGGGACGGGGTCCCAGGTAAGGCGGGAGAAGGTAAGCCATGAGGTAAGAAACCATATTGGCCGTACCAGGTCATAAGTATTTTGGCCTTCATGTTTAGCTCAGTATTATATATAAGTGACCACAATGGGTTTACGTATTACGATAACTCCACTAGAATACAAGAGTGATAAAGCGCTGAGCTCTCTGCCATTTCCTTGCATCTACTTCTGTGTTTTTCTCTGGCCATCTGTTCCTAATTTGTGTCTGCAATGACATACAATCCCTCCAGCTCTGTTCAGCACAATTTGGCTATGCTTTACAATTCCATACCCAGCACAGTTCATAGCTGTTCCTTTTTTTTTTTTTTTTATTCCCTGCAGGTTTTTTCCAACATTTCCCCCTGCTGCCACCTTTTTAATAGCTATTTTACTACAGCTACAGGTAATTTGCTGGCAGATGACATCACAAGCTAAGGAACGTAGAAAAGAAAGAAATTCATTATACATGAAAAAAAGGAATGGAAAATCTGGTACGTCAACTTTTTAAAGAGAAAAAGGCCAAATCTGATGAATGGAAAAAATATAGATAGTGATCAGTAATCTCATGAGTAATAACCTTACACGGAGGTTCGCCTTTTTTTTACTGAAGGGGGTGCTGTCCAAAGTATTTACCCCCAAAAATATTAATTGTACAGTAATCTTTAGACCTTGTTTTACCACTTTGTAATGGGCTGTTATTTGATCATAGTGTGCTGGCATTATAGAGGTAGGGGAGAGGGGGAAGGTTGGAGCTGTTCACGCTGGTAGTATAGATGCATCCATTGCTGTAATTAGAAACCAGTGGGTGCCGTACCCCTCTTGGTTATTACAGCTGACAGAGGAAAAAACTAAGGTCGTTTTCCGCACAACCAACTGGATAAAAATTGTACGTTTATTGAATCAAGTTAAAAGTCCAAAAAGTTTAAAAACCTGAACAACTTAAGGTGGTAGTGACTCGCCCCCTGGGCCATGGGGCACTCGGATCCGGGCAATAGGGGAACGAAGGGGGTAGTAGTGGCAACCCGGTTCCATGGCTCAGGGTGGTCAGGCCAGTGGTAGTCTGCTAAGTGCTGTTGATAACGTCCGACTACGCCACCCGTGGATTTGCAGTCATTAGGAACCGCCGCTGCAGGGCAGACCGCTGGGGCTGATGGTGTATGCAGCTGAGGTGGTGTGACTCCCCACAGGAAGAGTGCAGCCCCAGGGCAGTGTAATGGATGGTGGGAGGGATGGTGGTGAGAGTCCCAGTGCTGATAGTGCTGGAGGAGCAAGGAGCACACAGACAACAAGTTGCAGTCCAGGGTCTTTACTAAAACAGATAAACTGACCCACAAACAGTCCCGGCTAGGAGGGGACCTGGATGTCTGAGAGCAATTGGGAAATTGGCCCTGGTCAGGGTGAGGGTGTAGGCCTACCGTGCTTTCTGTGCTCCTTCTGGCTATCTCCTCCTTATAGGGTAACAGCCCACGTTTCCGAGCTTTCCGTGTACTCTCGCCTGTATGACCTGCGACGTGCGTTCCTTTCTGCTCCCGGCCTGGTACGGCTTTACTGGTCCCTTCTGTTGTGGCAGAGCCTCCAGGTTTCTTAGGCCAAGGAACATACAGTCCCCTGCGGACTGGTTATCTGCTGTGGGATGTGGAATCCTCCCAGCCTCAGACACCAAAGTCTGGTAAATTGTTTTCTTTGTCTGCCAAGACAGGCTCACTTCGCCTCTTGTCTCTGGCTTGTGGCTCTTCTACTGCCACACTTCCTCTTAGGGTGCAATACAGCTGTCCCTCTCTGCTCTGGGACCTCTCAGTCCTGAGACAGGTCGTCCAGTTCTCCCTAACCCTGCCCCCAGTTCCAGCTTTTATAGGGGCAGCCAGCTCCCCCTACTGGCCTGAGACAGGAGGTATTGCATGCTAATGTTCCCCTGACTAGAGAACCTCCCCCTTGCTCTCAGACACAGCTTTATTATATTAGTGGCATCCAGGCCAGGGTGACACATTCCCCCCTAGTAGAATTTAGTACTCCATGACTAAACAGTAAACAAAGTTAATATACATGACTATAAAACATTATCAGAAAAGTGACGCACAGATTGAGTTCTTAAGGTCACAGTGTGGTCTGTGACCGGGTGTCCATATCACCAACACAACGGGGAGCCTTAACCAGGTGGGGGTCTGTCCTACCCCAAGTCCTTTACAGTCTTAGTTCATTCTTTGGTTAGGCTCCGAACGCAGTCCATACAAAGTCCCGGTTATAAAAAGTCCATAACCTTTGAGTCCTTACGGTAACTGCAAGAAACTGAAATACACTATTAATAATCATGCAGGTAACTTGGCAAACATTTCAACATTTGGCAACAGGGTTATTTACAATTTTAGTGCACCCTATATTCTCCAGCGAGCGGGTATCTGTCCCTTTGTGCTCCTGGTTGACCTACGTAGCCCACTGTCTGGTGGTGGACCAACCTGGTTTTCCCCACTAGCGTTAGGGGCACAGCTACCAGCTGGGTGTACAGGTAGGGCAGGCAGCTGTCTGCGGGTCCTTTGGCTTACCGCAGGCATGGCAGGCTCACTGTCAGCAGAGGGTTGACTCTCCTGGGCTGCTGGTACAGGCTCTTCTGCCTCTGGAACTGCTTGCTCCTCTTCACCTTCCGGCTCTGGTGTTGGTTGTTGCTGTGCCGGTTGCAGGAAATGCAGGACGGGTACCACTATGGCATCATTTATCCGAGTCCAGGACTGAGGGAACGCTCCGAGAATGGTGCTGATCATTTCTTCCTTGTCCTCTGCGGGTTCAAGGTCATTTTGATCCTCTTCTGCACTACGGAGTTGCTCGGGGCATCTTTTGAGGTGGTCCCAGGAGACGGTACTAGTGGTTTCTCCTCCGTCCTTGGTGATCACGCACACCTTCGGGTTGTCGTGATCAGACTGCAGTACGGTGTAGGGTTCCCTTTCCCACTGGTCGTCCAACTTGTGAAGCCTTCTCTTTCGCTTCAGGACCTGCTCACCAGGTTCTAGGGGACCAGCAGGGGCGTGTTGGTTGAAGAGTTTCTCTTGCCTCTCTCTCACCTGGGCCAGGCTCTTCTCCACACTCTCCTGTACCTTCTTGTACTGCAGTTGCCTTTCCGCATCCCAGTCCGCATCCGGGGAGGTGTCCTCAGGTGTTAGGACTCCCATCTCCAAGTCTACGGGCAGCTTACCTGGTCTAGCTCGCATCAGTTAAGCCGGAGTGCAGTTTGTAGCATTCACCTGGATATGATTGTATAAGTCTACCAGGTCCGGCAGTTTTTCTGGCCACAGGCTGCGTTCCTCCAGGGGCAACATCTTCAGGAGATCAATGACTATATTGTTCATTTTCTCACACATCCCGTTGGTTTGTGGGTGGTAAGGCGTTGTACGAATCTTCTTACAGCCATAGAGGTTGCAGAACTCCTGGAAGATTTCAGCTTCGAACGCTGGACCCTGGTCTGTCAGGACCTGTTCCGGATACCCGTGTGGACGGCAGAAGTATTGCTGGAAGACTCTGGCCGCTGTTTGGGCCGTCAAGCCCTTTACCGGGACCACCACTAGAAAACGGGAATAGTGGTCCACGATTGTCAGGGCATAGATGTATCCTGACCGGCTTGGAGCCAATTTGACGTGGTCCAGAGCTACCAGCTCAAGAGGCTGCGTGGTGACGATGGGCCTCAAGGGTGTCTTCTGGATGGTGCGGTCCTTCCTCCTTAGGTTACAAGGGCCACAGTCTCTGCACCACTTCTCTACAGCCCCTCTCATGCCGACCTAAAAGAACCGTCCTCTTAGCAGTAACTCCAGTTTCTTCCAACCGAAGTGCCCTGCTCTGTCATGGTAAGCCCCCAGGACCATAGCTGCATCCCGCCTTGGAACCACGACTTGCCAGGTCAGCTCGTGCGTCCGGTGGTTGACAATCCTTCTGCACAGCTTGCCTTCGTAGAGGAACAGCTTGCTTTTCTCTTTCCATAGCTGCTTGGCTTCCTCTGGAGCATCCAGATCCATGCGGGCGTCTTCCTGGGTCAGCAGATCTTTCACTAGGCGGATGGCAGGGTCACTATCTTGGGTCTCGGCCCAGCTGTGGTGAGGTAGGGGATTGATCATCACGGTTGTTAGATCCTCCTCCTTCACGCGGTGGGAGTATTGAGCGGCTCCATACCGGTGAAACGCGGGGAGTTCTACCTCCTCCAGCTCTTCATAGAATCATAGAATCATAGAATGGTAGAGTTGGAAGGGACCTCCTGGGTCATCTGGTCCAACCCCCTGCTCAAAGCAGGATTCACTTCTGGGTCTTCGTCACCTTCAGGTAAGTGAGGCATTCTCACTAGGGTGTCAGCGTTGGCATTGGTTTTGCCTGCCCGGTACTTGATCACGAAGTCATAGTTGGAGAGACGGGCCATCCACCGCTGTTCCAGGGCACCCAGTCTCGCATTGTCCAGGTGTGTCAACGGGTTGTTGTCCGTGTACACGGTGAACTTTGCGGAGGCCAGGTAATGCTTGAAGCGTTACATTACGGCCCACACCACTGCCAAGAATTCTAGCTTGAAGGAGCTGTAATTCTCCGGGTTCCTCTCGTTGGGCCTCAGCTTCCGGCTGGCGTATACGATCACCCTTTCTCTGCCCTGTTGGTTTTGTGACAGTACGGCTCCCAGTCCCACATTACTGGCGTCTGTGTGGAGGATAAAAGGCTGGCCATAGTCAGGGTAGGCCAGGATCTCATCCCCCGTGAGGGCCATCTTCAACTGGCGGAAGGACTCCTCTTCCGGTTTATCCCACTTGAAGGGTGGCTTTTGACTTCTGGACTTACACTGTCCTATCAGAAGGTCCTGCATAGGAGCTGCCATCTTAGTGAACCCGGGGATGAACCTTCGGTAGTAGCCTACCGACCCGAGGAACTGCCTTACTTCTTTGATGTTCGAGGGGCTGGGCCAGCTCTTGATTGCCGTGACCTTGTCAGGGTCGGGGGCCACTCCTTCCGCACTTACCACGTGCCCTAGGTACTGGACCTTTGGTTTCAACAGGTGACACTTCGATGGTTTCACCTTCAGGTCGTAGCCTGCCAGGGCTTCGAACACCTCGGCCAGGTGCTTTAGATGATCCTCGTAAGTCTTCGAATTTACGATCACGTCGTCCAGGTAAAGGAGGACCGTCTCGAAGTTTCGGTGCCCTAGACAGCATTCCATCAGCCTCTGGAAGGTCCCTGGTGCGTTGCAGAGCCCGAAGGGCATACAGTTGAACTCGCTCAGTCCCATCGGGGTGGTGAAGGCGGTCTTCTCCTTGTCAGCCTCTGCCACAGGAACCTGCCAGTACCCGCTTGTAAGGTCCAAAGTAGAAAAGAAGTTAGCTGATTTTAGTGCGGCTAAAGACTCCTCTATTCTAGGCAGCGGATATGCGTCTTTATGGGTGATACGGTTGATTTGTCTATAGTCTACGCACATTCTCATGGTGCCATATTTCTTTTTCACCAGAACCAGGGGGGCTGCCCAGGGGCTGCAGCTATCTCTAATGACCCCAGCTTCTTTCATTTCCCGCAGCATACCCTTGACGTTCTGATAATGTGCAGGGGGTACAGGCCTGTGTCTCTCTTTTATTGGTGGGTGGCTCCCCATGGGGATATGGTGTTCTATCCCTTTTACTCTGCCGAAGTCTAGCGGGTGCTTACTAAAAATTCTCTCGTACTCCTGGACCACCCGGTAGACTCCTTGTTTTTGGTGCAGGGGAGTGGAGTCAGCACCCACATGGAGTTTCTGGCACCAGTCCTCCTTTTGTTTCTGGGAGCCATTACCCTCCGCCTGAGGAAATGGAGGCAAGGGTTCCACGGCCCTGATAGCTTTGTGTTCGACAACAAACAGTTTGACAAGTGTAGCGTACCTGGGTAAGTGTACCTCTCTCTCCCCAATGTTGAGAATGCGAACGGGCACCCTCCCATGGCGGACATCAACCACCCCCCTGGCTGTCAAAATGGTGGGCCTGCTGTCCGAGTACACGGGTTCTACCATGGCTTGGTAGTCTCTACCTCTCAACCCGATTGCAGTCCGACACCAGATCATCATTTCACTTTTGGGAGGCATGGAAATGGGGAATGGGTCACTCAGTCTTACGCTACCAATCTCACCAGCAGACAGTTCTACCTGCTGCCGTCTGATCAGGGCTTTTATCTCCTTGTTGAGGACTCTCTGTTGGCTGGAACTAGCATTCACCGCCACCTGTTGTAGAATTACAATTACCTCTGAAAGACAATTTTCAATCACGTTAGTACCCACAGTTATTTTAGGGTGACTTTCACGACGGTCAATGTCCACAATAATTACTCCCTGTGCCGGTAGTTCAACTTTACCAATTTTAATGGTCATCTCCTTGAACCCCATCTGCGGCACGGGTAAGCCATTACTGGCGATGATGCTCAAGTTACTGTCTGGATAACGCGTTATATCAGCATCAGTCCAATACTGCTTAAAAAGTACATAAGAGATAGTGGTTACTTGCGACCCAGTATCCAGCAAGGCGCTCATGGGGATACCGTCCAGCACCACGGGTAAAACCGGGCGCCCCCCAACGTACTTATTACGCCAATTGTAAGGGCCTGGTGATCTTTGCCTGGGGGTTGGCCCTCTGCCCCAGGTTGGACCCGTTTAAATTACAGTACCTGGAAATGTGTCCGGGCTGGCTGCATCGACGGCAAATGGGCTGTCCATCCTCTGCGTAGCGGTCTGTGGGCCTCCCTCGGAACGACGGGATCCTCCTCTGTCGATGCCACGGGACATCCTCCGGACTTGAAGCCAGCTCGATGGGTCTTGACGGGTCCACTTGTATCGCCTGAACGGTCCTGGTCAACGCCGCAACGCTTCTGGTCAGCTCCTGGACTTGGTGGTGCAGATCTTTCGACGGGGCTTGGTTCAGGGCCTGTGCATCAGCCCCCACGAAGTCCATAGAGGAGGGCGCCGCCTCCTGGTGGTAGGTGAGAGCAGGGCGCCGGGGGTTTATAGCGCCACTTGTTGCGGGTTCACGGAGCACCCTTATGTCCCTGTCCTTGAATTGGGCAAAGGTCAGATCAGGGTTCTGAAAGAACATGAGGCGCAGCTGGGTCCTGTGGGCGCTAGACAGCAGGCCTTCTATGAACTGTTCTTTTAGGAGCTTATCCATCTCCTGCATGCTGCTTGGGTCAGCTTGTTGGATGGCCCTCAGGGCTTCCTGCAAATTTAGGGCATAGTCTCTGATGCTGTCCTGTGCCCGCTGCTTACATCCATAGAACCTCATTTTAATTTCAGCGGAGGTACGTGTGTCAAAGGTACCCCGCAGCCGGGCCAGAATACCCTTTACGGTTCTTCTCAGCAGGCCATGACTTTACCTCACTTTGGGCTGCGCCAGTTAACTGCCCTGTTAGTATGCTAACCTTCTGTTCCTCTGTCAGGGGGTAGACTTGGAACAAACTGTACAGCCTTTCCTTAAAGTCAGTTAGGGCATGGGGCTCCCCTGAATACTTAGGCAGCCAGGCCGCTCCAGGGATGTAGGGCAGGGAAAATGGCATCACCGCTGCTGCAGCCGCGTTGGTGGTAGTGGGCGCCTCCGTGTCCGACATCTTTCTCCCCCCTAGTTAAGCGTGGCCTACCTTCCGACGATCCTCTTCTGTAGGCCGCGGCTCTGCTGATGCTGCTCTGGACGAGGACCTTGCGTCGCGTCCTGGTGACGTCAGCGTCGCTCTCTCTCCCTTCCAGGACCTTGCGCAGCGTCGGTGCGTGGGGCAGAGCTTCGGGTCTCGTGCGGTTTGGACGTCCACGCCCCTCTTCTTCCCGCGCGGCGTCCTGAAGATGGCGTCCGATGGCGGGAAAACGGCTGAAGATGGCGGGAACCGACAGAAGATGGCGGGAGATGGCTGGAAATGGCGGGAAACGGCTCCGGATGGCGGGAAACCTCTTTTCAGGTACGTGTACAGTCTCTTTCAGGCACGCAATACCCGTTTGTGGCGGGTTGGTCTCAATCCTGCCGACTACGCCAAAGCTGACTTGCCCCCTGGGCCGTGGGGCACTCGGATCCGGGCAATAGGGGAATGATGGGGGTAGTAGTGGCAACCCGGTTCCATGGCTCAGGGTGGTCAGGCCAGTGGTAGTCTGCTAAGTGCTGTTGATAACGTCCGACTACGCCACCCGTGGATTTGCGGTCATTAGGAACATTAGTGGCATCCAGGCCAGGGTGACACAGTAGGAGTTGAGGTTTTTTACTTTTATGGACTTTTAACTTGATTCAATAAACGTACAATTTTTATCCAGTTGGTTGTGCGGGAAACTGCCCTAGTTTTTTCCTATGTTGATATTATGTGAACACTCTATGGCATACATGTCAAACTCTGGCCCATGGGCCAAATCTGGCCTGCAGGGTGGTTTTATTTGGCCCGCGACACCAGAACCACCACCCCAATGTGTGCCCATTATTCTGTGCAGGACTATGAGGGGCCCATTATTCTGTGTGGAGGACTATGAGGGGCCCATTATTCTGTGTGAAGGACTATGTGGGGCCACTATTTTGCGTGGAGGACTATGTGGGGCCATTATTCTGTATGGAGGACTATGTGAGGCCCATTATTCTGTATGGAGGACTATGTGAGGTCCATTATAATGTATGGAGGACTATGTGAAGCCCATTATTCTGCATGGAGGACTATGTGAGGCCCATTATTCTGTATGGAGGACTATGAGCGGCAGATTATTCTGTATGGAGAACTATGTGGGGCCATTATTTTGTATGGAGGACTATATGAGGCCCATTATTTTGTATGGAGGACTATGTGGGGCCCATTATTCTGTATGAAGGACTATGTGGGACCCATTATTCTGTATGGAGGACTATGTGGGGCCCATTATTCTGTGTGGAGGACTATGTGAGGCCCATTATTCTGTATGGAGAACTATGTGAGGCCAATTCTTCTGTATGGAGTGTAACGGGTCTGGGAGGTGGAACCTCTGTGCAACTATACA
Source organism: Phyllobates terribilis (assembly GCF_046119375.1). NCBI lineage: Eukaryota > Metazoa > Chordata > Amphibia > Anura > Dendrobatidae > Phyllobates > Phyllobates terribilis. Next base: position 131,892,010 of record NW_027362770.1, on the reverse strand, counting down.
AGGGGGCAGTCCGTGTAAGGAAGCGGGTGGCTCCCAGGGAAGACGGGCAGGTAGTCACGGCAAGTGACAGGGACAGTCTCTGGGTAGAGGGGCAGGTAGTCACGGCAAGTGACAGGGACAGTCTCTGGGTAAAAGGACGGGTACTCACGGCAAGTGACAGGGACAGTCTCTGGGTAGAAGGACAGCAGGCAGGTGGCTGGTGAGCGCTCCCAGGTGAGCGGGCGAGAGTCTCTGGATGGGCAGGTGGTCACGGCAAGTGACGGCAGAGCCTCCAGGTAGGCTAGCAGACAGGTAGCAGGTGAGCGCTCCCAGGTGAGCAGGTAAGAGTCTCTGGACAGGCAGGTGGTCACGGCAAGTGACGGCAGAGCCTCCAGGTAGGCTAGCAGACAGGTAGCAGATGAGCGCTCCCAGGTGAGCAGGCGAGAGTCTCTGGACAGGCAGGTGGTCACGGCAAGTGACGGCGGAGCCTCCAGGTAGGCTAGCAGGCAGGTAGCAGATGAGCGCTCCCAGGTGAGTGAGCAGGCTGGTCCATAGACAGACTGACAGGTGTAAGAAAGCAGACCGTCGGACCGCAGGCTTGCAAGCAGGTAAACGGATATCAGGCAGGTATCAAGCAGGAATCAGGCAGGTAACTGGCAGGTGACAGGCAGGAATCCGGCAGGTGACTGGCAGGTAACAAGCAGGAATCTGGCAGGTGACTGGCAGGTAACGAGCAGGAATCTCTCAGGTGACTGGCTGGTAACTGGTAACGGGACCTGAGGGCTGAAGCAGAGTGAAGGCTTTGCAACAACATTGCTCAGGCACCTCCATTTTGGAGGAGGTGCCTTAAATATGGGAGGTCCTCCGGCAATTGGCCGGGGACTTCTTAGGACGGCGCGCACGGTCCCTTTAAGAGAGGGGGAGCGCGCGCGCGCGCGCCCTAAGCACACTGCCGGGGAAGGAGCGCGTGCCGGAAGCAGCAGGGAGAGAAGCGCTGGAGGACGCCGCACCAGGAGCGGGGAGGTGAGAGGGACGGCGTCTCTGCCTAGTACGGGGCAGAGACGCCGATGCTACAGTACCCCCCCCTTTAGGCCCCCTCTTTTTTTGGCCAGAAAGAAATTTTTCAAGGAGAAGCGGGGCGTTGATGTTCTCCCTGGGTTCCCAAGTTCTCTCCTCAGGACCAAACCCCTTCCAATCTACCAGAAAAAAGGTCTTTCCTCTTACCCTCTTGGAGGCCAGAATACTCTCTACCTCAAAGACGTCATCAGCGGAAACCGGAGCAGGAGAGGCACCTGGATTATTGGAAAAAGAGTTAAAGACAACGGGTTTGAGGAGAGATACGTGGAAGGAGTTGGGAATCCGTAGGGTGGCCGGGAGTTTTAATTTGTAGTCCACAGGGTTAATTTGCCTGAGGACTTTGAAGGGACCGATGAATCGAGGGCCCAGCTTGAAGGAGGGTACTTTGAGCCGCACATGTTTGGACGAGAGCCAAACCTTGTCTCCCGGACGGAATTGAGGCGGATCCAGACGTCTCTTATCAGCATATCTCTTCATCCGCTCAGAGGACAGAAGAAGAGCGGACCTGGTACTCTCCCAAATAGTAGAAAATTCGCTGACAAGAGACTCCGCAGCAGGGTTGTCCACAGAAACGGAGACAGGGAGTGGAATCCGGAGGTGCTGGCCATAGACAATAAAGAACGGGGACTTGGAAGAGGATTCGCTCTCGTGGTTATTATAAGAGAACTCGGCCCAAGGAAGGAGGTCCACCCAATCAGAATGGTGGGCATTAACAAAGTGCCGGAGATAGCTGGTAAGGATCTGATTGATCCGCTCCACTTGACCATTGGACTGAGGGTGGTAAGCGGAGGAGAAGTCCAGGGTGACGTCCAGCAGTTTACATGTGGCTCTCCAGAAGCGTGAGGTAAACTGAACCCCTCGGTCCGACACGATGTGGAGGGGTAGGCCATGGAGACGGAAGATATGACGAATAAAGTCCTTAGCCAGCTCAGGTGCAGACGGAAGACCAGGCAGGGGAATGAAGTGGGCCATTTTAGAGAAGCGGTCTGCGACCACCCAAATGACAGTACACCCGGCAGAGACAGGAAGATCGGTAATGAAGTCCATAGCGATGTGTTGCCACGGGGCAACAGGTATGGGAAGCGGCAGGAGATGACCAGCTGGTAAGTGTCTGGGAATTTTGTTGCGGCCACAAGATGAACAGGCAGAGACGAAGTCTACCACATCCTTACGCAGGGTAGACCACCAGTAATGCCGGGAAATGAGTAGGAAGGTCTTCTTTTGGCCGGCATGGCCAGCTAGTTTAGAAGAATGACCCCAGCGAAGAACCCTCTCACGGTCTGGAGGTGCCACGAACGTCTTGCCGGGTGGAAGACGAGTCAAATCCAAGGGGGCCACATTCATCACCTTGGAGGGGTCGATAATGTGCATAGGCTCCTCCTCTTGGTCGGAGGACAGGAAGGATCGGGACAAGGCATCAGCTTTGACATTTTTGTCCGCCGGGCGGAAATGAAGCATGAAATCGAAGCGGGCAAAGAACAAAGACCACCGGGCTTGACGTGGATTAAGTCTCTGGGCATTTTGGAGATATGCCAGGTTCTTGTGATCCGTATAGATGATCACCGGGTATAGAACCCCTTCAAGCAGGTAACGCCACTCCTCCAGCGCCAATTTAACGGCAAGCAGTTCTCGGTCTCCTATGGAGTAATTGCGCTCAGAGGAGGAGAAGATTTTAGAGAAAAAGCCGCAGGTTACCATTCTCCCGGAGGAAGACTTCTGGGTGAGCACCGCTCCGGCTCCAGAGGAGGAGGCATCAACCTCCAGGTAGAACTGTTTGTTGCAGTTCGGACGGTGCAGCACAGGGGCAGAGGAGAAGGCTTGTTTCAGGGAAAGGAAGGCCTCCTCAGCTTCGGATGACCATACCTTGGGATTTGCTCCCTTACGGGTGAGCGCAGATATGGGCGCAGTCCGTGACGAGAAGTGAGGAATGAAGAGACGATAGTAATTAGCGAAGCCCAGGAATCGCTGTATCGCCTTCAAGCCCTCTGGACGGGGCCACTTTAGGACAGCAGAGAGCTTCTCGGGATCCATTTGCAAGCCTGTCTGGGAGATAACATAGCCCAAGAAAGGAAGAGAGGTCTGCTCAAAAAGGCACTTCTCGTATTTAGCATAGAGGTGGTTCTGCCTGAGCCTAAGCAGGACCTGACGAACATCCCTCCGGTGTGTGGGAAGATCCGGAGAGAAGACCAAGATGTCGTCCAGGTATACCACCACGCAGGAGTAAAGAAGGTCACGGAAGATGTCGTTGACCAGTTCTTGGAAGACGGCGGGAGCATTGCAGAGACCGAAGGGCATCACACGGTACTCATAGTGTCCGTCCCGGGTATTAAATGCTGTTTTCCACTCGTCTCCCTGACGGATACGGACCAGGTTATAAGCTCCATGTAGATCCAGCTTGGAGAAGATCCTGGCGCCTTTAAGACGATCAAATAACTTAGAGATGAGCGGAAGGGGGTATTTATTTTTAACCGTGATCTGATTGAGTCCTCTATAGTCAATACAGGGGCGTAGCGAGCCGTCTTTCTTTTTGACAAAGAAGAATCCGGCTCCAGCCGGGGAGGTAGATTTCCGGATAAATCCCCTAGCCAGATTCTCTTCAATGTACTCAGACATGGCCCGGGTCTCGGCTGCAGACAACGGGTAGATACGCCCACGGGGAGGAGTGGCGCCAGGTACCAGGTCGATCGGGCAGTCATATGGCCTATGGGGTGGCAACGTCTCTGCTTCCTTCTTACCGAAGACGTCCGCATAGGGCCAGTAAGGAGCCGGGAGACCTGGTAAATTAGCTGGAGTAGGCGGAGGGCGAACTGGGCGGACCGGAACCAGGCAGGTCCTATGGCATTCTGGACCCCTTCGGAGTACTTCACCGGATCGCCAGTTCAATACGGGTTCGTGTGTCTGGAGCCAAGGTAGACCTAGCAACAGGGAGTGAGAAAGTCCGGACAATACATGGAATGAGATTTCCTCAGAGTGCAGCATTCCCACCTGCAGGGTTATGGGTTCAGTGACGAGCAGGATGGTCTCCGAGAGAAGTCTTTCATCCACGGAGGCGACTGATAATGGTTCAGCCAGGGACTTGGTATCTCTCTACCAGAGACTGGGAGATGAGGTTTCCAGCAGCTCCAGAATCCAGGTGGGCAAGTTCAAAGTGACGGTTTTCTCCCCAAGCAATAGAGACCGGTAAAGTCAGAGACGGAGAGGGCTTACTTTTGTCTAGGACGACCTCTCCGAGCGGTCCTAGACACTGGCGTTTCCCGGCTTCTCCGGGCAGGAACGGATGAAGTGCTCCATGCTGCCACAATAGAAACAGCTTCCCTCGGCTCGGCGAGATTCTTGGTGAGATTTGACCATCTTGGTCTGGTCGATCTGCATAGGTTCAGGCGAGGGCGCCCGCGGAGTGACTGATTGAGAGGCAGGTCTCAGGGAAGTAGGAGCAGAGCAAGAAAAGTCTTTCTCCCAGGTAGTCTCTTTGGCACGTTCTTGGAACCAAATGCCAATCCGGGTAGCTAGTGACACCAGGTCATCCAGAGTGGTAGGAATGTCCCGACCAGCTGACTCGTCCTTAATTCGACCGGAAAGACCCTCCCAGAAGACGTAGCAGTGAGGAGGCAGAAGAGGTTTTCCGTCCAGGTTCATCGAAGACTTTCCGGAAAGCAGCGAGGAAAGACGGCAGGTCGGACACCAGGGGATCCCCTCTCTCCCACAGGGGATTTAGCCATGCCAGTGCCTCCCCAGTAAGATGGGACATGATGAAGGCCACCTTGGCTCGGTCGAAGATGAACTGGTATGCCAATAGCTCAAAGTGCAGGGTGCACTGGTTTATGAAACCCCGAGCTAAAGTAGGTTCGCCGGCAAAGCGTGGAGGTGCCAGAAGCCGAGGTCCATAGTCGGGTACCATGAAGAGGACATCGGTAAACCAGGGGAGGAGTCCTGAGGAGATAATTTGCATATTCCCACTGCATTTTGGGGTAAGTGAAGAGTCTCCGCGAGCTCAAAGAACACTGGATTTTGGCTGTTGGAGCTGAAAAGAGTACATCGGTAAACCAGGGGAGGAGTCCTGAGGAGATAATTTGCATATTCCCACTGCATTTTGGGGTAAGTGAAGAGTCTCCGCGAGCTCAAAGAACACTGGATTTTGGCTGTTGGAGCTGAAAAGAGGACATCGGTAGCTTTTTTTTTAAACTTTTTTCACTGTTTTCAGAACATTAACAATAAGAACATGGAAGAGTCCAGGAGCCATTTGGTGAGCTGCCTATCCTGCTACATGTTCACAGACTTGCCGGTGGAAAAGCCAAACTTCACATGCCAGAAATGCAAGCTTGTGTCCCTGTTGGAGGAAAAGTTGCAAAATCTAGAAGAGAGGTTAACTACCTTGAAAATCATTAAGGAAGGTGAAGAGTTCTTAGACAGAGCAGAATTATCTCTTCATGATTCAGAAAGAGAAGAAATTCGAACTGCACCTGACGAAACAGAGGAATGGAAGCATGTGACCCACAGAAGCAGGAGGATCGAGAGGCAGTCAGCACCCATACTGCTCAGGAACCAGTACCAGGCTCTCACGCAGGAGAACCATGAAGAAATACAGCAAAATAAGACTTTGCCAGCAATGAATAACCTTGTAAGCCCTCAGAATCCTCCTGGATGGAGAAAGAAGAATGTTGTGAAGAAAAAACGGAGAGTGGTGGTCATGGGGGATTCCCTGTTAAGAGGAACAGAGGCCGCTATCTGCAGACCAGACATAACCTCAAGAGAAATGTGCTGTCTTCCAGGAGCAAAAATTAAAGATGTGTCTGACAGGATATCAAGACTCTTCAGACCTACAGATCACTACCCATTCCTGCTAATACATGTGGGGACAAATGACACCGCAAGAAAGGACCTGGAAACCATCTGCAGTGACTTTGAAGACTTAGGCAAGAAAGTGAAAGAATTGGGAGCGCAGGTGGTCTTCTCATCCATCCTCCCAGTGGATGGCCATGGAACAATGAGGTGGAATAAGATTCTGCAGGTGAACAACTGGCTACGTCGATGGTGCCGTCAACAAGGATTTGGATTTCTGGATCACGGAATGAATTACCTATACGATGGACTACTTGCTAGAGATGGGGTGCACCTTACGAAGACTGGAAAACATGTATTTGGAAGTCGCCTTGCTACACTCATCAGAAGAGCTTTAAACTAGAACAATGTGGGAAGGGAAGCAAAAGGCCAGAAAAAGCCATACAGCTGACAAATACTATTGAGATCTCTGCTACTGGAAGTGGAAAAGAAGAACAAAGACAAAAAAATCTAAATAATAAAAATATGGGAGGAAGAGAAACCAATCACAAACTAAAATGTTTTTATACAAATGCACAAAGCATGGGCAACAAACAAGGAGAATTGGAACTACTAATGCAGGAAAAAGAATATGATGTCATTGGAATCACTGAAACTTGGTGGGACGATACACATGATTGGAATAAAAGGCTAAAAGGATACAACTTATTTGCAAGAAACAGACTTGATAAACGAGGAGGAGGTGTTGCATTGTATGTTAGAAAAGCGTATATCTGCACAGAGATTGAAGCTTCAGAGACTGGGAGTTCTGTGGAAACTGTTTGGGTAAGAATACAAGGAGAGAACAACGGAAAGAACACCATTGTAGGCATTTACTACAGGCCACCTGGGCAAGCTGAAGATATGGATGAACTCTTTATGTATCAAATGACCAAGTTCTCCAAAAAATATGACGTAGTGGTCATGGGAGATTTCAACTATCCAGACATTTGTTGGGAATCTCTCTCAAGTAAAACTAACAGGTCAAGCAAATTCTTATCCTCTCTTGCTGACAACTTTATCTTCCAAAAGGTAGGGGAGAAAACAAGGGGATCTGCTACTTTGGATCTAATCCTTATAAACAGGGAGGAAATGGTTGAGGAGGTAAAGGCGGCTGGGACCCTAGGAGGCAGCGATCATGCTATTATAGAATTTTGGATAACTAGAGGAGGAAGACATGTGAAGACTCAAACTTCAAGGTTAGATTTTAGAAAGGCAGATTTTAAGAGACTCAGAAAGAGAATAGGAGGGATCCAATGGCTGGATGTCCTTAAGGACAAAAATGTCCAGGAAGGATGGGAAATTTTTAAAAATGAGATTCTCAAAGCACAATCGTTAACAATCCCGAAAAGTAGGAAGAATGGGAAGCATTTAAGGAAACCAGGATGGATGAACACAGAACTTAAACACATGCTAAAAAGAAAGAAAGAAATGTTTATTAAATGGAAAGAGGGAGGCATATCTAAAGAAGATTATAATGCAGTCTGCAGATCCTGTAGGGCACGTATCAGGTTAGCTAAAGCTGACAATGAATTAAGGCTTGCAAGAGATGCCAAAAGCAATAAAAAAGGATTTTGGGGGTATGTCAAAAGTAAAAGAAAAGTCAAAGATGCTATAGGATTTTTACAGGAGGAAAATGGAGAAATGGTAAGAGAGGATGTTGAGAAGGCCGAACTTTTTAATTCCTATTTTGCATCTGTTTTCTCTCAGAAAGAAAATGTAACATCAACTGATCTTCACTGTCCTTTTAAAGGAATAGAGGAATCCAAATTATCTGTAAACAAAAAGATTGTGAGGGAATATTTAGCTAACATAAATGAGTTCAAGTCTCCAGGTCCAGATGAATTACACCCCAGAGTACTGAAGGAGATCGTAGAAGAAATTTTAGAACCACTCTCCATAATCTTTGAAAATTCTTGGAGAACAGGAGAAGTCCCAGAAGACTGGAGAAGAGCAAATGTTGTTCCTATCTTCAAAAAGAGGAAGAAGGTGGACCCAGGGAACTATAGGCCGGTGAGTCTGACTTCTATACCAGGAAAGATCTTTGAACAAATTATTAAACAACATGTATGTAAGTACATGGATAAGAATGAAGTGATTAACCAGAGTCAGCATGGGTTTGTAACTAACAAGTCATGTCAGACTAACTTAATTTCCTTCTATGACAGAATCACTGACTGGGTGGATCAGGGAAATGCTGTATATATAGTATATCTTCACTTCAGCAAAGCATTTGACAAAGTATCTCACATCATCCTTATTGAAAAAATGACCAAGTATGCAATGGACCAGGCAACTGTTAGGTGGCTTAGTGATCGGACTCAAAGGGTGGTTGTAAATGGCTTCACATCCAGCTGGATGAATGTCTCAAGTGAGGTACCACAGGGCTCCGTCCTGGGACCTGTATTGTTCAACATCTTTATCAATGATTTAGATGAAGGAATTGAGGGTAAACTGATTAAATTTGCTGATGATACAAAGCTAAGAGGGATAGCTAATACTAGAGAAGAGAGAGAGAGGATTCAAAAAGACCTAAATAAACTGGAGCAGTGGGCAGCAACCAACAGAATGGTTTTTAACAGGGAAAAATGCAAAGTACTACATCTGGGCAATAAAAATGAAAAAAGCATATACAGAATGGGAGGAATAGAGCTAAGCAACAGTACATGTGAAAAAGACTTAGGTATACTAATAGATCATAGACTGAACATGAGTCAACAGTGTGATGCAGCAGCAAAAAAGGCAAATACAATTCTGGGATGTATTAACAGAAGCATACAGTCTAGATCACGTGAAGTCATTATCGGTCTTTACTCCTCTTTGGTCAGACCTCATCTGGAATACTGTGTACAGTTTTGGGCACCACATTTAAAAAAAGACATAGACAAACTGGAGCAAGTTCAGAGAAGAGCGACCAGAATGGTGACTGGTCTGCAAACCATGTCCTATGAGGAACGGTTGCAGGATTTGGGAATGTTTAGCTTGCAAAAAAGAAGACTGAGAGGAGACTTAATAGCTGTCTACAAATATGTCAAGGGCTGTCACATTGTAGAAGGATCATCTTTATTCTCATTTGCACAAGGAAAGACTAGAAGCAATGGGATGAAACTAAATGGGAGGAGACACAGATTAGATATTAGAAAAAACTTTTTGACAGTTAGAGTGATTAATGAGTGGAACAGGCTGCCACGAGAGGTGGTGAGTTCCCCTTCAATGGATGTCTTCAAACAGAGGCTGGACAGACATCTGTCTGAGATGATCTAGTGAATCCTGCTTTGAGCAGGGGGTTGGACCAGATGACCCAGGAGGTCCCTTCCAACTCTACCATTCTATGATTCTATGATTCTATGACTGGATTGCGGTACCGCAGGAATGGGCACGGCTGGACCAGAGGTAGACATAGACAAGTCACACAATGCGCCTAGACGAGAGTTAACGGACCGTAGATAGGACAGTACCACCTCCTGCTGAGTTTTCTGACGTAAGACTTCCTGGTGCAGATCGGAGATCTGGGGGCCACCGGGTTCCATGGCCCGAGCAAACTGTAACGGGTCTGGGAGGTGGAACCTCTGTGCAACTATACAAGGGGGCAGTCCGTGTAAGGAAGCGGGTGGCTCCCAGGGAAGACGGGCAGGTAGTCACGGCAAGTGACAGGGACAGTCTCTGGGTAGAGGGGCAGGTAGTCACGGCAAGTGACAGGGACAGTCTCTGGGTAAAAGGACGGGTACTCACGGCAAGTGACAGGGACAGTCTCTGGGTAGAAGGACAGCAGGCAGGTGGCTGGTGAGCGCTCCCAGGTGAGCGGGCGAGAGTCTCTGGACGGGCAGGTGGTCACGGCAAGTGACGGCAGAGCCTCCAGGTAGGCTAGCAGACAGGTAGCAGGTGAGCGCTCCCAGGTGAGCAGGCAAGAGTCTCTGGACAGGCAGGTGGTCACGGCAAGTGACGGCAGAGCCTCCAGGTAGGCTAGCAGACAGGTAGCAGATGAGCGCTCCCAGGTGAGCAGGCGAGAGTCTCTGGACAGGCAGGTGGTCACGGCAAGTGACGGCGGAGCCTCCAGGTAGGCTAGCAGGCAGGTAGCAGATGAGCGCTCCCAGGTGAGCGAGCAGGCTGGTCCATAGACAGACTGACAGGTGTAGGAAAGCAGACCGTCGGACCGCAGGCTTGCAAGCAGGTAAACGGATATCAGGCAGGTATCAAGCAGGAATCAGGCAGGTAACTGGCAGGTAACAGGCAGGAATCCGGCAGGTGACTGGCAGGTAACAAGCAGGAATCTGGCAGGTGACTGGCAGGTAACGAGCAGGAATCTGGCAGGTGACTGGCTGGTATCTGGTAACGGGACCTGAGGGCTGAAGCAGAGTGAAGGCTTTGCAACAACATTGCTCGGGCACCTCCATTTTGGAGGAGGTGCCTTAAATATGGGAGGTCCTCCGGCAATTGGCCGGGGACTCCTTAGGACGGCGCGCGCGGTCCCTTTAAGAGAGGGGGAGCGCGCGCGCGCCCTAAGCACACTGCCGGGGAAGGAGCGCGTGCGGGAAGCAGCGGGGAGAGAAGCGCTGGAGGACGCCGCGCCAGGAGCGGGGAGGTGAGAGGGATGGCGTCTCTGCCTAGTACGGGGCAGAGACGCCGATGCTACATGGAGGACCATGTGAGGCCCATTATACTGTATGGAGGACTATGTGAGGCTCATTATTCTGCATGGAGGACTATGTAGGGCCCATTATTCTTTATGAATGACTTTGTGGGGCCCATTATACTGTATACTGGTTGGCCAGCGACTTTGTCCAAATTTTTCATTTTGGCCTTCTGTGTGTTTGATATTTGACATTCCTGCTCTATGGTGATACGCTATATGGACAACAGTATTGGGACACCTCCACATTACACATTATGACATCCTATTCTAATTCCAACAGCTATCACTCTTTTGGAAAAGCTTTCTACAAATTCTTCCGACACCAAACTCCCCCAACCATCCCTTTATGGAGTTTTCTTTGTGAACTGGGGCACAGTCACAGTTCCCACAATGTTGTAAGCTACAAAAATGTCATGTATGCAGAAACATTAAGATCTCACTTCAATTAGATCTAAGGGTCTGAGGCCGACTGCTGAAAAAATACCTCCCAGAATTATCCGTCTAACACCAAACTTTTCAGTTGGCACAATAGATTGAGGTAGGTAACGTTCTCCTGGCCTTTGCCAAACTTAGACTATACCATGAGAATGCCTTACAGATCTGTGGTCCCCTGGAAACTTTTCTATTGCTTCAAAGTCCAGTATTTTACACCACTCTATATGATACATTGTGCGTGGTGATGTAAGGCTTCCATACAGCTGCTCAGCCATGGAAACCCATGCCATGAAGCTCCCGGTGGAGGCACAGTATTTGTGCTGATGTGAATACCAGAGAAGGTTGGGATTTTTCAGTTATGGAGTCAGCAGAACATTGGTGACTTTTCTGCCCTCTGCTCCTCAGCACTCTGTGTCCTCGCTCTGTAACATTACGGGGTCTCGAAAAAAAACAAGGAGTCAGCTACCCACTCTGAAGCTCTGTGACCGGTAGTGCTGCAGGATGATTAAACAAGGATTACAGCGTCAAAGATCTTTTTAAAAACATTAACTTTATTCGGTAAGTATAAAAATCAGGTTATGGCATAGAAGTCACAACCCCATTGGGGAAACTAGTAGGGCAGATGCGTTTCAGACAGAAAGGTCTTTAGTCATTCCATATCAATGGCTAAATGCAATGACTAAAGACCCTTATGTCTAAAACGTGTCTGCCCTAATAACTTCCCCAATAGGGTTGTGACTTCTATGCTATAATCAGATTTTTATACGTTCAGAATAAAGTTAATGCGTCTAAGAAGATCCTTGACGCTGAAATCCTTGTTTTCGATTACGGGGTCTCCACTCCATGGCTGAGTTGCTGCGGTTTATTCCACTTCTCAATAATATCACGCACAGGTGAGGGAGGAAGTTTTAGGAGGGAAGAAATGCCATGACCTGACTTGTTACATTGGTGGCTCCTATTACAGGACCGCGCTGGTATAAGTGAGCTCTTTATCACCAGTCGTTCTGTCGCATGTTAGTAAAAGCAGACGGTATGACGTCGGGCCAGGTGTTATACAACGGGGACGAGTGGCCAGATGTTATACTCTGGAGGCAATGGAGAAGTCCTTTCACCACCTAAGCCGTGCTGGGATCAGATGATGCATTTGGTAAGAATAGCCCTCACTGGCCACTTTTAGAAAATAGAAAGGCCATCAAATGTACTTTTTAAACACCAGGCATGGATGTTGCATATGCCATTGATCCTGAATGCCTTCTGACCACTTGGAACTCCATGATTAATCACATGGACCATACTTATTCCATAGTTCTGTCCAGGTGCACCATTGACTACTATCATGAAAGCAGTCTGTACCACGTATCTCCTGAAAGCACCATTGGCAAATGGGACACATTCTGAGTATCTGTTCATATCACATTTGTCATGAGCTAAACATAACCCTCCAAAACTGGAGTTTCTAAATGACAGCAAACCTTTCTAGAATAGGAAATAGGTTGAAACATGGAGTAGCTTATGGACACTTATGGACAGATGTAATGGCCATTGCTGGCGCCCCTGCATGGTTCCCTTGCTCTCTCCATGCGGGGATGCAGACACACTCACTGTCCCGGCTGCAACAGCTCCTCCTCCTCCCTCTGTGCCCACTGCACTGTCTTCCGGCGACACGCCTATATAGCTGGGAGGTATCTTGTATATAAGGCACCCTCCCCAATAGAGAGGTGCCTGAGCAACCCCTACAGTTAGTTTGTTAGTGGTTGGTGTTTGCAACTGTATGTTACCAGGTTCCCTGTCCTTAGTCTGATGTAGTCATTCCCATATCCTGTGTCATCCCACTAGTCTAGTATAGTGTGTACGTAATCCTGTGGCCACTTTGGCGGTATCCGAACCCTGAAACCGCGTCAGTGATACCTGAACTGGTTACCGATAAACTGCGTGAATGAACGAGAACCTATCTCCGAGATCCAAGTTATCCAGACTGTCCGTCAGTCTCCGAATCATGCTCGCCAGTGACTCCGGTCACGTCTCCCAATCCAGCGAACCAGACTCCTTGGGATCGGCACCTGTGGTAACAGGGACTGCCAGGAAGTGGTACCTGGCAGCTACCTTCAGCTCAAAGCTGACTCCAACTTCAGGAGCTCTAGTGAACACTAGGTAGCCGCTTAGCGACACCACTCCCAGGCAAGACCAGCCCCGTGGGTCCACGAACCATGTGCGTCACCTGAGAGCGTGACAATAGATACTCAACTGATGGTTTCATGCAATTTTTCCTTCCCTCTAGAGTGCATGTGTATTTTCAGTGATATGGTGCCCCTCTATGGTGCCATATTGTGCCTTACAATTAATGCTAATATTTATGCTAATATGGCATCCAATGTAATATTGGATTGATCTGCCAGAGGAAAACCATTGTATGCTTCTATATATAATCAGAGGTAGTATAGTATGGATTCCTAGACCTCTATACATTGCGTATTATGGCTCAGTACAATTTATAGCACGGGGCCGTACATGCCCAAAACTGTAAGTATTACTGTGCCAGTGGAAAATAAATCATTATGTACTCCCTAATAAAAAAGAGGTAATGGGCAACATATGTTTTATCAATTCAGAATCCTTTCTCCTGCACAACCACAGCCAGAAAAGTGGAAGAAGTGACCACAATAGTTATTCCTATTCAAACTATTCCTAAAAAGTGGCAAGATGTCTAAATTCTAAGATGACAGACTATGAAATGCGAAGAATCTGACTTTTCCTCATCCAGACACAAGCAGGTCCATGAAGCAATAGGCGAGTAATGAAATTCAATGACATGATGGTGAAAATTTTCCTAAATGCAAAAAACAGATGGTCAGTTGATCTCTTTCACAGCAGAAATTAAACAGTGAGAGCGTGTACATATTATATAGGCACAATTCCCCTTTCTAGAAACACAGAAGGTAAAATGATATAAGCAAAGCAGAAAAACTCCAGAGATTGCCATTTTTTTATGGGCTACTTTCGGTACCCTGCAGTGGGTTGTGCAAAATTAGTGGCAGGTTGTTTTCTGGTTGATTTATTTTAGTTGTCCTTTGATCCAGTTTAATAAAATTCTGAAGATGTGTGAGTAAGAACATCATTTATTCTCATAATTGGATCAAAAGTTTTCTTTTTTTTCCAGGCGGTGAGCCAGCAGGACATCAGAAGATCCCAGAAGAATAGCACAGATGACTTCATGGTCCTACTGGTTTCAATGCTTTGGGGTGTGTAGCTTTAGGAGGTGCAAAAGTTGAAGCTATAGCCAGGACCTGGTGTCTGAATTGCTACATAACAAGTCACTGGTGGCCAGAATTGGACAGAAGGTAGGAAAAGTAGGCAGTCGCCAAGTGTGCCATTGAGGACTTCTTGCAAATTGAAGGGTGCATGTTATAGACTACAAATGTAGAACCAGCAAGATGCTACTGATAAATGGGGTAGGCGCCTGAGGACTACAAATATTTTGCTTCAGTGTGCCAGGAAAAATTTCATTTATTGATTATGCAATTGATAAAGACCATGCTAAGCTTCAGGGGTAAGAGCTTTCTGAAAGCCAAGATTGCCCTACCCTTACCAAAGACACATGGTAAACAGGTGGCTCTGTCAGGGCCTCATAGGGAGGGCCTATATCACCTTGGGCACTTAGGAGGCCATCATTATCTAATCTATATATCTCTTACTCCTACCCATACACGTGATTGCTAAAGTTGTAAGGTTGTCTTAGTGGATCAGCAGAAGACAAGCTCGTCTGGAGTTGACTCTGGATCCAACCACTTGTCAAACCACTTGTTAGTCAGATCCAACTACGAGGGTCTACTTACGGGCTAGTCAAAAAGAACCTATTTGATGGTATTGCTGATATGTCATGTTACGTACAAGACGTGCAATTTAAAGTGTACTTGTACATGTTCTGTATAGTGTGACAGAGTCACTGGTATGATTTATGAGGGGAGGTATGTGTTGTACAGGTTGCTAGCCTGTGTGAACTGAAACCAATAACTTTCTGCCAGCATGTTATATGCTGGTGGTTTAACTCACTTAAAGGGCGTGGTTTTAGGGGAATGACATTGAGATGGGAGGGACGTCATTCCGCATACCTCCACCTCAGGGTGTGGCTGAGCAACGTTTAAATGTTCTGTCCAGTCTTTTTTTTGTCTGTGTTGTGTTTGGAGAGGCAAGGTCTCCAGACTGGACCGCCATAGCTCAGGAGGGAGCTGAAGGCTGCACATAACCTATGTGGGCAAACCGCACACACATATATGGACTCTGCTATAGTTTATCTTTTGTTTTGTTGTTTTGCCAAGTAAGGCTGTGTTTATTTTGCTGGAGTGCAGAGCTTTATGCTGTTAATAAAGCCTGTAAACAAAACCCGGGTTCCTGAGTCTACTTCCGGAAGTGGTTGAGCTAGTCGTCCTACCACAATAGATAGAAGGTGGACCCTCAGGGCTCATTTACATTGGCAGATATTTAAGAAGTAGTGTCCTAGGAATGCTCACTTCCTAATTATCGGCTTGATTAAAAAGGACTGCAATCACCTGCCGAACATTCAAAAGGCTTGCTCATTGGGTGAAAGTGTGACGCTCACAGCCCTCCCTGGGAAATGGGGATACTCGGAGCCGGGTCAGTGTAAGGGTAGCGGGGGGGAGGATGCAGTCGTGGCCTGGACCCGATCCGTGCCCAGGGCGGACACATAAAAGGTTTTTAATGGTCTTTCAAATAAGAGTGGTATTTTTCGACTACGCCACCTGTGGTTTGCGGTGATGGGCACCGGCTCTGCTTCAGTCCACTGAGGCCGGTGTTACGGGCAGCTAAGATGGGATGGCTCTGTGTGACGCTCACAGCCCTACCCTGGGAGATGGGGGACTCGGAACCGGGTCCTATGTTGTTGGTGGGGTGCAGCCGTGGCCCGGACCCGCTCCGTGCCCAGGGCCGTCACATTAAAAAGGGTGGTACGGGCTTATCAGGGTTGAGTGGTTGCTATCGACTACGCCACCTGTGGTACCTGGTGAAGGCCACCAGCGCTGCTGCAGTCCTCTGAGGCGGGGTGTTGTGGCAGCCAACGATGTTACTACTCCCCACAAGCGGAGCAGGGCCTCAGGGCAGAGACAAGGATGGAGGGGGTTGTAGTGTAGGAGGTCCGGTGCTAAGTGGTGTGGTGCAGTGCAGAATAAAGAGTCCGGAGGCCCTAGGGGTTGACTTATAGGGTTTTTACTCACGGTGGAGAGTACAGCTGCAAGGCTTCTCCCTGCTCCTCATGGAGTTCTGCGGTCACCAGGAACGGGGGTCCGACAACCTCCGAGTAATTCAAGTGCTCAATCAGGACCCCGCACCAGAGTGTTCCTAAACTTCAGACCGGGTCCTTTCCTGTCTGTGTGTGTGTAGATAGGCCGGGTCTCCCTCTGGACTTCGCTCAGAAAAAGGGTACGGGTGGCAGCTCCGCTCCTTCCGTTACCCGATGGGATCCTCAGGGCCTGCCGGGCTTTCCTGACCAGGACATAGAGTAGCAAGGTCAGGTGTTGGGGACCGGTACCCCTCTTGCAGCCGGAATCCCTCTGACTAGGCCATAATAGCAAGGACAGGTGGCGTATAGTGCTCCGTCTGCATCCCCCTGGGATCCTTTTGCGGTGGAGCTACACTCCTAAGCTCCGGGACTTCTTGGTCATGGTCCTTGACCGGGTTGAGACATACGTTATCTGCAACCTGCCCCTCGACCCAAGGCCAGGGTACGAGGGCCGTGTCTCCATCCGCTGCAGGTCCACACAGGATCCACGTTCAGGGAGGGAGATCACAATCAAAAGACCCTGAGCCAAGATGGCTGTTTATTCAACATCAAATATTAAGTGTCACTAAATGTGAGTCCTCCACCCTCACCCACTAATTGGTTCCCCCTATCTCTTGGTTCCCCATTCTCCCATTTTCCAGTAGAGGCAGCACACTAGTGCCTTCTAGCCCCCTCTGGTGGAAGAAGTGTGGTGTTGGATGTGGAGATGGGGTCCTGACAATTGCACCGTTCTTACCTCAAAGGAGGAACACCACACTCCATTAAAGAAGTGCAGCATCCCTGTGGCGGTCGAACCCTCAGGGGCGCCACAGCTCCCCACAGGCGGAGCAGGCTTCAGGGCAGTGTGAGTAAGGATGATGGGTGCAGTGCCGCGCAGGAAATAACAGGCTGAAGCGGGGTGTGAAGTCATCCAGGGTTTTTACTCACATTCAGATGAACTTTAGCCGCAAAGCTTCCCTCTGCTCCTCGCGGCGTACTGCGGCCACCGGGAAGGGGGTCCAGCACTTTCCAGGTAGATCAGGAGCACCTGTCGAGACTCCTCTGGTGTGTGTTCCTCTCCTTGGTGAGTTCTCCCACTAAGTCTTCTCCTGACTGTATGTGTGGTAAGAACTAGGTGTAAGGCCGGGTCCCACTGGATAAACGCAGGTAGAGAGTTACAGGTGGCGTATGCCGCTCTGTCCGTATCCCTCCTGGGATCCACTAAGCCTCCGGGCTTTTCTGACTGAGACGTGAAGTAACAAAGTCAGATATCGGGGGCCGGTCACCCCTCTTGCAGCAGGAGTCCCTCTGACTTGGCCAGAGTAAGAAATACAGGTGGCGTATGCCGCTCCGTCCGTATCCCCCTGGGATCCTTTAGCCTGTGGAGCCTATCTCCTCTGGTCCCCTCCAGGCCTTCTTAGGTAAGGACCTTGACCGGGTAGAGACAGTGGTTAACTCTGACCCGCTCCTCGTCTCAAGACCAGAGAACGAGGACCATGTATCTTCAGTCAGCTGCGGCCTTATGTTGAACTCTGGCGGGTGTCCGCAATCAGAGAGGAAGACCACAATCACTGACGAAGATCACAATCAAAGACCTTGAACCTAAGATGGCCGTAGATTAAATATGAATTAGTAAGTGTACCCTTAAAGTATGTCCTCCACCCTCACCCACTACATGGTTCCCCCTATCTTTGGTTCCCCCCATCTCCTATATCCCGGGCCGGGGCAGCACCCTGGTGCGTTTAGGCCCCCCTACAGGACAGGAGTGGTGTAGTGTTGAGTGGTGAAGTAGGGTCCCGAGAAGTGCTCCATCCTTACCTGGAAGAGGAGATACCACACCTCAAGTTGAGGTGCAGTACCCCTGTGGCGACTGAACCCTCAGGGGCGCCACAAAAGGATTTTTAAACTTGTGCTTGACAGCACATCATCCTGTAGAAACATGAGATGCTGAGAACCTGCCGCTCTATTGGCATAGAACGATCATATTAACAATTGTTCTGTACACATGGAATTATAGTCGACCTGTTTAAACATGCTAATAAATTATTGAAAATTGATATGTGTATTTTTAATTTTCCCCTCAAACTATCTCCTCTAGTGGACCTCCCAAAAAATCATATTTGCCGTTTCATGAACATATTCTAGATTGACACCAACAGTAAATGCTGCAAAATCCAGCGAGTCGCCTTTATTAGACGACTACGTCTAGTTGGCCACCCATCCTCAGCTTTAGTTCTACCGGACATTTGGGCCCAGTTTAACAATGATCTCACTGTTTGTTTAGCTTCTAGTGATGTTGCTCCACCCAAGAATTTATTATGTTGGTTCTTTAAATGTGTAGATCTTGGAAAACAACTTATAAACTGTATCAAGATGATATAACACTGGAGCCAATAAAGGCAATTAATAATGGGTGGGGGAGAGCTTTCCTTACATATGTTTGACAGATTAATATTTCAGGGATCACGAAAATATGTATGGATGAGAAATCAAGGTCACAGATGGAGGATTATCCAAGTTGTGGAACTTCCTCTTGAGATGTTTCGATAACACACCCAAGAATCAAATGCTGTATAGATCATGTAAAAATGTACAATTCCAAACTTCCTACTACAGAAACACTAGAGGCCCTTTTACAAGATGATTTAGGCTCCGTTCACATCTGTTCGGACACTCCGCTTCTCTGTTCCAGTTTTGTAATTGACAAAGGTAGTAAGCGCAGCCCTAGTGGTCATTATGGGTATCAGTTTTTAAAAATGGTAAAAAAAAGTCCTGTGTCATAACTTTTTCTTCTGTCCTAAAAATGGGGGCCTTAATAATCAACTGGGCCCCTCTTTTCCATTTTTATAGCTAATGCAGTGGATAACTTATTCCGTTTGCCTGTAAAACAAAATGTTTGACCAGACATGTGAACAGAGTCTTAGGCTTATTAGTTCTAAAGCTACAAGGCGAACTTGTCCACGTCAAGCTGTTACTACATTATTGCTGTTATGGGGTCACTGTTAGGGCGCAGTCAGATGGCCGTATAAATTGAACCATGATCGGACTGGCCGGCGGCTCTACTGAATCGAGCGTGGCGGAATCATAGAAATATATGCAGTTGTCATTCTCAGGGGAGGAGTGCCGCTGGCCAGTCCGAGCATTGTGTTCCGGTCTCGGTCTGATTTATATGTCTGACTACGCCACTAGAGCTAGATGTATATATATCTGGAGTATGCCCCAACATATACTTGTGATGTAGACTTATAGTGCCATATGTCTGCCATTGTTAAAAAATTGTTAATGTTAAAAAAGTATAGCTTGTTCTGGTGGGCCACTCCATAGAATAAAATTGGTCCACATGTATAAAGACGTTTACGACAGTTGGTGGCGTGAACTAAGCCCCTAAAAGAAATAGATTGGACAAATTATGTTTTTTTTTTTAAAAAAGTCACAGATTTGCCAATTTTTTTTCTTCTAAAAGTTGGAAAAACATTTGTTTTTTATGCTTTTCATAGAAAATGTTATTTTATTTTTTGGTGTACTTGGAGGGCATGACCACTAATTTGCTGTAGACATTTCTGCATCAAAAACGTTGCATAAAAAAAACTATTCTTTTTTTGTGTTTTTGATGCGTTTTTTTCCCATTTACTAGAATGGGGGGAAAACACTGCAAAAACACAGAAAGAATGGACACGCTGCAGATTTGAAAATGCTTCATATCTGAAAGGAAAAAATAAGTAGAGTGTGCAGGAGATTTCAGAAATCTCATTTACTTTGCTGGGACAGTAAGATGCTGAGTTTTTTGCCTGAAACATGTGTGGAAAAATTGCGGCATATGATAGGTGTGCACAATGCCTCTTGTGTCTTCTGCGCTTTCCCATGCAATTAAAGGGAATCTGTCACCAGGTTTTTGCCATCTAATCTAAGAGCAGCATAATGTAGACCCTGATTCCAGCGATGTGTCACTTACTGGGCTGTATATGTTCGGAAAGCCTGAACACCATTTTATGAGGATACAGTAGCTGCCACTGTATTTGCCGTCATTATGATGGATCATACTGCTGGTATTGTTTGGAGTTTTTTTCATGTCCTCTTCTTGTCTATGTAAAAGGCTTCAGCTACTCTTTCTATTGTAAAGGTTTTGTAAATGTCTTTGTTTTGGGGAGGCATTGCCTGTCACTGTTTCGAGTTCCTGAAGCTGTCACTACCAGGATGGCGTTGATGGTATTTTCATGAGATCCTCTTTCTATCACTATTATGGGGTCCTGTTGGCTGTCATCTTCCTGAAGGTCACCTTGGCTATCGTAGCATGAAGACTGGCATATTGTACTTATGGTTAACGCTTTTGTTACTGAACTTCCAATAAGTGATGGAACTGACAAGCTCGCAATGAGACACACAGTACGACATATCAATGATACACAGGTAATCGCGGTCTCTAACTGGAAATTGTGACAATTTCTTAGAAATTCAAACTACTAAAAAGTATTTGGTTAGCTAACAGGCTGCAGTGAAACACAAGATCATTTTGTACCTTTACTACTAGTCATATAATCGGTACACCAGGTGTCCTCTTGGTACAGATTTAGCTTCTGACTCGCCCAGGGTGATGGGGATGACTCGGTACCCGGGCCTTTTGCCTGACCTTCGGGATGTCGCGGTGGTCGGCTCCCGGGCCCGTACTCTGGGGTCAGCTTTTAAAAAAAGGATTGGTTTGTTTAGTAGTTTTATTAAAGTTCGTGACGCCACCTGTGGTGTCTGGTGAGGATCACCAGCGCTGCAGCAGTCCACTGAGGCCGGTGTTGTGGCAGCTTAGATAGTATCGCTCCCCACAGGTGGAGCAGGGCCTCAGGGCAGCGTAGGAGGGGGGATGCAGGGCAGGCAAGACCCAGCCGGGTCAGAGCAAGAACAGGGACGGACACGATAGTCACTTCAGTACCTTTTACTGGTGGAAATTCAGGCACATCCCGGAGCACTGTAGGGTGAAGGGTGCATATCAGGATCCTCCCCAATGAGCAGGTGTAGGGCCTCCTGTTTCTTGCCTCTGCGTAGTAAGTTTCTGACCTGCCTGAAGCTAGGTCTAACTTTGTCTCTGTCCTGCGCTGGCTGACCTTGTGGTTGGGCCTTTTCTTGGAATACACACTCCTCAGCTTGCGGGGCCTATGTGTCTCCCGGCTCTGTTACATATCAGCACTTTAGCAATCCTGGGACCTGTAGTTCTCCAGGGATTCCGGTTATACCTTACTGGGTCATAGAGATCCCGGTAAGCTCGGACCCGGTGTCCGGTAAATGCTTCGGGGTGAGCTAGGTAAGCTCCTCTGCCCCATATGTACTAACTCTCCACTCGCCTTCGGCCTACTCGGGCCCTCACTAGACTATGCACACTAACGGCAGCTTGCCGCGCTTCACCGATCTTATGGCGCCGGCACACCTAAAGCCCTAACTGAGCTCCCTGAATCTAGCTAGCAGGAGCCTCGTGCTCCACTGCAGAACTATTAGCTGAGTTCTCTAGACTAGACTGAGCTCCACTGCAGACTAACCTCTCTCAGGCTTCTCTACTGCAGGAACTCTTCAGAGGAACTGCTAGACTCTGACTGAACTGTGTAGCTCCACCTTCCCTATTTATATCCCTAACGGGCTCCCTCTGCTGGTCTGAGGTGGAAGGTGGAGATGTGTGAATGTTTATGGGGGCCTCTTGTGGAGGATTCCTTCAATGCACTCTTCTAGGATCTGTGATACCAAGCGCAGCTGGGCGTCACACTTCCATTACTTGGTCTTGCTGGCTTAGACTTCCTCTTTTATTTCTGTCCCCTTGCAACAAGACAGGGTTCTTGATGTCTTGGAGTCTCTGAAGTGGGTCATTTCTTGTGGGCATCTTCCTTAGCATTGAGTATGATAAGTAGGCTGTCACTTTTGGCTCTATTCTGCTACTGTACACCAGGTGCCCTCTTGGTACAGATTTCGTTTCCATTACTTGATCTTGCTGGCTTAGACCTTATCTTTTATTTATGTCTCTTTTGCAACAAGACAGGGTTCCTGATGTCTTGGAGTCTCTGAAGTGGGTCATTTCTTGTGGGCAACTTCCTTAGCATTGAGTATGATAAGTAGGCTGTCACTTTTGTCTCTATTCTGCTACTGTACACCCGGTGCCCTCTTCGTACAGATTTCTCTTCCATTACTTGGTCTTTCCGGCTTAGACTTCATCTTTTATTTCTGTCTCCCTTGCAACAAGACAGGATTCCTGACTTCTTGGAGTCTCTGCAGTGGGTCAACGCCTGTGGGCATCTTCCTTAGCATGGAGTATGTCACTTTTGACTCTATTCTGCTACTAAAGGCTCTCTGCTGCTCTTAATTATAAGGCTAGTGCTTAGTGCTTGGCCAACGCGTTGGCCAAGTGTTTCTATTTTATTCCCTCTTTATTTTTTAAAGAGCTAATTAATATATTTTCACTGCGGTTGGTGTAACCTGTTGTTCTATATATTCATTCTTATCTGGGAACCGGCCCATGGTTTCTGTCCGTGCACCACGCCCAACAGGATTCACCTAATTACTAGTGTTGAGCCCCCCCCGTAGTGTTCGAACTCGGTTCGGTTCGTCAAACACCCGTATGTTCGCCGAACGGTTCGTCGAACACTTTCGAACACCGTTAAAACCAATGGCAGGCAAACAAAAACACATAGAAACACATAGAAAACACATAGAAAACACTTCAAAGGTGTCCAAAAGCTGACAAACTGCTCAGAAGACACAACTAACACATGGAAAAGTGACAAGTACATATAGTCATGCGAAAAGAAAAGAGGTGGAGGAGTAAAAGGAGGGGGAGACGTAGATATAGGCATGTCATGCCCTTCTAAAACCAAAAAAGTGCGAAGCCGACACGGCCAGTCCGTTCCTGCCCGTGCAACCTCCGTGTCGCCGGGTTTGTGCCAGAGCTGCGGTGGACCCTGACGGCCAGCCCCCCTCTCCCAATACTGGTGCCTGTCCGCTGGTGGGTCGAGCGAGCCCCCCTGCGGTGGAGGCAGGTCTAATCTTTTTAATTTAAATTGTCTTTCTAATTTGAATGAGTACACTTTAAATCCTTTTACAAGGATCTATTGGAGGGCAAGTCTCATGAGAGCAGCCGCGGTAATTCCAGCTCCAGTAGCGTCCACTAAAGCTGCTGCAGTTAAAAAGCTTTTATAAGGATCGAGCTTGGCGGTCCACCGCAAGGCGTCCTACCGCCAGTCCCAGCCCCTGTGCCTTGGGGTGCCTCCCCGATGCTCTTCACTGAGTGTCCCGGGGGCCCGAACCATTTCCTTTGAAAAAATTAAGTGTCCAAACTACAGGTGGTGTAGCTTGCTTAACAGCTGGTTTAATCCGCTGACTAGCAGACACTGCTACTAGGCCCAAAGTATTGCTTGGGCTAGATGCAGTTAAAAATTTGTAATTAGATACTCTCGTTGGATGCTGAGAAAGCATTCCATAGAGTCTCCTGGCACGCCATATATTATTCTCTTAAAAAGCTTGGGGTAGGGGACCCTTTTATAGCCAAAATCATGGCCCTGTATCGCAATCCGTCAGCTAGGCTGAAGATAAATGGAACATTATCATCACCTTTCATAATCGCCAATGGGACAAGGCAGGGATGTCCTCTGTCCCGTCTCTTATACATCCTAGTGATGGAGCACCTGCACTCATCAATTCACGATAACCCCAATATTAGGGGGATTGAGGTGGGAGGCACCGAGTACAAGTGCTCTGCATTTGCTGATGATGTCCTAGTATATATCACTCAACCACATATATCCATCTCTGCTGTTATGGCTGAAATAGATCACTTTGGTACATGGTCAAATTTTAAAATCAATGCAGCGAAGTCTGAGGCCCTCGATGTCTCCCTCCCCAAATCCATACAGGATTCCATCCAGTCCAACTTTCCCTTTGCCTGGCCCTCACAGGGTATCAAATACTTAGGAATTAGTATTCATAGAGACCTCTCCCGTCTATTTTATCTTAATTTTGTGCCCTTTATTGAACAACTCCATAGAGATCTTACTTCTTGGCCGGTGAAGGATTTTTCCTGGTTCGGCAGAATAAATATACTAAAAATGAACGCCCTACCTAAACTCTTATACCTCTTCCAAACCGTTCCCATGGTAATTCCCTCAAATTTTTGGAAAAGACTACGCAGTAGCTTTTGCAGATTTATCTGGGCAAGTGGGCGTCCACGCATTCGGGGGAACGTTCTGATCAGACACAAACAAAAGGGAGGCCTTAGCCTTCTGGATTGTAGAAGGTATTACATGGCAGCAGTACACGCTAGAATCCTGGACTTCTTCCATCATTCGAAGGGGAAATTGTGGGTCAAAATAGCTCAATCCATTTCTCCTAAAGCTCTTACCACTCTATCATGGTGCGCCCATTTAATTGTCCCCTCTCTTGGCCTCATGTCATATAGTACTTATGCCACTGCTTTGGCTTTGAGATCCCCCCAAAAAAGCTTGTCCTCAATCGACCCCCAGGGCCCCTTGCTCCCAATTTCAGATAATCCAGATTTCCCACCAGGACTATCTGCAAATAGATTTCTCGGTTCAAATAAATCCCATCCGATATTATTTTCTCATGTCATCTCCAATACTTCGCTGCTCCCCCTCAATGACTTGTTACAGGGAAGAGCCACTTCCCCGAAGGCTAATTTTGAATATAGCCTGTTACAACACTTCTATTCAACTGTGAAGAAGCGCACACATCTTCATAGAGATCTCACAAACTTTGAAAAATTGAGCCTATCATTGTCACCCCCTACACACTCCATCTCCCTACTGTATAATCTCCTCATTGCCCAGGTAACTAACCATAGGTCAGGATTCTGCGGTGCATGGGAAAGGGAACTGGGGAAGTCCTTCTCTGACTCACAATGGGATAAATGTTTCTTCCTAACACATAAAACCTCAATAGGGTCCAAAGCTCAGGAAACCTCCTTCAAAATTATCTCTAGATGGTACCGGGTACCAGCAGTCCTTCATAGATGGTATCCAGTGGTCTCAGATAGATGTTGGAGATGTGGGGAGGGGGAAGGGACAATGTCACACATATGGTGGGCATGCCCTATAATAAATGCATTTTGGGCAAAGGTGGTTCCCATGATTGAGAAAATAACTGGTTTGACTATCCCTAATACGCCAGAAGCCCTCCTTTTATCAATGTTACTAATAAGTAAACATAGTTATAAAAGGTCATCAATAGGCTACCTAATACAGGCGGCTAAGAATGTCATTCCACGACACTGGAAAAGTAGAGACCCACCCACTGTGGAGGAATGGTTTGCGGAGATCTGCCTCCTTAATAGGATGGAGCATCTGATTGCCATCTCACTGGCTGATGTTGATAGATACTGTGTGATTTGGAGGGATTGGATTGATTTGCAAAACTCTGACGCCTACCATCTAGCCCCCAACTAAAGTTATCCGTGATGTCGGCACAACAATGATCATAATCTCACTCTATTGATTGGTGGTCTGCCGTGGTCCGCTCCCTCTCTCTCTCTCTTTCATATGGAAAAATACATGCTTGATCTGGATATTGATGGAAAACCCTCCCTGTACCCCCCAATGTACTGTCGTTATGCATAGATTTATAGTTATACTACCCCTTTTACTATGTATATTGTATTTTCTTGTACTTTTTCAACACAAAAATAAAAAAAAAACTTGAATTTGAAAAAAAAAATTGTAATTAGATCTACAGGCGGTGGCTACTCCGCTGACTAGCAGACACTGAAGCTTTGGAGCAGACCTCTGATTCCCAGGCTATAGTATGAGTAAACAGCTCTTCAGACTCACCCATCTGTGTTACCCCAAGCTATAGTGTATGTAGTTTCTTACGGTTAAAAGGGGGGGGGAGACCCGACCCACTTGAAATTAACGATGGCAACGTCATGTAAAACACAGCAAGGGGACTCCAAAAAGAGTCTCCATTTTTTCCCAAAATTGTGGCACAGACACCACTTAAGTGGCATCAATTTTCCCAGAGATGCTTAAAATGGTTGGTGAGGTGATTTTCCAAAATCCTCAAGCTTTTAGTCTCCCCAGAATGACACAGGTGGGGCAGATGGTGGTTGTCCCGGCCCGCTAGGCCGCATTGTAGCACAGTGAGCTTCGCACTGCAACTTATGCTTCATATTCGTGTGACGGTTCATGCATGAAGTACTCAAACTATGGATTTTGGGCCTCTACTTAGCTTTTGGTGACAAATGTTACAGATAACACGAGTTGGGTCATCCTTATCGATCTGAAAAAATGCACAGGCTATGCAAGGTTTAGAGCCCATGCGACTCTGCTACTAGCAATACTATCAAATGATTGGCTGGGTTAGATGCAGAGCGTCTGGGTTTGGTTGGGGGTCCCCACAGTCTGCCTAGGCTAGATGCAGTTAAAAATTATTATTAGATACACAGGCTGTGCAGCTTGCTTCGCAGCTGGGCTAATACGCCCAAAGTATTGGTAGACTCTATACTAAATAAGGAAGGATTCACTGACTGTGGTGGCACCTCCGTGGGCCGTGGTGATTGATGGAGATTTGGTGGATGATTATAGGAGAAAGCTCCTTAATAGAGAAAGTTGGTGGGATGTATCATTATGAATGATCATTTATAGATTATTATTATATATATGTTCCTTTTTTCTTCTTTTCTTTTTCTTTTGGATTATTTACATTTATATGCATTGTTTCTATGCTATACAATTTTAACATGGTATGTGTGTTTAAATTTCTGATTAACTCAGCCTTGAACAGGTGCATAGCAGGACATGACATATAAATACCACTTCCTTGCTGTTTTTTTGCTATGCAATGATTAAGAACTTTTAGTTCGAAACGTGTTTGCTGTTCTTCTCCAAGGTGGACTTTTAAAATATTTTTTGTATGACCCAATAAAAAGTGGATTTTAGAAGATTTGTTCAGCTGGATCTTCCTGGTTCCTCATGTTCGTCTGGTAGCACTCCTGGCTCCGTGCTGTTGATCTTCTAGGTGGGTGAGCTGATTTTTTCCTTTCTTTTTCTTCCATGTGGCGATTGGTCATCCACTTTCGCTGCCCCTTACTCAACAAATTCACAAACATCTCCCGTCGGTTTGGAGTCCCATTATGCCCAACCAAAAACATAGGCCCCACAACTAAAAAAAATCGTTCTTAGGCATCGAAATCGACACCACAGCAAGGTTGTTCCGCCTCCCATGGGAAAAAATACCAAAACATTACACCTGATCTAGGTTTTTTGCGCAGTATGGAAAGTAAGACTACAGCAGATGCAAGGATTACTAGGTCTCCTCGTGTTTGCGAGCCGGGTGATGCCAGTCGGAAGGGTTTTTTCTCTTCATTTATCGCCCGCAACAAAAGGGGCATCTAAACCGAGTCATACAATCAGAATCAGCAGGCAGCTTCGGGCGGACTTAGAGGTGTGGAAAACCTTCTTATAATCATTCAACGGTCACACGTTATTTATGTCAGCAGAACAGTCCAACATTCAACTAAGATTATTCACCGGGGCGGCAGAATCAGGCGGATATGCAGTGATACTAAATAACCAATGGTGCACAAGCTTATGGCCTCCATATTGGGCAGAACAAGTGCTGACAAAAAAACAGACAGTCCTGGAACTGTTTCCAATAGTGGTAGCGATAGAAATATGGGGCGCGCGCCTGGCTAACAAAAATATACTCTTCATAACAAAAAACACCAGCCTTATGCACTTCATTAATAATATGGCATCATCGTCTCTCCCAGTGCTAGGCCTACTACGCCGGCTAGCATTCCTGTGCCTAAAACACGATGTATGGGTCCGCGCTAGCCACGATGCTGAGGGGTCTAACGCTGCTGCTAACGCTTTATCACAATTCAATTGGCAGATTTTCACAGAGCTCCTCCCCAACGCCCACCCATCGGGCAACAGTTGCCCGGCCTCCCTATGGGATCTAGTGGAGAATAGTTGATGCCATTAATCAGAGCATCAGTTGCCCCGTCGACGTGGCAAGCATACGGTGAGGCATGGGAACAGTGGACTCGACTAGTAGCAGGCAGACGGGTTGACCAATGTGAACAAGACAAATTACAAGTCACCATAGAATTTCTCCACCAGCTAATGATGAGGGGCATATCAGGGGTGTCAGCGCAGCGGTGTCTGACCGGAGTAGCATTTCAGTTCCAACTACTGAATTGGGGACATGTGACAAAGAGATTCATCATCAGACAATCCATAAAAGGGTGGAAAAGGGGTCAGCCAAGTCAGGAGTGTAGACGTCCCCTCCCATGTCACTAAAACTGATTTCTCACATCATATCCCTAACACCATTAACATGATACTCACAATTCGAAGCAACACTACTGTCTACCGTATTTGCGATCGCCTTCTTCGGGGCGCTATGCATAAGCGAATTAATCCCTCAATCCAAAATTAACACCAGTGGAGGCTTATTACACCAGGACGTAGTCATAGCCAATAATGCAATACGTCTATGCATACGCAAATCGAAAACGGTTCCAGCGGGCAGGGGCACTTGGGTACTTCTACAACCCACAAATGGTACGCTGAGTCGGGTAACAATAGTAAAAACATATATAACCATCAGATCACAAAGTAATTTCTTCCTATCACACATTGATGGAACGCCATTATCAAGATACCAGTTCCAAGCTATAGTTAATAAATGCATAATATCGGCAGGGAACCACCCCAAAGATTATGGGACACACTCATTCTGCATAGGCGCGACCACGGAAGCAGCAAGAGCAGGACTGTCACAAACGGAAGTTCAGAGGATAGGGAGATGGCGATCCACGTGTTTGGCGAGATACATAAGACCGGACTTGTTATCCTAACGTGGTTTGTTTCTTTTACAGGTGACGCTAAGCCAACAGTGTGGGTGATAGGCCACTTGTATATATATTGGGCAGAAAAAAGGGCGAAAGTCCGCCCAGGCGGGAGGAAATTAGAGTTTCATAACGCAGATTTGAACTGAAGAGGTATTAGAGGCCTGCAATGGCCATAGGTACTAATGGAGGTAATCAAGTTAGGGAGAGAGGCAAGAGGTCTGGTCATCTTAGTTATACAGGCCGGAGGGAAACGACCTAGGTTATCACAAGAGCGCATAACTAATGGCAATAATGAAACTAGACACTGAGCGCTTCAGAGAATTTTTCACAAAAATAGAGATTGTGCCGAGCGCGGTATGGCAAGGTGCCCGAGACATCACGGACATCGAACGGACAAGGCGGCTAACAAATATTTGGATGCCAAAATTTATAAGAGACAGAGGCGGACAACTGGAAGGAGATAAAGCAGGCCTCATACGGCCCGACTGTGTTCACTTAATGGATTTTGGACTGGACATATTCCTGTCAGGACTCTAGGACGGAGTGGAACAAGCGTTAAGAGTGATGGGTGGGGGTCAGAGTCCTGCATACGAGTACGCAGGATCCTCCGTGGCCTGGAAATAGAAAGGACATGTTGGAGAGTTACACTTGTTGGCCAACTTGCCTTTGTGGAGACTGGAGACACAGGGCATGCTGCAACAAGCTGAATTATTTTAGAAATAAAATGCCTTTCTAATGTAATGAGTAGTGTTGAGCGAGCACTAAAATGCTCGGGTGCTCGAAGATCGGGCCGAGCTCGCCGTGATACTCGGGTGCTCGACCCGAGCAACGAGCCCAATGTTAGTCTATGGGAGACTCGAGCATTTTTGTGGTGGCACCCCCGGCAGTCTTTTAAAAGCCTAACAAGTGCCCAAAACGATAGTGACAGTGCTCAAATGACATGGGGACAGCATGGGGATCGCCCCAGGAAGCATTTCTGACCCCCAGGTCACTGATGTCAACAACGTGGTCAGAGGTATTAAGCCACTTTTACAGGCTCACAATAAAACGAAAGTGAAACTTTTTTCCTGTGAAATATGTTGAGGAACATCCTTTCCAGGGAAAAGACTTGTGTATAAGTTAAAATAAATGACCAAAAACAAAAATACTCCTCCACACCTTCGGCTATGTTCACAAGTAGCATTTTTTATGCGTTTTTGCACTTTTGTATTGCTTTCAACCGTGACAAATGCATTCACCGGGAAATGTCATTTTAACATTTTACAACCTTATCTGGCCATGTGCTGTGTGACACATGCATAAAGTGCTGAAAAGACATGGGAACAGCATGGGGAAGACCCCTGGAAGCATCTCTGACTCCCAGGTCACTGTCTAAAAGTGTGCCCATCATAAGTGATCCTTGCCGCATCAGAAGATGCAGACTTGCAACTATCCCCATGCAAGTTCTAGTCCCAGGGCAGTGTTCAATTGTACCTCCCCCATTCCTTGCAATACAAGCGCAAGTATGCAGCCTGCCACCCACCCACCCCCAGGCTGCAATACCATACTGCTTGCTTGCTTGAACTTGAAATTGGGCCTTTTAGGCATGTGGAGGCGGAATCTGGCCACCACGTCATGGCTGTGTTGGTAGCCTGGAATCCATACTCAGTCCCCAGCCGCCCGGCGGCCGGGTGTCCATACTCCGTCCCCAGCCGCCCCGCGGCCGAGTGTCCACACGGTCCCCAGCCGCCTGGGGGCAGTCGGGTGTCCATAAACGGTCCCCAGCCGCCCCCATTTCTCCTTGGAACATCCCCCCACACACTTTTCTTAGCCCGGCCTGCTTTAGGCAGCATTGGACGAGCCCACCAGAGAACCAGACTCCTCCGGTGGGCCCTGACTTCTCCATCGGTGGAGTTGAGAGTGCCAAGGTGAGGAGCATGATGATAATGACAGAAGTTAGCATCTGCTATGTTTTCTTTTAATGCAAGTGTAAGTGACGCGCCCCTGGGCCTGCTGTGTCGTGCGGCATCGCGCGCACGGGGGCTTACCCGGAGCCGGATCAGATGGGGGTAGTAGTCTCGTGGCGGTAACCCGGTCCGTGCCCATGGTGTCAAACTAAGTGTGTGGCAGTCTTGGTAGATGTTGTTTCTGTGTCGACTACGCCACCCGTTGATTTGCGGTCACAAGGCCGCCGCTGCAGAACAGTCCGCTGAGGCCGGTAGTATGGGTGCAGCGATGGTGGTATAACCCCCAACGGGAGGGGTATGGCCTCAGGGCAGCTGGTGCGGATGATGGGGGTAGTGATAGTGCAGAAAGGAGAGTCAGAGACGTGAGATGCAGTTTCAGGGTTTTTACTCACAGGTGTTCCTTCAGTCACTCTGGCCTTGAGTGACCACCCGAGCCGTGCTGCATCCACCAGGTGCTGGACTCGGCCAACCCCCAGGCAGTTCCGGAGCGTGGTCCTGAGCTTTCCTCTCTCTCTCTCTTTCTCCTGGCCGTCCCCACCAGGGATCCACCTTTGTCCGGTTCCCTTGGGCCTTCTATGGTAAAACCTTCTCTGGCTTTCCTGACCCTACTCTTGGTGTACCTTCCTGGTGGATGTGGTGAGGGTCGTGGCAAAGCTTGCCCACGACCTCCGGTTCCTGGTTAAGGGTTACTTTTGCCTCCGCCAGCTTGGGATTCGGTGCCCTCTTCTGCCAACCCTTCACCCTTTTTGGTTTGCTTCTGGGATCTTAGGGTTCCCTCTTTTCTGCGTCTCTGGGCCTTTCTTCTTCCTCTCTGCTTCAGGCCTGGCCCTGGAGCTGGGCCCAGCCGGAGCCACAGCTCCCTGTCAGCCCTCCTGGCTGAACTCCTCCTCAGAACTCTCCTGACAGACTCACCCTATCTCTAGATGGTGCCCACCATATATACTCCCTCTATGTGTGAGCCCAGGTGACCAGCACCCAATGGGCTCCTATCTCTATGCCCAGAGCCCCTCCCCTATCTGCCCCTACACTACTGGGATGTTCCACCCCCCCTCCCACTCCAGCCAGGG
The DNA here is from genome assembly GCF_046119375.1 of Phyllobates terribilis. NCBI lineage: Eukaryota > Metazoa > Chordata > Amphibia > Anura > Dendrobatidae > Phyllobates > Phyllobates terribilis. Next base: position 131,859,951 of record NW_027362770.1, on the reverse strand, counting down.
ACAGACGCTGTCGTACCTGCACATCTACTTGGTGGGAGTACCGTAGTTCTGTCCCCCGGAAATGGGATGTATGTAGTGCATGCAGCCTACTGAGCTCAGTCCCACACTCCATCCTTACCCGGGAGTGGAATACCACACCTCTGGTTTGAGGTGCAATACCCCTGTAGCAGCCGAGTCCTCAGGGTGCTACATTCCCCCCCGGTAAATCACAGCACGTCCTCGGGCTGTAACAGAATAAAACATACCAAAACATACAAACTTTTTAAAACATACACCAACATATAAAACATTATAAACATTATCAGATTCTAGCAATATAAACTTTTTCATATAAAACTCTTTTATATAAAATGTTCTTGAGCTTCTGGCCACTGTGCACTTGTGACCAGGTAAAGTGCCACAGTCACTGGGAGGAAAACAGTAATCCTCCTATAAAACCGGTAGGGGGCGCCTTAGGAAGCGCAACTATTTACAACGGTATGGCCGCTCTCAGTCCTCGGCCAGGTAGAGGGAAAGAACGACCGCTCTCAGTCCTCGGTCAGTGGGAATAAGGGATGGCTGCTCACAGTCCTCAGCCTGTTAAGGGATAGGGACACACGGGTAACAGTTTGCTGGTCCCTACGGGGACTATACTTTACTGGTAACAGTTCTTGTACCCTTACGGGTAACTATTTACAGCTTCACTGTACCGTACTTTAATAACGGCATCCTCCTGCTCCTTCTTGAGGGTAATCTTCAGACCCGTCCGGGTCCTCTTGACCTTCCTCAAACCGCAGCTCTTCCTCAGTCAAACTGTGCACATGGAGAGCATATGGACCTTTGGCACATTGATGCCGGGTGAAGGTGACCTCATCACCCAGGTAAAGATCACGTCCTCTGTGTCCCTCCGGCAGATGGCTCTCGACGTCCCTGGGGGTGACAAAGATGTCGCCGGGGGTTCTGTGGTCCCGGATAAAACCCCAACCGTGCTGCAGTTGAAACTTGATTACGGTCCCGGTGGCGCGGGGACCATAGGCTGCACGGGGGTTTCGTCTGGTCCGGCTTTTCTGTTCCGCACTCTGTACTTGCAGCCGCTCCTCGCGGACCCGCCTCTCTCGCCGTTCCCGGTCGAAGACCTCCAGCTGTTGCCGGCAGCACTCTGCTCGCTGGGCTGCGGCCGCCCGGTTCTCATGGGTGAACCCAATGAGGTTTTCTCCGGTGGGGTCCCATTCGAACTGCGCCTCCTCCAACGGGAGTGGGGTGATCTTGGCGGGCGCCGGAGCCGGAATCAGGGGCTCACACAGAGGCCTTTCCTTCCGGAGTCGGGGATGGAGGTACTCCGGTGGCCACTCAAAGGGCTGCCCATCCGGGCAAGTGTGCTGGGCGAACAGGTCTTCACCCAAGGGTAGCACGGTGGAGGTTGAGGGCGCGATGGTAGTAGCGGCGCCCGGATTCACCAGGCCTTGCGACCAGGCCGGTGGCGCTCTAAAGGTAAAGGGCACTGTGGAGACGGCGGCGCCTGTGGGCACTCGACCTTGCGACCAGGCCAGTGACTTGGTGGAGATAGAGGGCTCTGTTGGAACTGCGGCGCCCGGGGGTACTCGGCCCTGCGACCAGGCCGGTGGCGTCTCCTGCTTGGCCGCGCTCGGGGTTGAGGCGCGTGACGTCACAGGGGGCGTGGCCGCGGCTCCTGCTTGAGGCCTAGTCTGGAGCGGTGGCGGTGCAGCGACGGGCACGGTAGGGGGAATTTCGGGCTCTGCGACGGGGAGCTGGGGCAGGCTCACGGTTTCTAGGCTTGGGGTAGTGTCGTCCTCTTTACCTGCCTCCGTCTCTTCAGCTCCTTCCACGGCGTCGTCTCCGGCCTTCATTCCTCCTGCACCATCCTCAGAGGCGGTCAGACTCCTCGTCTCGGGTGGCGTGCTCCGCTGGCGGGTTCCAGCCTGCTGGGCCATCTCCCTACTCCACTCAGTCAGTGTTTCTCGCTGCACCTGGGCCATCCTCCGTGCGAGGCCCTCCAGCGCGGTCTGTGCACGCTCCCGGTCTCGGGGGAGCTGTGCCAAGATCTCCACCAGGTCTTGTGGGGTGGTGGCTTGCAACAGGCTCCTGACCACAGGGTCGGTGCTGCCTGACTCTCCCTCCATCTCCGGGTGCGACCTCCCCAGACTCCTCCAGGCTGCACCCATCCTCTCTCTTTTGTTCTTGATCCGCCCACACTGAGGGCGGTCCTGGGGCAACTTGGTGATTCGCAGTTCCAGGGGCAGTCCCCCCACGCTGATGGACATCTCTATCATTGCAGTCTCTGCTGGTGGGGGCGGTCCTTGCTTTTGGCGCTCTTCTGGGACCAGGCCCACGATGGGAGGTCGTCTCTTACCACCCTCTGGCACGCCCATAATGGCGTCCGCTCTGCCAGGGCGGGAAATCTTCTCAGATGGCGGGAACCGTCTCCCAATGGCGGGAAACTCCGTGGACGGCGGAAAAAGACTGCAGATGGCGGGCAAACGGCGGGAAACGATCCGAGATGGCGTCCGATGGCGGGGACCCTCTGGAATTGGCGGGAGACTCCTTTTTACGGTAAATGTGAACTTCTCTTCAGGCACGCAGTACCCGTCGGTTGCGGGCACGTAATCCTGCCGACTACGCCAAAGTTGACGCGCCCCTGGGCCTGCTGTGTCGTGCGGCATCGCGCGCACGGGGGCTTACCCGGAGCCGGATCAGATGGGGGTAGTAGTCTCGTGGCGGTAACCCGGTCCGTGCCCAGGGTGTCAAACTAAGTGTGTGGCAGTCTTGGTAGATGTTGTTTCTGTGTCGACTACGCTACCCGTTGATTTGCGGTCACAAGGCCGCCGCTGCAGAACAGTCCGCTGAGGCCGGTAGTATGGGTGCAGCGATGGTGGTATAACCCCCAACGGGAGGGGTATGGCCTCAGGGCAGCTGGTGCGGATGATGGGGGTAGTGATAGTGCAGAAAGGAGAGTCAGAGACGTGAGATGCAGTTTCAGGGTTTTTACTCACAGGTGTTCCTTCAGTCACTCTGGCCTTGAGTGACCACCCGAGCCGTGCTGCATCCACCAGGTGCTGGACTCGGCCAACCCCCAGGCAGTTCCGGAGCGTGGTCCTGAGCTTCCCTCTCTCTCTCTCTTTCTCCTGGCCGTCCCCACCAGGGATCCACCTTTGTCCGGTTCCCTTGGGCCTTCTATGGTAAAACCTTCTCTGGCTTTCCTGACCCTACTCTTGGTGTACCTTCCTGGTGGATGTGGTGAGGGTCGTGGCAAAGCTTGCCCATGACCTCCGGTTCCTGGTTAAGGGTTACTTTTGCCTCCGCCAGCTTGGGATCCGGTGCCCTCTTCTGCCAACCCTTCACCCTTTTTGGTTTGCTTCTGGGATCTTAGGGTTCCCTCTTTTCTGCGTCTCTGGGCCTTTCTTCTTCCTCTCTGCTTCAGGCCTGGCCCTGGAGCTGGGCCCAGCCGGAGCCACAGCTCCCTGTCAGCCCTCCTGGCTGAACTCCTCCTCAGAACTCTCCTGACAGACTCACCCTATCTCTAGATGGTGCCCACCATATATACTCCCTCTATGTGTGAGCCCAGGTGACCAGCACCCAATGGGCTCCTATCTCTATGCCCAGAGCCCCTCCCCTATCTGCCCCTACACTACTGGGATGTTCCACCCCCCCTCCCACTCCAGCCAGGGACAGACGCTGTCGTACCTGCACATCTACTTGGTGGGAGTACCGTAGTTCTGTCCCCCGGAAATGGGATGTATGTAGTGCATGCAGCCTACTGAGCTCAGTCCCACACTCCATCCTTACCCGGGAGTGGAATACCACACCTCTGGTTTGAGGTGCAATACCCCTGTAGCAGCCGAGTCCTCAGGGTGCTACATAAGTGTGCAGCCTGCCACCCACCCACCCCCAGACAGCAATTCATACTGCTAGCTTGCACTTGAAATGGGGCCTTTTAGTTTAGAGGAGGCCGAAGCTGGCCACTACCTCATGGCTGCTTCGGCAGTGAGGTATCCATACTCAGTCCCCAGCCGCCCCTATTTGTCCTGGTGTGCCTTATACATAAGATTAAGCGCGTATACCAAAACATTACCTGTGCCCTCCCCAGTGCATTTAGTGGGAAGGAGAGCCTATTCCGCTGTAGTGTGTGCATGCCAAACCCCTGTTCATGGTACATGCGAAGATGCCTCCCACCTTGCACCTGTCATTGCAGACTTGCAACTATCCCCATTCAAGTCCTTGTCCCAGGGCAGTGTTCAATTGTACCTCTCCCATTCCTTGCAATGCAAGCGCAAGTATGCAGCCTGCCACCCACCCACCCCCAGGCTGCAATACCATACTGCTTGCTTGCTTGCACTTTAAATTGGGCCTTTTAGGCATGTGGAGGCGGAATCTGGCCACCACGCCATGGCTGTGTCGGCGGCCTGGTATCCATACTCAGTCCCCAGCCGCCTGGTGGCCGGGTGTTCCCGCTTGCTCCCCATGCTCCAGGGGGTGGCCGGGTGTCCATACTCGGTCCCCAGCCACCCCTATTTGTACCGGTAACCTTTCCCACACTTTTCTTAGCCTGGCCTGCTTTAGGGCAGCATTGGCCGAGCCCACCGGACTATCAGACTCCTCCGGTGGGCCCTGGCTTCTCCATCAGGGGAGTTGAGAGTGCCAAGGAGAGGAGCATGGTGAGGATGATAGAAGTTAGCATCTGTTTTGTTTTGTTGTAATGCAAGCGCATGTATGTAGTAGCGGCTAGGCCTGAGGAGGTCAGCGTTTTGGCGCATATCCTACCTCCTCCGAGGATTGCTGGATGTTTTCCTGCTACTATCCAAGTTCTATGACTCCCGTTAAAACAAAGCTTCAGGTGATAAATGATGGATGAGGTAGTGGCAAAGGAGAAAGAGCAGGAGGAACAGGGACCATTCACATCAATATCAAGCCAATCAACCAGATATGTCTTGTAGGATATGTTTCTGTAACAAAAGGAGCGGTTCGGCTACACAGTTATAGGGCATACAGTGAGTGCAATGCCTACCAAAAATTTCGAGGCACTCCAATGCCCCTTGGAAATGACATGGAGGTCAGAGGGCGTTAACTAAACCTTTTTTTCCATTTATAGCAACTGGGTCTCCTGTGCACTGTTGGCCTAAGCAGTGAATGGAATGCTTTCCAAAAATTATGAGGTACTGCAATGCCCCTTACAAGAGCCATGTGTGGCACCCCAGGGGTCTGGTCACTACAGTAATAGAGATTACGTCGGAGAGCAAGTGGGAGGTTTCCTGGTCAGGATCCCTTAAACATGCAACATCCTCCTGCCCCAGTCCTGGGAGGGGAGAATTCTGCCCTAATAAACTGGATCTGGGGTGGGGTTGAGTGAGTCAGAGAACAGAGAACAGTCAGAGTCAGGGTGAGAGCAAGGGAAAGTAACAGCAAGGAGCTCTGTAGGAGCTAGGAGCTAAAGACGAGGGGCTGGAAGCTGAGCAGAGCTCGCCCTGGCAGAAGACAATAGGAACCGGACACAGGAGTCCGAAGCTGTGAGGACTTATATATCCAGCAGCAGAAACCAGCCGGCAGGGGATTTCAGGTCCTCTGGCCATAGAAGCCCGGAGGCTCAGTCACAAGCAAGGGACCAGCACCGCCGTCGTGGAGCGGAGGCTAACAGAAGGCCCCAAGTCACCAGCCATACGGGTGAGCACTACACGGTACACTCAGGGACGTGGGCTACTTCTACCCGCTTACAGCAAGGTAGCCAGGAAGAGTGCAGACAGACGGGGAGGCCTACAACTCCACCTGGCCAGGGGAACTCCTGCTTGCTCACAGACTGACCAGGCCTCTTATGCTAGCCAGTACTCCCGGGAGGGTCTACCTTATAATCATCAGTAAAGACCCTGAACTGCACTGCAAAGACTCTGAGTCATTCCTGCTGCGCTCGTGCACCATCACCCCCATCATCCACACTCACTGCCCTGAGGCTATACTCCTCCCGAGGGGAGTTATCCCATTTTATGCTGCGCACACAACACCAGCCTCAGCGGTCTGCCTCGCCGCGGTGGTACTCCCTGACCGCAATCCACGGGTGGCGCAGTCGGACAATTAACCTCAAAACCTAAGAAAGATTGCCACTGGTTTGACCAGCCTGAGCCACGGGACCGGGTCACCGCCACGGAGACTACAGACCCCAGAGACCCGGCACCGGGTATCCCACACACGTGTACACACGGCCCAGGGGGCGCGTCACATGCAGTACAGCATATTACAAACATAAGTCCCATTATTGGGGAGTGGATGTCCCATAGTATTTGCTTATGCCTTGCAAGCAAAAGCTGCCAAAAATTAGGACGGAGCAACTTGCAATGCCCCTTACAAGAGCCATGCAGTACAGCATATTACAAACATAAGTCCCATTATTGGGGAGTGGGTCTCCCATAGTATTTGCTTATGCTTTCCCAGCAAAAGCTGCCAAAAATTAGGACGGAGCAACTTGCAATGCCCCTTACAAGAGCCATGCAGTACAGCATATTACAAACATAAGTCCCATTATTGGGGAGTGGGTCTCCCATAGTATTTGCTTTTGCTTTCCCAGCAAAAGCTGCCAAAAATTAGGACGGAGCAACTTGCAATGCCCCTTACAAGAGCCATGCAGTACAGCATATTACAAACATAAGTCCAATTATTGGGAAGTGGGTCTCCCATAGTATTTGCTTATGCTTTCCCAGCAAAAGCTGCCAAAAATTAGGACGGAGCAACTTGCAATGCCCCTTACAAGAGCCATGCAGTACAGCATATTACAAACATAAGTCCCATTATTGGGGAGTGGGTGTCCCATGGTATTTGCTTATGCTTTCCCAGCAAAAGCTGCCAAAAATTAGGACGGAGGAACTTGCAATGCTGGCACCCTGGTGGTATAGTGTTGGTGGAGGCTGAGGATAAGGAGAAGAAGATTAAACAGCCGAAACGAGGAAGCGTATATCCATGTGTGGGTGTGAAGGGGTGCATGTGAATACACCTCCCGAAATAACACAGTGGATTTGACTTTATGTTACTCTGCTGTCATTTGGTGGTGATGAGAAGTCTGGCCCAATCCAGCCCTTGTTCATTTTGATAAGGGTCAGCTTGTCAGCATTGTCAGTTGACAGGCGAGTGCGCTTATCAGTTATAATTCCCCCAGCGGCACTAAAAACACGCTCCGATAACACGCTAGTGGCAGGGCAGGCCAGGACCTCCAAGGCGTACAGAGCGAGTTCATTCCAAGTGTCCAGCTTGGATACCCAATAATTAAAAGGCACAGAGGAATCACGGAGGACGCTGGTACGATCGACAAGGTACTCCCTCACCATCTTTTGAAACTTTCCACTCCTTGTGAGAGTACCCCGCGCCTCAGGGCCTGTAAGCTGGGCGGGTGTCAGAAAACTGTCCCAGAATGTTGACAGTGTTCCCCTGCCTCTGCTGGATTGGAGTTGCATCTCTCTCGCCTGTATGCCTTGGTTGGGCAACGAACTGTGACCTCTTCCGCTAGCGTGTTCAGATGGGAATTTTTTTAAGAGTTCTGCAGCAAGGGCCTTCTGGTATTGCCCCATTTTTGTAGACCTCTCCACCTCAGGAATAAGAGAGTGAAAGTTCTCCTTGTAGCGGGGGTCTACAAGTGTCACCAACCAGTAATGACTGTCACCCAACATTTTGACAACGCGAGGGTCACGGTTAAGGCAGCGTAACATAAAGTCAGCCATGCGTGCCAGACTGGTAACGGGCAAGATTTCCGTGTCCTCACCAAGATGACGACTGACCATGCTCTCCTCCTCCTCCTCTTCCTCCTCCCCCCTGTCCTCAGGCCACCCACGCTGAACCGACGGTATGACACTTGTACAGGTACTACCGTCTACAACGCATGATAGCAGCTCCTGTTCTTCCTCCTCCTCCTCCTCCTCTCCCTCATTGTCCCCCAATGCACGTTGGGATGAGATGAGGCTGGGCTGTGTGTAATCGCCCGCTACGGCTTCTTGATCCATCTCATCATACTCTGGCTGCAATGCCTCCTCTTTAATTCTCTGCAGAGAGCGTTGCAAAAGACAGACAAGTGGGATGCTGACACTAATGATGGCGTCATCGCCACTCACCATCTTGGTGGCCTCCTCAAAGTTTGTCAGGATGGTACATATGTCAGACATCCAGGTCCACTCCTGAGGTCTTATGTGTGGAGTCTGACCTGAATATCGACGGCCTTGTTGCAGCTGGTACTCCACAACTGCTCTCTTCTGCTCACAAATCCTTTGCAACATGTGGAGGGTAGAGTTCCAACGTGTGGGGACATCACACACCAGTCGGTGTGCCGGAAGCTGCAAACGCTGCTGCAACACAGCAAGGGCGGCGGAAGCTGTAGCCGACTTGCGAAAATGAGCTGACAGGCGGCGTACTTTCACGAGCAGATCTGGCAACTCGGGGTACGATTTAAGAAACCGCTGAACCACGAGGTTAAGCACATGAGCCAGGCATGGTACGTGTGTGATCTCACCTCGCCTCAGAGCCGCCACCAGGTTACGGCCATTGTCACACACGACCATGCTGGGATGTAGGTTCAGCGGTCTCAGCCACAGATCTGCCTGCTCTTTCACAGCTGTCCACAACTCACAAGCAGTGTGAGGTTTATCACCTAAGCTTATGAGTTTCAGCACAGCCTGTTGCCGCTTGGCGGAGGCAGTACTGCAATGCTTCCAGCTGGTAACTGATGTGGTGATATCTGAGATGGAGGCTGAACATGAGGAGGAGGAGGATGCGCAGGAGCTGTACACTGTGGGGGCAACTCTGACTGACATAGGGCCCGCAATCCTCGGTGTGGGGAGGATGTGTTCCGTCCCAAGGTCCGACTGGGTCCCGGCTTCCACTATGTTTACCCAGTGTGCCGTCAGAGAGATGTACCATCCCTGGCCACAAGCACTTGTCCACGTGTCCGTTGTCAGGTGGACTCTCCCAGTAACTGCGTTGTTGAGGGCACGGCAGATGCTTTGGGACACGTGCTTGTGTAGTGCGGGGATGGCACACCGGGCAAAATAGTGTCGGCTGGGGACCGAGTACCGAGAGACGGCCACCGCCATAAGATTGCGGAAGGATTCCGTCTCCACCAGCCTAAAAGGCAGCATTTCCAATGCAAGCAGTCGTGAAATGTGCGAATTTAGGACTGTGGCCTGTGGGGCGTTAGCTGCGAATTTCCGCTTTCGTTCAAAGGTCTGGGATATGGACAATTGAACGCTGCGGTGGGACGTGGACGTGGACGTTGATGCTGTTTCTTGAGAAACTGCCATAACAAGTGAAGACTGAGAGGAGGGGGCATCTTTACATGCAGTATGGACAGGGGATTGCCTTGCACACACAACAGGGGGTTCTATTGCACGCACAACAGTGGAAGAAGCAGTGGTGACACCCGCTGACACTGGTCGTGGACCCTGGGTTTCGCCCCACAAAGTCAGGTGCTTTGCTGCCATGTGCCTGATCATGCTGGTGGTGGTCAGGCTGGTAGTTTTGTCACCCCTGCTGATACTGGCATGGCAGGTGGAACATATGGCCTTTTTGGGGTTATCAGCAGAGTCTTTAAAAAAATTCCAGACTCTGGAAGACCTACCGCTTGTACTGGCAACGTCCCTCGTGTTGGTGTTACGGGGAACGGTTGCCTGCCTTCTGTCTGCGGCCAGCACACTGCTTCTTCCTGCCTCTTGGGGTACTCTGCCTCCCTCCCCCTGTGTGCTGCTGGCCTCACTCTGCATGTCCTCCTTCCACGTTGGGTCAGTTACTAGATCATCCACCACCTCCTCCTCTTCCACTTGCGCACCACGATCCTCCTCCTCACTTCCTGGCAATTGTGTCTCGTCATCGTCCACCTCTTGTGACAGATTGCCAACGTTGACTTCCTGTGGCCGTGGCTGTTCAAATATTTGGGCATCGCAACATGGGATCTCCTCTTCCACCACTTCAAGCGTATCAGGCGAGGGGCCCAAATATGGAAATGGACCAGTGAACAGCTCTTCAGAGTGTCCAAGTGTGTGATCACTTGCTGTCTGACGACACTCGGCATGGTGGGAGGAAGGAGCATCAGGGTGAGGAGGAGTATGCGGTCGAGACTCACGGCTACTAAGAGTTGACCGTGTGGAAGACAGACCGGAGGTGGTGGTGCCCAGGTAACTGGAAGTATTATCTGCTATCCAATTAATAACCTGTTCACACTGATCAGTTCTCAATACTGGTGTTGTTCTGTGCTTCCCTAGTAATTCGGTCAAGAAGTGGGAGCGAGAAGATGTGGCTGTTGGTTGTGGCACATTTTCACCTTGGCCACGGCCCCGTCCTCTGCACGAACCATCACCAGAACGTCCACTTCCACGTCCCTTGCCACGCACCTTGCCCATTGTAAATGAAGTAAAATAGCTTACACTTGCACTATCAATGGAAAAAGGGTAATAAAGAGTAGATTAGAACCGTGGAAGAGGAAAACCACAGTTATTGTTTACTGGGGTATACCACACTTTTTTAAATAGAGATATTTGCGGCTGAACAGTGAGCGACACACTCAAACTGTTTTTTTTAGATACAAATGGCCCAAAAGTGGATAATACAGAGGTTTGTACTGTGGAACTGCAAAACCACACTTGTATTTCTCGGGCCTACACCAGACTATTTTCAACAGATATATTTGTGTCTGAAAAATCAGGGAGACACTATTTTTTTTTTTTTTTACAGCAAAAAATGCAAAAAGCAGGATAATAGAGATTTTTTACCGTGGAACAGCAAAAGCACACTTCTGTCTCTCTGGCCTACACCAGACTATTTTAAACAGTTATATTTGTGTCTGAAAAATCAGGGAGACACTATTATTATTTTTATACAGCAAAAAATGCCAAAAACAGGATAATAGAGATGTTTTACCGTGGAACATCAAAACCACAGTAATAATTTACTGGTGTATACCAGGCTTTTTAAAATATATATATATTTGCGGCTGAACAGTGAGCAACACACTCAAACTGTTTTTTTTAGATACAAATGGCCCAAAAGTGGATAATACAGAGGTTTGTACCGTGGAACTGCAAAACCACACTTGTATTTCTCGGGCCTACACCAGACTATTTTCAACAGATATATTTTTGTATGAAAAATCAGAGGCACACTTTTTTTTTTGGGGGGGGGGGAGGGGCACCAAAAGGTTAATAAGATGGGTATTTGTACATTGTGAAGGAGGAAAAAAAAAAGAGGATTTAGATTTAAAAAAAGGATTTTTCCTGGCCCCCCGGGACCTGGAGCTAAGTCCAGCAATTTCAGCAACAGGAGCAGCACACAGGACTGTAATGCAGCATTTGCTGGTATAACCACTGCATCTCCTATACAGCCTGCCTGCCTGCCTGCCTGATATACCTGGGATGGATATTAGTCCTGAGAAGGACTGTTTGTTTGATCTGGCAGCCTTTACAGACCCTACACTAACTATTTTGCAGGATATATCTCTCCCTAAATCAGCAGCGCTGTCCCTACACTGTCTTATCCGGAGCGACTGTGTCCAAGATGGCGGCGCCCGGTTTTAAATACTCGAGGTGACGCTGTGCGGCCAGCCAATCACTGTAATGCCCACAAACAACATGGCTGCGGCATTACAGTGACTGGCTGGCAATCCCTGCATGTTCATTGGCTCTGTAAAGAGCGCCAAACATGCAGGGCAGAGACCCGAGCTCCCGCCCGAGTAACCCGGAAATGCTCGGTGCTCGCCGAACATCCCGAGTAGCGTGATGCTCGGGCGAGTACCGAGCAGTGTCGAGCATGTTCGCTCAACACTAGTAATGAGTACAAACAGTTAATAAAGCTGTGACCGATCCTCACCCATCCAGTTGTAAGAGTTACATGATTGTATTGTCAATGAAAGGGGGGCGGCAGGGGGCTGAGAGTCTGGGTTTGGTTGGGGGTCACCACAGTCTGCCTAGGCTAGATGCAGTTAAAAATCATTATTAGATACACAGGCGGTGCAGCTTGCTTCGCAGCTGGGTTACTACGTTGACTAGCAGACACTGAAGCTTTGGAGCAGACCTCTGAGTAAACAGCTCTTCAGACTCAACCATCTGTGTTACCCAAAGCCATAGTGTATGTAGTTTCTTACGGTTAAAAGGGGGGGGGGGAGACCCAACCCACCTGTAATTTACGATGCCAACGTCACGTAAAACACAGCAAGGGGACTCCAAAAAGAGTCTCCATTTTTTCAAAAAATTTGGGGCACACACACCACTTAAGTGGCATCAATTGCCCCAGAGTTGCTTAAAACGGTTGGTGAGGTGATTTTAACAAATCCTCAAGCTTTTACTCTCCCCAGGATGACACAGGGGTAGAAAAGTCCTTGCGGATCCATGATTTGCTCATCTTTATGAACGTGAGTCTGTCTACATTGTCAGTGGACAGCCGCGTGCGCTTATCTGTCAGCACACCACCAGCAGCGCTGAACACACGTTCAGAGAGAACAAAAATTATTATTAATTTGAAAGCTGGTGGAGCTTAGTATAGATGGCCTAATAGAATGAGTACCACACACTGCTACTATGCCCAAAATGATTTTCCAGACAAGATGCAGCTAAAAATTATTATTAATTTGAAAGCTGGTGGAGCTTAGTATAGATGGCCTAATAGAATGAGTACCACACCCTGCTACAGGCCCAAAATTATTTTCCAGGCAAGATGCAGCTAAAAATTATTAGTAATTTGAAAGCTGGTGGAGCTTAGTATAGATGGCCTAATACAATGAGTACCACACACTGTTACAGGCCCAAAATTATTTTCCGGGCTAGATGCAGCTAAAAATTATTATTAATTTGAAAGCTTAAAACGGTTGGTGAGGTGATTTTAACAAATCCGCAAGCTTTTACTCTCCCCAGGATGACACAGGGGTAGAAAAGTCCTTGCGGATCCATGATTTGTTCATCTTTATGAACGTGAGTCTGTCTACATTGTCAGTGGACAGCCCGTGCGCTTATCTGTCAGCACACCACCAGCAGCGCTGAACACACGTTCAGAGAGAACGCTGGCTGCGGGGCATGACAAGATCTCCAAGGCGTGAGTGGCGAGCCATTTATCCAGATTGGAAGCCCAAAAAGAGCAAGGGTCCAGTGACACAGTCATGGCTTCGATGTTCACTTGGAGATACTCCTGTACCATCGTCTCTAGGCGTTGACTATGTGTCTGACTTCTTGTCTCCTGTGGCCTTGCAAAGGATGGACTAAAAAAGTGGTGAAAGGATTCCGCAAAATTGTTGTTACCAGCAGATACTGTGTTTCTGTTACGGTTTGAGTGCTGAAGACTCGACAGTCCCACGGTTGGCAAGTTAGAACTGTGAGATTCACTACGTGCACCACTGGTGTTTTGTGGAAAAGCACATGTAAGATTCTGCAACAGTCTCTGCTGATACTCCTGCATGCGTGAATCCCTTTCTATGGCAGGAATTATTTCGGCAAATTTACTTTTGTACTGGGGATCTAAGAGTGTGGCTACCCTGTAGTCAGGATTATTTCGAATTCTGACAATTCGAGGGTCATGTTGCAGGTAGTGCAGCAAAAGGGCACTCATGTGTCTTGCGCATCCAGGAGCACCACGTCCCTGTTGTGTTGGTGGCAAGGTAAGAATCATGCTTCCTTCCTCTGCCCTCTCCCCCCAACCTCGCACAACAGAAATGTGATCAAGGTCTCCCTCATCTGATGAGTCTTCCATGCCCATCGCCAGTTCGTCCTCCACTTCTTCCTGGGCTCCTGCACCTTCCTCACTAGTTTGGCTGCTACCCCTCTCCCCCACCCTCCCATGCCTGCCGCCTTGGTGCTGCCGACCGTCTGGACCTTGCAGATGTTAGCCCTTCTGCATACAACTCCTCCTCCTCTACTTCCTCCACCTCCTCTTGTCCCACCACCTGACTCCGAATTCTGTTTAACATGTGCTCCAGCATGTAAATCACCGGAATAGTCATGCTGATAATGGCATCGTCAGCACTAAACATCTTCGTCGCCATTTCAAAACTGTGCAGAAGGGTGCATAGGTCCCTGATTTGAGACCACTCCTCCAGCGTGATTTGCCCCACCTCTGGATCTCATTGGCCCAGGCTATAAGTCAGAACGTATTGCACCAGGGCTTGTCGGTGCTGCCACAGTCGCTGCAACATGTGCAGAGTTGAATTCCACCGTGTTGGAACATCGCATTTTTGCCGGTGAAGTGGCAGGCCCAACGACTTCTGTAGAGATGTAAGTCGCTGAGCTGCGGGATGCGAATGGCGGAAGTGAGCACACAGGGACCGTGCCCTCTGCAGAAGGCCATCTAGTCCGGGATAGTAGGCTAAAAATTGCTGGACAAACAGGTTCAACACGTGAGCCATACAAGGCACGTGTGTGACATTGCCCCGTCGAAGGGCCGCACCAAGGTTTGCAGCATTGTCGGACACGGCCTTCCCTGGTTGCAGTTCCAGTGGAGACAACCATTCATGAAACTGGTTCTCCAGAGCTGACCACAACTCCTCAGCTGTGTGACTCACATTTCCCAGACATTTCAAAGTAAAAACCGCCTGATGAAGTTGAACCCTGCTGCCAGCATAGTAAGGAGGTGTGCAGGATCCCTTCTGCGCAGTTAGAAAGCGGGTGGCATGACCAGACAGGCTTTAGGTGCAGGTGGAGGACCGAGAGGAGGTTGAGGAGGCAGAAGTAGTGGAGGAACTTCGAGATAAAGAGGATTGACGCACAACTCGTGGGGACGGCAAGACTTGGACAGCAGCCCCTTGTCCTGCTGTCACCATAGTTACCCAGTGCCCAGTCAGCGACATGTAACGCCCCTGTCCATGCCTACTCGTCCAAGTGTCTGTGGTGAAATGCACCCTGTCACACACAGAGTTTCTCAAAGAAGCGGTGATGTTGTGTGCGACATGCTGGTGGAGCGCAGGCACACCTTTCTTTGAGAAGTAGTGCCGACTGGGCATCTGGTATTGGGGCACTGCGACGGACATAAGGTCTCGAAAATCCTCTGTGTCCACCAGGCGGAAGAGCAGCATTTCTGTAGCCAAGAGCTTGCAGATGGTGAAATTCAACCTCTTAGCTTTCTCATGGCTAGGAGGAAATGATCTTTTACTTGTCCACATCCGAGGGACCGAGGGCTGGCTGTTGTGCTTAGACGGGGTTGAGTAGGGTGTCCCCGGCAAACTGACGGTCTGTGAGGAAGATGCAGACGGAAAAGTTAGGTTGCCTTGATCCAAAGGTGGTCCTTTCGATGTCGGAGAGCGCTCAACACCAGCTGGTGTTTCCACTTCCAAATGAAATGATGACCTGCCAATCACACTGGCTGTTGCGGGTAAAGAGGTGGCAGGTCTGCGTCTCAAAACAGGTGTGACTGCTGTCCCCCCAGTCACAGAGGATGAAGAGGCCGCGGATGCACAACATGGGGCAGACGGTGGTTGGCCCGGCCCGCTAGGCCGCATTGTAGCACAGTGAGTTTCCCACTGCAACTTATGCTTCATATCCATGTGATGGTTCATGCATGAAGTACTCAAACTATGGATTTTTTGGCCTCTACTTAGCTTTTGGTGACAAATGTTACAGATAACATGAGTTGGGTCATCCTTATCGATCTGAAAAAATGCCCAGGCTATGCAAGGCTTAGAACCCATGCGACCTGAAGAGCCACCACGACTTGTTGTCAGAGGCAGAGTTGTGTTTGAGGATGCAGTTGTTGACGTGCTTCCAGTACTACGTCTCTGTCCAGGAAGGCGCAACCTGACCTCGTCGTCACTAGCATCCTCCTCCACCTCCTCTGCTGACCTCATCGACTGGCTGACTGTGGGTTGACAGTAAGTGGGATCTGCAACCTCGTCATCATCACCCTGTGTGTTCTCACACCCGTCATCCTCAGAGCCAACCTCTTCCTGCCCTGACAAAAAACTCAAGTTGTCGCTCCAATCAGGTATTTGAGTCTCATCATCGTCTTCCTCATTGTCTCCACCAACAGGAGTTACAGTTTGGGAACGAGGGTCTACATTATGCTCAGAACCTTCTTCATCTGGTCCTGGATCCGACTCATAAAGATTCTGGGCATCAGTGCAGATCATTTCCTCGTCTGGATTCACAGAAGCTCTGGAGCCGACCTCTGATTCCCAGGCTATAGTATCAGTAAACAGCTCTGCAGACTCAACCATCTGTTCTACCCCATACTCAGACAGGCAGTTGGAGATTTGGGAGCTGTGAGGAAGCAAGTGTGATTGGGGTGACACCTCTGAGGACTGGAGTATTTGTGATGTTGAAGTTGATGTGGAGGAGAGCCCACTTAAAGGAGCACTTGATATCCGTTGAAGCACCTGCTGTTTTTGTGCCTCATCTGGAATTTGTAGCGAGGGGCGTGGCCGTAAGAAAGGGATCCTATCACATTGTCCACTAAAAGAAGTAGACATCTTAGTTTGGCTGGAAGCTGGTCTTTCTTCTGCAGATGTTACTGTTGCTTTAACACCTACCCCACGGACACAACCTTTTTTTCCATTCCCAACACACCTATTCCCCTTTCCACCAGCAGCAGGCCTTTTGCCACTCATTTTGGTGGTTAACTAATTGACAACTATGGAGTTGTTTGCACAAAAAACGATGGATGGAAACCGAACAGAGCTGAGTGGCCAAATTGTGGTACTAGCCCAAAAGGATTGGCTGGGTTAGAAGCAGTAAAACAATTTTATTAGATACACAGGTGGTGGAGCTTGGTATAGATGGCCTAATAGAATGAGTACCAAACACTGCTACAGGCCCAAAATTATTTTTCAGGCAAGATGCAGCTAAAAATTATTAGTAATTTAAAAGCTGGTGGAGCTTAGTATAGATGGACTAATAGAATGAGTACCACACACTGCTAATATGCCCAAAATTATTTTACAGGCAAGATACAGCTAAAAATTATTAGTAATTTTAAAGCCGGTGGAGCTTAGTATAGATGGCCTAATAGAATGAGTACCACACACTGCTAATATGCCCAAAATTATTTTACAGGCAAGATGCAGCTAAAAATTATTATTAATTTCAAAGCTGGTGGAGCTTGGTATATATGGCCTAATAGAATGAGTACCACACACTGCTACAGGCCCAAAATTATTTTCCAGGCAAGATGCAGCTAAAAATTATTAGTAATTTGAAAGCTGATGGAGCTTATTATAGATGGCCTAATAGAATGAGTACCACACACTGCTACTATGCCCAAAATTATTTAACAGGCAAGATGCAGCTAAAAATTATTATTAATTTCAAAGCTGGTGGAGCTTGGTATAGATGGCCTAATACAATGAGTACCACACACTGCTACTATGCCCAAAAGGTTTTACTTGGCTAGGTGCAGTAAAAAATTTGTATTACATATACAGGTGGTGTAGCTTGCAACACAGATACGCTACTCCACTGACTAACACACACTGCAAGAGGCCCAAAAGGATTTGCTTAGCTAGATTTAGTCAAATGCTGTGAAAAACACTTGCACAGCACTGGCACAGACCTGCCTGGCAAAAAGTGATAAGAACTGATGTAACCTAGCCCTCAAAAGGGCTGGAATTACAACTAGTCACTACTCCCAACCTATCTATCTATTTAAGAGCACAGACCTGCCTGCTAAAAGTGCTAGGAACTGCTGTAACCTAGCCCTCAAAAGGGCTGCAATTACAAACTAGTCCCTACTCCCTAAACCTTTCTGTCTATTTAAGAGAAAATTTGCTTGCAATTCCGTTACACAATATAGCGCTAACAGCAGCAGCAGTGCCGTCTAACACTCAGCTGCAGCAGTGAGAAAATGGTGGCGACGGGGAAAATGGCTGGGTCTTATAGGGCAAGGACATGTGACATACACAGCCAATGACACATGCCCTTGCTTGTGTGAAAAAAAGCAGTTCGCTCTGTGTGTGCGCTGCTGATAGGCTGACAGATTGCACCTCCCCACTGTAAATGCGGGAAAGAGAAAAAAAAATGGACATCTTCATTATTTCTGCAGAGATCCATCCCCTGCCCCTCCCCCCGCCCCGCTGTACACTCAAACTGCGTATTAACATTGATTATCAGCATTACTGTGAAAAAATCCAGTTACGATTTTGGTGCACGAACAGTTATCGAACATAACCTCGAACAGCCGAATTTTTTTCAAATCGTTCGGGTTTGTCGAACGGCTCGAACACCGCCCAAAACAGCTCGAATTTGAGATTGGCGAACAGTTCGATTCGAACACCGCTCATCTCTACTAATTACCAGGATGTGATTTTCTTTTTTTTCTTGATCATGTCTCTGCTGCATAGTACCTCACTGGAGAAACTTTTTTCCGTGAGTTCTTCTGGTCCCCCCTAAAATTCATCACTACAATGGAGGACCTGTGGCAGGTCTTTTTGCTGTCACTGTTTGGGGGCTCCTGTGGTTGCCACTGTTGGCAGCCACTGTTATGGAAGTCTCCATTTCATGATTGTTAAGAGATCCCATTGCTGTAATTATGAGGGTCCATGTAATCATACTGAATTAATATTTATCGGTACCTTGACAAGAACATTTTCATGAAAAAGGTTGAGAATGTGGGTGCACTCTGTCATCGCATGCATGTCACAGTAATGGGTGCTCCTTAGTGGCGGGGTAAGTTATGTATACTCTATGACAAGAAGGGTGTCTATTGGATATATGATATGGGTCCATTTATTGATCTGTTTTTAGGACCCATCACGCTGAATCAAAAGCCTTATAAGGTCTAACACTCAATTTTCATACTCAGTATAGCCCCAGCCCCCTGAGGAAGCTTATATAGGCGAAACTTGTTGGGGTGGCTATATTTGCGTTTTTTGAGTGATACCTGTATGAAATGAAATACATGTATCCGAAAGGTGCTACATAGATTCATGGACTGCAGCCATGATCTAGATAGGGAAGCATAGGCTTATGAGTAGATTGAAGATTCCTAGCTGAATGGAGAAGGGTTCTAACACTAGGAACCCCATTAGATATTGGAACAATATAGGTTCACTTTAGTAATTTTAAGAGTACCTTTTAATAAAAATTAATAAAAGTCATGTTTTACTGCATCCCTTCAATAGGGTCTATTTACCTTCTGGGTAATTTGTGGATTCGAATTTTTCATCCCTAAAGGGTTGTTCACACTCTGGTATATCACTTTGTCACCTCTGACACTTACTTGGATAATATGGCAAACATATGAAACTTATTAAACCACATTATTTGGCTTATTATATAAATGGGAACAGCTGTAAAAATTGCTTACGTCTAAAAGTCAGACATCGTTTTTCACTGCTAATCTTCTCTGGAACACAAGGCCAACATCCTTGTCCAGCTCCCATGCTTTATAGTCTGGGTGATGCGTCACTAAATTGATTAAATGCACTCATCATTTTGGGTTAGGTGAGGTCTTTGTCCTCATCCAAACCATTGTCATCCAACTCGTTCCATCCAGCGTTAATTTATATGATCAAATCCGCACTATATTTATAGTTAGTTATCCCAACGTGAAGTAATGCTTTACGGAAAACTATCTGGATGTGTCACGATAATTTCCATGTTGGATGCAACCAGAGAAGCCTTTTCTTTCTTGTTTGCATGGCTCCGACTGCCAAAACACCCGGCAGCTTGGAGATGTGCACTGCCAGCAACCGGGAAGAGTTGTACACTCAGACTATAGGCAGGAAACCTTCCTGGGAACACTTGTAGACTGTTATACCTTCAGCAAATTTTTCTGTAGGACCCTTAATAAGGAAATCGAGTAAACACCAGATTTGCATTTCAAAGGATCTCTTTTCTGTCTACCAATATGAAATGGGGGGATTGGGATGTCCGGTAAATAAGGAAACTTAGTGAATTGTTAACCCACCCAGTTCTGGAGACACTTAGAAAGAATTGTCTTCTAACTGTTTTGTCTGACCTTCTCCATAAGGTTTCAATTAACTCTAATGTCTATAATTTCTTTTATAGAGATCTCACAGTGAAATGAAATACATGGGTATTACACAATTGGGCCAAGTCTTTTTAGGTTAACATGTGAATAGCCGCATGGGACCATATAGTCACGTGTTTTCTCGGTAAATGCCATGGTGTCAGATAAAGTGGAAGCTATCCAAGACCTACATGTTGTGTTTTTCTGCGGTCGCTGGATTATGATTATCATCCATTGCTCCAAAAATTTCACTATTATAGAACATAGATCTGAAATATTTATTGAAGGAGTTATTCCCATCTACAGGATCGGTGATTATTTGCTAATAACTAGAGGTCCCACCACTGGAACTTCTACTGACCCCAAGAGCAAGGCTCTGACATACAGTCCCATAGACAACATAGTATTTTGATGCCAATGGTGGGACCCCAAATCATCAGCAAAAGGGTGGTCTCATGAATACAACCTAGTGCACATGATCTGCTATGGCTTAGGACCCCCTTCTACTGTTGCAGGCTCAACAGTCATGCATACCTATAACATCAGTGCATTACATGGGAGGCCATTTATTAGAAACATAACTTCCTCTTGCCATATAAGCTGACAAAATTGGAAATGCCATACCTATACTGTCTTCATGAGGCAACCCTTTTAACAACTAAAAAGGTATTCTGATTTCAAGAATTCACAAGAAATTCAATAAATGTATAATAGATGGGTTAAAACCTTGTTGACCTCTACCTTTTTCCACTTAGTCATTTTGCGTGGACGCATAGGCTTCCCCATAATGCACTGCAGCCACAACATCTATCTCATTATCATACCTTGTACAGTGGTGGTCAGTACTTGGGCCATCACAATTGAGTGGTTCCCAGTGGAGCACAGTTTGTAAGGCAGTCGTTTTCCATCTCCAGAGTCACTAGGTAAGTCTCTCTCTTGTAGTGTTTAAGCTCTTATGGTCAGCGTAGTTCTCTCTCTCCTGTAGAGTGTAAGCTCTTATGGTCTGGGGGTCCTCTCTCTCCTGTATAGTGTAAACTGTTATACTTAGCGGGGTTCTACCTCTCTCTCCTCTCTAATTACAAACTTTCCGAAAATCACATTTTTTTGAGAAAAGTCGGTGAATTTGAATTTCAAAAGATCCGCTCATCTCTAGTAACCAACAACATTACAATGCCTTCCAGAGAAATGTGTCCAAGCTGCTATCACTCAAGCAAACCCAATCGGCTTAGAAATTTAAGTCTGGGAGGGTGCGCTTCTCTCCAAAAATACACAAATTATCTCTCCTCCAGGTAAAAGAAAGGTAACTCTCTAGTGTTGCTTGTTGGAAAAACTACCTTATAAAAGTTAGTGTCTGTCCCTTTCCACATGACTAAACATGTAAGCCAAACTAGAGACTTCTCCAAAAGAACCATCCATCTGCAGACAGATATTTTGGTGTTGTGAAGACCCGGGGACCTCCGTGGGCGTAATACCACTCAGACAACACAGGGTGAGGGTAAAACAGTGTGGAAATACTTTATTAAACCACAAAGCTGACAATAAACATATAGAACAGTCCCAGCAAATACCCAAGATGGTACAACATTACACAGTGTCACCCTTCTGCTCCGCCCGCCTGGGATAGAACAGCTGCGACTTTGGGACTTCCAGGGCCAACTACCTCAACCAGTAGCCCCTCAGATTCTGGCAGGCCCCCACAGAGAGAAGGTAGCGGCAAGTTTAGGAAGCTAGCAGTCCATCGAGGTACATGGCCAGGAGACCCGAGGGTCCCAACCCTGGCCTCTCCGAATGTCTCCGTGGATTCCAGGCGACTGGTGGGTCCCTCCTGGCAACCCCAAACAATATATCCATGGGGCCAGCTGACCTCATCGTCCCAACCTTGTCTCCCCAAATGTATCCATGGGCTCTCTGATGGTTAATGGAGCAGATCCGTATCTTTCCAGTCAGGGCTATATACCTTTAGGCTAGAATCATGTAGAATCCAAATCTGTGTCTCTTTAGATGTAGCCGCCATGCAATCCATCTACTGTCCTGAAGGATGTCTCTCATTCTCCTTGCAAAGTCTTTCTGATGCGCCTTGATTCTCCTTGCAGCACTACAGACATCCCTGTTTATATTTACATCTTTGTAAGGTCATCAGTCACAGGTCAGGGTTAGAGGTAAAGGTGCAGGGCTCACCAGGTCTCATTGTCTGAGCTAATCAATTTACATAGCTGGTAAAGCAGGGGCTCTTTAAATCAACATTCAGCTGACTTCGTATAATATGCAATTAGCATAGTAGCAAATATCATTGTTTCCAAACCCAAGAGGAGACAACATTCAGGGTTATACAAATACTGGTCTGTTCTTATTGACCAGGCACATAAATACACATAGATTTACAAGTCAACATAAACATAAGTGTATTTCTCTTGGATAAACAAATTTAATCGTCTGGCTTATTTAGATTATAGGCTGTATAATCACAGGTGTTCTTGTTTCTATTCAGAGTAGAGCAAGGTATCGTTTGCCTGGACAAAAGGCTTTTAATGTGGGTCTAAAGGGGTATTGCTTCATCTTGTGGAAATGGCCAACTAGCTTAGAGCGTCTTATAGGTGAGGCAAGGCTCTTGGGGAAAAAAGTAGCCAAATTAGTAGGTGAAACACAGTTGTCTCTCTAGTGCAACCTATTGGGATACCTACTAGAGATGAGTGAGTAAATTAGCAGGACTCTTTTAAGTATTTCATAGCCACTGGATGAGCATTGCAAACAGCATCCTCCGGCATTCTGGGCTTGTCTTTTGAATAGCCAGCCTGGTGTGGCGTCATGTGTGTCACAATACAACAATTACATTGTGCCAGGCCGGCCAATCAAAAGAGGAGCTGGGGATGCCAGCAGGTAGGAGACGGTTCACATGGCTCCCATCCATTACTCCCAGAATACTGACCTGGCCGCTGGACTAGAGTCATGCACATCAATACTCTCATCTATAGTACCTACCTTTAAAGGTTTGTGTAAAACATTTAAAGAACATTGTAACATGGTTAAAGGGGTTTTCTGACCTTAGGCTACAAGGGCATTAAGCAAAGGGAGATCTTCCTTGCCATTTGTTTTATAGGGTAGTGGATAAAATAGGTGGCACTTGAGTACCAGCTTCTGCTCAATGGGAGGTGAACTAATTTGCATAGTTTTTCCCCACAGAGCATTGGCAGTCTTTAAGAATAGACCGAGTCCATCTAGTTTCTCTTAAAACAATAATTTAAAAGGCATCTGTCAACAGGATCAACCCTCTGGCACAGAGATCTTTTCAGCTCATTTGCATATAATAGAGGATGGATTTAGTGGGAATCATTCATGAAATCGCAGACATAAAAGGGGTTGTCCACTACTTGTACAACCTCTTCTCAACCAGCATGTTTGCCCCCATTAAAATAACAACACTTACACTCCCCTTCGGTGCTGATGCTATTCTAGCAGTGCCGGCACTGGCTCTCCCAAAGCTTGCGTGACATAACTTAATTCATACCACCTTTGGATGAATCAGACATCAAGAGGAAGTGAGAGGACAGCCGCAACTCTGACTTCCTTTTGATGGATCTTGACATAACAATGTGTTGCAATCCATGGGATAGCGAGTGCCGACACTGCTGGCATGGCGCTCGCACCGTAAGAGAGTGTAAGTGTTGTAATTATGTTGGGGCAAACATGCTAGCCCTTTAATGTATTGTGTGATTCAACTTTCTACTTTCTATGACCTACATACAGTATAGACATCTTAGGAGAGTTGATCCTGCTTACAGATGCCCTTTACTTATTAGCTTCCTAAAGGAGGGAAGTGTTCAATTCTAAATAAATGGGGACTACCTCCCAGTTTTTGGAATAATGGATATATAATATACCATAGGATCTTCCTCAAGACAAAGTGCAACTATCAGGAGAAGACAAGCTCCTTTGGGTGATGTTGAGAATTTCAACATGATAGTTGTAAGATGGACAGTAGTTAAGTTGTCCAACCCAACTTGTAGAAGATAAAGACAGAACATAAAATTGCGCCCCAATGGTGCACTACGGATGGACTACTCTGCCTACCCTTAATTCAACCCATGTCCACCATACTGCCATATTATGCCAAAATAATACTAAATTGGGGCCTTTGGTGATTTCCCAGTTGACGCACCCTAAACTTTTCACATTTAACAAATACAATTCTTTGGAATACTTTGTTCCTGGCTCCTATTTGATTCTCCTTAATAATCAGCGTTGATTGAAGCCATGTAGCTACGATGGGTATGTTCTCCTTTCGTATTTCTGCAGTTAGATGGTATGCATTAACATTCAGTACTATGTGGTAAAATATTCAATGTTACTAAAACGGTCTGTGAAAAGCAACTTGTCCTAGTTTTCTCCTAGGATGTGAATGTTCTCTGGAGAAAGGAAAAAAATAAACCTGTGCAGTTATGTAAAATATTATGACTTTTATATATGGACTATTTATACCCCGAAGATAAATTTAGTCTTCCGGGTCTCTGTATAGAAGCATGGTGTTTATTTTACGGTGTTAGGGATACAAACAGTACCTGGCCAATGGCTGCTGCCATTATAGAGACTGGGATTAGTTTTATTTAAATATTGTCAACTTTGACTATAATGATAGAAAACAGCCAACTGGTGTATGTAACGTTGATGACAGATGGCGGAGGTAATAATTTGCATAGGTAGTCAGTAATATAGGATTCAGAAAGTTAGACTTATTTCCTATGCCAACTCTGACTTTATTTCTCAGAAGGGAATGATGCAACTTTTTTGGCTCTCTTCATTATAGAAATCTCCATCGGCAGCCATTACTTTGGATCATTATATGTTCTTCGATGTCTTGCACAGGCATCAGATAGAAAGCTGTGGCCAGAGCTATTTTAAAGGGATTGTCTGAAAAATAACAGAAGGAAGGTATGCGTAAAAATAGGAAATGATGTATACTTATCAGACAAAACCCACATACTGTACGTAGAACACTCCAGTGATCTTGGGTGGAACAAGAAACAATGAGTTCCCTTCTCATGCCACTGCAGAGCACATCATGACGCCATGGCGTTACGATGTCTGTCAATTGAGTGACGGAACGGCGCGCAGTAATGTTTGAGGCCTAGATGCCCTGACATTCAGGTCCTGGAATGAAGAGGCTGAGTAAATTGTGTTCAAAGGGGAGAAGGGGAATTAGAAAGGTACCGCAGGGGCGGTGGGACAGGTGAGCAGTGGGGTGAGTTAATTTTTTTTATATATGTCCTGTTTATTATGCTCTGGGTTCTGGAGAGACCACAGAAAATGATAAGGAATATTCAATTCGCATCAAATAACTTAGCTGTAAATGGACTTTTCCTGTAAAGTTCGTGTGATTGTTTAATTTGAATCTTGGCAGATCTGGTCATCTCTAGTACTTACCCTGGTCTATTGTTTTGTTTAGGACTGTATCGGGAAACTTCTAATATCTAGTTTCTGACCTTAGCTAATTTTTCTGCCTATCTGACTTTCTCACGATTCTGTCCCTAACGTTGACCTCTTGGTTATGTCAATTCTCTGCTAACCCACTCCACCGGCCAGCAGCCACTCTGTGGGTGCAACACACGGGACCCTGCTTGAGGAGTTTCCAGGGACTTAATAATATATATATATCTATCTTCAGTCAGACAACTCTTTTCAGCTGTAGTTATATAGAACATTCTAACTAAGGAGCCGGACGTTTGAGAGCCACTAATTTATAGGAGGTGCAGCAGCTAAGCTAGGCTAAAGGTGGGTTTACCCTAGCTGACTTGCCAATTGGTGGCCATTAATAGCCTGTTTGGACAGATTGATTGTATTTAATATGCGCACAGGATGATCAGTAATAGATCGTCCTGCATGCATAGACTGCCATTGTTCTTGACAGCATATTCTGTTTTTTGCAAAAGGAAAATAGGCTGCCGAAGACAATGATTTTTTAAGCCTGCCTAAAATTCATTCCACCTGATGAGCGAGCATTTTGCTCATTTATCGAGAGATTGGCAGCCTGTTTACACTGCTGATCAAGAAATGATAATCGATCATTGTAAATCCACCATTAGAGTATGTGATGGATGATAAATGCATGTGATCATGGCTACTGTCTGATGATATACAGCTTGGGTGCAGTGAGAACGGTGAATGGCATATGCTGTATGATAACGGCAAATTACTATGTTAATATACTAGGTGGGGAGTCTGGATGATTATTGCAAACAGAGATTATAATCTGTGGGAAAAATGATGAACGATTACTGTATTATATATGTGGTTTATTCGCTACTGCCTGTCAATATATATTTACATGTATTATTTATTCAATGCTGGTATATACTTATGTACAGTATATTGTTTCTTCACTGCAGATATATATTTTTGTGTATGGTTAATTCATTGCTGGAAGCTTTTCCTGGATGTGAAGAGTGGTGAAGGGGATGAGAGGGTACCTGTCACCCAATGCCTTGGAACTGTGGGCGCTAACCAGATCCCTAGAACTAGGGGCGCCCTAGTCTATCCCTGTCCTCCGATTACTCCTGAAGGTGGAGACGCCGGGTTCACGTGCTTTGCTATGCTCCTATATCAACCCTTATCTGTCCCCTTCCCCACCAAGGGAGGTGGGAAGCCAAAGTGTATAGGAATACACTAACCAGACAAACAAGGGATAACTGACAGGGATAAATGAAAACAACAATCATACATACTCACCAAACAGAGTGAAACTCAGGGGCGTTAAAGGAAGAGAAACCAAATAGGAGAGGATGAGGCTGTGCACACAAAACTCCAAGCAACAATCTCCTGAACAAATCTCCTAACGCCAACTCCAACCATGAACTACACCTCCAACTCAAAACCAGAAGGAAGAGCTAACACTGGCAACTCCCAAGTGGCAGTGGTGAGCATATATAGAAGAGAGGAGTGGCCAACACTGAACAGCTGAGACAATCCAGGTAGGAAAGCTCAAGGAGCTTCAACTGAATAGATTAACCCTTGCACTGCAAAGAAAAAAACCTGGGGAGTTAACCAACATAATTTACCGATATTTACTTAATTTCCTTGACTGTAGATGACTGTAACTTGCTAACACTTAATCTTGGTATTTTTGTTTTGATGTCTATTTGTTAGGCCAGCTAACCGGAGCTTATTGATTACTTATTGTACCTGATTTTTGTACAAGCTCCTTAATATTGTGCATTTTGGCTTTGTTTCTTATGTCTTTTTATGTATCTGTTTTTCTGAAAAAACCTAATAAAAATGATGTTTGAAAAAAAAAAAACAAAAACCTGCACTGTTTAATAAGATGGTGAAGTACTTCTAACCAGTGCAAGAGTTGGTGAAACCAGGCGCCGTGATCTTCTGGCTCCTCTGTCGCATCATCCCTGTGACAGCACCATTTCATTTTTTGGCTCAGGCAGCACATTGAAAATTAGTTAATTATATTACATAGAAGTTGGATAACTACTATGTACCGACACTGTATTATTTATTTATATTCTGCTGGTTCTAAGTTAATATCTAAAATTGTGCAGCATCCCCTAATTGTTCAGTGTCTGGGTAAATGTACCCTGTATTCTGAGAAGTGAAGTTATTACACCAGGTAATGTACACTAATTTGATAAAGGAATGATAATCTGTCTGCCTGCATTATATGAGCTTACTGTAGCCAAACTGTTAGAGATCTGCCTGTCAAGAAAGCTGACTGTTTCAAACAGTAGCCAGCAGAATTATGAATGCAGCTCTTGGATATACTGAATGTATATAAAACATGTAAAATAGTCATACACTTTGCTGTTCTATATTACGTAGAGATGAGCCAATCTTTACATTTGACTTGTAAATCATGATTTACTGTATATTTCCAGCCTGGTAACTAGATATTTGAACAGATAAAGGTTTAAAATGTAATTTCCCTTGGTCTGATAGTATTCTGCAGTTTTCCTCACTTGCTTTCTCATCACCTTCATGGAGTGTTAGGATTCACCCATGGGCAGTGTAAATGAATATTCCCTGTGCATATTTAGCAGAGGAAATTTTAATTATACAGATAATTGGAACCTGGTATTAATTTAATTTAGTATTTAATTTCAATCGGGGCCAAATATGGCACAGAATGAAGAAAGTGCAATATTTTCAAAACTCCCTAATAAGTGAATGGACAATGCTGCAAGTAAAAAGTAAGGAGGGAGAAAATGTTGTCATCAGGAGTTGTGGACAAGGATCTTCATCAGGTAAAGAAAACTTGTGTGATTTTTATCTAATGAAGATTTTTGAGATTTTTCTTACCAAGACAACTCTGTACAACATGTTAAAGCAGGGGTGGGACATTTTTTGATCCAAGAGCCGCTTTGCCATACTGAACCAATCCCAGAGGCCACAAAAAATATAAAGGGGTGCTAACATAAATAAATCACCATAATCATCATTGGTACATTATTACATCACCAGAACCAGGGCCTAGATCTAGGGTGATACAGGGTTTTATGTTCCTGATTGACGATTGGTGAGAAACCAATATAGGGACGGTAGGGAAGACAGGGTGATATCAGATATCAGCCTTCCTTAGTGTCTGGGCTCCCTTCCCCTCATCCCTTCGTTTTGTACTTTGTCTTTCCTACACTGTGCGTGACACCATCAGTACATGAATGCAGCACCAGAACCACCGTCAGCACATGAATGCAGCGCCAGATCCACCGTCAGTACATGAATGCAGCACCAGATCCACCGTCAGTACATGAATGCAGCCCCAGAACCACCGTCTTGTACATGAATGCAGCACCAGAACCACCGTCTTGTACATGAATGCAGCACCAGAACCACCGTCTTGTACATGAATGCAGCACCAAAACCAGCATCAATACATTAATGCAGAGCCAGAACCACCGTCAATACATTAATGCAGAGCCAGAACCACGGTCAGTACATGAATACATCACCAAGCTTAGTACAGAAATCAATTGCAATGTCAGGTCAATCTCATATGCAATTGCATTCCATGAACCTACAACTCACAGTATGTCTTCAACAATGGTAAGGAGGTATTGGGAGTTGTTATTACCAGCCATCATCAAACTGCAGACGATACACAAACCACAGTTCTGATGAAACGCAGTCAGTATCACAAATAAACATTTACACCCAGGTACCTTATAGATGACATCTTCTCTGATTGTTGTCATTCCCATCCCTTTTGCCTCCACAAAGGACAAGAGCCATGATGAGATTTCATGTCCAGAGCTAGTCTCTCAAGACTTTCCTTTTCTCCATCTTCAGCAGCACTTCCCGACATGATGCCCTTAAAAATAAAAGTATTATACTGCCCCATAAATAAAAATATCTCCCATGTTAAACCCCTGAATAAATAATTTCTGTGCTTCCTGCGCAAAATATCCTTCAGCACAATAGTCTTTTCCATAATATCCCCCCTTCCACACACACTGCCAATCTGCAAAATATCTCCCACTCACCCTCTGCAAAATATCCCCCACACCGCCCCTCTGCACAGTGTTCCACCCACACTGCCTCTTGATATACTGTGCCCACTTTCACAATTGTACCCACATTATGTCCCGTCACAGTAACATAAAACCCCTTCCCACCTCATCCAAAGTGATAGGGCATTTAATCTTCAGCGCCTTCATGGAGCACTTACTTTTGGCCTGCCATCTCTGTGGCGCTGAGGTGTCAGCAGCCAGCAGTGTGGGGAGGTCAAAGCGCGATGACCTCATCAAGCCGCTGCATGATGGGGCAGGAACTGACGAGCACTCCTCTGCCTCTGTCCTGGCACTCAAGTGGTTAAATGTATTTGCGTCCTTCAGAATCTAGGAATATAGGAAAAAGGGAGCCAGCGTCTCCCAGACATCTCTGCGGGCTGTAGCAAATCCTTTGGCTGGCTATATACGACCCAATGGCCGTATGTTGTGCAGACCTGCTTTAAAAAAATAGTATATTCTTCACTGAATAAATCTCAACCAATATGACGTGTGTCATGGTGTCACCCCTCACTGTGTCTGGGATGCAGTTACTGACAGCTCAGCCTCCAATCATGCACAGGGGCGTGATGGAGCTGTCAGTACTGTGATTGACAGCTCGACCATCCAATGTGGTACAGGGGCGTGCAATAGCTGTCAGCGTTGTAATTGACAGCTCGGCTGTCCAATCTGAGACTGGGAGGCACTGGCCATCTTCAGGTGTTCATTATCCCAGGTGAATGCCTGGCTACTTAACTGAGCTGTTTCCCCCAGGTCTCTGCCAGACGACATTCAGCTAGTGTGTGGTTTGTTCTCTGTGCCTTGAGTTCTGTTTATTGATCTTATGTTGCCTGACCTTGGACCTTGTTCTGACCATCCGTCTGTTTAACCCCTTCTGCTCTGATCTGCTTTCCTCCTGGTATTCTGATCTACGGAACGTTACTTGACTACACCTTTGCCCCTCCCTCTGTTTATAACGTACCCTCCTGACTTCGGACTCCTTGACTATCCCGTCTCATGGCCTGGCCGTGAAAAAACCCAATCTGAAAGCTGGTAGGGTGCGTCAAGTGACAATATGACAGATTGTAGGCTCAGGCTGAACACACCTAAAACTTTCTATTGAAGTTTTTGGATGTTCTTACTGTCTGACTAGTACACGAACCTAAAAACTGACTTCAAGGCTGGTGCAATTGACTCCTCAAGTCCAAAATGATTTGTCCATTCATCAAGTCAGATACTAATAGTTGAAAAGAACTGCTTTTATTTTCAGCCCAATAAAGATATTAAACTATATACAAGTGCAAGTGCTTGGATAAACTGGTCAAACGTTAATTTATATCCAGTCCCTTTATCAATATTTATATATTCTAAAAGTTCAAATGTTTTCCACTTGTTGCATCTTCATGACGTGTCTATTGATCTAACTGAAATATGTCAATGTGATCATCTGAATTGGCTGCCTGCATACGGGGCAAGGCTTGTTCCTCTTCTTGAGCTTTTTCGCACATGTAAAACAGGACATAAGATGGCCTGTTGTGCCATGGACAATACATGCATTTGTAGCACCCCGAGGACTCGGCTGCTACAGGGGTATTGCACCTCGAACCAGAGGTGCGGTATTCCACTCCCGGGTAAGGATGGAGTGTGGAACATAGCTCAGTAGGCTGCATGCACTACACTCACCCCATTTCCGGGGGACAGACCAACGGTACTCCCACCAGATAGATGTGCAGGTACGACAGCTTCTGTCCCTGGCTGGAGTGGGGAGGGGGAGGAACATCCCAGTGGTGTAGGAGCAGAGAGGGGAGGGACTCTGGGCATAGGTAGGAGCCCATTGGGTGCTAGTCACCTGGGCTCGGGTGTCAGAAGGGAGTATATAAGGTGGGCACCATCTTGGATAGAGAGTCAGTTCAGAGAGGAGCTCAGCCAGAGAGGGCTGACAGGGAGCTGTGGCTCAGTCTGGGCCCAGCTCCAGAGCCAGGCCTGGAGAGGAGGCCTGAGGCAGAGAGAGAGAGAAAGAAGAAGAAGGAGAAACAGGAACACCAGGAAAGGCCCAGAGACGCAAGAAGAGAGGGAACCCTGAGATTCCACGAGTTAACGGGTGAAGGGTTGGCAGAGAAGGGTACCGGATCCCAAACTGGTGGAGGCCAATTATCCTCAGCCAGGAACCGGAGGTCGTGGTCAAGCCTTGGCGCGACCCCTCACCATATCCACCAGGAAGGCATACCATATAGGGTCAGGGAAACCGGGAAAGGTTTCACCACCAGAAGGCCCGAGGGAGCCGGACAAAGGTGGGTCCCTAGTGGGGACGGCCAGTAGGAAGGAAGAGAGGGGAGCCTTGGACCACGCTCCGGAACTGCCTGGGAGTTAGCCGAGTCCCTCACCTGGTGGGCGCAGCACGGCTCGGGTGGTCCTTACTGCGCACAAGTGACCTGATAAAGAACTGTGAGTAAAGCTGTGAAAACTGCAACCGCACGTCTCAGTGATTCCTTGTTACACCACCACGACCACCATCATTCCTCCCTGCCTCGCCAGCTGCCCTGAGGCTATACCCCTCCCGTTGGGGGTTATACCATCCACGCTGCACCACCGTACCACCGGCCTCAGCGGTCTGCCCTGCAGCGGCGGCTTCATAGCCGCAATCAACGGGTGGCGTAGTCGAACAAAACAACATCTTATGCCAAGCACCGCCACTTAGTTTGACACCCTGGGCACGGACCGGGTCACCGCCACACGAAGACTACTACCCCCATCGGATCCGGCTCCGGGTATCCCCGCATGCGCAACGCAGCACAACATGGCCCAGGGGGTGAGTCACATTCTTCGGCCTAGTCTGGCAGATTACACAGGGTTCAACACTCGCAAGTGGAAGAGTATGTTCTGACTTTTCATCCTGAGCTAGTTCATCTTCTCTGTACTCCTCCTGACGACCAGATGTGATGTGGTCAGATGTGGAAGGCTGAGGAAAGTTCTCTGTTTCCTGCGTTTCAGACCTATGCATCTCCTCTTCCTCTTTTTTTGTGATAACCGAATCTTGCGCCTCAGTGAGTTTTGCTTTTTTGCCATCTGGATCATCAATGCCTTCATCCTCTAGGGAATCCTCAATTGTTTTTCTTTTTATGGGATTGTTCTTCTCCTCAGTTTGGTCTGGAAGCCAGTCTTTATGAAGACATTTTGGAATCGGAGGGTCCATCTCATCACATAGTAAACATTCCCAGTAATCCTGTAATGATTTATTATTTGTTTTTTAGAAAAACATGCATTAACAAGAATTCGGCAAAAGAGCAATGGAATAAAATTTTATTTCTATAGCGCCAACAAATTCGGCAGCACTTTACAAATAAGTGGGGACAGGTACAAACAATAAGGACAAGATGAAGTAACACATAGTTCACCATAGCTCACTAACCGCTACACCGATGCCTCCACCCTGTGCCAGTCGTTGCACTGGTTGCCCATCCGCTACAGAGTTCAATATAAACTCCTCACCCTCACCCACAAAGCGTTCCATGCTTCAGCACCGCCCTACATCTCCTCTCTGGTCTCAGTCTACCACCCTACCTGTGCCCTCCATTCTGCTAATGACCTATGATTAACATCCTCAATAATCCGGACCTCCCACTCCCGTCTCCAAAACTTCTCACATGCTGCACCAATTCTTTGGAATGCACTACCAAGGACTCTTCGATTAATCCCCAATACCAACAGTTTTAAGCGTGCCCTAAAAACGCATTTCTTTAAACTGGCCTATCACCTCACCTATCTAACTATCCCCCCCCCATACAAAACGTCCTTTCAAATCAGGTCCCTCTTATCTTCTGTTCACACATCCCATAACTTAGTAGACTACTGTGTCTGTACTTGTTCAAATACTGGTTTGTGACTGGTTCATTTAGCATTAAGTGATTACCCTTTTTATTACACTGATGGTTGACCGCACAATACAAGCAATTGTTACCATCCACCTTTCCTGTCTCCCCCATTTCCTCATAGATTGTAAGCTTGTAGACAAGGCCCTCTCTCCTCCTGCTATCTGTTGATTTATGTGATTGTTATTCCGTAATGTCTTTTATTGTCTGTACAAATCCCCTCCAAAATGTAAAGTGCTGCGGAATATGTTGGCGCTATAAAAATAAAAATTATTATTATTATTATAGTTCAATAGTTACGAGAGGAGTGAGGGCCCTGCTCGCAAGCTACAATCTATAAGGAAATAAGGGGACACAATAGGTAGAATGTGCTCGTCATATATGGTGCAGCCATCATTATAATATATAGGGCATTTTAAAAAAAGCAGCCAGAGCCATCATCAGCCAGGATCTAAGTATAGTTACCAAGTGCTTTTGGATGCTTGGAGGATGTGGAGACAGATGAGTAGGAATCGCCAGAGTCTGAGGAAAATTTAGAAAGAGGGAACAGCAAAAAGTTAGATTAATGAAGTGAGGTGATAATCCTGTCTAAAGAGATGTGTTTTAAAAGCACACTTAAAAATGTGGGGGCTAGATATTAATCGGATTGTCTTGGTTAATGCATTCCAGAAAACTGGCGCAGCACGAGAGAAGTCTTGGAGACGGAGGTGTGAGGTTCAGATTATGGAGGATGTTAGTCTTAGATCAGTTGAAGAGTGGAGAGCACAGGTAGGGTTGTAGACAGATTAGGGAGGAGATATAGGGTGGTGCAGAACTGTGGAGAGGACGGGTAGCATGATAGACAGGGATGAGGGAGAAGATATAGGATGGTGCAGAACTGTGGAGAGCTTTGTGGGTGCTTTGTGGGTGTCATTGATCAACTTGTATTGTATTCTCTAGCAAGTGGGCAACCAGTGCAATGACTGGCATAAGGTTACATAGGTTGAAATAAAACCTAGGTCCATCAAGTTCAACCTTTCTCCGCCAATTGTACATTTTGGTCACCAAATTATTTATAACCCATAATGTTATGAGTACTGAGGAAATCATCCAGCCCTTTTTTAAAAGTTGTTATGGTGTCAGCCATTACTACCTCTTGTGGTCGGGCATTCCAAAGTCTGACTGCTCTGACAGTAAAGAACCCTTTGATATTTAGGTGCCAGAATCGCCTTTCTTCCACCCATAACGAGTGCCCCCTGGTCCTTTGTAAGGTCTTTGGAAGGAATAAGTCATGTGCCAGTCCTTTGTATTGACCACACATGTATTTATGCATATAAATGAGATTTCCTCTGAGACGTCTTCTTTCTAAGCTAAACAGGCCCAATTTTTCCAACCTCTTATCCTATGAGATAATAATAGTAAGACTTTAGAGATAGTCAACATACAATCTCTGGTATTTTGTATTAGGGTGGGGGTGATGTCAGGAGAAGTGGTATATAATTGGGTGTCATCAGTTGAGAGATGATACTGGAAACCAAATCTGCTGATGGTCTGTACAATAAGGGCGGTGTATAGAGAAAAGAGGAGGGGGCCTAGGATTGAACCTTGAGGACCCCCGACAATAAGGGGAAGATTAGAAGAATAAGAGCCAGCAAAAGATACAGTGAAGGAGCGGTCAGAGAGGTAGCAGGAGAACCATGAGAGAACAGTGTCCTTGAGGTCTATTGAGCGGATCATAGTGAGGAGTTGCTGGTGATCCACAGTGTCAAATGCAGCAGAGAGATCCAGGAGAATCAGCAGAGAATAGTGGCCATTAGATATAGCTGTTAGTAGATCATTAGAGACTTCAGTGAAAGCAGTTTCAGTAGGGTACAAAGACCAGAAACCAGATTATAAACAGGTCAAGAAGAGCGTTGAGAGACAGCGGATTAAACGAGTGGAACAAGTGTTCCAGGAGTTTAGAGATAGGTCTGTAGTTAGCAGTGCAGTTCAGGTCGAGGGATGTTTTTTTTAAGTAAAGGGATTATGACAGCATGTTTGAAACATGAGGGAAAGATACCAGAAGAAAGAGAGAGGTTAAATATTTTAGTAAGTTAGGTAGTGACAACTGGGGAGAGAGACTGGATGAGATGTGAGAGGAATAGGGTTATTGGTGCAGGTTGAAGAGTGAAAAGCAGCAAGGAACCTGGTAACTTCTTCTGTGACAGGCTTGAAGATGGAAAGTGAGCTTGAGGTGCGGAAGATAAGGGGATTGTGCAAAAATGTCTTGAAGGATATGGTTGATTTTTTTCTAGGAAATAAGTGGCCAGATTGTAAGTGCTGAGGTTGATGACTGGAGCCAGTACGGCAGCGGTCTCCGGGAAAATGGCTGCCGTAGGTGGCACATGCTCAGATTGAGATCTCGGCACTGTTGTCTTCCGTGGGCGGCCAGGTCTTTTTGCATTGATGAGTTCACCAGTGCTTTCTTTCTTTCTCAGGATGTACCAAACTGTAGATTTTGCCACTCCTAATATTGTAGCAATTTCTCGGATGTTTTTTTTTCTGTTGTTGCAGCTTAAGGATGGCTTGTTTCACCTGCATGGAGAGCTCCTTTCACCGTATGTTTACTTCACAGCAAAACCTTCCAAATGCGAGCACCACACCTCAAATCAACTCCAGGCCTTTTATTTGCTTAATGGAGAATTACATAACGAAGGGATTGCCCACACCTGTCCATGAAATAGCCTTGGAGTCAATTGTCCAATTACTTTTGGTCCCTTTAAAAACAGGGTGGCACATGTTAAGGAGCTGAAACTCCTAAACCCTTCATCCAATTTTAATGTGGATACCCTCAAATGAAAGCTGAAAGTCTGAACTTCAACTGCATCTGAATTGTTTTGTTTAAAATTCATTGTGGTAATGTCTAGAACCAAAATTAGAAAAATGTTGTCTCTGTCCAAATACATATGGACCTAACTGTATGCTCTGATACTTGTCTAGTACTAAGGAATAGTTGAAATAGTTTAATATACACAGAACGGCCTTCATCCTTTAGAGTCGTGGCGGGAAGACAACTAGAAAATACATAGCTTCTAATGGCCACAAGCCTATGACTCGCCCCCTGGGCCGTGGGGCACTCGGATCCAGGCAACAGGGAAACGGTGGGAGTAGTAGTGGCAACCCGGTTCCGTGGCTCAGGGTGGTCAGGCCAGTGGTAGTCCGTTATGTGCTGAAGATTATGTCCGACTACGCCACCCGTGGATTTGCGGTCATTAGGAACCGCCGCTGCAGGGCAGACCGCTGGGGCTGATGGTGTATGCAGCTGAGGTGGTGTGACTCCCCACGGGAAGAGTGCAGCCCCAGGGCAGTGTAGTGGATGTTGGGAGTGATGGTAGTGAGAGTCCCAGTGCTGATAGTGCTGGAGGAGCAAGGAGCACACAGACAGCAGGTTGCAGTCCAGGGTCTTTACTAGAACAGGTAAATTGACCCACAAACAGTCCCAGCTAGGAGGGGACCCGGATGTCTGAGAGCAACGGGGAAATTGGCCCTGGTTAGGGTGAGGGTGTAGGCCTACCGTGCTTTCTGTGCTCCTTCTGGCTATCTCCTCGTTATAGGGTAACAGCCCACGTTTCCGAGCTTTCCGTGTATTCTAGCCTGTATGACCTGCGACGTGGGTTCCTTTCTGCTCCCAGCCTTGTACGGCTGTGCTGGTCCCTTCTGTTGTGGCAGGGCCTCCAGGCTTCTTAGGCCAAGGAATATACAGTCCCCTGCGAACTGGTTATCTGCTGGGGGATGTGGAATCCTTCCAGCCTCAGACACCAAAGTCTGGTAAATTAAGTCCGTGATCTGCCAAGACAGGCTCTCTTCTCCTCTTGTCTCTGGCTTGTGGCTCTCCTCCTGCCACACTTCCTCTTAGGTGCAATACAACTGTCTGCCCCTGCTCTGCTCTGGGACAAGTCTCAGTCCTGAGACAGGCCTTCAAGTTCTCTCTAACCCTGCCCCCAGCACCAGCTTTTATAGGGGCAGCCTGCTCCCCCTACTGGCCTGAGACAGGAGGTACTGCATGCTAATGTTCCCCTGACTAGAGAACCTCCCCCTTGCTCTCAGACACAGCTTTATTACATTTTGTGGCATCCAGGCCAGGGTGACACACCTACTCAATATTAAAAATGAATATAGCAGGAGAAACAGAGTTTATATAGGCATAAAACCAGTATAGCTTTATTAGATACACAATAGTAAAAAAGCCACAACAGTGGCGACACAGAGTAAATAACAAATTACAAAATACAGTACATGGTAACATATATAGAGAGTATGTATAGCAAAAACCCCCCCAAAAGAAGGGGAGTGGTAAGCAGCGAGCATATAAGATATACCATAAATAGAGAGTATCCGCACAAGTGTGCAGGTATGCATAGAATGTCAAAAAAAATTCATTCAAATGCTGCTTACCAGTCACAAATAAGGGAGGGCCAGCAGAAAAAAGGTGACAGGCAGACCAGGAGCAGGGTAAACTCAAGGCACCAAGTGACCAGAAAGGAGCCTCGACGTGCGTTTCGCCCCGATATTATGGGCTTTCTCAAGAGGCATAAATTCGTAAAGAGCAGGGACCTTTTTAAAGTCTTTTCACATGGTCACGTGCCCGCGATACTAGTCACGTGACCGGAAGTGGATAGGTGACCGATGCTCATCGGCGCATGCGTTAGGCGCCGGAAGCTGTCGGTGCGGACAGGATCCGTCACCTGGTAACGCGCACGCCGGAAACACATGGTATGTGAACCGGAAGTGCGCGACCAAGAGAGAGACGGCCATGTCCGGACCGAGATCAGCGTGCCCAAAGCGCATGCGCACCGCATCATATGTCACCTAGCAACCTAATGGCCAATAGCAGAGGCCGGCATCCAAAAAGAATAACAAAGGATCAAGCGATCATTAGTCCTGAAATGCATTGTATACATGAGACTAAATAGACAATAATACAAGTTATAACAATATAACATCAAATATATGGAAGTGTCCATGTATACACTATGCAAGTCCGGTCTCATTAAATCCAGTGATGTTGGTCAGCGCATAAAGTAGGATATGGTTCCGTTCTCATGCTATATGTGGACCAAAGAAAAAAGGAAGCCAAGAAAAGAAAGAAAAGAAAGAAAAATGATTAAAAGGTAAAAAGCAAATATTAAAAATACCAGATAAGTATTAGAAACAAAAATAGCCAAAAAGGCCAAAATTGGTTATATAACATCTAAGGCGGAGAGCGATAAAGCAGATGAGGCCCATGTCACAGGAAGGGGGCAAAACTAAGTGCCTCATTAAGGCCCCGAGGAGACATGGTATTCAAACATACGATCCATTTTACTTCCTTTTGACCAAGAACCTTAGTCCAGTCACCTCCACGGGAGCCAAGGTGTAAAATGTCAATTCCACGCACCTTCAAAGATTTTGGATCGCAGTTATGTTTGCGTTGAAAGTGACGTGGGATAGTTTTTAGCTCACATGGGTCAGCCACTGTTCTGGCCGCGCCAATGTCGCGCACGTGCTCCCGTATCCTCGCTCTTAGCTCTCTCGTGGTCAAACCGATGTAAATTAGATTACAGGCACAAGTTGCGTAATAAATCACATGGGTTGAACCACAGGATATATAATTACGAATTTGGTATTCACGAGAGCCGTCGGATGAGGAAAAGGAGAGCGTACGGCATTGGCGCATGCCAGACAGTGGCCGCAAGGAAAAAAGCCTGTCCTTGGTCCTCGGGAGCCAAAAGGGTTGGTAGGTGGGGGAACATAATGACTCTGTGTCAACATGTCACCCAGGTTGTTGGCTTTCCTGGGTGTCATGAGTGGATAGTCCCCCACATATTCTCGTAGGGAGGGCTCCGCACCAAGAATACCCCAATGCTTGGAAAGGATCCGCCGCATCTCCCCCCACTCGTGATTAAAGGTGGAGATGTAGCGGATCCTTCCCGTGTCTTTCTTCCCAGCAGAAGCTGTTGAATATAACAATTGATTACGGGGAGTACCTCTTGCCCTTCTATAGCCACGGCGGATGCATCTGTTGCTGTATCCGTGGTCCTGGAAGCGTTGGATGAGATCCGCCGACTGAATCTCAAATTGAGAGTCGGACGAACATATACGTCTCATCCTCAGGAATTGTCCGACCGGGACGGCACCAATGGTAGAGGTAGAGTGAGCAGAGGAAGCATGAATGAGGGAATTTGTAGCTGTAGATTTACGAAAAATATTTGTCTGTATACAGCCCCCTTCATCAATTTCCAAATTAATGTCCAGAAAGGACATTTTCGACTGATGATAGGTATATGTAAGCTTGATCCCCCATTCATTCTGGTTCAGTCTGCTCATGAATGCCTCGATCTACCGCATCGAGCCCCGCCACATCAAAAAGATGTCATCTATATATCTCAGCCACGTCACGGCCAGGTCACTGCCCTGGACGCCCCCATCGCCAAAAATCTCTCTCTCCCAGGCACCCAGGAAGAGGTTGGCGTATGAAGGCGCACAGGCAGCACCCATGGCCGTGCCGCGCTTCTGCAGATAAACTGTATCCTTAAATAAAAAGGAAATAATTGTGATGCAGGACAAAGTGCAGGAGCTCGAGCAAAAAATCACCAGAGGGGCCGTCCAGGTCGGACCCCCGGAGGAAGAGGCGCACAGCTTCCAGGCCGAGTTGGTGTTGGATGCAGGTATATAAACTTTCTACATCCGCCGTGACTAGGAGGGTCTGCTTGTCCACAAGGACCCCGTCGACCCGTCTTAGGACCTCCGATGTGTCTTTGATATAGGAGGGTAAAGTCTCTACCAGTGGGCGAAAATGGTTGTCAATGTAAGTACAAATAGGGCCCACCAGACCACCAATACCAGACACGATCGGACGTCCCGGGGGGCAGTGGGGGTCCTTGTGGATCTTGGGAAGAAGATAGAATGTAGCAGTACGGGGGAAACGCACAGTCAGTGCCTCCACCATTTTTTTGTCAATGATATTTTTCTCACAGGCCCGGGCTAGAATGCCCTGGAGAGTGGAGGAGAAAGAGGCAGTAGGATTAGATGGTAATTTAGAGTAAGTGTTACAGTCCCGTAATTGTCTCAAGGCTTCTTTTTCATATTTGGGGCAGGGCCAGATTACAATGTTCCCACCCTTGTCAGCTGGTTTAATTATAACGTCCGTCAATGTGTGGAGTTGACGGATCGCGTGCTGCTGTGAATGTCTCAAATTGTCAAATCTTCTGCGGGTGGACAGACGTTGTAAGT
Source organism: Phyllobates terribilis (assembly GCF_046119375.1). Lineage (NCBI taxonomy): Eukaryota > Metazoa > Chordata > Amphibia > Anura > Dendrobatidae > Phyllobates > Phyllobates terribilis. The sequence continues at coordinate 131,819,480 of NW_027362770.1, read as the reverse complement.
CTTCTGTCACTAACCGCACGAAGATATCGACTGCTGGGCTTATTGACAGGGGGGGGGACCTTGCAGATCTGGGCATCACTCTTGCTAATGACCCACCTCTTTGTGAGTTCTCCTGCTCCAATAGTAATTCCTCGAGGACCTGTACTGCCTCCCTCTCCGCCACCGTCACAGGGTCTCCATCACCACCGGGCCTGGAATGTAATTTTTTCAGAATTAATTTGCGGGCAAAAAGGTGGAGGTCCTTGAGTGCAGTAAAGAAATTAAATGAATTCATGGGTGCAAATGATAAGCCCAACTCTAGGACCTCCACCTGTGCCCTAGTCAGTACGTGTGTGGATAAATTAATGATGCGGGGCCCCCCCCAAGCGTTACCAACCTGAAATGGCACGTGCCGTCTCCTCCTATGACTGGGCCTCATCTGGATGCCTGGCACGATATTTGTGTGGGGGAGAGAGAGAGACCCGGATGTAGAGCTCTCGCCGAGTTTTCTCTCATCCACGGAAAAGGAAGAGGCGGCTGATGAGGACCTGGAATGGGAGGGAGTATGCTTACTGTCCTGTCTTCCATGATTAAATGGGAGTCTCCATTTATATAGGCATCCCAGTTGTTTATCTTTAATATCGCGTGTAAATTTCTTAGATTTGTTTGCACAGATTTCCTTCACCCATTTCTGTAGTTCTAGATCCATGTCCTCATTCAGCCGCCTAAGTTCCTCTGTTGGTAAGTCCTTTTGTACTAGGGCCTGCAGGGTTTCTAATTCCATTTCTATTTCTTTGAGGGAGGTTTCACTATGTTCCTTCAAGAGTTTGAGGAATCCCAGGGAGCAGTTATTGGCCAGGGTTTCCCAATTGCTCTTGAACGTTTCCTCCTCGATATTAAAAGACGGAAAAATCTGAACCCTGAGGCCCCTAGGGATTAGTTCCCCTTCTATATATTTACATAAGAAGGCGTGGTTCCACCACACTCTCGTTCTCCGCCTTAGAGTTGCCTTAAGTTTTACGATGTTTTCCTGTAGTCCAGGGTCTTTAGCCTGTATATTAGTACCAGTACTGCTAGAGATTTCGTGGAGTTGTGCGAGCCAGGAACTATCCCGGGCTCTAAAATCCATCATGGGCCTAGAATAAACTGTAATAAAACAGAAACAGATCAATATACACAGAACGGCCTTCATCCTTTAGAGTCGTGGCGGGAAGACAACTAGAAAATACATAGCTTCTAATGGCCACAAGCCTACTCAATATTAAATATGAATATAGCAGGAGAAACAGAGTTTATATAGGCATAAAACCAGTATAGTTTTATTAGATACACAATAGTAAAAAAGCCACAACAGTGGCGACACAGAGTAAATAACAAATTACAAAATACAGTACATGGTAACATATATAGAGAGTATGTATAGCAAAACCCCCCCCCCAAAAGATGGGGTGTGGTAAGCAGCGAGCATATAAGATATACCATAAGTAGAGAGTATCCGCACAAGTGTGCAGGTATGCATAGAATGTCAAAAAAAATTCATTCAAATGCCGCTTACCAGTCACAAATAAGGGAGGGCCAGCAGAAAAAAGGTCACAGGCAGACCAAATTACTGTATTTTGTAATTTGTTATTTACTCTGTGTCGCCACTGTTGTGGCTTTTTTACTATTGTGTATCTAATAAAGCTATACTGGTTTTATGCCTATATAAACTCTGTTTCTCCTGCTATATTCATAGTTGGAATAGTTTGTTGGAAAATTGTATCGCTGCAGCAGTAGTTATGTAAATTGTTGAAGCATTTCTAATGAAAACATTTATCGGAAGAGCATCTTGAATAATTGCCAGGTAACTTGCATAAGTGATTTTCACCATCATTGTTTTTATGACCGTTATTTATTGTTGTTGTAGTATCGGAGTCTCTGGCCACCAACACCAGTAAGCGCTGTTACAAAGTCACTGGTGTTATATGTGAGGGGAGATATGTTTCACTACGGCTATTAGCCTTAGTGAACTGAACCTACAACTTTTCTCCAGCATGTTATATGTTGGGGGGGGGGGGGTTAAATCACCATTGTGAAGGGAGTGGTTTTGTGTGAATGACATAGAGAAGGGAGGGAAGTCATTCACCCTTTCTCCACCTCAGGGTGTGGCTGAGCAAGATTAAATGCTCAGTCACTGTTTTTTTATTTCTATTGCTTGGATAGTCAAGTCTCCAGACTTGGAGCTTCAGCTCAGGAGGAGCTGAAATTTGCTGCAAAGTGGTGCAGGCGACCCTGCACACATATGAACTGTGTTATCCTTTGTTTTTTGCTTTACCTTTATGCCATCAAGGCTGAGTTTTATTGTGTTGAAGTCTGCAGTGCCTTATGCTGATAAAATAAACCTGCAGCCGAAACCGTTCCTGTGTCTACTTCTGACTGCAGTCGAGTGAGTCGTCTTGCCACAGCGCGTTTGGATTATACAGTTCGGATTATAAGACGCACCCCCATTTTGGGGGGAAAAAATTTGTGTCTTATAATCCGAATAATACGGTAACTTTTTTTATTTTTCCGTCCACCTTGCTGTATGAGGGCTTGTTTTTTGCGGAACGAGTTGTAATTTTGAATGACACCATTGATTTTTTCATGTTATGCACTTTAAAGCGGGGGAAAAATTCCTAGTGCGTTGAAATTGAAAAAAAAGTGCAATTCCACAATGTTTTTTTTTTTGCCATGTTCACTATAGGGTAAAACTGACCTGACAATATGATTATCCAGGTCAGTACAATTGTGCAGATATCAAACATGTACAGTTTTTTCTTTAAGTAACAAAAAAAAACATCCGAAATATGTAAAAAAAAAAAAATGTAGTTTGCATCAACATTTTCCGAGACCTGTAACTTTTTTCAATTTTCAGGATATGGGGTGCTTTAAGGGCTTATTTTTTGCGTCCTGAGCTGACGTTTTTACTGATTCCATTTTGGGGTAGATACAATGTTTTAATCGCCACTTATTGCATTTTATTGCAATGTTGCAGTGGCCAAAAAAACGTTAATTCTGATGTTTTGATTTTTTATGACATTTACATTTTCATAGATCAGACTTTCTACGATACCAAATAAGTGTATTTTTTTAATTGCTTTATTTTTAATGGGGAAAAGAGGGGTGATTTGATCTTTTTTAATTTTTTCATATTTTTAAAATCATTTTTTCACATTTTACTGTATTTATTAGTCCTCTTAGGGGACTGATCGCTTGCGCTATACATAGTAGTAGATCAGCACTGCTATATATAGTGAAAATCACAGTCTCCTATGAAGACATGCTGGCTTTCACAGGAGAATCATAGTGACAGGCATGGGGGTCTTCATCAGACCCCAGCTGTCATGGCAACCCATCAGTGCCTCGCGATCTTGTCACGGGCGCGTGTTAAATGCTGCTATCGGAGATTGACAGTGGCATTTAAAAGGTTAAGAGCCAAAGGTGGAGCTCCAATTCGCCCGCGTATGTTAAGAGGCAGATGATGGTTGAATAATTCAGCCATCATCTGCCAGGAAAGATGCAGACTCGGTGTGTGAGCCCGCATTACAGTCACGGACATGACCTATGACATAACTGTACATCTTAGATTGTGAAGACGTTAAGGCTCGAAATAACCAATCTCCAATAGAAAGTAATGGGCGGTGAAAAAAACGCATCTAAAACTCATAAAAAACGCACCAAAATTTCTATCAGCGTTTTTGATGCCAGAATAGAATGGGGTTCTTTTTTTCACAGAACTTTATGTACATGCTTAAAAAGAGACAGAAGGACAGTGGAAAAAAACCTCTGAAAAAAACGCATAAAAAACCCACCAAAACTGCAAGAAAATCCTGAACAAAATGCCCTTGAAGATCAGGTTTTGCTGCAGAAAACTGAAGCCAAAAAAGCATGATGTGTGAACATAGCCTTATAACGGAAAGAAAGCTGAGTTTTCCTCCGCCATCTGAAATTACAGCTTTTTTTTGTGAGTGTTGGAAAACAATAACAACAAGCACAGGACTAGTAATGTCCAGGCATGAGACATGCTTTTACATGTGTAGCACCCCGAGGGCTTGGCTGCTACAGGGGTATTGCACCTCAAATCAGAGGTGTGATATTCTACTCCCAGTTAAGGATGGAGTGTGGACCAGGACTCAGTAAGCTGCATGCACCACACACACCCCATTTCCGAGGAACAGCTCAACGGTGCTCCCACAGAAGTGCAGGCACAACAGCTTCTGTCCCTGGCTGGAGTGGGGAGGGGGAGGAAAACCCAGTGGTGTAGGAGCAGATAGGGGTGGGTCTCTGGGCATAGGTAGGAGCCCATTGGTTGCTAGTCACCTGGGCTCGGGTGTTAGAAGGAGGTATATAAGGTGGGCACCATCTTAGAACAGTAGTCAGTGCAGTGCATAGAAGAAGCTAAGAGTGAGAGGAGAAGACAGGAAGCAGAGCCCCTGCATGGGCTCTGCTCCGCAGGCAGGCCTTGTCAGGAGGCCGGAGCCTGAGAGAGAGAGAAAGGAGAAGGAACAGAAAGGACAGTAAGAAAGGAAGCAAGGAACAGGAACACAGAGAAAGGCCCAGAGACACGAGTGAAGAAGGAACCCTAAGAACCCACAAGATAACGGGTGAAGGGTTGGCAGAGCAGGGTACCGGAACTCAAATTGATGGAGGCGACTAATCCTCAGCCAAAACCGGAGGTTGTGACCACATCTTGGTGCGACCCCTCACTACATCCACCAGGAAAGCATACCACATAGGGTCAGGGAAACCGGAGAGAGGTTTCGCCGACAGATGGCCCGAGGAAGCTGGACAAAGGTGGGTCACTGGTGGGGACGGCCAGAGAAAGGAAAGGAAGGGAGTCCTGTGCCACGCTCTGGAATTGCCTGGGAGTTGGTCGAGCCCCTTGCCTGGTGGACGCAGCACGGCTTGGGCAGTCACCGCCGGTACCGAGGTGACTAGGACCAGTAAAGAACTGTGAGTAAAGCATTGGAAACTGCAACCACACGTCTCTGTGTTTCATCGCCGCACCAGCACCATTAGTACTGGGACGCTCACACCATCACTACCATCATCTACTCTAGCTGCCCTGAGTCAATACTTCTCCCGTGGGGAGTTATCCCATTCTTGGCTGCGCATATAACATCAGCCTCAGCGGTCTGCAGCGCAGCGGCGGTCCCCACTGACCGCAATCCAAGGGTGGCGTAGTCGGACACTTATTACAACACAAATAGACTGCCACTGGTTTGACCACCCTGGGCACGGACCGGGTCAGCACCACGGAGACTACAACCCCCAGCATCTTACAGAAGGCCCGGCTCCGGGTATCCCCTGCACAGCACAGGCCCAGGGGGCGCGTCACATGCAATCTGTAACTGTCTTACCTCATCATCGAAATCTCCAGCTGTGAGATCTTCTTCATTTCCACTGGGGCCGTAATCGTCTGAATATTCAGACTCAACCTCAAACTCAACACTAAACTGATCAGAATCTGCAACCAACCAATCGGAGACATCAGGTATTGAGAGGCCATCATGGTCCTAAAGGAAATAAATATGGCATTAATAATGTCCATAAATATAATAATAAACCATAATACTTTTTCCAGTTTTAGGATACATCAACACTATTTTGCCTTCACCTCCATGAAATGCTACTACTTGCTACTTTAATTCTGTGCCTACATGTGTAGAAATGAAGCATCACTTTGTTTAACCCCTTTAAATCCCATGACGTACTAATACGCGTCTGTGCCCTGGGCTTTAAGAGCCAGACCCATATTAGTACGTCATCGCGATCGCGCGCGCACACAGGCTGTGCTGGCGCGTTCGCCGCCGGGTGTCAGCTGATTGTCACAGCTGACACCTGGTACTATGTGCAGGGAGCGGTCCCGCACTGCTCCCAGCACATTAACCCCCGCAATGCTGCGATCGAAGTCGATCGCAGCATTGCGGTGGCATGGGGAGGTGATCGCAATACTCACCTTCTCTTCTGGCCTCCAGCGCTGTCTGCCGCAGCTTCCCGGGTGTTGCCATGACGACCCGATGTCGTCATGACAACATCCGGGTCACCAGACAGCAGGAAGATTGTTTGGACATGCTCAGTGCATCTCCAAACTATCTTCTCCCTGTCCAGCGCTGACTGTCTGCATGGCACAGGGATGGTGCTGCATTCCTGTGCCATGCTGGCAATCAGAATAAAAAAAGTGAAAGTCCCATAGTGGGACAAAGTAAAAAAGTAAAAAAACTCCCAAAAAGTGAAAAAAAAAAATGTTTTTAAAAAATATAAAAAAATAAATAAAAAAAATAATCCACTAAAAATAAAAATATAATGTACCCATCAATAAATATTATTATGAAAAAAAAACAAACAAACAATAAAAGTACACATATTTGGAATCGCCGCGTCCGTAACGACCTGACATATAAAACTGTCCCACTAGTTAACCCCTTCAGTGAACACGGTGAAAAAAAAAAAACCAAAGCAAAAAACAATCCTTTATCATCATACAGCCAAACAAAAAATGGAATAACACGCGATCAAAAAGACGAATATAAATAAAAATTGTACCGCTGAAAACGTCATCTCGTCCCACAAAAAACAATCCGTCATACAGCTCCATCATCCGAAAAATCAAAAAGTTACAGCTCTCAGAATAAAGCGATGCAAAAGAATAATTTTTTCTATAAAATAGCTTTTACTGTGTAAAAGCGACAAAACATAAAAAACTATATAAATGTGGTACCGCTGTAAACGTACTGACCCGAAGAATAAAGCTGCCTTATCAATTTTACCACACGCGGAGCAGAATAAAAAAATGTAAAAAAAACACAATTCCTGAATTGTTGGTTTTTGTTTATTCTGCCTCCCAAAAATAGGAATAGAAAGCGATCAAAAAATTTCACGTGCCTGAAAATGGCACCAATAAAAACGTCAACTCATCCCGCAAAAAAAAAGCCGTCACATGACTCTGTCGGCCAAAATATGGCGATGCAAAAACTAGATTTTACAAAATATGTGTCTTTTAGTGTGTGACAGCTGTCAATCATAAAAACCCGATATGATTCTGGTATCGCTGTAATCGCACCGACCCGAAGAATAAAGTAATCTCATCACTTATACCGCACGAGGAACGGCGTAAAAAATAAACGCTAGGGCTGGGTTTGGGGTTGTGCTAATGTTAGGGTTGGGGTTGTTTTTTTTTTCAAAAGTAAAAAAAAAAAAAAGATGACGATATGGCGACTAGTGTTGAGCGCCGCAAGTGCTCGCTACTTGAGTTTGCATCGGGTGCTCGGGTATGCACTGAGTATCGCGGGTGCTCAAGTCTCCGCCCCATATGCTTCGCGGCCAAAAAAACTCGCGGGGATTGCCTGCCATGCACGAGCGATCCCCGCATATTTTTTTGGGGTGTCTAATAACCGTGAAACATGCGGGCGGGTACTCGAGCATTTCACTTGAGCACCTGTGATACATGATGCATACGTGAGTACCCGATGCAAACTCAAGTAGCGAGCACTTGCACTCAAGAGTAATGACAACTTATTCAATATGATGTCCTAATGTTATCAAATTCTGTGTCATACCTCTGGGTTCAAAATGTTCACTATACCCCTTAATAAAATCCTTGAGGGGTATAGTTTCCAAAATGGGGTCACTTGTGGGGGAGCTCCACTGTTTAGGCACATCAGGGACTCTCCAAATGAGACATGGTGTCCGCTAACAAATTGAATGGAAAAGCGGCTCAAATTGTTAGCGGACACCATGTTGCGTTTGGAGAGCCCCTGTGTGCCTAAACATTGGAGCTCCCCCACAAGTGACCCCATTTTGGAAACTAGACCACCCAAGGCACCTATTTAGATGCATAGTGAGCACTTGGAACCCCCAGGTGCTTCACAAATTGATTCGTAAAAATGAAAAAGTGTTTTTTTTTTTCCACTTTTTCATTTTTACGAATCAATTTGTGAAGCACCTGGGGGATCCAAGTGCTCACTATGCATCTAGATAGGTGCCTTGGGGGGTCTAGTTTCCAAAATGGGGTCACTTGTGGGGGGTTTCCACTGTTTAGGCACATCAGGGGCTCTCCAAACGCAACATGGCGTCCGCTAATTATTCAAGCAAATTTTACAATCAAAAAGTCAAATGGCGCTCCTTCCCTTCCGAGCCCTGCCGTGCGCCCAAACAGTGGTTTTTCCCCACATATGGAGTATCTGCGTACCCAGGGGAAATTGCACAACAAATTTTGGGGTTCATTTTTTCCTGCTACCCCTGCGAAAATAAAAAAATTGGGTCTAAAGTAACATTTTTGTGAAAAAAGTTAAATGTTCATTTTTTTCTTCCACATTCCAAAAATTCCTGTGAAGCACCTGAAGGGTTAATAAAGTTCTTGAATGTGGTTTTGAGCACATTGAGGGGTGCAGTTTTTAGAATGGTGTCACTTTTGGGTATTTTCTGTCATAAAGACCTCTCAAAGTCACTTCAAATGTGATGTGGTCCCTAAAAAAATGGTTTTGTAAATTTTGTTGGAAAAATGAGAAATCGCTGGTCAACTTTTAACCCTTATAGCTCCCTAACAAAAAAAAATTTTGGTTCCAAAATTGTGCTGATGTAAAGTAGACATGGGGAAATGTTATTTATTAACTCTTTTGTGTGACATATGTCTCTGATTTAAGGGAATAAAAATTCAAATTTTGAAAATTGCAAAATGTTCAAAATTTTTGCCAAATTTTACGTTTTTTTCACAAATAAACGCAAGTGATATCGAAGAAATTTTACCACAGTCATGAATTACAAGATGTCACGAAAAAACAGTCTCAGAATCAGGGGGATCCGTTGAAGCGTTCCAGAGTAATTACCTCACAAAGTGACAGTGGTCAGAATTGTAAAAATTGGCCTGGTCATTAACGCGCAAACCACCCTTGGGGGTAAAGGGGTTAAAGGGATTTCCCAGGAACAAAATATATTTTAATCTATAGATCTTGTAATAATAATAATTTCCACAATTGGATGTGTTTAAATAAAATGTTCCTGTGCTGCGATAATCTTATAAATGTGCCCCTGTTGTGTACTGTGTAATGGCTGTGTCTGACCGTGCAGGAACATGGTCTGATCATACCACATCTCCTGGGCAGGAGAGGAAGGGAAAGAGTATGCAGACAGGACAGCAGGAGATCACAGCTGATTGACTGTTTCAGAGTAAAACATATAATGCTGTGATAGTACAGTCAGGGGCTGATATATGCTGTCTATAGTTTGGTGTCATCATCAAATACTAATTCTTTATGGTAGCAGACGTACCTGTATGGAGCTCTCGATTTGTGACAAACTACTTGCTTCTTTCACGCAGCAACCTGCAAGAAGAAACTTTATTAATGGTGCAGAAATATCACATTCAAAAAAGAAAACTTAACCCCTTCACCCCCCGGGCAATTTTCCATCTTCGTTTTTTCCTCCCTTTCTTCCCAGAGCCATGACTTTTTTTATTTTTCCGTCCATTTAGCTGTATGAGGGCTTGTTTTTTTCAGGACGAGTTGTACTTTTGTACAACACCATTGATTTTACCATATAGTGTACTGGAAAATAGGAAAAAAAATTCAAATAAGTTGAAATTGCAAAAAAAAAGTGTAATTCCACAATTGTTTTTTTATTTTTTTATTTACCATGTTCACTGCATGGTAAAACTGACCAGGCAAACTGATTCTCCAGGTCGATTACACAGACACCACACATGTTTAGTTTTTTTTTTATTTAAGTGGTGAAAAAAAAATCGGAAATTTGTGAAAACAAAAAAAATTTTTTTGCTTTTGTCGCCATATTCCGAGACCCGTGACGTTTTCATTTTTCAGGATCTGGAGCTGGGGAGAGGGCTTATTTTTTGCACCCTAAGATTACATTTTTATTGATACCATTTTGGGGTAGGTACGATGTTTTGATCGCCTGTTATTGCATTTTACTGCAATGCTGTGGCGGCAATATAAAATCAGGAGTTTTTATTTTTTTTCTCATTAAGCCATTTATTGATTGGATTAATTTACTTTATATTTTGATAGATCGGACATTTCTGAACACAGCGATATCAAATATGTTTTTTTTTTTACCTTGTTTTATTTTTTATGGGGAAAAATGGGGGTGTGTGATTTGAACTTTTGTGTTTTATTTTATTTTATTTTTTTTTTACTTTTTACTCTATTTAATAGTCCCCTTAGGGGACTTGAAGATGTGATCATCTGATCATCAGCACTGATATGTATAGCTAAAATCACGATTTCGTATGAATGTCGGACATTCACAGGAGGATCATAATGACAGACACGGGGGTCATCAGCAGATCTCATGCCTTGTATGCTGTGGCTGTTAAACGCTCATGATGCTTGATTAAATCAGCCATCATGTTCAGGGACAGATACGGGCTCAGCGTGCGAGCCCACATCAAAGGCAAGGACACAACTTTTGACGTACATGTAAATCTAAGCTAGGAGCAACTGGTCCACAGAAAATGTCCATACATCTATACCTCTCTGTATAAAAGACAAAAGAGACTCAGCTGTTAGATTATGTATTTATTTAGCATCTGGCCACCGTCTGGTATTAAGAACTATAACTAAAATATACCTTAAAGCATATCTGTAGCCAGAATTCACAACTTTAACTTTAGGTATATTAAACCCTTCGCGAAGACAATTATACATTTGAGCTGAGGTCTGCATTTATGCAGAGGGCTCAGGAACTGAGCCTGCTACACATGCGGCAGATACCGGCTGTTTTTACACAGCCAGCATCTGTCTCTAACAGCTGCAGCCAATTTCTGACAGCAGTATTTAAATATTGCAGTGTATCAATTGGTTACATTGGGACCCTAGCTCAGCTATAAGGTATGGTAAGGTACTGTTTCATCCCACTTGGAATTTTTTTCCCATCTTTAAGTACATTATATGGTAATATGAACGGTGTCATTTAAAACTGCAAATTGTCCAGCAAAAAGCAAGCCCTCATTCAGCTATATTCAGCTATATCTCCCATAAAAATAAAAAAAAGTTATGGCTTCTTAGAAGAAGGGGAGGAAAAAAATACCCAGCTTCTGAGAACAAACCTTATTAATATATCCGTTTTTATTAATGGGGTGTATAAATTAACTCTTTTTGATTTCCACAATATGATATTCACCTTCCTACAGAAGGCCAAAAAACCCAAACATTTTAACATAGGCTATGCGGCCAGAAGAACGTCTCTTGCTGCAAAAATAGTAGAAGAAGGTTCTTTTATTGGACAAAGCGTTTCTACCCTGTGCTGGCATCTTTTTCAAAAGATGTCCTTCGATAATAAATAATTAATTGATAACATATTACTTAGCTGAAACATAAGGAAATCTGCCAGGATTTTTCTGCCCCATCTGAGAGCACAATGATTTTAGGCACAGATCCTGATTCCAGCAATGTTTCATTTACTGGGCTGCTTGCAGTCATTTTGATCCGATCATTGTTTCATCAGCTGCAGATCTAGCAGTTCTCTGAATACTGAGCCCTGTATAACCCCGTCCACACCACTGATTGGCAGCTTTTTGCCTGTAACACAGAAAGCGGCCAATCAGTGGTGTGGGTGGGGTTATACAGGGCTCATGAATATGAAGGACTACCAGGCAGCATGTTTAGTAGTCCTCTAGTGATAATCTCCTGCTGATAAAACTGATTATTTCAAAACTACAGCGAATTACCCAGTAAGTGACATCGCTGGAATCAGGGCCTCTGTCTCTACATTTTGCTGTTCTCAAATTAGGTGGCAAAAACTTAGTGACAGATTGCCTTTAGCTTAAAGGAATAACTGGAATTTCATCACCATAATACAGTAAAAGATGGGAAACCCAATTTAAAACGTTACCTGTCTCAGGAGCTATGGTGTACTAACTACAGCAGAGGCCAGTCACTCAAGGTGGGCAGACGGGGAGAAGGAGCTAAAGACTGGCCTTTTGGACTACTTACCTGTGCGGCTTAGAGTTCGGACGGCTTTTAAAGTATGACTGTCTGTCAAACTTGTATGGCTGAAATCATATATCTGCTGTCAGGTTCCCTTTAATGTGTAATGTCCAGGGAACTTGGACCACACAATTTGTTAAGCAATTATTCTCGAAGGTGGCGATACCCCACATATGGTTGAAAACTACTGTTCAGACACACAGCAGGGTTTGGAAGGAAAGAAATGCTATTTAGCCCTTGGAGACATAATTTTTCTGGAATAGTTTTCCGGCATTACCTGCAGAGCCCCTGAGGTGCCAGAATATCAGAAAGACCCAAAAAGTGACTGCATTTGGGACTACTACACTCCTCAAGAAATGTGTCCAGTGGTGTGCTGAACATTTTGAACCCACAAGGGCTTTACATATTTATATAATACTGGGATGTGGAAACGAAAAAATTACATTTGTTCCACTAAATAGGAGAAAACGGAGGCTACAATTTGTAAAGCAATTCCTCCTGAACACGACAAAACCCTATAAGTGGTTGGAAACTACTGTTTGGGTCCACAGCACAGAAGAAATGCAATTTTGGAGGTCAAAATTTGGCAGAAATAGTTTGTGGGCACCACTAGCAGAGGCCCCGAAAAGCCAGAACAGATGAAAGCCCTTACGCTGACACCATTATACCCCATTATGGATTAACTTGAGGGGTTTCATGAGAACTTCTATCACAGAGGTTTGACTAATTTCTTTACCATTGGGCAGTGTGAAAATGAAAAATGACATTTGTTACTATAATAAGTAGATTTAGATCAAAATGTTTCACCAGGGCTACAAAAAAATATACCAAGTAAATTATTGTGCTATTTCTTCCAAGTCCGGCAGTACTTGAAATATGGTTATATACTACGGATTGGGTATATGGCAAGGAGCAGAAGAGAAGAAGCGTCATTCTGCTTTTGTGGTGCAGAATTTGTGAACATCATTTGCAGAGATGTTAATAAGGTACCAAAACAGCAGAAATCCATAAAAAAGGTAACCCCCAATTTGCAAAAAGAACAAACAAATCTATTTTGGAACAAATTAAGCCAGACATATCACTCGAAGCAAGGATCATCAAGATACGACTGGCCTACTTTGGACACATCATGCGAAGAGAACAATCACTGGAGAAGGACATCATGGTCGGAACAATAGAAGGAACAAAGCGAAGAGTAAGACCATCAACACGATGGCTTGATACTATCAGGATAATGGAGAAGACCTTGGTGGACCTATTTAGGCGTGCACAAGAGTGTTCATCCATCAAGTCACCATGACCTGAGACTGAGCCGAAGGTTGTTAAATAAATACTTAAGGATCACATATGTAAGTGAAATGCATGTAGTTACATACTCACTGGCAGCCGTCTTCAGCTTTCAGACTCGCTCTAACACCATGTGATTGCAGTTTTGATCGGCCATCTCACACAGTGTTTGTTGGATAAGGCTGAGGTCACTTTTTAAAATCTTCTCAATGCATGTCTATGGGAATTTAGAATGAGGCTCTGCCGCCTCATAGACTTGAATTAAGAAAAGGGGAGTTTGACTTACCAGTAATTCAGGACAGCACACAAGGAGGTAGTCCTTCCTTGACCTATGCTGGGACAGGATCACGGAGAGGTTAAAAGGCCCTTCCAACCTCCACACTCGAGTGTCTTTCAAATTACTACCTAAGGATGGATACAAATGGTCTATACAAGCTACTAGAAACTCAGATGCAAGATAACCACTTGTTTTTTTTATTAAATGGCCTTCGGCTCAATCACGAACCATGGTGGCTTGATGGATGAACGATCTGTACAAAGATCAATATTATGCAAGCCTAAAGATAAACATAAAGGTGAGGAAATAATGGTGATATCCTAAGGGACTACCTGGAAATGGGATTACGAGTAGGTCTAATTCCCCTTTTCCAGTATGTCCCTCCGGACAACACAACAGGAGTAATACCAAATAATTAACACCAGGGAAGGGGAAGTACAGAAGCCCTAAAGAACCAAATGGGCACAGCATTGGGATGTTTATAAGTACATTTCCCACCCATGAGCCCATGGACATCTATTCTAAATCCATAAATCCCTAGGCCTCAAGTAAGGGGCTGGACCTTATTGAAACTAAAGAAATATACAATTGCAGTCTGGCAGGTAATGTCCCCTGCCATTACCAACGCTGGGGTCATCCTCAGACCACCTGAGAAGTATGGTTCATCAATACTGTGGTGCCGATGTTAATGACACAGGGAGTCGAGTCTGGAAATGATGAATGTGGCCTGAATAAATGCCCTTACCATCGGTCGTGCCATAATATGTATACACACACAGGAAGAAAAATCATGAACTGATTTGTTATATCCACGGCTGGCTCCTAACACAGGACCTTGGTCCAACTCCGAGGGCTGGTAGGATGAACCCTTTCCCACAAGAGACAGACTCCATTTGAATCTACCCCTATACAAGTCATTAGTGCGGACATGCTAGGTCAAATTTATTTTATTTTTTTTGTAACTAAGCCTGGTTATCAATCTTGGTCTTACTCAGCCTGGAGAAAATAAAGAAAACCTAAAATGCGATCCCACTACAATGTGCAAAGAAATAAGGGAACAGCATGAGATCTTTTCAATGATATTTTTACACTCGGTCTGCACGGTGACAGGGACTATATTCTATATCTAGAGGAAAGAAGGTTTCTTCCACTCAGAGGGTGATTATTTACTGTTAAAGCAGAGGAACTATGGATTATCCACTGTAAGAGGTCTGAGACTATGGATTCTCTACTGTAAGAGTAGTGAAAGTATGGGACTCTCTGCCAGATGATGCTGTACTGCTGATTCATGACAAAAGTACAAGGAGAGCCTAGATGCTTTTCTTGATAAATATATTACAGATTATGGTACCAGAATCTGTTAATGGGATGTTGATCAAGGGAACTAGTCCGATTGCCAATATGCGGAGTCGGGAAGGATCTTCTCCCCTAAACAAGAGGAAATTAGCATCTACCCCTTGAGATTTTTTTATTTACTCATCTCCCTGGATCAGTGGTATGTCATGTTATAGATGAACTTGATAGACATATATGTCTCCCTTCAACCACGAACTATGAAAGAGAGTGTCCACTTTAGCAACTAAGGGTCAAGTCTGGAAACTTTGGACTAGATAAAGCATGAAGAGTAACTGAACTGAGACTTCTGTTCTGAAACAATAGTAAGAAGAAATACTAGGCCAATCCAAGTATAGCTGCCAATTAGGCTAAGTCAAGCGTAAAGAATAAAACAAAGGAAACTGGATCCGGGTCCAGAGGCACGAGGCCCCTCTAACTGGAGTCAAGGCTAGAAACACAAGGTGTGAAGCACAAGGCCAGAGACACAAGGCTGGAGACACAAAGCCCTGGGCACAAGGCCGGAGGCATGAGACCGAAGGAACAAGGCCCGTAGGCACAAGGCCAGGCGGCATAAGGCCCGGAGAAACAAGGCCAGAGGCATGATGCTGGGGCATGAGACTGAAGGAACAAGGCCTGGAGGCATAAGGCCAGGAAGCATGAGGCCAGGAGGAACAAGGCCAGAGGCATGAGGCCAGAGGCACAAGGCACGAGGCCAGAGGCATGAGACCGGAGGAACAAGATCTGGAAGCACAAGGCCAGGAGGCATAAGGCCCGGAGGCACGAGGCTAGAGCCGCACTCGGAGGAGCGAGTCATTCACATTTCCATGTGAATTCAAGGTAAACCTTCTTCTTGAGTGGTGCATTGCGATTGTTAGACTAGACCCACCTAAAGGAGTCAATTAGTGAGGTGCAGCTTGAGGGCAGTTTGCATCGAGATAATGTGCTTTAATAACACCATATGCTCTCCTTCAGATGGAGTAGTTATGGCAGAGACACGCTGCCATATTTCTCTTGCGAGGATCCCATCATAAACCACGTACTGGCCGGCACCTCTACTGACCTGAGCTTGACAGCTGCATAAAAATCCATTATGCTGTCTTGCTCAGGTCAGGAGAGGTGTCGGGCCAGTCCATTCAGTGTGATACGATCATTGCACGAATCATATGGCAGAGTTTTCCTGCCCGTAGACAGATACTGGTCTGGAGATACAACAGTGGAAACATCTGAGTGTTATTCATCCACAAAATGAAAACAAACATGAAGCGTCGGCATAAGTTAAACTGTGAATCCCAGTCATGAGGCTCTGTGCAGCCAAACCACAAAATAACCAAAGAGAAGTGGCCATAACATGAGGCAGCAAACTGAAGTCAAAACATGAGACATAGCCCAGACATGCAGCCTAACTTTAGCCAAACTTCAGCACATGAGGCCCGAGGCCAAGCTTCTTCATAAACGCATGTGGCTAGTATCAGCCCGTCCAGAGGCCTAGACCCTCCAGACAACATTCACATAGTACACTTACATTGTCATGCACGGTGTGGGAAAGTCTAAGTGCAACACGAAGTGAAGAGGGGGAGGAAACCCAAACACTAGGGAAAGGGAGGAGTGGAGACCCCTAGGCATATCTAATATCAGCCTGCCTACCCTATTGTCCCTATATAAGTTCCACACCTATCGCTGAGCAGGACTCTAAACCATGGATGTCCCTAGACCATGGCCCTAGATAGGGAGGGGTGAGCACTTGTCAGGCACCACTACAAACTATAGACAACAAGGTAGACAAACAATATAGGGGATAAAAAAATAGGGGATAAATTTAGCTTGAGCAGACACCAGAGGAGAAACGCCAAAAGTCCTCCAAGGGCACCAGAGAAGAAGCTAGCTGACTGCTAGTGCTCCAAACCTGCACAAAAGTTCATAGAAGTATTGCCGGTGATTCCCTGGAGCAAACTGAGTGTTTTAACTCCCAAACAAGGGTGTGTCAATCAGCATCTGGAGGGAGGTCGCCGCTGGGTCCTAAAGGAATAAGGATTAAGAAGGCGCCTGTAATGCCAAGCGCAGTGACCTTCTACAGCCAGATCCAGAGCGACTGTCTATTACACCTGACACACCCATGACATACCTGTGCTGCCTCCACACTGTCCTTCACCTCTTCCTTAACTTATGCCTCTGGATATACGTTAGAGTTATAATGCTGAGAGTCCACCATGGAGGGAAGCGGCATCATAACCAGGAATACTACATTATTGCAGATAGTGCACTGGCCGGCTGTTCGCTGAGGGACCTCTGCCCAGAGAGGTGTTGGTCCCTGACCGCTTATAAGTGGGAAAGGAAGGCCGAGACCCCCCAATCCCACCTGAGTCCAAACTCTAATACAGAGACTGATGGCTGAGGGACCTCTGAACAGAGAGGTGAAGGCACCGGACTGCTTGATGGGGAAGGGAAGGCTGGCGATATAAGCCGTTACGCGGTGCCGGAGAGTGGCTGAAAACCAATGAAGATGCTGACTGTTGAGTATGAAACCACATGCATTACACAAACAGATTGAGAAAAAAGCACTTGAGTCCTATCTGACGTGAGGCGTAATAATACATACCTATGACCCGGGCCTTATTGACCAGGTACATATTATTACGTGTCACCAATCGCTCCTGCAGAGACTGTGTGGGTGCAATTGCTGATACCTGGTACTATGTGCCAACAGCTGACACAAGGTACTATGTGCCAGGAGCGGTCCCGCTGCATTTCCGGGGCAAGCAGAGGTAAGAGCACCCCTCTTACCTTGGATCGGAGACCGATCGTTGCCATGGTGACCTGATGTCGTCATGACTACATCCGGGTCACCAAGCAACAGTAAGTTAGATAGATCATGCGCAGTGTAAGATCTATATAATTTGTACCTACAGGGCTGACAGCTAGCATAGCACAAGGATGCTGCTGCATCCCTATGCTATGCATGTGATCAGCCTCCAAAAACTTAAAGTCCCATAGTGAGACAAAATGTAAATATATCAGAAAGTGAAGAAAAAGTGAAAAAAAAAATTGTAAAAATAATAAAAAATGAAAAAATAATCCAACAAAAATAAAGATATACTGTACCCATAAATAAATACGATTATGAAAAAAAACAAACATAACAATAAAAGTACACATATTTCGTATCACCGAGTCCGGAATGACCTGACCTATAAAACTTTTCCACTAATTAACCCCTTTAGTGAACACAGTAAAAAAATATATAAAAAAATAAACCAAAAAACAATGCCTTATCATTATACCGCCAAACAAAAAATGGAATAAAACGCAATCAAAAAGACAAATGTAAATAAAAATGGTACCGCTGAAAACTGTCATCTTGTCCTGCAAAAAACAAGTCACCATACAGCTCCATCAACCAAAAAATAAAAAAGTTATCGCTCTCAGAATAAAAAGATGCAAAAAAATATATTTTTCTATAAAAGAGTTTTTATTGTGTAAAAGTGCCAAAACATAAAAGAACTATATAAATCTGGTACCGCTGTAAATGTACTGACCCGAAGAATAACGCTGCCTTATTAATTTTACCACACGCGGAACGGCATAAAAAAAGCGCAAAAAAACAATTCCTCTATTGTTGGTTTTTGTTTATTCTGCCTTCCAAAAATCAGAATAGAAAGCGATCAAAAAAAGTCACTTGCCCGAAAATGGTACCAATAAAAACGTTAACTTGTCCCGCAAAAAACAAGCCATCACATGACTCTGTTGGCCGAAATATAGAAAAATTATTGCAAAAACTAATCTTTGAAAAAAAAAGCGTCTTTTAGTGTGTGACAGCTGCTGAACATAAAAACCCGAAATAAATCTGGTATCGCTGTAATCGCACCGATCCGAAGAATAAAGTTGTCTAATCACTTAAACCACATGAGGAACGGCGTCAGAAAATAAACTCAAGGATTAGATTTACCGTTAGGGGTAGGGTTAGGGTTGTGCTGGGGTTGGGATTTTTTCAAAAGTAAAGAAAAAAAAATGATAACAATATGGCGACCAGTGTTGAGCGCAAGTGCTTGCTATTTGAGTTTGCATCGGGTGCTCGGGTATGCACTGAGTATCGCGGGTGTTCGAGTGACATGTGTGAGTCTCCGCCCCATATGTTTTGCAGCTATTATACAGCCAAAAAAAACACGTGGGGATTGCCTGCCATCCCCGCATGTTTTTTCTTGGGGTGTCTAACAACCGTGAAACATGCGGGCGGGGAATTGAGCATGTCACTCGAGCACCTGTAATACTTGGTGCATACCCGAGTACTCGATGCAAACTCAAGTAGCGAGCACTTGCGAACAAGACTAATGACAACTTATTCAATATAATGATCTAATGTTGTCAAATTCTGTATTTGGGTTCAAAATGTTCACTATACCCCTTGATAAAATCCTTGAGGGGTGTAGTTTCCAATATGGTGTCACTTGTGGGGGGTGTCCACTGTTTAGGCGCATCAGGGGCTCTCCAAATGCGACATGGCGTCCACTCTCGATTCCAGACAATTTTGCATTCAAAAAATTCACACAGTGCTCCTTCCCTTCTGAACCTTGCCGTGCGCCCTAACAGTGATTTTTCCCCACATATGGGGCATCGGCGTTCTCATGAGAAATTGCGCAACAGTATTTGGGGTCCATTTTCTCCTCTTAGCCTTGTGAAAATAAAAAATTTGGGGCTAAAAGATCATTTTTGTTGAAAAAGTTAGATTTTTTTATTTTCATGGCTCTAATTTATAAACTTCTGTGAAGCACCTGGGGGTTCAGGGTGCTCACCACACATCTAGATAAGTTCTTTGAGGGGTCGAGTTTCCAAAATGGGGTCACTTGTGGGGGGTTTCCACTGTTTAGGCACATAAGGGGCTCCCCAAACACGACATGGTGTCCGCTAATTATTCAAGCAAATTTTACATTCAAAAAGTTAAATGGGGTTCCTTCCCTTCTGAGCCTTGCCGTGCACCCGAACAGTGTTTTTTCCCCCACATATGGGGCATCGGCTTACTCTGGAGAAATTGCACAACAAATGGTACGATGTAATTTCTTCTGTTACCCTTATGAAAATGAAAAATTGGGGCTGAAAAACATTTTTGTGGGAAAAATTTGAAAATTTTTGTGAAGCATCTGGGGGTTCAAGGTGCTCACCACACATCTAGATAAGCTTCTTCCCTTCCGAGCTCTGCCGTGTGCGTAAACAGTGGTTTTCCCCCACATATGGGGTATCGGCGTGCTCAGGAGAAATTGCACAACACATTTTGGGGTTAATTTTTTCCTGTTACCCTTGCAAAAAAAAAAAATTGGGGTCTAAATAAAATTTTTGTGAAAAAATGTTAAGTATTCATTGTTGTGTTCACCATTCCAGAAATTCCTGTGAAGAGCCTCAAGGGTTAATAAACTTCTTGAATTTGGTTTTGAGCATCTCGAGGGGTGCAGTTTTTGAATTGTGTCACTTTTGGATATATTCTGTCATATAGGCCCCTCAATGTCACTTCAAATGTGATGTGATCCCTAAAAAAATGGTTTTGTAAATTTTGTTTGAAAAATGAGAAACCGCTGGTCAACTTTTAACCCTTATAACTTCCTAACCCCAAAAAATAATTGGTTCCAAAATTGTGCTGATGTAAAGTAGACATGTGGGAAATGTTATTAACTATTTTGTGTGACATATCTCTCCGATTTAAGGGCATGAAAATTCAAAGTTTGAAAATTAAAAAAATTCAAAATTTTTGCCAAATTTCTGATTTTTTCACAAAGTAACGCAAGTCATATCAAATAAATTTGACCACTATAATGAAGTACAATATGTCACGAAAAAAACAATCTCAGAATCAGTGGGATCCGTTGAAGTGTTCCAGAGTAATTACCTCATAAAGTGACAGTGGTCAGAATTGTAAAAATTGGCCTGGTCATTAACATGCAAACCACCTTCAGGGGTATCGGGGTTAAAGAGACTGTCAGCACACAATGACTGTTCAAACCAAGTACAGGTGCTCGGTGCATCATGACATGGCCAAACATTTAAAGTGCACCTGCCACCTGTTTGTTTGCCCTCCACCATTGCCATTCTCTGACTATGAAGCCAGAGCTGTCAATAAAAAATGAAGAAGGGTGGAGATAGAGGGAAAAGAAGTATGAAGGTGGACTTAAATGTTTGGAAATGCCATGGTGTACTGATCGCCTGTACTTGGCTTGAACAGTCATTTTGTGCTGTCAGAGTCCATTTAAGTGGGTTGTCCAGGACATAACAAATGATGAGTCTCGTTAATAGAAGATCATTGGTATTCGACACCCTCACTGATCAGCTGAAAACTGCTCAGGTAGAGGCAGGAACTAATCGGCCCTGTACATTTCTCAGTGACTGCTACCGAGTACTGTAGTACATTCACTTCAATGGGAGACAAAGCGCAGTACTCGTCTGCAGCCATTAAGCAATGTATGGGGTTTTGTGTTCTGCCCATACATCGCTTAGTTCTGGCCAATGCTGGAAGTTTTCAGCTGATTCGTGGGTGTGCCGGGTGACAGACCCCCATCGATCTCATACAGATGACCTATCCAGCGGATAGATCAAGTATCTTGGAGAACTATTTTTAGTGTGGTGTCCCTTCTGCCATATATGTCAACATTCTATGTGGCTTGAGTATGCTGTGGGGCTCAGAAAGGGGAGCCCATTTGGCTTTGAGAGCGTGGCTTTCACTGGATTGTTTTTTGGGTATCAAGTGGTTTTTCCAAGGTTGAGCTACTAGTAACGTGGAAGCCCCTATTTTTCATTGACAGGTGACAGATCTGAGTAGAGGCTTGTTTTTCATGGTATGAGCTGAAGTTTTTATTGGTACCATTCCGTGGTATCTAACATTTTTTTATCGCTTTTTATTCCAATTTTTGGAAAACAAGGAACAAAAGTAGCAGTTGAATCATTGTTTTAATATAGAGTACAGACCAAAAGTTTGGACACACCATCTCATTTAAAGATTTTTCTGTATTTTCATGACTATGAAAATTGTACATTCACACTGAAGGCATCAAAACTATGAATCAACACATGTGGAATTATATACTTAACAAAAAAGTGTGAAACAACTGAAAATATGTCTTATATTCTAGGCTCTTCAAAGTAGCCACCTTTTGCTTTGATGACTACTTTGCACACTCTTGGCATTATGTTGATGAGCTTCAAGAGGTAGTCACCGGAAATGGTCTTCCAACTTAAAGGAGTTCCCAGAGATGCCTAGCACTTGTTGGCCCTTTTGCCTTCACTCTGCGGTCCAGCTCACCCCAAACCATCTCGATTGGCTTCAGGTCTAGTGACTGTGGAGGCCAGGTCATCTGGCGTAGCACCCCATCACTCTCCTTCTTGGCCAAATAGCCCTTACACAGCCTGGAGGTGTGTTTGGGGTCATTGTCCTGTTGAAAAATAAATGATGGTCCAACTAAACGCAAACCGGATGGAATAGCATGGCGCTGCAAGATGCTGAGGTAGCCATGCTGGTTCAGTATGCCTTCAATTTTGAATAAATCCCCAACAGTGTCACCAGCAAAGCACCCCCACACCATCACACCTCCTCCTCCATGCTTCACTTTGGGAACCAGGCATGTAGAGTCCATCCGTTCACCTTTTCTGCGTCGCACAAAGACACAGTGGTTGGAACCAAAGATCTCAAATTTGGACTCATCAGACCAAAGCACAGATTTCCACTGGTCTAATGTCCATTCCTTGTGTTCTTTAGCCCAAACAAGTCTCTTATGCTTGTTGCCTGTCCTTAGCAGTGGTTTCCTAGCAGCTATTTTACCATGAAGGACTGCTGCACAAAATCTCCTCTTAACAGTTGTTGTAGAGATGTGTCTGCTGCTAGAACTCTGTGTGGCATTGACCTGGTCTCTAATCTGAGCTGCTGTTAACCTGCGATTTCTGAGGCTGGTGACTCGGATAAACTTATCCTCAGAAGCAGAGGTGACTCTTGGTCTTCCTTTCCTGGGGCGGTCCTCATGTGAGCCAGTTTCTTTGTAGTGCTTGATGGTTTTTGCAACTGCACTTGGAGACACTTTCAAAGTTTGCCCAATTTTTCGCACTGACTGATCTTCATTTCTTAAAGTAATGATGGCCACTCGTTTTTCTTTACTTAGCTGCTTTTTTCTTGCCATAATACAAATTCTAACAGTCTATTCAGTAGGACGATCAGCTTTGTATCCACCAGACTTCTGCACAACACAACTGATGGTCCCAACCCCATTTATAAGGCAAGAAATCACACTTATTAAACCTGACAGGGCACACCTGTGAAGTGAAAACCATTTCCGGTGACTACCTCTTGAAGCTCATCAAGAGAATGCCAAGAGTGTGCAAAGCAGCCATCAAAGCAAAAGGTGGCTACTTTGAAGAACCTAAAATGTAAGACATATTTTCAGTATTTTCACACTTTTTTGTTAAGTATATAATTCCACATGTGTTAATTTATAGTTTTGATGCCTTCAGTGTGAATGTACAATTTTCATAGTCATGAAAATACAGAAAAATCTTTAAATATGAAGGTGTGTCCAAACTTTTGGTCTGTACTGTATATTTATGCCTGTGACAACACAGCTTTTCTTCTAAATTATGCCAGACATACATTCCATAGGCCAGGAACCATACTGTTATGATCTGCAACATGTACTAAGGAAAGATAGGGGAAAGCTGTCACTACAGTAAGACTAAGCTGAATCCCTGTGATGTAGCGGGCTGCCTGTTCCTAGCGAACAGACCCGCCTTAGTCCTCGGCTAGTCTGAACGAAGACCTATAGCATAAGGGGAGGGGTCCCAAAGAGAACTAAGGACTGGAACAAAAATGGGACACCTCCTAAACAGAGAAGTTGTTGCAGAACACAAAAAGACAAACAGACAAAAAGGTACTAGAGGTCCCAGAAGGACCTAGCGAACTGACAGAGATAGGCACAGAAGCACCTGGCTAGAAAGACAGTCAAACAACACTAAAGTCCGGCACAGCCAGAAGGGCGGAGCTAAACTATAAAGGCAGGTGGTCACGTGACCGCAAAACACAAGATGGAAAAAACAAACAGGAGGGTTCTAACAGTACCCCCTCTTTTATGAGGATCCTCCGGATTCTCCAGGCCCAGGCCTATCCGGAGACCTCCTGTGGAAAGCTCTAAGAAGCCTAGGAGCAGAGACATAATCCGCCCTTACCCAGGAGTGATCTTCGGGACCGAAACCCTTTCAGGAGACAAGATGCTGTAATCTCCCTCTATGCCATCTAGAATTCAAGATATGAGAAATTTCATATTCGCCACCACAGGAGGAACTGTGACAGTGGCATCCCTATCTGATACATCAGCCTTTTTCAACAAGGAAACATGAAACACAGGATTAATCTTCCAGGAAGTAGGGACATCCAACCTAACCGCAGACGGGTTAACAACCTGAAGGACTTTAAATGGACCCACAAACTTAGGACCCAGTTTTTTAGAGGGAATCCTCAACCGCAGGTTCTTTGAGGACAACCAAACCATGTCACCCACAGTAAACAAAACCTCCTTACGTTTCCTGTCAAAATACTTCTTGGACTTCTTGTTAGCCTCTTGAAGGTTGCAACGTACATTAGTCCAAACTCTCTCCAAATCACCGGAAAAATTCTCCTCCTCCGGCACAGCCGACCCCAATTCGGAGAACGAACCAAAAGACAGATGTCTCCCAGTACAACAAAAAAAAGAAGAACACCCAGCAGGGGAGGATGTATGATTGTTAAGAATAAATTCTGCGAGAGGCAGAGACTCAGACCACACCTCTTGATTGTCTGCCACAAAACCACGCAAAAACAGTTCTACATAGTGGTTCTTTCTTTCAGTCTGTCCATTAGACTCAGGATGATACCCAGACGAAAATGACAAATGGACTCCTAACCTGTCACAAAAAGCACGCCAAAAGCGAGCCACAAACTGAGGTCCTCTATCAGAAACAATATCCGTGGGAACGCCATGAAGCTTGACAATCTCCTTAACAAAAGCCTTAGCGAGTGTCTTGGCGCAGGGCAACTTAATGAATGGAACCAAATGACACATCTTACTAAAACGGTCCACGACCACCCAGATGACAGTAAAACCCTCGGACACAGGAAGATCAGTAATAAAATCCATTGTGAGATGCATCCAAGGCGCTCTAGGAACCTCCAGAGGGCAAAGCAACCCCGCAGTAGGAGTATGTGAAGCCTTTGACCTAGCACACACCGTACATTGACACACCCACTTTATGACTTCTTTCTGCCATCCAGGCCACCAAAAACTGAGACTGATAAGTCTCTTAGTCTCTGAAATTTCTGGATGACCTGCCAACCGAGACTCATGACACTCCACAAACAAATCTCTCCTAAAGGTTCTAGGCACGAACAACCTCCCATGGGGAGTGTTAGATGGAGCATCATCTTGAGCTTTCAGAATCCCATTCTCCAAAACGGTGTCCAATGCCGCCACCACAACTCCTTTCTGTAAAATGCTCTCCTCCTCCTTGGCACCGACCGTAGGAGAGAAGCTGAGAGATAAAACATCGGCTTTAACATTCTTAGTACCAGGGATATAGGTAACAGAAAAATGTAACCGAGAAAAAAAAAGTGCCCACCTAGCTTGACGGGCATTCAAGTGCTTGGCATCATCCAGATAGATCAAATTCTTATGATCTGTGAAAACCTGAATAGGAAATCTAGCGCCTTCCAAAAAATGACGCCAATGTTCAAACACGAGTTTAATAGCCAGCAACTCCCGATTTCCAACATCATAATTCAGTTCGGTTTCCGAAATTTTTTTCGAAAAGAAGGCACAAGGATGTACTCCATCCCTGTTCTCCTGAGACAAAATTGCTCTGACCCCCTCGACCAAAAAAGGCTTGGTCTCATCAGGCTGCATAAGGATAGGGGCAGAACTGAACCTCTCTCTGAGATACTTAAACGCTTCAATGGCCTCAGTAGTCCACTGGACCGTATTCGCACCTTTCCTGGTGAGATCAGTTAGAGGCTTAACAATTACAGAAAAATTCTTAATGAATTTCCTGTAATAATTGTCAAAACCCAAAAATCTTTGTATAGATTTCAAACCAATAGGCCTAGGCCATTCCTGTACATCCTGAACCTTCACCGGGTCCATCTCAAAGCCCTCGCTGGAGACAATGTAGCCCAAAAAACTAATTTTCTGCACAGCGAACTCACATTTCTCCAGCTTAGCAAAGAATGAATAACTGTAAAACTTCATGTACACTCTGCCAATGGGACTCTAGATCTGGTGTATAAATCAAAATGTCATCCAAATACACAACCACATTCTTACCAATCAAAGGTCTCAGGATGTCATTAATAAGGTTCTGAAAAAATGCAAGTGCATTGGTAAGACCAAAAGCCATTACCAGATTCTCAAAATGACCTACCGGAGTGTTAAAAGCAGTTTTCCATTCATCACCCTCCTTCACTCGTAACAAATTGTATGCTTGCCGGAGATTAATTTTAGAGAACCACTTGGCCCCCACCAACTGGTTAAACAAGTCAGGAATTAACGGCAATGAGTAGGAATTGCGTATGGTAATCTTATTAATTTCACGAAAATCCAGACATGGAAGTAAACCCCCGTCCTTTTTTTTAACAAAGAAAAATCCAACTGCCACAGGCGACTTAGAAGGTCTAATGTGACCAGTAGCCAGGCTAGTCTGTATGTACTCCTCCAAGGCCTTTCTTTCAGGGATAGTCAGATTAAACAAGCGACTCTTGGGAAGAGTAGCTCCCGGAACAAACTCAATGGCGCAATCATAATCCCTATGAAGAGGTAAAACTTGCGACTCCTCCTCCGAAAAAAACCTCCAAAAATCTTCAATAGGTAGCGGTAATTCCCCTTTTTCCACAGCCGCAATGCGACCATTACAACATTTATCATAGCACTTCGGACTCCAAGACTTAATCACATTAGTAGACCAGTCCAGTAAAGGATTGTGCAGTCTTAACCAAGGCAAACCTAGAACGACCGGAGAGGGTAAATTATCTAATACAGCCAAGTCCAAAATTTCTTGGTGAACTCTATTGATAGTGAGGTGAAATGCAGCCACCTTGTGAGTAATATATTTCAAGGGAGTGTTATCAATTGTAATCACAGAAATAGATGATGACAAAGGTTTGGATTTCAATTTAAGTTTTTCCAAAAACCCTTTATCAATCACATTAAGTGTTGAATCACAATCCACAAATACCTGAAATTTAATCAAATTTTCCTGCAAAGTAGTACTGCCAGAACGAAATACTCCTGCAGAGCGTAAACCAGCTATACGGGCGTACCTGACCTTTTTTTTTCTTTACTTAAACGAAGCTCACAATACTTAATCAAATGGTCAGCTTTGACACAAAGACACAATCCCTCGGTGAACCTCCGGTCTCTTTACTGAGAGGAGAGCGACTTCGCCCCAACCTCCATCGGTTCTTCGCCGTCAGAGCAGATTTTCTGGGGACTACGACCTGGCATTGCAGGAGTCTTTATCTCATTGTGCCTAAATCTCAGCCTCCTATCCACACAAACAGCTAATTGCGTGGCATCCTGCAGAGTCTCAGGTGTGGGGAATGCAATCAGCAAATCCTTAACCCTTTCACTCAGACCAGCAAGATATAGACAATTCAGAGCATGATCATTCCATTTGACTTCTGAAGCCCATCTTCTAAAGTGTGTGCAATAATTTTCAACGTCACCTGACCCCTGATTCAAATGCCTGAGTTCTGCCTCAGCAGATGATATTCGATCAGGATCGTCATATAATAGACCCATAGCCGAAAAAAATTCTTCTACAGATCTTAAGCATGGATCATTAGGTCGGAGAGAAAGGGCCCACCCCTGTGGTTCATTGCGCAAAAGTGACATAATAAAACCAATGCGCTGTGATTCATTCCCAGGGGACCTTGGTCTCAAACGAAAATATAACAAACAAGCATTTTTAAAGGAAAAAAAATCTTGCTGTTTACCATAAAAAACATCAGGCAGTCCTACCTTGTGTTCCACAAAATGCGCTCCAGAACAGCTACTCACGTGTTGCTGGAGCTCGGCCACCTCCAGAGACAATCCCTGCAAGCGTTGATCCAAAACTTGGACGGAAGCCATTCTGATCCCAGAATTTCTTTCCTTTAGTTTTTTTTTTTTTTGGGCTGGACTAACTGTTATGATCTGCAACATGAACTAAGGAAAGAAAGGGGAAAGCTGTCCCTACAGTAAGACTAAGCTGAATCTCTACGATGTAGCGGGCTGCCTGTTCCTAGCGAACAGACCCACCTTAGTCCTCGGCTAGTCTGAACGAAGACCTATAGCATAAGGGGAGGGGTCCCAAAGAGAACTAAGGACTGGAACAAAAATGGGACACCTCCTAAACAGAGAAGTTGTTGCTGAACACAAAAAGACAAACAGACAAAAAGGTACTAGAGGTCCCAGAAGGACCAAGCGAACTGACAGAGATAGGCACAGAAGCACCTGGCTAGAAAGACAGTCAAACAACACTAAAGTCCAGCACAGCCAGAAGGGCGGAGCTGGAATATAAAGGCAGGTGGTCACGTGACCGCAAAACAAAAGATGGAAAAAACAAACCGGAGAGTTCTAACACATACACCTTTATTGTTATGTTGACTCTTGTGTTCTTCTTTGGTTGCTCAACACAGACTATTGTTCGTATAAACCTGAATGTTGATCACTTGAGTTGATACTTGGTAATTGATGAATGGCTGCTATTCACATCTTATGCCAGTTTTGAAGTACAGTTTTTCAATACAGGGACTCTGAACAATGGATGTTTGCTAGATATGTTAAATATCATTGTAGGGTGTTTGACAGCCAACATTGGGGGATGAGCTGTGGATATTCGAGCACTGTGAATATCATGATCCCTGAACCATGACCTGTGAATGATGGCTTGAAAGGACAAATGTGAACTATAAAAAGGGGGTCTCTGCATCTGTTCTGAGAGACTCTACAGGATGTCAGCCTAATGGACCACAGCCCTGGCTGGAAAAAATACAGAACTGCTCCATTGACCATTGCTGAACTCTCAGAGATGATTTGAAGAATCCAGGTTAGGACAACCAGGTCACCTGGCCACATATCTCACTGCCCAAATCCCGGCGAGCCAGCGGAAGGGTGAGTCTCTGTAATTTGCCCAATCTTGTGTATTTGCTGGGACTGTTCTATATGTTATTGATTGCTGGTGGTTCAATAAATTATTGCCACACTGTTTACCATCACCCTGTTTTGTCTGAATAGTTTTCTGCCCCCTGGGAAAAGAGCGCGGGCATTCAGTGGTATGAGCCCTGGTCCATGGGGT
The DNA here is from genome assembly GCF_046119375.1 of Phyllobates terribilis. Classification (NCBI taxonomy): domain Eukaryota; kingdom Metazoa; phylum Chordata; class Amphibia; order Anura; family Dendrobatidae; genus Phyllobates; species Phyllobates terribilis. The sequence continues at coordinate 131,790,320 of NW_027362770.1, read as the reverse complement.
CTTTCTAAAGACAGCTGGGTCATCGGACAAGTGCACCTATTGACCCCCATGTCTTCACAATGCCGTTTTGGTTAAAAAAAAAGTGATAGATGACTAATGTTCCGGCCAGTACGATTACAGTGATGCCAGGGTTATAACGTTTTTTTTTTTTTTTTTTTTATAAACTGCTTTTTTTGCAAACTTTTTTATACAAATGATATTTGGTTTTCGCATCACCTTATTTTGAGAACTAGAACTTTATTATTTATCCGCTGAAAAAGCTGTCTGGGAGCTTGTATTTTGTGGGATGAGTAGAACTTTTTATTTGTACTATTTTTGACTACATAACATTTTTTTTTTAGATTTTTTCCCTATTATAATACCCTTCACAGTGTGGTTTAAGAGATAAGGCAAATTTATTCTTAGGGTCGGTAAGATCAGTGATACCACATTTATATAGTTTTTTTTAAAACATCATTTTTATTAGGGTTTTCAAAAAAGAAAAAGACATATAAAGACAAGTGAACAAAGCCAACTTTGAGAAGTTAATCAGGTGCCTGTACGCAGACCAGGCACAAAGTACAAGCATTAATTTGTGATTAGCTGGCACAACATATAAAACAAAGATTAAATATTAACATCTTAAAGTCATCATTGTCGAAACTAATAAAAGAATTAGATGCAGGTAACTACTGCGTTCTGTTTTTCTCCCCTATTTTAGTTTATGCCTAATAGTCCCAAGTTGTTGTTGAGATCCTCTAAAATATACCACTCTGTAGAAGTGAATGGTTCGACCATTTTTTTTTTTCAATCAGAGAGCAACATGTTATAAGCAAAGCAGTCATCAAAGCCAAAGGTGGCTACTTTGAAGAACCTAGAATATAAGACATATTTTCAGTTGTTTCACACTTTTTTGTTAAGTATATAATTCCACATGTGTTAATTCATAGTTTTGATGCCTTCAGTGTGAATGTACAATTTTCATAGTCATGAAAATACAGAAAAATCTTTAAATGAGAAGGTGTGTCCAAACTTTTGGTCTGTACTGTGTATATATATATATATATATATATATATATACACACACTCACACACATACATATACAGTTAGGTCCATATATATTTGGACAGAGACAACATTTTTCTAATTTTGGTTCTAGACATTACCACAATGAATTTTAAACAAAACAGTTCAGATGCAGTTGAAGTTCAGACTTTCAGCTTTCATTTGAGGGTATCCACATTAAAATTGGATGAAGGGTTTAGGAGTTTCAACTCCTTAACATTTGCCACCCTGTTTTTAAAGGGACCAAAAGTAATTGGACAATTGACTCCAAGGCTATTTCATGGACAGGTGTGGGCAATCCCTTCGTTATGTCATTCTCAATTAAGCAGATAAGAGGCCTGGAGTTGATTTGAGGTGTGGTGCTTGCATTTGGAAGGTTTTGCTGTGAAGCAAACATGCGGTCAAAGGAGCTCTCCATGCAGGTGAAACAAGCCATCCTTAAGCTGCAAAAAACAGAAAAAACCCATCCGAGAAATTGCTACAATATTAGGAGTGGCAAAATCTACAGTTTGGTACATCCTGAGAAAGAAAGAAAGCACTGGTGAACTCATCAATGCAAAAAGACCTGGGCACCCACGGAAGACAACAGTGGTGGATGATCGCAGAATAATCTCCATGGTGAAGAGAAACCCCTTTACAACAGCCAACCAAGTGAACAACACTCTCCAGGAGGTAGGCGTATCAATATCCAAATCTACCATAAAAAGAAGACTGCATGAAAGTAACTACAGAGGGTTCACTGCACGGTGAAAGCCACTCATAAGAATAAAAACGCTAGACTGGACTTTGCTAAAAAACATCTAAAAAAGCCAGCACAGTTCTGAAAGAACATTCTTTGGACAGATGAAACCAAGATCAACCTCTACCAGAATGAGGGAAAGAGAAAAGTATGGCGAAGGTGTGGTACAGCTCATGTTCTAAAGCATACCACATCATCTGTAAAACACGGCGGAGGCAGTGTGATGGCTTGGGCATGCATGGCTGCCAGTGGCACTGGGTCACTAGTGTTTATTGATGATGTGACACAGGACAGAAGCAGCGGAATGAATTCTGATGTATTCAGAGCCATACTGTGTGCTCAGATCCAGCCAAATGCAGCCAAACTGATAGGTCGTCGTTTCATACTACAGATGGACAATGACCCAAAACATAAAGCCAAAGCAACCCAGGAGTTTATTAGAGCAAAGAAGTGGAATATTCTAGAATGGCCAAATCAGTCACCTGATCTCAACCCAATTGAGCATGCATTTCACTTGTTAAAGACTAAACTTCAGACAGAAAGGCCCACAAACAAACAGCAACTGAAAACCACCGCAATGAAGGCCTGGCAGAGCATCAAAAAGGAGGAAACACAGCGTCTGGTGATGTCCATGAGTTCAAGACTTCAGGCAGTCATTGCCAACAAACGGTTTTCAACCAAGTACTAGAAATGAACATTTTATTGACAATTATTTAATCTGTCCAATTACTTTTGGTCCCTTTAAAAACAGGGTGGCACATATTAAGGAGCTGAAACTCATATGAAAGCTGAAAGTCTGAACTTCAACTGCATCTGAATTGTTTTGTTTAAAATTCATTGTGGTAATGTCTAGAACCAAAATTAGAAAATGTTGTCTCTGTCCAAATATATATGAACCTAACTGTATGTCTTTGATCACTTTTTATTCCTTTTTATATGACACTATGATGAAAAAGCTAAATTTTTGCTGTTTTTTTACTGTAAGAATTAAATAATGGGACAGTTTTATAGATTGGGTAGTTATGGACATGGCTAAACCAACCAAATACCGTATTTTTCAGACTATAAGACGCACCTTTTTCCTCCAAAATTCTGGAGTAAAGTGGGGGGGTGCGTCTTATGGTCCAAATGTGTATAGTCTGAATAGTGTTGCTGTGACTGTGGATGGGGGAGCAGTGGCTCACTGGAGGCAGGAGCCGCCTGCTGCCGCTAACACTGTGTCCGCTGCTAAAGAAAATGAATATTCACTGCTCCCCACGCACTGAATATTCATTCTCCTTAATAGCACGCAGTGTAAGCCACAGCTGCCGGCTCCTGAAGCGGCTCGGCTATCACGTGCGCCCACTACTAAAGAGCATGAATATTCACTACTCCCCACTCCCATGGGTGTGGGGAGTAGTGAATATTCATGCTCTGTAATAGTGGAGAACGAATAGTCATTACTCTCGGCGCCCGGAGTATGGGCAATGACTATTCTGGCAGCTCATCTCAGCGTGTGAGGGTGCCTGGGAGTGATGTCATGCGCTGCTCATACGGTGAGATCAGCTGCTGGCAGCACAACAGGACACAGCGCTGGAGCAGAGGGAAGGAAGGTGAGTAGAATCCTTTATTTTTTTGTGTGCAGCATTATGGGGATGAGGGGTGTCACGCATACCAGAATGGGGATGAGGGGTGCCACGCATACCAGGATGGGGATGAGGGGTGTCATGCTTACCAGGATGGGGATGAGAGGTGCCATGATTACCAGGATGGGGATTGGGGTGCCATGCATACCAGGATGGGGATTGGGGTGCCATGTATACCAGGATTGGGGCAATGTATAACAGGAAGGGGGGCCATATATATCAGGATGGGGGAAATTAGTACAGAATTGGGGGACATTACCCCTATAACAGTGTCAGCAGCAGACCTCCTCCCCCATAACATGGCATCATGACCACATTTTTTGCTTCAATTTTTTTCTATTTTCCTCCTCTAAAACCAAGGTGCGTCTTATAGTCCAAAAAATACGGTATCCCATTGTTTGTTATAACAAAAACAACTTTTTTAGTGCCAAAACATTTTCCTGATAATTGTTCATACATTTTTTACACTTTTACATATTTTATTGCATTTTCATTTTCTTAGTCTCTCTATGGGACTTGACCTCTCACTATCTAGTGGTTGTAACCATAGATACCTAAGCTACTGCAATGCCCTGGACATGGGGTAAGTGACAGCGAGGAACTATACTTATTTTCTAATTGGAGGTATTTGCTAATATTATAATTATTACACCTACTACATATAGGGATAGAATTTGGGGATGGGAATACCCATTTAAGCAACATCCCGTTGTCCAACATTGTGCAAAAAGTGTCTAAAACACATCAATGTAGTAGGGGCCAGCTAAATGTTTTAGGAAAAATTGCGCCACAATTATTGAGCATTTAAGTTAATATCCTGCCACTACTATTCTTTTCTGACTCTTATATATGGAGGTGTTACAAGCACTTACATTAATGTTTTTCAAGTGCTATAAAAAAGCATATGAGGCAACCAGGACTGTGGAATCAGGAGTCGTAGCTTTAAAAAAAAATAAAAAGATCAATTACTAATTAATTTATTAACTTTCATAAGAATTTGGGCCAAGCTTGGATACCTAAGCTACTGCAATGTCCTGCACATGGGGTAAGCGACATAGCGAATCAGCAGAACTATACTACATTTCTATCTGGATGTATTTGTTAATATTATTATTATTACACCTACTACATATTGAGATAGGATCTTGGGGATGGGAATACCCCTTTACCAGCCAAAACTAAAATGACTGATTTCATCAGAATTTTACCTTCTGAATCTGCAGTTATCAGATTTTTCAAAATCATTGCAAAAAGCCTCCTGAAATAAAGAGATCAGTTCAGCATAATGTTAGAAACACCATAAAGTTGTCAACTGTGCAGCCCAACTAGATCACTTTAGAGAACACGCTAAGTATCTGTGCAAGGTTGTGTCACCACCCGCCCAATAATCTATACAGTAAAAAAAATAAAAACCCATAAACATCTGCTACTAAGTGTTGAACGACATTGACCAGACATTTTGAATTTGTTGTGGTACAATCCCTAGAAAATCGGCAAGATGACCCAGTAGTAGCTACTCATGCACATTTTGTATTGGATTTCTCCCTCAGCATGTTTTTTGCATACAGCCTTTCTTACATGGCTATATTACATCAGGTTACACAGTATACACAGGGCTGTGGCGTCGGTAAGCCAAACCTTCAACTCCTACTCCTCAATTTCCATGACACCAACTCCAACTCCAACTCCCTCACACACGGCTCATGTTTAAGTGATAAATTTACGGTAGGACACATTTTTCTCAGCTAAAAGTCTAGACCAGTGATGGCGAACTTTTTAGAGACGAATGCCCAAACTGCAATCCAAAACCCACTTATTTATCGCCAAGTGCCAACACGGCAATTTAACCTAAATATTGAGGTTTTAGTTTAGAAAAAACAACTGATACAATGAGCAGGCGAGCGCAGTATAGAGCTGCCACAAAAAGGAGCAGGGGTATGAGACTTCAGAAATAAAAAATACAGTGGGTACGGAAAGTACCTTTAAATTTTTCACTCTTTGTTTCATTGCAGCCATTTGGTAAATTCTAAAAAGTTCATTTTTTTTTCGTTAAAGTACACTCTGCACCCCATCTTGACTGAAAAAAAAACAAATGTAGAAATTTTTGCAAATTTATTAAAAAAGAAAAACTGAAATATCACATGGTCATAAGTATTCAGACGCTTTGCTCAGACGCTTTGCTCAGACACTCATATTTAAGTCACACGCTGTCCATTTCCTTGTGATCCTCCTTGAGATGGTTCTACTCTTTCACTGGAGTCCAGCTGTGTTTAATTAAACTGATAGGACTTGATTTGGAAAGGCACACACCTGTCTATATAAGACCTCACAGCTCACAGTGCATGTCAGACCAAATGAGAATCATGAGCTCAAGGGAACTGCCCAAGGAGCTCAGAGACAGAATTGTGGCAAGGCACAGATCTGGCCAAGGTTACAAAAGAATTTCTGCATTACTCAAGGTTCCTAAGAGCACAGTGCCATCCATAATCCTTAAAAGGAAGAAGTTTGGGACTACCAGAAGTCTTCCTAGATCTGGCCATCCAGCCAAACTAAGCAAATGTGGGAGAAGAGCCTTGGTGAGAGAGGTAAAGAAGAACCCAGAAGAACCCAGGAGAAGTCCCAGAAGACTGGAGAAGAGCAAATGTTGTTCCTATCTTCAAAAAGGGGAAGAAGGTGGACCCGGGGAACTATAGGCCGGTGAGTCTGACTTCTATACCAGGAAAGATCTTTGAACAAATTATTAAACAACATGTATGTAAGTACATGGATAAGAATGAAGTGATTAACCAGAGTCAGCATGGGTTTGTAACTAACAAGTCATGTCAGACTAACTTAATTTCCTTCTATGACAGAATCACTGACTGGGTGGATCAGGGAAATGCTGTAGATATAGTATATCTTGACTTCAGCAAAGCATTTGACAAAGTATCTCACACCATCCTTATTGAAAAAATGACCAAGTATGCAATGGACCAGGCAACTGTTAGGTGGATTCATAACTGGCTTAGTGATCGGACTCAAAGGGTGGTTGTAAATGGCTTCACATCCAGCTGGATGAATGTCTCAAGTGGGGTACCACAGGGCTCTGTCCTGGACCTGTATTGTTCAACATCTTCATCAATGATTTAGATGTAGGAATTGAGGGTAAACTGATTAAATTTGCTGATGACACAAAGCTAGGAGGGATAGCTAATACTAGAGAAGAGAGAGAGAGGATTCAAAAAGACCTAAATAAACTGGAGCAGTGGGCTGCAACCAACAGAATGGTTTTTAACAGGGAAAAATGCAAAGTACTACATCTGGGCAATAAAAATGAAAAAAGCATATACAGAATGGGAGGAAAAGAGCTAAGCAACAGCACAAGTGAAAAAGACTTAGGTATACTAATAGATCATAGACTGAACATGAGTCAACAGTGTGATGCAGCAGCAAAAAAGGCAAATACAATTCTGGGATGTATTAACAGAAGCATACAGTCTAGATCACGTGAAGTCATTATCGGTCTTTACTCCTCTTTGGTCAGACCTCATCTGGAATACTGTGTACAGTTTTGGGCACCACATTTTAAAAAAGACATAGACAAACTGGAACAAGTTCAGAGAAGAGCGACCAGAATGGTGACTGGTCTGCAAACCATGTCCTATGAGGAACGGTTGCAGGATTTGGGAATGTTTAGCTTGCAAAAAAGAAGACTGAGAGGAGACTTAATAGCTGTCTACAAATATGTCAAGGGCTGTCACATTGTAGAAGGATCATCTTTATTCTCATTTGCACAAGGAAAGACTAGAAGCAATGGGATGAAACTAAATGGGAGGAGACACAGATTAGATATTAGAAAAAGCTTTTTGACAGTTAGGGTGATTAATGAGTGGAACAGGCTGCCACGAGAGGTGGTGAGTTCCCCTTCAATGGACGTCTTCAAACAGAGGCTGGACAGACATCTGTCTGAGATGATTTAGTGAATCCTGCTTTGAGCAGGGGGTTGGACCAGATGACCCAGGAGGTCACTTCCAACTCTACCATTCTATGATTCTATGAACCCCAAGATCACTGTGGCTGAGCTCCAGAGATGCAGTAGGGAGATGGAAGAAAGTTCCACAAAGTAAACTATCACTGCAGGCCTCCACCAGTCGGGCCATTATGGCAGAGTGACCCGACGGAAGCCTCTCCTCAGTGCAAAACATATGAAAGCCCGCATAGAGTTTGCTCATAAACACATGAAGGACTCCCAGACTATGAGAAATAAGATTCTCTGGTCTGATGAGACGAAGAGAGAACTTTTCGGTGAAAATTCTAAGTGGTATGTGTGGTGAAAACCAGGCACTGCTCATCACCTGCCCAATACAATCCCAACAGTGAAACATGGTGGTAGCAGCATCATGCTATGGGGGTGTTTTTGAGCTGCAGGGACAGGATGACTGGTTGCAATTGAAGGAAACATGAATGCGGCCAAGTACAGAGATATCCTGGATGAAAACATCTTCCAGAGTGCTCTGGACCTCAGACTTGGCCGAAGGTTCACCTTCCAACAAGACAATGACCCTAAGCACACAGCTAAAATAACAAAGGAGTGGCTTCAGAACAACTCTATGACCATTCTTGACTGGCCCAGCCAGAGCCCTGACCTAAACCCAATTGAGTATCTCTGGAGAGGCCGGAAAATGGCTGTCCACCAACGATCACCATCCAACCTGACGGAACTGGAGAGGATCTGCAACGAAGAATGCAGAGGATCCCCAAATCCAGGTGTGAAATACTTGTTGCATCATTGCCAAGAAGACTCATGGCTGTACTATCTCAAAAGGGTGCTTCTAATCAATACTGAGCAAAGGGTCAGAATACTTATGACCATGTGATATTTCAGCTTTTCTTTTTAAATCAATTTGCAAAAATTTCTACATTGGGGTGCAGAGTGTACTTTAATGAGAAAAAAATTAACTTTTTAGAATTTACCAAATGGCTGCAATGAAACAAAGAGTGAAACATTTAAAGGGGTCTGAATACTTTCCGTACCCACTGTATGCTCACCCCCATCTTGGTATATGCCCCCATCCTTGTATATATGCTGCCCTCCCCCAATCCATGTATATATACTTCCTCCTCCTGTCCATGTATATATGCTCCCTCCCCCAGTCCATGTATATATGCTGCCTCCCCCCAGTCCATGTATATATGCTCCCTCCCTCCAGTCCATGTATATATGCTGCCCTCCCTCCAGTCCATGTATATATGCTCCCTCCTTCCAGTCCATGTATATATGCTCCCTCCTCCCAGTCCATGTATATATGCTGCCCTCCCCCAGTCCATGTATATATGCTGCCCTCCCCCCAGTCCATGTATATATGCTCCCTCCTTCCAGTCCATGTATATATTCTGCCCTCCCCCCAGTCCATGTATATATGCTCCCTCCTCCCAGTCCATGTATATATGCTCCCTCCTCCCAGTCCATGTATATATGCTCCCTCCCCCCAGTCCATGTATATATGCTCCTTCCCCCCAGCCTGCTCGCGCCACTGTTCATCGCATATTAAAAAAAAAAAAAAAAAAAAAAAAAACATAATAAACACTCCTACTCACCTTCCTTCTTCTCCCGCGCAGCGTCCTCTCCTGTGGCCGGCAGCTGACTCCAGAATCCTAGCGACGGGGGCGCATGACGTCACTGCCATGCGCCCAGTCGCTTGAATGCTGACGTCAGCTGCTGGCCTCTGATTGGCCAGTGTATTGCAGCGCACGGGCCTGGCAAGTTCGTGCGCTGCAAGACACTTCAGCTAGATGTGCGGCCCGATCCAGTAGCGCTAGTGCTGCGGCGATGGCGTGCGTGCCCACCGGGAGGGCGCTGTGGTCTAGACCCTTAAATCAGGAATAGGACAGACATTTATATGACGTTTCATAACTTTCCCAAATTCTTATGAAAAAATATTCCCTACAAACTGCATTGAACTACTGTACCCAATTGATTATATATTTTAGGAGTCGAAGTCGGTCTATTTTATACCGACTCCAACTCCGACTCCACCAAAATGGGCACCGACTCCACGACTCAGACTCCACAGCCTTGAGTATACAGACTTTCATCAGCCAAACGTATAATAAGAGTGTGTTATTTTGGAGTAAATTTAGTCTGAAAAATTGTATAATGCACTTCAATACAAGGAAATCTTGTCCCCCTCTCTCCACCCCCGAAAAAAACCCTAAAATCATCCCTATAAGTTCCTAAGCAAATACCTGAACCAATGCGATCATGTTTTTTTTTAGCTAAACACTATAATATAGCAACCTGAATGTCGCCTAAAGTCAGGTATGGACTTATCACAAAACTGAAAAAAATGAGCTGGAGTATAAGTTGGTATACACGCAACGTGTAGGAGCAAGTTCACACTGGCCATTAAACAGACGAAACCGAAGATAGAAACAAAATGAGCCTATACACTACTCTAAGTGAGAAAATAGTAATAGGGTACATAGCAAACACGGATTTGAATAAAAAAAAAGTGAAAAAAAGCCATCCCACAGCGACAAGGTATACCCAAATCGGGACAGTTCTTTATTATTAAAACCTTACCATGTGTCAAAAATTACCTCAATGTGGATAAGGGCAGATCAGGACCGAGGCCCAACTATTGACATCCAGCCATGGGAAGCTATATAAATATAGTATAGGACTGTTCTACATTGAGGTCATTTTTGACACATGGTAAGGTTTTAATAATAGAGAAAGGACTGTCCCAATTTGGGTACACCTTGTCGCGGTGGGATGGCTTTTACGCTTTTTGTTTTTTATCAAAAACAGTGTTTACTAAGTACCCTATGTTATTTACATGTACTATTTGCTTTTTACTTATTTACAGCAGGGTATATGCTCATTTTCTTTCTATCTTAGGTTTTGTCTGGACATATCACAGTAGCCAGGCATCCAATGCACACCATAATTAACTTTCGGCATCTAGTTGTTTGGGGTTATGTCATAGTTTTATGTTGTAGTTGTAGAAGGAACAAAGCAAAGAGGAAGACCAGCAACCCGATGGCTTGATGCAATCAAAATAACGGTGGAGAAGACCCTGGTGGACCTCTCTAGGCTTGTACAAGATCTATCTTCCTACAGATCATTCATCCATCAAGTTGCCATGGCTCGAGATTGGTAAATAAATAAAATGTTAAGTTTATAGTCTGGTTAGTTAAAAAAAACCTCAAAATTGCTTTTCTTGAAGACATGCACAAGGAGAAATGAAATGAGAACCCAGTGTAAAAAGAACTCTGTCTAAGTTCTGAATGTAATCTTTAGTGATGAGTACAAGTTCTCGTTACTCGAGTTTGCCTAGGGTTCTCGGGTACGCACTGAGTATCACAGGTGCTTGAGTGAGATGTTCATGTCCCCGCGGCCGCATGTTTTGCGCCTGTTAGACAGCAACAAAACATGCGGGTATTGCCTGATATACACGGACATGGGCGTCACTTACCTGGGTTATTTTACGGAGAAGTCCTGTACCCCAAATAGTTCTCCAAGAGGATCATTAGAGCAGTGGACAATATGCTGTTGTTTCTTGTGATACAACCGCTTGGCCTTTATGTACTCACCAAGATGGTAAAGAACCTATAGCGTAAGTACGAAGACATTCTAATGAACTGCTCATTAAGAAGATCATGGAAGACACACTCAGGGTATAATGATATAGCTCATAACCAAAGCTTATAGTAACCACCTCTTTCATTGTGAAGGTTTCTTTCTGGGCACCAGCAGAACTTAACAGGTCTCGAAAAAGAGGGTTTGGTTTTACCTTTTAAAAGAAAAAAAAATGTGAACACATAATGCCATAATCAAAGTTTAGGATCATATTTTCTTATTAAATTGCTAATAGGAATAGATAGAACGTGAATTTTGTATACCATGACTTCTTAACATTTACGTCATATGTTGTGTATGCATCTTTCCTGGCAGATGATGGCTGATTTAATCAGTCATTATCTGCCTCTAACAGCCGCGGGTACAGCGACGCTCCACCCACAGCTGTTAACCTGTTAAATGTCGCTGTCAAACTCTGACAGAGACGATTAACACCAGCCAGCAGGGGGCGCATCATTCCATGAGCGTATTGGCACGTCAGTAATGTGATCGTGGGGGGCCGATGGGTTGCCACGACAGCCGAGGGCCTGCTGAAGACCACCCTTGCTTGTCATGACGGTTCTCCTGTGAAAGCCAGTCTGTAGCTGGAATTCACAGGAGACTGTGATTTTAACTATACATATCAGTGCACTACTATGTATAGTACAAGCAATTGGATGATCGCAGCGTCAAGTCCCTTAAGGGGACTATTAAATACAGTAAAATGTGAAATAAAAAAAAAACATTTTTTTACAAAAGTTCAAATCACCCCCCTTTTGCACCATTAAAAATAAAACAATTAGAAAAAAAAACACACATTTGATATTGCTGCATTCGTAAAAGTCTGATCTAACAAAATATAAAATAGATCAATCTGATCGGTAAATGGCGTAACAAGAAAAAAATGTAATTATTTTTTTTGGGGAGCTGCAACATTGCAATAAAAGGTGATCAAAATATCATATCTACTCCAAAATGGTATCAGTAAAAATGACAGCTCAGGGTGCAAAAAGTAAGCCCTCATCCAGCCCCGAATCCCAAAAAATGAATACATTAAAGGGTGGCGGCACAAATAAAATGATTTTTTTAAATTTTTTTTTATAAATTTCAGAATGTTTTTTTTCACCGCTTAAAAAAAAACCTATACATGTTTGGTATCTGCGTACTGACCTGGAGAATCATATTGATAGGTCAAAAAACCCAAAATACAATTGTGAAATTGAAATTGCACTTTTTTTTTGGCAATTTCAAAGCGCTTGGAATTTTTTTCCCGCTTAACAGGGCATCACATGATAAAGTGAATGGTGTCAATCAAAAGTACAAATTGTCCTGCAAAAAAACAAGCCTTCATATATCTATGCGGACTGAAAAAAAAGAAAAAAAAAGTTATACCTCTTGGTAGAAGTGGAGGAAAAAACTAAAAAAAATCGCCCAGTCGTGAAGGGGTTAAAGGAACTCTGTTGCACAGAATGACTGTTCAAACCAAGTACAGGCACTAGGTGTGCACTTGACATGGCAAACATTTCAACCTTCACACCTGATTGTTTGCCTACTATCTCAGCTCTATGAAGCCAGAGCTGTCAATCACAGAAGAGGGGAGGATGGAAACAGAGGGGAAAGCAGGTGGGAAGGTGTATATAAATGACTGGCTACCACCATGATGCACTGAGGGCCTGTACTTGGTTTGAACAGTCATTCTGTGCTGACAGAGGCCCTTTAAAGTTTTCCTGCTTGTAAGTGCACTCTGATCTCTTGGCTGAGCATTGCACTACCCACCTCCCTCCTTGATCAATGGCTGTAAAGGGCTTTTGGTTGAACACTACAGCCATCAATCACGCACAAATGGGGAAAGGAGCACTCATTTAGAGACCGGAGTGCATTTGAGCGCTCGCTCACACGACCGTATAACACGGCCGAGTGCTATGCAATGTTCTATAGGATTAGTGGTGGGAGAATGAGGGTGGTAGTTCAGCTGCCGATGTGTGATGCCAAGAAACCAGGAGTCAACAATAAGGCTACGTCCCCACGATGAGGAGAAATTAAGTTCCTTGGTTGGTCACATGACAATGTTGTGTCACGTGACAGCTGCAGCCAATGAGCAGCCACCATTACTATTTCATCAAAGTGAACATCGGCTCTGACGGAATATTGATGAGCTGCGGCCAACCAGCGGCTGCTGATTAGCTGCAGTGGTCACATGACCTGCTGGAAATTGCAGTGCTGACAGCTCTGCAGGAGGTATGTACTGTTTTTATTTTTTATTGGGCCCAATAGTGGACAACTCCTTTAAAACCTCAGACACCTGCTGACAGTCTGCCAGTGTGCAAGGGAGTGAGACTTGTTTACCGTATTTTGCGGACTATAAGATGCAGAAAAATAGGAAAAACATTATTTTTTTTATAAGATGGGGGTCAGTCTTATAGTTTGAATTGAAGGTATCTTACCTGGGGGGCGGCGGTGGAGTAGGGGTCACAAGATGCATAGTCCCTTTCCTTAGAAGGCGGCGGCAGAAGTGGGGCAATGCTATGAGCCCTGGGTGGGAGGAGGGGGTGTCCCAGCGGTGCGATACTGCGGGCCTAGTGTCGGCGGTGAGCAGAGGAAATTGCTTTCCCAACGGTGGGCTTCAGAGAAATGGCCAACGGAGGCGACGCATGCACGGATTGAGATCTCGGCTGGGCTGAAATTCCAATCTGCACATGCGTTGCCTGCGGCAGCCCACGGCTTCCAAAAGATGGCTGCCGGGAAAGCAATGTAACTCGCCCCCTGGGCCGTGGGGCACTCGAGACCGGGCTTCAGGGCAATGCTGGGAGTAATAGTGGCGACCCGGTCCCGTGGCTCAGGGTGGTCAGACCAAGGTTGTGGCAGTCTCTGTATCAGTATAATGCAATGTCCGACTATGCCACCCGTGGATTGCGGTCAATAAGAACCGCCGCTGCTGAGCAGACCTCTGAGGCTGATGTTGTGAGGGCAGCAGAGTGTAGTATAACTCCCCACGGGAGGAGTATAGCCACAGGGCAGTGAGTGTGGATGATGGGAGTGATGGTGCACGAGCGCAGCAGGAACGACTCAGAGGCTTTGCAGTGCAGTTCAGGGTCTTTACTGATGATGATAAAGCAGACCCTCCCGGGAGTACTGGCTAGCATAAGAGGCCTGGTCAGTCTGTGAGCAAACTGGAGTTCCCCTGGCCAGGTGGAGTTGTAGGCCTCCCCGTCTATCTGCACTCTTCCTGGCTACCTTGCTGTAAGCGAGTGGAAGAAGCCCACGTCCCTGAGTGTACCGTGTGGTGCTCACCCGTATGGCTGGTGACTTGGGGCCTTCTGATAGCCCCCGCTCCTCGATGGCGGTGCTCATCCCTTGCTCGTGACTGAGCCTCCGGGCTTCTATGGCCAGAGGACCTGAAATCCTCTGCCAGCGGGTTTCTGCTGCTGGGTATATATAAGTCCCCACAGCCTCGGACTCCTGTGTCCGGTTCTTAGCGTCTTCTGCCAGGACGAACTCCGCTTAGCTCAAGTCCCTGGTCTTCAGCTCCTGCTCCTACAGAGCTCCTCGCTGTTACTTTCCCTGTGTCTGGAACAAACTCCAGGCTCTGACTGACTAACCCCGCCCCAGATCCAGTTTATATAGGGCAGGTTCCTCCCCTATCTGGTCTGGGACAGGAGGTGTTGCGTGTTTAAGGGCTCCTGACCAGGAAACCTCCCACTTGCTCTCAGACGTAATATTTCTATTACTGTGGTAACCAGACCCCTGGGGTGCCACATTCCCCCCTAGTGAATTTTAGTACTCGGGTACTAAACACATTTTTAAGAAAACACAAATACAGGGTATAACAATAACATAACATATGTACAAGGACATTTTGTCTTTAAGGTCACGGCGCTTCCGTAACCGGGTGTCCATATCACCCAAGGTGAAGTTTTAGAACGGAGTAGGGGACCTGTCCAAAGCAAACCCCAAACGTTGGCCCTGGGCGTGGCTGCAAGGCGAAGCGAACTACTTTGGACCACACGGGACCACGCCAGACAGGTTTTTCTTCCGTGGCCGTCTTCGCAGGAGGCACAAAGTGCAACTATTTACAATGTAGTTCTGGTTACTCAATGTCCATAACCTGTCAGTCCAAATAAACCTGAAGGGTAACTAGAGAAACATAATTAATAAACAGGCAGCAAACATAAACCATTTTCAACATTTGTAGTTTACAGGTAAATTCACATTATAGTTTAAATTCTCCAGCGAGCGGGCATCTGTCCTCTAGTGCTCCTGGTGGACCTACGTAACCCACTATCTGGTTCTGCACTACAGGGTGTAGGAGGTGTTGCGGGTAGGCCTGGCAGCTTTCTGCGTACTCTTTGGCTTACTAGGGGCACGGCAGGCTCACTACTAGCAGAGGGTTGATTCTCCTGGGCTGCTGGTATGGATTCTTCTGCCTCCTGGGCCGGCTGCTCTTCTGACACTCCATGTTCTTCTGTAGGCCCTTGAGGGGTTGGCTGGAGAAAGGTGAGGACGGGTACCACGACTGCGTTGTTGATTTGAGTCCAGGACCGGGGAAAGTCTCCGAGTACAGTACAGATCATTTCTTCCCTTTCCTCTGCGGCTTGAGGGTTCTCTTGATCTTCGTCAGGGCTTTGCAGTTGCTCGGGACACTTTTTCAGGTGGTCTCTGGAGACAATGGCTGTGGTCTCTCCTTCATCCTTACTGATTACACAGACTTTTGGATTATCATGACTTGAAGGCAGTACTGTGTACGGGTCCTTCTCCCACTGGTTGTCCAACTTGTGGAGCCGCCTCTTTCTCTTCAAGACCTGCTCTCCAGGTACCAGGGGGACAGCAGGAGCATGCTGGTTATAAGTCTTCTCTTGCCTTTCTCTTGCTTGAGACAGACTTCGCTCGACGCTCTCCTGTACTTTCCGATACTGCTGCTGCCATTCTGTATCCCAGTCTGCCTCTGGCGAGGTGTCCTCAGGTGTCAGGACTCCCATATCCAGGTCAATAGGCAGCTTACCAGGTCTTGCTCTCATTAGGTAAGCCGGGGTACAGTTGGTGGAACCTACGGGGATGTGATTATACAAGTCCACCAGATCAGGCAGTTTTTCAGGCCACAGACTGCGTTCTTCCAGGGGCAACGTTTTTAGCAAGTCTATCACCACCGGTTTCATTTTCTCACATAGTCCGTTGGTCTGAAGGTGATAGGGCATTGTTCTTATCTTCCTGCAGCCATACAGATTGTAGAACTCTTGGAAGACCTCCGCTTCGAAGGCTGGTCCTTGGTCTGTCAGCACTTGCTCCGGATACCCGTGTGGATGGCAGAAGTGCAGCTGGAAGGCCCTGGCTGCTGTTTGAGCCGTTAAGTCTTTGACAGGGACCACCACCAGGAACCGGGAGTAGTGATCTAGTATGGTGAGGGCGTAGACGTACCCAGATTTGCTTGGAGCCAGTTTCAAATGGTCCAGGGCTACCAGTTCCAGTGGCTGCCTGGTGATGATGGGCTGCAGGGGAGTCTTCTGGCTGGCGCGGTCCTTGCTTCTTAGGTTGCACGGGCCACAGTCTCTACACCACCTCTCAATGGCTCCTCTCATGCCTACCCAGTAGAAACGTCCACGCAACAGGAACTCCAGTGTCCTGCTCCGTCGTGGTATGCCTCCAGAACCATAGCCGCGTCTCGTCTTGGGACCACTACCTGCCAAGTCAGCTCATGTGTTCGAGAGTTGACCATTCTCCGGCACAGCTTTTCCTTGTAAAGAAACAGTTTACTTTTCTCCTTCCACAGTTGCTTGGTCTCCTCCAGAGTGTCTGGGTCAAGACGGGCATCAGCCTGTGTCAGCATTTCCTTCACCAGACGGACTGCGGGATCACTGTCTTGTGTCTCCTCCCAGCTGTAGTGGGGTAAGGGATTGAACGTAGCAGAGCGCCTGTCCCTTACACGGTGGGAATACAGGGTAATCCCATGACGGTGGAACGCAGGGAGTTCGACTTCTTCCAGTTCTTCTGGATCTTCCCCTACGTCCGGTAAGTTAGGCATTCTGGACAGGGCATCTGCGTTGGCATTTGAGCGTCCCGCCCGGTATTTGATGGTGAATTCATAGTTGGACAGGCGGGCCATCCATCTCTGCTCCAGGGCACCAAGCCTTGCAGTGTCCAGGTGTGTCAACGGGTTGTTATCCGTGTACACGGTGAACTTGGAAGAGGCAAGGTAATGCTTGAAACGTTCGGTCACTGCCCACACCACTTCCAGGAACTCTAGCTTGAATGAGCTATAATTCTCAGGGTTCCTCTCTGTGGGCCGTAGTTTTCGGCTGGCATAAGCGATTACCCGTTCTTTCCCCTGCTGGATCTGGGACAGTACGGCTCCTAGCCCGATGTTGCTCACGTCCGTGTGGAGGATAAAGGGCTGGCCGTAGTCAGGGTATGCCAGGATTTCATCCCCCGTGAGGGCCATCTTCAGCTGGCGGAAGGACTCCTCTTCCAGCTTTTCCCACCTGAAGGGCGGCTTCTGGTTTTTGGCCTTCCTGGATTGACCTATCAGGAGGTCCTGCATAGGGGCTGCCATTTTGGTGAAACCGGGAATGAATCTTCGGTAGTAGCCTACCAACCCGAGGAACTGCCGCACTTCCTTTATGCTGGAGGGTCTTGGCCAGTCTTTAATCACGGTGATCTTATCGGGGTCGGGAGCCACTCCGTCAGCACTCACCACGTGTCCCAGGTACTGCACCTTTGGTTTCAGCAGGTGACACTTGGAGGGTTTCACCTTTAGGCCGTAGCTTGACAGGGCGTCAAACACTTCTGCCAGGTGTTTCAGATGGTCCTCGTAGGTTTTGGAATAAACTACGACATCGTCCAGGTATAACAGGACCATCACGAAATTCCGGTGTCCCAGACAGCATTCCATCAACCGCTGGAAGGTTCCTGGTGCGTTGCAGAGCCCGAACGGCATACAGTTAAATTCGCTGAGACCCATCGGGGTGGTGAATGCAGTCTTCTCCTTGTCTGCCTCTGCTACAGGAACCTGCCAGTACCCGCTAGTAAGATCCAAAGTGGAGAAGAAGTTAGCAGATTTTAATGCAGCTAGAGATTCTTCTATTCTAGGTAACGGGTACGCATCTTTGTGTGTGATACGGTTGACCTTTCTGTAGTCTACACACATTCTCGTTGTGTTGTCCTTCTTTTTCACTAGAACTAGTGGAGCAGCCCAGGGGCTACAGCTGTCCCTGATTACCCCAGCCTCCTTCATGTCTTTTAGCATCCCCTTGGCGTGTTGATAGTGTGCAGAGGGTACGGGTCGGTATCTCTCCTTTATGGGAGGATGGTCTCCCGTGGGGATGTGATGTTCTACCCCCTTTACTCACCCGAAGTCCAGCGGATGTTTACTAAACACTCTCTCGTACTCTTGAACCACCCGATAGACTCCCTGTTTTTGGTGTGAGGGAGTGGAGTCAGTACCCAAATGCAGTTGCTGACACCAGTCCTCCATTTGTTTCTTAGAGCCGTTACCTTCCTCTGGTTGAGATGGAGGCAAGGGTTCCACGGCCCTTACAGAATTTTGGTTTATGGTGAACAATTTGGCTAGCGTGGCATACCGGGGCAGGTATACTTCTCTCTCCCCGATATTTATGATGCGGACAGGTCCCCTCCCATGGCGTACATCGACCACCCCCCGTGCTTTCAAAATGGTGGGGCTACTGTCTGAGTAAACGGGTTCCACCATTGCTTGGTAGTCTCTATCTCTCAGACCAATAGCTGCCCAGCACCAGATCATCATCTCACTTTTCGGGGGCATGGCAATAGGGAACGGGTCACACATTCTCACGCTAACAATCTCACCACCAGATAGTTCCACTTGTTGCCGTTTCATCAGTGCCCGGATCTCTTTTTGGAGAACACGCTGCTGGCTGGAACTGGCGTTCTTGGCAACCTGCTGTAAAATGAGAATTATCTCTGCAAGACAATTTTCAATCACGTTAGTTCCCAAGGTTATTTTAGGGTGACTCTCATGACGGTCAATGTCCACAATAATCAGTCCTTGTGCCGCCAGTTCGACTTTACCGATCTTAATGGTCACCTCTTTGAATCCCACCTGCGGCACGGGCTGACCATTGCTGGCGATGATACTCAGGTCATCATCTGGGTAGCGGGTTATGTCCGAGTCATTCCAGTACCGCTTAAAGAGCACATAAGGGATGGTAGTTACCTGTGACCCGGTGTCTAGTAGGGCACTCTTTGGAATGCCATCCAGTATCACAGGCCAGACTGGACGTCCCCCTACATATTTATCACGCCAGTTTGAGGGGCCTGATGATCTTATGCCTGGGGGTTGGCCCTCTGCCCCAGGTTGTGCCCGTTTAAATGACAGTACCTTGCCATATGTCCGGGTTGATTGCAGCGGCAGCAGATGAGTTGTCCGTCCTCGTTGTATCTGTCGCTGGGTCTTCCTCTGGACGTTGGGATCCTCCTCTGTCGGCGCCACGGGACGTCCTCCGGTCCGGACGCCAGCTGGATCTTTCCTGGAGGAGAGACCTGTAAAGACTGCACAGTTCTGGTTAGCGCGGCTACGCTTTTAGTCAGCTCTTGGACCTGATAGTGCAGGTCTGTAGCCGGGTTGTTGTCCAAAGCCTGCGCACCAGCTCCTACAGACTCTGTAGACAAGGACGCCGCCTCCTGATGATAGGTAATAGCAGGGCGCCGGTGGGTTACAGCGCTACCCGGTGCCGGTTCTCGGAGCACCCGGATGGCCCTGTCTTTGAACTTTGCAAAGTCTAAACCAGGGTTCTGCAAGGTCATTGCACGTAACTGGGTTCGGTGGGCGTTGGACAGCAGACCCTCAATGAATTGCTCAGTTAACAGTTCATCTGCATTCCGCACACTGTCAGGGTCTGCCTGTTTAATGGCTCCCAGGGCCTCTTGCAAATTCAAAGCATAGTCTCTTATACTGTCTTGGGCCCGCTGCTTGCACCCATAAAATTTCATTTTGATCTCTGCTGAGGTGCGGGTATAAAAAGTGTCCCTCAGACGGGCTAAGATCTCCTTCACGGTCTCCTTGTCCCTGACTGACCAGGACTTTACTTCGCGTTGGGCTGCGCCGGTTAGCTGGCCTATCAATATGCTCACTTTCTGCCCCTCCGTCAGGGGGTATACCTTAAATAGGCTGTACAGTCTCTCTTTAAAGTCGCTTAGGGTATGCGACTCCCCTGAGTATTGGGGCAGCCAGGCCGCTCCGGGGTTATAGGGCATTGTAAATGGCATTACTGCGGCAGCGGCCGCGCTGGTGGTAGAGGGTCCCTCCGTGTCCGTTATCTTCCTCCCCCCTAGTTAAGTGTGGCCTACCTTCCGTCGATCCTCTTCCATAGGCCGCTGCTCCGCTGGTGCTGCTCTGGACGAGGACCTTGCGTCGCGTGCTGGTGACGTCAGCGTCGCTCTCTCTCCCTTCCAGGACCTTGCGCAGCGTCGGTGCGTGGGGCGGGGCTTCAGGTCTCGCGCGGTTTGAACTTCCACGCCCCTTTTCTTCCCGCGCGGCGTCCCGAAGATGGCGCCCGATGGCGGGAAAGCGGCTGAGGATGGCGGGAAACGGCTCCGGACGGCGGGAAAACTCTTTTTCAGGTAAGTATGAAGTCCTTTTCAGGCACGCAATACCCGTTTGTGGCAGGTTGGTCACAATCCTGCCGACTATGCCAAAGTTGACGCGCCCCCTGGGCCGTGTGTGCACATGTGTGGGTTACCCGGAGCCGGGTCTCTGGGGGTTGTAGTCTCCGTGGCGGCGACCCGGTCCCGTGGCTCAGGGTGGTCAAACCAGTGGCAGTCTTTATAGGGTTTTTGTGGGTTAATGTCCGACTACGCCACCCGTGGATTGCGGTCAGGGTGTACCGCCGCTGCGAGGCAGACCGCTGAGGCTAGTGTGGTGTGCGCAGCAAAGGATGGGATAACTCCCCACGGGAAGAGTATAGCCTCAGGGCAGGGAATGTGGATGATGGGAGTGATGGTGCACGAGCGCAGCAGGAACGACTCAGAGGCTTTGCAGTGCAGTTCAGGGTCTTTACTAATGGTGATAAGGCAGACCCTCCCGGGAGTACTGGCTAGCATAAGAGGCCTGGTCAGTCTGTGAGCAAACTGGAGTTCCCCTGGCCAGGTGGAGTTGTAGGCCTCCCCGTCTATCTGCACTCTTCCTGGCTACCTTGCTGTAAACGAGTGGAAGCAGCCCACGTCCCTGAGTGTACCGTGTGGTGCTCACCCGTATGGCTGGTGACTTGGGGCCTTCTGATAGCCTCCGCTCCTCGATGGCGGTGCTGGTCCCTTGCACGTGACTGAGCCTCCGGGATTCTATGGCCAGAGGACCTGGAATCCCCTGCCGGCTGGTTTCTGCTGCTGGACTTAAAGATCCTTGCAGCCTCGGACTCCAGTGTCCGGTTCTTAGATTCTTCTGCCAGGGCGAGCTCTGCTTAGCTCCAGCCCCTGGTCTTCAGCTCCTGCTCCTACAGAGCTCCTTGCTGTTACTTTCCCTGTGTCTGGAACTAACTCCAGGCTCTGACTCACTAACCCCGCCCCAGATCCAGTTTATATAGGGCAGGTTCCTCCCCTATCTGGTCTGGGACAGGAGGTGTTGTATGTTTAAGGGCTCCTGACCAGGAAACCTCCCACTTGCTCTCAGACGTAATATTTCTTTTACTGTGGTAACCAGACCCCTGGGGTGCCACACCCCCACCCTACCTTGGTATACTATGACCCCCTTTCATAATGTCCCCCATTATGCCCCCATAGCCTCACATTGTGCTCTTGCAGTACAATATTCCTCCCCTCATCTACAATGATATTGCAGGTCATCTCCAGCTCCGCTATGGAGCCCTTACACTGACTCCTCTGCGGAGCCGGCAGCAGAAGTAGTGAGACGATGTCGACAGGGTGTTGTCGTCATCACGCTGCTGCACGTTGGGTCGCGGGCTGTCACGAGCTCCTCTGCTCCACAGCTGATATAAGTGGCCATAGCGAGGAGCGCAGTGTGCAGGCTGGTGTCTCCGCACCGTTCGGGCAGCCGCGGGTGGTGCAGGCCGGTGTCTCCGCACCGTGTGGGACGTCTGTGTGATGACCGCCTGTGTGGGGAACAGCTGCCGTCCATTATCAGTGTGTGCTGGGCGGTATAGCAGTCAAGGTGAATGCCCTAAAGCCCCTCACCCTCCTCTCCACCCATCTACCTCCCTCAGTATGCTGAGACTGCCCATTACCTGAGCTAGATGACAGTTAGTGCTCATAACATTCCATGTAGCTTCTAATAGAATGTCAGTGTCTTCCTCCAGCTTCTCCATAGAACTGTATAAGCACGAACTGTCACCACCTATCTCAGTAATGGGAAGCTGAGTCCAGGAGGTGAAGAAGCAGATCTGTCTGATAAGATCTATTACAAAGTCTCTTATTTTCATGAGAACTATGGATTTCTAAAAAATCAGAAGTTTGTAAAAAAAAAGTTTTGGGGTTGTTTCGCCATTTTCCGAGACCCGTAACGTTTTCATTTTTCGGTCGATGGAGCTGTGTGATGGCTCGTTTTTTGCGGGGCGAGACAACGTTTATAATGATACCATTTTGGGTTAGATATGATCTTTTGATCGCTTGTTACAGCAATTTTTGTGCTATTGCAGGGCCCAAAAAAATATAACTTTAGTGTTCTTGATTTTTTACGGTGTTATTATTATTTATAATTATTTTTAGATTTTGATAGATCGGACTTTTTTTGAACAGGGTGATACCAAATGTGTATTTTTTTTATTTTTAATGGGGGAAAAGGGGGGCAATTAGAACTTTTATTTATTATTTTGATTTTTTTTTAAAACTTTATTCTTTTTATTTTTCACTGTTCTTGTTAGTCCTGATCATCTGATCGCGTGTGCTGTACACAGCAATGCCGCATATGTCAAAAATCACGGTCTGCTATGAAGCTCGGCCACAGGCAGGGTTTCAAAGGCACTCCGTAATGACAATCACGGGGGTCTTCAATAGACCCTCAAATGTCATAGCAACCCAGTGACACCCCGCAATCACGTCATGGTTGCACTGATGGATGCGTAGAATGACGCACCCCCATGTCGGCATGTGCTAAATGCTGCTGTCAGAGTTTAACAGCGGCATATAACAGGTTAAGCCCATGTTCACACACGTTGAGTTTTTCAGCGTTTTTTGCTGAAGATTTTTATGCAAATTTTCAGCTGCGTTTTGCAGTACCAGCAAAGTCTATGAGAAACCAGAATTCTCTGTTAACATATCTTTTTTTTTGCTGTGTATTTTGTGCCTTGGTTGGGTTTTTGGAAAATGAGCATGTCACTTCTTTCAGCGTTTTTTCACCCATAAGAAGTAATAGGTGGTGAAAAAAACGCTGAAAAAACGCGGGTAAACTTTATGTACGTGCATAAGTAGAGACAGAAGGACAGTGAAAAAAAATGCTGAAAAAACGCATCAAAACGCGTTTTTGACGCAGCTGATTTTCTAAAAAAAACACAACATGTGGGACCATAGCCTAACAATCGCGGGCTCCACTCCACCTGCGATTGTTAAGAGCAGCCGAGTATGGGATGGCCCGTGAGCCCGCTCCATACACCCACTATCGACTTGCACCGTTGATGTACAGCATGTGAAGGGGTTAAAGGGGTTGTCCACTTTTTTGGACACTTGAATGAAAGCAATTGGGACTAAAAATTATTTTTTGCAATTGGGTTTCATTAAAGAGGAGGTCCGCCCACGGCTGTTAACCTGTTAAACCCCACTGTCAATCTCAGACAGTGGCATTTAACTTGCGCCGGCAGCACCCATGATGTGATCGCGTGGCGCCGATGGGTTGTCATGAAAGCGGAAGACCCCTATGTCTGTTATTATGGTCCTCCTGTGACAGGCAGCGTTTAGATGGCGTTCATAGGAGACCGTGATTTCTACTTTACAGAGCAGGGCGGATGCTCTGCTATGTGTAGCACAGGCGATCGGACGATCGTAGCTTCAAGTTCCTTAAGGGGACTATTAAATCCAGTAAAAAAAAAAGTTTTTAAAAATATGAAAACAAGTAAAAAACAGAAAAGACCCATTAAAAACAAAACAACACATATTTGGTATCGGCATGTTCAGAATCGCCCAATTTATCAAAATATATAGTAAATTAATCAGATCGGTAAACGGCGTAACGAGAAAAAAAATCAAAACACCAGAATTACGATCTTTTCACTGCCGCAAAACTGCAATAAAATGCAATAACGGGCGATCAAAACATTGTATCTACCCCCAAAGGGTATCAATAAAAACGTCAGCTCAGCGCGCAAAAAATAAGCCATTACTCGGCCCCAGATCCCGAAAAATTAAACTGTTACGAGTTTCGGAAAATGGCGACAAAAACAGAATTGTTTTTGTCTTACAAATTTCCGACTTTTTTTTCACCACTTGAATAAAAAATAAAAACTACACGTTTGGTGTCTACGAACTCGTACAGACCTGGAGAATCATATTGCTAGGTCAGTTTTATCATATAGTGAACATGGTAAGTAAAAAAAAAACAAAAAAACAATTGTGGAATTGCACTTTTTTTTTGCAATTTCACTGTTCTTGGATTTTTTTCCAGTACATTATATGGTAAAATCAATGGTGTCATTTAAAAAGTCAACTCGTCCTGAAAAAAAACAAGCCCTCATACGGCTATGTGGATGGCAAAATAAAAAAAGTTATGGCTCTTGGAAGAAGGGGAGGAAAACCGAAAAAAAAAAGGGTTAAATAAAATGTAACCAGTTAAGCCCATTACAATGATGGACTTTTTGTTTTATTCTTCTTGAAGTAACTGGAAAATAAAATAAAGAAAAGAAATAGCCATAGGTTTACAAAGTGCTATCTTTAGACCGCTGCAAGTTTGTATAAGAGAAACCACAATAGAAAGGTTATTGGAAGAGAAGAAAAGAAATTGGAGTCAAGTGGAGAGCAACAGATCAGCAATCAGGAGGGAGAGGAAAATGCCAGCAATTATCAGAATGAATGAGCTAAGCTTTAGTCCTGGAAGGGTTAACTCCGAACGCTTGGCCATCGCTGTGAAGGTATGAGGCTGCAGGGGATAAAGAAGGCAAGTCCTGCATTCCTGATAGGAAGGGAAGGCAACCGCAGAACTATAAACCCATCAATCCCCCCCCCCACCTTCCTCTATATCCTGAGTCATCAGAAAAGGAATTTAAATCCAAAATATATCTGACTGATCCGATATGAAAGACCTCTTTTTTTTTGGTTAATCGCGAAAAAACACGGGCCGGTAAGAACTTGTTTTTTGGATATAGAGTTCCTGTCTTAGATGGAGGCTGCAGATGTGGTTCTCGAGGAGGGCAGGTGTGTTTACCTTTCTCCCATGATGGGGCTTGGTAGGGAATAAACAGGAAGATCAGGTGATCGGACCCTCATGTTCAACCCTGGTCAAAGTCGAAGAAGAAGGTAGAATGGTCTCCTTGTTTCGCGAACCCACCTTGCCGGGATGTTAAATATGCCTCTGTTGTCTAATTCTGACTCGAGAACAACCTGACCCCAGAGAGAAGGCACGGGGAAAGGGAGGTGGGTTTCAATATTTAACTTGTTC
Source organism: Phyllobates terribilis (assembly GCF_046119375.1). Lineage (NCBI taxonomy): Eukaryota > Metazoa > Chordata > Amphibia > Anura > Dendrobatidae > Phyllobates > Phyllobates terribilis. Next base: position 131,764,748 of record NW_027362770.1, on the reverse strand, counting down.
TACACATAACCCTGTTCCTGGAAGAGGTCTACAGTCGTGGTTAAAACATTCAATGGCAAAAGTTTGGAAAGTTTCATCACCCTGCTCGTGCCAACACACCGTGACCCGTTCTTCTTTGCCAACCACTACTGAGAGAAACCACTGCTGCCAGGTAGAGAAAGCATATATTTTAGGTTTGTTTAATAAAATTCAGTATAATTGCTGCTTCGTTTTGTAGACTAAACATTTATTGGGAAAAAGTTAGGAATATAGTTTTATTTTTTATTCCTTGAGGTCGATGAGTAATGGATCGAAAAATTGATGTAAGAGATTAGCCTTAAAGCAACACTCCGGGTACATTTTTTTGGGGTGCCTAAATAGTGCAACCTTAGCTATTATTACAGAGGATTTTGTCTATGCCTTCTGAATACTTGGTTTAGTTTTTGAGCCAGGTCTCGGTTGTCTACCTTATTGATTCCTTCTCCCCCTCTTGTATGGTTCCTCTAGATCAGTGGAAACCTGTTCTGTCGAGTGACCGATCACGCTTCCCTATCCAGTGTCTGATGAACACGTCTAGGTTTGGTGAATGCCAGGAGAACGTTATCTGCCCGTCTGAATTGTGCCAACTATAAAGTTTGGCTGAGGAGTAGTAATCCATGGGCTTGTTTTTCAAGGGTTGGCCTAAGCCTATTGTTTCAATGAAGGGAAATCTTAAAGGAGTGGTCCAAAATAAAAGGTGAATTTTATAATGTCTATTTCATTTAAGAACCTAATCACTTTTCTAACATACTTCAATTAAAAAATCCCCTACCACTCCCTCTCTTCTCTAACTTCTTGTCTGAATTAATTTTTACTTCCGATGCCGCTTCGTTTGAGAATCCCTAGTACATGCTGGGATATTCAAATGGGGCGTCATCGGGGGCTGCAATCATTGTCGCAGGTGCTGTCCCCACCCTCATCAGTGACGTCCGTTTCAGGGGCTAGGCTAGTCCCTGTTCTACTGTGCATGCGCTGTTTGTCAAGTCTGAAGCATGCTCAGTACAAGCTCCCTAATCACTGTGCTTTACTCCTTTGAATGCGCACTGACACTGCGCTTCCTCACCGGCTCTAAAAAGAAGGGCTGAGCACACTGTCAGTTCGCATTGAAAAGGAGAGAATGCGGCAAGCAGGGAGAACAGAGTCCAGCCTAGCCCCCTATACTGACGTCACTGATGACGTCCCATTTGAAGGCGTTGACTTCTGTCTCGGGAGCTGGACTGTTATCTGTTCTCCCTGCTTAACGCATTGTCTCCACTTCAATGCTCACTGACAGTGTGCTCTCTTGCTGGCTTATCACTTCTCTTTAGAGCTGGTGAGGGAGCGCAGTGTCACTGTGCATTCAAAGGAATATAAAGCAGGGAGCGCATAGTGAGCATGCGTCAGAGTTGACAACCGACGCATGCTCAGTAGACTAGCCCAGCCCCTGAAACTGACGTCGCTGATGACACTTCACTTTATGGTGGGGACAGAGGCTGTAGCCCCAAACTCTTGATGTCGTCCAATTTGAGTACTGGGGATGCACTGGAGATTCTCAAACAAAACGTCATTTGGACGTAAAAAAAAAAACAGGCAGAAAGTTGGAGTAGAGATGGAACGAGAGAGAATTTTTAAATCAGCTATATTAGAAAAATGATTATACTATTGCATTACATAGACATTTAGTATGAAATTTACCTTTGTTTTCGTACCACCGCTGTAATGATTCAGCCTACAAGACAATTTGGACAATTGTATGCGGTCAACTTTGTGTTGTAGGCTAGGTCAGGATGCTAAATGGTGTCAGCTTGTTACGATACTGGCGTAGCACTGCTGGAATCCAGTGGCCAAAGGAGCACAAGCAGGAACAGCAAACGGTAGTAGAAGTTCTTGGAGTTCGCAGAGGAGTTGTAGGAAACAATTCTTAGGTGAGAACAGTCTGGGTAAGACAGTCCAGGAGGTGGAGACAGGAACTAGACTAAACAGCTAGACACAATACTCAAGCAATGAGTGAGAGATCCATGCGGCTTTAAGTAGGCCCAGACAGGTAACAAAATGGATTCCACAGGTTCAGAATCTGCCATCTCAGTAAAGGCCAAATGCAGAACACAGCAGCAGCCTCCAGTGGTAAGGAGTGGAATTGCTGCACAATTATTAAGGTGAACAATAGCAGCCACTAGTGGTCAAACTGTAGAAGGACAACAGGAATCCTGACAGCTGAGAAACCAGAAATTTAAGGACCCTCTCCCATTTACATGCAATTAATTACGGAAAATTCAGTTTGGGGAAGGTCCTTTTCTGTTTCCCATGACTTTGCCCAGTGCACAAAGCAAGGTCCATACAGATATGGTTGGGGGAGTTTAGTGGAAGAACATGACTGGCCGCACAGTCCAAACCTCAACCCCATCCAACACCTTTGTGATGAACTAGAACAGAGATCTTGAGCCCGGCCTCTCCTCCAGCATCAGTGTCTGTCCTCACAAATGCTCTTCTGGATGAATATGAAAATTCTAATAGATGTTTCAAAAACGTTAAAGAAACCTTCCCAGGAGAGTGGAAAGTGTATTAGCTGGAAAGGGACCTAATTCATATTAATGTCTATGGATTTACAATGGGAGGTCAGAGCTCCTGTAGGTGTAATGTGGAGGGGTCTCTGTACTTTTGTCCGTATAGTGTATGTATCACTGGATGACTAAAAACAGGGTTGCTTGCGTTATAACTTGGAGAGTTGACAATGCTGATAGGGTCATAGTGTGGGACTAGGAAACTAACGCTGACCCTTCTGTCCTGGATGACAAAACCCAACACTACAATGGGGAGACAATTTGATCTTTGTTATGAGACCCCCATCTATGTATGATACTGTAAGTCTCTGTGCTGCAATTTCTGTTTTATCATGATTATAGTTGACTAGTGAAAAGTTCTCCAACTAAGCCACTCTCGTCCTTTACTCATTAAGTCCCAATTAAACCACATGAAAAAATACAGGGCATGTAGAGTACACATGCATTAGTCCTGTGCACATGAAATGAGAACAAACATTTGTCATTTCACTTGATAGACAGCTTAGTACTGCACAAATAACATTTATTAAACAAATCCAACTAGCAGGTCTGGACGGGTTTGCCGAATTGGAAGAAGAATTTCAGAGCGGTCCCAAACTACATGCATGGAAGGTTGGATTAAAGACAAAGTATTTTCGTAAGAGCCCTTCAAGGTCAAGCTTTTCCAACATTTAATATGTGTAATATGATGAAAATGGCAAATTGTGGATATGATTAAAGAAATGATATAGTCCCACCGAGGAAAATATCTTCAAGGAGTTTGTATGTTCTCCTCGTGTTTGTGTGGGTTTCCTCCAGGTTCTCCGGTTTCCTCCCACACTCCAAAGACATACTGATAGGGAATGTAGATTGTGAGCCCCATTGGGGACCGCAATGATAACGTATGTAAAGCGCTGCGGAATATGTTGGCACTATATAAAAATAAAGATTATTATAATAGTGACACAATAATTGATGTATATTACGTTTCTTAATTCCAGATCAGCTGTAAATGCCCATCACACTACCATTGAGTTTGGGGCCATTCACATTGCATTTTACCTCTTCCATTGGGTGTTTTGTCTGAAACTCTAAAAAAACTGATTTCAGACGCGTTTTTGATGGAACCTTAGAGTACGGTGAGACAAACGGAGTTCAAATGGATTCTGTTTGTCCTTTTTGATGGAGGTGTCCGTCTTTTCAGTTGGGCATGAGAACGTAGTAGACTACATTCTTGTGCCCATCTGAAAAATCAGAAACAGTGTCCATTGAAACTCTGTTTGTCTCATACTCTCTTGCTTCATTAGGAACACATCTGAATCCAATATTTTAGGGATTCAGACAAAAGGGGCAAAACATAATGTGTTTAGATGTTCCACACTTATCCCGGGTCTGGGCTCTGCTCTCTTCACCCTGGTCCACAGAACTCTGTTGTGGTCCATGTTGGGCTTTGCACATCGCCCGGTGTGCTCCTATGTGATCATCTGCCTTGGCCTACATAAGGCCCACCAACACAAACACCTGTTTCTTGGTATTAAGGCTCTTTGTTTTCCTGTGACCTGTCTGCCTGAACCCTCCAATGCTTCTAGTACCTGCTCCATACCTGTTTTCCGACATCCATGGCCCGTGTGCCCACTCGGACCTAGGACTTGGAGGATCCATCTCATCAAGTGAACCAAAACAGTAGGGCTGTTAATACTCATAAGTTGCATAACTGGGATTGCAACAACTTGGAAATTCCCTGTTGTATTAACGCAATGATCAGACATACACCACCGATTCATTTATCTGTACTCAGCTATCTCCATCGTTTCTGTAGACAATGAGTGGAGCACTGCTGCTCATACATAATCATGCAAGTAACCTCTTCAAAAATGAAGAGGTCAGGAACTCTAGCACCACCTATTGGATGATGATCCAGAAGGTGCTTCCGTATGTGGGAAGGAATCCCAAGGTGGTTATCAGAGGGCCTCAGTCAGGTCATGGTGAATTTCAGCAAAGTTTATATATTCAGGGAACACTCCTCGTAGAGCGCTCTTAGGGCAAGGGGTCTCTCCAGTCCTGGCTTGTGTGTTCAGCAGCCATCATAGACGTACAGACTTCTACAAGGCACTAACAGGATCATCTGTTTCTGATGGTTGTGTAACTACTGATGGCCCTCTGATAACCACCTTGGGATTTCTTACTACATACGGAAGCGCCTTCTGGATCATCATCTAACACTACGTCCATGTGGAGGAGTTTTTGGAAGAGGCAAATCATCTTTCCATGATCTACCGGATGAAGGGATCCTTTTCATCCTAAAGTGACATCTAGCGTTGTGTGTAATTTGCACAACCGTTTCAGGTGAGCAAAACAATTGTCAACTCACTCCAGTATAATCCACCACATTTGCTACGTTTAGATAGCGCCCCCTCCCTTTTTCCCCCTCTATTCTCCCTTTCCAGGTTTCAAGCCACTTATTGGATTTAGTAATTCTAATAATCAACTTCGACCCTTTGAAGGGTCTTGCCACATGACTTAGGGTAGTAAGCCAAACCGGAAACTCCTTTTGTAAACACATTTCGGATGTTTGACCCTCATCAATATAAAGCAGGATAGCTGGTTTGGCTGAGGGAGAGGCCACTGTCTGGGAGTTTAAGGGATAAATTTTCTCTTGCGGAGAGTGCCAAGTTGGCGAAGGGAAACGCATGGGCTATGTAATGCTCCACTGGGAATTTATACAAGTAGCCTCTTCAGAGGGGAAGGGGACTTGAACACTAATGTCATCGAATGGAAGTAGCAATTCTAAAAGTCAATGTCGAACCTTTAAAGGGCCTTGCCATATGAATTAAGATAAGAAGCCAAACCAGAAACTCCATTTGCAGACGTGTTTCGGCGCCTTTGCCCCTCATCAGTGCAAAACATTAGGTCTGATTTAACTGGGTAAGAGGCCTATGTCTGGGAGTCTAAGAGATAAAGTTTCCCCTTGTGGAGAGTTCTAGTGCAAAGCAGAAGAACTGATTTGACTGGGCCTATAACCCCATAGCTCTATTAAGCTCTATTAAAAAAGGGGACTCCAAAGTCCAATTCTTGGGACCCCTGGCGATTAGCAACAAATAACATACTCTGTAGATTGGTGAAAAGCTGTTATGGTGTTATTAAATACAGTATATAAAATAAACAAAATGGTAAACAGGGACCAAGTGTGGAACAGCCAATCCTCTCCCTGGACCACACAGGCAAGAGAAGACCATCCCTTTACCTGGTAAGCCTTATATATTGTTACAGGAGGTGAACTGACTCCTCGCCAACCAATACATTAACCCTTTCACCACTAAAACCACAGTGTGCCTGGACCTGCTTTTAACCACTTACCTGCTACACTACCTTACAGTCAAGTTGTGTCCACTTATACAATGCAGTCAAGTGCGTCTTTTAGTTATTGCCTATGTATGGCAGCCTATAAAATGCTAGTGTAGTGCCGGCATCTCTGCCTCCTGCCCGATAGAGAAACCGACTTCTTTACCGCCGCGGCCACGGCCTGCCGTCCTCCGCTCCTCCTCCTGGCTCTCCTTCCCTGCTTGCCCGGGGTGCGCACACCGCGCACAGGTCCCAGGGCACTGTGCTTAGGGTGCGCGCGTGTGCTCCCTGCTTCTTAAAGGGGCCACGCATGCCATCCTAAAATGTCCCCGGCCAATGGCCGGAGAGCATCTGATATTTAAGGCACCTCCTCCAAAATGGAGGTGCCTGTGCAATGTTGTGGTTTGTTTGCATTAAAATGCCTCTCCAGTCCTCAGGTCCCCGTGCTGCGCACCAGCCTGTCTATCAGCCGTGCCGGCCAGCCTGTCTGCCAGCCATGCCCGCCTGCCTGACTACCATCCATGCCCGCCTGCCTGGCTACCAGCCATACCTGCCTGCCTGACTACCAGCCTGTCTGTCTTCCAGTCCACCCGTCGTGCCTGTCAGCTTCGGCTGTCAGTTCCGTGGGAGTCGCCTGCTCTCGCAAGAGGTCGGTCCCAGAGTGGAACCTGGTCCACCTTCCTGGTCCCTCCTTGGTTCACGGAGTCGACTAAGCCGCCGTGTAGCCAGGGTCAGTCCGGGTTGACAATAAGTTACGCCCCTCTGATCCCTCCTTGTACCTCTGCACAGTGGTTCCACCATCCGGACCCGTAACAGCTAGTAGAATAACTATGTGCCGTGACATCCGATCACGTCCATCACAATTTTTTTCTGGTTCTGACTGTTTTAATTCTCCAGAATATAGCCTCATAGACGTTTACAGAGCTGTAATTGGAAGAGAAAATGAAAAATGATAGCCATGCTGGATCGATGCCAGGACAGACAGTAATGGCACCTAACTATATTAGGGTCCATCTGGTTTGTGTTATAATGTCTGTCATTTAATTTAACAGAGCCTCCAATAAAGACTTAAGTGATCCAAGTAGAGAGGGTTAATACCGGCAATTAACCAAAAACATTCCTCCCCATACACTAAGGTGGTGCTCAGGAAGGTGCATACAAAACATCAATATCCAATATGAAGAAGAAGAATGAATATGTGGAACTCACCCGTGTAAAAAAACTTGCTTTATTTTTTTCTATTAATTAATGTTTTTCACGGTGTGTTTTCTACAGATCTTAGCTGTTTAAAATGTGTGTTTAAAATATCATGTGACTATTGTCCTATCGGATATGTCCTTGCCTGTTTATAAGACTTGTGGAAAAAAAAATTCCCATCAGGCCTTGAGGAAGGACGCCGCTTGCATTAGAAACAAGTCGCCATGTGTTTCCCTGCTCTCCGTTTGTCTAACATGGAATTTTTAACGTTTGAATAAATTTGGAATACTCCCTTACAATTCAACCAGAAGCTGGAATCACCTTCTTTCGTCTAAAAAACTTCCCCAGGCTTTATTCCAAACAAGTAAAATTACAACATGGTAGCATGTGGAACACTACAGACCACGGACAACAGCTGTTTCGCACCGAATAGGTGCTTCTTCCTGGTCACAAGTTTTGGGACCAGGAAGAAGCACCTATTCGGTGCGAAACAGCCATGTTGTAATTTTACTCATTTAGAATAAAGTTTGCTGAACTTTTTTTACACTGGCGTGTTCCACATATCCATTTTTCTTCTTCATAACACACTTGAGTGACACTGAGCTCCAGGGCTAGAATACGACCAAGGACAACATCTGAATGGACTTTATATGTTTCTTTGGGTTTCCTCAGGGTACTGTGATTTCCTTCCTTGATCCAGAAACAGCAATGATCTGGGCAACAAGACGTTTGACAACTTCACTCAACACAACCATGTTTACCATTGTACTCTTTGGTTATAAACTCTCAGCCTCAGCTTCCCCAGAATTTATGTGTAATTTTTTTTTTTTTTAAGGATGAAGAAAGATGGGTCAAGAGCCAACATGACTCTGCAAGACGTCTGCCTTCCATCCTGGGAGTGAAGTGTGATCCGTGTTTTTCTTTACACTGAATACTAAATGAAAGTCAACATTCTTGGTCAGGTACAAGCGCCAGTATTTGCTCAGTGTAATCCTGTACTGTTGATCATTAAGTTTTAAAGCATGGGGACATTAATTATTCTAAAGGCCAGCGGATGTGGCCAGCTTCAGGGAGGGGACCTACCAAATTGCTGTAAAGTCCTGGCCAAACAGATTGCACATTTTTACTGTAAGAGCTTCAGAATTATTGCTGTCTCTCCGATGTTCCCATAAAATCAAATTCGGAATGACACTGAAGGTTTGGTAGGGATATTAAACCCGAAAATGATTTTTTTTTCCACTGATGAAATACATATTAAGTAATCAGAGCTGTCCTGAGGTAATGGCAGGGGAGGGAGATGGCTCAGGCATATCTGTCTACCTTGTACAGAGAAGGGAATGAGGATTGCGTAGCCACCAGAAACGTAATTGGCACTAATGCCGATAATTTATTTTACAGATTCTTCTTTTTCATGGAAGCAGCTTTTATCTGACATCTGTTCTGTTTACCCCTTAACTATTTCATTTCTATTACAGAACAATATTGGGTTGTGCTAAATTTAAAGGCTAGGGGCTACTCATCAAAAACTTTGGTGCTGCCAACTGCTATGCATCTAACTGGGCGTTATATCAATGGACAGGAGTAATTTGGGCCCTTGTATACCAGGAACTGCGACATAAAACCACTGGACACCAGGGACTGCAGTACAAACTACTGGACAACAAGGACTGGTGCTCAAAATGACTAATGACTAAAAAATAAAAAAAAAATGCGTACAGGGGACTGGGGCTAAAAGTAACTGGGGACTAGGGACTGGTGCTCAGGGATGACTGAGCACTAAAGATTGGGGCACAAAATGACTGGACACTAAGGACTGGTGCTCAGGGATGACTGAGCACTAGAAATTGGGGCACAAAATCACTGAACACTAGATACTAGGGCTCAGGATGACTGGACACTATGGATTAGGTCCCAAAACCATTAGGCATCAGGAAATTGGGTATACATGGACATATGTGTTTTAGGCTCTTAGTTATGAGTGACTGAGACATAAAACCACTGGACTTCAGGATCCAGGACACAAAACCACCAGAGAACACAAGAACTTAGGCAGTAAACTAATGGACACCAGTGACTATGTTAGGGGCTCACCTTTTAGCAGAAAGTACCTGCAGCAGAGCAGGTCTCGACAGACTGCACAAGGATCAGTGAGGATCAAGCTAGCACAATATGCTGGACAGCAGACAGACAAGCAGTGCAGGAAGCATCAGATAAAGCAGAGCCTGGTGTGCAGATAAGCACAGTAACAGTAGATCTATAGACATTAAGATCTTAAAGCAGGCAAATGGTTAACAGCAGAGATGTATGCAATCAGATACTTGCAGTTGAGATGCAGTATCTTTATAGTAGAATTGTAAGTGTTAACACACCTGTAGATGCTTGACTGAGCTTGGAAGAAAGTACCAGAAGCTGAATGGAAGTCAGGAGTATTGAGGAAATTTAGAAACCTGGGTGCAGCTGAGCCAACTGGAAGGTGAAGTTAACTCTGGGCAAATTCGTGGTTACTGAAATCTATGCTTACTCAAAACTCAAAGAGCTGTCCTCTGTATGAGCCGGCCTTAAAAGACCATGGGTCATCATCATCATGTCATGTCATAGGTGTTTGCCAGGTTACCAGAGTAACCTGGCGTGGACTAGTGTAGAGGGAACTGGGAAAAGGAGAAGGGAGTAAGGCCCAGTGCTGGAGCCAGGACAGGTGAGTAAAACACTGGTTCATAAAACTGGTAGACATTAGGGACCAGACCGCGAAAACACTGGATAATATGGAGATACTACACACTTAAAAGGGAAACAGGGACTTAGGCACAATACTATTGGACTTCATCGACTGGGGCAAAAAACAACTGAACACTATAAACTGGGACACAAAATCACCAGGCACCAAGGACTAGGGCACCAACTAAATACTACAGAGCTACTGTACACTCAACAGGGCAAATATAGATAAATGAATTTGTCAACAATCGTTCATAATAAGCTCATAGATCTCTAATAGTGGGAACAGAATATTGGTTGGGTAGGGTATCTCAGCCAATCAGCCCGAGTAATGCCCTGTTTTTCATACAGATCATGTTTGCTTTCTTGAATTTATCAATGTGGGGTAAAATAAATGCAACCATATCAAAATGCCTTTGCATATACAGTTAGGTCCAGAAATATCTGGACAGTGACATAAGTTTTGGCATTTTAGCTGTTTACCAAAACATAATCAAGATACAGTTATATAATCAGTATGGGCTTAAAGTGCAGACGCTCAACTTTAATTTGAGGGTATTCACATGCTAATTGATGTAAGGGTTTAGGAATTGCAGCTCTTTATTAAAATGTTCCTGCCTCTTTTTAAAGAGCCCAAAAATAACTGGACAGTTATCTCAACAGTTCTTTAATGGACTGCACGGTCTATTCCCTCATTAATTCATTGTCAGTTAAGCAGGTAAAAGGTCTGGAGCTGATTCCAAGTTTGGCATTTGCATTTGAAAGCTGTTGCTGTGAACCCACAACTTGCGGTAAAATGGGCTCTCAATGGAAGAGCAACAGACCATCATTAAGCTGAAAAAAAAAGAAAAAATCCATCAGAGAGGTAGTGGCCAAATTAACAATTTGGTACATTCTGCAAAAAAAAGACCCCACTGGTGAGCTTGTGGCCTGCACGTCAATGGAAAACAACAGTGGTGGATGATCACAGAATCCTTTCCATGGTGAAGAAAAACCCATTCACAACATCCACCCAAATGAAGAACACTCTCCAGGAAGTAGGTGTCTCAGTATCTTAGTCTACCATAAAGAGAGAACTTCATGAGAGCAAATACAGAGAATTCACCAGAAAAGGCCAGATTAGATTTTGCCAAAAAACATATAAAGAAGTCAGCCCAGTTCTAAAAAAACATTCTATGGACAGATGAAACTAAGATCAACCTGTACCAGAATGATGGGAAGAAGAAAGTATGGAGACAACTTGGAACGGCTCATGATCCAAAGCACAGCACATCCTCTGTAACACATGGTGGAGGCAGTGTGATGGCGTGGGCATGCATGGCTTCCAATGGCCATAGGTCACTAGCCAGAAACCAGAAGCAGACAGATGAATCCTGAAGTGTACAGGGCGATACTTTCTGCTCAGACTCAACCAAATGTATCAAGGTTGATTGGACGGCGCTTTACAGCGCAAATGGACAATGACCCAAAACATCCTGCGAAAGCAAAGAAGTGGAATATTGTGCAATGGCCGAGTCACCACCGGATCTCAGACCCATCGAGCAGCATTTCAGAGGCTAAAGACAAAACTTAAGTCAGAAAGACCCACAAACAAGCAACAACTGAGGTCAGCTGCAGTAAAGGCGGCAAAGCATCACACAGGAGGAAACCCAGCGTTTGGTGACGTCCATGGCTTCCAGACTTCAGGCATCATTGCCTAAAGGATTCTCCTACAAAGTATTAGAAATGAACATTTTATTTATGGTAAAGTTAATTTGTCCAATTACTTATGAGCCCCTGAAATGAGGAGGCTTTGTAGAAAAATGGTTGTAATTCCTAAATGTTTCGCAGGATATTTTTGTACAATCCCTTTAATTAATCCTGAAAGTCCTCACTAAAATTCTATCTCATTTGTTTCATTTTAAATAAAAAATAGTGGCCTGCAGAGCTGAAATCACGAAGATTCCGTCACTGTCCAAATATTTCTGGACCTAACTGTAGTTGGTGTTACATGAGTGATCTTGTTCAGGGCCCAAATGGCCAAGTTGACCCTGTATGGCACAATCCGTTTGGGTTCTTCCCATATGGTAGACCATCATAAATAACTTTACCAGTGTGTAACTATGTGTACCATATAGTATTGGGCTCAAGTAACAATGCCATTTTGGTCAAAAGAGAACATTAAAAAAGCTGCCAGTTTGTGTTGAAATTTTGCAAATCAGAAGTATGCGTAGAAAGTTGGCAGATGAGGCAGTGCCATGCTGACCACAGGGTCATGCCCTTACAATAAGGCACATCTATTCGGGCTGTAACCACTTGCAGCTGTTTCAGGCATTGAGAGAACAGCATGTTCTGTTTAATAAATCTAATTTAAGGTAGAAATGTCTGTTTTTATATAGACCCCTAGTGCCAAAACTGGTCGTCCATTCCAACACAAAATACTTGGAATTGCAAAAGAGTTGCTGTGGAATTTTCATCCTGAGGGTTGAGAGATAATAATAAACGCATTGCCATTTCTCTGCTTAAAGAAGACCTGTCATCAAGTCAAAATTTGAAAGTTTTTGCTCTTATTTTATTTCTGATGCTCCTCTGACTATTCTGTTTTTTATGGGTTTAAAATCCGCCATATGGTTCTAGAGATATAGGCCTTTTTATTAGGAACCAATCATTGTGGTCTTCACCAAGGAGGTGTGACTCACGGGTTATATGGGGGCATGACCCACAGGATCCTCTGGGGCGTGTCTCTAGACTCCGAGCAACTCCCCCTTGGTCAAAATCATGTAATATAGCACTAAATAAAAAGTCCCATATCTCTGAAACTGTAGGGAGGATTTTAAAAAATAAAAAAAACATAATACTTCTGGGAGCAGTGAGAATAATATAAAAACAAAAACTGGCCAATAAATGCTCCAGATTAGAGAAAGTATGAATAACATGTGATGAATAAGAATAGCAAAACATGACTGCTGTCATCCAGAAATAGCGCCACACTTGTTCATAGGTTGCATCCATTATTGCAGCTTAAAGGGATACTGTCAGCAGGTTTTTCTATGTAATCTGAAAGGTTCTGAGACCCTGATTCTAGGGATGTGCCATTTACAAGGTGCTATTTCAATACAATTGACGCACCCCTGGGCCTTCGTCGCGCGGCATCGCGCGCACGGGAGCTTACCCGGAGCCGGATCTGTTGAGGGTTGTAGTCTCGTGGCGGTGACCCGGTCCGTGCCCAGGGAGTCAAACTGAGCGGCGATGTATTAGCGGTAGATGTTGGACGACTACGCCACCCGTTGAATGCAGCGAAGGAGCTGCCGCTGCAGGGCAGACCGCTGAGGCCGGTGGTAGGATTGTGCAGCGTGATAGTATCACCCCCAACGGGAGGGGTATGGCCTCAGGGCAGCTGACGTGGATGATGGGGGTAGCAGGAATCACTCAGAGACGATGCGGTGTAATTCAGGGTCTTTACTGGTGATAAAGATAGACCCTCCCGGAGTACTGGCTAGCGATCGGGGCCTGGTCAGTCCTTGAGCAGATGGGATCTCTCCTGGCCAGGCGGAGTTGTAGGCCTCCCAAACTGACTGTACTCTTCTGGCTACCTTGCTAGAGGCGGGTATAAGTAGCCCACGTCCCTGAGTGTACCGTGTGGTGCTCACCCGTATGGCCGGTGACTCGGGGCCTTCTAGTGGCGTCCGCTCCACGACGGCGGTGCTGGTCCCACGCATGTGACCGTGCCTTCGGGTTTCTTGGCCAGAGGACCTGAAATCCCCTGCCGGGCGGTTTCTGCTACTGGGTAAAGATTAGTCCCCACAGCCTCGGACTCCGGGTCCGGTGATAGCTCCTCAGTCAGGGCGAGCTCTGCAGCTGCCAGCCCCTGACTCCTTATAGCACTGCTCCCACAGAGCTCCTGATGTTCTTTTCCTAGATCTGCTTCTCTTCTCTGTCTCTACTTCTTCTCTACTCCCTAACCCTGCCTCAGCCCTAGGTTTATATAGGGGAAGTTCTTCCCCTCCCAGGACTGGGCAGGAGGTGTGGCATGCACAGGATCCCTGACCAAGAGACCTCCCACCTGCTCTCAGACATAACATTGCTGTTACTGTGGAAACCAGACCCCTGGGGTGCCACATTCCCCCCTAGTGAAATTTAGTACTCCGGGACTAAACATATTTTTAGAAAAACATAACAAGGTATAAACAATAATAATATAATAAGAAAAACACATAAAGATGGTTACGGCGTGTCCGCAACCGGGTGCAGTCTTTGAAGAAAACAAAGGTGTCCATTTCACCAAAACAGGGAGACGTAACCAGGTAGGGGTCTGTCCTGCCCCGAGTCCTTAACAGTCTTTAGTCCATTCCTGGGTTACGCTCCAACCAATTGTACAAGGATTCCCGGTAAATCCACCAAGGACTCCTAAAAATAACTAGAAACACATAATTATTTACAAGTAACAGACAGGTGACCACAAATAAAACAATTTAAACACTTCAAATCCTCCAACGTGCGGGTAACTGGCCTCTAGTGGCCCTAGTGGACCTACGGAGTTGACTGTCTGGCCCTGAACTACAGGGTGTAGGAGCTGTCAAGGGTAAACTGGGCAGCTGTCTACGGGCTCTTTGGCTCACTAGGGGTACGGCAGGCTCACTATGAGCAGAGGGTTGATCCTCCTGTTCTGTTTGTGTGGAGTCTGCTGCCTCCTGGACCGGCTGCTCTTCCAGCTCTACCTGTTGCTCCGTAGGCACTTGGGATGCTGGTTGGAGGAACGTGAGGACGGGTACCACAACTGCACCATTGACTTGAGTCCAGGATCGAGGGAAGTCTCCGAGCACAGTACTAACCATATCTTCCCTTTCCTCTACGGGTCGAGGGTCTTCTTGCTCTCCTTCTGGGTTCCGTAGCTGTTCGGGACACTTCTTCAGGTGATCCCGGGATACAATGGCTGTGGTTTCCCCTCCGTCTTTACTGATGGTACAAACCTTTGGGTTGTCGTGGCTTGAGGGCAGTACGGTGTACGGGTCCTTCTCCCACTGGTCGTCCAACTTGTGGAGCCGTCTCTTCCTCTTCAAGACCTGCTCTCCGGGTACCAGGGGAACAGCGGGAGCATACTGGTTGTAATTTTTCTCTTGTCTTTCCCTAGTGAGACAGAGACTTCGCTCCACGCTCTCCTGTACTTTCCGGTACTGCTGCTGCCTCTCTGTGTCCCAGTCTGCTTCCGGTGAAGTGTCCTCGGGTGTCAGGACTCCCATCTCCAGGTCAACAGGTAGCTTACCAGGCCTTGCCCTCATTAGGTAAGCCGGGGTACAGTTGGTGGAACCTACAGGGATGTAGTTATATAGGTCCACCAGGTCGGGCAGCTTCTCAGGCCACAGACTGCGTTCTTCCAGAGGCAACGTTTTCAGAAGATCCATTACCACCTGGTTCATTTTCTCACAAAGTCCATTAGTTTGCTGATGATAGGGTGTCGTCCTTATCTTCCGGCAGCCATACAGATTGCAGAATTCCTGGAAGACCTCCGCTTCAAAGGCAGGTCCCTGGTCCGTCAGCACTTGGTCCGGGTACCCGTGTGGACGGCAGAAGTGCTGCTGGAAGGCTCTAGCTGCTGTTTGAGCTGTTAAGTCCTTAACGGGGACGACAACCAAGAACCGGGAGTAATGATCCACAATGGTTAACGCGTAGACGTAGCCACTTCTGCTTGGGGTCAGTTTTACATGATCCAAGGCTACCAGTTCCAACGGCTGCTTGATGACAATGGACTGAAGGGGGGTCTTCTGGCTGGCACGGTCCTTCCTTCTTAGGTTGCACGGGCCACAGTCTCTGCACCACCTCTCGATGGTTCCCCTCATGCCTACCCAGTGGAACCGCCCGCGCAGCAGGAACTCCAGCTTCTTCCATCCGAAGTGTCCAGCCCCGTTGTGGTATGCCTCCATCACCATGGCTGCATCTCTTCGTGGCACCACTACTTGCCAGATTAGTTCATGCGTCCGGGAGTTAACCATTCTGCGGCACAACTTCCCCTTGTAAAGGAACAGTCGACTCTTCTCAGCCCACAGTTGTTTGGCTTCCTCCGGAGCATCTAGGTCAAGGAGGGCATCTGGCTGAGTGAGCATCTCCTTCACCAGTCGGACGGCAGGGTCACTGTCTTGCGTTTCCTCCCAGTTGTAGTGAGGCAAGGGGTTAAACGTAGCGGCTTGCTTACTCCTTACCCGATGGGAATACTGGATAGTCCCATGACAGTGGAACGCGGGGAGTTCGACTTCTTCCAATCCCTCTGGATCTTCTCCTACGTCCGGTAGGTTTGGCATCCTGGACAGGGCGTCCGCGTTGGTATTGGAGCGTCCTGCCCGGTATTTGATTGTGAATTCGTAGTTGGACAGACGGGTCATCCATCTCTGCTCTAGGGCACCGAGTCTTGCCGTGTCCAGGTGTGTCAACGGGTTGTTATCCGTGTACACGGTGAACCGGGAAGAAGCGAGGTAGTGCTTAAAGCGTTCGGTGACTGCCCACACTACTGCCAGTAATTTTCAGGGTTTCTTTCGGTGGGTCGCAGTTTTCGACTGGCGTAAGCGATTACTCGTTCTTTCCCCTGCTGGATCTGGGACAGTACGGCTCCTAGCCCGATGTTACTTGCGTCGGTGTAGAGGATAAAGGGCTGGCTGTAATCAGGGTACGCCAGGATTTCATCCCCCGTGAGGGCCATCTTCAGCTGGCGGAAGGACTCTTCTTCTAACTTCTCCCATTTGAAGGGCGGCTTCTGGTTCTTGGCCTTCCGGGACTGGCCTATCAGGAGGTCCTGCATAGGAGCTGCCTTTTTGGTGAAACCGGGGATGAATCTGCGGTAATAGCCTACCAACCCGAGGAACTGCTGCACTTCCTTTACACTGGAGGGACTTGGCCATTCCTTAATTGCGGTGATCTTATCAGGGTCGGGAGCCACTCCGTCAGCGCTCACCACGTGTCCCAGGTACTGCACCTTTGGTTTTAGGAGGTGACACTTGGAGGGTTTTACCTTTAGGCCGTAGTTTGCCAGAGCTTCGAACACTTCCGCCAGGTGTTTCAGGTGGTCCTCATAAGTCTTGGAATATACGATGACATCGTCCAGGTACAACAGGACCGTCTCGAAGTTTCTGTGGCCCAGACAGCACTCCATTAATCGTTGAAAGGTTCCTGGTGCGTTACAGAGTCCGAACGGCATGCAGGTAAACTCGCTAAGTCCCATCGGGGTGGTGAATGCGGTCTTCTCCCGGTCCGCCTCTGCTACAGGAACCTGCCAGTACCCGCTAGTGAGATCCAAGGTAGAGAAGAAGTTAGCAGATCTTAAAGCAGCCAAAGACTCCTCTATCCTTGGTAAGGGGTACGCATCCTTGTGTGTGATACGGTTGATTTTCCGGTAATCTACACACATCCTCATGGTGTTGTCTTTCTTTTTGACTAAGACCAGTGGAGCTGCCCAGGGGCTACAGCTATCCCTGATCACCCCAGCCTCCTTCATGTCCCTAAGCATCCCCTTGGCGTGTTGGTAGTGTGCAGGGGGTACGGGTCGATACCTCTCTTTTATGGGAAGATAGTCTCCCGTGGGGATGTGGTGTTCTACCCCCTTGACTCGCCCGAAGTCTAACGGGTGTTTACTAAACACTCTCTCGTACTCTTGAACCACCCGATAGACTCCCTGTCTCTGGTGTGAGGGAGTGGAGTCAGTACCCAAATGTAGTTGCTGACACCAGTCCTCCATTGTTTCCTTAGAGCCGTTACCTTCCTCCGGGGAAGATGGAGGCAAGGGTTCTACGGACTGTATGGAATTTTGATTGATGGTATACAATTTGGCTAGCGTGGCATACCGGGGCAGGTACACTTCCCTCTTCCCGATATTTATTATGCGAACGGGCACCCTCCCATGGCGTACATTGACCAACCCCCGTGCCGTCAAAATGGTGGGCCTACTGTCTGAGTAAACTGGTTCTACCATTGCCTGGTAATCTCTACCTCTCAGACCAATAGCTGCCCGGCACCAAATCATCATTTCACTTTTTGGGGGCATGGCAATAGGAAAAGGGTCACACATTCTTACGCTACCAATCTCACCACCGGAGAGTTCTATCTGTTGCCGTCGCATCAGTGCCCGGATCTCTTTCTGGAGCACTCGCTGCTGGCCGGAGCTGGCGTTCTTGGCAACCTGCTGTAAAAGGAAAATCACCTCTGCAAGACAATTTTCAATTACATTAGTTCCTAGGGTTATCTTTGGGTGACTCTCATGCTTGTCAATGTCTACAATGATCAGTACCTGTGCCGCCAGTTCGACTCTACCGATTTTAATGGTCACCTCTTTAAATCCAATCTGTGGCACGGGCTGACCATTGCTGGCGATGATACTCAAGTCGTCGTCAGGGTAGCGGGTGATATCCGAGTCATTCCAGTACTGCTTGAAGAGCACGTACGGGATAGTGGTAACCTGTGACCCGGTGTCCAGTAGGGCACTCATGGGGATGCCATCCAGTACTACGGGCAAGACTGGACGTCCTCCCACATATTTGTCGCGCCAGTTCGATGGGCCTGATGATCTTTTTCCTGGGGTTTGGCCCTCTACCCCAGGTTGTGCCAGTTTAAAGGACAGTACCTTGCCATATGTCCGGGTTGATTGCAGCGGCGGCAGATGGGTTGTCCGTCCTCGTTGTATCGGTCGCTGGGTCTTCCTCTGGCCGGTGGGGTACTCCTTGGTCGACGCCACGGGATGTCCTCCGGTCCAGATGCCAGCTGGATCTTCCCTGGAGTGGAAACCTGTAAAGACTGCACAGTTCGGGTTAGCGCGGCAACGCTTTTAGCTAGCTCTTGGACCTGATGGTGCAGGTCTGGAGCCGGGTCATTGTTCAAAGCCTGCGCATCAGCTCCCACAGGCCCTGCCGACAAGGGTGCCGCCTCCTGGTGGTAAGTGGTAGTGGGGCGTCTGTGGGTCACAACGCCACCTGGTGCCGGTTCTCGGAGCACCCGGATGGCTCTGTCCTTGAACTGTGCAAATCCCAGATGAGGGTCCTGTAAGGCCATTGCCCGCAACTGGGTTCGGTGGGCATTGCAATATAAACCCTCTATAAATTGTTCAGTCAACAGCCTGTCCTCGTCTCCCACGCCGTCAGGGTCGGTCTGCTTAATGGCTCTCAGGGCCTCTTGTAGGTTCAGGGCATAGTCCCTTATACTCTCGTGTGCTCGCTGCTTGCACCCGTAGAATCCAAGCTTGATCTCCACTGAGGTGCGGGTATCAAAGGTGTCCCTCAGCCGGGTTAGTATCCCTGCAACAGTCCTTCCCCCAGGTGGCCAGGACTTTACCTCCCTTTGGGCTGCCCCGGTTAATTGGGCCACCAGGATGCTCACTTTTTGCTCTTTTGTGAGGGGATACACCTGGAAGAGGCTATCCAGCTTTTCTCTAAAGTCATGCAGGGTATGTGACTCCCCTGAGTACTGGGGTAGCCAGGCCGCTCCCGGGATATAGGGCATGGTGAAAGGCATGACTGCAGCAGCGGTGGCGCTGGCGGGGGTTGAGGCAGTGAAGTTCTCCTCCGTATCCGACATCTTTCTCCCCCCTAGTGGACCGTGGCCTACCTTGCGATGATCCTCTTCCGTAGGCCGCAGCTCCGCAGTGGATCGTCAGGGTTGAGGACCTTCCGTCGCGCTCCTGTGACGTCAGCGTCTGCTGGGCTCCTTCCAGGACCTTACGCGACGTCTGGACGTGAGGCGGGGCTTCAGTTCTTGCGCGCTTTTGGAGTCCACGCCCCTCTTCTTCCCGCGCGGCGTCTTCAAGATGGCGTCCAACGGCGGGAAAACTCCACGGAAGGCGGGAAGAAGGCAGAAGATGGCGCCGGATGGCGGGAAAACTTCGCGGATGGCGGGAAGAAGGCAGAAGATGGCGCCGGATGGCGGGAATCTTCACCACTGGTAAGTTTGAACAGTCTTTTTCAGGCACGCAGTACCCGGTGGTTGCGGGCACGAAATCCTGCCGACTACGCCAAAAGTTGACGCACCCCTGGGCCTTCGTCGCGCGGCATCGCGCGCACGGGAGCTTACCCGGAGCCGGATCTGTTGAGGGTTGTAGTCTCGTGGCGGTGACCCGGTCCGTGCCCAGGGAGTCAAACTGAGCGGCGATGTATTAGCGGTAGATCCTGCCGACTACGCCAAAAGTTGACGCACCCCTGGGCCTTCGTCGCGCAGCATCGCGCGCACGGGAGCTTACCCGGAGCCGGATCTGTTGAGGGTTGTAGTCTCGTGGCGGTGACCCGGTCCGTGCCCAGGGAGTCAAACTGAGCGGCGATGTATTAGCGGTAGATGTTGGACGACTACGCCACCCGTTGAATGCAGCGAAGGAGCTGCCGCTGCAGGGCAGACCGCTGAGGCCGGTGGTAGGATTGTGCAGCGTGATAGTATCACCCCCAACGGGAGGGGTATGGCCTCAGGGCAGCCGACGTGGATGATGGGGGTAGCAGGAATCACTCAGAGACGATGCGGTGTAATTCAGGGTCTTTACTGGTGATAAAGATAGACCCTCCCGGAGTACTGGCTAGCGATCGGGGCCTGGTCAGTCCTTGAGCAGATGGGATCTCCCCTGGCCAGGCGGAGTTGTAGGCCTCCCAAACTGACTGTACTCTTCTGGCTACCTTGCTAGAGGCGGGTATAAGTAGCCCACGTCCCTGAGTGTACCGTGTGGTGCTCACCCGTATGGCCGGTGACTCGGGGCCTTCTAGTGGCGTCCGCTCCACGACGGCGGTGCTGGTCCCACGCGTTTGACCGTGCCTTCGGGTTTCTTGGCCAGAGGACCTGAAATCCCCTGCCGGGCGGTTTCTGCTGCTGGGTAAAGATTAGTCCCCACAGCCTCGGACTCCGGGTCCGGTGATAGCTCCTCAGTCAGGGCGAGCTCTGCAGCTGCCAGCCCCTGACTCCTTATAGCACTGCTCCCACAGAGCTCCTGATGTTCTTTTCCTAGATCTGCTTCTCTTCTCTGTCTCTACTTCTTCTCTACTCCCTAACCCTGCCTCAGCCCTAGGTTTATATAGGGGAAGTTCTTCCCCTCCCAGGACTGGGCAGGAGGTGTGGCATGCACAGGATCCCTGACCAAGAGACCTCCCACCTGCTCTCAGACATAACATTGCTGTTACTGTGGAAACCAGACCCCTGGGGTGCCACACAATCAGTGTTTTATCAGCAGGAGATTATCACTGCAGGACTAGATGTCTGGTGCCTCCTGGTCTAACCACACCCCCAGCACTGATTAGCAGCTTTCTGTCAATATACAGTGTACACAGAAATCTGCCAATCAGTGATGTGGGCGGGGTTATACAGGGCTCAGCATTCAGAGCTCAGCAGAGAAAACTGTGATTCTATCACAGCTGCTGCACTCAGTAAACTAAGTGACACATCTCAGGACTTTTTCAGCTGCTCAGAGACTGTACGTAAAAAAACTATGAAAGCTTTGTCTCTTGTAACTTGTTGCCCCTTTAAAAGAGATCATGCTGAAATATTAATTAGAACCAGAATATAATTCAATTTAAAATGTTATTATGTTGGTCCCTGGCAATAGTAAACATGGAAATTAAAAACACATATCGGCACGGGTAGATTTCATGATAGACAAAACAAAGGAAATCACAAGCAACAAAACAGCAAAATAAACGTAAACACTGCAAATTCCAAAAAAACACAACTAATGTGTAGCAAGCCTTGTACTTTTTTTTTTTTTTTTCTAAACCAGTTTTCCTAACACGGATCTCTAAATTCTTTTTGCTGTCACCCCTAGGAGGAGCATATGGACTTACAGAATATAGCTTCTATGTTTTCTGGGAACCTCAACAAAAAAAAAAGAAATGTTAAATATTAAATATCTCACTGCTCCAGAACTTATTTTCTGGTGGTCTCTGCAGGTCTTTGCTCACTTGCTGCAGAGATGCTGCACTGTATATTCACGTGACTGCTGCAGCCAATCACTGGCCTCAGCAATGATATTAGCTCATTTTATAAACTGCTGGAAAACCATTTAAATTCAATACAAAAACAGAATACAGCACACTTCTTAGCGCCCTGTGTCCAGTCACTTAAAATTACTTAAAGGGAACTTGTCAGCTAATTCATGCTGCCCAAACTGCAGGCAGCACGAATCAGAGTCTGGCTACATGACTGCAGACAGGTATATTTTTCTCTGATACACTCCATCTTTTGAGAGAAATTATAGTTAGTAAATCCATAGGCAGAGACTAAATTAGTCCGACACCACCCCCAGCAGGCTTCTCACTGCACCGCTCTAGGTGATTCACGGGTCTCTCTTGTGCGTGTACATAGGGAGAGACCTGTCAATCACCTGAACGGCACTGGGAAAGACCAGCTGGGTACAGGTGCAGACAAGACTAGTCGGACACGAGACTAGTCTGGTCTCTACATATAGTTCCTGGTCGGATCTTTAAACTACGTTTACTCTGAAACATCTGAACATTTCAGAGGATAAAACACTTGGCTGCAATCATACTGCCAGGCTCTGATCCATTCCGACAGTCATTTTGCTAGCCTTATCTGATTATCTAAAAAAAAAGTAATACCTTTCTGATCCCCCCTGAATCCTGTTCTATTTTTTTCGAGGTCCCCCTGCATTTACATTAACGGCATTTAGTGTCTAGACAGATATGTGACTGCTGCAGTCAATTACTAGCTGCAGCGGTGAACAAAGCGTTACTGCTACGGACAGAGACTGTCTTCAGAAAAAACAGAAAGTAC
This sequence comes from Phyllobates terribilis, assembly GCF_046119375.1. NCBI lineage: Eukaryota > Metazoa > Chordata > Amphibia > Anura > Dendrobatidae > Phyllobates > Phyllobates terribilis. Next base: position 131,742,243 of record NW_027362770.1, on the reverse strand, counting down.
AGAGCCATCTTTATACTTCCTGCTTCATTTACATTGGCTGCAGCAGTGATCAACGAATGGGAGCCGCGGAGTATCGGTGATGTAATTATTTCTTCTTTTAATTGTCTGTAAACCATTCTTAATCTCTTTTTATTATTATTTAAGTGGCCCCGACAACTCTTTTAACTCTATGTTAAATGTAGCAGAGGATTTGGAGCTACGTATCAGAAAAATGGAGTTCGGAACATTGGCGTAACTAGATTTTGATGGGCGCCAGTGCAAAATATGAACCTATGCCCCCGCCTGCATGTTGGTCAAATGTATGGGCCCTTGTAGCATTCTAGATCCTATAAAGACATACATGTTTGCCTCCCCATGAAATAACATCCCACATTCTGGCCCCTTCCTGTAATAATATTCCCATCCTTAGTCCCTTTCTGTAACAATGTACCCATAATGCCCCTTCTGCCGCTTTTCTCCAACACATTGAAAAAATAAATATTATGCTCCTGCCTTCTAATACATTTTATGATACATTTTTATAGGGATTAGAATCAGGGGCATAATGATCGCGGTCACAGAGGGTACAACAGTGATCAGGCCTGTGCAGGAGTGGGGCCCATTGACTCCAGGGTCTATTTCAGCTGGATGTGGGTCCGAGGGCACACATTCAGCTGAAATATATTGTGGCGCAGAGACCTGCCCCGCTGGCTACCTGTACTGCAATATATGCAGCCGGCCAAGCAGACATTGTCTGCATACCCATCACGGGCGGGGCATGGCACTGACATCATGCGCTACCCACAACGGGCACGATGAAGTCATCTCCTGGCTATGGAAGAGGACGCCGCACTTTTTGGAAGCGGAGGAAGGTAAAAAGAATAGTTTGTTTTTTTCTTTTTTCTTTTTTATGTGTTGGAGAAGAGCGGCAGAACGGGGGAACACAATTACTGGAAGTGTCTCAGGATGGGAACATTATTACGGAAAGAGGCTCAGGATGGGGGACATTATTACTGCTGGTTCACTATATTCAATTGTAGACAGTGTAAGGGATATAATGTGAGGGGACATTGTGAAGAGGGGGTCCAGCATAGAAAGGGGGAAGTTGTGATGTTGTATTTTTGTAATCTTGGTGGTTCTTGTGATGCTCCTGGTGATGTACTCATGTACTGATGGGGTTTCTGATTATGTATTTATGTAATCGTAGTGGTTCTTGTGATGTATTCATTTACTAATAGTGGTTCCAATGATAGTGGGTAAGGTGTTTTATTAATGTACTAATGGAGATGTATTCCTATACTGATTGTGCTTCTGGTGATGTATGTCTGTATTTTTGCTATTTCTGGTGCTGCATTTCTGTACTGTTGGTGGTTCTGGTAATATATTCCAATACTGTTGGTGGTTCTGGTGCTATATCCCTGTAGTGTTATTGGTTCTGTTCTTGTACACATGTAGCAATCCATAACTTGTCAGGTAATGTGATACATACCGTTGTTGTAATCTGACAAGTTAAGTATTACTATTTCTGTATTTATGTTAGGAGGATTAATTATAAAATTAATCAATGTAGCATGCCCAATCCTAACAGTGTGTAATATACTCATTGTCTGAATTTGGCTCCGCTTCCAGCGGTCATCATATGCCATCCAGCTTCTTTTCCTGCTTCTCTCAATGAAGCAGGGGTTGTAGTTTTTCACTGAACATTGAATTAGGAAGAGCATCTGCAGGGGGGTGCAGGAAAGATTTGTCTCTGCTGAAGGTGTTAGATGGTAGAAAGATGCTTAAGTGACTACTATTAGTAACATAGCTATGAAATTATCTGTAGCTATATTCCAGCAGATAAAGGGTTCTTCGTGGGGTGCAAGGAAGCTCTGGCCAAATTCTAGGAATGATTTTGTACTTTAAGCAGTTGACATATATGGCAATAAAAGAAACTTCTAAGTAAGCTTAAGCCCTGCAGAAAGCATTGCAGGCCCATTTGGCTTTGGAATATGTTTTTCCAGACAGTAACCCGTCCCGCGGAATTAGGTAGATTAATCCTTAAAAAAACAGCCTGGAGTTGCTGGATTTCGTCCCTGCAATTGTGTCACTTGAATCGGACCACAGAGTTAACAACCTAGAGCGGTTTATGTAGTCTCTCCATTAGTAGATGAGAGAATGAATTTGACCCTTACACCTCCAGCTACAGAGACGTAGCGTGTACGAAAAGCCTAGACTGTTGTCCATTACTCTAGGACCACAAGTCTTCAAGAAGATTGGATGACGAGTGACTGATAGACTACATATTTACAATATTCCACCTATCCTTACAAACCATGAGGTTATGATTGCTCTTCTATGAGCCTAGACATCCCCGTAGTATTATGTATTAGAGGGTATTACTGCTGCTTCCCTCAAAATTTGTTTTGTGTCCAGTTTTCATGGTATTTTGAAGTATTTTACATAGAATCAGTGTGTCATCTGGGTGAAAAAAAGTTGTAAAGAGTTGGAATAGTATGGCCTTCTTTTATAGCAGCCCTCCCTCCAATATCACTTCTTCAAAGGTAATGATTCTCAATAATAATAATAGCTAACAGCAGCTAGTGATCTGGGAGTTGTGATTTGTAAATGATAATAAAATTATTGATAATTTTATTTTTATAGCGCCAACATATTCTGCAGCACTTTCCAATTCTGAGTGTTCATGTACAAATCGGGCCTTGCTCATAAGAGATTACGATCCATCAGGAAATAGGGGTGACACAAATGATATGTATGAACCAGTCATCAGCTAGTATTTGTTCAGATACAAGGTGCATGGAGGGTGTGGGAAACTGATTATAGGAAGATATAGTGTAGGATGAGAGAGCTCAGAACTGTTAGATTAGCGAGGTGATGTGATAGGCTTCCCTACAAAAATGTATTTTAGGCCACGTTTACAACTGTGGATACTGGGAATTAATCAAATTTTCTGGGGTAGTGCTTTCCAAAGAATTGATGCAGCACGAGAGAAGTCTTATAGACGGGAGTGGGAGGTTTGGATTATAAAGGATATTAGTCTTAGGTCATTAACAAAATGAACAGCACTAGTAGGGTGGTAGACAGAAATGAGGGAGGAGATGTAAGGCGGTGCAGAACTTTGGAGAGGATTAATGGGCTGATAGACAAAGATGAGGGCGAGAGGATAGTTAGGGTGGTAGTCTAATAGACAGACATGAGGAAGAAGATGTTGGGCAGTGCAGCACCGTGGAGAGGATGGGTAGGGTGGTAGTCTGGTAGACAGACATGAGGAAGAAGATGTTGGGCAGTCCAGCACCGTGGAGAGGATGGGTAGGGTGGTAGTCTGGTAGACAGACATGAGGAAGAAGATGTTGGGCTGTCCAGCACCGTGGAGAGGATGGGTAGGGTGGTAGTCTGGTAGACAGACATGAGGAAGAAGATGTTGGGCTGTGCAGCACTGTGGAGAGGATGAGTAGGGTGGTAGTCTGGTAGACGAACATGAGGAAGAAGATGTTGGGCAGTGCAGCACTGTGGAAAGGATTTGTAGGGTGGTAGTCTGGTAGACAGACATAAGATGTTGGGCAATGTAGCATCGTGGAGAGGATGGGTAGGGTGGTAGTCTGGTAGACAGACATGAGGAAGAAGATGTTGGGCAGTCCAGCACCGTGCAGAGGATGGGTAGGGTGGTAGTCTGGTAGACAGACATTAGGATGAAGATGTTGGGCAGTGCAGCACTGTGGAAAGGATGGGTAGGGTGGTAGTCTGGTAGACAGACATGAGTAAGAAGATGTTGGGCAGTGCAGCACCATGGAGCGGTTGGGTAGGGTGGTAGACAGAGATGAGAAAGGAAATGTAGAACTGCGCAGAGCTGTGAAGAGGATGGTTAGGGTGGTAGACAGAGATGAGAAAGGAGATGTAGAACTGCGCAGAGCTGTGAAGAGGATGGGTAGGGTGGTAGACAGAGATAAGAAAGATGTAGAACTGCACAGAACTGTGAAGGGGAGGGGTAGGATTGTAGACAGAGACGAGGAAGGAGATGTGGGGAAGTGCAGCAGCATGGAGAGGATGGGTACAGTGATAGAGATGAGGGAGGAGATGTATGGCAGTGCAGCACTATGGAGAGAACGGGTAGCGTGGTAGACAGGCATGAGGGAGGAGATGTAGGGCATGGCAGCCCTGTGGAGAGCTTTGTGGGTGAGTGTGATAAGTTTGTAATGAGCTGGCAGGCTCTGGCTGTTCTGTGATAATTGAAATAGAGCCTGTGACAGAAATGATTACGCAGGATGGTGCTGCCACCTTGTGGCCAGAGGTTGCACCTGCGCAGGGTGTGATGACAGAGAAAAAGACTGAGTCTCCTGTGTCCCGCCCTAGAGAGTCACGTGACCAGAGTGAGAAGCAGGAAAAAGCGCGTGAAGAGTCTGAGAGAGTCTGTGAAAAGAACCAGGACGTTGTGCAAGTCCTCGTGTGTGCCTTAGAGGATACTCTCAACTTGACTGCTGTTATCTGACATCTTTTCCTCAGAGCTTTCCCCAGCTTCCGCACTGCTGAAGGATTCAGCTGTTACACTCCCCACTACTGGAGTGTGGACTACACAAGGGAATCCACAGGAGCTGCTATCTGGATCAGAGAGACTGTAAGCGGGACCTCTGGCGAGAGGCCGAAGTATTCCCTCCTTTCAGCGAAATTTGTTGTTCCTGCTTTTTTTTCTTCGGCTGGGACGCCTTCCTGCAGAGACAGACAGGCCTGCGATGGGGGACACATCCTTCTGGAGTAATGGGCTGGTAACGTGTGAGTAGGGACAGTGAGGGTCAGCTTATAAGTACACTTTATTACTGTGCATATTTACGGTTGTCATTTATTGTGTTCTGCTGTGTTAAAAATGTATATGTGGCACCCCAGGGGTCTGGTTTCCACAGTAATGTAATGTTATGTCTGAGAGCAGGTGGGAGGTCCTTTGGTCAGGGATCCTGTGCATGCCACACCTCCTGCCCAGTCTTGGGAGGGGAAGAACTTCCCCTATATAAACCCGGGGCTGAGGCAGGGTTAGGAGTAGAGAAGAAGCAGAGACAAGAAACAGTCATAGGAAGAAACAGCAGAAGCTCAGTGGGAGTAATACTACTACGAGTCAGGGGCTGGCAGCTGCAGAGCTCGCCCTGACTGAGAAGCTTTCTTACCGGACCCGGCGTCCGAGGCTGTGGGGACTAACTCTTACCCAGCAGCAGAAGCCGACCGGCAGGGGATTTCAGGTCCTCAGGCCCAGAAACCCGAAGGCAAGGTCACACGCGTGGGACCAGCACCGCCATCGTGGAGCGGAAGCCATTAGAAGGCCCCGAGTCACCGGCCATACGGGTGAGCACCACACGGCACACTCAGGGACGTGGGCTACTTATATCCGCTTCTAGCAAGGTAGCCAGAAGAGTACAGTCAGTTTGGGAGGCCTACAACTCCGCCTGGCCAGGGGAGATCCCATCTGCTCAAGGACTGACCAGGCCCCGTTCGCTAGCAAGTACTCCGGGAGGGTCTATCGTTGTTACCAGTAAAGACCCTGAATTACACCGCACCGTCTCTGAGTGGTTCCTGCTACCCCCATCTTCCACGCGGCTGCCCTGAGGCCATACCCCTCCCGTTGGGGGTTATACTATCACGCTGCACAATTCTACATCGGCCTCAGTGGTCTGCCCTGCAGCGGCAGCTCCATAGCTGCAAATCAACGGGTGGCGTAGTCGACACTCAAATAACACCTATCAAGACTGCCACACACTGAGTTTGACTCCCTGGGCATGGACCGGGTCCCCGCCACTCGGAGACTACAATCCTCATCTGATCCGGTTCCGGGTAAGCCCCCGTGCGCGAGACGCTGCGCGACACAGCAGGCCCAGGGGCGCGTCAACTTTTGGCGTAGTCGGCAGGATTTCGTGCCCGCAACCACCGGGTACTGCGTGCCTGAAAAAGAGACTTTCAAACTCACCTGTGGTGAAGATTCCCGCCATCCAGCGCCATTTTCAGCCTTCTTCCCGCCATCTGTGAAGATTCCCGCCATCCGGCGCCATCTTCAGCCTTCTTCCCGCCATCCGTGGAGTTTTCCCGCCGTTGGACGCCATCTTGAGGACGCCGCGCGGGAAGAAGAGGGGCGTGGACTCCGAAAAGCCCGCGAGAACTGAAGCCCCGCCTCACGTCCGGACGTTGCGTAAGGTCCTGGAAGGAGCCCAGCAGACGCCGACGTCACCGGAGCGCGACGGAAGGTCCTCAACCCTGACGATCCACTGCGGAGCCGCGGCCTACGGAAGAGGATCATCGCAAGGTAGGCCACGGTCCACTAGGGGGGAGAAGGATGTCGGATACGGAGGAGAGCTTCACCGCTTCAACCCCCGCCAGCGCCACCGCTGTCGCGGTCATGCCTTTCACCATGCCCTATATCCCGGGGGCAGCCTGGCTACCCCAGTACTCGGGGGAGTCACATACCCTGCAGGACTTTAGAGAAAGGCTGGATAGCCTCTTCCAGGTGTACCCCCTCACAGAAGAGCAAAAAGTGAGCATCCTGGTGGCCCAATTAACCGGAGCTGCCCGAAGGGAGGTAAAGTCCTGGCCACCTGGGGAGAGGACTGTTGCAGGGATACTAACCCGGCTGAGGGACACCTTTGATACCCGCACCTCAGCCGAGATCAAGCTTAGATTCTACGGGTGCAAACAGTTGGCCCATGAGAGTATAAGGGACTATGCCCTGAACCTACAAGAGGCCCTGAGAGCCGTTAAGCAGACCGACCCTGACGGCGTGGGAGACGAGGACAGGCTGTTGACTGAACAATTTATAGAGGGTTTATATTGCAATGCCCACCGAACCCAGTTGCGGGCAATGGCCCTACAGGACCCTCATCTGGGATTTGCACAGTTCAAGGACAGAGCCATCCGGGTGCTCCGAGAACCGGCACCGGATGGCGTTGTGACCCACAGGCGCCCAGCTATCACTTACCACCAGGAGGCGGCGCCCTTGTCGGCAGGGCCTGTAGGGGCTGATGCGCAGGCTTTGAACAATGACCCGGCTCCAGACCTGCACCATCAGGTCCAAGAGCTAGCTAAAAGCGTTGCTGCGTTAACCCGAACTGTGCAGTCTTTACAGGCTTCCACTCCAGGGAAGATCCAGCTGGCGTCCGGACCGGAGAACATCCCGTGGCGTCGACCAAGGAGGACCCCACCGGCCAGAGGAAGACCCAGTGACCGGTACAACGAGGACGGACGACCCATCTGCCGCCGCTGCAATCAACCCGGACATATGGCAAGGTACTGTCCTTTAAACTGGCACAACCTGGGGGTAGAGGGCCAACCCCCAGGAAAAAGACCACCAGGCCCATCGAACTGGCGCGACAAATATGTCGGAGGGCGTCCAGTCTTGCCTGTGGTACTGGATGGCATCCCTATGAGTGCCCTACTGGACACCGGGTCACAGGTCACCACCATCCCGTACGTGCTCTTCAAGCAGTACTGGAATGACTCGGATATAACCCGCTACCCTGACGACGACTTGAGTATCATCGCCAGCAATGGTCAGCCCGTGCCACAGATCGGATTTAAAGAGGCGACCATTAAAATTGGTAGAGTCGAACTGGCAGCACAGGGACTGATTATTGTAGACATTGACAAACACGAGAGTCACCCAAAGATAACGCTAGGAACTAATGTAATTGAAAATTGTCTTGCAGAGGTGATTTTCCTTTTACAACAGGTTGCCAAGAACGCCAGCTCCGGCGAGCAGCGAGTGCTCCAGAAAGAGATCCGGGCACTGATGCGACGGCAACAGGTGGAACTCTCCGGCGGTGAGATTGGTAGCGTAAGAATGTGTGACCCTTTCCCTATTGCCATGCCCCCAAAAAGTGAAATGATGATTTGGTGCCGGGCAGCTATTGGTCCGAGAGGTAGGGATTACCAGGCAATGGTAGAACCAGTTTACTCAGACAGTAGGCCCACCATTTTGACAGCACGGGGGGTGGTTCATGTACGCCATGGGAGGGTGCCCGTTCGCCTAATAAATATCGGGAAGAGGGAAGTATACCTACCCCGGTATGCCACGCTAGCCAAATTATATACCATCAACCAAAACTCTGTACAGTCTGTGGAACCCTTGCCTCCATCTCACCCGGAGGAAGGTAACGGCTCTAAGAAAGTAATGGAGGATTGGTGCCAGCAACTACACTTGGGAACTGACTCCACTCCCTCCCACCAGAAACAGGGAGTCTACCGGGTGGTTCAAGAGTATGAGAGAGTGTTTAGTAAACACCCGTTAGACTTCGGGCGAGTTAAGGGGGTAGAACACCGCATCCCCACGGGAGATCATCCTCCCATAAAAGAGAGGTATCGACCCGTACCCCCTGCACATTACCAACACGCCAAGGGGATGCTTAGAGACATGAAGGAGGCTGGGGTAATCCGGGATAGCTGTAGCCCCTGGGCAGCCCCACTAGTTTTAGTCAAAAAGAAAGACAACACTATGAGGATGTGTGTAGATTACCGGAAAATCAATCGTATCACACACAAGGATGCGTACACTTTACCAAGGATAGAGGAGTCTTTGGCTGCTTTAAGATCTGCTAACTTCTTCTCTACCTTGGATCTCACTAGCGGGTACTGGCAGGTTCCTGTAGCAGAGGCGGACCGGGAGAAGACCGCATTCACCACCCCGATGGGACTTAGCGAGTTTACCTGTATGCCGTTTGGACTTTGTAACGCACCCGGAACCTTCCAACGATTAATGGAGTGCTGTCTGGGACACAAAAACTTCGAGACGGTCCTGTTGTACCTGGACGATGTCATCGTATATTCCAAGACTTATGAGGACCACCTGAAACATCTGGCGGAAGTGTTCGAAGCCCTGGCAAGTTACGGCCTGAAGGTGAAACCCTCTAAGTGTCACCTCCTGAAGCCGAAGGTGCAGTACCTGGGACACGTGGTGAGCGCTGACGGAGTGGCTCCCGACCCTGATAAGATCACCGCAATTAAGGAATGGCCAAGTCCCTCCAGTATAAAGGAAGTGCGGCAGTTCCTTGGGTTGGTAGGCTATTACCGCAGATTCATCCCCGATTTCACCAAAAAGGCAGCTCCCATGCAGGACCTCCTGATAGGCCAGTCCCGGAAGGCCAAGAACCAGAAGCCGCCCTTCAGATGGGAGAAGTTAGAAGAAGAGTCCTTCCGCCAGCTGAAGATGGCCCTCACGGGGGATGAAGTCCTGGCGTACCCCGATTACAGCCAGCCCTTTATCCTCTACACTGACGCAAGTAACATCGGGCTAGGAGCTGTGCTGTCCCAGATCCAGCAGGGGAAAGAACGAGTAATCGCTTACGCCAGCCGAAAACTGCGACCCACCGAGAGAAACCCGGAGAATTACAGCTCCTTTAAGTTAGAGTTCCTGGCAGTGGTGTGGGCAGTCACCGAACGCTTTAAGCACTACCTCGCTTCTTCCCGGTTCATCGTGTACACGGATAACAACCCGTTGACACACCTGGACACAGCAAGACTCGGTGCCCTAGAGCAGAGATGGATGGCTCGTCTGTCCAACTACGAGTTCACAATCAAATACCGGGCAGGACGCTCCAATACCAATGCGGACGCCCTGTCCAGGATGCCAAATCTACCGGACGTAGGAGAAGATCCAGAGGAACTGGAAGAAGTCGAACTCCCTGCATTCCACCGTCATGGGACTATCCAGTGTTCCCACCGGGTAGGGAGTAAGCAAGCCGCTACGTTTAACCCCTTGCCTCACTACAACTGGGCGGAAACGCAAGACAGCGACCCTGCCGTCCGGCTGGTAAAGGAGATGCTGACTCGGCCAGAGGCTCGCCTTGACCCAGACGCTCCGGAAGAAGCCAAGCAACTGTGGGCAGAAAAGAGTAGACTGTTCCTTTACAAGGGGAAGTTGTGCCGCAGAATGGTTAACTCCCGGACGCATGAACTAATCTGGCAAGTAGTGGTGCCACGAAGAGACGCAGCCATGGTGATGGAGGCATACCACGACGGGGCTGGACACTTCGGATGGAAGAAGCTGGAGTTCCTGCTGCGCGAGAGGTTCCACTGGGTAGGCATGAGGGGAACCATCGAGAGGTGGTGCAGAGACTGTGGCCCGTGCAACCTGAGAAGGAAGGACCGTGCCAGCCAGAAGACTCCCCTGCAGTCCATCGTCACCCGGCAACCGTTGGAACTGGTAGCCTTGGATCATGTAAAACTGACCCCAAGCAGAAGTGGCTACGTCTACGCGTTAACCATCGTGGATCATTACTCCCGGTTCTTGGTTGTCGTCCCCGTCAAGGACTTAACGGCTCAAACAGCAGCTAGAGCCTTCCAGCAGCACTTCTGCCGTCCACACGGGTACCCGGACCAAGTGCTGACGGACCAGGGACCTGCCTTTGAAGCGGAGGTCTTCCAGGAATTCTGCAATCTGTATGGCTGCCGGAAGATAAGGACGACACCCTACCATCCGCAAACTAATGGACTTTGTGAGAAAATGAACCAGGTGGTAATGGATCTTTTAAAAACGTTGCCCCTGGAAGAACGCAGTCTGTGGCCTGAGAAGTTGCCCGATCTGGTGGACCTATACAACCACATCCCGGTAGGTTCCACCAACTGTACCCCGGCTTACCTAATGAGGGCAAGACCTGGTAAGTTACCTGTTGACCTGGAAATGGGAGTCCTGACACCCGAGGACACTTCACCAGAAGCAGACTGGGACACAGAGAGGCAGCAGCAGTACCGGAGAGTACAGGAGAGCGTGGAGCGAAGTCTCTGTCAGGCTAGGGAAAGACAAGAGAAAACTTACAACCAGTATGCTCCCGCTGTTCCCCTGGTACCCGGAGAGCAGGTCTTGAAGAGGAAGAGACGGCTCCACAAGTTGGACGACCAGTGGGAGAAGGACCCGTACACCGTACTGCCCTCAAGCCACGAGAACCCGAAGGTTTGTACCATCAGTAAAGACGGAGGGGAAACCACAGCCATTGTATCCCGGGACCACCTGAAGAAGTGTCCCGAACAACTGAGGAACCCTGAAGAGGAACAAGAAGACCATCGACCCGTAGAGGAAAGGGAAGATATGGTTAGTACTGTGCTCGGGGACTTCCCTCGGTCTTGGACTCAAGTCAATGGTGCAGTTGTGGTACCCGTGCTCACCTTCCTCCAACCAGCATCCCAAGCACCTACGGAGCAACAGGTAGAGCTGGAAGAACAGCCGGTCCAGGAGGCAGAAGACCCCACACCCGCAGACCAGGAGGATCAACCCTCTGCTTGCAGTGAGCCTGCCATATCCCTAGTGAGCCAAAGAGCCGGTAGACAGCTGCCCAGTTTACCCTTGACAGCTCCTACACCCTGTAGTTCAGGGCTAGACAGTCAGCTCCGTAGGTCCACTAGGGCCACTAGAGGCCAGTTACCCGCACGTTGGAGGATTTGAAATGTATAAGTTGTTTTATTTGTGGTTACCTGTTTTTCTTATTGCTTGTGTATAATTATGTGTTTCTAGTTGTTTATAGGAGTCTTTGGTGGATTTACCGGGAATCCTGTGTACATAGTTGGAGCGTAACCCAGGACGGACTAAAGACTGTTAAGGACTCGGGGCAGAACAGACCCCTACCTGGTTACGTCTCCCTGTTTTGGTGAAATGGACACCTTGCTTTCTTCAAAGACTGCACCCGGTTACGGATATCCGTGACCACCTTTATGTGTTTCTTCTTATTGTACTATTATTGTTGTTATATCTTGTTATGTTTTTCTAAAATATGTTTAGTCCCGGAGTACTAAATTTCACTAGGGGGGAATGTGGCACCCCAGGGGTCTGGTTTCCACAGTAATGTAATGTTATGTCTGAGAGCAGGTGGGAGGTCCTTTGGTCAGGGATCCTGTGCATGCCACACCTCCTGCCCAGTCTTGGGAGGGGAAGAACTTCCCCTATATAAACCCGGGGCTGAGGCAGGGTTAGGAGTAGAGAAGAAGCAGAGACAAGAAACAGTCATAGGAAGAAACAGCAGAAGCTCAGTGGGAGCAATACTACTACGAGTCAGGGGCTGGCAGCTGCAGAGCTCGCCCTGACTGAGAAGCTTTCTTACCGGACCCGGCGTCCGAGGCTGTGGGGACTAACTCTTACCCAGCAGCAGAAGCCGACCGGCAGGGGATTTCAGGTCCTCAGGCCCAGAAACCCGAAGGCAAGGTCACACGCGTGGGACCAGCACCGCCATCGTGGAGCGGAAGCCATTAGAAGGCCCCGAGTCACCGGCCATACGGGTGAGCACCACACGGCACACTCAGGGACGTGGGCTACTTATATCCGCTTCTAGCAAGGTAGCCAGAAGAGTACAGTCAGTTTGGGAGGCCTACAACTCCGCCTGGCCAGGGGAGATCCCATCTGCTCAAGGACTGACCAGGCCCCGTTCGCTAGCAAGTACTCCGGGAGGGTCTATCGTTGTTACCAGTAAAGACCCTGAATTACACCGCACCGTCTCTGAGTGGTTCCTGCTACCCCCATCTTCCACGTCGGCTGCCCTGAGGCCATACCCCTCCCGTTGGGGGTTATACTATCACGCTGCACAATTCTACATCGGCCTCAGCGGTCTGCCCTGCAGCGGCAGCTCCATAGCTGCAAATCAACGGGTGGCGTAGTCGACACTCAAATAACACCTATCAAGACTGCCACACACTGAGTTTGACTCCCTGGGCACGGACCGGGTCCCCGCCACTCGGAGACTACAATCCTCATCTGATCCGGTTCCGGGTAAGCCCCCGTGCGCGAGACGCTGCGCGACACAGCAGGCCCAGGGGCGCGTCATATACAAGTAAAGATACGGTTATCAAGATAGAGTCTGTGTGTGGGGATCTTGCTGGGCCAGATCATAGATACCAACGCGCGGCCTTGCTCGCGGTCACTTCAAGTTTATGCTGTATTCTGTAATGAATGGACAACCAGTGCAATGACTGGCACAGGGTGGAGGCATCAGTTTCGTGGCTGGACAGAAATATGAGCTCAGATATGACATTCAGGATAGACTGGAGAGGGCAGAGTTTAGTAAGAGGAATACCAATTAGTAGTGAGTTGCGGTAGTCAATGCGAAAATGAACCAGAGTGAAATATTTTTTGCAGTTTTTTTACCTACAAACATAGGTAAGAAAAGGTCAGATTCTAGTATCAAGCAGTACACATGGCCACTCACATAGCCAACCAGAGCCCTATTCTGTAGTGATCAAAAATGTTTCTAGGCTTTTTAAAGGATTGGATTTTGATGTACAGAGTAACTACTTATAGCTATTTTGCTTAGATACTGTTAAACTACTTGTGGATACTTCCATCCTTACCAGTCCCAGATGTACAAGCCATGATTGTCCGATAGCAGCTTTAATACTCCAAGTACTAGCTATGGAACACCAATACAAGTCCAGTGTCCCCAATAACAGTTACTATAGCCTTTTCTGCCACAAAAAAGATGTTACAAGTGCACTATGACACACTTATATTCCATCTGCAGAGAATGTCTTTGAGGTGAAGTGATCTTAGCTTGTATGGCCTGCTTATCCTGGTTTGGTATGACCTTCTCATTCCCCCATCTCTACAGCACAGTTCAAAAACTAAACCCTAATCCTCCCCTTGTTTCCTTTTCTCTGCTCCAGCGCTGTCTGTCCTGTTTTCAGCAGCTCCTCGCAGGATGTGAGGCACAGCACGCGCTCTCAGATACTGCTGTGATTAGCTGCTGTCTGTAGATTCTCTGCTTTCCACGCCGGGACTAAGTGCATGGAGAGGCACAAATCTGCATTCACTTTAGTAGCACATGCTGCAGATGCCGCTATGAAGATTTAACAATAATACAATGAATACACAAAATAATACTTTACTAACTATTATTGGTTATAGAACTTAATACAACTGAACAAAATTATTAAACAGATGATCGAAATATATAAACTATTCCATGAATATGTAACAATATTTTACAATAAATCATCGGACAAAAGAAGTACGACTCTAGAATATATTTCTTAACAATATCAACCTAAAATATTTTTGTACACGACATTTTTGGTGAATACTTTTGGACTATCTGTAAGCAACTTTCCTTGTAAATGGGTATCCAAAACTTGCACCTTGACATTGGATCTCATTTTAACTCTTGAAAATGCAACATAGAGTTGTCCATGACCAAACACGGGCTCCGGTAAATATATGCCAACACGGTGTAGAGTTTGACCTTGTGACTTGTTTATTGTCATGGCAAATGTTGGTTTTACTGGAAACTGTCGACGTTGAAGCCTAAATGGAAGACCGGTGTCTGAAGGACATAAATCAATGCGTGGAATGAACACTTCGTCTCCTTTTGCTGATCCAGTGATCACTCTTGATTGAATTATGTGGGAATGGAGTCCAGTAACAATAAGGCGAGTTCCATTACATAGACCATTTCTTGTATTTAGATTCCGAAGCAACATTACGATTGCTCCAACTTTAAGTTGTAGTCCGTGGGATGGCATTCCTGATGGCGTAACACTATTTAAAAATTCAACTGGATAATGCTCTCGTTCATCTTCATTGTCGACATCCACCGAATCATCACTTTTGTACAATTTATACTCTCCAGGCATTCTATCCATCACACGGGAATTTAGCAGAGCTACGTCATCGTTCTTGGGATAGAGAATTGCATAGGAAGAGGCTCTCTCAACACTGCTTTGGTCGTTCACATCTATTTCAACGCATTGTCCAAAAACATCACTTACGATGCAGTCAGTGCACAACATGTCTTCTGGTATTTCAATAATGTCTTCGCCAAGGTTATATTCATTGCTAAGTTCACCATTACCAAGTTTAAGAAGCCAGTTGCTGTACTCTGGGTCAGAAGGTCACATGTTGTTAATTAGTTGGAGTTTATTAAACTCTTCCAAAGGTCTGACATTTTTAAGGTTGACTCGATAATATTTGCTCATGTTCCATTTGGTACAACTGGAAGGCATTGCCTAAAATCTCCGCCAAGGACAAAAACTTTACCTCCAAAAGGAATTTCCTTCTTTTCTGCAATATTTGTAGTCATAACTTCACGCAGAAGTCTGTCAGTTAAGCTCAAAGCATATTTGGGTGCCATGGTGCACTCATCAAGTATCAAAAGATTTGCACTGTTCAGCTGTTTTCCTGCAAATGTGTCTTGTTTGATTCTGGAAATGGAGATTTCATTGACCGGAACTGGTATCCCAAAGAGTGAATGCATAGTGCGACCTCCTCTTGCTGCAATACCTGTTGTAGCCGATGGCAATACGACTTTTCCCAACCCTCTAACGTGATGCATTAAAACTTCATAGAGGTATGTTTTACCGCTGCCTCCAGGACCGTCAATAAAGAAACATTTTGGCGTTGGATCGGCTTGGTTTTCTACAGCGCTCACAATAGTATCATATGCAATCCGTTGTTCTTGATTTAAGGAGTTTTTCTGCTCTGTTGCCAACAATAATTCATAAGCTTCGTCATACTCTTGAATTTGTGCAACTTGACTTGCAGGCTGTGGCAAATTAAAGTCTGAAAATGTTTTTCCATGCAGTAGTAGGACATTTTGGACATCTTGCATGGCATAAGATTCGCAATTTTGACAATTTCCACTTTTGTTGTGAAGACGTAAGCAGTAATCTTCAATTATATGTTCTTTGAAATTTGTCCAAAGTTGAGCCGGATTTGTAGGCGGTCCAAAGACACAAATGTAAGCAAACAATTCACGAAGTTTCTTAGGCATATGTAGGGTAACTGCGTCTTCTAAAGTAAGTGTCCACATAGTATCATCCAATAGAAGTCCTAAATCCAAAGCTGCAGCTTTAAATGTATCGTGCAATACTCCATTAACTGTTTTCAAATCTTCGTAACTTCTAGCTCCTTTGACATGCAGTAGTAACAGCCGAAGGCAATATCTTTCTTGATCCTTGACACTAACAGTATACATGCGTCCAATTATTCTGCTAAGTCCTCGTTGTCTTGGCTTCCAAGTTTTATTCCAAACGTAATGCTCTGGAATCTCTCGATACAAATACTGCCTTGCGTTTTCGTCACGTTGGTTCAGCAAAAACCATTCCATTAATGTTGACGTTGTGCTTAAATTTTTTGAGACATCTTCGACTTGAGCAATTTCAAAGAAATAAAGCTGCTGTTGATTTGGTAAATAAATAGCTAAATGTATAATGGCATGGGACTGTGAATGCATTGGAAACGCAAATATTCTCCAAGCAGCTTCTGGAGCACTGACATATCTTGAGTCAACGAACCGTGATGATTCACCGTGATTGACTGTTTTTTGTTGTATTTCAACGTTAGCTTTGTCATGCCCCTTGTAGATGTACTTGAAAAGATATTTAACACTTTTTATTGAAGCGCAGATTTCATCGTTGATGTGACAGTTGTAACGTTTTAATAAGTAGGGGTTGTATGGAACTATCCATGAGTTATTTATAATCTTTTTGTTGTGTACAATGTTATCAATCAGTTGTCTCCGGTAGGATGGGTAGCCATCTAAATCTTTAACAGTGTGCTGTTTCAACTGCTTTGGAAACCCTTTTGTACACTTTCCATTTTCCATGCATGGACTTTTTGGATTTGCTACACCGCATGGGCCATGAACCATATTACAGATTACAATATTATACAATTCAGGATACTTTTCTTGGTTAGGAATTTCTGCCCACGCTTTGTTGTCAATTTCATCCTCCGTGCGAAACTTGGAATCCGCGTCTAAAATAATTAGTATATGCGCATGTGGGAGACCTCGTTTCTGAAACTCTATGACGTGTACCATTGCTATGACTGTTCCAAAAAGCCCATTTTTGATGTCTTTAAAAAGGCTGCTGAGTTTTAGTTGAAATACGCGTGCAACTAAGTCCGGCCTGTGTTCAACTTGCTGCCATGGTTGTAGATTTTCGGTAATTTCCGGCCATTTAGGATTACAGGTCATTGCTAAAAAAATGTCAGGTCTTCCATACTTTGTTACTATTGCCATTGCATCTTGATAATGCTGTTGCATGTTGCAGGGGCTACCTTCAAAGGACGATGGGAGAATTACTGTTTTTCCAATTGGAATTCCTTTTTGAATGGATTGTTTTTGCAAATGTTCTTGAAGAACGCAGTAGTCTTCAACTTTAAGTTGTTTTTGGTTCATTCGTCTGAAATTGAGCCGATTAGCTTCAATTTTAACGTATGCGTCGACTAAGTACTGTGGTGTCAGTTTCCCACCGTTTAAAATAGGATTGAAGTAATTTCGCACAGATAGAAGAAAACTGTAGTACTGTAGTTGTGTAATTCTTCTTGAAGTTCCTTGCTGGTGTAGGTTTTCATGCCACCCTTGATCACCGCTTGGAAAGAATAGCGGATACAGAAGAGCATCAAGGTTGCTGTGCAAAATGCTAATACGTTGTGTTTTAGGAACGAAAGGGTTGTTTTTGTCTGGCTTAAGATGGACTAATATATCTGTTTGAAAAGGAGGCTCTCCATCATCGTTTTGAAAAACAACTGCGACCTCACTTACACGTGGTTTGTTGTAACATCGGGGATCTTGTTGACGTTCTTGTTTAATGGCCATGATAATAGAAGGCATTTCCGTCCCATTTTGTATAGCTCTCTGTTCCTCCTCAGCTTCGACGTCTTTTAGAATGCGATAAGCGGCAGCAAATGGGCTGATTGTTTGTAAATGTGCGTCAATTAGGTTCATCAGTTCTGCATTACACTTTTCATTTTCTTTTCGGTTCATCCTTTGTTCTGTAGCCTCATTTGGATCAAAGATGTATAATTGTGCAAATGTTGGTGGTTGTCCTAGTTCTGGGTGAAGTGTTGATACTTCTGATATTTTCCATAAAATTTCTACTGGTTCATGCGTTCCTTTCATCAACTGCTCAAACAGATCGGAGTAGTGACATCTTGGTAGCATCACTTTTCCTTTTTGGCAGCATTGAGTAAACTGATTGTCAGATGGTTTTTCCTCGATGAAATTCACAGTCAGATTTTGAACAAACTACATTCATCTTCCCACAGTAGTGCTGAATAATTATAGTTTCATTGTCTGTTACGTAACGTGCAAGTTGTTGAATGTTCTGCTGGGTTTGCCTTAGTTGGTAGAGCATTCGTTTTTGATAAATTTGTTGATCGTGTTGTTCTCGGTTTGTCCTGGATTCTGGAGATTCATTCAGCCAACATTGTCTATGGGATTCCGCATCGTGTTCCTGTCTAGCCGCAGTGTGTTGCGGTGTTTCCCGTTCCCGAAGTTGTCTGTGAGATTCCGCATCCTGGGCTTGTCTGGCGGCAGTGTGTTGTGGTGTCTCTTGTTCCCGACGTTGTCTGTGACATTCGGCATCCTGATCTTGTCTGGCGACAGTGTGTTGTGGTGTCTCTTGTTCCCGACGTTGTCTGTGACATTCGGCATCCTGGTCTTGTCTGGCGACAGTGTGTTGTGGTGTCTCCTGTTCCCGACGTTTTCTGTGAGATTCCGCTTCCTGGGCTTGTCTGCCGGCAGTGTGTTGTGGTGTCTCCTGGTCCCGAAGTTTTCTGTGAGCTTCCGCATCCTGGGCTTGTCTGCCGGCAGTGTGTCGTGGTGTCTCCTGTTGCCGAATTTTTTTGTGAGCTTCCACATCCTGGGCTTGTCTGGTGGCAGTGTGTGGTGTTGTCTCCTGCTTCCAAAGTTTTCTGTGAGCTTCCGCATCCTGGGCTTGTCTGCCGGTAGTGTGTTGTGGTGTCTCCTGTTCCCGGCGTTTTTGGTGAGATTCCGCATTCTGGGCTTGTCTGGCGACAGTGTGTTGCGGTGTCTCCTGTTCCCGGCGTTTTTGCCGATATTCTGCATCCTTGGCTTGTCTGGCGGCAGTGTGTTGCGGTGTCTCCTGTTCCCGGCGTTTTTGTTGAGATTCCGCATCGTGGGCTTGTCTGGCGGCAGTGTGTTGCGGTGTCTCCTTTTTCCAGTGTTTTTGGTGAGATTCCGCATCCTGGGCTTGTCTGGCGGCAGTGTGTTGCGGTGTCTCCTGTTCCCGGTGTTTTTGGTGAGCTTCCACATCCTGGGCTTGTCTGGCGGCAGTGTGTTGCGGTGTCTCCTGTTCCTGGCGTTTTTGTTGAGCTTCCGCATCCTTGGCTTGTCTGGCGTCAGTGTGTTGTGGTGTCTCCTGTTCCCGGCGTTTTTTGTGAGATTCCGCATCCTGGGCTTGTCTGGCAGCAGTGTGTTGCGGTGTCTCCTGTTCTCGGCATTTTTTTTGAGATTCCGCATCCTGGGCTTGTCTGGCGGCAGTGTGTTGCGGTGTCTCCTGTTCCCGGCGTTTTTTGTGAGATTCCGCATCCTGGGCTTGTCTGGCGGCACTGTGTTGCGGTGTCTCCTGTTCCCGGCGTTTTTTGTGAGATTCCACATCCTGGGCTTGTCTGGCGGCAGTATGTTGTGGTGTCTGTTGCTCTCGACGTTGTCGTTTTCTTGCTGCTTCTGCTGCTTTTCTGTCTTCCTCCGTGGCGTATTTTTGTTTACGACCCATTATAAAACAGGAAGCGTAAAGAAGTATCTCTTCAGCGCGCTGTCACTGGCAGAACGTGTTCAGTAAACCTGAGAGAAGTCCCTCGCACAGTGTGACTGAAGTCCCTCGCACAGTGTGAGTGAAGTCCCTCGCACAGTGTGACTGAAGTCCCTCGCACAGTGTGAGTGAAGTCCCTCGCACAGTCTGACTGAAGTCCCTCGCACAGTGTGACAGAAGTCCCTCGCACAGTCTGACTGAAGTCCCTCGCACAGTGTGACTGAGAAAACCTGCTCAGTACGTTATGAGCAGTTTGTGAGTCACATGACCACATGGGCGGAGTTAGCCCTGCTATCTCCCGAAGGTGGCGTAGCTATTTGAAATGTTGCGGTAATTGGCCGGAGAGTGTGTTTAAATTTGGCGCGATAATCTGTGATTGGTCGCGGGCGGCGTCCGCGACCAATCATAGAAGCGGGTTTTAAATCTCGCGCGCTGTGTTACTAAGGAGCGGACAGTGTGTTTGAATTTAGCGTTAAAATCTCTGATTGGTCGCGGCAGGAGGGCGCGACCAATCAGCGAATCGTATTGGTGAGGACCGGGGAGCGGCTGCCTGTGCAGCTACTTCCGCTCCGAGAAGCCGGGAGATGAGCGACTGCTCGCAGCAGAAGTATCCCGACCCGCAGCGCCGCTCCCCGGTCCTCCCTTGACACCCTAGCCGCATGAATATCAGCGGCGCTGCCTGTGCGGATACTTCCGCTGCGAGAAGCCGGGACATGAGCGGGCACTCGCAGCAGAAGTATCCCGACCCGCAGCGCCGCTCCCCAGTCCTCCCTTGACACGCTAGTCGCTGATCTCCCGACAGTAGCCGCATGGTGTTACTAAGCTCCGGACATTTGTGTTCAAAATCGCTGATTGGTCGGGGGCGCTGCCCGCGACCAATCACCGATTTGGGCACCACATTTAAATAGCGGACGCGATCAATCACCGATCTTGGCGCCACATTTAAACACGCTGTGCTGATTGGTCGCGGACGCTGCCCGCGAACAATCACCGATTTGGGCACCACATTTAAATAGCGGACGCGACCAATCACCGATCTTGCAGACACCTTTAAACACCACTGTGCAGATTGATCGCAGATGCTGCCCGCGACCAGTCACCGATTTGTGCGCCACATTTAAATAGCGGCCACAACCAATCACCGATCTTGCAGACACCTTTAAACACCGCTCTGCTGATTGGTCGCGGACGTTGCCCACGACCAATCACCGATTTGGGCGCCACATTTAAATAGCGGCCGCGACCAATCACCGATCTTGCAGACACCTTTAAACACCGCTATGCTGATTGGTCGCAGACGCTGCCCGCGACCAATCACCGATTTGTGCGCCACATTTAAATAGCGTCCGTGACCAATCAGCACAGTGGTGTTTAAATGTGTCTGCAAGATCGGTGATTGGTCGCGGCCGCTATTTAAATGTGGCGCCCAAATCGGTGATTGGTCGCAGGCAGCGTCCGCGACCAATCAGCACAGCAGTGTTTAAATGTGGCGGCCAAATTGGTGATTGGTCGCAGGCAGCGTCCGCGACCAATCAGCACATCGGTGTTTAACTTTTGCGGCAAGATCAGTGATTGGTCGCGACCGAAGACGGCGACCAATCACCGATTTGTGCGCCACATTTAAATAGCGGCCGCTACCAATCGCCGATCTTGCAGAGACATTTAAACACCGCTGTGCTGATTGGTCGCAGACGCTGCCCGCGACCAATCACCGATTTGGGCGCCACATTTAAATAGCGTCCGTGACCAATCAGCACAGCGGTGTTTAAATGTGGCGCCCAAATCGGTGATTGGTCGCGACCGCTATTTAAATGTGACGGCCAAATCGGTGATTGGTCGCGGGCAGCGTCCGCGACCAATCAGCACAGCAGTGTTTAAATGTGTCTGCAAGATCGGTGATTGGTCGCGGGCGCTATTTAAATGTGGTGCCCAAATCGGTGATTGGTCACGGGCAGCGTCGGCGACCAATCAGCACAGCGGTGTTTAAATGTGGCGCCCAAATCGGTGATTGGTCGCGGGTAGCGTCCGCGACCAATCATCAGAGCAGTGTTTAAATGTGGCGCCCAAATCGGTGATTGGTCGCGGGCAGCGTCCGCGACCAATCAGCACAGCGGTGTTTAACTTTTGCGACAAGATCAGTGACTGGTCGCGGCCGAAGACCGCGACCAATCATCGAATCGCATTGTGAGGACCGGGAGATGAGCGACTGCTCGCAGCAGAAGTATCCCGACCCGCAGCGGCGCTCCCTGGTCCTCCCTTGACACCCTAGCCACATGGATGTCAGCGCTGCTGCCTGTACGACTACTTCCGCTGCGAGAAGCCTGGAGATGAGCGGCTGCTCGCAGCAGAAGTATCCCGACCTGCAGCGCCGCTCCCCGGTCCTCCCTTCCGCATGGAGGTCAGCGGCGCCGGCGGTCCTTCTGCTGCTACCGGCCGGGAGATGAGCTCCTCGCGCCGGTCATCTCCCGGCTGCATCTCCGTCCCGCAGATGAGCCGCTAACGGCCGCCATCTTTTTTCAGAAATCCCGCGGCGCTGATTGGCCGCTGCCGGACCAATGAGCGAGGCGGGATTTCCAGGACAGACAGACAGACAGTAAGACAGACAGACAGACAGACGGGGTAAGACGATTATATATATAGATTGTGTTCAAGCAATGCAGCATGAACCGGTCACCAACCAGTATGTGTATTGACACAAGAGGTCTATTAAGTGCATGTAGGGTGTGTGAACAGATGATAAGAGGGCCCTGGTGTTGAACAAAATGTTGTATGGGCAAAACAGGGATAGTTAGATAAATATGTTGAGGCGATTGTCCAGTCTAAAGAAATGCATTTTTAAGGCATGCTTAAAAGTGTGGGTATTGGGGATTAATTGACGTGTCCTGGGTAATGCATGCCAAAGAATTGGCGCAGCTCGCAAGAAGTCTTGGAGACGAGAATGGGAGGTCATGATTATTAAGGATCTTAATCTTAGGTCATTAGCAGAATGGAGGGCACGGGTAGGGTGGTAGACTGAGACTAGGGAGGAGATGTAGGATAGTGCTGAAGGGTGGAGTGCTTTGTGGGTGAGAGTGATAAGTTTATATTGAACTCTATAGCGGATGGGTAACCAGTGCAACGGCTGGCACAGGGTAGAGGCATCGGTGTAGCAGTTGGAAAGGAATATGATCCTGGCTGCTGCATTCAGGACAGATTGGAGAAGAGAGAGTTTATAAAGGGGGAGACCGATTAGTAGAGAGTTGCAATAAGTAAGAGTTTTTGCAGAGTCAAAGGTAAGAAAAGGTCAAATTCTCAAATGTTTTTGAGGTATAAATAACAAGCGAGCGAGTGATCGGATGTGGGGAGTGAAGGAAAGATCTGAATTAAGTATAACCAAGAGAGCGGGCATGTTTCTGGGGAATAATAGTAGAACCACACATGGAAATGGCAATATTGGGCATAAGTAGGTTAGTGGAGGGAGTTCATATTTTTATAGGTTCAGTTTCAGAAAGAGGGAGGACATAATGTTAGAGACAGTGGACAGAGAATCACTGATGTTTTGTAATAATGCAGGCGTGATGTCAGGAGTAGAGGTGTATAATTGGGTGTCGTCAGCATAGAGATGGTCCTGGAAACCAAATCTACTGATTGTTTGTCCAATAGGGGCAGTATACAAGGAGAAGAGGAGGGGGCCTAGGACTGATTCTTGAGGAACCCCGACACTAAGGGGAAAGGGAGGTGAAGAGGAGCCAGCAAAAGACACAGTGAAGGAGTGGTCAGAGAGGGAGGAGGAGAACAAGGAGAGAATAGTGTCCTTGAGGCCGATAGAGCGGAGCATAGTGAGGAGTAGCTGGTGATCCACAGTGTCCAATGCAGCAGAGAGATCCAGGAGAATCAGCAGGGAGTAGTGACCATTAGATTTAGCTGTTAGTAGATGATTACAGACTTTTGTAAGGACAGTTTCAGTAGAGTGTAAAGAGCGAAAATCAGATTGTAGAGGATCAAGAAGAGAGTTATCTGAGAGATAGCGGATTAGAAGGGAGTGAACTAAGCATTCCAGGAGTTTAGAGATGAAGGGAAGATTAGAGACAGGTCTATAGTTAGCAGCACAGTTTTGGTCGAGGTATGTTTTTTCAAGTAATGGATGTATGCTTGTGTGTTTAAATGAGGAGGGAAAGATGCCAGATGAGAGAGAGGGGTTGATTATTTTAGTTAGGTGAGTGGTGACAGCCAGGGAAATGGACTGGAGGAGATTTGAGGGAATATGGTCACTGGTGCATGTAGTAGGGCGAGAAGATGCAAGGAGCCTAGTCACTTGTTCTTCCATCACTGGTTCAAAGACAGAGAGTGAGCTAGATGCAATGGGGAAGGGAGGACCGTGCATAGTATTAAGGGATTGGGAGAAAATTTCCTGTTGGATATGGTCAATTTTTCTTTGAAATAGTTGGCCAGATCGTCAGCGCTGAGGTAGGTGGTCGGGGCCTGTACTCTGGGATTGAGAGGGAATGAACAGTGTCAAAGAGATGTTTAGGATTGTTGGATATTGAGGTAATGAAGGTGTCGAAATAGGTTTGTTTGGAGAGGTGAAGGGTGAAATTGTATGTTTTAAGCATAAACTTGTAATAGATGATATCTTCGGCCAGATTGGATTTTCTCCACAGACGTTCGGCACACCTAGAGATCAGGGCCAATGATGACTGTAAGTTCTTCATAACTTTCTGAGTGTTAATGGCACTTATATTTCTACATGTGTGGTAAGTGGGGGTGTCCTGACCTTGGTGACAATTCTCGACAGAGAATGAAAGAAGATTGTGGTCAGAGAGCGGTAGAGGAGAGTTAGTAAAATCATGCACTGACAGAGGTGTATCTAGGCTTTCTGGCACCCTGGGTGAGAGTTCAGTTTGGCGCCCCCACCCCCCACCAGCACATATGTGATTTCCATACTTAGTCACGTGCCGACAAGCAGCTCTTAATTTTCTCCATGTTCAGTGAAAAACTGAGAGAAGCAGAAAGAGAAGCTCTTAGTCAGGTGACCGTAAGTATGAAAATCGCATATGAGGGAAGTGGCTGTGTGATGACTAATGGAACCTGCAAGCAGAGCTGAATCCTGACAGCGAGTATATTACACTAGATGGTGGCCCGATTCTAACGCATCGGGTATTCTAGAATATGTATGCGGCCGACCGGGCGCAATCAGGAGAGCGGTGTTTAAATTTGGCGCCAATAATGCTGATCGGTCGCGGCCGGCGACCGCGACCAATCAGCAGAGCGGTATTTAAATTTGGCGCCAAAATCGCTGATTGGTCGCGGCCGGCGGTCGCGACCAATCAGCAGAGCGGGGTTTAAATTTGGCGCCAATAATGCTGATTGGTCGCGGCCGGTGGTCGCGACCAATCAGCAGAGCGGGGTTTAAATTTGGCGCCAATAATGCTGATTGGTCGCGGCCGGTGGTCGCGACCAATCAGCAGAGCGGGGTTTAAATTTGGCGCCAATAATGCTGATTGGTCGCGGCCGGTGGTCGCGACCAATCAGCAGAGCGGGGTTTAAATTTGGCGCCAATAATGCTGATTGGTCCCGGCCGGCAACCGCGACCAATCAGCAAAGCGGGGTTTAAATTTGGTGCCAATAATGCTGATTGGTCGCGGCCGGTGGTCGCGACCAATCAGCAGAGCGGGGTTTAAATTTGGCGCCAATAATGCTGATTGGTCGCGGCCGGTGGTCGCAACCAATCAGCAGAGCGGGGTTTAAATTTGGCGCCAATAATGCTGATTGGTCCCGGCCGGCAACCGCGACCAATCAGCAAAGCGGGGTTTAAATTTGGCGCCAATATCACTGATTGGTCACGGCCGGAGGTCGCGACCAATCAGCAGAGCGGTGTTTAAATTTTGCGCCAAAATCGCTGATTGGTCGCAGCCGGCGGTCGCGACCAATCAGCAGAGCGGGGTTTAAATTTGACGCCAATACTTCTGATTTGTCGCGGCCGGTGACCGCGACCAATCAGCAGAGCGGGGTTTAAATTTGGCGCCAATAATGCTGATTGGTCGCGGCCGGCGACCGCAACCAATCAGCAAAGCGGGATTTCAATTTGGCGCCAATATCGCTGATTGGTCGCGGCCGGCGGTCACGACCAATCGGCAGAGCAGTGTTTAAATTTGGCGCCAAAATCGCTGATTGGTCGCAGCTGGCGGTCGCGACCAATCAGCAGAGCGGTGTTTAAATTTTGCGCCAATACTGCTGATTGGTCGCGACCGCGACCAATCAGCAGAGCGGTGTTTAAATTTGGCGCCAATAATGCTGATTGGTCGCGGCAGGCGACCGCGACCAATCAGCAGAGCGGTGTTTAAATTTGGCGCCAATACTGCTGATTGGTCGCGGCCGTCGACCGCGACCAATTAGTAGAGCAGTGTTTAAATTTGGCGCCAATATCGCTGATTTGTCGCTGCCTGCGGTCGCGACCAATCAGCAGAGCGGTGTTTAAATTTGGCGCCAAAATCGCTGATTGGTCGCGGCCGGCGGTCGCGACCAATCTGCAGAGCGGGGTTTAAATTTGGCGCCAATAATGCTGATTGGTCGCGGCGGGCGACCGTGACCAATCAGCAGAGCGGTGTTTAAATTTGGCACCAATATCGCTGATTGGTTGCGGCCGGCGGTCGAGACCAATCAGCAGAGCGTGGTTTAAATTTGGCGCCAATACTGCTGATTGGTCGCGGCCATCGACTGGGACCAATCAATAGAGCGGTGTTTAAATTTGGCGCCAATATCGCTGATTTGTCGCGGCCGGCGGTCGCTACCAATCAGCAGAGCGTTGTTTAAATTTGGCACCAAAATCACTGATTGGTCGCGGCTGGCGGTCGCGACCAATCAGCAGAGCGGGGTTTAAATTTGGCGCCAATACTGCCGATTGGTCGCGGCCGGCAACCGAGACCAATCAGCAGAGCGGCGGTTAAATTTGGCGCCAATAATGCTGATTGGTCGCGGCGGGCGACCGCGACCAATCAGCAGAGTGGCATTAAAATTTGGCGCCAATACTGCTGATTGGTCGCGGCCAGCGACCGCGACCAATCAGCAAAGCAGTGTTTAAATTTGGCGCCAATATAGCTGATTGGTCACGGCCGGCGGTCGCGACTACTCAGTAGAGCGGTGTCTAAATTTGGCGCCAATATCGCAGATTTGTCGCGGTCGCGACCAATCAGCAGAGCGGTGTTTAAATTTGGCGCCAAAATCACTGATTGTTCGTGGCTGGCGGTCGCGACTGATCAGCAGAGCGGGGTTTAAATTTGGCGCCAAAATCGCTGATTGGTCGCGGCCGGCAGTCGCGATCAATCAGCAGAGCGTGGTTTAAATTTGGCGCCAATAATGCTGATTGGTCGCGGCCGGCGACCGCGACCAATCAGCAAAGTGGCGTTTCAATTTGGCGCCAATATCGCTGATTGGTCGTGGCCGGCGGTCGCGACCAATCAGCAGAGCAGTGTTTAAATTTGGTGCCAAAATCGCTGATTGGTCGCGGCCGGCGGTCGCGACCAATCAGCAGAGCGGTGTTTAATTTTGGCGCCAAAATCACTGATTGGTCGTGGCCGCCCACCGCGACCAATCAGCAGAGTGGCGTTTCAATTTGGCGGCAATACTGCTGATTGTTCGCGGCCGGCGATCGCGACCAATCAGCAGAGCGGTGTTTAAATTCGGCGCCAATATCGCTGATTGGTCACGGCCGGCGATCGCGACCAATCAGCAGAGCGGTGTTTGAATTTGGCGCCAAAATCGCTGATTGGTCGCGACCGGCGGCCACGACCAATCAGTGAATCCTATTAGTGAGGACCGGGGAGCGGCGCTGCCTGTGCGGGTACTTCCGCTGCGAGCAGCCGGGAGATGAGCGGCTGCTCGCAGCCGAAGTATCCCGACCGGCGGCGCCGCTTCCCAGTCCTCCCTTCACACTTGCTGTCGGGAGATCAACGGCCCTAGGCGCTGATCTCCCGACAGTAGCCGCGTGGAGGGCAGCGGCGCCGCCGGTCGGGGTCTTGATGCTGCTAGCAGCCGGGAGATGACCGGCTGGTGCCGGTCATCTCCCGGCTGCATCGCCGCTGACCTCCGTGCGGCAGATGAGCCGCTAACGGCCGCCATCTTTTTCTGAAATTCCGCGTCGCTGATTGGCCGCGGCCGGACCAATCAGCGACGAGGGATTTCCTGGACAGAAGGACAGACAGACAGACGGGATAAGACAATTGTATATATTAGATGCTGTTAGGATTGGATACAGGGCTTCATCTTATAATTACAGGGCTCGTCCAGGTTTGAGATTAAAGTCTGCAGGCTTCTGAATTCTCACATCGCATGCACTGCATACTTGTAGGATTCTACCTTTACGGTGGCAAGAGTGGATGGTCATGTCACCACAAGTATGCGATTTGTATGCTTCTGGCCACATTCCAACTAGACATGTCTGGCCTCGCTCACTTCATTGTCATTGAGTGAGGCCATGCATGTCTAGTCAGCATGTGACCGCAAGTATACAAATTTCCGGCACCAGGGAATCCTGACAGGGCGCAGTGCGCACAGTGAGAATTCAGAAGTCTGCAGTCACATAGAATGACTGCAGACTCATCACAAACCTGGACAACCTCTTTAATGCTCCCAACATAAATAAAAATATGAGAATTAGTCAGTATCACAAATAAAATTTACATCCAGGTACCTGATAGATGATGTTGTCTCCAGAGTCGTTCTCTTTCTTCTCCATCTTGTCCAGACTCCATGATGACTTTTCTCATCCACAGCTCATCTCTGCAGACTTCCATCTTCTCCGGTCTTCTGCTGCACATCCCCACACGATGCCCTTAAAGATAGCAGTGTCATTATAATGCTCCTGAATAAAAAATATCTGCCCTACACTGAGCCCCTGAATAAATATTTGCTTCTCACTATATTACCTGCACAAAATATGACACCCACATTGTCCATCTTATGGTACATGATCCCCACACTGTCCCTCTTATTGTACATGCTCTTCACACTGCCCTCTCCTTTCCATACTGGGCCCCCTCTTCACACTGCCCTCACTCTGTGTCTCCTCTATAGGGCCCAGTCTCTATACTGTGCCCCCTCATCATACTCCCCCCTCATTGGCTTACTGTGCCCTCCTGGCTGTGTCCTTACACTGTCCCCCCACACTACTCAGCCTCTATTCTGTGTACACTCACACTTTTCTCCCCCCATTATTTCCCCCTCCTCCTCATACTGTCTTCTCTCACATCCCCCTGCTAACCAAGCTGTATCCTCATATATTTAACTCATCACACATCCCCCCCCAATTCTCCATACTGGGTCTGCACACATAACATAAACCACACTCCCCATACTGTGTCCGTATACTTTCCCCTCTTTCGCTCCTCATATTGCGTACGCACCCATTCTCCCTATTCTGTGTCAGCACCAATCACCCACACACAAAATATCCCCCACCCTTCCCCCCACACTAAATATCCCCCCCAACCATACAATAAATCTCTCCCCATAGTAAATCACCCCCCCACCCATACCATAAATCACCCCCCAGCCATACCATAAATAACTCCCCCAGCCATACCATAAATCACCCCCTTAGCCATACCATAAATCACCCCCTAGCCATACCATAAATCACCCCCCAGCCATACAATAAGCCACCCCCCAGCCATAGCATAAATCATCCCCCCAGCCATATCATAAGTCATCCTCCCCCAGCCATATCATAAATCCACCCCCCCAGCCATATCATAAATCCACCCCCCAGCCATATCATAAATCCACCCCCCAACCATATCATAAATCCACCCCCCAGCCATATCATAACGCACCCCCCCCCCAGTTATATCATAACGCATCCCTCCCCCCCCAGTCCACCAATGGCCGCCTCTGCAACTGCTGCGCCGGTGAGTGATGTCAGCAGCGTGATCACATTGCTCTGACCCTGCCGGCTGCGCCCGGGGCACATGCCCCACCTACTCCCCCCCCTAGATATGCCCCTGTGCACTGAGCAGAGCTGGGAGAAGATCAGATCCAGCGTATTTCCGTTTTCATATGTAGGAGAATTAATAAGCTGTGAAAGGCCAAAGGAGGAGGTTAGAGATACAAGGTGAGTGGCAGATGGGGAGAGGGGATTACCAATGGGGATGTTAAAGTCCCCCATGATGAGGGTGGGGATGTCACAGGATAGAAAATGTGGAAGCCAGGTGGCAAAGTGATCCAGGAACTGACGGGAGGGGCCTGGAAGGCAATACACAGCTGCCACTCACAGAGAGAAGGGCCGTTAGAGTCTGACAGTGTGGAACTCAAAAGAAGGGAAGATAAGTGAGGGTACTGGAGGATAACCTGAAAAGTATATTTGGCTGATAGGAGCAGACCAACACCTCCACCTTGTCTGCTCTCAGGTCTGGGGGTATGTGAAAAATGTAGGCCACCATATGAAAGAGCAGCAGTGGCGGTGGTATCTGACTGCTGAATCCAAGTTTCAGTAAGAGCCAGAAAGTTAATGGAATTTGAAAGGAATAAGTCATGGATGTAAGAGAGTTTAGTACACGCTGAGCGTGAATTCCAGAGGGCACAGTTAAAAGAGACAGAAGACATGTAGGAAATATTAATGAGATTCGCAGGGTTTCTGAGTGTAGTAGGGGAGGGTTACAACTTACTATTACAAGTAGGGCCAGTGATGGGAGAGATGTCACCTGCGAGTAGGAGAAGGAGGATAGAGAGAGTGAGCAGATGGTTAAAAGATTTGTGGGAGCGTCTCTTGTGTTGTATGGTGGGAGTGAGTAGATGTGTGCAGTTTAGGATTGTGAAAAGAGTGTGAATGCTGTACATAGGAGAGGAGAGGAGAGAGGGCTGATATGGATGGAGTACAAAAAGTTTGTGCAAGGACGGTGGATGTGAGTGAATGCAGCAACCTCAATGTAAATTGTACAAATACATATGGTGAATATTTGTTGCAATGCAAATGATCTAGAAGTAAGTTTTTTTGAATGTCTTACCTGTCTCCTGCCCTGTCTAATTGCCATGTTTTACT
Organism: Phyllobates terribilis; assembly: GCF_046119375.1. Taxonomy (NCBI): domain Eukaryota; kingdom Metazoa; phylum Chordata; class Amphibia; order Anura; family Dendrobatidae; genus Phyllobates; species Phyllobates terribilis. The sequence goes on along the minus strand of NW_027362770.1, from coordinate 131,711,753 downwards.
GCAGGCACTTTGAAAAAATGCACTTGGAATTAAATGTGCGTAAATGCCCCCTGCATAAATGCTTCCCCAAAGCTCTGTCTAAATATATAGGAGGTTGGTTCTTATCTATCACTAATTTGACTCATTAACAATCAATCAACTAAATTAAGCCAGCAGGAGACAATAAATGCAGAGATAAATAAACAAGTTTGTAGGCCAGCATGGATCATAAAACTCTTTGAGCAAGTGAATGACCTTACAGCATCTGGGAACAGCTCAGCAAAATGAATAAGATATATACCATTAACAGTCTTGCAAAGATGGAAATTATAGAAATGAGGTTGCAGGATATATGCAGCAGATGAATGAGATATATATCTGTTTGAAGAAATGAAAGATGAGTGTTGGATTCATGCCATGTTTAACCGTGCTTAGGCTTTTTCTGGACCCTTCCCAACTCAAGCCAAGACAATGGACTATGACGCTGAAGATGTAAGATGCACAAGTAAGATTGAAGGATCTGAAAAGGATCCAAAATAGGAATGAAACATATCAATTATTCTTGGTTTAAGACTGCTTCTTAACCATTATACCAAAAGGTTTCACCACATTTCTAGTGGAGTCTTTCAAAAATGTTGGGTGATAAATGGCCACAGCACCCCCTTTATTAAATATCTACCAAATATGTATCTTTTGCATAAAATAACCTCATTAACATAATTCACTGCCTTTTAGGCAGTCGGCTAACCACCTGTGTGGGAACAATTTCATCCTTTAAACATACCTCTTCTTTGGAAAAGGTGGTGCCCATCATTTCAGTGGGAACTCCAACTAATTCAACAAGTGCCTTCAGAACCTCCTCTCTTCTGACTTTCAGGACAGATGAAGTTTTAAAGAAAAAACTAGAAAAAGCAACCTTACAAATTACCTCTTATTAAAAGTCCTATCTGCCCCCACCTACTGTATCCTCACCCATCCCCTGTAGATTGTGAGCCCTCGCAGGCAGGGTCCTCTCTCCTCCTGTACCAGTTGCTGACTTCTATTGTCTAAGATTATTGTACTTGTTTTTTATTATGTATACTCCTTTTCACATGTAAGGCGCCATGGAATAAATGGTGCTATAATAATAATAATAATAATAATAATAATTATAATAATCTGTCCTCAAGAACTGAGTGTTTTTTTTAATTCTATTGTGTTCTGCCCATTGCCTAGGTTAGCAGCCATCTCTGAAGTCTATCAGAAGTGGACAGTTATCTAAGCAAGGAGTGTGCACTTACAACCTCTTTGCTATAGACCTTGCAAGCACTGCTTTGAAACTTACTTAATCGCTGTATCCGGACAGCTTCAGTGCTCCTGAGCGCCTCCAATGTTGTAGAAGCAAAGCTACCACTGTTTGTGGAATGGGAGAAGTGCACAGTTCAGGCAACCGATGCCACAATCGTGCTGATTCCCACTGTTAATCATGCAGGAGCACACTACTCCAAAGCAGGAAGCTGGGGAGCTGTGTGCTCCTGAAAAGCATATGTGGCGCCCTGCTGCGCATTGGTGCCACAGATCCTAGAGGGGTGCATGGACGAATTCCTCCACAAGAGGCCCTCATAGCATTCACACAACTCCACCTTCCACCTCAGACCAGCAGAGGGAGCCCGTTAGGGATATAAAAAGGGAAGGTGGAGCTAGGCAGTCCAGTCTAGTCTGGGAGGCTGTTTAGTCAGCAGTCTAAAGTCAGTCCAGCACAGACTCAGGGAGCTCAAGTTAGTGAGCCCAAGGCGTGCCGATGCCGTAAGAGCAGTGAAGAGTAGCGAGGCCTACTGCCAGTGTGAAGCCTAGTGAGGGCCCCGAGCGCTGCCGAAGGCAAGTAGAGTAAGCAAGCTATATAGGGGGCAGAGGAGCTTAGCCAGCTCACCCCAAGTTCATATACAGGACACCGGGTCCACGTCTGCAGGGATCTCTACGACCAGCAGAAACTACCGGAACCCCTGGCGAACTACATGTCCCAGGAACACCAAAAGCTGACTGTTATACCAGGGTCAGGAGTCACTGAGGCCCAAGAGACCAGGGAGTGTGATCTCCAACAGAAGGCCCTACCACCAGGTCAGCCGGTGCAAGACAGAGACCAAGTTAGGCCTAGCTTCAGGCAGGTCATAAACTCATCAGGAAAAGGCAAGAAACAGGAGGCCCCACACCCGCTCACTGGGGAGAGTCCCGATATGCACCCTTCACCCTACAGTGCCCTGGATCGTGCCTGAAACACTACCAGTAAAGGTACTGAAGTGAACTGTTGTGAGTGTGCCTATTCTTCCTCTGACCTGGCTGGGTCCCCTCTGTCCTGCATCCCTTCTCCTACGCTGCCCTGAGGCCCCGCTCCACCTGTGGGGAGCAGCACCAACTAAGCTGCCTGACCACCGGCCTCAGAGGACTGTAGCAGCGCTGGTGATCCTCACCAGACACCACGGGTGGCGTCACGAACTTTCTCCTTTCCCATACACCTTTCCCCCATTATTCCTTGCTTTTAAGAGTGACCCCAGGGTACGGCCCCGGGAGCCAGCAACCGCAGCATCCCCCAAAACCAAACAGCAAGGCCCGGGCGCCGAGTCCCTATCCCTTGGGCACGTCACATACAAGAGAACAACCCTTTAAGCGTTTTATAATTTGTTCTGCTTATGGGATTTACAGTGATCAGCGTTAATCTATGAGGGAACCTAGCATGTTCAGTCTCACTGCAGGTTGAGCACACGGGAATTAAAGTTTTACATGGTAAATCAATAAGCTATTCATTTAATTCACAAACATGCTGGGTCCTCCAGAGACGCTTTAAGTTGCTGCCTTCTGCTCTGGGTAAAACGTAGAAATTTTAAACAAAGGAATTTCCTTTATAAGATTAGAATACCCTAATAGTGTATTTTAGAACGTTTTTTTTCTGAAACAGATAACCCTTTTGAAATTGGATGCATGTTTCTAGAGTTGGTATGAATCGATTCGCACATCCCATTCCATTGGCCACAACAGTGGTCTGTGGCCGCTGGAATGGTAAGTTGACCACCGCCTCTTACCTGACACCGTCAGCACTCTTTTTTTGATTAGCCAGCCCGACCAAACATCACATGTGCTTTATGCTGTCATGCTAGGCCGGTTAATCAAAAGAAGAGCCACGGACATAATTAGGTAAGAGACAGTAATCTCTTTCCCATTCCAGAGACCCACGGACCACTGTCGTGGCTGACGGAATAGAACTTGCCAATAAATTTGCACCAACTCTACATGCTTCAATATGAGATGAATGGACCAAGATGATTAAATTTTAAAAAAACAAAACAAAACATAATTTCACAATATTCTGTCTAGATTTGAGAGTCCTCAGTGGTTGATACCTTTTAATGGCTAACTGAAAAGATGGTAACAAATTGTAAGCTTTCGAGACTACTCAGGTCTCTTCATCAGGCATAGTATAATACAAAATCTGAAGAGACACATATTCATACACAACAAGGCACAGAAATAATGCAATAGATGAGGCAAGTGGCATAAAGCAGAACTATCATTATGGGAGAGGGATAAACAGTTGTGGCCGTAAATATTGGAATAGTTCATAAATAAGGAGTGTGAATTTTTATTGTTCTGTGATTGAAGTCTGGTCTATGATTGTGATTAGAAAGACATAAATCCATGCAACACATTCATTCCTGCACTGAGTGTGTCAAAGGTTGTCATTAGTTTGTATTCCCAGACTCGTCTGTCTCTCTGAGATTTAAAGTTACCTTTTATTACCAGTAATTTCATGTCCATGATACTGTGATCAGGATACAAAAAGACTTGTCTCATCTATTGCATTATTTATGTGTCTTGTATAAATATGTGACTCTTCAGATTTTGTATCATACTATGCCTGATGAAGAGACCTGAGTTGTCTCGAAATCTTGCAATTTGTTACCTTTTATTGGCTAGCTGAAAAGATGGTATCAACCACTGAGGACTCTCAAATCTATATATTTTTCTATCTACAAAGATATATATTTTTCTTGTATCACAATACTCTGTCAGGAGATGTTTTTGCAATATGTGACTACCTTTACAAAACTTCCAGAAAGATGAGAGTGGACACATCTAACTTGACTTGTAAAGCCTCAGGCATGATTAGAGGCCATTGAGCTTCTTACTGTAACCTTCTTCTGGTTTCCGTTGAATCGTGATCTGGCTCTGGTAGACAACACTTTCAAACACTTCCTTGAATTACTTTGTTATTGTAAAGTATAGTCTAATTTCTGGAAATATCAACTGTGTTTTCTCCTAATGCCTGGGATATACTGAACCGTGCAGAGTGTAAACAGCTATAATTCTGAGTGTGAACGGATTTGATCTAAGGGTTGTGAACAATAACTACGATGGAGAAGGATTTATTTAGTCCAAAAGCAATATCATGTTGAAGGGTGGGAGATGAGAGTGAGCAGAGCTGACCAACAGCTTCCAGTAAAAGCAGAAGTATCAAAGGAAAAGCCGCCGCTGAAAGAGCGGGATTCCAGCCCAGTTCAAGGAAACTTAAACATGTTGACATAGCTATTAGCGCTGTTTGGTTTAACTCTTTGCTCCTGGGAAAAGCATCCTAAATATGTAAAATATTGGCTTACCGCTTTCCGTCGAGCACCCTGACTTGGGCATTGATCTGGTTCTTGCAGCTGAAACTACCGATCCACTAGAAAGAATTCAGATACATTGAAGTCTCATCTTGGTTGATTAATAGCAGGGGGTATCAACCAAAAGGAAAAATAAAGCATTTCTTCATGTGTTTGGAAGAGGTAACTATGTATTTATTTTACGCCTATTAATTAGGAGTCGATGCTCGTCTGAGGTATTTTTGAGACACTTTTTGCCAAGAGACCATGGACAAACAAAACCGCCCTCCTGCCATATTTAATCTTCAAAAGGCGCTTTTATCTCCTGGATAATTGGAGGTGTCATGTTTGCAGATCGGAATATTTGTCAAGATTACACAAGCAATTTCAATAGTCAATAGTCATGAATTTAAATTCCATGTATTACCTGAAAAAGCATTAGCAGGAATATTTGATAAAAGTGAGAATCCAGACATTATGGTAATTATGAATTAGACATGAGCAGTCTCATGAGACATGATACAGACAGCAAAACGGTTGCCTACAATAGCGTTAGATGTGAGTATACTAAAGGGGTTATCCGCCACCAAACTACTGATAACCAAACCACAGGATAGGTCATCAATATGAGAAATGTGAGGGTCTAATACCTGGGTCCTCCACAAGTCAGCTAACATCTTCTCCTGCATCTGCTGGTCCATACATAGCTTACATCTAATCAAAGACGCCAGTAGTTTACTCCCCGACAACCTCTTTAACCCTACTTGATTGTCAGGTACATCCAAGCAATTATAGCTAAATATCTAGATCACTTAGGTCAGAGTCTTTCTCATAAATGGTCATTGATTTTTGTGTCCATATTGCTTGTTCAATCAACAAGATTGTCATCTGAAATCTTCGAGGAATCCGACAGCAAGTGTCCAATTTCCAACAGCTGAAATAAAGAATTACATATTTTATGTCCAAATTAATGAGCTGTCCTAAAATTGACACTGCAGGAGAGGAGCCATGGAGCAGAAGAGAGCAGCCAGTGCAGCCTGCGAGCCTCAGATATGGCTCAACTCTGTGAACAGGAAAAATAAAGTTGGACTCATTGAGTGGATGAGGAGCTCTAATGTATCACTGGTGCAAGAGAAAGGACAAAGGAAATATGGTGACCACCCTCCAGGTTGGGTTGGAGAAGCTCCTCCACCTGGTTCAGAAATTTTTATTGGCAATATTCCTCAGGAGATGTATGAAGATACATTGATACCCCTCTTTCAGTCTGTGGGAAAGCTGTACGAGTTCCGGTTAATGATGACCTTCAGTGGCCTCAACAAACTTTGCATGGTATTTCTCCAAACGCATTGCAGATCAGGCCATTGCCCAACTGTGTAGTCCTGTCCTAAAATTGCCCTGACATGTCGGGTTCTCCAGAGTGAGAGACCATCTTTCCATTCTGTCTCATAGATAATGGTCCTTGACAAGAAACTTCTAATAGTTCATGACTGCTGGGATCACTCACAGATTGGAGTACACATGCTCGACTACCTCTCTATTATTTTGCTTATAAAGACTGCTGAAAAAAGCCGTGTGCAGAGGTGAGCAGTCCCATAGAGAATGGATAAAGTGGTGTTCCAGCATAAAAATGCCTCCTTTTGGTGATCGATGAAGGTCCTGGCTGTCAAACCCCCACGATCTTTAAGTTACTGCTTTTCACCGGGCATCCCTTTTAACTCAAATTTTCTTGAAAGTTTTTGGGAATATGTTTTCTAGACGTGATACCTTCCTTAAGATTATAAACAATATTTTCGATCTTTACTGGTATTGTGAAACAAAGTTCAAATTCAATATGGTGCTCAGTAGTACCTACCCTTGAGAAAAACCTTTGGCTCATAAAGGATGTGAGGGGGACCTGGTACCAAACTAGTCCTCTACTAAGGGGTATGAGATTTTTATGTACTGTTTCTATAAACAGGTTTTGAGTCATGGAATTTGGTTTTGGATGGCGTTATGGTGCTCTTTCCCTAAAAATTGTATTTATTTGACTAGGCATCTTGAAGATCCTTTGGAGTCATCATGTTGCCTGAAGTTGAAGCCATTGTTGGCAATGAAAACCTGGCTATTTTGCTGTCATGAGCTAGCAGAGCCCTCAGATACAGTGCTTGATGGACCACCACTGACTTACAATGGTGTCCATTGGGTTTTTTTTTGTGGGGGAAGTGATTTATGCAGTTTTAGCAGTAAGAAAAGCATTGCATGCCACTCTTGCTGCCAAATGTGACATAACTGTCTCCAACACTAGTTCATATAGACATTGTGGTCACCGATATTCATTTCTTAGGAGAAGGGGACCTTAGGACAAGTTGAAAAGTAAATGACATCAGCATGGTACAAGGTATCTAAATTCTGACGCAATGGCCCCAAGCTTTGACTCAAGCAGGTCTTTGTGGCACAAGAAATAAAATTTTAACTCAAAATGGCCAAGAACTTATATTTGATCAATTTTAATTTATTTTCATAACTTTTAATATATGTTCTAGATTTTTTTTTTAAGTAATGAAGCCGTCTAACATTGACATCTCTGCATTAGTATACACATGACTAACTTTACAGAAAGAAGAAAGCTTTCTGCTAGAGAAAAGGGCACATTTTGCCTGGTTCGTAAATCTACAAATTAAATAGGTCTGCAGAATGAAAGCTTTTTCTGAAGAAGCATTTGTGAATGAGATAAGTGTGCTGGAAATATAATTTACTGCTCTGCGTGATTAGATCCGCAGGGACTTTTACTCTTAGATTCTACTGACATCTCTCCTTGGCTGAGGTCTACTGACTTCTCTTCATTGAAGAGCATTCACATAGGAAAAACTAACACAAGTGTAAGTGGCAATAAACTGAATTTGGCACTCGGTTCTGATATACAGCAATGCATTGGCCATCGTTCCAATCTTGGGTTGGGTTTGGAGCTTTATGTACAAGATCAACTGACTCCACATTAACCTTGAAGACCAACACTTCAAGTTTTGAATCTGAAATTGTAAGGCATCTCAAAATGGTGTCCAAAGATCCTTTCTATACTAATCCTCATAGCTCCAACTTTCCATGTTACCATTCTTGGAACAGTCTCATGAAAAAAAGGTAGTGTTGGAGGAAGTTTCCCCAAATTTCTCTTCATTGGAATTAAGGAACAGTGGCCAACCACTGAAAACAAGCCTATAGAATTATCTCTCCTCCACCAAACTATACAGCTGGCACAATACAGTCAGGCAGGTAACACTCTCCTGGTATCCACCAAACTCAGATTCAGCCATCAGATGCCAGATAAACAAGTGTGATCCGTCACTCCACAGAACATGTTTCCTCCAGAGTCTAGTGGTGGCAGCCTTAGACCACTCCATCCGACGCTCGGCATTGTTGATGTAAGGCTGCATGCAGCTGCTTGGCCATGAAGCTCCCGGCGGGGGCGCAGTGTTTGTGCTGATGTTAATACCAAAGGAGGTTTGGACTCTGCAGTTATGGAGTCAGCAGAGCTTTGCGACTTTTCTGCCCTCTGTTCCTCAGCACTCGGCCCCCGGCTCTGTAACGTTACGTTGTCTCCACTTCATGGCTGAGTTGTAGCGGTTTCTTCCACTTGGAAGAAATGCCATGAACGGACATGTTACACCGATGGCTCCTATTACAGCACCGCGCTGGTATCAATAAGCTCTTTACCACCAGTTGTTTTGTCACATGTTAGTAAGGGCAAACGGCATGGCGGAGGGGCCGATGTTACATACGGGTGACAAGGGGCGGATGTTATACACCAGAGGCAATGGGGTTGGATGATATATACCGGGGACAAGGGGTGGATGTTATACAACTGGGCAATGGGGTTGGATAATATATACCGGGGACAAGGGCCAGATGTTATACACTGGGGGCGATGGGGCTACATGTTATATACCGAGAGCTATGGGCTGGATGTTATAGACTGGGGGCAATGGGGCTGGATGTTATATACCAGTGGCAATGGGGCTGGATGTTATATACCGGGGACAAGGGTTGGATGTTATACACAGGGGGCAATGGGGCTGGATGTTATATACTGAGGACGAGGGATGGAGATGTATGTTTTACATCTGGGGCGAGGGGCCGGATGTTATACACCAGGGGTGAGGGGCTGAATGTTAAACACTGGAAGCCATGGGACTGGATGTTATACACCAGGAGCAATGGTTCTGAAGGACAAATTGAATTCAATATTTAAGATGTTATAATCTTGGGAAAGGGGGAAGATGTTATACACCAGGGGCGAAGGACCAGATGTTATACACCAGGTGCTGGATTTCATACGCCAGGGGCGAGGGGCCAGATGTTATATGCCAGGGGCAAGGGGCCAGATGTTATACACCAGGGGCCGGTTGTTATACACCAAAGGCGAGGGGCCGGATGTTATACACCAGGGGTGAAGGGCTGGATGTTATATGCCAGGGGCCAGGTGTTATACGCCAGGGGCGAGGGGCCGGATGTTATATGCCAGGGGAGAGGGGCCGGATATTATGTGCCAGGGGCGAGGGGCCGGATGTTATACGCCAGGGGTCGGTTGTTATACACCAAAGGCGAGGGGCCGGATGTTATACACCAGGGGTGAAGGGCTGGATGTTATATGCCAGGGGCCAGGTGTTATACGCCAGGGGCGAGGGGCCGGATGTTATATGCCAGGGCGAGGGGCCGGATATTATGTGCCAGGGGCGAGGGGCCGGATGTTATACGCCAGGGGCCGGTTGTTATACACCAAAGGCGAGGGGCCGGATGTTATACACCAGGGGTGAAGGGCTGGATGTTATATGCCAGGGGCCAGGTGTTATACGCCAGGGGCGAGGGGCCGGATGTTATATGCCAGGGGCGAGGGGCCGGATATTATGTGCCAGGGGCGAGGGGCCGGATGTTATACGCCAGGGGCCGTATGTTATACACCTGGCGCGAGGGGCCGGATGTTATATACCTGGGGCGAGGGGCCAGATGTTATACACCAGGGGTATGAGGGGCCGGATGTTATACACCGGGGACGAAGGGCCGGATGTTATACACTGGGGGCGAGGGGCCGGATGTTATACATCGGAGGCAATGGGGCTAGATGTTATACACCAGGAGAAATGGTTTTAAAGGACAAAATGAATTCAATAATTAAGATGTGTGCCCCATTATATTGTCCATGTAGTGTGTATGGTATTAGGTAATTTCTCTGCTTTTACCATCCAGAAATGTGAAGCAATCCCCATGTTTTTGGATATGTGATGAGTGTAATCTACAGACGTACATCCTGTACTTAGTGTTGCCTAATAGAAGCCCAACTTCACAAGGAAGAGGCCAACAATTTTGCTATTAAACATTATGCAACTCATTAAAAGAGCAAAACATGTACACAAAGTAAACCGAGCATGGGTTATTCAAGGGAACATGACAAAGGGTTCAGTGTAGGAGCTTTTGCCTCACATAGAGGACAATCCATCACCAACTTCATTAGGGTATAATCCTTACATTAAGTGAGGACAGACGAGAGCGAATACAAGACCCCATTCAATGCACTTTAATTGAGTTACTTTCAATCGTCGTGCGAATGCCGCTCGAGGCTCCTTTTCTGCACTTAGGACTCCATTCACCGAATGAAATGGCATGCTTCATAAGGAGAAGCTGTTACCAAGACAGATGTCTTCGCCTTAGAGTATCGATCACCCACAGATGCCCACTGGATTGCCCCAAAACTCAGATATCAAACTTAAATTTCAGAGAAACCTACAAGTCAGGGAAGGGCCCCTACACTTCACAGAGCCACGAGTCAGCGAGGGGCCCTACTACCTTGCTGAATATAGATTAATGTTCTTCAAGTTATGTTTTTGTGGATATATCTCTGTCATCGTCTTGTGGGCATGGATGACATAAATTTGCTCTGCAGTGGCAACAGGAAGATGAAGGAGCCCCTAATTTTTAAAAATAAGTTTATTATATTTTTTGAATTACCATTTGTAAGCAATATGGAAGGCGTTGTAGTGGGTAATCTAAAGCAGTCCCATAGACAATGAATGGAGTGGTGGTACATGCTCATCCTCCGCTCCATTCAGAATGGACTTTTGGCTCTATAGAGCCTTATTTTGGGGATCAGTGGAGGCCCTAGAGGTCAGACCTCTAGTGATCTGTTACAATATTTCCCATACACTACACACATACATCCAGCACTGGAGTGAGATAAAACACTTACTAGAAATCAGAATCGCTAAGGCTTTTTTTTTTGTGTGCATCTTTTCCCCTCTCTGTTTATGGCTCCTCCTGTCTCTATAGAGTTCTATGAGCAACAAGTGGGACCTGATCCCTCCATAAACTAATAACTTTTCTTCACTGAGGATGGATTTGATCAGTGAATAATGAGTAAGTGCATAAGTCAGAAATCTGGAAACCCGACTATACAATTATAACTATAAATGACTCCTACCCTTGCACCCTAGCAAAACGTTGCTGACATATCTGTTAATTTCCTCGTACATCACCCTAACGTGTCCTAACTATCCTAAGGTATTAAGCAAATGATATAAGCTGTAACTATAAGCACTGCCAGTGGCGTCATGTGGTTCACAATGTTATATAATTACATAGGTTAAAAAACACATAAATCCATCAAATTCAACCTTATTCATCATTAAAGGGAATCTGTCAGTTGGATCAGCCCTCCTAAGCCGCCTATATGGGGATGTAGGTCATAGGAAGTTAAATAAAATGATACCTTGATATCTGCGATCCGATGTCTTATTACAGAGAAATCCACATTTTTTTTTAATATATGTAAATGAGCTGTTAAGATCTATGGGCCAGACATAGATCCCCCCCGAGAATCTGCCTCCGTGGCTTATTTTAAATGAAAAGGGGAGTTACTAATGTGAGACATATAATGACTGACAGTCTGCTCTCTTGATCTACATGTCTCACACTGGTAATGCCCCTTTCATTTAAAATAGCCTCTGGAGGCAGATTATCAGGGAGATCTATGTCCAGCCCGTAGATCTTAACAGCTCATTTATATATTAAGAACAATGTGGATTTATCTGGCATAAGACATTGGATCGCATACATTAAGGTATCATTTTACTCAGTTTCCTAAGACCAACATGCCAAAATAAATGGCTTAGAAGGATTGATCCTACTGACAGATTCCCTTTAATTGCTATATTAATAACATTTGATATTATATAAGCCTCATGCTCTTTTTTAAATGCTGCTATAGTATCTGTAATTACTACCTCCTGTGGTAGGGCAGTCCACAGTGTAACTATAAAGAACCCTTTCTTATTTAGATGACTAAGCCATCTTTCCTCCACATGCAATGAATGTCCTTGGTCCTTTCTAAGGTCATTTGAAGGAATATATAATGTTCTTTATATTGCCCATACACGTATTTATACATGGAAATAAGATCACCTGCAATACGTTTTTCCCAAGATGAACAAGCTCAATTTTTATAACCGTTCATTATAAGATAGACTCTCCATCCCCTTTAGTAATCTTGTCTCCCCTCTCCAGCTTTCCAAAATATTTTTTTACCATATAAAGCCCAAAACTGAATCTCGTATTCAAAATGTGCTCTTACAAAGGACTTACAGGATGCGAATATTACATTGGTGTCACGTAGTGACTACGGATGGTGGTCGTCTACCTGATCTCTCTAACTAGGGAGCGCCCTAGTCTTTCCTTGTCCCCTGGATTACCCCAGAGGGTGAAGACTCCTGGGTCACGTGCCTTGCTGTGCTCCTATAGTAAACCTTATCTTTTCCCTCCGTCACCCAGGTTGGTGTGAGGCTGAAGTGTATAGGATTACACTAACCAGACAGACAGGGATGAATGAAAACTACAATCATACAAATATACTCACAAAACAACATAGTGGAACACAGGGGTAGGAGAAACCAAATAGAAGAGGGGGAGGAAAAGCATGCCAACCAACTGTATGCAGAAATCTCCCGAATCTCTCCAACCGCTTACCACAAACACTGAATTTCTCCTCCAAGACCTAACCAGGAAGTAAGAACTATCACTGGCAATTTCCAAGCATATATACCAGATGGGAGTGTCCAACACAGAACAGATGAGGCAATTCAGGATGGAGAGCTCCAGGAGATCAACCCTTGCAATGATACAGCAAGGAAAACCTGCACTGTTTAATAGGATGGTGAAACAGTTCTAACCAGTGCAGGATTTTGTGTGACCAGACGCTGCGATCTTCCGGCCCCTCTCTGTCGCGGTATCCCCATGACAATTGGGTTACAGGTTTTTATGTGGCGCCCTGCCTGGAGCGGTGCATGGATGGATTCCTCCACAAGAGGCCCTCATAGCATTCACACACCTCCACCTTCCACCTCAGACCACCAGAGGGATCCCGTTAGGGATATAAAAAGGGAAGGTGGAGCTAGGCAGCTCAGTCTGTAGTCAGTCTGGAATCTACAGCCTGGAGTATGCAGTCTAAAGTCTGCTGCAGCCAGAGAGGTTGTCAGGTCAGTACAGACTCAGGGAGCTCAGTTAGTGAGCCTAAGGTGTGCCGACGCCGTAAGAGCAGTGAAGAGTAGCGAGGCCTACTGTCAGTGTGAAGCCTAGTGAGTAGTGTTGAGCCACCCCCGTAGTGTTCGAGTTCGGTTCGGTTCGTCGAACACCCGTGTGTTCGCCGAACTGTTCGTCGAACTGTTCGTCGAACACCTTCGAACACCGTTAAAACCAATGGCAGGCAAACAAAAACACATAGAAACACATAGAAAACACCTTCAAAGGTGTCCAAAAGCTGACAAACTGCTCAGAAGACATAACTAACACATGGAAAAGTGACAAGTACATATAGTCATGCGAAAATAAAAGAGGTGGAGGAGTAAAAGGAGGGGGAGACACTGATATAGGCATGTCATGCCCTTCTAAAATCCAAAAAGTGAGAAGCCGACACGGCCAGTCCGCTCCTGCCCGTGCCACCTCCGTGTCGCCGGGTTTGTGCCAGAGCCGCGGTGAACCCTGACGGCCAGCCCCCCTCTCCCAATACTGGTGCCTGTCCGCTGGTGGGTCGAGCGAGCCCCCCTGTGGTGGAGGCAGCTCTAAGCTTTTTAATTTAAATTGTCTCTCTAATTTGAATGAATACACTTTAAATCCATTTACAAGGATCTATTGGAGGGCAAGTCTCATGCCAGCAGCCGTGGTAATTCCAGCTCCAGTAGCGTCCACTAAAGCTGCTGCAGTTAAAAAGCTTTTATAAGGATCGAGCTCGGCTGTCCACCGCAAGGCATCCTACTGCCAGTCCCAGCCCCTATGCCTTGGGGTGCCTCCTGATGCTCTTCACTAAGTATCCCATGGTCCCAAAGCATTTCCTTTGAAAAAATTAAGTGTCTAAACTACAGGTGGTGTAGCTTGCTTAACAGCCGGGATAATCCGCTGACTAGCAGACACTGCTACTAGGCACAAAGTATTTCCTGGGCTAGATGCAGTTAAAAATTTGTAATTAGATACTCTCGTTGGATGCTGAGAAAGCATTCCATAGAGTCTCCTGGCACGCCATATATGATTCTCTTAAAAAGCTTGGGGTAGGGGTCTAGGGGACCCTTTTATAGCCAAAATCACGGCCCTGTATCGCAATACGTCACCTAGGCTGAAAATAAATGGAACTGTAGCACCCTGAGGGCTCGGTTGCTACAGACGTATTGCACCTCACCCAGAGGTGTGATATCTCACTCTCAGGTAAGGATGGAGTGTGGATCAGGACCCGACACCTGCATGCATTACACCACATTGCCGTGGGGCAGGGCGACCAATATGCCCCTGAGATGGGCACGACAGTCCCTGTCCCTGGCTGGAGTGGGGGGAGGGAACACTGAGGAAGGGGAACCCTGTAGTGCAGGAGCAGGGAGGAAGCAGTTCCTGGGTGCATTGAGAAGGGAGTATAAAAGGTGGGCACCATCTTAGTTCAGTGCAGAGAAGTCTGAGCAGAAGTGGCAGGGAGCAGGGGCTCTGCATGAGCTCTGCTCCGGAGGCGGGCCTAGTAACAGAGGCACAGGCCCGGAAGAGGGAGAAGGAAGGAAGAGGAGCGGAGAAGGCTCCAGGAACGAGGAATGAAGGGATCCCAGGGGTGCGGATGGGCGAGTCGCCACCGCACGCCCGAATCCACCTGCGTGGAGGGGTCAGGCCAAAGGGGGAGACCGATCCCCGAACTAGTGAAGGCAGGAAACGACCCTCAGCTAGAAACCGGAGGCTCTGACATTTTATGTGGCGCAGCCCCTCGCTACACCCGCTAGGAAGGCACCACATAGGGTCAGGGAAACTGGCGCCAAGTTTACCAAGAGGAGGCCCAAGGCAGCCGGACAGAAGCGTTGGTAAGAAAGGCCAGACAAAGGACACACAAAGGGGGTCCTGTGAAGTGCTCCAAAGTTATCTGGGAGTTGTCTGAGCCCCTCACCTGGTGAGCACAGTACGACGTGGGCAGCCGTTACCTGCAGACGTGGTCTGGATAATAAGAACTGTGAGTAAAGGCCCTGGACTGCATCACTGACTCCGTGTCGTTACTGCTGCTGCCCTGCACCATCACCCCCATCCTCCGCATACACTGCCCTGAGGCTATACTCCTCCCGTGGGGAGTTATGCTACGCTCTGCTGCACCCACAACACCAGCCTCAGCGGTCTGCCCTGTAGCGGCGGTTCACTCTGACCGCAATCCACGGGTGGCGTAGTCGGACATTTAAACATCAAAACCACATAAATAGTTCCGCCACTGGTTTGACCGCCCTGAGCCACGGAACCGGGTCGCCGCCACGAAGACTACAACCACCAGCATCCACCAAAAAGGGTCCGGCTCCGGGTGTCCCAAGGCCCAGGGGGTGCGTCAGAACATTTTCATCACCTTTCACAATCACCAATGGGACAAGGCAGGGATGTCCTCTGTCCCCTCTCTTATACATCCTAGTGACGGAGCACCTGCTCTCATCAATTCGCCATAACCCCAATATTAGGTGGATTGAGGTGGGAGGCACCGAGTACAAGTGCTCTCTATTTGCTGATGATGTCCTAGTATATATCACTCAATCACATATATCCATCCCTGCTGTTATGGCTGAAATAGATCACTTCGTTACATGGTAAAATTTTAAAATCAATGCAGCGAAGTCTGAGGCCCTCGATGTCTCCCTCCCCAAATCCATATAGGATTCCATCCAGTCCAACTTTCCCTTTGCCTGTCCCTCACAGGGTATCAAATACTTAGGAATTCCTATTCATAGAGACCTCTCCCATCTATGTAATCTTAATTTTGGGCCCTTTATTGAACAATTCCATACAGACCACGGTTGGCAAGTTAGAACTGTAAGATTCACTACGTGAACCACTGGTGTTTTGTGGAAAAGCACATGTACACTGCGTTCCAAATTATTATGCAAAAAGTGTTTAGGAGTGATAAGGGAAGAATTTGTTTGTTTGTCAGTTAAACTCATTGATGGTGATGTGTGTCAGGGCTCTTTATATCACTGTAAGCAATTGCAGACACCTGTGCTAACTAGTTTGGCAGGTGTGTCCAATGAAAGGCAAGACTACTTAAGAAGGCTCTCTCACATTATTAAGCAGCCTACATTTTCTGCCAAAATGGGAAAGAAAAAGGATGTGTCGGCTGCTGAGAAGCAACAAATTGTGGAGTGTTTAGGTCAAGGCATGACTACAATCAACATTGTGCGATGATCAGGATGAAGTGTCTTGGCAATCAAGAAGTATGTAGCTGATTCACAGTACACACGTGTGCGTGCTGATAAGGGCAAATTGAGGACTCTTTCCTACAGGCAATTACGTCAGGTTGAAAGAGCAGCGGCAAAAAAGCCTTGTCATAGCAGCAGACAAGTTTTTGAAGCTGCTTGTGCCTCCAACGTCCCCCGAACAACAAGATGCAGGGTCCTTCAGAGGTTTGCAGCTGTGCATACGCCATCCTGTCGACCTCCTCTATCCACTTCACACAAGCAGAAACGGCTCCAGTGGGCCAAACATTACATGAAGACTGATTTCAAAACTGTTTTGTTCACGGATGAGTGCCGTGCAGCGCTCGATGGTCCAGATGGATGGAGTGGAGGATGGCTGGTTGATGGACACCCCACGCAAACACGGCTACAGCGCCAACAAGGAGGAGGTGGAGTAATGTTTTGGGCTGGAATCATGGGGAGAGAGATTGTCGGCCCCTTTAGGATCCCTGAAGGCGCTAAAGATGAACTCCATAATGTATGTGGATTTTCTCAAACAGCACTTCCTGCCATGGTTCAAGAAGAAGAACCGTGTATTTCACAGCAAGATCATTTTTCTGCATGATAATGCACCATCTCATGCTGCACATAAAACATCTGCATCTCTGGCTGATATGGGCATAAAAGGGGACAAACTTATGGTGTGACCCCCATGCTCCCCTGACCTCTACCCCATTCAGAACCTCTGGAGCATCATTAAAAGGAGTGTCTATGATGGCGGGAGGCAGTTCACATCTAAGCAACAGCTCTGGGAGGGTATTCTGTCCTCATGCAAAACAATTGAAGCAGAAACCATCCAAAACCTGACAAATTCAATGGACGAGAGAGTTCAGAAGCTCCTTTCGAACAAGGGGTCCTATGTGAAAATGTAACATCACCTAGAATAAAGTTTTGAGTTGAAAACTGTTTGATTTCAGTTTCTAACAACCTGCTAATGCTTATAATTTCAAAAATGACCATTTTTTTGGTCTTTATTAAAATGAAAAGGTTGATCGAAAAGTTTGGGGGATCTAAGAGTGTGGCAACCCAGTAGTCATGATTACTTCGAATTCTGACAATATGAGGGTCATGCTGCAGGTAGTGCAGCAAGAAGGCACTTATGTGTCTTGCGCATCTCGGAGCCCCAAAATTATTTTCCGGGCTAGATGCAGCTAAAAATTATTTTTAATTTTAAATCTGGTGGAGCTTATTATAGATGGCCTAATAGGATCAGTGCTGCACACTGCTACAAAGCCCAAATTATTTTCCAGTCAAGATACAGATAAACATGATTAGTAATTTGAAAGCTTAAAACGGTTGGTAGGGTGATTTTAACCAATCATCAAGCTTTTACTCTCCCCAGGATGACACAGGGGTAGAAAAGTCGTTTCGGATCCATGATTTGTTCATCTTTATGAACGTGAGTCTGTCTACATTATCAGTGGAGAGCCGCGTGCGCTTATCTGTCAGCACACCACCAGCAGCGCTGAACACACGTTCAGACAGAACGCTGGCTGCGGGGCATGACAAGATCTCCAAGGCGTAAGTGGCTAGCTCCGGCCATTTATCCAGATTGGAAGCCCAAAAAGAGCAAGGGTCCAGTGACACAGTCGTGGCTTCAATGTTTACTTGGAGATACTCCTGTACCATCGTCTCTAGGCGTTGACTATGTGTCAGACTTCTTGTCTCCTGTGGCCTTGCAAAGGATGGGCTAAAAAAGTGGTGAAATGATTCCGCAAAATTGATGTTACCAGCAGATACTGTGGTTCTGTTACGGTTTGAGTGCTGAACACTTGACGGTCCCACGGTTGGCAAGTTGGAACTGTGAGATTCACTACGTGCACCACTGGTGTTTTGTGGAAAAGCACATGTAAGATTCTGCAACAGTCTCTGCTGATACTCCTGCATGCGTGCATCCCTTTCTATGGCAGGAATAATTTCGGCAAATTTACTTTTGTACCGGGGATCTAACAGTGTGGCAACCCAGTAGTCAGGATTATTTCTAATTCTCACAATTCGAGGGTCATGTTGCAGGTAGTGCAGCAAGAAGGCACTCATGTGTGTTGCGCATCCAGGAGCACCAAGTCCCTGTTGTGTTGGTGGCGAGGTAACAATCATGCTTCCTTCCTCTGTCCTCTCCCCCCAACCTCGCACAACAGAAATGTGATCAAGGTCTCCCTCATCTGATGAGTCTTCCATCAGTTCGTCCTCCACTTCTTCCTGGGCTCCTGCACCTTCCTCACTAGTTTGGCTGCTACCATGCGCCCTGGTAAAACCATCTCCCCACCCTCACATGCCTGCCGCCTTGGTGCTGCCGACCGTCTGGACCTTGCAGATGTTAGCCCTTCCGCATACAACTCCTCCTCCTCTACTTCCTCCACCACCTGACTCCGAATTCTGTTTAACATGTGCTCCAGCATGTAAATCACCGGAATAGTCATGCTGATAATGGCATCATCAGCACTAAACATCTTCGTCGCCATTTCAAAACTGTGCAGAAGGGTGCATAGGTCCCTGATCTGAGACCACTCCTCCAGCGTGATTTGCCCCACCTCTGGATCTCGTTGGCCCAGGCTATACGTCAGAACGTATTGCACCAGGGCTTGTCGGTGCTGCCACAGTCGCTGCAACATGTGCAGAGTTGAATTCCACCGGGTAGGCACATCGCATTTTAGCCGGTGAAGTGGCAGGCCCAACGACTTCTGTAGAGATGTAAGTCGCTGAGCTGCGGGATGCGAACGGCGGAAGTGAGCACACAGCGACCGTGCCCTCTGCAGAAGGCCATCTAGTCTGGGATAGTGGGCTAAAAATTGCTGGACAACCAGGTTCAACACGTGAGCCATACAAGGCACGTGTGTGACATTGCCCCGGCGAAGGGCCGCACCCAGGTTTGCAGCAGTGTCGCACACGGCCTTCCCTGGTTTCAGGTCCAGTGGAGACAGCCATTCATGAAATTGGTTCTCCAGAGCTGACCACAACTCCTCAGCTGTGTGACTCACATTTCCCAGACATTTCAAAGTAAAAACCGCCTGATGACGTTGAGCCCTACTGCCAGCATAGTAAGGAGGTGAGCAGGATCCCTTCTGCGCAGTTAGAAAGCTTGTGGCATGACCAGACAGGCTTTGGGTGCAGGTGGAAGACCGAGAGGAGGTTGAGGAGGCAGAAGCAGTGGAGGAACTTTGACATAAAGAGGATTGACGCACAACTCGTGGGGACGGCAAGACTTGGACAGCAGCCCCTTGTCCTGCTGTCACCATAGTTACCCAGTGCCCAGTCAGCGACATGTAACGCCCCTGTCCATGCCTACTCGTCCAAGTGTCTGTGGTGAAATGCACCCTGTCACACACAGAGTTTCTCAAAGAAGCGGTGATGTTGTGTGCGACATGCTGGTGGAGCGCAGGCACACCTTTCTTTGAGAAGTAGTGCCGACTGGGCATCTGGTACTGGGGCACTGCGACGGACATAAGGTCTCGAAAATCCTCTGTGTCCACCAGGCGGAAAGGCAGCATTTCTGTAGCCAAGAGCTTGCAGATGGTGAAATTCAACCTCTTAGCTTTCTCATGGCTAGGAGGAAATGGTCTTTTACTTGTCCACATCTGAGGGACCGAGGGCTGGCTATTGTGCTTAGACGGGGTTGATAAGGGTGTCCCCGGCAAACTGCCGGTCTGTGAGGAAGATGCAGGCGGACATGTTAGGTTGCCTTGATCCAAAGGTGGTGCTATCGATGTCGGACAGCGCTCAACACCAGCTGGTGTTACCACCTCCAAAGAAAATGATGACCTGCCAATCACGCTGACTGTTGCGGGTAAAGAGGTGGCAGGTCTGCGCCCCAAAACAGGTGTGACTGCTGTCCCCCCAGTCACAGAGGATGAAGAGGCCGCGGATGCACAAGATATGGCAGACGGTGGTTGGCCCGGCCGGCTAGGCCGCATTGTAGCACACTGAGCTTCCCACTGCAACTTATGCTTCATGTCCATGTGCCGGTTCATGCATGAAGTACTCAAACTATGTATTTTTTGGCCTCTACTTAGCTTTTGCTGACAAATGTTACAGATAACACGAGTTGGGTCATCTTTATCGATCTGAAAAAATGCCCAGGCTATGCAAGGCTTAGCACCCATGCGACCTGAAGAGCCACCACGACTTGTGGTGAGAGGCAGAGTTGTGTTTGAGGATGCAGTTGTTGACGTGCTTCCAGTACTACGTCTCTGTCCAGGAAGGCGCAACCTGACCTCGTCGTCACTAGCATCTTCCTCCACCTCCTCTGCTGACCTCATCTCTTGGCTGACTGTGGGTTGACAGTAAGTGGGATCTCCAACCTCATCATCATCACCCTGTGTGTTATCACACCCATCGTCCTCAGAGCCAACCTGTTCCTGCCCTGACAAAAAACTAAAGTTGTCGCTCCAATCAGGTATTTGAGTCTTATCATCGTCTTCCTCATTGTCTCCACCAACAGGAGTTACAGTTTGGGAATGAGGGTCTACATTATGGTCAGAACCTTCTGCGTCTGGTCCTGGATCCGACTCATAAAGATTCTGGGCATCAGTGCAGATCATTTCCTCGTCTGGATTCACAGAAGCGCTGGAGTCGACCTCTGATTCCCAGGCTATAGTATGAGTAAACAGCTCTGCAGACTCAACCATCTGTTCTACCTCATACTCAGACGGGCAGCTGGAGATTTGGGAGCTGTGAGGAAGCAAGTGCGATTTGGGTGACACCTTTGAGGACTGGAGTATTTGTGATGTTGAAGTTGATGTGGAGGAGAGCCCACTTAAAGGAGCACTTGATATCCGTTGAAGCACCTGCTGTTTTTGTGCCTCATCTGGAATTTGTAGCGATTGGCGTGGCCGTAAGAAAGGGATCTTATCACATTGTCCGCTAAAAGAAGTAGACATTTTAGTTTGGCTGGAAGATGGTCTTTCTTCTGCAGATGTTACTGTTGCTTTAACACCTACCCCACGGACACAACCTTTTTTCCCCTTCCCAACACGCCTATTCCCCTTTCCACCAGCAGCAGGCCTTTTTCCACTCATTTTGGTGGTTAACTAATTCACAACTCTGGAGTTGTTTGCACAAAAAAACAATGGATGGTAACCGAGCAGAGCTGAGTGGCCAAACTGTGGTATTAGGCCAAAACTATTGGCTGGGTTAGATGCAGAAAAAAATTATATTCAATTTGCAACCTGATGGAGGTCAGTATAGATGGACTAATACAACAAGTCCCACACACAGCTAGAAGCCCAATATTTTTTCAGAGGTAGATGCAGAAAAAAATATATTCAGTTTGCAACCTGATGGAGGTCAGTATAGATGGACTAATACAACAAGTCCCACACACAGCTAGAAGCCCAATATTTTTTCAGAGGTAGATGCAGAAAAAAATATATTCAGTTTGCAACCTGATGGAGGTCAGTATAGATGGACTAATACAACAAGTCCCACACACAGCTAGAAGCCCAATATTTTTTCAGAGGTAGATGCAGAAAAAAATATATTCAGTTTGCAACCTGATGGAGGTCTGTATAGATGGATTAATAGAACAAGTCCCACACACAGCTAGAAGCCCAATATTTTTTCAGAGGTAGATGCAGAAAAAAATATATTCAGTTTGCAACCTGATGGAGGTCAGTATAGATGGACTAATACAACAAGTCCCACACACAGCTAGAAGCCCAATATTTTTTCAGAGGTAGATGCAGAAAAAAATTATATTCAGTTTGCAACCTGATGGAGGTCTGTATAGATGGATTAATAGAACAAGACCCACACAAAGCTAGAAGCCCAATATTTTTTCAGAGGTAGATGCAGAAAAAAATATATTCAGTTTGCAACCTGATGGAGGTCAGTATAGATGGACTAATACAACAAGTCCCACACACAGCTAGAAGCCCAAATATTTTTTCAGAGGTACTGTAGATGCAGATAAAAATTATTTTTAATTTGCAACCTGATGGAGGTCAGTATAGATGGACTAATAGAGAAAGTCCGACACACTACTAGAAGGCCAAATATTTTTTCAGAGCTAGATGCAGAAAAAAATTATATTCAGTTTGCAACCTGATGGAGGTCTGTATAGATGGATTAATAGAACAAGACCCACACACAGCTAGAAGCCCAATATTTTTTCAGAGGTAGATGCAGAAAAAAATATATTCAGTTTGCAACCTGATGGAGGTCAGTATAGGTGGACTAATAGAACAAGTCCCACACACTGCTAGAAGGCCAAATATTTTTTCAGAGCTAGATGCAGAAAAAAATTAGATTCAGTTTGCAACCTGATGGAGGTCAGTATAGATGGACTAATAGAATGATGCTATGCCCAAAAGATTTTACTTCACTAGGTGCAGTAAAAAAATTGGTATTCTATACACAGGTGGTATATCTTGCAACACAGATAGGCTACTCCACTGACTAACACACTCTGCAATAGGCCAAAAAGGATTAGCTTTGCTAGATTCAGCCAAATGCTGTGAAAAAAACTTGCACAGCACTGGCACAGACCTGCCTGGCAAAAACTGATAGGAACTGATGTAACCTAGTCCTGAAAAGGACTCCAATTACAATTAGTCTTTACTCCCACAACCTATCTATTTAAGAGCACAGACCTGCCTGATAAAAGTCGTAGGAAATGCTGTAACCTAGTCCTTAAAAGGACTGCAATCACAACTATTCCCTACTCCCAAGCTATCTGTATATTTGTGCGAAAATTGGCTTGAAATTAACAAGGTATAGCGCACACAGCAACAGCGGTGCCGTCTAACACGCAGCTGCAGCAGTGAGAAAATGGTGGCGACGGGGAAAATGGCTTGGTCTTATAGGGCAAGGACATGTGACATACACTGCCAATGACACATGCCCTTGCTTGTGTGAAAAAAAGCACTTCGCTCCGTGTGTGCGCTGCTGATAGGCTGACAGATTGCACCTCCCCACTGTAAATGCGGGAAAGAGAAAAAAAAATGGAGATCTTCATTGTTCCTGCAGAGATCCATCCCCTGCCCCTCCCCCCACCCCGCTGTACACTCAAACTGCGTATTAACATTAATTTTCATCATTACTGAGAGAAAATCCAGTTATGATTTTGGTGCACGAACAGTTATCGAACATAACCTCGAACAGCCGAATTTTTCTCAAATTGTTCGTGTTCGCCGAACGGCTCGAACACCGCCCAAAACAGCTCGAATTTGAGATTGGCGAACAGTTTGAGTAGAACAACGCTCATCTCTACTAGTGAGGACCCCGAGCAAGGCCGAAGGCAAGTGGAGTAAGCGAGTTACATAGGGGGCAGAGGAGCTTAGCCAGCTCACCCCAAGACCATATACCAGACACCGGGTCCGAGTCTGCAGGGATCTCTATGACCAGCAGAAACTACCGGAATCCCTGGCGAACTACATGTCCCAGGAATACCAAAAGCTGACTGTCATACCAGGGTCAGGAGTCACTGAGGCCCAAGAGACCAGGGAGTGTGATCTCCAACAGAAGGCCAACAGAAGGCCCTACCACCAGGTCAGCCGGTGCAAGACAGAGACCAAGTTAGGCCTAGCTCCAGGCAAGTCATAAAATTATCAGGAAAAGGCAAGAAACAGGAGGCCCCACACCCGCTCACTGGGGAGAGTCCTGAAATGCACCCTTCACCCTACAGTGCCCTGGATCGTGCCTGAAACACCACCAGTAAAGGTACTGAAGTGAACTATTGTGAGTGTGCCTATTCTTCCTCTGACCCGGCTGGGTCCCCTCTGTCCTGCATCCCTTTTCCTACGCTGCCCGGAGGCCCGGCTCCACCTGTGGGGAGCCGCACCAACTAAGCTGCCTGATCACCGGCCTCAGAGGACTGTAGCAGCGCTGGTGATCCTCACCAGACACCATAGGTGGCGTCATGAACTTTTCCCTATCCCATATAACTTTCCCCATTCCTTGCTTTTTATGAGTGACCCCAGGGTACGGGCCTGGGAGCCGACCACCGCGACATCCCCCAAGGTCAGGCAACAACAAGGCCCGGGCGCTGAGTCCTCCCCATCCCCTGGGTGCGTCACTTACACTTGATTTTGCCATATTCACAGATTCTGTGGGGACACACACAATATTTTCAGGGTGCTGTTTGTCATAGTTGGGCAAAACAGATCCATAATAAAGCTGAATGTAGGGGGGCCACAGGTGGGTGCCATAGACCACATGGCTGTTTTTCTTTTTTCTAGTTGATGGACTTTTTGAAGAATAAAATCATATAGGACAATTTGCACAGATTCAGTTGTAGCAGAAGACTTGCATCTCCGGGTTTGCATAATTATTGACGTCTCTATGGGGAAACTGAGAAGGGAGCACTTGTTAACTGTTGTGGGGTTCCAACCAGGGGTTAGTGGGAAAGTAATTATAACCTCCATACAACACAGGCGGTTTTGTGGTGCGAGCTGAGGTTCGCTCAAATAAACCCCATCGGTAATAATGAACCATTGATGCTTGAGTAGAAAGGATTGATTGAAGCAATGTACTAAGAAGGGGTTAAACACTCACAAGCTGCTATGGATGTGGCGCATATGGTAAAGTAAGCAGCTGTAATGCCATGTGCTTGACTGGCTCTCATACACCCTTTTAGTGCCAGGATCCCTGCAATTCAGCACAGAGCAAAGGGATCCAATAAATGAATGTATTTCTTGTTTGCTATATATTTTATTAGCTTATATTGCGATTATTCAATGGTCCATATAGCGTTCTCTATAAAAATAAGGATTGGTCGAATTCAGATGGATATGTCTACACATTGGAGGTTGTTCCCGAATAATACTGCTATATAATGCTTAACCATGAAGCTGCAACATGTGAACAAAGCCTGGCTGCCGTATTGGCAATAAAATGACCAATACAATTAGAGCTGGGACTTTTTGGTGAGTTGATTTTTCCCTGGTGGTCTAGTGGACTAGAATTATTAAGGGGTTATTTAAAGGGGTTATCCTCTCACTTTTCGCATCATGGTGGGCAGGTATTATGCACCAGTCAATATTAATTAGGACACATGCGTAGCTGCCAATTGTCATGAATTTCCCGGGACTCCTGGAACAAAAGGAGACTGGGTTGGTGTGAACCCTACCCAAAAATGGGCATTATAGGATATAATGGGAAGTTACTTAGAGGGACAGCTGGGATGGAAGAAATTTTAAAGGGAATTTGACAGCACATTTTTACATATAAAAGTAGTGGTAGGACTGTATGGGTGCTTGTCCCCTAATAAAAATGCTATCATTTTTGTAGAGAGCTGATGTACCAGTCACAAGAATTCTAGTTTTGAAGCCATATGCAAATCAGGCTGGGGCGTGTCATTGTACTAGGACTACTTCTTCCCAGTGCATTGCCACGCCCCCATGCACTATAGCTTCTACTCTAGATTTCACATGACTGGCACATCGGATCCCCACAAAAAAGGTATCTTTTTTAAAAGGAGAAAAGTACCTCTAGAGACATACCACTACTTCTATAAGTAAAAACAGGTTCCCTTTAAACACCTCCCGAAATATTGGCAACTATGTGCACAATACCTGTTGAGTTCTAACAATACTTGTCAAGTGTTGCAACAGCAGAGCTTCTTAAGCAATTTAATATATCCCTGAAGAATAAGATGGTTTACTGCAAGATTTCTCAAGACTGTTTTAACTGGGGCCCCTCAGATAGAAAATAGGAAAATGGTGGTTTTCGGTGTTTTTGGGGCTATAGAATAGTTTTATTAGTGTCGGGCCGTACAGTATTATTGGCTTTCTAGAATGTTTAAATATTTTAAAAGTTTATATAGTTAACGAATAAATCCCAGGAGATTTAGGTATGAAGATTACTGACTTTGGTGAAAACAAGCAAACGATGCTTGAACCCGGCCCTACTGTATAGCGCAGAAGGGCTATTCCCAAGACCTTTCAATTCTGAAGGACAAGAACGAGAGACACACAGTGTGGCACAGCTAAGCCAATCCAATAGCACCACTCACAAAAATAGTACCCCTGGTTGCGTCCCTTAGTGACCCCACATGGTTAAAACCTCTGCAGAATAACTCCCCCAAAATGCCCCCCCCCACCTAGTATGATATACTACGATATAATACTACTCATACATACATGTTAAGGGCCCCCTAAACAGTATAATGCTTTTACAGTGCCCTTCTCCCACAATGTATCCACCACACATTATGAAGCCCCTACGGTGCCGAACAGAAAATGATGCCCCGTGCACATTATGATGTCCTGACACATGATGCCACAAAGTGTCCCCTCTCACTCCAATATGATGGCACCACAGTGCCCTTCACAGAGCATCCACAGTGCCCTTCTCCCACAGCCGCTACAATGTATCCACCACACATTATGATGCCCTCACATCCTGATGCCCCACAATGCCGTCCTTACACATTATCAAGTCCCCACCGCACAGTGCCCATCACAGAGTGTTGCCCCAAAAGTGTCCTACACACCATTATAATGCACTGGCACACAGTATGATGCCCCACAATTCCCCCTCTCACTGCAGTATGATGCCCCACAGTGCCTCACTTATACATTATGAGGATCCCACAGTGCCCATCACACAGTGATTCTGCCAATGTGTCCTACACACTATTAGGATGCCCCAGCACACAGTATGATGACCCACAATGCCCCCTCTCACTGCAGTATGATGCCCCACAGTGCCTCCCTTGTACATTATGAGGACTCCACAATACCCACCACACAGTGATTCCCCTAAAGTCTCCTACACACTATTAGGATGCCCTAGCACACAGTATGATGCCCCATAATGCGCCCTCTCACTGCAGTATGATGCCCCCAGTGCCCCTCCACACATAGTATGATGCCCCACAATGATTCCCTGTACTCCCGGTACGGTGCCCCACTGCACCTCCATTCCATCTTACTGGCAAATAAAAAATACTCATCTCATCCTGTTCCTCGGTGATCAGAGTAGTTCTGTGGTATGTCCTGTGTGTGTCCTGGTGCAGGAGCAATGTAGTGACATCATAGCGCCTCCTGTGCCGTGCCTTAGATGGCACAAGTGAATGGTGCAGAGGGGGCTTATATTTGACTGTATCTGTGTCCTAAAGATGCCGATAAAGTAGAAAGTGAGACATATCACTGACCTCCCAGGGCAGCTCCCCAAGTCCGGCACTATCCTGCTGGATCCATGATGGTTGGTAGTCGTGTATTCCCGTAGTCAGGGATGGCCAAGATTATCGAATAGTCAGATGGGCTATACTATACTGTGTCTGTATCTCCTATTTACTTTTATGGTATTTATTGAAACACTGTGCACTACCCGCTCGGCTGTTTTCGTAATCCTGGTTGCCCCGACCATGAAAGCTGAGAGGGAAATACCTCTTTCATAAACATATCCCTGGTGGTCTAGAGTTTAATTAAGAGATTTCTGGAGACTCACGCTGCTTGTGTCCATAAGTGGTTTATGTATGACTAGATGGTGGCCCGATTCTAACGCATCGGGTATTCTAGAATAGGTATGCGGCCGACGGGGCGCAATTAGCAGAGCGGCGTTTAAATTTGGCACCCAAATCGCTGATTGGTCGCGTTAGGCAACCGCGACCAATCAGCAAAGCGGTGTTTAAATTTGGCGGCAATATCGGTGATTGGTCGCGGGCGGCGGCCGCGACCAATCTGCGAACCGTGTAAGTGAGGACTGGAGAGCGTGTTTAAATTTGGCACCAAAATCGCTGATTAGTCGCGACCAATCAGCAGAGCGGTGTTTAAATTTGGCGCCAATACTGCTGATTGGTCGCGGCACCCAACCGCGACCAATCAGCAGAGCGATACAGAGCGGGGTTTAAATTTGGCACAAAAATCGCTGATTGGTCGCGGCTGACGGCTGCGACCAATCAGCAGAGCGGTGTTTAAATTTGGCGCCAATACTGCTGATTGGTCGCGGCCGCCGACCGCAACCAATCAGCAGAGCGATACAGAGCGGGGTTTAAATTTGGCACCAAACTCGCTGATTGGTCGCCGGCCGCGACCAATCAGCAGAGCGGTGTTTAAATTTGGCCCCAAAATCGCTGATTGGTCGAGGCCGCCGGCCGCGACCAATCAGAGATTTTGGCGCAAAATTTAAACAACGCTCTGCTGATTGGTCGTGGCCGTCAGACGCGACTAATCAGCGACTTTGGGGCCAAATTTAAACCCCGCTCTGCATCGCTCTGCTGATTGGTCGAGGCCGGCGACCGCAACCAATCAGCAGAGCGTTGTTTAAATTTGGCGCCAATCTCGCTGATTGGTCGCGGATGGCGGCCGCGACCAATCAGCAAAGAGGTGTTTAAATTTGGCGACAATACTGCTGATTGGTCGCGGCCGGCGACCGCGACCAATCAGCAGAGCGATGCAGAGCGGGGTTTAAATTTGGCGCCAAAATCGCTGATTGGTCGCCGGCCGCGACCAATCAGCGGAGCGGTGTTTACATTTGGCGCCAAAATCGCTGATTAGTCGCGGCTGACGGCCGCGACCAATCAGCAGAGCGTTGTTTAAATTTTGCGCCAATACTGCTGATTGATCTCGGCCAGCGACCGCGATCAATCAGCAGAGCGTTGTTTAAATTTGGCGCCAATCTCGCTGATTGGACGCGTCTGGCGTCCGCGACCAATCAGCAGAGCGTTGTTTAAATTTGGCGCCAAGCTCGCTGATTGGTCGCGGCTGGCGTCCGCGACCAATTAGCACAGCAGTGTTTAAATGTGGCGGCAAGATCAGTGATTGGTCGCGGCCGCTATTTAAATGTGGCGCCCAAATTGGTGATTGGTCGCGGGCAGCGGCCGCGACCAATCAGCAGAGCGGTGTTTAACTTTAGCGCCAAGATCACTGATTGGTCGCGTGCGGAGAACGCAACCAATCAGCGAATCGTATTGGTGAGGAGCGGGGAGCGGAATCGTATTAGTGAGGACCGGGGAGTGGCGCTGCCTGTGCGGCTTCTTCCGCTGCGAGAACCCGGGACATGAGCGGGCGCTCGCAGCAGAAGTATCCCGACCCGCATCGCCGCTCCCCGTTCTTCCCTTCACACCCTAGCCGCTGATGTCCCCACAGTATCAGCATGGTGTTACAAAGGTCCGGACATTTGTGTTAAAAATCGCTGATTGGTCGCTGGCGCTGCCCGCAACCAATCACCGATTTGGGCGCCAAATTTAAATATCGGCCGCGACCAATCACCGATCTTGGCTCCACATTTAATCACCGCTGTGCTGATTGGTCGCCGACGCTGGGCGCGACCAATCACCGATTTTGGCGCCACATTTAAATAGCGTCCGCGACCAATCAGTACAGCGGTGTTTAAATGTGGAGCCAAGATCGGTGATTGGTCGCGGCCGATATTTAAATTTGGCGCCCAAATCGGTGATTGGTCGCGGGCAGCGCCAGCGACCAATCAGCGATTTTTAACACAAATGTCCGGACCTTAGTAACACCATGCGGATACTGTGGTGACATCAGCTGCTAGGGTGTCGAGGGAGGACCGGGGAGCGGTGCTGCGGGTCGGGATACTTCTGCTGCGAGCGCCCGCTCTTGTCCCTGGTTCTCGCAGCAGAAGTATCCGCACAGGCAGCGCCGCTCCCCGGTCCTCCCTTCACACCCTAGCCGCTGATGTCCCCACAGTATCCGCATGGTGTTACAAAGGTCCAGACATTTGTGTTAAAAATCGCTGATTGGTCGCTGGCGCTGCCCGCGACCAATCACCAATTTGGGCGCCAAATTTAAATATCGGACGCGACCAATCACCGATCTTGGCTCCTGATTTAAACACTGCTGTGCTGATTGGTCGCGGCCGATATTTAAATTTGGCGCCCAAATCGGTGATTGGTCGCGGGCAGCGCCAGCGACCAATCAGCGATTTTTAACACAAATGTCCGGACCTTTGTAACACCATGCGGATACTGTGGGGACATCAGCGGCTAGGGTGTGAAGGGAGGACCGGGGAGCGGCGCTGCGGGTCGGGATACTTCTGCTGCGAGCAGTCGCTCATCTCCAGGCTTCTCGGAGTGGAAGTATCCGCACAGGCAGCGGCACTCCCCGGTCCTCACTAATACGATTCCACTCCCCGCTCCTCACCAATACGATTCGCTGATTGGTCGTGCTCTCTGCACGCGACCAATCAGTGATCTTGGCGCTAAAGTTAAACACCGCTCTGCTGATTGGTCGCGGCCGCTGCCCGCGACCAATCACCGATTTGGGCGCAACATTTAAATAACGGCCGCGACCAATCAGTACAGCGGTGTTTAAATGTGGAGCCAAGATCGGTGATTGGCCGCGGCCGATATTTAAATTTGGCGCCCAAATCGGTGATTGGTCGCGGGCATCGCCAGCGACCAATCAGCGATTTTTAACACAAATGTCCGGATCTTTGTAACACCATGCGGATACTGTGGGGACATCAGCGGCTAGGGTGTGAAGGGAGGACCGGGGAGCGGCGCTGCGGGTCGGGATACTTCTGCTGCGAGCGCCCGCTCATGTCCCGGGTTCTCGCAGCGGAAGTATCCGCACAGGCAGCGCCGCTGACATCCATGCGGCAAAGGTGTGAAGGGAGGACCGGGGAGTGGCGCTGCGGGTCCGGATACTTCTGCTGCGAGCGCCCGCTCATGTCCCGGGTTCTCGCAGCGGAAGTATCCGCACAGGCAGCGCCGCTGACATCCATGCGGCAAGGGTGTGAAGGGAGGACCGGGGAGCGGCGCTGACATCCAATTGGTCGCGGACGCTATTTACTGATCTTGCGGCTAAAGTTAACCACTACTGTGCTGATTGGTCGCGGCCTATATTTAAATTTGGCGCCCAAATCGGTGATTGGTCGCGGGCAGCGTCCGCGACCAATCAGCACAGCGGTATTTAACTTTTGCGGTAAGATCAGTGATTGATCGGGTCCGAAGACCGCGACCAATCATCGAATCGTCTTGGTGAGGACCGGGGAGAGGCGCTGCCTGTGCGGCTACTTCCGCTGCGAGAACCCGGGACATGAGCGGGCGCTCGCAGCAGAAGTATCCCGACCCGCAGCGCCGCTCCCCGGTCCTCCCTTCCGCATGGATGTCAGCGACGCCGGCGGTCCTTCCGCAGCTACCGGCCGGGACATGAGCGCCTCGCGCCGCTCATCTCCCGGCTGCATCTCCGTCCCGCAGATGGGTTCGGCGGTCGGGGTCCTTCTGCTGGTACCGGCCGAGAGATGAGCGCCTCGGGGCGCTCATCTCCCGGCTGCAACGCCGCTGAGCTCCGTCCCGCAGATGAGCCGCTAACGGCCGCCATCTTTTTTCTGAAATCACGCGGCGCTGATTAGCCGCTGCCGGACCAATGAGCGACGCGGGATTTCCTGGACAGACAGACAGACAGATAGACAGACAGACAGACAGACAGACGGTATAAGACAATTATATATATAGATAATGATATACATTTTTTTTTTGTTTTTAAAACAAGGTAGAAAAACTAGAGTGATTAATTAAATTATAATCTTTTTTTTTTTTTTACTCCTATAATTTCAGCCGTAAGGTTTTTGGGTAATTTACGCTCTTTGGAAAATCATATTGAGAAAACTGGAGCATTAGGGTGTTTTATTAAAATTATTAAGCAAATGAGTAAATGTTTGAGAAGAAGGAAAGTAAATGTGAAAAGTCTGCCCTGGAAACATGAGTTCTCCAAGTACTTTTCAGGTGAAGCTTCTGCCATTGGGCTCCCAAGGGTTCAGCCTGGTGATTTTTGGTGCCAAGGAGAAGCGGGAACATCCAATGTGTGATCTGCACAGGCTGCCAGGTTGCAACGCGTGAGCGCGACTGACATCTCATTGTTTGGGTGTGACTCCATTCTTGTTCCAATATTTCTCACTATGATCATTAACCCTTTTGTGCAACTGCTCAAAGCTTCCATCTGACTATGAGAAGCTGAATCATAGGAATGCATGATTTTAAGATCACAATTGCAAACTTTGCCGGCGTTGATACGTTGCATTTTTTTCTAAAAAGCATCGTTTTGCTGCAATTTTTCAAAAACATCAGGGCCCAAAAACGTAACTATGTGATATTTATACTACAGGTGTCTTCTCATGTGGCAGATGGGTCTTAGGTCCCTAGTGTGACTGCTACTTCCGTGACCATCTATGCATATGCCCCCGACTTACAATATAATGCTGCTGAAATATAGCCGTTGCCCGCCACCTTCTTTTCTTACCTACATCTTGCCACTTTATCCCACATTCTCTATTTTCTTTCTTTCTGACAAAAAAGGGACAGGAAGGATCAAATATTTTGCACAAGGACAAAAACAACTTTGCTATAGTCTATACAAAATTCTGGACTATCAGATTCTACATAAAAAAAATATTATATATTTTTCTATCATTTTAGCTTTTTTTAGGTTAATGTGATTGTCAGACCGGCAGTCCTATGATATTGGTAGGGAAGTTGAGCCTACTGCATAGTAAATGTAGAATTAAACGGCACCTGATTAAACTAAAAAGGGCCTAGTTGAAACCGCAACAGTAGGCGTATTCATTTATTGTTTCTCTCTGTCTTGGAGAATTTATATGGGTTTCATAGCAGGTGTCAACCTATATGACATTACACTCTGTGCCGAATTATTAGGCAAATGCGTATTTTGATCACATGATACTTTTTATACATGTTGTCCTACTCCAAGCTGCATAGGCTTGAGAGCCAACTACCAATTAAGTAAATCTGGTGATGTGCATCTCTGTAATGAGGAGGGGTGTTGACTAATGACATCAACACCCTATATAAGGTGTGCTTAATTATTAGGCAACTTCCTTTCCTTTGGCAAAATGGGTCCGAAGAGAGATTTGACGGGCTCTGAAAAATCCAAAATTGTGAGATGTCTTGCAGAGGGATGCAACAGTCTTGAAATTTCCGAACTTTTGAAGCGTGATCACCGAACAATCAAGCGTTTCATGGCAAATAGCCAACAGGGTCACAAGAAGCGTGTTGGCCAAAAAAGGCGCAAAATAACTGCCCATGAATTGAGGAAAATCAAGCGTGAAGCTGCCAAGATGCCATTCGCCACTAGCTTTGCCATATTTCAGAGCTGCAACGTTACTGGAGTATCAAAAAGCCCAAGGTGTGCGATACTCAGGGACATGGCCAAGGTAAGGAAGGCTGAAAAACGACCACCTTTGAACAAGAAACATAAGATAAAATGTCAAGAATAGGCCAAGAAATATCTTAAGACTAATTTTTCAAAGGTTTTATGGACTGATGAAATGAGCGTGACTCTTGATGGGCCAGATGGCTGGATCTGTAAAGGGCAGAGAGCTCCACTCCGACTCAGACGCCAGCAAGGTGGAGGTGGGGTACTGGTATAGGCTGGTATCATCAAAGATGAACTTGTGGGACCTTTTTGGGTTGAGGATGGAGTGAAGCTCAACTCCCAGACCTACTGCCAGTTTCTGGAAGACAACTTCTTCAAGCAGTGGTACAGGAAGAAGTCGGTATTGTTCAAGAAAAACATGATTTTCATGCAGGACAATGCTCCATCACATGCATCCAACTACTCCACAGCGTGGCTGGCCAGTAAAGGTCTAAAAGAAGAAAAAATAATGACATGGCCCCCTTGTTCACCTGATCTGAACCCCATAGAGAACCTGTGGTCCATCATAAAATGTGAGATCTACAGGGAGGGAAAACAGTACACCTCTCGAAACAGTGTCTGGGAGGCTGTGGTGGCTGCTGCATGCAATATTGATCGAAAACAGACCAAGCAACTGACAGAATCTATGGATGGAAGGCTGTTGAGTGTCATCATATAGAAAGGTGGCTATACTGATCACTAATTTTTTTGTTTTTTGTTTTTGCATGTCAGAAATGTTTATTTCTGAATTCTGTGCACTGATATTGGTTTACCTGGTGAAAATAAACAAGTGAGATGGGATTATATTTGGTTTTTATTAAGTTGCCTAATAATTCGGCACAGTAATAGTTACCTGCACAAACAGAAATCCTCCTAAGATAGCCAAATCTAAAAAAAAAAACACTCCAACTTCCAAAAATATTAAGCTTGGATATTTATGAGTCTTTTCGGTTGATTGAGAACATAGTTGTTGATCAATAATAAAAATAATCCTCTAAAATACAACTTGCCTAATAATTCTGCACACAGTGTAGTTCGTCATATGGAAAGAGGTGGAGACATTCCCTATAGGAAAAGGTTTATCAAGGCTTTTTCATGAGCAAATAGCATTAATCTTTTTCATGTGGTATCCAAACCCCAAAGAACTCAACAAAATGAAGGGGATGCTAAGTCTTCATCAAGAACAACTTACATTTTCATTTTTTTACACAATGGCTCATTCATACAGTATGGGTGGCTGTGCCAGCAGTCATACCCTTAATGGCATATCCTAAGTTCTGAAAAATTCTTTTAAAGAATCACTCCCATTTTTGTTTCTTTAACTGCACCTCAACCTGATAATATAAGCTGAAATATTACAAGTATAGAGACAGAGAGGCTGAACTGACATCATTTTCATTATAATGGGAGCTGTTTAGTCATCATCAGCAACTGTGATAAGAAGTTTCTATCTACCTCCTGCCATCTAGTGTAGAAAGTATGTTGTACAATCTATGCAATTGCGTCATACATGACATTCTAGTGACCCCCTTTAGAGAACATAAAGCCATATATATCCTACGGGGTCGCCATGAGATCACATGACTTAACTGCGGAAACATATAGTTTGAATTTTCAGAGAGAAAGGAACAATTAAATATGGTAATACTGGTTAAATTATATATATTGGGGGACTAGTGACAGGATAAATAATTGCTAGTTTAAGTACTACATTGCTGCCCCTATTGTCAACCACTGCCCGTAATTGTTTTCTATAATAATCATTCACTGTAAAATCTGGTAATACAGTAATTTTCATAATGTGATTTAGCGTATACATATTTACTTTTGTTCTTATGAGCTGGAATCTCAATCCGTCATGGGTTGTCACACAGACACAATTGCGAATCAGAATCGTGCTGAGTAAATGAATTCAATGTGTCTCCAGGTTCTAATGGAAGCGGATGGAAATGAGCATTTATCACTCCTGCATTTCTAATGGGAGAGATCTAAAGCGGCTGAATAAAGAGCATTGTGCTGCTGGCTCTTTCATGTTCTGCTTAGCTACTTTTGTAGATTCTAGCGGTTTCTAACACCATTTAATCCTCACCTTGATCAGCAGGCATTAAAGTGTTGACATGGATTTGGGATTCTTTTATCTCATCATGTGCGGACTTAAGAATTGTCTTATCCTTAGCATTCCTGATTACTGTTCCTTCATCACTATATGCACAACTGCTTAGTCTTTAAGAAATATGGCAACCTACTGGAACTTCCAAGAGTTTACTTCTTTGGAGGGCCAATGCTTAATTTGGACATAAGTCCCTCTTAAAGGTGTTGCACTAAATTAATAAGTTATCCCCTATAAATTGGATAAAGGATTCAACTGATGGGACCCAACTACTCCCAAAAATGGGGCTCTGTAGAGCACATGCTCTACTTCTGCTCCATTGAGAAGGGGCTCTGCAGTGCTCAGATGCTTGAAGTCAGTGGGGGTCTCAGCGTTCAGCCCTCCCCTATTGTATTGATAGTGGATAACTTA
The DNA here is from genome assembly GCF_046119375.1 of Phyllobates terribilis. Classification (NCBI taxonomy): domain Eukaryota; kingdom Metazoa; phylum Chordata; class Amphibia; order Anura; family Dendrobatidae; genus Phyllobates; species Phyllobates terribilis. The sequence goes on along the minus strand of NW_027362770.1, from coordinate 131,675,833 downwards.
ATAACTTAGTATAACCCCATTAAATTTCCTTTTTTTGACCTCGAAAAAAAGATGGCCATTATTTAACTTAAGAAACAAGTAAGGTGTGTGAATAGTCTAAAATTTAACTTTTACTTATGAATAGTGATGCTCGAACGTGCTCGGATAAGGGGTTAATCCGACCACGCTCGGTTGTTTACCGAGTAGCTTCGGCGTGTTCGAAAACTATGTTCGAGTCACCACAGCTGCATGTTTCTTGGCTGTTAAACAGCCGCAACACATGCAGGGATTGGCTGTTTATTAGCAGCCACAAGCACCCGAGCATGTTCGGACAACCCCTTTTCCGAGCACATTTGCTCATCACTACTTATGACTAGTGTTGAGCATTCCGATACTGTAATATCGGGTATCGGCCGATATTCGCGGTATCGGAATTCCGATACTTAATTCCGATACTTTTACAATATCGGATACCGGAATCGGAAGTTCCCATAATGCCTGCGCTCTGCAGTGTCTGTGAAGGATGACAAGTTGGATGGCAGCGCGATCCAGCCTGTCATCAGAATGCCATCCCAGCGGGGGAGAATTCTCCTGATTGTTTAAAAGCCGGCGGGCAGTATAAAGCCGCCGGCTTTTAAATAATCACACAGCCCCATACTGCTTCCCCGCAGCCTCCCACCCCGATCCTCCGCTCCCCTCGCCACCTCCCATCCCGATCGTAAGTTAGGACCGGGCGGGGAGCGCAGCTCCAATGAGCGGGAAGTGAAGGACCCGGGCGGGGAAGCCGGCAGTGAAAAGACTTCACCGCCGGCTTTCCCGTTCTGTGCTGCGCTTTCCCGCCGGTTATTTCAAATGAACAGCTGAGGTATCAGCTGATGCCGATCAGCTGTTCATTTGAATTAGCCGCGGTGCCCTCAGAGGGTTCATGTGAGTTCATGCTTGACTGCATGAACTCACATGAACTTTCCCACGGCCGCACAGGTCAGCCTCACCTCCCAGACGATCAGACCGTCATGATTAGTGTGTGTGCGGGGTGTGTGTGCGGGGTGTGTGCGCGATGTTTGTGCGGGTGTGCGCGGTGTCTGTGCGATGTGTGCGGGTGTGTGCGGTGTGTGTGCGGGTGTGTGCGTGCAGGCAGACATAGGCCGATGTGACACTACTACTCCCATCGGCCTATGTCTGTCCCCCGTCCACTCCTGCCAGCAGGATCAGCTCGATGGGAGCAGTAGTTCCCATCAGACTGATCCTGCTATTTAAATTGCCCTACTGTGTCCCCAATAAATGTTAAATACATGTCATTGGTGGCCAGTGGTTACCTAAAAGAAATTAGTTCATACATTACCTGTCCCCGCCGATCGCCACCTAAAATAAAGTAAAAAATAAAAAACTACACCTATACTCACCAAGACACCTAATTCCCCGAAGCCATCGATCTCCTGTAATAAAATATAAAATAATAAACCACAACCTTATCCTTACCCCTCCGTAGCAGTCCACGAGTGTCCCACGATGATCTCCAGTTTAGAGCAGCCACATAGAATGTGACCGCTCTGAACCGCTGCCGCCGCTAGAATGACGGGGCCGTAAGGGTTCACCGGAGTTCAGGCAGCGCTGCTCCGGTTAGCTCCTTTACGGCCCTGCTGTATTGTGAGAAATTCCCACGGTACAGCAGTGCCGTAAAGGAGGTCTCCGGAGCTGCGCTGCCTGAATGCACTCCGGTGACCTCAGTCAGTGGCTCCTGCTGCCGGGAGCGGACGTGTTCCCGGCAGCGTGAGCTTACAGCAGCCATGCACAGCTGTCACCATCTCCAGATGTGACAGCTGTGCATGGGAGATCAGCGCAGGAACGTGGACAGGTAACTATTATTTTTAGTAAACTAAGAATTAAATAAAATTGTGTGTTTTATTTCAAATAAATTATTTTTTTCTGGGTGTAGTGTGTTTTTTCTTTTTAACACTTTGTAGGTTAGTAATGGGGGTGTCTTATAGACGCCCATCATTACTAACCTGGGCTTCATGGCAGCTGGCGCTGACATGAACCCCACCACTATTACCCCCTGCCACCGCACCAGGGCAGCGTGGAAGAGCGAGGCTAAGTGCCAGAATTGGCGCATCATATGGATGCGCCATTTCTGGGGCGGCTGACGACTGGTGTTTCTAGCCTGGGAGGGGGCCAATATTCATGGCACCCTTCCTGGGCTATTAATATCAGCCCCCAGCTGTCTGCCTAGCCTTTGCTAGCTATTAAAATAGGGGGGACCCCACGTCATTTTTTTGGGGGGGTCCCCCATTTTAATAGCTAGTAAAGGCTAGGTATTCAGCTGGGGGCTGATATTAGTAGCCTGGGAAGCTCCGTGGGTTTTACCCCCTTCCCAGGCTTCAAACATCTGCCCCAGCCGTCTGCTTAACCTCCGCTAGAGACTAAAATTATGGGGGATCCCACGCCATTTTTTTTTAAAATAAATCCATTATTTTAACACTAAATGACATTTGAGGAGTTAATAAAGATGCAGTCCCTAAATTATTATTTATTTTTTAATTAATTTTTCCCAAAACTTTGGACGTGGGCTTCGCCATATTTTTGTATGCCAGCCAGGTACAGCATCCAGCTTCTATGAACGCGCCATTTTCCGGGGCGGCTGCGGACTGCAATTTTCAGCAGGGGGCAGAAAGCTTGGGCCTCCCTGCGCTGCAGATTCCATCCCCCAGCTGCCTAGTTGTACCTGGCTGGACACAAAAATAGGGAGAAGCTCCACGTTTTGTTTTTTTTAATTATTTCATGAAATTCATGGAATAATTAAGAAAAAAAGGGCTTCCCTATATTGTTGTGTCCAACCAGGTACAAATAGGCAGCTGGTGGTTGGGGGCAGCCCGTTCCTGCCTGCTGTACCTGGCTGGACCCAAATATAGTGCAAAGCCCCACGTCAATTTTTTTTTAATTATTTCAGGAAATTCATGAAATAATTAAAAAAAAATTATGTGGGGCTTCGTCCTATATTTGTGTCCAGTCAGGTACAGCAGGCAGGAACGGGCTGCCCCCAACCACCAGCTGCCTATTTGTACCTAGCCGGACACAACAATATAGGGAAGCCCTTTTTTTCTTAATTATTCCATGAATTTCATGAAATAATTTTAAAAAAAAATACGTGGGGCTTCGCCCTATTTTTGTGTCCAGCCAGGTACAACAAGGCAGCTGGGGGCTGGAATCCGCAGCGCAGGGAGGCCCAAGCTTTCTGGGCCCCACCCGCTGCAAATTGCAGTCCGCAGCCGCCCCGGAAAATGGCGCGTTCATAGAAGCGCCATCTTCTGGCGCTGTACCCAACTCATCCAGGGCCCTGGTGCGGTGGCTCACTGGGTAATAAAGGGGTTAAGGCCAGCTTGGCATTATCAGCTGGCCCTAAGCCCGAAATTAATGGGGTCACGCCAATATTAGACATGACCACCATGAATTTCTAGTAAAGTATTTAAAAAAAACACAAACACCCAGAAAAAAGTCCTTTAATTGAAATAAAGACACAATTCTTTATTGTTCTAAATTAAACCATACTTATAGTCACGCCCATTCCAGCTGAAGCCAACGATCTCCTGCAATAAAAGTAAAATAATAAAGCAACCTCATCCTTACCTTTCCATGGTTCCCAGGACAGCTTCAGCTCTGCTACATCGAGATGACAGGCTGGACCGCAGCAGAACGCTGCCATCCAGCCTGTCATCCCGCAGACACTGAGAAGCGCAGGCATGCTTGCGCTCCTCAGTGTCTCGCTGTGACGGCATCCAGATGAGCCGAGGTCATGTCCAATGAACTCAGCTCACCTCATGCACGTCACTGACAGCGTGGGAAAATTCTCCTGCACTCAGCGCTTCAGAGTGAGAATTTTCCCACGCTGTCAGTGACGTGCATGAGGTGCGCCGAGTTCATTGGACATGACCTCACCTCATGCACGTCACTGACAGCGTGGGAAAATTCTCACGCTGAAGCGCTGAGTGCAGGAGAATTCTCCCACGCTGTCAGTGACGTACATGAGGTGAGCCGAGTTCATTGTCGGCTCATCTGGATGCCGTCACAGCCAGACACTGAGGAGTGGAAGTATGCCTGCACTTCTCAGTGTCTGCGGGATGACAGGCTGGATGGCAGCGTTCTGCTGCGGTCCAGCCTGTCATCTCGATGTAGCAGAGCTGGAGCCGTCGTGGGAGCCATGGAAAGGTAAGGATGAGGTTGCTTTATTATTTTTCTTTTATTGCAGGAGATCGTTGGCTTCAGCTGGAATGGGCGTGATGGTAAGTATGGTTTAATTTAGAACAATAAAGAATTGTGTGTTTATTTCAATTAAAGGACTTTTTTCTGGGTGTTTGTGTTTTTTTTAAATACTTTACTAGAAATTCATGGTGGTCATGTCTAATATTGGCGTGACCCCATGAATTTCGGGCTTAGGGCCAGCTGATAATGCCAAGCTGGCCTTAACCCCTTTATTACCCAGTGAGCCACCGCACCAGGGCCCTGGATGAGTTGGGTACAGCGCCAGAAGATGGCGCTTCTATGAACGCGCCATTTTCCGGGGCGGCTGCGGACTGCAATTTGCAGCGGGTGGGGCCCAGAAAGCTTGGGCCTCCCTGCGCTGCAGATTCCAGCCCCCAGCTGCCTAGTTGTACCTGGCTGGACACAAAAATAGGGCGAAGCTCCACATTTTTTTTTTTTAAATTCATGAAATTCATGGAATAATTAAGAAAAAAAGGGCTTCCCTATATTGTTGTGTCCGGCTAGGTACAAATAGGCAGCTGGTGGTTGGGGGCAGCCCGTTCCTGCCTGCTGTACCTGACTGGACACAAATATAGGGCGAAGCCCCACATCAATTTTTTTTTCATTATTTCATGAATTTCCTGAAATGATTTAAAAAAAAGTGACGTGGGGCTTCGCACTATATTTGTGTCCAGCCAGGTACAGCAGGCAGGAACGGGCTGCCCCCAACCACCAGCTGCCTATTTGTACCTGGTTGGACACAACAATATAGGGAAGCCCTTTTTTCTTAATTATTTCATGAATTTCATGAAATAATTAAAAAAAAAAAATACGTGAAGCTTCTCCCTATTTTTGTGTCCAGCCAGGTACAACTAGGCAGCTGGGGGATGGAATCTGCAGCGCAGGGAGGCCCAAGCTTTCTGCCCCCCCCCCCCCCCCGCTGAAAATTGCAGTCCGCAGCCACCCCGGAAAATGGCGCGTTCATAGAAGCTGGATGCTGTACCTGGCTGGCATACAAAAATATGGCGAAGCCCACGTCAAAAGTTTTGGGAAAAATTAATTAAAAAATAAATAATAATTTAGGGACTGCATCTTTATTAACTCCTCAAATGTCATTTAGTGTTAAAATAAAGGATTTATTTTAAAAAAAATTGACGTGGGGCTTCGCCCTATATTTGTGTCCAGCCAGGTACAGCAGGCAGGAACAGGCTGCCCCCAACCACCAGCTGCCTATTTGTACCTGGCCGGACACAACAATATAGGGAAGCCCTTTTTTAAAAAAATTATTTCATGAAATAATTAAAAAAAAATTGACGTGGGGCTTCGCACTATATTTGTGTCCAGCCAGGTACAGCAGGCAGGAATTGGCTGCCCCCAACCACCAGCTGCCTATTTGTACCTGGTTGGACACAACAATATAGGGAAGCCCTTTTTTTCTTAATTATTCCATGAATTTCATGAAATAATTAAAAAAAAAAATGCGTGGGGCTTCGCCCTATTTTTGTGCCCAGCCAGATACAACTAGGCAGCTGGGGGCTGGAATCCGCAGCGCAGGGAGACCCAAGCTTTCTGGGCCACCCCCGCTGCAAATTGCAGTCCGCAGCCACCCCAGAAAATGGCGCGTTCATAGAAGCGCCATCTTCTGGCGCTGTACCCAACTCATCCAGGGCCCCGGTGCGGTGGCTCACTGGGTAATAAAGGGGTTAAGGCCAGCTTGGCATTATCAGCTGGCCCTAAGCCCGAAATTCATGGGGTCACGCCAATATTAGACATGACCACCATGAATTTCTAGTAAAGTATTTAAAAAAACACAACACCCAGAAAAAAGTCCTTTAATTGAAATAAAGACACAATTCTTTATTGTTCTAAATTAAACCATACTTACCATCACGCCCATTCCAGCTGAAGCCAACGATCTCCTGCAATAAAAGAAAAATAATAAACCAACCTCATCCTTACCTTTCCATGGCTCCCACGACAGCTTCAGCTCTGCTACATCGAGATGACAGGCTGGACCGCAGCAGAACGCTGCCATCCATCCTGTCATCCCGCAGACACTGAGAAGCGCAGGCATACTTCCACTCCTCAGTGTCTGGCTGTGACAGCATCCAGATGAGCCGAGGTCATGTCCAATGAACTCAGCTCACCTCATGTACGTCACTGACAGCGTGGGAAAATTCTCCTGCACTCAGCACTTCAGCGTGAGAATTTTCCCACGCTGTCAGTGACGTGCATGAGGTGAGCTGAGTTCATTGGACATGACCTCACCTCATGTATGTCACTGACAGCGTGGGAGAATTCTCACGCTGAAGCGCTGAGTGCAGGAGAATTTTCCCACGCTGTCAGTGACGTGCATGAGGTGAGCTGAGTTCATTGGACATGAACTCGGCTCATCTGGATGACGTCACAGAGAGACACTGAGGAGCGCAAGCATGCCTGCGCTTCTCAGTGTCTGCGGGATGACAGGCTGGATGGCAGCGTTCTGCTGCGGTCCAGCCTGTCATCTCGATGTAGCAGAGCTGAAGCTGTCGTGGGAACCATGGAAAGGTAAGGATGAGGTTGCTTTATTATTTTACTTTTATTGCAGGAGATCGTTGGCTTCAGCTGGAATGGGCGTGATGGTAAGTATGGTTTAATTTAGAACAATAAAGAATTGTGTCTTTATTTCAATTAAAGGACTTTATTCTGGGTGTTTGTGTTTTCTTTTAACTTTGACTATGGGGTTAGTAATGGGGGTGTCTTATAGACGCCTCTCCATTACTAACCTGGGCTTGATGTCAGCTGGCATTATAAGCTGACATCAACCCCAACCCTATTACCCCCTGCCACCGCACCAGGGCAGCGTGGAAGAGCGAGGCTAAGTGCCAGAATTGGCGCATCCTATGGATGCGCCATTTCTGGGGCGGCTGACGGCTGGTGTTTCTAGCCTGGGAGGGGGCCAATATTCATGGCACCCTTCCTGGGCTATTAATATCAGCCCCCAGCTGTCTGCCTAGCCTGTGCTAGCTATTAAATTAGGGGGGACCCCACGTTATTTTTTTTGGGGGGGTTCCCCCATTTTAATAGCTAGTAAAGGCTAGGTATTCAGCTGGGGGCTGATATTAGTAGCCTGGGAAGCTCCGTGGGTATTACCCCCTTCCCAGGCTTCAAACATTTGCCCCAGCTGTCTGCTTAACCTCCGCTAGAGCCTAAAATTAAGGGGAACCCCACGCCAATTTTTTTTTAAATAAATCCTTTATTTTAACACTAAATGACAAGTACAGTAATCAACACTGTCACTGTACTTCATATATATGTGACTGACATGTTTCTATCTATCTAATCTATGTGTGATTCTCTATTCTTTCTATTCTAAATTGTCGGGTACAGATGCTGAATTGCCGGCCGGCTTTCTTAAAGAAACGGTGCATGAAAACACTATTATTTTTTTAAATAAATCCTTTACACTAAATGACAAGTACAGTAAGCAACACTGTCACTGTACTTCATATATATGTGACTGACATGTTTCTATCTATCTAATCTATGTGTGAAGCTCTATTCTGTCTGTTATAAATTGTCGGGTACCGCTGCTGAATTGCCGGCCGGCTTTTTTAAAGAGACGGTGCATGAAAACACTATTATTTTTTTAAATAAATCCTTTACACTAAATGACAAGTACAGTAAGCAACACTGTCACTGTACTTCATATATATGTGACTGACATGTTTCTATCTATCTAATCTATGTGTGAAGCTCTATTCTGTCTGTTATAAATTGTCGGGTACCGCTGCTGAATTGCCGGCCGGCTTTTTTAAAGAGACGGTGCACGAAAACACTAATATTTTTTTTAATAAATCCTTTACACTAAATGACAAGTACAGTAAGCAACACTGTCACTGTACTTCATATATATGTGACTGACATGTTTCTATCTATCTAATCTATGTGTGATTCTCTATTCTTTCTATTCTAAATTGTCGGGTACAGATGCTGAATTGCCGGCCGGCTTTCTTAAAGAGACAGTGCATGAAAACACTATTATTTTTTTAAATAAATCCTTTACACTAAATGACAAGTACAGTAAGCAACACTGTCACTGTACTTCTTATATATGTGGCTGACATGTTTCTATCTATCTAATCTATGTGTGAAGCTCTATTCTTTCTGTTGTAAATTGTCGGGTACCGGTGTATGCCGCTGATGAATTGCCGGCTTTTCATGTCATTCTACATTATTCTTAGTTGTTTTCCTTCCGGTAGAATTAACCTACAAGGAAAGAAAGGGTTTATTTTCATTCCGATATTTGTGTCCCATTGACTTGCATTGGTTTCCGGTATCGGAATCGGCGATATCCGATACTTTTTGGGTATCGGCCCGATCCAATCCGATACGATATTTCCTGATATCGGAAGGTATCGCTCAACACTACTTATGACTTAAAAAGGCAAATACACGTAAACAAACATGTAAAAATAACCCTATAATGGGTAGTGTTCCCAAGCAAATCCCCTAATGATAAACTAAGGAAGGCATAATTAATGAAACGTCCTCACTCATCTGGTGTTGGCTTTAGAACATCCTCAATTATCCAGTAGTGAAAACTTTGGAATCATCCCCATCAATCTTCAGATGGAGCAAGTGGATGCTGTATTTGGGAAGAGGATCTCTCATCCAAGCATTGAGTATCCCACCATTCAGCCCTTTCCTTTTGTATTCATAGTGGATAATTTATTATCTTGGTACAACCCCATTAAATATCCTTTTATGACAATGGGTAGTGATGTATAATGTTACCTGTATCTCTACTTTGCACTTGGCTGGTTTTAGTGTCCTTTGTATAGAAAATATACAGTACATGCATAGAAAGAATGCAGGGGCTTTATAGAGCCCAACTGTAGTATTTTTTTCCCTTAACCAATAAAGACACCACATGGAAGAGGAATGAATTGGCCACAGCAGCCGTTTTCTTAGCATTACATTAAAATATATCAACCCATTACATCATCCAACTGAAGTCACCATCTCCTTACTGAGAGAGTGGTGGTCCTCAAAGTCCCATATTTCTGGAAAGTAAACTAAATATGCACAGGTCATATTGCCCTCAACTGTTTACCACCAACTCGCTTAAAAGTGTTTTGTGCACCTCTAAAAAAAAAAAGGACAACGTTAAACAGAAGCCAGGTAACTGCTGCCTCATTATAGTGAATGGATCCGTTGGGGTTTTCATCTGAATTACATCACTCGCAGATAAGTGCTCAGCATAGAGCACAGGATAAATGAGAACATTTTAAATAACATTTTGGATCACAATAAAAGCTTCGACTCAATCCACAAAAAAAGTCCCCACTCAGGTCCGTCATCTGTTAACAGAAATATAGGGGGCTTCCACCTTACTGGTAGCACAAAGGCTCTGGAAAAGCAAAATGGCCCTTGCCCCCCAAAATAAATTTAGCAAATTTTGTGCTCCCAAATCCAAATGCCCCCCTCCTTTCTGAGCCCCACAGTGTGCCTAAACTGCAATTAGCAGCCACATGTTTGGCATTTCTGTAACGATGAGAGCCCACCTTATTTACAGGTGCATGTCTCTATAAGCATGAGCTGGGTACAACGTACTGGTCACTACAACATACTGTGTCTTGCTGTGTATAAATATGTGACTCTTCAGATTTTGTGTTATGCTATGCCTGATGAAGAGACCTGAGTAGTTATGAAAGCTTGACATTTGTTACCATCTTTTCAGTTAGCCATTAAAAGGTATCAACCACTGAGGACTCTCAAATCTAAATATTTTTCTATCTACTAGCTAACACGGTACAAAGAATTATATTTTTCCTGTACAACATACTGGCCACTACAGTGTACTGGCCACTACAATGTACTGGCCACTACAATGGCAGTTTGCAATTTTCACTCAGCAACATACACTGCTGCTTGTTTCTGGAAAACACCCATGTAGTTAAAATCCTCACCACACCTGTAGATAAATTCCCATTGAGATATAATTTCCAAAATGTGGTCACTTGAGGAGGGATTCTGCTCTTCTTGCATGTAGGGGCTCTGTATATGGAGTTTGCAAACTATTCTAGAAAAATCTGCGCTCCAGGAGGCAAATAGTTCTCCGTCCCTCCCGAGTTTTGTCGTGTTGCTAAGCAGTACAGTACTGACACATATGGGGTATTTCTACATTCAGCAGAAATTGTGGGACAAATTTTGGTGCCATTTTTACCCATTTCCCAGTGGGAAATGTAAAATATGGGGCTAAAACAAAACTTTGGTGGTAAAGATGTAATTATTCTTTCTTCACCGCCCAATGGTGTAAAATTCTGTGAGGCACATGTGGTGTCAACATGCTCATTGCACACCTAGATTAATTCATTGACAGGTGTAGTTTGTAAAATGGGGTATTTTATGGGGGTTCTGCTGTTCTGGCACCTTAGGGGCTCTGAATATGGCGCTCCTTCCCTTCTGAACTTTCACCTATGCTTCAAAAGTTTTCGACCACATATGGGGGTATCGGCATACTCAGGGGAAATTGAACAACAAATTTTGAGGTCCATTTTTTCCTGCTATCCTTGAGAAAATGAAAAAATTGAGGTCTAAAACAACATTTTTGTCAGAATTTTTTTTTCTCATTCTCACAGATCAATATTGTAAAATTCTGTGAAGCACCTGGGGGTGCAATGTGCTCACCATACATCTAGATAAGTTAATTGAGGGGTCTAGTTTCCAAAATGGTTTCACTTGTGGGGGGTTTCCACTGTTTCGGCACATCAGGGGCTTTCCAAACACAACATGGTGTCCTCTAATTATCCCAGCAAATTTTGCGTTCAAAAAGTCAAATGGCGCTCCTTCCCTTTCGAACCCTGCTGTGCGCCCAAACAGTGGTTTTCCTGCACATATTGGGTATCGGTGTAATCAGGAGAAATTGCACAAAAAATTATTCACTGCAATTTCTCCTGTTACTCTTATGAAAATGAAAATGCAAAATTTGGGGCAAAAAACATTTAACTTTTGTGAAGAACCTGGGGGTTCAAAGTGCTCACCACACATCTAGATAAGTTCCCTGATGGGTCTAGTATTCACACTTGTTGGGGGGGTTTCTACTTTTTAGGCACATCAGGGGCTCTCCAAATGCGACATGATGTCCGCCAATTATTCCAGCAAATTTTGCCATTCAAAACTTCAAATGGCGCTCCTTCCCTTCCAAGCCCTGCCGTACACCCAAATAGTGGTTTTCCCCCCTCATAAGAGGTATCAGCATGCTCAGGAGAAATTGCACAACTAATTTTAAGGTCCATTTTTTTCTGTTACCCTTGTGAAAATAAAAAAATATTGGGTGTAAAATAAAATTTTGGTGAAAAAAAGTTAAATGTTAGTTTTTTTTTTCCACATTCCAAAAATTCCTGTGAAGCAGGTGAAGGGTTAATAAACTTCCTGAATGTGGTTTTGAGCACCTTGAGGGGTTCAGGTTTTAGAATGGTGTCACTTTTGGGTATTTTTTGTCATATAGGTCCCTCAAAGTGACTTCAAATGTTATGTGGTCCCTAAAGAAATAGTTTTGTAAATTTTGTTGGAAAATTGAGAAATCGCTGGTCAACTTTTAACCCTTATAACTTCCTAACAAAAAAAAATGATGTTTCCAAAATTTTGCTGATCTAAAGTAGACATGTGGGAAATGTTATTTATTAACTATTTTGTGTGACATATCTCTCTGATTTAAGGGCATGGAAATTCAAAGTTTGAAAATTGCAACATTTTCAAAATTTTTGCCAAATTTCCATTTTTTTCACAAATAAACGCAAGTCATATTGAAGAAATTTTATCACTATCATGAAGTACAATATGTCACAAAAAACAATCTCAGAATCAGTGGGATCCGTTGAAGTGTTCCGGAGTAATTACCTTATAAAGTGACAGTGGTCAGAATTGTAAAAATTGGCCTGGTCATTAACGTGCAAACCACCTTGGGAGGTAAAGGGGTTAACTGGACGTGGACAAGTCAGGGTCAGAATGGAGGCGACAGTAAGTAGAGGTGACAGGTAACAGCACCTGTATTCTGCTGCAGGAAAACAATTGGGACTGCTTAATGGCAGAGCCAGGGGTGTGTTCCTTCGATGTCTTGGGGCGTTAAGAAAAAGTCAATTCGCCTTGGCAAGGGTATTTAAATTAAGGGTTAGGGTAGCAAATTATATTTTTGCCCCTGGTGAAGGAAAATCTAGATATAGCTCTGGGACTGCTCCGTAATTAGATCATGACTTGATTCAAATAAGTGAATTTCGGTATATCCAGCTCTCTAAAAAATAAACGTATAGCTCATCCATATACTGTGGCACCGTTTCTACCAGCTCCACATCTTGTATTTTAAATTTATTTTTTTTCTACATTTTTGAATGGGTACGCGATGTAAAAAAGGAAAAAAAAAAGTAATAATACATGGTAACGTACCACTTATCTTTCTAGAATAGTTATGGTTTGCAAGCGGTGGATTTGGTTGCCATAGTAATTGCCTCGAGGGAAAGAAAATGTCAAATACAGTGATAAATTTCACTGCATAAGGAAAAGCCCGCTTATAGAGAAGTAACTATGGAGAGTAAGCACCCGCTACTGTGACAGTCGTGAAGTAGGGACATGACCTGCACGGGGGCACAGCATGTAAATGCAACCATTTTAGACGATGGTATTAATATTTCATAATTTCTTTCATATTCCTTTGCTTTGTAAATAAATGTAGAAATTCAGGCAGTGGAACTTTAATAATTAATATTTACTGATAAGCCTTTGTCATGTAGATGAAAACCAGGCTGAGCAGATCTGCCTGGCCTGAAGAGTGTCCTACTGTCATTTGTATGAGGTTTCACCTGGTTAGCGGAGGATAGTTGCGCCCCAGAGTTTTATGGACTTATTGATGGACGCAAAGATACAGTGGAAATTGCAGGATTGCGGTAAAACAAGTAAGTCCTCTATTATACAACGCGTTTCAGGGCTCACAGGCCCTTTTCTCAGGTAACAGAGAGAGAAGCCCATACACATATAACAAGTGTTTAAAGAGGACTTTTCACTGGGTTTCTTAATTTAAATTGAATAACTTCTTAATTTAAACTAATACTTCCTCCTCCAATTGCTGCTGTTCTGCTGATTCTGAAACAGTTTTTCTTTTTCTTCTGTGCCCCTCCGTTTCAAAGTTATGCCCTCCTGAAAATAAAGCTGCAAACTTTACCTTCAACCAACTAGGCGTGCACCATACAACTTCTCTGTGGGCTTGGCCATGTTTTAATTGGCCAATATCAGAGGAGAAAAAGTGAACTCCCACGAAGAACTTCTGATGTATACGACCAGCTGGTTGAAGGAAAAATTTGCACCGTTATTACCTGGGGGCATAACTTTGGAACAGAGGGGCACAGGATAAAAAAAAAATCTATTTTAGAATCAGTGGAGCAGCGGCAATTGGAATTAAAGTAAAAAATCCAGTGAAAAGTCCCCTTTAAATACTAAAAATTGCGCCAAGAGATGCATTGCTAGGGAGAAACAACATATATACTCAATGTTTTTTTTTAGAACAGAAATCAAACATCATATATAAGTGAATGAAAACACTAGTGCTCTGATTTTAGCTGAGAGTACAATGTTCTGGCCTCATAATCTCCAACCACGTAAGTGCAAACTCCTTAGCTTGCATGTGTGGTCTCCAAGCCCAGCAGAGTGAACCGGTTGACACCACTCATTGTCATTTACCGATGTATGATGGTTTTTTGTTGTTGTTTTTTTTTAATATTGAGTATATCTATTATTTCTCCTTGGTAGTGACAATACCAAGGCACCATGCGTTTTTGTGGCACTCTTTTTAGTATTAAAGTAATCGTATGTGTGTATATGCATCCGTCTTACTTGAGAAAGTGTCTTGTGAGCCCAGAAACACCTTGTAGTTGGGACTTGTAGAATAATGGACTTTCTTATTTTACCACAATCCTGCGTTGTCCATTGGATCTCTGTACCCTTGTCTATGCTTATGCAACTACTGTCGGCTAACCAAGTGACTCATTTTCCCCCGGTTGAGGCTTGACAACCACAACCTAGGGAAGAGGACATCGGAAGCTTCAGTATCGAGTTACATGTCTACACTGGAGTTGTGCCTACCATGGGATAACCCTGAAAGGTAAGCTTCCCTAACCATCCACTCAATATATGCATGACCTATCGAAACAAATCCTATGAGTACCTTTATTTTTGGTTTCTATTTTTTTGATATCCATATGTTTGTATTAGATTATATGATAAATCTGCTTTATTGGCACATACAGTGGCATGTAAAAGTTTGGGCACCCCTGGTCAAAATTGGTTATAATGAATAGTTAAGCAAGTTAAAGATGAAATAATCTCTAAAAGGCCTAAAGTTTAAGATTACACGTTTCCTTTGTATTTTAGGCAAAACATTTTTTTTTCATTTTTTTCATTTTAAAAGTTACAATAAGGAAAATGGGCTGATGCAAAAGTTTGGGCACGCTTGGAGATTTGTGTGCTCAGATAACATTGACCAAGATTTCAGACCTTAATTAGCCTGTTAAGCCCCCGTCTCACATAGCGAGATCGCTAGCGAGATCGCTGCTGTGTCACGGTTTTGGTGACGCAACAGCGACCTCACCAGCGATGTCGCTATGTGTGACACTTTGCAGCGATCAGGCCCCTGCTGTGAGGTCGCTGATCGCTGCAAAGAGTCCTGGACCATTTTTTGGACGTTGCCCTCCCGCTTGTCAGCACACATCGCTGTGTGTGACCAGCGGGAGCAGCGATCAGGCTGGTAACCATGATAAACATTGGGTTACTAGGGGCACACGTGCCCCTAGTAACCCGTTGTTTATCATGGTTACGAGCCTGCTAAAGTGAGCGGTAACCTCCCGCTCACCGTAGCAGAGTGGTAACCATGATAAACAACGGGTTACTAGGTGCGCATGTGCCCCTAGTAACCCGCTGTTTATCATGGTTACCAGCCTGCTCCTGCTTCAGCAGGCTGGTAACCAGGAGCAGGACATCGTGGAAAGATTCTTTCCACGATGTTGCTGCTCCCCTGATCGTTGGTGAGCCTGCCTGTTTGACAGCTCACCAGCGACCACATAGCGACGCAGCAACGATCCCTGACAGATCGTATCGTTGTCAGGATCGTTGCAGCATCGCTAAGTGTGACGGGGCCTTTAGGCTTATGGCTTGTTCACTATCATTGTGAGGAAACGCCAGGTGATGCAAATTTCCCAGCTTTATAACAGCCAGCCTCCTACAAAACAGCAGCCATGGGTTATTCAAAGCTGCCTAGCACTCTGAAAATGAAAATGGTGGAAGCCCACAAAGCAGGAGAAGGCTATAAGAAGATAGCAAAGCGTTTTCAAGTTGCTCTTTCCTCAGTTCGAAATGTAATTAAGAAATGGCAGTTAACAGGAACAGTGGAGGTCAAGATAAGGTCTGGAAGAACCAACAAAATTTGAGTGAGAGCCGCTCATAGAGACAAATCAAAACACCATCTTGACTGAAAAAGACCTTCAGAAAGATTTAGCAGACTGTAGAGTTGTGGTACATTGTTCTGCTGTTCAGATATACCTGCACAAATATGAACTTCATAGAAGAATCAGAAGAAGAAAACCTCTCCTGCATTCTCACCATAAAATTCAGCATCAGAAGTATGCAAAAAGACATCTAAACAAGCCTGATGCATTTTGGAAACAAGTCCTGTGGACCAATGAGGTTAAAATAGAACTCTCTGGCCACAATGATTAAAGGTATGTGTGGAGATAAAAGGACACAGAATTTCAGGAAAAGAACAACATCTCACCAACCATTAAGCATGAGGGGTGATCAATCATGTTTTGGGGTTGTATTGCATCCAATGGCAAGTGGAACACTTCACGGGTAGAGGGAAGAATGGATTCAATGAAATTTCAACAAATTCTTGATGCAAACAGAACGTCATCTGTAAAAAAGCTGAAGTTGAAAAGAGGATGGCTTCTACAAATTAATAATGATCCTAAACACATGTCAAAATCCACAATAGACTACCTCAAAAGGTGCAAGTTAAAGGTTTTACAATGGCCCTCACAGTCCCCTGATCTGAACATCATTGAAAATCTGTGGCTAGACCTCAAAATAGCAGTGCATGCAAGACGACCCAGGAATCTCCTAGAGCGGGAAGAATTTTCCAAGGAAGAATGGATGAAAATCCCTCAAACAAGAATTGAAAGACTCTTGTCTGGCTACAGAAAGAGTTTACAAACTGTGATACTTTCAAAAGGGGCTGCTACTAGGTACTAACCATAACCTACAAAAGACAAAAGACAAAAATATATCTCATACCCTACCATCATTATATATAAATGTAAAGCAAAGTTGCATAATAAATATAGGGTACTTAGTGAACTATTTTTGATCAAAAAAAGTATACAAGCCGTCCCACCAGCGGCAAGGTGACCCTAAATTGGGACGGTACCTATACTGCCTATATTAAAAACCTTACTGTATATCAAAGTTGAAGCAATGCATATAAAAGGGTAGACAAATAGGACCGGGTACCAACTCCAGACCACCCAGGCCCGTGGTAAGCTACATATATACCAGTCAGCTCAACAAAGGGGATGCCACACCCTTAAATTGTACAGAATGCAAACAAGACAAAAACCAGGCAATGTGAACTGAGGTCTAAGATGGTAGACATGCAAGAAATAGGAGCATGTTCACACTAGCAAAAAAGAAACAAAACCTACAAAAGACAAAAGACAAAAATATATCTCATACCCTACCATCATTATATATAAATGTAAAGCAAAGTTGCATAATAAATATAGGGTACTTAGTGAACTATTTTTGATCAAAAAAAGTATACAAGCCGTCCCACCAGCGGCAAGGTGACCCTAAATTGGGACGGTACCTATACTGCCTATATTAAAAACCTTACTGTATATCAAAGTTGAAGCAATGCATATAAAAGGGTAGACAAATAGGACCGGGTCCCAACTCCAGACCACCCAGGCCCGTGGTAAGCTACATATATACCAGTCAGCTCAACAAAGGGGATGCCACACCCTTAAATTGCACAGAATGCAAACAAGACAAAAACCAGGCAATGTGAACTGAGGTCTAAGATGGTAGACATGCAAGAAATAGGAGCATGTTCACACTAGCAAAAAAGAAACAAAACCTACAAAAGACAAAAGACAAAAATATATCTCATACCCTACCATCATTATATATAAATGTAAAGCAAAGTTGCATAATAAATATAGGGTACTTAGTGAACTATTTTTGATCAAAAAAAGTATACAAGCCGTCCCACCAGCGGCAAGGTGACCCTAAATTGGGACGGTACCTATACTGCCTATATTAAAAACCTTACTGTATATCAAAGTTGAAGCAATGCATATAAAAGGGTAGACAAATAGGACCGGGTCCCAACTCCAGACCACCCAGGCCCGTGGTAAGCTACATATATACCAGTCAGCTCAACAAAGGGGATGCCACACCCTTAAATTGCACAGAATGCAAACAAGACAAAAACCAGGCAATGTGAACTGAGGTCTAAGATGGTAGACATGCAAGAAATAGGAGCATGTTCACACTAGCAAAAAAGAAACAAAACCTACAAAAGACAAAAGACAAAAATATATCTCATACCCTACCATCATTATATATAAATGTAAAGCAAAGTTGCATAATAAATATAGGGTACTTAGTGAACTATTTTTGATCAAAAAAAGTATACAAGCCGTCCCACCAGCGGCAAGGTGACCCTAAATTGGGACGGTACCTATACTGCCTATATTAAAAACCTTACTGTATATCAAAGTTGAAGCAATGCATATAAAAGGGTAGACAAATAGGACCGGGTCCCAACTCCAGACCACCCAGGCCCGTGGTAAGCTACATATATACCAGTCAGCTCTTTTTTTCTTTTTTTCTTTTTTGCTAGTGTGAACATGCTCCTATTTCTTGCATGTCTACCATCTTAGACCTCAGTTCACATTGCCTGGTTTTAGGTACTAACCATGCAGGGTGCCCAAACTTTTGCATAGGCTCATTTCCTTCTTTGTAATTTTTCAAATGAAAAAAATGACTATATATAATTATTTTTTTTGCCTAAAATATAAAGGAAATGTGTCACCTTTAACTTTAGTCCTTTTAGAGATCATTTCAACTTCAACTTACTTAACTGTTCACAACAACAGTAATTTTGACCCGGGGTGCCCAAACATTTACATGCCACTGTATTCATATTTACCGCAGCTGATATTTGTATATATCATCTGCAGTTCGAATTAGTAAATGTGGTTGGCGCTGCATTAGTGGCTTTCCCATAGTTTTGTGTCACTCTGTAGCAGGGGTTCCTTAGCTAACCACTCTAGGTCCAAAGGAATTCTCATAGCCGTGCTCTTCTACCATAGTTCTCTTAGGATCCACTTCTACACCAGTGACCTGATATAGCCAAAACTTACTTTTCCTTGACTGCCTATTGTGGCTGAAAACACTGTACTTGAACCTGTCTGTCAGGCTTCTCTCCAGCATGCTGCATTCGTGTAGGTTCTCTCTTTCCTGTGTCACCCTTTGGACAGGACCCTGTTGAGGATATGCCGCTCAAGACAGGACATACACTCAACTCAGTCTAGGCACCAACTAACATTCCCTACATGTCATTCTTCCCTATCCACTGGACTGCTATGGTCCACGGTATCTGTGCTTCTGCTTCTCCCACCCCTTGAAATCTGGTTTAAGCCATCAGAAAATAACGCACTAAATTTTAACCTGTAATGTAATACATTCGAATATCCAGATCCATTATACTAATATGGTTTTCTTATGTTCTATCTGCCAGCATATTTCATAGTGATTACATCAAATTCCCATAAATTTGCAATAAAATTATTCTGGGCTCAAAATGTTGTCACCTTGCAATGTTCCCCTCAATGTTTTGTTTGCTTGGAGACATGGAATGACTCATATTATTTTACACTTATTTTCCAAATTCTGAAAGCCTACTGACATCAGTGATTGCTCATACTTGATAAACTTCAAGGACTAAAGTAACCAGTCATGGTTTTATACTGCAAATTGGGTGCATATTCAGAGAAACCTTTCCAAAATACCAAGTTTTTAAAAAGTTTACCCCTTTATCCAGACAGATTTTCATTTCCATCATATACTATTCAAATTGCC
Source organism: Phyllobates terribilis (assembly GCF_046119375.1). Taxonomy (NCBI): domain Eukaryota; kingdom Metazoa; phylum Chordata; class Amphibia; order Anura; family Dendrobatidae; genus Phyllobates; species Phyllobates terribilis. Next base: position 131,656,450 of record NW_027362770.1, on the reverse strand, counting down.
CATATTTTTTACAGAGCCACTCCTCCTGAAGACTATTTTTCAACACAGTCTTTTATGATGATCTTAAAGTGAAACTTATATGAAATTAAAAAACTTGGAAACTTATAACGCTAAAGTCTACTTTAGTTTCTACAATAGGTCCTGATATAGATGATTTGGAATATGGACTTGGGGATTTGCATTCAGCACATGAGAATTAGAGAGGGTAATTTAGTCAGCTCCTCAAAAACTTGGTAGGACATTTCTGTTGACCTTGTTTTTGCTTGTGGTATCATTTCTGCACTGAAACAAAAATGGGTCGCTTCAAGAAGCCCAGCTCAAAGTATAAAAAATATACCACATTCTTAGATATTCCTTTAAACATGAGGAACACAAGCTTCTCCTGGTATCTACCCACTCCTGATATATTCATTAGACTGAAAGATGTCAAGGTGTGATTCCTCTTTCCACGGTGCATTCCACCACTGTAGATAATTCTTGGCCTTCCCTGAGCATGATGATCTTAAAATTATGTGCTACCAGCTATAGAATTTAAGAAGCTCCTGGCCATGCCCTGCGTCAGCACCCGGCGTACCTGGGCAAGTGTCGGGGCCCTGAGCAGGCGGGGGGGGTCCACTCACCGTCGGGCACCCCGGCGCGCTATGGGACCCGTGAGCGGAGGAGTGCAGTGCCGGTGCCAGTGCCCGCCACCGCCCCCCACTTGCTCAGGGTCCCGGCAGCTGGCACAATACTTACCCCTCCCCATGTCTCCGCAGCAGGTCCTGTCTCTGCACGTCGACGTCTCAGATCAGAGGGCGCGGTGACGTCTTTCCACCACGCCCTCTGCTGAGCCGTCACAGGCAGCGCAGAGTGGGAAGATGCCAGCGCGGGTGAGGAGTCCGGTCGGAGCAGTGGCAGCAGGTGAGAAGTAAGGTGAATATTTGATTTTTTTTCTTTATGTATGGACCCATGGGGAATTATATGGGGAAGGGGGGCGACTGACGTCCTGCATGGGGCATTATATGGGGGGGAGTGACATCCTGCATGGGGCATTATATGGGGGGAAAAATGACATCCTGCATGGCTCTGGGGCATTATATGGGGGGGGGGGATGATATCCTGCATGGGGCATTATATCGGGGGGGTGACATCCTGCATGGGGCACTATATGGGAAGGGGGGAAATAACATCCTGCATGTGGCATTATATGGGGGGGGAGAATGACATCCTGCATGGGGCATTATATGGGGAGGTGGGAAATGACATCCTGCATGGGGCATTATGTGTGTGGGGGGAACAGCCTGCATGGGGCATTATAAGGGGGCCAGTATCCTGTATGAAGCGTTATATGGGGGCCAGTATCATGTATGGAGCGTTATATGGGGACCAGTATTCTGTATGGAGCATTATATGGGGACCAGTATTCTGCATGAAGCAATATATGGGGCCCATAATACTGTATGGAGCAGTATATGGGGCCCATAATATTGTAAGGAGCACTTATTGGTGCCCATAATACTGCATGGAGGACTCTACTGTCCGGTCTGCACTGTGCACTGCGAGGATTCGCTGGTTTCTGAGCTATTGTGGAATTTACAATAGATATGGCTCATGTAATGTAAGAAGTGAAATCTTTGGCATTGTACTACATGTATATATATTTCTCTGTGGTATCTGTACTTCATAAACCGTGGTATGTGTTAAAGGGGCCACTGAGACTCTTTCGCCCGGGGCCCACAAAAACCTGGAGCCGGCACTGCTCCTGGTGAACACTTCTTTTGGTAGTGTTGGGTTCAGAGCTGGTTTAGAATGTGGTAGTCAATGTCGCAGCTAAAGAGACATTATGTACTAGACAGTCCTGATGTGTGATCTTATGTTAACTACTTCTCCTTTATTGTTGGTCTTGTTGATTCCAGTGCACAAAGGTTGGCAGGGGAGCTCCTTGTAGGACATGAAATGCCTTATAAAAAAGGTTATATACTGATGATGCATTGCTGAAAGTCATTGAGCTCTTCAGCATGACATATTTCACCTATAAGGTTTGCCAATAAAGATTGAATAACTATATGCTTCGACTTGTGGTCAATATGACCAAACCATTTAATTTGAAGTAATATCCCGAGTTATTCAGTATATTACTTAGTAGAGAAGAGCGGATTGCTTAAGATTCAAATTGATCAGCTTCGAAGAATTTTCCCCTAAAAATTTGATTTACAGTGAATAAATTTGCCAAAAATCTCAATACTGCAAAGCCTCTATCCACCTGGAAAAGATGTGTATAACACTCTGAGTTCTCCTATGACTGTATTGAAACCCTTTTGAGCTCTTTACCTCAAAAACACTGTTATTAGGCCTTAAACTATTTTTCTAGAGGAAAACGGATGGTAACTGGTGTTAACCAATAGCGGTATTCGAGTTGCATGTATGGATTTAATGTTGAATTATTACAACAACACACACTTTGGGAGGTACACAGTTGAGTTCAAATTTCTGGAATGTGAAGATTTCTATTTGGTCTTAAAAAAAATTATTATAGCTTGCCCATCTCACAAGCCAGTATGCTCATTTTCAGTGACACACAAGCCTTGGATTCAGGATTTTTCTTCAAGAGCAAATTAGGACAAAGTGGTATTAAACTGCCTTCCTTATTTGCAGTGCGCGAAGAATAAAAAATACCGTAAATGCTGTTATTAAGGTGCTGTTTCTGCAGAGTATCACACATCAATACTCTGACTATGCAGATCCAGCACCTCCCTATATCACTTGAATCTTTGGATTATTACTCACAGACTGAGACTATAACTCAGTGCCTATTTCAGCACTGTAGTAGTACACCAGAATCAGGTATACCATGGAATGAGCTGTGTGCTCTGACCTCCTTTCTTTAGGCTATAAAATCCTAAAATGGCACTCCTTGCCCGGTCCTCCACTGTTGTAGTGGCTGTGGTAGTCCAAACTCATTGGCTGCCACTAAACCATGGACTGCAAGGCATTATAAGGATGCCCAAGTAGCCACGCCTGAGGTCATTAGCCCGCAGTGTTTTAAATGGTGGGGGATTTTTTTAATGCCATCTCGTGAATCGAATCACATAATGTTCAAATTTACCGAGGCCTGCGAAATTGAGGAAATCCAACTCAAAGTAGATCCTCCGTGGATTGATCTGCTCCTCTCTATTACTTACTCAGTTCTCGGTACTTGTTTATTAATGTGTGCTTTGTCTAGGCACGTAGCACAATAGCTATTAGAGTTTGTTTGATCTGCTATTTTTCGTTGTGTCACCATGTCTGGGATGGGCGCCGAATGTATCAGAGACACATTGAATTGTCACTTTGCCTTTGTTTTACTGTTTTAGCTAAACAACCAAAACAATGCAAAAAGCTGCAATCAATTGACAATTCTGATGCGGTCAGGAGAATTACAGAGAGACGCTACACAGTCCAACCTTTTAATTACTGTAATTAGATCACTGTCTAATTGCATCTGGAACATTAGCTGGCAGATTCCCCAGCTCCAATAGAAATGCATGCATAGATGCATAGATTATCATTTGACTGACACATATAGATTTACTCCCGTAAAATGAAATTGGTAGCGTAAAAACTCATAATTTGGTGAGAAAGGGATGATAAAATTATGATCTTTGTGCTACTAGATTATTATATTGTTTCAATGCATCCAAAAATGAAATATGAAGCAAGTTGTTTTTTAATAAAAGCTACCTATTGTTTTGTGTCTGCAGTTTCTTTGTAAAATTGTGTGTAAGAAACCCTGCGTAGTCTGATCCTGCAGCCATATTTCCATCCATTGCATGTTACATCCTGCTACAAAATGTATATTAGTAAAAAGTGGGGCGCAGATGGAAGGAAGTATGACTGAACAATCAGACTACACTAAATTTGTTTGTAGTCTGTTACCATGGAGACCCATAGGTTTGTGTAGAAGTTGTAGACACAAAATGGTAGGAGATATTACTTTTTTAAACAAGGTGGCTTTATTTTTAATGTCATAATTATATGATTGTCCTTTCCTGATTATTGAGGTATATGAGAGCCCAGAGGCTGAAACTCTTGTAGAGAGGGGGTAAACATACCATAGCTGCAGTGTGTGCATAGGGGCTCCATAGACAATAGAGTCCACCACCATTGTTAAAGAGGAGGTGTCATCTCTCCTTCCTGCATGTTTAGTAAATTGTATTACTCATCAAATGAAAATTCTAAATAATTTTTTCGAATAACTCAGAGATGTGTGGTTTGGTTCAACTATTATCCCCCATGGAAATTTATGAAAAAAAACAACAACTGGGATATTACCTTTTTTTTGGAGGGGGTAAGGGAGTGATGGTTGTTCTCACAGTATCAGATTGTTTTTAGTCTCGTGTCCTTGCTCCATCACTGGTCCGTGCACTTCCCCTCTACTGTGGCCGTCTCTCTCTGCTCTCATGCATTTCGGACTACTATAATAACCTGGTGCACACCCCTGATATTATGTGGCTAGGCCTTTTAAGGTGTGCTCGGGTAGCTGTGCGCTGCCTAAGTATTGGATTTGAAAGGCACACTGCTTCAGTGTGCATTCTTAGACCTATCCACTTCACCAGTTCACCTCTGCTACTATTCAGCTCTGATTCTCCAAGGTAGTTGACTGCCAACTCAGCTCTGCTGTTCCTGTGCTTTGTCTGCACATTTGGCTGTAGCACTCTATGGTGGCTGACTACTTACTCAGATCTGTTGTACTTGGGTGCTATCCTCACATTCGGCTTTGCAACTCTGAGATGCCTGACTACCGACTCAGGTCCGCTTTTCCTGGGTGCTGTCTGTACATTTATCTCTGCTGCTATAAAGTGTCTAACTTCTTACCCAGCTCTGCTGTTCCAAGATAATGACCACACATTCAGCTTTGCTACTCTAAGATGGATGACTGGTGGTTCTGCTGTTCCTAGATACTGTCATCACGTTCGGCTTTAAGGCAAGGTACCAGCTGGCCTACTCATCTCTCATGTTCCAAAGTGCCTTCTGCACATTCGAATCCGCTATACCAAGGTGCCTGTCTTTACCCCTTGCTCTACTAATCATCATAGCATACAGCATTTCTAGCTCCACTGATTGTTGTCTCATAAAGCATATCTGCTCTATTGGTCCTTGCTGTTCAAACTGGCATCAAGCTGACCCAAAGCATCTGGTCCATGCTTCTCACCCTGACCTTAGGTTTAGTGAATACACCTCCCCAGTAGAGCACATGATAACTGTGTAGATAATGGAGAAATACCCACAAGGAGAATAGTAATGCCCAACTGTCAATTTATTTATTCATATTTGAAGAAGGAATAGTAAAGGAACATTGCAATGAAGAGTTCTAATAAAAATGGTCCATAATTGTAATTTCAAGGGAAATGCAAGAATTTACTAAGACAAACATATCTTCATTGCAATGTTCCTTTACTATTCCTTCTGCAAATATAAAAAAATAAGCAGAACTAGCTGATATTGTTTTTCACTAAGAGGCAGGATGCTTTCTATTTACTGATAGATTTCAGCTAGCGTCATGACTTTCCATTCTTTATGCACCTCTTACCGACATCTGCTGAGAATTTCATGTCAATAGCACCTTTAGAAATATATTCACTTAGAAAATCGGTGACGTGTTCAATACTTATTTTACCCGCTGTATGTATCTTATTTAGTAAAAGTAAATAAAAAAAGAATATTGAATCATAAATTGTAACAAAAATTTACATACTTAATATTATTGATCAAATCTTTCTAGATTGAGCTATTTTTGACTTTTCCGCTGATCTTGGCTTTGTTGATACAGATGAAGAATGCAGAACATTGTTGCTTATGGGAATACTTGTTTGTTATACCACATCAATCACGTTGTAAGAACATTTCTACTAGAATGCTTTGTCAACAATTCCCCTGCGAAAGGATAGGGATCAATGCTTCTGATTTGCAAAATTATTTTTCTCCCAGCTTCCTACTTTTGTGCCCATGAAAATGTTGTAATAGTTTGAGGGGTTGCTCATTTTATCTTCATATTAACAAAAGTGCGCTCCTGCTCTCAAAATGTCAGTTAGTGGAGGATTATGTGACCAAACCAACTCATCAGCCTCCTCTAAAGCATGGGAAGTCTGTTTTTCAATTGGAGGAAGTTGATGGACAGGTCTGGTCACTTGATCTTCCACCAGTGCTATTTTGTGGACAGGGGAACTGTGCATTCTAAGCAGATCACCATCACCACTCTGTGAGGCACAAAAGATGGCACTATTACTATGTGGTGTACTATTACTGCCTGGGGAGTGATATTATCTTTGGGGCACTATCTACATGACATTATTTTTTTCAGGATATTGTTGTTCGGCACTATATTTCGGAGCAAATGATTTTGGGAGCAATGATGCCATAAGGCAGGTCAAAGAAGCAAGTCGGCTCAGAACTTGGCAAGCTCAGAATTGGGCATAGCGCTGGATGGGGAGTTTGAGAAGGTTGCCAACAGGTGGACATGGTGAAGGAAATCTAAAGAAATCAGATGTGTTGCAAAGTCTGCAGATGGATTAAAAGGAGTCATCATGGTGGTCTGGACCTGATGGAAAAGACAGGAAAAGTAAACATCTCTGTTATGCACCTGTGCCAGGTATCTTACGCTCCCCTTCCTTCCCCTGGGTCCGCTGCCCTCTGTTGTGCTGCACGTCGGAATTTGCAGGTTGCCCGGCGTGGCTCGATGACCTCATCTGTGGATTGAGATTTGTGAGTTAAGTATATTTGGTTTGCGTCACCTTTAGCTCCCATTGTATTCGCTTTGTGGCCCTGCATCACCTTTGCCTTGTTGTTTGATCTTCTGCAATCTATCTCCTGGATTTACCCTTCAGTTGCAGTGCACTACTCCACTGATTTTGGACTCTTTTTCAATTGAGCCTTCATTCCTGCACCGCACCTGTGATTCTTCTTCCACTCTTGATTGCTGCTTTGGATTTGCCTGTGGCTTCCCAGTACCTGTCCTCCAGTGGTCTTCAGTGTGCCAAGTCCTTGCTCTACACGTGCTTTCATGTATGCTGCACCAACGACCAAGGGGCCATGTGCTCACTCGGACCTGAGGCTTAGTAGATCCACCTCACAAGGTGAGCCTAACAGACTCCCATCACCTGTGATGTATATAACTGTACTATTATCCATTGTATGGTCTGTGGAACTAGCATCTACCACAATATAGTCACTGTATGGGGGTAATATTGGTGGTCTTTGCATAGAGATTTTTATTTAGCCACAGCTTTGTTGTCCAGAGGTGCCCACTATAACCACTAGAATGGGTGAGCCTGTAAAGTTATAAGTAGTGTTGAGCGATACCTTCCGATATCAGGAAATATCGGATCGGATTGGATCGGGCCGATACCCAAAAAGTATCGGATATCGCTGATTCCGATACCGGAAACCAACGCAAGTCAATGGGACACAAATATCGGAATGAAAATAAACCCTTTCTTTCCTTGTAAGTTAATTCTACATGAAGGAAAACAACTAACAATAATGTAGAATGTATTGGGGGAGGTGGTTGACCAAATCGATGGGAACAGTGCTCACATTGAAACATGAAAAGCCGGCAATTCAGCAGCGGCATACACCGGTACCCGACAATTTATAACAGAAAGAATAGAGCTTCACACATAGATTAGATAGATAGAAACATGTCAGTCACATATATATGAAGTACAGTGACAGTGTTGCTTACTGTACTTGTCATTTAGTGTAAAGGATTAATTAAAAAAAATATTAGTGTTTTCATGCACCGTCTCTTTAAAAAAGCCGGCCGGCAATTCAGCAGCGGTACCCGACAATTTATAACAGAAAGAATAGAGAATCACACATAGATTAGATAGATAGAAACATGTCAGTCACATATATATGAAGTACAGTGACAGTGTTGCTTACTGTACTTGTCATTTAGTGTAAAGGATTTATTTAAACAAAATATTAGTGTTTTCATGCACCGTCTCTTTAAAAAAGCCGGCCGGCAATTCAGCATCTGTACCCGACAATTTAGAATAGGAAGAATAGAGCATCACACATAGATTAGATAGATAGAAACATGTCAGCCACATATATAAGAAGTACAGTGATAGTGTTGATTACTGTACTTGTCATTTAGTGTTAAAATAAAGGATTTATTTAAAAAAAATTGGCGTGGGGTTCCCCATAATTTTAATCTCTAGCGGAGGTTAAGCAGACGGCTGGGGAAGATGTTTGAAGCCTGGGAAGGGGGTAATACCCACGGAGCTTCCCAGGCTACTAATATCAGCCCCCAGCTGAATACCTAGCCTTTACTAGCTATTAAAATCCATAGGATGCGCCAATTCTGGCACTTAGCCTCGCTCTTCCCACTGCCCTGTAGCGGTGGCAGTGGAGTAATAGGGTTGGGGTTGATGTCAGCTTATAATGCCAGCTGACATTGTAGCACCCCGAGGGCTCGGCTGCTACAGGGGTATTGCACCTCAAACCAGAGGTGTGATATCCCACTCCCGGGTAAGGATGGAGTATGGATCAAGGCTCAGTAGGCTGCATACAGCACACACACCCCATTTCCGAGGGACAGCTCAACGGTGCTCCCACTAGACAGAAGTGCAGGCACGACAGCATCTGTCCCTGGCTGGAGTGGAGAGGGGGGTGGAATACCCAGTGCTGTAGGGGCAGATAGGGGTTGGTTCCTGAGCATAGGAGGGAGCCCATTGGTTGCTAGTCACCTGGGCTCATGGTCAGAGGGAGGTATAAAAGGTGGGCACCATCTTAGAACAGTGTTCAGTCTGGGAGAGGAAGTGACAGAGCAGGGCCTCTGTGGAGCTCTGCTCCGGAGGCGGGCCTAGCCTGTGAGGCCCAGCCAGCACTGGAAGAGAAAGAAGAAGAAGTTCTGTCTGTGAGGAGAAGTGGAGAAGGCAGGGAGCAGGGCTGCAGCATGGGCTCTGCTCCCTGGGCAGGCCTAGCACAGAGGCCGGGGCCAGAGAGAGAGAGAGGAGAAGGAACAGTGGAAAGGAAAGGGAACAAGACCAGAACAGAAGTAACAAGTGAAACAGAAAGGCTCAGGAACGAGAAGGAAGAGAGAACCCTAAGGACCCAGGAGATTGCGGGTGACGGGTTGGCAGAACAGGGTACCAGATCCCAAATTGGTGGAAGCAAATCATCTTCAGCCAAGAACCGGAGGTCGTGACCAGCCCTTGGTGCGACCCCTCGTTACACCTTGCTAGGAAGGCATACCATAGAGGGTCAGGGACATGGGCACGTAGCTCTCCCAAGAGAAGGCCCGCGGGAGCTGGACATAAGCTTGGTCACTGGTGGGGCACGAGCCAGAGAAAGGACGGAAGGGAGCTTTGAGACATACTCCAGAAAGACCTGGGAGTTGACCGAGTCCCTTGCCTGGTGGACGCAGCACGGCTTGGGTGGTCACTGCTTTGTGAGAGTGACCTGGAGAATACAAACTGTGAGTAAAGGACATTGGATTGCAACACGTTGTCTGTGACTTCTTGCTCCTCCGGCACTATTGGTATTGGGGCTATCTGCACTATCACCCCCACCATCCACGCTAACTGCCCTGAGGCTGTACTCCTCCTGTGGGGAGTCATCCCATTCTTAGCTGCACACATAACACCGGCCTCAGCGGTCTGCCTTGCAGCGGCGGTCCCCATTGACCGCAATCCACGGATGGCGTAGTCGGAAAATTATCATAATACTAAGACTGCCACTGAATTGACCGCCCTGGGCACGGACTGGGTCACCGCCACGGAGACTACAACCCCTAGCGATCCGGCTCCGGGTATTCCCCGCACGCACGTGCACGCACAACGCAGGCCCAGGGGTCGTGTCAACATCAAGTCCAGGTTAGTAATGGAGAGGCGTCTATAAGACGCCCCCATTACTAACCCCATAGTCAAAGTTAAAAAAAACACAAACACCCAGAATAAAGTCCTTTAATTGAAATAAACACACAATTCTTTATTGTTCTAAATTAAACCATACTTACCGTCACGCCCATTCCAGCTGAAGCCAACGATCTCCTGCAATAAAAATAAAATAATAAAGCAACATCATCCTTACCTTTCCATGGTTCCCAGGACAGCTTCAGCTCTGCTACATCGAGATGACAGGCTGGACCGCAGCAGAACGCTGCCATCCAGCCTGTCATCCCGCAGACACTGAGAAGCGCAGGCATGCTTGCGCTCCTCACTGTCAGGCTGTGACGGCATCCAGATGAGCCGACAATGAACTCAGCTCACCTCATGCACGTCACTGACAGCGTGGGAGAATTTTCCTGCGCATGCGGTGAGTGTGAGAGACTCGGCTCATCTGGATGCCGTCACAGCCTGACACTGAGGAGCGCAAGCATGCCTGCGCTTCTCAGTGTCTGCGGGATGACAGGCTGGATGGCAGCGTTCTGCTGCGGTCCAGCCTGTCATCTCGATGTAGCAGAGCTGAAACTGTCCTGGGAACCATGGAAAGGTAAGGATGAGGTTGGTTTATTATTTTTCTTTTATTGCAGGAGATCATTGGCTTCAGCTGGAATGGGTGTGATGGTAAGTATGGTTTAATTTAGAACAATAAAGAATTGTGTGTTTATTTCAATTAAAGGACTTTATTCTGGGTGTTGTGTTTTTTTTTAAATACTTTACTAGAAATTCATGGCGGTCCTGTCTAATATTGGCGTGACCCCATGAATTTCGGGCTTAGGGCCAGCTGATAATACCAAGCTGGCCCTAACCCCTTTATTACCCAGTGAGCCACCGCACCAGGGCCCTGGATGAGTTGGGTACAGCGCCAGAAGATGGCGCTTCTATGAACGCGCCATTTTCCGGGGTGGCTGCGGACTGCAATTTGCAGCGGGTGGGGCCCAGAAAGCTTGGGTCTCCCTGCGCTGCGGATTCCAACCCCCAGCTGCCTAGTTGTACCTGGCTGGACACAAAAATAGGGCGAAGCCTCACGTATTTTTTTTTTTTTTTTTATTATTTCATGAAATTCATGAAATAATTAAGAAAAAAGGGCTTCCCTATATTGTTGTGTCCGGCCAGGTACAAATAGGCAGCTGGTGGTTGGGGGCAGCCCGTTCCTGCCTGCTGTACCTGGCTGGACACAAATATAGTGCGAAGCCCCACGTCAATTTTTTTTTAATTATTTCATGAAATAATTTAAAAAAAAAGGGCTTCCCTATATTGTTGTGTCCGGCCAGGTACAAATAGGCAGCTGGTGGTTGGGGGCAGCCCGTTCCTGCCTGCTGTACCTGGCTGGACACAAATATAGTGCGAAGCCCCACGTCAATTTTTTTTTAATTATTTCATGAAATAATTTTAAAAAAAAAGGGCTTCCCTATATTGTTGTGTCCAACCAGGTACAAAAAGGCAGCTGGTGGTTGGGGGCAGCCCGTTCCTGCTGGCTGTACCTGGCTGGACACAAATATAGGGCGAAGCCCCACATCAATTTTTTTTAAATTATTTCATGAATTTCCTGAAATAATTAAAAAAAAATTGACGTGGGGCTTCGCACTATATTTGTGTCCAGCCAGGTACAGCAGGCAGGAACGGGCTTCCCCCCACCACCAGCTGCCTATTTGTACCTGGTTGGACACAACAATATAGGGAAGCCCTTTTTTTTTAAATTATTTCATGAATTTAATGAAATAATTAAAAAAAAAATACGTGGGGCTTCTCCCTATTTTTGTGTCCAGCCAGGTACAACTAGGCAGCTGGGGGTTGGAATCTGCAGCGCAGGGAGGCCCAAGCTTTCTGGGGCCCCCCCCCCCGCTGCAAATTGCAGTCCGCAGCCACCCCGGAAAATGGCGCGTTCATAGAAGCTGGATGATGTACCTGGCTGGCATACAAAAATATGGCAAAGCCCACGTCAAAATTTTTGGGAAAAATTAATTAAAAATAAATAATAAATTAGGGACTGCATCTTTATTAACTCCTCAAATGTCATTTAGTGTTAAAATAAAGGATTTATTTAAAAAAAAATTGGCGTGGGATCCCCCATAATTTTAGTCTCTAGCGGAGGTTAAGCAGACGGCTGGGGCAGATGTTTGAAGCCAGGGAAGGGGGTAATACCCACGGAGCTTCCCAGACTACTAATATCAGCCCCCAGCTGAATACCTAGCCTTTACTAGCTATTAAAATGGGGGACCCCCCCAAAAAAATGACGTGGGGTCCCCCCTAATTTAATAGCTAGCAAAGGCTAGGCAGACAGCTGGGGGCTGATATTAATAGCCCAGGAAGGGTGCCATGAATATTGGCCCCCTCCCAGGCTAGAAACACCAGCCGTCAGCCGCCCCAGAAATGGCGCATCCATAGGATGCGCCAATTCTGGCACTTAGCCTCGCTCTTCCACGCTGCCCTGGTGCGGTGGCAGGGGGTAATAGTGGTGGGGTTCATGTCAGCGCCAGCTGCCATGAAGCCCAGGTTAGTAATGATGGGCGTCTATAAGACACCCCCATTACTAACCTACAAAGTGTTAAAAAGAAAAAACACACTACACCCAGAAAAAAATAATTTATTTGAAATAAAACACACCATTTTATTTAATTCTTAGTTTACTAAAAAAAAATAGTTACCTGTCCACGTTCCTGCGCTGATCTCCCATGCACAGCTGTCACATCTGGAGATGGTGACAGCTGTCATTGCTGCTGTAAGCTCACGCTGCCGGGAACACGTCCGCTCCCGGCAGCGGGAGCCACTGACTGAGGTCACCGGAGTGCATTCAGTCAGCGCAGCTCCGGAGACCTCCTTTACGGCACTGCTGTACCGTGGGAATTTCTCACGATACAGCGGGGCCGTAAAGCAGCTAACCGGAGCAGCGCTGCCTGAACTCCGACGAATCCACTTATGCAATGACGGGGCTGCTTTACGGCCCCATCATTCTAGCGGCGGCAGCAGTTCAGAGCGGTCACATTCTTTGTGGCTGCTCTAAACTGAAGATCATCGTGGGACCCTCGTGGACTACTACGGAGGGGTAAGGATAAGGTTGTGGTTTATTATTTTATATTTTATTACAGGAGATCGATGGCTTCGGGGAATTAGGTGTCTAGGTGAGTATAGGTGTATTTTTTTATTTTTTACTTTATTTTAGGTGGCGATCGGCGGGGACAGGTAATGTATGAACTAATTTATTGTAGGTAACCACTGGCCACCAATGACATGTATTTAAAATTTATTGGGGACACAGTAGGGCAATTTAAATAGCAGGATCAGGCTGATGGGAACTACTGCTCCCATCAAGCTGATCCTGCTGGCACGAGTGGACGGGGGACAGACATAGGCCGATGGGAGTAGTAGCGTCATATCGGCCTATGTCTGCCTGCACGCACACACCCCCAGACATCGCACAGACACCGCGCACACCCGCACACACCCGCAGACATCGCACAGACACCACGCACACACCCACAGACATCGCACAGACACCGCGCACACACCCGCAGACATCGCACAGACACCGCGCACACACTCGCAGACATCGCACAGACACCGCACACACTCGCAGACATCGCACAGACACCGCACACACGCGCACACATCGCACAGACACCCACACACACCAATCATGACGGGCTGATGGTCTGTGAGGTGAGGCTGACCTGTGCGGCCGTAGGAAAGTTCATGTGAGTTCATGCAATGCAGTCAAGCATGAACTCACATGAACCCTCTGAAGGCACCGCGGCTACTTCAAATGAACAGCTGATCAGCATCACCTGATACCTCAGCTGTTCATTTGAAATAACCGGCGGGAGAGCGCAGCACAGACCGGGAAAGCCGGCGGTGAAGTCTTTTCACTGCCGGCTTCCCCGCCCGGGTCCTTCGCTCCCCGCTCCTTGGTGCTGTGCTCCCCGCCCGGTCCTAACTTAAGATCGGGATGGGAGGTGGCGAGGGGAGCGGAGGATCGGGGTGGGAGGCTGCGGGGAAGCAGTATGGGGCTGTGTGATTGTTTAAAAGCCGGCGGCTTTTTACCGCCCGCCGGCTTTTAAACAATCAGGAGAATTCTTTCAAGCTGGGATGGCATTCTGATGACAAGCTGGATCGCAGTTGAGCGCTGCCATCCAGCTTGTCATCCTTCAGAGACACTGCAGAGCGCAGGCATTATGGGAACTTCCGATTCCGGTATTCGATATTCTAAAAGTATCGGAACTCCGATACCGCGAATATCGGCCGATACCCAATATTTCAGTATTGGAATGCTCAACACTAGTTATAAGTAAGTGTTAACTATGTTGAGGGGCCCACTTATGTCTTTTGCCTACCCCACCCCCATGCTGAAACCCTAAGTACACCTCTGAACTTCTGAGACCCTTAGAGCTACCACACTGATATTTCTGTATCGGTTCTTCCCAGTTGCAATATATGTGCTTGCTTTGCATTTTCAGTGTTTTTATGTCTTATCATATCTCTTTCATGTGCATTCAGGAGCTGGGTTAATGCTTCTCATACATGAATCTCCTCCGCATTGTGTAGCAGGTCCTGTAACTCATCTTGGGGTTAGATGGGTATTTCATCTGCCAGAAATGCATGCTTCGCTTCATTGTGATCTATTCTTTGCATACATGTGTATATTACAGTGATTTGTGGTGTCAGCTGTATTCTCCGCAGCTCATTTGTATCAGGGTTGCTTCATGGAGGTGATATAGGACTTGTCACTGACTGCATACTACCTAAATTAACCATGTGTCTAATAACTCACACATGGAACGTATTTGTAGTTTTAATTTTAGATGTGCAATGTCTGTGTATGAGAATTTATATATATATATATATATATATATATATACATATATATATACAGTCATATGAAAAAGTTTGGGCACCCCTATTAATCTTAAGCTTAATGTTCTATAAAAATTGGTGTTTTTGCAACAGCTATTTCAGTTTGATATATGTAATAACTGTTGGATACAGTAATGTTTCTGCCTTGAAATGAGGTTCATTGTACTAACAGAAAATGTGCAATCTGCATTCAAACAAAATTTGACAGGTGCATAAGTATGGGCACCTCACCAGAAAAGTGACATTAATAGTTAGTAGATCCTCCTTTTGCAAAAATAACAGCCTCTAGTCGCTTCCTGTAGCTTTTAATGAGTTCCTGGATCCTGGATGAAGGTATTTTTGACCATTCCTCTTTACAAAACAATTCCAGTTCAGTTAAGTTTGATGGTCACCGAGCATGGACAGCCCTCTTCAAATGATCCCACAGATGTTCAATAATATTCAGGTCTGGGGACTGGGATGGCCATTCCAGAACATTGTAGTTGTTCCTCTGCATGAATGCCTGAGTAGATTTGGAGCGGTGTTTTGGATCATTGTCTTGCTGAAAGATCCATCCACTTTGTAACTTCATATTTATCACTGATTCTTGAACACTATTGTCAAGAATCTGCTGATACTGAGTGGAATCCATGCGTCCCTCAACTTTAACAAGATTCCCAGTGCCAGCATTGACCACACAGCCCCAAAGCATGATGGAACCTCCACCAAATTTTACTGTGGGTAGCAAGTGTTTTTCTTGGAATGCTGTGTTTTTTTGCCACCATGCATAACGCCTTTTTGTATGACCAAATAACTCAATCTTGATTTCATCAGTCCACAGGACCTTCTTCCAAAAAGAAATTGGCTTCTCCAAATGTGCTTTTGCATACCTCAGCCAACTCTGTTTGTGGCGTGCTTGCAGAAACGGCTTCTTTCGCATCACTCTCCCATACAGCTTCTCCTTGTGCAAAGTGCCTTGTATAGTTGACCGATGCACAGTGACACCATCTGCAGCAAGTTGATGCTGCAGCTCTCTGGAGGTGGTCTGAGGATTGTCCTTGACTGATCTCACCATTCTTCTTCTCTGCCTTTCTGATGTTTTTCTTGGCCTGCCACTTCTGGCCTTAACAAGAACTGTCCCTGTGTTCTTCCATTTCCTTACTATGTTCTTCACAGTGGAAACTGACAGGTTAAATCTCTGAGACAGCTTTTTGTATGCTTCCCCTGAACAACTATGTTGAATAATCTTTGTTTTCAGATCATTTGACAGTTGTTTTGAGGAGCACATGATGCCACTCTTCAGAGGAGATTCAAACAGGAGAACAACTTGCAAGTGGCCACTTTAAGTAGCTTTTCTCATGATTGCATACACCTGGCTATAAAGTTCAAAGCTCCATGAGGTTACAAAACCAAAAAAACTGCTTTAGTAAGTCAGTAAAAAGTAGGTAGGAGTATTTAAAACAAGAAAATGATAAGGGTGCCCATACTTATGCACCTTTCAAATTTTGTTTGAATGCAGATTGCATATTTTCTGTTAGTACAATAAACCTCATTTCAAGGCAGAAACATTACTGTGTCCAACAGTTATTACATATATCAAACTGAAATAGCTGTTGCAAAAACACCAATTTTTATAAAACATTAAGCTTAAGATTAATAGGGGTGCCCAAACTTTTTCATATGACTGTATATACACTGTGTTCCAAATTATTATGCAAATAATATTTTCTCAGGTTTTCCAAAATTACCTATATGAATTGCAGTCATTGTAATTTTCTAGTCAAATAACTATTAGAGTACAATTGAAAGGTTTTTGTACAAACTGCCTATGATAACAGTATATTTTTAAAAAAATAAAACACTCAAACTGCACTCAAAATGCATGTTCCAAATTATTATGCACAGCAGAGTTTTCAACCTTTTCACTTTAATAAAGAACAAAAAAATGGTCATTTTTGAAATTATAAGCATTAGCAGGTTATTACAAACTGAAATCAAACAGTTTTCAACTCAAAACTTTATTCTAGGTGATGTTACATTTGCACATAGGACCGCTTGTTCGAAAGGAGCTTCTGAACTCTCTCGTCCATTGAATTTGTCAGGTTTTGGATGGTTTCTGCTTCAATTATTTTGCATGAGGACAGAATACCCTCCCAGAGCTGTTGCTTAGATGTGAACTGCCTTCCGCCATCATAGACACTCCTTTTGATGATGCTCCAGAGGTTCTCAATCGGGTTGAGGTCAGGGGAGCATGGGGGCCACACCATAAGTTTGTCCCCTTTTATGCCCATAGCAGCCAGAGATGCAGATGTGTTATGTGCAGCATGAGATGGGGCATTATCATGCATGAAAATGATCTTGCTGCGGAATACACGGTTCTTCTTCTTGAACCATGGCAGGAAGTGCTGTTTGAGAAACTCAACATACATTATGGAGTTCATCTTTACCCCTTCAGGGATCCTAAAGGGGCCGACAATCTCTCTCCCCATGATTCCAGCCCAAAACATTACTCCACCTCCTCCTTGTTGGCGCAGTAGCCGTGTTTGCATGGGGTGTCCATCAACCAGCCATCCTCCACGCCATCCATCTGGACCATCAAGCGTTGCACGGCACTCATCGGTGAACAAAACAGTTTTGAAGTCAGTCTTCATGTATTGTTTGGCCCACTGGAGCAGTTTCTGCTTGTGTGCAGTGGATAGAGGAGGTCGACAGGATGGCTTACGCACAGCTGCAAACCTCTGAAGGACCCTGCATCTTGTTGTTCGGGGGACGTTGGAGGCACCAGCAGCTTCAAAAACTTGTCTGTTGCTATGACAAGGCTTTTTTGCCGCTGCTCTTTTAACCTGATGTAATTGCCTGTAGGAAAGAGTCCTCAATTTTCCCTTATCAGCACGCACACGTGTGTACTGTGAATCAGCTACATACTTCTTGATTGTGCGATGATCAGGATGAAGTGTCTTGGCATTGTTGATTGTAGTCATGCCTTGACCTAAACACTCCACAATTTGTTGCTTCTCAGCAGCCGACACATCCTTTTTCTTTCCCATTTTGGCAGAAAATGTAGGCTGCTTAATAATGTGGGACAGCCTTCTTAAGTAGTCTTGCCTTTCATTGGACACACCTGCCAAACTAATTAGCACAGGTGTCTGCAATTGCTTACAGTGATATAAAGAGCCCTGACACACATCACCATCAATGAGTTCAACTGACAAACAAAAAAATTCTTTCCTTATCACTCCGAAACACTTTTTGCATAATAATTTGGAACACAGTCTATATATATATATATATATATATATATATATATATGTATATATATGTATGTATAATATATACATACAAACAGAATTGTGCGAAAGTTTTAGGCAGATGTGGAAAATATGCTACAAAGTAAGAATGCTTCAAAAATAGAAGTGTTAATAGTTTATTTTTATCAATTAACAAAATGCAAAGTGAATGAACAAAAGAGAAATCTAAATCAAATCGTATTTGGTGTGACCATCCCTTGCCTTCATACCAGCATCGAAGCATGAATTCTTCTCTGTACACTATGTAAGAAGGCTGCTGGACACATCATTGAAGGGAGATAGGTATCATATAGGTGATTATCCTCAATGATGTAAGCCTGGAAGCAAGCTCTAGCACATATAGTGCTGAGAGTGTTAATAGGGGTGGCAAGGGTCAGGTATGGTATGGGGCTTGGTATGGCAGATATAAAAATGTCATGCTGTATATCATTATTACACATAGTAACTACGCAGAGTATAGTCTGCACTGAAAGGCCGTTTATTTCCTTTGTTT
The DNA here is from genome assembly GCF_046119375.1 of Phyllobates terribilis. Lineage (NCBI taxonomy): Eukaryota > Metazoa > Chordata > Amphibia > Anura > Dendrobatidae > Phyllobates > Phyllobates terribilis. The sequence goes on along the minus strand of NW_027362770.1, from coordinate 131,637,914 downwards.
GAGGCATGTTTTATGGAGTCTCAATACACCAGCTTGGACATTTTACTTAAACTTCTTCCCATGCCTACCTCAAATGCAACAGAGTGAGAAGAAACTTTACAGTTTGTGTAGAATGCAGGTACGAATCCCGAGGGGCACGTTTGACTGCCGTTGGGAAACCGCATGTCTTGGGTAAAAGTGACTTCAGGAGGAAAAGTAGACAACGTAGAGCAGTTGATAAAGCAGCTGGTGAAGAGTAATCTCCAACAGCAACAGCTATGGCAGCAGTGGCAACAGCAGCAACACAGGCAGCAGGTGGAACTCCTAGCGGAGGCGACCCGTGGCAGCGTAACCACCCCAGCCCCAAGTCAAAGTGATGATTCACACGTGAGGAAGACAGTAAGGAGACCATTGCAAAAGATGACCTCAGTTGATGATGTCGAGGCCTTCTTGACAGTGTTTGAAAGAGTTGCAGAAAGGGAGAAACTGCCTCATTAGCAGTGGGAGAATGTTCTGGCGCTATATCTAACGGGGGAACCTCAGAAGGCCTATTACGAACTGACCTTGCAGGACACAAAAGAGTGCGCTAAGTTGAAAACGGATATGTTTACAAACCTAGGAGTAACTCTGTCAGGGCTCAATGGGTGCTCCACTGGACCAGTCAGGGTGACAAACCTCTCCGGTCCCAAATGTTCAACCTATTAAATCTGTGGTGGTTGCAACCGGAAACCTCTCCAGCGCAGATGGTGAAGTGGGTCATCATGGACATGTTTACACATTCCCTTCTGAGGCTGGTGCAGTCCTGAGTTGCCTAGGTAGATCCCCGGAATGCTGACGACCTGGTGGGCCTGGTCGAAAGGTACCAGGCGCTCGAGAGTTCATTGGGGAGGCAAGGGTTTTTAACATCTCCTTACTAGGGTTTCCAAAGTGGGGCCGATACCCAAGAAAAAGGAACTAGTGTTATGATCTACAACAAGTACTAAGGAAAGATAGGGGAGAGTTGTCCCTACAGTAAGACTAAGCTGAATCCCTACGATGTAGCGGGCTGACTGTTCCTAGCCGACAGACCCGCCTTAGTCGTTGGCTAGTCTGAACGAAGACCTATAGCATACAGAGAAGTTGTTGCAGAACACAAAAAGACAAACAGACAAAAAGGTACTAGAGGTCCCAGAAGGACCAAGCGAACTGACAGAGAAAGGCACCAAAGCACCTGGCTAGAGAAACAGTCAAACACTTAAGTCCAGCACAGCGAAAAGGGCGGAGCTGGAATATAAAGGCTGGTGGTCACATGACCGCAAAACAAAAGAAGGAAAAAACAAACAGGAGGGTTCTAACAGTACCCCCTCTTTTATGAGGATCCTCCGGATCCTCCAGGCCCAGGCCTATCCGGAAACCTCTTGTGGAAAGCTTTAACAAGCCTAGGAGCAGAGACATCATCCGTCCTTACCCAGGAGTTGTCTTCGGGACCGAAACCCTTCCAGGAGACAAGATACTGTAATCTCCCTCTATGCCATCTAGAATTCAAGATACGAGAAATTTCATATTCGCCATCTTCCACCACAGGAGGAACTGTGACAGTGGCGTCCCTATCAGATACATCAGCCTTTTTCGACAAGGAAACATGAAACACAGGATTAATCTTCCAGGAAGTAGGGACATCCAACCTAACAGCAGATGGGTTAACAACCTGAAGCACTTTAAATGGACCCACAAACTTAGGACCCAGTTTTTTAGAGGGAATCCTCAACCGCAGGTTCTTTGAGGACAACCAAACCATGTCACCCACAGTAAACAAAACCTCCTTACGTTTCCTGTCAAAATACTTCTTGGACTTCTTGTTAGCCTCTTGAAGGTTGCAGCGTACATTAGACCAAACTCTCTCCAAATCACCGGAAAAATTCTCCTCCACCGGCACCGCCGACCCCAATTTGGAGAACGAACCAAAAGACGGATGTCTCCCAGTGCAACAAAAAAAAGGAGAACACCCAGCTGAGGAGGATGTATGATTGTTAAGAGCAAATTCTGCGAGAGGCAGAAACTCAGACCACACCTCTTGATTGTCCGCAACAAAACAACGCACAATCTATTCAACATCCTGGTTCTTTCTTTCAGTCTGTCCATTAGACCAGACGAAAATGACAAATGGACTCCCAACCTGTCACAAAAAGCATGCCAAAAGCGAGTCACAAACTGAGGTCCTCTATCAGAAACAATATCCGTGGGAACGCCATGGAGCTTGACAATCTCCTTAACAATAAATAAGTGAGTGTCTTAGCGCAGGGCAACTTAATGAATGGAACCGAATGACACATCTTACTATAACGGTCCACGACCACCCAGATGACAGTAAAACCCTCGGACACAGAAAGATCAGTAATAAAATACATTCTGAGATGCGTCCAAGGAACCTCCAGAGGGCAAAGCAACCCCGCAGCAGGAGTATGTGAAGCCTTTGATCTAGCACACACAGTACATTGACGCACCCACTTGATGACTTTCTTCTGCCATCCAGGCCACCAAAAACTGCGACTGATAAGTCTCTTAGTCTCTGAAATTCCTGGATGACCTGCCAACCGAGACTCATGATACTCCACAAACAAATCTCTCCTAAAAGCTCTAGGCACGAACAACCTCCCATGGGGAGTGTTAGATGGAGCATCATCTTGAGCTTTCAAAATCCCATTCTCCAAAACAGAGTCCAATGCCGCCACCACAACTCCTTTCTGTAAAATGCTCTCCTCCTCCTCGGCACCGACAGTAGGAGAGAAGCTGCGAGATAAAGCATCGGCTTTAACATTCTTAGTACCAGGGATATAGGTAACAGAAAAATGAAACCGAGAAAAAAAAAGTGCCCACCTAGCTTGACGGGCATTCAAGTGCTTGGCAGCATCCAGATAGATCAAATTCTTATGATCTGTGAAAACCTGAATAGGAAATCTAGCGCCTTCCAAAAAATGACGCCAATGTTCAAATGCGAGTTTAATAGCCAGCAACTCCCGATTTCCAACATCATAATTCAGTTCGGTTTCCAAATTTTTTTCAAAAAGAAGGCACAAGGATGTACTCCATCCTTGTTCTCCTGAGACAAAGCTGCTCCAACCCCTACCGATGAAGCATTAACCTCAACCAAAAAAGGCTTGGTCTCATCAGGCTGCATAAGGATAGGGGCAGAACTGAACTTCTCTTTGAGATACTCAAATGCTTCATTGGCCTCAGTAGTCCACTGGACCGTATTTGCACCTTTTCTGGTGAGATCGGTCAGAGGCTTAACAATTATAGAAAAATTCTTAATGAATTTCCTGTAATAATTGGCAAAACCCAAAAATCTCTGTATAGATTTCAAACCAATAGGCCTAGGCCATTCCTGCACAGGCTGAACCTTCACCGGGTCCATCTCAAAGCCCTCGCTGGAGACAATGTAGCCCAAAAAACTAATTTTCTGCACAGCGAACTCACATTTCTCCAGTTTAGCAAAGAGTGAATTATCACTCAATAACTGCAAAAGTTCACGTACACTCTGCCAATGGGACTCTAAATATGGTGAATAAATCAAAATGTCATCCAAATACACAACCACATTCTTAGCAATCAAAGGTCTCGGGATGTCATTAATAAGGTTCTGGAAAAATGCAGGTGCATTGGTAAGACCAAAAGGCATCATCAGGTTCTCAAAATGACCTACCGGAGTGTTAAAAGCGGTTTGCCATTCATCACCCTCCTTCACTCGTAACAAATTGTATGCCCCCTGGAGATCAATTTTAGAGAACCACTTGGCCCCCACCAACTGGTTAAACAAGTCAGGAATTAACGGCAATGGGTAGGAATTGTATACGGTAATCTTATTAATTTCATGAAAATCCAGACATGGACGTAAACCGCCGTCCTTTTTTTTAACAAAGAAAAATCCAACTGCCACAGGCGACTTACAAGGTCTAATGTGACCAGCAGCCAGGCTAGTCTGTATGTACTCCTCCAAAGCCTTTCTCTCAGATTAAATAAGCGACTCTTGGGAAGAGTAGCTCCAGGAACAAACTCAATTGCGCAATCATAATCCCTATGAGGAGGTAAAACTTGCGACTCCTCCTCTGAAAAAACCCTCCAAAAATATTGAATAGGTACAGGTAATTCCCCTTTTTCCACAGCCGCAATGCGACCATTACAACATTTATCATAGCACTTCGGACTCCAAGACTTAATCACATTAGTAGACCAGTCCAGTAAAGGATTGTTTTAACCAAGGCAATCCTAGAACAACTGAAGAGTAGAGATGAGTGGTGTTCGACTAGAACTGTTCGCCAATCTCAAATTCGAGCTGTTTTGGGCGGTGTTCGAGTTGTTCGACGAACCCGAACGATTTGCAAAAAATTCGGCTGTTCGAGGTTATGTTCGATAACTGTTCGTGCACCAAAAGCGTGTCCTGCATGTCTGGCGCTATTTAGAGCACCAATCATGCAGGGATTGTCTGCCACTCACTGTAATGCCACAGCCATGGTGGTTGTGGCATTAGAGTGATTGCCCAAATCGATGGGAACTTTGCTCACAGTGAAACATGAAAAGCCGGCAATTCAGCAGCGGCGTACACCGGTACCCGACAATTTAGAACCGAAAGAATAGAGCTTCACACATAGATTAGATAGATATAAACATGTCAGCCACATATATACGAAGTACAGTGACAGTGTTGGTTACTGTACTTGTCATTTAGCGTAAAGGATTTATCAAAAAAAATAATAGTGTTTTCATGCACCGTCTCTTTAAAAAAGCCGGCCGGCAATTCAGCAGCGGTACCCGACAATTTATAACAGACAGAATAGAGCTTCACACATAGATTAGATAGATAGAAAAATGTCAGTCACATATATATGAAGTACAGTGATAGTGTTGGTTACTGTACTTGTCATTTAGTATTAAAATAAAGGATTTATTATTAAAAAAATTGGCGTGGGGTTCCCCTTAACTTTAGGCTCTAGCGGAGGTTAAGCAGACGGCTGGGGCAGATGTTTGAAGCCTGGGAAGGGGGTAATACCCACGGAGCTTCCCAGGCTACTAATATCAGCCCCCAGCTGAATACATAGCCTTTACTAGCTATTAAAATGGGGGACCCCCCCAAAAAAATGACGTGGGGTCCCCCCTAATTTAATAGCTAGCAAAGGCTAGGCAGACAGCTGGGGGCTGATATTAATAGCCCAGGAAAGGAGCCATAAATATTGGCCCCCTCCCAGGCTAGAAACACCAGCCGTCAGCCGCCCCAGAAATGGCGCATTCATAGGATGCGCCAATTCTGGCACTTAGCCTCGCTCTTCCACGCTGCCCTGGTGCGGTGGCAGGGGGTAATAGGGTTGGGGTTGATGTCAGCTTATAATGCCAGCTGACATCAAGCCCAGGTTAGTAATGGAGAGGCGTCTATAAGACACCCCCATTACTAACCCCATAGTCAAAGTTAAAAAAAACACAAACACCCAGAATAAAGTCCTTTAATTGAAATAAAGACACAATCCTTTATTGTTCTAAATTAAACCATACTTACCGTCACGCCCATTCCAGCTGAAGCCAACGATCTCCTGCAATAAAAGAAAAATAATAAAGCAACCTCATCCTTACCTTTCCATGGTTCCCACGACAGCTTCAGCTCTGCTACATCGAGATGACAGGCTGGACCGCAGCAGAACGCTGCCATCCAGCCTCTCATCCCGCAGACACTGAGAAGCGCAGGCTTGCTTGCGCTGCTCAGCGTCTCTCTGTGACGACATCCAGATGAGCCGAGTTCATGTCCAATGAACTCGACTCACCTCATGCACGTCACTGACAGCGTGGGAAAATTCTCACGCTGAAGCGGTGAGTGCAGGAGAATTCTCCCACGCTGTCAGTGACGTGCATAAGGTGAGCTCATGTCCAATGAACTCAGCTCACCTCCTGCACGTCACTGACAGCGTGGGAGTATTCTCCTGCACTCAGCGCTTCAGCGTGAGAATTCTCCCACGCTGAAGCGCTGAGTGCAGGAGAATTTTCCCACGCTGTCAGTGACGTGCATAAGGTGAGCTCATGTCCAATGAACTCAGCTCACCTCCTGCACGTCACTGACAGCGTGGGAGAATTCTCCTGCACTCAGCGCTTCAGCGTGGGAGAATTCTCACGCTGAAGCGCTGAGTGCAGGAGAATTCTCCCACGCTGTCAGTGACGTGCAGGAGGTGAGCTGAGTTCATTGGACATGAGCTCACCTTATGCACGTCACTGACAGCGTGGGAGAATTCTCCTGCACTCACCGCTTCAGCGTGAGAATTTTCCCACGCTGTCAGTGACGTGCATGAGGTGAGCCGAGTTCATTGGACATTAACTCGGCTCATCTGGATGCCCTCACAGAGAGACACTGTGGAGCGCAAGCAAGCCTGCGTTTATCAGTGTCTGCGGGATGACAGTCTGGATGGCAGCGTTCTGCTGCGGTCCAGCCTGTCATCTCGATGTAGCAGAGCTGAAGCTGTCATGGGAACCATGGAAAGGTAAGGATGATGTTGCTTTATTATTTTTCTTTTATTTCAGGAGATCGTTGGCTTCAGCTGGAATGGGCGTGACGGTAAGTATGGTTTAATTTAGAACAATAAAGGATTGTGTGTTTATTTCAATTAAAGGACTTTTTTCTGGGTGTTGTGTTTTTTTTAAATACTTTACTAGAAATTCATGGTGGTCATGTCTAATATTGGCGTGACCCCATGAATTTCGGGCTTAGGGCCAGCTGATAATGCCAAGCTGGCCCTAACCCCTTTATTACCCAGTGAGCCACCGCATCAGGGCCCTGGATGAGTTGGGTACAGCGCCAGAAGATGGCGCTTCTATGAACGCGCCATTTTCCGGGGTGGCTGCGGACTGCAATTTGCAGCGGGGGTGGCCCAGAAAGCTTGGGCCTCCCTGCGCTGCGGATTCCAGCCCCCAGCTGCCTAGTTGTACCTGGCTGGACACAAAAACAGGGCGAAGCCCCACGTCAATTTTCTTTAAATTATTTCATGAAATAATTAAGAAAAAAAGGGCTTCCCTATATTGTTGTGTCCGGCCAGGTACAGCAGGCAGGAACGGGCTGCCCCCATCCACCAGCTGCCTATTTGTACCTGGCCGGACACAACAATATAGGGAAGCCCTTTTTTTCTTAATTATTTCATGAATTTCATGAAATAATTAAAAAAAATTGAAGTGGGGCTTCGCACTATATTTGTGTCCAGCCAGGTACAGCAGGCAGGAACGGGCTGCCCCCAACCACCAGCTGCCTATTTGTACCTGGCCGGACACAACAATATAGGGAAGCCCTTTTTTTCTTAATTATTTCATGAATTTCATGAAATAATTTAAAAAAAAGTACGTGGGGCTTCGCCCTATTTTTGTGTCCAGCCAGGTACAACTAGGCAGCTGGGGGCTGGAATCTGCAGCGCAGGGAGGCCCAAGCTTTCTGGGCCCCCCCCGCTACAAATTGCAGTCCGCAGCCACCCCGGAAAATGGCGCGTTCATAGAAGCGCCATCTTCTGGCGCTGTACCCAACTCATCCAGGGCCCTGGTGCGGTGGCTCACTGGGTAATAAAGGGGTTAGGGCCAGCTTGGTATTATCAGCTGGCCTCAAGCCCAAAATTCATGGGGTCACGCCAGTATTAGACATGACCGCCATGAATTTCTAGTAAAGTATTTAAAAAAAACACAACACCCAGAATAAAGTCCTTTAATTGAAATAAAGACACAATTCTTTATTGTTCTAAATTAAACCATACTTACCATCACACCCATTCCAGCTGAAGCCAACGATCTCCTGCAATAAAAGAAAAATAATAAACCAACCTCATCCTTACCTTTCCATGGTTCCCACGACAGCTTCAGCTCTGCTACATCGAGATGACTGGCTGGACCGCAGCAGAACGCTGCCATCCAGTCTGTCATCCCGCAGACACTGAGAAGCGCAGGCATGCTTGCGCTCCTCACTGTCTCTCTGTGACGGCATCCAGATGAGCCGAGGTCATGTCCAATGAACTCGGCTCACCTCATGCACGTCACTGACAGCGTGGGAAAATTCTCACGCTGAAGTGCTGAGTGCAGGAGAATTCTCCCACGCTGTCAGTGATGTGCATGAGGTGAGCTCATGTCCAATGAACTCAGCTCACCTCCTGCACGTCACTGACAGCGTGGGAAAATTCTCCTGCAATCAGCGCTTCAGCGTGAGAATTTTCCCACGCTGTCAGTGACGTGCATGAGGTGAGCCGAGTTCATTGGACATGAACTCGGCTCATCTGGATGTCGTCACAGAGAGACGCTGAGCAGCGCAAGCAAGCCTGCGCTTCTCAGTGTCTGCGGGATGACAGGCTGGATGGCAGCGTTCTGCTGCGGTCCAGCCTGTCATCTCGATGTAGCAGAGCTGAAGCTGTCGTGGGAACCATGGAAAGGTAAGGATGAGGTTGCTTTATTATTTTTCTTTTATTGCAGGAGATCGTTGGCTTCAGCTGGAATGGGCGTGATGGTAAGTATGGTTTAATTTAGAATAATAAAGGATTGTGTCTTTATTTCAATTAAAGGACTTTATTCTGGGTGTTTGTGTTTTTTTTAACTTTGACTATGGGGTTAGTAATGGGGGTGTCTTATAGACGCCTCTCCATTACTAACCTGGGCTTGATGTCAGCTGGCATTATAAGCTGACATCAACCCCAACCCTATTACCCCCTGCCACCGCACCAGGGCAGCGTGGAAGAGCGAGGCTAAGTGCCAGAATTGGCGCATCCTATGAATGCGCCATTTCTGGGGCGGCTGACGGCTGGTGTTTCTAGCCTGGGAGGGGGCCAATATTCATGGCTCCCTTCCTGGGCTATTAATATCAGCCCCCAGCTGTCTGCCTAGCCTTTGCTAGCTATTAAATTAGGGGGGACCCCACGTCATTTTTTTTGGGGGGTCCCCCATTTTAATAGCTAGTAAAGGCTATGTATTCAGCTGGGGGCTGATATTAGTAGCCTGGGAAGCTCCGTGGGTATTACCCCCTTCCCAGGCTTCAAACATCTGCCCCAGCCGTCTGCTTAACCTCCGCTAGAGCCTAAAATTAAGGGGAACCCTACGCCAATTTTTTTAATAATAAATCCTTTATTTTAATACTAAATGACAAGTACAGTAACCAACACTATCACTGTACTTCATATATATGTGACTGACATGTTTCTATCTATCTAATCTATGTGTGATGCTCTATCTTTCTGTTCTAAATTGTCGGGTACCGCTGCTGAATTGCCGGCCGGCTTTTTTAAAGAGACAGTACATGAAAACACTATTATTTTTTTAAATAAATCCTTTACACTAAATGACAAGTACAGTAAGCAACACTATCACTGTACTTATTATATATGTGACTGACATGTTTCTATCTATCTAATCTATGTGTGAAGCTCTATTCTTTCTGTTCTAAATTGTCGGGTACAGATGCTGAATTGCCGGCCGGCTTTTTTAAAGAGACGGTGCATGAAAACACTAATATTTTTTTTAATAAATCCTTTACACTAAATGACAAGTGCAGTAACCAACACTGTCACTGTGCTTCTTATATGTGTGACTGACATGTTTCTATCTATCTAATCTATGTGTGATGCTCTATTCCTTCTTGTCTAAATTGTCGGGTACCGGTGTATGCCGCTGCTGAATTTGCCGGCCGGCTTTTTTAAAGAGAGTGTCTTCTGAGCAGTTTGTCAGCTTTTGGACACCTTTGCAGGTGTTTTCTATGTGTTTCTATGTGTTTTTGTTTGCCTGCCATTGGTTTTAACGGTGTTCGACGGTGTTCTAAGGTGTTCGACGAACAGTTCGACGAACAGTTCCTCGAACATCCCGGTGTTCGACGAACCGAACCCGAACACTACGGGGGTGGCTCAACACTAGTGATGACAAAGGTTTGGATTTCAATTTAAGATTTTCCAAAAACCCTTTATCAATCACATTAAGTGTTGAACCACAATCCACAAATACCTGAAATTCAATCAAATTTTCCTGCAAAGTAGTCCTCCCTGAAAGAAATACTCCTGCAGAGGGTAAACAAGCTATACGGGCGTAACTGACTTTTTTTTTTTCTTTACTTAAACGAAGCTCACAATACTTAATCAAATGGTCAGCTTTACCACAATAAAGACACAATCCCTCGGCGAACCTCCGGTCTCTTTCCTGAGAGGGGAGCGATTTTCTGGGGACTAGAACCTGACATTACAGGAGTCTTTACCTCATTCACCCTGGACCTCAGTCTCCTGTCCACATGAACAGCTAACTGCATGGCATCCTGCAGAGTCTCAGGTGCGGGGAATGCAATTAGCAGATCCTTAACCCTTTCACTCAGACCAGCAAGAAATAAACATTTCAGCGCAGGATCATTCCATTTGACTTCTGAAGCCCATCTCCTGAAGTGTGTGCAATAAATTTCAACATCACCTGACCCCTGATTCAAACGCCTGAGTTCTGCCTCAGCAGATGAGATTCTATCAGGATCGTCATATAATAGCCCCATAGCAGAAAAAAATTCTTCTACAGACCTTAAACACGGATCATTAGGTTGGAGAGAAAAGGCCCACCCCTGTGGTTCATTGCTGTTTACCATAAAAAACATCAGGCAGTCCTACCTTGGGTTCCACAAAATGCGCTCCAGAACAGCTACTCACGTGTTGCTGTAGCTCGGCCACCTCCAGAAACAATCCCTGCAAGCGTTGAGCCAAATCCTGGATGGAAACCATACTGATCCCCGAATTTCTTTCCTTTTAGTGTTTTGGGCTGTTATGATCTGCAACAAGTACTAAGGAAAGATAGGGGAAAGCTGTCTCTACAGTAAGACTAAGCTGAATCCCTACGATGTAGCGGGCTGACTGCTCCTAGCGAACAGACCCGCCTTAGTCCTCGGCTAGTCTGAACGAAGACCTACAGTATAGCATAAGGGGAGGGGTCCCTAAAAGAACTAAGGACTGGGACAAAAATGGGACACCTCCTGAACAGAGAAGTTGTTGCGGAACACAGAAAGACAAACTGACAAAAAGGTACTAGAGGTCCCAGAAGGACCAAGCGAACTGACAGAGAAAGGCACCGAAGCACCTGGCCAGAGAAACAGTCAAACACTGAAGTTCAGCACAGCCAAAAGGGAGGAGCTGGAATATAAATGCAGGTGGTCACATGACCACAAAACAAAAGAAGGAGAAAACAAACAGGAGGGTTCTAACAACTACAGCCACATCTGGGGGAGTCTAAAGTCCCAGGAAGGGTCTAAGTTGTTGTCGAAGACCGCATCTAATAACGTGATTTGTTGGAGGTGTTGCACCCTGGGTCACAAAGATCACAAAGCCGCCAGTTCACCCATGACCACCGAGCCGATGGACTGCAGCATCGGTTGGTGCTGCTTGTATTATGCATATCCTGCCTGCAATGTTGACCCTCAACCCGGTGAAGGGCCCCAGGTATTTCCCGTACCAGTGGACAGAGTGCTAATTAGAGATGAGCGTTGTTCTACTCGAACTGTTCGCCAATCTCAAATTCGAGCTGTTTTGGGCGGTGTTCGAGCCGTTCGGCGAACACGAACAATTTGAGAAAAATTCGGCTGTTCGAGGTTATGTTCGATAACTGTTCGTGCATCAAAATCATAACTGGATTTTTTCTCAGTAATGATGAAAATTAATGTTAATACGCAGTTTGAGTGTACAGCGGGGTGGGGGGAGGGGCAGGGGATGGATCTCTGCAGGAACAATGAAGATCTCCATTTTTTTTTCTCTTTCCCGCATTTACAGTGGGGAGGTGCAATCTGTCAGCCTATCAGCAGCGCACACACGGAGCGAAGTGCTTTTTTTCACACAAGCAAGGGCATGTGTCATTGGCAGCAGGGGCGGACACAGACTGTAGTGGGCCCCTGTGCAAGAAATTTTTGGGGGCCCCCCCCCCCTGCGCTTCATAAGGCAACAAAGTTATGTAAACATAACCCCCCCATGTGCAGCTCTCATCCCCCCCATGTGCAGCTCACCCCCCCGATGCATCTCTCATCCCCCCCCGTGCATCTCTCACCCCCCCATGTGCATCTCTCACCCCCCCATGTACATCTCTCACCCCCCCATGTGCATCTCTCACCCCCCCATGTGCATCTCTCACCCCCCCATGTGCATCTCTCACCCCCCCATGTGCATCTCTCATCCCCCCCATGTGCATCTCTCATCCCCCCCATGTGCATCTCTCATCCCCCCATGTGCATCTCTCATCCCCCCCCATGTGCATCTCTCATCCCCCCCCATGTGCATCTCTCATCCCCCCCATGTGCATCTCTCATCCCCCCCCATGTGCATCTCTCATCCCCCCCATGTGCATCTCTCATCCCCCCCATGTGCATCTCTCATCCCCCCCATGTGCATCTCTCATCCCCCCCATGTGCATCTCTCATCCCCCCCATGTGCATCTCTCATCCCCCCCATGTGCATCTCTCATCCCCCCCATGTGCATCTCTCATCCCCCCCATGTGCATCTCTCATCCCCCCCATGTGCATCTCTCATCCCCCCCATGTGCATCTCTCATCCCCCCCATGTGCATCTCTCATCCCCCCCATGTGCATCTCTCATCCCCCCCATGTGCATCTCTCATCCCCCCCATGTGCATCTCTCATCCCCCCCATGTGCATCTCTCATCCCCCCCATGTGCATCTCTCATCCCCCCCATGTGCATCTCTCATCCCCCCCATGTGCATCTCTCATCCCCCCCACTCCTAGTTAATTAATTGTATTTAAGAAAAATAAAACTTGTTATACTTACCCCCATGCGATCCCTGCAGAATCCTGGCGCTCGTCCACGTCGCTGCCACCAGGCTCTCCTGACGTTCGGCCATGTGACGGTGCCACATACATAGCCAACAGCTTTTGTTTTGGCCAAAAGATTTTTAAAGCCGCCACCACGATAAGGTAGACTCTTCTGGCCGGGCCCTACTCTAACCTATTAAAATTTTCTTAAAATATCCAATACTCTTTTTAGATATATTTTTATTTAGTTTTCTTTAAGGGAATGTGTCATATACATTTTTTTTTTAAATGACCAATAATACCACATACAGGGAATACCGCCACACCATCACCAGACCACATATTACCACAACATAGTGACCGAATAATACCACACAGAAGGGAGAAAAACTGCCACACCATGACCAGACCACATATTACCACCACATTACTAATATTACCACCACATTACTAATATTACCATAAGTGTCATTATACACGGGAGCTCTATACATGGTATGTATAATGTAAGTGTCCAGGTAATCTAGTGATCACCAGTGACATTATACACAGGAGCTCTGTATATAGTGTCAGTGTACAGGTAATACAGTGATCACCAGTGACATTATACACAGGAGCTCTGTATATAGTGTACAGGTAATACAGTGATCACCAGTGACATTATACACAGGAGCCCGGTACATAGTATATAGTGTAAGTGTACATGTAATGCACTGACTCACTGGTGACGTCTCTAGGTGAAGTCCTTCAGCTACGCTTTTCTCCTTCATCCAGCACAGACCGCCATCACGTCTTCCAGCCAGAACTCGTCTCTGCATAAAATAACACAGTTATCTAGAGCACATTCCCCAACTTCTACATTACGCAGCTGAATACAGACGTGCATCCACCATCAATATATGGTTAGTTATTATGCAACCTACCATTCCAAATATAAATTGTAATCCACCACGGTGCCCCCATTAACTGTAAATAGGCACTTAATATATAATTTAATTAGAACCTCTACTCTATACTTCCTGCTCCCCGCATTCATTATTTACATGCACCCCCTGCCCCAATTCATTATATCATGTCCGTGCTCTCCCCACCCCATCGTCATTTATCATTTACTCTCCCCCACCCCACATTCATTATGTGCAGCTCATTATCCCCCTACTCCCAATTCCCCCATGTGCAGCTCATTTTCTCCCAATTCCCCCATGTGCAGCTCTCACCCCCCCATGAGCAGCTCTCACCACCCCCCCATGTGCACATCTCTCATCCCCCTCCCCCACATGTGCCCCTCTCTCATCCCCCTCCCCCACATGTGCCCATCTCTCATCCCCCTCCCCCACATGTGCCCCTCTCTCATCCCCCCCATGTGCAGCTCTCACCACCCCCCCATGTGCCCCTCTCTCATCCCCCTCCCCCACATGTGCCCCTCTCTCATCCCCCTCCCCCACATGTGCCCCTCTCTCATCCCCCTCCCCCACATGTGCCCCTCTCTCATCCCCCCCATGTGCATCTCTCATCCCCACCATGTGCACATCTCTCATCCCCCTCCCCCACATGTGCACCTCTCTCACCCCCCCATGTGCATCTCTTATCTCCCCCCATGTGCATCTCTTATCCCCCTCCCCCATGTGCATCTCTTATCTCCCCCCCATGTGCATCTCTTATCTTCCCCCCATGTGGATCTCTTATCTCCCCCCCATGTGGATCTCTTATCCCCCCCCCACATGTGCACCTCTCTCACCACCCCCACCCCATGTGCATCTTTTATCATCCCCCCCCCCACGTGCACCTCTCTCATCCCCCTCCCCCCCACGTGCACCTCTCTCATCCCCCTCCCCCCACATGTGCACCTCTCTCATCCCCCCCACCCCATGTGCATCTTTTATCATCTCCCCCCCCCCCCATGCATCTCTTATCACACACACACACACCTCCCATTCCCCCCACTCCTAGTAAATTGTATTTTGAAAAAAACAAAACTTGTTATACTTACCCCCATGCGATCCCTGCAGAATCCTGGCGCTCGTCCAAATCGCTGACACCAGGTTCTCCTGACTTCCGGCCATGTGACGGCGCCGTCACATGACCGGAAATCAGGGGAATCATGAAGGCGCTGCCGCAGGAGCGCAGCGCAGCGCTGAGATGTCCCGGACCCGGCGCTTAGCATGGGGCCGGGGGCCCCATGAGGAGAGAGACTCACAAGAGGGGGCCCCCAACGGGGCTCCAAGGGGGCCCCTACCGGCTGGGCCCCACACTGGAGTCAGGGCAGACATGCCCTGATGGCGGCCCTGCTGGAGGCTGGAGGGGCCCCCTCTCCCTCGGGGCCCCCGTTCAATGAACCGGCTGCACGGGCGGTAGTTCCGCCCCTGATTGGCAGTGTATGTCACATGTCCTTGCCCTATAAGACCAAGCCATTTTCCCCGTCGCCACCATTTTCTCACTGCTGCAGCTGCGTGTTAGACGGCACCGCTGTTGCTGTGTGCGCTATACCTTGTTAATTTCAAGCCAATTTTCGCACAAATATACAGATAGCTTGGGAGTAGGGAATAGTTGTGATTGCAGTCCTTTTAAGGACTAGGTTACAGCATTTCCTACGACTTTTATCAGGGAGGTCTGTGCTCTTAAATAGATAGGTTGTGGGAGTAAAGACTAATTGTAATTGGAGTCCTTTTCAGGACTAGGTTACATCAGTTCCTATCAGTTTTTGCCAGGCAGGTCTGTGCCAGTGCTGTGCAAGTTTTTTTCACAGCATTTGGCTGAATCTAGCAAAGCTAATCCTTTTTGGCCTATTGCAGAGTGTGTTAGTCAGTGGAGTAGCCTATCTGTGTTGCAAGATATACCACCTGTGTATAGAATACCAATTTTTTTACTGCACCTAGTGAAGTAAAATCTTTTGGGCATAGCATCATTCTATTAGTCCATCTATACTGACCTCCATCAGGTTGCAAACTGAATCTAATTTTTTTCTGCATCTAGCTCTGAAAAAATATTTGGCCTTCTAGCAGTGTGTGGGACTTGTTCTATTAGTCCACCTATACTGACCTCCATCAGGTTGCAAACTGAATATATTTTTTTCTGCATCTACCTCTGAAAAAATATTGGGCTTCTAGCTGTGTGTGGGACTTGTTGTATTAGTCCATCTATACTGACCTCCATCAGGTTGCAAACTGAATATATTTTTTTCTGCATCTACCTCTGAAAAAATATTGGGCTTCTAGCTGTGTGTGGGTCTTGTTCTATTAATCCATCTATACAGACCTCCATCAGGTTGCAAACTGAATATAATTTTTTTCTGCATCTAGCTCTGAAAAAATATTTGGCCTTCTAGTAGTGTGTGGGACTTGCTCTGTTAGTCCATCTATACTGACCTCCATCAGGTTGCAAACTGAATATATTTTTTTCTGCATCTACCTCTGAAAAAATATTGGGCTTCTAGCTGTGTGTGGGTCTTGTTCTATTAATCCATCTATACTGACCTCCATCAGGTTGCAAACTGAATATAATTTTTTTCTGCATCTAGCTCTGAAAAAATATTTGGCCTTCTAGTAGTGTGTCGGACTTTCTCTATTAGTCCATCTATACTGACCTCCATCAGGTTGCAAATTAAAAATAATTTTTATCTGCATCTACAGTACCTCAGAAAAAATATTTGGGCTTCTAGCTGTGTGTGGGACTTGTTGTATTAGTCCATCTATACTGACCTCCATCAGGTTGCAAACTGAATATATTTTTTTCTGCATCTACCTCTGAAAAAATATTGGGCTTCTAGCTGTGTGTGGGTCTTGTTCTATTAATCCATCTATACAGACCTCCATCAGGTTGCAAACTGAATATATTTTTTTCTGCATCTACCTCTGAAAAAATATTGGGCTTCTAGCTGTGTGTGGGACTTGTTGTATTAGTCCATCTATACTGACCTCCATCAGGTTGCAAACTGAATATATTTTTTTCTGCATCTACCTCTGAAAAAATATTGGGCTTCTAGCTGTGTGTGGGACTTGTTGTATTAGTCCATCTATACTGACCTCCATCAGGTTGCAAATTGAATATAATTTTTTTCTGCATCTAACCCAGCCAATAGTTTTGGCCTAATACCACAGTTTGGCCACTCAGCTCTGCTCGGTTACCATCCATTGTTTTTTTGTGCAAACAACTCCAGAGTTGTGAATTAGTTAACCACCAAAATGAGTGGAAAAAGGCCTGCTGCTGGTGGAAAGGGGAATAGGCGTGTTGGGAAGGGGAAAAAAGGTTGTGTCCGTGGGGTAGGTGTTAAAGCAACAGTAACATCTGCAGAAGAAAGACCATCTTCCAGCCAAACTAAAATGTCTACTTCTTTTAGCGGACAATGTGATAAGATCCCTTTCTTACGGCCACGCCAATCGCTACAAATTCCAGATGAGGCACAAAAACAGCAGGTGCTTCAACGGATATCAAGTGCTCCTTTAAGTGGGCTCTCCTCCACATCAACTTCAACATCACAAATACTCCAGTCCTCAAAGGTGTCACCCAAATCGCACTTGCTTCCTCACAGCTCCCAAATCTCCAGCTGCCCGTCTGAGTATGAGGTAGAACAGATGGTTGAGTCTGCAGAGCTGTTTACTCATACTATAGCCTGGGAATCAGAGGTCGACTCCAGCGCTTCAGTGAATCCAGACGAGGAAATGATCTGCATTGATGCCCAGAATCTTTATGAGTCGGATCCAGGACCAGACGCAGAAGGTTCTGACCATAATGTAGACCCTCATTCCCAAACTGTAACTCCTGTTGGTGGAGACAATGAGGAAGACGATGATAAGACTCAAATACCTGATTGGAGCGACAACTTTAGTTTTTTGTCAGGGCAGGAACAGGTTGGCTCTGAGGACGACGGGTGTGATAACACACAGGGTGATGATGATGAGGTTGGAGATCCCACTTACTGTCAACCCACAGTCAGCCAAGAGATGAGGTCAGCAGAGGAGGTGGAGGAAGATGCTAGTGACGACGAGGTCAGGTTGCGCCTTCCTGGACAGAGACGTAGTACTGGAAGCACGTCAACAACTGCATCCTCAAACACAACTCTGCCTCTCACCACAAGTCGTGGTGGCTCTTCAGGTCGCATGGGTGCTAAGCCTTGCATAGCCTGGGCATTTTTTCAGATCGATAAAGATGACCCAACTCGTGTTATCTGTAACATTTGTCAGCAAAAGCTAAGTAGAGGCCAAAAAATACATAGTTTGAGTACTTCATGCATGAACCGGCACATGGACATGAAGCATAAGTTGCAGTGGGAAGCTCAGTGTGCTACAATGCGGCCTAGCCGGCCGGGCCAACCACCGTCTGCCATATCTTGTGCATCCGCGGCCTCTTCATCCTCTGTGACTGGGGGGACAGCAGTCACACCTGTTTTGGGGCGCAGACCTGCCACCTCTTTACCCGCAACAGCCAGCGTGATTGGCAGGTCATCATTTTCTTTGGAGGTGGTAACACCAGCTGGTGTTGAGCGCTGTCCGACATCGATAGCACCACCTTTGGATCAAGGCAACCTAACATGTCCGCCTGCATCTTCCTCACAGACCGGCAGTTTGCCGGGGACACCCTTATCAACCCCGTCTAAGCACAATAGCCAGCCCTCGGTCCCTCAGATGTGGACAAGTAAAAGACCATTTCCTCCTAGCCATGAGAAAGCTAAGAGGTTGAATTTCACCATCTGCAAGCTCTTGGCTACAGAAATGCTGCCTTTCCGCCTGGTGGACACAGAGGATTTTCGAGACCTTATGTCCGTCGCAGTGCCCCAGTACCAGATGCCCAGTCGGCACTACTTCTCAAAGAAAGGTGTGCCTGCGCTCCACCAGCATGTCGCACACAACATCACCGCTTCTTTGAGAAACTCTGTGTGTGACAGGGTGCATTTCACCACAGACACTTGGACGAGTAGGCATGGACAGGGGCGTTACATGTCGCTGACTGGGCACTGGGTAACTATGGTGACAGCAGGACAAGGGGCTGCTGTCCAAGTCTTGCCGTCCCCACGAGTTGTGCGTCAATCCTCTTTATGTCAAAGTTCCTCCACTGCTTCTGCCTCCTCAACCTCCTCTCGGTCTTCCACCTGCACCCAAAGCCTGTCTGGTCATGCCACAAGCTTTCTAACTGCGCAGAAGGGATCCTGCACACCTCCTTACTATGCTGGCAGTAGGGCTCAACGTCATCAGGCGGTTTTTACTTTGAAATGTCTGGGAAATGTGAGTCACACAGCTGAGGAGTTGTGGTCAGCTCTGGAGAACCAATTTCATGAATGGCTGTCTCCACTGGACCTGAAACCAGGGAAGGCCGTGTGCGACAATGCTGCAAACCTGGGTGCGGCCCTTCGCCGGGGCAATGTCACACACGTGCCTTGTATGGCTCACGTGTTGAACCTGGTTGTCCAGCAATTTTTAGCCCACTATCCCAGACTAGATGGCCTTCTGCAGAGGGCACGGTCGCTGTGTGCTCACTTCCGCCGTTCGCATCCCGCAGCTCAGCGACTTACATCTCTACAGAAGTCATTGGGCCTGCCACTTCACCGGCTAAAATGCGATGTGCCTACCCGGTGGAATTCAACTCTGCACATGTTGCAGCGACTGTGGCAGCACCGACAAGCCCTGGTGCAATACGTTCTGACGTATAGCCTGGGCCAACGAGATCCAGAGGTGGGGCAAATCACGCTGGAGGAGTGGTCTCAGATCAGGGACCTATACACCCTTCTGCACAGTTTTGAAATGGCGACGAAGATGTTTAGTGCTGATGATGCCATTATCAGCATGACTATTCCGGTGATTTACATGCTGGAGCACATGTTAAACAGAATTCGGAGTCAGGTGGTGGCACAAGAGGAGGTGGAGGAAGTAGAGGAGGAGGAGTTGTATGCGGAAGGGCTAACATCTGCAAGGTCCAGACGGTCGGCAGCACCAAGGCGGCAGGCATGTGAGGGTGGGGGAGATGGTTTTACCAGGGCGCATGGTAGCAGCCAAACTAGTGAGGAAGGTGCAGGAGCCCAGGACGAAGTGGAGGACGAACTGATGGAAGACTCATCAGATGAGGGAGACCTTGATCACATTTCTGTTGTGCGAGGTTGGGGGGAGAGGACAGAGGAAGGAAGCATGATTGTTACCTCGCCACCAACACAACAGGGACTTGGTGCTCCTGGATGCGCAACACACATGAGTGCCTTCTTGCTGCACTACCTGCAACATGACCCTCGAATTGTGAGAATTAGAAATAATCCTGACTACTGGGTTGCCACACTGTTAGATCCCCGGTACAAAAGTAAATTTGCCGAAATTATTCCTGCCATAGAAAGGGATGCACGCATGCAGGAGTATCAGCAGAGACTGTTGCAGAATCTTACATGTGCTTTTCCACAAAACACCAGTGGTGCACGTAGTGAATCTCACAGTTCCAACTTGCCAACCGTGGGACCGTCAAGTGTTCAGCACTCAAACCGTAACAGAACCACAGTATCTGCTGGTAACATCAATTTTGCGGAATCATTTCACCACTTTTTTAGCCCATCCTTTGCAAGGCCACAGGAGACAAGAAGTCTGACACATAGTCAACGCCTAGAGACGATGGTACAGGAGTATCTCCAAGTAAACATTGAAGCCACGACTGTGTCACTGGACCCTTGCTCTTTTTGGGCTTCCAATCTGGATAAATGGCCGGAGCTAGCCACTTACGCCTTGGAGATCTTGTCATGCCCCGCAGCCAGCGTTCTGTCTGAACGTGTGTTCAGCGCTGCTGGTGGTGTGCTGACAGATAAGCGCACGCGGCTCTCCACTGATAATGTAGACAGACTCACGTTCATAAAGATGAACAAATCATGGATCCGAAACGACTTTTCTACCCCTGTGTCATCCTGGGGAGAGTAAAAGCTTGATGATTGGTTAAAATCACCCTACCAACCGTTTTAAGCTTTCAAATTACTAATCATGTTTATCTGTATCTTGACTGGAAAATAATTTGGGCTTTGTAGCAGTGTGCAGCACTGATCCTATTAGGCCATCTATAATAAGCTCCACCAGATTTAAAATTAAAAATAATTTTTAGCTGCATCTAGCCCGGAAAATAATTTTGGGGCTCCGAGATGCGCAAGACACATAAGTGCCTTCTTGCTGCACTACCTGCAGCATGACCCTCATATTGTCAGAATTCGAAGTAATCATGACTACTGGGTTGCCACACTCTTAGATCCCCCAAACTTTTCGATCAACCTTTTCATTTTAATAAAGACCAAAAAAATGGTCATTTTTGAAATTATAAGCATTAGCAGGTTGTTAGAAACTGAAATCAAACAGTTTTCAACTCAAAACTTTATTCTAGGTGATGTTACATTTTCACATAGGACCCCTTGTTCGAAAGGAGCTTCTGAACTCTCTCGTCCATTGAATTTGTCAGGTTTTGGATGGTTTCTGCTTCAATTGTTTTGCATGAGGACAGAATACCCTCCCAGAGCTGTTGCTTAGATGTGAACTGCCTCCCGCCATCATAGACACTCCTTTTAATGATGCTCCAAAGGTTCTGAATGGGGTAGAGGTCAGGGGAGCATGGGGGTCACACCATAAGTTTGTCCCCTTTTATGCCCATATCAGCCAGAGATGCAGATGTTTTATGTGCAGCATGAGATGGTGCATTATCATGCAGAAAAATGATCTTGCTGTGAAATACACGGTTCTTCTTCTTGAACCATGGCAGGAAGTGCTGTTTGAGAAAATCCACATACATTATGGAGTTCATCTTTAGCGCCTTCAGGGATCCTAAAGGGGCCGACAATCTCTCTCCCCATGATTCCAGCCCAACACATTACTCCACCTCCTCCTTGTTGGCGCTGTAGCCGTGTTTGCGTGGGGTGTCCATCAACCAGCCATCCTCCACTCCATCCATCTGGACCATCGAGCGCTGCACGGCACTCATCCGTGAACAAAACAGTTTTGAAATCAGTCTTCATGTAATGTTTGGCCCACTGGAGCCGTTTCTGCTTGTGTGAAGTGGATAGAGGAGGTCGACAGGATGGCGTATGCACAGCTGCAAACCTCTGAAGGACCCTGCATCTTGTTGTTCGGGGGACGTTGGAGGCACAAGCAGCTTCAAAAACTTGTCTGCTGCTATGACAAGGCTTTTTTGCCGCTGCTCTTTCAACCTGACGTAATTGCCTGTAGGAAAGAGTCCTCAATTTGCCCTTATCAGCACGCACACGTGTGTACTGTGAATCAGCTACATACTTCTTGATTGCCAAGACACTTCATCCTGATCATCGCACAATGTTGATTGTAGTCATGCCTTGACCTAAACACTCCACAATTTGTTGCTTCTCAGCAGCCGACACATCCTTTTTCTTTCCCATTTTGGCATAAAATGTAGGCTGCTTAATAATGTGAGAGAGCCTTCTTAAGTAGTCTTGCCTTTCATTGGACACACCTGCCAAACTAATTAGCACAGGTGTCTGCAATTGCTTACAGTGATATAAAGAGCCCTGACACACATCACCATCAATGAGTTTAACTGACAAACAAACAAATTCTTCCCTTATCACTCCTAAACACTTTTTGCATAATAATTTGGAACGCAGTGTACATGTGCTTTTCCACAAAACACCAGTGGTTCACGTAGTGAATCTTACAGTTCTAACTTGCCAACCGTGGTCTGTATGGAATTGTTCAATAAAGGGCCCAAAATTAAGATAACATAGATGGGAGAGGTCTCTATGAATAGGAATTCCTAAGTATTTGATACCCTGTGAGGGCCAG
This sequence comes from Phyllobates terribilis, assembly GCF_046119375.1. Taxonomy (NCBI): domain Eukaryota; kingdom Metazoa; phylum Chordata; class Amphibia; order Anura; family Dendrobatidae; genus Phyllobates; species Phyllobates terribilis. The sequence goes on along the minus strand of NW_027362770.1, from coordinate 131,615,427 downwards.
GCAAAGGGAAAGTTGGACTGGATGGAATCCTATATGGATTTGGGGAGGGAGACATCGAGGGCCTCAGACTTCGCTGCATTGATTTTAAAATTTTACCATGTAACAAAGTGATCTATTTCAGCCATAACAGCAGGGATGGATATATGTGATTGAGTGATATATACTAGGACATCATCAGCAAATAGAGAGCACTTGTACTCGGTGCCTCCCACCTCAATCCACCTAATATTGGGGTTATGGCGAATTGATGAGAGCAGGTGCTCCGTCACTAGGATGTATAAAAGAGAGGGGACAGATGACATCCCTGCCTTGTCCCATTGGTGATTGTGAAAGGTGATGAAAATGTTCTGACGCACCCCCTGGGCCTTGGGACACCCGGAGCCGGACCCTTTTTGGTGGATGCTGGTGGTTGTAGTCTTCGTGGCGGCGACCCGGTTCCGTGGCTCAGGGCGGTCAAACCAGTGGCGGAACTATTTATGTGGTTTTGATGTTTAAATGTCCGACTACGCCACCCGTGGATTGCGGTCAGAGTGAACCGCCGCTACAGGGCAGACCGCTGAGGCTGGTGTTGTGGGTGCAGCAGAGCGTAGCATAACTCCCCACGGGAGGAGTATAGCCTCAGGGCAGTGTATGCGGAGGATGGGGGTGATGGTGCAGGGCAGCAGCAGTAACGACACGGAGTCCGTGATGCAGTCCAGGGCCTTTACTCACAGTTCTTATTATCCAGACCACGTCTGCAGGTAACGGCTGCCCACGTCGTACTGTGCTCACCAGGTGAGGGGCTCAGACAACTCCCAGATAACTTTGGAGCACTTCACAGGACCCCCTTTGTGTGTCCTTTGTCTGGCCTTTCTTACCAACACTTCTGTCCGGCTGCCTCGGGCCTCCTCTTGGTAAACTTGGCGACAGTTTCCCTGACCCTATGTGGTGCCTTCCTAGCGGGTGTAGCGAGGGGCTGCGCCACATAAAATGTCAGAGCCTCCGGTTTCTAGCTGAGGGTCGTTTCCTGCCTCCACTAGTTCGGGGACCGGTCTCCCCCTTTGGCCTGACCCCTCCACGCAGGTGGATTCGGGCGTGCGGTGGCGACTCGCCCGTCCGCACCCCTGGGATCCCTTCATTCCTCGTTCCTGGAGCCTTCTCCGCTCCTCTTCCTTCCTTCTCCCTCTTCCAGGCCTGGGCCTCTGTTACTAGGCCCGCCTCCGGAGCAGAGCTCATGCAGAGCCCCTGCTCCCTGCCACTTCTGCTCAGACTTCTCTGCACTGAACTAAGATGGTGCCCACCTTTTATACTCCCTTCTCAATGCACCCAGGAACTGCTTCCTCCCTGCTCCTGCACTACAGGGTTCCCCTTCCTCAGTGTTCCCTCCCCCCACTCCAGCCAGGGACAGGGACTGTCGTGCCCATCTCAGGGGCATATTGGTCGCCCTGCCCCACGGCAATGTGGTGTAATGCATGCAGGTGTCGGGTCCTGATCCACACTCCATCCTTACCTGAGAGTGAGATATCACACCTCTGGGTGAGGTGCAATACGTCTGTAGCAACCGAGCCCTCAGGGTGCTACAGTTCCATTTATCTTCAGCCTAGGTGACGTATTGCGATACAGGGCCGTGATTTTGGCTATAAAAGGGTCCCCTAGACCCCTACCCCAAGCTTTTTAAGAGAATCATATATGGCGTGCCAGGAGACTCTATGGAATGCTTTCTCAGCATCCAACGAGAGTATCTAATTACAAATTTTTAACTGCATCTAGCCCAGGAAATACTTTGTGCCTAGTAGCAGTGTCTGCTAGTCAGCGGATTATCCCGGCTGTTAAGCAAGCTACACCACCTGTAGTTTAGACACTTAATTTTTTCAAAGGAAATGCTTCGGGACCATGGGATACTTAGTGAAGAGCATCAGGAGGCACCCCAAGGCATAGGGGCTGGGACTGGCAGTAGGATGCCTTCCGGTGGACAGCCGAGCTCGATCCTTATAAAAGCTTTTTAACTGCAGCAGCTTTAGTGGACGCTACTGGAGCTGGAATTACCGCGGCTGCTGGCATGAGACTTGCCCTCCAATAGATCCTTGTAAATGGATTTAAAGTGTATTCATTCAAATTAGAGAGACAATTTAAATTAAAAAGCTTAGAGCTGCCTCCACCACAGGGGGGCTCGCTCGACCCACCAGCGGACAGGCACCAGTATTGGGAGAGGGGGGCTGGCCGTCAGGGTTCACCGCGGCTCTGGCACAAACCCGGCGACACGGAGGTGGCACGGGCAGGAGCGGACTGGCCGTGTCGGCTTCTCACTTTTTGGATTTTAGAAGGGCATGACATGCCTATATCTGTGTCTCCCCCTCCTTTTACTCCTCCACCTCTTTTATTTTCGCATGACTATATGTACTTGTCACTTTTCCATGTGTTAGTTATGTCTTCTGAGCAGTTTGTCAGCTTTTGGACACCTTTGAAGGTGTTTTCTATGTGTTTCTATGTGTTTTTGTTTGCCTGCCATTGGTTTTAACGGTGTTCGAAGGTGTTCGACGAACAGTTCGGCGAACACACGGGTGTTCGACGAACCGAACCGAACTCGAACACTACGGGGGTGGCTCAACACTAGTGCTAATGTCTGGTCTGTTGGACTCAGAAAGTTTGGTAACCCTAATGAAGGCCACACTTCCTCACTGCCTGATTCCTTTAAAGATGGTGGGCGTTCGCTGTATCTATGGTGACGTTAAAGACTACCCTGTGGCCTGAATGGTCATTGACAAAAACTGTGGCACCGAGTCCCATGAGGTTGGAGTAGTCAAGGACCTATTACACCCTGTTATAATAGGGCGAAACTTTGCCTTGTTTTGAGACTTCGAGAAAGTCGGGTAATCTGGTTACTCAGACAGCAGCAAGACTACCCTTAAAGAAAACTCATCACAGCCCGAGTCTGACAGGTTTCCGTTTTATGTGCTGGTTGGCAATAGTGATGAGGCCGCGTCCCCTGAGGCCAACATACCTGAGATGGGAGTGTCCAGGGGGAACTTTGGAACCGCCCTATTCCGGAACCTAACTCTTAAAGGAGTGTTTGATAATGTAACTGTACTAAATGGAATTGCTCAAGAGCTGGGGGCCAACGCCCGATTCCCTAACTTTACCATGAATGGGGAGTTATTATATCGTATCACCAAGCAGAGGGATGAGATGTTCGAGCAGTTACTGGTACCAGGGTCCTGCAATCGCAGGGTGTTAGACATGACCCATTCTCATGTCTTAGGTGGTCATCTGGGGGTAGACAAAACCCAGGAACAGATCCTTCAGGCCCAGCAGTCACAGAGATCATAAATTATTGTATGTACTGTCCCAACTGCCAGCTAACCTCCCCGGTCGCTCATTTCCATAGTCCTTTAGTGCCAGTACCCATCATTGAGGTCCTTTTTGATTGCATATCGATGGATTTAGTGGGACCTTCTCAAACTCCCCATCCAGCTCTATGCTCAAGTCCGCCTGTGGGCATCAGTATATCCTTGTAGTCCTCAACTATGCTACACCTTGCCTGGAGGCAGTGCTGTTAAGAAACTCCTCCACTAAGCGTATAGCCCGAGAGCTCATCCATATCATTTCCCACATGGTACTGCCAAAAGTACCGAAACGGAACAAGGGACTCCGTTCATGTCGAAAGTCATGACAGAGTTGTGCCAAGCCCTGAAGATCACACAGCTCAGAACATTGGTGAACCACCCAGAGACGACAGTCCCATGGAAACAATTAATAAAAACTTAATTGCGATGCTAAAGAAGGTTGTAGAGAAGGATGGCTGAAACTGGGAATGTTTACTGTCGTATCTGCTATATTCCATCAGAGAAGTTTCCCAGACCTCTACGGGGTTTTCCCCATTTGAGCTTTTGAATGGTCGACACCCCAGTGGACTTCTGGATATAGCAAAGGAGACTAGGGAAGCAGAGGCTACATGCTACAAGAGCGTGATCGAGCATGTCACCCAAATGCAAGAAAGGATTGCTGAAGTGATGCCCATCATGAGAGAGTACCTCCTCCAGACACAAGAGGCACAATCAAGGGTGTACAACAGGTCAAGACAATTCAGCCCTGGAGATCGGGTACTAGTACTGGTACCCACAGTGAAGAGCAAATTTATGGCCAGATTACAAGGCCCCTACGAAGTAGTCAAAAAGATTGCTGAGTTTAATTATAAAGTCCACCAACCAGGGAGAAGGAAGCCCTACCAGGTGTACCACGTCAATCTTATCAAGTCTTGATGAGATGGAAGGTCCATGTTTGGTGGCTAAGTCCCAAGCTGACGTGAAAATTGTCAAGGTGGCAGAGATGCTGTCATGTGCCCAAAAGCAGCAGTGTTGGGAATTGCTTCTTCGGAACAGAGACCTGTTTGCTGAGTTGCCAGGTTGTACTCAGGTCAAAGAACATGAAGTCCTCACGGAGTCTCATGTCCGGGTGAATTTCAAGCCATTCGGATTCATAAAGCCCTCCGGGAAGTAATCTCAAAAGAGGTGAAGCGAATGTTAAACCTAGGTATCATTGAAGAGTCCAAGAGTGGCTGGTCCAGACCCATAGTCTTGGTGCCGAAACCAGATGGAGAATGGCAGTTCTGCAATGACTACCGGAAGCTGAATGAAGTCTCTAAATTTGACACATATCCAATGTCCCGTGTTGATGAGCTCATTGTAAGGCTAGAACCAGCATGGTACATTACCAATCTGGACCTCACAAAAGGCAAAAGGATATTGGCACATTTCCCTATCCAAGAACGCCAAGGAGAAGATAGCCTTTCCAATGCCAGATGGTTGTTTCCAGTATGTCAGGATGCCATTTGGGTTGCAAGGAGCTCCAGTCATCTTCCAGAGAGCCATGGACCGAATCCTTGCTCCCCACAAGAAGTAACAGCATCTTTCCTTTATGACATTGTGATCTTCAGTCAGGAATGGGAAACCCATCTAGGCAAAGTCCAGGCAATATTTGATGCTTTAAGAAAGGCAGGGTGTTCCATCACCCCAAAGAAATGTGCCATGGGGATGGAAGAAGTCAAATACTTGTGTTAGCTTCATCTGCCATTTTGTTTATGCTTGAAAAAAGCTGCTTGCTGGCCGAAACATTGCTTTTAAGATGCATTTTGGATGACTAAAGGAATAGAATCATCTCTCTAGTGCCTTGGAAACTATTTGGCCAAGTACTTGGATCATGTCGTAGGCAGGGGTGAGATCAAACCCTAATTGAATAAGGTTGACGCAATCCAGAATTGGCCACAGCCGCTCTCAAAGAAGCAGGTCAGAGCGTTTCTCTGCGGGCTACTTTCATCGGTTCATTCCTTAGTTCGCCATGATAACGACACCTCTGATAGACCTCCTTAAGGGTACGAAGTCGGCTGGGGCTAAGTGGTCTCCAGAAGCTGAGACAGCATTCCAGGAACTGAAGCTGGTCCTGTGTAAACAGCAAGAGTTGCTGGCTCTGAACTTCTCTAAGGAGTTTGTGGTCCAGAAGGACTCATCAGAAAAAATAAAAAAAATACACATATGTGGTATCGTCACGTTCAGATAAGTCCGATCTATCAAAATATAAACACAATTAAACCATTCGGTAAACACTGTAAACAAAAAAAAATTCAAGAACGCCAAACTTACGTTTTTTTGTTCGCCATAATTCTACAAAAAAATGCTGTAACAAGTGATCAAAACAACACATCTATCCCAAAATGGTATCAATAAAAATGTTGTCTTGCTCCACAAAAAAATAAGCCATTGCACATCTCGATCAGCCGAGAAATGAAAATGTTATGCGTCTCGGAAAATCGCAACACAACCCAAAAAAACTGGTGAGTTTTTTTCACCACTAAAATAATAAAAAAGTAGACATGTTGGGTATTGCCGTAACCCTATTAATGAGGAGAATCATAGAGCAAGGTTATTTTTACCACAAAAAAACAATTCCAAAAAAAACAATGTCAGAATTGCGTTTTTTGCAATTTCTCCATACTTGGAATTTTTTTTCTCATTTTCCAGTACACCATGTGGTAAAATGAATGGTAGTACAACTCGTCCCACAAAAAACAAGCCCTCATAAATAAATCTATTTGGACAGAAAAATAAAAGAGTTATGGTTCTGGAAAGAAGGGGAGGAAAAAACGTAAACCCAAAAATTTAAATTGGCTGCATCGTGAAGGGGTTAAATTGAGGTGATATTTATTCACCATCAAATATATAACATTTCGGTCAATAATGTAGGCATTCTTCAGATACATGGACTGCATACAGAAGAGGTCGCTAGTGGTAAGGCAGCGTGACCACAGTGGTGAGGCGCCTCACTAAACACAAATCACTGGCAGTAGTTAAATGGAGTGATCAATGAGTGCCAATGATATATCATGGTCTCTGGGTACATGCTGAAGGCCTTCAGTGGCTGCCATATTGGTCTTCCTGTGAAGTCCAGTCACATTTATGCTATATACTGCAATACTGTGGTTTAGCAGTATATAGAACAAGCTATCAAAGGATCACAAGTCCCCTAAGGGAACTAAAAGATAAAGTAAAAAAATAAAAAGTTAAAACATTGTAAAAAGAAATATAAAAAGTCAATTCACCTCATTTTTCACATTTTAAAATAAAGAAAATGATCTGGTGTCATTCGTAAAAGTCAGATCTATTAAAATATAACAGTTATTAACCCATGCAGTAAACATTATAGGAAAAAAAATATCACAAAATGCCAGAACTTCTGTTTTTAATTGCCACACCTATCTTAAAAAATGTAATCAAAAGCAATCAAAATGTTGTATATGCCCCAAAGTGGTATCATTAAAAACGCCAGCCTGCCATGCAAAAATGCCCCCACAGCTCCACTACCTTAAAAAGAAAAAAAGTTTCAGAAAAAAGGCAATAAAACCAATTTTATTTACAAAGTTCTGAACTTTTTAAGGCACTAAACAAATATAAAAACTATACAAGTTTGGTATCGTCACTTTGTACTGACCTGGTAAATTGTGTTGTCAAGTATTTTTATCATACTATGAATGCCAAAATAATAAAATCCCCCAAAACAATGGCGGAATTGCATTTTTTTCACCAATTCATTCCACTAAAAAAAATTTTTCCGCCATTGGGTACATTATATTGAAAAATGGATGCTGTCTAATAATATAAATCATCCTGTAAAAAAAACGAGCCCTCATACTGCTGTGCCGACAGTAAAATAAAAAATGTATAACTCCTGGAAGAATGAAAGGCAAAAATCAAAGCGCAAAACTGAAAAATTGCCTGGTATTTAAGGGATCAAGAGAGCATCCAATCTTTTAAATTGTCTTGGTGGCTTTCTCAGAATTTGATTAAATCACATTTTATTCCCAAGAAATGTATTTCTAGCAGTAAGCAATAGAAAAACAAGAGAGAGGAGCTGATTGTAATAATGCATAGGAAGTATGACTCCTGGGGACAAGATGTTCTGCGGAAAAAATGTAACATCCTCATCATCGCTGCGGAACAGGAAAATGGTGTTATACATACAGCTGGGCAACATGCTGGAATTTGCCCCTTGGCGCTTCCCAGTGCCTCTAACTGAATAATATGCCCTATAATGTCTCAAGCGATTGGTGCCAGCTGCCACATGTCTGGAAAACAAAGCCTACCCTTAGTCACCATTATCTGATATTTGAGAGAGGAACACAATGATGACGCCTGGCACTGTGGCAACAAAAATATTCCAAGTGAATAAATAGTTTGCTTTAGGATCAGACTGTTTTTTTGCCTTTTACCTTGAATACTGGTGAAGGTGCAAATAAATCCTGTGTTCTCAATGGTCATTGGGACTTCAGCTGTGAAGACATGGTGGAATATAATACTTAAACAGGTTTTCCCATGAACAAAGTTAATTTTAATCAATAGATCTATGAATAATAATAAGTTCTACAATTGGATTAGAATTTTTTTTTTCCTGTCCTGAGATAATCTTATAAATGTGCCCCTGCTGTGTACTGTGTAATCGCTGTGTCTCACCATGCAGGAACATGGTCTGATCATATCACAGCTCCTGGGCACGGGAGGAAGCAAAAGAGTATACAGACAGTACAGCGCAGTAAAACAAATGATTCTTTCTTTGAGGTAAAACATTGCAGTCCGGATACTCAGATAGGGAAACGTTCAGACACTGATCGCATTGGGACCAGCGGACTTTTGGAACAGGACTGGCCGCACCAGGACCAGGGGAAAATGTTCAGACACTGACCGTACCTGGACCAGGGGACTTTGGGAACAGGACTGGTTGCACCAGGACCAGGAGACAATGTTCAGGGCACTGGCCACACATGAACCAGGGATTTGGGTTCAGGACCTGGCCATACCGGGACCAGGGATTAGGTACAGGACACTGGGCACACCAGGACCAGAGGACCTAACAACTCACTAGTAGGGGAGACTACATACTAATAAAAGCTATTGCTTTGGCGACTCCCTAAAGAAGAGGGAGTCTTTTATATGCCTGCAGAAGGGGACCATGCCACGGGGCCGGAGCAGTGAGTATGCCAGTGTCCCTGCATGGAGGGGGAAGGGAAACCATGCAGGGGAGCTGGCAATAGTGTTACAGTACCTCCCCTTTATGCCCTTTTTTCTTCAAACCCGCGAAGACTCTCTGCAGAGAAGTTGGAGGCTGACACCTCTTTACAGACACCCAGGACTTCTCTTCAGGACCATGACTTCTTCTATCCACTAGAAGAAAAGTGACACGTCTCACCATCTTCACACGTAGGATGCTTCTCTCCATTAAGCCATCCTCAGCATAGGAAGAAGCAGGCGTAATATCAGGAACAACGGCTTGGAAAGTCTCTCTCCATACGTTGAGATCAGCTACCACCCAGGAGGAATCAAGGAGCAACTGGAGTTCCTCTGCCTGGTTGGTGGATTGCAGAGACTTGGAAGATGCCACTGCATTGACGTTCTCTTCCCCAGACCTAATGGAGACTGAAGGCACCTGCTTTGAGCCCATCTTCAGCCTGGTTTCTCAGATGACAGGTACAAGAGGCGGGGAGGTTCCTGGGGGCCGATCATTGGTACAATCGTCGGGACTGTGTGGGGACATCGGCTCTGCTTCCCTCTTTTTTTGGAGACACCAACACACAGAGACTTGGCGACTAGCAGACCTGATGGAGAAGATGGCAACACTGCTGGCTGACCTGAACGTATGGGGACCAGACACCTCTCGTAACTCGGCTGTCCCCAACAAAGCACCAGACAGGGTCTCCAGACTAGAAGGGGCACCTGAGTTCTCAGCTTTGGATGATCAGACTGCACATGGAAGGCGATCTTCTCATTGTATAATGCTCCGTTCTTGAGCTTAAACTGTTCAGATATGACTTGACTGCTTCTGAGTAGGGCTCACACCCTCACCGGCTTGTGGAGCTGTCGGATGGGAATCTGACACCGACTTTTTATGGTTTGCAGCATGAACTTCCCCGCAGAACCGAAGCCTCCACTTGCCACGGATACCATCACTGTCATCTGCGGAGAGGTAATGCTCCCTCCTAGGGCAGCCTCTCCCACTGGCTAAAATATTTGGAGTTTTTTAAGCTTCACTGAAAAAAGACCGGATCTTCCACACAACCGCGGAACTCATCTTACCACTGAGTTTTGGCTTCTGCTTCCCCTGCCAAACACAGTCGGCCCTCATTGATTCTGCGAGGTAGTTGCCTTAACAGGTTGTGGAACAGGTGGTCTTTGAAAGGAAAATGACAGAAGTGATGATTTCCTCACACGCGTCACCTGTCTGGTCTGCTCCTGTAAGCTAGGAAGGGAAGTTTTTGCAGAAGATTCTGGACTTTTCGGAAGGTCACCAGGAAGGCCTGCAGGTCCGAAGTGATAGGATCCCCTGCTTCCCATAGGGGGCTAAGCCATATCATGGCATCTCCGCAAGGTAGGACATAAGGAATCCAACCTTTACCCGATTGGAGGAAAAATAATTAGCAAAAAATTTGTAGTGCTGCATGCACTACTTCAGGAATGCACGGCATTACTTCGGATCCTCATAGTACTTTGGTGGATCCACTGGGGCGGGTCCCATTCTGGGAGCACAAATCGCAGATTGGGTAGGCACAGCTGTAGGTACTGTGACTTGGGCTGGTGCAGCAAAAGTCAGGACTTCAGATACGGTAAAAATTTCTCTCTTGCTACTTCGCTGGTTGATCTGCTGGTAACACAGCTCCGAACGTAAAGAGTAGTGTTGAGCCACCCCCGTAGTGTTCGAGTTCGGTTCGGTTCGTCGAACACCCGTGTGTTCGCCGAACTGTTCGTCGAACTGTTCGTCGAACACCTTCGAACACCGTTAAAACCAATGGCAGGCAAACAAAAACACACAGAAACACATAGAAAACACCTTCAAAGGTGTCCAAAAGCTGACAAACTGCTCTGAAGACACAACTAACACATGGAAAAGTGACAAGTACATATAGTCATGCGAAAAGAAAAGAGGTGGAGGAGTAAAAGGAGGGGGAGACACAGATATAGGCATGTCATGCCCTTCTAAAATCCAAAAAGTGAGAAGCCGACACGTTCAGTCCGCTCCTGCCCGTGCCACCTCCGTGTCGCCGGGTTTGTGCCAGAGCCGCGGTGAACCCTGACTGCCAGCCCCCCTCTCCCAATACTGGTGCCTGTCCGCTGGTGGGTCAAGCGAGCCCCCCTGTGGTGGAGGCAGCTCTAAGTTTTTTAATTTAAATTGTCTCTCTAATTTGAATGAATACACTTTAAATCCATTTACAAGGATCTATTGGAGGGCAAGTCTCATGCCAGCAGCCGCGTAATTCCAGCTCCAGTAGCGTCCACTAAAGCTGCTGCAGTTAAATAGCTTTTATAAGGATCGAGCTCGGTTGTCCACCGCAAGGCATCCTACTGCCAGTCCCAGCCCCTATGCCTTGGGGTGCCTCCTGATGCTCTTCACTGAGTATCCCGTGGTCCCGAAGCATTTCCTTTGAAAAAATTAAGTGTCCAAACTACAGGTGGTGTAGCTTGCTTAACAGCCGGGATAATCCGCTGACTAGCAGACACTGCTACTAGGCACAAAGTATTTCCTGGGCTAGATGCAGTTAAAAATTTGTAAGTAGATACTCTCGTTGGATGCTGAGAAAGCATTCCATAGAGTCTCCTGGCACGCCATATATGATTCTCTTAAAAAGCTTGGGGTAGGGGTCTAGGGGACCCTTTTATAGCCAAAATCACGGCCCTGTATCACAATACGTCACCTAGGCTGAAGATAAATTGAACTGTAGCACCCTGAGGGCTCGGTTGCTACAGACGTATTGCACCTCACCCAGAGGTGTGATATCTCACTCTCAGGTAAGGATGGAGTGTGGATCAGGACCCGACACCTGCATGCATTACACCACATTGCCGTGGGGCAGGGCGACCAATATGCCCCTGAGATGGGCACGACAGTCCCTGTCCCTGGCTGGAGTGGGGGGAGGGAACACTGAGGAAGGGGAACCCTGTAGTGCAGGAGCAGGGAGGAAGCAGTTCCTGGGTGCATTGAGAAGGGAGTATAAAAGGTGGGCACCATCTTAGTTCAGTGCAGAGAAGTCTGAGCAGAAGTGGCAGGGAGCAGGGGCTCTGCATGAGCTCTGCTCCGGAGGCGGGCCTAGTAACAGAGGCCCAGGCCTGCAAGAGGGAGAAGGAAGGAAGAGGAGCGGAGAAGGCTCCAGGAACGAGGAATGAAGGGATCCCAGGGGTGCGGACGGGCGAGTCGCCACCGCACGCCCGAATCCACCTGCGTGGAGGGGTCAGGCCAAAGGGGGAGACCGGTCCCCGAACTAGTGGAGGCAGGAAACGACCCTCAGCTAGAAACCGGAGGCTCTGACATTTTATGTGGCGCAGCCCCTCGCTACACCCGCTAGGAAGGCACCACATAGGGTCAGGGAAACTGGCGCCAAGTTTACCAAGAGGAGGCCCGAGGCAGCCGGACAGAAGTGTTGGTAAGAAAGGCCAGACAAAGGACACACAAAGGGGGTCCTGTGAAGCGCTCCAAAGTTATCTGGGAGTTGTCTGAGCCCCTCACCTGGTGAGCACAGTACGACGTGGGCAGCCGTTACCTGCAGACGTGGTCTGGATAATAAGAACTGTGAGTAAAGGCCCTGAACTGCATCACTGACTCCGTGTCGTTACTGCTGCTGCCCTGCACCATCACCCCCATCCTCCGCATACACTGCCCTGAGGCTATACTCCTCCCGTGGGGAGTTATGCTACGGTCTGCTGCACCCACAACACCAGCCTCAGCGGTCTGCCCTGTAGCGGCGGTTCACTCTGACCGCAATCCACGGGTGGCGTAGTCGGACATTTAAACATCAAAACCACATAAATAGTTCCGCCACTGGTTTGACCACCCTGAGCCACGGATCCGGGTCGCCGCCACAAAGACTACAACCACCAGCATCCACCAAAAAGGGTCCGGCTCTGGGTGTCCCAAGACCCAGGGGGTGTGTCAGAACATTTTCATCACCTTTCACAATCACCAATGGGACAAGGCAGGGATGTCCTCTGTCCCCTCTCTTATACATCCTAGTGACGGAGCACCTGCTCTCATCAATTCGCCATAACCCCAATATTAGGTGGATTGAGGTGGGAGGCACCGAGTACAAGTGCTCTCTATTTGCTGATGATGTCCTAGTATATATCACTCAATCACATATATCCATCCATGCTGTTATGGCTGAAATAGATCACTTTGTTACATGGTCAAATTTTAAAATCAATGCAGCGAAGTCTGAGGCCCTCGATGTCTCCCTCCCCAAATCCATATAGGATTCCATCCAGTCCAACTTTCCCTTTGCCTGGCCCTCACAGGGTATCAAATACTTAGGAATTCCTATTCATAGAGACCTCTCCCATCTATGTTATCTTAATTTTGGGCCCTTTATTGAACAACTCCATACAGACCACGGTTGGCAAGTTAGAACTGTAAGATTCACTACGTGAACCACTGGTGTTTTGTGGAAAAGCACATGTACACTGCGTTCCAAATTATTATGCAAAAAGTGTTTAGGAGTGATAAGGGAAGAATTTGTTTGTTTGTCAGTTAAACTCATTGATGGTGATGTGTGTCAGGGCTCTTTATATCACTGTAAGCAATTGCAGACACCTGTGCTAATTAGTTTGGCAGGTGTGTCCAATGAAAGGCAAGACTACTTAAGAAGGCTCTCTCACATTATTAAGCAGCCTACATTTTCTGCCAAAATGGGAAAGAAAAAGGATGTGTCGGCTGCTGAGAAGCAACAAATTGTGGAGTGTTTAGGTCAAGGCATGACTACAATCAACATTGTGCGATGATCAGGATGAAGTGTCTTGGCAATCAAGAAGTATGTAGCTGATTCACAGTACACACGTGTGCGTGCTGATAAGGGCAAATTGAGGACTCTTTCCTACAGGCAATTACATCAGGTTGAAAGAGCAGCGGCAAAAAAGCCTTGTCATAGCAGCAGACAAGTTTTTGAAGCTGCTTGTGCCTCCAACGTCCCCCGAACAACAAGATGCAGGGTCCTTCAGAGGTTTGCAGCTGTGCATACGCCATCCTGTCGACCTCCTCTATCCACTTCACACAAGCAGAAACGGCTCCAGTGGGCCAAACATTACATGAAGACTGATTTCAAAACTGTTTTGTTCACGGATGAGTGCCGTGCAGCGCTCGATGGTCCAGATGGATGGAGTGGAGGATGGCTGGTTGATGGACACCCCACGCAAACACGGCTACAGCGCCAACAAGGAGGAGGTGGAGTAATGTTTTGGGCTGGAATCATGGGGAGAGAGATTGTCGGCCCCTTTAGGATCCCTGAAGGCGCTAAAGATGAACTCCATAATGTATGTGGATTTTCTCAAACAGCACTTCCTGCCATGGTTCAAGAAGAAGAACCGTGTATTTCACAGCAAGATCATTTTTCTGCATGATAATGCACCATCTCATGCTGCACATAAAACATCTGCATCTCTGGCTGATATGGGCATAAAAGGGGACAAACTTATGGTGTGACCCCCATGCTCCCCTGACCTCTACCCCATTCAGAACCTTTGGAGCATCATTAAAAGGAGTGTCTATGATGGCGGGAGGCAGTTCACATCTAAGCAACAGCTCTGGGAGGGTATTCTGTCCTCATGCAAAACAATTGAAGCAGAAACCATCCAAAACCTGACAAATTCAATGGACGAGAGAGTTCAGAAGCTCCTTTCGAACAAGGGGTCTTATGTGAAAATGTAACATCACCTAGAATAAAGTTTTGAGTTGAAAACTGTTTGATTTCAGTTTCTAACAACCTGCTAATGCTTATAATTTCAAAAATGACCATTTTTTTGGTCTTTATTAAAATGAAAAGGTTGATCGAAAAGTTTGGGGGATCTAAGAGTGTGGCAACCCAGTAGTCATGATTACTTCGAATACTGACAATATGAGGGTCATGCTGCAGGTAGTGCAGCAAGAAGGCACTTATGTGTCTTGCGCATCTCGGAGCCCCAAAATTATTTTCCAGGCTAGATGCAGCTAAAAATTATTATTAATTTTAAATCTGGTGAAGCTTTAGTATAGATGGCCTAATAGGATCAGTGCTGCACACTGCTACAAAGCCCAAATTATTTTCCAGTCAAGATACAGATAAACATGATTAGTAATTTTAAATCTGGTGGAGCTTATTATAGATGGCCTAATAGAATCAGTGCTGCACACTGCTACAAAGCCCAAATTATTTTCCAGCCAAGATACAGATAAACATGATTAGTAATTTGAAAGCTTAAAACGGTTGGTAGGGTGATTTTAACCAATCATCAAGCTTTTACTCTCCCCAGGATGACACAGGGGTAGAAAAGTCGTTTCGGATCCATGATTTGTTCATCTTTATGAACGTGAGTCTGTCTACATTATCAGTGGAGAGCCGCGTGCGCTTATCTGTCAGCACACCACCAGCAGCGCTGAACACACGTTCAGACAGAACGCTGGCTGCGGGGCATGACAAGATCTCCAAGGCGTAAGTGGCTAGCTCCTGCCATTTATCCAGATTGGAAGCCCAAAAAGAGCAAGGGTCCAGTGACACAGTCGTGGCTTCAATGTTTACTTGGAGATACTCCTGTACCATCGTCTCTAGGCGTTGACTATGTGTCAGACTTCTTGTCTCCTGTGGCCTTGCAAAGGATGGGCTAAAAAAGTGGTGAAATGATTCCGCAAAATTGATGTTACCAGCAGATACTGTGGTTCTGTTACGGTTTGAGTGCTGAACACTTGACGGTCCCACGGTTGGCAAGTTGGAACTGTGAGATTCACTACGTGCACCACTGGTATTTTGTGGAAAAGCACATGTAAGATTCTGCAACAGTCTCTGCTGATACTCCTGCATGCGTGCATCCCTTTCTATGGCAGGAATAATTTCTGCAAATTTACTTTTGTACCGGGGATCTAACAGTGTGGCAACCCAGTAGTCAGGATTATTTCTAATTCTCACAATTCGAGGGTCATGTTGCAGGTAGTGCAGCAAGAAGGCACTCATGTGTGTTGCGCATCCAGGAGCACCAAGTCCCTGTTGTGTTGGTGGCGAGGTAACAATCATGCTTCCTTCCTCTGTCCTCTCCCCCCAACCTCGCACAACAGAAATGTGATCAAGGTCTCCCTCATCTGATGAGTCTTCCATCAGTTCGTCCTCCACTTCTTCCTGGGCTCCTGCACCTTCCTCACTAGTTTGGCTGCTACCATGCGCCCTGGTAAAACCATCTCCCCCACCCTCACATGCCTGCCGCCTTGGTGCTGCCGACCGTCTGGACCTTGCAGATGTTAGCCCTTCCGCATACAACTCCTCCTCCTCTACTTCCTCCACCTCCTCTTGTGCCACCACCTGACTCCGAATTCTGTTTAACATGTGCTCCAGCATGTAAATCACCGGAATAGTCATGCTGATAATGGTATCGTCAGCACTAAACATCTTCGTCGCCATTTCAAATCTGTGCAGAAGGGTGCATAGGTCCCTGATCTGAGACCACTCCTCCAGCGTGATTTGCCCCACCTCTGAATCTCGTTGGCCCAGGCTATATGTCAGAACGTATTGCACCAGGGCTTGTCGGTGCTGCCACAGTCGCTGCAACATGTGCAGAGTTGAATTCCACCGGGTAGGCACATCGCATTTTAGCCGGTGAAGTGGCAGGCCCAACGACTTCTGTAGAGATGTAAGTCGCTGAGCTGCGGGATGCGAACGGCGGAAGTGAGCACACAGCGACCGTGCCCTCTGCAGAAGGCCATCTAGTCTGGGATAGTGGGCTAAAAATTGCTGGACAACCAGGTTCAACACGTGAGCCATACAAGGCACGTGTGTGACATTGCCCCGGCGAAGGGCCGCACCCAGGTTTGCAGCATTGTCGCACACGGCCTTCCCTGGTTTCAGGTCCAGTGGAGACAACCATTCATGAAATTGGTTCTCCAGAGCTGACCACAACTCCTCAGCTGTGTGACTCACATTTCCCAGACATTTCAATGTAAAAACCGCCTGATGACGTTGAGCCCTACTGCCAGCATAGTAAGGAGGTGTGCAGGATCCCTTCTGCGCAGTTAGAAAGCTTGTGGCATGACCAGACAGGCTTTGGGTGCAGGTGGAGGACCGAGAGGAGGTTGAGGAGGCAGAAGCAGTGGAGGAACTTTGACATAAAGAGGATTGACGCACAACTCGTGGGGACGGCAAGACTTGGACAGCAGCCCCTTGTCCTGCTGTCACCATAGTTACCCAGTGCCCAGTCAGCGACATGTAACGCCCCTGTCCATGCCTACTCGTCCAAGTGTCTGTGGTGAAATGCACCCTGTCACACACAGAGTTTCTCAAAGAAGCGGTGATGTTGTGTGCGACATGCTGGTGGAGCGCAGGCACACCTTTCTTTGAGAAGTAGTGCCGACTGGGCATCTGGTACTGGGGCACTGCGACGGACATAAGGTCTCGAAAATCCTCTGTGTCCACCAGGCGGAAAGGCAGCATTTCTGTAGCCAAGAGCTTGCAGATGGTGAAATTCAACCTCTTAGCTTTCTCATGGCTAGGAGGAAATGGTCTTTTACTTGTCCACATCTGAGGGACCGAGGGCTGGCTATTGTGCTTAGACGGGGTTGATAAGGGTGTCCCCGGCAAACTGCCGGTCTGTGAGGAAGATGCAGGCGGACATGTTAGGTTGCCTTGATCCAAAGGTGGTGCTATCGATGTCGGACAGCGCTCAACACCAGCTGGTGTTACCACCTCCAAAGAAAATGATGACCTGCCAATCACGCTGGCTGTTGCGGGTAAAGAGGTGGCAGGTCTGCGCCCCAAAACAGGTGTGACTGCTGTCCCCCCAGTCACAGAGGATGAAGAGGCCGCGGATGCACAAGATATGGCAGACGGTGGTTGGCCCGGCCGGCTAGGCCGCATTGTAGCACACTGAGCTTCCCACTGCAACTTATGCTTCATGTCCATGTGCCGGTTCATGCATGAAGTACTCAAACTATGTATTTTTTGGCCTCTACTTAGCTTTTGCTGACAAATGTTACAGATAACACGAGTTGGGTCATCTTTATCGATCTGAAAAAATGCCCAGGCTATGCAAGGCTTAGCACCCATGCGACCTGAAGAGCCACCACGACTTGTGGTGAGAGGCAGAGTTGTGTTTGAGGATGCAGTTGTTGACGTGCTTCCAGTACTACGTCTCTGTCCAGGAAGGCGCAACCTGACCTCGTCGTCACTAGCATCTTCCTCCACCTCCTCTGCTGACCTCATCTCTTGGCTGACTGTGGGTTGACAGTAAGTGGGATCTCCAACCTCATCATCATCACCCTGTGCGTTATCACACCCGTCGTCCTCAGAGCCAACCTGTTCCTGCCCTGACAAAAAACTAAAGTTGTCGCTCCAATCAGGTATTTGAGTCTTATCATCGTCTTCCTCATTGTCTCCACCAACAGGAGTTACAGTTTGGGAATGAGGGTCTACATTATGGTCAGAACCTTCTGCGTCTGGTCCTGGATCCGACTCATAAAGATTCTGGGCATCAGTGCAGATCATTTCCTCGTCTGGATTCACAGAAGCGCTGGAGTCGACCTCTGATTCCCAGGCTATAGTATGAGTAAACAGCTCTGCAGGCTCAACCATCTGTTCTACCTCATACTCAGACGGGCAGCTGAAGATTTGGGAGCTGTGAGGAAGCAAGTGCGATTGGGGTGACACCTTTGAGGACTGGAGTATTTGTGATGTTGAAGTTGATGTGGAGGAGAGCCCACTTAAAGGAGCACTTGATATCCGTTGAAGCACCTGCTGTTTTTGTGCCTCATCTGGAATTTGTAGCGATTGGCGTGGCCGTAAGAAAGGGATCTTATCACATTGTCCGCTAAAAGAAGTAGACATTTTAGTTTGGCTGGAAGATGGTCTTTCTTCTGCATATGTTACTGTTGCTTTAACACCTACCCCACGGACACAACCTTTTTTCCCCTTCCCAACATGCCTATTCCCCTTTCCACCAGCAGCAGGCCTTTTTCCACTCATTTTGGTGGTTAACTAATTCACAACTCTGTAGTTGTTTGCACAAAAAAACAATGGATGGGAACCGAGCATAGCTTAGTGGCCAAACTGTGGTATTAGGCCAAAACTATTGGCTGGGTTAGATGCAGAAAAAAATTATATTCAATTTGCAACCTGATGGAGGTCTGTATAGATGGACTAATAGAACAAGTCCCACACACAGCTAGAAGGCCAAATATTTTTTCAGAGGTAGATGCAGAAAAAAATTATATTCAGTTTGCAACCTTATGGAGGTCAGTATAGATGGACTAATAGAACAAGTCCCACACACAGCTAGAAGGCCAAATATTTTTTCAGAGGTAGATGCAGAAAAAAATTATATTCAGTTTGCAACCTTATGGAGGTCAGTATAGATGGACTAATAGAACAAGTCCCACACACAGCTAGAAGGCCAAATATTTTTTCAGAGGTAGATGCAGAAAAAAATTATATTCAGTTTGCAACCTTATGGAGGTCAGTATAGATGGACTAATACAACAAGTCCCACACACAGCTAGAAGCCCAATATTTTTTCAGAGGTAGATGCAGAAAAAAATATATTCAGTTTGCAACCTGATGGAGGTCTGTATAGATGGATTAATAGAACAAGTCCCACACACAGCTAGAAGCCCAATATTTTTTCAGAGGTAGATGCAGAAAAAAATATATTCAGTTTGCAACCTGATGGAGGTCTGTATAGATGGATTAATAGAACAAGTCCCACACACAGCTAGAAGCCCAATATTTTTTCAGAGGTAGATGCAGAAAAAAATATATTCAGTTTGCAACCTGATGGAGGTCTGTATAGATGGATTAATAGAACAAGTCCCACACACAGCTAGAAGCCCAATATTTTTTCAGAGGTAGATGCAGAAAAAAATATATTCAGTTTGCAACCTGATGGAGGTCTGTATAGATGGATTAATAGAACAAGTCCCACACACAGCTAGAAGCCCAACATTTTTTCAGAGGTAGATGCAGAAAAAAATTATATTCAGTTTGCAACCTTATGGAGGTCAGTATAGATGGCCTAGTAGAACAAGTCCCACACACAGCTAGAAGGCCAAATATTTTTTCAGAGGTAGATGCAGAAAAAAATTATATTCAGTTTGCAACCTTATGGAGGTCAGTATAGATGGACTAATAGAACAAGTCCCACACACAGCTAGAAGGCCAAATATTTTTTCAGAGGTAGATGCAGAAAAAAATTATATTCAGTTTGCAACCTTATGGAGGTCAGTATAGATGGACTAATACAGCAAGTCCCACACACAGCTAGAAGCCCAATATTTTTTCAGAGGTAGATGCAGAAAAAAATATATTCAGTTTGCAACCTGATGGAGGTCTGTATAGATCGATTAATAGAACAAGTCCCACACACAGCTAGAAGCCCAATATTTTTTCAGAGGTAGATGCAGAAAAAAATATATTCAGTTTGCAACCTGATGGAGGTCTGTATAGATGGATTAATAGAAGAAATCCCACACACAGCTAGAAGCCCAATATTTTTTCAGAGGTAGATGCAGAAAAAAATTATATTCAGTTTGCAACCTTATGGAGGTCAGTATAGATGGACTAATAGAACAAGTCCCACACACAGCTAGAAGGCCAAATATTTTTTCAGAGGTAGATGCAGAAAAAAATTATATTCAGTTTGCAACCTTATGGAGGTCAGTATAGATGGACTAATAGAACAAGTCCCACACACAGCTAGAAGGCCAAATATTTTGTCAGAGGTAGATGCAGAAAAAAATTATATTCAGTTTGCAACCTTATGGAGGTCAGTATAGATGGACTAATACAACAAGTCCCACACACAGCTAGAAGCCCAATATTTTTTCAGAGGTAGATGCAGAAAAAAATATATTCAGTTTGCAACCTGATGGAGGTCTGTATAGATGGATTAATAGAACAAGTCCCACACACAGCTAGAAGCCCAATATTTTTTCAGAGGTAGATGCAGAAAAAAATATATTCAGTTTGCAACCTGATGGAGGTCAGTATAGATGGACTAATACAACAAGTCCCACACACAGCTAGAAGCCCAATATTTTTTCAGAGGTAGATGAAGAAAAAAATATATGCAGTTTGCAACCTGATGGAGGTCAGTATAGATGGACTAGTACAACAAGTCCCACACACAGCTAGAAGCCCAATATTTTTTCAGAGCTAGATGCAGAAAAAAATTATATTCAATTTGCAACCTGATGGAGGTCAGTATAGATGGACTAATAGAACAAGTCCCACATACAGCTAGAAGGCCAAACATTTTTTCAGAGGTAGATGCAGAAAAAAATTATATTCAGTTTGCAACCTTATGGAGGTCAGTATAGATGGACTAATAGAACAAGTCCCACACACAGCTAGAAGGCCAAATATTTTTTCAGAGGTAGATGCAGAAAAAAATTATATTCAGTTTGCAACCTTATGGAGGTCAGTATAGATGGACTAATAGAACAAGTCCCACACACAGCTAGAAGGCCAAATATTTTTTCAGAGGTAGATGCAGAAAAAAATTATATTCAGTTTGCAACCTTATGGAGGTCAGTATAGATGGACTAATAGAACAAGTCCCACACACAGCTAGAAGGCCAAATATTTTTTCAGAGGTAGATGCAGAAAAAAATTATATTCAGTTTGCAACCTTATGGAGGTCAGTATAGATGGACTAATAGAACAAGTCCCACACACAGCTAGAAGGCCAAATATTTTTTCAGAGGTAGATGCAGAAAAAAATATATTCAGTTTGCAACCTGATGGAGGTCTGTATAGATGGATTAATAGAACAAGTCCCACACACAGCTAGAAGCCCAATATTTTTTCAGAGGTAGATGAAGAAAAAAATATATTCAGTTTGCAACCTGATGGAGGTCTGTATAGATGGATTAATAGAACAAGTCCCACACACAGCTAGAAGCCCAATATTTTTTCAGAGCTAGATGCAGAAAAAAATTATATTCAATTTGCAACCTGATGGAGGTCAGTATAGATGGACTAATAGAATGATGCTATGCCCAAAAGATTTTACTTCACTAGGTGCAGTAAAAAAATTGGTATTCTATACACAGGTGGTATATCTTGCAACACAGATAGGCTACTCCACTGACTAACACACTCTGCAATAGGCCAAAAAGTATTAGCTTTGCTAGATTCAGCCAAATGCTGTGAAAAAAACTTGCACAGCACTGGCACAGACCTGCCTGGCAAAAACTGATAGGAACTGATGTAACCTAGTCCTGAAAAGGACTCCAATTACAATTAGTCTTTACTCCCACAACCTATCTATTTAAGAGCACAGACCTCCCTGATAAAAGTCGTAGGAAATGCTGTAACCTAGTCCTTAAAAGGACTGCAATCACAACTATTCCCTACTCCCAAGCTATCTGTAGATTTGTGCGAAAATTGGCTTGAAATTAACAAGGTATAGCGCACACAGCAACAGCGGTGCCGTCTAACACGCAGCTGCAGCAGTGAGAAAATGGTGGCGACGGGGAATATGGCTTGGTCTTATAGGGCAAGGACATGTGACATACACTGCCAATGACACATGCCCTTGCTTGTGTGAAAAAAAGCACTTCGCTCCGTGTGTGCGCTGCTGATAGGCTGACAGATTGCACCTCCCCACTGCAAATGCGGGAAAGAGAAAAAAAAATGGAGATCTTCATTGTTCCTGCAGAGATCCATCCCCTGCCCCTCCCCCCACCCCGCTGTACACTCAAACTGCGTATTAACATTAATTTTCATCATTACTGAGAAAAAATCCAGTTATGATTTTGGTGCACGAACAGTTATCGAACATAACCTCGAACAGCCGAATTTTTTTCAAATTGTTCGAGTTCGCCGAACGGCTCGAACACCGCCCAAAACAGCTCGAATTTGAGATTGGCGAACAGTTCGAGTAGAACAACGCTCATCTCTAGTAAAGAGGACTGGGAATCAGCAGGGCCCATGGCCGAAGCAAAGTATTACGCCACCCAGTGGCGCATGAGAATTAGTGGACTCACTGTGCCACAGGGCCGGGTCTGCCTAGGTAGGGGCAAAGCTAAGCAGCTACCTGGTGTTCACTGCTGCTCCAGATGGTGAAGACAGACTAGGCTGCATGTAGCCCCCAGGTACCACTCCTAGGCAGAAGCCGGTGTTGCAGTAGCTAACCCTAGGAGTTAGGTTAGCTGACACAGACTAGGGCTCCGTTCAGACTATTAGGCTCAGGTTTATTGCAGAATGATTACTGACACAGAGACTCAGGCGGATACTTCTGAGATGGGTTAAAGCAGTCCGGATACTCGGATTGGGAAATGTTCAGACATTGGCCACACCGGGACCCAGGGACTTTGGGAACAGGACTGGCCGCACCAGGACCAGGGGACAATATTCAGGCACAGGCCGCACCGGGACCAGAGGACTTCGAGAACAGGACTGGCCGCACCAGGACCAGGGGACAATGTTCAGGCTCTGGCCGCACCGATACCAGGGGACTTCGAGAACAGGACTGGCCGCACCAGGACCAGAGGACAATGTTCAGGGCTCTGTCCATACCAGGACCAGGGGGCTTTGGGAACAGGACTGGCCACATCGGGACCAGGGGACAATGTTCAGGGACTGGCCACACCAGGACCAGGGATTTGAGTTCAGGACCTGGCTTTACCGGGACCAGGGATTCAGGTACAGGACACTGGCCACACCATGACCAGAGGACCTAACAACTAGTAAGGAAGACTACATACTAATGAAAGCTGTTGCTTCGGTGACTCCGTAAGGGAGAGGGAGTATTTTATACAGTATGACTCTCAGTAATAGGCTGAGAGCCATCCAGCAGGTGAACTCATTTTACTAAATACTTCCCAGTTATTCGCTGGGGGCATTTTACTATGTGCGTGCCCTGCCCCTTTAAGAATGGGGAAGCGGACTTGCGCACACACTAGGCGCGCTGCCAGGAAGTGCGGCGTGCACAAGTAGGAGACATGGAAGTAGGCGGCATATTCCCTAACAGTATGTACTTAATTCTTTATTTTGTATTCCGTGGTTTGTATTACTCACTCTGGGATCTCTTTCTATTTCAGCACACTTTCCCTTCTGTAGGTAATTTCCACTCTGCTCTGCCCTCCGGTTCTTTAGGAGGAACATGAAGCGCTCGACGGCCTTTCAGGCAGCATAGGTCCGAGTTGCCATCGTCTAGTCTGTGGTTAGAGATATCTCAACTCATGCAGGAACCACTAGGGACTGCAGGGTCAGGAGCTCTAGTCTGTACAGGAACCAGCAGGGTCAGTTGCAGTTTTTAGTATGTTACCTATATTCCCGAATGATTTGCTACACTATCATAACGCTACCAAATCAGTCATGTTGGATGATGTTGCAGGTGGCATGGTGTTCTCTGTGACATTGCCAGACTCTTTGTCTGTCACATGTTTTCAGTGTGAACTTGCTCTCAACTATGAAGAGAATGGAGCGCCAATGGTGACCCTGCCAATTTTGTTGTTTTCTGGCAAATGCGAATCAAGTTGCTCAGTGCTGGGCTGTGATCCAAGGTACGACAGCAAAACATCGGACACTGATGCCACCCTCATGGAGTCTATTTTTAACAGTTTGGTCAGAAACCTGTACAACAGTAGACTGCTGGAGGTCATTTTTGTTGGTCCCTGGCAGTGCTCCTCCTCAGATAATGCCAGATTCCAGTCCTGCTCTTGGGTTGTTGCCCTTTGATGGGCTTGTCCGGGTCCTCATGTTTTGATATCTGGTCCATGCATTTGAGACTATGCTGGGAGACACAGTAAACCTTCTTGCAACAACATGTATGGATGTACCACACTGGAGGAGCTGGACTACCTGTGGAAGAACCGCCGGAACCACCTCATGCTACCAATAGTGACAAAGACACTAGATAAGAATCATTCAGGAATTATATGGGAATTGTTTGTGGCTACCATCTGCACCATTACCTTTTGAGAGTTGTCTTGCCGTCATCTCTGCAGTGCACCTTTTTGTCACGTTCACTTGCACCAGGTCAAGTGAAACTCATTCACAATTACTTTTAGATAGATGGGCAATATATAGATGATCACAACCCTTCAGTTCTGGCCAAAACCTCCTATTAATTCTGCCACTATTGCTTCATTCCCCCATGACTTTGCCTAGGTTAGACTTCATATTATAATATAAATATACCTCTTTGAGTTTCTACTTCTTCACTCAAAGGTGGAACTTGAAGCTCCTGGGACCTAATACAAAATCTGCAGAAGGACCCCCTACCTACCTTGTGCCATTTATAAAATTAGTGCCACCTTATGTAGCAGAGAGGTTTTTGTAATACTTAAGGCTCCATGGCCTTGGTGCAGCTGCCTTCTCACCCCTATTACTATGTTTCTAGGTCATAACGCTAGATGTAATTTTTATACAAATATGAATAATCTTCTAAATATGTTGAATTGTCTAACTAGTATTGATAGTTATCTATAATCTATATTTTAGTCCAGAGCTGTGCTCACAGTTCTGCTGATTGTCATTAGAAACAGTCAACAAGTTATTGAACATTCAAGCTGTGAAGACACGGGTTCTTCTGTGGGTGTAACGCTACTCAGACATCACAGGATCAGGATAAAACAGAGTGGCAATACTTTATTGAACCACAAAGAGGAAAATAAACACATAGAACAGTCCCAGCAAATACCCAAGATGGTACAACATTACACAGTCTCACTCTTCCACTCCGCCAGCCTGGGATAGAACAGCTGCAACTTTGGGACTCCCAGGGGCAACTACCTCAACCAGTGGCCCTCCGCTTTAGAGAGAAGGTAGAGGCAAGCTTAGGAAGTTAGCAGTCCATCAAGGTACAAGGCCAGGAGACCCAAGGGTCCCTAGTGGCCTCTCTGAGAGTTTCCATGGAGCCAGATGACCGGTGCGTCCCAATCTGGCTTCTCTGAATGTCTCCATGATTTCCAGGCGACCGGTGGATCCCTCCTGGCAACCCCAAACAACATATCCATGGGGCCAGGTGACTTCATCGTCTTAAGCTGGTCTCCCCAAATGTATTTGTGGCGCCCCTGAGGGTTCGGTCGCCACAGAGGTACTGCATCTCACCCAGAGGTGTGGTATCTCACTCTCAGGTAAGGAAGGAGTACAGCTCGGGACCCTAGCACCTGCATCCAACACATACCCGCAGTGGGGGTAGGGCGAGATTGCTCCTAAGGGAGAGCACAGTCCCGGGTCCCTAGCTGTTGGGAGGAGCTATGTAGTGGGTGTGGGTGGAGGAAATAGCTTAGGGGAGCACATGAGAGGAAGGTATAAATAGAGAAGCCATCTTGTTTAGAGAGATCAGAACAGAGATCAGAACAGTGAGCAGTGAGTGAGAACAGTCTACAGTGAGAGGAGTGGAGCAGGGCTCTGCAGGAGCTCTGCTCAGGCAGAGGGCCTGAGGAGAGGCCCAGGACTGAAGGAAGAGGAGAGGGAGCAGGAAGGGCTCCAGGAACTAATGAAGGGACCCCAGGGGTACGGGCAGTGCTGGAGGCCACCCGTACACCCGAATCTACCAGGAGGTAGAGGGGTCAGGCCACACAAAGGGGACCGGTCCCTCAACTAGCAGAGCACTTTATGTCTCAACTAGAAACCGGAGGCTGCAGTATTTCAAGTCCTGCAGCCAAGAGTCCATATCAGTCTCACCAAGAAGGTAGCTATAGAGGACCCAGGGGACGGAACAGACGTCGCCTGACAAGGTCCGCAGGTACCGGATTGGGACACTTGGTATGAGGTGCAGGGAGACGGCCAGAGAGAGAACACAGAAGGGGGTCCCGCTAAGTACTCCGGAGATATCTGAGGTTGGACTGAACCCCTCCCTGAGTAAGCGCAGTGTGTCACCCCAGGCCTGGATGCCACAAATATTAAAGGCTGTGTCTGAGAGCAGGAGGAAGGTTCCCTGGTCAGGGACAATTAGCATACAGCACCTCCTGTCCCAGGCCAGTAGGGGGAGCTGGCTGCCCCTATAAAAGCTGGAACTGAGGGCAGGGTTAGAGAGAACTGGACGACTTAGCTCAGGACTGAGACTAGTCCCAGAGAAGGAGGGACAGTTCAGCTGTAGCCAAGGAGTCCGTGAGGCAGAGGAGAAGCTGCGAACCAGGGACAGAGGCGACAAGACCCGGTCCTGGCTGAGAGAACTACACTACCGGACATTGGGGTCCGAGGCTGTCAGGGTTGCAAGCCCAGCAGCAGAGAACCAACCCGGGAGGGATTTCAGGTCCCTTGGCCTACTACCCCCAGCATCGCATAGAAGTCCGATTCCGGGTGCCCCATGGCCCAGGGAGCGAGTCAGCAGCACGACGTGGGAGGTTGTAGTCAGGAAACTGTAACCTGAGGAACTTAAGAACTGTGAGTAAACTCGGAAGACTGCACCTCACTGTCTCTGTGATTATTATCTGCGCCATCACCCCTGCACTACACCGCCCAGCATCACCTATAACATCTACACTGCCCTGGAGCTAAGCTCTACCTGTGGAGAGCCACCCCAGCTTTGCTGCACTAACATCAGCTCCAGAGGACCTGCTCCGCAGCGGAAGCTCCCTTTAGCCGCATACCACAGGTGGCGTCACGAACTTTGTACATAAATCCCCTGTAAATATTCCCCTGTTGAATGACCGCCCTGGGTCACGGACCGGGTCATCGCCACTGTGACATCTCCCCTAGCAACGACCGGCCCGGCACCGAGTACCCCACGGTCCAGGGGGCGCGTCATATTCATTGTCTCTCTGATGGTCAATGGAGCAGATCTGTATCTTTCCAGTCAGGGCTATATACCCTTAGGCTAGAATCCTGTAGAATCCAAATCTATGTCTCATTGGGTAAAGCCATCCTTCCAAGCTGATGGTGTGAAGAGAGTCTGAGTGTCCTCTTGCTTCTCCTTGATTCTCTGGCCCAAGTCTCTCTGCTACAGAAGCACATGTCCCCTTAAATTGTTACAGTCGTCCTTCAAGTACACATTCACAGGTAAGAGGTTAGGGAGGGCTGCCTCATGTCTCATTGTTTGAGCATTTAATGTCTTGTCTTTCCTGTCTTGTGAGTCAATAAGCCACAGGGTTCACAAAGGTTAATTAACATAATTAGCAAACATTCATTGTTTCCAAACAAAGAAAAGTCAACATTCAGTTTAAGGCTATGTGCCCATGATGCAGAAATGCTCCGGATTTTTCCTGAGCGTTTCTGCATCTGCCCTGGCAGAAAAAACGCAAGTGGATTTTACATGCGTTTTTCCTGCCAGGGACATGCGGATGTGAAGCGTTCTTCACATGCATTTCCGCATGCGCTTTTAGCATCACTTGGAAAGTGCTTGACAACTTGGTCACACTATATAAATCCATGCAACCGGCATGGATTTATATAGTGTGACCCGAGAGAATGTAAAAAAATAAAAAATAAATCATATACTTACCTTCCGATGGCCCCCGGTGTCTTGCTTCACTCGGTGCTGACTGTCGGCAGATTGCGGTAAACTGCACTGAAGGACCTGCCGACGTCAGCGTCGCATAACCCGTCACATGACTATGACGTCAGCGCAGGTCCTTCAGTCCATCGCGATTTGCCAGCATGAGAGGAGGAGCGCAGCGGGGGCCATCAGAAGGTAAGTATCATATTTATTTTTTATTTTATTCTTTTTTTCACAGTTTCTATGGTACCCGGGTCCGGAGGAGAGTCTCCTGTCCTCCACACCTGGGTACCATCCGCACATTGGAACGCGTGGATTGCGCATCTACATATACAGTGATGCGTAATCCATGCGTTCTAATGCAAGTCAATGGCGGCGAAAACGCAGCACTTCCGCAAAATAATTGGTAGTGCTGCGATTTTTTCCGCAATGATAATCCGCAGCGGAAATTTCCGCAGCATGTGCACAGCACATGCGGATTATCATTGGGGGACATGGCAGAACTTCTACCGTGTGTTTTTTAAGCGTTTCTGCAGCGTTTTTGCCGCTGCAGAAACGCTTAAAAAACGCATCGTGGGCACACAGCCTTATACATATAGTATGACATTCTTGACCAGTCACAGAAATACACAAACAGTACAATGAACACAATAGTGTATTTCTCTTGGCTTAACTAATCTAATTGTCTGGCTTATTAAGATTTTAAGCTGTATCGTCACACAAGCCTATTCCAGCCTTGATGATCTATGTTGCGATGGGGTCCTTAGATTTTACTACATACAATATTTACAGTGGGTGCGGAAAGTATTCAGACCCCTTTAAATTTTTCACTCTTTGTTTTATTGCAGCCTTTTTTTTCATTAATGTTCACTCTGCACCCCATCTTTACTGAAAAAAAAACAGAAATGTAGAAATTTTTGCAAATTTATTAAAAAAGAAAACCTGAAATATCACATGATCATAAGTATTCAGACCCTTTGCTCAGACACTCATATTTAAGTCACATGCTGTCCATTTCCTTGTGATCCTCCTTGAGATGGTCCTACTCCTTCATTGGAGTCCAGCTGTGTTTAATTAAACTGATAGGACTTGATTTGGAAAGGCACACACCTGTCTATATAAGACCTCACAGCTCACAGTGCATGTCAGACCAAATGAGAATCATGAACTCAAAGGAACTGCCCAAGGAGCTCAGAGACACAATTGTGGCAACGCACAGATCTGGCCAAGGTTACAAAAGAATTTCTGCATTACTCAAGGTTCCTAAGAGCACAGTGGTCTCCATTATCCTTAAATGGAAGTAGTTTGGTACCACCAGAAGTCTTCCTAAACCTGGCCATCCAGCCAAACTGAGCAATCCTGGGAAAAGAGCCTTGGTGAGAGAGGTAAAGAAGAACCCCAATATTACTGTGGTTGAGCTCCAGAGATGCAGTAGGGAGATGGGAGAAAGTTCCACAAAGTCGACCATTACTGCAGCCCTCCACCAGTCAGGCCTCTATGGCAGAGTGGCCTTACGGAAGCCTCTCCTCAGTGTAAGACATATGAAAGCCCGCATAGAGTTTGCTCAAAAACACATGAAGAACTCCCAGACTATGAGAAATAAGATTCTCTGGTCTGATGAGACAACGATAGAACTTTTTGGTGATAATTCTAAGCGGTATGTGTGGAGAACCCCCAGCACTGCTTATCACCTGCCCAATACAATCCCAACAGTGAAATATGGTGGTGGCAGCATCATGCTATGGGGGTGTTTTTCAGCTGCAGGGACAGGATGACTGGTTGCAATTGAAGGAAACATGAATGTGGCCAAGTACAGAGATATCCTGGATGAAAACTTCTTCCAGAGTGCTCTGGACCTCAGACTTGGCCGAAGGTTCACCTTCCAACAAGACAATGACCCTAAGCACACAGCTAAAATAACAAAAGGAGTGGCTTCAGAACAACTCTATGACCATTCTTGACTGGCCCAGCCAGAGCCCTCACCTAAACCCAATTGAGCATCTCTGGAGAGACCTGAAAATGGCTGTCCACCATTGTTCACCATCCAACCTGACAGAACTGGAGGGCATCTGCAAGGAAAAATGGCAGAGGATCCCCAAATCCAGGTGTGAAAAACTTGTTGCATCATTCCCAAGAAGACTCATGGCTGTACGAGCTCAAAAGGGGGCTTCTACTCAATACTGAGCAAAGGGTCTGAATACTTATGACCATGTGATATTTCAGTTTTTCTTTTTTAATACATTTGCAAACATTTCTACATTACTGTTTTTTTCAGTCAAGATGGGGTGCAGAGTGTACATTAATGAGAAAAAAATGAACTTTTTAGAGTTTTCCAAATGGCTGCAATGAAACAAATAGTGAAAAATTTAAAAGGGGTCTGAATACTTTCCGTACCCACTGTATATATTGTTGTTCTGAAAATGAAAGTTCCTTCAATTTGAATTATGAATGCAGCTCTGGAGTAAATGCAGGCTTCAACTGAAGATCAGAGAGTAAACAAGATAATCTCAAGCTGATCTATCCACTAATCCAAAGTCTAAAGAGATTTAAAGATGTTGTCCAGGACTTTTTTTTTACTGTGTGCCTAAAAACTAACAGGCAAGTAGTTGCTAACTAACTGCCTGTTCTACCCAGCACCAGCTCAGAGCGGATACCGACTTCCCATGGTCCATGTCAACAGAGCAGCTCTTCCTCTTTTGGTAAGGTTTTAACCCTTTGACGACATGCGCCGTGTCTCCCCCTTTGATGTGGGTTCCGGCGATAAGCCTGCACCTTTCTGGGGACATGACAGCTCATCTGATCAGCTGTCAGGTGCCCCTAACAGCTGCAAGTGGAATCGCGATCCACCCGCGGCTTTTAACATGTTAAATGCCGCTGTCAAACTCTGACAGCGGCATTTAACATAGCCACGGTGGAAGGACGTCATAAGTCCCTACCATCAGCACCCATGCCACATGTTCGCAGTTCACCGATAGGTTGGTAGGACGACCCGGAGTCTGCAGTAGGAATTCCTACTCTGCTTCTGTACCATGAAAAACAGGTATCAGGAGCGAGCAGGTTATTTTCCTTTAGTCTAGAGCCTAAAAGTTCTGCAGAATGTTTAGGAAGGTCCAAATCCCTGACTAAATCATTTAATTCGAGCTGTGAAAAAAGCTGTAGCAATCTAATGATACCAAAATCATCCACCAAAGGTCTTGCAAATGGGTCATGATATGGTGCAAAAAAAAAGTCTATGGAGTCAGTGAAAAAACTATGTGATGGAATTTTTTCAATATTTTTACTGAGTTCAGCGATCGAAAGTACGAGGGTCAGTCAATAAGTAATGCCTCCTATTTTTTTTCTCCTTGTAATTGGCAAGAAATTCAAATGCAATTACATAGGTTGAAAACCACAACATTAACGATTAATTTGTCACTTTTCAATATAATCTGCACCCATTTCCACAGTCTTGGTCCACCGTTTAACAAGGGCATGTATTCCAGCATGGTAAAAAGCATTCTTGGGACCCACCATGCACAAACTTTTCTGTATCCCAGTTGTCCAATAATTTTCATCACACTGCCTTTACTGAGGCAGATAATGCCACACAATTCCTCTGCAGTCACCCGGCGGTCACCACGAATGATGTCATCGACTCGCTGAATGTTGCTTGGAGTCACTGCGGTTACTGGCCTGCCACTCCGCATTTTGTCAGCCAACGGTGATGGCCCTTCAGCTGTGTTACAGCGACGAACCCATCGTCTAACAGTACTGACATCCACTGTTGCATCACCGTACACATTTTTCAGTCTCTCATGAATTCGAATGGGAATTTCACCTTCTGCATGCAAGAATTCAATCACAGAACGTTGTCTAATACGAACATCGATGGCAGCCATTTTGCAAACGGATACAGTACTGTCACCTGTTGGTGCAGGAAGCTGCAATTGCTGTGGATTGGAGAAGAAGGTTTGAGGAATTGTGCCAAATTCGAATATTTAACATAACTACCTTATTTAAGGAGAAAAAAAATAGGAAGCATTACTTATTGACTGACCCTCGTATCTAAAAAATCACCTCTTACTTTTCAAACAATTTCACCCTTGCAGAACTGTGTCTCGATTCCGAACCATAAGGACCATTTTACCAGTGCTTTTGACTCTGTTGTTACATGTTTATGCACAGTATTCATAGCTTAGTACTCTTCCAGGTTTTCTGTCATTAGGTTAACAAGTCTAATTTAAAGAACCACACAACCTGCTGAGTAAGGATTAACTGAATACTTGTGGGCTAGGGATTAGTGTTTAATATCCCCAGTGGTCTGCTAGGATTTCAACATTGGGCACTCTACAGAAGCTAGAGAGTTGGGAAATTTGCTAGTATCTACCTGAAAGTAGCTTGGATTGGGGCTGTGCTAGACTAAGGAACCCCTGGTATCCATCCTTTGACCCCTGTACAAGGATCTAGACTTCTCTATACAAGATGCAACCTTAGAGTAGTCTTTATTTGCAACAGCTGACAGGTAATGGATCACAAGAGATAGGGCCAAGAACTGTTTCATATAGCGTAGTCAAAGAAACTGGGGTCAAGTACGGCACTTATATGGTTATTTTCAAGATCTGAAGTTATTCCCTATCCATAGAATAGGGGATAACTTCCCTATCACTGGGGGTCCAACCACTGGGCCTCCCACCAATCTTTAGAACCAGGGAATGGAGTGGTGGTTGACCATGCGCACTGCCACCCAATTCATTCTAATGGGAGCATCGAAGACCAGTCGAGCGCTATGCTCAGCAATCTCTGGTGATCCCATTAAAAATTAATGGAGCCCCAGTTCTCAGGATCTATGGGGGCTCCAGTAGTTAGACCCCCAGTGATGGGGAATTTATCCTCTATCCCACAGATGGGGAATACCTTCCAAACTTGAGAATACCCCTTTAAGCAGAAATTTGGGGCAGGTATGGATGATGAGGAGAGGTGAGAGGGGTGAGGTTTAGTATTCAGCATTTATTGGTAAAGATAGATAGGGGTATGTAGTAGCTCTTTAACTGACCCAGAGTCAGTATGTGCACCCAAGTGGCAGTATCAGTGATTCTGACATGAAGAGAGTGTTGGCGCCACATGACCACACCAAGAGAGTGGGGAGGTGGATTCACAGGGAACCTGTGGAAGTGCCCACAGCAATAAAGTATCACAACATATGTAGTAGTATATATCAGCTCCAACTGAAGAGTTAAAAGGAATCTGTTAGCAGGTTTTTGCTATGTTATCCGAGTGCAGCATATGGGAGGGGCTGAGACACTGAGTTCAGTGATGTGTCACTTAATAGGCTGTGTGCTGTTGTTTCAATACAATGAGTGTTTTATCAGCAGGAAATTATCACTGCCTGGACTACAGCTGGTGTGCTACCTTGTCCAACTCCACCCGCAGCACTGATTAGCAGCTCATTGTCAATAGACAATGTACACAGAAAGTTGTGATATGGGTGAGGTTAGCTTTCTGCACTCTACTACATGCTACATCTAAAAACTCTGCTTGTATCACAACTGCTGCACCCAGTAAACTAAGTAACACATCAAGGGAATATGGGTCCCCTTTCCTACATTATGCTGCTCTCAGATGAAGTTGCAAAAACCTGGTGACAGATTCCCTTTAAAAACTAGTTAAAGACTGCTTGTCCATGTCACTGCTGCAAAAACTGACATTTCGTTTTGATAATGTACCTTACTTTTGGACTTTGGCTACTTCTCCAACAGTTGGAGCTGGGGAGGTATTCTGGTGGCTGTGACGCCCAGCTGCGCTTGGTATCACAGATCCTGGAAGAGTGCATTGATGGATTCCTCCACAAGAGGCCCCCATAACCATTCACACATCTCCACCTTCCACCTCAGACCAGCAGAGGGAGCCCGTTAGGGATAGATAAATAGGGAAGGTGGAGCCAGGCAGCAGTTAGTCTAGACTGGAGTCGACAGAGAGCAAACATGTTGAGAGAGTTCCTGCAGTAAAGAAGCCTAAGAAAGGTTAGTCTGCAGTGGAGCACAGTCCAGACTCAGTTGTAGCTCGGAGAGGTGAGCTTTAAGTGTGCCGGCGCCATAAGATTGGTGAAGCGCGGCAAGCTGCCGTTAGTGTGTATAGCCTAGTGAGGGCCCAAGTAGGCCGAAGGCGAGTGGAGAGTTGGTACATAGGGGGCAGAGGAGCTTAACTAGCTCACCCCGAAGAAGCATTTACCGAACACAGGGTCCGAAGGTTACCGGGATCTCTATAACCCAGTAAGATATAACCAGAATCCCTGGGGAACTACAAGTCCCAGGATCGCTAAAGTGCTGATACGTAACAGAGCCAGGAGACAGCTAAGGTGCGTGTACTCCAAGAAAAGGCCCTACCACAAGGTCAGCCAGCGCAGGACAGAGACAAAGTTAGGCCTAGCTCCAGGCAGGTCAGAAACTTACTACGCAGAAGCAAGAAACAGGAGGCACAAAACCCGCTCATTGGGGAGGATCCTGATATGCACCCTTCACCCTACAGTGCTCCGGGACGTGCCTGAATTTCCATCAGTAAAAGGTACTGAAGTGACTATCGTGTCTGTCCCTGTTCTTGCTCAGACCCGGCTGGGTCTCGACTGTCCTGCATTCCCCCTTAATACACTGCCCTGAGGCCTAGATCCACCTGTGGGGAGCTATACCATCGAGCTGCCTTATCATCAGCCTCAGTGGACTGCGCAGCGCTGGTGATCCTCACCAGAAGCCACAGGTGGCGTCATGAACTTTCATAAACTTAACAACCAAATATCCACCCCTTTAAAGAGAGACCCCAGGGTACAGGCCCGGGAGCCGACCACCGCGACATCCCCAAGGCAAAGGCCCGGGTACCGAGTAATCCCCATCCCCCTGGGCGAGTCATCTCCAACTGGCATCACGAACAGGATCACGTGCCCGCTGCAACGACGGAGTGTTATGCCCGTTGCCACCGGGTACTGTGCGCCTTTATTCTGAACTGTGTACGTAAAGTTGTGGTGAAGATTGCTGCCATTGTTGGGCCGGCGAGCGAGAAGAAGGGCGTAACCGCGGGAAAATTAGGGGCGTACCTGCAAAAGAGCGCGAAGCCTCGGACACGCCCCACGCTTCGACGTGAAACCAAGAAGCGCCAGGTCCTGTAAGGAGTGTCGCTGAACGCTCTGACGTAGGACGCAAGCGACGCAAGGTCCTGAAGACAGCCGTCACCTGCGGAACTGCGGCCTACCGGAAGAAAAAATAGAAGGTAGGCCACGGTTAACTAGGGGGGCGTCAAGATGTCCGACAAACAGCAGGACGCCGACCTGCCGGCCAACGTCCCTGAGGTTCAACCCGCGCCCGATGATGAGCAGGCCGAAGCCGCCGCCCCACCAGCAGCGCCTGTAGCACCTGTAATTCCTATGACTTTACCATATATTCCTGGAGCAAAGTGGCTCCCCCAGTACAACGGCAAACCAGATACCCTGTCTGGATTCAAATGGAAAATATGTGGTATCCTGGAAATGTACTCTATGACCGGCAAACAAAGAGCCGCCGTTGTATTAGGACAACTGACCGGTGCTGCGGAACGGGAAGTGGAAACATGGTCGGCCGCAGGCCAGGAGTCAGTGTCCGCAATCTTTCAAAAACTACAGACTGTCTTTGAGGACTTTACTGGGGCAGACCTCCGGATGAGGTTCTACAGCTGTTCCCAACAACTGGAGGACAATGTTCGGGACTACGCCTGGCGTTTACAAGGGGCCCTGCGGGCTCTAAACCAGGTTAGTCCAACCAGCGTCGAAAATGAGAACAAGATGCTGAAGGAACAGTTTGTCCGGGGACTGAGGTCTCCAGAGGAGAGCAGGACTGTGCGTTGGTGGTCCCTGGATCATCCAGATGCCACCTTTGACAATCTCAAGGACATGGCTATAAAAGGACTGCAGCCCCTGGAAACAAATGCCATCCAACGTTACCAGGGTGGGGCTACTCCAGTGCCTGCTACACCCACCTTTTCTTCAGTCGCTGCTGAAGCTAAGGTTCCATCAACGTCCCCTAAAGAACTGGACAGCCTGCGCTCTGAGGTGCATTAGTTGAGCAAAACTCTGGCCACCGTGCTGAGTGCTCTGCAGCTGCGGACGGAGCCCGAGGAAGGAGGGAAGATCCTGCTAGCCGATAGCCCTGAGGCTGTCCCCTGGATGCGCAGGAGGAGGAGGCCAACACCACCCTCTACGAGGACCAGTGACCAGCGCCGTCCACAGAAGGACCCTACCTGCTACCGCTGTCGCAAGACCGGACATATCGCCCAGAATTGTCCTTTAAATGAGAAAACCCTGGGTCAGAGGGCCGACACCCAGGAATAAGCTCACCAGGCCCATCAGACTGGTACAACAGGTTCGTCGGAGGAAGACCTTTCCTGTCCATTGTACTAGATGGGATCCTGACGCATGCCCTGCTGGACACAGGATCTCAGGTAACCATCATGCCTGACGTCCTCTACAAGAAGTTCTGGTCCATGGACGACCTACGTCTGCCAGATCCAAATTTGACTGTATATGCCTCAAATGGACTCCCCCTTAACCTACTCGGGGTTAAGAATGTGACTGTAAAGGTGGGGAGAGTGGAGCTGAAGGACCAGGGGCTAATTGTAGTAGAGACCAATCCTGATGACTCTAATCCGTATATGGTACTTGGCACTAACATTGTTGGTAACTGTTTGGGAGAGGTTGTGTTCTTACTCCAACAGATAGCTGAAACTGCCAAACCAGGACAGAGGAGGGCGCTGCAGAAGGAAATCCGAGTCCTGATGTATCAACAGCAAGTGAGGTTAACAGATGGTGAAATCGGTAACGTACAGGTAACAGACCCCATACCCATTGTCGTCCCCCCAATGAGTGAAATGCTCATCTGGTGTAGAGCTGCCATAGGTCTTAGAGGACAGAGCTACCAGGCGGTAGTAGAACCCCTTTGCTCAGAGCATAGACCCACGCTCTTAACCGCCAGGGGAGTGGTAGATGTACGTAATGGGAGGGTGCCCGTCCATCTTCTCAACTTAGGGGAAGACGAGGTCAGACTGCCACGTTATGCCACTGTTGCCAAATTACATGCTGTCCATAACAACTATATCCATGAGGCGGAGTCCTTAACCTCACCAGATGAAGTAGAGGATAATGACCCTGCAACCCAGGTGGAGGATTGGTGTCAACAGCTCCATGTTGGGACAGACACCACTCCTGGCCATCAAAAACA
Organism: Phyllobates terribilis; assembly: GCF_046119375.1. NCBI lineage: Eukaryota > Metazoa > Chordata > Amphibia > Anura > Dendrobatidae > Phyllobates > Phyllobates terribilis. Next base: position 131,578,313 of record NW_027362770.1, on the reverse strand, counting down.
GGGTGTCCACCGGGTGGTTCAAGAATACTCACAGGTGTTCAGTAAACATCCACTTGACTTTGGGAGGGTTAAGGGGGTTCAACATCATATCCCCACAGGTAACCATTCCCCAATCAAAGAACGTTACAGGCCTATACCCCCAGCTCACTACCAGAAGGCAAAAGAAATGCTGCATGACATGAGGAAGGCGGGAGTAATAAGGGATAGTTGTAGTCCCTGGGCGGCTCCCCTAGTGCTGGTTAGGAAAAAGGACGGGAGCATGAGAATGTGTGTAGATTACCGTCAAGTAAATCGCATTACACATAAAGATGCATACTCTTTACCATGCATAGAGGAGTCCCTAGCTGCCTTAAAGTCTGCAGATTACTTTTCCACCCTTGACCTCACTAGTGGGTACTGGCAAGTAGCTGTGGCAGAGGAGGATCGGGAGAAGACGGCCTTCACTACCCCGATGGGACTCTGCGAGTTCAACAGTATGCCGTTTGGACTCTGCAATGCCCCCGGAACGTTCCAGAGATTGATGGAGTGCTGCCTGGGACACCGCAACTTCGAGACTGTGTTACTTTACCTGGACGACGTGATAGTGTACTCCAGAACGTACGAGGACCACTTGAAACACCTGGCAGAGGTATTTGAGTTACTGTCCCGGTACGGGATGAAGTTGAAGCCCTCAAAGTGCCACCTGCTCAAGAGAAAGGTACAGTACCTGGGGCACATTGTCAGTCCGGAAGGGGTAGCACCAGACCCGGAGAAGGTCACAGCCATCCAGAAGTGGCCGGAGCCAAAGAACCTCAAGGAGGTGTGTCAGTTCCTGGGACTAGTAGGATACTACCGGAGGTTCGTGAAGGACTACACTAAGAAAGCAGCTCCTCTGCAAGACTTCCTGGTAGGGCAGTCCCCCAAAGGCAAAAACCCCCCATTCCACTGGGGTAAGGAGCAAGCCGAGTCGTTTCAGGAGATGAAGGAGATCCTGACAGGTGATGAGATCCTAGCCTACCCTGACTACAGCCAACTGTTCCTGATGTATACAGACGCCAGCAACGAAGGTCTGGGCGCTGTTCTAAGTCAGAAGCAGAATGGCCAAGAGAAAGTGATCGCATACGTAAGCAGGAAGCTCCGCCCGACTGAGAGGAACCCAGAGAATTATAGCAGATTCAAGTTGTAGTTCCTGGCCTTAGTCTGGGCCATCACTGAAAGGTTCAAGCACTATCTGGCCTCCAGCAAGTTCACTGCCTTTACTGATAACAACCCCTTGACCCATCTTGAAACAGCTAAGCTCGGGGCACTGGAACAACGATGCATGGCTCGGCTGTCAAACTACCAATTTACAATTAAATACCGGGCGGGCCGCAAGAACGCCAACGCCGATGCCCTGTCTAGGATGCCTCACCAGTCAGACACTGAAGAAGAAGTGGATGACTTGGAAGAGATAGAGCTACCTACCTTTCACCGGAATGGGATGATTCATGAGCAACGAGCCTCCAAGAAGCAGCGTGGAAAGACGTTAAACCCCCTTCCTCACCACAGCTGGAAAGAGACCCAGGACAGTGACCCAGTTGTCAGCCGTATTAAGGAGCTGATAACCCAAGAAGGTGCCTCCCTAGAGAAGGATGCGTCTCTCCAAGCAAAGCAGCTGTGGAACGAGAGAAGCCGGCTGTTTATCTACCGTGAGAAGCTGTGCCGGAGGTACGTCAATCCAAAGACCCATGAGATGGTATGGCAGACAGTGGTCCCGAAGACAGACATCCAGATGGTATTAGAAGCTTACCATGATCAAGCGGGGCACTTTGGCTAGAAAAAGCTAGAGACCCTGCTGAAGTGTCGATTCTACTGGGTAGGAATGCGCAGCTCCATTGAGAGGTGGTGCCGGGACTATGGACCCTGTGGCCTAAGAAGAAAAGACTTTAGCAGCCAGAAGGCACCCCTGCAACCCATCAAGACGACTCGGCCCCTGGAGATCGTGGCCCTGGACCATGTCAAGCTCTCCTTCAGCAGGTCAGGGTACTCATATGCTCTGACCATGGTGGATCACTACTCACGTTTCCTGACGGCAGAGACACCAGGAAAGACGTTCCAAGCGTATTTCTGTAGACCCCATGGTTATCCTGAGCAGGTGCTGACGGACCAAGGCCCGGCCTTTGAGACTGAATTGTTCAAGGAGTTCTGCCATCTCTACGGGTGTAAAAAGATAAGAACTACACTGTACCACCCACAAACCAACGGTCTCTGCGAGAAGATGAATAACATCATCATTGACCTGCTAAAGACCATACCACTTGAGGAGAGAAACCAGTGGCCAGACCTACTACCAGACCTAGTGGATCTGTATAATCATATACCAGTGAGTTCCACCAACTGCACTCCGGCATATCTCATGCGGGTAAGGCCAGGAAAGCTGCCCATGGATCTGGAGCTTGGTGTAGTTGAGCCTGAAGCTGATATGACCACTGAAGACTGGGACAAGACCAGACAAGAGCAGTACAGAAGAGTACAAGCTTGTGTCAAGGACAGTCTTACTCGGGTGAGAGAAAAGCAGGAGAGTCAATACAACAAAAACGCACCAGCAGAACCTTTCACACCAGGTGAAACAGTACTAAAAAGGAAAAGACGTAACCACAAACTTGATGACCAGTGGGAAAAAGACCCCTACATTGTGTTACCGTCAAGATTTGATAACAAAAAGACCTGCATAATCAGTCGAGATGGAGGAAAAACGACTGCTACAGTGTCCAGGGACCACCTAAAGTTGTGTCCAGAATTACTGAAACCCCAAGAAAAAGTGCCTCTCACAATCCAGGAAGAACCTGAAGAAGCAGTGATACACACTGACCTAGGAGACTTCCCAGCTGATTGGCCTCAAATAGGAGGTGCAGTAATCATCCCAGTACTCCAATTCTATGAACAGCCAGAAAACCTCCACAGCAAGTTGAACCTGTAAGTGCTGCAGAAGAGCCAGCTCAAGAAGTATCCCCAGATGAAGGATCCCCGGCAGGAGCAGAACAAGAGGGCCCAGCCAATGGTAGACTTGCCAGTCCTAGAGAGAGGTTAAGGCAGTTTTACAACATGGTTACACGTAGAACTGGTAGAGTAACTGAGAATACAGACACTGACACCCCACCAACCATCGCACTATGCAGATCAATACGTAGCACGACAAGTAAACCCCCTGCTAGGTACACGCAGTAGATGTCAAAAATTCTGAAAATGTAGATAGTTACCCCTGCAGTATTAAATTGAAATGTACTGAATTAATTGTGTATTTTCATGCATGTTTTTATCAATTTGTGCTCTACTTCATTAATTATTTTATGCATACTGTAATGCAGCAGGTTGCTAGCATTACTGTAAATGGTCCAGGATGTGCTTACCGGACCATGTACCTTCCCCTTTATCTGACTGGTCACATGACTGTGACATCACCCAGGTCCTGCATGCACAGTAAAGCTCTGTATACATGACTGGGACAGCACACAGGACCTATACACACAGCTGACTGATCACATGACTGTGACATCAGCAAGGTCCTGTCAGTATGTGGCTGTCTGTGCACAGCATATATAAACCTGCTTAATTTGAGACAGGTGTGTTCGGTGTGTTCGGTGTGAGACCTGTTCCCCATGTGTGTGGGATACCGTGATACCGTGAAGCCTGGCAGCCTGAAGGCAAAGACTAGATCCTGTGCGGATGCTAGTGGCCTTGGAAGGCAGCGGCTTTGAAGTGAAGCCTGGTACCTGAAAGGTCGAGCCTGGATCCTGTGCGGATGTCAGTGGCCTTTGAGGGAGAGCCGGCTTGAGTAAGAGTCCTGAAAGGCAGAGCCTGGATCCTGTGTGGATGTCAGTGGCCTTTGAGGGAGAGCCGGCTTGAGTAAGAGTCCTGAAAGGCAGAGCCTGGATCCTGTGTGGATGTCAGTGGCCTTTGAGGGAACGACGGCTGGAGACCCCTACCTGGGAAGCCGCAGAGCCACAGTGGTGGCAGAGTAACGGACTGAGACAGCTATACCCGGCAAAGGTAATACCCGGTGCTATATGGACATTGTGATATGAACATTGCTACTTTATTACCTTGCCGTAAGCTGTACCCTGGAGCAAGTGGGCCGGGGTGCCACTTGGCTCATGAATTGTTTATGTGTGTAAACCTGCCGGTGGCGGACTAAGATGAACTGTGTGTGAACAGCGGTTTATGAAGTGCCATAATAAACTGCAACACTGTGTGAAAAACGTAAAGACATTGCACGTGTGCATTGATTGACGCAGCGAAGCGAGTTACCCCCAGTATGATGACGAGCGCTGCCTTACATATGGTTCGAGAGTGCGGGCAACGGCAGCCCGGTTGCTAGTGGCAACGACAACCCCAGTTGCTAGGGGCAACGGCACAGGACGACGAGTGTGGATAAAGCATCTTGCGGCAACTCGGCGGGGTTGCGAAGATTGGCGTCGCACTCAAACCTGGTTTGCTGTGGCTTGGTGGGGCCACGAAAATTTTTCCGGGAGAGCGATGAAGTGCTAGTGTGAACAGTGTACCGCGATGGCTGTGAGCAAAGCAGCAGATCTGTCTGGAGCTATTGAGCGGTTGAAGGGCCGGTTGGGACCGGAGCAGGTATTTGGGAAACTTTTACTGGACATGGTGCAGGAACCGCAGGAGCTGTGGGCACCATATGGAATGGCGGCAGTGGACCATTCTATGGACTCTCCGGGGACGCCAGTGTTGTCCCAGAGTGCCCGGGGAGGTGGTAAGAGATGTTGTGAACTGAGCCCTAAGACTACTGCTGATTTTTTGTGTAAAAATTACCCTGCCGGTGTGGTTGTTAAAAAGGGGGCGGAGTCTAAAAAAGGGGCGGATTTTCACAAGAGTGTGGAGTGTAGAAAACTGAAAATTGTTACTGGTGGTGGGTTGGTGCCTCCTAAAAATGACAATGTGACCGTTGATAACGGGGTAACTCCAGTAGAAGGGGGTGACGTCAAAGTGGGAGGTGACCTGTTAGTCCACAACACCATGGGTAGTGACACAGACCCCGTAGCTGACTGTGACACTATTAAAGTAAAAAGTGAGTTCAGTCAGGAGGGGCTAGACGAGGTGAGAGAGTCCCCATCTCGTAGACGGCGCAAGGGCCACAAAAAGGTTGCTCCTGTAGACTTGGCTGAAAATAAAAATAAAGAGAGGGTAGTACTGTGTGCCTTTGCTTCAAGTGTGGATCCTCCATTAGAGGTAGAAGAGGAGGTGACGTTGCCAGTAGCAACCTCCGGTACGGTACCGAGTCAGAAGGATCTGACAGCCCTGGAAGGGGAGGCGGCCAGTCGTGACCAAGAGCTGGAACCTATCGGCCAGCAGGGTCAGAGTGACGGGCAGCAATTATGTGGAAACCTGGGGAACGTGTCCTCAATCCAGTTGATCCTGGAGTCTGAACAGCAGAAAATACACCAGCTTGTGAAGGACTTACAGCGAGATCTAAAGGGAAGCAACGAGGAAATTAACCAGTGGAAGGAAATGTTCTACGCAATTAAGGAGGACCGCCGCAAAATCCAGGAAGAGGTTTTGCAGTTGAAGCTTGAGAAGGAGGCGCGGCAGAATGGTGTTTCTGGACGCGAACAAATCCTAGAACGACTGCGCAAACAGCTCAACCAGGAGCTGTGTGACTCCAAGAAGGAGTGTGGTGAACGCAGTAGGGAACTGCGACAGAGTAAGAGAGATTATGAGGATCTCCTCAAGGTGAAGGAAAAACTAGAGGAGGATAAGGTGGGTGTAGAGCAAGTGCGCCAAGCGGTTGAGACCACTCTGCAAGACACCCGTGAGGAGAATGATGGTCTCCGGGGAAAGACCCTAGATCTGGAAGCTCAGGTGAAGGAGCTACAGATGTCCTGTGATGCTCTCCAGAAGGCGGAGACGTACCTTAAAGAAACAGTCAGCAAGATGGAAGCTGAGCGGAAAAAGATGGAGGAGTCTGTCGGAGAATCCACAGACCAGGGCCAGGAGTTGGCCGCTGGTGAGGGGAGGTGTGAAGCAGATACCTCCTCGAGTGATGCGAGCTTGGATGATTCGGTGGAAGTAAGAGCCGAGATCAGGGAGCTCAAGGAGTTGCTACAAACCCAGTGGACGCAAGAGAAGCGTGAGAGACTGGCTATTGAGAGCCGAGTGGGCACATTGGAGACGGAGAGGTCTGAGAGAGCTCTGCTGCTGGAAGAGCAGTTGAAGCAGGAAGAGCTTCAGAGACGGGCCGCTGAGAGGCGAGTAATTGAGCTGGAAGGAGAAGTTTTGGAGCTCAAAGGTCGCCTAGCAAAGTGTCACATGGTGAACGAGGTCTCCTTGGAGAAGGGAAAAGGCAAACAAGTTGCACTTACTCCCTTAGACCATGAGAAGGTAGACCTGAGGAGATCTAAGAGTATGGTGTTGGAAGATAAAGGTGAAGTGGAGGTGGTCAAGACGAAAAGTTGTGAAGTGGTAGTTGTGAGTCAGCTCAGGGGAAGCATCCAGGGTGAAGAAGCTGGAAGTCAGTTGTCCCTGAAACCTGAGCTGGTTGATCGTCTGGAAACCACTGGTGAGACCGAAACGTCTCGGTACAAGTGCCTCGTAGATGTACCCGAGGACTTGAGGGAAGAATGCACCCGTGAGTTCGTGCATGAGGAGTTTAAGAAAGCCGTGGGAGCCTGTAAGGTGTACCTGACCTCAAAAGCTAAACAGCTGGTGGTCCTGTCCACGACCGAAGTCACAGTGAAGAGGGTGGCTATCCTAAGTGACATGCACTGGCGATGTATTCGTACGAAGCGGTTTCTCCGGTTGAAGACGGAACAAGCCGTTAGGCAACTGGAGCTTAGGAGAAAAGCTCACAGTATGCGTGAAGAGGTCATCCGGGTGCCTCATGTTCTGGTGAGAAAGCTCATTGGGAGAAGCGGTCGAGCCATGCAGATGATGGTCAAGAAGTCTGGTGTGGTGAAAGTAAGCAGTCCACGTGATCATCAGGACTGGATACCAGACGAAGACAGCATGGTGTCCTTCTCCACTGTAGGAACAGAAGAAAGCCTAGAATATATACGCATGCTGATTGAGTACCGAGTGACCTACCTGCAGGAGGTAGAACAATTGAATCTCGCTAGACTGCGAGTAGATAGACAGCATCATCTGAGCAGCAGAAGATGGGAGCCGTCTAGAAATAGTGAGACCCGACAGAGAAAGGGCCCCCTAAATAACAGAACAGCTACAGCTGAAGTTAGGGACCTTTCAAGATGTCCTGAGAGTAGTGGGCGTGGGTTTAGAGGTAGTGAGACCTCCAGTAACTCAGGTTTGAGCAGCCCGTACAAACGACCCAATAGAGGACAAGACAGTACGGAGTCGAACCGGACCTTAGATACCAGGGCATGTGAGTCGCACTGCTGTATTGACCGCTGGGAGCGGGGAAGACCTGACAGGGTTTTGATTGACCGCTGGGAGCAGGGGAGACCTGACAAGGTTACAACTGACCGCTGGGAGCGGGGGAGACCTGACAAAGTTACAACCCGGAAAGGTGACCTGACGAAGTCAGTGACAGTGACAAATGGTAGGTCCCTAAGGAATGGGCTAATGTCATTGACTAAGGTTCCAGGGGCTGAGTAGCACAATTGTAAAGTTCATGGTCTATATGTGAGCCGGGGGTTATAATGTTATTGTGTATATTATGTGTTCAACCCCACAAGTTTGAACAGAGGGGGGGGATATGTAATGCAGCAGGTTGCTAGCATTACTGTAAATGGTCCAGGATGTGCTTACCGGACCATGTACCTTCCCCTTTATCTGACTGGTCACATGACTGTGACATCACCCAGGTCCTGCATGCACAATAAAGCTCTGTATACATGACTGGGACAGCACACAGGACCTATACACACAGCTGACTGATCACATGACTGTGACATCAGCAAGGTCCTGTCAGTATGTGGCTGTCTGTGCACAGCATATATAAACCTGCTTAATTTGAGACAGGTGTGTTCGGTGTGTTCGGTGTGAGACCTGTTCCCCATGTGTGTGGGATACCGTGATACCGTGAAGCCTGGCAGCCTGAAGGCAAAGACTAGATCCTGTGCGGATGCTAGTGGCCTTGGAAGGCAGCGGCTTTGAAGTGAAGCCTGGTACCTGAAAGGTCGAGCCTGGATCCTGTGCGGATGTCAGTGGCCTTTGAGGGAGAGCCGGCTTGAGTAAGAGTCCTGAAAGGCAGAGCCTGGATCCTGTGTGGATGTCAGTGGCCTTTGAGGGAACGACGGCTGGAGACCCCTACCTGGGAAGCCGCAGAGCCACAGTGGTGGCAGAGTAACGGACTGAGACAGCTATACCCGGCAAAGGTAATACCCGGTGCTATATGGACATTGTGATATGAACATTGCTACTTTATTACCTTGCCGTAAGCTGTACCCTGGAGCAAGTGGGCCGGGGTGCCACTTGGCTCATGAATTGTTTATGTGTGTAAACCTGCCGGTGGCGGACTAAGATGAACTGTGTGTGAACAGCGGTTTATGAAGTGCCATAATAAACTGCAACACTGTGTGAAAAACGTAAAGACATTGCACGTGTGCATTGATTGACGCAGCGAAGCGAGTTACCCCCAGTATGATGACGAGCGCTGCCTTACAATACCTAAAGAACTTCGTGGCTGAGGACTATGTGCAGCCCAAAAACTGCATTTGTATATAATTGCACTCCTTGGAGTGCCCCTTTTAGGTGACCTCATAAGAAAAACCTGTCTGGAGTGGCTCTATTGGAGGTCCAACACGGGATCTTCATGCCCTGCAGCCACCCCAGGGCCTACGTAGAGGGTTTAGGACAGGTCCCTCAAAACCACCAAGTACTCTACCCTGTGAGATGGACATCCTTTCTGGGAACCTCACCATAAGAGACTTGGATTCTGAGGACGCTTTGCATTTGTTATTGTTATGTAACGTTTAAGATTGGTGTATCCCATAAAGGGAAGATTGTTCTTGCACTGTTCATGTTTCCTACTATTGTTATTGTTTTATAAAATGTACTTCAGCCCGGGAGTGCTGAGTTTAACTAGGGGGGAAGGTGACGCCCAGCTGCGCTTGGTATCACAAATCCTAGAAGGGTGTATTGAAGGATTCCTCCACAAGAGGCCCCCATACCATTCACACATCTCCACCTTCCACCTCAGACCAGCAGAGGGAGCCCGTTAGGGATATAAAAGGGAAGGTGGAGCCAGGCAGCAGTTAGTCTAGACTGGAGGCGACAGAGAGCAAACATGTTGAGAGAGTTCCTGCTGAGTGAGATACAGAGGGAGGTCGGTCTGCAGTGGAGCGCGTTCTAGACTCAGTTGTGGCTCGGAGCAGTGAGCTTTAGGTGTGCCGGCTCCATAAGATCGGTGATGCGCGGCAAGCTGCCGTTAGTGTGAGTAGCCAAGTGAGGGCCTGAGTGGGCCGAAGGCAAGTGGAGAGTTAGTACATAGGGGGCAGAGGAGCTTAACTGGCTCACCCCGAAGCAGTTACCGGACACTGGGTCCGAAGTTTACCAGGATCTCTACGACCCAGTAAGATATAACCGGAATCCCTGGAGAACTACAAGTCCCAGGATCGCTAAAGTGCTGATACGTAACAGAGCCAGGAGACACATAGGCCCGCAGCTAAGGTGCGTGTACTCCAAGAAAAGGCCCTACCACAAGGTCAGCCAGCGCAGGACAGATGCAAAGTTAGGCCTAGCTCCAGGCAGGTCTGAAACTTACTACGCAGAGGCAAGAAACAGGAGGCCCAAAACCCGCTCATTGGGGAGGATCGTGACATGCACCCTTCACCCTACAGCTCCGGGACGTGCCTGAATTTCCATCAGTAAAAGGTACTGAAGTGACTATCGTGTCTGTCCCTGTTCTTGCTCTGACCCGGCTGGGTCTCGCCTGTCCTGTATACCCCGTCATACACTGCCCCGAGGCCCTGCTCCACCTGTGGGGAGCGATACCATCTAAGCTGCCTCGTCATCGGCCTCAGTGGACTACGCAGCGCTGGTGATCCTCACCAGAAGCCACAGGTGGCGTCACAAACTCTTTCTTTTATAAATTAACAAATATCAACCCTTTTTAAGGAGAGACCCCAGGGTACGGGACCAGGAGCCGACCACCGCGACATCCTTAAGGCTAAAGGCCCGGGTAACCGAGTAATCCCCATTCCCCTGGGCGAGTCAGTACGGGCCCGGGAGCCGACCACTGCGACATCCCCAAGGCAAAGGCCCGGGTACCGAGTAATCCCCATCCCCCTGGGCGAGTCATCTCCAACTGGTATCACGAACAGTATCACGTGCCCGCTGCAATGACGGAGTGTTATGCCCGTTGCCACCGGGTACTGTGCGCCTTTATTCTGAACTGTGTACGTAAAGTTGTGGTGAAGATTGCCGCCATTGTTGGGCCGCCGAGCGAGAAGAAGGGCGTAACCGCGGGAAAATTAGGGGCGTACCTGCAAAAGAGCGCGAAGCCTCGGACACGCCCCACGCTTCGACGTCAAACCAAGAAGCGCCAGGTCCTGTAAGGAGCGTCGCTGAACGCTCTGACATAGGACCAAGCAACGCAAGGTCCTGAAGACAGCCGTCACCTGCGGAACTGCGGCCTACCGGAAGAAAAACTAGAAGGTAGGCCACGGTTAACTAGGGGAGCGTCAAGATGTCCGACGAGCAGCAGAACGCCAATATGCCGGCTAACGTCCCTGAGGTTCAACCAGCGCCCGATGATGAGCAGGCTGAAGCCGCCACCCCACCAGCAGCGCCTGTAACACCTGTCATTCCTATGACTTTACCGTACATTCCTGGAGCAAAGTGGCTCCCCCAGTACAACGGCAAACCAGATACCCTGTCTGGATTCAAACGGAAGATATGTGGTATCTTTGACATGTACTCTATGACCGGCAAACAAAGAGCTGCCATTGTATTAGGACATCTGACCGGTGCTGCGGAACGGGAAGTGGAAACATGGTCGGCCGCAGACCAGGAGTCAGTGTCCGCAATCTTTCAAAAACTACAGACTGTCTTTGAGGATCTTACTGAGGTGGACCTCCGGATGAGGTTCTACAGCTGTTCCCAACAACCAGAGGACAATGTTCGGGACTACGCCTGGCGTCTTCAAGGGGCCCTGCGGGCTCTGAACCAGGTTAGTCCAACCAGCGTTGAGAATGAGAACAAAACGCTGAAGGAACAGTTTGTCCGGGGACTGAGGTCTCCAGAGGAGAGCAGGACTGTGCGTTGGTGGTCCCTGGATCATCCAGATGCCACCTTTGAAAATCTCAAGGACATGGCTATAAAAGGACTGCAGCCCCTGGAAACAAATGCCATCCAATGTTACCAGGGTGGGGCTACACCAGTGCCTGCTACATCCACCTTTTCCCCAGTGGCTGCTGAAGCTAAGGTTCCAGCAACGTCCCCTAAAGAACTGGACAGTCTGCGCTCTGAGGTGCGTCAGTTGAGCAAAACCCTGACCACTGTGCTGAGTGCTCTGCAGCTGTGGACGGAGCCCGAGGAAGGAGGGAAAATCCTGTTAGCCGATAGCCCTGAGGATGTCCCCTGGATGCGGAGGAGGAGGAGGCCAACACGGCCCTCGCCGAGGACCAGTGACCAGTGCCGCCCACAGAAGGACCCTGCCTGCTACTGCTGCCCAAGACCAGACACATCGCCCAGAATTGTCCTTTATATGAGAAAACCCTGAGTCCAAGGGCCGACACCCAGGAGTGAACTCACCAGGCCCATCAGACTGGTACAACAGGTTCATCGGAGGAAGACCTTTCCTGTCCATTGTGTTGGATGGGATCCCGACGCATGCCCTGCTGGACACAGGATCTCAGGTAACCATCATGCCTGACGTCCTCTACAAGAGGTTCTGGTCCATGGACGACCTACATCTGCCAGCTCCAAATCTGTCTGTATACGCTTCAAACGGACTCCCCCTTAACCTACTCGGGGTTAAGAATGTGACTGTGAAGGTGGGGAGAGTGGAGCTGAAGGACCAGGGACTAATTGTAGTAGAGACTAATCCTGATGACACCAACCCGTATAAGGTACTAGGCACTAATGTTGTTGGTAACTGTTTGGGAGAGGTTGTGTTCTTACTCCAACAGATCTCCGACACTGCCAGACCAAGACAGAGGAGGGCACTGCAAAGGGAGATCCGAGTCCTGATGTATCAACAGCAAGTAAAGTTAACAGACGGTGAAATCGGTAACGTGCGGGTAACAGACCCTATACCCATTGTCATCCCCCCAATGAGTGAAATGCTCATCTGGTGTAGAGCTGCTATAGGTCTTAGAGGACAGAGCTACCAGGCGGTAGTAGAACCCCTTTGCTCCAAGCATAGACCCACGCTCTTAACCGCCAGGGGAGTGGTAGATGTACATAATGGGAGGGTGCCCGTCCGTCTTCTCAATTTAGGGGAAGATGAGGTCAGACTGCCACGTTATGCCACTGTTGCCAAATTACATACTGTCAATAACAACTGCATTAATGAGGCGGAGTCCTTAACCTCACCAGGTGAAGTAGAGGATAATGACCCTGCAACCCAGGTGGAGGATTGATGTCAACAGCTCCATGTTGGGACAGACACAACTACTGCCCATCAAAAACCGGGTGGTTCAAGAATACTCGCAGGTGTTCAGTAAACATCCACTTGACTTCGGGAGGGTTAAGGGGGTTCAACATCATATCCCCACAGGCAACCATTCCCCAATCAAAGAACGTTATAGGCCTATACCCCCAGCTCACTACCAGAAGGCAAAAGAAATGCTGCATGACATGAGGAAGGCGGGAGTAATAAGGGATAGCTCCCCTAGTGCTAGTTAGGAAAAAGGACGGGAGCATGAGAATGTGTGTAGATTACCGTCAAGTAAATCGCATTTCACATAAAGATGCATACCTTTACCATGCATAGAGGAGTCCCTAGCTGCCTTAAAGTCTGCAAATTACTTTTCCACCCTTGACCTCACTAGTGGGTACTGGCAAGTAGCTGTGGCTGAGGAGGATCGGGAGAAGACAGCCTTTACCACCCCGATGGGACTCTGCGAGTTCAACAGTATGCCGTTTGGACTCCGCAATGCCCCCGTAACGTTCCAGAGATTGATGGAGTGCAGCCTGGGACACCGCAACTTCGAGACTGTGTTACTTTACCTGGACGATGTAATAGTGTACTCCAGAACGTACGAGGACCACTTGAAACACCTGACAGAGGTATTTGAGTCACTGTCCCGGTACGGGATGTAGTTGAAACCCTCAAAGTGCCACCTGCTTAAGAGAAAGGTACAGTACCTGGGGCACATTGTCAGTCCGGAAGGGGTAGCAGCAGACCCGGAGAAGGTCACAGCCATCCAGAAGTGGCCGGAGCCGAAGAACCTCAAGGAGGTGCGTCAGTTTTTGGGACTAGTAGGATACTACCGGAGGTTCGTAAAGGACTACACTAAGAAAGCAGCTCCTCTGCAAGACCTCCTGGTAGGGCAGTCCCCCAAAGGCAGAAACCCCCCATTCCATTGGGGTAAGGAGCAAGCCGAGTCGTTTCAGGAGATGAAGGAGATCCTGACAGGTGATGAGATCCTAGCCTACCCTGACTACAGCCAACCGTTCCTGCTGTATGCAGATGCCAGCAACGAAGATCTGGGAGCTGTCTTAAGTCAGAAGCAGAATGGCCGAGATAAAGTGATCGCATACGCAAGCAGGAAGCTCCGCCCGACTGAGAGGAACCCAGAGAACTATAGCAGCTTCAAGTTGGAGTTCCTGGCCTTAGTCTGGGCCATCACTGAAAGGTTCAAGCACTATCTGGCCTCCAGCAAAGTTCACTGCCTTTACTGATAACAACCCCTTGACCCATCTTGAAACAGCTAAGTTGGGGGCACTGGAACAACGGTGGATGGCTCGGCTGTCAAACTACCAATTTACAATTAAATACCGGGCGGGCCGCAAGAACGCCAACGCCGATGCCCTGTCTAGGATGCCTCACCAGTTGGACACAGAAGAAGAAGTGGATGACCTGGAAGAGATAGAGCTACCTGCCTTTCATCGGAGTGGGATGATCCATGAGCAATGAGCCTCCAGGAAGCCGAGTGGAAAGACGTTAAACCCCCTTCCTCACCACAGCTGGAAAGAGACCCAGGACAGTGACCCGGTTGTCAGCCGCATCAAACAGCTGATAACCCAAGAAGGTGCCTCCCTGGAGAAGGATGCGTCTCTCCAAGCAAAGCAGCTGAGGAACGAGAGAAGCCGGCTGTTTATCTACCGTGAGAAGCTGTGCCGGAGGTACGTCAATCCAAAAACCCATGAGATGGTATGGCAGATAGTGGTCCTGAAGACAGACATCCAGATGGTATTAGAGGCTTACCATGATCAGGCGGAGCACTTTGGCTGCAAAAAGCTAGAGACCCTGCTGAAGTGTCGATTCTACTGGGTAGGAATGCGCAGCTCCATTGAGAGGTGGTGCCGGGACTGTGGACCCTGTGGCTTAAGAAGAAAAGACTTCAGCAGCCAGAAGGAGCCCCTACAACCCATCAAGACGACTCGACCTCGGGAGATCGTGGCCCTGGACCATGTCAAACTCTCTCCCAGCAGATCAGGGTATTCCTATGCTCTGACCATGGTGGATCACTACTCACGTTTCCTGGTGGTCGCCCCCGTCAAAGACCTGATGGCAGAGACAGCAGCAAAAACATTCCAACTGCACTCCGGCATATCTCATGCGGGCAAGGCCAGGAAAGCTGCCCATGGATCTGGAGCTTGGTGTTGTTGAGCCTGAAGCTGATATGACCACTGAGGACTGGGACACCACCAGACAAGAGCAGTACAGAAGAGTACAAGCTTGTGTCAAGGACAGTCTTACTCGGGTGAGAGAAAAGCAGGAAGCGCACTACAACAAAAACGCACCCGCAGAACCCTTCACACCTGGTGAAACAGTATTGAAAAGGAAAAGACGCAACCACAAACTTGATGACCAGTGGGAAAGAGAGCCCTACACTGTGTTACCGTCAAGGTTTGACAACAAGAAGACATGCATAATCAGTCGAGATGGAGGAAGAACATCTGCTACAGTGTCCAGGAACCACCTAAAGTTGTATCCAGACTTACTGAAACCCCAAGAAAAAGTGCCTCTCACAATCCAGGAAGAACCTAAAGAAGCAGTGATCCACACTGACTTAGGAGACTTCCCAGCAGATTGGCCCCAACTAGGAGAAGCAGTAGTCATCCCTGTACTTACCTTCTACCCACAGCAAGTTGAACCTGTAAGTGCTGCAGAAGAGCCAGCTCAAGAAGTATCCCCGGATGAAGGATCCCCGGTAGGAACAGAGCAAGAAGGCCCAGCCAATGGTATGCTTGCTAGTCCAGTAGTGAGGTCAATACAGTCATGTAGTCCCTCCACACCTAGTACTGACACATTGGGGAGTAGTGCACCTACTAGTACTTCACGCATACCGGTACTACGCAGATCAGCACGTAGCACGAGAGGTAAAACCCCTGTCAGGTACGCTCAGTAAATGGTCAACATTCTGAAAATGTAGATAATTACCCCTGGGGTATTGAGTATTAAATTGTAATGTATTGAATTAATTGTGTATTTTCGTGCATATGTTTATCAATTTGTGTTCCACCTTATTAATTAATTTCTTATTTACCTAAGAACTGCGTGGCTGAGGACTATGTGCAGCCCAAAAACTGCTTTTGTTTATAATTGCGCTCCCGGGAGTGCTCCTTTTAGGTGACCTCAGAAGAAAAACCTGTCTGGAGTGGCTCTATTGGAGGTCCAACTCGGGATCTTCATGCCCTGCAGCCACCCCAGGGCCTACGTTGAGGGTTTAGGACAGGTCCCTCAAACCATCAAGTACTCTACTCTGTGAGATGGACATCCTTGCTGGGAACCTCACAACAAGAGACTTGAATTCTGAGGACACTTTGTATTTGTTATTGTTATGTAACGTTTAAGATTGGTGCCTATTGTTATATAAAATGTACTTCAGCCCGGGAGTGCTGAGCTTAACTAGGGGGGAATGTGACGCCCAGCTGCGCTTGGTATCACAGATTCTGGAAGAGTGCATTGATGGATTCCTCCACAAGAGGCCCCCATAACCATTCACACATCTCCACCTTCCACCTCAGACCAGCAGAGGGAGCCCGTTAGGGATAGATAAATAGGGAAGTTGGAGCCAGGCAGCAGTTAGTCTAGACTGGAGTCGACAGAGAGCAAACCTGTTGAGAGAGTTCCTGCAGCAAAGAAGCCTGAGAAAGGTTAGTCTGCAGTGGAGCACAGTCCAGACTCAGTTGTAGCTCGGAGAGGTGAGCTTTAGGTGTGCCGGCGCCATAAGATCGGTGAAGCGCGGCAAGCTGCCGTTAGTGTGTATAGCCTAGTGAGGGCCCGAGTAGGCCGAAGGCGAGTGGAGAGTTGGTACATAGGGGGCAGAGGAGCTTAACTAGCTCACCCCGAAGAAGCATTTACCGGACACCGGATCCGAAGGTTACCGGGATCTCTATGACCCAGTAAGATATAACCGGAATCCCTGGGGAACTACAAGTCCCAGGATCGCTAAAGTGCTGATACGTAACAGAGCCAGGAGACACATAGGCCCGCAGCTAAGGTGCGTGTACTCCAAGAAAAGGCCCTACCACAAGGTCAGCCAGCGCAGGACAGAGACAAAGTTACGCCTAGCTCCAGGCAGGTCTGAAACTTACTATGCAGAAGCAAGAAACAGGAGGCCCAAAACCCGCTCATTGGGGAGGATCCTGATATACACCCTTCACCCTACAGTGCTCCGGGACGTGCCTGAATTTCCATCAGTAAAAGGTACTGAAGTGACTATCGTGTCTGTCCCTGTTCTTGCTCAGACACGGCTGGGTCTCGTCTGTCCTGCATTCCCCCTTAATACACTGCCCTGAGGCCTAGCTCCACCTGTGGGGAGCTATACCATTGAGCTGCCTTATCATCAGCCTCGGTGGACTGCGCAGCGCTGGTGATCCTCACCAGAAGCCACAGGTGGTGTCACGAACTTTCATAAACTTAACAACCAAATATCCACCCTTTTAAAGTGAGACCCCAGGGTACGGGCCCGGGAGCCGACCACCGCGACATCCCCAAGGCAAAGGCCCGGGTACCGAGTAATCCCCATCCCCCTGGGCGAGTCATGGCCATGACCTGAAATAAAAAACTAGGAATCTCTGTAAATTTTTGAGGTTAAAGGGGTTGTCTTAAGATCAAAAAATGATCTTTTTGTTTCTCTCCTGAACCATTCCTGAACCCTTGTCCATAGATTTTGTCTAGTTTTCCAGATCAATGCCATCTAAGTGAAGGTGCTAAGCTGAAGCATGGCCTACGCACAAGAATGCTGCTGTTTTTGCAATTTTTTTTTCATATTCTAATATAATAATACCAAAGCATACCTTTATTTTTATTTAGCTCAGTATTACTTGACTTTGACTGGCTCCGTAGCCGGATTTTGTAAGTAAATCTCCTGACAAGATGCGACACATATTCCGTAACGGGCAAAGATCTTATATTTATTAAGGATTCAAACATGTCGCCCTCATTCCTACCGGAGGAGGGGAGTTAGTGACCAATGCCAAGTTTTAAATTCCCATTCAGTCCATGGGAGTTTCCACGCTCTGGTGACAAATGAAATATATTTGTTGTGTCTTGTCGGTTTCCTGTATGAAAAACTCTGCCAGGCTGAAATGTGGCACAAAAAGTTACGGCGAATAACTCCAGTTAATGAAATAAAATGTGACCCAGATGTAGGGAGATGAAAACTGTTTCCTTGTATCCCCATAGACTAAATATAGGAAGTGTCCTCAATTAGTCAGGACTGTCCATCTTAGCAGATGTCACTTGTCCGGATGTCAGCACGAGACTCAATAAAAGAGCAGATGCCTTTAAAAGTGTCATAAATTACATGTAGAAACTTCCTATGGTAAAGCAATGACTTATAGTAACTCCCTATGGTTGGGCAATAACTACTTGACCTTGTAAAATAAGACATTAGTGATCTTGAACATTTGCCTAAAGTATGTAAGACTGGATCATATCTGCATACTTTTTTTTTTTGCGTATGCTCGAGAAATAGGAAAAAAAGGAGGCACACTAGGACCCTGCAGTGTCCCAGGCTGACTTTTTTTAAGCTTGTCTTTTGGAGTAGAGGAACTGGGAGGGATCAGCATCCCGAGCGAAGCTCTCCTTAAACCTGCCAGTGCCTGCCACATCCAAACAGATGCTCCAACTACTACTTATTTGCTTGGACACCTTTCTCGCTGCTGTCTTAAGAGAGTCTACCTCCCCTGGCTGCTTGTGAGTATTCAGATAACTCTGGGGAATTCATCCAAAGTCCTGCTTGGCTCAAGACACAAATTCATCCCATACATTTGGCAGCTCTGCTTGAATCATGAAATAAAAAAAAAAAAGTTTTACAATAGTGGAGAAGCCGGAGGATACAGAAGTAAGATCGACTGGAGCTTCCAAAATAGAATTCTCAAGATCTAGGATTAAAAAAAAAGCCACTTTAGACTTCAAGATCAGCTTGTAGTTACTAGACTAACATAATCAGATTTCATAGGATCCCTGAAAAATCAAAAACATAAAGCCCATGTGCAGTGAGAATATCTTCGCTTTCGAGGAACGGAAAGAGACTGCATACGTGACATGGGTACAAATTTGGCTCTAGTTGTGGCCACGTTGTGCACGTGAATGATTGCAGAATTCCTCAGGTAAGGAACTTCTCTTGGACACGTGTTGATGGCATCAATCCAAAAAGTTCTTCCGAGCACAGAACATCTTTGCATGTGACTTCTCTATGACTTCTTTGAGAAAACTGAACTGTTTTCATTCAGCAAGAACTATAGAATAACAATTCACGGTATCAATATGAACTAAATGGACGCTGAAGAACACTGGATTATCCGTTTTGGACTTGTCAGCTGTTTATTATAGATTTTGCTGTTAGACTTTGATATTTCTATTTCTAGCCGTGATTGTTGGAGCCCGGTTATGGCTGTTCAAACCCTAACAGGATTTTCTTTGGTCAGCCTCTTAAGTTTTGGTTACATGTCTTGGGACTGGATGAAGCCTACAGTACTTGGGGACAGTCCTGGTGATGAACCATCTAAATTTCATGCATCAGCTTCATTAAGACCTCCACATATTATATTTATCTTGACGGATGACCAAGGCTACCATGACATCGGGTACCATGGATCAGATATACAAACTCCGACTCTAGACAGGTTAGCTGCTGAAGGGGTCAAGCTGGAGAACTATTATGTCCAACCTATCTGTACTCCCTCTCGTAGTCAACTTATCACTGGCAGGTAAGAAAATGTTATCATCTAGGAAATAATCGTTATTAACCGTTTCATGCATAAAGTGTGATATCTGCAGGCACTTCTGTAAATTAATTATTTATAATGATTATTCTATTCTTCCAAAAGTTTGAAACTTTCAAAAACTTTACTAGTCCTATGCCACCATGTAAATGATGCATGGGTCTCGTGAAAATTCAGTTGGCAAATCCAGAAGTAGACTTCCTAGAGGGTCATTTGCTGAGGGACTAAAGTTACTGAATATGTAAACAAGAGATCACTTGTGTAGCCAGCAGCTCTTGCCAAGAAAGGAACTGTGTTGGCCCTCTTCCAGTTTGATATTAACTCTTTTGATGAAGGACAGAGGAATGTAAAGACTGGGTGTAGAAATGCTCAAGCTTTTGCACACAGTAATCTTTTCAGTTTCACTAAATGTGCTCTGAATGGGTTAAATGGTTAAACATTTTTAAAAATATAGATTCTGTGTTCTTGGTGTTCACAAGGACCATTTTGCCTTCAGGTATAGAGTTTCTGCTGCGTATGTAGATGTCCCCGTGGGATTAACTTCCTGGTTCTAGGAATGATAGGATGTGCTTACCTGAGAGCTGAACGTTGGGTGATGAAAAGACTCGCAAACAAGGTTATGGTGGAAAACTAAGATATTTGTCCTTGTACATGGAAGAATTAACATTTAGAAAGCTGGGTCATAGAGTAAAAGGGATGTCCTCTCTGGCTAAGTCATCAGAACTTGGACAGTTTGGACAACTTTGTTTTATTGTCATTTTACAGTAAATTATCCCTAAGAATAGCATAAACTCTCTTTTAACATATTATTTCTACAAACTTCTTGTATTTGTCATCTTGGTGTTTTATGTTACTACTAAACCTCAGGACCCTATAAGACAAATGGATCGCATGTAGTGCCAAACACTATTACTCTATCACATAGTTAATCTTCTCATTTCCCTTTATTAATTCAATGATTTGGTTGGTTTCCTCCACACTGGATCAATAGAGGTTCCGTGAGGTCACTTGGACTTTCTACTAGCATGTAGACCACATGTGACATCTCTAGTTCAAAAAACTATAGTTGTAATTCTATCACAAATATTTAGATTTGAGAGTCCTCAGTGGTTGATACCTTTTAATGGCTAACTGAAAAGATGGTAACAAATTGAAAGCTTTCGAGACTACTCAGGTCTCTTCATCAGGCATAGCTTGCAATTTGTTACCATCTTTACAGTTAGCCATTAAAAGGTATCAACCACTGAGGACTCTCAAATCTAAATATTTTTCTATCTACTGGCTAACACGGTACAAGAATATATATTTTCCCTAATTCTATCACATAATTTATCTTTTCGCTGCCCTTTATTAGTTCAGTAATTTCCAATGGATCAATGAAGGTTACTTACAAATGGTCCCAATCAAAGTCAAATGATCTTTCTTTTAGCAAGAACAGTTCCAATTCCAACACCCAACGTATCGCCTCATTGAATTAGATTTACAATATATATCTGATTTAACTTCTAATTTCTCCACAGTAAAATAGATCTTTGTTCTTCAGCTAAAAATGCTCTCATTACTCGGATTCAGTATTCAACAAAATATCAATGCCATATCTTTGATGAATGAAGATTGGCATAAGTATGAGACAAAATTAGGTTGATGGTTGAACAACCATTGGTGGACAATCGTTTCATGATGCGGTCTTACACATTTTTAAATAGTCATACATTTTCAATCACACTGAGTGAAGGATGAACTTCTGACAATGTTCTTAAAAAAAAAGCGTTCACGAATGAAAGATCTTTCATCAGGCAAAAACTTCAAACATGGAAGACCTCTTTTCAGATGATTGTGTTATCAGTGGGCTAAAATTGTCATTCCTAGTTGAACTTCACCCAACAAACATTCGTAATGGTTAAAATCATCCAGTTTCACCAACATTAGTCCAATGTATATGGACACTTTAAAATTGGCCATCCACCTTAGATAGATGTAGGATGTTAGTTAGTTAAAAACTGATGAAGGAGCGATTTTCTGGTGGTTGCTTTGCAGACTCATTCACATGCGTTATATTGTGTGTTGTCATTCAAACTGGCCATAGTTTTTCATTAACACGGAACAAAGGATGAACAATCTTTTTGTGAGTGTTCTTTCAAAGAAAGATTGTGGACAAAAGAGCTTTAGTCTGACTCTCGAATTCAATTGCAAAATTTAAACATTGCCAAATATTTTCTAAATGATAATGGATAGTGTTTGGTTGGCTGAAACCAATGCTTGTTGTTAAATGGTTATTCTCAAAACATCAAGTCATCCTCTATCCATGGAATCAATCAGGGTCCAATTGCTGGGACGCCCTACAATCCTGAGATTGGAGCTCTGGAATTCTGAATGGATCGGAGGTGCGCATGCTCTACCGCCACTTCATCCATTGTCTATGGGACTGCTGGAAATAGTCGAGCGCTGTACTTATCAGTCCCAGAGACAATGGATGGAGCAAAGGCCTATCATGCGGATTCCTGCGGATCAGTAAGTTATCCCCTATGTTAGGTATAGGGGATAACTTCATTTTTTTGTAATAACCCTTTAAGGATTACGCATTAAACCTTAATAATTGGTGTAATGTGTCAATCTCATCATCTTGGACCAAAGTGCATGGGTACCTTAACACAGGCTGTCTGTCTTAGACCCTCATAAACAATTGATAGTTGTCGACCAAATGCTGAGTGGCCCGAAGGCTATTTTCCCTAACTCCATCGGAGACTTGAGCACTTAGCTCGGCTCCAGTGTTCGCTATGAGAAACACTGCCAGACTCCTCTGGTGGTGGATTATCTCATCAAGAAAGGATTTGCAATCCAAATTCAGAAATGCCAGCTCCTTCCAAGGTCCCATACACACTGAACTCGAGACCGAGTCTGCCAATATTGGCAGGTTTGGCCAACTTTAGTCTAATGTGTATGGGAGCCGTTAGACTTCTCCCATTCTGACCCCATTGTCTGATCCAAAATAAGCACTACAAAACATGTCTAGTTGTCACTTTTTGCTACATGAACAATTGTTATCTCTTAATTACACACATCTGTGTCTCTGAAGACACAATAATGAAAATGTATGGAGACTACATTCTATAATTACTTAATTCAGTACCACTTCCTTAATCTGTACTAAGTAGGACTTGACCAACGCTGGATTATTTTGTATTATATAATGGTTGAAAAAAGTATACAGTATAATATTGGGTAGAAAAACAATAGGAGAAAAAATCATCAGAGGAGGGATAGATCACATAAAATAGTATGTATGTATTGGAGAAATCTGGCAGTTTGAACCATCAAGGAAACTATGGCAGTTCAGTGACAATGCTTAGTAGGACATACTTTAGGTATGCCCTACATGTTTTCTTATTTAATATTGCACCAGTGGCTGGATGCTCCATCGGTGATGTTATGGCTATTGATAACATCACCTGATTGTACAAACCATTGCTGTGGATAGGACTATCCAGGGCTGATGACATCACTTATCAATGTTTGCCTCCTATTTCTTTGGGCAGCAGCAGCCAGAATGAGGAGCATCAGCACATGGGGGCTAAACTTAAATATAGCAGTCCCTACTGACCCAGAACGACTCTAGAACTCTAGAACACATTCCCACTTTTGTGGTCAATGATAAGATTTTTGGATTTTGCCTAAACCCAGACCCCATAGCTTATTCAGATGGTCTACGAGGCTACAAATTATATCAGTAAATCATTACTGTAAATAATATATTACTTTCCACCAGGAATAGACAACTTCCAGCTCTCCAGCTGTTCCAGATCGACAGCTGCAAAGCCCTAGATTGTATCATACAGCAGAAAAGAGGTCAACGCTGTACTCAATGAGGGACTCGTAAAGCTGAGGAAAAAGGAATTATGCTCAAAAAGAAACGTAAAAGGTCAAAGATGACTTTAAATCAATAATCAATGTTATTAAAAACAGTAAGAACTTCATAGTCTGGGGAATTATTATTTTACCAACCTAGAAACCTTTTATTTGTATTGCTGCTTCTTTTCTTTTTCTTTGTACTGAAAAATCCATTCTATGGATGTCAAGAACACTGTAACAACCAAAAGTTTGGAAAAGTTGTTTGTCATCTTAATGGATGCATTGAGTCACATCTATTTTGGGGTTCAATTCATTCCTATGGATAACAGGTAACATAGTAACATAGTAACGTAGGTTGTATAAAGACTTAGGTCCATCAAGTTCAACCTTTCTCCTCCAATTGTACTCCCTACACTAATACTACACTAACTTACTAGAACTAGGCCTTACAAATTTATTACCATTTTTATTCATCCATGCAAGACGAACACCATCACTAAAATCTTTCTTGAAGCATAAGAAAGCTCAGTATCATCCAAGATGCATCTGATCATACCACACCTCCATCCTTAAAGGGGTTGTCCACTTTTAGGAAAATGGGCACCAAACATTGTAAAATATCTAAAGTAATAAATTCAGCAGGTACTCATCTTCTCTGGGTCCAGTGCCAACTCCTTGCAGATACTCTGGTCTCAGTGTTTGGTTGTAGCTGTGATGTCATGTAGACAATGTGTGTCACTGCTCTAGCCAATCACTGAGCTCTGCGGATTGTACACTGAGCTCAGCGGCCCATGCTGTCAACCTTGGCTCATTCGCTAAACTCAATGATTGGCTATGTGATGTCACCTCTACAGCCAAAACATTGGGACCGATGCAGCTGTACCAAGGGTGAGTGAATCCCTTCTGATATTGTTATTTTAGGAAATTTACAAAGTTTGGAATCCACTTTGTGGAAAGTGGACACCCCCTTATTGTTGGACACAAATGTCTATTATTCTTTTAATTTAATAACATATCTCAGTTGTTCAGACAAAGCTCTTGTGGGTTTCCATATTTAACCCATATTTAAGCCACCTGAGATGTAGTCCATTATTCTCATTAGATCTCTGAGATTTGTATCCAGCTTGTTGAAATAAACCTTACTATAAGTTGTCGTTTTTGATTCATGAACTCATTAACCAATGCTATTGACCTTCTTCACCCACTACTGTATGTTCTGCTACTGTACAGTCAATCTTCCCAAGTATACATTCTCATTGTCCTTTTCTTTTTATTTCCTAGGTATCAGATCCATACTGGTTTACAACACTCCATCATTCGTCCAAGACAAGCTAATTGTTTGCCCCTTCATCAGGTCACACTGCCTCAGAAACTACAAGAAGCTGGTTATGCGACACACATGGTGGGAAAGTGGCATCTGGGTTTCTATAAAAAAGAATGCCTCCCAACAAGACGGGGCTTTGACACCTTTCTTGGTTCTTTGACCGGCAATGTGGACTATTACACTTATGACAACTGTGATGGACCAGGAGTATGTGGCTTTGATTTACATGAGGGTGAGAATGCAGCGTGGGATCTTGCCGGCAAGTACTCCACACTTCTCTACTCCCAACGTGTAAGCCATATCTTGGCAGCTCATAACCCACAACAGCCAGTATTTATATACATATCTTTCCAGGCGGTGCATACTCCCCTTCAGTCCCCTCGGGAGTATATATATCAATATAGGAATATGGGCAATGTAGCAAGGCGCAAGTATGCTGCCATGGTAACTTGTATGGATGCAGCTGTAAAAAACATCACCCGGGCATTGAAAAAGTATGGTTACTATGACAACAGTGTTATAATTTTTTCATCGGACAATGGAGGTCAAACATTCTCTGGTGGAAGTAATTGGCCTTTGAGGGGCCGCAAAGGAACATATTGGGAGGGAGGTATAAGAAGCTTGGGTTTCGTCCATAGTCCCTTGATCAAAAAGAAAAGGAGGACTAGCAGGACGTTAATGCACATAACAGACTGGTATCCAACACTGGTAAAATTGGGAGGAGGAAACATTTCAGACACAGAGGAACTAGATGGTTATGATATGTGGTCATCAATTAGTGAAGGAAAGGAATCACCTCGGACTGAAATTCTGCACAATATTGACCCTTTGTATAACCTTGCCAAATCTGGGTCCATGGAAGAAGGTCAAGGCGTGTGGAATACTGCTGTTCAAGCCTCTATAAGAGTCAAAGATTTTAAGTTGATAACAGGAGATCCCGGTTATAGTGACTGGATTCCACCTCAGACCCTCACCAACTTCCCAGGAACCTGGTGGAATTTAGAACGTCATACCGACGGAGCTCGTAAGTCTGTATGGCTCTTCAACATCACAGCAGATCCTTATGAACGTCATGACCTGTCTGCACAGAAGCCAGATGTGGTGAAAGAATTACTGACACGCTTGGCTTTTTATAATCGTACTGCAATTCCAGTGCGGTATCCTAATGAGGACCCGAGGGGTAATCCAGAACTCAACGGCGGTGCATGGGGACCATGGGCTAGCGAAGAAGATGATGAGGATGATGAAAACTGGATTAGAGGAGGACATTTGAAGAGCACAAATAAAAAGAAAAAATGCAAGATTTGCAAGCTAAAAACTTTCTTTCGAAAGCTAAACACACGTCTTATGTCTAATCGCATCTGAAAAAAAATGTAGGAAAATATTTTTGGCCTTGTTTTCGAACTATCTCTTGTAGCACAATTTACATTGGACTAATTACAAATGGAACATACAATGCAGAACTCTACAAGGCTTAGCGTGCACTACAAGTCCAAAGAAGCTGGATGTAGCATTTATGAAGACATCATACACAATTCTGAATATACAGAAGAAATTCAAAGACTGGACATGTAATCCGGATGGATTATACAGACGACACTTTTATAGGGTTGAAATGTAATCAAGCACATTCTAAATATTAAAGGGAATATTTACTTATTTTGGACGACTTCCAGAGCCTTAAAGACAATTTATAGTCATGCATTTCTCAAGATGAATTAATTCATGGACATAATATATATTATTATTTTTTTTAATTATAGGCAGTATTTACAGTGGCACTACTTAGATTAAGAAGATGGTGGTCTAGCCATTAAACTTCCTGTTTGTGGATATTTTTGACTCTGTCAGAAATAATCTATTTTTACAAATATACTAATAGTAAAATCTCCTTGAGACAAATTCCCAAAATTTGGAAAATTGATCTTCTTGGAAAGTGGTCCTCTCAAAGGAAAAGGGACAATATACATAGGAGATAGGGGAATTGAAACTAAATTATCGAAAATCTGATGAAGAGAAGGGTAGTCTTCTCGAGGTAATTTTTTTTATAGAGGTTATTATTATGCACCTTTAATTGACTTGACTGTGTGCTAAGGTTTTCATATCTGAAGCACGGGAAGTATCTACCAAGCTACTGTATCTATGTCAAGACGTTGTTCAACAGACGATGGCGGTTCTTAGGACAGCCAACAAAAAGGCCTTCTTCATTGCAGATAGATGAACAAGTAAAAAATTTAATGTTTCAAAATGTGACTTAACAAACCTATTGTCATGTGTTTTGGGGTACGAGACTGTTCTTTAGATATACAACATAGCATAGGAAAGTCTGGACAAACCAATATGCTAAACTCATGACTATGTTGATTTGAGAAATCCAATTTAATTTTTCCATAGGTGATGGTTGCAGTAGAGCACAGAAGTAAGGTTTTGTAGTTGCTAGGCAGCTATGATATGTGGTCATCCATCAGTCAACTTTGATAAGTCAAGAAATCAAAGTTAGAAGCCTATAAAGAAGGATGTAATTGCGAAGTCAAGTTGTATAGAAGATGTTCATAGAGTCAGAGATTGAGGAAATAAACAAGGATTTGGTTGCCAAGTTTAAGTCTATAAAGGATGGTCAATGAGTTGAAGACTCAAGTGGTTGAATAAGGGTATAGTTGTCACATCAAGGTCTAAAGAAGAAGATCAAGGATTGAAAGAATGAGAGAGATGAAGAAGGGTAAAGTTGTCTAAAGAATACGATGATATAGTTATAGATACTGGAGCCCAACTCATTTCCATAGATGGTTGAACATTAACTAGCAAGGGAGTGAAGAACGTTCTCAAAGGTTAGATTGTCCTCTTCTAAAAGATGGAAAGGGTTTCAAGAAACAAGTTTTAGAATGGCGGCGTATTTTGATAAGTCATTCAAAGGAAGAGAACCCAGTTTAAATTATTGGTATGGTTGCTGGTTTCTTTATAGTCATATTAAATTAAAGGGGTTGCTCAGTTAAAAGTATGTGATGACCTATGTACAGAATAGGGCATCAATAGTAGATTGGTGCAGGTCTGAAATGTAGCACCCCCAGCCATTAGCTGCTTTTTGCTCTAGTGGCGGCCTGATGTAGAAGCTTTGAATGGAGCTGCTAAATGAAGCTGCTGTTACCGGCTGTTGCTGGGTACTGCAGCTCAGGTCTTATTCTAACGTATAGAAGCTACGCTGGAGTAGCCGACAATGGTCAGCAGCGGCCACTACACTTTGAATAAAGTTGCGCTGAAGAGCTCCGTTCAAAGTGTTTACGTCTGGACCGGATAAAAAAACAGCTGTTCGATGGGGTCGCCGGGTGTTGGACCTCCATCGATCAGCTATTGATGACCTAACCTGTACATAGATCATCAAATACCTATGCCTGAAAAACCCTTTAAATGACAGAGGGGCAATACTTTATACAATCTCCTAATTCTCCAAGACTTGTCTTTTTCATAAGCCAATCTTGAACAAGAAAAACTTCCGGAGTAAGATGCGTCAAAATCGGGAACAATCGGGAAGCTGAAATCTAAGTTATCAAAATATCAAAAGTTGCATAATTTTTTGCCCAATTAGGTTTTGCTGTTCCTACAAATGGCTGATATGAATTTATGTCTAATGATGACCAGTACTATATCATTAGTGATAAGTTAGGCTTTTTGGCATTCATACCTCACATTGCTAGCAAGCCAATTAACTGCCTCCATAACATGCAAATAACAGACAACCTCTCATCTGGTGACTCTGTTTTGTCTTGGTTTGTCCAGAAATTTTAGCGTTGACATTTATAAAACCATGGAAAAAGGAGTTTGTGCAATATAGTTAGCTGTCTAAGAGCCTGAAGGCTGTAAAAGAAAGGTGACTCATTCAAGTAGGAAGATGATTTATCAAGCGTTATGTGGAACATTAGAAATGCCTTTGACATGGCAATTTAATAGAAAAGCAAATCCTTTTACACTCTGGACTGTTAATAAAACCTGAGATGAAATAATAAAAGCATGAGTTTGTTTCATCATATAAGAATGTTCTAAAATCACACCATGTGTGGAAAGTGTTGGTGATGTGAACATGGTTGCTAACAGGTAAGCACAACCGGGGTATGTAACACTGACATCACCAATCATAGAAAAAGCCCCATATAACTTTACTACATGCAGTCACTATAAGGCATTGGTTTGAAAAACATGGCTGTCTTCATATTAAAAAACAACGCCATTCCTGTTTACAGGTTGTGTTTGGTATTGCAGCTATGCCTAAATTAACTTAATGGAGCTGAGCTGCGATATCAAAAATTACCTGTAGACAGAGGTGGAGCTGTTTTTGGAAGAAGGTTTTGGACACAGTGCTGAAGTCTCACATTCATTCTCAGGATCGGTGGGGGTACTAATATTGGGACTACCATATTTTTCT
The DNA here is from genome assembly GCF_046119375.1 of Phyllobates terribilis. Classification (NCBI taxonomy): domain Eukaryota; kingdom Metazoa; phylum Chordata; class Amphibia; order Anura; family Dendrobatidae; genus Phyllobates; species Phyllobates terribilis. Next base: position 131,549,445 of record NW_027362770.1, on the reverse strand, counting down.
AATTCTGGACAGTCCCTTTAATGGGTGTCTAACAGGTCCCCATTAAAGGGACATTATCATTTATGGCCTATCCTTAGGATAGGTTACCAATGCGTGAAACAAGTGGCACCACCCGCCAATCAGCTGTTCCCTGTGTTGGCCGGAAATGCACAGCTTCGTCGATGGAGTAGTGGCCGCGGCCAGGTACTGCACATGCACCCCATATTTATTTGAATAGGTGCATGCCCAGCCGCGGCCACTATACATGCGATGGAGCTGTGCTGTGCAACTCCTTAACTGAGCAGTTCAGACTGCTGTCGATACCGGGAACAGCTGTCGCACCGCCATTGATCAGACATTGTTGACCTATCCTAAGGATAAGCCATCAATGATAAAAGTCCTGGACCACCACTTTAAATAGATGGGTATATTGTGTGATAACATCTGTTGCTATCCCTCCTGCCATATATGGTGTAGTGTCATATAGTGTACAAATAAACATATCATATATTGCCCCAATTTAAAAAGACACAATATGGAGCCCCCAAAACATTTCTAAAAAGTTACCTATATAACAAAGCTAAACAGTGCCACCATTATACAGTGCAAAAATAATATGCTGTACTATACGATGCCTAGACTTTGTTCTTATGACATTTGGAGCCAATGTTTTGGAGAAAAATTTAGGAAATGTTACATGTCAAGAGTATTTCATATGCCAGAGGAAGACGATAACCTGTGAGATTTGTATGTTTCTATTCCTCGCATCGACATTTATGTTCAGTGCACTTGTCTATGTGTTAAAGCGGTTATCTAGGACTACTACATTTTTTTCACTATGAGGGGAAGAACTAAGAGGCAGGTAGTTGCTAACTACCTACGTGTTGTGCCACATACCGCTTCCCCTGACATCATGTCAACAGAGCAGCAGCTTCTCATCTGCTCTTCTGCTCTGCTCTGTTGACGGGGTGTGACTGCCGACTTCATGCTGATTAACAGCCGGTTCCCCGCTGCCTAACTGCAGGGAGCCAGCTGTTATCATCTTGAGATCAGCAATCACGCCCCATTGACAGAGCAGTCCGGAAGAGTAGAGCTCTGACGTAGAGCAGCTAAATCACCGGTAGCAGTGGTCGGTGGCCGGTCTGAGCCAATGTCGGATAGAATAGGCAAGTAGTTGCCTTTACCTGCCTGTTAGTTTTTGAGCCCATAGAAAAACAATTAAAATGGTTCTGGAATTGTCTGTTCATTTCCAGATATGCATTTTGTGTGTGCTGTGTGCCTCTGGGGGTATGCTGAGTTTTGCTAATGCTGCAGCAGCTTAGGAGTTAAATTCTGTTGTTCATGAGACTGGTGGAGGCTGCACAGATAGTGAGTGAGTGACAGAAGACATTATTTGGGCTGGCTTCCTTTCATCCTCTGTCAGTTGTAGAGGGCCTATGTAGTGAGCAAGGGCCATGTTACAGTAGTGGCTGACAGATAAACAGGTGAAACATCTCGAACTCTGTGCTGCACCAGGTTATAATGGGAAGAAGGGAAGATTGCCTCTGACTGTCCCAGGTGTAGGAAACTAGCCACCCATAAGATAGAGGAGGAAATGACTTTCCAGAGAAGAGATGAAATCGGTGTCGGTAATGGAGGGCGAGTGCTTGCTGCCTGAAGTAGCTGCCACAATCCGGGTGAGCAGGGTTGAGAGAGAATGTTATGCCTATAGTTTAGGACAACACAGAGAAGCAGGCCATATCTCAGGAGTGGTGTAGTTCCTATACTGTGGATAGCTATACTAAAAGTCAAGGTCTGGCAGAAGATGAACAGGCAGTGGAAGGCACTAGGAGAGGTGTCTCACGTAAGCGCCGAAGACTGGTGAAAAAACGGAATCCAGGAAAGGACCACCCTGAGACTGAGAGAGGACCACACTGAGACTGAGTGACAGGTGAGCGAAGTCCCATTGGGACTGTCAGGAGAGGCTAGTGGAGTGAGTAGGCCTGATTTGAGTTTGAATACCAGGAAGTCATTTGTCTGAGCATGAGTCTCACTGAGACACAGAGTAAGAGAAAAGTGCAACAAAGGTGTTTGGGTGGTGGTGTGAGCCAAGAGTCACCAAAGAAACCACAATGTGGGAAAAGTATTGTGTCTCCATATTGGATAACTGCAGGTGAAGCCTGGTTGATTTGTTTCTATCATTTGGTTTCTTCTCTGAGAGCCAGTTTATGCTAACTACCAAGAGCGTGGTGACAAGAAAAAATCTCATGGCATCAGTCCTTTAAAAGAAAATCATAGTAGTAGTAGAGGACAAAGAGAAGGCTGAGATATTAAACATGCACTTTTCATCCATGTTCACCAATGAACTGCATGTGCCGGGAATCATTCAGCAAGTCAGAAATCAAGGTTCACCACCCAATATAACTAGAGGTACTTCTGCATCTGCGCAAATTATATATTGACAAAGCCCCCGGGCTAGATGGCATTCATCCATGGATAGTGAGGGAGTTGAGCTCAGTTATTGATAGATCACTGTATCACTGTATCTCATCTATATAGATTCTCTTGTAACAGGTACGAAGGTGGATCCAGGCAACTACTGTCGGGTCAGTGGTGTGCTAAATTTTTGAGGGCATTATAAGAGATGACCTGCAAAAATGTACTGCAAATAATAATATAATAACTTACAACCAGCATGGATTCATTAGAGATAAGTCGTATCTAACCAACATGTTGGGTTTCTATGAGGAGGTAAGTGCAAATCTAGATGTTGGTAATGCGGCTGATGTGGTTTATCTGGATTTTGCAAAGGCATTTGATACTGTACCACATAACAGCCTTATACTGAAGCTCCAGAAGTAGGGACATGGGGGAACTATATGCAGATGGGTAAGGAAATAGTTGAGGGACAGGAAACAAAGAGTCGTCATAAATGGTACGTTCTCTACATGATGTAGTCAGCAGTGTGGACCACAAGAATCAGCAGTGGGGACCACAAGAATCAGCAGTGGGGACCACAAGAATCAGCAGTGAGGACAAGGATCTGTGTTAGGACAAATTCTTTTTAATTTCTTCATTAACACCTTGTGGATAGGTTTGAGAGTAAAGTGCCAGTTTTTGTTGATACAAGAATGACAAGAAGATTCCAGCTCACCTTTTCCTGGTCGATCCAAGTATTGAGGAGGCCTGGAACCACACCACTGCATGGCGTTCAGGTATTCATATCGAAAAAAAAAATTTGACTAGAACGTTAAAAGTTAAAATCTTTATTGATAATCCATTTTAAGCCACAAGCACATTGCTAAAAAGTAAGGTGGGAAAAGACCCTCCTCACAAAAACAACGCGTTTCGAATGTTATCGCGTTGTTAACCCTAGTACCAAAAGTTTAGAAGGCTGATGAAGTGAGAGAGGCAAGTCTCTCCTCCCATGTGTGTTAAAGGGAATCTGTCACCAGGTTTTTGCTCCCCTGTCTGAAAAGAGCATGATTTAGCGGCAGAGATTCCAGCGATGTGTCTATTACTTTACTGCTTGCTGCAGTTTTGATTAAAAACTGTTTTCTCTGCTGCAGATCTACCACTTCTCTCAATGGTGAGCTCTGTATAACCCACCCACACCACTGATTGGCTGCTTTCTGTGTACACTATGCATAGGCAGAAAGCATGCTAAGTGACAAATCACTGGAATCAGGATCTCTGTCTCTATATTATACTCCACTCAAATTAATTCAATCCTGGTGATAGATTCCCTTAAATAACACCTCAAACCAGTGACTAAAAGAGATCATTGACCGTCAGACCCAAAGGCCATGGTATAGATCTTTGTTGGCTTTCGAACCTCCACTGCGTATGATGAAAGCATAAATCTTCCTGTGAATGATCTTAACCTGGTTTTATTTTTAAAGATATTATAATGATATTAAAATAAGCATTTTCTGAGCCTAACCATAGCTTGTCTCATAAAATACTAATACTAATATCAGGATTACATAGTTATTATGACATGGATTATCAAAGTAAGTAGACCATCAGGTTTAATAATGTATAGAGCTTGCATTGAGAAAATTTGTATTGTAGAGTCCTAAAGAAAATTGTGAAACGCGTGTCGAGGTGTTATTTGCTACTGAGCGAGCACATTGAGTGTTATCATGTCATCATCAGGTAATATAATTTCTCTAAAACCACGTTCCCATGTAGAATAAATACTGCTTATTTATGCAGAAGATTTACTGTCCAAGCAAAGTGTATGTGATTTCAGAAAAATTTCTGCCCACTGTGGATCTAAAGATACTGCTGAACTGTGCATTTTTGGTGTATTTTTCCCTTAAAAGGAATATTTCAGCAGTTTTTTTGCTGTGTAATTTGAGGACAGCATGAGGTAGGGGTTAAAACACAGAATTTTGCGATGTGTCACTTATCAGGCTGTGCGCTGTTGTTTACTTACAGTGAAGTTTTTATCACCAGGACATTATCATTGCTGTGGTTAGCTGGCACACAAGCAGTGGCTCGACTCCGCCCCCTCTTTTTATTAGCAGCTCACTTTCAATAGACAATATATATAGAGAGCTGTGGTATGGGCGGGGTTAGCTTCCTCAGCTCTGCTGCATTCTACATCTAAGAACTTTGATTCTATCACAACTGCTGCACCCAGACAACTAAGTAATATATCTCTGGAATCAGGGTCTCTTTTCCTACATCTTGCTGCTTTCAGATGGTAGCAACAACCTGATGACAGATTCCCTTTAAGGGGAGCTTGAAAAATTTAGTATAAAAAAATGTAGAATTAAAGCTTTGCCGTACTAAAAAACCAAAAAAGGCATTAAAAAAACGCTGCTTCAAATATGCACTGAAAACACATCAAATAAAGAGAAAAACTCATAAAAAAGCAGCAAAGATGCAGTAATCAGAGCAGATTGTTATTGAATATTTTGGTGCATGGAGTTTTGTATGTTCTCCCCTTGTTTGCTTGGGTTTTCTCCGGGTTCTCCGGTTTCCTCCCACACTCCAAAGACATACTGATAGGGAATCTAGATTGTGAGCTCCAATGGGGACAGTGATGTCTGTGGAATTAATAGCTCCATATAAGCAAAGCATAATACACAAACTATACAGTGATGGCCAAAAGTATTGGCGCCCCTGCAATTCTGTCAGATAATACTCAGTTTCTTCCTGAAAATGATTGCAATCACAAATTCTTTGGTCTTATTCTCTTCATTTAATTTGCTTGCAAGGAAAAAACACAAAAGAGAATGAAGCAAAAATCAAATCATTGATCATTTCACACAAAACTCCAAAAATAGGCCAGACAAAAGTATTGGCACCCTCAGCCTAATACTTGGTTGCACAACCTTTAGCCAAAATAACTGCGAACAACCGCTTCCGGTAACTATCAATGAGTTTCTTACAATGCTCCGCTGGAATTGTAGACCATTCTTCTTTGGCAAACTGCTCCAGGTCCCTGATATTTGAAGGGTGCCTTCTCCAAACTGCCATTTTGAGATCTCTCCACAGGTGTTCTATGGGATTCAGGTCTGGACTCATTGCTGGCCACCTTAGAAGTCTCCAGTGCTTTCTCTCAAACCATTTTATAGTGCTTTTGGAAGTGTGTTTTGGGTCATTGTCCTGCTGGAAGACCCATGACCTCTGAGGGAGACCCAGCTTTCTCACACTGGGCCCTACATTATGCTGCAAAATTTGTTGGTAGTCTTCAGACTTCATAATGCCATGCACACGGTCAAGCAGTCCAGTGCCAGAGGCAGCAAAGCAACCCCAAAACATCAGGGAACCTCCACCATGTTTGACTGTAGGGACCGTGTTCTTTTCTTTGAATGCCTCTTTTTTTTTCCTGTACACTCTATGTTGATGCTTTTTCCCAAAAAGCTCTACTTTTGTCTCATCTGATCAGAGAACATTCTTCCAAAACGTTTTAGGCTTTCTCAGGTAAGTTTTGGCAAACTCCAGCCTGGCTTTTTTATGTCTCGGGGTAAGAAGTGGGGTCTTCCTGGGTATCCTACCATACAGTCCCTTTTCATTCAGACGCCGACGGATAGTACGGGTTGACACTGTTGTACTCTCGGACTGCAGGGCAGCTTGAACTTGTTTGGATGTTAGTCGAGGTTCTTTCTCCACCATCCGCACAATCTTGCGTTGAAATCTCTCGTCAATTTTTCTTTTCCGTCCACATCTAGGGAGGTTAGCCACAGTGCCATGGGCTTTAAACTTCTTGATGACACTGCGCACGGAAGACACAGGAACATTCAGGTCTTTGGAGATTGACTTGTAGCCTTGAGATTGCTCATGCTTCCTCACAATTTGTTTTCTCAAGTCCTCAGACAGTTCTTTGGTCTTCTATCTTTTCTCCATGCTCAATGTGGTACACACAAGGACGCAGGACAGAGGTTGAGTCAACTTTAATCCATGTTAACTGGCTGCAAGTGTGATTTAGTTATTGCCAACACCTGTTAGGTGCCACAGGTAAGTTGCAGGTGCTGTTAATTACACGAATTAGAGAAGCATCACATGATTTTTCAAACAGTGCCAATACTTTTGTCCACCCCCTTTTTTAGGTTTGGTGTGGAATTATATCCAATTTGGCTTTAGGACAATTCTTTTTGTGTTTTTTCATTGAAGACAAATTAAATGAAGATAATAATACCAAAGAATTTATGATTGCAATCATTTTCAGGAAGAAACTGAGTATTATCTGACAGAATTGCAGGGGTGCCAATACTTTTGGCCACCACTGTAGATAAAAGCAAGCATAACAAATATATAACAAATATATAAGCAAGCAGAACAAATTATAGGCTCGGTGACTTGCTGTAGGGTAAGTAATTTATTACTAGTGATGAGCGAGCACTAAAATTCTCAGGTACTCGTTGCTCGGGTCGAGCAAATTGGAATACTCAGGTGCTCGACCCGAGCAACGAGCCCAATGTAAGTCTATGGGAAACTCGAGCATTTTTCAGGCGGCTCCCCCCGGCGGTCAGCAGAGGGCCTAAAAATTGCCCAAATCGATGGGAACAGTGCTCAAATGACATGGGAACAGCATGGGGAAGACCCCTGGAAGCATTTCTGACTCCCAGGTCACTGCTGTCAACAAAGTTGTCAGAGTATTACGCCACTTTTACAGACTCACAATAAAACATACAAAAACGAAACCAAAATGGATTTTCCTGGTAAATATGTTAAGGAACATCCCTTCCAGGGTAATGACTTGTGTATAAGGCAAAAGAAATAACCATAACCAAAAATACTCCTCCACACCTTGGGCTATGTTCACACATAGCGTTTTTGATGCGTTTTTGCACTTTTGTATTGCTTTCAACAAAGATAAATGCATTCACCAGGAAATGTCATTTTAACATTTTACAACCTTATTTGGCCATGTGGTGTGTGAGACATCATCAGACACATCCTGTTTCATTTATGAAGGAGGGACTCTGAAAGTCACAAAGCCTATTTTTATAGGGCCATCAGGCGGCCTTTACTATTCTTAAAGGACCTGCAGTCGGTACTTGCTATTCTTAGAGATCCATCAGCCGGCTATGCTTTGTTGTTCCCATTACTAAAGATTGGGTCTCCTATACTGCTATTGCGTATGCAGTGAGTGGCAGGTCTGCCCAAAATTTGGACGCACCCCAATACCTCTTTGAAAATTTGGACACACCCCAATGCCCCTTTGAACAGACTTAGAGGAGGGCCTCCTGAAAACAATGTTCCCATTATTAGGAAGTAGGTCTTCCATTGTGTTTACCTATGCAGTGAATGCAAGGGCTGCCAAAAATTTGGAGGCACTCCAATGCCCCTTGGAAGAGACGTGGAGGTCAGAGGGCCCCCTGAAAACAATGTTCCCATTATTAGGAAGTGGGTCTCCCATAGTGTTGGCCTATGCAGTGAATGCAAGAGTTGCCAAAAATTTGGAGGCACTCCAATGCCCCTTGGAAGAGACATAGGGGGCCTCATAAAAAATGTTCCCATTATTAGGAAGTGGGTCTCCCATAATGTTGGCCTATGCAGTGAATGCAAGGGTTGCCAAAAATTGGGAGGCACTCCAATGCCCCTTGGAAGAGACGTGGAGGTCATGGGGCCTTATGAAAAAATGTTCCCATTAATAGGAAGTGGGTCTCCCATAGTGTTGGCATATGCAGTGAATGCAAGGGCTGTCAAAAATTGGGAGGCACTCCAATGCCCCTTGGAAGAGACATAGAGGGCCTCATAAAAAATGTTCCCATTATTAGGAAGTGGATCTCCCATAATGTTGGCCTATGCAGTGAGTGCAAGGGTTGCCAAAAATTGGGAGGCACTCCAACGCCCCTTGGAAGAGACATAGAGGGCCTCATGAAAAAATGTTCCCATTATTAGGAAGTGGGTCTCCCATAGTGTTGGCTTATCCAGTGAATGCAAGGGCTGCCAAAAATGGTGAGGCACTTCAATGCCCCTTGGAAGAGACGTAAAGAGCCTCATGAAAAAATGTTCCCATTATTAGCAAGTGGATTTCCCATAGTGTTGGCCTATGCAGTGAATGCAAGGGCTGCCAAAAATTGGGAGGCACTCCAAAGCCCCTGGGAAAAGACGTAGAGGGCCTCATGAAAAAATGTTTCCATTATTAGGAAGTGGGTCTCCCATAGTGTTGGCCTATGCAGTGAATGCAAGGGCTGCCAAAATTGGGAGGCACACCAATGCCCCTTGGAAGAGACGTGGAGGAGGGCCTCATAAAAAATGTTCCCATTAGAAAGGAGCAGGTCTCCTATACTTGTAATGCCCATGCACTAAGTGTATGGGCTGACAAACATTTACCCCTGGGGGTTATACATGAACATACTGTATAAAATATTTTTTACAGGCATCATAAACACCCTTTAAAAAAATTATGTGGGTGTTGCATTACGGACCACGGTCTCCCTGGTGATATGGTAGTGGAGTATGAGGATGAGGAGAAGGAGGAGGACAAGAGCAAATAGCCAAAATCAGGAAGCGTATACCCATGTGTGGGTGTGAAAAGGTGCATGGGAATATACCTCCCAAAAAAGACACTGGATTTGAGTTTATGTTACGCTGCTATCATTCAGTGGTGTTGATAAGTCTGGCCCAATCCAGCCCTTGTTCATTTTTATAAGAGTCAGCCTGTCAGCATTTTCAGTTGACAGGCGGATGATCCTATCGGTTATAATTCCACCAGCGGCACTAAAAACCTGCTCTGATAAAACGCTAGAGGCAGGACAGGCCAGGACCTCCAAGGCATAAAGAGCCAATTCATTCCACGTATCCAGCTTGGATACCCAATAACTATAAGGCTGCGTGCACACGATGCGTTTTTCATGCGTTTCCGCTGCGGAATGTCCGCAGCGGAAACGCATCAAAAATGCATGTTAATCCGCACCCCATGGTCCCCAATGGCATTCCGCAATGTCAATGCACATGCTGCGGATTTTTCCGCAGCGTTTCTGCAGCGCTCATAAATCCGCAGCATATTCATTCATTTTGCGGAAGCGCCGCCATTGACTTGCATTGAGACGCATAATATCCGCGTCTGTACATTTGTACAAGCGGATATCATGCGTCTCTATGTGCGGATGGTACCCAGTTCTGGAGGAGAGGAGACTCTCATCCAGACCTGGGTACCATTGTACCTGTAAAAAAAAAGAATAAAATAATAAATAAAGTTATATTCACCTGTCCGGCGGCTTCTCTCTGCATGCCGGCAGCGCTTCTCCTTCCAGGACCTGAGATGACGTCGCGGTCATGTGACCGCAGGCTGTCTCGCGATAGCCCGGCAACCCGGAAGAAGCCAGGACGAGAGCTGCAGCACACTCCGGGGCATCGGGGGTGAGTATAGCTTTATTTTTTTTATTTTTACGGTCACACTGTATAAATCCATGCCGTTTGCATGGATTTATACAGTGTGACCTAGTTGTCAAGCACTTTCCAAGTGATGCTATCGCCTGGAAAGTGCTTGTCAGTCCGCATGCGGAAACACATGCGTTAACGCATGTGGATACGCATGTGAATCCGCATGTATTCTGCAGGAAAAACGCATGCACAATCTGCATGCGTTTTTTCTGCCAGGGAGATGCAGAAATGCTGCAGAAATTTTCTGCTTCAATTCTGCATCGTGGGCACATAGCCTAAGGCACAGAGGAATCACGGAGGGTGTTGGTGCGGTCGACAAGTTACTCCCTCAGCATCTTCCCGCGCCTCAGGGCCTTTGCGATGGGAGGGGCTGATAAAACTCTCCCAGAACTTTGACAGTGTTCCCCTGCCTCTGCTGGATTGGAGTTGTGTCTCTCTCACCCGTACTCCTTGGTTGTCCAACGAACTGTGACCTCTGCCACCAGCGTTTTCAGATGGGAATTTTTTTAATAGTTCCGCAACAAGGGCCTTCTGGTACTGCCCCATTTTTGTAGACCTGTCCGCCTCAGGAATAAGAGATATAAAGTTGTCCTTGTAGCGTGGGTCTAGAAGTGTCACCAACCAGTAATGACTGTCACCAAAAATTTTGAGAACGCGAGGGTCATGGGAAAGGCAGCGTAGCATAAACTCAGCCATGTGTGCCAGACTGCTAACAGGCAAGACTTCCGTGTCCTCACCAAGAGGACGAGTGACCATGCTCTCCTCCTCCTCCCTGTCCTCAAGCCATCCACGCTGAACAGACGGTATGACAGTTGTGCAGGTAGTACCGTCTATAACATATGAAACTATCTCCTGTTCTTCCTCTTCCTCCTCCTCTTCCTCATTGTCATCCAATCCACGTTGGGATGAGATGAGGTTGGGCTGTGTGTAATCACCCTGTATGATTCCTTGCTCCAGCTCATCGTGCTCCGCCTGCAATGCATCCTCTTTGATTGTGAGCAGAGAGCGTTTCAGAAGACAGAGAAGCGGGATGATGACACTAATTATGGCATCATCGCCGCTCACCATCTTGGTTGAGTCTTCAAAGTTTTGGAGGATGGTACATACGTCTGACATCCATGTCCACTCCTGAGGTCTTACTGTATATGTGGAGTTTGAACTGAATACCTCAACAACTGCCCTCTTCTGCTCACAAATCCTTCCCAACATCTGCAGTGTAGAGTTCCAATGTGTGGGGACATCACACACCAGTCTGTGAGCCGGAAGCTGCAAACGCTGCTGAAACATAGCAAGGGCGGCGGAAGCTGTAGGTGACTTTCTAAAATGGGCACACAGGCGGCATACTTTAACAAGCAGATCCGGCAGCTTCGGGTCTGATTTGAGAAACCGTTGAACCATGAGGTTAAGCACATGGGCCAGGCATGGTACGTGTGTGAGATCGCCTCAGAGCCACCACCAGGTTCCGGCCATTGTCACATACCACCATGCCTGGCTGTAGGTTCAGCAGTGTGAACCACAGATCTGCCTGCTTGTTCAGAGCTGTGCACAACTCTTCAGCATTGTGCGGTTTGTCACCTAATCATATTAGCTTCAGCACAGCCTGTTGCCGCTTGGCCAAGGCAGTGCTTCAGTGCTTCCAGCTTGTGACTGATGTGGTCATTTCAGTGATGGAGGATGAAGAGTAGGAGGAGGCGGATGAGGAGGATGAGGTGCAGGAGCTGTAGACTGTGGGGACAACCCTGACTGACCTCCTTGGCGTCGGGAGGACGTGTTCCGTCCCAAGGTCCGAATGGGTCCCGGCTTCCACTATGTTAACCCAGTGTGTCGTCAGCGAGATGTACCGTCCCTGCCCACAAGCACTTGTCCACGTGTCCATCGTTAGGTGGACTTTCCCGGTAACTGCGTTGTTGAGGGCACGGCTAATGTGCACGTGCTTGTGTAATGCAGGGACGGCACACCAGGAGAAATAGTGGTGGCTGGGGAACGAGTACCGAGGGACGGCCGCGGCCATCAGGTTGCGGAATGCTTCCCTCTCCACGAGCCTAAAAGGCAACATTTCGAGCGTAAGCAGTCGTGAAATGTGGGAATTTAGTAGTGTGGCCTGTGGGGCATTGGCTGCGTATTTGCACTTGTAAAGTGCCCCTGCGACGTAGTCGTGGGCGAGCTGTAGTCCCCACTCGCTATGGCACCCTACAGACAATACGTGTCCTCCCTCTGAAGTGTGGCTGTGTATGTGTTGCTCTTCACTTACTTCAAGCCATCCGATCGCGGCTGTCTCCAGGCATTTCTCTTCTGGGACCAGGGCAGCAAGAACTTCAGAGGACACAAGGTTCTTAACCAGAACTTGAACTTTACTTGGGGAAGAGGGATATATACAGTATTTACATGCAGATATAATGGATAAGGCCCGACAGGCTATCATCTCTCTCACAGGCACTGACAACATCTTCAGCCCTGGTTCCCTCTTTAAGTGAAGCATCTCTTGTGACTCTATCTCTAGTCCACGAGACTCTTCTGTAACATTAACAGTGACCTGGATCAAATATCTCCCCCACGTCCTAGCCTGGAGTCCTATTTAACTTCTTCTGCTTCCTGCAGACTAGAAGTGCCTCGGGTCCTCACTATCTCTGATGAGTTTCTCCGACCAGCTAACAGGACTCTTGCTCTTACGTGAGGAGACTTGCACAGTAGTGATCCCACTGACTGAGGGTGTAGAGCTCCCGTCTACCCTAGCAGCCACTATAGTCAGGCTGCCCGCACGATTCCCCGTACTGTCTCTTACTGGCCTCTGGACACTAAAACCGAGGCTTTTTGTCAATGTGCCCACCCCTGTGAGCTGTCATCACACAGCATTAACTCATCACTGCCTGCAACCCTGCTAGCAGACTCAACCTGACATCTGCACTCAGAACAGTGGCATCTTGTGGCCGTTTACAGGTACTGCAGCCCACAACAAATTACAGTTATATGAAAAAGTTTCGGCACCCCTATTAATCTTAAGCTTAATGTTTTTTAAAAATTGGTGTTTTTGCAACAGCTATTTCAGTTTGATATATGTAATAACTGTTGGACACAGTAATGTTTCTGCCTTGAAATGAGGTTTATTGTACTAACAGAAAATGTGCAATCTGCATTCAAACAAAATTTGACAGGTGCATAAGTATGTGCACCCTTATCATTTTCTTGTTTTAAATACTCCTACCTACTTTTTACTGACTTACTAAAGCACTTTTTTTTGTTTTGTAACCTCATTGAGCTTTGAACTTCATAGCCAGGTGTATGCAATCATGAGAAAAGCTACTTAAAGTGGCCACTTGCAAGTTGTTCTCCTGTTTGAATCTCCTCTGAAGAGTGGCATCATGGGCTCCTCAAAACAACTGTCAAATGATCTGAAAACAAAGATTATTCAACATAGTTGTTCAGGGGAAGGATACAAAAAGCTGTCTCAGAGATTTAACCTGTCAGTTTCCACTGTGAGGAACATAGTAAGGAAATGGAAGAACACAGGGACAGTTCTTGTTAAGGCCAGAAGTGGCAGGCCAAGAAAAACATCAGAAAAGCAGAGGAGAAGAATGGTGAGATCAGTCAAGGACAATCCTCAGACCACCTCCAGAGAGCTGCAGCATCAACTTGGTGCAGATGGTGTCACTGTGCATCGGTCAACTATACAACGCACTTTGCACAAGGAGAAGCTGTATGGGAGAGTGATGCGAAAGAAGCCGTTTCTGCAAGCACGCCACAAACAGAGTCGGCTGAGGTATGTAAAAGCACATTTGGAGAAGCCAATTTCTTTTTGGAAGAAGGTCCTGTGGACTGATGAAACCAAGATTGAGTTGTTTGGTCATACAAAAAGGCGTTATGCATGGCGGCAAAAAAACACAGCATTCCAAGAAAAACACTTGCTACCCACAGTAAAATTTGGTGGAGGTTCCATCATGCTTTGGGGCTGTGTGGCCAATGCCGGCACCGGGAATCTTGTTAAAGTTGAGGGACGCATGGATTCCACTCAGTATCAGCAGATTCTTGACAATAATGGTCAAGAATCAGTGATAAAGTTGAAGTTACGCAGGGGATGGATCTTTCAGCAAGACAATGATCCAAAACACCGCTCCAAATCTACTCAGGCATTCATGCAGAGGAACAATTACAATGTTCTGGAATGGCCATCCCAGTCCCCAGACCTGAATATCACTGAACATCTGTGGGATCATTTGAAGAGGGCTGTCCATGCTCAGCGACCATCAAACTTAACTGAACTGGAATTGTTTTGTAAAGAGGAATGGTCAAAAATACCTTCATCCAGGATCCAGGAACTCATTAAAAGCTACAGGAAGCGACTAGAGGCTGTTATTTTTGCAAAAGGAGGATCTACTAAATATTAATGTCACTTTTCTGGTGAGGTGCCCATACTTATGCACCTGTCAAATTTTGTTTGAATGCAGATTGCTCATTTTCTGTTAGTACAATAAACCTCATTTCAAGGCAGAAACATTACTGTGTCCAACAGTTATTACATATATCAAACTGAAATAGCTGTTGCAAAAACACCAATTTTTAAAAAAACATTAAGCTTAAGATTAATAGGGGTGCCCAAACTTTTTCATATAACTGTATGCCAGGAACAAGCTCTATATCACTCAAGGCTTGATCCGGGAACTAAGTTCCCCCTTTACTCTACTGACTGGACCAGTAAAGCTAACCCCTTAACTTGGTCTACCAACAGTTCAGAGAGGTCTGACTTCAGTAACACTCCCTTTAACTATCTCAGTACCAAGGGAAGGCTAAGCCCTTCCCCACTATTACACACTTGCGTTCCAAGAACTGGGGTATGGACAACTGAGCACTGCGCTGGGACAAGGATGTGGACGTGCTTCCTGATGCTGCTACTTGAGAGTGTGCAATGACAGGTGCAGGGCAGGAGGCATCTTCGCATGCACCATGGACAGGGGATTGGCTTGCATGCACAACAGCGGAAGAAGCAGTGGTGCCACCCGCAGACACTGTTCCTGTACCCTGTGGTTCGGCCCACAAAGTCTGGTGTTTTGCTGCCATGTTCCTGATCATGCTGGTGGTGGTCAGGCTGGTCGTTTTGCCACCCCTGCTGATGCTGGCCTGGCTGGTGGTGCAAATGGCCTTTTTGGGGTTATCAGTAGAGTCTTTAAAAAACAACCAGACTTGGGAAGACCTAACAGTTGTACCGGCATCTTCCTTCGTGTTGGTGTTACAGGGAACGGTTGCCTGCCTTCTGTCTGCGGCCACTACACTGCTTCTTCCTGCCTGTTGGGGTGCTCTGCCTCCCTCCCCTTGTGTGCTGTGGTCCTCGCTCTGCATGTCCTCCTGCCAGGTTGGGTCAGTTACTATATCATCCACCACCTTGTCTTCCACTTCCGCACCTTGGTCCTCCTCCTGACTTTCTGGCAATTGTGTCTCATCATTGTCCACTTCTTGTGACATTTTCCCACTGTTACCTACGTGTGACAGTGGCTGTTCAAATATTTGGGCATCGCTACATGCGATCTCCTGATATAGACCTGATGACGCTCTGCGGCCAGCCAATCACTGTAATGCCACAACCAACATGGCTGCGGCATTACAGTGAGTGGCAGGCAATCCCTGCAAGTTCATTGGCTCTGTAAAGAGCGCCAAACATGCAGGGAGGGGACACGAGCTCCCGCCGAGCAACCCCGGAAAAACCCGGCGAGCACCAACCATCTCGAGCAGTGAGATGCTCAGGCGAGCAGTAGCGAGCATGCTCGCTCATCACTATTTATTACCCTTTTTATGTTTTTTTTTAATATGGGGATATTTTTGTTTATGACTTTCTTTATTAATAAAGATAAATATTTTGAATTATTGGTGCATTGCTATTTTTTATAATGATAATTGGTTTAGGAAGAAGCAAGAGAGGCAAAACGCGCATCGGGGCAAAGGGACTGACCAGACCTGCTTTACCTGATTAGACCCACAGCGAACTATGAATTATTTATGTCCAGGTATAAGATTCCTAATACATTTATTTAAAACCTATTTATTTAGAAGGAAAATTGGTTTACTGGTTAGAGACATGTTATAGTATATGTAAACTGTGAAAGAGGGTAGTGACATAGAGGATACAATTTCTTTTCACTGACAATATACTATGTATGAATTCCTATGGTTATCTATAGAGTAGAAATTTCCCTTTCAAGGCATCCTTGTTTTTAAAGTTTTTTTTCATTTTAATTTTTATGAATATTCTAAATAAACTTTGGAGTTTTATTTAAATCTTCTTTTTTTTTCTGGATATGATATATCACATATGTAATAGGTTTATTAGTATGTATTGTGAAATCTGCTGACAGATCCACTTTAAATACTAAACATTGTATTTCTGATGGGAATACCCCAGCTTTCCGTTCACATGAACCATATGCCCCGGTAATGAGATTTTTTTTTTTTTTAATAATGACATATAAATGTTTCTGTAAAATGGGGTCAAACCTCTCGTCTCCTCTTTCCACTCTCGATGATTTTATAAATCCTGTTGTTTTATTACGCAGGTAATGCCCTAGTTTTGTAGCTAACAGCACCCGGTGGTGTATTTTACGGTTGCAATGATAGAGCATTGTTATGGGACTTGTTTTATGGCTGTGCATTTCGAGTTCCTTTCCGTGCCGGCACGTCTTCCCTCTGCTGGCCGTGTGTGTGAGCTGACTGTCTGCAGGCCTGACTCTGAATTAATGTGCATGTATTTCTGATTGCTTGCGTGGGAGGTAGTTTAGGTGTTGAGACGGAGTTCAGGGATTTTGGATGTGATCTGCATGTTTATGTGCGTTCTAGGCACTCGGTCCAGGGTCTGTTTTAGTGGCATTCTTTAAAGAGTGACATAATAAGACCAAAGGTAAGATGATGTAATCGCAGAAGCATCAGCTGCCTCTTGTATAAATCCTGCACAGACTTCGATTTTGTGTTAAGTAGAAAAAGGAACAGAGTGTATTTTGCTACAGCAACATAAATAAAATATATCGCAGACTATTACATTTATGATGACGATACCTTTCTCTGTTTGTCCATGTATCCAGTGGACAACCATTATCTATAAAAGAGCAATTAGAAAAAAAAATCATTAATAAAAATATAGTGCTCCAAAAAGACAACAACCTTATGGTGATACACAATATGGAGGTCTTTAAAGAAAATCCGTCAGTTGTCATAAATATGTAATATTATTACCTGGTTTAATTGCCGCTGTTCTCCTGAATCCGGCGTAGTTTTTCTTTTGTTCCTGCGCCTTTCCATTCCGGAGATATGGCCTCCAGTTTGTTGTATATAAATCTACTCTTGATCGTCAAGTGAGAAGACAAACTGAGGACAACTCCCACTTGGCCAACAAGTCTTGAGTTATCTAAAAGTAAGAGAGGGCCATATCTCAGAAACCGAGAGGCGTAGGAAAATAAGAAAAACAACGCCGGATTCAGGAGAACAGCGGCATTAAAACTAGATAAAAAAAAAAATTACATATTTATGACAAATGACAGGCCATTGAAAATGTGAAAAGACCTAATTGTGACTATTTAAAGAGGATTAGACTGTTCTCATGTGTCATTTAATAAATACTCATATTCTTCTATTCACCTTTTTTCAGAACTCTGTATTGTTTAGTTCTTTAAGTATGTGTGGCGCTCCTGCGGGTTCAGTCGACACAGAGGTACTGCATCTCACCCAGAGGTGTGGTATCTCACTCTCAGGTAGGGATAGAGTGCTGCCCGGGACCCTAACACCTGCATCCAACACTACACTACTCCAGACCAGCAGGAGGGGCAAGATGCGTCGCTTCCTGCTGAGCCCTGTCCCTGGCTGGAGTGGGGGTAACCAAAGTAGGGGAAACCATGTAGTGGGTGTGGGTGGAGGAAGTAAATCAGGGAAGCTCAGTAAGAAGTGATATAAAAAGAGGATGGAACAATCTAGAAGGGGTCTTCAGTGAGAGGAAGAGTTAGGAGCAGGAGCTCTGTAGGATCTCTGCTCAGGAGGAGGGCCTAGCCAGAGAGGCCCAAGACTGAAGAGAGAGAGAGGAGCAGGAGGAAGGCTCCAGGAACGAAGAAGGGATCCCAGGGGTACGGGCAGTGCTGGAGGCCACCCGTACGCCCGAATCTGCCAGGCGGTGGAGGGATCAAGCAGCAGAGGGGACTGGCCCCTAACTAGTGAGAATTACAAAGTTCAACTAGGAACCGGAGGCTTCTGTACTTTCAGGGTGCAGTTGCCACATCCGCACTCAAGTCGCCAAAAAGGTAACCACATAGGATCCAGGAAACTCCAGGTTGCCCAGAAAGATCCGAGGATACCGGCTTGGGACATTGTTTGGCGAGGCGCAGGGCAAGAAGGGTAAGGGCCAGCGCAGGAAGACGGCTGAGAAGGGCATATAGAACGGGGTCCTGTCAGGCACTCTTGAAACACCTGGGAGTTTGCTGAACCCCTGCCTGGTGAACGCAGCGCGACGTGGGAGGTCATAATCCGGAAAGTGCAACCTGAGGAACTTAACAACTGTGAGTAAACTCTGAAGACTGCACCCCACTGTCTCTGTGAAATTATTGCTGCACCATCACCCCCTGCACTACACCACTACACTGCACCACAACTGCTACAGCAACATCCATAACATCTTAGCACAGCCATGGAGCTAAGCTCTACCTGTGGAGAGCTGAACCAACTCTGCTGCATTTACATCAGCTCCACAGGTTTTGCACCGCAGCGGCGGCTCCATATAGCCGCATACAACAGGTGGCGTCACGAACATTAAACTATAAAAACTATAATCCCCTTTCAATGATCCCCCTTTTATTGACCGCCCTGGGTCACGGACAGGGTCACCGCCACTGTGACATTTCCCCTAGCAACGACCGGCCCGGCACCGAGTACCCCATGGCCCAGGGGGCACGTCATTTTGGCGTCACGAACAGGATATAAAAACTATAAATCCCCTGTAAATATCTCCTTTTATTGACCGCCCTGGGTCACGGACCGGGTCACCGCCACTGTGACATCTCCCCTAGCAACGACCGGCCCGGCACCGAATATCCCACGGCCCAGGGGGCGCGTCATATGCTTTCTGAGACTGGAGAAAAAAGTGGCGCTGCCAAGAAGAGTAGGAGACTGGACTTGTGTCAAAGTGGAGAATTTACACATACAACGCGTTTCGAAGTCGGTACCTAAGGAAGGAGCCGAACCGACTCCGAAACGCGTTGTATGAATAAATTCTCCAGGGTTGCAACTATGTTGTAGAATTTTTTTTTACATGGAATAGCACAAATTTAGTATGACATAGATGTCAAAGAGTCGACAGATCTTCTTTGCGCAGCCACAGTCAGGTCCTGGAATATTTGGACAGTGACACAATAGTGTATATAATTTCCAGTAAAAGCTATAACTAATATATACCATTTTTAACAATGTGGTATCTGAGGAACACTGAAGGACCTATGATTACTGTATAAATGCTCTATTAAATGTTCTAGCAGTCAGTAATATATGAGGCATGTGGGTGTATTGCAATGACATGCTCTGAAATATACATTTACCGTACATCTGCAAAAAATAAAAGGGGTTTCTGAGACTTTAATATTGATAATTTATGTTTAGTATAGGTTATCACGATCAGATCAGTGGGGGTTCGACACCCAGCTCAACATAAGTTTAGTAACTTTAAGGGCTCATTCAAACATCCGATTTTCTCTTACATTATTCTGATCATACTGTGATCTAAGTGTGATCAGAGTTTGATCAGAGTGTGGTACGAGTGTCATCCGTTTTTTTTCGTATGTGGTGAAATTAAAAAAAAAAAAATTCTTAACCTTCACCATTCTGACAGTCCGTGAAAATCGAACCACACTTGGATGTCATCTGAGTGCAGTCCGATTTTTTCATGGACCTATTAGCTTGCATTGCCGATTTTGGTCTGACCCTCGGATGGAAATTGGACATGTCACCAATATTTGCCGCAGACCACTTGGTCTCAGAAAAAAAATCAGACATGTGAATGTCACGCCCCCTGATGAAGATATGGGCGAAACGCGCGTTGGGGCAGCGAGGCAGATAACACACAAACACAGATCATCTATTCACAGGCAATTATATGTCCATATCAACCTATATATTGGATCAAACCCTGTATATGAGAAGCACATGATCAACTCTCAGCATAGCACTGGCAGCTAACAGGCGTCCATGGTTTTGCACATAGCACTTTAACCTCTAAGTAAAGATTTGAAACCAGTTAAGATTGCAATTCTTATTTTGGGTATCTATATAGTTACTAGATGGTGGCCCGATTCTAATGCATCGGGTAATCTAGAATATGCATGCGGCTGACCGGGCGCGACTAAGCAGCGAAGCAGTGTTTAAATGGGTTGTGCACTACTTTTAATTAACTTCACAATGTATCCCCTCGGTGCCCCTAATGAATTTTGTCATTACGTCATGTTGTCAATCCTGCTTGTGACAACATCGCTGACGACGCACAGCCAGCACGTAATTCTCCCGCCTGCAACCGGATCTTGCTTCCGTTTACATCACGACTATTTGCCGCTGCAACCAGGGGTCTGCTGTTCCGCGCACCACAGTGAATGACGAGCTGTGGGCGGGGTTATCCCTCATTGTGTCACATCCAGCATCCACAGCGCGGTCTGTCAATGTGGTTTCTATGGCTGCGTCATTCCTCTAATCTTGGTTTGTATGGCTGACTTATTTTGGATTGTACGCCTTCCTCATCTTAGCTTGTATGGCCTGCTTATCCTGGTTTGGTATGACTTTCACATTTCCCCATCTCCACAGCACAGTTCAAAAACTAAACCCTAATCCTCCCCTTGTTTCCTTTTCTCTGCTCCAGCGCTGTCTGTCCTGTTTTCAGCAGCTCCTCGCAGGATGTGAGGCACAGCACGCGCTCTCAGATACTGCTGTGATTAGCTGCTGTCTGTAGATTCGCTGCTTTCCACGCCGGGACTAAGTGCGTGGAGAGGCACAAATCTGCATTCACTTTAGTAGCACATGCTGCAGATGTCGCTATGAAGATTTAACAATAATACAATGAATACACAGAATAATACTTTATTAACTATTATTGGTTATAGAACTTAATACAACGGAACAAAATTATTAAACAGATGATCGAAATATATAAACTATTCCATGAATATGTAACAATATTTTAAAATAAATCATCGGACAAAAGAAGTACGACCCTAGAATATATTTCTTAACAATATCAACCTAAAATATTTTTGTACACAACATTTTTGGTGAATACTTTTGGATTATCTGTAAGCAACTTTCCTTGTAAATGGGTATCCAAAACTTGCACCTTGACATTGGATCTCATTTTAACTCTTGAAACTGCAACATAGAGTTGTCCATGTCCAAAAACGGGCTCCGGTAAATATATGCCAACACGGTGTAGAGTTTGACCTTGTGACTTGTTTATTGTCATGGCAAATGCTGGTTTTACTGGAAACTGTCGACGTCGAAGCCTAAATGGAAGACCGGTGTCTGAAGGACATAAATCAATGCGTGGAATGAACACTTCCTCTCCTTTTGCAGATCCAGTGATCACTCTTGATTGAATTATGTGGGAATGGAGTCCAGTAACAATAAGGCGAGTTCCATTACATAGACCATTTCTTGTATTTAGATTCCGCAGCAACAATACGATTGCTCCAACTTTAAGTTGTAGTCTGTGGGATGGCATTCCTGATGGCGTAACACTATTTAAAAATTCAACTGGATAATGCTCTCGTTCATCTTCATTGTCGACATCCACCGAATCATCACTTTTGCATAATTTATACTCTCCAGGCATTCTATCCATCACACGGGAATTTAGCAGAGCTACGTCATCGTTCTTGGGATAGAGAATTGCATAGGAAGAGGCCCTCTCAGCACTACTTTGGTCGTTCACATCTGTTTCAAAGCGTTGTCCAAAAACATCACTTACGATGCAGTCAGTGCACAACATGTCTTCTGGTATTTCAATAATGTGTTCTCCAAGGTTATATTCATTGCTAAGTTCACAATTACCAAGTTTAAGAAGCCAGTTGCTGTACTCTGGGTCAGAAGATCGCATGTTGTTAATTAGTTGGAGTTTATTAAACTCTTTCCAAAGGTCTGACTGTTAGAACCTTGCTGTTAGGTTTTTTTTCCTTTGCTGGTCACATGACCTTGTTGGCCTATTTAATCCTGCTCCGCCCTTCTGGCTTTGCTGGACTTTATTGTATATCTACTTTCTGGCTAGCCTGTGCTCTGTATCTAACTCTGTTAGTTTGCTTGGTCTACGGACCTCTATGTTCTATCTATTTTGTTTGTTCGTCTGTCTGCTACTATTTCTGTTAGGAGGTGTCCCATATTCCTCCCAGTCCTTAGTACCTGTAGGGATTTCCTCCCCACATCTATAGGTCTTCGTACAGACTAGATTAGGACTTTAGCAGGTCTGATCGCAGGATCAGGTTCCCTGTTACATCGTAGGGATTCAGCTGAGTCTTATAGTAGGGACAGATCTCCTCTCTTTCCTTAGCTTTGGTAGCAGAACATAACAGTAAGTCCAGCCTGCAAATTCTCTAAGGAAAGATTTTTTTTTTTTTTTGTTCCATCATGGTGTCGGTTCAGGATTTGGCTAAACACCTGCAGGGACTCTCTCTGGAAGTGGCCGAGCTCCGTCAGCACGTGAGTAACTGTCCTGGAGCATATTTCTTGGAGCCTAAGGTATGTTTGCCGGATTTATTTTTTGGTGAACATCGAGAATTTTTTTCATTTAAAAATGCTTGCTTATTGTATTTTCGTTTGAGACCCAAGTCCTCTGGGGATGAATCCCAGCGCGTAGGGTTCATAATGTCACTTTTGCGCAAAGAGCCTCAGGAGTGGGCCTTTTCTTTGCAACCTAGTGATACATGCTTCAGATCAGTGGATAGTTTTTTTTCTGCTTTAGGACTATTATATGATGATCCTGACCGTGTCGCATCAGCTGAGACTGAGTTGAGACGTCTAAAACAAGGATCTGGTACTGTAGAAAAATATTGTACACATTTTCGTCGTTGGTCTACTCAAACAGGGTGGAACGATTCTGCTCTGAAAAGTCTATTTCTTGCTGGGCTCAGTGAAAGGGTTAAAGACCTGCTAATTGCTTATCCTACACCTGAGGATTTACAACAGGCTATGCAATTAGCTATACGGGTGGATAGGAGACTGCGTGCTAGGGTTAATGAGAGCAAATCCTCTGCTATGTCAGTTTCTGGTTATGATAATGTGTGTACTAACAGTGGTGAACCGATGGAGATTGGATCGGTGGCACCTCGCTCTCAAGAAAAAGATCGTCGTTTTTCAGAAGGCTTGTGTTACTATTGCGGAAAATCTGGTCATTTGATTAAAGGCTGTGAGCTTCGTATGAAGAAAGAAAAAAAAATGGTCAGTCACGCCCGTATTGCCTGTTTAAATTCCAAGGGTATATTTTTAGCTGCTTCCACGATTGCTCAGGAAAAATTAATGGAATTTCGGGTGTTTGTTGATTGCGGGTCTACATTGAATGTAATTGATGGGGGATTCGTGGAAAAACTCAATTTAAAACCTGAACCTTTATCATCCCCCATTGCTGTGGTTTCTGTGGATGGCTCCCCTTTGAAGAATATTACTCTCAAGGTCAGTGAATTTCCTCTCACTATTAATGGTGTTCACCATGAGAAATTGGATTTGGTAGTGTTGAATAACTTGCCTTCTCCAGTAATATTGGGTTTGCCCTGGTTAAAATTTCACAATCCTGTACTGGATTGGTCTACCAGTGAAATTAAATCCTGGAGCCATAAATGTTATGACAAGTGTTGTAACGGGCGTATTGCAGCTTTGGATAGGGGAGAATTGCCTGTTCCTATTCAGGATTTTTGGAGAGTTTTTTCTGAGAAGGAATCGCAGGTTTTGCCTCCCCATAGAGACTATGATTGTTCTATTGAATTTGTCCCTGGAGCGACTCTTCCTAAAAGTCGTTTATTTAACCTTACTATTCCTGAGAGGAAGGCTTTGGAGGAATACATACAGACAAGTTTGGCCGCCGGTCACATTAGGCCCTCTAAGTCTCCTGTGGCGGTTGGATTTTTTTTTGTAAAAAAAAAGGACGGTGGTTTACGTCCTTGTCTGGATTTCCGTGAGATTAACAAAATTACGGTACGCAATCCTTACCCACTGCCATTGATTCCTGATCTGTTTAACCAGTTATTGGGGGCCAAGTGGTTCTCTAAAATTGACCTTAAGGGGGCATACAATCTGTTGCGCATGAAGGAGGGTGATGAATGGAAGACTGCTTTTAACACTCCTGTGGGTCATTTTGAGAATCTGGTTATGCCTTTTGGTCTTACTAATGCTCCTGCATTTTTTCAGAATCTGATTAATGACATCCTTAGACCTTTGATTGGTAAAAATGTGGTTGTGTATTTGGATGACATTTTGATTTATTCGCCAGATCTGGAGTCTCATTGGCGGAGCGTGCGTGAGGTATTACAGTTATTAATGGACAATTCGCTTTTTGCTAAGCTGGAGAAATGTGAGTTCGCTGTACAGAGAATTAGTTTTTTGGGCTACATTATCTCCAGCAAAGGTTTTGAGATGGATCCGGTTAAGGTTCAGGCTGTGCAGGAATGGCCTAGGCCTATTGGTTTGAAATCGATACAGAGGTTTTTGGGTTTCGCCAATTACTATAGAAAATTCATAAAAAATTTTTCTAGTATTGTCAAACCTCTGACTGATCTCACCAGGAAAGGTGCTGATGCTGTTCAGTGGTCTTCTGAGGCCATTGAAGCTTTTGTGTATCTCAAGGAGAGGTTCACCTCTGCTCCCATCCTTATGCAGCCTGATGTTACTAGGCCGTTTTTGGTTGAGGTTGATGCTTCCTCTGTGGGGGTTGGCGCAGTATTGTCTCAGGATAACGGGGATGGATTACATCCTTGTGCCTTTTTTTCCAAAAAATTTTCGGAGACTGAATTGAATTACGATATTGGTAATCGGGAATTATTGGCTATTAAACTCGCATTTGAACACTGGCGCCACTTCTTGGAAGGTGCGGAATTTCCCGTTCAGGTTCTTACGGATCATAAAAATCTGATATATCTTGATGCTGCCAAGCGCCTGAATGCCCGTCAGGCTAGGTGGGCACTGTTTTTCTCGCGGTTTAATTTCTCCGTTACTTACATCCCTGGTACTAAGAATGTTAAGGCGGATGCCTTGTCTCGCAGTTTTTCTCCCATAGTCGGTGCTGAGAAAGAGGAAAACATTTTACAAGAAGGTGTTGTGATAGCTGCTTTAGACTCCGTTTTGGAAGATGAGATTCTTAAAGCACAGGAGAATGCCCCATCTAACACTCCTCATGGGAGGTTGTTTGTGCCTGGGACCTTTAGGAGAGATTTGTTTGTTGAGTGTCACGAATCTCGGTTGGCAGGTCATCCCGGAATCTCTGAGACCAAGAGACTGGTGGGTCGCAGTTTTTGGTGGCCTGGATGGCAGAAGGAAGTCATTAAGTGGGTGCGCCAATGTACTATATGTGCTAGATCCAAGTCCTCACATACTCCTGCTGCGGGGTTGCTTTGTCCTTTGGAGGTCCCCAGTGCTCCTTGGACACATTTGGCTATGGACTTTATAACTGACCTTCCCCCCTCTGAGGGTTTTACTGTCATCTGGGTGGTCGTGGACCGTTTTAGCAAGATGTGTCACTTGGTTCCCTTCGTCAAACTGCCCTGCGCTAAAACTCTCGCTAAGGCCTTTGTCAAGGAAATTGTCAGACTTCATGGCGTTCCTACTGACATTGTTTCTGATAGGGGTCCTCAGTTCGTGGCTCGTTTTTGGCGTGCCTTTTGTGACAGGTTGGGAATTCATTTGTCGTTTTCGTCCGGATACCATCCTGAATCTAATGGCCAAACAGAAAGGAAAAACCAGGATGTTGAGCAGTTCTTGCGTTGTTTTGTGGCAGACAATCAAGAGGGGTGGTCTGAGTTTCTGCCACTTGCCGAATTTGCTCTGAACAATCATACATCTTCTTCTGCTGGTTGTTCGCCTTTTTTTTGTTGTTCTGGGAGACATCCGTCGTTTGGGTCGTTCTCCAAGTTGGGATCTGCCGTGCCTGAGGAGGAGAATTTTTCCGGTGATTTGGAAAGAGTTTGGACGGATGTGCGTGGTAATCTTCAGGAGGCCAACAGAAAATCTAAAGACTACTTTGATAGGAAACGACAGGAGGTTTTGTTCGCTGTTGGTGACATGGTTTGGTTGTCCTCTAGGAATCTGCGGTTGAGGATTCCTTCTAAGAAATTGGGTCCCAAGTTTGTAGGGCCCTTTAAGGTGCTTCAGGTTGTCAACCAATCTGCTGTTAGGTTGGAGGTTCCTACCTCCTGGAGAATTAATCCGGTCTTTCATGTCTCTCTGTTAAAAAAAGCTGTCGTGTCGGATGGTGACGCCTCTGCCTCTGTTCCTCCGGTGGTGGAGGACGGGGAATATGAAATTTCTCGCATCCTTGACTCTAGACGGTATAGAGGTAGTTTGCAGTATCTTGTGGCCTGGAAAGGTTTCGGACCCGAGGATAACTCTTGGGTGAGGTCAGATGATGTTTCCGCGTCCAGACTTATCAGAGCGTTTCACAGGAGATTTCCTGATAAGCCTGGTCCTAGGGGATCCGGAGGATCCTCTTAGAAGGGGGGGTACTGTTAGAACCTTGCTGTTAGGTTTTTTTTCCTTTGCTGGTCACATGACCTTGTTGGCCTATTTAATCCTGCTCCGCCCTTCTGGCTTTGCTGGACTTTATTGTATATCTACTTTCTGGCTAGCCTGTGCTCTGTATCTAACTCTGTTAGTTTGCTTGGTCTACGGACCTCTATGTTCTATCTATTTTGTTTGTTCGTCTGTCTGCTACTATTTCTGTTAGGAGGTGTCCCATATTCCTCCCAGTCCTTAGTACCTGTAGGGATTTCCTCCCCACATCTATAGGTCTTCGTACAGACTAGATTAGGACTTTAGCAGGTCTGATCGCAGGATCAGGTTCCCTGTTACATCGTAGGGATTCAGCTGAGTCTTATAGTAGGGACAGATCTCCTCTCTTTCCTTAGCTTTGGTAGCAGAACATAACACTGACATTTTTAAGGTTGACTCGATAATATTTGTTCTTGTTCCATTTGGTACAACTGGAAGGCATTGCCTAAAATCTCCGCCAAGGACAAAAACTTTACCTCCAAAAGGAATTTCATTTTTTTCTGCAATATTTGTAGTCATAACTTCACGCAGAAGTCTGTCAATTAACCTCAAAGCATATTTGGGTGCCATGGTGCACTCATCAAGTATCAAAAGATTTGCACTGTTTAACTGTTTTCCTGCAAATGTGTCTTGTTTGATTCTGGAAACGGAGATTTCATTGACTGGAACTGGTATCCCAAAGAGTGAATGCATAGTGCGACCTCCTCGTAAAAGGTTTGCTGCAATACCTGTTGTAGCCGATGGCAATACGACTTTTCCCAACCCTCTAACTGTTAGAACCTTGCTGTTAGGTTTTTTTTCTTTGCTGGTCACATGACCTTGTTGGCCTATTTAATCCTGCTCCGCCCTTCTGGCTTTGCTGGACTTCATTGTATATCTACTTTCTAGCTAGCCGGTGCTCTGTATTTAACTCTGTTAGTTTGCTTGGTCTACGGACCTCTATGTTCTATCTATTTTGTTTGTTCGTCTGTCTGCTACTATTTCTGTTAGGAGGTGTCCCATATTCCTCCCAGTCCTTAGTACTTGTAGGGATTCCCTCCCCACATCTATAGGTCTCCGTACAGACTAGATTAGGACTTTAGCAGGTCTGATCGCAGGATCAGGTTCCCTGTTACATCGTAGGGATTCAGCTGAGTCCTATAGTAGGGACAGATCTCCTCTCTTTCCTTAGCTTTGGTAGCAGAACATAACAGTAAGTCCAGCCTGCAAATTCTCTAAGGAAAGATTTATTTTGTTCCATCATGGTGTCGGTTCAGGATTTGGCTAAACACCTGCAGGGACTCTCTCTGGAAGTGGCCGAGCTCCGTCAGCACGTGAGTAACTGTCCTGGAGCATATTTCTTGGAGCCTAAGGTATGTTTGCCGGATTTATTTTTTGGTGAACATCGAGAATTTTTTTCATTTAAAAATGCTTGCTTATTGTATTTTCGTTTGAGACCCAAGTCCTCTGGGGATGAATCCCAGCACGTAGGGTTCATAATGTCACTTTTGCGCAAAGAGCCTCAGGAGTGGGCCTTTTCTTTGCAACCTAGTGATACATGCTTCAGATCAGTGGATAGTTTTTTTTCTGCTTTAGGACTATTATATGATGATCCTGACCGTGTGGCATCAGCTGAGACTGAGTTGAGACGTTTAAAACAAGGATCAGGTAATGTGGAAAAATATTGTACTCATTTTCGTCGTTGGTCCACTCAAACAGGGTGGAACGATTCTGCTCTGAAAAGTCTATTTCTTGCTGGGCTCAGTGAAAGGGTTAAAGACCTGCTAATTGCTTATCCTACACCTGAGGATTTGCAACAGGCTATGCAATTAGCTATACGGGTGGATAGAAGACTGCGTGCTAGGGTTAATGAGAGCAAATCCTCTGCTATGTCAGTTTCTGGTTATGATAATGTGTGTACTAACAGTGGTGAACCGATGGAGATTGGATCGGTGGCACCTCGCTCTCAAGAAAAAGACCGTCGTTTTTCGGAAGGCTTGTGTTTCTATTGCGGAAAATCTGGTCATTTGATTAAAGGCTGTGAGCTTCGTATGAAGAAAGAAAAAAAAATGGTCAGTCACGCCCGTATTGCCTGTTTAAATTCCAAGGGTATATTTTTAGCTGCTTCCACGATTGCTCAGGAAAAATTAATGGAATTTCGGGTGTTTGTTGATTGCGGGTCTACACTGAATGTAATTGATGGGGGATTCGTGGAAAAACTCAATTTAAAACCTGAACCTTTATCATCCCCCATTGCTGTGGTTTCTGTGGATGGCTCCCCTTTGAAGAATATTACTCTCAAGGTCAGTGAATTTCCTCTCACTATTAATGGTGTTCACCATGAGAAATTGGATTTGGTAGTGTTGAATAACTTGCCTTCTCCAGTAATATTGGGTTTGCCCTGGTTAAAATTTCACAATCCTGTACTGGATTGGTCTACCAGTGAAATTAAATCCTGGAGCCATAAATGTTATGACAAGTGTTGTAACGGGCGTATTGCAGCTTTGGATAGGGGAGAATTGCCTGTTCCTATTCAGGATTTTTGGAGAGTTTTTTCTGAGAAAGAATCGCAGGTTTTGCCTCCCCATAGAGACTATGATTGTTCTATTGAATTTGTCCCTGGAGCGACTCTTCCTAAAAGTCGTTTATTTAACCTTACTATTCCTGAGAGGAAGGCTTTGGTGGAATACATACAGACAAGTTTGGCCGCCGGTCACATTAGGCCCTCTAAGTCTCCTGTGGCGGTTGGATTTTTATTTGTAAAAAAAAAGGACGGCGGTTTACGTCCTTGTCTGGATTTTCGTGAGATTAACAAAATTACGGTACGCAATCCTTACCCACTGCCATTGATTCCTGATCTGTTTAACCAGTTATTGGGGGCCAAGTGGTTCTCTAAAATTGACCTTAAGGGGGCATACAATCTGTTGCGCATGAAGGAGGGTGATGAATGGAAGACTGCTTTTAACACTCCTGTGGGTCATTTTGAGAATCTGGTTATGCCTTTTGGTCTTACTAATGCTCCTGCATTTTTTCAGAATCTGATTAATGACATCCTTAGACCTTTGATCGGTAAAAATGTGGTTGTGTATTTGGATGACATTTTGATTTATTCGCCAGATCTGGAGTCTCATTGGCAGAGCGTGCGTGAGGTATTACAGTTATTAATGGACAATTCGCTTTTTGCTAAGCTGGAGAAATGTGAGTTCGCTGTACAGAGAATTAGTTTTTTGGGCTACATTATCTCCAGCAAAGGTTTTGAGATGGATCCGGTTAAGGTTCAGGCTGTGCAGGAATGGCCTAGGCCTATTGGTTTGAAATCGATACAGAGGTTTTTGGGTTTCGCCAATTACTATAGAAAATTCATAAAAAATTTTTCTAGTATTGTCAAACCTCTGACTGATCTCACCAGGAAAGGTGCTGATGCGGTTCAGTGGTCTTCTGAGGCCATTGAAGCTTTTGTGTATCTCAAGGAGAGGTTCACCTCTGCTCCCATCCTTATGCAGCCTGATGTTACTAGGCCATTTTTGGTTGAGGTTGATGCTTCCTCTGTGGGGGTTGGCGCAGTATTGTCTCAGGATAACGGGGATGGATTACATCCCTGTGCCTTTTTTTCAAAAAAATTTTCGGAGACTGAATTGAATTACGATATTGGTAATCGGGAATTATTGGCTATTAAACTCGCATTTGAACACTGGCGCCACTTCTTGGAAGGTGCGGAATTTCCCATTCAGGTTCTTACGGATCATAAAAATCTGATATATCTTGATGCTGCCAAGCGCCTGAATGCCCGTCAGGCTAGGTGGGCACTGTTTTTCTCGCGGTTTAATTTCTCCGTTACTTACATCCCTGGTACTAAGAATGTTAAGGCGGATGCCTTGTCTCGCAGTTTTTCTCCCATAGTCGGTGCTGAGAAAGAGGAAAACATTTTACAAGAAGGTGTTGTGATAGCTGCTTTAGACTCCGTTTTGGAAGATGAGATTCTTAAAGCTCAGGAGAATGCCCCATCTAACACTCCTCATGGGAGGTTGTTTGTGCCTGGGACCTTTAGGAGAGATTTGTTTGTTGAGTGTCACGAATCTCGGTTGGCAGGTCATCCCGGAATCTCTGAGACCAAGAGACTGGTGGGTCGCAGTTTTTGGTGGCCTAGATGGCAGAAGGAAGTCATTAAGTGGGTGCGCCAATGTACTATATGTGCTAGATCTAAGTCCTCACATACTCCTGCTGCGGGGTTGCTTTGTCCTTTGGAGGTCCCCAGTGCTCCTTGGACACATTTGGCTATGGACTTTATAACTGACCTTCCCCCCTCTGAGGGTTTTACTGT
This sequence comes from Phyllobates terribilis, assembly GCF_046119375.1. Taxonomy (NCBI): domain Eukaryota; kingdom Metazoa; phylum Chordata; class Amphibia; order Anura; family Dendrobatidae; genus Phyllobates; species Phyllobates terribilis. Next base: position 131,518,598 of record NW_027362770.1, on the reverse strand, counting down.
CATCTGGGTGGTCGTGGACCGTTTTAGCAAGATGTGTCACTTGGTTCCCTTCGTCAAACTGCCCTGCGCTAAAACTCTCGCTAAGGCCTTTGTCAAGGAAATTGTCAGACTTCATGGCGTTCCTACTGACATTGTTTCTGATAGGGGTCCTCAGTTCGTGGCTCGTTTTTGGCGTGCCTTTTGTGACAGGTTGGGAATTCATTTGTCATTTTCGTCCGGATATCATCCTGAATCTAATGGCCAGACAGAAAGGAAAAACCAGGATGTTGAGCAGTTCTTGCGTTGTTTTGTGGCAGACAATCAAGAGGGGTGGTCTGAGTTTCTGCCACTTGCTGAATTTGCTCTGAACAATCATACATCTTCTTCTGCTGGTTGTTCGCCTTTTTTTTGTTGTTCTGGGAGACATCCGTCGTTTGGGTCGTTCTCCAAGTTGGGATCTGCCGTGCCTGAGGAGGAGAATTTTTCCGGTGATTTGGAAAGAGTTTGGACGGATGTGCGTGGTAATCTTCAGGAGGCCAACAGAAAATCTAAAGACTACTTTGATAGGAAACGACAGGAGGTTTTGTTCGCTGTTGGTGACATGGTTTGGTTGTCCTCTAGGAATCTGCGGTTGAGGATTCCTTCTAAGAAATTGGGTCCCAAGTTTGTAGGGCCCTTTAAGGTGCTTCAGGTTGTCAACCAATCTGCTGTTAGGTTGGAGGTTCCTACCTCCTGGAGAATTAATCCGGTCTTTCATGTCTCTCTGTTAAAAAAAGCTGTTGTGTCGGATGGTGACGCCTTTGCCTCTGTTCCTCCGGTGGTGGAGGACGGGGAATATGAAATTTCTCGCATCCTTGACTCTAGACGGTATAGAGGTAGTTTGCAGTATCTTGTGGCCTGGAAAGGTTTCGGACCCGAGGATAACTCTTGGGTGAGGTCAGATGATGTTTCCGCGTCCAGACTTATCAGAGCGTTTCACAGGAGATTTCCTGATAAGCCTGGTCCTAGGGGATCCGGAGGATCCTCTTAGAAGGGGGGGTACTGTTAGAACCTTGCTGTTAGGTTTTTTTTCCTTTGCTGGTCACATGACCTTGTTGGCCTATTTAATCCTGCTCCGCCCTTCTGGCTTTGCTGGACTTCATTGTATATCTACTTTCTAGCTAGCCGGTGCTCAGTATTTAACTCTGTTAGTTTGCTTGGTCTACGGACCTCTATGTTCTATCTATTTTGTTTGTTCGTCTGTCTGCTACTATTTCTGTTAGGAGGTGTCCCATATTCCTCCCAGTCCTTAGTACTTGTAGGGATTCCCTCCCCACATCTATAGGTCTCCGTACAGACTAGATTAGGACTTTAGCAGGTCTGATCGCAGGATCAGGTTCCCTGTTACATCGTAGGGATTCAGCTGAGTCCTATAGTAGGGACAGATCTCCTCTCTTTCCTTAGCTTTGGTAGCAGAACATAACACTAACGTGATGCATTAAAACTTCATAGAGGTATGTTTTACCGCTGCCTCCAGGACCGTCAATAAAGAAACATTTTGGCGTTGGATCGGCTTGGTTTTCTACAGCGCTCACAATAGTGTCATATGCAATCCGTTGTTCTTGGCTTAAGGAGTTTTTCTTCTCTGTTGCCAACAATAATTCATAAGCTTTGTCATACTCTTGAATTTGTGCAACTTGACTTGCAGGCTGTGGCAAATTAAAGTCTGAAAACCTTTTTCCATGCAGTAGTAGGACATTTTGGACATCTTGCATGGCATAACATTCGCAATTTTGACAGTTTCCACTTTTGTTGTGAAGACATAAGCAGTAATCTTCAATTATATGTTCTTTGAAATTTGTCCAAAGTCGAGCCGGATTTGTAGGCGGTCCAAAGACACAAATGTAGGCAAACAATTCACGAAGTTTCTTAGGCATATGTAGGGTAACTGCGTCTTCTAAAGTAAGTGTCCACATAGTATCATCCAATAGAAGTCCTAAAGCCAAAGCTGCAGCTTTAAATGTATCGTGCAATACTCCATTAACTCTTCTCAAATCTTCATAACTTCTAGCTCCTTTGACATGCAGTAGTAACAGCCGAAGGCAATATCTTTCTTGATCCTTGACACTAACAGTATACATGCATCCAATTATTCTGCTAAGTCCTCATTGTCTTGGCTTCCAAGTTTTATTCCAAACGTAATGCTCTGGAATCTCTCGATACAAATACTGCCTTGCGTTTTTGTCACGTTGGTTCTGCAAAAACCATTCCATTAATGTTGACGTTGTGCTTAAATTTTTTGAGACATCTTCGACTTGAGCATTTTCAAAGAAATAAAGCTGCTGTTGATTTGGTAAATGAATAGCTAAACGTATAATGGCATGGGACTGTGAATGCATTGGAAACGCAAATATTCTCTAAGCAGCTTCTGGAGCACTGACATATCTTGAGTCAACAAACCGTGATGATTCATCGTGATTGACTGTTTTTTGTTGTATTTCGACGTTAGCTTTGTCATGCCCCTTGTAGATGTACTTGAAACGATATTTAACACTTTTTATTGAAGCGCAGATTTCAACGTTGATGTGACAGTTGTAGCGTTTTAATAAGTACGGGTTGTATGGAACTATCCATGAGTTATTTATAATCTTTTTGTTGTGTACAATGTTATCAATCAGTTGTCTCCGGTAGGATGGGTAGCCATCTAAATCTTTAACAGTGTGCTGTTAAAACTGCTTTGGAAATGCTTTTGTAACACTTTCCGTTTTCCATGCATGGACTTTTTGGATTTGCTACGCCGCATGGGCCATGAACCAAATGACAGATTACAATATTATACAATTCAGGATACTTTTCTTGGTTAGGAATTTCAGCCCACACAATGTTGTCAATTTCGTCCTCCGTGCGAAACTTGGAATCCCCGTCTAAAATAATTAGCATATGCGCATGTGGGAGACCTCGTTTCTGAAGCTCTATGACATGTACCATTGCTACGACTGTTCCAAAAAGGCCATTTTTGATGTCTTTAAAAAGACTGCTGAGTTTTAGTCGAAATACGCGTGCAACTAAGTCCGGCCTGTGTTCAACTTGTTGCCAGGGTTGTAGATTTTCGGTAATTTCCGGCCATTTAGGATTACAGGTCATTGTTAAAAAAATGTCAGGTCTTCCATACTTTGTTACTATTGCCATTGCATCTTGATAACGCTGTTGCATGTTGCGGGGGCTACCTTCAAAGGACGACGGGAGAATTACTGTTTTTCCAATTGGAATTCCTTTTTGAATGGATTGTTTTTGCAAATGTTCTTGAAGAACGCAGTAGTCTTCAACTTTAAGTTGTTTTTGGTTGATTCGTATGAAATTGAGCCGATTAGCTTCAATTTTAACGTATGCGTCGACTAAGTACTGTTGTGTCAGTTTCCCACCGTTTAAAATAGGATTGAAGTAATTTCGAACAGACAGAAGAAAACTGTAGTACTGTAGTTGTGTAATTCTTCTTGAAGTTCCTCGCTGGTGTAGGTTTGCATGCCACCCTTGATCACCGCTTGGAAAGAATAGCGGATACAGAAGAGCATCAAGGTTGCTGTGCAAAATGCTAATACGTTGTGTTTTAGGAACGAAAGGGTTGTTTTTGTCTGGCTTAAGATGGACTAATATATCTCTTTGAAAAGGAGGCTCTCCATCATCGTTTTGAAAAACAACTGCGACCTCACTTACACGTGGTTTGTTGTATCATCGGGGATCTTGTTGACGTTCTTGTTTAATGGCCATGATATTAGAAGGCATTTCCGTCCCATTTTGCATAGCTCTCTGTTCCTCCTCAGCTTCAACGTCTTTTAGCATGCGATATGCGGCAGCAAATGGGCTGATTGTTTGTAAATGTACGACAATTAGGTTCATCAGTTCTGCATTACACTTTTCATTTTCTTTTCGGTTCATCCTTTGTTCTGTAGCCTCATTTGGATCAAAGATGTATAATTGTGCAAATGTTGGTGGTTGTCCTAGTTCTGGGTGAAGTGTTCCAGTACGGTGGTAGATCTGGCCATGAATTTTAAAACAATACGGTCCGAATCCAGGGGGCGGTGCAATGTTGGCACCAAATGAAGCAAACGCATGAGAACTGTTGATACTTCTGATATTTTCCATAAAATTTCTACTGTGTTCATGCGTTCCTTTCATCAACTGCTCAAACACATCTGAGTAGTGAGTGACATCTTGCTAGCATCACTTTTCCTTTTTGGCAGCATTGAGTAAACTGATTGTCAGATGGTTTTTCCTCGATGAAATTCAGAGAGTCGCATTTTGAACAAACTACATTCATCTTCCCACAGTAGTGTTTAATAATTATAGTTTCATTGTGTGTTACGTAACGTGCAAGTTGTTGAATGTTCTGCTGGGTTTGCCTTAGTTGGTAGAGCATTCGTTTTTGATAAATTTGTTGATCGTGTTGTTCTCGGTTTGTCCTGGATTTTGGAGATTCATTCAGCCGACATTGTCTATGGGATTCTGCATCGTGTTCCTGTCTAGCCGCAGTGTGTTGCAGTGTTTCCCGTTCCCGACGTTGTCTAATAGATTCCGCATCCTGGGCTTGTCTGGCGGCAGTGTGTTGTGGTGTCTCCTGTTTCCGACGTTGTCTGTGAGATTCCGCATCCTGGGCTTGTCTGGCGACAGTGTGTTGTGGTGTCTCCTGTTCCCGATGTTTTCTGTGAGATTCCGCATCCTGGGCTTGTCTGCCGGTAGTGTGTTGTGGTGTCTCCTGGTCCCGAGATTTTCTGTGAGCTTCCTCATCCTGGGCTTGTCTGCCGGCAGTGTGTTGTGGTGTCTCCTGTTGCCGAATTTTTCTGTGAGCTTCTGCATCCTGGGCTTGTCTGCCGGCAGTGTGTTGTGGTGTCTCCTGTTCCCGCCGTTTTTGGTGAGATTCCGCATCCTGGGCTTGTCTGGCGGCAGTGTGTTGCGGTGTCTCCTGTTCCCGGCGTTTTAGGCGATATTCTGCATCCTTGGCTTGCCTGGCAGCAGTGTGTTGCGGTGTCTCCTGTTCCCGGCATTTTTGGTGAGCTTCCACATCCTGGGCTTGTCTGGCGGCAGTGTGTTGCGGTGTCTCCTGTTCCCGGCATTTTTATTGCGCTTATGCATCCTGGGCTTGTCTGGCGGCAGTGTGTTGCGGTGTCTCCTGTTCCCGGCGTTTTTTGTGAGATTCCGCATCCTGGGCTTGTCTGGCGGCAGTGTGTTGCGGTGTCTCCTGTTTCCTGCGTTTTTGGTGAGATTCCGCATCCTGGGCTTGTCTGGCGGGAGTATGTTGTGGTGTCTGTTGCTCTCGACTTTGTCATTGTCTTGCTGCTTCTGCTGCTTTTCTGTCTTCCTCCGTGGCGTATTTTTGCTTACGACCCATTATAAAACAGAAGCGTAAAGAAGTATCTCTTCAGCGCGCTGTCACTGGCAGAACGTGTTCAGTAAACCTGACAGAAGTCCCTCGCACAGTGTGACTGAAGTCCCTTGCACAGTGTGAGTGAAGTCCCTCACACAGTGTGACAGAAGTCCCTCGCACAGTGTGACAGAAGTCCCTCGCACAGTCTGACTGAAGTCCCTCGCACAGTGTGACTGAGAAAACCTGCTCAGTACGTTATGAGCAGTTTGTGAGTCACATGACCACATGGGCGGGATTGTCAGATGGTTTTTCCTCGATGAAATTCAGAGAGTCGCATTTTGAACAAACTACATTCATCTTCCCACAGTAGTGTTTAATAATTATAGTTTCATTTTGTGTTACGTAACGTGCAAGTTGTTGAATGTTCTGCTGGGTTTGCCTTAGTTGGTAGAGCATTCGTTTTTGATAAATTTGTTGATCGTGTTGTTCTCGGTTTGTCCTGGATTTTGGAGATTCATTCAGCCGACATTGTCTATGGGATTCTGCATCATGTTCCTGTCTAGCCGCAGTGTGTTGCAGTGTTTCCCGTTCCCGACGTTGTCTAATAGATTCCGCATCCTGGGCTTGTCTGGTGACAGTGTGTTGTGGTGTCTCCTGTTCCCGATGTTGTCTGTGAGATTCCGCATCCTGGGCTTGTCTGCCGGTAGTGTGTTGTGGTGTCTCCTAGTCCCGAGATTTTCTGTGAGCTTCCTCATCCTGGGCTTGTCTGCCGGTAGTGTGTTGTGGTGTCTCCTGGTCCCGAGATTTTCTGTGAGCTTCCTCATCCTGGGCTTGTCTGCCGGCAGTGTGTCGTGGTGTCTCCTGTTGCCGAATTTTTCTGTGAGTTTCCGCATCCTGGACTTGTCTTGCGGCAGTGTGTGGTGTTGTCTCCTGCTTCCAAAGTTTTCTGTGAGCTTCTGCATCCTGGGCTTGTCAGCCGGCAGTGTGTTGTGGTGTCTCCTGTTCCCGCCGTTTTTGGTGAGATTCCGCATCCTGGGCTTGTCTGGCGGCAGTGTGTTGCGGTGTCTCCTGTTCCCGGCGTTTTAGGCGATTTTCTGCATCCTTGGCTTGCCTGGCGGCAGTGTGTTGCGGTGTCTCCTGTTCCCGGCGTTTTTGTTGAGATTCCGCATCGTTGGCTTGTCTGGAGGCAGTGTGTTGCGGTGTCTCCTTTTTCCGCCGTTTTTGGTGAGATTGCGCATCCTTGGCTTGTCTGGCGGCAGTGTGTTGCGGTGTCTCCTGTTCTTGGCATTTTTGGTGAGCTTCCACATCCTGGGCTTGTCTGGCGGCAGTGTGTTGCGGTGTCTCATGTTCCCGGCATTTTTGGTGAGCTTCCACATCCTGGGCTTGTCTGGCGGCAGTGTGTTGCAGTGTCTCCTGTTCCCGGCATTTTTGTTGCGCTTATGCATCCTGGGCTTGTCTGGCGGCAGTGTGTTGCGGTGTCTCCTGTTCCCGGCGTTTTTTGTGAGATTCCGCATCCTGGGCTTGTCTGGCGGCAGTGTGTTGCAGTGTCTCCTGTTCTCGGCGTTTTTTTTGAGATTCCGCATCCTGGGCTTGTCTGGCGGCAGTGTGTTGCGGTGTCTCCTGTTTCCTGCTTTTTTGGTGAGATTCCGCATCCTGGGCTTGTCTGGCGGGAGTATGTTGTGGTGTCTGTTGCTCTCGACTTAGTCGTTGTCTTGCTGCTTCTGCTGCTTTTCTGTCTTCCTCCGTGGCGTATTTTTGCTTACGACCCATTATAAAACAGAAGCGTAAAGAAGTATCTCTTCAGCGCGCTGTCACTAGCAGAACGTGTTCAGTAAACCTGACAGAAGTCCCTCGCACAGTGTGAGTGAAGTCCCTCACACAGTGTGAGTGAAGTCCCTCACACAGTGTGACAGAAGTCCCTCGCACAGTGTGACAGAAGTCCCTCGCACAGTGTGACAGAAGTCCCTCGCACAGTGTGACAGAAGTCCCTCGCACAGTCTGACTGAAGTCCCTCGCACAGTGTGACTGAGAAAACCTGCTCAGTACGTTATGAGCAGTTTGTGAGTCACATGACCACATGGGCGGAGTTAGCCCTGCTATCTCCCGAAGGTGGCGTAGCTATTTGAAATGTTGCGGTAATTGGCCGGAGAGCGTGTTTAAATTTGGCGCGAAAATCTGTGATTGGTCGCGGGCGGCGTCCGCGACCAATCATAGAAGCGGGTTTTAAATCTCGCGTGCCGTGTTACTAAGGAGCGGACAGCGTGTTTGAATTTAGCGTTAAAATCTCAACCAGCGAATCGTATTGGTGAGGACCGGGGAGAGGCTGCCTATGGGGCTACTTCCGCTGCGTGAATCCGGGAGATGAGCGACTGCTCGCAGCAGAAGTATCCCGACCCGCAGCGCCGCTCCCCGGTCCTCCCTTCACACCCTAGCCGCATGGATGTCAGCGCCGCTGCCTGTGCGGATACTCCCGCTGCGAGAAGCCGGGAGATGAGCGACTGTTCGCAGCAGAAGTATCCCGACCCGCAGCGCCGCTCCCCGGTCCTCCCTTCACACCCTAGCCGCATGGATGTCAGCACCGCTGCCTGTGCGGATACTTCCGCTGCGAGAAGCCGAGAGATGAGCGACTGCTCGCAGCAGAAGTATCCCGACCCGCAGCGCCGCTCCCCAGTCCTCCATTGACACGCTAGCCGCTGATCTCCCGACAGTAGCCACATGGTGTTACTAAGGACCGGACATTTGTGTCCAAAATCACCGATTTGGGTGCCACATTTAAACACTGCTGTGCTGATTGGTCGCGGACGCTGCCCGCGACCTATCACTGATTTGGGCGCCACATTAAAATAGCGGCCGCGACCAATCACAGATCTTGCAGACACATTTAAACACTGCTGTGCTGATTGTTCGTGGACGCTGCCCGCGACCAATCACCGATTTGGGCGCCACATTTAAATAGCGTCCGCGACCAATCAGCACAGCGGTGTTTAAATGTGTCTGCAAGATTTGTGATTGGTCGCGGCCCCTATTTAAATAAGGCTCCCAAATCGCTGATTGGTCGCGGGCAGCGTCCCCGACCAATCAGCACAGCGGTGTTTAAATGTGGCGCCAAGATCGGTGATTGGTCGCGGACGCTATTTAAATGTGGCGCCCAAATCGGTGATTGGTTGCGGGCAGCGTCCGTGACCAATCAGCTCAGCGGTGTTTTAACTTTTTCGGCAAGATCAGTGATTGGTCGCGGACCATTTACACACTGCTGTGCTGATTGGTCGCGGACGCTATTTAAATGTGGCGCCCAAATCGGTGATTGGTCGCGGGCAGCGGCCGCGACCAATCAGCACAGCGGTGTTTAACTTTTGGGCCAAGATCAGTGATTGGTCGCGGCGAGAGATCGCGACCAATCAGCGAATCGTATTGGTGAGGACCGGGGAGCGGAATCGTATTAGTGAGGACCGGGGAGCGCTGCTGCCTGTGCGGCTACTTCCGCTGCGAGAAGCCGGGAGATGAGCGACTGCTCGCAGCAGAAGTATCCCGACCCGCAGCGCCGCTCCCCGGTCCTCCCTTCACACCCTAGCCGCATGGATGTCAGCGCCGCTGCCTGTGCGGATACTCCCGCTGCGAGAAGCCGGGAGATGAGCGACTGTTCGCAGCAGAAGTATCCCGACCCGCAGCGCCGCTCCCCGGTCCTCCCTTCACACCCTAGCCGCATGGATGTCAGCACCGCTGCCTGTGCGGATACTTCCGCTGCGAGAAGCCGAGAGATGAGCGACTGCTCGCAGCAGAAGTATCCCGACCCGCAGCGCCGCTCCCCAGTCCTCCATTGACACGCTAGCCGCTGATCTCCCGACAGTAGCCACATGGTGTTACTAAGGACCGGACATTTGTGTCCAAAATCACCGATTTGGGTGCCACATTTAAACACTGCTGTGCTGATTGGTCGCGGACGCTGCCCGCGACCTATCACTGATTTGGGCGCCACATTAAAATAGCGGCTGCGACCAATCACAGATCTTGCAGACACATTTAAACACTGCTGTGCTGATTGTTCGTGGACGCTGCCCGCGACCAATCACCGATTTGGGCGCCACATTTAAATAGCGTCCGCGACCAATCAGCACAGCGGTGTTTAAATGTGTCTGCAAGATTTGTGATTGGTCGCGGCCCCTATTTAAATAAGGCTCCCAAATCGCTGATTGGTCGCGGGCAGCGTCCGTGACCAATCAGCACAGCGGTGTTTAAATGTGGCGCCAAGATCGGTGATTGGTCGCGGACGCTATTTAAATGTGGCGCCCAAATCGGTGATTGGTTGCGGGCAGCGTCCGTGACCAATCAGCTCAGCGGTGTTTTAACTTTTTCGGCAAGATCAGTGATTGGTCGCGGACCATTTACACACTGCTGTGCTGATTGGTCGCGGACGCTATTTAAATGTGGCGCCCAAATCGGTGATTGGTCGCGGGCAGCGGCCGCGACCAATCAGCACAGCGGTGTTTAACTTTTGGGCCAAGATCAGTGACTGGTCGCGGCGAGAGATCGCGACCAATCAGCGAATCGTATTGGTGAGGACCGGGGAGCGGAATCGTATTAGTGAGGACCGGGGAGCGCCGCTGCCTGTGCGGCTACTTCCGCTGCGAGAAGCCGGGAGATGAGCGACTGCTCGCAGCAGAAGTATCCCGACCCGCAGCGCCGCTCCCCGGTCCTTCCTTGACACCCTAGCCGCATGGAGGTCAGCGGCGCCGGCGGTCGGGATACTTCTGCTGCTACCGGTCGGGAGATGAGCGCCTCGCGCCGGTCATCTCCCGGCTGCATCTCCGTCCCGCAGATGAGCCGCTAACGGACCAATGAGCGACGCGGGATTTCGAGGACAGACAGACAGAAAGACAGACAGACAGACGGGATAAGACGATTATATATATAGATATCTATTGGGCAATAGCACCAGTAGGTACTAAAAAGATGATTTAGTAATTTAATCTCCAAGGGATATAATCACAATTAGAATCAGGCATCTTGGTGATTTAAATCATTAATATTTTCATGCATGTCTAATAAACCCTCGCTTTCATGGATGCACTCTATGTTTAAATATACATGTTTTATAGTTATTTTAATATAATGTTTCAATAAAGATAAATTGGTAAAATACTCACATGCTACCTATACTTAATAGTTTTTGGATTTTGTTATGTTATGATGTGAATGGTCCCATAAGATATCATAGGTATGAGTGCTATCCGGATAGCACTCGTATGTAAAAATCGGTCGTCTGAATGAGTTCTTAGGTACACTTAGTCAATAGTCATTAATCCCAATGAGAGTCTGGACATGTAGTCATTGACATTTTTTTCAGTTCCAGGGACAAAGGGATAAGATCACAGGGAAGTTAAATTCTGAAGAGAGGGCAAATCAAAAGGCTATGGTCGGAAAAAAAAGAAAAGAAGGCTAAAACCTGCCATTCAACAGCCTTAATAATGGAATCTCTGAAACATGTGTCAATACATTTTTTAAAGTTAGGTCTCATCCTTAGTATCTCTTATCAGGTCAAAAGTGGCTAGTTTTTGCTCTTATTTTCTTCCCTCTGTTCCCCTTTGTATGCCATAGTTTGTTTTTTTTAATCTGCCATATGGTTGCAGAGATATGGGCCTTTTTATTTAGTACAATTTTTTTTGGCCTTCACAAGGGGGTGTGACTCACAGGATCCTCGGGGTCGTGTCTTTAGGCTGTTCAGCATAATTACCCTGTGAGCAAGGCCCCCTTGATAAAAGCCATAAACATTAGCACTATATAAAAAGGTCTATATCTCTTGGACTATATGGTGGATTAAAAAAAAAAAATAAAATAAAATAAAATAAAAAAAAGAATATGCAGAATGCAACAAGGTGCAATCACGATCACGTATGTACCCCAAAATGGAACGTCAGTTCGTCACGCAAAAACAAAGCTGGTGTTGGTTTTTACAATTGTTTTCTCAACTACGAAAATAAGATCATGACCTCTTTTAGGCTCGGGGCTACAAGACACAACATTGCTAGGTTTCGCTTCTATATCGCAATACAGTACAAGTGTATGGGGCCACATTGTGACCTCAGGGTACTACGACTGCCACAAGCAAGTTGCAAAGAATAGGTTGGACTTGCTTGTTGCGGTCTCGACCCCACTCACTTGCACTGTGTTGCGATGTCGCATCGACACCTAGCAATTTTTGGCCTTACAGGACTTTACAAAACTATTTCCATACATAACTGTGGAATATGTTCCTGCATAATAAAAACTGCACATAAACAGAGAAAATTACCCCCAAAAATTGAGCACCGCCAGTCTCGTTCACACATTCCATCTCGCTGCTTTTTAGCTTCCACCCCCAGATGTATTTTCACCTTTTCAATCCATGTCAGTAGCGGCGGCTGCGGGAGCAAAGTATTTCTTCGAACCTTTTTGACATGTACCCAAAGTTCCTTGCAGACATTTGATGGCTCAGTTCCTGCCTGTCCCACACAGTGAGCTACTTTGTATTGTGCGCACACACCTGGTAAGAGAAGTTCTGTTTTTTCTTTGACAGAGCTGATTATATGCAACCGGCGTGAAGCACAATTAGCGGCGCAGCGTAACGGCAGCGTGTGGCATTCGGAGCTGTCACAATGAAGCGGAACAGATGTCAATATGTGTTGAGCAATAAATGTTTGATAAGACCATTCTGTTGTTTTCCTGAACTGGTTGGGGACAGAGATTGCAGATATCCAGAATAGTGCTGTGAATAAAGCATAGGAATATATAATACAATATACATCCACATTTGTGTCACCTGACAGAGAGGAAAGATGATCTGAACTTTATAATACAAGGTTATCTTAATCTGTAAGCTTCTCTGTGAGTTGGGGGGGGGGGGCAGTTCCAGCACCGGCACCACTAGGCCTACCTGCCATCACACTTTTAACATCTGCATCCTAGAGGCAGATAAAGTTGAAAGCAATGATGGAGCAGGGAGCTGTCTGCTCCCTCCTCCATCATTTTCTCTGTGTGTCTGTGCAGCAGCGGATGCGATGATGTCACTACATTGGGCCCTCCGTGTAGAGCTTCAGACCACACGCTGCAGTGACAGGAGCAGCGGTGGAATGGGGAGAGGTGAGTACTTTCATTTTAAATGAATGAGTGAGGTCCATTATACTGCTTGGAAGGCTATGTGGGGGTAAATTATACTATTTGGAGGGTTATCTGCAAGCCATTATACTGTTTGGAGGGCTACGTGGGGGCTAATATACTGTTTGATGGGCTATTTTATGGGCCATTATGTCACTCTGGTGGATCGTGGACCCACTACGCCACGTACCGAGGAGAGCCTGGAGGGGTGTAACTAATCGACCACCTTGGTTTTTACTAGAGTCCCTGATGGTGTGGTTAGACTTGAGCCACAGGCGGATGCCAGGTGCCACTCCAGGACAGGTCCCGGTACAGCAGCAGCTGACCTCAAGGGTCAGGACAGCAGACATGGACTCGGAGTCCAAGACAGGACTGGATTCTGATGGAACAGATATTACAGCTAATTTCAAACACAGGTGGAGGTACCTTGAATTCTAAGTGCCTCCCAGCAATTGACTGGGGACACATTAGGAGGGTGTGTGCTGTCTCTTTAAGAGACAGGGACCACGCGCACCCTAAGCACACTGCCAGGGGACCTGCGAGGCATGCGCAGGCCCTGGTGTACAGAAGCTAGAACAGGGGACACGGCAGCCTGGGCAGTGAGTAAGTCGGCATCCTTGCAGGGACACATTGTACTATTTGGTGGGTTATGTTTGGGCCATTATACTATTTAGAGGGTTAGATGGAGGCAAATTATACTATTTGGAGGGCTATGTTGGGGCCAATTCAAGTATTTGAAAGGCTATGTGGGGCAATTTTACTGTTTGGATGGCTATGTGGGGCCCATTATACTGTTTAGAGGCTATATGGAGGCCATTATAGTATTTGACCGTAGCCGGAAACATGAAAGACCTTTTTTACCTTAGCACCCCTGGTATCTCAAGTATTAGATCAGAAAGACATGATGGACAGCAGTATGAGCAGCCTCTTCTTACCCCGGAGCCTGATATCACCTGTATTAGTTCAGATAGATGGGGATGGACAGCAGTGTGAGCAGAGAGCAGCCTCTTCTTACCTCAGCACCCCTGGTATATCCAGTATTAGATCAGATAGACAGGGCTGACAGCAGTCTGAGCAGCCTCTTCTTACCTCAGCACCTGTGGTATCTCCAGTATTAGATCAGATAGACAGGTTGGACAGCAGTGCGAGCAGCCTCTTCTTACCTCAGCACCTGTGGTATCTCCAGTATTAGATCATATAGACAGGGTGGACAGCAGTGTGAGCAGCCTCTTCTTACCTAGCACCTCTGATATCTCCAGTATTAGATAGACAGGGTAGACAGCAGTGTGAGTAGCCTCTTGTTACCTAGCACCTCTGATATCTCAGATCAGAAAGACATGATGGACAGCAGTATGAGCAGCCTCTTCTTACCCCGGAGCCCGATATCTCCTGTATTAGTTCAGATAGATGGGGATGGATAGTGTGAGTAGCCTCTTCTTACCTAGCACCTCAGATATCTCCAGTATTAGATCAGAAACTCCCCTGTGAGCACATCTTCCTACACATTAACAAAATAAGTATGATTTGCTATTTATAAATATGTAGTAGTTTATTTCTAGTGATATTTTATTTAATTATTTTTTTCTATCCCCAAAGAAACCCCTTTAATAAGTAATAAAAAAAAATTCTATATAATGTATATTGTGAAAAATTTAACATAAGACTTAAAGCAAATATGTGCCCCTGGGAATACACAGTGGGTACAGACCATAGTGATGAAGTAGTTTTCAATCCATGTTAATGGGCCTCCTCGGGATGCATTCTCCCTCTTGTTGCCATAGTAACATTGTGGGAATAATGCCACCAGGAATGTTAGTACATTTCTCTCATGTGGTTACATTATTCTTAGGAAATTATTTAAGAAACTTGAACCATTTTCCTTTACATGAATTATTTTAAGAGCCATAGAAAAATGCGACTGTGATTTCTAGATGAATACAAACAGAATAGACAAGCGCGCTCCTCGCCTTTCTCCATATTTGTTCATGGTCATGGGTGCGTAACCCTGATGATGCAATTGTTTGGGAACGGTATTTGTATCAAGCCGGTCTCTTCACTGAACAGGAAATGGAAGGCAGTGTATAATAGGAGAGGAAGCAGGCAAGGCCATGGCGGCATTTACAAGACTACGTTTATCTATCAGACCATTCTGTGAATGAAGAGAGATGATCAATTAAATATTTCGGAGGCTTTAGAGGACGTGCACCTGATGTACAATTCTTCTCACATGGCAAAACTATTAATACAATTATATGGGACAGGGTAAAAACCCTAACGAGAGCAAAATAGATATTTCAACCTAAATTTCCTGTGTAACTGACTTTAAAGTACATATGTCATGCTAGGTAAGGGAAGAACCCAGCGTACGACGACAGGAAAAGGGGAAAAGCCCAGCAACTAGGAAAAGAGGGAGTGGAGACCCCTAAGCAGACCTAACAACACCCTGACTCCCCTATTGTCCCTAAATACTGTAGGTTTTGCACCTATTGCCAAGCAGGATACCTAAGCCTTGGCTGACCCTAGAGCTAGGCCCTATGTAGGGAGGGGGAGGCGTGAGCACTAGTCAGCCCCACTGCAACTAAAGGCAAACCAGGGAAACGGACAAGGGGATACAGTAAGCTTTGAGAAGACCCCAGAGAGATCACGAGTCGACTACAATCCACTAAAGAACTCCAAGGAAAATCTAGTCGACTGCTAGAATTCCAGACCTGAACAGAGGAATTAACTCAATCACCAGCAACTCTCTGGAGAAACTGAGTGTATTTAAAGATCCAACAAGGGTGTGTCAATTAGCAGCAGAAGGTGGAGATCACTGGTGGGTCCTAGAGAGGGAGGGATGATGAAAGAATAAAGAAGATGTCTGCAAGGACAAGCGCAGCGACCTTCTACAGCCGGATCCAGAATGACTGTCTGTCAAACCTGACACACCCGTGACAACATAACACTTCACATATAAAGCCTAGCAAAATACTGTATAAGTGTATAAGGGAACTTAATGCATAGCAAGCTCGATGTATATTGCAAAGTGGAGGGAGCATAAAAATGTAACAACATTAATGTAAAGAGGACCTGTCACAAGGTGATAAGTGCCTAATTTTTGTATTATTTTGTTCCCCTCTGCTCCCCTTAGTATTCTGCTTTTTTTTTAAAAAGAATCCACCATACGGGTGCAGAGATATGGATCTTTTTATTTTGTTCTTTATTGTCTTTACAAATAGGCGTGGGCCATCAATTCCTTGGGGCCGTGTATTTAGGCTGCTCTGCATTATTATCCTGTGAATAACTACCCCCTAGTAAAGTCCATAAAAATTAGAAATAAATAAAGAGGCCCATATCTCTGGAGCCATATGGCAGATAAAAAAGGGAATATTCAGGAGAGAAGCAGGAATAAAAAGAACAAAAACTGGTCACTTTTGACTTTGTGTCACTAGGGTTTAAAAGGATTTTCTCCCAACATAAAGCTTGGTAAAAGAATTTCCTGAAATTCACGGTTTCACGCGAATTCAAACATTTTGAGATTCAATTTGCAGTATGCTAAAACAAAAACTTGCCTGGCACCCTTTCCCACATGGCTGAGACATCAGAGAGTGGGCTAATGTCATTTTGCATTGTCGTGTGAATCTGCTCATAATGCCCTGCAGTGATAACATCTAGCGGATTATCATACCTTGAACCATGGCGCTCAGTACCTGGGAAATCACTGATCAGCTGTTCCCAGTGGAGCACACTTTATACGGCAGAGTTGTTTTCCATCTCCAGATTCACTGGGTAAGTCTCTCTCTTCTATCGATTGTAAACTCGTATGATCAGCTGAGTCCTCTCTCTCTCCTGTAGGGTGTAATCTCCTATGGTCAGCGGGGTCCTCTTACTCCTGTAGAGTGTAAGCTCTTATATTCAGTGGGGCCCTCTCTTCCCTGTAGAGTCTAAGCTATTATGGTCAGTGGGATCCTCTCTCCTGTACCTGTAGAGTGTAATCTCTTATATTCAGTGGGGTCCTCTCTCCCCGGTAGAGTTTAAGCTGTTATGGCCAGCGGGGTCTTCTCTCCCTTGTAGAGTCTTAGCTCTTATGGTCATTGGGGTCCTCTCTCTCCTGTAGAGTGTAAGCTCTTATGGTCAGTGGGGTCCTCTCACTCCTGTAGAGTGTAATCTCTTATATTCAGTGGGGTCCTCTCTCCCCCTGTAGAGTTTAAGCTCTTATGGTCACAGGGTCTTCTCTCCCCTGTAGAGTCTTAGCTCTTGTGGTCAATGGGGTCCTCTCTCTCCTTTAGACTGAAAGCTCTTATGGTCAGTGGGGTCCTCTCTCTCCCCTGTAGAGTTTAAGCTCTTATGGTCAGTGGGATCCTCTCTCTTCGGTAAAGTGTAAGCTCTTTTGATCAGCGGGGTCCTCTCACTTCTATATAGTGTAATCTCCTATATTCAGTGGGGTTCTCTCTCTCCCCTGTAGAGTCTAAGCTCTTATGGTCAGTGGGGTCCTCTCTCTCTTCGGTAGAGTGTCAGCTCTTTTGATCAGCGGGGTCCTCTCTCTCTTGTAGAGTGTAAGCAGTTATGATCAGCGGGATCCTCTCTCTCTCCTGTAGAGTGTAAGCTCTTGTGGTCAGTGGGGTCCTCTCTCTCCTGTAGAATGTAATCTCTTATGGTCAATAGGATCCTCTCTCCTGTAGAGTGTAAGCTCTTGTGGTCAGTGGGGTCGTCTCTCTCTCTTGTAGAGTGTAAGCTCTTATGATCAGCTGGGTCCTCTCTCTCTCCTGTAGAGAGCAATCTCCTATGGTCAGTAAGATCCTCTTACTCCTGTAGAGTGTAAGCTCTTATGGTCAGTGGGGTCCTCTCTCCCCTGTAGAGTCTAAGCTTTTATGGTCAGTGGGATCCTGTCTCTTCTGTAGAGTGTAAGCTCTTATGGTCAGCAGGGTCCTCTCTCTAGTGTAGAGTGTAAGCTCTTATGGTCAGTGGGGTCCTCTCTCTGCCCTGTAGAGTTTAAGCTCTTATGGTCAGTGGGATACTCTCTCTGCTGTAGAGTGTAAGCTCCTTTGATCAGCGGGGTCCTTTCACTCCTATAGAGTGTAATCTCTTATATTCAGTGGGAGCCTCTCTCTCCCCTGTAGAGTTTAAGCTCTTATGGTTTGTGGGGGCCTCTCTTTTTTCTGTAGAGTGTCAGCTCTTTTCATCAGTGGATCCTCTACCTCTTGCAGAGTGTAAGCTCTTATAGTCAGTAGGGTCTTCTCTCTCTCCTGTAGAGTGTAAGCTCTTTTGGTCAGTGCGGTCCTCTCTATCCTGTAGAATGTAATCTCTTATGGTCAATAGGATCTTCTCTTTCTCCTGTAGAGTGTAAGCTCTTGTGGTCAGTGGGGTCCTCTCTCTTCTGTAGAGTGTAATCTCTTATGGTCAATAGGGTCCTCTCTCTTTCCTGTAGAATGTAAGCTCTTGTGGTCAGTGGGGTCCTCTCTCTCCTGTAGAGTATAATCTCTTATGGTCAATAGGGTCCTCTCTCTCCTGTAGAGTGTAAGCTCTTGTGGTCAGTGGGGTCGTCTCTCTCTCCTGTAGAGTGTAAGCTTGTATGATCAGCTGGGTCCTCTCTCTCTCCTGTAGAGAGTAATCTCCTATGGTCAGTAAGATCCTCTTACTCCTGTAGAGTGTAAGCTCTTATGGTCAGTGGTGTCCTCTCTTCCCTGTAGAGTCTAAGCTCTTATGGTCAGTGGGATCCTCTCTCTTCTGTAGAGTGTAAGCTCTTATGATCAACAGGGTCCTCTCACTCCTGTAGAGTGTAATCTTTTATATTCAGTGGTGTTCTCTCTCTCCCCTGTAGAGTCTTAGCTCTTATGGTCAATGGGGTCCTCTCTCTCCTGTAGAGTGTAAGCTCTTATAGTTAGTGGGGTCCTCTCTCTCCTCTGTAGAGTGTAAGCTCTTATGGTCAGTGGGATACTCTCTCTTCTGTAGAGTGTAAGCTCTTTTGATCAGCGGGGTCCTTTCCCTCTTGTAGAGTGTAAGCTGTTATGATCAGCGGGGTCCTCTCTCTCTTCTGTAAAGTGTAAGCTCTTTTGGTCAGTGGGGTCCTCTCTCTCCTGTAGAGTATAATCTCTTATGGTCAATAGGATCTTCTTTCTCTCTTGTAGAGTGTAAGCTCTTATGATCAGCAGGGTCTTCTCTTTCTGTCCTGTAGAGTGTAAGCTCTTGTGGTCAGTGGGGTCCTCTCTCTCCTGTAGAGTGTAAGCTCTTGTGGTCAGTGGGGTCATCTCTCTCTCTTGTAGAGTGTAAGCTCGTATGATCAGCTGGGTCCTCTCTCTCTCCTGTAGAGAGTAATCTCCTATGGTCAGTAAGATCCTCTTACTCCTGTAGAGTGTAAGCTCTTATGGTCAGTGGGGTCCTCTCTCCCCTGTAGAGTCTAAGCTGTTATGGTGAGTGGGATCCTCTCTCTTCTGTAGAGTGTAAGCTCTTATGGTCAACAGGGTCCTCTCACTCCTGTAGAGTGTAATCTGTTATATTCAGTGGGGTCCTCTCTCTCCCCTGTAGAGTCTTAGCTCTTATGGTCAATGGGGTCCTCTCTCTCCTGTAGAGTGTAAGCTCTTATCGTCAGTAGGATACTCTCTCTTCTGTAGAGTGTAAGATCTTTGATCAGCGGGGTCCTTTCACTCCTATAGAGTGTTATCTCTTATATTCAGTGGGGTACTCTCTCTACCCTGTAGAGTTTAAGCTCTTATGGTAAGTGGGGTCCTCTCTCTCTTCTGTAGAGTGTCAGGTCTTTTGATCAGCGGGGTCCTTTCCCTCTTGTAGAATGTAATCTGTTATGATCAGTGGTGTCCTCTCTCTCTTCTGTAGAGTGTAAGCTCTTATAGTCAGTGGGGTCCTCACTCTCCTGTAGAGTGTAAGCTCTTATGGTCAATATGGTCCTCTCTCTCCTGTAGAGTGTAAGCTCTTATGATCAGCAGGGTCTTCTCTTTCTCTCCTGTAGAGTGTAAGCTCTTTTGGTCAGTGGGGTCCTCTCTCTCCTGTAGAGTGTAATCTCTTATGGTCAATAGGGTCCTCTCTCCTGTAGAGTGTAAGCTCTTGTGGTCAGCGAGGTCCGTTCTCTCTCACCAGTAAAGTGTAAGCTCTTTTGATCAACAGGGTTCACTCTCTCTCCGTTGATTCATGCAAATTTATTCGCTGCCAATTAAATTTTGGGGAAAATTCAGCGAAGTCGGAGAATTCGAATTTCAAACAAATCCACTCATCTCTCCCATTAATATTCACCATTACAATGTATTTAGGTATAGCTGACACTGTTTGAGTGTAGGGGCATATCTCGTTTACAAGCGGAAAGCTAAAACTTAAAATTCCCGGAGGAATAAGTGGAATCGCACAAAATAAGTTTAGAAAAAAAGATGCTCCAGTGGAGATCAAAGAAAGAAGAAATATGAATGTGTCCTTTTCCTCTATTTATGACTCAATTTCTACCCAGAAATTTTTGCTATTAGAATTGTAACATAACTTCTTGAGTTCAGTGTCATTAACTTGCCCTTTTACCTACAATATTGAGCTTAATTCCCAGTAACAGAAATCTGAGCAGTGCCAAAGGGTCGTAAGCCGTTTACAGAACGTTTTGGCCTTGGAAATCATTTGTGATTCAGGATTAATTTAATGTATCTGTGACTTATCAAAAGATCACTATAAATGGCCTTCCCCTCTAAGTAGAAGTAATGCTGAAATAAAACAGAAAATAAATATTTTTAGTATTAAATATCATCGATCTGCAGCGAGACAGAACAACTAAAGACATTTTATTCCCATTTGAGTCAAAATTGAGAATTGTATTTTTTTCTGACTCTATTGTGAAATAATAGAATAGTTTACTTTCCCTCATTAAGCACACTCAACCCAAAAATTAATTCACTTACATTTGCAAGAGCTGATAGAACACGAACATTTTCTAAAATTTCAATTTACCGAATAAAACTATAGTGATTGTTTGTCTGACCTATCACAGTCATATAGCAGAAGATGCAACTGATGGGTCCTTGACAGGGACAGACACTGACAGCTGTATACTTTCTGCATATACTGTATATACATCTATATATATAATCGTCTTATCCCGTCTGTCTGTCTGTCTTTCTGTCTGTCTGTCTGTCCAGGAAATCCCGCGTCGCTCATTGGTCCGGCAGCGGCCAATCAGCGCCACGGGATTTCTGAAAAAAGATGGCGGCCGTTAGCGGCTCATCTGCGGGACGGAGCTCAGCGGCGATGCAGCCGGGAAATGACCGGCGCGAGGCGCTCATCTCCCGACCGCCGGCGCCGCTGACCTCCATGCGGCTAGGGTGTGAAGGGAGGTCCGGGGAGCGGCGCTGCGGGTCGGGAAACTTCTGCTGCGAGCACCCACTCATGTCCCGGGTTCTCGCAGCGGAAGTAGCCGCACAGGCAGCGGCGCTGACATCCATGTGGCTAGGGTGTGAAGGGAGGACCGGGGAGCGGCGCTGCGGGTCGGGATACTTCTGCTGCGAGCAGTCGCTCATCTCCCGGCTTCTCGCAGCGGAAGTAGCCGCACAGGCAGCGCCGCTCCCCGGTCCTCACCAATACGATTCCGCTCCCTGGTCCTCACCAATACGATTCGCTGATTGGTCGCGATCTCTCGCCGCGACCAATCACTGATCTTGCCCCAAAAGTTAAACACCGCTGTGCTGATTGGTCGCGGCCGCTGCCCGCGACCAATCACCGATTTGGGCGCCACATTTAAATAGCGGCCGCGACCAATCAGCACAGCAGTGTTTAAATGTGTCTGCAAGATCGGTGATTGGTCGCGGCCGCTATTTAAATGTGGCGCCCAAATCGGTGATTGGTTGCGGGCAGCGTCGGCGACCAATCAGCACAGCAGTGTTTAAATGTGGCGCCCAAATCGTTGATTGGTCGCGGGCAGCGTCCGTGACCAATCAGCACAGCGGTGTTTAACTTTTGCTGCAAGATCAGTGATTGGTCGCGGACGAAGACCGCGACCAATCACCGATTTGTGCGCCACATTTAAATAGCGGCCGCGACCAATCAACGATCTTGCAGAGACATTTAAACACCGCTGTGCTGATTGGTCGCGGCCGCTGCCCGCGACCAATCACAAATTTGGGCGCCACATTTAAATAGTGGCCGCAACCAATCACCGATCTTGGCGCCACATTTAAACACTGCTGTGCTGATTGGTTGCGGATGCTGCCCGCGACCAATCACCGATTCGGGCGCCACATTTAAATAGTGGCCATGACCAATCACCGATCTTTCAGACACATTTAAACACCGCTGTGCTGATTGGTCACGGACGCTATTTAAATGTGGCGCCCAAATCGGTGATTGGTAGCAGGCAGCGTCCGCGACCAATCAGCACAGCGGTGTTTAAATGTGGCGCCAAGATCGGTGATTGGTCGCGGCCGATATTTAAATGTGGCGCCCAAATCGGTGATTGGTAGCAGGCAGCGTCCGCGACCAATCAGCACAGCGGTGTTTAAATGTGGCGCCAAGATCGGTGATTGGTCGCGGCCGATATTTAAATGTGGCGCCCAAATCGGTGATTGGTCGCGGCCGATATTTAAATGTGGCGCCCAAATCGGTGATTGGTCTCGGGCAGCGCCCGCAACCATGCAGCGATTTTGAACACAAATGTCCGGACCTTAGTAACACCATGCGGCTACTGTCGGGAGATCAGCGGCTAGGGTGTCAAGGGAGGACCGGGGTGCGGCGCTGCGGGTCGGGATACTTCTGCTGCGAGCAGTCGCTCATGTCCCGGCTTCTCGCAGCGGAAGTAGCCGCACAGGCAGCGGCGCTCCCCGGTCCTCACCAATACGATTCCGCTCCCCGGTCCTCACCAATACGATTCGCTGATTGGTCGCGGTCTCCGCACCCGACCAATCAGTGATCTTGGCGCAAAATTTAAACACCGCTGTGCTGATTGGTCGCGGCCGCTGCCCGCGACCAATCACAAATTTGGGCGCCACATTTAAATAGTGGCCACAACCAATCACCGATCTTGGCGCCACATTTAAACACTGCTGTGCTGATTGGTCGTGGACGCCAGCCGCGACCAATCAGCGAGATTGGCGCCAAATTTAAACAACGCTCTGCTGATTGGTCGCGGACGCCAGACGCGACCAATCAGCAGTATTGGTGCCAAATTTAAACACTGCTCTGCTCATTAGTCGCGGTCACCGGCCGCGACCAATCAGCAATATTGGCGCAAAATTTAAACACCTCTCTGCTGATTGGTTGCGGTCGCCAGCCGCGACCAATCAGCAGTATTGGCGCCAAATTGAAACCTCGATCTGCTGATTAGTCGCAACCACCGGCCGTGACCAATCAACGATATTGCCGCCAAATTTAAACACCGCTCTGCTGATTGGTCGCGGTTACCGGTCACGAATAATCAGCATTATTGGCGCCACATTTAAACACCGCTCTGCTGATTGGTCGCGGCCGCAACCAATCAGCATTATTGGCGCCAAATTTAAACACCGCTCTGCTTATTGCGCCCGGTCTGCCGCATACATATTCTAGAATACCCGATGCGTTAGAATCGGGCCACCATCTAGTAAATATATATATATATATATATATATATATATATATATATATACAGTGGGGAAAATAAGTATTTGATACACTGCCGATTTTGCAAGTTTTCCAACCTACAGTACAAAGAATGGAGAGGTCTGTAATTTTTATCACAGGTACACTTCAACTATGAGTGACAGAATCTAAAAATAAAAAACAGAAAATCACATTGTATGATTTTTACATAATTACTTTGCATTATATTGCATGAAATAAGTATTTGATCTCCTAACAACCAGCAAGAATTCTGGCTCTCACAGATCTGTTTGTTTTTCTTTAAGAAGCCCTCCTACTCTGCACTCATTATCTGTATTAATTGCACCTGTTTGAACTCGTTACCTGTATAAAAGACAACTGTCTACACCCTCAATCAATCACACTCCAACCTCTCCACAAGGAAGACCAAAGAGCTGTCTAATGATACCAGGGACAAATTTGTAGACCAGCACAAGACTGGGATGGTCTACAGGACAATAGGCAAGCAGCTTGGTGAGAAGGCGACAACTGATGGCACAATTATTAGAAAATGGAAGAAACACAAGATGACTGTCAGTCTTCCTCAGTCTGGGGCTCCATGCAAGATCTCACCTCGTGGGTTAAGGATAATTCTGAGATAGGTCAGGAATCAGCCAAGAACTACATGGGAGGATCTGGTCAATGACCTGAAGAGAACTGGGACCACAGTCTCAAACATTACCGTTAGTAACACACTACGCTGTCATGGATTAAAATCCTGCAGGGCACACAAGGTCCCCCTGCTCACATCAGCACATGTCCAGGCCCGTTTGAAGTTTGCCAATGACCATCTGAATGATACAGAGGAAGCATTGGAGAAGGTCAAGTGGTCAGATGAGACCAAAATAGAACTTTGTGGTAGCAACTCCACTTGCCGTGTTTGCAGGAAGAAGAAAGACAAGTACAACTCCAAGAACATCGTCCCAAACATGAAGCATGGAGGGGGAAATATCATTCTTTGGGGGTGCTTTTCTGCAAAAGGGATAGGACAACTGCACCGTATTGGAGGGAGGATGGATGATGGATGATGTCATGTATCACAAGATTTTGTCCAACATCCTCCTTCGCTCAGTAAGAGCATTGAAGATGGGTCATGGCTGGGTCTTCCAGCATCACAATGACCCAAAATACATAGCCAGGGCAACTTAGGAGTTGCTCATTAAGAAGCATTTCAAGGTCTTGGCGTAGCCTAGCCAGTCTCCAGACCTGAACCTAATAGAAAATCTTTGGAGGAAGTTGAAACTCAATGTTGCCCAGCGACAGCCCTTAAACCTGAAAGATCTTTAGAAGATCTGTATTGAGGAGTGGGCCAAAATCCCCGCTGCGTTGTGTGCAAACTTGGTCAAGAACTACAGGAAACGTCTGACCTCTGTAATTGCAAACAAAGGTTTCTGTACCAAATATTAAGTTCTGTTTTTCTATTGTATCAAATACTTATTTCATGCAATAAAATGCAAATTAATTATGTAAAAATCATACAATGTGATTTTCTGGATTTTTTTTAGGATTCTGGCGGTTGAAATGTACCTATGATAAAAATGAAAGACCTCTCCATTCTTTATAGGTGGGAAAACTTGCAATATCAGCAGTGTATCAAATACTTATTTTCCTCACTGTATATACAGTACAGACCAAAAGTTTGGACACACCTTCTCATTTAAAGATTTTTCTGTATTTTCATGACTATGAAAATTGTACATTCACACTGAAGGCATCAAAACTATGAATTAACACATGTGGAATTATATACTTAACAAAAAAGTGTGAAACAACTGAAAATATGTCTTATATTCTAGGTTCTTCAAAGTAGCCACCTTTTGCTTTGATGACTGCTTTGCACACTCTTGGCATGCTCTTAATGAGCTTCAAGAGGTAGTCACTGGAAATGGTTTTCACTTCACAGGTGTGCCCTGTCAGGTTTAATAAGTGGGATTTCTTGCCTTCTAAATGGGGTTGGGACCATCAGTTGTGTTGTGCAGAAGTCTGGTGGATACACAGCTGATAGTCCTACTGAATAGACTGCTAGAATTTGTATTACGGCAACAAAAAAGCAGCTAAGTAAAGAAAAATGAGTGGCCATCATTACTTTAAGAAATTAAAGTCAGTCAGTGTGAAAAATTGAGAAAACTTTGAAAGTGTCCCCAAGTGCAGTTGCAAAAACCATCAAGCGCTACAAAGAAACTGGCTCACATGAGGACCAAGCCAGAAAAGGAAGACCAAGAGTCACCTCTGCTTCTGAGGATAAGTTTATCCGAGTCACCAGCCTCAGAAATCGCAGGTTAACAGCAGCTCAGATTAGAGACCAGGTCAATGCCACACAGAGTTCTAGCAGCAGACACATCTCTTCAACAACTGTTAAGAGAAGACTTTGTGCAGCAGGCCTTCATGGTAAAATAGCTGCAAGGAAACCACTGCTAAGGACAGGCAACAAGCAGAAGAGACTTGTTTGGGCTAAAGAACACAAGGAATGGACATTAGACCAGTGGAAATCTGTGCTTTGGTCTAATGAGTCCAAATTTGAGATCTTTGGTTCCAACCACCGTGTCTTTGTGCGACGCAGAAAACGTGAACGGATGGACTCTACATGCCTGGTTCCCACCGTGAAGCATGGAGGAGGAGGTGTAAAGGTGTGGGGGTGCTTTCCTGGGGACACTGTTTGGGATTTATTCAAAATTGAAGGCATACTGAACCAGCATGGCTACCACAGCATCTTGCAGCGGCATGCTATTCCATCCGGTTTGCGTTTAGTTGGACCATCATTTATTTTTCAAAAAGACAATGACTCGAAACACACCTCCAGGCTGTGTAAGGGCTATTTGACCAAGAAGGAGAGTGATGGGGTGCTACGCCAGATGACCTGGCCTCCACAGTCACCAGACCTGAACCCAATCGAGATGGTTTGGGGTGAGCTGGACCGCAGAGTGAAGGCAAAAGGGCCAACAAGTGCTAAGCATCTCTGGGAACTCCTTCAAGATTGTTGGAAGACCATTTCCGGTGACTACCTCTTGAAGGTCATCAAGCGAATGCCAAGAGTGTGCAAAGCAGTCATCAAAGCAAAAGGTGGCTACTTTGAAGAACCTAGAATATAAGACATATTTTCAGTTGTTTCACACTTTTTTGTTAAGTATATAAGTCCACATGTGTTAATTCATAGTTTTGATGCCTTCAGTGTGAATGTACAATTTTCATAGTCATGAAAATACAGAAAAATCTTTAAATGAGGAGTGTCCAAACTTTTGGTCTGTACTGTATATCTATGTGTACAGTGGGGAAAATAAGTATTTGATACACAGTATGCTGTGTGTTAATATAGAGAAGGCACTAGGCAGGATACTGAGAGCAGTGTTCTGCAATTGTGCTGCTACTTTGTATTGCCGGCAGCAATGTACACCGCTAGTGAAAGCAAAAAAAGTATAATGAAGGGACCTGGGAAGTAGACCAGATTTTCCTCATCATAATTTGCCCCTGCACAGTTGGCATGGGCCTTTCTCCACCCCTGGGCCCCTGTGCAGCTGAACCAGATGGACTGGTGGCATGTCCACCCCAGTTGCCTGATGATTAAACCCTAGTGATTTCTAAATTGAAGACTGTCCAGGCATTTCTGGAAATTGTCTGTCTTAATATTCAGGAAGCATAGGTTTCAGACACCACGTGTTATACAAGAGCTTACTTCATTATTCACTTCATTCAGCTTCAGTCATTTGTCTGTCATCTACCTAGCAAACTGCTGCCTGCTAACAACAATCTGCAACTATTTCCCAACTCAGACCTGTGAATTCTGCTGCTACAGGTATCTGTTATAGGAATAATCTCTGCTAATCAAGGTACTGTTCACACCATTTGTTCTGCAAGCAAGATACATGATTATTATTCGTCTCTACTATTTCTGTGTGTAACCACATCTCTGCAAGCAAGCTACCAGTTTGCCAATACATCACTACTATCCTGTGGTTAAAAGGGTGGACCAAAGTCAAAGTAAATTTCATTGTAAATCCCTCTCTATTTAGTGTCATAATCTAAGCTATTTTCTTATATACTTGTATGGTGCCCATGTCTGTAGTGACACAAAATGCCTGCATGTGTAATGACGCGCCCCCTGGGCCTGTGCTGCTGCTGCGGAATACCCGGAGCCGGATCGCTGAGATGCTGGGGGTTGTAGTCTCCGTGTGGCGGTGACCCAGTCCGTGCCCAGGGTGGTCAAACCAGTGGCAGTCTATTTGTATTGTAATAAGTGTCCGACTACGCCACCCGTGGATTGCGGTCAGTGGGGACCGCCGCTGCGCTGCCGACCGCTGAGGCTGATGTTGGTTGCGCAGCTGAGTATGGGATAACTCCCCAAGGGAGGAGTATGGCCTCAGGGCAGCTAATGTGGATGATGGTGGTAGTGATGGTGTGAGGGTCCCAGTGCTAGTGGTGCTGGAGCGGCAAGGAATCACAGAGACGTGTGGTGCAGTTTCCAAAGCTTTACTCACAGTTGTTGCTCCGGTCACTTCGGCCAGCAGTGACCGCCCGAGCCGTGCTGCGTCCACCAGGTGAGGGACTCGGCTAACTCCCAAGCAATTCCAGAGTGTGGCTGAAAGCTCCCCTCTCTTCCTTTCTACTGGCCGTCCCCACCAGTGACCCACCTTTGTCCAGCTTCCTCGGGCCTTCTGTTGGTGAAACCTCTCTCCGGTCTCCCTGACCCTATGCGGTATGCCTTTCTGGTGGATGTAGTGAGGGGTTGCACCAAGATGTGGTCACGACCTCCGGTTTTGGCTGAGGATTAGTCGCCTCCACCAATTCGGGTTCCGGTACCCTGCTCTGCCAACCCTTCACCCAGTATCTCCTCTGGGAATATGGGGTTCCTTCTGCCTTCGTGTCTCTGGGCCTTTCTTTGTGTTCCTTGCCTCCTTTCTCCTCCGTTTCAGTTCCTTTCTTACTTTCCTTTCCGTTCCTTCTCCTCTCTCTTTCTGCTGTCTCAGGCCTCCACTCCAGGCCTGCCTCTGGAGCTGGGCCCAGACTGAGCCACAGCTCCCTGTCAGCCCTCTCTGGCTGAGCTCCTCTCTTCTTCTCCTCCTCTCTGAACTGAACCGGACTGAACCCTGTTCTAAGATGGTGCCCACCTTATATACCTTCCTCTATGTGTGAGCCCAGGTGACTAGCAACCAATGGGCTCCTACCTATGCCCAGAAACCCACCCCTATCTGCTCCTACACCACTGGGTATTCCACCCTCTCCCCTCTCCAGCCAGGAACAGAAGCTGTTGTGCCTGCACTCTATCTAGTGGGAGCACCGTTGGTCTGTTCCTCGGAAATGGGGTGTGTGTGGTGCATGCAGCCTACTGAGCCCCGGTCCACACTCCATCCTTACCCGGGAGTGGAATATCACACCTCTGGTTCGAGGTGCAATACCCCTGTAGCAGCCGAGTCCTCGGGGTGCTACATATAATATAACTCATGTGTATTGCCAGCCATGGTAAGGGTAAGTTCTCTGCTGTTTTCATTACAAACACATATTGTTAACCAATCCCTTACTAGAGGATTGTGCACTTTTGTCCAAACCAGGAAGTTTTGCACGATCCCTCAGATAGGGGAGGAGGCGCTTGAATTCTAGTTGTCGTTTTGAGGAGGAAAGATGTAGTATTGTGACACCCCAGGGGTCTGGTTGTCACAGTGATAGAGATATTACGTCTGAGAGCAGGTGGGAGGTCCTTTGGTCAGGGATCCTGTGCATGCCACACCTCCTGCCCAGCCTTGGGAGGGGAAGAACTTCCCCTGTATAAACCCGGGGCTGAGGCAGAGTGATTGAGTCCAGGAAGAGCAGAGACAAGAGCAGCATAGGAAGCAGCAGAGTCACAAGGAGTCAGGGGCTGGCAGCTAAAGAGCTCGCCCTGACTAAGAAGATTCTTTACCGGACCCGGAGTCCGAGGCTGTGGGGACTAACTTCTACCCAGCAGCAGAATCCGTCAGGCAGGGGATTTCAGGTCCCCTGGCCCAGAAGCCCGAAGGCCCCGAGTCACCGGCCATACGGGTGAGCACCACACGGTACACTCAGGGACGTGGGCTACTTACATCAGCTTCTAGCAAGGTAGCCAGAAGAGTACAGTCAGCTTGGGAGGCCTACAACTACGCCTGGCCAGGGGAGATCCCATCTGCTCAAGGACTGACCAGGCCCCGTTCGCTAGCAAGTACTCCGGGAGGGTCTATCGTTGTTATCAGTAAAGACCCTGAACGCTACCATACCGTCTCTGAGTGGTTCCTGCTACCCCCATCATCCACGTCGGCTGCCCTGAGGCCATACCCCTCCCGTTGGGGGTTATACTATCACGCTGCACCATCCTTCCACCGGCCTCAGCGGTCTGCCCTGCAGCAGCAGCCCCCTGGCTGCATTCAACGGGTGGCGTAGTCATCAACCGTTTTCTACCGCTAACAGACTGCCGTCCAGTTTGACTCCCTGGGCACGGACCGGGTCACCGCCACGAGACTACAACCCTAAACAGATCCGGCTCCGGGTAAGCTCCCGCGTGCGCAACGCAGCGCGACACAGGCCCAGGGGCGCGTCAACTTTGGCGTAGTCGGCAGGATCACGTGCCCGCAACCACCGGGTACTGCGTGCCTGAAAAGCAAAGACTGTTCAAACTTACCAGTGGTGAAGATTCCCGCCATCGGTGAAGATTCCCGCCATCCGGCGCCATCTTCAGCCTTCTTCCCGCCATCGGTGAAGTTTCCCGCCATCCGGCGCCATCTTCAGCCTTCTTCCCGCCATCCGTGGAGTTTTCCCGCCATTGGACGCCATCTTGAGGACGCCGCGCGGGAAGAAGAGGGGAATGGACTCCGAAAGCGCGCGAGAACTGAAGCCCCGCCTCACGTCCGGACGTTGCGTAAGGTCCTGGAAGGAGCCCAGCAGACGCCGACGTCACAGGAGCGCGACGGAAGGTCCTCAACCCTGACGATCCACTGCGGAGCCGCGGCCTACGGAAGAGGATCATCGCAAGGTAGGCCACGGTCCACTAGGGGGGAGGAAGATGTCGGATACGGAGGAGAGCTTCACTACCTCGACCCCCGCCAGCGCCACCGCTGCTGCAGTTATGCCCTTCACCATGCCATATATCCCGGGAGCAGCTTGGCTACCCCAGTACTCAGGGGAGTCACATACCCTGCATGACTTTAGAGAAAAGCTGGATAGCCTCTTCCAGGTGTACCCCCTCACAGAAGAGCAAAAAGTGAGCATCCTGGTGGCCCAACTAATCGGGGCAGCCAAAAGAGAAGTAAAATCTTGGCCACCTGGGAGGAGGACTGTCGCAGAGATACTAACCCGGCTGAGGGACACCTTCGATACCCGCACCTCAGCCGAGATCAAGCTTAGATTCTACGGGTGCAAGCAGCGAGCGCATGAGAGTATAAGGGACTATGCACTAAACCTACAAGAGGCCCTGAGGGCCATAAAGCAGACCGACCCTGATGGGGTGGGAAACGAGGACAGGCTGTTGACTGAACAATTTATAGAGGGTTTATATTGCAATGCCCACCGAACCCAGTTGCGGGCAATGGCCTTACAGGATCCCCATCTGGACTTTGCACAGTTCAAGGATAGAGCTATCCGGGTGCTCCGAGAACCAGCACCGGGTGGCGTTGTGACCCACAGGCGCCCAGCTATTACTTACCACCAGGAGGCGGCGCCCTTGTCGGCAGGGCCTGTGGGAGCTGATGCGCAGGCTTTGGACAATGACCCGGCTCCAGACCTACACCATCAGGTCCAAGAGCTAGTTAAGAGCGTTGCTGCGCTAACCCGAACTGTGCAGTCTTTACAGGTTTCCACTCCAGGGAAGATCCAGCTGGCATCCGGACCGGAGGACATCCCGTGGCGTCGACCAAGGAGGACCCCACCGGCCAGAGGAAGACCCAGTGACCGATACAGCGAGGACGGACGACCCATCTGCCGCCGCTGCAATCAACCCGGACATATGGAAAGGTACTGTTCTTTAAACGGGCACAACCTGGGGTAGAGGGCCAACCCCCAGGAAAAAGATCACCAGGCCCATCGAACTGGCGCGACAGATATGTGGGAGGACGTCCAGTCTTGCCTGTGGTACTGGATGGCATTCCCATGAGTGCCCTACTGGACACCGGGTCACAGGTCACCACCATCCCGTACGTGCTCTTCAAGCAGTACTGGAATGACTCGGATATTACCCGCTACCCTGACGACGACTTGAGTATCATCGCCAGCAATGGTCAGCCCGTGCCACAGATCGGATTTAAAGAGGTGACCATCAAAATTGGTAGAGTCGAACTGGCCGCACAGGGACTGATCATTGTAGACATTGACAAACATGAGAGTCACCCAAAGATAACTCTAGGAACTAATGTAATTGAAAATTGTCTTGCAGAGGTGATTTTCCTTTTACAGCAGGTTGCCAAGAATGCCAGCTCCGGCGAGCAGCGGGTGCTCCAGAAAGAGATCCGGGCACTGATGCAACGGCAACAAGTGGAACTCTCCGGCGGTGAGATTGGTAGCGTAAGAATGTGTGACCCTTTTCCTATTGCCATGCCCCCAAAAAGTGAAATGATGATTTGGTGCCGGGCAGCTATTGGTCTGAGAGGTAGAGATTACCAGGCAATGGTAGAACCAGTTTACTCAGATAGTAGGCCCACCATTTTGACAGCACGGGGGGTGGTCAATGTACGCCATGGGAGGGTGCCCGTTCGCATAATAAATATCGGGGAGAGGGAAGTGTACCTGCCCCGGTATGCCACGCTAGCCAAATTATATACCACTAATCAAAATTCTATACAATTTGTGGAACCCTTGCCTCCATCTCACCCGGAGGAAGGTAACGGCTCTAAGAAAGACATGGAGGACTGGTGTCAGCAACTACATCTGGGTACTGACTCCACTCCCTCACACCAGAAACAAGGAGTCTATCGGGTGGTTCAAGAGTATGAGAGAGTGTTTAGTAAACACCCGTTAGACTTCGGGCGAGTCAAGGGGGTAGAACACCGCATCCCCACGGGAGATCATCCTCCCATAAAAGAGAGGTATCGACCCGTACCCCCTGCACATTACCAACACGCCAAGGGGATGCTTAGAGACATGAAGGAGGCTGGGGTAATCCGGGATAGCTGTAGCCCCTGGGCAGCCCCACTAGTTTTAGTCAAAAAGAAAGACAACACCATGAGGATGTGTGTAGATTACCGGAAAATCAACCGTATCACACACAAGGATGCGTACCCCTTACCAAGGATAGAGGAGTCATTGGCTGCTTTAAGATCTGCTAACTTCTTCTCTACCTTGGATCTCACTAGCGGGTACTGGCAGGTTCCTGTAGCAGAGGCAGACCGGGAGAAGACTGCATTCACCACCCCGATGGGACTTAGTGAGTTCACCTGCATGCCGTTCGGACTCTGCAACGCCCCAGGAACCTTCCAACGATTAATGGAGTGCTGTCTGGGCCACAGAAACTTCGAGACGGTCCTGTTGTACCTGGACGATGTCATCGTATACTCCAAAACTTACGAGGACCACCTGAAACACCTGGCGGAGGTGTTCGAAGCTCTGGCGAGTTATGGCCTAAAGGTGAAACCCTCCAAGTGTCACCTCCTGAAACCAAAGGTGCAATACCTGGGACACGTGGTGAGCGCTGACGGAGTGGCTCCCGACCCCGATAAGATCACCGCAATTAAGGGATGGCCAAGCCCCTCCAGCGTAAAAGAAGTGCGGCAGTTCCTAGGGTTGGTAGGCTACTACCGAAGGTTTATTCCCGGTTTCACCAAAAAGGCAGCGCCTATGCAGGACCTCCTGATAGGCCAGTCCCGGAAGGCCAAGAACCAGAAGCCGCCCTTCAAATGGGAAGAGCTAGAAGAAGAGTCCTTCCGCCAGCTGAAGATGGCCCTCACGGGGGATGAAATCTTGGCGTACCCAGACTATAGCCAGCCCTTCATCCTCTACACCGACGCCAGTAACATCGGGCTAGGAGCCGTACTATCCCAGATTCAGCAGGGGAGAGAACGAGTGATCTCCTATGCCAGCCGAAAACTGCGACCCACCGAAAGGAACCCCGAGAATTACAGCTCATTTAAGCTAGAGTTCCTGGCCGTGGTATGGGCAGTCACCGAGCGCTTTAGGCATTACCTCGCTTCTTCCCGGTTCACCGTATACACGGATAACAACCCGTTGATACACCTGGACACGGCAAGACTCGGTGCCCTGGAGCAGAGGTGGATGGCCCGTCTGTCCAACTACGAGTTTACAATTAAATACCGGGCAGGGCGCTCCAATACCAACGCGGACGCCCTGTCCAGGATGCCCAACCTGCCGGACGGAGGAGAAGATCCGGAGGGACTGGAAGAAGTTGAACTCCCTGCGTTCCACCGTCATGGGACTATCCAGTATTCCCACCGGGTAAGGAGTAAGCAGGCTGCTACGTTGAACCCCTTACCTCACTACAACTGGGCGGAAACGCAAGACAGCGACCCTGCCGTCCGACTGGTGAAGGAGATGCTGACTCGCCCGGAGGCTAGCCTGGAATCAGACGCTCCAGAGGAAGCCAAACAACTATGGGCAGAGAAGAGTCGACTGTTCCTTTACAAGGGGAAGTTGTGCCGCAGAATGGTTAACTCCAGGACGCATGAACTACTCTGGCAAGTAGTGGTGCCACGAAGAGACGCAGCCATGGTGATGGAGGCATACCACGACGGAGCTGGACACTTCGGGTGGAAAAAGCTGGAGTTCCTGCTGCGCGAGCGGTTCCACTGGGTAGGCATGAGGGGAACCATCGAGAAGTGGTGCAGAGACTGTGGCCCGTGCAATCTGAGAAGGAAGGACCGGGCCAGCCAGAAGACTCCCCTGCAGTCCATCGTCACCCGGCAACCGTTGGAACTGGTGGCCTTGGATCATGTAAAACTGACCCCCAGCAGAAGTGGCTACGTCTACGCGTTAACCATCGTGGATCATTACTCCCGGTTTCTGGTTGTCGTCCCCGTCAAGGACTTAACGGCTCGAACAGCAGCTAGAGCCTTCCAGCAGCACTTTTGCCGCCCACACGGGTACCCGGACCAAGTGCTGACGGACCAGGGACCTGCCTTTGAAGCGGAGGTCTTCCAGGAATTCTGTAATCTGTATGGCTGCCGGAAGATAAGGACGACACCCTACCATCCGCAAACTAATGGACTTTGTGAAAAAATGAACCAGGTGGTAATGGATCTTCTAAAAACGTTGCCCCTGGAAGAACGCAGTCTGTGGCCTGAGAAGTTGCCCGATCTGGTGGACCTATACAACCACATCCCGGTAGGTTCCACCAACTGTACCCCGGCTTACCTAATGAGGGCAAGACCTGGTAAGTTACCTGTTGACCTGGAAATGGGAGTCCTGACGCCCGAGGACACTTCACCAGAAACAGACTGGGACACAGAGAGGCAGCAGCAGTACCGGAAAGTACAGGAGAGCGTGGAGCGAAGTCTTTGTCAGGCTAGGGAAAGACAAGAGAAGACTTACAACCAGTATGCTCCCGCTGTTCCCCTGGTACCCGGAGAGCAGGTCTTGAAGAGGAAGAGACGGCTCCACAAGTTGGACGACCAGTGGGAGAAGGACCCGTACACCGTACTGCCCTCAAGCCACGAGAACCCGAAGGTCTGTACCATCAGTAAAGACGGAGGGGAAACCACAGCCATTGTATCCCGGGACCACCTGAAGAAGTGCCCCGAACAACTGAGGAACCCTGAGGAGGAACAGGAAGACCATCGACCCGTGGAAGAAAGGGAAGATATGGTTAGTACCGTGCTCGGGGACTTCCCTCGGTCTTGGACTCAAGTCAATGGTGCAGTTGTGGTACCCGTACTCACCTTCCTCCAACCAGCATCCCAAGTGCCTACGGAGCAACGGGTAGAGCTGGAAGAGCAGCCGGTCCAGGAGGCAGAAGACTCCACCCAAGCGGAACGGGAGAATCCACCCTCTGCTTATAGTGAGCCTGCCGTACCCCTAGTGAGACAAAGAGCCGGTAGACAGCTGCCCAGTTTACCCTTGACAGCTCCTACACCCTGTAGTTCAGGGCCAGACAGTCAGCTCCGTAGGTCCACTAGGGCCACTAGAGGCCAGTTACCCGCACGTTGGAGGATCTAAATGTTTAAGTTGTTTTACAATGTTTACCTGTTTATTGTTGCTTGTGTGTAATTTTGTGTTTCTAGTTGTTTTTAGGAGTCTTCGGTGGATTTACCGGGAATCCTTTGTATATAGTTGGAGCGTAACCCAGGATGGACTAGAGACTGTTAAGGACTCGGGGTAGGACAGACCCCTACCTGGTTACGTCTCCCTGTGTTGGTGAAATGGACACCTTTGCTTTTCTTCAAAGACTGCACCCGGTTGCGGACATCCGTGACCATCTTATTGTGTTTCCTTATTGTATTTTATTGTTCTTTGATATACCTTGTTATATTTTTCTAAAAAAATGTTTAGTCCCGGAGTACTAAATTTCACTAGGGGGGAGTGTGACACCCCAGGGGTCTGGTTGTCACAGTGATAGAGATATTACGTCTGAGAGCAGGTGGGAGGTCCTTTGGTCAGGGATCCTGTGCATGCCACACCTCCTGCCCAGCCTTGGGAGGGGAAGAACTTCCCCTGTATAAACCCGGGGCTGAGGCAGAGTGATTGAGTCCAGGAAGAGCAGAGACAAGAGCAGCATAGGAAGCAGCAGAGTCACAAGGAGTCAGGGGCTGGCAGCTAAAGAGCTCGCCCTGACTAAGAAGATTCTTTACCGGACCCGGAGTCCGAGGCTGTGGGGACTAACTTCTACCCAGCAGCAGAATCCGTCAGGCAGGGGATTTCAGGTCCCCTGGCCCAGAAGCCCGAAGGCCCCGAGTCACCGGCCATACGGGTGAGCACCACACGGTACACTCAGGGACGTGGGCTACTTACATCAGCTTCTAGCAAGGTAGCCAGAAGAGTACAGTCAGCTTGGGAGGCCTACAACTACGCCTGGCCAGGGGAGATCCCATCTGCTCAAGGACTGACCAGGCCCCGTTCGCTAGCAAGTACTCCGGGAGGGTCTATCGTTGTTATCAGTAAAGACCCTGAACGCTACCATACCGTCTCTGAGTGGTTCCTGCTACCCCCATCATCCACGTCGGCTGCCCTGAGGCCATACCCCTCCCGTTGGGGGTTATACTATCACGCTGCACCATCCTTCCACCGGCCTCAGCGGTCTGCCCTGCAGCAGCAGCCCCCTGGCTGCATTCAACGGGTGGCGTAGTCATCAACCGTTTTCTACCGCTAACAGACTGCCGTCCAGTTTGACTCCCTGGGCACGGACCGGGTCACCGCCACGAGACTACAACCCTAAACAGATCCGGCTCCGGGTAAGCTCCCGCGTGCGCAACGCAGCGCGACACAGGCCCAGGGGCGCGTCAGTATCATGGAGGGTCCTGGTACAAGGGAGAGAAGCATGCTCCCTCAGCAAGGACAAGCTGCACAAGGCCGGGTCTCAGTCCCGCGAGCACAGAGACTTCCAGGGTCCTTGCTAAACTGAAAGACTGCTTAGTCTTTATGAATGGCAGAAAAGTGCTTTTTCCTAGGGGCTCAGCAGCACATAGAGTCAGGAACACTACTACAGGAGAAAGTAAGTGTTTTTCACAGGATTCAAGCTGCCTGCTCTCTAGAAGGGATCAGGGATCCAGTAACTGTTCACCTTGGACCCTTGAGGATCCAAGGAATCTTCTACCAGAGGTTTAATTAGCAGCAGGAAGGCTATGTGTCACCCTGGCCTGGATGCCACAAATATAATAAAGCTGTGTCTGAGAGCAAGGGGGAGGTTCTCTAGTCAGGGGAACATTAGCATCCAATACATCCTGTCTCAGGCCAGTAGGGGGAGCAGGCTGCCCCTATAAAAGCTGGAACTGGGGGCAGGGTTAGACAGAACTGGACGACCTGTCTCAGGATTGAGAAGTGTCCCAGAGCAGAGAGGGACAGTTGTATTGCACCCTAAGAGGAAGTGTGGCAGTAGGAGAGCCACAAGCCAGAGACAAGAGGCGAAGTGAGCCTGTCTTGGCAGACAAAGAACTCAATTTACCAGACTTTGGTGTCTGAGGCTGGGAGGATTCCACGTCCTGCAGCAGATAACCAGTCCGCAGGGGACTGTATGTTCTTTGGCCCAAGAAGCCCGGAGGCTCTGCCACAACAGAAGGGACCAGCAAAGCCGTACCAGGCCAGGAGTAGAAAGGGACCCACGTTGCAGGCCATACAGGCGAGAATACACGGAGAGCTCGGAAACGTGGGCTGTTACCCTACCAGGAGGAGATAGCCAGAAGGAGCGCAGAGAGCACGGTAGGCCTACACCCTCACCCTGACCAGGGCCAATTTCCCAATTGCTCTCAGACATCCAGGTCCCCTCCTAGCCGGGACTGTTTATGGGTCACTTCACCTGTTCTAGTAAAGACCCTGGACTGCAATCTGTTGTCTGTGCGCTCCTTGCTCCTCCAGCACTAACGGTACTGGGACGCCCTACACCATCACCCCCATCTTCCATTATACTGCCCTGGGGCCGCACTCTTCCCGTGGGGAGTCACACTATCCCAGCTGCATACATCATCAGCCCCAGCAGTCTACCTGGCAGCTGCGGTCCGCACTGACCGCAATCCACGGGTGGCGTAGTCGGACATCACTTAAAACTTATAAAGGGACTACCACTGGTCTGACCACGCTGAGCCACGGACCGGATCGCCACTACTACCCCCATCGTCTCCCTATTGCCCGGTTCCGAGTGCCCTACGGCCCAGGGGGCGAGTCAGCTACATAACCTCACAGTAGAGAGTCTGAACCCTCACACTGCAGGTCCGTCGAAAACCCTGTATGTGAATTGTGCAGAAGCTTCTGGAACTGTTTGCCGAACTCCAGTAAAAGGTACAAACTGGTTATCACCCTGTCTCAAGCTGATTATTTCCTGCAGTGCATTCCTGCACCAACTCCCCTGGGAGCCAGTCCTGATTGGGAAGGGTTAACCACTTGGCACTGCTCATCACCACCTAACTCCCAGGGGCCCTCATCAGTGCCGGCCATACCAGGCTGAACATCCCAACTGGAGTCATGAACCTTTTTATTATTTTATTTCTTAAGCCCCACAATTGATAAAGACTGGCACGCACCCCCGGTCGGACCATACCAGCGCTCGGACCTCCGTGCACCAGTACCGTGAACGCAGCGGCCCGGCTGGGGCGGCACACTTGCATTAAAGCGAACCTGACAACAGGATTTTGCTAAGTAAACTACAGGCAGTGCCATGTTGGGGCTGCTGCACTGATTAATATGATACCACAGGTGAAGAAATCCATCTTGTGGTTCTTGTGTAATCAGTGTTTGCAGTTTTGAGTTAATGATATGCCCGTGCTCCGGGCCGGGACTGTAAGCAAGGTCTTATCCTGGTGCTCTAGGCCAGATCAGCAAGAAAAGACCTGTCCACAGGCCCACCCCTATCTGTCTCTGTCTGGCTGTCTCTATGAGGAGTTTTTTTGCGCATAATTTGGCCAATTTATGTGTGCCCATCAACCACGACAAGGTCACCTTCGTATGATGGGAAACTACGCTACGCTACCACTGGATATGCCACTCTTGGGCTGTAAGCCTGTATGGACAATATGTCTCTGCTTGGGCTTTTAACCTACAATGTATGGGCTGGTAGAGCTAGTTAAAACCACCTGTGACTGAATGGGAGGAACACATGGTCAGAAAAAAGGCTGTCAAACTTCCAGTAGTGTGAACACGTACCTGCTGCAATGCTCCAGGAGCGGGATCCCAAAAATGATTAATAGAAAAAAGAGAGGGGTCGCTCACTGGTCTATTCGGGTGCTCTGAAGAAAAGAGTAATCTCAATTGCAAAAAGAACTTCGGCACTCCATACATGAAAATATAAGAAATATTGTATCTAGACTAATGTCACTTTGAAAAATGAAGGTTTTTTGCGCATAATTTGGCCAACTTATGTGTGCCCAACAATATTTCTTATATTTTCATGTATGGAGTGCCGAAGTTCATTTTGCAATTGAGATTACTCTTTTCTTCAGAGCACCCGAATAGACCAGTGAGCGACCCCTCTCTTTTTTCTATGAGGAGGAACATACTTGAGCTTCGAGGCGGCCTGTGGACAGGTCTTATCTTGCTGATCTGGCCTAGCGCACGAAGGAAAAACCCTGCCTACAGGCCTGCTCCTGAGCACGGGCATATCATTAACTCAATACTGCAAACACTGATTACCCAAGAACCACAAGATGGATTTCTTCACCCCAGGTATCATATTAATCAGTGCAGCAGCCCCAAAATGACACTGCCTGTAGTTTACTTAGAAAAATCCTGCTGTCAGGTTCACTTTAAAAATTTCCTATCCTTCCCTAATTACATAATTTAACTATTATTAAATTTTTTCCCTACTTCCTGTGTGATGACGCTTTGTTTGAGCATCCCAGTTCATATTGGGATACACAAATGAAGTGTCATCAGGCGGCAGAGGTTGCAGTCCCTGCCGCCTCCCTGCCCCCTCCCTGAAACGAAGTGTTATCAGCGGGGCTGTGGAGTCGGAGTCGTGGAGTCGGAGCCCATTTTGGTGTAGTCAGAGTCGGTAAAAAATGGACCAACTCCGACTCCTAAAATATATAATAAATTTGGTACAATATTTCAATGCAGTTTGTGGGGAATATTTTTTTATAAGAATTTGGCAAAGTTGTGAAATGTCCTATAAACGTCTGTCCTATTCCTGATCTAAGGATCTAGACTTTTAGCTGAGATGAATCTGTGCAACAGTAAATTTATCACTTAAACATGAGTCATGTATGAGGGAGTCAGAGTCGTGGAGTCGGTGTCATGGAAATTGAGGAGTCGGAGTCGGAGTTGGTGGTTTGGCTTACCGACTCCAAAGCCCTGGTAATCAGTGACACTCATTTCAGGGGCTGTGCTAATCTCTGCTGTGTACCTGCGTGCTGTTCACTGTGTGTGATCTGCACAATCACAGCGCGTTTTCTGTTGGCAGCTCAGCTCAGTAGTAATGAGCAAGCAACAGAGCGGTGTCACGATACTCGGCCTGCAGGAGACCAGTAATGTCACTTGTGGGGGCGGCCATGATGAAACTGACTCTCAAGAGAGCCGCCACAGGAAAAAAAGACCAACAATTACCTCTGCTGCAGAGGATAAGTTCATCAAAATTCCCAGCCTTAGAAAATACAAATTGACAGTAACTAAGATAACAGTCCTCATAAATGATGCACAAACATCAAGTAGTAGACAAATCTCAACATCAACTGTCTAAAGGAGACTGGGAGAGGCAGGGCTTTATGGTTGAATTGCTGAAAAAAAGACACTACTGAGGACCGTAAATAAGAAGAATAGACTTATTCGGTCAAGCAACACAAGAACTGTACATTAGATCAGTGGAAATCTGATCTGACGAGTCCAAATTTGATGTTTTTAGTATCAACCTCCATGTTTTTGTGAAACATAGAAAATGTGTATAGATGGTTTCTACATGTGCCGTGCCCACTGGGAAGCATATTGGATGAGGTATAATGGTGCTTTGTTGTTGACATTTTTGGGGAGTTATTACAAATTCAATGCACACAAATCCAGCATGGCTACCACAGCATTCTATGTCGACAAGCTATCCCAATTGCTGTGCACTTACTGGGACCGTCATTTGTTTTTATGGCCAAGAAAGAAATGGATGGAGTGCTGGATCAGATGAAATGACAATCACCTGACCTCAACCCAATTGAGATGGTTTGGGATGAGTTGGGATGAGTTGGATGCAGATTGAAGGAAAAACAGCCAAAAAGTGCTCAACACCTCTGAGAACTCTTTCAAGACTGTTGGAAACCATTCCAAGTGATGACCTGACTAAGTTGCATAAGTTGCATGAGGGAATACCAAGAGGGTGTAAAGCTGTGATCAGAGTAAATTGGGAGGATGGTGGGGGACTTTGAGGTATTTAAGGTTTACATATATTCTGGTTTGTTTCAAATGTGTTTCTTTACTCCTTGTTTCCATTTGTTCTTCATGGTTTTGCTGCCTTCAGTCTGAATCTACAACGTGCACATTCCAATAAAATTTGTCCATCACTAACAAAACATATGACAAAATTATAATCTCTCAAAGAATGAATCCGTTCTGAAAATTACCTGTAGGATTTTGGCTATTTTATCCCTGTCCCTCTTCTTCTTTTGTTAAAACTTTTTCATCTTTAACATTCAATTACAACTGAGGAAAAGCAAAAAAAAAAAAAAAAAGCAGCGTCCATCATGCGGCACTGTATAAAATTGCCTGTTCTATATACAAAGTAATTACTTAACGCAGTGCATGTGAAACAGTGCCCTCCTCCATCATTCTGCTCAGTATTAGGCATTGATGTGCACCGCTAGCAGCAATTGAAGGGTTACTTAACCGTGCATAGAAATACAGTGCAGGCATATTGTAGTTAGTGCACAGGACACCTTCTAGTTATATATACTGGTGATTGTATACATACACATAGGTGCTAACACAAGCTGTCAGTGTTCACCACCCACACAGCCTGTACACTCCCCCAACACCTACACACCGGCGTTCCAACAGACAGCCACACACATATAACACTTCTCTCCACAATCTCTCCCCGGCTCCCCCTGTTTTACATTTATTCCTCTTTGTCCTTCTGTCACAAAAAGCTGTAATCCATTTCTTGCCATACTGATAGAGAGGTTTCTGTATTCCCATTACCCCCTCCACTGATGACTGTCTTTCCTTTGCACCACTCTCTGTTCCCCTCCCACGCTCCACGTGCTGTGCTCCATCCTCATCTTCATACAGAGAGCCTCATTTCTCTGCAACCTTCCCTCTATGTTGTTCGCGGTTTACAGTAATCCCACAAGGGAAGGTGATCAGATATCATGATTGTAGGGGTTAAAGCCATATTAAAGGGTTATTCCCAATTATTCCTAGCCGACGAACCCAAGAACAGGGTTCTGGAATCCGGGAACTAGGCTCTACACAGCCCTGTCTTGAATGGAGCAGAGCTGTGCTTGCTTGACCTCCCCTCGAGTCATTGTCTATGTGACCACCAGAAAAATTGGAGCACTGTACTCAGCTTTCTTTGGCAGTCCCATAGGCTCAGAACACAGCCGTGGGGGCGAGAACGTGCACCTCCGATCCATTCAAGATGGGACGCTGCAGAGCCCGGTTCACAGGTTCCAAGCGTTCGGACTCACCAACGATCATAAGATGTCCCCTATCTTATGGATAAGGAAATAACCCTTTAAAGATACACTCCTATAAAAGTTTTCATCCTCTTAATATATTGCAATCATCATATTATATGGCATTGTGTACTTACAATTGCTCATTTTGCCTTTGAGTGTAACGTAAAAGATAGACATTATTGGAAAGGAGGTCACACAGAGTCCAACGTTTCATATGTTAGCCTGATGTGGACGGCTATACTGGTGGGGGGGGGCATCTGATCACCACTTTTGGCTAATGAGATGGAAGCCCCAGATAGAGTGTTCAGCTTGGAGCAGAAGGTGGTGTGAGCTAAATTGTCAGCTTCATTCTGGCTCATGGTGTAATCCCTTGAATAAACATATTGTCCATTGTGTGCTGTGACCATTGTACTGCGAAGTGTGAGAAACGGCTTCTAGCAGTCGGCCCACAGACCTCAGCCATCAGAGACCTTTGGTATCAGTGACAGCTTGGACGTCATTTTGTTTCAGCTCAGGATTGGAAATAATGTCTGGGCCGCAGTTAAACACTCCATTGAAAATAAATTTATTTATGGTTTCTAAATACGTGTTTCGTTATAAGAATCCCTTCCATCCATTTATTAATGAAGAAGACTTGTCCACGGCTTTCACAAAATATGATATGGAAAAGGAGGCTTTTCTGCTTGCGGCACCATTTCTAGGTGCAAATGTTTGTTTATTGCTTGCATTGGATTTATTTAAAAAAGAAATTAGTCATTGCTAACAAATGGAAAAGGAGAATAGTTTTAACCCTTACTCATCAACAAGGAGGGATTATAGGGAGATCCATGGACACTTGACTTGAAGTGTCTACCACACACCCTCTCTGATGGAAATTTGGTGACCCTATATAGCCCAGAAGAGGGAAACGTGATCAGGCATATGAAGATGCTCTTGAAGTCTAAAAGCCTCCATACATATTAGAGAAAAGTCAGCCAAAGCTGATGTTCCAGTGGGAACAGAAAACAACATTATTTAATGTGTATAGGGGCGTCCTACCTTTCCTCCAGAATATGATCTTGGTAAACAACAATAGGCATGCCTGATTTAATGCCCAATCCTATGCAAGGTAGATAAGCCACCACCAGAAGCTTATTTCTGTTATGTTCTGCTACCAGAGCTAAGGAAAGAGAGGAGATCTGTCCCTACGATAGAACTCAGCTTAATCCCTACGATGTAACAGGGGACCTGATCCTGCGATCAGACCTGCTAAAGTCCTAAGCTAGTCTGTACGGAGACCTATAGATGTGGGGAAGGAATCCCTACAAGTACTAAGGACTGGGAGGAAAATGGGACACCTCCTAACAGAAATAGTAGCACACAGACGAACAAACAAAATATATTGAACATAGAGGTCCGTAGACCAAGCAAACTAACAGAGTTAGATACAGAGCACAGGCTAGCTAGAAAGTAGTTATACAATGAAGTCCAGCCAAGCCAGAAGGGCGGAGCAGGATTAAATAGGCCAACAAGGT
Source organism: Phyllobates terribilis (assembly GCF_046119375.1). Lineage (NCBI taxonomy): Eukaryota > Metazoa > Chordata > Amphibia > Anura > Dendrobatidae > Phyllobates > Phyllobates terribilis. Next base: position 131,474,877 of record NW_027362770.1, on the reverse strand, counting down.
CATGTGACCAGCAAAGGAAAAAACCTAACAGCAAGGTTCTAACAGTACCCCCCCTTCTAAGAGGATCCTCCGGATCCCCTAGGACCAGGCTTATCAGGAAATCTCCTGTGAAACGCTCTGATAAGTCTGGACGCGGAAACATCATCCGACCTCACCCAAGAGTTATCCTCGGGTCCGAAACCTTTCCAGGCCACAAGATACTGCAAACTACCTCTATACCGTCTAGAGTTAAGGATGCGAGAAATTTCATATTCCCCGTCCTCCACCACCGGAGGAACAGAGGCAGAGGCGTCACAATCCGATACAACTGCTTTTTTCAACAGAGAGACATGAAATACCGGATTAATTCTCCAGGAGGTAGGAACCTCCAACCTAACAGCAGATTGGTTGACAACCTGAAGCATCTTAAAGGGCCCTACAAACTTGGGACCCAATTTCTTAGAAGGAATCCTCAACCGCAGATTCCTAGAGGACAACCAAACCATGTCACCAACAGCGAACAAAACCTCCTGTCGTTTCCTATCAAAGTAGTCTTTAGATTTTCTGTTGGCCTCCTGAAGATTACCACGCACATCTGTCCAAACTCTCTCCAAATCACCGGAAAAATTCTCCTCCTCAGGCACGGCAGATCCCAACTTGGAGAACGACCCAAACGACGGATGTCTCCCAGAACAACAAAAAAAAGGCGAACAACCAGCAGAAGAAGATGTATGGTTGTTAAGAGCAAATTCAATAGAACAATCATAGTCTCTATGGGGAGGCAAAACCTGCGATTCCTTCTCAGAAAAAACTCTCCAAAAATCCTGAATAGGAACAGGCAATTCTCCCCTATCCAAAGCTGCAATACGCCCGTTACAACACTTGTCATAACATTTATGGCTCCAGGATTTAATTTCACTGGTAGACCAATCCAGTACAGGATTGTGAAATTTTAACCAGGGCAATCCCAATATTACTGGAGAAGGCAAGTTATTCAAAACTACCAAATCCAATTTCTCATGGTGAACACCATTAATAGTGAGAGGAAATTCACAGACCTTGAGAGTAATATTCTTCAAAGGGGAACCATCCACAGAAACCACAGCAATGGGGGATGATAAAGGTTCGGGTTTTAAATTCAGTCTTTCCAAGAATCCCCCATCAATTACATTCAGAGTAGACCCACAATCAACAAACACCCGAAATTCCATTAATTTTTCCTGAGCAATCGTGGAAGCAGCTAAAAATACACCCTTGGAATTTAAACAGGCAATACGGGCATGACTGACCATTTTTTTTTCTTTCTTCATACGAAGCTCACAGCCTTTAATCAAATGACCAGATTTTCCGCAATAGAAACACAAGCCTTCAGAAAATCTACGGTCTTTTTCTTGAGAGCGAGGTGCCACCGATCCAATCTCCATCGGTTCACCACTGTTAGTACACACATTCTCATAACCAGAAACTGACATAGCAGAGGATTTGCTCTCATTAACCCTTGCACGCAGTCTCCTATCCACCCGTATAGCTAATTGCATAGCCTGTTGCAAATCTTCAGGTGTAGGATAAGCAATTAGCAGGTCTTTAACCCTTTCATTGAGCCCAGCAAGAAATAGACTTTTCAGAGCAGAATCATTCCACCCTGTTTGAGTAGACCAACGACGGAAATGAGTACAATATTTTTCCACATTACCTGATCCCTGTCTCAAACGTCTTAACTCAGTCTCAGCTGATGAGACACGGTCAGGATCATCATATAATAGTCCCAAAGCAGAAAAAAAACTATCCACTGATCTGAAGCATGTATCACTAGGTTGCAAAGAAAAGGCCCACTCCTGAGGCTCTTTGCGCAAAAGTGACATTATGAACCCTATGCGCTGGGATTCATCCCCAGAGGACTTGGGTCTCAAACGAAAATACAATAAGCAAGCATTTTTAAATGAAAAAAATTCTCGGTGTTCACCAAAAAATAAATCCGGCAAAAGTACCTTAGGCTCCAAGAAATGTGCTCCAGGACAGTTACTCACGTGCTGACGGAGCTCGGCCACCTCCAGAGAGAGTCCCTGCAGGTGTTTAGCCAAATCCTGAACCGACACCATGATGGAACAGAAAAATCTTTCCTTAGAGAATTTGCAGGCTGGACTTACTGTTATGTTCTGCTACCAGAGCTAAGGAAAGAGAGGAGATCTGTCCCTACGATAGAACTCAGCTTTATCCCTACGATGTAACAGGGGACCTGATCCTGCGATCAGACCTGCTAAAGTCCTAAGCTAGTCTGTACGGAGACCTATAGATGTGGGGAAGGAATCCCTACAAGTACTAAGGACTGGGAGGAAAATGGGACACCTCCTAACAGAAATAGTAGCAGACAGACGAACAAACAAAATATATTGAACATAGAGGTCCGTAGACCAAGCAAACTAACAGAGTTAGATACAGAGCACAGGCTAGCTAGAAAGTAGTTATACAATGAAGTCCAGCCAAGCCAGAAGGGCGGAGCAGGATTAAATAGGCCAACAAGGTCATGTGACCAGCAAAGGAAAAAACCTAAGAGCAAGGTTCTAACAATTTCCATCTCCTCAATGAGAACACATCAAAGGTCAGTTGAGACCAGCTGTCTTCTGAACTTGCATTTAGTGGACAACTATCAAAGTCATACTGGTACCTTGAGGCTGAGTAAAGGAGTGGAGAAGCTGTCCACACCCCCTTGAAGATCTGGTTATATAATGGATTGCAATGTTTTAAATGCTGTTTTATCTGGTTTGCGTTCTGCAGCAGAGGGTTAACTCTTGGAGCCAGGATGGGAGGAGCTAAGTGGGCACAAGGGAATACAGTTTCCTGTTGTTACCTAGATAGGGAAAAATATTGAGAAGTGAATAGACCTATGGTCTTGCTGCTTGCACGCCTGCATTGAAAAGGGTATTTTGGTGCTAAGAGAGGGAGGCCATATTGGATGGCATGTTCTGAAGGGAAGCAAGGATTAAGTAGCAGATGGATTCTGGATCACAGGCAAGCTAACATAGCAAGGACTAAGAGGAAGACAGGTTCCTTATCTCAGGCAAGGAGGCCTGAGGTGAGGACTAAGCTGGAGAAAGGATTAAGCAGGTCTTAAGCAAATGATTATCTATACTAGATAAGAAGCAAAGTGTAGCCTGGCCTGAGACCCATCCAGGAGAAGATTGCCAGGTTTGGACACGACTTCTATGAAGAGCTGAAGATGCAGTAGCACAGCAAGGAGTGTGTGGCCTTCATCGAATGGACTCTGGGAGTAGTAGTGAGGAGTTGTACCAACGTACCTCATCCAGTGAGGTCCTCATGAATCAACTCGGAGTTGAGACTAGCGGTGAGGGGCCGTAGGGACACACCTCAACCCGTGCGGTCCTCACAGGGTAATATGGAGGTTCCCATTATGGTTTGCTGAAGTTATGTAATTTGTAATGGAAGTAATGCACCGCCATGTGTAGCCGTTAAGCTACTGCCTCTGGATTGTGCAGAAATATTCATGCTATCTGATGTACAGTATATACTGCTCATCAAGTTGTTCAGTAAAGAAAAGTTTGTTTTTGGACTCTGGGCTCCCTCATTCACATCTACGTCATCTGGTCCGGACCTGCCATGTCAAACAGCAGTGTGAGGTCTGCAAAGTTGTATCCCCAAGGTAACAGCAGTACACACACCCAGCCAGGACCCCCAGTTTACTACAGCACAGTGGGGTGCGGAGGATGTGCACCTCGGCCATGGCTGCTGCCCCACTCATGACAACTGTGTGCCTACGATGAGTTTTTAGTGACTTTTTTCCTGCAAATCAGCAAAGTAGATGGGTTTTATAGAAATCTCCTGCCCACTGTGCTTTTTTACTAAGTGTAAACTGACCTGCGGTGCGGGTTTCCATTCCACAACCTGTTAACTTATCCTTTATGAGCGGATTTTCCCATAGACTTGCATTAGAAGCGGAAAATCTGCAGGTAAAAAATGCACATGCGTTTTTAGCGCATTTTCGCAGCAGAAATGCATGACTGTATCAATAAAGTCAAATAGGAAGAATCAAAAACAAAACAGCGCTGTTTAGAAAAACGCAGCGTCGCCAGCGCGATAACAATGTATGTAAAAGAAAACGCACTCAAAAGCACAATGAAAAAACTCAAGTAGCTATATATATATATATAATAGGTGCAGAAAATCTGCAACATCAAAAGCTCATCATGTGAACATAGCCTAAGTCCTTGTTCACACGTTCAGTGTTTGGTCAGTATTTTACATTAGTATTTGTAAGTTCATCTCGTTTTTCCGGAGAACGTCGCCAGTTTCAGCTGAATGTGAATCCGAAGAAAAAAAGAAAGGTAGAAAAATAGTGTAAAAGTGTTGAAAGAATTGACCTGCTGCATATAATAATAATAATAATAATAATCAAAAAGCACTTACTGCAGGTCAATTTATTCAATGAAATTTACGCTGTCCTTTTTCTACCTGAAATTGCAGACTGAAAAAAGCATAAAAAAGCTGCATTAAACCATTTTGCAATGTAGAGAAAAATATGCATTTTTTTCTGCTAAATTTTTTGTGCCTAAAGCTGCACCACTTAAAGAGAATCTGTCAGTAGGTTTCTGCTATGTAATCTAAGGCTATGTGCCCACGTTGCATAAATGAAGTCCTCTCCCGGAAAAACGCATGCGGAATTCCGCACGCGTTTATCGCGCATTTTTTCGCGCGTTTATCACGCGTTTTCCACATGCGGAATTGCCTTGCGTTTTTTATGCATTGGACAAAGGCAATTCTGCTTGCGGAAACGCAAAATTAATTGACATGCTGCGGATTTTTGAACGCAGCATAAACGCTGCGGAAAAATCCGCAGCATGTGCATAGAACTTGCGGAATCCCATTGGGGACCATGGGGTGCGGGTTACCAAGCGTTTTACAAGCGTTTCCGCTGCGGAAATTCCGCATCAAAAACGCTTGAAAAACGCTACGTGGGCACACAGCCTAAGAGCAGCATAATGTAAAAGCAGGGACCTTGATTCCAGCGATCTGTCAGTTGTTGAGCTGTGTGTTGTTGTTTCAATAAAATCAGTGTTTTATCAGCAGTAGATTATCACTACTGGACTAGCTGCCTCGTGCCTCCTAGTCCAACCACACCTCCAGCATTGATTGGCAGCTCTCTGTCACTATACATTGTACACAGAAAGCTGTGGGGTTATACACAACTCAACAACTGCTGCATCCAGTAAGCTAAGTGATACATTGCTGGAATCAGGGCCTCTGTCCCTATAGCATGTTGCTTTGAGATCACATAGCAAAAACCTGGCAACAAATTCTCTTTAACAGTTCAAAGTGAATTTGATTTCATTAAAACTATGCCCAGTTTGGTGTGTATTTTTTGGTGATTTTTTTGCATGTAAAATTGCAATTATGTTTGGTTCACAGCATTTTTGGGCAGCACGGTGGCTCAGTGGTTAGCACTGTTGCTTTGCAGCGCTGGGTTCTTTGGTTCAAATGCCTCCTAGGACAACATCTGCAAGGAGTTTGTATGTTCTCCCTGTGTTTGCGTGGGTTTCCTCCGGATACTCTGATTTCCTCCCAAACTCAAAAAACATACTGATGGGGAATCTAGAAATGATAGAGGTCTTGAATATGATGATAGTCAATACATTATTCTTTAATTTACCGTCGAGGAAAAAAATAAATAGTTCCACCCGGTGGGAACACGGCTTATATTGGGGGTATTTTCCGGTCATCACTGTGGCCCCCTTTAAACTCCTACGTTTGCCTCTGGTGATATAACGTATTCATTCCACGGGACTGAAATCTGTTCCACACTGCATCATCAATGCGTCAAAAAGCACAGCGAGAACGAGTCATGTTTTATAGCTTAGGTAGGATCTGTGTTGGGCAATTGTGCTGCAATCCAAATCATCCGAACCTTGTTCTCGGCTTCAGAGGGCTTTCATGTAGACTTCTTTGGAATATTTTTGACCTTTAATGTAGTCTGTCTTAGCTCACATCAAAGCACCACATACATTCACTGTTGTAAAAATATTGGAAAGTCAGCAGCGTCGGAACCACCTTCCCAGCAGAAAGTTAGTTTAGGACAAACACCATCTGACTGTATTCAGTATTTGTAGAGGTCAATGTTCATTCATCCTGCAATGTACAAAGCATCCAGAAAGTACAATATCTCATCAGTTGTTCTAAATAATCTACAATGGAGGTGAATCCTTCTTCACTACAGTGTAGATATCATTAGAAATTCTATAAAAGAGTAACAAACATATAAATCACAGGTCGAAAATGATTTTTTTCCCCTATAACAGTCCAAATCCCCTGTCCCCACTGCACACCTAGTATGCCTAAAGGGGTTTTTCAGCTGATGAAATTTATTTGTAAAAGTGTGTAGATCGGCAAAATAGTAAAAGAAAAATCCTTGTATATATTTTTCCTAAACACTGCCTCCCTTTTGGATTAAATATAAAATGTAATAGTTCTGTTTCTTTTGTCCTGTAATCGTTCCCTCCCCCGAAGCCATACCATATATGCTACCAAAACGCAGGCGTCCTGTCAGGCCTGTATTATATTTCAAACTCGGCCAATGGTGGCAGAGAATAATAATAATTGGGCTATCGTGAAGCTGACAGTGATCGTACGGAAGGCATAAACACGGATTCCATGCTTTGGAACCCAGAGGTGTGACGCCATACGCTCAATGGTCGCTTGCCAATACCTACGTAGTGAGTAGTCTGGATCATGTGTTCGCGATTCCGGATTAAATACTGACAGCGTGACGGCAACGGCGAGATATTGCGTGATCTCCCCAGTGTCATCGCTGTGCTGATCCCTGACAGGGACATTATTACTGGAAGGGGCCAGGATAGGGGCATTATTACCGGAAGGGGCTCAGGATCGGGAACAATAGAGTAGGAAGGGGACAGGATGGGGACATTATAAAAGGAAGGGACCCAGGATGTTGGACATTATTACTGTAAGGGCCACAGGATGTTGGACATTATTAATGGAAGGGGACAGGATGGGGACATTATACCAGGAAGGGACCCGGGATGTTGGACATTATTACTGTAAGGGCCACAGGATGGTGGGCATTATTACTGGAAGGGGCCCAGGATGGAGGACATTATACCAGGAAGTGGCCCAAGATGGGTGACATAAGTACAGGATGGGGGACATTATTACATTATGTGGGGGCAACACATATGTCTTTATAGGATTTAGAACACTAGAAGGGCTAATACATCTGACCAACATGTAGGTGGTGGCCCAGGTCCAAATTTTGCACCATCGGACTCTAGTTATGCCATTGCCTAGATAAGACACAACAAAAATTGCCAGAAATGCCCACCTCAGTCATATCACTGGCCACAGTAAAGACCCACCTCAGCCACTGATTAGCTGAGAAGGCATTTACAACCAATTTCAATGCGCCAAGGAGGGGACCTAGAAGCCCCAGAAGGGGACCTGCAGATTTGTAGGAGTGAACATCATTTCTTTCACTATTTTAACCCGTCTTAGCCCTTTAAAATAATCTGTCACCCCCCTGGTATTTAGCTAACCAATTAAGATGTGAATACAACTGATAGAAATGTAAATCTATTCATACCTGTATGTGTCATATTAATAGTTTTGATGTTGTGAAATCTTATATTATAACTTTATGGTAATGATTGCCCAAGGCCACAGGCCCATAAGGAGTCCCCACCTCCTCTCTTTATTATCATAGTAACCCCCTCCCCTGCATGTCACAGGGTCCTGATGCAGCGCTGTAATCTCGTGCCTGCGCATTGAAATCCCTCCACGATCCTTCCTTCCTCTCTCCCTCCCACGAGTCTCCGTGACTTACCGGCGCCTGCGCAGAAGATCGCAGACTAGTGTATTCTGTGATCTTCTGTGCAGGTGCGTCACTGCCGACGCCTGCACAGAAGATCAGCTGTACTGGCATCTTGTGGTTGCCAATATAGTTGAAATACTGTTTGCTCAAAGATCCCAAGCCCTTAATGGGTTTCACCATGTACATAGGCCCACGGTTGTCTTTTTTTCCACATTAGCCACAGTGATAATAAAGTAAATTAAAACATTACATCATATTTATTGAAGACGGTTGGAAAAGTAATGTAGAGTGTGAACTCTCCTGGTCCATCTTCCTAATTACAGATGTGTCCTTAAAAAAATTGGATTATTTGGGTGTAATTTATGCTGTAAGTGTCTGCGTCAAAATGTATAAAATTGGAATGATGAAAATTCAGAGTTCGTAGTGTAATGCTTGAGGACATCCCAGCTGAGGAAGTTACATAAAAAGGAGTCTGGCTGGGTGTGAACGTTGTTACCTCCTCTAGACATGACGCAGACTGCATAATGTCGCTTGACATGCAGGCCAGGACCCGATGAAGTAGAGCTGAATGAGAGAAACCTGAGTAGGAAAATAAACTTTTATTTACTGAATGACCAGGTAAACCATATGTACTGTACATCCAGTAGCAGGAGTGGCACATTTCTGATGATACTTGGTACACTGAATGAGTAGGTTTCTATAAGGGCCTCCATCTTCCCTTCTTGTGAGGACTGCACGGCCCCTCACAATTCTCAGGTTTCGATTCATGTAGGCCACCGCCATCTGGGTACACAAAAGTGTATAAGTGTTTACACTTGTTGCAACTCCTCAGGACATAATGTTTCCCAGCCTGGCCAGTCTTCCCTTTGACCCTCAAGTTTGTCTACACTCAAACTTTCTTATCTAGTATAGATAATGCTTGCTGAAGGCCCCCACTTGCCTGCCATACATGATTACTTCTGCCACTTGTACATGGTTATTTCAGAACTGGCTACTTGGGCATAGTCCTCTTTCTTCTCCACACAACACCCTTGATGATGATCTGTAAAAACACTCTTTCTCCAAACTTGCTACTTGGTTGTAGTCTTTTTCCTTCTCCACACACGTCAGACTTGATCAACTGACTAACTAATAAGAATAGATTTCCTTTCACCACTTTACTCCTCATGGGCAGACCTAATAGTTAACCCCATCTGTAGGCTAACTAAGTGCTGCAGGCCCCAGAACAGATAAAAAAAATTCAACACAGGTCAATGCATTTTATGAGCTCTTCAACGTGAGGGATGTCGCCAGCTCCCCATCTACTTTACAATAGCGAAATTAGTTAAAGGAAAGGGTGGCAACATCTGTATCTTGGAATACCTTTATAGGCTTTGGGGAAAGAGCTGTTTAATGTGACGATAATGGGAGGGTGTTAATTCTATTCTCTGATCTATTCACAAAGAAAAATAAGAACTGGGTGGATATGTTATAATATTCTTGGCATCTTGGTAGCTAACTGGCTGCTTCCTATACAATCAAGGGGCCTATCCAATGCATGTTCCCAAGCAGGAAACACCCATAAAGGGCTTTTATGAGATTAGAAAAAAGAGTCTTTCCTTTTTTCATAGAAAAAGCACCAACTTTGTCCATGTACTGTGTGTTAGAACCTTGTTCTTAGGTTTTTTCCTTTGCTGGTCACATGACCTTGTTGGCCTATTTAATCCTGCTCCGCCCTTCTGGCTTTGCTGGACTTCATTGTTTAACTACTTTCTAGCTAGCCTGTGCTCTGTATCTAACTCTGTTAGTTTGCTTGGTCTACGGACCTCTATGTTCTATATATTTTGTTTGTTCGTCTGTCTGCTACTATTTCTGTTAGGAGGTGTCCCATTTTCCTCCCAGTCCTTAGTACTTGTAGGGATTCCTTCCCCACATCTATAGGTCTCCGTACAGACTAGCTTAGGACTTTAGCAGGTCTGATCGCAGGATCAGGTCCCCTGTTACATCGTAGGGATTAAGCTGAGTTCTATCGTAGGGACAGATCTCCTCTCTTTCCTTAGGTCTGGTAGCAGAACATAACACTGTGAGTAGTACTGTAGCTCAGCACGGTTTGCTTGAGTAGGATAATGCTGCATGGCCAAACCTAGACCATGGACCTTTAGCCCTTTTTAAGAACCCTAATTACTTTAAGTACCACTTAAGTACTGCTTTTACGTGTCCAAAGTTCATAGTCCGAGTAAGTTCTGTGGTGTCTGGATTGGCCGTCTCCTGACCCCAACCCAACAACTCATAGATATGTGACAGGTCTGTATATCGTATTCTGTACCCAGATCATTAATGTCAGACAAATGAAATCAGCCTTCTACATAAGATAAGATGTGTTTAATGAAAATCCAATATTTTAGAAAATTAAAAGTGTCCAGAATTAATACACCCATTAAAGTGCTATGCACAGTGTCAAAGGTTGCAGCCAGGGGGTCGTCACTTAACCCACCCGCTGTTATCTTTGGAGCTAACAGTTCTCTGCTGCCCCCTATCATCCGGACAATTACGTGATTGACCGACAACTAACGGAGGAGGCCGCAGGCTGTTTCCACTAATAGGTCGTTTATCGGGAAACTAACTTTGAGCATATGGTATATACACCTCCTATTCCAACGCATGGAATATATGTATATACCCTCGATACGGTCACTGCGGACTCCACGATAACCCAAGTACTATTCGCTACCACCACCAGTCATTTTTTATATTCGGGCCGACTGGATGCCTGGTAGGTAGTGAAAGGCTTTGAGGTGCGGTTTACAGAACAAAAGGAACAGAACTATTACATTTTTTATTTAATCCAGAATGATAGGCAGTGTTTATAAAAAATCTACAAAAGATTTTACAAAGGGGACAAAATAATACAGCATATATAGGTACATAAAATTAAAAGCAATAAGGATAGAAACTTACTAAGGAGCTCACAGAGATGAATCAACTTAGCCGAAAGGGAGCACTTCGATTGGAGACGGGATTCATGCATATACTGATGTGTATCTCTCTACAGCAGTGTTCCCCAACTCCAGTCCTCAAGGCCCACCAACAGGCCATGTTTTCAGGATTTCCTTAGTATTGCACAGCTGATAATTACATCACCTGCACAGGCAATAATTCCATCACCTGTGCAATACTAAGGAAATCCTGAAAACATGACCTGTTGATGGGCCTTGAGGACTGGAGTTGGGGAATACTGCTCTACAGGAACTCAGATCATAATTTGTCTTGACCTTTTATCAGCACCTGAGTTACATCCATACACCCCCCCCCCCGATGATGACCTCACGTGGGCCGTGTTGTGGGATGTCCAGACTCCTTAGCTCTTCAGGATTTTATGAAATTCCCAACATTAACAATATCTCCACTCAGGACGATCACAGAAGTTTGATATCACCTTCATATACAGTAGAGACACACCTTCTCATTTAAAGATTTTTCGTATTTTCATGACTTTGAAAATTGTACATTCACACTGAAGGCATCAAAACTATGAATTAACACATGTGGAATTATATACTTAACAAAAAAGTGTGAAACATCTGAAAATATGTCTTATATTCTAGGTTCTTCAAAGTAGCCACCTTTTGCTTTGATGACTGCTTTGCACACTCTTGGCATTCTCTTGATGAGCTTCAAGAGGTAGTCACCGGAAATGGTCTTCCAACAATCTTGAAGGAGTTCCCAGAGATGCTTAGCACTTGTTGGCCCTTTTGCCTTCACTCTGCGGTTCAGCTCACCCCAAACCATCTCGATTGGGTTCAGGTCTGGTGACTGTGGAGGCCAGGTCATCTGGCGTAGCACCCCATCACTCTCCTTCTTGGTCAAATAGCCCTTACACAGCCTGGAGGTGTGTTTGGGGTCATTGTCCTGTTGAAAAATAAATGATGGTCCAACTAAACGCAAACCGGATGGAATAGCATGCTGCAGCAAGATGCTGTGGTAGCCATGCTGGTTCAGTATGCCTTCAATTTTGAATAAATCCCCAACAGTGTCACCAGCAAAGCACCCCCACACCAAAGATCTTTACTGCCTTAATTACCTGTCCAATATATATACCTTTGTCTATGCACAAAATATATCCTTGTGGTACTGAAGGGGTCTTTCATTTCCAAAAGGAGCTGCCTGCATTTTAATTAAGATTGTTACTAGCCAACTATACCTAATTTCCTACTTCTTTATGTCCGTTGTCTAAGTCTCGGAGATTTTAAGTTCTTGTTTCCTTACTGGAAATCTGTGTGAGATGAAAAAAGAGAGAGGAGGAGTGAATGCCCCTTCACTACAGTGGCTTTACGAATTTTGATATTTTCTATGATACATAGCATGACAGGTTTGGAAAGTATAAGGAGCTTAATCTGTACACGGTCCTCATCATATTAATAATATTGTGGCCATATGACAATGGTCATAAAAACGATATACATTCCTGGCCCTGGGTAATGTCACGTCAGTCAAGAAGCAAAGGCTCACATTTATCTTATCATTTAGTCTGTTAGAAAGCGAATCCAAATGCTTAATACGTGAATTTGGGATTGTCCGTAGGCAGAGTACTGTATGCCTACAGGAGGGACACAGACGACTGTTTTTGTTTTGTAATTGTGACCCTGTAATAAACATAAAAAATAGATTATTATTATTATTATTAAAAAAATTACACTTTGTAAATTCTAAAACACTATTAAAATGTATGATACGTTATTTGGTCACTGATCAATTAAATAGTAGTCTTAAACCAAAGATGGAGTGTAACAAAGCCAAAAAGAGATGTGGACCCACTGTGCCACTAACGGATTTGGCTTAGAGATACATTTACACATGCCGACAGTGGCCATTAAATGAGTGTCGATTGGTTGCTTTTAAGACCGGCCAACCTCACTTCTATGCATATAGAGCAATTATTAATATGATCGTTTTGTGCCATAGAATATCATTTTATTGGCAGCACATGTCCTGTTTACACAAGTGTGCCTCCAGATACACCCCATTCTGCTACATATTTGGTCTGTGCTGTATCATTACAAGTGTACTTCTTCACAATCCCAGCTATGCTGCTTTGTTGGGCTCCACAATAACACTTAATCCTGCTCCATCTCTGCCGTGTGTCCCTGAACCTCTCAGCTGTGTTATATTTATGAAACTACCCTACCATGCTGTTATTCAACGCTTGACGAAGCTAGGTGCGAAACGCGCGTCGGGTGTACAGTACAGACCAAAAGTTTGGACACACCTTCTCATTTAAAGATTTTTCTGTATTTTCATGACTTTGAAAATTGTACATTCACACTGAAGGCATCAAAACTATGAATTAACACATGTGGAATTATATACTTAACAAAAAAGTGTGAAACAACTGAAAATATGTCTTATATTCTAGGTTCTTCAAAGTAGCCACCTTTTGCTTTGATGACTGCTTTTCACACTCTTGTGCAAGAGGTAGTCAAGAGGTAGTCACCGGAAATGGTCTTCCAACAATCTTGAAGGAGTTCCCAGAGATGCTTAGCACTTGTTGGCCTTTTTGCCTTCACTCTGCAGTCCAGATCACCCCAAACCATCTTGATTGAGTTCAGGTCTGGTGACTGTGGAGGCCAGGTCATCTGGCGTAGCACCCCATCACTCTCCTTCTTGGTCAAATAGCCCTTACACAGCCTGGAGGTGTGTTTGGGGTCATTGTCCTGTTGAAAAATAAATGATGGTCCAACTAAACGCAAACCGGATGAAATAGTATGCCTCTGCAAGATGCTATGGTAGCCATGCTGGTTCAGTATGCCTTCAATTTTGAATAAGTCCCCAACAGTGTCACCAGCAAAGCACCCCCACACCATCACACCTCCTCCTCCATGCTTCACGGTGGGAACCAGGCATGTAGAGTCCATCCGTTCACCTTTTCTGCGTTCCACAAAGACACGGTGGTTGGAACCAAAGATCTCAAATTTGGACTCATCAGACCAAAGCACAGATTTCCACTGGTCTAATGTCCATTCCTTGTGTTCTTTAGTCCAAACAAGTCTCTTCTGATTGTTGCCTGTCCTTAGCAGTGGTTTCCTAGCAGCTATTTTACCATGAAGGCCTGCTGCACAAAGTCTCCTCTTAACAGTTGTAGAGATGTGTCTGCTGCTAGAACTCTGTGTGGCATTGACCTGGTCTCTAATCTGAGCTGCTGCTAACCTGCGATTTCTGAGGCTGGTGACTCGGATAAACTTATCCTCAGAAGCAGAGGTGACTCTTGGTCTTCCTTTCCTGGGGCGGTCCTCATGTGAGCCAGTTTCTTTGTAGCGCTTGATGGTTTTTGCAACTGCACTTGGGGACACTTTCAAAGTTTGCCCAATTTTTCGGACTAACTGACCTTCATTTCTTAAAGTAATGATGGCCACTCGTTTTTCTTTACTTAGCTGCTTTTTTCTTGCCATAATACAAGTTCTAACAGTCTATTCAGTAGGACTATCAACTGTGTATCCACCTGACTTCTGCACAACACAACTGATGGTCCCAACCCCATTTATAAGGCAAGAAATCCACTTATTAAACCTGACAGGGCACACATGTGAAGTGAAAACCATTTCCGGTGACTACCTCTTGAAGCTCATCAAGAGGATGCCAAGAGTGTGCAAAGCAGTCATCAAAGCAAAAGGTGGCTACTTTGAAGAACCTAGAATATAAGACATATTTTCAATTGTTTCACACTTTTTTGTTAAGTATATAATTCCACATGTGTTAATTCATAGTTTTGATGCCTTCAGTGTGAATGTACACTTTTCAAAGTCATGAAAATACAGAAAAATCTATAAATGAGGTGTGTCCAAACTTTTGGTCTGTACTGTAGTTTTCCTGACTGGTGAGGTTATTTATATGCCATGGTGCACTCCAACTTGCAACCTATTTTTTTAAAATCTTCTGTCTATACTTGATTTGGCTGACTTATCAGAATATTCTGAGGCATACCTATTTTGGACCTAGACTCTCTTAGGTATCTGTTTGTGTGGCGCCCCTGCGGGTCCAGTAGCCACAGAGGTACTGCATCTCACCCAGAGGTGTGGTACCCCACTCTCAGGTAAGGACGGAGTACTACCCGGGACCCACACACCCACATCCAACACACTCCACTTCAGGAGGGAAGGGTGAGTTTGCTCCTAAGGGAGAGCACAGTCCCTGGTCCCTAGCTGGCGGGTGGAACTAGGTAGAGGAGGTGGGTGGAGGAAGAAGATCAGTGGAGCACAGAGGGTAGGAGTATAAAATGGAGGGTAGAAAGTTCTAGAGAGGTTGTTGTTCAGAGGAGAGGCAGTTGGGAGTTGGGAGCTCAGAAGGAGCACCGTTCAGGAGAGCTAGGAAGGAGTGAGAGAGGAGTCGGGCCTAGTGAGAGAGGCCCAGAAGGAAAGTGAGGAAAGAAGAGAGGAGCAGTGAGGAGGGCTCCAGTGAGACAGAAGGCATCCCAGGGGCACGGCGAGTGCAAGATGCCACCCGTGCACCCGAATTTGCGCTGACGTGGAGGGATCAGGCCGCAGAAGGGGACTGGCCCCAAACTAGTGGAGAACAACCAGGCTCAGCTAGCCAACCGGAGGCTGCAGCATTTTCAAGGTGTTGCAGCCGAAATCCACAATTACATCGTTGAAAAGGTGGCCACATAGGTCCAGGGGACTGAGAGCAAGTCGTCCGACAAGGCCCGAGGTCACTGGCTTGGGACACTGATTAAGAGCGCAGGGCAGGAGGGTGAGAGCCAGCGCGGTGAGACGACCTGGAAAGGAACATAGAACGGGGTCCCGAGCAAGTGCTCCTGAGATACCTGAGAGTTTGCTGGATCACTACCCCGGAGGACACAGGATGACGTGGGCGGTTACACACCGGTAACTGTAACTTGGAGAACTTAAGAACTGTGAGTAAAACCTGAAGACTGCACCCCACTGTGTCCTTGAATAATTGCTGCGCCATCACCTGCACTACACTGCACCAACAACATCTACCTCCACAATTCTTCATATACTGCCCTGGAGCTTGGCTCTGCCTGTGGAGAGCTGAACCAACTCTGCTGCATCACCATCAGCTCCAGTGGATCTGCACCGCAGCGACGGCCCCATATAGCCGCATACCACAGGTGGCGTCACGAACATTGTCTCCAAAAACTTTATTCCCCTTTTACTTTTCCTTTAATTACTTGACCACCCGGGGCCACGGACCGGGTCACCGCCACCGTGACATCCCCAGCACCGACCGGCTCGGCTACCGAGTACCCCACGGCCCCAGGGGGCGCGTCATTTGTAATATTGTGACTGTATTTTCATTGTGTATTTTCTTGCATTGATCTATGGATTTACCTGTTTGGTGTCAATACCCACCAGTTTGATATTTTTGTGTTTTAACTTTTATATGTAATATTTTAATTACTAAACAATGAAATTGCATTATTTTATTCTTTGCATTATTGTGCCTTGCACTCCCTCCTTATAGGTTTTCTTATGCTGTTATTCTGCTTCATTGGTCTTCCTACACTTTAGCTTCTTCAGCCATCTATCTTCTAGCTGCCATCCAGTCTGTATGGCCTTCGTTGCTCCAATGTCCTCGCTGCATCAATGTCATCAGTCCGTGCTACAATCTAACTGCTCATCCACCCCAAGGGCTTTGAGGACATAACTTGAAGATTGAAGATACCCAAAGAGGTATGCCAGCGTTTCATGACATTGGGTAGTAAAGCTAGGCATGTATGCAATAGCTGTCTTATTTAGGTCTCAAGAAGTACAATAGAACTGTCAGTAAATCCCCTTCCTCCAATGATAATGAGATAACTCTGCTTATCCTATTCCAATCTACACTGCAAAGCCGACAAGTGATTAATAGTAAATAAAAAGTGTCAGACTATTGCAGCCGTGTGAAAACTGTAATATTTCAATACTTTTTTTTTATGAGATAAGTTACATAAAAATAGGAAAAAAAATCTGTTTATAATAAAAATCTGGTTAAAATATGATGTCAAGTTGACTCCTTTGCTATTAAGCCCATAGCCGTAGATCATGAATGAAGCCACAATCTCGGATGTGGTATAATTACAACAAATGAATAATTAGTGTGTAACACCGGACCTCCGTTTTTCAGCTACAGTTGACAGCGAGAGCGAGTTTATTTTTCAGTAAACAGCGCCCTACACAACTTCAATTACAGAGCAGAGAAGACGAGCAGTGACAGGCGTCTGGAAATGTGGATGCAGCATGTAATAACGATAGGCAATGCGTTCGGGGATGGCCTGAGGTTCTTTATTACAGCTCTGGGGCCAAATACTATTTTAGGTTTATATTCTTCCTCTGGGGATTTGTGTGCTCTACACTTGACGAGCTGTTGATTTTCCAATTGTTACGCTCAGTTCTTGCATAGTATGTTATAAAATGTATTTGTAGAAAGGAGGAATAATGGGTAAATCCTTGGATCTGATGAAATGGAAAAGTTTGGTCTGGTGTTTACGACTCCATGTCGATCTTGCTCACCTTGATCATTTCCAGCATCAGTCTCGCACAGTGTGTCCAGCCTATGACTATGCCAGGTTGCAATGCAACCGGAGTCCTTCTTACCGTCAGTTCCTGCTCCCGCAAAACTCTCTATCTCTTCTGTGGCCTCCTGGATATTGGACAGTGATTCTCATGCTTTGTTTGCATGTCCAAGACAAATGTGCTAATGATCCTCATTGACCCTGATTTTAACCTCTGTCTTGTTTCTGTATACCACTCCTGGGTCACCTTTGAGATTACTTTTCTGGTCCATGTTGTTTTGCTCCTCTCCCTGACCCTTGGGACCATTTTAGCTTACGCTCCCATCTTATCTTCTCCAAACATGGCTACTCTTCTGTTTATGAGCCATGGCCAAACTGGCACTGTATATGCCAAATCTATACCTATGTGATGGTGTTAAAGGGGTAGTCAGGGCTGAAGAGTCCAACTGAGCTAATAGAGTTGTGCTTTTAAGGCCCCCTCTCTGTATATATCCAGTAACCACTAGGGCTTGTAACAGCTGTTTGGTTGTGGTGCCGAGTGTCAGATCCCAACTGATCTGATATTGATGACTTTTCCTAAGGATAGGTCACCAATATCATAAGCCAACCCCTTTAAGTGTGAGAAAAATTTGATTATTCTGGATTTCAATATTGTTGTCATATCTCTGGGTGGTACATGAAGGTGATTGTGAAAATGTTTAACAACCACAAGAGTATATAAATGATAAACTTTGAATGTAGGTTGATTGTGGATGATGCACTGAAAAATTTATTTGGGAGCAGCAGTTGTTAAAGTTTTCAGCGGGTGCACAGTGCTTTTGATGGTAAACAGCTTGGATGTGCAGTATGTACATAACAGAAGGCAGTGAGGATTGTTTGATCCTCACCAATCTGATAATGATGACCTATGCTAAGTATCGGTCATGAATATCAAAGTCCTAGACTAACTACATATATATATGTTCCAGAGGTGAAACATGCACCTATGTAGAGAATGGGCGTCCTTCAATCCTTCAACTCCTGCCAGTATCTGTATCATGAAACTATCTGTCTGAAGAAAAGTTTACATATGAATCTAACCAAGGCAAATGCACCTTAAATGTTTTGTATATAGTATATAAGTTTAAAGTTTACTTTCTAAAATGTAGCTAAGGCAGTACAGTGCAGTATGATGAAAGTATCTCCTGCCGTTCAGTTGAGTAACTGATTATGGATAATAGACAAGTGGTTCTATTTCTGGCTAAACATAACTTCTAATCAAACATCAGAGAAAATGGCAGCCTTACTTACCAACACCAGATCACAATACCAAAGCACTACAGGATTCAGCAGACCCCAAGATAAAGGAGAAAACAGCACATGTGCAAACTACTGATAAAGAATAACTCACGCACCTACTATTCATGGATGGGGTGGTGGACTAGTATTATAAATGCACACAGATGAGGCTTGCATAGTGCACCAGTCACACAGGTACGTGTAATGCACATTGCTTACAGCCTATTAGTGACGACCATACTATTAGATCATACGGGCTGCCCAGCACTATATAAGTGCACCCCACAAGGACTGACAATTTTCCCAGCCATCTCTAAAGAGCCTGATTACATCCTGCGTAAAAATGGGAAAATATGCATTAAAGTATGAAAAAGATGTATAAAATACATGAGATATTGGTTCATATTTTGGCCAAAATACACAGGCTTGTAACCCACATGAAAGGTCCTTATTGTTTTGGTAGTCCCTACACTAAAATAAAAAAATGTATATATGTATAAATGTATATACAGTATGTTCCAGAGGTGAAACATGCACCTATGTAGAGAATGAGTGTCCTCCAACCCCTGACAGTATCTGTCTGATGAAAGTTTACATATGAATACAACTAAGGCAATTGCCCTTCCAACCCCTGCCAGTATCTGTATTGTGAAAATATCTGTCTGATAAAAGTTTACATATGAATCTAACCATGTCAAATATCCCTAAAATATTTTGTATGCAGTATACAAGTCTTGAGTTTACTTTCTAATCTGTAGAAAAGGCAGTACAGTATAATATGATTAAAGCATCTCCTGCCGTTCAGTTGAATAACTGATTATGGATAATAGGCAAGTGGTTCTATTTCTAGCTAAACATAACTTCTATTACCTTTACAATGAACAATTTGTTCAAAATGATGCAAATGACTAAAATGATGTTTTAATGCTTTAGTATTGCTCATATATGGCATACTGTATAAATAAAAATATATCCAATATAAATCAGTTAGCATAGGTAGTAGGCACTAGCATTACACCACACTTGGTGCCATCATACTTTTCACACAAGTGTCGACCACCCATGTGGCATCAAGAAGCCTTTTTTGCTGACTGCAGAAAGGTACTATGTTGGCAGATATTCTTTTCATCCTTGTACTAAGCTCTATCCTTGTATGAAATAGTAATACACAATGTTGATGCACAGACATACATAGTTGCTAACAGTACTGAATATGGTGTGACTATCCCATTTTATTCGCAAAAAATCTCAGTCAATTTGGAGCTGTGCAGGGCTGAAAAGGGGCAATTTTTAAGCAAACCTTGTCCAGAAATCAGCAGTGTTATCCACTATGGGGATATTCCAGGTCAGATTTGGAGCCATTTTTGAGCAGGACAAGGGCAGGATTCTGCCAACAGCAATGTTGGTAAGTAGGTTGATAGTATTTCAAAATGAAAGGATTTGTCTAGTGTATGAAAAACATGGTTGCATTCTTCCAGAAACAGCTCAACAATTGTCTATGGATTGCGAATAGAAAGGAGCAGACCGATTCGTGAAACTCCGGTCCAGCTTCCAGGTCAGTGGTACCTAGTGGCTAGAAGGGAGGCTTGCGAAACACTTACCATCCAGTCTCAACAGTGCGTTGCGACATCATATGTGTGTCATGTTGCAGAGATGACGTCACACTGGCCCTGAAAAATCAAATGGGGACGCCAGAAGGAAAGAGACTCATGGACCTCTCTTCTAATCGCCAGGTACTACTGACCTCGGCGCAGGACTGCAAATCGATATGCTCATCTCTAGTTGTGATTGGTATTTCTGCTTGGCGAGTTGCAAGATCAGATACAACCCAATAAACAGGTGCTGCACTGTATTTGCAAAAATATTCAGTATTTGGAGTTTTCAGTGATAGGTTTGAAGATATGAGAGAGTAAAATTTTTAATGGCATGCCCCTGGAACCTCTACTCATTCCTTTTTTCAAACCAGTGAGGAAGAGGTTATCAATTCTCTTTTAACATCTCAGGTTGCAGACTATGGGGTAGATTTACCAATCCTTTCCATTAGACTAGACAGTTTGAAAGTGAAGCAAATATAATCTCACAGTGGCTAACACTGAATAATAACTTTGGATCATCTTTACACACTTTTGTCCAATTTTCCATGACCTATCGGTCGAATGTCTAGTTTTGGCCCAAATTAGAACACACCTTCTAAACACAACCCCTTTTTGTATGAAGAGTAAAAAGTGTCTAAAACATAATACCTTGGTTTAAAACTTGCCACGATATTCCTAAAATGCACCAAATTGTGGCACATTTTTACCCAAAGTCTAGGAACAAGCATTGGTAAGTCTGCCCCTATACATAAACCATCCTTGCTTGAAAATATCTTCTTCACACATTCTAGCTAATACCGATCAGACGGGATGGGATAACCTAGAATTTAGATTGATTGGATCAGCTCATGCAGTGCAGTTCTATTGTCTGTAGGCTGGAATAACTGTAAAGTAAGTACCTCATACGTCACAGGCATTATTTAATGGAGTCATTTTAACATTTTGGCATTGTGACACGACGACCAGCGCACCTGCTGCACACTTCGTTTTTGTCATGTCTCATCAATCTTTATCGAGCCTAATAAACACAATTTTATCAAACTCACTGAAATATTAATAGAATAAAATGTCAAGCCTTGTCCAGGCATTGCTCCTGCCTTTTATTACTTAGACTATAGTCCATTATTTATATTTTTTGTATTGGTCCAGGACATTTTTTTCATTTGAAGTCTTTGATCAAGAACTTCATGAAGAACAAAATTTGTGGAGTGTTGGATCTGGAGGCTTGTTACTGAACTGAAATAAAAATATGCATCATGTTCTTCTGGTTTACGTCAGGATAGCTATGACTGAATTAATAGAGTTTGGAGTGCATTTCCCTGATAAATAATGATTCTAGTACCCAGATAATCAACCTTGAGGTCAATGATTGGCTGCAGTGGTGTGTGTGTAAACAATAACCAGAGAAAAGTACCAAAGTGGCAGCATTGGAGCTAAGAGGATTTAGCAGTTACTGTAGGTAATGCTTCTTTTAATATTTCAGCACCACCTCCACCCCCTCCTAGACCAAATTTGGCTGAAATTGGTAAACCCCTTTTAATACCTAAATAATTGATACCAATCAAATGTATCCTAATCTCTTTATGCATATGATACATGATAGTATGCACTCCCAAACATAGTGAAGCTAGTTTTAAGAGCAGAGGTGGTCTAACTTAGTCCACGAGACATCTTCTCCACTTTGGACCTACTTTTAAAGTGGTCAATTAATAATAAGTTTATGACAAAGTTGAGATTCCTAGTGATCTGCTGTGGATTAACAGCAGGATCTGTAAGAGGAAAATGATTCACCATAAAAGACTTTGTGTCATGACTGCACTGTTCATGGAAGCCTGGCCGCTGTTAAAAGAGCTTCGATGGACAAGCTTAGAGAAAGCCACTCCATTTGCCAGATACCAGGGGTTGCCCTTGTCTTCATATTTTAACCCATGTACAGGGATCTGGACTTTCACAAAGACACCTGGACTGGGGCCACGGAGTCAGCTGCAGGCCAGTGAACCAAGGTAGCGTCAAGAAAGGTTGCTATATAGGGTCAATACCAAGTGTTCATGGCAGGGGCGAAATCGGAAAGCAAGCGGGTGGTCAAAATACAAGCCGTGAACAGAAAATGGGATAACTTAGGAGACATAGCAGGAGCAAGGACTAGTGTTATAGACAAAGTAAGCTGAACTTATTTACTGGCAGTGGAAGTCATAGGTTCAGGGGCTTAAATAGCTGACAGCCCCGCTCAGGGCTCTCAGGAAGGAGAAATCACACCCAGAAAAATATTAATCCCATTGCAGCACCAAAAGTCCTAGGAATAAAACACGAGTGTTGCTGTTACATGTCGCTCCAAACAAAGGCGGGTCATCGCCCAGTGGCCAAAGTGAACAAAGAGGGTACAAAACAGGCACAGATATTAAAGCACCCTTTCCTTCTTACAAGGGGTCTTACTTAGGACCAGGCTTACTAGGGAAAGACCAATGGAACTTCCTGATAAGATTGTGAGCGTTGATGTTACCAGCCGACATCCGCCGATCTTTCCTCTGGCCCATAGCCTTTTCAATGAATGAGGAACTGTAAGAACCATCTTACTATATGGGAAGCAGTGATTTTTTCCACTTCAAACTTAAGGCTGTCCCCAATAAACACAGGTGTGGTGGGGTGATTAACAGGGTGAACAGGCAAATGATGTGAAAAACATTGTGAATCTGAAAAAAAAGGGTATCATTTTCTTTACACTTCACAAATACTTGCTACTTTGTGTTGGCATATCACATAAAATTCCAATAAAATACATTTTAGTTTGGGGGTGTATCATGAAAAAATATGGAAAAGTTCACAGGGTTTGCACAGTTCTTCAAGGTACTTTGTGTGTATATATTGTGGTAGATCACTTGGTAGTACATAGAGGTATACACAGGAACACTGTCTCTTTAAATCTTCTGTGGTTCATTAAGAGCACTACATAGATCACGGCAATGTAAGCAGAACAAACACGGCCTTTCCGACCTAACAGGAAAAACAAAACATAATGTATGGCATGGTCCTTGTTGCTACGGGTAACCGCCCGCTTCAGGAACAAACAACCCCAGGTTTAGCTTTCCTTCACATGACAAAACATCTCCAGAGCTTTCACCTCCAGACTCACACCACACACAAATGGTCTAAAAGGCTGTGAATTTATCCTCCTCCCTTTCTACAGGTGTTTAATCACCACAGCTCTAAACTGGCTGATTAACCCCTTTCTATACTTTGTGTGCTGGAACACTTTTTCTATGCTTACACAAATGGTCAAAATTGTTGGTACCCCTCGTTTAATGGAAGATAAACCCACAATGGTCACAGAAATAACTTGAATATGACAAAAGTAATAATAAATTAAATATCTATGAAAATGAAAAAATGAAAGTCAGACTTTGCTTTTCAACCCTGCTTCCACAGAATTTTTTTTTATATTAAACTCATGAAATAGGCCTGGACAGAAATGATGGTACTCTTAACTTAATATTTTATTGAACAACCTTTTGAGGCAATCACTGCAATCAAACGATTCCTGTAACTGTCAATGAAACTTCTGCAACTCTCGACAGGTATTTTGGCCCACTCCTCATGAGCAAACTGCTCCAGTTGTCTTGTGTTTGAAGGTTGCCTTTTCCAGGCGGCTTGTTTCAGCTCTTTCCATAGATGCTCAATAGGATTTAGGTCAGGGCTCATAGAAGGCCACTTCAGAATAGTCCAATGTTTTCCTCTTAGCCATTCTTGGGTGTTTTTAGCTGTGTGTTTTGGGTCGTTATCCTGTTGCAAGACCCATGACCTGCGACTGAGACCAAGCTTTCTGACACTGGGCAGCACATTTCTCTCTAGAATCCCTTGAAAGTCTTGAGATTTCATTGTACCGTGCACAGATTCAAGACACCATGTGCCAGATGCTGCAAAAAAGCCCCAGAACATAACAGAGCCTCCACCATGTTTCACAGTAGGGACAGTGTTCGTTTCTTGATATGCTTCATTTTTCCGTCTGTGAACATAGAGCTGATGTGCCTTGCCAAAAACTTCCATTTTTGTCTCATCTGTCCATAGGACATTCTCCCAGAAGCTTTGTGGCTTGTCAACATGTAGTTTGGCAAATTCCAGTCTGGCTTTTTTATGATTTTTTTTTCAACAATGGTGTCCTCCTTGGTCGTCTCCCATGAAGTCCACTTTGGATCAAACAACGACAGATGGTGCAATCTGACACTGATGTTCCTTGAGCTTGAAGTTCACCTTTAATCTCTTTAGAAGTTATCCTGGGCTCTTTTTTTACCATTCGTATTATCCGTCTCTTTGATTTGGCATCAATTTTCCTCCTGCGGCCACGTTCATGGAGCTTGGCTACAATCCCATGGATCTTAAATTTCTGAATAATTTGTGCAACTGTAGTCACAGGAACATCAAGCCACTTGGAGATGGTCTTATAACTTTTACCTTTAACATGCTTGCCTATAATTTTCTTTCTAATATCCTGAGACAACTCTTTCCTTTGCTTCCTCTAGTCCATGTTGAGTGTGATGCACACCATATCACCAAACAGCACAGTGAGTATCTGTAGCCCTATATACAGGCCCACTGACTGATTACAAGATTTTAGACATCTGTGATGCTAATTAGTGGACACAAGCAACTTGATTTAACATGTCCCTTTTGTCACATTATTTTCGGTTGTACCATCATTTCTGTCCAGGCCTACTTCATGAGTTTAATTTTTTTTTAAATTCTGTGGAAGCAGGGTTGAAAAGCAATGACTGACTTTAATTAGTTCATTTTCATAGATTTTTAATTTATTATTACTTTTGTCAGATTCAAGTTATTTCTGTGACTATTGTGGATTTTTCTTTCATTAAATGAGGGGTATGAACAATTTTGACCACGTGTATATATTACTGAAGCTAACAATCGTAGTGCTACACATACATACTAGGATTGGGGATGAGGGGCCATGCATACAAGTATGGGGGCCATTCTTACCAAGATGGGGAGCATGCATACCAAGATTGGGGATGAGGGAGCAATGCATACCAGTTTTGGGGATGAGGGGTTCCATACATGCCAGGATTGGGGATGAGAGGGCCATGCATACCAGGATTGGGGACGAGGGGTGCCATACATAGCAGGATTTGGGATGAGGGGTGCCATACATAGCAAGATTTGGGATGAGGGGTGCCATACATAGCAGGATTCGGGATGAGGGGTGCCATACATAGCAGGATTGGGGATGATGGGGCCATGCATACCAGGATGGGGGATGAGGGGGCCATGCATACCAGGATTGGGGATGAGGGAGCAATGTGTACCAGGATGGGGAAATTTACCAGTAGATGCTGCATTTCCCACCTTAGGCTTATACTCGAGTCAATAAGTTTTCCCAGATTTTTGTGGTAAAATTAGGTGCCTCGACTTATACTCGGGTCGGCTTATACTCGAGTATATACGGTACATATAAATATTTCTTTTTTTTTTAATTCTTATTAAATGTATGCTATCTCACTATAAGTGGATTACGCACCTTAACTCTTACATTTCCAGTAGGGAATCCTTCCAGTTCCATACCTAGCCCCCAGTACTTTAGGCATTTGTTACCTGGTGATAGGGCAACATGGATGCTTCCCACTCCTTCTGCTTCCTTGAGTTCTCACAATATTTTTTAGACATTTTCCTTTTACCTCTCTTCTCTCTTTAGCGCTGACTCTTTCATTTTCTTTTTTTAGAGTCTTGCTTGATGATGTTAGAGGTGTTATCACAGAAACCCAGGGGCATACGGTCCATAGTGGCAGACCATACTGCTGCTATGAGGCCCCTGAGACAGGGGGGCCCCGGGAGTCGGGAGAAGGAATCCACTTCTGCAAAACTTGTGTGTCTGGCGCGCAGAGAATGCCTCACTGCTTTGTTTAGAGCAGGAGATGAGGCTGCGCCCACCAGCCATGGCCTTCAGCAGAGCAGAGAGCCTGCTTTTAATATGGTCACTGCTCTCCCTGCACCCCTCCCCTGCTCTGTATATTAGAGCGCTGCTCTCCCCCTCCTGCCATCTGCCCTGCAGTTACAGGAGCACAGCTCTGCAGTCGGGCCCTAGGAGGAGGGGCGGCTGCACCAGAGAGAAGAACCTGCTGAATGAACCATGTGTAATCATCTGCAGGGAGGGTAAGTCCATGTGTAATGTGTGGATATAGATGTATGCATGTCTAATATGTTTGCATAGAGGTGTGAAATACAGTATGTAATGTCTAAATTTGTGTAAATATGTGTATGTGATGCCCGTGTATTTATCTGTGGTACATTCATGAATTCTCATATGTTCTTATGTGGCATTTCAGTTCCCATTTGAGAAAGACTCGGTGTGATGGGGCTGAAGTGCCACATGTGAACATATACAGTACAGACCAAAAGTTTGGACACACCTTCTCATTTAAAGATTTTTCTGTATTTTCCTGACTATGAAAATTGTACATTCACACTGAAGGAATCAAAACTATGAATTTACACATGTGGAATTATATTCTTAACAAAAAAGTGTGAAACAACTGAAAATATGTCTTATATTCTAGGTTCTTCAAAGTAGCCACCTTTTGCTTTGATGACTGCTTTGCACACGCTTGGCATTCTCTTGATGAGCTTCAAGAGGTAGTCATCGGAAATGGTCTTCCAACAATCTTGAAGGAGTTCCCAGAGATGCTTAGCACTTGTTGGCCCTTTTATCTTCACTCTGCGGTCCAGCTCACCCCAAACCATCTCGATTGGGTTCAGGTCTGGTGACTGTGGAGGCCAGGTCATCTGGCGTAGCACCCCATCACTCTCCTTCTTGGTCAAATAGCCCTTACAGAGCCTGGAGGTGTGTTTGGGGTCATTGTCTTGTTGAAAAATAAATGATGGTCCAACTAAACGCAAACCGGATGGAATAGCATGCCGCTGCAAGATGCTGTGGTAGCCATGCTGGTTCAGTATGCCTTCAATTTTGAATAAATCCCCAACAGTGTCACCAGCAAAGCACCCCCACACCATCACACCTCCTCCTCCATGCTTCACGGTGGGAACCAGGCATGTAGAATCCATCCGTTCACCTTTTCTGCGTCGCACAAAGACACGGTGGTTGGAACCAAAGATCTCAAATTTGGACTCATCAGACCAAAGCACAGATTTCCACTGGTCTAATGTCCATTCCTTGTGTTTTTTAGCCCAAACAAGTCTCTTCTGCTTGTTGCCTGTCCTTAGCAGTGGTTTCCTAGCAGCTATTTTACCATGAAGGCCTGCTGCACAAAGTCTCCTCTTAACAGTTGTTGTAGAGATGTGTCTGCTGCTAGAACTCTGTGTGGCATTGACCTGGTCTCTAATCTGAGCTGCTGTTAACCTGCGATTTCTGAGGCTGGTTACTCGGATAAACTTATCCTCAGAAGCAGAGGTGACTCTTGGTCCTCCTTTCCTGGGGCGGTCCTCATGTGAGCCAGTTTCTTTGTAGCGCTTGATTGTTTTTGCAACTGCACTTGGGGACACTTTCAAAGTTTTCCCAATTTTTCGCACTGACTGACCTTCATTTCTTAAAGTAATGATGTCCACTCGTTTTTCTTTACTTAGCTGCTTTTTTCTTGCCATAATACAAATTCTAACAGTCAATTCATTAGGATTATCAGCTGTGTATCCACCAGACTTCTGCACAACACAACTGATGGTCCCAACCCCATTTATAAGGCAAGAGATCCCACTTATTAAACCTGACAGGGCACACCGGTGAAGTGAAAACCATTTCCAGTGACTACCTCTTGAAGCTCATCAACAGAATGCCAAGAGTGTGCAAAGCAGTCATCAAAGCAAAAGGTGACAACTTTGAAGAACCTAGAATATAAGACATATTTTCAGCTGTTTCACACTTTTTTGTTGAGTATATAATTCCACATGTGTTAATTCATAGTTTTGATGCCTTCAGTGTGAATGTACAATTTTCATAGTCATGAAAATACAGAAAAATCTTTAAATGAGAAGGTGTATCCAAACTTTTGGTCTGGACTGTAGGTGAATAAATACATTTCATGATGTCTGCGGTGCGGCTTTTTTTGTTTCTGGAGAATTTGTCCCTTTTCTGTATCCACCTGTGATATAGAGCGTGGCCTAAAGTGACCCTGACAGATGATACACTCTGCCCCATCCACTTGCGGAGTTTCAGATAAAACTATACTTTAAAAGCCACCGTGGAATAAGCCGCACAGTGGACTAGTTGTACAGAAGTGACCCGGTGGCTTCTCCCACCCGCTGCTAGTGACTGACAGGTCTCTCTAGTCACGCATGCAGTAATACTGTAGACATGTCCGTCACTGGCAACGGGAGGGAGAAGCCACCGGGTCACATCTGTCTGATTTATCCACTGTGCGGCTCGGTCCCCGGCAGCTTTTAAAGTACATTCTTCTCTGAGAAGTCGCTGCGTTTCAGAGTCACACATTTCTGGCTGAGATCATGCAGCCCATGCCTGATACTTGATGATGGGTATCAGCTGTCAGGTTCCCTTTAAAGATGTTCTGCAAAATAATGAAAGTGTTGCACACCGGCAGTAACACAGTATATTAAGGAGATTATCTGATAAAAAGGTTCTCATGGGGGGTTAGATCTTGTAAAAATAAAAACAGTATTAGTCATATTCAGCTGCAGTCACCCTCCTGGATCCGGTGCAGATTGATCTGTGATCTGCACCAGCAGCAATAATGTCACCGTTCTATCAGACACAGGAGCAAATTTTGGGGAAAAAAAGTGCTTCTTATGGTCCAAAACATACGGTTTGTCACCGCTCTACCAGACACATGACTGCTGCAGCTTGTGATGAATGCAGTTCAAGTCACCTGATCACTGCAGCCTATGACAAGCTGCAGCAGTCATGTGTCTGGTAAAGCGTTGACATACCGTATTTTTCGGACCATAAGACTCTCACTTTTTTCTCCCCAAATTTGGCAGGAAAATGGGGGGTGCGTCTTATGGTCCAAATATAGCTTACTGGGGAGTTGCGGTGGTGGTGGAGCGGGATCGCAAGAAGCAGGGTTCCTCCCTCAGGAAATCGGTGGCGGCAGAAGCGGTGAGATGCTGCGGGCCTGATATCGGGGGACAGGCAGAGCTTTTCCTGAAGCCATGGGCTGCATGTGCAGAATTGGATCTTGGCCCAGCCAAGATATCAACCGCGCCTGAGGAACCTCCGGTGGTCATCTTCCTGAAGCCGTGGGCCATTTCCCTGTAGACCATGACTTTAGGAAGATGGCCGCTGGAAAAGCAATACGCTCCGCTCTGCCTCACCACCGGCTCCACAGCACCTCACCACTTCCCCTGCCGCCGGGAAAATCACATTCCCTGATGCTTCTGTTTCCCAGAGCCTCAGTCCACACAGAGTGGAGCAGCACAACAGTGGAACATGGGTAGGTGAGTGGTATTATTGCTTTCTTTGATCAGTCAGTACTTATAGGGCCATCATACTCTGTGGCGGTGGGGACCGTTGTGCGAGCGTTCATACCATGTTTGGGGGAATTGTACTGGAGGGGCCATTATACTGTATGAGGTGATATGGGGGTCTCATTGTGTGTGTGTGGGGGGGTCATGCTATGTGGGGGTATGTACTGTGTCAATATCATACTTTTTTGGAAACATTGGGTTCATCATACTGTGCGTGTGGGGAATTTCAATGTTGGGTGGGGGCATCATGCAGTGTGTTAGATGCATTATACTGTATGTGGCCACAAAAGTTATATTGTAGTGAGTGAAAACAGTAAGGGGCTTAAGAAGAAGCAAAATTACTGGGTATGTGCTGCAATATATGTCTCTCTCCCTATCTTTAAAAGTTATGATGTATGCCATTTTGTGACTCTTCCTGTGTGCCGTTAACCCGCATACTCCACCAAGAGAGAAGGGGGACCCAATTAGGACTTTTGTTATGGGGCCCCATGGTTTCTATGTATGCCCCTGCAGAAACCCAACGCGGGCTAGCACAAAGGAAGCCGGCCAAAAGGGAAGGAAACAAAGCCTGGCACTGGAGCCGGGACAGTGAGTAAATAAGTACTTTTTGAAGAATGCTATACAAATGGTTGACAATGGTTGAGTCTAAAAACTGACTTGACTTGAATTAATTGTAATGTTATTATTGTTCTTAGTTGCTTTTTGTGATTGTTCTGTTTAATAGAGGGGCTGAACAGACAAGGAATATACAATATATCCAACCTCAACAAGGCAAAGGTGGTATCTAAGCAGAAAACATAAGAATAATGATAAAAATAATAATAATAATAATAATAATAATAATAATTACGAGTATTACTGTCCAAACTTAGATAATGTAACACTCACCCAAATCTTTACAGACATGTGGGTGCTACTTGCATAGGTGACAATTATATGTCCATTCACATCATGATGTGAAATAAAAAGTGCAATAAAGAAGATAAGACAAAGCAACAGAGCAGAACATTGGAAAGTAATAAGGAGCAGAATCTCCCAACAAATAGGTGAAATGAATTCGCTGTCTAGAGTTGATAGTACATTAGTTATCTTACAGTTATTCATTATATGAAGCAAATTCTATACAATATGTCTATCTACATTCAGGAGGCAAACAAATTTAATTCATGAATTCTATGACTTCTGGAATTCATAGGACGAATGAAAATGTCTTTATATTGAGAATCTTTACTTAATAGACATTGGGGGAAGCAAAATATGTTATGTCCGAAAGCATCCTTGATGGATTGAGTGACATCTGGATGGACTGCATCAGTGAGCAGCTCAATATGCCTCTCTGCCAGTTCCTATATCCATTTCTCCAAGCACATAATAAACCTGGTCCTCTGGGAACGATCCATTAAGGAGCCATCAATAATAGAGCGCAGTCACTTTCTACAAGGTATGGTCAAGATTATTGTGGAGGGGTTACCAGATGTTCCTGCATTCTTACTGATCGCTTTATCTGACTAAAAGTAGAATATCTTTTTTCTTTTAAATTTCTTATTAGATTTTGTCAGAGTTATACAAACATATGAAAACTAATGTAATTCACGTGATGAACATAGTTCTGGAATACAGAGTAAATAGAAGAAAAAATAAACATCATTCAGTCCAAGAGTTCAGATTGGTTGTAGAGGAAGTTTAAATTGTCCATAAATGGAGAAGAAAAGGCACAAGGATAGTAGACGAATCTTCCTGAACAACATCAATTTCCCCCCAAAATTATACTATTGAATAACCAAGATAAAATGCATTCCAGGACTGAATATATTTAAACATATATTGCTATAATCAAAGGTATGTAATGCTAAAAACATGAGATGCGACGAAGAAGGATTGTGAGGGTTAAGGAAGAAGGGAGTAAAGCTGGATGGAAAAAGACATGGGTCCATCAAGCTCAAACTTTCTCCATGTAACGGGACGGGTGATGGAACCATTGTGCCGCGGTGCAAGGAGAGACCGGAGGGACGTAACTAGGTACCCCACTGAATCCAACCCTAGATCCACGGCGGCTTAACGACTCCGTGATCCAAAGAGGGCCCGGGAAGGTGGACCAGGTGCTACTCCAGAACTGACCTCGGATGGTAGGCAGCCGACCCCCAAGGACTAGAGGCAGGCACTGACAGACACGGCTGATAGACAGGCAGGCGGACACAACTGGTAGACAGACAGGTGGGCACAGCTGATAGGCAGGCGGGTACGGCTGATAGACAGGCAGGCGGGCAAGTACATGTACTGGGACCTGGAACTACAGAAAGTGTTAACACCAAACAAACTAAGTTGCACAGGCACCTCCACATTGGAGGAGGTGCCTTAAATAGCCAGAGTCCTCCGGCCAGTGGCTGAGGACACTTTAGGATGGTGTGCGCTCGGTCCCTTTAAGAGAAAGGGAGCGCCCTAAGCACAGTGCCCTGGGATCTGCGCTCCGTGCGCACACCCCGGGCTGTGCCAGCGAGGAGGGAGAACGCCGGAGCGGGACCCTCCGGCCGAGGGCCTGGGCGGTAAGGGGATCGGCGTCTCTGCTGGGGAATGCAGGCAGTAGGCAGAGATGTCAACAGTACAATACCCCCCCTTTACGCCCCCTCTTTTTCAGGCCCGCAAAAAATTTCTCTAGGAGGAGGGGGCATGGATGTTCTCTCTAGGTTCCCAGGATCTGTCTTTGGGACCAAACCCCTTCCAATCTACAAGAAAGAAGATCTTTCCTCTTACCCCCTTGGAGCCACCCTCTACTTCAAAAACGTCCGCAGTGATGACAGGAGCAGGAGTGGTACCTGATTCTTTGGAAAACTGAATGAGGACACAAGGTTTAAGGAGAGACACATGAAAGGACTTGGGAATTCGTAAAGAGGCAGGAAGTCTGAGTTTGTAGGCCACCGGATTAATCTGATTTAAAATCTCGAAGGGACCAATAAAGCGCGGACCCAGTTTGTATGACGGTATCTTGAGATGAACATATTTAGACGACAAACCTTGTCCCCAGGACGAAACAGAGAAGGATCCAAACGTCTCTTATCTGCATGTTTTTTCAACCACTCAGATGGTTTCTGTAAAGTAGATTTGGTCTCCTCCCAGATCTCAGAGAAGCTTTTCACGAGGGATTCAGCAGCAGGAATCTCGGCGGACGTGGAGACAGGGAACGGGATGTTGGGATGTTGACCGGACACCATAAAGAACCGAGACTTGGCAGAGGACTCATTCACGTAATTATTGTAGGAGAATTCGGCCCAAGGCAGGAGGTAAACCCAATCGCTATGGTGGGCGTTGACGAAGTTGCATGCTTGCATGT
The DNA here is from genome assembly GCF_046119375.1 of Phyllobates terribilis. Lineage (NCBI taxonomy): Eukaryota > Metazoa > Chordata > Amphibia > Anura > Dendrobatidae > Phyllobates > Phyllobates terribilis. Next base: position 131,441,941 of record NW_027362770.1, on the reverse strand, counting down.
GGCTCTCCAGAAGCATGAGGTAAACTGGACTCCTCTATCCGAGACAATATGAAGAGGCAGACCGTGGAGACGGAAAATATGAAGAATCAACTTTTCAGCGAGCACTGGTGCGGATGGAAGACCGGACAGAGGAATAAAGTGAGCCATCTTGGATAAGCGATCCACAGCCACCCAGATGACAGTACAACTGGCCGATACAGGAAGATCTGTGATGGAATCCATCGCAATATGCTGCTAAGGCGCGGAGGGTACAGGCAAAGGAAGTAGTTGACTGGTTGGGAGTTGCTTAGGAGTTTTATTCCGGGCACAAGAGGAACAAGTCGAGACAAAATACGCCACATCCTTGCATAGGGTCGACCACCAATAATGTCGGGAAATAAGCAGAAATGTCTTCTTTTGTCTGGCATGACCCGCCAGTTATGACAAGTGTCCCCAAAAAAGGACGCGCTTTCTATCTGGTTCTGCCACATACGTCTTACCGGGAGGAAGCTGGGACAGGTCCAACGAGGCGACCATAATGTTTTTAGAGGGATCAATGATGTGCTGCGGCTCCTCCTCCAGATCGAACGACAGAAAAGATCTGGAAAGTGCGTCTGCTTTGATGTTTTTGTCCGCTGGGCGGAAGTGGAGGAAGAAGTTGAAGCAAACAAAGAACAGGGACCATCTGGCCTGTCAAGCGTTAAGCCGTTGGGCGGAGTGCAGGCAGCAAAATTCTTATGGTCTGTGTAGATAATCACCGTATGCAAAGCCCCCTCAAGTAAATCCTGCCACTCCTCTAGTGCCAGTTTCATCGCCAACAGCTCTCAGTCTCCAATGGAATAGTTACACCCAGAAAGGGAGAAGAGCATGGAGAAGAAACTGCAGGTCACCATGCGACCGAATGAGGCATTTTGGCTGAGGACGGCACCAGCCCCACAAGGAGGACACATCCACCTCCAGGAAAAATTGCTTATTACTGTCAGGGAGATGCAGAACTGGAGCAGAAGAGAAGGCTTGCTTTATGGACATGAAAGCACCTTCGGCCTCGGGAGTTCATATCTTAGGATCGACCCCTTTTTGAGTCATGGCAGAAATGGAAGCAGTCCGGGAAGAAAAGTGAGGAATGAATACGCGATAATAATTTGCAAAACCGAGGAACCGCTGAATCGCCTTCAGACCATCTGGCCAAGGCCACTTGAGAATGGCCGACATCTTTTCGGGATCCATCTTCAAGCCTGTCTTCGAGATTATGTGACGCCTCTACTCAGAGAAGCCCGTGTTTTACCCTGGGTGTTGGGGGACTCGGTGTCGGGTCCTGTTGGAGAGATGGGATGCAGCCATGGCCCGGGCCCGACCCGTGCTCAGGGCCGTCACATTAGAAAGAGATGGTGTGGGCTTGTCCGGGTTGAGTGGCTGATTAACGACTACGCCACCTGTGGTGCCTGGTGAAGGGTCACCAGCGCTGCTACAGTCCGCTGAGGCCAGGTGTCATGGCGGCCAAAGTTCTCACTGCTCCCCACAGGAGGAGCAAGGCCTCAGGGCAGGAAAGAGAGGGGGTAGTAGTAGTGCGGGGAGTATGGGCACCGCGTCGCATTGTATGGCGCGTAATGAACAGTCCGGAGGCCATAGGGGTGAACTTCCAAGGCTTTTACTCACTCAGAGATGACAGTGGGAAGGCGACTCCCTGCTCCCCGCGGAGTCCTGCGGCCACCAGGGACGGGGTCCGACTACCTCCGAGGAAGTCCAGTGTTCGGTAGCGACCCTACACCAGAGTGTTCCTGCACTACAGACTTCACCCTTTCCCGTCTGTGCGTGTGTGGATAGGCCAGGTTTCCCTCTGAGCTCCTCTCAGGACTAGGGCACGGGTGGCAATTCCTCTCCATCCGATGCCCGGTGGGAACTCAGGGCCTAACCGGGCTTTCCCGTCCAGGACATAGAGCACATGGTCGGGTGTCGGGGGACGGTACCCCTCTTGCAGCCGGGATCCCTCTGAATAGATCAGGTAGGCGAGGACAGGTGGCGAGCTCCACTCCGTCTGTATCCTCCCCGGGACCCATTTGCTAGGGAGCCACACTCTAAAGCTCCCGGGGCCTTCTTGATCCTGGTCCTTGGCCGGGTTGAGACATTCCTTGTCTACAACCTACCTCTCGTCCCAAGACCAGGGTACGAGGGCTGTGTCCCTTGCCGGTGCAGGCCCACACAGGATCTGCACTCCCAGGCGGGAGTCACATTACACTGAGTAATTGGACAGCACAGCGACAGCCAACAGACCGCTTGACAGACAGACTGCCAGAGACGAACCAAGATCAAAGATGGCATACTATTAAATATGAATTCTAAAGTGCAACTTACTGGTAAGTCCTCCACCCTCACCCACTAACTGGTTCCTACCACTTTGTGTTCCCCAGTCTCCCTGTAACCAGGGGAGCAGCACCTAGTGCATACTAGCTCCCTCTGGTGGAGAAGTGTGGTGTTGGATGCAAAAGGTTAGGTCACAACCATCGCACCGGGCTTACCTCAGAGGAAGAACACCACACTCCATTAGAGAAGTGCAGCATTCCTGTGGCGGTCGAACCCTCAGGGGCGCCACAATTATGTACCCCGGAAATGGAAGAGAAATCTGCTCAAAAACACATTTTTCAAATTTGGCATACAGACGGTTCTTCCTAAGCCTTTGCAGAACCTGGCAAACTTCCCTTCGGTGTGAAGGCAGGTCAGGAGAGAACACCAGGATATCGTCCAGATACACTACCACACTCATGTAGAGAAGATCCTGGAAGATCCACTCATTTCCCTGAAGAATACGGACCAGGTTGTATGCCCCTCGAAGGTCGAGTTTAGTGAAGACTTTTGAGCCTTTGAGACGATCAAACAGCTCGGGGATGAGGTGCAAAGGGTACTTATTTTTTAAAGTTATTTGAATCAATCCCCTGTAGTCGATGCAGGGCCGAAGAGAACCGTCTTTCTTCTTGACGAAGAAGAATCCTGCACTAGCTGGAGAGGTGGATTTCCAGATAAATCCCATAGAGAGATTCTCCTTTATATAATCAGACATGGCACGGGTCTCGGTCTGCGGCAGGGGATAAATCCGACCTCAAGGAGGAGAAGTGCCGAGCTGAAGGTCAATAGGGCAATCATACGGCCTATGGGGCGGTAGAATCTCAGCCTCCTTTTTGTCAAAGACATCCGCATACGTCCAGTAGGGTGCGGGTAGGCCAGGAAATTTGGATGGAGAAGCAGGGGGTCGAACAGGGCGAGAAGGAAGCAGGCAGTATTTATGTCAATCCAAACCCCAACGGAGCACCTTTCCAGAATTCCAATTCAAGACCGGTTCATGTCTTCTCAACCAAGGTAGACCTAGTAGCAAAGGGTGAGAGAGGCTGGACATTACATAAAATGCGGACTGACAAGCACTTTCCAGGCGATAGCATCACTTGGAAAGTGCTTCACAACTAGGTCACACTGTATAAATCCATGCAAATGGCATGGATTTATACAGTGTGACCTTAAAAATAAAAAAAATAAAGCTATACTTACCTCCGATGCCGCCGCGTGTGCAGTCGCGCTCCTTTCTGGTTCCTTCCTGGTTGCCGGCATCTCGCGAGACAGGCTGCGGTCACACTCAGGTCCTGGAAGGAGAAGCGCTGCAGGGGCCGCCGGACAGGTGAATATAAACTTTATTTTTTATTTTATTCTATTTTTTACAGGTACAATGGTACCCAGGTCTGGATGAGAGTCTTCTCTCCTCCAGAACTGGGTACCATCCGCACATTGAAACGCATATTATCCGCTTGTACAAATGTACAGACACGGATTCTATGCGTCTCAATGCAAGTAAATGGCGGCGCTTCCGCTGCGCTTCCGCAAAATTAATGTACATGCTGCGGATTTATGAGCGCTGCAGAAACGCTGCGGAAAAATCCGCAGCAAGTGCATTGACATTGCGGAATGCCATTGGGGACCATGGGGTGTGGATTACCATGCGTTTTTGATGCGTTTCCGCTGCGGAAATTCCGCAGCGGAAACGCATGAAAAACGCATCGTGTGCACGCAACCAAAGTGGAGAATTCCTACCTGGAGCACTACAAGTTCAGTAACGAACAAGATGGTCTCCAAAAGGGCCCTGCCATCCACCGAAGAGACAACTAACGGATCTTGGAGTCGTTGGATTTGAATTTGATACCGCTCAACCAGGGCCAGCTGAATGAGATTACCTGCGGTGCCAGAGTCCAGGTAGGCAGATTCATCGAAATGGATGTTGCTGTAGGATACTGAGACTGGCAGAGTCAGAGATGGTGAGGACTGATTCTCGCCCAGGGTGACCTCTTCAAGCGACCCTAGGCTCTGGAGTTTCCTGGCCTCTCTGGACAGGAGAGGATAAAATGCTCGAAACTGCCACAGTAAAAGCACTTTCCCTCAGCACGACGGACCTCCTGGCAACTCTTGACCATCGTCACCTGATCGACATGCATGGATTCTAGGGAAGACGCCGAGACAGAGGCTACCTGTGAGACCGGCCTTTGGAAGGTAGGCACCAAGCATGGAAAGCTTCTCTCGCGAACCATTTCCTTGGTACGTCCTTGGAACCTAGTGTCCACCCATGTGGCTAAGGACCCCAGATCATCTAGAGAGGTGGGAACGTCACGACCGGCCGGTTCGTCTTTAATTCATCCCGAAAGGTCCTCTTAGAAGGTGGCCACCAGGGCCTCATTGTTCCAGGCGAGTTCAGACAAGAGGGTGCGGAAACACACAGCGTATTGGCCCACTTTTTGTTTTCCCTGATGCAGTCGAAGGAGAGATGAGGCCATAGAGGACACTCGGCCAGGCTCATCAAAAATTCTTCGGAAGGCCTCCAAGAAAGCCGGAAGGTTTGATACCAGTGGGTCCCGTCTCTCCCATAGGGGATTGAGCCATGCCAGTGCTTCACCAGTGAGATGGGACATAATGAAGGCTATTTTGACCCATTCTGACGGGAACTGAGAAGCTAGGACTTCGAAGTGCAGCGTGCACTGATTCACGAATCCTCGATATTGAGCAGAATCCCCACCATAGCGTGGAGGGGCAGACAGTCTTGCACTTACCTTTCAAAGACCGGTCTCGCAACAAGTCTCTGCCTCGGCATCCACTCCTGAATCTATGCAGGTAGACCAGTTGACGATGGTCAAGTCTTGCCAGGAGGTCCGCAACGCTGAGGGAAGATGCTTTTAATGTGGCAGTTCGGAGCATGTAATCCTCTCCTGTCCAGAGAGACCGGGAAACTCCAGAGCCTAGGATCGCATAGAAAGGTCGCCCTGGGCAAGAATTCTTCCTCTCCATCCCTGACTCTGTCGGTATCTATTTCCTGTGGCAACATCCACTTTTTTGAGACTGCTTATCTGGATTCCGGTGCCACAGGGAATCTCATCCAACAAGCCATTGTGGAGCAGTATTGGATTCCTATCCAACGTCTCCCGGATCCGCTGACGGTTTCCTCAGTGGATGGGAGGTCCCTTTCCAAGTCCATCTTGTTCGTCACCGAGCCCATAGTTCTCCAGATAGGAATGCTAAACTCTGAGAAAATTTCCTTCTTTGTGCTGTCTGGCCTCTCCCTCATCCCTTGTTGCTAGGTCTGCCTTGGCTACAGAGACACGAGCCGGTCTTCAATTGGAATTCGGGAGAGGTGCTATGCTGGGGTCAGGAGTGTCACAAAACCTGCCTGGTTTCAGTTCATCCTGCTTGACCTCCGTCTACTCCAGCTAATCTACCCGGCTTGCCGGCACCCTACTGGTCATACGCTGACGTCTTTGGCAAGAAAGAGGCTGAGACACTACCTCCTCATAGGCCATATGATTTTCCCATCGACCTCATTCCTGGTGCTTCACCTCCCCGTGGTTGAATCTACCCCCTGTCGTTGGCCGAGACCCGTGCCATGTCTGAATACATTGAGGAGAATCTTGCTAGGGGATTTATCCAGAAATCCACTTCTCCGGCTGAAGCAGGATTCTTTTTTGTCAAGAAGAAGGGCGACTCTCTTTGGCCTTGTATCGACTAAAGGGGACTAAATCAAATAACTATAAAAAACAAGTATCCTTTACCTCTCATCTCCGAGTTGTTTGAACGCCTCAAAGGCGCAAAAATCTTCTCTAATCTCTATCTCTATGGCGCATACAATCTGATCCTGATTTGCCAGGGTGAAAGACAGCATTCAACACTCGGGATGGTCACTACAAGTACCGTGTGATGCCTTTCGGACTCTGCAATGCACCAGCAGTCTTTCAGGAGCTGGTGAATGACATCTTCCGGGATCTTCTATACACATGTGTGGTGGTGTACCTGGATGATATCCTAGTGTTCTCTCCAGATCTGCCCTCTCATCGGAGAGACGTTTGACAGGTATTGCAGAGGCTCAGGAAGAATCGTCTGTATGCCAAATTCGAGAAATGCGTTTTTGAGCAGATTTCTCTGCAACGTGTTAGTTTGGTTCCTAACCTTCCTGTCAGTTCTCAGGTCCCAGTGCTGCTCGCCAGCCTGTCTTTTCAACGTGCGCGCCAGCCTGTCTATCAGCCATACCCACCAGCCTATCAGCCGTGCCCGCCAGCCTGTCTATCAGCCATGCCCACCTGCCTATCAGCCGTGCCTGTCAACCTGTCTATCAGCCGTGCCCACTTGCCTGTCTACCAGTCAAGCCCGCCTGCCTGCCTACCAGCCGAGCCCGCCTGCCTGTCTACCAGCTGTGATCCTCTGCTCGCCTATCTGCCGTGCCAGTCGGCGCCTGCTCTCACACGAGGTCGGTCCCGGAGAAGCACCTGGTCCACCTTCCCAGTCCTTCCTTGGTTCTCGGATTTGACTAAGCCGCCGTGGAGCCAGGGTTGGTCTGGGTGAGGCCTCAGTTACGCCCCTCCGGTCCCTCCTTGTACCACCGCACAATGGTTCCACCACCCGGCTTCGTAACAATCATTCTTACATTTCCAACACATCAGATCAGATTTATGGTCAAATCTGTTTTGTTTTAGGGGTGTAATATGCCATCTTGCAAGTGTGGCACCCCAGGGGTCTGGTTTTCCACAGTAATGTAATGTTATGTCTGAGAGCAGGTGGGAGGTCCTTTGGTCAGGGATCCTGTGCATGCCACACCTCCTGCCGAGTCTTGGGAGGGGAAGAACTTCCCCTGTATAAACCCGGGGCTGAGGCAGGGTGAGTCAGACAAGGAGAGTGGAGATAAGAAGCAGCATAGGAAACAGCAGAGTTCCAAGGAGTCAGGGGCTGGCAGCTGTAGAGTTCGCCCTGACTAAGAAGACTCTTTACCGGACCCGGAGTCCGAGGCTGTGGGGACTAACTCCTACCCAGCAGCAGAATCCGACAGGCAGGGGATTTCAGGTCCTCTGGCCCAGAAGCCCGAAGGCACGGTCACACGCGTGGGACCAGCACCGCCATCGTGGAGCGGAAGCCATTAGAAGGCCCCGAGTCACCGGCCATACGGGTGAGCACCACACGGTACACTCAGGGACGTGGGCTACTTACATCAGCTTCTAGCAAGGTAGCCAGAAGAGTACAGTCAGTTTGGGAGGCCTACAACTACGCCTGGCCAGGGGAGATCCCATCTGCTCAAAGACTGACCAGGCCCCGTTTGCTAGCAAGTACTCCGGGAGGGTCTATCGTTGTTACCAGTAAAGACCCTGAACTACACCGTACCGTCTCTGAGTGGTTCCTGCTACCCCCATCATCCACGTCGGCTGCCCTGAGGCCATACCCCTCCCGTTGGGGGTTATACTATCACGCTGCACAATCCTACCACCGGCCTCAGCGGTCTGCCCTGCAGCAGCAGCTCCCTGGCTGCACTCAACGGGTGGCGTAGTCATCAACTAATTACTACTAATAGACAGCCGTCTAGTTTGACTCCCTGGGCACGGACCGGGTCACCGCCACGAGACTACAACCCTCCACTGATCCGGCTCCGGGTAGGCTCCCGCGTGCGCAACGCAGCGCGACACAGGCCCAGGGGCGCGTCAACTTTGGCGTAGTCGGCAGGATTTCGTGCCCGCAACCACCGGGTACTGCGTGCCTGAAAAGCAAAGACTGTTCAAACTTACCAGTGGTGAAGGTTTCCCGCCATCCGCGAAGTTTTCCCGCCATCCGGCGCCATTTTCGACCTTCTTTCCGCCATCCGTGGAGTTTTCCCGCCATTGGACGCCATCTTGAGGACGCCGCGCGGAAGAAGAGGGGCGTGGACTCCGAAAGCGCGCGAGAACTGAAGCCCCGCCTCACGTCCGGACGTTGCGTAAGGTCCTGGAAGGAGCCCAGCAGACGCCGACGTCACAGGAGCGCGACGGAAGGTCCTCAACCCTGACGATCCACTGCGGAGCCGCGGCCTACGGAAGAGGATCATCGCAAGGTAGGCCACGGTCCACTAGGGGGGAGGAAGATGTCGGATACGGAGGAGAGCTTCACTGCCTCAACCCCCGCCAGCGCTACCGCTGCTGCAGTTATGCCCTTCACCATGCCTTATATCCCGGGAGCAGCTTGGCTACCCCAGTACTCAGGGGAGTCACATACCCTGCATGACTTTAGAGAAAAGCTGGATAGCCTCTTCCAGGTGTACCCCCTCACAGAAGAGCAAAAAGTGAGCATCCTGGTGGCCCAACTAACCGGGGCAGCCAAAAGGGAAGTAAAATCCTGGCCACCTGGGAGGAAGACTGTCGCAGGGATACTAACCCGGCTGAAGGACACCTTTGATACCCGCACCTCAGCCGAGATTAAGCTTAGATTCTACGGGTGCAAGCAGCGAGCGCATGAGAGTATAAGGGACTATGCACTAAACCTACAAGAGGCCCTGAGGGCCATAAAGCAGACCGACCCTGATGGGGTGGGAAACGAGGACAGGCTATTGACTGAACAATTTATAGAGGGTTTATATTGCAATGCCCACCGAACCCAGTTGCGGGCAATGGCCTTACAGGATCCCCATCTGGACTTTGCACAGTTCAAGGATAGAGCTATCCGGGTGCTCCGAGAACCAGCACCGGGTGGCGTTGTTACCCACAGGCGCCCAGCTATCACTTACCACCAGGAGGCGGCGCCCTTGTCGGCAGGGCCTGTGGGAGCTGATGCGCAGGCTTTGGACAATGACCCGGCTCCAGACCTACACCATCAGGTCCAAGAGCTAGCTAAGAGCGTTGCTGCGCTAATCCGAACTGTGCAGTCTTTACAGGTTTCCACCCCAGGGAAGATCCAGCTGGCATCCGGACCGGAGGACATCCCGTGGCGTCGACCAAGGAGGACCCCACCGGCCAGAGGAAGACCCAGTGACCGATACAGTGAGGACGGACGACCCATCTGCCGCCGCTGCAATCAACCCGGACATATGGCAAGGTACTGTTCTTTAAACGGGCACAACCTGGGGTAGAGGGCCAACCCCCAGGAAAAAGATCACCAGGCCCATCGAACTGGCGCGACAGATATGTGGGAGGACGTCCAGTCTTGCCTGTGGTACTGGATGGCATTCCCATGAGTGCCCTACTGGACACCGGGTCACAGGTCACCACCATCCCGTACGTGCTCTTCAAGCAGTACTGGAATGACTCGGATATTACCCGCTACCCCGACGACGACTTGAGTATCATCGCCAGCAATGGTCAGCCCGTGCCACAGATCGGATTTAAAGAGGTGACCATCAAAATTGGTAGAGTCGAACTGGTCGCACAGGGACTGATCATTGTAGATATTGATAAACATGAGAGTCACCCAAAAATAACTCTAGGAACTAATGTAATTGAAAATTGTCTTGCAGAGGTGATTTTCCTTTTACAGCAGGTTGCCAAGAATGCCAGCTCCGGCGAGCAGCGGGTGCTCCAGAAAGAGATCCGGGCACTGATGCAACGGCAACAAGTGGAACTCTCCGGCGGTGAGATTGGTAGCGTAAGAATGTGTGACCCTTTTCCTATTGCCATGCCCCCAAAAAGTGAAATGATGATTTGGTGCCGGGCAGCTATTGGTCTGAGAGGTAGAGATTACCAGGCAATGGTAGAACCAGTTTACTCAGACAGTAGGCCCACCATTTTGACAGCACGGGGGGTCGTCAATGTACGCCATGGGAGGGTGCCCGTTCGCATAATAAATATCAGGGAGAGGGAAGTGTACCTGCCCCGGTATGCCACGCTAGCCAAATTATATATCACTAATCAAAATTCTATACAATCTGTGGAACCCTTGCCTCCATCTCACCCGGAGGAAGGTAACGGCTCTAAGAAAGACATGGAGGACTGGTGTCAGCAACTACATCTGGGTACTGACTCCACTCCCTCACATCAGAAACAAGGAGTCTATCGGGTGGTTCAAGAGTATGAGAGAGTGTTTAGTAAACACCCGTTAGACTTCGGGCGAGTCAAGGGGGTAGAACATCGCATCCCCACGGGAGATCATCCTCCCATAAAAGAGAAGTATCGACCCGTACCCCCTGCACATTACCAACACGCCAAGGGGATGCTTAGAGACATGAAGGAGGCTGGGGTAATCCGGGATAGTTGTAGCCCCTGGGCAGCCCCATTAGTTTTAGTCAAAAAGAAAGACAACACCATGAGGATGTGTGTAGATTACCGGAAAATCAACCGTATCACACACAAGGATGCGTACCCCTTACCAAGGATAGAGGAGTCATTGGCTGCTTTAAGATCTGCTAACTTCTTCTCTACCTTGGATCTCACTAGCGGGTACTGGCAGGTTCCTGTAGCAGAGGCGGACCGGGAGAAGACCGCATTCACCACCCCGATGGGACTTAGCGAGTTCACCTGCATGCCGTTCGGACTCTGCAACGCACCAGGAACCTTCCAACGATTAATGGAGTGCTGTCTGGGCCACAGAAACTTCGAGACGGTCCTGTTGTACCTGGACGATGTCATCGTATATTCCAAGACGTATGAGGACCACCTGAAACACCTGGCGGAAGTGTTCGAGGCTCTGGCGAGTTACGGCCTAAAGGTGAAACCCTCCAAGTGTCACCTCCTGAAACCAAAGGTGCAGTACCTGGGACACGTAGTGAGCGCTGACGGAGTGGCTCCCGACCCTGATAAAATCACCGCAATTAAGGAATGGCCAAGCCCCTCCAGCGTAAAGGAAGTGCGGCAGTTCCTCGGGTTGGTAGGCTACTACCGAAGGTTTATTCCCGGTTTCACCAAAAAGGCAGCACCTATGCAGGACCTCCTGATAGGCCAGTCCCGGAAGGCCAAGAACCAGAAGCCGCCCTTCAAATGGGAAGAGCTGGAAGAAGAGTCCTTCCGCCAGCTGAAGATGGCCCTCACGGGGGACGAAATCCTGGCGTACCCGGATTATAGCCAGCCCTTTATCCTCTACACCGACGCCAGTAACATCGGGCTAGGAGCCGTACTGTCCCAGATCCAGCAGGGGAAGGAACGAGTAATCGCCTACGCCAGCCGAAAACTGCGACCCACCGAAAGAAACCCCGAGAATTACAGCTCATTTAAGTTAGAGTTCCTGGCCGTAGTATGGGCAATCACTGAGCGCTTTAAGCATTACCTCGCTTCTTCCCGGTTCACCGTGTACACGGATAACAACCCGCTGACACACCTGGACACGGCAAGACTCGGTGCCCTGGAGCAGAGGTGGATGGCCCGTCTGTCCAACTACGAGTTCACAATTAAATACCGGGCAGGACGCTCCAATACCAACGCGGACGCCCTGTCCAGGATGCCCAACCTGCCGGACGGAGGAGAAGATCCGGAGGGACTGGAAGAAGTTGAACTCCCTGCGTTCCACCGTCATGGGACTATCCAGTATTCCCACCGGGTAAGGAGTAAGCAGGCTGCTACGTTGAACCCCTTACCCCACTACAACTGGGCGGAAACGCAAGACAGCGACCCTGCCGTCCGACTGGTGAAGGAGATGCTGACTCGGCCGGAGGCTCGCCTTGAACCAGACGCTCCGGAGGAAGCCAAACAACTGTGGGCAGAGAAGAGTCGACTGTTCCTTTACAAAGGGAAGTTGTGCCGCAGAATGGTTAACTCCCGGACGCATGAATTACTCTGGCAAGTAGTGGTGCCACGAAGAGACGCAGCCATGGTGATGGAGGCATACCACGACGGAGCTGGACACTTTGGGTGGAAAAAGCTGGAGTTCCTGCTGCGCGAGCGGTTCCACTGGGTAGGCATGAGGGGAACCATCGAGAAGTGGTGCAGAGATTGTGGCCCATGCAACCTGAGAAGGAAGGACCGAGCCAGCCAGAAGACTCCCCTGCAGTCCATCGTCACCCGGCAGCCGTTGGAACTGGTAGCCTTGGATCATGTAAAACTGACCCCAAGCAGAAGTGGCTACGTCTACGCACTAACCATCGTGGATCACTACTCCCGGTTCTTGGTTGTCGTCCCCGTCAAGGACTTAACGGCTCAAACAGCAGCTAGAGCCTTCCAGCAGCACTTCTGCCGTCCACACGGGTACCCGGACCAAGTGCTGACGGACCAGGGACCTGCTTTTGAAGCGGAGGTCTTTCAGGAATTCTGCAATCTGTATGGCTGCCGGAAGATAAGGACGACACCCTACCATCCGCAGACTAATGGACTTTGTGAAAAAATGAACCAGGTGGTAATGGATCTTCTAAAAACGTTGCCCCTGGAAGAACGCAGTCTGTGGCCTGAAAAGTTGCCCGATCTGGTGGACCTATACAACCACATCCCGGTAGGTTCCACCAACTGTACCCCGGCTTACCTAATGAGGGCAAGACCTGGTAAGTTACCTGTTGACCTGGAAATGGGAGTCCTGACCCCCGAGGACACTTCACCAGAAACAGACTGGGACACAGAGAGGCAGCAGCAGTACCGGAGAGTACAGGAGAGCGTGGAGCGAAGTCTCTGTCAGGCTAGGGAAAGACAAGAGAAAACTTACAACCAGTATGCTCCCGCTGTTCCCCTGGTACCCGGAGAGCAGGTCTTGAAGAGGAAGAGACGGCTCCACAAGTTGGACGACCAGTGGGAGAAGGACCCGTACACCGTACTGCCCTCAAGCCACGAGAACCCGAAGGTCTGTACCATCAGTAAAGACGGAGGGGAAACCACAGCCATTGTATCCCGGGACCACCTGAAGAAGTGTCCCGAACAACTGAGGAACCCTGAAGAGGAACAAGAAGACCATCGACCCGTGGAAGAAAGGGAAGATATGGTTAGTACCGTGCTCGGGGACTTCCCTCAGTCTTGGACTCAAGTCAATGGTGCAGTTGTGGTACCCGTACTCACCTTCCTCCAACCATCATCCCAAGAACCTACGGAGCAACGGGTAGAGCTGGAAGAACAGCCGGTCCAGGAGGCAGAAGACTCCACACAAGCAGAACAGGAGAATCAACCCTCTGCTTATAGTGAGCCTGCCGTACCCCTAGTGAGACAAAGAGCCGGTAGACAGCTGCCCAGTTTACCCTTGACAGCTCCTACACCCTGTAGTTCAGGGCCAGACAGTCAGCTCCGTAGGTCCACTCGGGCCACTAGAGGCCAGTTACCCGCACGCTGGAGAATTTAAAGTGTATAAATTGTTTTATTTATGTTTTTCTGTGTCTTGTTGCTTGTGTATAATTTTGTGTTTCTAGTTATTTTTAGGAATCCTTGTATATAGTTGGAGCGTAACCCAGGATGGACTAGAGACTGTTAAGGACTCGGGGTAGGACAGACCCCTACCTGGTTACGTCTCCCTGTGTTGGTGAAATGGACACCTTTGCTTTTCTTCAAAGACTGCATCCGGTTGCGGACACGCCGTAACCATCTTATGTGTTTTTCTTATAGTATTGTTATTGTTATACTTTGTTATGTTTTTCTAAATGTGTTTAGTCCCGGAGTACTAAACTTCACTAGGGGGGAATGTGGCACCCCAGGGGTCTGGTTTTCCACAGTAATGTAATGTTATGTCTGAGAGCAGGTGGGAGGTCCTTTGGTCAGGGATCCTGTGCATGCCACACCTCCTGCCGAGTCTTGGGAGGGGAAGAACTTCCCCTGTATAAACCCGGGGCTGAGGCAGGGTGAGTCAGACAAGGAGAGTGGAGATAAGAAGCAGCATAGGAAACAGCAGAGTTCCAAGGAGTCAGGGGCTGGCAGCTGTAGAGTTCGCCCTGACTAAGAAGACTCTTTACCGGACCCGGAGTCCGAGGCTGTGGGGACTAACTCCTACCCAGCAGCAGAATCCGACAGGCAGGGGATTTCAGGTCCTCTGGCCCAGAAGCCCGAAGGCACGGTCACACGCGTGGGACCAGCACCGCCATCGTGGAGCGGAAGCCATTAGAAGGCCCCGAGTCACCGGCCATACGGGTGAGCACCACACGGTACACTCAGGGACGTGGGCTACTTACATCAGCTTCTAGCAAGGTAGCCAGAAGAGTACAGTCAGTTTGGGAGGCCTACAACTACGCCTGGCCAGGGGAGATCCCATCTGCTCAAAGACTGACCAGGCCCCGTTTGCTAGCAAGTACTCCGGGAGGGTCTATCGTTGTTACCAGTAAAGACCCTGAACTACACCGTACCGTCTCTGAGTGGTTCCTGCTACCCCCATCATCCACGTCGGCTGCCCTGAGGCCATACCCCTCCCGTTGGGGGTTATACTATCACGCTGCACAATCCTACCACCGGCCTCAGCGGTCTGCCCTGCAGCAGCAGCTCCCTGGCTGCACTCAACGGGTGGCGTAGTCATCAACTAATTACTACTAATAGACAGCCGTCTAGTTTGACTCCCTGGGCACGGACCGGGTCACCGCCACGAGACTACAACCCTCCACTGATCCGGCTCCGGGTAGGCTCCCGCGTGCGCAACGCAGCGCGACACAGGCCCAGGGGCGCGTCACAAGTATCTTATACCAGCTTTCCTGGAAGCTAACACATTTGGAGATCCGCTTTGTTGCTAGAAAAAGTTGTTTAAGTCCTTTTTCCAAGAAGATAGAAAGGTATCAAAACGAGCCTTTTTTGTTAGTATTTTATTGTGTGTCAAGGCGATCATCTTTTTCTGTGTGTTAACTTAAGTTAATAAAGATTCATACCATGTCAAAGGCCTATCCATAGAAGGTTTTCTTGCTGTCGAGGAAAGGCGAGAAATTAATTTATTATAGAGAAGCTGGCTAAATTTAAAGAGGACTTTGGGACCTTGTGGAGTGTGTCAATGACTGCCTTCTGGACATCTGTCAAGTCAGCAGTCTTCCCCATGATTGTGGAGCCTACTGAAACAGACTAATGGACCTTTTTAAAAGCTTAGGAAGCCTTTGCAGGTATTTTTTATTAATTATTTGAATTTACTGAGATAATGACCTTAGTGTTTTCATTGGCTGTAGGCCATAATCATCAACATTAACAGAAATAAATACTTGAAATAGATCACTCTGTTTGTAATGACTCTATATAATATATGAGTTTCACTTTTTGTATTGAAGAACTGAAATAAATTAACTTTTTGATGATATTCTAATTTAGTGAGATGCACCTGTATGTTGTCTTTTCCCTCTCTATTTAAGACAAAGCCTACTTCATTAGGGTTAATTATTTTTGGAAGTTTTTGGCCAAGTCTTAGGACTAAAATCTTGGCAAATATTTTTAGATCAACATTCAAGAGAGAGAGATTGGCTTTTAATTGCTACAGATAGCAGAGTTTTTCCCCTCTTTAGGGTTAGTAGAGATTTGTACAGTCCGAGTCTGGTCATGAAATGGAGCTCCAGACAGAATCACATTGTATAATTTAGGCAAATATGTCTGGAGTTCAAACCTGAATCTGTCATAATTGAAGGAGGAGAGACCATGTGGACCTGGGCATTTGTTTTTTTGGGAAATATGATATTGCCATCGAGATTTCACTTATAGATATTGATTTGGGCACAATTATGCCTGTTTGTTAAAGGTAGAATATCTTATCCTGTAAGATTTCCATAGGTTGTATAGTTTACAGATTTTTGAAAATACTTTAAAGGGGTTGTCTCAAAAACAACTTAATGTCTATCACCTATCCAAAGAAGAGATGATAAATGTATAATCGGAGGGAGCCAACAGCTGGTTCTCTACTGATCACAAGTCTGAGATCAAAAATTATCTTGTGTGGAGGGATATTGAGCATGTCCTACCAATGTGATATTCACTGTCTTTAGGAGTGATGGCCACACCGCTCCAGTACCGCTACATTCACGAAGAGAACTTTTGGCTCCCTCAATCTTGGGATCGGTAGAGGTTTTATCAGTCAAACTCCCAAAAACCATACAATCACCACTTATCCTGTAATAAACAGATTCGTGGTGGTCACAAGCCTTGGGTGGGTGCCAGGCAATTTGTAGCCCTCCCATTTAGCATTGGTCATTGATGCACCCAGGACTATTTCACACCAAAATTGGTGGTCCTTCTCTTAAATGGGTTGATTTGGTTAAGAAAACCCATTTTCAAATGCCACATTAGGATACTCTGACTAAGTAGCTTGTGGTTCAGCATTCAGAACCCTCATCTATCACCCAAAGGGATGGGGCAGCTACAAAGGATGTTAGTACTCTGGAGGACCTAACATGTCCATGCATTATAAAGATTGTACATTGATTTTGATGGGTTGTGTTCAATTCGTTTTGTGGTGGTGCTTCATCGAAATTAAGCACATTCTGTCACATTTCATCAGAAATTACTACGGTTTGCAAGGGGTCCCAACAGAAGAAAGGATTGTCCAAAACAGATGTCACAAACTTATCTTCATTTGTTCCAGTGAAGGCCTCTGTCACTTCAATCTCTGCCAAAATTACTGGCTGAAAGGGTAATTAGAGAAGCTAGTTAGCAGACCAATCAGGGTATGGTTTTGGAGGCTAATTGGCAGCCTTGGTGCTCTAGATGAATCTTCCTATATATTTATACCACCTTGTGAAGATCTGAGGTCATGGGTTGTAAATAATCATCTAGCCAGGTTAACAATGCAACAATATTTTATTCCTTAAATCCACGGTAATACAGCAATTCCAAGTAAATGGCCAAAATACATTGCCCCCAGTCCACAAGATCCCCTCCCCAGGACGGTAGTTCCACTGCCTTTGTACCAGGCGATACTCACTGTCTCCTAACTTTTGGTTGGCCCACAGATTTCGTATCTCCAGCCAGTTTAGTCTGTAGTCATAGTCCACGCTCCTCCAGATGACAAATAAAACAATAGAAGTACAGGTATCCAGTAGCATCGTCCTTAAGAAAATTAATCAATTCCAGTCGACAGATCCCACAACTGTAGAAACAGAAAAAACTAACGGCACTTCCAATACAAGAAATAGGTGTGAACAGGTGCTTACTAGGAGCCTCTACCTCCATTATATACTAATGACTCGCCCAAGGGGATATGGAGGAAACTCGGTACCCGGGCCTTGACCTTCTATGGGATGTCATGGCAGTCGGCTCCCAGGCCCGTACCCTGGGGTCACTCTTTAAAAGGGGGTTTGTTAACAGTTTTGTCTCGTGACGCCACCTGTGGTTCCCGGAAATGAGTACCGGCGCTGTTGCAGACCTCCGGGGGTGATGGGATGGCAGCTGGGATGTTTCTGCTCCCCACAGGTTGAGCGGGCCCCCGGGGCAGAGTTGATGGAAGGGATGCAGGTGAGAGGTGGCCCTGTCGGGTCAGGGGGAATGATGGACACGCACACTGGGGATTCGCTTCAGTACCTTTACTGGTGTAACGGCAGGTATGGTCCAGGGTACCTAGTAGGAAGGGTGGACTCTCTCCAGTGAGCGGGTATAAGGCCTCCTGATCTGTTTCTTCCTCTCTCTCTGAAGCTTCTGACCAGCCTGAAACTAGGCCTAGCTTCTGTACTCTTTCACTCTCCTCACCTGCATGCTTGGTGGTAAGAACTTTCTTCAGGCTATCACTATCCCTGGACGATGGGGCCTTCGTGGTTCCTAGTTCTTTAAATGATTGTAGCTTCAGGATGACCAGGGGTTTAGAATCCTCCTGGTATACCGGTTATTCCTACTGGGCGTAGAGGACCCCGTAGGCGCAGACCCGGTGTCCGGCTTTTGTTCTGGGGTGAGCCTAAGATGCTCCTCTGCCCCCATAACTCCTCTCACTCTTCTCCTTGCCTCCGGCCACGCTCTAGGCCCTGAGGCTTCAGCACGTGCTTTAGGCCCTGGCTGGCCCTCAGCACAGCAGCTCACATGCTGCTTCTTCACTGATCTCTGTGCCAGCACACACTGACTACCTAACTCCACCCTCCAGTATATATATCCCTAACAGGCTCCCTCTGGTGGTATGAGGTGGAAGGGTGGAGGTGTCTGTTATGTAATGAGGGCCTCTTGTGGAGAAGTCCGTCCATGCACCCTTTTGGGTCCTGTGGTACCTGTGGTAGCAGGGTGCCACACTAACATTGTTAGGGGCCTGGTATTTGAGAAACGCCTAAACGCGGCTACCAGGTACACATGAATTGGCCAACATATGTGCTAAGATTTCTCATTTATTTCGATTTTCTAAAGCTATTCAAATTTCATATATTTCATGTTTGCATACTTGGTGTTGCAGTGTGCTGCTTTGTTTGTTAGATCCCACAACTATAGCATGTTTATCCAACCCAGTCAGCAACCGATTTCTAGACTCCATAGGCCATCCATCTATCCATCCAGGTCCTCAGCCATAGATCTTATCCCTTTGATGTCATTCCACCAACTCGCTGACTAAACATGTGGCTTATCCCTCCCTCCCTGGAATCCCCCCCAAAGCTAAGTGTGCATTAGTGGAGGTATTTTTTCCTCAGGCCGAACACATCACCTGAGACTGCATGTGAGATCTCCTGTGGTGACATCTCCACTAGGTCTTAGTAAACCATCCACACAATGGGCCTAGTGACTGATTAGAACAATGGCTGGAGGCTCCTGAGATACTATTGAGATTACTGGAATGCTGGACACTTTACAAGTGAAATTAGTGTACATACACTGACGAGCAAGCAGAACATTAATAAAACACAGCAAGCAAATATCTAATAAAACACAATAATAATATTGACGGAACCAGTGCTCCGTGTTGGAAAAAGTCTAATAGTCTTAGGACAAAGCCAGGTCCTCACACACCTTGTGTGCACCCTATGGACTGTTATACCAATGTTCACACTTGACTCTTCATTTGAAATAACCCTGGAATGCCCCTTCTGGTTTGACCTAGGAATGTTTAACCTCTTTCCTTTTATTTTGCATAACAGCTGAGACTAGAACCTGGCTATTCCTGACAATGTATATGGGTGTGATACTATTCTTGTCCCACTATGATTCTTAAATGGCTTGTTTGGTATTTTCCCTCAGCTCGCTTCCCCGGTCAGCAGCTTCACCACTGATCACCAGCTACTCCGCAGATGCAACATGGCAACGGTAAAAGTAAAATCCCTTTAAGTCTTAATCTGCTTTAAATTAATGATTTTTGTACAGTTCCATGTAAACCAGAGCTAAATGTTCCCATATACAAGCTTTTTTTTTTCCTTATGTGCTTTTAGTCTCTGTAGAGCAATATCTCCCTGTTAAACTTTACATAATAGAACACAAGTACATTATAAATTCCAGTAAAAATTAATAATAATAATTAAAATTTCCATTTATTCTGAAGCTCCATGTATCCATTATGTGTAATAATGTCTGTGGTCATATAGCTTTTATCTGCAGGGTACTATAACTGCTAACATTTAACTGACTGTATAGCAGGATGTGCTGTATTCAAAGATGTTTGTTTCAGATTGCGAAATAAAAGCATAATGGTTTACAGAAAATTAAAAGCTCAACTTGGCATTTAAGTTGGTACTTGCACACCTGGGAGGAAATATTTCTGATAAAAATCATATTATTTTTATATACTGTAGAGCTATCATACTCCACAGCACTTGACATACATTGTCATCACTTTCCCCAATTTAGCTCACAATCTAAATTCCCTATCAGTCGGTCTTTGGAATATGGGAGGAAACCCACACAAGCACTACAAACTCCTTGTAGATGTTGTCTTTGGTGGGATTTGATCTGAGGACCCCAGTGCTGCAAAGCAACAGTCCTAACCACTGAGCCACTGTGCTGCCCAAATCTTAATATTATGGTTATGAACTGATCATTCTTAATATATATATAGTTTGATTGTATAGCATTTTCTTCTAAAATAAAAAGCAGGAAATATTTTAAAGGGAATCTGTCACCCCCTGGGAGTTATCAGACCTCTACTATGGGCATGCAGGGTATAGAAAAGTAAATCTATACATACCTGTATGGCCCATAGCAGAGGTTTGATTGCAGAGAAAAGTGTTTTTATACACTAGGTTTCACAGAGGCTTGGTGTCCGGGGGACGCCAAGAAATCCCCGCCTATCTCTTTATTATTCACCGAAATGCCCACCTATATGCTTAGTTACCATATTCCCCCTTCCCCTGCACGTCACAAGCCCTGTGATGTGCACTATTCTCCCTGACTTCCCGGGCATGCGCAAAGCGCCGTTCACATAGAGCTCACATAGAGCGCGCTTTGCTTCCTCCCAGCCCCGAATCTCTGTGCACTGCGCTGCATGGTTCTATTGCGCAGGCGCCGGCGAGTCACTTACTTCCCCGCGCCTGCGCAATAGAACCATGCAGCGCAGTGCACAGAGATTCGGGGCTGGGAGGAAGCAAAGCGCGCTCTATGTGAGCTCTATGTGAGCGGCGCTTTGCGCATGCCCGGGAAGTCAGGGAGCACAGTGCACGTCACAGGGCGCTGTGTCATGCAGGGGAGGGGGGGGGATATGGTAACTAAGCATATAGGTGGGGATTTCGGGGGAATAATAAACAGAGAGGCAGGGATTTCTTGGCATCCGGGGGACGCCAAGCCTGTGTAAAACCAAGTGTATAAAGACAGATTTCTCTGCAATCAGACCTCTACTATGGGTCATACAGGTATATATAGATTTACTTTTCTATAACCTGTGTGCCCATACTAGAGGTCTGATATCTCCCAGGGGGTGACAGATTCCCTTTAAAAGTATCAAGTAGAAGTAGTTGTTGATCTTTTGATGGCCAATGGTAGCGATGTTGGAAAGTAAGTTCCAGCGCATTTGATGCTGGAAGAATGCTGAAAGGAGCCACCCAACTGAATAGAGTGCGTACCAAATTATAGAGCATGAGAATCAGAACAGTTTCTGGACATATTAGATTGATATGCACTAAGAGCACAATTTATTAACTTGTGGGGAATGATGTGAGACTGCTTTTCTATAAGTTTTGTGTGATGGGACAGGTCCGCTTCAACGGTTTCCTAGTTTTTTATATAATGAGGGTAAGTGACAACCACTAATACCTTCATGAGAATTTCTTTATAGGTTGTTTCCCAGCTTCTTTGTATTTCTGCATGACAAACCTGTTTGGTGATGGTGCAGTTGGGAGGTGGCCTAGGTGGTCGAAAAGTTGATGAGGTTTCTTCACCCTATGAAGAAAATGATTAAGAGGACCTACCCTCCATCCACACAGAAATCGTGTACCTTAGGTTTGTAATTTTTCCAGTTATAAGTGATGGGCTCCGAAAAATGGCTCTAAATAGGTTTGTCTTCTTCCAATACAGGATCAGAGATGGGGCCCATTGGAGTATCTCCTGGTTGGTGAACCAGTCCAACCCTGTAGGTAATTCTGAACTTTCAACACCTAAGCCAACTGTCTTCTCTCTCTACATTGACAGTGATAAAGAAGGGGACTGACTCTGGTTAACATCGACACAAGAAATGCTGGTAGAATTCTGGTCATATGTGTAATACTGATATCAGCAGAAATAGACATGCTCAACTCTACGCCTTAGAATAAGTTCATACATCAAGAATTTGGTACATACTTTTGAGCATAATTAGTGTTGAAATTTTTGTCAAAGTCACACTCAATCCACCTCTAATTCAGGCGACTGTGGTGTCCAATGGAAAACAATCCAAATGGATTTTTGTCTGCTCCACCATCTGCAAGAACAATTAGGTGCTTCATTATTTTCAATGGATTATACATAGAAAATCAATCCAAGTGTTGGCCTCTGACTTATTTCAATTAGATGTATGGACATCAGGTCTTTTTGGTACAGGAATGATACAGATGGATATATATAATATTCCAGTATATTTTCATTAGAGCATGCATTATTTTACCTCCTTATTTGCAAAGGTCAAGTGGTTTTTCTGCAAAGAAAAGTGTTTGCAATCATGCCTATGTAGAGTATCTACACGCAAAGTGTGTCTGTACTTAAGAATAAAGTTGTAGGGGGCAACAAAAAGTAAAATATTGAATGTAGTTTTCTACGATTTTCAATTGATGACCTTTCCAATTTGGGAAAATTGGTCAATCCCTACTTGGTCTAAGTATAGATCTAGAGAATCTATGATTTGGGCAGTTTCACCAGAATTAGACTGGCATATCTGATTTGGCCCAAATAAATTGTTCCCCAATCCAAATTGTCTCGATTGCCATGATGGGGGGAAAGAGTTTTTTTTTTTTAAATCCCTTTATACTCACATTTCCTCACTTGGTTTCAGATCCACCACATCCATCCCTGCAGCCTCCCAATCTTCTGTTCACTCTTCACTCCATTCCCGGCTCTGAGGCCAATCAGACGCAATAGGCGGGTGACGCAAGTCATGACAAGAGTCATTTCCCCTATAATCGTGTGAGGCCAATGACAGGTATCAGCGACAAATTGGAGCACCAGAAGAACGGATAAATGGGGAGCTATGGTAGTGAGGGCAGTGAACAAAGATGGAGGCAGGTGGCAATTATTTTGCTGGACTCGTGCAAATCAAATGACGAAAAATTCATATTCTGGCAAATCTAAACTTTTTTAGAAAATTTGTACCAAATCAGTTTGGTTACAAATCACCTTGCTCATCTCTACACATAACACTTATGTATGTATGTTACTATGCCACATTGTTGTGTTTCTCAGTAGGGTTCCCAAGGATGGATACCCATCTGTCATATACCCATGAGCTACCCTAAGTATAGGCTATTTCAAGAGATGCGTTAATGAGTAATATCATCTGGTGAGTTACCTCCTACTCGTGTTAGATGTGGATATGATTTGAAATGGGGGAAAGGATGCTACATCCAAAAATCTGCCAACAATACTACCATCTGGTGAGCATGGTGGTGGAATATAACAACACGAATTGGAAAGTCATCTCCTTGGTGCCATAAAGGGCAAAGATTTGTATTGATGGTTTTATAAAGGTGGAGAAACATAAATCCTTTTTACAGGAGGACCATCAGGCAAACTACAGAATATATTGATCAGTAGTTCCTGAATATCAGAATTTTGGCAACTTAATAAAGGTAGAACCTGAATGAATCAGACATTGTCTGCGCTATTACAGTTGTCTTTTACTCCTTTCTATGACATTACAGAGGAAACTTACTTCAAAGATCCGGCTAGGGACTATGTTTCTCTGCTGACTAGTCCAAGACAGGTACCTGGCAGTTTTCCCCCTCCCTGATCTCTTTGACTGACAGGTTTGTCCCTATGAACACACATAAGTAGAGACCTCTAAGTCTAGGGGATCAGGGCAGGGAGAAGCCACCAGAGACCTGCCTTGGACTACTAAACTGTGATGTATAGTCCTCAACCAGCTTTTCAAAATATGTTTTCTCTTAAACGCCTGAAATAAATATTGGATTAGATTTCTCTTTTGCTCATTCATTATGCATTTTAATTGAAAAAAATAAACTATTAAGATGTCTAATTTTGAAAGCATAAAGACTTTGCAGCATTTTTTTCACACCTGTGCAAAATATTTGAATGGTGCTGTATAATAGGTAATAATTTATTTTTATCAATTACAAAATACAGTGAATGAACAAAAGAGAAATCTAAATATCTAAATCAAATTAATATTTGGTGTGACCAGCTTTTGTCGTCAAAACAGCATCAATTCTAGCAGTAGACTTGTACAAAGTCAGGGATTTTGTAGGATTATAGCTAGCCTAGTGTATGAATAACCAATTATACCAGACAGGTCATTTTCATATGTAGGTCGAAACAGTCATTAACTAAAACGGAAATTTGTTGGAAGCTTAAAACTGGATGAAGAACAGCAAACTCTGCGACAATGATGAGGTTCTGGAAGATGGTTTCATGTTACAGGTCATGCATCATGACAAGACAGCACAGTGAGACACAAGACAGTTATACTGTCTTCAAAGCATACTGTGGTTTTAAGATGTGCTGATTAAGATCTTTTGAAGAAGCATTGAGAAATGGGCAACGTTGAGGTCCGTAGATGTAGTGGTTGTCCAAGGAAACATAGTGCATTAGATAAAAAACACATCATGATTGCTTGACTTCAAAATCAGAAGATGACCAGCAGTGGCATCAGCTCAGAACTGGAGGAAACCAGTGAGACACATCTACTGTTTGGAGAAGTCTGGCCAGAAAAGGTCTTTACTAAAGAACTGATGTCAAAAAACATAACTTCAACATGTAAACAAGGCCAAGTGACTCAACTTTGCATAAAAACTAGGATGAAAAAAATGACAGCGGGTGCTCTAGACTGAGGGGTCAAATTATAAAATATTTGTCTGTAACAGAAGGCAGTTTGTTAACTGGAGGACAGGAGAGCAGTACAATAATAAGTGGCTGCAGGCAGCAGTAAAGCATGACGGAAGGCCCTTACATGTTTGGGGCTGCATTTCAGCAAATGAAAGTTGGGGATTTGGTCAAGATTTATGGTGGCTTTAATGCTAAGAAATACAGGGAGATACTTTCCCATTATTTATTAACATCAGGGATGCATTTGATTGTTCGAAATTTATTCTGCAGCAGGACAACGACCCCAAACATACAACCAATGTCAATAAGATCTATCTGCAGCATAAAGAAGAACAATGAGTCCTGGAAGTGATGATATGGCCCCACAGAACCCTGATCTCATCCTCATCTAGTCTGTCTGGGATTAAAAGGAGACAGAAGGATTTGCACAAGTGACATCCACAGAAGATACGTGATTAGTTCTCCAAGATGTTTATAACAACCTCCCTATCAAGTTCCTTCAAAAATGATACATATATTAAAGATGATTGGATTGATCCATGGCAAATTGAATTCTAGTCAATTTTCCTGAACTTTTCAGATCCTCGTGAATTTGAACAGTCTGTGATTCGGTTCGTGTGGATCGGCCAAAGAAAAAAAAATGCATGTCGCCATTTCACTCACTGCTGAAGAGTTACAGAGTGAGCTAATGAGGACTGGCACTGCCAGGCTGGGGGTTCCTCTAATGCCCTGCAGCTATCACATTACATGGTCTAGTGCAGCCAATCAGGGAGATTTTCATAGCCAGGATAAAAGATGGTGGCCGGTCAAGCAGTGCCATTTTATGCTTTTACAGTGTATGGTTAGAGCTCATAACTCTTTCTACATAGGGACAGAAAAAGTGACTAGCGTTGAAGAACATTTAATTGCATCAATAAGGAGAGAGATAGGGAATATGGCAGCAGAGTGTAATTGATTAATGTATTCAAAGTACATACATTTCCCATCCTTCTTGCAGGCTATATCTCGCTCTCTTCCAGAAAAATGACAGCCGGCCGACATTAAGAGGGCTGGGAAGGGGTTAAAACAATAAAAAATGTTTCTCAACTCTCCCTGGTCCTCACCTTGTCTGTACAGCTCCTCACTGAGTTGTTCCCGTCTGGTCTTCAATGCCAGCATGTAGGTCTTCTTCATGCCACAAGTCCAATTTGGTCATTGACAACTCAAGTGCCTACTAGGACTCACAACTTAATGACTTGCTGCCCCAAAGACCAAAATATGACACATTCAATTTTCATCAAAGAGATTCAATGCAAATTTAATTTTCTGGCTAAATTCGAGTAACCCACTGAACTCAAATTTAAGCAGATTTGCTTACCACTAGTTCTGGGAAATCCCATTGTTCCTATTCACACACCTTTGCTTCTACACAAGGATAGGCGAAGCAGAAGTCTTTAGCCCATGTGGTTGCAGTGAAGAATAACAAGCGTAATTTCTCAATCACTTAGTTTATTCCTGCACATCCACTACACTGGGGGATTACTGTAATGCACATAGAGGTGCTGCCCTATTACTGATTGCGGGGAGACAGAGTAACAGATGTTAGGGTGTTACTTTACTACGAAAAGTGGAAGAGGACAGTACTGCTGATATAACGCCCCTTTATTTCTGTCATACTAGGTATGGGAAGGACCCAGCATACGATGAGGGGAAAAGGGGGGGGAGCCCAGCAACTAGGGAAAGAGGGAGTGGAGACCCCTAGGTAAATCTTACAACACCCTGGCTTCCCTATCGTCCTTAAATAGGTTCCTCACCTATTACCGAGCAGGATACCTAATGCCTACTGACCCTAGAGCTAGGCCCTAGGTAGGAATGGGATGGGGTGAGCACTAGTCAGCACCACTGCAACTAAAGACAAACAAGGTAAACAGAAAAGGGGATACACTTAGCTTTGAGAAGACACCAGAGCGATCATGACAACTATCACAAGGAACTCCAAGAAGAAACTGGCCGACTGCTAGAACTCCAGGCCTGAACAGAGGAAAATGCTTCTATCACCAGCGATTCTCTGGAGAGGCTGGGTGTTATTTAAAGGTCCAGCAAGGGTATGTTAATTAGCAGCAGAAAGGAGAGATCACCCCTGGGTCCTAGAGAGGGAAGGATCAAGAAGGTGTCTGCAAAGCCAAGCGCAGCGACCTTCTACAGCCGGATCCAGAATGACTGTCTGTCACACCCAACACACCCGTGACAATTTCACTGTTTGAGTTAGTGTGGAAAGAAGGTAGTTTGGTCACCACCATCTTTGAAGCTAATTTTACATGGTGTCATCAGATAGCTCCACCTTGCTCCAATCCTGCACACCACAAGTCCTTCCACTGAGACTTTTATCCCCACAGCCTGCCAGTGGGCCTTCGTGTCTCTTCATTTCTCCTTCCCCAATCATGCGCATTCTTTTCGGCCTGCTTAATTCTGGGCCAGGACTCCTGGCTGAACTAGGCCTCAGACATCACCAGGTGTTTAGCCAAAGTGATGGTATGGTGGGCAGGGCAGTGACGTCTGAGGTTTAGTCAAGCCAGAAGTCTTAGCCCAAAGTGAAGCAGGCCAAAGAAGATGAGGGGAAAAGAAGAAGCATGAACTAATGGACATTGGGCTGCGGTAATGGTGGGACAGGTGAGCGGTGAAGTGAATTCTGTTTATTTATTTTTAACCCCGTACCTGGCTTTATACAGTTTAGCCACATTTTGGTAAAATTTGAGAATTCATTTCCACTTAAATAAATGTTCTAGTCCCTAACAAGCGGTAATAAGAGGGGAACCCAACAGCAGTTCCCCTGCTGCGCCTCCGCAAGGTAAAGGGAGCATTACTTTATTTTAAAGATGAGTGAATTTGCCGCAATTCAAATTCAACAGATTCGATCAAATTTGGCCTGGAAATTCGTTTTGTATTGAATAAACTTGGTGAGATTTGAATTTGTCAGGAAAAGGGCCACCAGCGGCGGGAGAGAGGTACAGGTTTCGCAATTTGATTAGTGTCACTTCCAGCAAAATTGCTGACATTTTGGTGGATTTTAAGGGTTTGTAAGGGTTTAAATTAAAAAAAAAAAAAATCTCCTCACCTCACCTCAAGGTAGCTATAAAATCTTATAGGTACCTCACCTCACCTTGAGATGAGGTAGCTATAAGAATTTTTTTAATTTAACCCCATCCGGATCCTTAACATCCATCAAAATAGCAGCCATTTTTGCTGAAAGTGGTGCAAATCAAATTGCAAAAAATTCAGATTCTGAAAAATTGTAATTGGTTGGGAAAATTTGTGTCGAATTTCATTTATCACAAATTGATCTGCTCCTTTTTACTTGATTCCCATTGAAACTACATAATACTAATGTTGTAATGAAAAATCTGAGGGATCACCGTCATTAGTCAGTGACAGGAGCCTGGTCTGCGATGTAGACTCCTACACGCAAACTAACCTCTTACTTATAAACCTAATGTCCACGGTCACCTCTATAACATGTGCAATTACTTTCTATGTGATTCAATTACAGCATCCAAAGAGTTGCAGCTAAATGTCTAAATGACACTTTCTCCAGGAATCCTGACTCGTTTCTTCTCCATACCTACCGGAGAGCCGCCTGCACATCGGTGCACAGTGCTGTAAGCTGTAACAGAGCAATGCAAATTACTTAGTCACCAGCAGCCTCTACGGGAATGTATGTAACAGAGAGCTCGCGTAGGTGGAGAGAGCATAGCTGATGGTAGTGGGTGAAAATGTATTGTATGGGAGTCAGTAGTGGGAGAAGAAGTATTGTAGTCACAGCTCACCATGGGGGATCTTTAGGTAATTACGGGGTATCCTTGTCACTCACTGTTAAAGAGAAATTCGACAAATGAAGTAGGAACAACCAAAACATTAAAACAACCGAAAGATGAAAGGAATTACAAATGGTTGATCAGGGTCATACATAGAATCCCTTGGTCCCCTTAGAAAGATCTGAATTGGCCCATTACGAGCACATGGTTGCCATCATACCAATCCATTGTGTCGTAGGGACCCAATGGGAATGATGGAGGGAGCTCCATTTCTGTCTGCTTAACCGCTTAGATCCCGTGTTCACTTTTCACCATAGCATCTAAGGGGGTAAACTGCTGCAATCAGAGCCAGCTCCTATCACAGCAGTTACTGGCGGGTGTTTGCTGTGTGAAATAGCCGACACAACTCCTCTCAACTTTTGGCATACATATACAGAGAGCAACAGGACAATTGGGCATATCAGCGGACATAGAAGTGTCCTTTGGAACCACTCCGCCGACTCATGGGTTCTTTAGCAGTTGCATGGTCTTCCGGCATTGACAATACGCCACTGGGTGGGATATATCTAGGCAGCAAGTGAACAGTTCGTTTTCGGAGTAAATGTATTGAAAGCAGAAAAAATAGTCAAGCATAAAGATCTTAGCACCCGTAACATAGGAGAAATTGTGATGGCAGATCTTGTGGGTGATACCAGTATGTAGTGGTTAGTACCTACCAAAAGTGGTCCTATGAAGGACAATCACTGACATCATGAGTCATGGGCACCTAAGTTTTATTGATGTGCATGTGGAGCCATTTGGGTCCAATATTATGTTTATGAATGGGGATTTCGAAGCCCCATTCACATGTGTCAGAATATGTCCCAAATCTGGTGGATTTTTGGAGCTGAAAGAAATTTATAACGGAAATAAGAAGCATTCTATATTCTTTCCATACATTCTAAGCAAGAAAAAAAAGATCTTAAAATATCGCCCTGTGAATGACAGTGGGGCTATTTATCCCTGCAGTGTAAAGCTGTTCTACATCTGCGCCAACCTCTTGTGGTGTATGGTAGAGGAAGGGGGGTTGTGCTCTTGGCGGTCTGTAATCCGCAACTCAGTGGCCAAGCTTTCTGTCACAATGAGCCTATTCCCTCTTTTAAATAAACACACAAAGTTCCCCAATAAAAATATATTTTTAAAAAAAAAAATGTAAAAGTGGGAAATAGTTTGGTGCAACTGTAAGGGTGGTGGACTGTGCTGTCGGGTTCCTGCCCCTGAAGACACCAATCGCGTCATGTGTATTATGTCATGCATCTTTGTATATATTGTGTCATGTGCATTGTATTGCATTGTGGTATTTGCCTGTGTAATGTATAGAGTGTGATAAGTATTGTTAGTATAATATACATAGTTTGTAGCAGTGTTATAGGGAATGTATAGTGTAAGATGAGTAATGTAGTGCAAAGTGTGCAATGTAAGAAAGTTCTGCCCAGCAACAGACAGCAGGGTCATAACGAGTTAAATGTTGGGACTAGCCAAGGGGGGGGGGCTTAGCGATAGGAACAGGACTGTGCTTTCTGGATAAAGTTAGATAGAGTTCCGAGAGTAACAAGTGTGCAGTGCTCCCCAGGAGTGATCCACAGTTAGAAGAGACTAGAGAGAGGAAAAGCGAGATCCTAAAGAGAGTTACTGACGAGACTGAGAGAACTTCCAGAAGGCGTTATCAGAGACCCGGGAGCTTGCTAGAGCTGAAGGTAATGGACCTAAAGATGACAGAGTGTGGGACTAGTGGGGGTCCCGAGTGGTAGATCCAGGGCATCTATAGTGATAGGATGCGGAACCGCTGAGCGAGTGGAGAGAAACTTGCTGATCAGGACTGTGGCATAGAAGCTGAATTGTGGTGACGTAGACATAAAATAGATAAGCTGCAGAGCCTTGGAGAAGCCTGCAGAGGAAGGATACAGTGGGAATGAAAAGGCTTCTTACTGTGAAGTTCAGTATAGTTTGAACGGAAATCTCCTTTATTAATATGTGGAATTCTTGGTCCTGGCCAGCCAAAACCATCGGCTAAAGGCAGTCTGCACGAGCGTAAGGCCCACACAGCACAAACACCAACACCTAGCCAGGACCCTCTCTTTCAAGTATCAGTATCAGTGCCTCATCCACGGCTACCGCGCCGCGTTACACAATGCCAGGTGCATATCGAACAGTTGGTGATAGGTCACTGAACACAGGGATGATAGTGAATCCCAAATCTGTGCACATCAAAGAGGGTAATGTGACGAATAATGATTTGCACAGTAGCTGCCTCTTCAAGTAGAGGATGATGGTGGTGGTAATTGTTTGTGCAGCTAATACCCAATCACAAAGAAGCAGTGTTAACTTGTAAAGAACAGTCTCTTTATTAATGAAAATTGGGGTAAATAACTATATACAGATAGTAGGTAATTGGTGATGAAATTTACACTCACAGTTCAAGGTTGACCCATACATGCGGACAGGCAGATTTTTGTTGGATGCTTGTCTTATCAATTCAATTCACTGTTCTCAATCTCAGGCTTTCCCTCTGGTAATCCCCACTCAATATTCCTTACTTTGGGCTGAGCTGTGCTTCCCCTCTGAGGTGGATTTTTCATCCTGGAGTTGCAATAGGAATCCTTCCAATCTGAAGGCTGCCAGCATCCTTCCTTTTTATCGGTCCCTTCTAGACCCAGCAGTCACAGAGGAGAACAACATCTCCTTGTTGCCATCTGCCTTCCTCTAGTGACTTCTCTCCCATGGGACTCTTACAGCTGCAGTCATTGGATGACTGCCAGAGGAGGTAGTCCGTTATGTGCTGATGATTATGTCCGACTACGCCACCCGTGGATTTGCGGTCATTAGGAACCACCGCTGCAGGGCAGACCGCTGGGGCTGATGATGTATGCAGCTGGGATGGTGTGACTCCCCACGGGAAGAGTGCGGCCCCAGGGCAGTGTAGTGGATGGTGGAAGTGATGGTAGTGAGAGTCCCAGTGCCGATAGTGCTGGAGGAGCAAGGAGCACGCAGACAACAGGTTGCAGTCCAGGGTCTTTACTAGAACAGGTAAATTGACCCACAAACAGTCCCAGCTAGGAGGGGACCTGGATGTCTGAGAGCAACGGGGAAATTGGCCCTGGTCAGGGTGAGGGTGTAGGCCTACCGTGCTTTCTGTGCTCCTTCTGGCTATCTCCTCGTTATAGGGTAACAGCCCACGTTTCCGAGCTTTCCGTGTATTCTCACCTGTATGGCCTGCGACGTGGGTTCCTTTCTGCTCCCAGCCTTGTACGGCTTTGCTGGTCCCTTCTGTTGTGGCAGGGCCTCCAGGCTTCTTAGGCCAAGAAATATACAGTCCCCTGCGGACTGGTTATCTGCTGTAGGATGTGGAATCCTCCCAGCCTAAGACACCAGAGTCTGGTAAATTAAGTCCGTGATCTGCCAAGACAGGCTCTCTTCGCCTCTTGTCTCTGGCTTGTGGCTCTCCTCCTGCCACACTTCCTCTTAGGTGCAATACAACTGTCCCTCTCTGCTCTGGGACCTGAATCCTGAGACAGGTCGTCCAGCTCTCTCTAACCCTGCCCCCAGCACCAGCTTTTATAGGGTCAGCCTGCTCCCCCTACTGGCCTGAGACAGGAGGTACTGCATGCTAATGTTCCCCTGACTAGAGAACCTCCCCCTTGCTCTCAGACACAGCTTTATTACATTTTGTGGCATCCAGGCCAGGGTGACACATTCCCCCCTAGTAGAATTTAGTACTCCGGGACTAAACAGTAACAAGAACAATATGCATGACCATAAAACATTAGTATACAAGTGACGCACAGATTGAGTTCTTAAGGTCACAGTGTGGTCTGTGACCGGGTGTCCATATCACCAATACAACGGGGAGCCTTAACCAGGTGGGGGTCTGTCCTACCCCAAGTCCTTTACAGTCTTAGTTCATTCCTTGATTAGGCTCCAAACGCAGTCCATACAAGGTCCCGGTTATAAAAAGTCCATAACCTTTGAGTCCTTACGGTAGCTGCAAGAAACTGAAACACAGAATTACCAAACAAGCATGTAACTTGGCAAACAATTCAACATTTGGCAACAGCGTTATTTAAAATCTTAGCGCGCTCTATATTTTCCAGCGAGCGGGTATCTGCCCCTTTGTGCTCCTGGTTGACCTACGTAGCCCACTGTCTGGTGGTGGACCGACCTGGCTTTCCCCACTAGCGTTAGGGGTACAGCTACCAGCTGGGTGTACAGGTAGGGCAGGCAGCTGTCTGCGGGTCCTTTGGCTTACCGCAGGCATGGCAGGCTCACTGTCAGCAGAGGGTTGACTCTCCAGGGCTGCTGGTACAGGCTCTTCTGCCTCTGGAACTGCTTGCTCCTCTTCACCTTCCGGCTCTGGTGTTGGTTGTTGCTGTGCCGGTTGCAGGAAATGCAGGACGGGTACCACTATGGCATCATTTATGCGAGTCCAGGACTGAGGGAACTCTCCGAGAACGGTGCTGATCATTTCTTCCTTGTCCTCTGCGGGTTCAAGGTCACTCTGATCCTCTTCTGCACTACGGAGTTGCTCGGGGCACCTTTTGAGGTGGTCTCTGGAGACAGTACTAGTGGTTTCTCCTCCGTCCTTGGTGATTACGCACACCTTTGGGTTGTCATGGTCAGACTGCAGTACGGTATAGGGTTCCCTTTCCCACTGGTCGTCCAACTTATTTAGCCTTCTCTTCCGCTTCAGGACTTGCTCTCCAGGTTCTAGGGGACCAGCAGGGGCGTGTTGGTTGAAGAGTTTTTCTTGCCTCTCTCTCACCTGGGCCAGGCTCTTCTCCACACTCTCCTGTACCTTCTTGTACTGCAGTTGCCTTTCCGTATCCCAGTCCGCATCCGGGGAGGTGTCCTCAGGTGTTAGGACTCCCATCTCCAGGTCTACGGGCAGCTTACCTGGTCTGGCTCGCATCAGGTAAGCCGGGGTGCAGTTGGTAGCATTCACCGGGATATGATTGTATAAGTCTATCAGGTCCGGCAGTTTTCTGGCCACAGGCTGCGTTCCTCCAGGGGCAACGTCTTCAGGAGATTAATGACTATATTGTTCATTTTCTCACACATCCCGTTGGTTTGTGGATGGTAAGGCGTTGTCCGAATCTTCTTACAGCCATAGAGGTTGCAGAACTCCTGGAAGATTTCAGCTTCGAACGCTGGACCCTGGTCCGTCAGGACCTGTTCCGGATACCCGTGTGGATGGCAGAAGTATTGCTGGAAGGCTCTTGCCTCCGTTTGGGCTGTCAAATCTTTCACCGGGACCACCACTAGAAAATGGGAATAGTGGTCCACGATTGTCAGGGCGTAGATGTATCCTGACCGGCTTGGAGCCAATTTGACGTGGTCCAGAGCTACCAGCTCAAGAGGCTGCGTGGTGACGATGGGCCTCAAGGGTGTCTTCTGGCTGGCACGGTCCTTCCTCCTTAGGTGACAAGGGCCACAGTCTCTGCACCACTTCTCTACAGCCCCTCTCATGCCGACCCAAAAGAACCGTCCTCTTAGCAGGAACTCCAGTTTCTTCCAACCGAAGTGCCCCGCTCTGTCATGGTAAGCCCCCAGGACCATAGCTGCATCCCGCCTTGGAACCACGACTTGCCAGGTCAGCTCGTGCGTCCGGTGGTTGACAATCCTTCTGCACAACTTGCCTTCGTAGAGGAACAGCTTGCTCTTCTCTTTCCATAGCTGCTTGGCTTCCTCTGGAGCATCCCGATCTATGCGGGCATCTTTCAGGGTCAGCAGATCTTTCACCAGGTGGATGGCAGGGTCACTATCTTGGGTCTCGGCCCAGCTGTGGTGAGGTAGGGGATTGATCATCACAGTTGTTAGATCCTCCTCCTTCACACGGTGAGAGTATTGAGCGGCTCCATACCGGTGAAACGCGGGGAGTTCTACCTCCTCCAGCTCTTCTGGGTCTTCGTCACCTTCAGGTAAGTGAGGCATCCTTGATAGGGCGTCCGCGTTCGCATTGGTTTTGCATGCCCGGTACTTGATCACGAAGTCATAGTTGGAGAGACGGGCCATCCACCGCTGTTCCAGGGCACCCAGTCTTGCATTGTCCAGGTGTGTCAACGGGTTGTTGTCCGTGTGCACGGTGAACTTTGCGGAGGCCAGGTAATGCTTGAAGCATTCCGTCACGGCCCACACCACCGCCAAGAATTCTAGCTTGAAGGAGCTGTAATTCTCCGGGTTCCTCTCGGTGGGCCTCAGCTTCCGACTGGCGTATGCGATCACCCGTTCTCTGCCCTGTTGGTTTTGGGACAGTACGGCTCCCAGTCCCACATTACTGGCGTCTGTGTGGAGAATGAAAGGCTGGCCATAATCAGGGTAGGCCAGGATCTCATCCCCCGTGAGGGCCATCTTTAGCTGGCGGAAGGACTCCTCTTCCGGTTTATCCCACTTGAAGGGTGGCTTTTGACTTCTGGACTTAGACTGTCCGATCAGGAGGTCCTGCATAGGAGCTGCCATCTTGGTGAACCCGGGGATGAACCTTCGGTAGTAGCCTACCAACCCGAGAAACTGTCTCACCTCTTTGATGTTCGAGGGGCTTGGCCAGCTCTTGATTGCTGTGACCTTGTCAGGGTCGGAGGCCACTGCTTCCGCGCATACCACGTGCCCTAGGTACTGGACCTTTGGTTTCAGCAGGTGACACTTGTATGGTTTCACCTTCAGGCCATAGCCTGCCAGGGCTTCGAACACCTCGGCCAGGTGCTTTAGATGGTCCTCGTAGGTCTTCGAATAGACGATCACGTCGTCCAGGTAAAGGAGGACCGTCTCGAAGTTTCGGTGCCCTAGACAGCATTCCATCAGCCGCTGGAAGGTCCCTGGTGCGTTGCAGAGCCCGAAAGGCATACAGTTGAATTCGCTCAGTCCCATCGGGGTGGTGAAGGCGGTCTTCTCCTTGTCAGCCTCTGCCACAGGAACCTGCCAGTACCCGCTAGTAAGGTCCAAAGTAGAAAAGAAGTTAGCTGATTTTAGTGCGGCTAAAGACTCTTCTATTCTAGGCAGCGGATATGCGTCTTTGTGAGTGATACGGTTGATTTGTCTATAGTCTACGCACATTCTCATGGTGCCGTCTTTCTTTTTCACCAGAACCAAGGGGGCTGCCCAGGGGCTACAGCTATCTCTAATGACCCCAGCTTCTTTCATTTCCCGCAGCATACCCTTGGCGTTCTGATAATGTGCAGGGGGTACAGGCCTGTGTCTCTCTTTTATTGGTGGGTGGCTCCCTGTGGGGATATGGTGTTCTATACCTTTTACTCTGCCGAAGTCTAGCGGGTGCTTACTAAAGACTCTCTCGTACTCCTGTACCACCCGGTAGACTCCTTGTTTTTGGTGCAGGGGAGTGGAGTTAGCACCCACGTGGAGTTTCTGGCACCAGTCCTCCTTTTGTTTCTGGGAGCCATTACCCTCCGCCTGAGGAGATGGAGGCAAGGGTTCCACGGCCCTGATAGCTTTGTGTTCGACAACAAACAGTTTGGCAAGTGTAGCGTACCTGGGTAAGTGTACTTCCCTCTCCCCAATGTTGAGGATGCGGACGGGCACCCTCCCATGACGGACATCAACCACCCCCCGGGCGGTCAAAATGGTGGGCCCTCTGTCTGAGTACACGGGTTCTACCATGGCTTGGTAGTCTCTACCTCTCAACCCGATTGCAGTCCGACACCAGATCATCATTTCACTTTTGGGAGGCATGGAAATGGGGAATGGGTCACTCAGTCTTACGCTACCGATCTCACCACCAGACAGTTCTACCTGCTGCCGTCTCATCAGGGCTTTTATCTCTTTGTTGAGGACTCTCTGTTGGCTGGAACTAGCATTCACCGCCACCTGTTGTAGAATTACAATTACCTATGAAAGACAATTTTCAATCACGTTAGTACCTACAGTTATTTTAGGGTGACTTTCACGACGATCAATGTCCACAATAATCGCTCCCTGTGCCGGTAGTTCAACTTTACCAATTTTAATGGTCATCTCCTTGAACCCCATCTGCGGCACGGGTAAGCCATTACTGGCGATGATGCTCAAGTTACTGTCTGGATACCGTGTGATATCAGCATCAGTCCAATACTGCTTAAAAAGTACATAAGGGATAGTGGTTACTTGCGACCCAGTATCCAGCAAGGCGCTCATGGGGATACCGTCCAGCACCACGGGTAAAACCGGGCGCCCCCCAACGTACTTATCACGCCAATTATAAGGGCCTGGTGATCTTATGCCTGGGGGTTGGCCCTCTGCCCCAGGTTGGACCCGTTTAAATTACAGTACCTGGAAATGTGTCCGGGCTGGTTGTATCGACGGGAAATTGGCTGTCCATCCTCTGCGCAGCGGTCTGTGGGCCTTCCTCGGAACGACGGGAACCTCCTCTGTCGACGCCACGGGACATCCTCCGGACTTGAAGCCAGCTCGATGGGTCTTGACGGGTTCACTTGCAATGCTTGGACGGTCCTGGTCAACGCCGCGACGCTCCTGGTCAGCTCCTGGACTTGGTGGTGCAGGTCTTTCGACGGGGCTTGGTTCAGGGCCTGTGCATCAGCCCCCACGGGGTCCTTAGAGGAGGGCGCCGCCTCCTGGTGGTAGGTGAGAGCAGGGCGCCGGGGGTTTATAGCGCCACTGGTTGCAGATTCACGGAGCACCCTTATGGCCCTGACCTTAAATTGGGCAAAGGTCAGGTCGGGGTTCTGAAAGAACATGAGGCGCAGTTGGGCTCTGTGGGCGCTAGACAGCAGACCTTCTATGAATTGTTCTGTTAGCAGCTTATCCGTTTCCTGCACACTGCCAGGGTCAGTTTGTTGAATAGCCCTCAAGGCTTCCTGCAGATTTAGGGCATAGTCTCTGATGCTGTCCTGTGCCCGCTGCTTAAATCCATAGAACCTCATTTTAATTTCAGCGGAGGTAAGTGTGTCAAAGGTACCCCGCAGCCGGGCCAGAATACCCTTCACGGTTCTTTTCTCCTCAATGGGCCATGATTTTACCTCCCTCTGGGCTGCGCCAGTTAACTGCCCTGTTAATATGCTGACCTTCTGTTCCTCTGTCAGGGGGTAGACTTGGAACAAACTGTACAGCCTTTCCTTAAAGTCAGTTAGGGCATGGGGCTCCCCTGAGTACTTGGGCAGCCAGGCCGCTCCAGGGATGTAGGGCAGGGAAAAGGGCATCACCGCTGCTGCAGCCGCGTTGGTGGTAGTGGGCGCCTCTGTGTCCGACAGCTTCCTCCCCCCTAGTTAAGCGTGGCCTACCTTCCGACGATCCTCTTCTGTAGGCCGCGGCTCCGCTGCTGCTGCTCTGGACGAGGACCTTGCGTCGCGTCCTGATGACGTCAGCGTCGCTCTCTCTCCCTTCCAGGACCTTGCGCAGCGTCGGTGCGTGGGGCGGAGCTTCGGGTCTCGCGCGCTTTGGACGTCCACGCCCCTCTTCTTCCCGCGCGGCGTCCTGAAAATGGCGTCCGATGGCGGGAAAACGGCTGAAGATGGCGGGAACCGATGGAAGATGGCGGGAGACGGATGAAAATGGCGAGAAACGGCTCCGGATGGCGGGAAACCTCTTTTCAGGTAAATGCAAAGTCTCTTTCAGGCACGCAATACCCGTTTGTGGCGGGTTGGTTGCAATCCTGCCGACTACGCCAAAGCTGACTCGCCCCCTGGGCCGTGGGACACTCGGATCCGGGCAATAGGGGAACGATGGGAGTAGTAGTGGCAACCCGGTTCCGTGGCTCAGGGTGGTCAGGCCAGTGGTAGTCCGTTATGTGCTGATGATTATGTCCGACTACGCCACCCGTGGATTTGCGGTCATTAGGAGCCGCCGCTGCAGGGCAGACCGCTGGGGCTGATGATGTATGCAGCTGGGATGGTGTGACTCCCCACGGGAAGTGTGCGGCCCCAGGGCAGTGTAGTGGATGGTGGGAGTGATGGTAGTGAGAGTCCCAGTGCCGATAGTGCTGGAGGAGCTAGGAGCAGACAACAGGTTGCAGTCCAGGGTCTTTACTAGAACAGGTAAATTGACCCACAAACAGTCCCAGCTAGGAGGGGACCTGGATGTCTGAGAGCAACGGGGAAATTGGCCCTGGTCAGGGTTAGGGTGTAGGCCTACCGTGCTTTCTGTGCTCCTTCTGGCTATCTCCTCGTTATAGGGTAACAGCCCACGTTTCCGAGCTTTCTGTGTATTCTCGCCTGTATGGCCTGCGAAGTGGGTTCCTTTCTGCTCCCAGTCTTGTACGGCTTTGCTGGTCCCTTCTGTTGTGGCAGGGCCTCCAGGCTTCTTAGGCCAAGGAATATACAGTCCCCTGCGGACTGGTTATCTACTGTAGGATGTGGAATCCTCCCAGCCTCAGACACCAGAGTCTGGTAAATTTAGTCCGTGATCTGCCAAGACAGGCTCTCTTCGCCTCTTGTCTCTGGCTTGTGGCTCTCCTCCTGCCACACTTCCTCTTAGGTGCAATACAACTGTCCCTCTCTGCTCTGGGACCTGAATCCTGAGACAGGTCGTCCAGCTCTCTCTAACCCTGCCCCCAGCACCAGCTTTTATAGGGGCAGCCTGCTCCCCCTACTGGCCTGAGACAGGAGGTACCGCATGCTAATGTTGCCCTGACTAGAGAACCTCCCCCTTGCTCTCAGACACAGCTTTATTACATTTTGTGGCAACCAGGCCAGGGTGACACACAAGCTGCTGGGAGGGAAGATTAATCCTTTGAGTACTGCCTGTCAGTAAGTCTCACAATATGTTACAACATACAGTTTACACAGAAATCACAGTATTTGCATGGAACACACTATGCATCCAGTATCCCATGGAGATGTCCACTTTGTGGGATACCACACTTCCGTAGAAGAAATCTTAACATCAACCTTGGGTTTTTGCTACATAATTTGGATTTTAATCCAATATGTGAACACAGTATAAAGGTCTTTATACTCATTAGGTGAAAGAAGAACTTGCCAATTTTGCCAAGACCAGCTAACCATTGGATGCATACAGGGACTTCCCAAGTCTCACCCTATGGATGATGTTGGAGGGGAGACGGATCTGGCAATTGGAAATGTAACCTTTGGTTCTTAGAGTAGATAAGTTACTCTTTTGTCAGAATTCCTGTTTTCCTTCAACAGTTTGACCACTAGTGGCTGCTATTGTTCACCATAATAATTGTGCTGCAATCCCAGTCCTTACCACTGGAGGCTGCTGTTGTGTTCTGCAATTGCCCTTTATTAAGATGGCAGATTCTGAACCTGTGGAATCTATCTTGTTTCCTGTTTGGGTCTACTTAAAGCCGCATGGATCTCTCACTCATTGCTTGAGTATTGTGTCTAGCTGTTAGCCTAGTTTCATTCTCCAGCTCCTGAACATTCTTACCCAGACTGTTCTCACCTATCAATGGATTGTTTACTACTTGTTCAACTCCTTGTGCTAACTCCAAGAACTTCTACTACTGCTTGCTGTTCCTGCTCGTGCTCCTTTTGCCACTGGTTTCCAGCAGTACTACGCCAGTATCTTAACACTGTTAGAGCATTATGGCAGTGACTTTCTCCTCTCTCCCTGTTGAAAACACCAAAACGTTTCTGTATGGGAATACACTTGTATGTGTCTGTATGGGAATGTTCGACTGACAGTTATCTCACATGTAGAATAACTAGGCAGTAAAGATGGACGTAGACTGGATTAGAGGAAATAAAGCAGCTATACATTATTAGGGCTGGTCTAAATTTTTGCTGAAAACAACAAGGCAGTCTAATGATTAGCATATGAGAGCACTAATGAGTCTGAGTGCAGGTTCACTGCCCTGTATCTGTGTTTGTAAACCACAGTCGGTAATTATGATCCACGCTGGTATGGGAATACAGCAATCGTTCTAACAGTGGCTCATCATGTGTCAGCAGAGGCTTTTCTAGATTACAAATAATGACAAACTCTTGGGCGGACAGCATATACGATGACTTTTTGTTCTCTCTGATCTCATCCAAGAATTTCTAGAATGATAATAAAGAGTATGGGTGGGAAGCAATCAGCAGGGGCCCCTTCTGCCCTTCCAGAAGATCACATACTGGTGACATGAATGATTCTGGATAGCAGCCAGCCGGAGTCTCAGCATTTTCTTGCACAACTGACAAATACAATGATTCTGTGACTGGTTG
This sequence comes from Phyllobates terribilis, assembly GCF_046119375.1. Classification (NCBI taxonomy): domain Eukaryota; kingdom Metazoa; phylum Chordata; class Amphibia; order Anura; family Dendrobatidae; genus Phyllobates; species Phyllobates terribilis. The sequence goes on along the minus strand of NW_027362770.1, from coordinate 131,401,561 downwards.
TTGCCAAAAGATCAGCTTCTAGAGTACTGTACATACCAAGGAGGCAGACCATATGGCTGCTATGGGCCGTCCCCTTGAAGAAAGGAGACCCTTGATCCCATTCGGTTATTAAGTGGTTGGCCTACCAAAACAACTTACCACCTCACTATGGGATCATTTAATAGTTGGTGATGATTGTTTGGGGTCCAACCACTGGGCCCTTAAGGTTTCAAAGAATTTGGCTCTGGATTTCTTAGTTTGAATGGTTCAGCATGGTTCACTGCCAAGTTCATTGTCTATGGGACTCCCTGACATAACTAAGTAACCAGGTACAGTATCTCCTATAAAAAATGAAGCTGTTGTATCATTCCTCTCTGTTCCTGCACAGTCTGGTCCCTTGAGCCTTGTTTGGACTGTGCTGGACTCTCTATGGACAAATCCTAAATATTAACACCCAGCTGATGTCCCATGTAGCCTGTGAATGTGTTTAGCAACATGTAAATTAACTGAACAGTGAGCATGAATGGAGAATAGCCCTGACAGCCACACCCATCTAAGTGACTGGAAAGAGTAGAACATGCATGGTCACTGTGACGACACAGCATCAATCTGGCCACTGGTGCGGGGTGAATTATTCTTAATTATGCCAGATGTACTGTTCCTTTGTTCAGTAGGTCAAGGGACATGAGCCATTGTTTCACCTGAGACTGTCTATTGACACTTGTTGTATGTTAATTTGTGGAATGCCTGCTGAGTACGTATTGAATCAGCCCCCTGCGATGTACTGAGGCTACAAAGTCGTTTGGAAAACCTAGGTTGGGACATTCAGGTCACCTGGCTACATACCTCGCTGTGCTCGGTCAGCTTACTAAGCTTGCTGCTACCTCTTCTTTGTGAGTGCCTGCCAAAAGCAGAATGCTCCTGGTTGGGGTAGTTGGCCCTGGATGCCCCGAAGTTGCAGAGGTTCTAATCCCAGATGAGCCAGTGGAAGGGTCATTTACACCATCTTGTGTACTTGCTGGGAATGTACTATATGTTGTTGACTGTTGGTGATCCAATAAAGTATTACCGACATGTGTGGTACTCTCACCCTGTGTTGTCTGAGTAGTGTTCTTCCCACGAGAAAGGAGAACAGGCATTCAGTGGGATGAGCCCTGGCCCATGCGTTCTTTCTAAAGACAGCTAGGCCAGTGGGGTGTTCAGTGGGATGAGCCCTGGCCCATGCGGTCTTTTGTAAAGACAGCTAGGCCAGTGGACGAGAGCACTCACTGACCCTCATGTCTCCACAGCCACCTCTCCATTTTGGGTGACGCAAAACAAGACCATTCTTGAAATAGATGCATGTTCCAGTGGTGGACGTACATACACTGTATATCAGACATTTATGACACATTTTGTAGATGGGACCTCTTTAAGTGCATAAAAAAATGCATACTAACCATCCCAGATACTGGTTGGAAGAATGTACCACTTTGAACAGTATCTGTGTCATTCACCTGTGCAATCTGAGGCTCAGTGCAGATGGCATAATGACGTCACTATATCCCGCCTGCTGCAAGAACTGCCCCACTCATAATGGGAATGGCGATAGATACGTATTTTTTTTATTTGCCAGTGGTATGTAGTGGAGGGTCACCTTACTGGGGGGGGGGGTCACTAGTGTTCATCATGTGTGGGTATCATAATCTGTTGGAGGACACTGTGGGATAATCATACTGTTTGGAGTAGAGGCACCTTTGGGGCATCATGTGCGAGTATCATATCAAGGTGGAGAACACTATATTGTATGGTTGGGACTATGGGTGCATCATACTGTGTGGTGCATCATTGTAAGTCAGGGCAATGGGGGGCATTATATTATGTGGGGAGCACTTGGGGCATCATAATATGTGTGTGGGGCACTATGGGAGCATCATTGGGCAGGGGACACTGTAGGGACTTCATACAGTTGGTGGATACACTGTGGGGGCATCGTATTGTATGGCAAAGGCACTTTTGAGAAATAATGTGTATGGGGGCATTGTACTGCATGGGGGGTTCTGTGGGCGAATCAATATCTGTGGAGCGTATCATACTGGGTGGATTGGCATTGTGGTTGTCACGGGTGTGTCAGAAGTGACAGACAGTCGCCCTGCAGTTGGTTGCAGGAGATCTCTTCGTTTGGCATTACAGACAACTTCTTAGAAGCTGTATCTCTAGGACCCAGCGGCTACCTTCCTCTGGCTAATTAACACCCTGGCCTGGGTGTATAAATACCTGTTGTGTGCCAGAGGGAGGTGCCAGCGATATTCATTACTCCTTGTGAAGGCTTGAGCTAGAGCAGTACGTCTTCCTCTCTGTTGCTAGAGGACATGTGCGCATTTGTCTGGAGTCGACTAAAGCTAAGCTATTTTCCCTTGTTTGTCCCCCTTTGTTGTCTTTAGTGTTCAGTGGGAATTGACTAGTGCTCATCCCCTCCCTTCCCTTGCCTGAGCCTAAAGCCAGGGAAAGACAGGGCGAGGTACTCGTGTGGCGATTAGTGAAGAAGCAATATAAGGATGTTAGTGGAGACAGGGTGACACTAGATCAGCCTAGGAGGTCTCCACTCCCCCCTTTCCCTAGAGACTGAGCTCCCTTTCCCTCTTCCCTTTGTGTTGTACTTACTCTTTCCCTCACCTTGCGTGACAGTGGTGGAGTCATAAAAGGAGTATCAAACTGTGTAGGCGCATTAAGGAGTTTCACTAGAGAACACTATTTCTGTATGGGTGCTCAAAAAGAACTGAAGAAAGTGTCTCAAAAATTTGCCACGGCTGCGCGTGCTACAATATGATTCCCTCTTTCTTACTCTTCAGAGCAGGGAGGTATGATAATAAATCTATGAAGGGAGATCAGGGTAATTCGGGCTACTCTTGTTTCCATTCAGCAGTGAATGAATTACAAGCTTCAGAACATAGTAAAAAAGTGTGTACTGCGGACTATTGACTGGTAGGAGGAGAAAGCAGCGGGAATGTGTACACTTAGGGTTATTGTTATTATCACATTGATCTGCAGCTAAAGAGCAATTCTGATAAATCACATTATTGATTGATCCATGTTACTCATTATTGATGAAGGAGACTTAAATGCAATTATGGCAAAATGTTAATCACCCATATATTTTCACACTTAAAGGGGTTATATTTTCAGCAAATTAGTGTTGTTCTTAAGGAATTTCCATTATATTATCTGTATAAATCCCTCATATCTCTCAATGAGAAAAATCTGCCCTGGTCATGCGAAGGATACACAAGTGCATAGCACATTACAAAACACAGCTCTGATGGTTTTCCTTAAGGAGAAACCGGTATTTTTTTCCATAAATCAACAGTACATATGAAAATAAACTGTATAGTATATCCTTTTAGAGAAACACAGTTATTTTCCTTCCTGGATTGCACTTTCAATGTAAAAATTCTCAATTCAAGGGTAGAAATCTGTCTTCAGCAAATATAGACTTTTACATTACTGAGATAGGAGGTGACAGTTGGTGCTCATAAAGTTCTATGAAAAACTATCGATAAGGTTTGCTTTGCACTGATGAGGAGAGAGAAATCCAAAGCAGATGTGTGCAAATGGAGATTCTGATTTGTATTTATATTCCAAGTCATGTGACAGGGCTCTTTAAAGGGAAGCTGTCAGAACGATCCACCCCCTCCTCAAACTGTTTATATGTTCTGTAGGGATTCCACTTTTTGGCAGCATTTCAGGTAGACACATGCAGCAGGTTCTCAATCAAATAAGATTTATTTACATTCATAAATCTTCAACAAAAACAAATGGCCATTCTTCGGCAAAACAATATAACATAAAGTAAATAGGTACAGTTGTTGGTATCACAGTCATGGCTCACCCGTGAAGAGCAAAGTACTGTTCAACAGGTCTATTCCTCCTTCCACACACAGACCCTGAATGAGGCAGCTGGATTGCCTTAAAAAGGCTATTCCAAGGCAAGGAACTGGAATGGCCAGTCCCACCCAGCTCTAGTGGCCGTTCCTAAAACCCGGACCCAAAATCCAGGCGCATTAATAAAAAATCTCAGCACTACCTGCACTGGAGCCTGCTTCTCCAGGTCCTGCATCACCAAGGCTAGCCACCTCGGTGACACATACCTCCCATCCAGGACTTGTTCAGCTGCAACCTTGCAGGTCATGTGGCTCTTTGAAATAAAATGCTATCCACACCTTTACTTATGCAATATGTTGCTCTCTGACTGAAAAAATACAGTTTTAATTAATAGGTAAATGAGGCTTAAGTGCTCTGGGTGTGATCTGAGCACTTCCCAAGTCTCTGCCTCTCAGACTATATTCCCTGCCCAGCCTCACCTTCCTTTGACTAACTAACCAGCCAGTGAGCTTTCATTAATAAATTCCTTTTAGTTCCTGAAGCTGTAAAAGAAAAGACACATAAATCATCTGCAGTTATGGAGTCAGCAGAGAATGGTGACTTTTCTGCCCCCTGTTCCTCAGCTCTTGGTGACCCTGCTATAAAACTTTACGTGGTCCCCACTTCACAGCTGAGTTGCTGTGGTTCCTAAACGTCCCCACTTCTCAATAGTAGCACTCACAGGTGATGAGGGAATATTTAGGAGGGGAGAAAAGTTATGGACAGGTTTGGTAAACTGGTGACTCCTATTACAGGATCGCGCTGGTATAAATGAGCTCTTTACCACCAGCCACCATGTTAGTAAAGGCAGATGGTATGGTGAGGGGCAGGATGTTATACACCAAGGGCAAGGTGCTGGATGGAGAATTGGCCCAATTTTTTGTCCATATAGTGTAGCTATCAAATAAGTTCTGACCCTTCCCCAATCACATGCATGTTCTTCTAGACCGAGTGTGCCTGTCTGTTCAATAAAACGTCAGCATTCAACTGGAAACCTCTGTCGCCAACTTATCTCCCAGGAAAACAGAAGGATCGGGCACTGGAATAAGACATGGAAGTGTTTTTTCGTGCCAACATAGTTTACAAGGAGCAGATTGCAGGTCCTAATATCTTAAGTCTTCAACCTTTTCAAGCAGAGATGGGTAGGTGGTGTGATCTACGCCCACATTTTTGCTTAGATTATGGGATGTACTGCTCCTTAGAAAGAACAGAGTTGGTGTTCACCTTTTTATTACATTAGGTCACGGCTTCCAAAAATCATATATTATAGTCCTTAATAAAAGAACATAATTAATAATTAACTTGATATTTCAAGGTTTCACCTATGAAAAGTTTTATTAGAAGTCCTCACCCACATCACTGGCTGACTAAAAAGGCAGGTGGGCTGTTTTACCTGCTTCAATGGTGGGCAAACAACCTCAACCTCCTCTTTCTACCAAGGCACTATACATCTTTCTACGTCTATTCTTCCCACTCTCATCACCCCCTCACTTTGCAATTCATTAATTAACCCTTACGTGCCTAAGGCTCCTCTTCTTCATTGTCTTCCCACTCCTCGCGCTTTTCGTGCAGTAAAAGGGGCACTCTCCGACGCCTCATCTCTCGAGTAGGAGGTGATTCTGGAAGGATAATTCCTAGAATTTTCCAATAGCAGAGATACAGAACACATGAAACTTCACCACAGCAGTAACGTAGGGAGGTGGGAGGAAGCCTTGTAGAGTATTGTTCTGACTGTAGACTGCATGTAGTAATTGGAATATCCCCTGGCATATGGATTTAATGCTGATATCAACAAACATATTAACAGAGAGTTGCATCTCATCACGGATATCTGAGGCTGCCATCAGACACAAGAAATCATAGATGATCAAAGGAATTCCATCACCGCCTTTCAAGTTGTATGCCAAGCACATAATGTGTTTTCTTCTCCGCTATACGATAGTGGCCAAATGGCTGCAACGATAAACAGCATGGGAAGAACGAGGCTAGATTGAAAGGAATAAAAAAAAAGGCAATGTTCTCTGAATTCTCAGAATTTCCCTTAGAAATTCGTCAATTAAAAAAATAAATAGCATCACATCATTAGCGGGTCCAATATCATTAACCATTTCCAGCCACAACAGAAGACTTTATTCTTTCTTTTAAGTATTTGGAATTTTTTTGCATTCCTTTTACTTTGGCCATTTTGAAAAAAATTTCTAACCACAAACGATATGGAAAATGTTAATATAGAAAAGATAAGGAGCATAAAAAAGTCCATATGTATAAACTGACCTATCGAGGCCAACTAGCGACTTCGGGTTCTGGTCAGCTTTGTGAAACACTGTGATAAGGTTGACCCATAACTTTTAATTCTCTTAATGTACACAATCCACTATTTGTGACAAGGCTGATGTTACCAAAGTAGGTATCAGCTTCATCAATGTTATCAGGGGTACACATGTTGCCTGAAAGAGAAGGGATGCTGAGCTCCTGACTATTGGGACCATTGTTCATTTAAGTGGTTTCTGCAGTGATCCAGTGGTAGTAACATGGGAACACGCAGCTGACACTTTCCAGTATCCTATTGTTATACACCCGTCCCGGGTATTCCAGGCTCTGCTCCCTTCATCTTTTTCCACTGACCTCTGTTGTGCTCCACATTAGGTATTGCAGGTTACCCAGCATGGCTCAGTGACATCATCTCCCTAGGCTTTTCAAAGCCCATTAGTACACTTCTGTGTCTTCGGATTGTGATTCAAGACTCCAGTTTGGTATACTCTACCTTCTGTGCACACTGTACTAATGTCTTTCTATCCCTGCTGCCCTGCTGACTTCACTTCATCTGTCCTGCTGCCCCCAAGATTCCTGAGGGTGTCCAGTCCTCACTCCCCATGTGCCATCCTGCCAGCGGCACCAATGTCTTTGGCCCTTGTACCCATCCAGACCTGGGGCTTAGTGGATCCACTTCACAATGGGAGCCTTACACTTATAGGGTTGCAACATGTCACAAGAAAAAGCAAAATTTTTGCAAGTACTATTCAGCAGCTTCCTTCAATCAGAGCAAAGTTGGAAGGGAACCATTGTCTATCATGTTTGACCTCTATTGATATATCCTTCAATCTAATAAATTTTTCATCTATCTAGTTAGTATCTACTGTATCTACACTATATGGGCAAAAGTATTGGGACATTGCACATCACACTTACCGGAGCTTTTATGACCTCCCATTCTAAATCCGTAGGCATTAATGTGGAGTTGGTCTCCCTTTGCAGCTATAACAGCTTCCACTCTTTTGGAAAGACTTTCTAGAAGATTTCAGAGTTTATCTTTGCAAATATTTTTCCCATTTATTCAGAAGAGCATCTGTAAGATCAGACAATGATGGTGCAGGTGAAGGCCAGGTTCACAATCAAAAGATGTTCAATGAGGTTGAGACCCGGGCTCTGAGGTCAGTCAAGTTCTTCCACACCAAACTCAATCATGTCTTTATAGACTTTATGCACCGGGCACAGTCATGGGGAACAGATATGCCTCTTCCCCTTTGAAAAATGTCCAAAATATCTTACGGAGGCATTAAAATATCCCCTTATTTTATATAAAGGACTGAGGCTGACTCCTGAAAAATAGTCCATATAATTATCTCTTCTCCACCAAACTTTACAGCTGGCAACTCCAGGCATTTTCCAAACCCCCAAACTAGTCCAAATAGTGAGGGCACATAATGGGGAAGACAATTTTGAAAGGGGGCATAGTTTTGCGAGAGGTCGTGGTGGGGTACTTATTCAGAGGGGCAATGTACTGGGGATATTTTACAGAGGCGCAGTATGGACGGCAGGATAATTTGCAGGGGGGCAGTGTGTGGGGGATATTTTGTAGAGTGGCAATGTGTAGGGGATATTTTGAAGTGGAGCAGTGTGTGTGGGATATTTTGGAGAGGGACAGTGTGCTTGGGAAATTTTGGAGAGAAGCAATGTGTGGGGAACATTTTACAGAGGGGCAGTGTACGGGGGATATTTTGGAAAAGGGCAGTGTTGGGGGGGGATATTTTGTGTAAGAAGCACCAGCAATTATTTATTCAGGGGCTCAGCATGGGAAATATCTTTATTTATGGAGCAGTATGATAATACTTTTATTTTTAAGGGCACGGTGTCGGAAATCGCTGCTGAAGACGGAGAAGAAGGAAGTCTGCAGAGCCGACCTTTGTGCATGAAATCTCATCATGTGCTACAAGGAGACAAAAAGTGATGGGAACAACTTCATTCAGAGAAGATGTCAAATATAAGGTATCTGGATGTAATTGTTTATTTTTGAAACTGATTAATTCTCATCAATGCTGTGGTTCCTGTGTGGTCCACAGTCTGATTATGGCTGGTAACAACAACTCCCAATATCTCCTTACCATTGTTAAAGACAGTTGTAAGTTGGAAAGTGTAAGTTCATGCGATACAATTGTACATGGGGTGGACCTGACATTGCAATTGATCGCTGTAGTAAGCGTGACAATTTATTAATGTACTGACTGTGATTCTGGTGGTGCATTCATATACTGACAGTGGTTCTGGCACTGCATTTGTGTACTGATGGTGGTTCTGGCGCCGTCTTTATGTACTGACGGTGGTTCTGATATTGTACACATGTAGCAATCCAAAACTTAGTTAGAGTATGTTCACATCTACTTTTTTGAGCAGAAACTGAGCAGAATCTCTCCAATTTCCCCTCAAAAACTCAAAACTTGGTTCTGCTGATGTATTAATGTACTGATGATGATTCTGGTGATGTATTCATGTAAGTACTCCATTACATTTTTTGCGACCCTTGCAGTTGGTTCAGTAGGGCATAGCCGCCCTTAGACCAAAAATATTTTGCACCCCTTTGCTAATTCCTGGCAAAGGTCAATGCACTCACTAACAGGAGCCCTCTACTCTCTACATCCAACACTGAAGTGCATCTATAGTGCTTTGCCATTGCTGCATTAGGCTAAGCAATGTGCCACTACTCAAAAGAACTATTTTTTTTACCTCACCTAGGAGAGGTTGATTAAATGTGTACTGTAAGATATAGATTTGTAATCAACTTGCAAATTTATCTACAAAGCAAGATGAAGAAAGCTGATCAGGATCAAGAGGGCACAATGCTCAGCTAAGAAGCTTTTCCCATTTCTTCAGAAGTTAGAAGTTATTTTAAGAGTTTTTTTCATGTTCTTTGTTCAGACTGCTCCTCTGCCTCCTGCTTGCTGGAGGCAGAGCATTCATGAAGACTGACAGTTTAGACCAGCTGTATGGTTGAGTTTCTGTTCCAAACTGTGCACTCTCCCCTGCTACAAGCAGAGGTAGCTGTTCCTCTGAAGCACTGGAGGAGTGCTTGGGCACTAAAGCTGGATGGCTCTGGCGATTTGTCCAGCTTCAGATCAAGACTTACAAGTTCTAAACCAAAGACTTTGTAAGCGTGTATTACTTGCCTAGAAGACAGACCACCTTTGATAGGCTGTAGTGGTAACCTAGACAATAAACAATAAAGTATAGACTTAACCCTTTAAAGACCGTCAATACACATTAAAACAGCGTTAAGGGGCCTTATTCCCTTTTTTGCCGTTTTAAAATGGCATTCGGGAATAAGGCTGTAACGCCCCCCAGAGTCAGAAATTCTCTGGGGTCTCAGCAACTGGGGGTCACTGAGACCCTAGAGAACATGATCAGGGCCGGTTTTTCCGGTCCCCGATCACAAAAAAAGTGTGCCCGTGTTTACAATGATTTCTCTCTCCTCTGACATGATATACATGTCAGTAGAGAGAGAAATGATGCCCTCCGAGCCCACCCATTACCTCCGCTGTCACCTGGATCTCCAGATCTGTCCCTGGCCCTCTGTCATCTTACTGGAAAAAAAATGGCGGGCGCATGTGCCCGCCGAGATCTGCCGGCTGGTGCCTGGCAACAATAGGGGATTTTTCCTATTGGTTTCTTTTGATCACTGTGCTAGACCCTATCACAGTGATCAAAAGCAAAAAATAATAAATCAAATCCCCCTTTGCCCCCCCTTAGTTAAATAAAAACTATGAAATAAAAAAATATATTTTTTTTCCATTCTTTGCCATTAGGGTTACGGTTGGGGTTAGGGTTAGGATTAGGGTTAAGGTTTTGTTAGGGTTAGGATTAGATTTAGGGTTGTGTTAGGGTTAGGGGTGTGTTAGGTTTTGGGTTGTGTTAGGTTAAGGGTTAGGATTAGGGTTAGGGTTGTGTTAGGATTAGGTTAGGATTAGCGTTAGGGTTGTGTTAGGATTACAGTTGGGGTACAGTTAGGATTTTTTCAAAAGTAAAGAAAAAAAAATGATGACGATATGCTACTCGCTACTTGAGTTTGCAATGGTTGCTTGGGTATGCATTGAGTATTGCGGGTGCTCGAGTGACATGCTTGAGTCCCCGCCCCACATGTTTTGAGGCTCTCCTCAAGCGACATCAGTCACACACACAAGCGCGTTTTTCTGGTAGTTCCATACCTAAAGCATTCAGTTCTGATGAAGGTCTGTATCAGGACCGAAAATGTTTAGCGCTATATGAATGCAAATAAAAGGAACTTTTAAAGAGTGCTAAGTTTTTCTGCTCTACATGTTTTGTGGCTGTTATACAGCCAAAAAAAACATGCAGGGATTGCCTGCCATGCATGAGCGATCCCCAAATGTTTTTTTTGGGTCTCTAACAGCTGCGAAACATGCGGGGCGGGGACTCGAGCATCTCACTTGAGCACCCATGATACTCGGTGCATACCCGAGCACCCGATACAAATTCAAGTAGTGAGGACTTGCGCTCAACACTAGTGATGACGTATTCAATATGACGACCTAATGTTATCAAATTCTGTGTCATACCTCTGGGTTCAAAATGCTCACTGTTTTGAACCCAGAGGTATGACACAGAATTTGATAAACTCCTTGAGGGGTGTAGTTTCCAAAATGGGGTAACTTGGGGGTGGTTTATGTTTAGGCACATCAGGGGCTCCCCAAACGCGACATGGTGTCCACTCTCGATTCCAGACAATTTTGCGTTCAAAAAGTCACACAGCGTTCCTTCCCTTCTGAACCCTGCCGTGCCCCCAAACAGTAGTCTTTCCCCACATATGTGGTATTGGCGTACTCCAGAGAAATTGCTCAACAATTTTTGTGGGCTATTTTCTCCTCTTACCCTTGTAAAAACAAAAAAATTCGGGTCTGGAGTGATTTTTTTTGTGAAAAAATTTAAATGTTCATTTTTTCCTTCCACGTTGTTTCAGTTCCTGTGAAGGGTTAATAAACTTCTTGAATGTGGTTTTGAGCACCTTGAGGTGTGCAGTTTTTAGAATGGTGTCACTTTTGGGTATTTTCTGTTATATAGACCTCTCAAAGTCACTTCAAATGGGATGTGGTCCCGAAAAAAAATGGTTTTGTAAATTTTGTTGGAAAAATTAGAAATCGCTGGTCAAATTTTAACCCTTTTAACTTCCTAACAAAAAAAATGTTGGGATCCGTTGATCCAGAGTTATTACCTCATAAAGTGACACAGCTCGGAATTGTAAAATTTGGCCCTGTCATTAAGGACCAAGGTCCTTGGTCATTAATTGGCTCAATCACTAATGGGTTAAAAGCCCTTTCGTTTTTGAAAACGGAGAAGATATTTTTACAAGCATTTTACAATTTTACTAATTTAACAAGATGAGAAAACCAACTTAAAACTATTGTAGGATCTCCGTATCATAAATCCAATTTAGTCCTCTCCAAGACATTGGATTATTGGCAGATTCATCTGAAATGGCTGACTCTGTCAAAAAAGTAACTAAGGTCTACGGTAAGAAATAAGTTGGACATACAATTGAGATAAAAATTGGCCAAACACAACAATGTGACTTAAAAGGAATCTGTCAGCAGGTTTTTATGTTACATGGACCATGGACAACTGGTGCACAAAAGGTATTAAAGAATTTAACACATTTGAATTTGGGTTTCTGTCCAACATAAATGGGAACCTAGATTTAAGAATTGTCAGCCTCTGGGAATTGAATGTATTTGGGGCTAAAAATAATTTTTGTACTCTGGCATTATTAAAAATTTTGCACTGTTAGGCTTTTACAGGTTCTTTCTTTCCCTGCACATTCAACTTTGATGTGGTCATAAATCAGCTGAGAGGAGCTCAGAAAAAAAGTAGATAAAAGAGTTACAAACTCCCCATCGGGCCATCATACTGGACTCACTGACAGATTCTCAGTTAAATTATTCTGCAGCCAGCAATAGTCATGAAACACAGAGGCTGTAGAAAACAATCGGTGAAAAGCCAATTGCAAAAATTATTATTTTTTTAGCCACAATTACATTAATTTTTATATTGAAAGACTATCTGTAGGATAGGTCATCAATATCAGATCGGTGGGGGTACCTGCTGATTAGCCATTTGTGGTGCCGGCGTGATGTGCTGCACAGCTCCATCAACAGTGTAGTGGCCGCAGTTGGGTACTGCAGATCCACCCTATTCATCAGCATCTAGCCCTGACTACGATACAGTTGGAATTGGGAACAGCTGGATGCCGTGTGTTGCACCTCCATTGTAAAGTTAGGTAATTAATATACAAGTACTGGACAACCACTTTAAGTAAAAAAAATATATATTTTTTTTATTTTTCCCAAAGTTGAACAACCCATTTAAAACATGAAAGTAGAAAATAGCATGATTTCGGTGTAGGACAGTCCTTGCTCTTTTTAGGGAGTGCCTATACTGGTTATCGTAGATTTCAGCTACTCATTCTCTCCATAGCTGTCGCTCCTCTTTATATGAGATTAGATTTAACATGATTTACTGCTTGAAGAGCTTTTAGTTTTTGGCTCAACAAGCAAATTGTTCAACTCCGGCCTAACAGCGGATGCTTCAGTACGTCTAAATTTAAAAGGGATTTAATTCAGAGATCAGGGGAATAGAAAAAAACATTGAGACACGTTATTATAGATATAATTAAAATATTCTTATTGTTAATCTTCATCCTAATTATTCATAATAATAGCTTCCAAGACGATGCCTGCTGTGATTAGAAGGATCACTTCAATCCACTTGCCTGGGATTGTTTAACAGTCTCTCTTTTTATTGCAATTAAAGTGACATGACTAAAATACAATATAATGATTTAATCGGTGGATCGGAATGAAATATTTGCACTTCATATCAGTCTCAGTAAACAATGGCGATAATTGATAATGGGGTTTATTCAGTGACAATGACATTAAGACATGAAAGCTACAACCATCAATGCTCAGGTATCATCTTCATAGCAGAGAAAAGTTGACGGATGATGTGTTTTGTTACAGACCCTCACTAGTCAAACTAGAGATGAGTGGATCAATCCACAGAGGATCAAGTTTGTGTCGAATGTCCTGAAATTTGCATTTCCACCCAAAAGTTGCCCATCATCACTTCTCACACCCCTGAAGCATCAGGGACCGGGCTAATATCGTATTGCGTGGCTGAGTGGCCTTCCTCAAAATGCCCACCTGCTATGACATCCTATCCCAGCATATCAGGTGGATTTTCATACCTTGTACAGTGGTGGTCACTCAGTAGATCATCAGTTCCAAGGGTTCCAAGGGTCATCAGCATCTCCCAGTGGAGCACCATCGGAGTTGAAAGAGTTGGATTCCATCTCCTGATTCACAGGGTAAGCGAACTAGATGTACAGAATTATTCTTGTGATCTCTCTATCTTTCTCTCCCTCTTCCTTCCCCCTCTTTTGCAGAACATAGGTCCGCACCAATTTATTTGTTTCAAATCTAAGGAAAATTTGGCAAAGCTGGCGAATTCAAATTCTGAAAGATACATTCATCTCTAATTAGGACTTCTTCAGAAGTGGACATTCTTGGCAGAGAAGGTCATGTATAAGTTGTGTGGATAAAATAATGGAGTAGCGCCATGCTATCTTGAATAAATGTGTTACGCACGTGGTTGTGGAACCACTGTGCCATGGTCTGGGAAGATCCTGGAGGGGCATAACTAAGCAAACACCTGGTTCTTCACTAAAGTCGGTGATGGTGTGGTTAGACTTGAGCCCAGGTGGACGCCAGGTACTACTACAGGACAGATCCCGGAGCTGCGGCAGCAGGGAAAGGGGCAGGGAAGCAGGACCGGCCAGGAACTGGATCACAGGGGATGTGCGACTGGTAGACAGAACAGGTTCTGAATCAGGAATGGACTAGACAAGTTCAGGAACTGAGGATGACCTCTGGTACAGGATCACAGGTGCAGGTTCAGACTGGACTGGTGAGGGTAGCGGTATAGGTGCGGACAAGACGGATCAGGCTCAGGACTTGGTAGAGGCATGACGGGCTCAGGAACAGGATACAGCAGGGTGGACAGGAACCAATTCAGACAGGGCAGACAGGATTGGGTGCAGTCAGGATGGACAAGCTCAGGTTCAGACAGGGCATGCAGGATGAAGCTTGTTTATGCTTGAAAAAGGCCACTTGCTGGCCAAAACGTTGCTTTTATGATGCATTTTGGAAGAATAAAGGAATAGAACTATCTTTCTGGTGCCTTGGAAACAATTTGTCTCAGAAGTTAGGTCAAGGTTGCGGGAGGCTGCAGAGCCGTGTGAAATATCCCAGGGGCAAGAAGTGCCAAGAGACAAAGGGATAACGCAGGCGTCAGAAACTTTTACCACTGTAAAACTATTTCCACTATAACATGTTGTACGGTGTCCATGACTAAAACAGAACTGAACGTTTTAAGTAAAGTTCAGCTGTTGAAAATGGATCAAGTGCCTGGTTTGAACTGTGTGACTGAAACTGGGATCGTGGAACAGATGGAGCCCTCAAGAGAAAACGTGAGTGTTATCCAATACACACAGGTCACACGAAAGACAGGACATTATCTTTTAATTGTGGGAGGCCAGGATGTGGGAGAATATCAGCCACTCGCCACAACTATCACCCTGTGCCCCTGACACAAGCTCCACTGAATTCAACCGAGAGGTGAACACGATACTGTGCAACCCCCTCTATTGAGCTCACTGGAGAAACAGCAGCCAAAACTCTGTACTCCTGATAGTTAACAGTCCAAGAAATATGATCCACACATATCCTATTGTGGATATATCATAAAGGCAAAGTACACCATCACACATTTTTCTAATTGTATATTTGCTTCCAAAATGCAAAATTAAGCAACTGTCTAAATAATCTTCCCTGATGATTTATATCTTTTTGTCTCCTGCAGATGTCTGTAAGTCTTTTACCTAGCTGCTTGCTTTTCAAAACTCATACAAATCCTTCAGAGCTTCTGCTTCCGAAGGCTCTCTCTGCTCTCTCGATCCCTTCTCTCAGTGTTAGAGAGTGCAGCAAGGAGGAGGTTGTACACAGATATCCACAATGTGTCTATCCACAATGTGTGGAAACTTTCTAAAGTCTTAGGGTATGTGCCCACGATGCAGATTTGATGCAGAGCATTTTTGCCTCTCCCTGGCAGAAAAAACGCATGCAGATTTACATGTGTTTTTTTCTGCCGGGGAGAAGCTTTTTTTCTGCGTTTTTACATGCGTTTTCGCATGTGTCTTTTCAAGCCCTTTTCTAAGCGTTTTTGAGCATCACTTGGAAAAGTGCTTGACAAGTTGGTCACACTATATAAATCCATTCAACTGGCATGGATTTATATTGTGTGACCAACTTAGATGCTTTAAATGCTGCATCTATAGTAAAAAAAAATAATTAAAAAGTTAAAAAAAAACAAAAAACTGTATACTCACCTCTCCGGTCTCCTACCGGCGGCGGCGATCCTCTCTCCTCGGTGTCCCGCGGTGTACCGGCAGGACATGCAGTGATGTCATTTAGTCAGCTGATGGTCACGCAACCATCACCTGACTGTTGACGTCAGCGGTCGCGTGACCATCAGCTGATTAAATGACGTCACCGCAGGTCCTGCCAGTACACCGCGGGACACCGAGGAGAGAGGACGCCACCGGAGAGGAGACCAGAGAGGTGAGTATACAGGTTTTTGGATTTTTTACTTTTTTATTTCTTTTTTTCACCGCATGGTAGCCGGGATGAAGAGGAGTTGTAGTCTCCCCTTCATCCTGGGTACCACACGCACCGCGATTACGCCGTGAATTCGCAGCCATTGAATTTAATTGAAACGCAGCAAATCCACATATACCTGCTGGTTTGCTGCGTTTCAATGTTCCTCAATGGCCGCAAATTTGTGGCATAATCGAGATAGATATGGTCATGCTGCGTTTTGCAACGCAATGCGAATTTGGCGTGCTAATTAGCACAACATGTGCACAGCACATCCGAATTCACATTGCTTTGCATGGCAGACGGTTTTACAAGCATTTTCGCGGCCATAAAAACGCCGCAAAAACGCTACAAGAACGCTACGTGTGCACATAGCCTTAGTGCGGCTGAGAAAACAAGATATAGGAAAGCAAATAAATGCAGGATAGAAGCTGTGCTCATGCATGAGCTAATGAAGACAGTAGCACGCAGGATACACACAGACCTCAAATCCTGCCTATATTACCTATATTACTGGGAGAGACACTTCCACAAGAGAAAAATCTGAAACTTGGATCAGGCTGAAAACTACATATAAGGGGATCTGAAAATGAATGAATGAATAAAATTGGGCAATTTTATTACCTAAAGGTAGTTACTAGCATTTGTAAAAAAAACATTTTTTTTCCATGTGAAAGGTGTCTATAGCATTTAAAATACAGATACCCCTTCAAAAAAACCTAACAAAGTGTCTGGAGCGTGATGTACATTCTATATATCTCCAGAACCCGATGAGTGGTTAGTTATGACAAGAATGGACTTGTGGGTTCCAGAGCTTGTCTAGAGACCCGAAGGGCTACTTAGCTTAATATTGAAACTATTCAAGGCGATCCACTAAGAGTCCTTGAAAGTCTTCTTCTAACGCTATTGTCAAAAAGTTCAATAATGATCTTACTTGAGAAGATCATTAGTGGCAATGGGTCATTTTTTTGATAACAAGTATGTCATGCATGGCTGGCTTCTTTTATTGCAGAATGAATAGTGACATTTTATTCTTCAGTGTGAAATGCCATTCAGCGATAAGAACTTCATTCCATTTTGTCATGAGTCATTCTCTTCATGGCAAATGACAAAGAAAGGAAGATCAGTACTGGAAAAAAAGTAAGATAATTTAATGGACCTGTCATGTTTGTTAACGTCACTAGCACACTGAAAAGTTTTTTGAGATAACCACTCAAAAATACCTTGAATTATGGTTTTCTAGAAGGGGGTTCTATCATAGAAGAGACAAGATGGTCTTCTCAAAGTCATGGTCTTCTGGAGAAGTCCTCCATTTGTCCAAGAGATAATACCGGTTCCAGTATCACATATCAGTCAAATAGGATTAAGTCCTTCTATCACATACTTGCTAAGATGCTTAATATAATGGATTGCCCCATCTCCCACCCCCAACTGTTATAAGAGGAACATCTGATATAATTAATTTCTAATCCTATTCAGAGATTCCAATTCAATTCCTTCCCATATTCTTCTGAAAATAAACAGTATGATGTGAATGGATATCACATTTCTGAGGTTTGTGTGGTTTTAATCAAGGATTCTATGATTTTATTCAGTGTTTTATTTCTTGAGATGAGACGTTGGTGTTTCAGAGAAGAAAAAGTAATAACAGTAGAAATGGTGCAATTATATAAAAAGCACTTCATGTTAATGTTTGGTTCAACCTCCCTTTCAGCCTCGGTCATGTCTTTACTCTCCCTCCGGGTCTTCATTTCCTCTCAATGTCGCACCTTTTTTACACTTTCCTTCCTCTCGCTTTTTCTTCTATCACCTTCCTAGTAGCCTCTTCTCTTCTATCATTGACATCTTGATCTTCAGCTCTTACACAATAGTACTGTATATGTCGCACAATTCTGTATATACTTTAAGAATAAGGACTTGGGTGGGGGGGTGCAAAACATTGTGCCAAGCAATTCTCTGGTTGCCGGAGGGCAAGTAAATTCCATGACAAAGAGACGCTGCTTGTTTTTAGAGGTCTTCTAATTTGGAAGCAAAAATCTTGAAAAATTTGCATTACTTAGGAACAACAACATTATCCAACACAGCTTCCTCCACCCAGTTGTGAAATATGGTGCATCCAGGCCGGCGCCAATACCTGCACCTTACTTCTCTAAGTGCCGCAGCCTGTGCACCAGTCTCCACGATGCACAATTTTTCTCCCACACGTGGTATCTTCAGTGGTTACCTTTTTTCTCTGTCTGTCACACACTTGTGATTCCAAAGCCGCCTCAAGGTATGTCCACTTACCTCATCCGGTCTCCTGACTGTCTCCTACCAGACTCTGGTCTGACTTCATTGAGATCTCCTTGTAAAGCCCTGTACCACTGGCTTTCTGATGCTGATCTCATGTTCTGTGCGGTAGCCAAAGTACTGGGACTCTGTTTATGACTGGGGTCACTGGCTTGCTCCAAAAAAGTACCGGTTGATCTCACGGCCTCATGGGCACTGTGGATCGCCTCTTCTACCCAAAGATATGATGGGAGACTTTAGCTTCCCCTAACTCTTTAGCAAAGTCTACAGTGTCAGTTGTCTCTACCTCTGTGGTACACACTGTTCTCCACTTGCCTCTCTCAGACCACCAACTGGACTGCCACACTCACTCTATCCATCATGTGTCCTCCTCCTTTGTACCATATATCATGTCATGTACATTCACACTGTAGACAGTCCCTGATTAACACCTTTTAAGTCCAAGTGAAGATCCGGCACTGATTGCAGAGTAGAACACGCTTTTCTGAAAACTACTGAAGATATGATATAATGACAGACACCACATGGCCCTCACAACAACAGTAGACTATTTAAGCAGGATGTGGTTGGCCCGATGCCTAGTAATAATAAGATCTTGAGCAACAACCAACTTTTCACCTATTACACATGTATGGAAATAGTGTGGTAAATGGCACCTGATCATCTTATTGTTAAATGATGATTAAAATTATTTTGCTTATCTTGAAGGAAGGTGATTAGCTAATCGTCATAACTTCATATTTTTCCTACAGTGTCCACTGCAGTACTAATATGGTACTACATGGCAACAGTTTTCATAAATGATTGACAATGGTTGTGCTCAATCCCAGAGTGGAAACTTTTTTTGCAGTGGCTCTTCGCCTCTCTGAATTGTACACATGATCTAAGGAGGCATATTTTTGTTGGAAGAAAATTTCTGCAACGTTTTAATTTGTCTTTTGATTCTCTACTAGTGATGAGGGAGTACTAAAATGCTCGGGTCCTCGTTGCTCGGGTAGAGCAAATCGTAATGCTCGGGTGCCCGACCTGAGCAACGAACCCAATGTCAGTCTATGGGAAACTCGAGCATTTTTCCAGCGCCCCCCTGGAGGTTTCATTTATGAAGGAAGGACTGTGAAAGTCACAAAGCCTATTTTTACAGGGCCATCAGACAGCCCTTACTATTGTTAAAGGGCCAGCAGTCGGCCTTCACTATTGTTAGAGGGCCATCAGCCGGCTATGCTTTGTTGTTCCCATTATTAAGGAGCGGGTCTCCTATACTGTTAGTGCATATGCAGTGACTGCAAGGGCTGCTAAAAATTTGGAAAAACCCCAATACACCTTTGAAGAGACATAGAGGAGATCCTCAGTTAAAATTGTTTTCCCATTATGAAGGAGCGGGTCTGCTATATTGTTATTGCGTATGTAGTGACTGCAAGGTCTGCCCAAAATTTGGAAAAACCCCAATACCTCTTTGAAGAGACATAGAGGAGGGTCTCAGTTTTAAAAAATGTTCAGATTATAAAGAAGCTGGTCTCCTATACTGTTATTGCATATGCAGTGATTGTAAGGCCTGCCCAAAATTTGAAAAAACCCCAATACACCTTTGAAGAGACATGGAGGAGGGCCTCATTAAAAAAATTGTTCCCATTGTAAAGGAGTGGGTCTCTCATACAGGTAATGCCCATTCACTAAGTGCATGGGCTGAAAAACATTTACCCCTGGGTGGTATACATGAACATACTGTGTAACATACAGAATGTTAGAGGTAGGCCTCTAAAAAAATTTCCTACGGGCATTATAAACACCCTTAAAAAAATTATGTGCGTGTTATATCATGGTCACCCTGGTGATATGGTGGCAGAGGATGAGGAGAAGGAGAACAAGAAGGACAACAGAAAATAGACAAAATCAGGACCCGCATACCCATATCTGGGTGTGAAGAGGTGCATGGTAATAGACCCCCCCAAAAAAAACCACTGGATTTGACTTTATGTTCCGCTGCTATCATCCAGTGGTGTTGAGAAGTCTGGCCCAATCCAGCCCTTGTTCATTTTTATAAGAGTCAGCTAGTGATAAGCGAGTATGTTCTGTTAACCCTTTCGCCGAGTATGCTTGGGCCGAGCTCCGAGTATTTACAGCTGCTCGGTGATATGTTTGAATCACTCCCGTGTGCATGATTTGCGACTGTTTGACAGTTTTAATACATGTGAGGAATGTCTATTTCTTACACATTCCTCACATGTAATAAAGCTGTCAAACAGTTGCAAATCATGCACACAGGAGTGATTCAAACATATCACCGAGCAGCTGTAAATACTCGGAGCTCGGCCCGACCATACTCGGCGAAAGGGTTAACAGAACATACTCGCTTATCACTAGAGTCAGCCTGTCAGCATTTTCAGTTGACAGGTGGATGCGCCTATCAGTTATAATGCCCCCGGCGGTACTAAAAACCTGCTCTCACAAAACGCTAGCGGCAGGGCAGGCCAAGACCTCCAAGGCATAGAGAGCTAGTTCTTGCCACGTGTCCAGCTTGGATACCCAATAATTATAAGGCACAGAGGAATCATGGAGGACATTGGTACGGTCGGCAAATGTACTCCTTCACCATCTTCCAAAACTTTTCCCTCCTTGTCAGAGTACCCCACGCATCAGGGCCTGGGTGCTGGGAGGGTCTGAGAAAACTGTCCCACACCTTTGACAGTGTTCCCCTGCCTCTGCTGCATCATATTTATGTCTCCCTCATCTGTACTCCTTGGTTCTCCAAGGAACTGTGACCTCTGCCGCCAGCTTTTTTCAGATGGGAATTTTTTTGATAATTCCGCAACAAGAGCCTTTTGGTACTGCAACATTTTACTAGACCTCTCCGACATGGGAAGGAGAGATACAAACTTCTCCTTATAGCATGGGTCTAGAAGTGAGACTAACCAGTAATTACTGTCGGCCAAAATGCGCACAACTCGAGGGTCACAGGAAAGGCAGAGGAACATAAAGTCAGCCATGTGAGCCAGACTGGTAACAGCTAAGTCTTCCCTGTCCTGACCAAGAGGATGACTGTCCATGCTCTCATCCTCCTCCTCCTCGTTCTCCCTTTCCTCAGGCCATCCACGCTGAACAGATGGTATGACAGTTGTGTGGGTAGTAGCGTCTATAAAGCAGGAAAACTGCACCTGTTCATCCTCCTCCTCCTCCTCATTATAACCCAATCCGCATTGGGATGAAATGAGGCTCGGCTGTGTGGCATCACCCTGTATGGTTCCTTGCTCCATCTCATCGTAGTGCGCCTGCAATACCTCCTCTTTAATTGTGAGCAGCGAGCGTTTGAGAAGACAGCAAAGCGGGATGGTGACGCTAATTATGGCGTCATCGCCGCTCACCATCTTGGTGGAGTCCTCAAAGTTTTGGAGGATGGCATAGATGTCTGACATCCATGCCCACTCATCAGTTTTTATGTGCGGAGGCTGACCTGAATAACGACGGGCGTGTTGAAGCTGGTACTCAACAACGGACCTCTGCTGCTCACAAATCCTACCCAACATCTGCAACCAGTCGGTGAGCTGAAAGATGCAAATGCTGCTAAAGTGCTGCGAGGGCGGTGGAAGCTGTAGGTGACTTTCGAAAATGGCCACACACACGGCGTACTTTGACAAGCAGATCAGGCAGATCCGGGTAGGTTTTGAGAAACCACTGAACCACTAGGTTGAGTACATGGACCAGGCATGGTACGTGTGTGAGGTTGCCTAGCTTCAGAGACGCCACCAGGTTTCGGTCATTGTCACACACGGCCATGCCTGGCAGTAGGTTCAGCGGTGACAGCCACAGATTTGCCTGCTCTGTTACAGTGTCAAAAATTCTTCAGAGGTGTGCGTTTTGTCCCCTAAGCATATTATATTCAGCAGTGCCTCTTGCCGCTAGGCCGAGGCAGTGCTGCAGTGCTTCCAGCTTCCGACTGATGTGGTCATTTCGGAGATGGAGGCTGAAGAGGAGGATGAGGTACAGGAGCTGTAGAATGTGGGGGCAACCCTGATTGACCCAGGGCCCGCAATCCTCGGCGTCAGGAGGACGTGTTCAGTCCCAGGGTCCAACTGGGTTCCGGCTTTCACTATATTAACCCACTGTGCCGTTAGTGAGATGTACCGTCCCTACCCACAAGCACTTGTCCAAGTCTCCATGGTTAGGTGGACCTTCCCAGTAACTGCATTGTTGAGGGCACGGCTAATGTTCTGGGACACGTGCTTGTGTAATGCGGGGACCGCACACCGGGAGAAATAGTGTCAGCAGAAGACCGAGTACCTAGGGACAGCCGCCGTCATCAGGTTGCGGAAAGATTCCGACTCCACAAGCTTAAAAGGCAACATTTCAAGTGCAAGCATTTGAGAAATGTGTGAGTTTAGTAGTGTGGCCTGTGGGGCGCTGGCTGCGTATTTGCGCTTACGTTCCAAGGACTGGGGTAGCGACAACTGAATGCTGTGCTGGGACAAAGATGTGGACGGTGACGGTGATGGTTGCAAGTGTGCAATGCCAGGTGCAGGGCGGGAGGCATCTTTGTCTGCACCATGGACAGAGGATTGACGTGCTTGCACAACAGCGGAACAGGCAGTGGTGTCACCCGCAGACACTGTTTCTGGACCTTGGCATTCGGCCCAACTAGTCGGGTGCTTTGCTGTCATGTGCCTGAGCATACTGGTGGTGATCAGGCTAGTATTTTTACTGCCCCTGTTGATTCTGGCATAGTAGACGGTGCAAATGGCCTTTTTGGGGTTATCTGGACAGTCTTTAAAAAAGAGCCAGACTCTGGAAGACCTAACATTTGGACTGGCAACCTCCCTTGTGTTGGTGTTCCGGGGAACAGTTGCCCCCCTTGTGTCTGTGGATACCCCACTGCTTCTTCCTGCATGTTGTGGTGCTATGCCTCCCTCCCCCTCTGTGCTGCTGTCCTCGCTATGCATGTCACCTTGCCAGGTTGGATCAGTGACTTCATTGTCCACCACCTCGTCTTCCACGTACGCACTCCTGACCTGGTGACAACTGTGTCTTATCATCATCATCCACCTCTTGTGACAGTTTCCCACGGTCACCTTTGTGTGACCGTGGCTGCTCAAATATTTGGGCATCGCTACATGCGACCTCCTCTTGCCCCGCTGGAAGCGGGCCGGACGAGAGGCCCGAATCTATAAATGGAAAAGTGAACAGCTCTTCGGAGTGTCCAAGTGTGGGATCAGTTGTCTCCGGGCACTCAGCATGGTGGGAGGAAGGAGGATCAGGGTGAGGAATATGTGGTCCAGACTCACGGCTACTGAGACTTGACTGTGTGGAAGACAGGGTGGTGGTGGTGGCAAACTGACTGGAAGCATTATCTGCTATCCAAGCAACAACCTTTTCACACTGCGCTGTCTTCAAGAGTGGTGTTCCGCGGCCCCATAGTAATTGGGATGGGAAGGTAGTTCAACATAATATGGGTGTTTGTTGTGCTCCTTCAGCAAGCACAGTTTCATCTTGCCCACGGCCTCGGCCTCTGCGTGCACCATCACCATTATGTCCACTTCCCTGTCCCTTGCCACACGCCTTGACTATTTTAAATAGAGTGTAATATTTGGCCCGCTCCACAAAATGTCTGTATTATTACCGCAGTAATATGGGATCACGTGTGATGACCACGGTTTTAGGAAGTAGCCTTATAGATGTGGTATTGGTCAGCGACCATTTGTGAATAGGTTCAACAAAACACAGCTGGCTGACTTTAAATGGAGGGTAATATTTGGCACTCTCCACAAAATGTCTGTATTATTACCACAGTAATAGGGGATCTGAACTTTTCCATCTGATGATGGAAAAGTTTCTCTGCTTCCACAATACAGCAATGCGAATAAAATAAAAAAAAATGCTTGTATTCTGCTAACAAGCAAATGGAGCAGTAAAATAGTGTACTGTATTGCTTTTTAAGCAAATAATCAGGATTGAGAGCAAAAAAAAAAATAACCCGGATATGTAGGGCTATGGATATCTGTAACTGCAGCAGCAGACAGAATGTCCAATGAACCCTATTGTGCTGTATACACTGCCCACAAAATCTGCCTGCCTAACTCCTACTATCACCAGTAATATATGCAGCTGGATTAGTCCTCAGAAGGACTGTTAGTTTAGATAGCTATAGGTATTCCACAGCAAGATATAAATCTAACTATTAAACCGCCAATTCTGTCCCTCACTCAGCAGTACCTCTCCCTACTCTGCCTGTTTCCGGTGTAGACTGTGATGAGCATAGGGTTACCAGGTCTTATATAGACCCGATGACGCTATGCAGCCAGCCAATGTCAGGCAAGGTGTGGGAAAGACTAAGAGCAACACAAAGGGAAGAGGGAAAGGGAGCCCAGACTCTAGGGAAAGGGGGAAGTGGAGACCTCCTAGGTTGATCTAGCGTCACCCTGTCTCCCCTAATGTCCCTGTATTGGCTCTTCATCAATTGCCGCACGCGTGCCTCGCCCTGTCTTTCCCTGGCATATGACTAAGGCTAGGGAAGAGAGAAGATGAGCACTAGTCGATCTCCACTAAACACTATAGACAACAGGGGTGGACAAACAGGGGAAAATTGCTTGGCTTTAGACGGATGAAGTACTGCTCTTGCTAAAGCTATCAAAGGTAGTAATGTATATCGCTGGCACCTCCCTCTGAAACACAGCAGGCATTTATACACCCAGGTAGGGTGTTAATTAGCCAGAGGGAGGTAGCCGCTGGGCCCTAGAAACAGCTGCTAAGAAGATGTCTGTAATGCCAAATGTAGAGATCTCCTGCAACCAACTGCAGGGCGACTGTCTGTCACCCCTGATACACCCGTGACAGTACCCCCTCCTCTACGAGTGGACACTCAGGACCGGATTTCTCAAGATAAGAGGTGTGGAATGAGCGAACCAACCTGGGCACGTTCACCTCTGACGCTGAAGCCCACATCCTCTCCTCTGGACCATAGCCTTTCCAGTGCACCAAGTATTGTAGAGAACAATGTTGGAGACGAGAATCTACAATCCTCGAAATTTGGAACTCCAGATTAGCATCAACCATTTCTGGGGGCAGTGGTAGAGGTGAGGGCTCAAGAGGTTCCACATACTTTTGGAGTAAGGACCTGTGGAACATGTTGTGAAACTTAAGGGCCTGAGTAAGTTCAAGGCGAAATGCTGCTGGGTTAATGACGGCGTTTATTTTATAGGGACCAATAAACCTAGGTCCAAGCTTCCAAGAAGGAACTTTCAATCTTATATTCCTGGTAGACAACCACACAAAGTCATTCACATTCAGATCCGGACCTGGCAAGCGTTTTCTGTCAGCCATACCTTTATACCTGTCTCCCATGATCTTTAAATTACTCAGAACACCCTGCCATACTGAGGAGAGCAACGAAGCAAACTGTTCCTCCTCAGGACCTCCTGAAGCTCCCCCCCAACTAAAGGTACCAAACTGTGGGTGATAACCGTATGCACTGAAGAACGATGACCTGCCAGTGGATTCTTGATGATGATTATTAATGGCAAATTCTGCCAGCGATAAGTAGGATGCCCAATCCTCCTGATTTTTGGAGACAAAACACCTGAGGTAGGTCTCCAAATTCTGATTGACACGCTCGGTCTGACCATTTGACTGAGGATGGAAGGCAGAGGAAAAGGACAGCTGCTCCCCCAGTCGAGAACAGAATTCCTTCCAGAACTTGGAACGAACTGGGTCGCCCAATCTGACACCACATCGGAGGGAACCCCGTGAAGCTTCACGATCTCATTTATGAACACCTGAGCAAGTATCTTGGCATTTGGAAGTGCAGGCAATGCGACGAAGTGAACAATTTTACTGAACCTAACTACTACAACCAAACCACCGTTTTGCCTGCAGAAACCGGTAGGTCAGTAATAAAATCTATGGACAAGTGTGTCCATGGCCTACTAGGGATAGGAAGAGTACCAGATGGACGGATATGCGAAACCTTAGAACTACATACAAATACTGCAAGCAGCTACGTGTTCAATCACATCCCGATGCAACCCCGGCCACCAAAAACGACGAGAGAGGAGGTCCGCGGTTGCCTTACCACCTGGATGCCCAGCAAGCACAGAGTTAGGATGTTCCTTAATTACTTTGCGGCGCAGATTAGTTGGTACAAATAACCTTCCTGAAGGGCAGGAGGCAGGGCCGTCCCACTTAGCCTCTAACACCTAACCTTCCAGTTCAGGATACCGTGCCGAAATGACTACCCCTTTCTGTAATATCGGGGCAGGGTTGTCATGGTCACCACCACCAGGGAAGCTCCGGGACAAAGCATCAGGCTTGACATTTTTGACCCCTGGACGAAAAGTGACAACAAAATTGAACCTAGTAATCCAGGGACCATCTGGCTTGCCTAGGGTTGAGACGTTTAACTGACTGGAGATATGACAGGGTCTTATGGTCTGTAATAATAGTAATAGGATGGACAGCCCCCTCCAACCAATGTCACCATTCCTCGAACGCCAATTTGATCGCCAAAAGTTCCCTATTACCCACGTCATAATTTCTCTCAGCCGAAGACAATTTTTTAGAAAAGAAGGCGCATGAACGCCATTTACCATGGGACGGACCCTGAGACAACACAGCCCCAACCCCGACATCCGATGCATCAACCTCCACAATAAAGGGTTGGGAAATATCGGGTTGACTGAGTATAGGTGCAGTGGCAAAATGATTCTTTAAGGAAGAAAAAGCCTGGAGGGAAGCATCTGACCATTTGGAAACATCAGACCCCTTCTTACTCATGTCAATAAGGGGTTTCACTTACTGAGTAATTTTAGATGAATTTCCGGTAAAAATTAGTAAAACCCAGAAAACGTTGTAGCCTTCAGGTTCTCGGGACATTCCCAATCAAGAACTGCACGGATCTTCTCCGGATCCATCCGAAAACCCGAAGATGGCAACAAGTACCCCAAAAACTGTACCTCCTGAACAGCGAAAACACATTTTTCCAGTTTGGCATAAAGTTTGTTGTCCCTTAATATCTGGAGCACCTGCTTAACATGCCCCCGATGAGTCTCAAAATCAGGTGAGTAAACCAAAATATCATCCAGATAGAACACCACAAACCTGGAAAATATCATTTATGAAATGCTGGAATACCGCAGGTGCATTGGTCAAACCAAAAGGCATAACCAGACTCTCGAAATGTCCTTCCGGGGTATTGAACGCTGTTTTCCATTCGTCCCCTTTTCTAATTCTAGCCAGATTATAGGCTCCCCTTAAGGCTATGTGCCCACGAAGCGGAAATGCTCCGGATTTTTTCCTGAGCGTTTCTGCATCTCCCTGGCAGAAAAAACGCATGCGGATTGTACATGCGTTTTTCCTGCCAGGGACAAGTGGAAGTGAAGCGTTCTTCACATGCATTTCCGCATGCGGGTTGTCAAGCGCTTTCCAAGCGATTTTAGCATCACTTGGAAAGTGCTTGACAACTTGGTCACACTATATAAATCCATGCAAACGGCATGGATTTATATAGTGTGACCAAAAGAATGGTAAAAAATAAAAAATAAATATTATACTTACCTTCTGATGGCCCCCGGTGTCTTTATTCGATGCGTCTCAGTTTGCCGGCAGCTAGTGGTACACTAAAGGACCAGCCGGCGTCAGACGTCACGTGACCGGTCACATGACTAAATGACGTAGTAGCAGGTCCTTGAGTCCACCGCGATCTGCCGGCAAGCCAAAACAAAGACACCGGGGGCCATCATAGGTAAGTATAATATTTATTTTTTATTTTATTCTTTTTTTTACATGTACTATAGTACCTGGGTCCGGAGGAGAGTCTCCTCTTCTCCAGACCCGTGTACCATCCGCACATTTAAACACATGGATTCTGCATGTACAGATGCAGTGATGCGGATTCCATGCGTTCCAATGCAAGTCAATGGTGGCGAAAACGCAGCGCTTCCACAAAACAATTGGTAGTGCTGCGTATTTTTCCGCAATGATAATCCGCAGCGGAAATTTCCGCAGCGTGTGCACAGCACATGCGGATTATCATTGGGGAACATGGCAGACCTTCTGCCAAGCATTTTTTAAGCGTTTCTGCAGCGAAATTGCGGCTGCTGAAACGCTTAAAAAACGCATCGTGGGCACACAGCCTAAATCCAACTTGGAGAATACCTTAGCTCCTACAACCTGGCTGAACAAATCAGGAGTCAGAGGAAGAGGGTATGGATCACAGATGGTAATTTGATTTAATTCCCGGAAATCTAAACAGGGACGTAGACCGCCATCTTTTTTCTTCACAAAGAAGAACCCTGCGGCCACGGGCAAAGATGAGGGTCAGATATGTCCCTTCTCCAGACTTTCCACAATGAAATCCTTCATGGCTTGTCTCTCAGGGCCAGAGAGATTATATAGTCATGATTTCGGTAGTTTAGTCAGGTTAATAAGACAGTCATAAGCACGATGAGGAGGCAAATCCTGACACCCCCTCTCAGAAAAAACGTCCTTAAAACCAGACAGAAAATCAGGTAATATTTCTGTAGAGACAGTAGCAAGGGAAATATCTAAACAGTTCTCATGCCAGTAAACTACCCATTCAATAATCTCCCCGGTTTGCCAATCCACCAATGGATTATGTTTAACAAGCCAAGGAATACCCAAAACAATTGGTGTGGGAAGATTGTCCAGGACATAGCAAGGGATTATTTCATAATGAACTGACCCCACCCTCAGTTTCACATTATGTACAATCTGAGTAAATGCTTTCTGTGCAAGTGGCTCAGAGTCAATGGCAAAGATGGAAATAGGTTCAGCTAAAGCACAGCAAGCAAGGCCATGAGTTTTCACAAACTCAGCATCAACCATGCTGACTCCGGCTCCACTGTCAAAAACACAGAAATTTTCCCGGTTTTGCTCTCTAGCACCACCTCTGCTAACAGGACAAAGCGGAACTGAAGGTTGGTAACAAATGCACCCCTTCTTTATCCAACTCCAGACTACCAAGAGTTAATCGAGACTCCTTTTGTTTAGGAATTACAGCACAGGTCCCAACAAAATGTCCCTTTTTCCCACAAAAAAAAATACACCTTTTTTCCTGCGAATCTCCGGGGAGATGTATGATGCAGAGACACCCCTAACTGCATGGGTTCCTCCACCTCCCCCAGTACTGGCTCAACCCCACACCGCTCCCCCAGCAGTGGTACACAACCCCGACAAGAAGGCCCCGGAGAAGGTGGTCTCAACCATCTATCCCGAAGGCATCTATCAAGACATATGGCCAAGGACATGGCAGACTGAGGGGTTTCATATACTGCCAAGGCATCTTCCAACCTTTCAGTAAGCCCCTCACAAAATTAACTTCTAAGGGCTGAGTCATTCTATTTAGAATCCGTTGCCCTGTAATGCAGGTTGTGGAATGCAACACACAGAGACACAAGGTGAGGACAGTCAGAGATGAATATAAACAGGGGTAATTAACGGTAATTTGAAATATTACGAAAATGCGAAGTCTCTCAAGGTAGTGCAGTACGCCCAATCATGGGAGTCACCACATCAGTTCTTTAACTCTGTATATGGCCCTAGCGGGGGTCACCTATTATTCCCTCTAGGCCGAAAGTCTTTTCCAGACAAAGTCAATTAAATCACGTTTAGATTCTTCTGTTCCCCTCCCAACCTGAGTACCTAAACCAAACTGGCCCCGGTACCGTTAGTGAACAGTAGAAGTGATGGCCCTGTTCACGTATTTTGCTCCTCTGCTTTCACTGGCGTGACTTTCCGGGCGCAGCCGCCTCCCAACTCCTCTCTTCCTGGCCGTTGGAGGCAGTCTCTCAAGCCGTGGATAGGGGAGTCCAGACCTCGTTTGTCGGCGGACGACATGAGGTTCCACGAACTCACTCAGCAACGCAAGCAGGTTTCGACTCTCCTCAGTAGGCACAGCACTCGGGCACATCTGTGAGGAATACGGAGCTCATCCACCGGTGTCCAGCTCCGGCATCTCGCAGGCCTCTGGCTTAGGCCTGCCACGCGGGTCTTCTCAGCACGTAGGGAGCATGTCTGAGTGCACCCGAAATCGTCTTCATGTTGTGCAAACACTCCCTGATACGGCTGTAGAAGTTGTTCGATCTGTCTGACTTGTCCAGCAGAAAGCTCAATAAGATTAGCCTCCATTTTCTACAACAGATGGCGCCCAGCCAATGGTTCTCTTCCGTTCTCTTGGCTGTTGAGAGACACCTCCAGGGTCCATGGCTCTCCTTCCACAGGTGCCAGCCCTATAGCGTCAGCTCTGGTAAGGGCCTCTGGTATTATGCAAACTCGTGCCACCTCTTGTCGGGGCAACAACTGTAAACTCGTGCCACTTAGATTGATGCAACGCATGGGCACTCGACCCTGCCCCACGGTGGCCAGGGTCCGAGAAAACAGGAGTCCAGAGGTCGCTTCCTCTCCCTCCATTGGTTCAATCTGAATGTCCACGCCCTCTAAGGACACATGTGCCAGTACTGGTAAAGTGAGTACAGTCTGTCCCACTGGCAGTGTCATTGTGGCTTTGGACAGTATCGATACCTTACCAAGGTACTGAGAGGTAGCGGGCAATTTTTGAATTTGACTGACTCGCACGAGATGCTGGAATACTCTCTTGTTATCTTGGTCACAAGTGGCGTGGGTCCAGTTGTTTTTGTTAGAGCCCTCAGCCAGTAACTGTCCAACCTCCTTCAGCACATTCATGCCCAGGGTTACAATGAACCGATCGCCTCCGGGCCCTGTGGTCAATACTATCTGACGCGCCCCCTGGGCCACGCGGGGAACCCGGAACCGGGCCCCTTTTGTGGGACGCTGGGGGTTGTAGTCACCGTGGCGGTGGCCCGGTCCCGTGGCTCAGGGTGGTCAAACCAGTGGCAGTCTATTTATGGGGTTTTTATGGTTTAATGTCCGACTACGCCACCCGTGGATTGCGGTCAGGAAGAACCGCCGCTGCGAGGCAGACCGCTGAGGCTGGTGTTGTGTGCGCAGCAGAGAATGGGATAACTCCCCACGGGAGGAGTATAGCCTCAGGGCAGTAGGTGTGGCACAATTCTGGAGTGTGGCACAGGACTCCCTTCTATCCTTTCGTCAGCCGTGCCCCACCAGTGACACTACTTCTGTCCAGCTGCCTCGGGTCTTCTACTGGGAGGACTGGGTGTCCACTTTGCTGACCCTATGTGGTGTGCCTTCCTAGTAGGTGTAGTGAGGGGTCGCACCAGTAAATGATCACGACCACCGGTTCTTGGTTAAGGATTAGTCACCTCCACCAACTTGGGATCCGGTACCCTGTTCTGCCAACCCGTCACCCGCAATCTCCTGGGTCCTTAGGGTTCCTTCTGCCTTCGTGTCTCTGGGCCTCTCTTGGTGTTCTGTTCCTTTCTGTTTCTGTTCCTTTCTGTTCCCTTCTTCTGGCTCTGGCCTTCACTCTAGGCCTGCCTCGTGGAGCTGGGCCCAGACTGAGCCACAGCTCCCTGTCAGCCCTCTCTGGCTGAACTCCTTCTCCTCAGTCCTCTTCACTGGACTCTCCCGACTCAACCCAGAACTAAGATGGTGCCCACCTTATATACCTTCCCCTAGTGTATGAGCCCAGGTGACTTGCAACCAATGGGCTCCTACCTATGCCCAGAAACCGTCCCCTCCTGCTCCTACATCACTGGGTTTTCCTCCCCCCTCCCCACTCCAGCCAGGGACATGATCTGTCGTGCCTGCATTACTGTACCAATGGGAGCACTGTTGAGCTGTCCCCCGGAAATGGGGTGTGTGTGATGCATGCAGCTAACTGAGTCCCGGTCCACACACCATCCTTACCCGAGAGTGGGATATCACACCTCTGGGTGAGGTGCAATACCTCTGTAGTGACCGAGCCCTTGGGGTGCTACATTCCCCCCTGGTAAACCACAGCACGTCCTCGGGCTGGAAAAGAACAAAGACAATTAATTTACAAGACATGCAAAACTTTCTCAAAACATTTTTACATTAGAAAACAGACGACATTGTTCAACTCCCTTTATGGGAAACACTTTCCTCTTTTTCAACACTTTTCGTTCATTAGATATTGTCAATACTACCAGAATTCTTTTATCATATAAAACATCATATAGCAGCATATAAAACTTTTTCATATAAAACATTTTTTAAGTAAACATATTCTTGGATCCTGGCCGCAGTGCAACTTGCAACCAGGTGTTCATTCTTCTTTTAAGTGCAAAAACTTCAGCAAACTTTTAAACGTGAGGGACTCTCTGTCCCGAGGTAAACGTTACAGTCTTTTTATAAAACCAGTAGGGGGCGCTTTAGGAAGCGCAACTATTTACAGGATGGCCGCTCTCAGTCCTCGGCCAGGTAGGGAGGGGGATGGCTGTTCTCAGTCCCCAGCCAGATTAGGGATATAGGGGGACAACTTTCAAACAGGTAACAGTCCCAACGGGGACCACTCTTTCAGTGGAAACAGTCCCACAACAGTTCTTATACCCTGACGGGTAACTATTTACATTTGTGCGCTGCCACTTTTCAATAGCGGTGTCCTCCTTGCGCACCTTCTTCCGGGTAGTCTTCAGGCCCGTCCTGGCCCTCTTGGTACTCGGGGTCCCAGTAGTACTGCTCCTCCTCTCCTGCCACTCTATGGACGTGGAGGGCGTACAGTCCTTTTGCGCCCTTGTGCCGGGTGTAGGTGACCACGTCGCCAGGGTACAGATCTCGTCCGCGATGTCCCTCTGGCAGGTGGCTCTCGACGTCCCTGGGGGTCACAAAGACGTCGTCGGCGGTTTCAGGGTCCTTGATGAAGCCCCAGCCGTGATCCATCTGAAACTTCACCACGGTCCCGGTGACTCTGGGACCGCTGGCAGCTCGGGGTTTCTGTCGGGCTCTTCTTTTCTGCTCCGCACTCCGTGCTTGGAGCCGCTCCTCCCTGACACGTCGCTCCCGCCGCTCCCTCTCAAATGTCGCCAGCTGCTGATGGCAGGACTTCAGTCGACGGGCTGCGTCCGCCCGGGTTTCCTGGGTGAACAACATCAGGTTTTCTCCAGTGGGGTCCCACTCAAACTGGGCGTCCTCCAGTGAGGGATGGCTTATCTCTCTGGGCTCCGGAGCTGGTATCAGGGGTTCGCGCAGGGGCTGGTCTCTCCATCGGAGGCTGCTGATCAGGTCGGCCGGCCATACCAGGGGCAGTCCATCCGGGCCGGTGTGCTGGGCGAATAGATCCGCGCCCAGGGGCAGTATGGCAGGGGGCCCCGGTTGGGGAGCAGCGCCGGGGGCACTCGGCCATGCGACCAGGCCGGTGTTCGTCTTCCGGTCGTGCCCGGGAGTGGCGCAGTCAAGGAAGGGGGCGCTGGTGAGGCAGTGACGCCCGGGTGCACTAGGCCTTGCGACCCGGCCTGTGGCGCCTGTCTTTCAACCGCGCCCAAGGTTAAAGGGCACGGCGCGGGGCGGGGCGTAGCCGCGTCTCTTGCCGACTGAGGCCTAGCCGGGAGTAGCGGAGGTGCGGTGGCAGGTACGGTCCCCGAGGCTTCGGGTCCCGCAACGGGAGGCGGGGGCAGGCTTGCGGCCTTAGGGCTTGGGGTGATGATGTCCCCGTTACCTGCCTCGGTCTTTATGGCCTCCTCCGCGGCGTCGTCCTTGGCCACCGGTCCACCTTCACCGCCCTCAGAGGCAGGCGTGCGGCTGGGCGGTGGTAGCGTCTCCTGCGGTCGGGTCACGGCTTGCCGGGCCAACTCCTCCCTCCACCCGGCGATCACATCCCGCTGTGCCCGTACCATCCTCCGGTCCAGATCTTCTAGCGCGGCTTGCGCATGCCCCGGGTCTCTGGGGAGCTGTGCCAGCAACTCTGTCGGGCTGCATGGCGGTTCAGCCTGCAGCAGGCTACGGGCCAGGGTGTTGGTGGGGTGCGGTGCTCCTTCCATTCCCGGGTGCGGTCTTTCCAGACTGATCCAGACTGCACCCTGCCCCGCAGTTTTCTTCCCTGTCCGCCCCCATTGGGGGTGGTCCTGGGGCCATCTGCTGACAATCACTTTCAGGGGCAGCCCCCCCACGTTGATGGACATCTCTACAGCCGCAGTCATGGCTGTTGGGGGCGGGCTCCTTCTTTGGCGCCATTCGGGGACCTGGCCCACGATGGGAGGCAGCCTCCTGTTCTCCTCTGGCGCGCACATTATGGCGCTCATTCTTCTGGGGCGGGCGCCATCTTTAATACAATAAAACAGTCTCTTTTCAGGCGCGCAATACCCGTTTGCGGCGGGTTGGTAACGATCCTACCGACTACACCAAAGTTGACGCGCCCCCTGGGCCGCGCGGGGAACCCGGAACCGAGCCCCTTTTGTGGGACGCTGGGGGTTGTAGTCACCGTGGCGATGGCCCGGTCCCGTGGCTCAGGGTGGTCAAACCAGTGGCAGTCTATTTATGGGGTTTTTATGGTTTAATGTCCGACTACGCCACCCGTGGATTGCGGTCAGGAGGAACCGCCGCTGCGAGGCAGACCGCTGAGGCTGGTGTTGTGTGCGCAGCAGAGAATGGGATAACTTCCCACCGGAGGAGTATAGCCTCAGGGCATTAGGTGTAGATGATGGGAGTGCTGGTGCACGGGCGTCCCAATACTAGTACTGCTGACGCGGTGAGAAAGTACAGAGACAAGGTGTTGCAGTTCAGGTTCTTTACTCACAGTTCTCATCCAGGTCACTTGTGCACAGATAGGAGCGCCCGAGCCATGCTGCGTCCACCAGGCAGGGGGCTCGATCAACCCCCAGGCAATTCCGGAGTGTGGCACAGGACTCCCTTCTATCCTTTCGTCAGCCGAGCCCCACCAGTGACACTACTTCTGTCCAGCTGCCTCGGGTCTTCTCCTGGGAGGACTGGGTGTCCACTTCCCTGACCCTATATGGTGTGCCTTCCTAGTAGGTGTAGTGAGGGGTCGCACCAGTAAATGATCACGACCACCGGTTCTTGGTTAAGGATTAGTCACCTCCACCAACTTGGGATCCGGTACCCTGTTCTGCCAACCCGTCACCCGCAATCTCCTGGGTCCTTAGGGTTCCTTCTGCCTTCGTGTCTCTGGGCCTCTCTTGGTGTTCTGTTCCTTTCTGTTTCTGTTCCTTTCTGTTCCCTTCTTCTGGCTCTGGCCTTCACTCTAGCCCTGCCTCGTGGAGCTGGGCCCAGACTGAGCAACAGCTTCCTGTCAGCCCTCTCTGGCTGAACTCCTTCTCCTCAGTCCTCTGCACTGGACTCTCCCGACTCAACCCAGAACTAAGATGGTGCCCACCTTATATACCTTCCCCTAGTGTATGAGCCCAGGCTACTTGCAACCAGTGGGCTCCTACCTATGCCCAGAAACTGTCCCCTCCTGCTCCTACATCACTGGGTTTTCCTCCCCCCTCCCCACTCCAGCCAGGGACATGGTCTGTAGTGCCTGCATTACTGTACCAATGGGAGCACCGTTGAGCTGTCCCCCAGAAATGGGGTGTGTGTGATGCATGCAGCTAACTGAGTCCCGGTCCACACACCATCCTTACCCGGGAGTGGGATATCACACCTCTGGGTGAGGTGCAATACCTCTGTAGCGACCGAGCCCTCGGGGTGCTACACTATCCCTTTCCGACTGAGGTCCTTTCCGCATGCCCAGACAGACATTCATTCTACTCCCGCTACTGGGATAGGTAATTGATTAGCCACCACCAGTTTGACAGTGGGTTCCCACGAGGAACGAGCAACTTCAGGAAAGTGACTTTGGAAATACATCTCAGGCATAGTGGTCACCTGAGACCCAGTGTCCATTAGACAGCGGATCCGCTGCCCATTAAATTCAGCCCAGATGATGGGCCTCTCGGAGACAATGTCTTCTGAGCTCCCTCTTCCACTCTCTGAAGCTCGAGACCCCACGGTATGCTCCACAACCGTGGGGCATCTTAGTTTAACAGCTGCCCCCGCCTCCTGTTTTCTCGGTTTGGACAGTCTTTGGAGATATGCCCCCTACCGCCGCAGGTCCAACACTCTGGTCCTCGTTCTACCGATAGTTCGGGTACATGACGTGCTGGGGCCTGGTAGGAATGTCTTTCTCGCTCTGGTCTAAATCCACGTGGGGCAGTATGGCTGCAAGGGGGCAGCAGGGATCTTTCTAATAGTGTTCAGCTCTCCCCGAATATCTCAAATTTCCTGACGTATCTCCCGTACCCAATCAGGCTCTTTGTGGGTGAATCCAGGGGCAATTGCCTCATGACGTCTAACTGTGGCCTTGAGAACAGGAACTTTTTTCTCCAGGACTCTTGCTTCAGCCCCAACCAGGGCTCAAACGCAGCCGCTCCTTCAAGATTGGCCTCAGGGAAGGGTCTTTCAAGCCAGCATTCAGTTGGTCACGCAACACTTCATCCAATGGTCCCAGTCCTCGGTTCTCATCTCGAGCCTTCTTAACGATATGGGCCGTCACTTCCTGTAATGCATTAACATACTGATTTATGGTCTCATTTTCCCCTTGGACCCGCTGAAATGACCGTAGGCGCAAGTGTCCCAGATATTGGTGTCACCGTGCATGTCCTAGAATTTTTATCACTTTGTCCATGGTGTCACGGTCCCCAGGTGGGCGGTACATCACAGTTTGCCGGGCCTCTTCATCTCTCCATCAAGGGTTAGAAGGGCCAGTCCCGCCTGGGCTAGGGGATTGAGGGGATACATACGTAGCATACTTCTCAGTCTTTCTACCCAGTCCCACAGTGACATGCCATCCCCCGTGAACTTGGGAAGATGGCTGAGCATAGCCCCCAGGGGTATATGGCTGTGTCCGGACCCAGCCACAGACTGATCCACCATCTCTGCGTCTGAATGTTGCATCCTGCCGACTACGCCAAATGTAATGCAGGTGACAGAAAGCAACACACAGAGGCACAAGGCGAGGACAGTCAGAGATGAATATAAACAGTTTATATATAGATATAACAGGTATTCTGAACAAGGGAATGGCAACAGGGGTAATTAACAGTAATTTGAAATATTAATAAAATGCAAAGTCTCTCAAGGTAGTGCGGTACACCCAATCATGGCCTGCCACGCGGGGCTTCTCAGCACGTAGGGAGCACGTCTGCTTCTCTCTGCTGCTTGGCGCCAAAACCACCTCAGGCATGGCGTGCTGGCCTCTTATACCCAGGAACTCCTTCCTGGAAGTCACCTGACTGGGTCCAGCGTCTAAATCTGCTCCCCCTTCAACTTCCCTTGCACATCTTGGTTCCGCTTGACTGTGTCTGACCAGCAGATGGCAATCTCTCTCCATCTTTGAAGCATCCTGTAAGAATTCTCTTAAAGGCTCTCTTGCCTCTACTACAGCCCATCTACGGAATTCTGAACTGTACATCTCCACTGACCGATTCCCCTGCTGAAGGCGACGTAGCCTAGAATCAGCCAAGGTGACTCGGTCAGGCTCATCATAGATGAGGGCCAAAGCCCCGAAAATACCCTCCACAGGCTGGAGACAAACCGAGTCCTGTGGTAAAGAAAATGCGCACGGCTGAGGATATCCCTCCAGTAGAGAGATCACAATACCAATCCATTGCTCTTCATTTCCACAGGAGTAAGGACAAAGTTTAAAATACAGTTTGCAGGCCTCCTTGAAAACAAAAAACTTGTCCCTACCTCCTGAAAACCTATTTGGAAGGGCAACCTTGGGTTCAGGCTGGGCAGGCCTACCTGCAGAGACCAGTAGCCGCTGATGTTGCTGCTGAACCTCACAGTGGAGGTCATTCACCTCCAGGGACAGACAGCGGAACTGCTCTGCGAGCTCTGCAACAGTACCCATACCAAGGGAGAAAGGAAAAAAAAAAGTCCACGCCCAAAAACACACAGAGGGAAAAAAAAACAAAAACAAAGTGTCAGTGTTTTTTTTTTCTTTTCAAAATGTGCTCGACCGTCGATAATGTCACGCAAGGTGTGGAAAAGACTTAGAGCAACACAAAGGGAAGAGGGAAAGGGAGCCCAGACTCTAGGGAAAGTGGGGAATTGGAGAACTCCTAGGTTGATCTAGTGTCACCCTGTCTCCCCTAATGTCCCTGTATTGACTTTTCACCAATCGCTGCACCGTGCCTCCCCTGTCTTTCCCTGGCGTATGACTAAGACTAGGGAAGGGAGGAGATGAGCACTAGTCAATCTCTACTAAACACACCCTCTGAAACACAGCAGGTATGTATACACCCTGGCAGGGTGTTAATTAGCCAGAGGGAGGTAGCCACTGAGTCCTAGAGATAGCCTCTAAGAAGATGTCTGTAATGCCAAACGTAGAGATCTCCTGCAACCAACTGCAGGGCGACTGTCACCTCTGACACATCCATGGCAGCCAATCACTGTAATGCCACAACCAACATGGCTAGGGCATTACAGTGAGTGGCAGGCGATCCCTGCATGTTAATTGGCTGTCTAAAGAGCGCCAAACATGCGGGACAGGGACCCGAGCTCCCGCCTGAGCATCCTGGAAATACTCTGTGAGATGCTCGGGCGAGTAATGATCAGTGGCGAGCACACTTGCTCATCACTATTCTCTACCAGTTATATTATATTTCCAAACTTGCTTTGGTCTTGCTCTATCTCAGGGTAAACCATCAGTGAAATAGAATTTGTGCTGGTTAGACTTCATTGTACTGTTCCATGCCAGTTTTAAAGAAAGCCCTTCTGGATAGACACAACATGTGTAGAACAAATTATTTTCTTCATAGCCAGGACCCTTTAAGGTCCAACCCTATGCTTCTTCAATGACCTTTTTAATGAAAAATAGTTACCAAAAGCACTGCTCACCTCAAGGTTTCAAGTTTAATCAGCTGTGCCTTAGACATGTACCAACTCCTCCGGGAGTCCAGTGGTTGTCCACTTTCCCTGTAGTGTCATAGATGTTCCAGGAGAGTTGGTAAGTATTGGTTCTTTGTAACTAGATTTTTTAGGAATGGGGATTGACTCTGGAAACAATTCTTATGGTAAACTGTGCTTCCAATCTGTACCAGCTCTCTTTCTGATCTGCAATTTCTGAAGGAGCATACTTTCACTTGTACAAGTCTCAAATATTATACTATACTCCTAATCAAGATGTCAGTGGAAGAAAATGTATGCATTGGTTGCTATTAAAGATATGGAGACAGGACAATTGGTAGGAAGGGGACTAGGGCTAATTAAAAATTATTGTCCATCAAACAAATATCATTCTACGCTTATGGGACCAACTGTGGTGGGTTGCATTCTAAACTCCCTATTGGACACCAGGAGAACATGTCCCACCCCTGCCCTAATCTCTCTAATCCTAAATGTCCTTTGTTCTCCATAAAGCTTCACCTTCAGTACCACTCAACCCCCTTCCTCTGAATAAAACAAGACATGCTTTTCTTTCCACCCTACTCGATAACACCCACTATACTGACTTCTTTTTCATTGTGCAATAACTAATCATATACGGCTGCAATGTAAGGGATTATTACGCTGCTAATTACTTGTACAGCATGTATGCAGCTGTTTAATTATCCATACAAGTGCGTTCTATTCATTTATCAGTGCAACCAATTGTGGGAATATTAACCTTTTTTAGTACCAATATTAATCACACACAATGAATGTGGAACATTTCTTTGAACAGCATATGTGATGTGGTTGTAATGATGGATCAGTCCTGATCATTAAAAAGCTCAAGATCAGTCACACAGATGTAAAGGCTGAGCTCCTTTAGTGATCATCAAAGCCAATTAACTTGAGGCTTGAAGATTGTAAATTGCTGTATTTTTTACTATACTTTTATGGCTTTCTTAAGTTAGAGGAAGCTTAAAGGGGTATCCCCATCTCCAAGATCCTATCCCAATATGTAGTAGGTGTAATAGTAATAATATTAGCAAATACCTCCAATTAGAAATGTAGTATAGTTCTTCTGAATCGCTATGTCTCTTACCCCATGTATAGGGCATTGCAGTAGCTTAGATACAGTATCATAGTGTGACAGTTAGTTACTTAGTTAGTTGTTAGTGGTCATAACTAGTAATGAGCGAGCACTAAAATGCTCGGGTACTTGTTGCTCGAGTCTAGCAAATTGGAATACTTGAGTGCTCGACCCGAGCAACGAGCCCAATGTTAGTCTATGGGAAACTCGAGCATTTTTCAAGTGGCTCCCCCGGCGGTCTGCAGAGGACCTAAAAATTGCCAGAATCGATGGAAACAGTGCGCAAATGACATGGGAACAGCATGGGGAAGACCCCTGGAAGCATTTCTGACTCCCAGGTTACTGCTGTCAACAACGTTGTCAGAGTATTACACCACTTTTACGGACTCACAGTAAAACATACAAAAACAAAACCAAAATGGATATTCCTGGGAAATATATTAAGGAACATCCTTTCCAGGTTAATGACTTGTATATAAGGCAAATTAAATAACCAAAACCAAAAATACTCCTCCACATCTTGGGCTATGTTTACACGTAGCGTTTTTGATGCGTTTTTGCACTTTTGAATTGCTTTCAACAAAGACAAATGCATTCACTGGGAAATGTAATTTTAACATTTTACAACCTTATCTGGCCATGTGGTGTGTGACACATCATCAGACACATGTATACAGTGCTGAAATGACATGGGAACAGCATAGGGAAGACCTCTGGAAGCATTTCTGACTCCCAGGTCACTGCCTAAAAGTGTGCCCATCATAAGTGATCCTTGGCGCATGCGAAGATGCCTCCCGCCATGCACCTGTCGTTGCAGACTTGCAACAATCACCGTCCACATCCTTGTCCCAGTGCAGCATTTAGTTGTCCCTACCCCATTCCTTGGAATGCAAGCGCAAGTATGCAGCGAGCCACCCACCCACAGGCTGCAATACTATACTGCCAAATTTTTGACAGCTGCTTGCACTTGAAATGTGGCCTTTTAGGCTCGTGGAGGCGGAAGCTTTTCATAACCTCATGCCGGCGGCGGCCGGGTGTCCATACTCCGTCCCCAGCTGCCACTATATTTCCCGGTATCGCCTCCACCTTCCACAAGCACTGGTCCCACAACATTACCCGTGCCCTCCCCAGTGCACTTACTGGGAAGGACCGCCTAACCACAAACACGTGGACAGGTGAATGTGGCCAGGGACGGTACGGAGCCAGTCCACAGCTTTTTTTGCTGAGAGTTCTATTTAGCTCGGTGAAAGGACTGGCATAGAGGGAAACCGTATCTACCCTGGGTGTCATTTCTCCCAGGAAGTCCTCTAATGCAGCTTGTTGCAGAAGCAATGGCAGCCCGTCCAACATCAACTCGCACTTGTTGGTGGTGCTTTGACGCACAAACATCTTTGCACATTTAATTTCATGAATACAGAGTTGGACAATGGCCTGATCGGCAATGCGGTTTAAGAAATAACATGCATAAGCATGTTCGATCCACATTAATAAAGCAGCCATAGAGTGTCCGGGAACCTTCCCCCACACTTTTCTTAGCCAGGGCTGCTTCTCGGCAGGTTTGAACGGGCCCACCAGAGAACCGGAGACTCCTCCG
Source organism: Phyllobates terribilis (assembly GCF_046119375.1). Lineage (NCBI taxonomy): Eukaryota > Metazoa > Chordata > Amphibia > Anura > Dendrobatidae > Phyllobates > Phyllobates terribilis. Next base: position 131,359,944 of record NW_027362770.1, on the reverse strand, counting down.
GTGGGCCCTGGCTTCTCCTTCAGGAGAGTTCATAGTGCCGAGGTGAGGCCATGATGATGATAGAGGCCACCATCTGCTTAGTTTTCTGTTACTTGGAATGCAAGCGCAAGTATGCAGCCAGCCAGCCAGCCACCCACCCACAGGCCGCAACACTAAACTGCCTGATTTCTGGGCAGCTGCTTCAACTTGAAATGTGGCCTTTTAGGCTCGTGGAGGCGGAAGCTGTCCACAAACTTATGGCGGCGGCGACCGGGTATTCATACTAGGTCCCCAGCCACCATTATTTTTCTCGGTATCGTCTCCGCCTTCCACAAGCATGGGTCCCACAACATTACCTGTGCTCTCCCCAGTGCACTTAGTGTGAAGGACCGCCTACCCACAAACACGTGGACAGGTGAATGTGGTCAGGGACGGTACAGAGCCAGTCCACAGCTTTTTTTGCTGAGAGTTCTATTTAGCTCGGTGAAAGGACTGGAATAGAGGGAAACCGTATCTACTCTGGGTGTCATTTCTCCATCACCAGGTTCCGCCCATTGTCACGCACGACCATGCCTGGCTGTATGTTCAGCGGTGAGAGCCACAGATCAGGCTGTTGTGTTACAGCTTTCAACAACTCTGCCACGCTGGGCTGCTGTGGTTGCCATGACCCCGGAGCATGCGCCCTAGGGGTGGCCCTCGCGGCAGTCGTGATGCGGCGATCACATGATCGCCCATGTGATCTATCAAGGTCCTATTTATTCTAGGTCCTTGTGCACTATTAACACGTGCCTCTTGATAAAGCCGACACGAAACGCGCGTCGAGGCCCTCCGTGGATGGGAATGATCTGCGCCCCTGTGCCCCCTACATCATAGAGATTATAGTAACTGCCTGGGTGAGTTTGTCTAATTTTTTGAATAGTACCATTTATTCACTTGAGATAATGGGTATCTCACCCTGGCTGCACTGACACTTGGTATTTTCTCTATGTCCCCATTTTTCCTGCGGATTTAAGTCCTTCTTTTTTCCCCTTTTTTTCCTCTTAAATTTTTAACTCTTTATGAACTGTACCTGTATCCATCTTGGATAGGAATGTATATCTATGAGGGGTTTCAAGTTGTAGCGGGATGTTCCCGTGTCCTATGATCACCCAATGTTTTTGTATGTATCCCTTTGGTACTACTATTTATATATTTATATTTGAATAATAAAATATTGTCCCTTTATGCCATTTTTACTCGTCTTCGCTTCTTCTATCCTGTTTGTCAATTAAGCATTAAGCATGTTATCTTCAGCACTGTTGCTGCTTGGCCAAGGCAGTGCTGCAGTGCTGTCAGCTTGTGACTGATGTGGTCATTTCGGAAATAGAGGAGGAGATGCAGGAGCTGAACAATGTGATTACATTGAGGTTAAATTGGTGACGCTGTTTTTTAAACTAAAGAAAGATTCTATTGTTTTGTTTTTTTTACGTTATTTTTTAAGACAAATGCATTCACCGCGAAATGTCATTTTAACATTTTACAACCTTATCTGGCAATGTGGTGTGTGACACATCATCAGACACATCCTGTTTTATTTATGATGGAGGGACTCTGAAAGTCATAAAGCCTATTTTTATAGGGCCATCAGACGGCCCTTACTATTCTTAAAAGGCCAGCAGTCGGCCCTCGCTATTGTTAGAGAGCCATCAGCCGGCTATGCTTTGTTGTTCCCATTATTAACAAGTGGGTCTCCTATACTGTTATTGCGTATCCAGTGACTGCAAGGGCTGCCAAAAATTTGGACGCAACCCAATACCCCTTTGAAGAGACATAGAGGAGGGTCTCAGTAAAAAAATGTTCCCATTAAAAAGGAGCGGGTCCCCTATAGTGGTAATGCCCATGCTGTGACTGCAAGTGCTGCCAAAATTTGGGAAAAGCCCCACTAAGAATTATTTAAAGACACATAGAGCAGGGCCACAGTAACAACAAATTCCCATTAGAAAGGAGATAGTCTGCTATACAGTTATAGGGTATGCAGTGAGTCTAACGGCTGAACAGTTTTAGGAAAAACCCCACTAAGAATTTAAAGACTCATAGAGCAGGGCCACAGTAACGACAAATTCCCATAAGAAAGGAGAGAGTCTGCTATACAGTTATAGGGTATGCAGTGAGTCAAAAGGCTGACCAATATTAGGAAAAACCCCACTAAGAATTTAAAGACACATAGAGCAGGGCCACAGTAACGACAAATTCCCATAAGAAAGGAGAGAATCTGCTATGCAGTTATAGGGTATGTGTGGCGCCCCTGAGGGTTCAGTCACCACAGGGGTACTGCACCTCAAATAGAGGTGTGGTATCTCCTCTTCCAGGTAAGTATGGAACATCACCCAGGACCCCACTTCACACTCAACACTACACCACTCCTGTACTGTAGGGGGCCTAAATGCACCAGGGTGCTGCCCCGGTCCAGGATAGAGGAGATGGGGGGGAACCAAAGATAGGGGGAACCTAGTAGTGGGTGAGGGTGGAGGAAACACTTAACAGTGCACTAATAGAATCATATATAACCAACGGCCATCTTAAGTTCAAGGTCTTTTGATTGTGGTCTTCTGTCAGGGTCCAGCAAGAGTCTGTAGCTGGCTGAAGATTCACGGTCCTCATTCTCAGGCCTTGAGGCGAGGAGCGGGTCAGAGTTAACCAGTGTCTCTGCCCGGTCAGGGTCCCGTTCTAAGAAGGCCTTGGAGGGGAGCAGAGGAGATAGGCTCCACAGGCAAAAGGATCCCAGGGGAATACGGATGGAGCGTAGTCGCCACCTGTATTCCAGAGGGATTCCTGCTGCAAAAAGGGTGACCGGCCCCCGATATCTGACTGTGTACTTCACGTTGTAACATACCTGGTGGCGTTCTTGCATAGTGCACCATCCCCACTATGCAAGATCGCAAACTTTATCATCGGTCCAGTCTGCTAGCCTGGCTTCCCTCCATGTTGTCTGTTTGCCTCTGTTGTGGCTGCTTAGGGCGGTGGCCCGATTACTTCCTGCTTCTTGAAGCTGCTGCGGGCACACCCCTAATGCGTCCTCAGCCTATTGCTGTCCGTCACTGGATATTTAAACCAGCTCCACTCTGGAGCTGATGCCTGAGCATCTCGTTCCTTCAGAGGGCTTCTTGCCTCTGAAGTGCCAGGTCCTGTCTGAATTATCTCCTAGCCTTTTGTCTGTCCGCCTTCCTGGAGGCTGTATTTCCAGGCCAATCTGAACACGCTCCTAGCCTGTTCGTCCCGCCTTCTAGGGGCCGCATACCTAGACCCGCTCCTGTATCTCGCTGCAGTGTCTGTTTTTGTCTGAACACTCTCCTAGCCTGTTACCTGTTTTTCTCTATGTCCGTACGTTCCCTTTTCCTGCAGAGTCTGAACCTGCACCTATCTCCTACTCGTTGTCACTGTACTTCCGTTTGTGAGTTTAGAGTCCACTCGCTACTTCATTGCTAGTACCTTGTATGTATCTGGTTCTGCTTGTCCCTTTTCCCTTCCTCTGTATCTTCCTGTATTTTCCAGTCTGGTCCATGTGAACAGAGCCCTGTCCTCTCTGCCTTGTCCACCGCACTTGCGGTTTCTCTCTGCTCTGACTTGCCCACCGCTCCGGCGGTTTCTCTCGGCTCTGACTTGCCCACCGCTCCTGCGGTTTCCGCCCTGCTCTGCTTTGCTCACCGCTCTGGCGGTTCCTTCCTGCTCTGCCTTGCTCACCGCTCCAGGCGGTTCCTTCCTGCTCTGCCTTGCTCACCGCTCCGGCGGTTCCTCTCTGCTCTGCCTTGTCCACCGCACCTGTGGTTTAGTTCTGCTCTACTTTGCTCACCGCTCCAGGCGGTCTCGCTCTGCTCTGCCTTTGCTCACCTCTCCAGGTGGTCTCGTTCTGCTCTGCCTTTGCTCACCGCTCCAGCGGTTCCTGCCTGCTCTGCCTTGCTCACCACTCCAGTGGTTCCTGCCTGCTCTGCCTTTGCTCACCGCTCCAGACGGTCTCGCTCTGCTCTGCCTTTGCTCGCCGCTCCAGGCGGTCTCGCTCTGCCCTGCCTTTGCTCACCGCTCCAGGCGGTCTCGCTCTGCCCTGCCTTTGCTCACCGCTCCAGGCGGTCTTGCCCTGCTCTGCCTTTGCTCACCCCTCCAGGCGGTCTCGCCCTGCTCTGCCTTTGCTCACCGCTCCAGGCAGTCTCGCCCTGCTCTGCCTTTGCTCACCGCTCTAGGCGGTCTCGCCCTGCTCTACTTTTGCTCTCCGCTCCAGGCGGTCTCGCCCTGCTCTGCCTTTGCTCACCGCTCCAGGCGGTCTCGCCCTGCTCTGCCTTTGCTCACCGCTCCAGGCGGTCTCGCCCTGCTCTGCCTTTGCTCACTGCTCCAGGCGGTCTCGCCCTGCTCTGCCTTTGCTCACCGCTCCAGGCGGTCTCGCTCTGCTCTGCCTTTGCTCACTGCTCCAGGCGGTCTCGCTCTGCTCTGCCTTTGCTCACCACTCCAGGCGGTCTCGCCCTGCTTTGCTCTTGCTCACCGCTCCGGCGGTCTCGCCCTGCTCTGCTCTTGCTCACCGCTCCGGCGGCCTCACTCTGCTCTGCTCGTATACCGCATCTGTGGTTCTGTTCCTGGGTTCCAGTCTGTATGGGACCTTATCCCGTCTGTGCTCCAACCTGCTAGTGCCTCCCTGTCTGCACTTCAGCCGTGCTAGCCTGTACCCCTTGCCTGCATACCAGTCGTGCTTACCAGTACCCGCCTGCCTGCATACCAGTCGTGCCTGCCTATACCCACCAGTCAGTGTGCCAGCCTAACCTGCCTGTTCCTGTATTCTCCGGTGTGGGTCAACAGCCGTGTCCGGGGTCTGACCTGGAGTAGCACCTGGTCCCTCTGCTTGGTTCCTCCCTGGTGCACTGCCGTCATTAGCTGTCGTGCGACCTTGGTCGGATCGGGTAGATACTTAGTTACGCCCCTCCAGGCACTCTCCGGTTCATGGTCCAGTGGGATCACTAAACACGCACACGCCAGTCAGTCCAGGCGTGTGCATAACAGTATGCTCAGGCCATGGTTCCCCCACGGCCTTTCGCCCTCAGAGACCTTTTTGAATCCGGGTCCGGCAAATACGTGCATCAAGAAATAAAAAAATAATTTTCTCTGCTCGGTTCCTCCCTGGTGCACTGACGTCGTTAGCCGTCGTGCGGGCCCCTCCAGGCACTCTCCGGTTCATGGTCCAATGGGATCACTAAACACGCACACGCCAGTCAGTCTGGGTGTGTGCATAACACACGTCACAGTTGGAAAAGCCCGGTGGCTTAGTGGATCCCAGGGAGGGACACAAGCAGGGAGGAGAAGGAGAGAAGAGAGGGAGAAGGAGAGGAACACATCGACGGGGTCTTGATAGGTGCTCCTGATCTACCTGGGAAGTGCTGAACCCCATTCCTGGTGGCCGCAGCACGCCACGAGTAGCAGAGAGAAGCTTTACAGCGGCTACTTCACTAAAGTGAGTAAAACCTGGATGACTTCATTTACCGTCTCCGCTTGGTTATTCCCGTGCGGCACTGCCCCCCCACCATCCCTCCACTCAGTTCATTCTGACACTGCCCTGAGGCCTACTCCGCCTGTGGGGAGTAGTTCCAACCAAGCTGCCAGAACATCAGCCTCAGAGGACTGTTGCAGCGCTGGTGGCCCTCACCAGAAACCACAGGTGGCGTAGTTGAATAACCACTCATCAACAAGCCCATTATTTTCATGTGACAGCCCTGGGCACGGACCGAGTCACGGCCACGACGACATCTCACACTGCCACCCTACATTGGCCCTGCTCCGGGTACCCCACCGCTCAGGGAGGGCATTACAACTTGGCATAGTCTGCAGGATTGTGTGCCCGCAGCAACGGAAGAAGATAATCCCCATTGCCGCCGGGTACTGCGCGCCTTTCACAAAAGACTGTCGTTACTAGAGATGAGCGTTGTTCTACTCGAACTGTTCGCCAATCTCAAATTTGAGCTGTTTTGGGCGGTGTTCGAGCCGTTCGGCGAACACGAACAATTTGAGAAAAATTCGGCTGTTCGAGGTTATGTTCGATAACTGTTCGTGCAACAAAATCATAACTGGATTTTTTCTCAGTAATGATGAAAATTAATGTTAATACGCAGTTTGAGTGTACAGCGGGGTGGGGGGAGGGGCAGGGGATGATCTCTGCAGGAACAATGAAGATCTCCATTTTTTTTTCTCTTTCCCGCATTTGCAGTGGGGAGGTGCAATCTGTCAGCCTATCAGCAGCGCACACACGGAGCGAAGTGCTTTTTTTCACACAAGCAAGGGCATGTGTCATTGGCAGTGTATGTCACATGTCCTTGCCCTATAAGACCAAGCCATTTTCCCCGTCGCCACCATTTTCTCACTGCTGCAGCTGCGTGTTAGACGGCACCGCTGTTGCTGTGTGCGCTATACCTTGTTAATTTCAAGCCAATTTTCGCACAAATCTACAGATAGCTTGGGAGTAGGGAATAGTTGTGATTGCAGTCCTTTTAAGGACTAGGTTACAGCATTTCCTACGACTTTTATCAGGCAGGTCTGTGCTCTTAAATAGATAGATTGTGGGAGTAAAGACTAATTGTAATTGGAGTCCTTTTCAGGACTAGGTTACATCAGTTCCTATCAGTTTTTGCCAGGCAGGTCTGTGCCAGTGCTGTGCAAGTTTTTTCACAGCATTTGGCTGAATCTAGCAAAGCTAATCCTTTTTGGCCTATTGCAGAGTGTGTTAGTCAGTGGAGTAGCCTATCTGTGTTGCAAGATATACCACCTGTGTATAGAATACCAATTTTTTTACTGCACCTAGTGAAGTAAAATCTTTTGGGCATAGCATCATTCTATTAGTCCATCTATACTGACCTCCATCAGGTTGCAAATTGAATATAATTTTTTTCTGCATCTAGCTCTGAAAAAATATTGGGCTTCTAGCTGTGTGTGGGACTTGTTCTATTAATCCATCTATACAGACCTCCATCAGGTTGCAAACTGAATATATTTTTTTCTGCATCTACCTCTGAAAAAATATTGGGCTTCTAGCTGTGTGTGGGACTTGTTCTATTAATCCATCTATACAGACCTCCATCAGGTTGCAAACTGAATATATTTTTTTCTGCATCTACCTCTGAAAAAATATTGGGCTTCTAGCTGTGTGTGGGACTTGTTCTATTAATCCATCTATACAGACCTCCATCAGGTTGCAAACTGAATATATTTTTTTCTGCATCTACCTCTGAAAAAATATTGGGCTTCTAGCTGTGTGTGGGACTTGTTCTATTAATCCATCTATACAGACCTCCATCAGGTTGCAAACTGAATATATTTTTTTCTGCATCTACCTCTGAAAAAATATTGGGCTTCTAGCTGTGTGTGGGACTTGTTCTATTAATCCATCTATACAGACCTCCATCAGGTTGTAAACTGAATATATTTTTTTCTGCATCTACCTCTGAAAAAATATTGGGCTTCTAGCTGTGTGTGGGACTTGTTCTATTAATCCATCTATACAGACCTCCATCAGGTTGCAAACTGAATATATTTTTTTCTGCATCTACCTCTGAAAAAATATTGGGCTTCTAGCTGTGTGTGGGTCTTGTTGTATTAGTCCATCTATACTGACCTCCATCAGGTTGCAAACTGAATATATTTTTTTCTGCATCTACCTCTGAAAAAATATTGGGCTTCTAGCTGTGTGTGGGACTTGTTCTATTAATCCATCTATACAGACCTCCATCAGGTTGCAAATTGAATATAATTTTTTTCTGCATCTAACCCAGCCAATAGTTTTGGCCTAATACCACAGTTTGGCCACTCAGCTCTGCTCGGTTCCCATCCATTGTTTTTTTGTGCAAACAACTCCAGAGTTGTGAATTAGTTAACCACCAAAATGAGTGGAAAAAGGCCTGCTGCTGGTGGAAAGGGGAATAGGTGTGTTGGGAAGGGGAAAAAAGGTTGTGTCCGTGGGGTAGGTGTTAAAGCAACAGTAACATCTGCAGAAGAAAGACCATCTTCCAGCCAAACTAAAATGTCTACTTCTTTTAGCGGACAATGTGATAAGATCCCTTTCTTACGGCCACGCCAATCGCTACAAATTCCAGATGAGGCACAAAAACAGCAGGTGCTTCAACGGATATCAAGTGCTCCTTTAAGTGGGCTCTCCTCCACATCAACTTCAACATCACAAATACTCCAGTCCTCAAAGGTGTCACCCCAATCGCACTTGCTTCCTCACAGCTCCCAAATCTCCAGCTGCCCGTCTGAGTATGTGGTAGAACAGATGGTTGAGTCTGCAGAGCTGTTTACTCATACTATAGCCTGGGAATCAGTGGTCGACTCCAGCGCTTCTGTGAATCCAGACGAGGAAATGATCTGCACTGATGCCCAGAATCTTTATGAGTCGGATCCAGGACCAGACGCAGAAGGTTCTGACCATAATGTAGACCCTCATTCCCAAACTGTAACTACTGTTGGTGGAGACAATGAGGAAGACGATGATAAGACTCAAATACCTGATTGGAGCGACAACTTTAGTTTTTTGTCAGGGCAGGAACAGGTTGGCTCTGAGGACGACGGGTGTGATAACGCACAGGGTGATGATGATGAGGTTGGAGATCCCACTTACTGTCAACCCACAGTCAGCCAAGAGATGAGGTCAGCAGAGGAGGTGGAGGAAGATGCTAGTGACGACGAGGTCAGGTTGCGCCTTCCTGGACAGAGACGTAGTACTGGAAGCACGTCAACAACTGCATCCTCAAACACAACTCTGCCTCTCACCTCAAGTCGTGGTGGCTCTTCAGGTCGCATGGGTGCTAAGCCTTGCATAGCCTGGGCATTTTTTCAGATCGATAAAGATGACCCAACTCGTGTTATCTGTAACATTTGTCAGCAAAAGCTAAGTAGAGGCCAAAAAATACATAGTTTGAGTACTTCATGCATGAACCGGCACATGGACATGAAGCATAAGTTGCAGTGGGAAGCTCAGTGTGCTACAATGCGGCCTAGCCGGCCGGGCCAACCACCATCTGCCCCATCTTGTGCATCCGCGGCCTCTTCATCCTCTGTGACTGGGGGGACAGCAGTCACACCTGTTTTGGGGCGCAGACCTGCCACCTCTTTACCCGCAACAGCCAGCGTGATTGGCAGGTCATCATTTTCTTTGGAGGTGGTAACACCAGCTGGTGTTGAGCGCTGTCCGACATCGATAGCACCACCTTTGGATCAAGGCAACCTAACATGTCCGCCTGCATCTTCCTTACAGACCGGCAGTTTGCCGGGGACACCCTTATCAACCCCGTCTAAGCACAATAGCCAGCCCTCGGTCCCTCAGATGTGGACAAGTAAAAGACCATTTCCTCCTAGCCATGAGAAAGCTAAGAGGTTGAATTTCACCATCTGCAAGCTCTTGGCTACAGAAATGCTGCCTTTCCGCCTGGTGGACACAGAGGATTTTCGAGACCTTATGTCCATCGCAATGCCCCAGTACTAGATGCCCAGTCGGCACTACTTCTCAAAGAAAGGTGTGCCTGCGCTCCACCAGCATGTCGCACACAACATCACCGCTTCTTTGAGAAACTCTGTGTGTGACAGGGTGCATTTCACCACAGACACTTGGACGAGTAGGCATGGACAGGGGCGTTACATGTCGCTGACTGGGCACTGGGTAACTATGGTGACAGCAGGACAAGGGGCTGCTGTCCAAGTCTTGCCGTCCCCACGAGTTGTGCGTCAATCCTCTTTATGTCAAAGTTCCTCCACTGCTTCTGCCTCCTCAACCTCCTCTCGGTCTTCCACCTGCACCCAAAGCCTGTCTGGTCATGCCACAAGCTTTCTAACTGCGCAGAAGGGATCCTGCACACCTCCTTACTATGCTGGCAGTAGGGCTCAACGTCATCAGGCGGTTTTTACATTGAAATGTCTGGGAAATGTGAGTCACACAGCTGAGGAGTTGTGGTCAGCTCTGGAGAACCAATTTCATGAATGGTTGTCTCCACTGGACCTGAAACCAGGGAAGGCCGTGTGCGACAATGCTGCAAACCTGGGTGCGGCCCTTCGCCGGGGCAATGTCACACACGTGCCTTGTATGGCTCACGTGTTGAACCTGGTTGTCCAGCAATTTTTAGCCCACTATCCCAGACTAGATGGCCTTCTGCAGAGGGCACGGTCGCTGTGTGCTCACTTCCGCCGTTCGCATCCCGCAGCTCAGCGACTTACATCTGTACAGAAGTCGTTGGGCCTGCCACTTCACCGGCTAAAATGCGATGTGCCTACCCGGTGGAATTCAACTCTGCACATGTTGCAGCGACTGTGGCAGCACCGACAAGCCCTGGTGCAATACGTTCTGACGTATAGCCTGGGCCAACGAGATTCAGAGGTGGGGCAAATCACGCTGGAGGAGTGGTCTCAGATCAGGGACCTATGCACCCTTCTGCACAGTTTTGAAATGGCGACGAAGATGTTTAGTGCTGACGATGCCATTATCAGCATGACTATTCCGGTGATTTACATGCTGGAGCACATGTTAAACAGAATTCGGAGTCAGGTGGTGGCACAAGAGGAGGTGGAGGAAGTAGAGGAGGAGGAGTTGTATGCGGAAGGGCTAACATCTGCAAGGTCCAGACGGTCGGCAGCACCAAGGCGGCAGGCATGTGAGGGTGGGGGAGATGGTTTTACCAGGGCGCATGGTAGCAGCCAAACTAGTGAGGAAGGTGCAGGAGCCCAGGAAGAAGTGGAGGACGAACTGATGGAAGACTCATCAGATGAGGGAGACCTTGATCACATTTCTGTTGTGCGAGGTTGGGGGGAGAGGACAGAGGAAGGAAGCATGATTGTTACCTCGCCACCAACACAACAGGGACTTGGTGCTCCTGGATGCGCAACACACATGAGTGCCTTCTTGCTGCACTACCTGCAACATGACCCTCGAATTGTGAGAATTAGAAATAATCCTGACTACTGGGTTGCCACACTGTTAGATCCCCGGTACAAAAGTAAATTTGCAGAAATTATTCCTGCCATAGAAAGGGATGCACGCATGCAGGAGTATCAGCAGAGACTGTTGCAGAATCTTACATGTGCTTTTCCACAAAATACCAGTGGTGCACGTAGTGAATCTCACAGTTCCAACTTGCCAACCGTGGGACCGTCAAGTGTTCACCACTCAAACCGTAACAGAACCACAGTATCTGCTGGTAACATCAATTTTGCGGAATCATTTCACCACTTTTTTAGCCCATCCTTTGCAAGGCCACAGGAGACAAGAAGTCTGACACATAGTCAACGCCTAGAGACGATGGTACAGGAGTATCTCCAAGTAAACATTGAAGCCACGACTGTGTCACTGGACCCTTGCTCTTTTTGGGCTTCCAATCTGGATAAATGGCCGGAGCGAGCCACTTACGCCTTGGAGATCTTGTCATGCCCCGCAGCCAGCGTTCTGTCTGAACGTGTGTTCAGCGCTGCTGGTGGTGTGCTGACAGATAAGCGCACGTGGCTCTCCACTGATAATGTAGACAGACTCACGTTCATAAAGATGAACAAATCATGGATCCGAAACGACTTTTCTACCCCTGTGTCATCCTGGGGAGAGTAAAAGCTTGATGATTGGTTAAAATCACCCTACCAACCGTTTTAAGCTTTCAAATTACTAATCATGTTTATCTGTATCTTGGCTGGAAAATAATTTGGGCTTTGTAGCAGTGTGCAGCACTGATTCTATTAGGCCATCTATAATAAGCTCCACCAGATTTAAAATTACTAATCATGTTTATCTGTATCTTGACTGGAAAATAATTTGGGCTTTGTAGCAGTGTGCAGCACTGATCCTATTAGGCCATCTATACTAAAGCTTCACCAGATTTAAAATTAATAATCATTTTTAGCTGCATCTAGCCCGGAAAATAATTTTGGGGCTCCGAGATGCGCAAGACACATAAGTGCCTTCTTGCTGCACTACCTGCAGCATGACCCTCATATTGTCAGAATTCGAAGTAATCATGACTACTGGGTTGCCACACTCTTAGATCCCCCAAACTTTTCGATCAACCTTTTCATTTTAATAAAGACCAAAAAAATGGTCATTTTTGAAATTATAAGCATTAGCAGGTTATTAGAAACTGAAATCAAACAGTTTTCAACTCAAAACTTTATTCTAGGTGATGTTACATTTTCACATAGGACCCCTTGTTCGAAAGGAGCTTCTGAACTCTCTCGTCCATTGAATTTGTCAGGTTTTGGATGGTTTCTGCTTCAATTGTTTTGCATGAGGACAGAATACCCTCCCAGAGCTGTTGCTTAGATGTGAACTGCCTCCCGCCATCATAGACACTCCTTTTAATGATGCTCCAAAGGTTCTGAATGGGGTAGAGGTCAGGGGAGCATGGGGGTCACACCATAAGTTTGTCCCCTTTTATGCCCATATCAGCCAGAGATGCAGATGTTTTATGTGCAGCATGAGATGGTGCATTATCATGCAGAAAAATGATCTTGCTGTGAAATACACGGTTCTTCTTCTTGAACCATGGCAGGAAGTGCTGTTTGAGAAAATCCACATACATTATGGAGTTCATCTTTAGCGCCTTCAGGGATCCTAAAGGGGCCGACAATCTCTCTCCCCATGATTCCAGCCCAAAACATTACTCCACCTCCTCCTTGTTGGCGCTGTAGCCGTGTTTGCGTGGGGTGTCCATCAACCAGCCATCCTCCACTCCATCCATCTGGACCATCGAGCACTGCACGGCACTCATCCGTGAACAAAACAGTTTTGAAATCAGTCTTCATGTAATGTTTGGCCCACTGGAGCCGTTTCTGCTTGTGTGAAGTGGATAGAGGAGGTCGACAGGAGGTCGACAGGATGGCGTATGCACAGCTGCAAACCTCTGAAGGACCCTGCATCTTGTTGTTCGGGGGACGTTGGAGGCACAAGCAGCTTCAAAAACTTGTCTGCTGCTATGACAAGGTTTTTTGCCGCTGCTCTTTCAACCTGATGTAATTGCCTGTAGGAAAGAGTCCTCAATTTGCCCTTATCAGCACGCACACGTGTGTACTGTGAATCAGCTACATACTTCTTGATTGCCAAGACACTTCATCCTGATCATCGCACAATGTTGATTGTAGTCATGCCTTGACCTAAACACTCCACAATTTGTTGCTTCTCAGCAGCCGACACATCCTTTTTCTTTCCCATTTTGGCAGAAAATGTAGGCTGCTTAATAATGTGAGACAACCTTCTTAAGTAGTCTTGCCTTTCATTGGACACACCTGCCAAACTAATTAGCACAGGTGTCTGCAATTGCTTACAGTGATATAAAGAGCCCTGACACACATCACCATCAATGAGTTTAACTGACAAACAAACAAATTCTTCCCTTATCACTCCTAAACACTTTTTGCATAATAATTTGGAACGCAGTGTACATGTGCTTTTCCACAAAACACCAGTGGTTCACGTAGTGAATCTTACAGTTCTAACTTGCCAACCGTGGTCTGTATGGAGTTGTTCAATAAAGGGCCCAAAATTAAGATAACATAGATGGGAGAGGTCTCTATGAATAGGAATTCCTAAGTATTTGATACCCTGTGAGGGCCAGGCAAAGGGAAAGTTGGACTGGATGGAATCCTATATGGATTTGGGGAGGGAGACATCGAGGGCCTCAGACTTCGCTGCATTGATTTTAAAATTTGACCATGTAACAAAGTGATCTATTTCAGCCATAACAGCATGGATGGATATATGTGATTGAGTGATATATACTAGGACATCATCAGCAAATAGAGAGCACTTGTACTCGGTGCCTCCCACCTCAATCCACCTAATATTGGGGTTATGGCGAATTGATGAGAGCAGGTGCTCCGTCACTAGGATGTATAAGAGAGGGGACAGAGGACATCCCTGCCTTGTCCCATTGGTGATTGTGAAAGGTGATGAAAATGTTCTGATGCACCCCCTGGGCCTTGGGACACCCGGAGCCAGACCCTTTTTGGTGGATGCTGGTGGTTGTAGTCTTCGTGGCGGCGACCCGGTTCCGTGGCTCAGGGTGGTCAAACCAGTGGCGAAACTATTTATGTGGTTTTGATGTTTAAATGTCCGACTACGCCACCCGTGGATTGCGATCAGAGTGAACCGCCGCTGCAGGGCAGACCGCTGAGGCTGGTGTTGTGGGTGCAGCAGAGCGTAGCATAACTCCCCACGGGAGGAGTATAGCCTCAGGGCAGTGTATGCGGAGGATGGGGGTGATGGTGCAGGGCAGCAGCAGTAATGACACGGAGTCAGTGATGCAGTCCAGGGCCTTTGCTCACAGTTCTTATTATCCAGACCACGTCTGCAGGTAACGGCTGCCCACGTCATACTGTGCTCACCAGGTGAGGGGCTCAGACAACTCCCAGATAACTTTGGAGCGCTTCACAGGACCCCCTTTGTGTGTCCTTTGTCTGGCCTTTCTTACCAACCCTTCTGTCCGGCTGCCTCGGGCCTCCTCTTGGTAAACTTGGCGCCAGTTTCCCTGACCCTATGTGGTGCCTTCCTAGCGGGTGTAGCGAGGGGCTGCGCCACATAAAATGTTACAGCCTCCGGTTTCTAGCTGAGGGTCGTTTCCTGCCTCCACTAGTTTCGGGGACCGGTCTCCCCCTTTGGCCTGACCCCTCCACGCAGGTGGATTCGGGCATGCGGTGGCGACTCGCCCGTCCGCACCCCTGGGATCCCTTCATTCCTCGTTCCTGGAGCCTTCTCCGCTCCTCTTCCTTCCTTCTCCCTCTTCCAGGCCTGGGCCTCTGTTACTAGGCCCGCCTCCGGAGCAGAGCTCATGCAGAGCCCCTGCTCCCTGCCACTTCTGCTCAGACTTCTCTGCACTGAACTAAGATGGTGCCCACCTTTTATACTCGCTTCTCAATGCACCCAGGAACTGCTTCCTCCCTGCTCCTGCACTACAGGGTTCCCTCTCCTCAGTGTTCCCTCCCCCCACTCCAGCCAGGGACAGGGACTGTCATGCCCATCTCAGAGGCATATTGGTCGCCCTGCCCCACGGCAATGTGGTGTAATGCATGCAGGTGTCGGGTCCTGATCCACACTCCATCCTTACCTGAGAGTGAGATATCACACCTCTGGGTGAGGTGCAATACCTCTATAGCAACCGAGCCCTCAGGGTGCTACAGTTCCATTTATCTTCAGCCTAGGTGACGTATTGTGATACAGGGCCGTGATTTTGGCTATAAAAGGGTCCCCTAGACCCCTACCCCAAGCTTTTTAAGAGAATCATATATGGCGTGCCAGGAGACTCTATGGAATGCTTTCTCAGCATCCAACGAGAGTATCTAATTACAAATTTTTAACTGCATCTAGCCCAGGAAATACTTTGTGCCTAGTAGCAGTGTCTGCTAGTCAGCGGACTATCCCGGCTGTTAAGCAAGCTACACCACCTGTAGTTTAGACACTTAATTTTTTCAAAGGAAATGCTTCGGGACCATGGGATACTCAGTGAAGAGCATCAGGAGGCACCCCAAGGCATAGGGGCTGGGACTGGCAGTAGGATGCCTTGCGGTGGACAGCCGAGATCGATCCTTATAAAAGCTTTTTAACTGCAGCAGCTTTAGTGGACGCTACTGGAGCTGGAATTACGCGGCTGCTGGCAATGAGACTTGCCCTCCAATAGATCCTTGTAAATGGATTTAAAGTGTATTCATTCAAATTAGAGAGACAATTTAAATTAAAAAGCTTAGAGCTGCCTCCACCACAGGGGGGCTCGCTCGACCCACCAGCGAACAGGCACCAGTATTGGGAGAGGGGGGCTGGCCATCAGGGTTCACCGCAGCTCTGGCACAAACCCGGCGACACGGAGGTGGCACGGGCAGGAGCGGACTGGCCGTGTCGGCTTCTCACTTTTTGGATTTTAGAAGGGCATGACATGCCTATATCTGTGTCTCCCCCTCCTTTTACTCCTCCACCTCTTTTATTTTCGCATGACTATATGTACTTGTCACTTTTCCATGTGTTAGTTATGTCTTCTGAGCAGTTTGTCAGCTTTTGGACACCTTTGAAGGTGTTTTCTATGTGTTTCTATGTGTTTTTGTTTGCCTGCCATTGGTTTTAATGGTGTTCGAAGGTGTTCGACGAACAGTTCGACGAACAGTTCGGCGAACACACGGGTGTTCGACGAACCGAACCGAACTCGAACACTACGGGGGTGGCTCAACACTAGTCGTTACACACTCAATGTGGCGCCTGCCCAAGAAGAACGGACACCATTGTGTGCAAAAACAACAGCAACCAAAGACCTCCCATCGTGGGCCTGGCTCCCCAATGGCGCCAAAAGTGCCGACCGCCCCCTCCAGCAGAGACTGTCCACATAGTAGTGTCCGTCAAGACGGATGGGACATCCCAAGGAGTGCCCGTCAGCCAGCCGCCCTGGAGCCACCCCGAAAAGAGGAAGAGAAAGAGTCTGCACCTTGCAGCAGAGATGGACGCTGCCAAGGGGAAGCTCTCTGTCGCTGTTCCCACCAGCTGCTACCTCCCTCAATGTTGAGGGAATCCACCTGACCGCGGAGGAGGCCGAGTTCCTCCGCAGTGAAATGCAAGACCTGACCCGGAGGGTCGAAGAGGCCCAACGATTGGCCGCTGCCGAGTGGAGAGAAGACGTGTTTTGGAGGATCAGGGCCCGCTGCCAGAGCTCGCCGCACCTGACGATTGAGGCCCCAGCCCAGGCGGAGGAAGCCCAGGAGGCCCTGAGCAGCCCAAGTTCGGGTGAGGCTGAAACCCCTATCCCGGGCACGGGACGCACCGAAGCCCTCCTAGACCTCTTGCCGGCACCCCTATCCCCGGGCGCCATCATATGGGAGCAACTCCGGAGGCCGAGGCCCAAGCCACCGCCACACCCGGAGGCCTGCTATGCCTCCCGACCACCGATCCGGAAACGCCTGCACTTACCTGGGTGTCCACCTGCCCCAACCCGGACTGGTTCGCACCAGTAGAGGGCCCGCAGCGGTCCCCTCTGTTGCCGCTCCCCGAACCTCCGGTCACCTGCCCGGTGGCAGAAGAGTATGCCTGGGATAACCAGGGGGGCGACCTGATGGGCTTCCCCCAGGAGACTCGGTCTGAAGCGTGGAGGCGGGAGGAGTTCTGCCGCAAAGAGCTCCTCCAGCTCGACAAGGAGCGGCGAGGAAGGAGGATCCGCTGCGAGCGCCTGGAGGTGCGCACCAAGGCTGCGTAAACACAGGCCCACCAGGCGGGGGCCACCAGCCCAAGCCCCCGGGAAGAAGGCCTTATTGTGCGCTTCCACCAGGAGGCAGAATGGGGTTTCATTCGGAGCCCACAGTTCAGCCGGGACATCTTTGTCAACCGGCGGGACGTCGAGCCACGGCTGGAGCAGGGCCACCCAAGCCGGAACCTCTACCCGGGTGATTTAGTATTTTACACCCGCCACCACGGGGAGCGTGGATGGTATGCCCTGGATGTCCACAGGGTATTCAGAGAGGATGCCCCCACGCACCTACCTACAGAGGACCGGTCAGGCTCTGTTGGCAAGAATGAGCCTTTTCCCCAGTGAGGATACCACTTTTAAGCAGCCCCGGAGGATGCACCTTCCTTTGTTTGAACTGTTATTTGTTTTTCAAGTTTTGTCGCACCCGGATCTTTTGAAATAGACATTTGTCCCTGCGGACGCTGAGTAGGAGACAGACTCACTTTGTAAATAGTTTGCACCTATTTAGGTGCCCCCTATTGGTTTTATGCAAAAACCACTTCTACTACTACCTCTGACCTCAGAAGTAAAACCTGTCTGGTGTGGCCCTACTGGAGGTCCAACTCAGGATCTCCATGCCCTGCAGCCACCCCAGGGCCTACGTTGAGGGTTTTGAGCAGGTCCCTCATGCTGCTGAACTACCACTTTCTACCGTACATTTTACAATATTTTCTACATGCATAATGTCTCTTTAATGTTTTATATATTTATACTATATATATCTTGCAACGTTAAAAGTGTCAAAACCTCCCATAAAGGGAAGATTGTTTTATTGTTTACAAAAGCATTTAAAATTTTGAATGTCTGTACCAACACTTTGCTCTATTGCAGCCCGCGGACGTGCTGTGTTTCACCAGGGGGGAATGTGGCGCCCCTGAGGGTTCAGTCGCCACAGGGGTACTGCACCTCAAATAGAGGTGTGGTATCTCCTCTTCCAGGTAAAGATGGAACATCACCCAGGACCCCACTTCACACTCAACACTACACCACTCCTGTCCTGTAGGGGGCCTAAATGCACCAGGGTGCTGCCCCGGTCCGGGATAGAGGAGATGGGGGGGAACCAAAGAAAGGGGGAACCTAGTAGTGGGTGAGGGTGGAGGAAACACTTAACAGTGCACTAATAGAATCATATATAACCAACGGCCATCTTAAGTTCAAGGTCTTTTGATTGTGGTCTTCTGTCAGGGTCCAGCAAGAGTCTGTAGCTGGCTGAAGATTCACGGTCCTCGTTCTCAGGCCTTGAGGCGAGGAGCGGGTCAGAGTTAACCAGTGTCTCTGCCCGGTCAGGGTCCCGTTCTCAGAAGGCCTTGGAGGGGAGCAGAGGAGATAGGCTCCACAGGCAAAAAGGATCCCAGGGGGATACAGACGGAGCGGAGTCGCCACCTGTATTCTTCACTCTGGCCAAGCCAGAGGGATTCCTGCTGCAAAAGGGGTGACCGGCCCCCGATATCTGACTGTGTACTTCACGTCACTGTTGGAAAAGCCTGGCGGCTTAGTGGATCCCAGGGAGGGACACAAGCAGGGAGGAGAAGAAGAGAAGAGAGGGAGAAGGAGAGGAACACACCGACGGGGTCTTGATAGGTGCTCCTGATCTACCTGGGAAGTGCTGAACCCCCTTCCTGGTGGCCGCAGCATGCCACGAGAAGCAGAGAGAAGCTTTACAGCGGCTACTTCACTAAAGTGAGTAAAACCTGGATGACTTCATTTACCGTCTCCGCTTGGTTATTCCCGCGCGGCACTGCCCCCCCACCATCCCTCCACTCAGTTCATTCTGACACTGCCCTGAGGCCTACTCCGCCTGTGGGGAGTAGTTCCAACCAAGCTGCCAGAACATCAGCCTCAGAGGACTGTTGCAGCGCTGGTGGTCCTGACCAGAAACCACAGGTGGCGTAGTCGAATAACTACTAATCAGCAAGCCCATTATTTTCATGTGACAGCCCTGGGCACGGATCGGGTCACGGTCACGACGACATCCCACACCACCACACTACCTGTAGACCTGGAAAAAGAGTTAAGTACCACGGATTTGAGGAGAGATACATGGAAGGAGTTAGGGATCCGCAAGTTGGCCGGGAGTTTCAATTTATAGGCCACCGGGTTGATCTGTTTGATAACCTCCAGTGGGCCGATAAACCGAGGCCCTAACTTGTAGGAGGGAATCTTGAGCCGGACATACTTGGACGAGAGCCAGACTTTATCTCCAGGACGGAATTGTGGAGGATCCAGGCGTTTTTTGTCAGCGTGTTTTTTCATCCGCTCGGACGACTGAAGGAGTGCGGATCGGGTACTCTCCCAAATGGAGGAAAATTCGCTAACAAGAGATTCCGCAGCCGGATTATCCACCGAGGTGGAGACGGGAAATGGGACCCGAGGATGCTGACCGAAGACTAAAAAAACGGGGATTTGGAGGAAGATTCGCTCTCGTGATTGTTGTAAGAGAATTCGGCCCATGGCAGGAGATCCACCCAGTCTGAATGGTGGGCATTAACGAAGTGCCGGAGGTAACTGGTCAGGATCTGATTGATCCGCTCCACTTGACCATTGGACTGTGGATGGTAAGCGGAGGAGAAGTCCAAGGTGACGTCTAGCAGTTTACATGTGGCTCTCCAGAAGCGTGAGGTGAACTGAACCCCACGATCCGACACGATGTGGAGAGGCAGGCCATGAAGACGGAAGATGTGGCAGATAAAGTCTTTAGCCAGCTCGGGTGCAGACGGGAGGCCTGGCAGGGGAATGAAATGGGCCATTTTGGAAAAGCGGTCAGCGACCACCCAAATGACTGTACAACCGGCAGAGACAGGGAGGTCTGTTATGAAGTCCATAGCTATATGCTGCCAGGGGGCAGCAGGTACAGGAAGCGGAAGGAGGCGACCGGCTGGCAGGTGTCTCGGTACCTTGTTGCGGGCGCAGGACACACAGGCAGAAACAAAGTCTATTACGTCCTTGTGCAGGGTAGGCCACCAGTAGTGCCGGGTAATAAGCTGGAGGGTCTTTTTCTGACCGGCGTGGCCAGCAAGTTTAGACGAGTGACCCCAGTGTAGGATCTTCTCCCGATCAGGTACAGTGACGAACGTCTTACCGGGAGGGAGACGATTTAGACTCACGGGAGCCACCTGCATTACTCTGGCGGGATCGATGATATGTTTAGGTTCCTCCTCGAGATCAGACACCAGAAAGGATCGGGACAAGGCGTCCGCTTTGATGTTTTTGTCAGCCGGGTGAAAATGAAGAACAAAATCAAAGCGAGCAAAAAACAAGGACCACTGGGCTTGGCGCGGGTTAAGTCTCTGGGCACTCTCGAGGTAAGCCAAGTTCTTGTGGTCAGTGTAAATTATTACCGGGTGAAGAGCCCCCTCGAGCAGGTAACGCCACTCCTCCAAAGCCAGCTTAATGGCCAATAACTCTCGGTCTCCAATAGAATAGTTGCGCTCAGAAGAGGAGAAGAGTTTGGAGAAGAAGCCGCAAGTTACCATTCTCCCGGAAGACGATTTTTGGGTAAGTACCGCTCCGGCTCCAGAGGAGGAGGCGTCAACTTCCAGGAAGAACTGCTTGTTGCCGTCCGGGCGATGCAGCACCGGGGCGGAAGAGAAAGCCTGTTTTAAGGAAAGAAAGGCTTCCTCTGCTGCGGGCGGCCATTCTCTGGGATTAGTGCCCTTACGGGTGAGCGCAGAAATTGGGGCAGTCCGGGAAGAGAAGTGCGGTATAAAGAGGCGGTAATAGTTGGCGAAGCCCAGGAACTGCTGAATAGCCTTCAACCCCTCTGGTCGAGGCCACTTCTCGATGGCAGACAGCTTCTCAGGATCCATTCGTAGGCCGGTCTGAGAAATTATGTAGCCCAAAAACGGAAGTGAGGTCTGCTCAAAGAGGCACTTCTCATATTTAGCGTAGAGGTGGTTCTGCCTGAGCCTGAGCAGGACCTGACGAACATCCCTCCGGTGAGTCTGGAGATCCGGAGAGAAGACCAAGATGTCGTCCAGGTACACCACTACGCAGGAGTAGAGAAGGTCCCGGAAGATGTCATTGACCAACTCTTGAAAGACGGCGGGAGCGTTACAGAGACCAAAGGGCATTACCAGATATTCATAGTGGCCGTCCCGGGTGTTGAATGCCGTCTTCCATTCATCCCCCTGACGGATACGGACCAGGTTATACGCCCCACGGAGGTCCAGTTTGGTGAAGATTCTAGCCCCCCTCAGGCGGTCAAATAATTCAGGAATGAGCGGAAGGGGGTATTTATTCTTCACTGTAATCTGGTTAAGGCCTCTGTAATCTATACATGGACGGAGTGAGCCGTCCTTCTTTTTGACGAAGAAGAAGCCTGCTCCCGCCGGGGAGGTAGATTTCCGGATAAATCCCCGGGCCAGATTCTCCTCAATATATTCAGACATGGACCGGGTCTCTGCTGCGGACAAAGGGTAGATACGCCCACGGGGAGGAGTAGAGCCGGGTATCAGGTCGATTGGACAGTCATATGGTCTATGAGGGGGTAATGTCTCTGCTTCTTTTTTATTGAAGACATCCGCATAAGACCAATAGGGAGCCGGTAGACCGGGTAGATTGCCTGGGGTAGGAGAAGGACGAGCAGGATGAACGGGAACTAGACAAGTCTTATGGCAGTCCTGTCCCCAGCGAAGGACCTCTCCGGTCTGCCAGTCAAGCACGGGTGCATGTTTCTGGAGCCAAGGTAGACCCAGCAAGAGTGCGTGAGAGAGTCCAGGTAGAACATGAAAGGAGATGCTCTCAGAATGCAGCATTCCCACCTGCAGAGTTATGGATTCTGTGATGAGTTGGATAGGATGTGGTAAGAGGCCCCCATCCACGGCGGCGACAGATAAAGGTACTGCCAGAGGTTTGGTAGGAATGCGGTACCTCTCTACCAGGGATTGAGAGATGAGATTACCAGCAGCTCCTGAGTCAAGTTGAGCCAGTTCGAAATAGCGGTTCTCTCCGCAGGTGATAGAGACTGACAGCATCAGGGATGGAGAGGGTTTACTTTTGTCTAGGGCGACCTCTCTGAGCGACCCTAGACACAGGTGTTTCCCGATCTCTCAGGGCAGGAACGGATCCGGTGCTCCTTACTGCCACAGTAGAAGCAGCTCCCCTCGGCACAGCATGAGCCTTGATGGGTTTTGACCATCTTGGTCTGGTCGACCTGCATAGGCTCAGGTGAGTGTGCCTGGGGAGTAACGGAGGGAGTGACGGGTTTCTGGAAAGTAGGGGCTAGACGTGGAAACCTCCTCTCACGGGTGACCTCTTTGGCGCGCTCCTGGAACCGGATGTCAATCCGGGTGGCAAGTGTTATCAAGTCGTCGAGAGTGGTAGGAATGTCCCGACCGGCGAGTTCATCTTTAATACGGCCGGACAGACCCTCCCAGAAGACAGACACCAGAGCGTCGTTATCCCAGGCCAGCTCCGAAGCAAGGGTACGGAACCGTATGGCATATTGGCCCACGGTGAGATCTCCTTGACGGAGGCGTAGCAGAGACGATGCGGATGAGGTCTTCCGTCCGGGTTCGTCGAAGACTTTCCGGAAAGCCGTGAGAAAGGCTGGCAGGTCGGACACCAGGAGGTCTCCTCTCTCCCATAGAGGATTTAGCCAAGCCAGTGCCTCCCCCGTGAGATGAGACATGATGAAGGCAACTTTGGCCCGGTCGGAGATAAACTGGTGGGACAGGAGTTCAAAGTGCAGGGTGCACTGGTTTATGAAGCCCCGAGCGTGAGCGGGGTCGCCTCCGAAGCGAGGAGGTGCAGAAAGCCGGGGTCCGGGGCAGGATACCACGGTATTGGTGGGCAGCGGCGCTGCCGGGTTGCGGGTCATGACGCTAGCGGTGGTTGCTGGTGGAGCAGTCAGAGTGTCCAGGCGAGAGTTGACATTCCGCAGGTGACCCAGGATGGACTCCTGTTGGGACCTCTGACAGGACAGTTCATGACATAGGTCTGAGAGCGAGGGAGCTTGGGTGCCACCGGGTTTCATGGCCCGAGCAAACTGTAACGGTCTGGGAGGCGGAACCTCTGAGCAACTATACAAGGGGGCGGCCCTTGTAAGGAAGCGGGTGGCGCCCAGGGAAGACGGGCAGGTAGTCACAGCAAGTGACAGGGACAGTCTCTGGGAAAACGGGCAGGTGGTCACGGCAAGTGACCGGGACAGTCTCTGGGTAAACGGGCAGGTGGTCACGGCAAGTGACCGGGACAGTCTCTGGGTAAACGGGCAGGTGGTCACGGCAAGTGACCGGGACAGTCTCTGGGTAAACGGGCAGGTGGTCACGGCAAGTGACCGGGGCAGTCTCTGGGTAAACGGGCAGGTGGTCACGGCAAGTGACCGGGACAGTCTCTTGACAGGCGGGTGGTCACGGCAAGTGACGGCAGAGCCTCCAGGTAGGCAAGCAGGCTGGTAGCAGGTGGACGCTCCCAGGTGAGTGGGCAAGAGTCTCTGGACAGGCAGGTGGTCACAGCACGTGACGGCGGAGCCTCCAGGTAGGCTAGCAGACAGGTAGAAGGTGAGCGCTCCCAGGTGAGCGGGCAAGAGTCTCTGGACAGGCAGGTGGTCACAGCACGTGACGGCGGAGCCTCCAGGTAGGCTAGCAGACAGGTAGAAGGTGAGCGCTCCCAGGTGAGCAGGCAAGAGTCTCTGGACAGGCTGGTGGTCATAGCACGTGACGGCGGAGCCTCCAGGTAGGCTAGCAGGCAGGTAGCAGATGTGCGCTCCCAGGTGAGCGGGCAGACGGATCCATAGACAGACTGGCAGGGCTGGTAGGCAGACTGTCGGACCGCAGGAATAGTAGCAGGTTGAAACGAGACAGGCAGGTATCAGACAGGAAACTGGCAGGAAACTGGCAGGTAACTGGCAGGTAACTGGAAACGGGACCTGAGGGCTGAAGCAGAGTGATGAACTGTGCTACAACATTGCTCGGGCACCTCCATTTTGGAGGAGGTGCCTTATATATGGTGAAGTCCTCCGGCCATTGGCCGGGGACTCCTTAGGACGGCGCGCGCGGCCCCTTTAAGCACCGTGGCCGGGAAGGAGCGCGCGCTGCTAGCAGAGCGGGAGGAAGACGCCGGGCACGGAGCGGAGAGGTGAGGGGAACAGCGTCCCTGCCTAGCAGGAGGCAGGGACGCCGACGCTACAGCTGCCAAAAAGTTGGAGGCACTTTAATGCCCCTTGGAAGAGACGTGGAGGAGGGCCTCATAAAAAAATGTTCCCATTAGAAAGGAGCGGGCCTCCTATACTTGTAATGCCCATGCACAAGTGTATGGGCTGACAAACATTTACCCCTGGGGGGTATACATGAACATACTGTATAAAAAAATTTTTTTACGGGCATCATAAACACCCTTTAAAAAAAATTATGTGGGTATTGCATCACGGACCACGGTCACCCTGGTGATATGGTGGTGGAGGATGAGGAGAAGGAGGAGGACAAGAGCAAATAGCCAAAATAAGGAAGCGTATACCCATGTGTGGGTGTGAAAAGGTGCATGGGAATACACCTCCCAAGAAAAGACACTGGATTTGAGTTTATGTTGCGCTGCTATCATTCGGTGTGTTGAGAAGTCTGGCCCACTCCAGCCCTTGTTCATTTTTATAAGAGTCAGCCTGTCAGCTGTAATGCACACGCCCGGGCTGAGCGGCGTGTGCGTGTGATTCCACTGGACCGTGCCGGAGAGTGAATGCCAGGAGGGGCGTAACTAGGTATTCACCACGACGGCATACGATGCCAGTGCACCAAGGAGGAACCGAGCAGAGGGACCAGGTGCTACTCCAGGACAGACCCCGGACATGGCTGTTGACCCACACAGGGGAATACAGGAACAGACAGGTTAGGCTGGCACACAGACTGGTGGGTATAGGCAGGCACGACTGGTATGCAGGCAGGCGGGTATGCAGGCAGGGGGGTACAGGCAAGCACGGCTAGAGTGCAGACAGGGAGGCGCTAGCAGGTAGGAACACAGGCGGGATAGGACCCAGTACACACAGGGACTCAGGAACAGAACCACAGATGTGGCGGACAAACACAGCAGAGTGAGGCCGCCCAGAGAGGCGAGCAAGAGCAGGGCAGGACGAGACCGCCAAGAGCGGCGAGCGAGAGCAGAGCAGGACGAGGCCGCCCGGAGCGGCGAGCAAGAGCAGAGCAGGACGAGGCCGCCTGGAGCGGCGAGCAAAAGCAGAGCAGGAAAAGGCCGCCCGGAGTGGCGAGCAAGAGCAGAGCAGGACAAGGCCGCCCGGAGCGGCGAGCAAGAGCAGAGCAGGACAAGGCCGCCTGGAGCGGCGAGCAAGAGCAGAGCAGGACAAGGCCACCTGGAGCGGCGAGCAAGAGCAGAGCAGGCTAGAACCGCCGGAGCGGTGAGTAAAGGCAGAGCAGGCTAGAACCGCCGGAGCGGTGAGCAAAGGCAGAGCAGGCTAGAACCGCCGGAGTGGTGCGCAAAGGCAGAGCAGGCTAGAACCGCCGGAGCGGTGAGCAAAGGCAGAGCAGGCTATAACCGCCGGAGCGGTGAGCAAAGGCAGAGCAGGCTAGAACCGCCGGAGCGGTGAGCAAAGGCAGAGCAGGCTAGAACCGCCGGAGCGGTGAGCACAGCAGAGCAGGCTAGAACCGCCGGAGCGGTGAGCAAGGCAGAGCAGGGGGGACAGGGCTCTGTTCACACGGAACAGACAGGAAGGGAAATGCAGAACCAGATACCCACAGGGTACTTGCTGTGAAGTAGCGAGTGGACCACAAACTCACAAACGGGAGCACAGTGACAATGAGCAGGAGTTAGGTACGAGTTCAGACTCTGCAGAAAAAGGAAAGGTACGGACATAGAGAAACACAGAAAACAGGCTAGAAGAGTATACAGACAAGAACAGACACAGTAGCAATATACAGGAGCGAGTCTAGGTATGCAGCCCCTAAAAGGCGGGAGGAACAGGCTAGGAGCGTGTTCAAACAGGACAGACAAGATACAGGAGCGGGTCTAGGTATGCGACCCCAAGAAGGCGGAATGAACAGGCAAGGAGCATGTTCAGACAGGACTGGAAATACAGCCTACAAGAAAGGCAAGCAAGCAAACACAGAAAGGGACCTGGCACATTCAGAGTGAAAGAGCACACTGAATGAAACACAATGCTCAGGCATGGGTTAATTGGAGCAGCTGGTTTAAATACCAGGTGACAGACAGCAATAGGCTGAGGACGCACAAGGGGTGTGCCTGCAGCAGGTACAAAAAGCAGGAAGTGATCGGGCGCCGCCCTTAAGCAGCAGACACAGAGGCAAACAGACAGCATGGAGGGAAGCCAGAGAGACATTCTGGATTGGAGATCAAGTGCGCGCTCTTGCTCAGTGGGAGATGGACCACTATGCAAAGACGCCGCCAGGTATGTTACATCAGCATTTTCAGTTGACAGGCTGATGCGCTTATCAGTTATAATTCCACCAGCGGCACTAAAAACCCGCTCTGATGAAACGCTGGCGGCAGGGCAGGTCAGGACCTCCAAGGCATAGAGAGCCAGTTCATTCCACGTATCCAGCTTGGATACCCAATAATTATAAGGCACAGAGGAATCACGGAGGACGTTGGTGCGGTCGACAAGGTACTCCCTCAGCATCTTCCAAAACTTTGCACTCCTTGTGAGAGTACCCCACGCCTCAGGGCCTGTGCAATGGGAGGGTCTGAGAAAACTCTCCCAGAACTTTGACAGTGTTCCCCTGCCTCTGCTGGATTGAAGTTGTGTCTTTCTCGCCTGTATTCCTTGGTTGTCCAATGAAGTGTGCCCTCTTCCGCCAGCGTTTTCAGATGGGAATTTTTTTAATACTTCCGCAACAAGGGCCTTCTGCTACAGCCCCATTTTTGTAGTCCTGTCCGCCTCAGGAATAAGAGATATAAAGTTTTCCATGTAGCGTGGATCTAGAAGTGTCACCAACCAGTAATGGCTATCACCCAAAATTTTGAGAACGCGAGGGTCATGGGAAAGACAGTGTAACAAACTCAGCCATGCGTGCCAGACTACTAACAGGCAAGACTTCCGTGTTCTCACCAAGAGCATGACTGACCATGCTCTCCTCTTCCTCCTCCTCCTCTCTGTCCTCTGGCCATCCATGCTGAAAAGACGGTATGACTGCTGTGCAGGTAGTACCATCTATAGTGCAAGAAACTAGCTCCTGTCCTTCCTCCTCCTCTTCCTCATTGTCACCCAATCCACGTTGGGATGAGATGAGGCTTGGCTGTGTGTAATCACCCTGTATGGTTCCTTGCTCCATCTCATCGAGCTCCGCCTGCAATGCATCCTCTTTGATTGTGAGCAGAGAGTGTTTCAGAAGACAGAGAAGCGGGATGGTGATGCTAAATATGGCATCATCGCCGCTCACCATCTTGGTGGAGTCCTCAAAGTTTTGGAGGATGGTACATATGTCTGACATCCATGTCCACTCCTGAGGTCTTATGTGTGGAGTCTGAACTGAATACCGACGGCCTTGTTCATGCTGGTACTCAACAATTGCCCTCTTCTGCTCTCAAATCCTTCCCAACATCTGCAGTGTAGCGTTCCAACGCGTGGGGACATCACACACCAGTCTGTGAGACGGAAGCTGCAAACACTGCTGAAACACGGCAAGGGCGGCGGAAGCTGTAGCTGACTTTCTAACAAGCAGATCCGGCAGCTCCGGGTAGGATTTGAGAAACCCCTGAACCACGAGGTTAAGCACATGGGCCTGGCATGGTACGTGTGTGAGCTCGCCTCGCCTCAGAGCCGCCACCAGGTTCCGGCCATTGTCACACACGACCATGCCTGGCTGTAGGTTCAGCGGTGTGAGCCACAGATCTGCCTGCTCTTTCAGAGCTGTCCATAACTCTTCAGCATTATGCGGTTTGTCACCTAAGCATATTAGCTTCAGCACAGTCTGTTGCTGTTTGGGCGAGGCAGTGCTGCAGTGCTTCCAGCTTGTGACTGATGTGGTCATTTCGGAGATGGAGGCTGAAGAGGAGGAGGAGGCTGAGGAGGATGAGGTGCAGGAGCTGTAGACCGTGGGGGCAACCCTGATTGACCTGGGGCCCGCAATCCTTGGCGTCGGGAGGCCGTGTTCTGTCCCAAGGTCCGACTGGGTCCCGGCTTCCACTATGTTAACCCAGTGTGCCATCAGCGAGATGTACCATCCCTGCCCACAAGCACTTGTTCACTTGTCCGTGGTTAGGTGGACTTTCCCGGCAACTGCGTTGTTGAGGGCACGGCTAATGTTTTGGGACACGTGCTTGTGCAATGCAGGGACGGCACACCGGGAGAAATAGTGGCGGCTGGGGACCGAGTACCGAGGGACGGCCGCCGCCATCAAGTTTCGGAATGCTTCCGTCTCCACAAGCCTAAAAGGCAACATTTCGAGAGCAAGCAGTCGTGAAATGTGAGAATTTAGTAGTGTGGCCTGTGGGGCGTTGGCTGCATATTTGCGCTTGCGTTCCAAGGACTAGGGTATGGCCAACTGAACGCTGCACTGGGACAAAGACATGGATGTGCTTCCTGATGCTGCTACTTGAGAGTGCCGCCCCTGCTGATGCTGGCCTGGCAAGTGGTGCAAATGGCCTTTTTGGGGTTATCGGCAGAGTCTTTAAAAAACAACCAGACTCGGGAAGACCTAACAGTTTTACTGGCAACTTCCTTCATGTTGGTGTTACGGGGAAACGGTTGCCTGCCTTCTGTCTGCGGCCACCACACTGCTTCTTCCTGCCTGTTGGGGTGCTCTGCTTCCCTCCCCCTGTGCGCTGCTGTCCTCGCTCTGCATGTCCTCCTGCCAGGTTGGGTCAGTTACTATATCATCCACCACCTCGTCTTCCACTTCCGCACCCTGCTCCTCCTCCTGACATTCTGGCAATTGTGTCTCATCATCGTCCACCTCTTGTGACACTTTCCCACCTTCGCCTTCGTGTGACCGTGGCTGCTCAAATATTTGGGCATCGCTACACGCAATCTCCTCTTGCCCTGCTTCAAGTGGACCAGGCGAGAGGCCCGAATCTATAAATGGAAAAGTGAACAGCTCTTCAGAGTGTCCAAGTGTGGGATCAGTTGTCTCCGAGCACTCGGCATGGTGGGAGGAAGGAGGATCGGGGTGAGGAATATGCGGTCCAGACTCACGGCTACTGAGACTTGATCGTGTGGAAGACAGGGTGGTGGTGGTGGTGGTGACTAAGTGACTGGAAGCATTATCCGCTAACCAACCAACAACCTTTTGACACTGCTCTGGGTTCAATAGTGGTGTGCTGCGGTCCCCTAGGAATTGGGACAGGAAGGTCAGGCGAGAAGATGTGGGTGTTTGTTGTGGCACAATTTCAGCTTGCCCACGGCCTTGTCCTCGGCCTCTGCATGCACCATCACCATCACGTCCAGTTCCCCGTCCCTTGCCACGTGCCTTGCCCATTTTAAATGGAGGACAGTATCTTCCACGCTCACTACAAATAACTGAGTTTGGAGCGAACTTACAGTAAGGCCAAGAAAGCAAAAATTCTGCCGGGGTATGTAAACTTTTGAGTACAACTAATATACATATAAACTACCGTTCAAAAGTTTGGGGTCATTTAGAAATTTCATTATTTTTGAAAGAAAAGCACATTTTTTTTCAATGAAGCTAACATTAAATGAATCAGAAATACACTCTATACAATTTTAATGTGGTAAATGACTATTCTAGCTGCAAACGCCTTGTTTTTTTTTCAATATTTACATAGGTGTATAGAGGCCCATTTCCAACAACCGCCACTCCAGTGTGTTAATGATACATTGTGTTTGCTAACTGTTTAAGAAGGCTAATGGATGTTTAGAAAACCCTAGAAAACCCTTGCACAAGTACGTTAGCCCAGCTGAGAACAGTTTGGCTGATTTGAGAATCTATAAAATTGACCTTCCTTTGAGCTAGTTGAGAATCTGGAGCATTACATTTGTTTGTTCTATGAAACTCTCAAAATGGCCAGAAAAAGAGAACTTTCATTTGAAACTCGACAGTCTATTCTTGTTCTTAGAAATGAAGGCTATTCCATGCAAAAGACTGCCAAGAAACTGAAGATTTCCTCCAACGGTGTGTACTACTCCCTTCAGAGGAGAGCACAAACAGGCCCAAACCAGAGTAGAAAGAGAAGTGGGAGGCCCCGCTGCGCAACTGAGCAACAAGACAAGTACATTAGAGCCTCTAGTTTGAGAAATCGAAGCCTCACAGCTCCTCAACTGGCAGCTTCATTAAATAGTACACGCAAAACGCCAGTGTCAACGTCTACACTGAAGAGGCAACTCCGAGATGCTGGCCTTCAGGGAAAAGTGGCAAAGAAAAAGACTGGCTAATAAAAGGAAAAGATTAATATGGGCAAAAGAACACAGATATTGGACAGAGGAAGATTGGAAAAAAGTTTTATGGACAGACGAATCAAAGTTTGAGGTGTTTGGATCACACAGAAGAACATTTGTGAGACACAGATCAACTGAAAAGATGCTGGAAGAGTGCCTGGTGCCATCTGTCAAGCATGGTGGAGGTAATGTGATGGTCTGGGGTTGCTTTGGTGCTGGTAAAGAGGGAGATTTGTACCAGGTAAACGGGATTTTGAATAAGGAAGGCTATCACTCCATTTTGCAACACCATACCCTGTGGACAGCGCTTGATTGGAGCCAATTTCATCCTACAACAGGACAATGACCCAAAGCACACCTCCAAATTATGCATGAACTATTTAGGGAAGAAGCAGGCAGCTGGTATTCTATCTGTAATGCAGTGGCCAGCGCAGTCACCAGATCTCAACCCCATTGAGCTGTTGTGGGAGCAGCTTGACCGTATGGTACGCAAAAAGTGCCCATCAAGCCAATCCAACTTGTGGGAGAGGCTTCAGGAAGCATGGGGGGAAATTTCTCAAGATTACCTCAGCAAATTAACAGCTAGAATGCCAAAGGTCTGCAATGCTGGAATTGCTGCAAAGGGAGCATTCTGTGACGAAAGCAAAGTTTGAAGGAGAAAATGATTCTTTCTAATAAAAATCATTGTTTCTAACCTTTTCAATGTCTGGACTATATTTTGTAATAATTTTGCAACTCATTTGATAAATAAAAGTATGAGTTTTCATGGAAAACACAAAATTGTCTGGGTGACCCCAAACTTTTGAACGGTAGTGTATATGTTTTTTAAGTCCCTAGAGAACTCCTTTAACTGCTGTATACTCATTCTGGTTTGACTTTGGACTGTGTTATTGTTCTCTGATTGGGAATTGTGCCGGACCTCCTAGTTTTTACATTTTCTTCGTCTTTCGGCAACTCCTAGCTCTCCATTGCCCACTTACAGACTGTGAATATCTGTAGATGTTTAGAAGCCTCCACAGTCACTTAAAATGTATCAAATTTGAACCAGTAGATGCTAAACATAAAGGAGGATGAGGCAGCAGCAAAAGCATCTCTCTCTCTGTATCTGTGTGCTTCTCATGCTGTGCCAGGAGAAGAAAGGGAATCATGTTAGGTCTCTCTTCCTAAGTGTGTGACACTCATGCTGTGAAAGGAGAGAAGGAGCAGCAGGGAGGAGGCACACCACAACTCTCCAGCTCCATGTCAAGAAACATTTATTTTTGATTGTTAGAAAAAGAATGTAGAGAATGCATTTCCACATATGTACTGGTGCTTCTCACAAAATTAGAATATCTAATATTATATAGAGTCATAACAAGCAGAGTGATCTATTTCAAATGTTTATTTCTGTTAATGTTGATGATTATGGCTTACAGCCAATGAAAACACAAAAGTCATTATCTCAGTAAATTAAAATAATTAACAAAAACACCTGCAAAGGCTTCCTGGGCATTTAAAAAGGTCCCTTAGTCTGTTTCAGTAGGCTTCAAAATCATGGGGAAGACTGCAGACTTGACAGATGTCCAGAAGGCAGTCATTGACACACTCCACAAGGAGGGTAGTCACAAAAGGTCATTGCTAAAGAAGCAGGCTGTTCACAGAGTGCTGTATCCAAGCTTATTAATGGAAAGCTGAGTGGAAGGAAACGTGTGGTAGAAAAAGGTGCACAAGCAACTGGGATAACCGCAGCCTTGAAAGGATTGTTAAGAAAAGGCCATTCAAAAATTTTGGGGAGATTCACAAGAAGTGGACTGCTGCTGGAGTCATTGCTTCAAGAGCCACCACTCTTGACACCACATGTAAGATTTGTGGAGCATAGCTCAGGGACACAGGCAAGGAAAGGGCCCTTGTGCCAACATGTAAGCCCCTCTACTCAATGGCAAGAAAACTACACCAAGAACACCGAGTGATCACACATAGAACACATGCACTACTCACATACATACTCTACACTCCCCACGCACGCATCCTTACACATGCCGCACTCACACACTATACACATGCCGCACTCACACACTATACACATGCCGCACTCACACACTATACACATGCCGCAATCACACACTATACACATGCCGCACTCACACACTATACACATGCCGCACTCACACATTATACACATGCTGCACTCACACACTATACACATGCCGCACTCACACACTATACACATGCCGCACTCACACACTATACACATGCCGCACTCACACACTATACACATGCCGCACTCACACACTATACACATGCCGCACTCACACACTATACACATGCCGCACTCACACACTATACACATGCCGCACTCACACACTATACACATGCCGCACTCACAAACTATACATATGCCGCACTCACACACTATACACATGCCGCACTCACACACTATACACATGCCGCACTCACACACTATACACATGCCGCACTCACACACTATACACATGCCGCACTCACAAACTATACACATGCCGCACTCACAAACTATACACATGCCGCACTCACACACTATACATATGCCGCACTCACACACTATACACATGCCGCACTCACACACTATACACATGCCGCACTCACACACTATACACATGCCGCACTCACACACTATACACATGCCGCACTCACACACTATACACATGCCGCACGCACCCTTACACATGCGGCACTCACACTATACACGTGCCGCACTCACACACTATACACATGCCGCACTCACACACTATACACATGCCGCACTCACACACTATACACATGCCGCACTCACACACTATACACATGCCGCACTCACACACTATACACATGCCGCACTCACACACTATACACATGCCGCACTCACACACTATACACATGCCGCACTCACACACTATACACATGCCGCACTCACACACTATACACATGCCGCACTCACACACTATACATATGCCGCACGCACCCATACACATGCAGCACTCACACTATACACGTGCCGCACTCACACTATACACGTGCCGCACTCACACTATACACGTGCCGCACTCACACACTATACAAATGCCGCACTCACACACTATACACATGCCGCACTCACACACTATACACATGCCGCACTCACACACTATACACATGCCGCACTCACACACTATACACATGCCGCACTCACACACTATACACTTGCTGCACTCACACACTATACACTTGCTGCACTCACACACTATACACTTGCTGCACTCACACACTATACACTTGCTGCACTCACACACTATACACTTGCTGCACTCACACACTATACACTTGCTGCACTCACACACTATACACATGCCGCACTCACACACTATACACATGCCGCAATCACACACTATACACATAGTCCTCCATACAGAATAATGGGCTCCACATAGTCCTCCATACAGAATAATGAGCCCCACATAGTCAACCATACAGTATAATGGGCACCACATAGCCCTCCATACAGTATAATGGGCCCCACATAGTCCTCCATACAGAATAATGGGCCCCACATAGTCCTCCATACATAATAATGGGCACCACATAGCCCTCCATACAGAATAATGGGCCCCACATAGTCTACCATACAGAATAATGGGACCACATAATCCTCCATACAGAATAATGGACCCCACATAGTCCTCCATGCAGAATAATGGGCACCACATAGTCCTCCACGCACCACATAGCCCTCCATACAGAATAATGGGCCCCACATAGTCCACCATACAGAATAATGGGCCCCACATAGTCCTCCATACAGAATGATGGGCCCCACATAGTCCTCCATACAGAATAATGGACCCCACATAGTCTTCCATACAGAATAATGGACTCCACATAGCCTTCCATACAATAAACGGACCCACATAGCCCTCCATACAGAATAATGAACCCCACATAGTCCTCCACACAGAATAATGGGCACCACATAGTCCTCCATACAGAATAATAGCCCAACATAGTCATACACACAGTATAATGGGCCCCACATAGTCCTCCATACAGTATAATGGGTCCCACATAGCCCTCCATTCAGAATAATGGACCCCACATAGTCCTCCACACAATAAAAGGACCCACATAGCCCTCCATACAGAATATTGGACCCCACATAGTCCTCCACACAGTATAATGGTCCCCACATAGTCCTCCATACAGTATTAAGGGCACCACATAGTCCTACATACAGAATAATGGCCACCAAATAGTCCCCCATACAGAATAATGGGCACCACATAGCCCTCCATACAGAATAATGAACCCCACATAGTCCTCCATACAAAATAATGGGCTCCACATAGTCCTCCATACAGAATAATGGGCCCCACATAGTCCTCCATACAGTATAATGGGCACCACATAGCCCTCCATACAGTATAATGGCCCCCACATAGTCCTCCATACATAATAATGGGCACCACATAGTCCTCCATACATAATAATGGGCACCACATAGCCCTCCATACAGAATAATGGGCCCCACATAGTCTACCATACAGAATAATGGGCCCACATAATCCTCCATACAGAATAATGGGCACCACATAGTCCTCCATACAGAATAATGGGCACCACATAGTCCTCCATACAGAATAATGGGCACCACATAGCCCTCCATACAGAATAATGGGCCCCACATAGTCCACCATACAGAATAATGGGCCCCACATAGTCCTCCATACAGAATAATGGGCCCCACATAGTCCTCCATACAGAATAATGGATCCCACATAGTCCTCCATACAGAATAATGGATCCCACATAGTCCTCCATACAATAAACGGACCCACATAGCCCTCCATACAGAATAATGGGCCCCACATAGTCCTCCA
The DNA here is from genome assembly GCF_046119375.1 of Phyllobates terribilis. NCBI lineage: Eukaryota > Metazoa > Chordata > Amphibia > Anura > Dendrobatidae > Phyllobates > Phyllobates terribilis. The sequence goes on along the minus strand of NW_027362770.1, from coordinate 131,324,596 downwards.
TACAGAATAATAGCCCAACATAGTCATCCACACAGTATAATGGGCCCCACATAGTCCTCCATACAGTATAATGGACCCCACATAGTCTTCCATACAGAATAATGGACTCCACATAGTCCTCCATACAATAAACGGACTCACATAGCCCTCCATACAGAATAATGGACCCCACATAGTCCTCCACACAGAATAATGGGCACCACATAGTCCTCCATACAGAATAATAGCCCAAGATAGTCATACACACAGTATAATGGGCCCCACATAGTCCTCCATACAGTATAATGGGTCCCACATAGCCCTCCATTCAGAATAATGGACCCCACATAGTCCTCCACACAATAAACGGACCCACATAGCCCTCCATACAGAATATTGGACCCCACATAGTCCTCCACACAGTATAATGGTCCCCACATAGTCCTCCATACAGTATTAAGGGCACCACATAGTCCTCCATACAGAATAATGGCCACCAAATAGTCCCCCATAGAGAATAATGGGCACCACATAGCCCTCCATACAGAATAATGAACCCCACATAGTCCTCCATACAGAATAATGGGCTCCACATAGTCCTCCATACAGAATAATGGGCCCCACATAGTCCTCCATACAGTATAATGGGCACCACATAGCCCTCCATACAGTATAATGGCCCCCACATAGTCCTCCATACATAATAATGGGCACCACATAGTCCTCCATACATAATAATGGGCACCACATAGCCCTCCATACAGAATAATGGGCCCCACATAGTCTACCATACAGAATAATGGGCCCACATAATCCTCCATACAGAATAATGGGCACCACATAGTCCTCCATACAGAATAATGGGCACCACATAGTCCTCCATACAGAATAATGGGCACCACATAGCCCTCCATACAGAATAATGGGCCCCACATAGTCCACCATACAGAATAATGGGCCCCACATAGTCCTCCATACAGAATAATGGATCCCACATAGTCCTCCATACAGAATAATGGATCCAACATAGTCCTCCATACAATAAACGGACCCACATAGCCCTCCATACAGAATAATGGTCCCCACATAGTCCTCCATACAGAATAATAGCCCAACATAGTCATCCACACAGTATAATGGGCCCCACATAGTCCTCCATACAGTTTTATGGGTCCCACATAGCCCCTCCATTCAGAATAATGGACCCCACATAGTCCTCCATACAATAAACGGAACCACATAGCCCTCCATGCAGAATATTGGACCCCACATAGTCCTCCACACAGTATAATGGGCCCCACATAGTCCTTCATACAGTATTAAGGGAACTACATAGTCCTCCATACATAATAAATGCCACCACATAGTCCTCCATACAGAATAATGGGCACCACATAGCCCTCCATACAGAATAATGGACCCCACATAGTCCTCCATACAGAATAATGGGCGCCTCAGTCCTCCATATAGAATAATGGGCCCCACATAGTCCTCCATACAGTATAATGGGCACCACATAGCCCTCAATACAGTATAATGAGCCCCACATAGTCCTCCATACAGAATAATGGGCCCCACATATTCCTCCATACAGAATAATGGGCCCCACATAGTCCTCCATACATTATAACGGACAAAGTATAGCCCTCCATACAGTATAATGCACCCCACATAGTCCTCCATACAGTATAATGGACCCCACATAGTCCTCCATACAGAATAATGGGCCCCACATAGTCCTCCATACATTATAACGGACAAAGCATAGCCCTCCATATAGTATAATGCACCCCACATAGTCCTCCATACAGTATAATGGACCCCACATAGTCCTCCATACAGAATAATGGGCCCCACATAGTCCTCCATACAGAATAATGGACCCCACATAGTCCTCCATACAGAAAAAAGGGACCCACTTAGTCCTCCATACAGTATAATGGCCCCAAATAGTCCTCCATACAGTATAATGGGCCCCACAAAGCCTTCCATACAGGATAATGGCCCCACATAGTCATCCACACAGTATTAAGGGCACCACATAGTCCTCCATACAGAATAATGGCCACCACATAGTCCTCCATACAGAATAATGGGCACCACATAGCCCTCCATACAGAATAATGGACCCCACATAGTCCTCCATACAGAATAATGGGCTCCACATAGTCCTCCATACAGAAAAATGGGCCCCACATAGTCCTCCATACAGTATAATGGGCACCACATAGCCCTCCATACAGTATAATGGGCCCCACATAGTCCTCCATACAGAATAATGGACCCCACATAGTCCTCCATACAGAATAATGGACCCAACATAGTCCTCTATACAGAATAATGGACTTCACATAGTCCTCCATACAAATTCATGGGCTCCACATGGTCCTCCATACAGAATAATGGGTCCCACATAGTCCTCCACACAGTATAATGGTCCCCACATAGTCCTCCATAGAGTATTAAGGGCACCACATAGTCCTCCATACAGAATAATGGCCACCACATAGTCCTCCATACAGAATAATGGGCACCACATAGCCCTCCATACAGAATAATGGACCCCACATAGTCCTCCATACAGAATAATGGGCTCCACATAGTCCTCCATACAGAATAATGAGCCCCACAAAGTCCTCCATACAGTATAATGAGCACCACATAGCCCTCCATACAGTATAATGGGCCCCACATAGTCCTCCATACAGAATAATGGGCCCCACATAGTCCTCCATACATAATGATGGGCACCACATAGCCCTCCATACAGAATAATGGGCCCCACATAGTCTACCATACAGAATACTGGGACCACATAATCCTCCATACAGAATAATGGACCCCACATAGTCCTACATGCAGAATAATGGGCACCACATAGTCCTCCATACACCACATAGCCCTCCAGAATAATGGGCCCCACATAGTCCACCATACAGAATAATGGGCCCCACATAGTCCTCCATACAGAATAATGGGCCCCACATAGTCCTCCATACAGAATAATGGACCCCACATAGTCTTCCATACAGAATAATGGACTCCACATAGTCCTCCATACAACAAACGGACCCACATAGCCCTCCATACAGAATAATGGACCCCACATAGTCCTCTACACAGAATAATAGGCACCACATAGTCCTCCATACAGAATAATAGCCCAACATAGTCATACACACAGTATAATGGGCCCCACATAGTCCTCCATACAGTATAATGGGTCCCACATAGCCCTCCATTCAGAATAATGGACCCCACATAGTCCTCCACACAATAAACTGACCCACATAGCCCTCCATACAGAATATTGGACCCCACATAGTCCTCCACACAGTATAATGGTCCCCACATAGTCCTCCATACAGTATTAAGGGCACCACATAGTCATCCATACAGAATAATGGCCACCAAATAGTCCCCCATACAGAATAATGGGCACCACATAGCCCTCCATACAGAATAATGGACCCAACATAGTCCTCCATACAGAATAATGGGCTCCACATAGTCCTCCATACAGAATAATGGGCCCCACATAGTCCTCCATACAGTATAATGGGCACCACATAGCCCTCCATACAGTATAATGGGCCCCACATAGTCCTCCTTACATAATAATGGGCACCACATAGTCCTCCATACATAATAATGTGCACCACATAGCCCTCCATACAGAATAATGGGCCCCACATAGTCTACCATACAGAATAATGGGCCCACATAATCCTCCATACAGAATAATGGGCACCACATAGTCCTCCATACAGAATAATGGGCACCACATAGTCCTCCATACAGAATAATGGGCACCACATAGCCCTCCATACAGAATAATGGGCCCCACATAGTCCACCATACAGAATAATGGGCCCCACATAGTCCTCTATACAGAATAATGGGCCCCACATAGTCCTCCATACAGAATAATGGACCCCACATAGTCCTCCATACAGAATATTGGACCCCACATAGTCCTCCATACAGAATAATGGGCACCACATAGTCCTCCATACAGAATAATAGCCCCACATAGTCATCCGCAAAGTATAATGAGCCCCACATAGTCCCCCATACAGAATAATGGGCCCTACATAGCCCTCCATTCAGAATAATGGACCCCACATAGTCCTCCATACAGAATAATGGCCACCAAATAGTCCCCCATACAGAATAATGGGCACCACATAGCCCTCCATACAGAATAATGGACCCCACATAGTCCTCCATACAGAATAATGGGCTCCACATAGTCCTCCATACAGAATAATGGGCCCCACATAGTCCTCTATACAGTATAATGGGCACCACATAGCCCTCCATACAGTATAATGGGCCCCACATAGTCCTCCATACATAATAATGGGCACCACATAGTCCTCCATACATAGTAATGGGCACCACATAGCCCTCCATACAGAATAATGGGCCCCACATAGTCTACCATACAGAATAATGGGCAACATAATCATCCATACAGAATAATGGGCACCACATAGTCCTCCATACAGAATAATGGGCACCACATAGTCCTCCATACAGAATAATGGGCACCACATAGCCCTCCATACAGAATAATGGGCCCCACACAGTCCACCATACAGAATAATGGGCCCCACATAGTCCTCCATACAGAATAATGGGCCCCACATAGTCCTCCATACAGAATAATGGACCCCACATAGTCCTCCATACAGAATAATGGATCCCACATAGTCCTCCATACAATAAACGGACCCACATAGCCCTCCATACAGAATATTGGACCCCACATAGTCCTCCATACAGAATAATGGGCACCACATAGTCCTCCATACAGAATAATAGCCCCACATAGTCATCCACAAAGTATAATGGGCCCCACATAGTCCTCCATACAGAATAATGGGCCCCACATAGCCCTCCATTCAGAATAATGGACCCCACATAGTCCTCCATACAGAATAATGGGCAACACATAGTCTTCCACACAGTATAATTGCCCCACAGTCATCCACACAGTATAATTGGCCCCACATAGTCCTCCATACAGAATAATGGACCCCACATAGTCCTTCCTACAGAATAATGGGCCCCACATAGTCCTCCATACAGAATAATGGACCCCACATAGTCCTCCCTACAGAATAATGGGCACCACATAGTCCTCCATACAGTATAATGGACTCCATATATTGCCCCATACAGTATAATGAGCCCTATATAGTGCTCCATACTGTATAATTGACCCCATATAGTGCTCCATAGAGAATAATGGACCACACATAGTCCTCCATGTAGAATAATGGGCTCCACATAGTCCTCCATACAGAATAATGGGCCACACATAGTCCTCCATGCTGTATAATGGACAACGCATAGCCCTCCATACAGTATAATGGGCCCCACATAGTTCTCCGTACAGAATAATGGACCCCACATAGTCCTCCATACAGAATAATGGGCACCACATAGTCCTCCATACAGTATAATGGACTCCATATATCGCTCCATAAAGTATAATGAGCCCTATATAGTGCTTCATACTGTATAATTGACCCCATATAGTGCTCCATACGGAATAATGGACTCCACATAGTCCTCCATACAGAATAATGGGCTCCACATAGTCCTTCATACAGAATAATGTGCCCCACATAGTCCTCCATACAGTATAATGGACAACGCATAGCCCTCCATACAGTATAAAGGACACCATATAGCCCTCCATACAGAATAATGGGCCCCACGTAGTCCTCCATACAGAATAATGGGCACCACATAGTCCTCCATACAGAATAATGGGCACCACATAGTCCTCCATACAGTATAATGGACTCCATATATTGCTCCATAAAGTATAATGAGCCCTATATAGTGCTTCATACTGTATAATTGACCCCATATAGTGCTCCATACGGAATAATGGACCCCACATAGTCCTCCATACAGAATAATGGGCTCAACATAGTCCTCCATACAGAATAATGTGCCCCACATAGTCCTCCATACAGTATAATGGACAACGCATAGCCCTCCATACAGAATAATGGGCACCACATAGTCGTCCATACAGTATAATGGACTCCATATATTGCTCCGTACAGTATAATGAGCCCTATATAGTGCTCCATATTGTATAATTGACCCCATATAGTGCTCCATACAGAATAATGGACCCCACATAGTCCTCCATACAGAATAATGGGCTTCACATAGTCCTCCATACAGAATAATGTGCCCCACATAGTCCTACATACAGAATAATGGGCCCCATATAGTCCTCCATACAGTATAATGGGCACCAAATAGCCTTCCATACAGTATAATGGGCCCCACTTAGTCCTCCATACAGAATAATGGACCCCACATAGTCCTCCATGCAGAATAATGGGCACCACATAGTCCTCCATACAGAATAATGGGCACCACATAGCCCTCCATACAGAATAATGGGCACCACATAGTCCACCATACAGAATAATGGGCCCCACATAGTCCTCCATACAGAATAATGGACCCCACATAGTCCTCTATACCGAATAATGGACTTCACATAGTCCTCCATACAAATTAATGGGCTCCACATAGTCCTCCATACAGAATAATGGGCCCCACATAGTCCTCCACACAGTATAATGGTCCCCACATAGTCCTCCATACAGTATTAAGGGCACCACATAGTCCTCCATACAGAATAATGGCCACCACATAGTCCTCCATACAGAATAATGGGCACCACATAGCCCTCCATACAGAATAATGGGCCCCACGTAGTCTACCATACAGAATAATGGGCCCACATAATCCTCCATACAGAATAATGTACCCCACATAGTCCTCCATGCAGAATAATGTGCTCCACATAGTCCTCCATACAGAATAATGGGTCCCACATAGTCCTCCATACAGTATAATGGCCACCACATAGCCCTCCATACAGTATAATGGGCCCCACATAGTCCTCCATACAGAATAATGGGCCCCACATAGTCCTCCATACATAATAATGGGCACCACATAGCCCTCCATACAGAATAATGGGCCCCACCTAGTCTACCATACAGAATAATGGGCCCACATAATCCTCCATACAGAATAATGGACCCCACATAGTCCTCCATGCAGAATAATGGGCACCACATAGTCCTCCATACAGAATAATGGGCACCACATAGCCCTCCATACAGAATAATGGGCCCCACATAGTCCACCATACAGAATAATGGGCCCCACATAGTCCTCCATACAGAATAATGGGCCCCACATAGTCCTCCATACAGAATAATGGTCCCCACATAGTCCTCCATACAATAAACGGACCCACATAGTCCTCCATACAGTATAATGGGTCCCACATAGTCCTCCATACAAAATATTAGCCCAACATAGTCATCCACACAGTATAATGGGCCCCACATAGTCCTCCATACAGTATAATGGGTCCCACATAGCCCTCCAATCAGAATAATGGACCCCACATAATCCTCCATACAGAATAATGGACCCCACATAGTCCTCCATACAGAATAATGGACCCCACATAGTCCTCTATACAGAATAATGAACTTCACATAGTCCTCCATACAAAATAATGGGCTTCACATAGTCCTCCATACAGAATAATGGGCCCCACATAGTCCTCCATACATTATAATGGACAACGCATAGCCCTCCATACAGTATAATGGGCCCCACATAGAACTCCATACAGAATAATGCACCCCACATAGTCCTCCATACAGTATTATGGACCCCACATGGTCCTCCATACAGAATAATGGGCCCCATATGGTCCTCCATACAGTATAATGGCCCCACATAGTCCTCCATACAATGTAACGGCCCCACATAGTCCTCCATACAGTATAATGGGCCCCACATAGTCCTCCACACAGTATAATGGGCCCCACATAGTCCTCCATACAGTATTAAGGGCACTACATAATCCTCCATACATAATAATTGCCACCACATAGTCCTCCATACAGAATAATGGGCACCACATAGCTCTCCATACAGAATAATGGACCCCACATAGTCCTCCATACAGAATAATGGGCGCCACATAGTCCTCCATATAGAATAATGGGCCCCACATAGTCCTCCATACAGTATAATGGGCACCACATAGCCCTCCATACAGTATAATGGGCCCCACATAGTCCTCCATACAGAATAATGGGCCCCACATAGTCCTCCATACAGAATAATGGGCACCACATAGTCCTCCATACAGAATAAAGGACCCCACATAGTCCTCTATACAGAATAATGGGCTCCACATAGTCCTCCATACAATAAACGGCCCCACATAGCCCTCCATACAGAATAATGGATCCCACATAGTCCTCCATACAGAATAATAGCCCCACATAGTCATCCACAAAGTATAATGGGCCCCACATAGTCCTCCATACATAATAATGGGCCCCACATAGCCCTCCATTCAGAATAATGGACCCCACAAAGTCCTCCATACAGAATAATGGGCTCCACATAGTCCTCCATACAGAATAATGGACCCCACATAGTCCTCCATACAGAATAATGGGCTCCACATAGTCCTCCATACAGTATAATGGACCCCACGTAGTCCTCCATACAGTATAATGGGCCCCAAGTAGTCCTCCATACAGAATAATGGGCCCCACATAGTCCTCCATACAGAATAATGGGCCCCACATAGTCCTCCATACAGAATAATGGGCCGCACATAGTCCTCCATACAGTATAATGGGTACCACATAGTCCTCCATACAGTATAATGGCCCTACATAGTCATCAACACAGTATAATTGGCCCCACATAGTCCTCCATACAGAATAATGGACCCCACATAGTCCTCCCTACAGAATAATGGGCCTCACATAGTCCTCCATACAGAATAATGGACCCCACATAGTCCTCCCTAAAGAATAATGGGCACCACATAGTCCTCCATACAGTATAATGGGCCCCACATAGTCCTCCGTACAGAATAATGGACCCCACATAGTCCTCCATACAGAATAATGGGCACCACATAGTCCTCCATACAGAATAATGGGCACCACATAGCCCTCCATACAGAATAATGGGCCCCACATAGTCCACCATACAGAATAATGGGCCCCACATAATCCTCCATACAGAATAATGGACCCCACATAGTCCTCCATGCAGAATAATGGGCACCACATAGTCCTCCATACAGAATAATGGGCACCACATAGCCCTCCATACAGAATAATGGGCCCCACATAGTCCACCATAGAGAATAATGGGCCCCACATAGTCCTCCATACAGTATAATGGACACCACATAGCCCTCCATACAGAATAATGGGCCCCACATAGTACTCCGTACAGAATAATGAACTTCACATAGTCCTCCATACAAAATAATGGGCTCCACATAGTCCTCCATACAGAATAATGGGCCCCACATAGTCTTCCATACATTATAATGGACAACGCATAGCCCTCCATACAGTATAATGGGCCCCACATAGTCCTCCATACAGAATAATGCACCCCACATAGTCCTCCATACAGTATAATGGACCCCACATAGTCCTCCATTCAGAATAATTGGCCCCACATAGTCCTCCATACAGTATAATGGCCCCACATAGTCCTCCATACAATATAACGGCTCTACATAGTCCTTCATACAGTATAATGGGCCCCACATAGCCCTCCATACAGTATAATGGCCCCACATAGTCATCCACACAGTATAATGGGCCCCACATAGTCCTCCATACAGTATTAAGGGCACTACATAGTCCTCCATACATAATAATTGCCACCACATAGTCCTCCATACAGAATAATGGGCACCACATAGCCCTCCATACAGAATAATGGACCCCACATAGTCCTCCATACAGAATAATGGGCGCCACATAGTCCTCTATACAGAATAATGGGCCCCACATAGTCCTCAATACAGTATAATGGGCACCACATAGCCCTCCATACAGTATAATGGGCTCCACATAGTCCTCCATACAGAATAATGGGCCCCACATAGTCCTCCATACAGAATAATGGGCACCACATAATCCTCCATACAGAATAATGGACCCCACATAGTCCTCTATACAGAATAATGGGCTCCACATAGTCCTCTATACAGAATAATGGGCCCCACATAGTCCTCCATACAATAAACGGCCCCACATAGCCCTCCATACAGAATAATGGGAACCACATAGTCCTCCATACAGAATAATAGCCCCACATAGTCATCCACAAAGTATAATGGGCCCTACATAGTCCTCCATACAGAATAATGGGCCCCACATAGCCCTCCATTCAGAATAATGGACCCCACATAGTCCTCCATACAGAATAATGGGCACCACATAGTCCCCCATACAGAATAATGGACTCCACATAGTCCTCCATACAGAATAATGGGCTCCACATAGTCCTCCATACAGTATAATGGGCTCCACATAGTCCTCCATACAGAATAATGGGCCCCACATAGTCCTCCATACAGAATAATGGGCCCCACATAGTCCTCCATACAGTATAATGGGCAATGCATAGCCCTCCATACAGTATAATGGGCCCCACATAGTGCTCCATACAGTATAATGGACAATGCATAGGCTTCAATACAGTATAATGGACCCCACATAGTCCTCCATACAGTATAATGGGTCCCACATAGTCCTCCATACAGTATAATGGCCCCACATAGTCATCCACACAGTATAATTGGCCGCACATAGTCCTCCCTACAGAATAATGGGCACCACATAGTCCTCCCTACAGTATAATGGACTCCATATATTGCTCCATACAGTATAATGAGCCCTATATAGTGCTCCATACTGTATAATTGACCCCATATAGTGCTCCATACAGAATAATGGAGCCCACATAGTCCTCCATATAGAATAATGGGCTGCACATAGTCCTCCATACAGAATAATGGGCCCCACATAGTCCTCCATACAGTATAATGGACAACGCATAGCCCTCCATACAGTATAATGGGCCCCACATAGTCCTCCGTACAAAATAATGGGCACCACATAGTCCTCCATACAGAATAATGGGCACCACATAGTCCTCCATACAGTATAATGGACTCCATATATTGCTCCATACAGTATAATGCGCCCTATATAGTGCTCCATACTGTATAATTGACCCCATATAGTGCTCCATACAGAATAATGGGCTTCACATAGTCCTCCATACAGAATAATGTGCCCCACATAGTCCTCCATACAGTATAATTATTATTATTATTATTATTTATTATTATAGCGCCATTTATTCCATGGCGCTTTACATGTGAAAAAGGGGTATAATACAAGGACAATTACAATAATCTTGAACACAATGTGACAGCGACTGGTACAGGAGGAGAGAGGACCCGGCCCGCGAGGGCTCACAGTCTACAAGGGATGGGTGAGGATACAGTAGGTGAGGGTAGAGCTGGTAGTGCAGCGGTATGGTGGAGCGGTGGTTACTGCAAGTTGTAGGCTTGTCGGAAGAGGTGGGTCTTCAGATTCCTTTTGAAGGTTTCCACGGTAGGCGAGAGTCTGATACGTTGGGGTAGAGAGTTCCAGAGTAGGGCGGAAGCACGGGAGAAATCTTGTATACGGTTGTGGGAGGAGGAGATAAGAGGGGAGTAGAGCAGGAGATCTTGTGAGGATCGGAGGTTGCGTGCAGGTATGTAAAGGGAGACTAGGTCGGAGATATATGGAGGAGACAGGTTGTGAATGGTCTCTGAGCAATGGGGAGCCAGTGAAGAGATTGACAGAGAGGAGAGGCCGGGTAATAGTGGGGGGACAGGTTGATTAGTCGAGCAGCAGAGTTTAGAACAGATTGGAGGGGTGCGAGAGTTTTAGAGGGGAGGCCACAGAGCAGGAGGTTGCAGTAGTCAAGGCGGAAGATGATGAGGGCGTGCACTAGTGTTTTTGCAGATTCATGGTTTAGGAATGTACGGATCCGGGAGATATTTTTGAGTTGGAGTCGGCAGGAAGTGGAAAGGGCTTGGATATGTGCTTTGAAGGAGAGTTCAGAGTCCAGGGTTACCCAAAGGCAGCGAGCTTGAGGGACTGGGGAGAGTGGGCAGCCATTGACGTTGATAGATAGGTCAGTTGGGAGGGTTGAATGATATGGCGGAAAGATGATGAATTCTGTTTTGTCCATGTTAAGTTTTAGAAATCTGGCAGAGAAGAAGGATGAGATAGCAGACAGACATTGTGGGATTTTGGTTAATAAGGAGGTGATATCGGGTCCAGAGAGGTAGATCTGTGTGTCATCAGCATTGAGGTGATACTGAAAGCCATGAGACTCTATGAGCTGTCCCAGACCTAAGGTGTAGATGGAGAAGAGCAGGGGTCCTAGAACTGAACCTTGGGGGACACCGACAGATAGGGGGCGAGATGAAGAGGTGGTGTGTGAGTGGGAAACACTGAATGTCCGGTCTGTTAGGTATGAGGAGATCCAGGATAGGGCCAAGTCTGTGATGCCGAGAGATGAGAGAGTCTAGGAGGAGGTCTAGGAGGAGGAGGACAGAGTAGTGTCGCTTAGATTTGGCAGTTAGTAGGTCGTTTGTGACTTTAGTCAGTGCAGTTTCAGTAGAATGGTGCGGTCGGAAACCAGATTGTAGGCGGTCAAAGAGGGAGCAGGAGGAGAGGTGGGAGGACAGTTCAGAATGGACATGTTGTTCCAGTAGTTTTGAGGCATAGGGGAGAAGTGATATGGGGCGATAGCTAGACACAGAGGATGGGTCAAGGGAGGGCTTTTTGAGGATGGGTGTGATTGAGGCATGTTTGAAGCATGAGGGGAAGACACCAGTTGTTAGTGACAGGTTGAAGAGGTGGGCTAGGGCTGGGATGAAGATAGTGGTAAGGTTTGGGATGAGGTGAGAGGGGATTGGGTCAAGTTTACAGGTGGTGAGGTGTGATTTGGAGAGTAAGGAGGAAAGTTGATCTTCAGAAATGGTGGAGAATGTAGTTTTGGAGGAGGAGGGTTGAGTAGGTGTGGGGAGGGGCCGTGGGGGCTTTAGGCAAAAACTTTGTCTGATGTTGTCAATCTTCTGCTTGAAGAATGAGGCAAAGTCTTCGGCTGAAATAAGGGGAGAGGGAGGAGGCACTGGGGGACAGAGGAGAGAATTGAAGGTGTTAAATAGTTGTTTAGGGTTGTGAGACAGGGAGGATATGAGAGATACAAAGTATGTTTGTTTTGCTGCAGTGAGTGTGGACTTGAAGGTAGTGAGGGACTGTTTGAATGCGATGAAGTGCTCATGGGAGTGGGACCTTTTCCATCTACGTTCAGCAACCCTGGAGGCCCGTCGCAGTTCTTTAGTTAGGCTGGTGTGCCAGGGTTGTCTGTTGATTGTGCGAGCCTTGGTATGCGTGAGGGGGCGACCAAATCGAGAGCTGCAGCTGTTGTGGTATTGTATAAAGTGGCAGCAGCATCTGCATCATGTAAGGAACTAATGTCTGTAAGAGGGAGGAGGGATTCAGAGACAGAGTGTAGGTCAAGGTGTTTGAGATTTCTACGAGGGTATGTAAGTTTGTGGAGTGGGGATTGTTGCCCCGGGGAGGAGAGTGAAGAGAATGTGAGTAGGTTGTGGTCAGAAAGAGGGAGAGGTGAGTTAGAGAGGTTAGATAGGGAACAGAGGCGGGTGAAGATGAGGTCCAGTGTGTGGCCGTCTTTGTGGGTGGGTGTGGAAGACCACTGAGTAAGACCAAAGGAGGAAGTGAGGGATAGAAGCTTAGAGGCAGCTGAGAGGGAAGTGTCAATGGGGATGTTAAAGTCGCCCATGATGATAGTGGGGATGTCAACGGAGAGGAAATGAAGGAGCCAGGTGGTGAAGTGGTCAAAGAAAGTGGTGGTTGATCCTGGGAGGCGGTAGATGATAGCCAGTTGGAGGTTGGAGGGGGAGTAGATGCGCACGCAGTGTACTTCAAAAGAGGGGAGAGTAATTGCGGGTGGTAGTGGGATATGGGTGAAGGAGCAATTTTCTGAGAGGAGGAAACCTATTCCTCCACCGTGCTTGCCGGTGGGGCAAGGGGTATGGGAGAGGTGGAATCCGCCATATGAAAGTGCAGCAGGAGAGGCTGTATCGGAGGGGGTGTGCCAGGTTTCAGTGATGCCGAGGAAGGAAAGCTTGTTAGTGATGAAGAGATCGTGAATATAGGAAAGTTTATTGCAGACAGAACGAGCGTTCCATAGAGCTCCTGTTAGTGGAATTGGGGAAGCGGGGGCTGGGCGGATGGGTATAAGGTTAGAAGGGTTACGAGAGTTTGGGAGAGATCGTGGGTAGGAGGTGGAAGTGAATGTAGGGATGTGGTGAGGAGGGCCAGGATTTGGAGAGATGTCGCCGGCAGTAAGGAGGAGCAGAGAAAGCGTTAGTAGGTGGGAGCAGGAGAGGACATGAGGTGGCTGTCTGTGTTTGGAGACAAAGGATTGTATGTTGTTTAATAGCTCTGAGGAGGAGGTGAGATGGGTGGGGAGAATGGAGGGAGAGATGAAGAGTTCCTTTCTAGGTGTAGGGATTAGGGGTGGTTGTAAGAAGTGAAGGATTAAGGGGGTGAGAGTGAAAACAAACACAAACATTGTTTACTGTGACTTAGTATCCAATTACCTTCAGTTCACTTCAGATTCAATTCAGAATTAATTCATATTTCAAACACTTAAGGTGATGGACACAGACTAAAGTCTGACACAGACTCCTAGTTCTCAATATATGGGCTACAGAAAGCATTCAGCTGTGAAGCAGATGGGAGTGGTCTGTGCTCATCTTGATCAGCTGATTAGATTGAACCAGATGCTGTGTGATCAAGACAGAGTAAACAAGGCCATAAATGAAAGTGGGGGGCCTTGCTGGGTCACAAACCAGTAAAACATAGGGGTAGAGAAATATAGAGAAGTCTGCATGGGAGTCAAGAAGGAGAAGCTGGGTGACGTACCATTAGAGAATTGGAACAGAACGGTATAGGAAAGACAGCATGGAATTCAGCAAGGGAAAAGCTGGGTGACGTACCATTAGAGAATTGGAACAGAACGGTATAGGAAAGACAGCATGGAATTCAGCAAGGGAAAAGCTGGGTGACGTACCATTAGAGAATTGGAACAGAACGGTATAGGAAAGACAGCATGGAATTCAGCAAGGGAAAAGCTGGGTGACGTACCATTAGAGAATTGGAATAGAACGGTATAGGAAAGACAGCATGGAATTCATAATGGACAACGCATAGCCCTCCATACAGAATAACGGACCCCACATAGTCCTCCATACAGAATAATGGGCTCCACATAGTCCTCCATACAGAATAATGGGCCCCACATAGTCCTCTATACAGTATAATGGACTCCATATATTGTTCCATACAGTATAATGAGCCATATATATAGTGCTCCATACTGTATAATTGACCCCATATAGTGCCTCATACAGTATAATGGGCCCCATATAGTGCTTCATACTGTATAATTGACCCCATATAGTGCTCCGTACAGTATAATGGGCCCCATATAGTGCTTCATACTGTATAATTGACCCCATATAGTGTTCCATACTGTATAATGGGCCCCATACATTGATTTATACTGTATAATGGGCTCTGTATATTGCTCCATATAGTATAGTGGGCCCCATATAGTGCTTTATACTATATAATGGCCCCATATATATCACCACTGCAGCCAGTACATAGACATCCTGGAAAACTGTATACTCTTCTGTAGGGTTCAACAGAAGAAGAATAATAAGCTTATTGTAAAGTGATCATTCTAACGAGTAGATCCAAAGTGTGGAACCCCTTGAAGGAGTAATGATAACTGAGTTTGGCCATCAATGCATACCACCCCTTTAATTAAGGAAAAAGAGCTAATTGGGTAGTCTATGTGTTACACGCACGCCGCCTAAGTTCAGATAGATGTGAGATTGGTTACATGAATTCGTTGGAATCCTGGGGGAACCGTTATTCCTGGCGACCATAGGCTGCAGCTTCTCTCAGGCACACGACAGATTCAATTGCTGACCAGACACAACTGACAAGAGTCCTCTGAGCAACAGGCTCCAGTAATAACAGTATAATCTTCTTTGCAGCACAGCAGTACATAGTCTATTATCCGGTAGCACAGTACAGCACAGTTTTAATGCATATGTAGCACCCTGAGGACTCGGCTGCTACAGGGGTATTACACCTCAAGCCAGAGGTGTGGTATTCCACTCCCGGGTAAGGATGGAGTGTGGAACTGAGCTCAGTAGGCTGCATGCACTACATACATCCCATTTCCGGGGGACAGATCTATGGTACTCCCACCAGTATATGTGCAGGTACGACAGCGTCTGTCCCTGGCTGGAGTGGGAGGGGGGTGGAACATCCCAGTAGTGTAGGGGCAGATAGGGGGAGTAGTCTGGGTAAAGATAGGAGCTCATTGGGTGCTGGTCACCTGAGCTCACACATAGAGGGAGTATATAAGGTGGGCACCATCTTAGAACAGGGTCAGTCAGTGAGAGTTTAACCTGAGGAGCAGAGCAGAGGAGTTCAGCCAGGAGGGCTGACAGGGAGCTGTGGCTCCGGCTGGGCCCAGCTCCAGAACAGAGCCTGCTGAGAGAGAGAGAGAGAGGAGTCAGAAGGACCCAGAGAGGAAAGAAGAAAGAACCCTAAGATCCCAGAATAAGGACAGAAGGGTGAGGGGTTGGCGAACAAGGGTACCGGATCCCAAGCTGGCAGAGGCCAAAGCACACCTTAGCCAGGAACCGGAGGTTGTGGGCAGGATCTGCCACGACCCTCACCAAATCCACTAGAAAGGCACACCGAGCATAGGGTCAGGGAGCCCAGAGGAGGCTTGACCAACAAGAGACCCGAGGGAGCCGGACATAAGTGGATCCCTGGTGGGAACGGCCAGTAGAAAGGGAAAGTCAGAAAGGAGCTCAGGACCACGCTCCAGAATTGCCTGGGGGTTGGCCGAGTCCAGGACCTGGTGGACGCAGCACGGCTCGGGTGGTCACTCAAGGCCAGAGTGACCAAAAGAACACCAGTAAGTAAAAGCCCTGAACTGCACCTCCTGACTCTGAGTCTCCTTACTGCACCTTCACAACCACCATCCTCCACGTCTGACCCCCTGAGGCTATACCCCTCCCGTTGGGGGTTATACTACCACAGCTGCACACACACCACCAGCCTCAGCGGACCATCCTGCAGCGGCGGCCTTTTGACCGCAAATCAACGGGTGGCGTAGTCGACACTAAGAACATCTGCAAGGACTGCCACACACTGAGTTTGACACCCTGGGCACGGACCGGGTCACAGCCACTCGGAGACTACAACCCCCATCTGATCCGGCTCCGGGTATCCCTAACAACATGGCCCAGGGGGCGCGTCAACTTTGGCGTAGTCGGCAGGATCACGTGCCCGCAACCACCGGGTACTGCGTGCCTGAAGAAAAGTTCACATTTACCTCAAAAAGAAGTCTCCCGCCAATTCCAGAGGGTCCCCGCCATCGGACGCCATCTCGGATCAGTTCCCGCCATTTGCCCGTCATCTGCAGTCTTTTCCCGCCATCCACAGAGTTTCCCGCCACTGGGAGAAGATTCCCGCCATTTCAGAAGATTTCCCGCCTTGGCAGAGCGGACGCCATTATGGGCGTGCCAGAGGATGGCAAGAGGCCACCTCCCATCGTGGGCCAGGATCGGAAATGGCGCCAAAAGTGGAAACCGCCCCCACCAGCAGAGACTGTGATGATTGATATGTCCATCAGCGTGAAGGAACTGCCCCTGGAACTGGCAATCACAAAGTTGCCCCAGGACCACCCCCAATGTGGGCGGAGACAGAACAAAAGGAAGAAGATGGGAGCAGCCTGGAGGAGTCCAGAGAGAACACACCCGGAGATGGAGGGAGAGTCAGGCAGCACCGACCCTGTGGTCAGGAGCCTGTTGCAGGCCGCCACTCCAGAAGGCCTGCTGGAGATCCTGGCGCAGCTCCCCGGAGATCGGGAGCGTGCACAGACCGCGCTGGAGGGCCTCGCACGAAGGATGGCCCGGGTGCAGCAGGAAACACTGGCGGAGTGGACCCGAGAGATGGCCCTGCAGGCTGGAGCCTGCCAGCGAAGCATTTCACCCGCAGCGAGGAGCAAGTCCACCTCTGAGGACGGCGAAGAAGGGACGACGGCCGGAGACGACGCCGCGGAGGGAGCCGAAGAGATGAAGGCAGGTAATGGGGACGACAATATCCCATGCCCAGAAGCCGTAAACCTGCCCCAGCTCCCCGTCGCAGAGCCCGAAGCCCCACTCACCGTTCCCGTAGCCGCTGCGTCATCGCTCCAAGCTAGGCCTCAAGCGGCCGGAGCTGCGGCCACGCCCCCTGTGACGTCACGCGCCTCGATCCAGAGCACGGCCAAGCAGGAGACGCCACCGGCCTGGTCGCAAGGCCGAGTGCCCCCGGGCGCCGCAGTGCCAACAGCGCCCTCTACCTCCACTGAGCCTGGTCACTGGGCCAAGTAACCCCGGGCGCCGCCGTCTTCACGGTGCCCTTTACATTCAGGGCGCCCCAGGCCTGGTCGCAAGGCCTGGTGAACCCGGGCGCCGCCACCAAAACAGCGCCCTCAACGTCCACAGCGCCACACCTGGGTGAAGATCTATTTGCCCAGCACACATGCCCGGATGGGCAGCCCTTTATATGGCCACCGGAGTATTACCAACTTGAGCTCCAAAAGGAAAGGCCCCTGTGCGAGCCCCTGATTCCGGCTCCGAAGCCCGTCAAGAGGACCCCGCTCTCGTTGGAGGAGACACAATTTGAGTGGGACCCCACTGGAGGAGATCTCATGGGGTTCACCCAAGAAACTCGGGCGGCCGCAGCTGAGCGTGCGGAGTGCTGCCGGCAGCAGTTAGAGGTCTTAGACCGGGAACGGAGAGAGAGGCGGGTCCGTGAGCAGCGGCTGCAGATACAGAGCGCAGAGCAGAAGAGCCGGACCAGGAGGAACCCCCGTGCAGCCCACGGTCCCCGTGCCACCGGGACTGTACTAAAATTCCAGTTGGAGCACGGGTGGGGTTACATCCGGGACCACAAGACCCCCGGCGACGTCTTTGTCACCCGCAGAGACGTTGAAAGTCATCTGCCGGAGGGACACAGAGGTCGTGACCTATACCTGGGTGATGAGGTCACCTTCACCCGGCATCAGTGCACCAAGGGTCCGTATGCCCTGCACGTGCATAGACTTACTGAGAAGGAGCTACGGGGTGAGGAGGATCAAGAGGACCCGGACGGGTCTAAAGATTACCCTCAGCCAAGAGCACACCGCCACTGATGAACTGTAAATAGAACATGTAAATAATTACCCGTGTGGGTACAGAGACTGTTGCTACAAAAGTGTAGTCCCCGTTGGGACCAGTGAACTGTTCTAGTGTGTCCCATATCCCTTAACAGGCTGAGGACTGTGAACAGCCATCCCTTTTCCCCTCTGGCCGAGGACTGAGAGCGGCCATACCTTCCCTTGTATATAGTTGCGCTTTCTAAGGCGCCCCCTACCGGTTTTATAGGAAACTGTTTTCCTTGAAGAGACTGTTGCACTTTACCCGGTCACAAGTTGCACCGTGGCCGGAGAAACAAGAATGTTTTATATGAAAAAGTTTTATGCTGATGATATATATAATGTTTTATATGTTTATGATGTTTTTGAAAAAAATTGTATGTTTGTGGATGTTTTTATTCTTTTACAGCCCGAGGACGTGCTGTGATTTACCAGGGGGGAATGTAGCACCCTGAGGACTCGGCTGCTACAGGGGTATTACACCTCAAGCCAGAGGTGTGGTATTCCACTCCCGGGTAAGGATGGAGTGTGGAACTGAGCTCAGTAGGCTGCATGCACTACATACATCCCATTTCCGGGGGACAGATCTACGGTACTCCCACCAGTATATGTGCAGGTACGACAGCGTCTGTCCCTGGCTGGAGTGGGAGGGGGGTGGAACATCCCAGTAGTGTAGGGGCAGATAGGGGGAGTAGTCTGGGTAAAGATAGGAGCTCATTGGGTGCTGGTCACCTGAGCTCACACATAGAGGGAGTATATAAGGTGGGCACCATCTTAGAACAGGGTCAGTCAGTGAGAGTTTAACCTGAGGAGCAGAGCAGAGGAGTTCAGCCAGGAGGGCTGACAGGGAGCTGTGGCTCCGGCTGGGCCCAGCTCCAGAACAGAGCCTGCTGAGCGAGAGAGAGAGGAGTCAGAAGGACCCAGAGAGGAAAGAAGAAAGAACCCTAAGATCCCAGAATAAGGACAGAAGGGTGAGGGGTTGGCGAACAAGGGTACCGGATCCCAAGCTGGCAGAGGCCAAAGCACACCTTAGCCAGGAACCGGAGGTTGTGGGCAGGATCTGCCACGACCCTCACCAAATCCACTAGAAAGGCACACCAAGCATAGGGTCAGGGAGCCCAGAGGAGGCTTGACCAACAAGAGACCCGAGGGAGCCGGACATAAGTGGATCCCTGGTGGGAACGGCCAGTAGAAAGGGAAAGTCAGAAAGGAGCTCAGGAGCACGCTCCAGAATTGCCTGGGGGTTGGCCGAGTCCAGGACCTGGTGGACGCAGCACGGCTCGGGTGGTCACTCAAGGCCAGAGTGACCAAAAGAACACCAGTAAGTAAAAGCCCTGAACTGCACCTCCTGACTCTGAGTCTCCTTACTGCACCTTCACAACCACCATCCTCCACGTCTGACCCCCTGAGGCTATACCCCTCCCGTTGGGGGTTATACTACCACAGCTGCACACACACCACCAGCCTCAGCGGACCATCCTGCAGCGGCGGCCTTTTGACCGCAAATCAACGGGTGGCGTAGTCGACACTAAGAACATCTGCAAGGACTGCCGCACACTGAGTTTGACACCCTGGGCACGGACCGGGTCACAGCCACTCGGAGACTACAACCCCCATCTGATCCGGCTCCGGGTATCCCTAACAACATGGCCCAGGGGGCGCGTCACATACACAACCACAGGCTTTTCCTTCACAAGGACTCAATTATACACAGCATTCTTTATCCTGCATGGAGATGGAGGGGAGAAGGGTTTGATGAGGGAGATGATCCCTATGACAGGATTCCTTCCAGTCCTTATCTTCCTGGTCGGCAATACTCCACACTGTTAGCTCAGGGACCTTATCTGACCTGTGTTTAGTTTCTCTCCTGATCTGAATCCTGTTCAGTTGCCTTTTGTCAGGTCCAGATAACACGCCACCTTTCTCTTTGGCATCAGCCAGACTACAATAACAAGTTCCTCACAATCCCCCTGGGGCTCTGCTAAAACATTTCCTGTCTCCTGTGACTGTGTTAACCCCTCTAGTTGCTGGATGCTTCTTGAGCACAACACTTCCTGTGCTTGTGTTACTTCTAATAGTTGCTGAATGCTTTTAAAGGAACAGCACTACTTCTGCATGTCACACTCTGCAACAGCGCTACTACTGCATGTCACACTCTGCACCAGCACTACTTCTGCAACAGCACTACTTCTGCATGTCACACTCTGCAACAGCACTACTTCTGCATGTCACACTCTGCACCAGCACTACTTCTGCATGTCACACTCTGCAACAGCACTACTTCTGCATGTCACACTCTGCAACAGCACTACTTCTGCATGTCACACTCTGCACCAGCACTACTTCTGCATGTCACACTCTGCAACAGCACTACTTCTGCATGTCACACTCTGCAACAGCACTACTTCTGCATGTCACACTCTGCAACAGCACTACTTCTGCATGTCACACTCTGCAACAGCACTACTTCTGCATGTCACACTCTGCAACAGCGCTACTTCTGCATGTCACATATGTGTAAAATCTACTAATGGTTGAGAATTAAGTAAGTGTTCACCAAATGTCCAGAGCATCCTTCGAAGGACGTTTATGACTGTTCCTTCCTTAACTTGGAGATGTCTTAGTGCGTGGGTGGGAGGCCAGTAACACAAAGCAGACATGAACCTTTGCCATATGAACGTTCATGCTTCAGTCCTTCAGGTAATTAGGCCTGCTGGGAATTGGCGCCATAGTTAATTCATGGGATATTGATGACCTACTTACTACTAGACACAATCCATGAATCTTACATGTGTAGTGGTTCCAATCAAAGATTTCGTAGATTTCATTTCTTTTTTTTTTTTTTTTTTTTTTATATTTTGTCCTTCATAATATGATTTTATTACAGCAAGTAATTCAGACAAATGTTTGGATCGGATGGGATCGATCATATGCCTTGTGATATAAATCATGTTTATTGATACGGTGGCTGAACTAAACGTTTTTTATTGAAAATCATTTATCACCATCTGTAGAGAGAACATATAGAGCGTATATGGGTGGAATAGAAGTGCAGCTGAGCTTCGGTGCAATTTATGGTCTCTGTAATTAAGAATGTCTTGAACAATAGACTAGTAGTAGCTACAAATGCTCTTCATTCTTACAGAGTTACACTTAATCAGATTCAGATTCGGCAATGATGAGGAAAGTGTCATCACTCTGTGTTCTAATATATTTGCGCGTCTATTATTTTATTTGTTTTTCTATACAAATCTTCCAAGAATAATCCCACCCTCATCCATGGATTGTTGTTATGCACACGCCCGGGCTAAGCGGCGTGTGCGTGGGATTGGTAGTGATTCCACTGGACCGTGACGGAGAGTGAATGCCTGGAGGGGCGTGACTAAGTATTCACCCGATCCGACCAGGGTCGCACGACGGCATACGACGCCAGTGCACCAAGGAGGAACCGAGCAGAGGGACCAGGTGCTACTCCAGGACAGACCCCGGACACGGCTGTTGACCCACACAGGGGAATACAGGAACAGGCTGGTAGGCTGGCACACAGACTGGTATGCAGGCAGGCGGGTATGCAGGCAGGGGGGTAAAGGCAAGCACAGCTAGAGTGCAGACAGGGAGGCACTAGCAGGTAGGAACACAGGCGGGATAGGACCCAGTACACACCGGGACTCAGGAACAATACAGGCAGAGGGTTACAGGCAAGCACAGCTAGAGTGCCGACAAGGCTGAGCAGGGAGGACAGGGCTCTGTTCACACGGAACAGACAGGAAGGGAAAGACAGAGCCAGATACTCACACAGTACTTGCAGAGACAATAAGCAGGAGTTAGGTACGAGTTCAGACTCTGCAGAAAAAGGAAGGGAACGGACATAGAGGCAAAACAGGTAAAGGACAGGAGAGAGTTCAGACTGGAACTGAGTGTACGGAGGAGACCGACACTGCAGAGGGATACAGGAGCAGGTCTGGGAATACGGCCCCCAGAGAGGCGGAACGAACAGGCAAGGAGCGTGTTCAGACAGGACAGACCAGACGCAGGAGCGGGTCTAGGAAATCGGCCACTAGAAGGCGGAACGAACAGGCAAGGAGCGTGTTCAGACAGGACAGACCAGACACAGGAGCGGGTCTAGGAAATCGGCCACTAGAAGGCGAGAGGAACAGGCTAGGAGCGTGTTCAGACAGGACAGACAAGAGAACACAGAAAGGAGTCAGTTCAGACACGGGAGCTGAAACCGCAAAGCAGGAGACATACAGGACTCAGTTCAGACACGGGAGCTGATACCGCAAAGCAGGAGACATACAGGACTCAGTTCAGACACGGGAGCTGATACCGCAAAGCAGGAGACATACAGGACTCAGTTCAGACACGGGAACTGATACAAAAAGCAGGAGACAAGAGACGGGACCTGGCACCTTCAGAGTGCAAGCACACACTGAAGGAAACACTATGCTCAGGCAGGGATAGAAGGGAGCTGCTGAGCTATATACCAAGTGACAGACAGCAATAGGCTGAGGACGCACAAGGGGTGTGACCCACAGCAGGTACAAAAGGCAGGAAGTGATCGGGCGCCGCCCTTAAGCAGCAGAAACAGACACAAACAGACAGCATGGAGGGAAGCCAGAGAGACATTCTGGACAGGAGATCAAGTGCGCCCTCTTGCACAGTGGGAGATGGACCACCATGCAAGGACGCCGCCAGGTATGTTACAGTACCTCCCCCCTTACGCCCCCTCTTCAGGCCTGCCAGAATCTTCCGCAGGGAATTCGAGGGCCAGTCGTTCACTGGGTTGGAGGGGGACAGAGACTTAAGGGTAATCTCTGCTTCGAGGTACATCTTGTCAAGCTCACAGGAAGAAATAGACGGGTTATCACGTACATAATGAGGAAAAGTCACTGTCTCTTTGTTATCTGGTGGTATCCCGGAGGATTCAGGAAACAACTGGAGGTCCTCCGCCGGGTCAGAAGAGTGCAGAGGCTCAGAGAAAACAACTGCTTCAGAGTACACTAGGTCGGACTCACTGGAGGAAGCAGGCGAGGTATCGGGTACCGAGTATAGGAAAGTCTCTGTCCATTCACCACCAGGTGGCACCCCGAAGGGTTCTGGAGACAGCTGGCGGTCCTCCGCCTGGTCAGAGGGGTGTAGAGACTCACGGGTAACCTCTGCTTCAGAGTACACTAGGTCGGACTCACTGGACGAAGCAAGCGAGGTATCAGATCCAGGATATAGGAAAGTCTCTGTCCATTCACCACCAGGTGGCACCCCGAAGGATTCTGAACACAACTGGAGGTCCTCCGCTTGGTCGGAGGGGTGTAGAGACTCAGGAGTAACCTCTGCTTCGGAGTACACTAAGTTGGACTCACTGGACGAAGCGAGCGAGGTATCAGGTACAGAGTATAGGAGAGTCTCTGTCCTTTCGCTACCAGGTAGCACCCCGAAGGGTTCAGGAGACAACTGGAGATCCTCCGCCTGGTCGGAGGGGTGTAGAGACTCGGAGGTAACTACCACTTTGGGGTACCCATTGTCAGGCTCACAGGACGAAGCGGACAAAGTATTGAGTACCGGGTGTAGAGAAGTCTCTCTCCATTTGTCATCGAGTGGTATCCCGGAGGGTTCAGGAGGCAACAGGGGATCCTCCGCCAGGTAGTAGAGGTGCACAGACTCTGAGGTAACCACAGCTTTGGAGCATCCTTGGACATGCACACCGGTTAAAGAGAAAGAAGCATCTGATGCCGGGTGCAGGAAGTTCTCCTGTGTGGAGTCTGGATGGGCAGAAGTCTCTTCGGCCAGGAGAACTGGTGCACTACCCACGCACATTACCCATTGGGGTTTCTCCGGGATACAGGGAGATGAAGCTTCAGTAGGGACTTCAAGGTTGGGGTCAGGAGGTCTCAGGGAGGACAGACCCTGGCATGACGGCTTGCCTCTAAGTCTAGCACGTCTGGGCTGCCTCTTGAGGTTGAGAGAAGTATTCCGGAAAGCGTAGTCACCCTGTGAGGATTCTGGGTGGGCAGTAGTCTCATTGGGCTGGAGGACTATTGCGCTACCCACACACATTACTCGTCGGGGCTGCTCCGGGATATTGGGAAGTGAAGCTTCAGCAGGGGCTTCAGAGTTAGGGTCCTCGAAGACCATACGAAAGGCCACCAGGAAGGCCTGCAGGTCAAGGATGACAGGATCCCATGCTTCCCATAGGGGGGTGACCCATTTCAAGGCATCACCCGCTAGGTAGTCAATCATAAAGGCCACTTTAGCCCAATCGGAAGGAAAATAGAGAGGGTAGGCCTTAAAGTGTAGCATGCATTGCTCCACAAATGCACGACACTGTCTTGGATCCCCATAGTAACGTGGCGGATCCGCAGGAACGAGGGCTGATAGATCCATCTGGACGGGTGCGTAACTCGCCTGGAACTCAGCTAAAGGGGGAAAAAAATTTATTTATTTTATTTTAATGCATGTATTCGCTGGAAAAACTTCTCAAAGAGCGAAGGCCGTGGGGCTCAACGGGAACCATGGCCTGAGCATGCTGTTATGCACACGCCCGGGCTAAGCGGCGTGTGCGTGGGATTGGTAGTGATTCCACTGGACCGTGCCGGAGAGTGAATGCCTGGAGGGGCGTGACTAAGTATTCACCCGATCCGACCAGGGTCGCACGACGGCATACGACGCCAGTGCACCAAGGATGAACCGAGCAGAGGGACCAGGTGCTACTCCAGGACAGACCCCGGACACGGCTGTTGACCCACACAGGGGAATACAGGAACAGGCTGGTAGGCTGGCACACAGACTGGTATGCAGGCAGGCGGGTATGCAGGCAGGGGGGTAAAGGCAAGCACAGCTAGAGTGCAGACAGGGAGGCACTAGCAGGTAGGAACACAGGCGGGATAGGACCCAGTACACACCGGGACTCAGGAACAATACAGGCAGAGGGTTACAGGCAAGCACAGCTAGAGTGCCGACAAGGCTGAGCAGGGAGGACAGGGCTCTGTTCACACGGAACAGACAGGAAGGGAAAGACAGAGCCAGATACTCACACAGTGCTTGCAGAGACAATAAGCAGGAGTTAGGTACGAGTTCAGACTCTGCAGAAAAAGGAAGGGAACGGACATAGAGGCAAAACAGGTAAAGGACAGGAGAGAGTTCAGACTGGAACTGAGTGTACGGAGGAGACCGACACTGCAGAGGGATACAGGAGCGGGTCTGGGAATACGGCCCCCAGAGAGGCGGAACGAACAGGCAAGGAGCGTGTTCAGACAGGACAGACCAGACGCAGGAGCGGGTCTAGGAAATCGGCCACTAGAAGGCGGAACGAACAGGCAAGGAGCGTGTTCAGACAGGACAGACCAGACACAGGAGCGGGTCTAGGAAATCGGCCACTAGAAGGCGAGAGGAACAGGCTAGGAGCGTGTTCAGACAGGACAGACAAGAGAACACAGAAAGGAGTCAGTTCAGACACGGGAGCTGAAACCGCAAAGCAGGAGACATACAGGACTCAGTTCAGACACGGGAGCTGATACCGCAAAGCAGGAGACATACAGGACTCAGTTCAGACACGGGAGCTGATACCGCAAAGCAGGAGACATACAGGACTCAGTTCAGACACGGGAACTGATACAAAAAGCAGGAGACAAGAGACGGGACCTGGCACCTTCAGAGTGCAAGCACACACTGAAGGAAACACTATGCTCAGGCAGGGATAGAAGGGAGCTGCTGAGCTATATACCAAGTGACAGACAGCAATAGGCTGAGGACGCACAAGGGGTGTGACCCACAGCAGGTACAAAAGGCAGGAAGTGATCGGGCGCCGCCCTTAAGCAGCAGAAACAGACACAAACAGACAGCATGGAGGGAAGCCAGAGAGACATTCTGGACAGGAGATCAAGTGCGCCCTCTTGCACAGTGGGAGATGGACCACCATGCAAGGACGCCGCCAGGTATGTTACAATTGTGTATTACAGCCAACTCCTATGATATGAATCGGTCTAAGCTGCAATACCACACACAACCAGTGGCACTGTTGTGGCACTATTTTCCTAGACGCCCTTTTTACTCTATAAAGGGGTTGTCCACTGGATAGGTGATAACTTATTGATGGTGGGGGTGTTAGGACCCGGATCCCGACCAATCAGTTCAGAATTAAAGGGCCTAAAGCATAAGATATCTCTCCAAAAGGTTTTAAATCAGTCTTTAAAGGGAATCCGTCAGCAGGTCTTTGCTATGTAATCTGAGAGCAGCATGATGTCAGGGCAGAGAACCTGATTCCAGTGATGTATTAATTACTTGGTGTAGTTTTGATAGAATCCTTTTTTTCTCTGTTGTAGATGTAGCATCTGAAACAACGGATACTGGAAGCCTGTGCTAGCATTTCTTCTGCGGTGTTGCTATCAGTGTGTCAAGAGTGGGGGAAGAGGGTTGCATTGACAATCCAACACAATGGGCAGCACTTTGAACACATTTTATAAGTGGTCATAAACTTGTAAAAAACTCATGAAAGAATAAAGTTACGTTAAAACCAAGCACACCATTGTTTTTCTTATGAAATTCTCAATAAGTTTGATGCGTCACATGACCCTCTTCCCATTGAAAAAAATAAAGTTGGATCCAAAATGGCTGACTTCAAAATGGCCACCATGGTCACCACTCATCTGGAAAAGTTTTCCCCCTCCCATATACTAATGTGTCACAAACAGGAAGTTGATATCACCAACCATTCCCATTTAATTTAGGTGTATCCATATAAATGGCCCACCCTGTAGATATAGTAAATAGTAGAATCATAAAATCATAGAATGGTAGAGTTGGAAGGGACCTCCTGGGTCATCTGGTCCAACCCCCTGCTCAAAGCAGGATTCACTAAATCATCTCAGACAGATGTCTGTCCAGCCTCTGTTTGAAGACGTCCATTGAAGGGGAACTCACCACCTCTCGTGGCAGCCTGTTCCACTCATTAATCACCCTAACTGTCAAAAAGTTTTTTCTAATATCTAATCTGTGTCTCCTCCCATTTAGTTTCATCCCATTGCTTCTAGTCTTTCCTTGTGCAAATGAGAATAAAGATGATCCTTCTACAATGTGACAGCCCTTGACATATTTGTAGACAGCTATTAAGTCTCCTCTCAGTCTTCTTTTTTGCAAGCTAAACATTCCCAAATCCTGCAACCGTTCCTCATAGGACATGGTTTGCAGACCAGTCACCATTCTGGTCGCTCTTCTCTGAACTTGCTCCAGTTTGTCTATGTCTTTTTTAAAATGTGGTGCCCAAAACTGTACACAGTATTCCAGATGAGGTCTGACCAAAGAGGAGTAAAGACCAATAATGACTTCACGTGATCTAGACTGTATGCTTCTGTTAATACATCCCAGAATTGTATTTGCCTTTTTTGCTGCTGCATCACACTGTTGACTCATGTTCAGTCTATGATCTATTAGTATACCTAAGTCTTTTTCACATGTACTGTTGCTTAGCTCTATTCCTCCCATTCTGTATATGCTTTTTTCATTTTTATTGCCCAGATGTAGTACTTTGCATTTTTCCCTGTTAAAAACCATTCTGTTGGTTGCTGCCCACTGCTCCAGTTTATTTAGGTCTTTTTGAATCCTCTCTCTCTCTTCTCTAGTATTAGCTATCCCTCCTAGCTTTGTGTCATCAGCAAATTTAATCAGTTTACCCTCAATTCCTTCATCTAAATCATTGATAAAGATGTTGAACAATACAGGTCCCAGGACGGAGCCCTGTGGTACCCCACTTGAGACATTCATCCAGCTGGATGTGAAGCCATTTACAATCACCCTTTGAGTCCGATCACTAAGCCAGTTATGAATCCACCTAACAGTTGCCTGGTCCATTGCATACTTGGTCATTTTTTCAATAAGGATGGTGTGAGATACTTTGTCAAATGCTTTGCTGAAGTCAAGATATACTATATCTACAGCATTTCCCTGATCCACCCAGTCAGTGATTCTGTCATAGAAGGAAATTAAGTTAGTCTGACATGACTTGTTAGTTATAAACCCATGCTGACTCTGGTTAATCACTTCATTCTTATCCAGGTACTTACATACATGTTGTTTAATAATTTGTTCAAAGATCTTTCCTGGTATAGAAGTCAGACTCACCGGCCTATAGTTCCCTGGGTCCACCTTCTTCCCCTTTTTGAAGATAGGAACAACATTTGCTCTTCTCCAGTCTTCTGGGACTTCTCCTGTTCTCCAAGAATTTTCAAAGATTATGGAGAGTGGTTCTAAAATTTCTTCTACGATCTCCTTCAGTACTCTGGGGTGTAATTCATCTGGACCTGGAGACTTGAACTCATTTATGTTAGCTAAATATTCCCTCACAATCTTTCTGTTTACAGATAACTTGGATTCTTCTATTCCTTTAAAAGGACAGTGAAGATCAGTTGATGTTACATTTTCTTTCTGAGAGAAAACAGATGCAAAATAGGAATTAAAAAGTTTGGCCTTCTCAACATCCTCTCTTACCATTTCTCCATTTTCATCCTGTAAAAATCCTATAGCATCTTTGACTTTTCTTTTACTTTTGACATACCCCCAAAATCCTTTTTTATTGCTTTTGACATCTCTTGCAAGCCTTAATTCATTGTCAGCTTTAGCTAACCTGATACATGCCCTGCAGGATCTGCAGACTGCATTATAATCTTCTTTAGATATGCCTCCCTCTTTCCATTTAATAAACATTTCTTTCTTTCTTTTTAGCATGTGTTTAAGTTCTGTGTTCATCCATCCTGGTTTCCTTAAATGCTTCCCATTCTTCCTACTTTTCGGGATTGTTAACGATTGTGCTTTGAGAATCTCATTTTTAAAAATTTCCCATCCTTCCTGGACATTTTTGTCCTTAAGGACATCCAGCCATTGGATCCCTCCTATTCTCTTTCTGAGTCTCTTAAAATCTGCCTTTCTAAAATCTAACCTTGAAGTTTGAGTCTTCACATGTCTTCCTCCTCTAGTTATCCAAAATTCTATAATAGCATGATCGCTGCCTCCTAGGGTCCCAGCCACTTTTACCTCCTCAACCATTTCCTCCTTGTTTATAAGGATTAGATCCAAAGTAGCAGATCCCCTTGTTTTCTCCCCTACCTTTTGGAAGATAAAGTTGTCAGCAAGAGAGGATAAGAATTTGCTTGACCTGTTAGTTTTACTTGAGAGAGATTCCCAACAAATGTCTGGATAGTTGAAATCTCCCATGACCACTACGTCATATTTTTTTGAGAACTTGGTCATTTGATACATAAAGAGTTCATCCATATCTTCAGCTTGCCCAGGTGGCCTGTAGTAAATGCCTACAATGGTGTCCTTTCCGTTGTTCTCTCCTTGTATTCTTACCCAAACAGTTTCCACAGAACTCCCAGTCTCTGAAGCTTCAATCTCTGTGCAGATATACGCTTTTCTAACATACAATGCGACACCTCCTCCTCGTTTATCAAGTCTGTTTCTTGCAAATAAGTTGTATCCTTTTAGCCTTTTATTCCAATCATGTGTATCGTCCCACCAAGTTTCAGTGATTCCAATGACATCATATTTCTTTTCCTGCGTTAGTAGTTCTAATTCTCCTTGTTTGTTGCCCATGCTTTGTGCATTTGTATAAAAACATTTTAGTTTGTGATTGGTTTCTCTTCCTCCCATATTTTTATTATTTAAATTGTTTTGTCTTTGTTCTTCCTTTCCACTTCCAGTAGCAGAGATCTCAATAGTATTTGTCAGCTGTATGGCTTTTTCTGGCCTTTTGCTTCCCTTCCCACATTGTTCTAGTTTAAAGCTCTTCTGATGAGTGCAGCAAGGCAATTTCCAAATACATGTTTTCCAGTCTTCGTAAGGTGCACCCCATCTCTAGCAAGTAGTCCATCGTATAGGTAATTCATTCCGTGATCCAGAAATCCAAATCCTTGTTGACGGCACCATCGACATAGCCAGTTGTTCACCTGTAGAATCTTATTCCACCTCATTGTTCCATGGCCATCCACTGGGAGGATGGATGAGAAGACCACCTGCGCTCCCAATTCTTTCACTTTCTTGCCCAAGTCTTCAAAGTCACTGCAGATGGTTTCCAGGTCCTTTCTTGCGGTGTCATTTGTCCCCACATGTATTAGCAGGAATGGGTAGTGATCTGTAGGTCTGAAGAGTCTTGATATCCTGTCAGACACATCTTTAATTTTTGCTCCTGGAAGACAGCACATTTCTCTTGAGGTTATGTCTGGTCTGCAGATAGCGGCCTCTGTTCCTCTTAACAGGGAATCCCCCATGACCACCACTCTCCTTTTTTTCTTCACAACACTCTTCTTTCTCCATCCAGGAGGATTCTGAGGGCTTACAAGGTTATTCATTGCTGGCAAAGTCTTATCTTGCTGTATTTCTTCATGGTTCTCCTGCGAGAGAGCCTGGTACTGGTTCCTGAGCAGTATAGGTGCTGACTGCCTCTCTATCCTCCTGCTTCTCTGGGTCACATGCTTCCATTCCTCTGTTTCCTCAGATGCAGTTCGAATTTCTTCTCTTTCTGAATCATGAAGAGATAATTCTGCTCTGTCTAAGAACTCTTCACCTTCCTTAATGATTTTCAAGGTAGTTAACCTCTCTTCTAGATTTCGCAACTTTTCCTCCAACAGGGACACAAGCTTGCATTTCTGGCATGTGAAGTTTGGCTTTTCCACTGGCAAGTCTGTGAACATGTAGCAGGATATGCAGCTCACCAAATGGCTCCTGGACTCTTCCATGTTCTTACTGTTAATGTTCTGAAAACAGTGAAAAAAGCTTCAAAAAAAATAATGCAAAAAGTAATGCAGATGTAGTAATTCTTAATGTGTTAGACTTGAAAATAGATCATTATAGTGTCAGTGTACTGTTCATTGCACACATTGACATCCCAAAGGCTGAATGTACATCCATCTGAATGAGGCCATATATGTCAACCTGAAGAAGTGTTTGACTAAAACTCCCATACTCAGTAGATAGTTGTCATTTAGCTGGCTGCTATTTCATCCGACTCTCCCATACACAGGAGCGCTTGCTCTGCTGAGTTCTGAGCAGATTGGTGAAGGCCCACTCCCAGACTTTTCTGGTGACAGCTTACCACTTAGAGAATAAAAAGATCTGCAATCCAAAATCAGACGTGTCTGAACCTTTTCTGCCCTGACAATCATCTGTCATGGGCCCTCATACACATTAGACTGTTGCAATACCCATAGGAGAAAGCCGAACAAAAACATTCAAAAGTATGCATTTCGTGCAAAATAAAAAACCTTTAATGAATACATGGTTAGGCAAGAGGGTGGCACTGTAGAGGCAGGCGCTCACACCTATATATATACAAATTGATTAAAATACAAATAGTGTAAACTCAATAAAAGCCTCCTGGAAACACAGCAAAGTGCATGATAATAGAGGACCCAGAGTACAAAGTATCAAAAAAAGAGATCATAAGTGTATAATGATACAATAATGATCATTTTATAATGATATGAAAAAGCATGTGGTAGTAACACCGTCATAGAGTTGTTAAGTAGATATAATATATAAGTGCTTGTGCATAATCCAGGTATGGATCTCCAATAACGGGAACTACTATAGTATATAAAAGTTCTTGTGCATAATAAAGGTCTGAAGCAGGGGCTACTGTTGGTGAAAAACCTCAATATTGCCTGTATAGTGCTGGGGGTTTGTGTGATGCCCACCCTGACGCACGTTTGCAAGGCTGTTGGCCTAACCCAATGTCAACTGGTTTAGCCAAGGTCAGTCTAATATGTATGGAAGCCTTAACTACCATCTAAAGGGTAATGGTACTTTTAGCCTGACTTACTAGAAGGGGGTGTGACCACTTAAAGTGTCCTGGTAATGATTTATGTAATTTAGTAAGTGACAAATACTACTTCAAAAGTGTTTATAATCCTTGGTGAGATAATGAGTTAATCACCCAAGTCTCCATTATAATCTTAAATGCCACATTTTCACTGGCTTCCTGCAGCTCCGCTGCTTGCCATACACTATTGTATCCACACCTTAATGGGGTTGCACAGGCCAGATAACACAGTCTGCAGTCATCTGACTGCCCACTTGCTTGGGGCGTAGAGGGGAATCGTGACGATTTGGCAGTCTGCAGTTACATAGAGTGACTACAGACTTTTCTTCCTAGACCAGAAAGTCCCTTTAATGATGGAAATATAACAATATTGCAGCAGACCAGGCAATGTGATGATGTCATTATGCTGACTGATTCTAGAGGCCAATGCTAATCCTGTAAGCAGCGCCACGTGAGAGTGTCAGAAGGTGAGTCATTTTTTTTAGCTCTGAAACAACTACAGTAATTTAATTGAATATGCATGAGGTGGTTCATGAATTTATATATTCAATGAAGGGAGTTTGTAACACAGGTAGAACACAGTGGATAATTCATTTATGTTTTTAACTGAAAAAAATTAACTGGAGTATAAGTTGGCATTAGTGTTGAGCGAACATGCTCGACACTGCTCGGTATTAGTCTGGTGTAGGCCCGAGAAATACAAGTGTGGTTTTGCAGTTCCACGGTACAAACCTCTGTATTATCCACTTTTGGGCCATTTGTATCTAAAAAAAACAGTTTGAGTGTGTCGCTCACTGTTCAGCCGCAAATATATATATATTTTAAAAAGCCTGGTATACACCAGTAAATTATTACTGTGGTTTTGATGTTCCACGGTAAAACATCTCTATTATCCTGTTTTTGGCATTTTTTGCTGTATAAAAATAATAATAGTGTCTCCCTGATTTTTCAGACACAAATATATCTGTTGAAAATAGTCTGGTGTAGGCCAGAGAGACAGAAGTGTGCTTTTGCTGTTCCACGGTAAAAAATCTCTATTATCCTGCTTTTTGCATTTTTTGCTGTAAAAAAAAAAAAAATAGTGTCTCCCTGATTTTTCAGACACAAATATATCTGTTGAAAATAGTCTGGTGTAGGCCCGAGAAATACAAGTGTGGTTTTGCAGTTCCACGGTACAAACCTCTGTATTATCCACTTTTGGGCCATTTGTATCTAAAAAAAACAGTTTGAGTGTGTCGCTCACTGTTCAGCCGCAAATATATATATATTTTAAAAAGCCTGGTATACACCAGTAAATTATTACTGTGGTTTTGATGTTCCACGGTAAAACATCTCTATTATCCTGTTTTTGGCATTTTTTGCTGTATAAAAATAATAATAGTGTCTCCCTGATTTTTCAGACACAAATATATCTATTGAAAATAGTCTGGTGTAGGCCAGAGAGACAGAAGTGTGCTTTTGCTGTTCCACGGTAAAAAATCTCTATTATCCTGCTTTTTGCATTTTTTGCTGTAAAAAAAAAAAAAAAAGTGTCTCCCTGATTTTTCAGACACAAATATATCTGTTGAAAATAGTCTGGTGTAGGCCCGAGAAATACAAGTGTGGTTTTGCAGTTCCACGGTACAAACCTCTGTATTATCCACTTTTGGGCCATTTGTATCTAAAAAAAACAGTTTGAGTGTGTCGCTCACTGTTCAGCCGCAAATATATATATATTTTAAAAAGCCTGGTATACACCAGTAAATTATTACTGTGGTTTTGATGTTCCACGGTAAAACATCTCTATTATCCTGTTTTTGGCATTTTTTGCTGTATAAAAATAATAATAGTGTCTCCCTGATTTTTCAGACACAAATATATCTGTTGAAAATAGTCTGGTGTAGGCCAGAGAGACAGAAGTGTGCTTTTGCTGTTCCACGGTAAAAAATCTCTATTATCCTGCTTTTTGCATTTTTTGCTGTAAAAAAAAAAAAAAAATAGTGTCTCCCTGATTTTTCAGACACAAATATATCTGTTGAAAATAGTCTGGTGTAGGCCCGAGAAATACAAGTGTGGTTTTGCAGTTCCACGGTACAAACCTCTGTATTATCCACTTTTGGGCCATTTGTATCTAAAAAAAACAGTTTGAGTGTGTCGCTCACTGTTCAGCCGCAAATATATATATATTTTAAAAAGCCTGGTATACACCAGTAAATTATTACTGTGGTTTTGATGTTCCACGGTAAAACATCTCTATTATCCTGTTTTTGGCATTTTTTGCTGTATAAAAATAATAATAGTGTCTCCCTGATTTTTCAGACACAAATATATCTGTTGAAAATAGTCTGGTGTAGGCCAGAGAGACAGAAGTGTGCTTTTGCTGTTCCACGGTAAAAAATCTCTGTTATCCTGCTTTTTGCATTTTTTGCTGTAAAAAAAAAAAAATAGTGTCTCCCTGATTTTTCAGACACAAATATATCTGTTGAAAATAGTCTGGTGTAGGCCCGAGAAATACAAGTGTGGTTTTGCAGTTCCACGGTACAAACCTCTGTATTATCCACTTTTGGGCCATTTGTATCTAAAAAAAACAGTTTGAGTGTGTCGCTCACTGTTCAGCCGCAAATATATATATATTTTAAAAAGCCTGGTATACACCAGTAAATAACTGTGGTTTTGCTGTTCCACGGTAAAAAATCTCTATTATTCAGGTTTTGGTAGTTTTTTTCCGTAAAGAAAAACAGTAGTGTCTCCTGACTGTTGTGACACAAAAATATATCTGTTGAAAATAGTCTTGTGTAGGCCCGACATCCCAGTGTGGTTTCGCAGTTCCACGGGTCAAATCGCTGTATTATCCAGTTTTGGGCCTTTGGTATCTAAAAAAAAAGCAGTTTGAGTGTGTCGCTCACTGTTCAGCCGCAAATATCTCTATTTAAAAAAGTGTGGTATACCCCAGTAAACAATAACTGAGGTTTTCCTCTTCCACGGTTCTAATCTACTCTTTATTACCCTTTTTCCATTGATAGTGCAAGTGTAAGCTATTTTACTTCATTTACAATGGGCAAGGCGCGTGGCAAGGGACGTGGAAGTGGACGTTCTGGTGATGGTTCGTGCAGAGGACGGGGCCGTGGCCAAGGTGAAAATGTGCCACAACCAACAGCCACATCTTCTCGCTCCCACTTCTTGACCGAATTACTAGGGAAGCACAGAACAACACCAGTATTGAGAACTGATCAGTGTGAACAGGTTATTAATTGGATAGCAGACAATACTTCCAGTTACCTGGGCACCACCACCTCCGGTCTGTCTTCCACACGGTCAACTCTTAGTAGCCGTGAGTCTCGACCACATACTCCTCCTCACCCTGATGCTCCTTCCTCCCACCATGCCGAGTGTCGTCAGACAGCAAGTGATCCCACACTTGGACACTCTGAAGAGCTGTTCACTGGTCCATTTCCATATTTGGGCCCCTCGCCTGATACGCTTGAAGTGGTGGAAGAGGAGATCCCATGTTGCGATGCCCAAATATTTGAACAGCCACGGCCACAGGAAGTCGACGTTGGCAATCTGTCACAAGAGGTGGACGATGAGGAGACACAATTGCCAGGAAGTGAGGAGGAGGATCGTGGTGCGCAAGTGGAAGAGGAGGAGGTGGTGGATGATCTAGTAACTGACCCAACGTGGAAGGAGGACATGCAGAGTGAGGCCAGCAGCACCCAGGGGGAGGGAGGCAGAGTACCCCAACAGACAGGAAGAAGCAGTGTGGTGGCCGCAGACAGAAGGCAGGCAACCGTTCCCCGTAACACCAACACGAGGGACGTTGCCAGTACAAGCGGTAGGTCTTCCAGAGTCTGGAATTTTTTTAAAGACTCTGCTGATAACTCCAAAAAGGCCATATGTTCCACCTGCCATGCCAGCATCAGCAGGGGTGACAAAACTACCAGCCTGACCACCACCAGCATGATCAGGCACATGGCAGCAAAGCACCCAACTTTGTGGGGCGAAACCCAGGGTCCACGACCAGTGTCAGCGGGTGTCACCACTGCTTCTTCCACTGTTGTGCGTGCAATAGAACCCCCTGTTGTGTGTGCAATGCAATCCCCTGTCCATACTGCATGTAAAGATGCCCCCTCCTCTCAGTCTTCACTTGTTATGGCAGTTTCTCAAGAAACAGCATCAACGTCCACGTCCACGTCCCACCGCAGCGTTCAATTGTCCATATCCCAGACCTTTGAACGAAAGCGGAAATTCGCAGCTAACGCCCCACAGGCCACAGTCCTAAATTCGCACATTTCACGACTGCTTGCATTGGAAATGCTGCATTTAGGCTGGTGGAGACGGAATCCTTCCGCAATCTTATGGCGGTGGCCGTCCCTCGGTACTCGGTCCCCAGCCGACACTATTTTGCCCGGTGTGCCATCCCCGCACTACACAAGCACATGTCCCAAAGCATCTGCCGTGCCCTCAACAACGCAGTTACTGGGAGAGTCCACCTGACAATGGACACGTGGACAAGTGCTTGTGGCTAGGGACGGTACATCTCTCTGACGGCACACTGGGTAAACATAGTGGAAGCCGGGACCCAGTCGGACCTTGGGACGGAACACATCCTCCCCACACCGAGGATTGCGGGCCCTACGTCAGTCAGAGTTGCCCCCACAGTGTACAGCTCCTGCGCATCCTCCTCCTCCTCCTCATGTTCAGCCTCCATCTCAGATATCACCACATCAGTTACAAGCTGGAAGCATTGCAGTACTGCCTCCGCCAAGCGGCAACAGGCTGTGCTGAAACTCATAAGCTTAGGTGATAAACCTCACACTGCTTGTGAGTTGTGGACAGCTGTGAAAGAGCAGGCAGATCTGTGGCTGAGACCGCTGAACCTACATCCCGACATGGTCGTGTGTGACAATGGCCGTAACCTGGTGGCGGCTCTGAGGCGAGGTGAGATCACACACGTACCATGCCTGGCTCATGTGCTTAACCTCGTGGTTCAGCGGTTTCTTAAATAGTACCCCGAGTTGCCAGATCTGCTCGTGAAAGTACGCCGCCTGTCAGCTCATTTTCGCAAGTCGGCTACAGCTTCCGCCGCCCTTGCTGTGTTGCAGCAGCGTTTGCAGCTTCCGGCACACCGACTGGTATGTGATGTCCCCACACGTTGGAACTCTACCCTCCACATGTTGCAAAGGATTTGTGAGCAGAAGAGAGCAGTTGTGGAGTACCAGCTGCAACAAGGCCGTCGATATTCAGGTCAGACTCCACACATAAGACCTCAGGAGTGGACCTGGATGTCTGACATATGTACCATCCTGACAAACTTTGAGGAGGCCACCAAGATGGTGAGTGGCGATGACGCCATCATTAGTGTCAGCATCCCACCACTTGTCTGTCTTTTGCAACGCTCTCTGCAGAGAATTAAAGAGGAGGCATTGCAGCCAGAGTATGATGAGATGGATCAAGAAGCCGTAGCGGGCGATTACACACAGCCCAGCCTCATCTCATCCCAACGTGCATTGGGGGACAATGAGGGAGAGGAGGAGGAGGAAGAGGAGGAGGAAGAACAGGAGCTGCTATCATGCGTTGTAGACGGTAGTACCTGTACAAGTGTCATACCGTCGGTTCAGCGTGGGTGGCCTGAGGACAGGGGGGAGGAGGAAGAGGAGGAGGAGAGCATGGTCAGTCATCATCTTG
The DNA here is from genome assembly GCF_046119375.1 of Phyllobates terribilis. Taxonomy (NCBI): domain Eukaryota; kingdom Metazoa; phylum Chordata; class Amphibia; order Anura; family Dendrobatidae; genus Phyllobates; species Phyllobates terribilis. The sequence continues at coordinate 131,285,889 of NW_027362770.1, read as the reverse complement.
GTGAGGACACGGAAATCTTGCCCGTTACCAGTCTGGCACGCATGGCTGACTTTATGTTACGCTGCCTTAACCGTGACCCTCGCGTTGTCAAAATGTTGGGTGACAGTCATTACTGGTTGGTGACACTTGTAGACCCCCACAACAAGGAGAACTTTCACTCTCTTATTCCTGAGGTGGAGAGGTCTACAAAAATGGGGCAATACCAGAAGGCCCTTGCTGCGGAACTCTTAAAAAAATTCCCATCTGAACACGCTAGCGGCAGAGGTCACAGTTCGTTGCCCAACCAAGGCGTACAGGCGAGAGAGATGCAACTCCAATCCAGCAGAGGCAGGGGAACACTGTCAACGTTCTGGGACAGTTTTCTGATACCCGCCCAGCTTACAGGCCCTGAGGCGCGGAGTACTCTCACAAGGAGTGGAAAGTTTCAAAAGATGGTGAGGGAGTACCTTGCCGATCGTACCAGCATCCTCCGTGATTCCTCTGTGCCTTTTAATTATTGGGTATCCAAGCTGGACACTTGGAATGAACTCGCTCTGTACGCCTTGGAGGTCCTGGCCTGCCCTGCCGCTAGCGTGTTATCGGAGCGTGTTTTTAGTGCCGCTGGGGGAATTATAACTGATAAGCGCACTCGCCTGTCAACTGACAATGCTGACAAGCTGACCCTTATCAAAATGAACAAGGGCTGGATTGGGCCAGACTTCTCATCACCACCAAATGACAGCAGAGTAACATAAAGTCAAATCCACTGTGTTATTTCGAGAGGTGTATTCACATGCACCGTTTCACACCCACACATGGGTATACGCTTCCTAGTTTCGCTTGTTTAATCTTCTTCTCCTTATCCTCAGCCTCCACCACCACTATACCACCAGGATGCCAGCATTGCAAGTTCCTCCGTCCAAATTTTTGGCAGCTTTTGCTGGGAAAGCATAAGCAAATACCATGGGACACCCACTCCCCAATAATGGGACTTATGTTTGTAATATGCTGTACTGCATGGCTCTTGTAAGGGGCATTGCAAGTTGCTCCGTCCTAATTTTTGGCAGCTTTTGCTGGGAAAGCATAAGCAAATACTGTGGGAGACCCACTCCCCAATAATGGGACTTATGTTTGTAATATGCTGTACTGCATGTCTCTTGTAAGGGGCATTGCAAGTTGCTCCGTCCTAATTTTTGGCAGCTTTTGCTTGCAAGGCATAGGCAAATACTATGGGACACCCACTCCCCAATAATGGGACTTATGTTTGTAATATGCTGTACTGCATGTGACGCGCCCCCTGGGCCGTGTGTACACGTGTGTGGGATACCCGGTGCTGGGTCTCTGGGGTCTGTAGTCTCCGTGGCGGTGACCCAGTCCCGTGGCTCAGGCTGGTCAAACCAGTGGCAGTCTTTCTTAGGTTTTGAGGTTAATTGTCCGACTGCGCCACCCGTGGATTGTGGTCAGGGAGTACCACCGCTGCAAGGCAGACCGCTGAGGCTGGTGTTGTGTGCGCAGCATAGAATGGGATAACTCCCCTCGGGAGGAGTATAGCCTCAGGGCAGTGAGTGTGGATGATGGGGGCGATGGTGCACGAGCGCAGGAACGACTCAGAGTCTTTGCAGTGCAGTTCAGGGTCTTTACTGATGATTATAAGGTAGACCCTCCCGGGAGTACTGGCTAGCATAAGAGGCCTGGTCAGTCTGTGAGCAAGCAGGAGTTCCCCTGGCCAGGTGGAGTTGTAGGCCTCCCCGTCTGTCTGCACTCTTCCTGGCTACCTTGCTGTAAGCGGGTAGAAGTAGCCCACGTCCCTGAGTGTACCGTGTAGTGCTCACCCGTATGGCTGGTGACTTGGGGCCTTCTGTTAGCCTCCGCTCCACGACGGCGGTGCTGGGCCCTTGCTTGTGACTGAGCCTCCGGGCTTCTATGGCCAGAGGACCTGAAATCCCCTGCCGGCTGGTTTCTGCTGCTGGATATATAAGTCCTCACAGCTTCGGACTCCTATGTCCGGTTACTATTGTCTTCTGCCAGGGCGAGCTCTGCTCAGCTTCCAGCCCCTGGTCTTTAGCTCCTAGCTCCTACAGAGCTCCTAGCTGTTACTTTCCCTTGCTCTCACTCTGACTCTGACTGTTCTCTGACTCACTCAACCCCGCCCCAGATCCAGTTTATAAGGGCAGAATTCTCCCCTCCCAGGACTGGGGCAGGAGGATGTTGCATGTTTAAGGGATCCTGACCAGGAAACCTCCCACTTGCTCTCCGACGTAATATCTCTATTACTGTGGTGACCAGACCCCTGGGGTGCCACACATGGCTCTTGTAAGGGGCATTTCAGTTCCTCATAATTTTTGGAAAGCCTTCCATTCACTGCTTAGGCCAACGGTGCACGGGAGACCCAGTTGCTATAAATCGAAAAAAAGGTTTAGTTAACGCCCTCTGACCTCCATGTCATTTCCAAGGGGCATTGGAGTGGCTCGAAATTTTCGGTAGGCATTGCACTCACTGTATGCCCTATAACTGTGTAGCTGAACCGCTCCTTTTGTTACAGAAACATATCCTACAAGACATATCTGGTTGACTGGCCTGATATTGATGTGAATGGTCCCTGTTCCTCCTGCTCTTTCTCCTTTGCCACCACCTCATCCATCATTTATCACCTGAAGCTTTGTTTTAACGGGAGTCATAGAACTGGGATAGTAGCAGGAAAACATCCAGCAATCCTCGAAGGAGGTAGAATATGCGCCAAAACGCTGACCACCTCAGGCCTAGCTGCTGCTACATACATGCACTTGCATTCCAAGGAACAGAAAGCTAAGGAGGTGGATGGCCTCATGATCATGAATAATTTACTCGTTGTCTAGGAGGCCGACCACTGCTGCTGTCTACCTTCTGAACTTTGTGTTGAAGCCTGATTGACCCAGGACCCGCAATCCTCTATGTCTGGAGGACGTGTTGCATCCCAGTGTCCAACTGTGTCCCGGCTTCCACAATATTAACCCAGTGTGAAGGCGTCAGTGAGATGGACCATTCCTGGCCACATTCACTTGTCCACGTGTTTGTGGTTAGGCTGTCCTTCCCACTAAATGCACTGGGGAGGGCGCAGGTAATGTTTTGGTATGCGCGCTTGCGTATAAGGCGCACCGGGACAAATAGGGGCGGCTGGGGACCGTTTATGGACACCCGGCCACCCCCACGCGGCTGGGGACTGTGTATGGGCACCCGGCCGCGGGGCAGCTGGGGACTGAGTATGGACACCGGGCTGCCCCCTGGCGGCTGGGGACCAAGCGTGGACACCCGGCCGCCGGGCGGCTGGGGACTGAGTATGAATACCAGGCTACCGACGCAGCCATGACGTGGTGGCCAGATTCCACCTCCACATGCCTAAAAGGCCCAATTTCAAGTGCAAGCAAGCTAGCAGTATGGTATTGCAGCCTGGGGGTGGGTGGGTGGCAGGCTGCATACTTGCGCTTGTATTGCAAGTTATGGGGGAGGTACAATTGAACACTGCCCTGGGACAAGGACTTGCACGGGGATAGTTGCAAGTCTGCATCTTCTGATGCGGCAAGGATCACTTCTGATGGGCACACTTTTAGGCAGTGACCTGGGTGTCAGAGATGCTTCCAGGGGTCTTCCCCATGCTGTTCCCATGTCTTTTTAGCACTGTATGCATGTGTCACACAGCACATGGCCAGATAAGGTTGTAAAATGTTAAAATGACATTTCCGGTGAATGCATTTGTCACGGTTGAAAGCAATACAAATGTGCAAAAACGCATAAAAAATGCTACTTGTGAACATAGCCCAAGGTGTGGAGGAGTATTTTTGTTTTTGGTTATTTATTTTACCTTATACACAAGTCTTTACCCTGGAAAGGATGTTCCTTAACCCCTTTCCGACCTGGTCAGTAATAGTACGCACCAGGTCGGGAAGGCCGGTTCAGCGGGGGCTCCGGCGGTGAGGCCGCACTGAAGCGAGCACATGTCAGCTGATTATTGGAATCGCAATCCACCCGCGGCTGTTAACATGTTAAATCTCTGACAGTGGCATTTAACTCGCGCTTCCGGGAGTCCTAAGCCCCGCCCATCAGTGTCCCCGTCACGTGATCGCGGGTCACCAATGGGTGGGCATGACAACTCAGGGTCTGCAGCAGACGCCTGTGGTTGTCATGTCTCAATTGCTATGAGCGCCACCTAGTGGTCAGCGCTCATAGCAAGTGAGCATTTCTCCTGCATACAAGCGATCTGCTCATCGCTTTTATGCAGTAGAAGCAATCAGACAACTGCTGCTTCTAGTCTCCTCTGGAGACTATAGAAGCAAGCAGAAAGAGTAAAAAAAAAGTTTTAAAAAAAATAAAAAAAATAAAAAATATATAAAGGTTTAAGTCACCCCCCTTTCGCCCCATTCAAAATAAAATATATATATATAAAAAAAAAAACACATACACATATTTGGTATCGCCGCGTTCAGAATCGCCCGATCTATCAATATAAAAGAAGAATTAATACAATCAGTAAACGGCGTAACGAGAAAAAAATTTTAAACGCCAGAATTAAGTTTTTTTGGTCGCTACAACTTTGCAATAAAATGCAATAACGGGCGATCAAAACATCGGATCTACCCCAAAATGGTATCAATAAAAACGTCAGCCCAGCATGCAAAAAATAAGCCCTCACCTGGCCCCAGATCCCGAAAAATGGAGAAGCTAAGGGTCTCGGAAAATGGCGTCATTTTTTTTTGTTTTTTTAGCAAGCTTTGGATTTTTTTTTCACCACTTAAATAAAAAAGAACCTATACATGTTTGGTGTCTATGAACTCGTAACGACCTGGAAAATAATGATGGCAGGTCAGTTTTAGCAATCTGTGAACGTGGTAAAAAAAGGACCCAAAAAACAACTGTGGAATTGCATTTTTTATGCAGTTTCACTGCACTTGGAATTTTTTTCCCATTTTCCAGCACACGATATGGTAAAACCAGTGATGGTGTTTAAAAGTACAACTCGTCCCGCAAAAAATAAGCCCTCACATGGCCATATTGAACAAAAATTAAAAAGTTCTGACTCTGGGAAGAAGGGGAGCAAAAAAGGAAAACGCAAAAACAGAAAGACCCATGGTCGTTAAGGGGTTAACATGTTTCACAGGAAAGCACTTTCACTTTCGTTTTTGAACGTTTTATTATGAGCCCGTAAAAGTGGCTTAATACCTCTGACCACGTTGTTGACAGCAGTGACCTGGGGGTCAGAAATGCTTCCTGGGGTGATCCCCATGATGTCCCCATGTCATTTGAGCACTGTCACTATCGTTTTGGGCACTTTTTAGGCTTTCTACAGCCTGCCGGGGGTGCCGCCGCAAAAATGTTCGGGTCTCCCATAGACTAACATTGGGCTCGTTGCTCGGGTCGAGCACCCGAGTATCACAGTGAGCTCGGCCCGAGCTTCGAGCACCCGAGCATTTTAGTGCACTAGTTGGCATGCATTCAATATATAGGACCATGTCCACACTGGCCATTAAAGAGACAAAACCAAAGATAGAAACAAAATGAACATATACCATGCTGTAAGTAAATAAGTAAAAGCAATAGTGCATATAAATAACATAGGGTACTTAGTAAACAACACCGCTTTTCATCAAAAAAAGTGTAGATCCCACCAACGTCAAGGTGTACCCAAATCTGTACAGTCCTAACCTCTGTTATTAAAACCTTACCATGTGTCAAAGTGACATCAATGTGAATAAGGGTCAAGCAGGACCAGGTCCCAAATATGGATACCCAGCCATGGGAAGCTATATAAATGAAACGTACGATTCAAAGAAAGGGAGGCCACACTTTTACCTGCACTGAGTGCAAGAACCTAAAGCCAAACTGAAAGAAATAAACTGGAGTATAAGTTGGTATGCATGCAACGTGTAGAAGCATGTTGTTCTCACTGGCCATTAAACACAGCCCTTATTCACATTGAGGTCATTTTTGAAACATAGTAAGGTGTTAATACTAGAGGTTAGGACTGTCTCAACTGGGTTCACCTTGGCGCCGGTGGGATGGCTTTTACGCTTTTTTTTTTTTTATCAAAATCAGTGTTTATTAATTACCCTATGTTATTTATATGCACTATTGCTTTTTACTTACTTTATAATTATTAGTTCATTTTATTTCTTTCCTTAGATTTTGTCTGTTTAATGGCCAGTGTGAACATGCTCCTACACATTGCATGTATATCAACTTATACTCCAGTTCATTTCTTTTGGTTTGGGAAAAGTGAGGAGGAGAAGACTGTGTGGCAAACTCTGCAGAGATGAGTCATGACGGAAAGATATCATGATGGTCTGCAGCAGGTGGAGAAGAAAAGAAATAAAGGGACTCTAAGCAATTGAAATGTAACTGGAAGTAAATATTTATTCTTTATCTACACTGTATGGTCTGCGGTAAGTTATGGTAGTTACAGCCTTGTTTGTAAAACATCCTCCCTTATTTTGTATATCAACGACCCTAATTAATTACAGTTCCCTCCCTTATTAACCATAGCATAGTCCCTTATTGCATACATGTACCCTCCTTTCAGTGTGGCTCTGTCTATTACTACATAGTCCTTATTATGTATAGCACCATCCCTTATCACATGATGTCTCCACTGTTATTATGTATTGTGTAGTCCATTATTAAACAGTGTCTTCCCTTATTAAACAGTGTCTTCCTTTAAATAACATTCTTTCAAATATAAAACATTATATTACTTTAAATAACACTTTTCAAGCAAGTTCAGAAGGCTCCAGTGAGATCCCTATCAGGGTTTCCATCTCACTGTTTCAAGTGCAATATGGGGGACCCATCCTAAAACCCCCAACGTAGGCCCTGGGCATGGCTGCAGGGCATAGCTGATCCACTTGTCAGACCACGTGTTCGGCCACGCCAAACGAGTTTTTGTTCAGTGGCCTATAAAGAAGCATTAAAGTTGGCACATTTTACATTAAAAGTTCTGGCTGTTCACTGTCCACAACCATAACGTCTTTTTCTTTTCTTTTTCTATCGGGTACTAATTATGTTAAAACCATACACAGTTATTAACTTATAAATTTTGATATAAACGCCCAACCGGGTAACTATTTACACTCAGTTCCTCTGCGGTTCCGCAGTTCAGTTCTTATTGCCCCTTTCGGGGTGCCTTTTTCCAGGGTAGCACGCAATCCTCCCTGTTGTAAGATGGCTCATCTGGGATATTTGCTGCAGCCAGGGCTGAAGCTGCTTGCTGTCGGCAGGGGTCAACGGCACCGGATGTCAGGGGCATGTCCTACGCACTCGCCTTCCGCACATTGAGCGCGTACCACCGCCTCTCTCCTCGATGCCGGGTGTAGGTGACTCGATCGCCAGGGTACAAGTCACAGTCAGGGTGTCCTTGTTGAAGGTGGGACTCCACATCCCTCCTGGTGACGAAGAGATCCTGGGCAGCATTGGGCTCTCTGATGAAACCCCAGCCCTTGCGTAGATCAAATTTCATTATGATGCCCAGCACTCTTACACCTCGTTTGGCAGGTTTGGCCTTCCGGGCCAGAGCCTTGGCCCTCATATTCATCTCCTCCATGGCCTGCCACTTGGTCTGCCGCTCCTTCTCCTCCGCTTCCCACGTTCGGATCTGCTGCCAGCAGAACTCTTCCCATTGCATGGCCTCCTCCAGTGTCTCCTTCACTTGGGCCTCCCCAGGGAACCCCATTAGATCGCTTTCCGGGTTCTCCCACCTGTATGCTACTCTTCCTGTACAGACGGCCCATGTTGTTGGCGCAGGTATTAATGGGGCCCCAAGCTGATCCTCTACGCGTGCGGACCAGTCCCACGTGGCGCTTTTGTACACCCAACCGGATGCAGGGACTGCTGGCAGCTCCAGGGGTCCGATTAGGGTCTCCTCAGCTAGCGGAGCAGGGGCTTTGCTTGCTGCGGCTGCCTCTCCGGTGCTGTGTGTCTCCTTCTCCTTAGTCCCTTCCGGGGCTGGGGCGGTAGCTGCAGGCCGCGACGCCGACCACTGCCGAGTGATCTTTTCTAGCAGCGCGTCTTTCCATCTCTTTACTGCTGCCTTCTAGGCCTGCTCCATTTGCTGGCCCAGCTCATGCATCTCGGTCTGCAGGAACCCCAGATCCACTGGGGGTAGTGGTTTCACAACTCCTTCCAGGTTACTGGGGGAGTCTTCTACCTCCATGCCATGGACTGGAGTCTGGTTGCCGTTTCCCTCCATTACACGTATTGGGTTAGCTGCACATGTATCTGCCCTTCTCCCAGGGCTCCCTCCTTCCTCTCCCCTTTCGTGGGCGAATCTTTCCTATTTCGCTGTCGGCCACACCAGGAGGCAGATCCACCTGGCTGATGTGCAAGTCTATTAATATGGCCGTCGTTGCAAGGGGCGGGCACGGCTTTTCGCGCCATTCAGCAACCCGACCCACGATGGGAGGTTTCTCTTCTTCTTTCGACATACACATGGCGCCTGTTCTTCCTGGGCGGGCGCCACTACTCAGTCTCAAACACAGTCTCTGGGCAATGAGACCCGGTGTAACGGGTCGGTACATCCTGTTCGTGACGCCAATTTGATGTGCCCCCTGGGGCCGTGGAGTACTCGGCGCCGGGCCGGTCGGTTCTTTTAGGATAGTCACGGTGGCGTGACCTGGTCCGTGGCCCCGGGCAGTCAATAACAGAGGGGAATAAAGTTTTGGGGATAAAGTTTGTGACGCCACCCATGGTATGCGGCTATAGGTGGCCGCCGCTGCTGTTCAGATCCACTGGGACAGTTGGTGACACAGCAGAAATGATTCAGCTCTCCACGGGTAGAGCTAGGCCCCAGGGCAGTTAAAGAGGTAGCTTTGTTGTTGGTGTAGTGAAAGCAGGTGACACAGCAATTAAGTCAAGGACACAGCAGGGAGAAGTCTTCAAGTTTTTACTCACAGTTTTTATTATGTTCCAGGTTACAACTGCCAGCAGGTTATAACAGCCCACCGAGTCCTGTGTCCTCTGGGGAAGTGATCCAGCCAATTCTCAGATAACTTGGGTGCACATGGTCGGGACCCCCTTCTTGTGTTCCTTTCCCGGGTCGTCTCTCTCTGCGCTGGCTCTCGCCCTCCTGTCCTTCTCCTCACACACAGTGTCCCGAGCCAGTGGCCGCGGGCCATGTCGGGCGACGTCCTCTCTGTCCCCTTGGCCCTATATGGTCACCTTTTCAGCGAATGTGTGTGGTTTTGGCCACGGCACTTAGAGATACTGCAGCCTTCGGTTTGCTAGCTAAGTCTTGCAATCCTCCACTAGTCTGGGGCCGGTCCCCTACTGCCACCTGATCCCTTCTCCCAACTACGGTCGGCGTGAATTCGGGCGCACGGGTAGATTCCACACTTCCCATGCCCCTAAGATCGCTTCTCTGTCTCTGAAGCCCTTCTCTGACTCCCTCGCTCCTCTCATTCTCTCTCCTACTGGGCCCCTCTGACTGGGCCCTCACTCTGTTTGGACCCTACTCCTCAATGGTCCTCACTCACTGGGCCTTTCTAGATGTTTCTACCTGTCTTTTTATACTGTCTGTCATGTGACCCATGTCACTAACTGTCACTCTACGTGGTCCCCTCTACCTTCAGTTCTTCCTTGTGTGCTCCTGTGTCACCCAGGGGGAATATAGGGGACTCGGTACCCAGGCCTTTTACCTTGTTTAGGAGGTCACGGCAGTCAGCTCCCGGGCCCGTACCCTGGGTCTCTCTTTAAAAAGGGGTTATAGTGTACAGTTTGTCTCGTGACACCACCTGTGGTTTCCGGTAATGGTTACCGGCGCTGCTGCAGACCTCCGGGGGTGATGGGATGGCAGCTGGGATGTTCCTGCTCCCCACAGGTGGAGCGGGCCCCCGGGGCAGTGTAGGTGCAGATGGTGGAGATGCTGGGGCTTGTAGTGCAGGAGAGATGGCACAGCAGAAATAACTGACGGAGGCAGTGCAGTGCTGTCATCCGAGTTTCACTCACAGTTCTTGTTCAAGTTTCTCAGGTACACTGTACGGGTGTCAGCCTCCACGTCGCACTGCGTCTGCCAGGCAGGGGCTCAGCACTCCTTCAGGTAGATTAGAAGCACTTAACGGGACCCCCTTTCTTATGTTCCTTTCCTTGACCGACTTCACGCGCTGGGTCTTCTCCCTCCTGCCCTGCGCTCCCCACACACAGTCCCGATCGGGTGCTCTGAAGTCCCTTCTGGGCAGCCTGGAGTTCCCAGACCTACTTGATGCCCTTCACAGCGACTAGGCTGAGGCTGTGGCAACTGCACCTTGGAAGTGCAGAAGCCTCCGGTTTTTCCAGCCGAGACCTGGAGTAACACGGCTAGTCCAGGGACCGGTTCCCTTCCTGCGGCCTGATCCCTCTGACACCTGGCAGATTCGGGGCGTACAGGTGCCGTCCTGCACTCAACGTACCCCTGGGATCCCTTCTGTTACCGGAGCCTTTTTCCTCTGCTCCCCTCTTGGGCCTCTCTTACTAGGCCCTACTTATGGAGCAGAGCTCCTGAAGAGACTCTGCTCCCCTCCTCTCCTTACTATTCACTGACTGACTGACCTGCCACCCTAAGATGGCTTCCCTTTATATACCTCCTATCATTGTGCTCCCCTACCCTACATCCTCCACCCACACCCACTACTGGCTCCCCTCACTTTGGTTCCCCCCACTCCAGCCAGGGACAGGGCTCAGCAGAAACACAATGCATCTTGCCCTTACAGCCGGCCTGGAGTAGTGTAGTGTTGGATGCAGGTGTTGGGGTTCTGGGCAGCACTCCCTCCTTACCTGAGAGAAGGAGACACCACACCTCTGGGTGAGGTGCAGCACCTCTGTGGCGACTGAACCCTCAGGGGCGCCACACTCCCCTAAACTACTTCCTCCACCCACTTCCTCTACCTAGTTCCCTCCTCTAGACAGTGACAGGGACTGTGCTCTCCCTCAGGAGCAATCTCGCCCTTCCCTACTGGAGTGATGTGGTGTTGGATGTGGGTGTATGAGTCCCGGGTAGTGCTCCCTCGTTACCCGAGAGTGGGGTACCACACCTCTGGTTGAGATGCATTACCTCTGTGGTGACTGGACCCGCAGGGGCGCCACAATATCATCACATCACAAATAGAGTCAAGACATGAACAGTGGAGCATCTTAATTTGGCTTAGAAAAAGAAGAAACTAGCCTTAATCTTGACAACCCTTACCAAGTGCCCTTTTCTTCCCTTGGAGATGTTCAGGTTGTTTAGTTTAGCTTGTTTTCTACTGTTTGCCACCACCACTACATAGCTCTCAGTGTGGGTTACCATAAACTGGTGTCATATTGCTGCCCCAACAAAAAGAAAGTCTCATAAGCAGAATTTGCATGAGGGCACTGACCAAAATAATGAAGAACTTCTAAAGGACCATCCATGGCGAGGTTTGCTTTGCGGTCCCAAAGCACCTGGTTACGGTACCCCTGAATGTGTGAAGCAATCTAGAGGTTTGCTGCCAACCCCTAATCAGGACACAAGTGGAATGATGGTACGGGAACCTTGAAAATATGCGACGAATCAGGGAGACCAGAGTCTGATGTTAAAAGATAAAAACATCTTCACTGGAATTCCTTAAATAATAGCAGGCAACACACTTTTGGTACAATTCTTCTGTATTATATAGAGACCTTCTTCTTATACGTAACAGGTATGGCATTTTACAGGTACAAGTTGATTACTTTTGGGTGTAGGAGTACTTTCTAAGCTTTACTGGTCTGTTTTTCATCTTTCTTATCCACCACGTCCCCTCCTGGTCAGAATGAAAACTACTGTCTTCCAGAACCAGCTAACACAGTGACCTTCTAGCCCACGCCTTCTAGACGCCTTGGGGAATTCTGCCTCCCATAGGTATGTTATGCTACGGTGGTACTCGCTGTAGATTTGTTCTAACTCCACACTCCAGCTACATAAGTAATAGTCAGTTACTGGTAGAACTTGTTTTCAAACTTGCTATCTTCAATTCATCTGGACTAAACACACTCTCCATGTATGGCCTTCTCCTATACAGCAATACTTCTTACTCCTTCAGAAGCTGCTCTCCAGCCCCCTAGCAAACAGGAAACTGTTCCCTATTTGCCCATTTTCACTCCTCCCACAATGGGCTGGCTCCTAATAGTTAACCCTCTCCACAGGCTAACTATCTGTTGCAACACAGATTACATGAAATCACACATAAAACAGGTCAATGCATTATATTCCTACAAATGTTTTTCAGAATGGGCACTGACAGCTATTCCACTTCTTTACAACCTTATCATTGATATGACCTCGCAATGTGCTCTTGACTGTTTGGATTGATGATGGAGCTTCAACTTCCAACTGATGACCATCATGTATTAAAAACCAAATGACTGGACCCCAAGCATTGAAATGTATGTCCTGATCAATCCAGTACAGAAAAAGCCCATGGGAGATAAAGTGGTTCAAAATAAAGCAAAATTTAGTAAAGCCAGAGAAAAGAGACATTGATAAACACATCACACCATAACCTCATGCAAAGCTTTCAACAATTCTCTGGAGGATGCAGAGGCTTCATAAATAGTATAAAAGAAGACATGACAGCAATGCTAGAAGCACAATGCACTTAATCCCTGCGCGGTGAATCATGAGAGTTGTTTATTGCAAGTAAAATAGTGGAATAAGAATGTTCAGTTGTTTTGAGGCCTAAAAAAAGGCAAAAGGCAAAGATGGAGAAAATAGAGCCAGGACTTGTCCTATAGAATGTGGGGAAAATATATATTCTTGTACCGTGTTAGCCAGCAGATAGAAAAATATTTAGATTTGAGAGTCCTCAGTGGTTGATACCTTTTAATGGCTAACTGAAAAGATTGTAACAAATTGCAAGCTTTCGAGACTACTCAGGTCTCTTCATCAGGCATAGTATAACACAAAATCTGAAGAGTCACATATTTATACACAATAAGACACACAAGAAAAAAAAATGCAATAGGTAAGACAGGTGATGAAAAGCAGAGTTATTATGGAAGAAATAAACAGTCCTGGCTATAAATATTTTAACAGTTAATAGATAAGGAGTGTGAAGGTTTTATTGTCCTGTGTCCAGTGTTGTGATGGCCTCACAGGTCTGTGAGTCTGAGGAGCACATTCCTTAGTTGATGTAGAATGACATAAATCCATGCGACACATTCATTCCTGCTCTGAAAGTGTTAAAGGTCATCATCAGTTTATATTCTGAGACTCTCCTTTCTCTCTGAGATTTGAAGTTACCTTTTAATACTAGTCATTTCATATCTTTTATGCTGTGATCAGGGGAACAAAAATGCTTGGCTACAGGCAGATCTATTCTTTTTTCTTTTATTGTGTGGCGATGATGATTCATCCTTGTTCTAAGTTTTTGCCCTGTCTCCCCCACATAAAGACCCCCAGCTGGACATTTGGTACATATAATTAAGTACACTACATTAGGTGTGATACAGCTGAACGTACCTGGGATCTTATAGTCCTGATGTGAATTGGGGATCTTTATCTTGTCTGTGGTCGTTATACATGGACAGGTTTTACATTTTTTCTGGTTGCAAGGAAAGGTACCTGTAGCTGGTGGAGATGACAGGGAGCTTCTGACAATGATGCTTCTTAGATTTGGGGGCTGCCTGAAACACAGAAGTGGGGGGTCTGGAAATATGGTTTGGTATCTTTATGTAGTAAGGGTTGTAGTTTTCGTGCAGCTCTTCTTAGCGCCTCCAGATTTGGATTGTAGGTGACTACTAGAGGCACCCGGTTGCTTTCTTGTTTAGTTTTGTAATGTAGAAGATGATTCCTCAATATTCTGGTGGCTCTTGTAATCTGGTTCTCAATTGTTCTCAGATGGTAGCCCTTTTTCAAAAAGGTCTTTCTGAGGCCATCAAGGTGTTTGTCTCTATCCATCTGGTTGGAACATATCCGATTGTATCTGATGACTTGGCTGTAAACAATAGAGTTTTTTATGTGTTTTGGATGGAAACTGTCCCATTTAAGGTATGTAGGACGGTCGATTGGTTTCCGGTACAAGGATGTCTCTATTTCATTGTTCAGTAGCTTGATGATGGTGTCCAAAAAGTTAATTTCAGTACAGGAGTAGTTGAGTGTTGGGTTGATGGTGGGATGAAATCGATTAAAGTGTTCATGGAACGTCTTCAGCTGTTGCTCAGACCCCGTCCAGATGATTAAAATATCGTCAATGAAACGATAGTAGGCCAGAGGCCTGATGGGACATGAGGACAAAAAGTCACTTTCAAGCTTGGCCATGAAAAGATTTGCATACTGTGGAGCCATTTTACTTCCCATCGCTGTACTAGTTTCCTGTAGATATATGTTGTTATCAAATTCAAAGTAATTGTGGGTAAGGATGAATTCTGTAAGTTTGACCACAGAATCAGCAACAATTCCTGTATTTTCTATGAAGATTTTGCAGGCATTTAATCCATCCTTGTGTGGGATATTAGAATACAAAGATTCCACACCCATGGTGGCCAGGATGGTTCCTTCTGGTAGAGGACCTACTGCTGCTAGTTTATTCAGTAGGTCTGTCGAGTCCTGAATGTAGCTGGGTGTACGCTTTACCAGGGGTTTAAGAACATACTCTACCCATCCAGAAACTTGCTCAGTAAGGGTGCCCACACATGAAATACAGTCATATGAAAAAGTTTGGGCACCCCTATTAATCTTAAGCTTAATGTTTTATAAAAATTGGTGTTTTTGCAACAGCTATTTCAGTTTGATATATGTAATCACTGTTGGACACAGTAATGTTTCTGCCTTGAAATGAGGTTTATTGTACTAACGGAAAATGTGCAATCTGCATTCAAACAAAATTTGACAGGTGCATAAGTATGGGCACCCTTATCATTTTCTTGTTTTAAATACTCCTACCTACTTTTTACTGACTTACTAAAGCGCTTTTTTTGGTTTTGTAACCTCATTGAGCTTTGAACTTCATAGCCAGGTGTATGCAATCATGAGAAAAGCTACTTAAAGTGGCCTCTTGCAAGTTGTTCTCCTGTTTGAATCTCCTCTGAAGAGTGGCATCATGGGCTCCTCAAAACAACTGTCAAATGATCTGTAAACAAAGATTATTAAACATAGTTGTTCAGGGGAAGGATACAAAAAGCTGTCTCAGCGATTTAACCTGTCAGTTTCCACTGTGAGGAACATAGTAAGGAAATGGAAGAACACAGGGACAGTTCTTGTTAAGGCCAGAAGTGGCAGGCCAAGAAAAACATCAGAAAGGCAGAGAAGAAGAATGGTGAGATCAGTCAAGGACAATCCTCAGACCACCTCCAGAGAGCTGCAGCATCAACTTGCTGCAGATGGTGTCACTGTGCATCGGTCAACTATACAACGCACTTTGCACAAGGAGAAGCTGTATGGGAGAGTGATGCGAAAGAAGCCGTTTCTGCAAGCACGCCACAAACAGAGTCGGCTGAGGTATGCAAAAGCACATTTGGAGAAGCCAATTTCATTTTGGAAGAAGGTCCTGTGGACTGATGAAACCAAGATTGAGTTGTTTGGTCATACAAAAAGGCGTTATGCATGGCGGCAAAAAAACACAGCATTCCAAGAAAATCACTTGCTACCCACAGTAAAATTTGGTGGAGGTTTCATCATGCTTTGGGGCTGTGTGGCCAATGCCGGCACTGGGAATCTTGTTAAAGTTGAGGGACGAATGGATTCCACTCAGTATCAGCAGATTCTTGGCAATAATGTTCAAGAATCAGTGATAAAGTTGAATTTACGCAGGGGATGGATCTTTCAGCAAGACAATGATCCAAAACACCGCTCCAAATCTACTCAGGCATTCATGCAGAGGAACAATTACAATGTTCTGGAATGGCCATCCCAGTCCCCAGACCTGAATATCATTGAACATCTGTGGGATCATTTGAAGAGGGCTGTCCATGCTCGGCGACCATCAAACTTAACAGAACTGGAATTGTTTCGTAAAGAGGAATGGTCAAAAATACCTTCATCCAGGATCCAGGAACTCATTAAAAGCTACAGGAAGCGACTAGAGGCTGTTATTTTTGCAAAAGGAGGATCTACTAAATATTAATGTCACTTTTCTGGTGAGGCGCCCATACTTATGCACCTGTCAAATTTTGTTTGAATGCATATTGCACATTTTCTGTTAGTACAATAAACCTCATTTCAAGGCAGAAACATTACTGTGTCCAACAGTTATTACATATATCAAACTGAAATAGCTGCTGCAAAAACACCAATTTTTTTAAAACATTAAGCTTAAGATTAATAGGGGTGCCCAAACTTTTTCATATGACTGTAATTGGTGTTCCTGGATTTCCAGATTTGTGGATTTTGGGAAGCATATAGAATGTCCCCATTCTTGGACTCTCTCTGGTATCAGGTCATCGGCTCTTATGGATTCGTCAGGCAGACACGATACCAACTTGTTTAGTTCCTTGTAATAGTCCTGTGTAGGATCAGACTCCAGTTTTTTGTAGTAGCGCGTGTCCACCAGTTGTCTGTTTGCTTCCTTCATGTAAAGATACAAAAACTACTGCACTCCTGATTTGTTCTTGGTGCACAGGTAAGGTACCAAGCCCAAAGTACAATATTAGAAAAACCCGGCACTCAAGGAATTTAGAAAAATGGGTATAAAGTTTTTAATGAAGTAGGTACAATCAAATAGACAAACGTTTCGGTCCCTCGGGACCTTCATCAGTGTACTACAAAAACAAGAAAACAACAAACACACAGTTACATATAGTAATGATCATGTGTTCTGCGAACGTCGGTTGACATCGTCAGAGGAAAACATAAACAAGTGCAATTCTTGTGAGTCAAAAGACTACCTTCATAGGGCGACACGAAGGGAGGAAGGGATCAGGGAGGAGTTAGGAAGGATGTCCCATGGGGAATGTGAGGAAAAAGAAGAAAGAGGTAACATACCAAGGTACGGGTCATGAAGGTGGAAAAAGGAATCCACTAAGATTGCTGTAAAGCAGAAATGAACCCATTAAAAAAGGAACTACATAGGAAACAAAGAAGAATGTAGATGTACAGAGAACGGGCATACCTGAGCAGAGAGCTGGAACATATACCAAGGAGTATAGGCCAGGAATGGTACGTCAGTAGAGAAAGCTGTAATGGGATATCACAAATGAGGGAGGCTTTTTCAAAAGACTACAGGCTAAGGGGGCTAAAGGAGGGTGACACGTACCTGGAGGCAGAAGTCCAGAGTGAAGTAAAGACGCGGTATCCACCGCTTGTCAAAGGTGATGCAGTGTATGAGGTGTCACCCTGTGGTTATATATATGATGGGAGGAAGGGGAGGAGGTGTGTGTTGTAAGCGGTGGGACGCTGAAGTGCGCGCTGCCGAGAGGACCTGAACCGGAAATGACGCGAACGCGCGTCATCGGGTCATGTGATAGTCACATGAGCGGAAGTATCCCTTGTTTGCGTTCCAGGAGAAGAGCGGTGCGTTCCACTGCTTGTAGATGGTGTGTGGCTTGGTATAGGAAGCAGGTAGGAGGTGAAATCTCGAGAGGGGACATCCATAGGGAGCAGGGGAGGAGGTTGAGGTATTGGGAAGGTTGCTGGGGAGAGAAAAGGGGGAGATCACATTAAAAACCACAAGCATGTACATGAGGAAAAAGAGAATGAGTGACACCATCATCGAACAACATAGACGGGATACGGAGAGTAGAAAACGAATCAAATTCGCAAGAGATCTAGAAGACTACCAACAAGACAAGGTTTACAGATGGCGCGACAGACAAGCCCCGAGGCGCAACTATACATATCACAGAAACTACTCATCAGATCCCTCCACTTCAGGCTCGGAGACAGACCGGCATGCCCCTATTTCTTCTACTCGTTTTTTAGGCACACAGAAGAGAAACACGAGAAGAAAAGGACCAGACGAGGAGGCGCCCGGAAGAAGCAAAACGGACTTCACCCGGATTACCCGCTCTCAGGTACTACCACGCTAGTAGTTAATATCTCTTCACGATCCCTCAGTACAGCTGAGATCTCTGCCTTACAAAAAGGACTGAACTTCTGCCCCTCCAGCAGGTGTAACACGTTCATGCTCGATATGGAGCTTCAGAGATTTTACCGCTCCATACATCTCAAAGCTCACTTCGCACATGAACCTACATCCACGAGCTTTCAAAACGCTCCACTACCAGACCCAGTCCAAATCACTGCAGCTAGCCTCGGCCTTAAGTCTAAAAGCGCATACCGTCCACCCAGGGACAAACATGCGGTAGAAACCTTTATAGGCTTTATCAACAGCTCCTTTGAACAATTAAGGGGGGACATGCAAAAAGGTCTGATTCATTACCATCACAATATGTCAAGTGTAGACAAACAGGCCCTCAAATCTCTAGAGACCGACAAAACCATTATAATCAAACCGGCTGATAAGGGAGGGGCCATTGTAGTCATGGATACAAATAAATACACTCACGAAATACTGCGACAACTAAATGACAGTAAGGTATACTCTGTATTAGAAATAGATCCCACATACAACATCAGTACCTCAATCCTTAACACAGTTGACCATTATTTGGCACAGAAAACAATTGATCTCAAAACACGAGACTTTTTAATAAAAAAATATCCCATTACACCAGTATTCTACATCCTTCCCAAAATTCATAAAAATCTTGAAAACCCCCCCGGGCCGTCTCATTGTGGCCTCTACAGACTCAATACTGTCCCCTTTATCCTTCTTTTTGGAAAAGATACTGACTCCTCTGACTCAGAAAAATCCATCCTACTTATTGGACACAGGGGCCTTCCTTGATACAATCCATTCTATTCATCAAATACCACTCACTGCCTTTCTTGTCACTCTTGATGTCAATAGCTTGTACACATCTATTCCCCATATCAAAGGCATAGAATGTGTGGGCAACTTGCTAAATAGATTCAACACACCCGTAGACACACAGAATCTCTGCATAGATCTATTAACCTTAGTCCTCACCAAAAACTTCTTCTTGTTTGGGAACACCTTCTATCTTCAAAAACAGGGGACTGCAATGGGCTCAAATGTAGCGCCCCCGTACGCTAATTGCTATATGGCGGAATTCGAGCAGGAAATTGTCTATTCCAACGACCTGTACAAATCACATGCGATTACATGGAAAAGGTACATAGACGATATTTTCCTCATATGGGGGGGCCCTTTAGAAACTCTTGAGACCTTTTTTGACATCATCAACACGGCATGGGAAGGCCTTAAATTTACAATTACTTCTAGTCCTGAGTCTATTAATTTTCTAGACACCAAGGTCATTAAAAATGAAAAGGGAATAATGTCCACAGATCTATATGTCAAACCAACGGACAGAAATGGCTTACTTCATTTTGACAGTGCACACCCCAAATCCACGATCTCATCTATACCCAAGTCCCAATTCCACAGGGTGAAACGCATAGTGAGCGACACCACCACACAGGACACACGTCTCAGAGAGATGCAACACAAGTTTATGGAACGGGGGTATCCCCCAGCTCTCTTACAAAAATCTCTCAACCCAGACACTCGAAGTCGCCACACCACCTCAGACCGTCTCCCCTTTGTCCACACTTACCACCCTGCAGTACGCATCCTTCATAAAAGGATCCATCAACACTGGAAAATTCTACACACGGCATACCCATCAGTTCCTGAATTCAAAAAACCCCTTCCTCCTGTGCTTCAAAAGAGCGCCCAATATAAAAGATCGCCTGATCCAAGCTGACTTACCCACCAACCCTCCTATTCCTTGCTAACCCTAAAACTGGGACTTTTCCCTGTCTCCACTGCTTTCAATGTAACAATGTCATCAGGGGTAATACGTTTTACCATCCACACTCCGGCAAACAATTTCACATTAGAGATTTCTTCACATGCAACTCCTCCTTCGTAGTCTATCTCATCAAGTGCCCGTGTGGTCTCATCTATATCGGGGAAACTACCCAACCGGTCAAAGACCGTATATCAAAACACAAATCCACTATCCGATGTAAAAACCTTTTTCTACCCATACCACACCACTTTTCTACCGCTGGACACACCATCTCACAACTCAAATTCCAAGTAATAGATCATGCACCCATCCCACGGAGATGCGGCGACCGCATCCGTATGCTTAAACGCCGTGAATCTTTCTGGATTCATGAACTTCAAACATTATCCCCGAAAGGACTCAATCGGGACTACGACCTGCTCTCTTTTATCTAATTGGTCTACAATGAACACTAGTACACAGCTAGCCGCATTTATAATGGGATTTTCTCAGTACGTATTTTGTGATGGTCTCTACTCCCATTCTGTACAATTGGTTATGCTTTACATAATTCTGTATGATTTGTTCTGTCTTGCATAATACTTTATTTGAAAAGTTATCTAGAGCAATTAATATACTTAGAGTATACCCTCATTCTCTTTTTCCTCATGTACATGCTTGTGGTTTTTAATGTGATCTCCCCCTTTTCTCTCCCCAGCAACCTTCCCAATACCTCAACCTCCTCCCCTGCTCCCTATGGATGTCCCCTCTCGAGATTTCACCTCCTACCTGCTTCCTATACCAAGCCACACACCATCTACAAGCAGTGGAACGCACCGCTCTTCTCCTGGAACGCAAACAAGGGATACTTCCGCTCATGTGACTATCACATGACCCGATGACGCGCGTTCGCGTCATTTCCGGTTCAGGTCCTCTCGGCAGCGCGCACTTCAGCGTCCCACCGCTTACAACACACACCCCCTCCCCTTCCTCCCATCATATATATAACCACAGGGTGACACCTCATACACTGCATCACCTTTGACAAGCGGTGGATACCGCGTCTTTACTTCACTCTGGACTTCTGCCTCCAGGTACGTGTCACCCTCCTTTAGCCCCCTTAGCCTGTAGTCTTTTGAAAAAGCCTCCCTCATTTGTGATATCCCATTACAGCTTTCTCTACTGACGTACCATTCCTGGCCTATACTCCTTGGTATATGTTCCAGCTCTCTGCTCAGGTATGCCCGTTCTCTGTACATCTACATTCTTCTTTGTTTCCTATGTAGTTCCTTTTTTAATGGGTTCATTTCTGCTTTACAGCAATCTTAGTGGATTCCTTTTTCCACCTTCATGACCCGTACCTTGGTATGTTACCTCTTTCTTCTTTTTCCTCACATTCCCCATGGGACATCCTTCCTAACTCCTCCCTGATCCTTTCCTCCCTTCGTGTCGCCCTATGAAGGTAGTCTTTTGACTCACAAGAATTGCACTTGTTTATGTTTTCCTCTGACGATGTCAACCGACGTTCGCAGAACACATGATCATTACTATATGTAACTGTGTGTTTGTTGTTTTCTTGTTTTTGTAGTACACTGATGAAGGTCCCGAGGGACCGAAACGTTTGATTGTACCTACTTCATTAAAAACTTTATACCCATTTTTCTAAATTCCTTGAGTGCCGGGTTTTTCTAATATTGCTTCCTTCATGTAGTCTGATGTGTTCATCATCACTATTGCACCACCCTTGTCAGCAGGTTTAATGATGATTTCTTTGTTGGTTTTCAAAGATTGTATGGCCTTTCTCTCCTGGGCACTGATGTTGGATGCCTGTCTCCTGTTTGTGTCTAAGATGGTGGATTTTATCACATGTCTGAAGGAGTCTATATATGTATCCAAATGAGGGTTTCATCCAGGTGGAGGTGTCCAATCTGACCTCTTCTTGGTTGTCAAAATCCCTTTTCCTTCAGTTAGAGTGGGTTCTGAATCTTCTGTAGCATTGAAGTATTCCCTCAGGCGCAGTCTCCCGAAATAATTTTCCATATCACTACAGAGTTCAGTTTTATCTAGGGCCTTAGTAGGACAAAATGAGAGTCCTCTAGAAAGCACGGTCAGCTCCGCTTTGTTTGGTGTATTATCTGAGAGATTGATGACACAGTTAGATGCTTCTGTGTCTGGAATGGAGTGGTTGTCCAAATTGTCAGGTTTTGGCTTTGTTTTGTAACTGTTTATATAGCGTCCTGAGTTTAGGCGCAATCTGTGCAGCTTCTTTTCCTTGTTATGAATCAGAAGGGTCCGTAGTTTGTTATAGTATTGCTGTAATTTTTGCTCTGTGTTTTCTGTAAGTGTTTTCCTCCAAGTTTAAAATTGCCCTTGGATTTTACTCTTGATGCTGTAGAAGACATGCAAAAGGTTGTTCCTTAGTCTCTCAGAAGTCCTGTGGCAAAGGTTTCGTGCATAATGAGTATTGTAGGTATGAAGAATTGGGTTTGTAATCCAGAGTCCTTTGGGAATTAGATTCTCCTTTTTGCATTTAGATAAGAAAAAAATGTCGCTGTCCAATTGTGCACATTTCTTCAGAAGTGGCTTAAGTTCCATGAAGATGTGGTACATTCTGGTATCCTCCATTTTGATATAGGGAAAATATATATTCTTGTACCGTGTTAGCCAGTAGATAGAAAAATATTTAGATTTGAGAGTCCTCAGTGGTTGATACCTTTTAATGGCTAACTGAAAAGATGGTAACAAATTGCAAGCTTTCGAGACTACTCAGGTCTCTTCATCAGGCATAGTATAACACAAAATCTGAAGAGTCAAATATTTATACACAATAAGACACACAAGAAAAAAAAATGCAATAGGTAAGACAGGTGATGATGGATAGAGACAAACACCTTGATGGCCTCAGAAAGACCTTTTTGAAAAAGGGCTACCATCCGAGAACAATTGAGAACCAGATTACAAGAGCCACCAGAATATCGAGGAATCATCTCCTACATTACAAAACTAAGCAAGAAAGCAACCGGGTGCCTCTAGTAGTCACCTACAATCCAAATCTGGAGGCGCTAAGAAGAACTGCACGGAAACTACAACCCTTACTACAAAAAGATGCCTGATTACAATCCATATTTCCAGACCCCCCACTTCTGTGTTTCAGGCAGCCCCCAAATCTAAGAAGCATCATTGTCAGAAGCTCCCTGTCATCTCCACCAGCTACAGGTACCTTTCCTTGCAACCAGAAAAAATGTAAAACCTGTCCATGTATAACAACCACAGACAAGATAAAGATCCCCAATTCACATCAGGACTATAAGATCCCAGGTACGTTCAGCTGTATCACATCTAATGTAGTGTACTTAATTATATGTACCAAATGTCCAGCTGGGGGTCTTTATGTAGGGGAGACAGGGCAAAAACTTAGAACAAGGATGAATCATCATCGCCACACAATAAAAGAAAAAAGAATAGATCTACCTATAGCCAAGCATTTTTGTTCCCCTGATTACAGCATAAAAGATATGAAATTACTAGTATTAAAAGGTAACTTCAAATCTCAGAGAGAAAGGAGAGTCTCAGAATATAAACTGATGATGACCTTTAACACTTTCAGAGCAGGAATAAATGTGTCGCATGGATTTATGTCATTCTACATCAACTAAGGAATGTGCTCCTCAGACTCTCAGACCTGTGAGGCCATCACAACACTGGACACAGGACAATAAAACCTTCACACTCCTTATCTATTAACTGTTAAAATATTTATAGCCAGAACTGTTTATTTCTTCCATAATAACTCTGCTTTTCATCACCTGTCTTACCTATTGCATTTTTTTTTCTTGTGTGTCTTATTGTGTATAAATATGTGACTCTTCAGATTTTGTGTTATACTATGCCTGATGAAGAGACCTGAGTCGTCTCGAAAGCTAGCAATTTGTTACCATCTTTTCAGTTAGCCATTAAAAGGTATCAACCACTGAGGACTCTCAAATCTAAATATTTTCCTATAGAATGTAAACTTTTATTGGACTATACGGTTCTGGAGATAACTGCTCCCTTTGTCATGTCATAACATGCAAATTTCTCTGCCCCTTTCTTTCTAGCCTTGATCTCTTTCCTCACTCCTACAAGGCTGGGTCCCCTTGTCAGCCATGAGTCTTTTTAGGGACCTATCATTAGACTGATAGACTAAACGCTATACAATACACATAGGGAGCCAAGTTAGTAGGCACTAGTTAGAGTAGGCACTCGTAGTGGAGAGCGGTGTTGTGCAGCACGAGGAGAGACGAGTCTGTCAGGAGCTCTTTCATTAGCCTCATCGTCTTCAATCAATTAGCTTCGATCAATCAGAAGTGGTAATTGTACGCTAGTCTCCACCACCTAGGTCTCTCATGTCCTTTCCAGACACTCCCATCAGTAAGTGTCAGGGGAGTGTCCGGTGTAATAGACAGTCGTTCTGGATCTGGCGGTAGAAGGTCACTGCGCTTGGCATTACAGACTCCTTCTTAATCCTTCTGCCTTTAGGACTCAGCAGCAACCTCTCTCCTGCTTCTGATTGACACACCCTTGCCTGGAAGTTAAAAACACTCAGTTTGCTCCAGAGAATTGCCGGTGATACTTCTATGCACGTTTGTGCAGGCTTGGAGCACTAGCAGTCAGCTAGCTTCTTCTCTGGTGCCTTTAGAGAATAGTTGGCATAACTCCTCTGGTGTCTGCTCAAGCTAAGTTTATCATCTTTGTTTGTCTACCTTGTTGTCTTTAGTTTGTAGAGGGGTCAGACCAGTGCTCACCCATCCCCCTCCCTTTCTAGGGCCAAGCTCTAGAGTCACCCAGGGTTAGGGTCCTGCTCGGCGATAGGTGTGGAACTTATATAGGGACGGTAGGGTAGGCAGGGTGATATTAGATCTGACTAGGGGTCTCCACTCCCCCTTTCCCTAGTGTTTGGACTTTCTCCCCCTCTTCCCTTTGTGTTGCACTTAGTCTTTCCCACACCTTGCGTGACAGTAAGACATGAGACTTTCAAAAGATTTGGGCCCCAATCTATCAAGTCCGTTGTTATTTAAGCCAGTCTTGATGAAGGGGAGTGGTGAAATCTAAGATTCCCGATTCATTAAGAGGCACATGCCTCTACATGAATTAGACACGCCTTAAAAGTGGTGTGGTATCACCACAAATCTTACTCCAGTCCAAGATTGCTCCAAGATATGTGGAGTAAACTATGGCCCAGCTCGTCATGATCTAGATGAGGGGGAGTCACTATGCCCCGTTCAGCCCCCATCCTGTCCATTTTGGTGGAGCTGGCAAAAACTGGCATGAAAATGCCAAAAGTGTTTTACGCCAGATTTCAGGCATAAACATTTTGATGAATCGGGCAATAAGTATACATCCAAGAACATAAATGTTTTAATATACATATGATATGCATCTTTTACTAATATTTCTCCATGTATACTCAGCTCTAATCATAAAATTTACATAGTTGTGCTGCCAGACTTATATTTTCAAGATCACAGATGGCATTAATTAGGCTGACTTGATTTGGCCGCGATGTGGTGAGCTATAAGGTAGTAGAGGTAGCATTTGTTCCTCTGTTTCTCAATCACATAACAAGACATTGTTATTATAAATGTCACATGATAGGGGGGCCTAATTTTGTCTTGGGGACTTGGAGCTATGCCTATATACTAGAATAAGAGATTTGGAGCAGGCTTGGTGGCAGTGGCTGAATTATAGTGGGTGCAGGGGTTGAAATTAGTGATGAGCTAGCATGCTTGCTACCGCTTGGTGCTCGCCCGAGCATCTCACTGCTCAAGATGATCGGCGCTCGCGGAGTATTTCCGGGTTGCTCGGGCGGGAACTCGGGTCCCCTCCCTGCATGTTTGGCGCTCTTTAGAGAGCCAATGAAAATGCAGGAATTGCCTGCCATGCACTGTAATGCCGTAGCCATGTTGGTTGTGGGCATTACAGTGATTGGCTGGCCGCACAGCATCATCAGGTCTATATCAGACCTGACGCCGCCATGCTCGTCACAGTCGCTCCGGATCAGACAGTGTAGGGAGAGGTGCTGCTGAGCTAGGGAGAGATTTGATTGTGTATTAGGTAGTGTAGGGAGAAAAAACGTACATTACACATATCCATCTTAATAAACAGTCCTTCTGAGGACTAATCCATCTGCAGAGATATCAGGCAGGCAGTGTATATAGTCAGGCAGGCAGTGTACATAGCAGACTGCAGTGCATATAGCACCAGAGGCTCCATTCCAATTCTGCCTTCTGCTGCTGTTAGATATTTCTATACAAAGGCCCAGGTCTCAGGGGCCAGGAATACTTTTCTTTGGATCTTAATCCTCATTATTTGCTTAAAAAGCAATCTATTTTTTCTGCGCCATTTGCTTGTTGGCACTGCAGAATACAGCCAGGTCCTTTCCATATTAGAGCGCTAGAAATCCAGCTATTTAAAACTGTGTTTTCTCCGTCAAATGGATCACATATACGTTGTCAGAAAATACTGCCATTTCTGGCCTCCATTAAAAATTTCCTTTAGTGTGTCAGTGAAGCAATTCACAGCAGTTTGATGGTCAAACTACTTACCTACAGGCCAGGTATTTAAAACTCTGTTTTCTCCGTAACACGGATCACATATAAGTTCGCTCCAAACTCAGTCATTTGTAGTGAGCGTGGAAGATACTGTCCTCCATTTAAAATGGGAAAGGCACGTGGCAAGGGACGGGGAACTGGACGTGATGGTAATGGTGCATGCAGAGGTCGAGGACAAGGCCGTGGGCAAGCTGAAATTGTGCCACAACAAACACCCACATCATCTCGCCTGACCTTCCTGTCCCAATTTCTAGGGGACCGCAGCGCACCACTATTGAACCCAGAGCAGTGTCAAAAGGTTGTTGGTTGGATAGCGGATAATGCTTCCAGTCACTTAGCCACCACCACCAGCACCACCCTGTCTTCCACATGGTCAAGTCTCAGTAGTCTTGAGTCTGGACCGCATATTCCTCACCCCAATCCTCCTTCCTCCCACCATGCCGAGTACCCAGAGACAACTGATCCCACACTTGGACACTCTGAAGAGCCGTTCACCTTTCCATTTATAGATTCGGGCCTCTCGCCCGGTCCACTTGAAGCAGAGCAAGAGGAGATCGCGTGTAGCGATGCCCAAATATTTCAGCAGCCACAGTCACATGAAGGCGACGGTGGGAAAGTGTCACAAGAGGTGGACGATGATGAGACACAATTGCTGGAAAGTCAGGAGGAGAACCAGGGTGCGGAAGTGGAAGACGAGGTGGTGGTTGATATAGTAACTGACCCAACCTGGCAGGAGAACATGCAGAGCGAGGACAGCAGCACACAGGGGGAGGGAAGCAGAGCACCCCAACAGGCAGGAAGAAGCAGTGTGGTGGCCGCAGACAGAAGGCAGGCAACCGTTCCCCGTAACACCAACACGAAGGAAGTTGCCAGTACAACTGTTAGGTCTTCCCGAGTCTGGTTGTTTTTTAAAGTATCTGTCGATAACCCCAAAAAGACCATTTGCACCACCTGCCAGGCCAGCATCAGCAGGGGTAGCAAAACGACCAGCCTGACCACCACCAGCATGACCAGGCACATGGCAGCAAAGCACCAGACTTTGTGGGCCGAACCCCAGGGTCCAGGAACAGTGTCTGCGGGTGGCACCATTGCTTCTTCCGCTGTTGTGCATGCAAGCCAATCCCCTGTCCATGGTGCATGCGAAGATGCCTCCTGCCCTGCACCTGTCGTTGCACACTCTCAAGTAGTAGCATCAGGAAGCACGTCCATGTCCTTGTCCCAGCGCAGCGTTCAGTTGTCCATATCCCAGTCCTTGGAACGCAAGCGCAAATATGCAGCCAACGCCCCACAAGCCACACTACTAAATTCTCACATTTCACGACTGCTTGAGCTCGAAATGTTGCCTTTTAGGCTCGTGGAGACGGAAGCATTCCGCAACCTGATGGCAGCGTCCGTCTCTCGGTACTCGGTCCCCAGCCGCCACTATTTCTCCCGGTGTACCGTCCCTGCATTACACAAGCACGTGTCCCAAAACATTAGCCGTGCTATCACAACGCAGTTACCAGTAAAGTCCACCTAACCAAGGACACATGGACAAGTGCTTGTGGGCAGGGATGGTACATCTCGCTGACGGCACACTGGGTTAACATAGTGGAAGCCGGGACCCAGTCGGACCTTGGGACGGAACACGTCCTCCCGACGCCAAGGATTGAGGGCCCTAGGTCAATCAGGGTTTCCCCCACGGCCTACAGCTCCTGCACCTCATCCTCCTAAGCCTCCTTCTTCTCTTCAGCCTCCATCTCTGAAGCTGGAAGCACTGCAGCTCTGCCTTGGCCAAGCGGCAACAGGCTGTGCTGAAGCTAATATGCTTGGGTGAAAAACCGCACAATGCTGAAGAGTTGTGGACAGCTCTGAAAGAGCAGGCAGATCTGTGGCTCACACAGCTGAACCTACAGCCAGGCATGGTCGTGTGTGACAATGGCCGGAACCTGGTGGCGGCTCTGAGGCGAGGCGAGCTCACACATGTACCATGCCTGGCCCATGTGCTTTACCTCATGGTTCAGCGGTTTCTCAAAACCTACCCGGAGCTGCCGGATCTGCTTGTTAAAGTATGCTGCCAGTGTGCCCATTTTAGAAAGTCAGCTACAGCTTCCACCGCCCTTGCAGTGTTTCAGCAGCGTTTGCAGCTTCTGGCTCACAGACTGGTGTGTGATGTCCCCACGCGTTGGAACTCTACACTGCAGATGTTGGGAAGGATTTGTGAGCAGAAGAGGGCAGTTGTTGAGTACCAGCATGAACAAGGCCGTCGGTATTCAGTTCAGACTCCACACATAAGACCTCAGGAGTGGACATGGATGTCAGACATATGTACCATCCTCCAAAACTTTGAAGACTCCACCAAGATGGTGAGCGGCAATGACGCCATAATTAGCGTCACCATCCCACTTCTCTGTCTTCTGAAACGCTCTCTGCTCACAGTCAAAGAGGATGCATTGCAGGTAGATTACGATGAGATGGAGCAAGGAACCATAAAGGGTGATTACACACAGCCAAGCCTCATCTCATCCCAACGTGGATTGGGTGACAATGAAGAGGAGGAAGAGGAGGAAGGACAGGAGCTAGTTTCATGCACTATAGATGGTACTACCTGCACAGCTGTCATACGGTCTGTTCAGCGTGGATGGCCAGAGGACAGAGAGGAGGAGGAGGAGGAGGAGAGCATGGTCAGTCATCCTCTCGGTGAGGACACAGAAGTCTTGCCTGTTAGTAGTCGGGCACGCATGGCTGAGTTTATGTTACGCTGCCTTTCCCATGACCCTCGTGTTCTCAAAATTTTGGGTGACAGTCATTACTGGTTGGTGACACTTCTAGACCCACGCTACATGGAGAACTTTATATTGCTTATTCCTGAGGCGGACAGGTCTACAAAAATGGGGCTGTACCAGAAGGCCCTTGTTGTCGAACTATTAAAAAAATTCCCATCTGAAAACGCTGGCAGCAGAGGGCACACTTCGTTGGACAACCAAGCAGTACAGGCGAGAAAGGCACAACTTCAAACCAGCAGAGGCAGGGGAACACTGTCAAAGTTCTGGGAGAATTTTCTCAGACCCTCCCATCGCACAGGCCCTGAGGCGCGGGGTACTCTCACAAGGAGTGGAAAGTTTAGGAAGATGCTGAGGGAGTACCTTGCCGACCATACCAACGTCCTCCGTGATTCCTCTGAGCCTTATAATTATTGGGTATCCAAGCTGCATACGTGGAATGAACTGGCTCTCTATGCCTTGGAGGTCCTGGCCTGCCCTGCGGCCAGCATTTTATCAGAGCGGGTTTTTAGTGCTGCTGGTGGAATTATAACTGATAAGCGCATGCGCCTGTCAACTGAAAATGCTGACAGGTTGACTCTTATAAAAATGAACAAGGGCTGGATTGGGCCAGACTTCTCAACACCACCGAATCATAGCAGCGTAACATCAACTCAAATCCAGTGTCTTTTCTTATGAGGTGTATTCCCTTCCACCTTTTCACACCCACACATGGGTATACGCTTCTTGATTTTGGCTATTTGCTCTTGTCCTTCTCCAGCCGTTGTACTCACTGCATACCCTATAACTGTATAGCAGACCCTCTCCTTTCTAATGGGAACATGTCGTACCTTGTTACTGTGGCCCTGCTCTGTGTATCTTTAAATTATTAGTGGGGTTTTTCCTAAAACTGGTCAGCCGTTGGACTCACTGCATCTAATATATATAATTGTCTTATCCCGTCTGTCTGCCTGCCTGTCCTTCTGTCCAGGAAATCCCGCTTCGCTGATTGGTCTGGCCGTGGCCAATCAGCGACACGGGATTTCAGAAAAAGATGGCGGCCGTTAGCGGCTCATCTGCCTCATGGAGGTCAGCGCCGATGCAGCCGGGAGATGAGCGGCGCTAGCCGCTCATCTCCCGGCTGCTCGCAGCAGAAGTACCCCGACCGGCGGCGCCGCTGCCCTCCATGCGGCTACCGTCGGGAGATCAGCGCCTAGGGCCGCTGATTTCGTGACGGCAAGTGTGAAGGGAGGACTGGGAAGCGGCGCCACCGGTCGGGATACTTCTGCTGCGAGCAGCCGCTCATCTCCCGGCTGCTCGCAGCGGAAGTACCTGCACAGGCAGCGCCGCTCCCCGGTCCTCACTAATAGGATTCGCTGATTGGTCGCGGCCTCTGGCCGCGACTAATCAGCATCTTTGCCGCAAAATGTAAACACGGCACAACGCTCTGCTAATTGGTCGCGACTGCCGGCCGCGACTAATGAGCGATATTGCCGCCAAATTTAAACACCGCTCTGCTGATTGGTCGCGACCGCCGGCCGCGACTAATCAGCGATATTGCCGTCAAATTTAAACACCGCTCTGCTGATTGGTCGCGACCGCCGGCCGCGACTAATCAGCGATATTGGCGCCAAATTTAAACACCGCTCTGCTGATTGCGCCCGGTCAGCCGCATTCATATTCTAGACTACCCGATGCGTTACAATCGGGCCACCATCTAGTACCCTATAACTGTATAGCAGACTCTCTCCTTTCTAATGGGAACAAGTCGTACCTTGTTACTGTGTCCCTGCTCTATGTGTCTTTAAATTCTTAGTGGGGTTTTTCCTAAAATTGGTCAGCCGTTAGACTCACTGCATATGTGTCACCCAGGCCTGGATGCCACAAGTGTAATTAAAGCTGTGTCTGAGAGCAAGGGGGAGGTTCTCTGGCCAGGGGAACATTAGCATGCAATGCCTCCTGTCTCAGGCCAGTAGGGGGAGCAGGCTGCCCCTATAAAAGCTGGTACTGGGGACAGGGTTAGAGAGAACTGGATTGCCTGTCTCAGCTCTGAGACGTGTCCCAGAATGGAGCAGGGACAGAAAGTTGATTGCACCTAAGAGGAAGTGTGGCAGTAGGAGAGAGCCACCAGCCAGAGACAAGAGGCGAAGAGAGCCTGTCTTGGCAGAGAAAAGACTTAATTTTACCAGACTTTGGT
Organism: Phyllobates terribilis; assembly: GCF_046119375.1. Lineage (NCBI taxonomy): Eukaryota > Metazoa > Chordata > Amphibia > Anura > Dendrobatidae > Phyllobates > Phyllobates terribilis. Next base: position 131,254,636 of record NW_027362770.1, on the reverse strand, counting down.
GTCTGAGGCTAGAAGGATTCCACATCCCTCAGCAGAGAACCAGTTCGCAAGGGACTGTACTTTCCTTGGCCTAAGAAGCCTGGAGGCCCTGCCACAACCGAAGGGACCAGTAAAGCCGTACAAGGCTGGGAGCAGAAAGGAACCCACGTCGCAGGCCATACAGGCGAGAGTACACGGAAAGCTCGGAAACGTGGGCTGTTACCCTATAAAGAGGAGATAGCCAGAAGGAGCGCAGAAAGCACGGTAGGCCTACACCCTCACCCTGACCAGGGCCAATTTCCCCGTTGCTCTCAGACATCCAGGTCCCCTCCTAGCCGGGACTGTTTATGGGTCAGTTTACCTGTTGTAGTAAAGACCCTGGACTGCAACTTGTTGTCTGTGTGCTCCTTGCTCCTCCAGCACTATCAGCACTGGGATTCTCACTACCATCACTCCCACCATCCATTATACTGCCCTGGGGCCGCACTCTTCCCGTGGGGAGTCACACTACCCTAGCTGCACACCTCATCAGCCCCAGCGGTCTGCATGCAGCGGCGGTTCCTAATAACCGCAATCCACGGGTGGCGTAGTCGGACATAATCATTAACACATAACGGACTACCACTGGCCTGACCACCCTGAGCCACGGAACCGGGTTGCCACTACTACTCCCATCGTTTCCCTAATTGCCCGGATCCGAGTGCCCCACGGCCCAGGGGGCGAGTCAGCTTTGGCGTAGTCGGCAGGATTTCGTGCCCGCAACCACCGGGTACTGCGTGCCTGAAAAAGACTTTCGTAACTTACCTGTGGCAAAGTTTCCCGCCATCCGGAGCCGATTCCCACCATCAGACGCCATCTTGGACCTTTTCCCGCCGTCTTCTGCCGTCTTCCCGCCATCTGCAGCTGTTTCCCGCCATCGGACGCCATCTCCAGGACGCCGCGCGGGAAGAAGAGGGGCGTGGACGTCAAAACCGCGCGAGATCCGAAGCTCCGCCCCACGCACCGACGCTGCGCAAGGTCCTGGAAGGGAGAGAGAGCGACGCTGACGTCATCAGGACGCGACGCCAGGTCCTCGTCCAGAGCAGCAGCAGCGGAGCCGCGGCCTACAGAAGAGGATCGTCGGAAGGTAGGCTACGTTTAACTAGGGGGGAAGAAGATGTCGGACACAGAGGCGCCCACTACCACCAACGCAGCTGCAGCAGCGGTTATGCCCTTTTCCTTACCCTACATCCCGGGAGCGGCCTGGCTGCCCAAATACTCAGGGGAGCCCCATGCCCTAACTGACTTCAAGGAAAGACTGTATAGTTTGTTCCAAGTTTACCCCCTGACAGAGGAACAGAAGGTCAGCATATTGACAGGGCAGTTAACTGGCGCAGCCCAAAGGGAGGTAAAATCATGGCCCATTGAGGAGAAAGGGACTGTGAACGGTATTCTGGCCCGGCTGCGGGGTACCTTTGATACACGTACCTCCGCTGAAATTAAAATGAGGTTCTATGGATGTAAGCAGCGGGCACAGGACAGCATCAGAGACTATGCCCTAAATCTGCAGGAAGCCTTGAGGGCTATTCAACAAACTGACCCTGGCAGTGTGCAGGAAACCGATAAGCTGCTAACAGAACAATTCATAGAGGGTCTGCTGTCCAGCGCCCACAGGGCCCAGCTGCGCCTCATGTTCTTCCAGAACCCCGACCTGACCTTTGCCCAATTTAAGGACAGGGCCATAAGGGTGCTCCGTGAATCTGCAACCAGTGGCGCTATAAACCCCCGGCGCCCTGCTATCACCTACCACCAGGAGGCGGCGCCCTCCTCTATGGACTCCGTGGAGGCTGATGCACAGGCTCTGAACCAAGCCCCGTCGAAAGACCTGCACCACCAAGTCCAGGAGCTGACCAGGAGCGTCGCGGCGTTGACCAGGACCGTCCAGGCGTTGCAAGTGGACCCGTCAAGACCCATCGAGCTGGCTTCAAGTCCGGAGGATGTCCCGTGGCGTCGACAGAGGAGGATCCCGTCGTTCCGAGGGAGGCCCACAGACCGCTACGCAGAGGATGGACAGCCCATTTGCCGTCGATGCAACCAGCCCGGACACATTTCCAGGTACTGTAATTTAAACGGGTCCAACCTGGGGCAGAGGGCCGACCCCCAGGCATAAGATCACCAGGCCCTTATAATTGGCGTGATAAGTACGTTGGGGGGCGCCCGGTTTTACCCGTGGTGCTGGACGGTATCCCCATGAGCGCCTTGCTGGATACAGGGTCGCAAGTAACCACAATCCCTTATGTACTTTTTAAGCAGTACTGGACTGATGCTGATATCACACGGTATTCAGACAGTAACTTGAGCATCATCGCCAGTAATGGCTTACCCGTGCCGCAGATGGGGTTCAAGGAGATGACCATTAAAATTGGTAAAGTTGAACTGCCGGCACAGGGAGTGATTATTGTGGACATTGACCGTCATGAAAGTCACCCTAAAATAACTGTGGGTACTAACATAATTGAAAATTGTCTTTCAGAGGTAATTGTAATTCTACAACAGGTGGCGGTGAATGCTAGTTCCAGCCAACAGAGAGTCCTCAACAAGGAGATAAAAGCCCTGATGAGACGGCAGCAGGTAGAACTGTCTGGTGGTGAGATCGGTAGCGTAAGACTCAGTGATCCATTCCCCATTTCCATGCCTCCCAAAAGTGAAATGATGATCTGGTGTTGGACTGCAATCGGGTTGAGAGGTAGAAACTACCAAGCCATGGTAGAACCCGTGTACTCAGACAGCAGGCCCACCATTTTGACAGCCCGGGGGGTGGTTGATGTACGTCATGGGAGGGTGCCCGTCCGCATCCTCAACATTGGGGAGAGGGAAGTACACTTACCCAGGTACGCTACACTCGCCAAACTGTTTGTCGTCGAAAACAAAGCTATCAGGGCCGTGGAACCCTTGCCTCCATCTCCTCAGGCGGAGGGTAATGGCTCCCAGAAACAAAAGGAGGACTGGTGCCAGAAACTCCATGTGGGTGCTGACTCCACTCCCCTGCACCAAAAACAAGGAGTCTACCGGGTGGTACAGGAGTACGAGAGAGTCTTTAGTAAGCACCCGCTAGACTTCGGCAGAGTAAAAGGGATAGAACACCACATCCCCACAGGGAGCCACCCACCAATAAAAGAGAGGCACAGACCTGTACCCCCTGCACATTATCAGAACGCCAAGGGTATGGTAAGGGAGATGAAAGAAGCTGGGGTCATTAGAGACAGCTGTAGTCCCTGGGCAGCCCCCTTGGTTCTGGTCAAAAAGAACGACGGCACTATGAGAATGTGCGTGGACTATAGACAAATCAACCGTATCACCCACAAAGACGCATATCCGCTGCCTAGAATAGAAGAGTCTTTAGCCGCACTAAAATCTGCTAACTTCTTTTCTACTTTGGACCTTACTAGCGGGTACTGGCAGGTTCCTGTGGCAGAGGCTGACAAGGAGAAGACCGCCTTCACCACCCCGATGGGACTGAGCGAATTCAACTGTATGCCTTTCGGGCTCTGCAACGCACCAGGGACCTTCCAGCGGCTGATGGAATGCTGTCTAGGGCACCGAAACTTCGAGACGGTCCTCCTTTACCTGGACGACATAATTGTCTATTCGAAAACCTACGAGGACCACCTAAAGCACCTGGCCGAGGTGTTCGAAGCCCTGGCAGGCTATGGCCTGAAGGTAAAACCATCGAAGTGCCACCTGCTGAAACCAAAGGTCCAGTACCTAGGGTACGTGGTAAGCGCAGAAGGAGTGGCCCCCGACCCTGACAAGGTCACGGCAATCAAGAGCTGGCCAAGCCCCTCGAACATCAAAGAGGTGAGACAGTTTCTCGGGTTGGTAGGCTACTACCGAAGGTTCATCCCCGGGTTCACTAAGATGGCAGCTCCTATGCAGGACCTCCTGATCGGACAGTCCAAGTCCAGAAGTCAAAAGCCACCCTTCAAGTGGGATAAACCGGAAGAGGAGTCCTTCCGCCAGCTAAAGTTGGCCCTCACTGGGGATGAGATCCTGGCCTACCCTGATTATGGCCAGCCTTTCATTCTCCACACAGATGCCAGTAATGTGGGACTGGGAGCCGTACTGTCCCAAAACCAACAGGGCAGGGAACGGGTGATCGCATACGCCAGCCGGAAGCTGAGGCCCACCGAAAGGAACCCGGAGAATTACAGCTCCTTCAAGCTAGAATTCTTAGCGGTGGTGTGGGCCGTGACGGAACGCTTCAAGCATTACCTGGCCTCCGCAAAGTTCACAGTGTACACGGACAACAACCCGTTGACACACCTGGACAATGCAAGACTGGGTGCCCTGGAACAGCGGTGGATGGCCCGTCTCTCCAACTATGACTTCGTGATCAAGTACCGGGCAGGCAAAACCAACGCCAACGCAGATGCCCTATCAAGGATGCCTCACTTACCTGAAGGTGACGAAGACCCAGAAGAGCTGGAAGAGGTAGAACTCCCCGCGTTTCACCGGTATGGAGCCGCTCAACACTCTCACCGTGTGAAGGAGGAGGATCTAACAACTGTGATGATGAATCCCCTACCTCACCACAGCTGGGCCGAAACCCAAGATAGTGACCCTGCAGTCCGCCTGGTGAAAGATCTGCTGACCAGGAAAGACGCCCGCTTAGATCCAGATGCCCCAGAGGAAGCCAAGCAGCTATGGAAGGAGAAGAGCAAGCTGTTCCTCTACGAAGGCAAGTTGTGCAGAAGGATTGTCAACCACCGGACGCACGAGCTGACCTGGCAAGTCGTGGTCCCAAGGCGAGATGCAGCTATGGTCCTGGGGGCTTACCATGACAGAGCGGGACACTTCGGTTGGAAGAAACTGGAGTTCCTACTAAGAGGAAGGTTCTTTTGGGTCGGCATGAGAGGAGCAGTAGAAAAGTGGTGCAGAGACTGTGGCCCTTGTCACCTGAGGAGGAAGGACCGCACCAGCCAGAAGACACCCTTGAGGCCCATCGTCACCACGCAGCCTCTTGAGCTGGTAGCTCTGGACCACGTCAAATTGGCTCCAAGCCGGTCCGGATACATCTACGCCCTGACAATCGTGGACCACTATTCCCGTTTTCTAGTGGTGGTCCCGGTAAAGGACTTGACAGCCCAAACAGCGGCCCGAGCCTTCCAGCAATACTTCTGCCGTCCACACGGGTATCCGGAACAGGTCCTGACAGACCAGGGTCCAGCGTTTGAAGCTGAAATCTTCCAGGAGTTCTGCAACCTCTATGGCTGTAAGAAAATACGGACAACGCCTTGCCACCCCCAAACCAACGGGATGTGTGAGAAGATGAACAATATAGTCATTGATCTCCTGAAGATGTTGCCCCTGGAGGAACGCAGCCTGTGGCCAGAAAAATTGCCGGACCTGGTAGACATGTACAACAACATCCCGGTGAACGCTACAAACTGCACCCCGGCTTACCTGATGCGAGCTAGACCAGGTAAGCTTCCCGTAGACCTGGAGATTGGAGTCCTAATACCTGAGGACACCTCCCCGGATGCGGACTGGGATACGGAAAGGCAACTGCAGTACAAGAAGGTACAGGAGAGTGTGGAGAAGAGCCTGGCCCAGGTGAGAGAGAGGCAAGAAAAACTCTTCAACCAACACACCCCTGCTGGTCCCCTAGAACCTGGTGAGCAAGTCCTAAAGCAGAAGAGAAGGCTACATAAGTTGGACGACCAGTGGGAAAGGGAACCCTACACCGTACTGCAGTCTGACCACGACAACCCAAAGGTGTTCATAATCACCAAGGACGGAGGAGAAACCACTAGTGTCGTCTCCAGAGACCACCTCAAAAGGTGCCCCGAGCAACTCCGTAGTGCAGAAGAGGATCAGAGTGACCTTGAACCCGCAGAGGACAAGGAAGAAATGATCAGCACCGTTCTCGGAGAGTTCCCTCAGTCCTGGACTCGCATAAATGATGCCATAGTGGTACCTGTCCTGCATTTCCTGCAACCGGCCCAGCAACAACCAACACCAGAGCCGGAAGGTGAAGAGGAGCAAGCGGTTCCAGAGGCAGAAGAGCCTGTTCCAGCAGCCCAGGAGAGTCAACCCTCTGCTGACAGTGAGCCTGCCATGCCTGCGGTAAGCCAAAGGACCCGCAGACAGCTGCCTGCCCTACCTGTACGCCCAGCTGACAGCTGTACCCCTAACGCTAGTGGGGAAAGCCAGGTTGGTCCACCACCAGACAGTGGGTTAAGGAGGTCAACCAGGAGCACAAAGGGACAGATACCCGCTCGCTGGAGAATATAGAGTGTACTAAGATTGTAAATAACCCTGTTGCGAAATGTTGAAATGTTAGCCAAGTTACCTGCGTGATTATTAATAGCGTGTTTCAGTTTCTTGCAGCTACCGTAAGGACTCAAAGGTTATGGACTTTTTATAACCGGGACCTTGTGTGGACTGCATTCTGAGCCTAACCCAGGAATGAACTAAGACTGTAAAGGACTTGGGGTAGGACAGACCCCCACCTGGTTAAGGCTCCCCGTTGTTTTGGTGATATGGACACCTGGTCACAGACCACACTGTGACCTAAAGAACTCAATTTGTGCGTCGTCTGTCTATTAATGTTTTATTGTTATGTATATTGTCTTTGTTTATTGTTTAGTCCCGGAGTACTAAATTTCACTAGGGGGGAATGTGTCACCCAGGCCTGGATGCCACAAGTGTAATTAAAGCTGTGTCTGAGAGCAAGGGGGAGGTTCTCTGGCCAGGGGAACATTAGCATGCAATGCCTCCTGTCTCAGGCCAGTAGGGGGAGCAGGCTGCCCCTATAAAAGCTGGTACTGGGGACAGGGTTAGAGAGAACTGGATTGCCTGTCTCAGCTCTGAGACGTGTCCCAGAGTGGAGCAGGGACAGAAAGTTGATTGCACCTAAGAGGAAGTGTGGCAGTAGGAGAGAGCCACCAGCCAGAGACAAGAGGCGAAGAGAGCCTGTCTTGGCAGAGAAAAGACTTAATTTTACCAGACTTTGGTGTCTGAGGCTGGAAGGATTCCACATCCCTCAGCAGAGAACCAGTTCGCAAGGGACTGTACTTTCCTTGGCCTAAGAAGCCTGGAGGCCCTGCCACAACCGAAGGGACCAGTAAAGCCGTACAAGGCTGGGAGCAGAAAGGAACCCACGTCGCAGGCCATACAGGCGAGAGTACACGGAAAGCTCGGAAACGTGGGCTGTTACCCTATAAAGAGGAGATAGCCAGAAGGAGCGCAGAAAGCACGGTAGGCCTACACCCTCACCCTGACCAGGGCCAATTTCCCCGTTGCTCTCAGACATCCAGGTCCCCTCCTAGCCGGGACTGTTTATGGGTCAGTTTACCTGTTGTAGTAAAGACCCTGGACTGCAACTTGTTGTCTGTGTGCTCCTTGCTCCTCCAGCACTATCAGCACTGGGATTCTCACTACCATCACTCCCACCATCCATTATACTGCCCTGGGGCCGCACTCTTCCCGTGGGGAGTCACACTACCCTAGCTGCACACCTCATCAGCCCCAGCGGTCTGCATGCAGCGGCGGTTCCTAATAACCGCAATCCACGGGTGGCGTAGTCGGACATAATCATTAACACATAACGGACTACCACTGGCCTGACCACCCTGAGCCACGGAACCGGGTTGCCACTACTACTCCCATCGTTTCCCTAATTGCCCGGATCCGAGTGCCCCACGGCCCAGGGGGCGAGTCACATACCCTATAACTGTATAGCAGACCCTCTCCTTTCTAATGGGAACATGTCGTATCTTGTTACTGTGGCCCTGCTCTGTGTGTCTTTAAATTCTTAGTGGGGTTTTTCCTAAAATAGGTCAGCCGTTGGACTCACTGCATACCCTATAACTGTATAGCAGACTCTCTCCTTTCTAATGGGAACATGTCGTACCTTGTTACTGTGGCCCTGCTCTATGTGTCTTTAAATTCTTAGTGGGGGTTTTCCCAAATTTTGGCAGCCCTTGCAGTCACAGCATGGGCATTACCACTATAGGAGACCCGCTCCTTTATAATGGGAACATTTTTTTTACTGAGACCCTCCTCTATGTCTCTTCAAAGGGGTATTGGGTTGCGTCCAAATTTTTGGCAGCCCTTTGCAGTCACTGGATACGCAATAACAGTATAGAAGACCCACTTGTTAATAATGGGATCAACAAAGCATAGCCGGCTGATGGCTCTCTAACAATAGCTAGGGCCAACTGCTGGCCTTTTAAGAATAGTAAGGGCAGTCTGAGGTCCCTATAAAAATAGGCTTTATGACTTTCACAGTCCCTCCATCATAAATGAAACAGGATGTGTCTGATGATGTGTCACACACCACATTGCCAGATAAGGTTGTAAAATGTTAAAATGACATTTCCCGGTGAATGCATTTGTCTTAAAAAATAACGTAAAAAAACCCCAAAACAACAGGATCTTTCTTTAGTATAAAAAACAGCGTCACCAATTTAACCTCAATGTAATCACATTGTTCAGCTCATGCACCTCCTCCTCCATCTCCGAAATGACCACATCAGTCACAAGCTGACAACACAGCAGCACTGCTTTGGCCAAGCAACAACAGGCTGTGCTGAAGATAACATGCTTAATGCTTAATTGACAAACCGCCCAGCGCTGCATAGTTGTTGAAAGCTGTAATACAGCAGCCTGATCTATGGCTCTCACCTCTGAACATACAGCCAGGCATGGTCGTGTGTGACAATGGGCAGAACCTGGTGACGGAGAAATGACAGCCGGGGTAGATACGGTTACCTTCTATACCAGTCCTTTCACCGAGCTAAAGAATATGGCTGTGGTGAAATACAACTCCCACTGAGAAGCTGTTTCAGATTGAAAAACTTTGTGCCCACCAGAGGATTTGATTCTGAGGGCTAATCTTTCTCCCCCACTCAAGAGCCCCATAGCAGCTGCAAAGTTAGTGCTATCATGAACTCTCCTGAGGTAGAAACCAAGGCACACCAGAGGATACTCTGGTGGGACCATCCAACAATGCCGAGAAGCAGTCCTGGCTAAGAAAAGTGTGTGGGAAGGTTCCCGTACACTCTATGGCTGCTTTTTTACTGAGGAGGAAACACACGCAAACACGGGGAGAACATACAAAGTCCTTGCAGATGTTGTCCTTACTGGGATTTGAACCCAGGATCCCAGCAGCTCAAGGTTTCAGTGCTAACCACTGATCCAATGTGCTGCTGTTCACCCTCTAATATCTAACAGGCTGGAGAAACTTGCACCTACTGCCACTCTATCTTCAGCTCCTTTGTGAGAAAATTTATTTGGGCAGCCACTCAGTCTACCAAATAAAATTCCTGAGAAGGAAATTGGGGATGGCTTCGCTACTGGTACTGGAGGCAGTGCTAATACCATGGCGTCGTACCATAGTTTGCTGGAAATATTCCAGGTTGGTAGGAAGCAAGCAAATTCCCACAGAAAAGTACCAGCAGTAATGTTCAGGCGACATTTCAAGTGCAAGAAGCTTTAGAGGACTTCCTGGGAGAAATGACACGCAGGGTAGATACGGTTTCCCTCTATGCCAGTCCTCTCACCGAGCTAAATACAACTCTCAGCAAAAAAAGTTGTGGACTGGCTCCGTACCGTCCCTGGCCACATTCACCTGTCCACGTGTTTGTGGTTAGGCGGTCCTTCCCAGTAAGTGCACTGGGGAGGGCACAGGTAATGTTGTGGGACCCGTGCTTGTGGAAGGCGGAGGCGATACCGGGAAATATACTGGAGGCTGGGGACCAAGTATGGACACCCGGCCGCCGCCGGCATGAGGTTGTGAAAAGCTTCCGCCTCCACGAGTCTAAAGGGCCACATTTCAAGTGCAAGCAGCTGTCAAAAATTTGGCAGTATAGTATTGCAGCCTGTGGGAGGGTGGGCGGCTGGCTTCATACTTGCGCTTGCATTCCAAGGAATGGGGTAGGGACAACTGAACGCTGCACTGGGACAAGGACGTGGACGGTGATTGTTGCAAGTCGGCAACGACAGGTGCATGGCGGGAGGCATCTTCGCATGTGCCAAGGATCACTTATGATGGGCACACTTTTAGGCAGTGACCTGGGAGTCAGAGATGCTTGCAGGGGTCTTCCTCATGCTGTTCCCATGTCTTTTCAGCACTGTATGCATGTGTCTGATTATGTCTCACACACCACATGGCCAGATAAGGTTGTAAAATGTTAAAATGACATTTCCTGGTGAATGCAAAAGTGCAAAAACGCATCAAAAACGCTACGTGTGAACATAGCCCAAGGTGTGGAGGAGTACTTTTGGTTTTGGTTATTTATTTTGCCTTATATACAAGTCATTACCCTGGAAAGGATGTTCCTTAACATATTTCCCAGGAAAATCCATTTTGTTTTTGTTTTTGTATGTTTTATTGTGAGTCCGTAAAAGTGGCGTAATACTCTGACCACGTTGCTGACAGCAGTGATTTGGGAGTCAGAGATGCTTCCAGGGGTCTTCCCCATGCTGTTCCCATGTCATTTGAGCACTTTTCCCATCGATTTGGGCAATTTTTAGGCCCTCTGCAGACCGCCGGGGGGAGCCGCCTGAAAAATGCTCGAGTTTCCCATAGACTTACATTGGGCTCGTTGCTCGGGTTGAGCACCCGAGTATTCCAATTTGCTCGACCCGAGAAATGAGTACCCGAGCATTTTAGTGCTCACTCATCACTAGTTGAAATCGCAAACAGTCCTAAAAGGTCCCGTTGTCCCATATGAGAAGACCAATACTCTTAAAGAACCATGATAGTCGAGAGCCCTGTTGCATTGCGGCCTACGAGCTACAATTTATGTCATGGTTTGGTGGATTATAATTTGCTAAAATTTGGGTTAGGCCTCCATCACTTTGTTCAGATTAGAAGCGAATTCAAAGCTAACATTCTCACAAGAGGTGAAGCTGACGCGCCCCCTGGGACATATTCCTTTTTGAGGGGAATACCCGGCACCGGATCAGATGGGGGGGTTTGTAGTCTCCGAGCGGCTGTGACCCGGCCCGTGCCCTGGGCGTCAAGCTCAGTGTTATGTGGCAGTCCTACAGATGTTATTAAGAGTTCTTTTGTGTCGACTACGCCACCCGTTGTGATGCGGTCACTGTGGCCGCCGCTGCAGCAGGGTCCGCTGAGGCTGATGGTGGGTGCGCAGCTTGGTGGGATAACCCCCAACGGGAGGGGTATAGCCTCAGAGGGGACAGGCGCAGAGGATGGGGGTTGTGGTGGTGTAGTGCAGACGGCAGTGAAGACAGAGTCGGGTTGTGCAGTTAAGGGTGTTTACTTACTGCAGATGTTGTACTGGTCACTCCAGCTGCTAGTGACCACCCGAGCCGTGCTGCGTCCACCAGGTCCTGGATCCAGCCAACCCCCAAACAAGTCCGGAGCGTGGCCCTGAGCTCTCTTTCTGTCCCGTTCTCTGGCCGTCCCCACCAGTAATCCACCTAGGTCCAGCTCCCTCGGGCCTTCTGTTGGGACACCCTTGGCCCTGGGTTCCCTGACCCTTCATGTGGTGTGCCTTCGGGGTGGATGTGATGGGTGACCGTGGCAGACGCTGCCCACGGTCTCCGGTCTCTGGCTGGGGAATGTTTTTACCCCCACCAGCTTGGGTTCCGGTACCCTGATGCCGACTCTTCACCCGGTGCTTTGAGTTGGGATCTCAGAGTCCTTCTCTTCTGTGCTCTGGGTCTCTCTCTTTTCTCCTCTCTCACTCTGGGTCTTTGTCTTTCTTCTCTCCTCTGCTCCTGACTTGTTCTCTGCAGCTGACTGACTCTCTGCATCTGATCCTCTGCATCTGACCCTGATCTTAGTTGGTGCCCACCTTATATACACCCTCTATGTGTGAGCTCAGGTGACCAGCACCCAATGAGCTCCTATCTTTACCCAGGCTGCTCCCCCTATCTGCCCCTACACTACTTGGGATGTACCACCCCCCTCCCACTCCAGCCAGGAACAGACTCGGTCGTACCTGCACATTTCTAAGTGGGAGTACCGTCGGCCTGTTCCTCGGAAATGGGATGTGTGTAGTGCATGCAGCCTACCGAGCTCAGATCCACACTCCATCCTTACCCGGGAGTGGAATATCACTCCTCTGGGTTGAGGTGCAATACTCCTGTAGCAGCCGAATCCTCAGGGTGCTACATTCCCCCCTGGTAAATCACAGCACGTCCTCGGGCTGTAAGACATAAATAACACCAAAAACATACATTTTTTTTTTTCATATAAACATAATAAAACATATAAAACATTATATATATAAAACTTTTCATATAAACATTCTCGTCGTCTCTTGTTTCAGGTTCCTCCTCCGGACACTGTGCAACGTGTGTCCGGGAAAAGTGCGACAGTCTCTTAGAAAAACTGGTTTTCCTATAAAACCGGTAGGGGGCGCTTTAGGAAGCGCAACTATATACAGGGGAAGTTGGCCGCTCTCAGTCCTCGGCCAGGTAGAGGGAAGGGAATGGCTGCTCACAGTCCTCAGCCTGTGGGATGAAGGGGTTAACGGGTAAACAGTTCACTCAGCTGGTCCCAACGGGGACTATATATATATATATCAACAGTTTCTTTGGTACCCGGTCGGGTAACTATTTACATCACTTCTCTGCCGCACTCAACGGCGTCTTCCTCCTGCTCTTTGCTTACAGCTGGTTGTTACTTCAGACCCGTCCGGGTCCTCTTGTTCTTGCTGGGCGTACAGGTCCTCTCCCAGATGCGGCACTATAGGTCTTATGGGCGCGGTGGTGTTAGCGCCCGGGTTGCCCGGGCCTTGCGGCCAGGCCTGGGGTATCTGGAAGGTGAAGGGCACCGTAAGGACGGCGGCGCCCTGGGCTACTTGGCCCTGCGACCAGGCCGGTGGCTCCGCGGAGGTAGGGGGCGCTGTTGGTATTGCGGCGCCCGGGAATTCTAGGCCCTGCGACCAGGCTGGTGGTACTTCCTGCTTGGTCACGCTCGGGGTCGAGGCGTGTGACGTCACAGGGGTCGCGGCGGCGGCTTCCGGTTGGGGCCTAGTCTGCGTCGGTGACATGGCGTTTTCGGGCACAGCAGGGGGACTTTCGGGCTCTGCGACGGGGAGCTGGGGCAGGTAAGCGGTGTCACGGCTTGGGGTATAGGCGTCCCCTTTACCTGCCTCCATGCGTTCGGCTCCCTCCTCGGCGCCGTCTCCGGCCTTGGGTCCTCCCGCGCCATCCTCAGAGGCGGTCTCCTTCCTCATCTCGGCTGGCGTGCTCCGGGTCTTGGTTTCAGCTTGCGTCTTGGTTTCAGCTTGCTGGGCCATCTCCCGGCTCCATTCCGCCAATATCTCGCGCTGTACCCGGGCCATCCTCCGTGCGAGGCCCTCCAGGGCAGTCTGCGCACACTCCCGGTCTCGGGGGAGCTGTGCAAGGACCTCCACTAGGCCTAGTGGGGTCGTGGTGTCCAGCAGGCTCCTGACCAACGGGTCGGTGCTGCTCTGCTCTTCTTCCAGCAGGCTCCTGGCCAGCGGGCCGGTGCTGCTCTGCTCTCTGGACATCTCCGGGTGAGCTTTTCTGCTACTCCTCTCCAGGCTTCCTGCCTCCGGGTGCGCTCGCTCCAGACTCCTCCAGGCGGCACCCATCTTTGTTCTCTCCTTTCGTCTCCTCCCACTTCGAGGGCGGTCCCGGGGCAACCCGGTGACTGTCAGCTCCAGGGGTAGTTCTTTCACGCTGACAGACACCTCCAGCATCACAGTCTCTGTTGGTGGGGGCGGTTTCCACTTTTGGCGCCATTTTCTGTCCCGGCCCACGATGGGAGGTGGCCTCTTGCCCTCCTTTGGCACGCCCATAATGGCGTCCGCTGCTCTTCCAAGGCGGGAAATCTGCGGTTTTGGCGGGAAGCGTCGCCCAGTGGCGGGAAACTCTGCAGATGGCGGGAACAAGTTGGAAATGGCGGACAATCGGCGGGAAACGACTTGTGATGGGGTCCGATGGCGTGGACCCTCCGGAACCGGCGGGAGACTTCTTTCTGAGGTAAACTTGCACTTTTCTTCAGGCACGCAGTACCCGGGTGTTGCGGGCACGTAATCCTGCCGACTACGCCAAAGTTGACGCGCCCCCTGGGACATATTCCTTTTTGAGGGGAATACCCGGCACCGGATCAGATGGGGGGGTTTGTAGTCTCCGAGCGGCTGTGACCCGGCCCGTGCCCAGGGCGTCAAGCTCAGTGTTATGTGGCAGTCCTACAGATGTTATTAAGAGTTCTTTTGTGTCGACTACGCCACCCGTTGTGATGCGGTCACTGTGGCCGCCGCTGCAGCAGGGTCCGCTGAGGCTGATGGTGGGTGCGCAGCTTGGTGGGATAACCCCCAACGGGAGGGGTATAGCCTCAGAGGGGACAGGCGCAGAGGATGGGGGTTGTGGTGGTGTAGTGCAGACGGCAGTGAAGACAGAGTCGGGTTGTGCAGTTAAGGGTGTTTACTTACTGCAGATGTTGTACTGGTCACTCCAGCTGCTAGTGACCACCCGAGCCGTGCTGCGTCCACCAGGTCCTGGATCCAGCCAACCCCCAAACAAGTCCGGAGCGTGGCCCTGAGCTCTCTTTCTGTCCCGTTCTCTGGCCGTCCCCACCAGTAATCCACCTAGGTCCAGCTCCCTCGGGCCTTCTGTTGGGACACCCTTGGCCCTGGGTTCCCTGACCCTTCATGTGGTGTGCCTTCGGGGTGGATGTGATGGGTGACCGTGGCAGACGCTGCCCACGGTCTCCGGTCTCTGGCTGGGGAATGTTTTTACCCCCACCAGCTTGGGTTCCGGTACCCTGATGCCGACTCTTCACCCGGTGCTTTGAGTTGGGATCTCAGAGTCCTTCTCTTCTGTGCTCTGGGTCTCTCTCTTTTCTCCTCTCTCACTCTGGGTCTTTGTCTTTCTTCTCTCCTCTGCTCCTGACTTGTTCTCTGCAGCTGACTGACTCTCTGCATCTGATCCTCTGCATCTGACCCTGATCTTAGTTGGTGCCCACCTTATATACACCCTCTATGTGTGAGCTCAGGTGACCAGCACCCAATGAGCTCCTATCTTTACCCAGGCTGCTCCCCCTATCTGCCCCTACACTACTTGGGATGTACCACCCCCCTCCCACTCCAGCCAGGAACAGACTCGGTCGTACCTGCACATTTCTAAGTGGGAGTACCGTCGGCCTGTTCCTCGGAAATGGGATGTGTGTAGTGCATGCAGCCTACCGAGCTCAGATCCACACTCCATCCTTACCCGGGAGTGGAATATCACACCTCTGGGTTGAGGTGCAATACTCCTGTAGCAGCCGAATCCTCAGGGTGCTACAAAGCCATAGTGGTTTTAGAGATAGCAGTAGTACCCAGATTTTAGTGCTTAACCCATTCACGCTTCATGATGGATATATACGTCATTGAGTATGTTAGGGACTTTGGAACAGACTCAGAACTAGTGCCCGCTCCACAGAGGGCAGATGGTGACTATATTATATAGCTGACATCTGTCTCTAACAGCAGTAGTAGGCATGTTTGCCGATCGATGTTGTTAACCTCTTAAATGCCGCTGTCAATCACTGACAGTGGCATTTAAGTGCCGCAATCTGCTCTGGGAGTCGATGGATTGTTATGACAGGCGGGCCAGCTGAATGCCCCTGTGCCTGTTGTGTGATCGACAGCTCAGACATGTGGGCCATTGACCGGGAATGAGCATTCTTATGAATGCTTATTTGTAAATTTTTCTGTCTACGTTAAAGACCCTTTATAGATACTGCATCGCTGCCAATAGCTTCAAATTAGGCCAATACTTGACGCAATAGATGAAAAACAAACTTTTAAAAAGAGGCCCAGGAACAGACAGGAAAGCTGCTGTATCTTCTGACTCCTCTTTGGTGTAAAGACCCAACCCAAAGGCCTAGAAACCAATGATCTCCTTACAGTGCTGGAAACCAACCTTTATGTTGGCCTCCTTTTACGCAAAGCATCATCCTCATCCCCATATATGCCCTTACATCAACCCAACTATGACTAGATGTCATTATCACCTTTTAGAAGGAAGTTTTCTATCTTGCAACTGCTTTTATCTTATTGAGGCTCAGTTTATAGTTGGCTTTTTAGATTGTTCAGAGTATATTGCTTTTGTGCCCTTTGTGCGTTACGTGTGGTAAAATGATTCTTCTGTATTCATGAACATACAAATGCCAAATAAATGACCATTTATTGTATGGCGAATTGTAAATTGTAGCCATAAATGGAAGAACCTGTCCTGTTTCGTATTGCTCCAGTTTGTTTTAAGGGAAGCCACGAAAATAGGAATAATACACTATTTGCTGAGACAGTTTCCATCTATCAGTTGCTTAAATATAATCTGACATGTATTGGACTTGGCCTCTTTCTGAAAATTCCAACTTAAAAAAATATTAAGGTGGAGACTTTTGAAAAAAAAAAACATTTTTTTTTATGTGAATAATATTCAATTTTATTTATTTAAAATCAATACTGTAACTTCTCCTCTAGGACCTGCTCAAGCTATGTCTGCTTCTGTCACCTGGTGCCACCATGTTCATTCTGCAGGTGGCGCAAATGATGGAGGAGACATTGTGACCAGAAGCTCTAGGCGGCAAAGGCACTGTCACTGAGATTAGGGTGGCTGGGACTTGTTGTGATGTCCAGTCTGGCAGTATGGATGTGTGTGCTGTCCAGCTGGAGTAATCATCTCCCAGCTGTGGCCAATTGGACAGCACCACACCCTCCTAAAGCTCCCAGCTTATGGCTGGTGGCTGCCAGATATAGTTAGTTCTTTCTTCGGTTTGCTGTTGCTTCTTAGTTCCTGGTTTGACTATTGGTTTCTTGTTCTGACCTTACTAACTAGACTTCTGATTTTGTACCTTGTCTACCCTCAGGGTTCTCACCCGGTGACCTGACCACTCCTATCAGCCTGCACCACCGGCCAGCAGCTGACTCATTGACCACAAAACCTGGTGTCTCTTAGTAATTCCAGATATCTGTACAGATGGGTGAAGATTGAAGGCCAGAACAACCCCTGGGATCTGGTAAACGGAGTGGCTAGTGTTATGCCTGTCCATGGTAGCCATTTTTAGAGGTGCCGTGCCAGGCGAACACTAACAGAGCTCTATTACAAATACATTGTCAGAATTGAATTCATGCACACAACAAAATAATGGATGAGTTTTGCATGGTTACTTTCATTGAACTTCTATATTGAGATAGAACTTACATTTTTTCATTCATTAACCCCTTGTACACAGTTTTTTTTTTAAATTTACTTTCTCTTTTTCGTCCTTGCCTTCAGAAAAAGCATAACTTTTATAATTTTTCCATTAGCATAGTCCAATGAAGGCTTATTTTTGGCAGGTCAAGATGTAGTTGTGAATGACACCACTGATATTGCCATTAGTATTGAGCGAGTATGTTTCATTAACTCATTCGGCGAGCACGCTCGGGTGCTCGCCGAGTATTTTGGCGCTCTCGGCTTTTGTTTTACTGTCGCCATTGCTGCGAGTGTCACGGCTGTTAGACAGCTGTGACACATGCAAGGATTGCCTGTCAAACAGCCGTGACACTCGCAGCCATAGCGACAGTAGAAAAAAAGCCGAGCACACCAAAATACTCGGCGAGCGCCCGAGCATGCTCGCCGAAAGAGTTGATGAAACACTAATTACCATATAAAATGCTGAAAAAAGGGGAAACATTATCGAGTGGGGTGGAATTGAAGGAAAAAAACAAAGCAAAAACAGCAATTCTGTCATTAATTTTTTGTTTTTATGATAAAAATGGCCAGATACTTTATGCTATGGCTCAGGCCATAGTTATGGTGATGCCAAATTTATATCATTTTACGTAAAAAAAAAAAAAAAAAAACTTGCAAAATACTTGCTAAGAAATTGCCTTTAGTCACAGTATGAAAAGACTCATAACTTAAAATTTTTGGTCAATGAGGGCTTGATTTTTGTGCGTCATGCTGTAGAATCTATTGGACCTGTTTTGAGGTCCAGAAAACTTTCTGATCTCTTTTTCCAGTTTTTTTTTTACAGGGAGAGGAGGTGATGTGACTAAAACAGTAATTTTGCCATTGCAATTTTTTTTTTTTTCAAGGTTTTACTATTTCCATTACAGGAAAAGGGAGAGGTGGATTTAAACTTTTAGGTTCTTTTTTTGAAATCTGTATTTTTTGTTATAGAATCTGGGATCGCTTGATCGCCTACACAATACACTGTGTTTGGAGCCTGTATGGCCGGGAAGGGAGGCCATATGTACAGAACAAGCAATGTTTCTTGGCTTGATTGCCTCTCTCCATACAGCATCTGACGGAACGTAACAATAGAATACGTGTGTATGCCTCTATGTGTGATCAAAGGCATGCGGAGATATAGTAGAGACCCCATGCACTTGACTGCAAACCTTTTACGGATCCATAAAAAAAATATAATGGTAACCGAAAGTCCTATATTAAATTGTATTATATTCAACATTATTTGGAATACAGATCATATGGGAAGGACAGCACATACCTTGGCACTATACCAGCCCATAAGTTATTTATACTGGTTTACTTGGGTATTATGACGTTCTGGTTCCTTGCTGAAGCTCACAATCATTGCCAGCAGTTCACAGGTTATTAAGGGGAGTTTTATGTTATTCCCTTTTATAACAAAATAATAAGCTTTTAGCACACTGAGAATAGCACACTGTGAACGTGTGGGTGTGGGGATCTATTATGTTCTGCATAGCGCAGAAGCTGCTTCACCGTGCCTGTTATCATAATGCAAGTATGGTATGTATCGCTACAGCCTCAACGGACAGTAACACACGGCGCCAAGACTTTTGCAATGGAAACACTGACCCTGGGGTTCACAGTGCTTTTATCCTGGCAGAATGTGTCATTTTACTAGGAGTGGTTTAAAAAAAATTAAAGAATTAATCAAAAACCTACATACAGGAGAAAAATTAGGCTGCTTGATACTAACATCCAAACCATGCAGAACAGGAGGTCCCGGTGCACCCTCCCCATTTTTATGACTCTGGATCTGGCAGCTTAAAGGGAAATAGTCACCAGGTTTTTATCACCCAGTATAAGAGAAGCATAATGTAAAGACAGAGATCCTGATTCCAGTGATGTGACACTTACTGAGCTACTGTAGTTGCAATAGTTTTGAAAATCTCCTGCTGATAAAACAGAGATTTTATCACTAGAGGACTAGCGAAACTGCTACAAGGAAGTTCTCCATATTTATGAGCTCTGTATAACCCCCACCTCCACCACTGATTGGAAGCCAATGCACAGTATACACCGAAAGCGGCCAATCATTGGTGTGGGCGGGGTTATACAGAACTCAGTGTTCAGAGAACTGCTACATCTGTAGCAGATAAAACAGGGTTTTTACCAAATGGCAGCAAGCAGCCCAGTAAGTAATACATCTCTGAAATCAGGGTCTCTGTCCCTACATCATGCTGTTCTTAGATGGGGTAGCAAAAACCTGGTGACAAATTTGCTTTAAACAGTTATTTTCATCTTGCCAAATTATCATCTATCTCAGGGGCATAGCTAGAGGTTCAGTCTCCCAGGGAATTGAGTTAGTCCCCCTAACACCCAGTAATGTTTGAGGTGAGGGGGCTGAGGTGCCCCAAGTTGGCATCTCAGCAGATAAATATGCATTCCGAATGTGTTACATCACTTCATTACATAAAAAGGTTGTCTCCTCTCCTTCAGCAGGAGGAGATTGATAGTTCAGATCAGTGTCATAAGGGTTATGTTCACAACACATTTTTGAAGAAGTTTTTTTTTTTTTTTTTTAGGATATCCTCACCAAACTCTCCTCAAAAGCCGCTTCAAAAACTCTTGGAAAACGTGTGGCGCCCTGCAGCGCATGGTGCCACAGAACCTGGAAGGGTGCACGGATGGATTTCTCCACAAGAGGCCCTCACTACATGCAAACACCTCCACCTTCCACCTCATACCAGCAGAGGGAGCCCTGATAGGGATATATAAAGGGAAGGTGGAGCCAGGCAGCTCAGTTTTCTAGTCTACAGTTAGTGTGCTCAGGATGTAGCAGCATGCAGGCTGCTGTGTGAGGCAAGCTAGGCCTCCAGCAACCCTGAAGCCTAGTGAGGGCCCCGAGCGTGGCCGAAGGTGAGAGGAAGGAAGGCGTGATAAAGGGGGCAGAGGAGCATAGTAAGCTCACCCGATTTATATACCGGACACCGGGTCCGAGCCTACAGGGACCCTTTACACCCAGTAGGGACAACCGGAACCCTTGGAGAACTACAGGTCCCAGGAACACCAAGCTGAACTCATATACAGGACTAGGAATCACGAAGGCCCCAGCGTCCAGGGAGAGTGATTGCCAAAAGAAAGTCCTACTACCAAGTCAGCAGGTGAAGGAGAGATCTAGCAGAGAAGCCAGGCCTAGCTCCAGGCAGGTCAAGAGTTTACACAGAGGCAGACACGGATCAGGAGGCCTTATACCCGCTCCCTGGGGAGAAGTCCAAAAGTGCGCCCTTCACCTAGAGTACCCTGGACCATATCTACCAGCTGTACCAGTAAAGGTAACGAAGCAAAAACCCCTGTCTCTGTCCGTTACTCCTGCTGCGTTCTCTACCTGCACAACAACGCCCAGCACACCATTCCACCATCTATCTATTGTAATGCAGCGACTTGCTGGCATTACAGTAATTGTCCAGGATGTGTTTTACCTGACCATGTACCTTCCCCCTCAGGTGACTGGTCACATGACTGTGACATCAGCAAGGTCCTGTCAGTATGTGTGTGTGTGCACGGGATCCATATATAAACCCTGCTTGATGGGAGACAGGTGTGTTCTGTGAGAGAGGCGTAAGGCCTGTTCCCGTGTGTGTGGGACACCGACCGTGTGAGGCCTAGTGAGGCCGAGTGAAGCCTGGTGCCTGAAAGGCAAAGCCTGGATCCTGTGTGGATGCTAGTGGCCTTGGAAGGCAGAGGTTTGCGGAAGAGTCTTGAAAGGCACAGGCTGGATGTCAGTGGCCTTTGAGGGAACGACGGCTGGAGACCCCTACCTGGGAAGCCGCAAAGCCACAGTGGTGGTGGAGTAATGGACTGAGACAGCTAAACCCAGCAAAGGTAATACCCTGTGTTATATGGACATTAATATGGACATTGCTATTTTATTACCTTGCTGAAGGCTGTTACTTGGGCCACTTGGGCCTGTCTGCTACTTGAGAGACTCCCGGATGTTAAGTGTGTAAACATGCCGGTGGCGGACTAAGATGGACTGTGTGAACTGTGGTTTATGAAGTGTAATAAACTGCAGCATTAAGAAATACCAGAAGGACATTGCTGGTGTGCTTTGATTTACCCGGTGCAGCAAGTATTCCCCATTATGATGACTAGTGCTGCCTTGCATATGGTTCGAGAATGTGGGCAACTGCAGCCCGGTTGCTAGCGGCAACGACAACCCGGTTGCTAGGGGCATATGCAGCCCGGTTGCTAGGGGCAACGGCACAGGACGACGAGTGTGGATTAAAGCATCTGGCTGCAACTTGGTGGGGTTGCGAAGATTGTCGTCGCACTCAAACCTGGTTTGCTGTGGCTCGGCGGGGCTCACGAAGTTTAAAGCATCTGGCTGCAACTCGGCGGGGTTGCAAAGGTTGTCGTTGCACTCAAATCCGGTTTTGCTGTGGCTCGGCGGGGCCACGAAGATTTTTCCGGGGAGAGCGGTGTGTGAATAGTGTCCTGAGGAGATGCAGGAGCAGATAAAAATGGCTGTGAAAGGAGCAGCTACTGAGTCTGAAGCTATTGAGCGATTAGAGCGATTAAAGTGCCTGTTAAAACCGGAGCAGGTATTTGAAAAACATCTACTGGACATGAAACTGGACATGGTACAGGAACTACAGAGCTGTGGGCACCATATGGAATGGCGGCAGTGGTCCATTCTATGAACTCTCCGGGGGCGCCAGTGTTGTCCCAGAGTGCCCGGGGAGGTGGTAAGAGCTGTTGTGAACTGAGTCCTAAGACTATTATTGATTTTTCTTGTAAAAATTCCCCTGCCGGTGTGGTTGTTAAAAAGGGGGCAGAGTCTAAAAAAGGGGCGGTTGTTCAAAACAGCGTGGAGGATAGAAAATAAAAAAAAATTACTGGTGGTGGGTTGGTACCTCCTAAAAATGACAATGTGACCGTTGATAACGGGGTAGCTCCAGTAGAAGGGGGTGACGTCAAAGTGGGAGGTGACCTGTTAGTCCACAACACCATGGGGAGTGACACAGACCCCGTAGCTGACGGTGACACTACGAAAGTAGAAGGAGAGGTCAGTCAGGAGGGGCTAGACGAGGTGAGAAAGTCCCCATCTTGTAGACGGCGCAAGGGCCACAAAAAGGTTGCTCCTGTAGACTTGGCTGAAAATGAAAATAAAGAGAATGTAGTACTGTGTGCCTTTGCTTCAAGTGTGGATCCTCCATTAGAGGTAGAAGAGGAGGTGACGTTGCCAGTAGCAACCTCCGGTACGGTACCGAGTCAGAAGGATCTGACAGCCCTGAAAGAGGAGGCGGCCAGTCGTGACCAAGAGCTGAAGCCTATCGGCCAGCAGGGTCAGAGTGACGTGCAGCAATTATGTGAAAACCTGGGGAACGTGTCCTCAGACCAGTTGATCCTGGAGTCTGAACAGCAGAAAATACACCAGCTTATGAGGAACTGGCAGCGAGACGTGGAGCAAAGCCACGCGGAAATTAACCAGTGGAAGGAAATGTTCTACGCAATTAAGGAGGACCGCCGCAAAATCAAGGAAGAGGTTTTGCAGTTGAAGCTTGAGAAGGAGGCGCGGCAGGATGGTGTTTCTGGACGCGAACAAATCCTAGAACGACTGCGCAAACAGCTCAACCAGGAGCTGTGTGACTCCAAGAAGGAGTGTGGTGAACGCAGTAGGGAACTGCAACAGAGTAAGAGAGATTATGAGGATCTCCTCAAGGTGAAGGAAAAACTAGAGGAGGATAAGGCGAGTGCAGAGCAAGTGCGCCAAGTGGTTGAGACCACTCTGCAAGACACCCGTGAGGAGAACGATGATCTCCGGGGAAAGACCCTAGATCTGGAAGCTCAGGTGAAGGAGCTACAGATGTCCTGTGATACTCTCCAGAAGGCGGAAACGTACCTTAAGGAAACAGTCAGCAAGATGAAAGCTGAGCGAGAGAAGATGGAGGAGTCCATCGGAAAAGCCACAGACCAGGGCCAGGAGTTGACCGCTGGTGATGGGAGGCATGAAGCAGATACCTCCGAGTGATGTGGGCTCGGAGGGTTCGGTGGATGTCGAAGCCTAGATCAAGCTGCTCAAGGAGTTGCTACAAACCCAGTGGACGCAAGAGAAGCGTGAGAGACTGGCTATTGAGAGCCGAGTGGGCGCATTGGAGACGGAGAGGTCTGAGAGAGCTCTGCTGCTGGAAGAGCAGTTGAAGCAGGAAGAGCTTCAGAGACGGGCCGCTGAGAGGCGAGTGGCGGAGCTAGAGGAAGAAGTTTCCGGGCTCAAAAGTCGCCTGACAAAGTATCACTCAGTGAACGAGGCCTTCTTGGAGAAGGAAAAGGGCGAACACGTTGCACTCACTCCCTTATACCATGAGAAGGTGGACCTGAGGAGAGCTAAGAGAGTGTTAACCACAGATAAATATGAGATGGAAGTGGTCAAGATGAAAATTCGTGAATTTGTAGCTGTAAGTCAGCTCAGGGGAAGCATACAGGGTGAAGAAGCAGGAGGTCAGTTGCCCCTGAAACCTGAGCTGGTTGATCGTCTGGAAACCACTGGTGAGACCGAAACATCTCAGTACAAGTGCCTCGTAGATGTACCCGAGGATTTGAGGGAAGAATGCACAAGTGAGTCCGTGCATGAGGAGTTTAAGAAGGCTGTGGGAGCCTGTAAGGTGTACCTGACCTCAGAAGCTAAACAACTGGTGGTCTTGTCCACGACCGAAGTCACAGTGAAGAGGGTGGCTATCCTAAGTGACATGCACTGGCGATGTATTCGCACGAAGCGGTTTCTCCGGTTGAAGACTGAACAAGCCGTTAGACAACTGGAGTTGATGAGGAAAGCTCACAGTATGCGTGAAGAGGTCATCCGGGTGCCTCATGTTCTGGTGAGGAAGCTCGTTGGGAGAAATGGTCGAGCCATGCAGGTGATGGTCAGGAAGTCTGGTGTGGTGAAAGTAAGCAGTCCACGTGATCGTCAGGACTGGATACCAGACTAAGACGGCAAGGTATCATTCTCTGCTGTAGGAACAGAAGAAAGCCTGGGATATATGCGCATGCTGTTGGAGTACCAAGTGACCTACCTGCGAGAGGTAGAACAGTTGAATCTCGCTAGACTGCGAGTGGATAGACAGCATCATCTGAGTAGCAGAAGATGGCAGCCGTCTAGAAATTATGAGACCAAACAGAGAAAGGGCCCCCTAAATAACAGAACAGCTATAGCTGGAATTAGGGACCTTTCAAGATGTCCTGAGAGTAGTGGGCGTGGGTTTAGAGGTAGTGAGACCTCCAGTAACTCAGGTTTGAGCAGCCCATACAAACGAACCAATAGAGGACGGGACAGTACGGAGTCGAACCGGACCTTAGATACCAGGGCATGTGAGTCACACCGCTGTATGACTGACCGCTGGGAGCGGGGGAGACCTGACAAGGTTACGACTGACTGCTGGGAGCGGGGGAGACCTGACAAGGTTACGACTGACCCCTGGGAGCGGGGGAGACCTGACAAGGTTATAACTGACCGCTGGGAGCGGGGGAGCTCTGACAAGGTTAACACCCGGAAAGGTGACCTGACGAAGTCAGTGACAGTGACAAATGGTAGGTCCCTAAGGAATGGGCTAATGTCGTTGACTAATGTTCCAGGGGCTGAGTAGCACAATTGTAAAATACATGGTCTCTATGTGAACTGGGGGTTATAATGTCATTGTGTATATGATGTGTTCAACCCCACAAGTTTGAACAGAGCTGGGGGTTATAGTGGTTGTGTATATTATGTGTTCAACCCCACAAGTTTGAACAGAGGGGGGGGATATGTAATGCAGTGACTTGCTGGCATTACGGTAATGGTCCAGGATGTGTTTTACCTGACCATGTACCTTCCCCCTCAGGTGACTGGTCACATGACTGTGACATCAGCAAGGTCCTGTCAGTATGTGTGTGTGAGCACGGGATGCATATATAAACCCTGCTTGATGGGAGACAGGTGTGTTCTGTGAGAGAGGCGTAAGGCCTGTTCCCGTGTGTGTGGGACACCGACCGTG
Source organism: Phyllobates terribilis (assembly GCF_046119375.1). Taxonomy (NCBI): domain Eukaryota; kingdom Metazoa; phylum Chordata; class Amphibia; order Anura; family Dendrobatidae; genus Phyllobates; species Phyllobates terribilis. Next base: position 131,229,455 of record NW_027362770.1, on the reverse strand, counting down.
TGAGGCCTAGTGAGGCCGAGTGAAGCCTGGTGCCTGAAAGGCAAAGCCTGGATCCTGTGTGGATGCTAGTGGTCTTGGAAGGCAGAGGTTTGCGGAAGAGTCTTGAAAGGCACAGGCTGGATGTCAGTGGCCTTTGAGGGAACGACGGCTGGAGACCCCTACCTGGGAAGCCGCAAAGCCACAGTGGTGGCGGAGTAATGGACTGAGACAGCTAAACCCGGCAAAGGTAATACCCTGTGTTATATGGACATTAATATGGACATTGCTATTTTATTACCTTGCTGAAGGCTGTTACTTGGGCCACTTGGGCCTGTCTGCTACTTGAGAGACTCCCGGATGTTAAGTGTGTAAACATGCCGGTGGCGGACTAAGATGGACTGTGTGAACTGTGGTTTATGAAGTGTAATAAACTGCAGCATTAAGAAATACCGGAAGGACATTGCTGGTGTGCTTTGATTTACCCGGTGCAGCGAGTATTCCCCATTATGATGACAAGTGCTGCCTTACACTATCTACACTGCCCTGAGGCCCGCTCCACCTGTGGGGAGCTGTACCATCTTTACCTGCCTCAGAGGACTGCTGCAGCGCTGGTGACCTTCACCAGACACCACAGGTGGCGTCACGAATTTCTCTGAACTTTATTAATAATCGCTACCCCCTTTTGTACACTGTCCGCCCTGGGCCAGCCACCGTAATATACAGTACAGACCAAAAGTTTGGACACACCTTCTCATTTAAAGATTTTTCTGTATTTTCATGACTATGAAAATTGTACATTCACACTGAAGGCATTAAAACTATGAATTAACACATGTGGAATTATATACTTAACAAAAAAGTGTGAAACAACTGAAAATATGTGTTATATTCTATGTTCTTCAAAGTAGCCACCTTTTGCCTTGATGACTGCTTTGCACACTCTTGGCATTCTCTTGATGAGCTTCAAGTGGTAGTCACCGGAAATGGTCTTCCAACAATCTTGAAGGAGTTCCCAGAGATGCTTAGCACTTGTTGGCCCTTTTGCCTACACTCTGCGGTCCAGCTCACCCCAAACCATCTCGATTGGGTTCAGATCTGGTGACTCTGGAGGCCAGGTCATCTGGCGTAGCACCCCATCACTCTCCTTCTTGGTCAAATAGCCCTTAAACAGCCTGGAGGTATGTTTGGGGTCATTTTCCTGTTGAAAAATAAATGATGGTCCAACTAAACGCAAACCGGATGGAATAGCATGCCGCTGCAAGATGCTGTGGTAGCCATGCTGGTTCAGTATGCCTTCAATTTTGAATAAATCTCCAACAGTGTCACCAGCAAAGCACCCCCACACCATCACACCTCCTCCTCCATGCTTCACGGTGGGAACCAGGCATGTAGAGTCCATCCGTTCACCTTTCTGCGTCGCACAAAGACACGGTGGTTGGAACCAAAGATCTCAAATTTGGACTCATCAGACAAAAGCACAGATTTCCACCGGTCTAATGTCCATTCCTTGTGTTCTTTAGCCCAAACAAGTCTCTTCTGCTTGTTGCCTGTCCTTAGCAGTGGTTTCCTAGCAGCTATTTTACCATGAAGGCCTGTTGCACAAAGTCTCCTCTTAACAGTTGTTGTAGAGATGTGTCTGCTGCTAGAACTCTGTGTGGCATTGACCTGGTCTCTAATCTGAGCTGCTGTTAACCTGCGATTTCTGAGGCTGGTGACTCGGATAAACTTATCCTCAGAAGCAGAGGTGACTCTTGGTCTTGCTTTCCTGGAGCGGTTCTCATGTGAGCCAGTTTCTTTGTAGCGCTTGATGGTTTTTGCAACTGCACTTGGGGACACTTTCAAAGTTTTCCCAATTTTTTGCACTGACTGACCTTCATTTCTTAAAGTAATGATGGCCACTCGTTTTTCGTTACTTAGCTGCTTTTTTCTTGCCATAATACAAATTCTAACAGTCTATTCAGTAGGACTATCAGCTGTGTATCCAGCAGACTTCTGCACAACACAACTGATGGTCCCAACCCCATTTATAACGCAAGGAATCCCACTTATTAAACCTGACAGGGCACACCTGTGAAGTGAAAACCATTTCCGGTGACTACCACTTGAAGCTCATCAAGAGAATGCCAAGAGTGTGCAAAGCAGTCATCAAAGCAAAAGGTGGCTACTTTGAAGAACCTAGAATATAAGACATATTTTCAGTTGTTTCACACTTTTTTTGCTAAGTATATAATTCCACATGTGTTAATTCATAGTTTTGATGCCTTCAGTGTGAATGTACAATTTTCATAGTCATGAAAATACAGAAAAATCTTTAAATGAGAAGGTGTGTCCAAACTTTTGGTCTGTACTGTATATATATATATATATATATATATATATATGCTGCCCCCAAACAGTAAGGCCCCCGGGGACGCGACAAACACTTCTGTGATGATACAGCCTATAATCTTAATTAGCCAGACGATTAGATTTGTAAATCCAAGAGAAATACACTATTGTGTTTTAAATTGACTTGTATATGTTTGTGTATTTCTAAAGGACAGATCAGTATTTGTATAACCCTGATTGCTGTCTCCTCTTGGTTCGGTGAGCAATGTTTGTTACTATGCTAATTACATATTATACTAAGTCAGCTGAGTGTTTATTTACAATAGCCTCTGCTATACCAGCGATGTAAATTGATTAGCTCAAACAATGAGACATAAGCGCTGCCCTTTCCCCCAACCTGTGACTGATGACCTTGCACAGATGTAAATATAAACAGGGATGTCTGTAGTGCTGGAGACAGAATCAAGGAGCATCAGAAAGACTTTACAAGGAGAATGAGAGACATCCTAGAGAACAGTAGATGGATTGCATGGCTGCTCCATTCAAAGAGACACAGATTTGTGTTCTACATGATTCTAAGGGTATCGGCCCTGACTGGAAAGATTCGGAACTGCTCCATTAGCCATCAGAGAGCCCATGAAGATGACGCGCCCCCTGGGCCGTGGGGTACTCGGTGCCAGGCCGGTCGTCGCTTAGGGAAATGTCATAGTGGCCGTGACCCGGTCCGTGACCCAGGGCGGTCATTCAATAGGGGAATTATTTACAGGGGATTTATGTACAAAGTTTGTGACGCCACCTGTGGTATGCGGCTAAGGAAGCCTCTGGAGCCTCCACCTCTGGAGCTGATGTTACTGCAGCAGGGATGGTGTGGCTCTCCACAGGTAGAGCTTAGCTCTAGGGCAGTGTAGATGCTGTAGGCTGTGCTGGGCATTGTAGTGCAGGGAGTGATGGCGCAGCAAGAAACACAGAGACAATGAAGTGCAGTCCTCAGGGTCTTTACTCACGGTTATTGCAGTCCAAGTTACAGGCACCAAAGTAACTTCCCTCGTCGTGCTGCGCTTACTCAGGGAGGGGTTCAGTCCACCCTCAGATACCTGCGGGCCTTGTCGGGCGACGTGTGTTCCGTCCCCTGGGTTCTCTATAGCTACCTTCTTGGTGAGACTGATATGGACTGTTGGCTGCAGGACTTGAAATACTGCAGCCTCCGGTTTCTAGTTGAGACATAGAGTACTCTGCTAGTTGAGGGACCGGTCCCCTTTGTGTGGCCTGACCCCTCCACCTCCTGGTAGATTCGGGCGTACGGGTGGCCTCCAGCACTGTCTGTACCCCTGGGGTCACTTCTTCCGTTCCTGGAGCCCTTCCTGCTCCCTCTCCTTTTTCCTCAGTCCTGGGCCTCTCCTCAGGCCCTCTGCCTGAGCAGAGCTCCTGCAGAGCCCTGCTCCACTCCTCTCACTGTAGACTGTTCTCTCTCACTGCTCAGACTGGCTGAACTGTCTTTCTAAGATGGCTTTTCTATTTATACCCTTCTTCTAATGTGCTTCCCTTAGCTACTTCCTCCACCCACACCCACTACATAGTTCCTGCCTCCCAGCTAGGGAACCGGGACTGTGCTCTCCCTTAGGAGCAATCTCGCCCTACCCCCACTGCGGGTATGTGTTGGATGCAGGTGTTAGGGTCCAGAGCTGTACTCCTTCCTTACCTGAGAGTGAGATACCACACCTCTGGGTGAGATACAGTACCTCTGTGGTGACCGAACCCTCAGGGGCGCCACAGATACATTTGGGGAGACCAGGTTGGGATGACGAAGTCACCTGGCCCCATGTATATGTTGTTTGGGGTTGCCAGGAGGGACCCACTAATAGCCAGGAATGGAGACATTCGGAGAGCCCAGATTGGGACCCACCGGTCATCTGGGCCCATAAAAACTCTTGGAGAGGCCACGGTGGGACCCTTGGGTCTCCTGGCCTTGTACCTTGATGGACTGCTAGCTTCCTAAGATTGCCGCTACCTCTTCTCTGTGGGGGCCTGACAGAAGCGGGGGGCCACTGGTTGAGGTAATTGGCCCTGGAAGTCCCAAACTTGCAGCTGTTCTATCCCAGATGGGTGTAGCGGAAGGGTGAGACTGTGTAATGTATCATCTTGGGTATTTGCTGGGGCTGGTCTATGTGTTTATTGTCCGCTTTGTGGTTCAATAAAGTATTGTCACGCTGTTTTACCCTCACCCTGTGTTGTCTGAGTAGTTACGCCCACGGAAGATCCCGGGTCTTCACATCTTCTAATTAATTTCTTGCTTTTTATTTCATGAGTTTTGCTTTAGGTTTGTTTTGTTTTTTAGTGAAAAAGTTTTGAAAAGCACGTGGTGTAAAGTAGAAAGTGCATGTCACTTCTCTGATGAGGATACTGACAAAAACCTCTCCAAACTAGGCACTGAGTAATTAAAAGGCTGCAAAGAAAACTTCAGGAAAAAAAATCTCTTCCAAAAGTATTCAACGGGTAAGTTCACACTGTGAAACCACTAGAAATGGAGCTGTCAACTAGCTGATATTATGCATTATATAATATGCAATATTGCATATTATGTTATATGTTTTGGATTTTGAGATTCTTTAAAATGCTTCAGGCTTTCAAAAAGACTCGAAAAGAACTAACTTGTATATTCTTTTGAAGTTTTTCCACTAGGAATACGCTTAATACTTTACAAAAGAAGTCAACGTGAAGTCTAAAAAGATGTCTGAGAGATGTCGGTCCTTTTTGGATGTGTTCACATTGAGATTTTTTGTGCAGTTTTGGAACAGAAAATCCAAGATTTTGAGCAGTTTTGCCTTTTTAGGAGGATTTTGGAGAGTTCAAGCTCCAGAAACTCAGCAAAAATACTTAAGGGTCGGTTCATTAAGAATGGCTTTATGTCAGGAACTGGAGTCGTATTTCTAGCATAAGAAATTCTGGCACTTTTAATAAATTTGATGGACAGGCGAAGCCACACCTTGTCCTGCCCAGGCTCCTCGCCAGTTTTAGCAATTTTGGAGGAGTAGCATGAAAATATAAAAAATCACAACATTTTTGCAGATCTCTGTTAGGCAAAAATGTTGTGACTTTTCAAATCATTTTATTCCAGTTTTCTAGTGTAAAAGTTTTGATGAATTCCTCTTCCGTGTGAACGAGCCCTTTTTCAGGAGGATTCAGTCAATCATAAAAAATAATGAATGTATTGACAGCAATGTCAAAATCCTATTGATTTGAATAGGAGGCGGATGTGCAGTACCAAGCGTCAGCCACTACCAGAAGACGGAGCAGCTCGGCAAGCGAGTACTTCCGGCTGGTGGCCGCCGCCGCCATCGATAACAGGTGATCGGCAGGTGTACCAGGTATCGAACTCTGGTCGATCAGACAATGATGACCTATTCTAAGGATAGGTCATCAATGTAAAAGTAGTGGACAATCTCTTTAACTACTTCAGGCTACAAAAGCCACGAATTGGCTAAAAGAAGTGACCGGTCCATTCTTCCGCTTGGAAGTCACCACTATTTTATCAATAGAATGATAAAAAAAGACACAGGTGAGAAAGCCGCTGCAAAAAAACATCCAAAAGGATATCAGAAAAGATGCTTCAAGTAAGACAATGTGGGTACGCTGGACAAACCCTTAGAGCAATTTGTCAGCATTTTCGATTCAAAACGCTAGTATTTTCAGCAATGTTTAATATATTATTAGTATTATTTTGTTTTAAATCCAGAAATTGCCAGTAAAAAGACTTCCAAAGAGTGCTAAAAAAAATGCTGGCGAAAAAAAGTTTACAAAGCATTCAAGGAACGATCAAAGAACACTAAAAAAGACGCTTCAGGTTTACAAAACTCAAAAAAACAGGTAATCTGGTGGAAAAACAGGTGTTTTGACTGCCAAAAAAGACAGAGTGTGAACACAGCCCAAGGTATTTGCACATGGAATTATTTTGAGGCATACAAAACCAAGGAGATTTAAAGTGCAAACTCCATTAGGTAATGTTCTTTTCTTTTTGGAGGAGTTTTTCATTTTTTTGAAGCGGTTTTGAAAAGATTTAGAAAAGTGTATGTTTTTTTCCTGAATCATTTTGTAGCCTTTTAATTGGTCAGTGTCTAGTTGCAAATTCCATCAGAAACCACAGTTTTGCAGTAGAAAACAAATGCAGCTTTTTTGCTGAGACTATGGAATGACGGGGAGAATACTATAACAAGTCCGCAAAGTGAGCATGCACTCTCCAGTGACATTTCACTATGCCTATGCAGAGCGCTGTAGTAATATCAGATCATCATGGGCTCTTCCGCTTTGAACATCATACTCTTATTGAGCTACTTTTTGTCAAGCTATAGGGTATGCCAAGGGTGCACCAAAACACCCTCATTTACATATTAGATAAAAATAAATGTTCTGCAAATATAACCTTAAAATATACATGCCTAGCATGATTTTAATAGTGACTAAGTCCGGCTGTAAATATTTAAGCAGGTTAATTTGCACTTTGGGGGTGACAAACTCTCTTTGACCCACAGATAACAGTCAAAAGAGGGGGAGTCCTGAGCTTTTGGAACTTGTATCTTAATGCACAGCCTCTGTCCATTTAACTAATATGCAAAAGACAATTCATATACATATACGTCCACTACAAACTTTCTAAGAATTTTGTCTAGGACTCACAACCGATGGGTGCACACATAAACACATATAACAAAAGAATCTCCCGAGAGACCCTTGCAAAATATATATATTTTTTTTAAAATTAGTCCTCTCGACCCACTCATTTCAAGATATGTTGATCCAATATGAAGCCTACATCTGTATGTCCATTATTAATTCTGGTAGATGTGCTGTCTGTAGGCTATAAATAATAAAACTATTCCAAAACTAATCTATAATAATAATAAAAAAAAAGCTTGAGGTACAGGTGCATCTCACTAAATTAGAATATCATCAAAAAGTTAATTTATTTCAGTTCTTCAATACAAAAAGGCAAACTCATATATTATATAGAGTCATTACAAACACCATGATCTATTTCAAGTGTTTATTTCTGTTAATATTGATGATTATGGCTTACAGCCAATGAAAACACAAAAGTCATTATCTCAGTAAATTAGAATAATTAACAAAAAACACCTGCAAAGGCTTTCTACGCGTTTAAAAAGGTCCCTTAATCTGTTTCAGTAGGCTCCACAATCATGGGGAAGACTGCTGACTTGACAGATGTCCAGAAGGCAGTCAATGACACTAAATAAATGCAAAGAAAATTTTGCATTTCATTTGGAAATCAAGGTCCCAGAGTCTGGAGGAAGAGTGGAGAGGCCACAATCCAAGCTGCTTGAGGTCTAGTTTGAAGTTTCCATAATCAGTGATGGTTTGGGGAGCCATGTCATCTGCTGGTGCAAGTCCACTGTGTTTTCTTAAGACCAAAGTCAGCGCAGCTGTCTACAAAGAAATTTTAGAGCAGTTCATGCTTCTCTCTGCCGACAAGCTTTTTGGAGATGGAAATGTCATTCTCCAGCAGGACTTGGCACATGTCCACACTGCCAAAAGTACCAATACCTGGTTTACAAACAACACTATCACTGTGCTTGATTGGCAGCAAACTCACCTGACCTTAACCCCATAGAGAATCTATGGGGTATTATCAAGAGGAAGATGAGAGACACCAGATTCAACAATGCAGACGAGATGTAGGCTGCTATCAAAGTAACCTGGGCTTCCATAACCCCTCAGCAGTGCCACAGGCTGATCGCCTCCATGCCACGCCGCATTGATGCAGTAACTGATGCAGAAGGATCCCCGACCAAGTATTGAGTGCATTTACTGAACATACATTTCAGTAGGCCAACATTTTGGATTTTAAAAACATTTTTCAAGCTGTTGTTATAAAGTATTCTAATTTACTGAGATAATGACTTTTGTGTTTTCATTGGCTGTAAGCCATAATCATCAACATTAACAGAAATAAACACGTGAAATAGATCACTCTGTCTGTAATGACTCTATATAATATAGGAGTTTCACTTTTTGTATTGAAGAACTGAAATAAATGAACTTTTTGCTGATATTCTAATTTAGTGAGATGCACCTGTAGATAGCAAACATGTGAACACTTGGGAAGCTGATCCAAAAACCTGGCAACTCCAGCATATGGTGCTCTCACTGTAACAAGTGTTCCTGGAAACGGGCATATAAATGAGGAAATTATAATATTTGACTCTGAATAGACAGTGAGCCATGAATTCAAGAAGAATGGTGGGAATGATGTACGACACAATGGATGGTATAGAGTTTGGTAACATTTTAAGTATGGTCACTGACTAGTGTACTTCATGCGGAAATGTGTAAAATATGATAATAATAAATGATAAGGTTATGTTTACTTGGGAGGATTAGCCGCCAAGTGTTGTGTTAACTCTCCCGGCAAAATTGTGCACCAACCATTGAAATCATGCATAATAGATTATTATTTGTATATACATTGCTCAAAAAAAATAAAGGGAACACTCAAATAACACATCCTAGATCTGAATGAATGAAATATTCTCAGTGAATACTTTGTTCTGTACAAAGTTGAATGTGCTGACAACAAAATCACACAAAAATCATCAATGGAAATCAAATTTATTAACCAATGAAGGCCTGGATTTGGAGTCACCCCCAAAATTAAAGTGGAAAAACACACTACAGGCTGATCCAACTTTGATGTAATGTCCTTAAAACAAGTCAAAATGAGGCTCAGTATTGTGTGTGGCCTCCACGTGCCTGTATGACCTTCCTACAACACCTGGGCATGCTCCTGATGAGGTTGTGGATGGTCTCCTGTGGAATCTCCTCCAGGATGGCACATCAATATGAGCTGTGGCAATAAGGTTTGCTGTGTCTGATGTGTTTGATGTGGAGGGGGTCGTAGGAGGGCAACAACCCAGCAGCAGGACCGCTACCTCCGCCTTTGTGCAAGGAGGAACAGGAGGAGCACTGCCAGAGCCCTGCAAAATGACCTCCAGCAGGCCACAAATGTGCATGTGTCTGTGTGGCGCCCCTGAGGGTTCAGTCGCCACAGAGGTATTGCACCTCACCCAGAGGTGTGGCATCTCCTTCTCTCAGGTAAGGATGGAGTACTGCCCGGGACCCCAACACCTGCACTCAACACTACTCCAGGCCAGCTGGAAGGGCATTATGCACTTCTTTTGCTGCCCCGTCCCTGGCTGGAGTGGGGGGAACAAAAAGTGAGGGGGAACCAGTAGTGGGTGTGGGTGGAGGACGCAGAGCAGGGGAGCACTTGAAGATATAAATATAAAGGGGAGCCATCTTAGTGAGTGAGTAGTAAGTTAGAGGAGGAGAAGTGAAAGGAGCAGGGGCTCTGCAGGAGCTCTGCTCGGGAGGCAGGCTCGGCCTGTCATGCCCAAGACTGAGAGAGGAGTGGGAGCTAGGGAGGAAGGCTCCAGTAACAGAAGGGACAGAAGGGACCCCAGGGGGTACGGTGAGTGCAGGACGGCACCCGTATGCCCGAATCTGCCAGGCGTCAGAGGGATCAGGCCGCAGAAGGGAACCGGTCCCTGGACTAGCCGAGTTACTTCAAGTCTCGGCTGGAAAAAAGGAGGCTTCTGCACTTCCAAGGTGCAGTTGCCACATTCGCACCTAAGCCGACGAAAAGGGCACCAAGCCAGGTCCGGGAACTTCAAGTTGCCCAGAGGGATCTCAAGGTACCCGATCGGGACTTTGTGTGGCGAGGTGCAGGGCAGGAGTGAGAGACCCAGCGTGGGAAGTCGGCTAAGAAAGGAACATACAGAGAGGGGTCCGTTAAGTGCTCTTGAGATACTTGAGAGAGTGCTGAACCCCTGCCCAGTAAACGCAGCGCGACGTGGGAGACTGTCACCTGTATGGTGCCACTTGAAGAACCTAAATAACTGTGAGTAAACTCGGATGACTGCACCCCACAGTTTCTGTCAGTTATTTCTACCACGTTATCGCTCCTGCACTACAACGCCCAGCGTCACCATCTGCGCCTACACTGCCCTAGAGCTGTGCTCTGCCTATGGAGAGCTGCACCAACCCAGCTGCCCTAACATCTGCTCCAGAGGTCTGCAGCAGCACCAGTACCCATTACCGGGAACCACAGGTGGCGTCACGAGACAAAACTGTTATTAACAAAAACCCCTTTTTAAAGAGTGACCCCAGGGTACGGGCCCGGGAGCCGACTGCCGTGACCTCCCAAGAAGGTAAAGGCCCGGGTACCGAGTCCCCCCATATCCACCTGGGCGAGTCATCTGCACAAACGGTTAGAAACCGACTCCATGAGGGTGGTATGAGGGCCCGACGTCCACAGATGGGGGTTGTGCTCACAACCCAACACCATGCAGGACGCTTAGCATTTGCCACAGAACACCAGGATTGGCAAAGTCGCCACTGGCGCCCTGTGCTCTTCACAGATGAAAGCAGGTTCACACTGAGCACATGTGACAGACGTGACAGAGTCTGGAGACGCCATGGAGAGCGATCTGCTGCCTGCAACATCCTTCAGCATGACCGGTTTGGCAGTGGGTCAGTAATGGTGTGGGGTGGCATTTCTTTGGAGGGCCGCATAGCCCTCCATGTGCTCGCCAGAGGTAGCCAGACTACCATTAGGTACCGAGATGAGATCATCAGACCCCTTGTGAGACCATATGCTGGTGCGGTTGACCCTGGGTTCCTCCTAATGCAGGACAATGCCAGACCTCATGTGGCTGGAGTGTGTCAGCAGTTCCTGCAATATGAAGGCATTGAAGCTATGGACTGACCCGCCCGTTCCCCAGACCTGAATCCGATTGAGCACATCTGGGATGTCATGTCTCGCTCCATCCACCAATGTCACGTTGTACCACAGACTGTCCAGGAGTTGGCGTATGCTTTAGTCCAGGTCTGGGAGGAGATCCCACAGGAGACCATCCGCAACCTCATCAGGAGCATGCCCAGGCATTGTAGGGAGGTCATACAGGCACGTGGAGGCCACACTGTCACACTGTCTCTGTATACTGGTGGTAGGGGGCCTAAGCTGACCCTAAGCTGGGGCCCTGACTAATCCCTCAACCTGGAGGTACTGTTAAAGGTACAGAGGTCCAGGCCGCCAGCGTAACCCCTACCTCCTGAGGATCCCTGCACCTAAGTAATCTAGTCCTGAGAAGGACCCCGATCACAACAAAAGAGGACAAGTAATAATATGCCCACACACAGTACTTAGACGAACGAGACAGTACAAGGGAAAAACCAAAACCACCTTGCATACAAAGACTACACAACTACAACAGAGGGAACACGAACGGGAAAGGAGATAAATGATAAAGCGAGGAAGGGAAAATACACTCCAAATACACTTATCTCAGAAACTCCAAATACCACGATCCGCTTTGTAAGTCTGTATGAAATGCTTTCACCGACACTTCCCAAACAGACCAGCAGGCATTTGAAGGAGACTCACTACAGCAGCATTGATTGCAGCTGGGCGAGACTGGACCTCGTCTAGCACAGAGAGAAAGAGAATTAACTCCTTCACTGCCGAAAACACAAAGCACCAAAAAGTCAGCTGCGAGAAGTCAGGCTGTGTAATCGTGACGATCTTCGTGGCGACACACCCGTGACAGTACCCCCCCTTCTACGAGGGGCCTCCGGACCCTCAGGGCCAGGTTTATCCAGGTGAGTCGTGTGGAAGGCCCGAACTAATCGGTCTGCGTTAATATCCGACGCAGGAACCCACATCCTCTCCTCAGGACCATACCCTTTCCAATGAACCAGGTACTGAAGGGACCGACGATTAAAACGTGAATCGATGACCCTTGATACCTGGAACTCCAAGTTACCATTGACCACCACTGGAGGGGGAGGCAAAGGTGACGGTACCACCGGCGCCACATACCTCTTAAGCAACGATCTGTGGAACACGTTGTGAATTTTAAACGTAGGGGGGAGGTCAAGACGGAATGCCACCGGATTAATAATAGAACTGATTCTGTACGGCCCGATGAACCTGGGACCCAGTTTCCAGGAGGGAACCTTAAGTTTAATATTCCTGGTAGACAACCATACCCGATCGTTCACACTTAGGTCCGGACCAGACACTCTCCTCCTATCAGCCATACGTTTGTATCGGTTCCCCATAGTATTCAGATTCTTCAGCACCCCTCTCCATACTGAAGCGAGTGATGAGGAAAATCGTTCCTCCTCAGGAACCCCCGAAGAGCCCCCCCTACTGAAAGTACAAAACTGGGGATGAAAACCATATGCCCCAAAAAACGGGGACTTACCAGTGGACTCGCTCCGCCTATTATTGAGAGCAAACTCTGCCAGAGGTAAGAAAGAAGCCCAGTCCTCCTGGTTCTCTGACACAAAACACCGGAGATATGTCTCCAAGCTCTGGTTCATACGTTCCGTCTGACCGTTGGTCTGAGGGTGAAAAGCCGATGAGAATGACAAATGCATCCCCCGCCGTGCACAAAACGCCTTCCAGAACTAGGACACAAACTGAGACCCCCGATCAGACACCACATCGGAGGGTACCCCGTGAAGCCTCACAATCTCCCCAATGAACACCTGCGCAAGAGTTTTAGCATTAGGGAGAGCCGGAAGAGCGATAAAATGTGCCATCTTGCTGAACCTGTCCACTACAACGAGTATGACCGTTTTACCCGAAGACGGAGGGAGGTCCGTAATAAAGTCCATAGACAGATGAGTCCAAGGACGCTCCGGGATCTTCAAAGGTAAGAGGGCCCCAGAGGGACGGGTATGTGAGGTCTTAGAGCGCGCACAAACCCTACAGGACGCGACAAAAGTTACCACCTCCTTATGTAAGTTAGGCCACCAAAACCGACGCGAGAGAAGATCCACAGTTGCTTTACTCCCCGGGTGTCCTGCCAAAACTGAGTTATGGTGTGCCTCGATCACCTTTTGTCGCAACTGATCTGGAACAAACAGTCTCCCCGGAGGTCCAACAGGGGCGTCCCCCTGAGCCTCCAATACCTCCTCCTCCAGCTCAGAGCATACTGCCGAAACCACCACCCCCTCCTGAAGGATAGGAATCGGGTCGTCCGTATTCCCGGCCCCAGGGAAACTACGAGATAAGGCATCCGCCTTTACATTTTTTGACCCAGGACGATATGTAACGACAAAATTAAACCTGGTAAAAAACAATGACCACCTAGCTTGTCTGGGATTCAGACGTTTCGCGGACTCCAGATATAGCAGGTTCTTGTGATCGGTGATGACGGTGACCGGATGGACTGCCCCCTCCAAAAAATGGCGCCACTCCTCAAAAGCTAACTTAATGGCTAAGAGTTCCCTATTGCCGACATCGTAATTCCTCTCAGCGGACGACAATTTTTTAGAGAAAAAGGCGCACGGATGCCACTTACCAGGGGACGAACCTTGTGACAATACTGCTCCCACCCCTACCTCGGAAGCGTCTACCTCTACAATGAATGGCTGTGACGCATCAGGTTGAATGAGTATGGGTGCCGAGGCAAAACATTTTTTCAAGCAGGAGAATGCTTGACAAGCCTTGTCAGACCACCTAGAAAAATCCGTCCCCTTTTTAGTCATGTCTGTGAGTGGCTTAACCATGGACGAGAAATTACGAATGAACTTCCGGTAATAATTAGCAAACCCCAGGAAAAGTTGTAGTGCCTTAAGATTCTCTGGCCGATCCCACTCAAGAACTGCCCGCACTTTCCCAGGGTCCATACGAAAACCGGACGCTGAAACCAGGAAGCCTAAAAACTGGAGTTCCTGTACGGCGAACACACACTTTTCCCATTTGGCATACAGTTTATTATCCCGCAAGATCTGTAACACCTGCCTAACGTGCTCCTGATGAGACACCAGATCCGGCGAGTAAATTAAGATATCATCCAGATATATGACAACAAACTGTCCCACCAGGCGGCGAAAAATGTCATTAACAAAGTGTTGGAACACCGCCGGGGCATTAGTCAGACCGAATGGCATGACAAGGTTCTCATAATGCCCCTCCGGAGTGTTAAACGCCGTCTTCCACTCATCCCCCTCCTTCATCCTAATCAGATTGTACGCCCCCCTGAGATCCAACTTAGAGAACCATTTGGCGCCCACGATCTGATTAAAGAGATCGGGAATAAGTGGGAGCGGATACGGATCTCGGACCGTAATCCGATTAAGTTCACGGAAATCCAGGCAAGGGCGTAGGCCTCCATCTTTCTTCTTAACAAAGAAGAACCCCGCAGCCACCGGTGAAGATGAAGGTCTAATATGCCCCTTAGCCAGACTTTCTGAAATATAATCCTTCATGGCCTGCCTCTCAGGACCAGAAAGGTTATACAACCTAGCTTTAGGTAACTTGGCCTCAGGGAGCAGTTTTACAGAACAGTCATACTCGCGATGAGGAGGTAGTTCCTGACACCCTTTCTCCGAGAATACATCCTCAAAGTCCGCCAGAAATGGAGGTAAGACCCAAGGAGTAACCGCACCGATGACCGTGTTCATGCAGTTTTTATTACAGAATTTACTCCATTGGCTTATCTCTCTGGTTTGCCAATTAATAACCGGGTTATGCTTAGTTAACCAAGGAAGGCCCAACACTATAGGAGTGGGAAGACCCTCCAACACGTAGCAAGACAACAGTTCTTTATGTAACGCCCCCACTTGAAGTTTTACGTCATGCACAGCTTGCAAAAAACTTCCCTGACCGAGAGGCCTGGCATCGATCGAGAATATGGGGATGGGTTTAGCCAACTCACTCAATCGCATACCTTGAACCCGGGCAAACCGAGCATCAACCAGATTAGCCCCGGCCCCACTATCCAGAAGAACAGATATCCTCTCAGTTCTCGTACCCACCACCACCTCCGCCGGTACGAGAAACTGAGACGAACCTAGGGACGAAATACCTACTCCCAGATTGCCGTCCACCACACAACCTGGGATCAACAGTTTTCCGACGACTCTTCACTCTGCAAGGGACGGGATGGACACCCCCCAATAAAATGTCCCTTTCTCCCGCAGAAGAAACACCTTCCTGTCTTATGGCGCACCACCGGTCCCCTCCCCCGAAATGATGTCCCTCCTAATTGCATAGGCTCCTCTGGACTGACCAGGGGAACCACCATATGAGGGGACCTTGTAGGAGGTGGAGTCATCACAGGGGGTCGAGTTATCCCGCACCTCTCCCGAAGCCGTCTGTCAACGCGAATAGCCAGGGCCATAGCGGCTTCCAGTGATGCGGGAGAGTCATACTGTGCCAACACATCCTGTAATTTGTCGGATAAACCTTGACAAAACTGGTTCCTAAGAGCCGGGTCATTCCACTGGGTGTCCGTGGCCCAACTACGGAACTCCGAACAGAATTCCTCCGCCGGACGATCTCCCTGCTGGATCCTACGTAACTTAGACTCAGCAAGGGAGATCCGATCTGGGTCATCATATACGAGTCCCAGAGCAGCGAAAAACCTATCCACTGACTGGAGAGCCGGGGAGCCCGGGGGAAGAGAGAACGCCCAAGATTGTGGGTCCCCTTGTAGGAGCGAGATGACAATTCCCACCCTTTGTTCTTCACTCCCCGATGACCGAGGCCGCAGCCGAAAGTACAATTTGCATGCCTCCCGGAAAACAAAAAACTTGTCCCGCCCCCCAGTGAACCTGTCAGGGAGAGCTACTTTAGGTTCTGGTCCGGCTTGCTCCAGAGGATGCAAAACCTTGGACCTAACGTCCGCCAGCTCCATGGACAAACTCTGCAACTGCCGAGCTAGACCGGCTACTGGATCCATGGTAGCTGGAGAAAAACTAAGTGGGTCGGTGAAAATGTCACACTGTCTCTGTATACTGGAGGTAGGGGGCCTAAGCTGACCCTAAGCTGGGGCCCTGACTAATCCCTCAACCTGGAGGTACTGTTAAAGGTACAGAGGTCCAGGCCGCCAGCGTAACCCCTACCTCCTGAGGATCCCTGCACCTAAGTAATCTAGTCCTGAGAAGGACCCCGATCACAACAAAAGAGGACAAGTAATACTATGCCCACACACAGTACTTAGACGAACGAGACAGTACAAGGGAAAAACCAAAACCACCTTGCATACGAAGACTACACAACTACAACAGAGGGAACACGAACGGGAAAGGAGATAAATGATAAAGCGAGGAAGGGAAAATACACTCCAAATACACTTATCTCAGAAACTCCAAATACCACGATCCGCTCTGTAAGTCTGTATGAAATGCTTTCACCGACACTTCCCAAACAGACCAGCAGGCATTTGAAGGAGACTCACTACAGCAGCATTGATTGCAGCTGGGCGAGACTGGACCTCGTCTAGCACAGAGAGAAAGAGAATTAACTCCCTCACTGCCGAAAACACAAAGCACCAAAAAGTCAGCTGCGAGAAGTCAGGCTGTGTAATCGTGACGATCTTCGTGGCGACACACCCGTGACACACACACAATACTGAGCCTCATTTTGACTTGTTTTAAGGACATTATATCAAAGTTGGATCAGCCTGTAGTGTGTTTTTCCACTTTAATTTTGGGGGTGACTCCAAATCCAGGCCTCCATTGATTAATGAATTTGATTTCCATTGATGATTTTTGTGTGATTTTGTTGTCAGCACATTCAACTTTGTACAGAACAAAGTATTCAATGAGAATATTTCATTCATTCAGATCTAGGATGTGTTATTTCAGTGTTCCCTTTATTTTTTGAGCAGTGTATGTTGCTCTATTTTATTGAATTGGTATGAATTAAAGATTGTGTTCAGTCACTGCGGTTGTCTCCGTGCTAATAAATAATGTTTAATAGAGAGCAAGTATAACAATTAAAAAACTATGGACAGATTTATCAAAACTAGTGCAAAAAAGTGGAGGAGCAACGAAAAAGATTCTAAAAGTTTCAGCCAATTATCCATCTGTCTAATCATTTGTACAAACGGTCCCACCACCAACATGGTTGACTAAGCTGGTAGATTAGGGAGAAAGTTCCAAAATAAAACCCCAAATGGAGCTTACAAAATGTGACAAATTGTCACCCACTTTCAAGGAATAGGGAATAACTTCCAAATCCAAACCTGAGAGTATCACATTAAGGCTCTGCTCACATCGTGGTTGTATCCAACTTTTTCTAGTTACAGTCACTTTCACAGATACAAAGGTTTCTGAATTTAGAAGACATTATTCTTGACCATTGTAAAAAAAAGGAAACACAACTGAAAATGCACAATTAAAGAGGTTGTCCACTACTTTAACATTGCTGACTTATCCTTAGGATAGGTCATCAATGTCTAATCGGTGGGAGTGTGCCACTATCAGCAGACGAGCAGCTCCGCAATTGAGTTCTTCTGTGAGCAGATCTGCAGGGATGCCAGGTGTCGCACCCCCACCGATCAGACATTGATGACCTATCCTGAAGATAAGTCATCAATGTTAAAGTAGTAGTGGACAACCATTTAAATACGTACAATCTTCTTGCTCAGGTCTCCATCAATTTCACAGGGATCACTCTCACACAGTCTTGCACCTCTCTTTTTCTTCTAATTATCCGGCATCAGTCTCTTGCACATCTTACACCAAGGGTACTGTCTGGTACACCCAGATCCCCTTCTCCAGGGCCCTATATCATTTTCTAGCGCCCTCCTGGCATTGCAATGGTTTCATCTACAAGGATCTAGCTTCTGACTTGCCGCCTCCTCAGTTTTAGGCCACGTTCACACGTTCAATATTTGGTCAGTTTTTTACATCAGTATTTGTAAGCCAAAATCAGGTTTGGAGCAATCAGAGGAAAAGTATAATAGAAAAACGTCACCACTTCTGTATTTTTCACCCACTCCTGGTTTTTGGCTTGCAAATTCTGAAATAAAAGAATAATACTGACTGTGTGAGCGTAGTGTGATAGATTGACTCACTCAGCTGCTCTCAGAGGTAGACACTGGAACACTTAGGGTCAAAGTCCGTGGCTGGTATATTACATCATAAACCAGAAAACAAAATAAACATGGACTTTCCGGCGTAACAGCAAAACAAAACATAACATATAACATGGTAGCACAGTCCATAAAACTGCGGGATTCGCCCACTCAGGATACTCTAAGCTTCCACTGTCACTGGAGCTCCACACTGAAGACTTCCCCGTCTCCCAACACAAAACAGAAAAAAAACCTCAGTGGCTGGACATTTCATTTGCCCAACCACACCCTTGGGGTGGAGATATGGTGAATAGGCATCCCGCCCATCTCTTACACCTACTCACAAAAAACTAAACCCTGACATGGCCGATTAACTCCTCAGTGCATAACATGCTGGAGAGAGACTTCTGGGTTTCACATCATGGAATATAGCAACCTTTGTGACACATATCTCCCCTCACATACATTGCCAGTGACCCTGCCACAATAGCCTTAAGGTTTTCACCTTCATGTCATTGATTTCTGTTCTGATTCCTGCTTCTCAAAAGTCTCTCCTTGGCCTTATTCAGACATCAATGTTTCAGATACTTTAAAAAATGGTACCCGTGTCTTCAGGGTTTTGAATTAGTGTGCCATTGGTGTACGGTCCATGTGTCCATTTTTTACCATCCATGTGTCATCCGTATGTCATTTTTACTATCAGTGTGTCATCTGTGTGTGCATTTCTACCATCAGTGTGTTATCCGTGTGTCCGTTTTTACCATCAGTGTGTCATCTATGTGTCCATTTCTACCATCAGTGTGTTATCAGTGTGTCCATTTTTACCATCAGTGTGTCATTAGTGATTTTCCCATATGGATAAATAAATGACAAAGCATCTCCCATCGTTTTCAATTTAATACACGGACAGCACATGGATGCCACCCGTGAGCTGTCCGAGTTTTTTATGGACCCATAAACTGGAATTGTCACTTTTCACCTGTGATACCGGAAAGAAAAGACATTAAGAGAAAACGCACATGCAACAAGGCTGTCTGAATAAGGCTTTAATGTCTATTTACACATACTGATTGTGGCTGTGTGGCTGTCATACAGGGTGTGACTGCAAATCTCATACTGATTGACAGTTGACTCCCCCAGTTAGGGAGCAGAGAGCCGGGTGTCGATCAGCATGACATCGGCAGTCCGGCCTTATCAACAGAGTGGAAAAGAAGCCACCGCTCTGTCAATGTGACGTCAGCAGAGGCAGCTGAATCACTGTCAGGATTGATTTGTGACAGCTTTGTGCCAGCGAAAAACAGCACCGGCACAGCAGGCAGGTAGGTAGCAACTACCTACTTGTTAGTGTTTAGGCACATTTTTTTTTTTTTACAAAATTCCGGATATCCCACGTACTGTAACTGTTTTATACCCAGTGATCAATTCTTTCCCCAACTCCTTACAGGCCTTTCCATAATATCTCCCAATCCCTGGACCACCACTACGAGTTAGCAACTCTTTCAGCTCTCTGAGGCACCTGTATCTACTCCCAATGACCATGGTCTTAACCTATCACTTGCTCCTCTAGTCAGCAACTGGCTTTTTTTTGGGCCTAGCTAGAACGAGATGACTGTCTTCAAGGAGTCTCATTCCTTTTTACAGTCTTTCTGCAAACCTAACTT
Organism: Phyllobates terribilis; assembly: GCF_046119375.1. Classification (NCBI taxonomy): domain Eukaryota; kingdom Metazoa; phylum Chordata; class Amphibia; order Anura; family Dendrobatidae; genus Phyllobates; species Phyllobates terribilis. The sequence goes on along the minus strand of NW_027362770.1, from coordinate 131,209,600 downwards.
GTTTTCACCGGACAACACCTTTATCATGTATCCATAGGATAGATGATACATTTTTGATTGATGGGGTTCCGACTACTGTGAACGAATTAATAAGTAAAATGGGTCATTTTCATCCCTGTCAGAATGGAGTGGCAGTGGTCATGCCTGACTGACGATCCATTCATCCCCTATGGGGCTGCCAGGCACTACACTTGTTATTTTCCCGTAACCACATAGAGAATGGATGGAGTGCCGGTTAGGAGTCTGATCTGCTGTTCCATTTTGTAAGAAGGATATAGGGAAAATATATATTCTTGGACCATGTTAGCCAGTAGATAGAAAAATATTTAGATTTGAGAGTCCTCAGTGGTTGATACCTTTAAAAGGCTAACTGAAAAGATGGTAACAAATTGCAAGCTTTCGAGACTACTCAGGTCTCTTCATCAGGCATAGTATACCACAAAATCTGAAGAGTCACATATTTATACACAATAAGACACACAAAAAAATGCAATAGGTAAGACAGGTGATGAAAAGCAGAGTTATTATGGAAGAGATAAACAGTTCTGGCTATAAAGATTTTACCAGTTAATAGATAAGGAGTGTGAAGGTTTTATTGTCCTGTGACTAGGTCCAGTGTTGTGATGACCTCACAGGTCTGAGAGTCTGAGGAGCACATTCCTTAGTTGATGTAGAATGACATAAATCCATGCGACACATTAATTCCTGCTCTGAAAGTGTTAAAGGTCACCATCAGTTTATATTCTGAGATTCCTCTTTCTCTTTGAGATTTGAAGTTACCTTTTAATACCAGTAATTTCATGTCTTTTATGCTGTGATCAGGGGAACAAAAATGCTGGGCTACAGGCAGATCTATTCTTTTTTCTTTTATTGTGTGGCGATGATGATTCATCCTTGTTCTAAGTTTTTGCCCTGTCTCCCCTACATAAAGACCCCCAGCTGGACATTTGGTACATATAATTAAGTACCCTACATTAGATGTGATACAGCTGAATGTACCTGGGATCTTATAGTCCTGATGTGTATTGGGAATCTTTATCTTGTCTGTGGTCATTATAAATGGACAGGTTTTACATTTTTTCTGGTTGCAAGGAAAGAACAGTAAAAATTTCTGACGCGCCCCCTGGGGCCATGGGGCACTCGGTAGCCGGGCCTGTCGGTTCTATTGGGGTAGTCACGATATCAGTGACCCAGCTCCGTGGCCCAGGGTGGTCAACAAATTGAAGAAAAGAGGGAATAAAGTTTTGGGGAAAAAGTTTGTGACGCCACCCGTGGTATGATGCTATAGGTGGCCGCCGCTGCTGTTCAGATCCACTGGGGCTGTTGGTGATGCAGCAGAGATGGTTCAGCTCTCCACGGGCAGAGCTAGGCCCCAGGGCGGTTAAAGAGATTAACTATGATGTTGGTGTTGTAGTGCAAGGCAGGTGACGCAGCAATTAAGTCTAGGACACAGTGGGGTGCAGTCTTCAAGTGTTTACTCACAGTTCTTATGATGTTTCAAGTTACAACTGCCAGCAGGTTATAACAGCCCATCAAGTACTGTGTCCTCCGGGGAAGTGATCCAGCCAACTCTCAGATAACTTGGGAGCACTTGATTGGGACCCGCTTCTTGTGTCCTGAGCCAGTGGCCGCGGGCCTTGTTGGGCGACGACCTCTTTGTCCCCTTGGTCCTATATGGCCACCTTTTCAGCGAATGTGTGTGTTTTTTGGCTACGGCACTTAAAGATACCGCAACCTCCGGTTTGCTAGCTGAGTCTTGTAGTCCTCCACTAGTCTTGGGCCGGTCCCCTACCGTGACCTTATCCCTTCAGTCAGCGTGAACTCGGTGCGCACGGGTGGACTCCGCAATTTCCATGCCCCTAGGATCCTTTCTCTCACTCTGGAGCCTTTCTCACTGCTACGGTCTTCTCTCCTCAATCCCGGTGACAGACTCCTGTCACCAACTCCTCTGACTGACTAACTCCTCGATGGTCCTCACTCCTAGGACCCTAGGACCAGAACTGACTCCTTTAGATCTTTCTACCCTTCCTTATATACTCTCTGTCAGGTGACCCACGTCACCAACTGTCACTCTACGTGGTCTTCTCTAACTTCAGTCCTTCCTTCAGTGCTCCCCTAAACTACTTCCTCCACCCACCTCCTCTACTTTAGTTCCATCCTCCAGACAGGGAGCGGGTCTGTGCTCTCCCTCAGGAGCAATCCTGCCCTTCCCTAATGGAGTGGTGTGGTGTTGGATGTGAGTGTGTGGGTCCCGGGTAGTGCTGCTTCCTTACTTGAGAGTGGGGTACCACACCTCTGGCTGAGATACAGTACCTCTGTGGCAACTGGACCCGCAGGGGCGCTACATTTCCCCTTTTGCCAATCAGTCTCAACAGTCGGGCTCCCAGTGATAAGTAAGCTATCACCTACCCTTTGGAAAGGTGATAACTTGATTTCACCAAATAACCCCTTCAGGTCCCTAAAGGTACATTCAAACATAGTTGGCAACTGTTTAGGCTCACTTGACAAAGTGGATAGTCTAAGTCCTCATGCAACTGGACCCCAGGCGTTGGTGCGGCAAGATGGTATGTATGTGAGTGACGCGCCCCCAGAACCGTGGGGTACTCGGGAGCCGGGCCTATGGATGCTGTTGGGGGATATCACGGTGGCCGGCCCGGTCCGTGGCCCAGGGCGGTCAACAAAAAGGGGGTTTTATTTATAGGGGATTTGTAAAGTTCGTGACGCCACCTGTGGAATGCGGCCAAAGGGAGCCGCCGCTGCGGAGCAATTCTCTGAAGCTGATGGTACTGCAGCAGGGATGGTTTGGCTCTCCACAGGAAGAGCTAGCTCCAGGGCAGTGTAGGTGTTGTTAGTTGCGCTGGGCATTGTAGTGCAGGGGGAAAGATGGCGCAGCTGAAGTAATGGACGGAGGCAGTGCGGTGCAGTCATCCGAGTCTCTACTCACAGTTCTTATGTAAGTTCCACAGGTGCACTGTACGGGTGTCAGCCTCCCACGCCGCGCTGCGTTCACCAGACCGGGGATTCAGCTCTTCCTCAGGTAGATTAGGAGCACCTGACGGAACCCCGCTTTCTCGTGTTCCTCTCTAGACCGTCTTCACGCTGGGTCTTCTCCCTCCTACCCTGCGCTTCCTCACTCTCAGTCCCGCTCGGGTACTCTGAAGTCCCTCCTGTCTAACTGGAGTTCCCGGACCTGCTTGACCCTCACGGAGATTAGAATGAGGCTTTGGCAACTGAACTATATAAGCCAGAAGCCTCCGGTTTTTCCAGCCGAGACCTGAAGTAACAGGGGCCGGTCCCCTTCTTGTGGCCTACGATCCCTCTGTCTTCTGACAGATTCGGTGAGCATGGGTGCCCCCTAGGATCCCTTCAATAGATCAGAGCCTTCCTCCTCTGCTCCCCTCCTGGGCCTCTAGCACTGGGCCCTACTTGTGGAGCAGAGCTCCTAAAGAGACTCTGCTCCCAGACTGTCTTCACTCTCTCCTCTCACTGACTGAACTGCCACCCTAAGATGGCTTCCCTTTTTATATCTCCTACAATGGTGCTCCCCTAAACTTCTTCCTCCACCCACACCCACTACTGGTTCCCCCTACCTTTGGGTTCCCCCCACTCCAGCCAGGGACAGGGCTCAGCACTGTGCACATGCATCTTGCCCTTCCAGCCGGCCTGGAGCAGTGTAGTGTTGAATGTGGGTGTTGGGGTTCCGGGCAACACTCCCTCCTTACCTGAGAGAAGGAGACACCACACCTCTGGGTGAGGTGCAATACCTCTGTGGCGACTGAACCCTCAGGGGCGCCACATGGGCAGTAAGGACTTGGCACACTCAGCAGCAGTAGGATTGATGAAGTGGAACCCAGCAGGAGTGAAAGCAAGCTGAAGCACAGTATGCCCAAAAGATCGAGTACACCAAACAGAAGTCTAGAGTCTCAATCCTAAAACACAGGTGTGGGTCCTAATGGGCCTTAAGTAGGATTAGGGAGATGAAGTCATTGAGGCAAGACAGACAACCTGCAAAATCCGACATGGAGCACAACAGAAGGCAGTGGGCCGAGGTGAAGGAAGCAGTGCCTGGGATATTCGGGGCAGGTGTGTAACAGCAACAAATGGAGATATCATATTTCACACTAATTACAGAAACACAACTGAACTTTGTAATCAATGCTATTTGCATAGTTGCCTCACTTTTTGCTATAAATGTTTTGCAGGGAAAGACAAAATCCTTGAATAAGTGATCATATCCTTTAAAGTTTATTTTCACCCTTGAAGAACATTTTAAAATTTATATATAGAAATAATCTACATAACAAGCTGAATAACTTTGTGAATACATTACATTACTCATCTTTTACTGATCCTGAGTAACAGCTCTTATTATACCCCACAGCTAAAATCACAATCCTCAAGGTTTCAAATCACAATTCTTTGCTATTTCAACATCGATTTCTTTAGTGATTTGCATCCTGGGAAGGACAATCTGTATACGATGATCATGCTGACTGTTTCCAACAACCACTAGCAGAACTGTGGATAAAGCTGTAACACAATATAGACACCAATTTTTGGTGGCAAAGTCGAATTGGCCATTAACCACTTCACCTTCCAGCCTGTGTTTACCTTCCTGACCAGGCCAATTTTCTACATTTTGACCAGTGTCAAATTTATGTGGTAATAACTCTGAAATGCTTCAATGCATCCAAGTGATTCTGAGACTGTTTTTTTTCGTGACATATTGTACTTAATATTAGTTGTAAATTTAGGTCAATATAATTTGTCTTTATTTATGAAAATATCTAAAATTTGAAAAAACTTTGAAAATGTTAACATTTTCAAACTTTGAATTTTTATGTTCTTAAACCAGATAGTTATAACACACAAAATAGGTAATAAATAACATTTAACACATGTCTACTTCACATCAGCATCATTTTTTAAGCATCTTTTTTTTTTTGCTAGGAAGATGGAAAGGTTAATAGTTTATCAGCAATTTCTCCAACAAAATTTACAAAACCAATTTTTTTAGGAACCACCTCACATTTGAAGTGACTTTGAAGGCCCTATCTGACAGAAGATACCCAAAAGTGACACCATTTTAAAAACTGCACCTCTCAAAATGTTCAAAACCACACTCAAGAAGTTTATTAATCCTTTAGGGGCTTCATCAGAATTAAAACAATGTGGAAGAAATGAAATAAAAATTGTACTTTTTCCCACAAAAATATTTATTTAGCCCAAATTTTTTCATTTTCAAAAGGGTAACAGGAGAAAATGGACCATACAATTTGTTGTGCAGTTTCTCCTGAGTACACTGATACTCCATATGTGGTGGAAAACTACTTTTTGGGCGCAAGGCAGGGCTCTGAAGGGAACGATCAACCTTCAACTGGAGCAAAAATTGGCTAGAATCAATAGCGGATGCCATGACGCCATGATGCATTTGCAGAGCTCCTGATGTGGCTAAACAGTGGAAACCCCCCACAAGTGACCCCATTTTGGAAACTACACCCGTCAAGGAACTTAACTAAGGTGTATCACAGAATTTTAGAATGTTGAGCTGCGAAAATAAAAAATCAAAGTATTCCGCAAAAATGTTTGTTTTGCCCCAAATTTTTAATTTTCACAAGGGTAACAGGAGAAAACCATGCAATTTGTTGTGCAATTTCTTCTGAGTACACTGATACCACATATGTGGTGGAAAACTACTGCTTGGGTGCGCGGCAGGGCTTGGAAGGGAAGGAGCACTGTTTGACTTTTGGAGAGCAAAATTGGCTGGAATAGATAACAGACGCCATGTCGCATTTGCAGAGCCGCTGATGTGCTTAAACAGTGGAAATTCCACACAAGTCACTCCATTTTGGAAACTACAGCCCTCAAGGAACTCATCTAGAGGTGTTTCACAGAATTTTATAAGGTTGAGCGGTGGAAATGAAAAAATATATATTTTTCTCGCAAAAATATTGCTTCAGCCCCATTTTTTTCATTTTCACAAGGGTAGCAGGAGAAAAAAGATCATACATTTTTTTGTGCAATTCTCCAGAGTACACCGATAGCCCATATGTGGCAAAAAACGACTGTTTGGGCACACATCAGGACTTGGAAGGAGCACCATATGACTTTTGGAGCACAAAATTGGCTGGAATAGATTGGTGATGCCATGTTGCATTTGCAGACCCCTTGATGTCCCTAAATTGTGGAAAACCTCCACAAGTGAACCCATTTTAGAAACGATACCCCTCAGAGAACTTATTTAGAAGTGAGCACCTTAAACCCACTGGTGCTTCACAGAATTTTATAATGGTGAGCCGTAAAAATGAAAAAATATTTTTTTCCCTCAAAAATGTTGTTTTAGCCCCAGATTTTTACTTTTCACATGGTTAACAGGAGAAAATGGACCCCAAAATATTTGCAGAGTCCCTGATGTGGCTAAACAGTGGAAACCCCCCACAAGTGACCCCATTTTGGAAACTACACCCCTCAAGGTAGTTGTGGCGCCCCTGAGGGTTCGACCGCCACAGGGATGCTGCACTTCTCTAATGGAGTGTAGTGTTTCTCCTCTGAGGTAAGAACAGTGCGATGGTCAGGACCCTTCCTTCACCTCCAACACCACACTTCTCCCACCAGAGGGGGTTAGAATGCACTAGGTGCTGCCTCCTGGTTACCGGGAGACTGGGGAACCAAGAGCTAGGGGAACCATTTAGTGGGTGAGGGTGGAAGACACATTTTAGTGACACTTAAAATTTTATATTTAATACACAGCCATTTTGATTCATGGTCCTTTTCTGCCAAGCAGTCTTTGAGTCCTGGCTTGTCCTTTCTGTCCGTCAGCCCGTCAGGCTGTCCTTCAATCTGTACAATGATGGTTCTTTGACTGTTCTACTGTGACCTCCTAACCTGGACGCGGATCCTGTGTGGGCCCGCATCGGATGGAGGCACAGCCCTCGTACCTTGGCCTTGGGTCGAGGAGCAGGTTGCAGATAATGAATGTCTCAGCCCAGTCAAGAACCATGACCAAGAAGGCCCGGAGCTCAAGAGTGTAGCTCCGCCGCAAATGGATCCCAGGGAGGATGCAGACGGAGCGGTGTATGCCACCTGTCCTCGCTATGCTGATCTATTCAGAGGGATTCCGGCAGCAAGAGGGGTACCGGCCCCCGACACCCGACCTTGCTACTCCACGTCCTGGTCGGGAAAGCCCGGTAGGCCCTGAGGATCTCACCGGGTAACGGAAAGAGCAGAGCTGCCACCCGTACCCTTTTTCTGAGAGGAGTTCAGAGGGAGACCCGGCCTATCTACACACACAGACAGGAAAGTACCTGGTCTAAAGTCTAGGAACACTCTGGTGCAGGGTCCTGATTGAACTCTTGACTTACTCGGAGGTTGTCGGACCCCTGTCTCTGGTGACTGCAGAACTCCGCGAGGAGCAGGGAGAAGCCTTGCAGCTGTACTCTACAACGTGAGTAAAAACCCTGGAAGTTAACCCCTATGGCCTCCGGACTCTTTATTCTGCATTACACCGCACTACGCAGCACCAAACCTCCTAGACTACTACCCCCGTCATCCTGTCCCTCTGCCCTGAGGCCCTGCTCCGCCTGTGGGGAGTGGTAACAACGACGGGCGCCATAGCACCATGCCTCAGCGGACTGCAGCGGCGCTGGTGGCCTTCACCAGGTGCCACAGGTGGCGTAGTCGAGATCAGCCACTCAACCCGGATAAGCCCGTACCATCTTTTTGTTTTAATGTGACGGCCCTGGGCACGGGTTGGGTCCGGGCCACGGCTGCACCCCATCTCTCCATCACAGGACCCGACTCCGAGTCCCCCATGTCCCAGGGTAAGGGCTTACAGGAGACTTTGAGGCGTCACATAGTTAACTAAGGTGTATCACAGCATTTTATAACATTAAGCTGCGAAAATAAAAAAATCAAAGTATTCCACAAAAATGTTTGTTTTTCCCCAAATTTTTAATTTTCACAAGGGTAACAGGAGAAAACCATGCAATTTGTTGTGCAATTTCTTCTGAGTGCACCAATGCCCCATATGTGGTGGAAAACTACTGTTTGGGTGCATGGCAGGGCTTGGAAGGGACGGAGCACTGTTTGACTTTTGGAGAGCAAAATTGTCTGGAATAGACAGCGGACGCCATGTTGCATTTGCAGAGCCTCTGATGTGACCACTTTTTTTATTTATTTTGTTTACTGTGCTGACTGAAGGGGATAACTGGTGTGACAGTTTTATAGATCAGGTTGTTCCAGATGTGGCCATGCCAAATATGTGTACTTTGTTTATTTTTTTAATATGAATAAGTGCATATATTGGTATAATAATTTAATTTTTTGTTTTATTCTTTATTTTGTGATTTTTTAAAAAAAAATATTTTTACAATTTCTTTTAAACTCCTTGTTAAACTTTTTTACTTAGTCCTATGGGACTTTAACTTTCTTTAGTATAATGCCTAGCAGTGCACTAGCACTGTAATGAATATACCTGTCAGTCCTGTCACTTAGACCATGCTCTGAGCATGGTCCAACAGACTTGCCATAGCTGGCTGACCCAGAGGTCATCATGACGACCTTGGATTGCCATAGTAATGATCAGCCCCTCGCAATGACGTAGTGGGGTGCTGATCGGAAGGGAGAGAGAGCTTCTTCCCTCTCCCAGCCTTCTAAATGCTGCAATCGTTATCAATCACGGCATTTAAGGGGGTTAAATGGCCCGAGGAGGTGCAAGCACCACTCCTGGCCGTGTCAGCGGAAGCTCAGCTATATCTTACTCCGAGTTCCTGGCGGTGATTGTATGGGTACTGCTCCTGTGCCCACATGATTGCCATGACATCCCCTTTGGTCAAAGTTCGGGAACCCCTATCCGACTGCCATGTATGGGTTTATCAAAGGTAAATGCCTATGAATGTGATGTCAAAATCTATTTTTTTTCTAATACGCTTAAATTCAAAATTCCCTAACCTTCCCCCGCAATCAGTGTTGAACTGGGATGCCAATGGCCTAACAGTAATCAACTACAGGACCCCACTTTTCAACTACAGTGGGGAAAATAAGTATTTGATACACTGCCGGTTTTGCAAGTTTTCCCACCTACAAAGAATGGAGAGGTCTGTAATTTGTATCGTAGGTACACTTCACATGTGAGAGACAGAATCTAAAAATAAAAAACAGAAAATCACATTATATGCCTTTTAAATAATTTAATTGCATTTTCTTGCATGAAATAAGTATTTGATCACCTACCAACCAGCATGAATTCTGGCTCTCACAGAACTGTTAGTTTTTGTTTAAGAAGCCCTCCTACTCTGCACTCATTACCTGTATCAATTGCACCTGTTTGAGCTCATTACCTATATAAAAGACACCTGTCCACACCTGTCCTAAATCAATCACACTCCAACCTCTCCACCATGGCCAAGACCAAAGAGCTGTCTAAGGACACCAGGGACAAAACTGTAGACCTGCACAAGGCTGGGATGGGCTACAGGACAATAGGCAAGCAGCTTGTTGAGAGGGCAATAACTGTTGGTGCAATTATTAGAAAATGGAAGAAACACAAGATGACTGTCAATCTTCCTTGGTCTGGGGCTGCATGCAAGATCTCGCCTCGTGGGTTAAGGATAAGAGAGGTCAGGAATCAGTTAAAAACTAAACAGGAGCACCTGGTCAATGACCTGAAGAGAGCTGGGACCACAGTTTCAAACATTACTGTTAGTAACACACTATGCCGTCATGGATTAAAATCCTGCAGAGCACACAAGGTCCCCCTGCTCACGCAAGTGTGGCTCCTCTGTGGGTGCAGTCGCCACAGAGGTACTGCATCTCACCCAGAGGTGTGGTACCTCACTCTCGGGTAAGGAAGGAGTACTGCCCGGGACCCTAACACCTGCATCCAACACTACACTACTCCAGACCAGCAGGAGGGGCAAGATGTGTCCCTCTCCTGCTGAGCCCTGTCCTTGGCTGGAGTGGGGGGAACCAAAGTAGGGGGAACCATGTAGTGGGTGTGGGTGGAGGAAGAAGTTCAGGGGAGCTCAGTAAGAAGTGATATAAAAAGAGGGTGAAACATTCTAGAGGGGGTTTCTGAGGAGATTGAGTCAGAGGAAGAGTTGGGAGCAGGAGCTCTGCAGGAGCTCTGCTCAGGGAAGCGCGGGCTTGAGTGCCCAGGAGAAGGAGAGGAGGAAGGAATAGGAGCAGAGAGACGGCTCCAGGAGTGAAGGATCCCAGGGGTACGGGCCGTGCTGGAGGCCACCCGTACGCCCGAGTCTACCAGGCAGTGGAGGGATCGGGTCGCAGAGGGGACCGGCCCCTAACTAGTGAGAATTACAATATTCAACTAGGTAACCGGAGGGTGCAGCATTTCAAGTGCTGCAGCCCAAAGACCACATCTATTTCACCAAGAAGGTGGCCATAGAGGGCCCAGGGGACAGAGAAGACGTCGCCCAACAAGGCCCGCGGCCACTGGATTGAGACATTGGGTGTAAGGTGCAGGGAGACGGCCAGAAGGAACACACAGAAGGGGGCCCCGTTATGTACTCCGGAGGTACCTGAGGGTTGGCTGAGCCCCTGCCTGGTGAACGCAGCACGACGTGGGAAGTTACGATCTGCAGTTGTAACCAGGAGCAAAGTAAGAACTGTGAGTAAATCCGGAAGACTGCACCCCACTCTCTCTGTCAATTATTACTGCTGCGCCATCACCCCCTGCACTACACTGCACCACGAGTGCTACTTTCATAACAGCAACATCTACACTGCCCTGGAGCTAAGCTCTGCCTGTGGAGAGCTGAACCAACGTGCTACATTCACACCAGCTCCAGAAGACCTGCTCCGCAGCGGCGGCTCCCTTTAGCCGCATACCACAGGTGGCGTCACGAACTGTATATAAGAACTTTAATTTCCCTGTAAATATCCCCTTTTTACTGACCACCCTGGGTCACGGACCGGGTCACCGCCACTGTGACATCTCCCCTAGCAACGCCAGGCCCGGCACCAGGTACCCCACGGCCCAGGGGACGCGTCACAAGCACATGTCCATGCCCACTTGAAGGTCACCAATGACCATCTGGAAGATCCAGAGGAGGCAAGGGAGACGTTCATATGGTCAGATGAGACTAAAATAAAACTTTTTGGTATCAACTCCACTCGCCATGTTTGGAGGAAGAATAATGAGTACAACCCCAAGAACAACATCCCAACCGTGAAGCATGGTGGGGGAAACATCATACTTTGGGGATGTTTTTCTGCAAAGGGGACAGGACAACTGCACCATTTGAAGGGAGGATAGATGGTGTCAAGTATCACAAGATTTTGGTCAACCTTCTTCCCTCTTTAAGAGCATTGAAGACGAGTCGTGGCATGGTCTTCCAGCATGACAATGACCCAAAACACACAGCCAGGGCAACTAAGGAGTGACTCAGTGAGAAGCATTTCAAGGTCCTGGAGTGGCCTAGCCAGTCTCTAGACCTGAACCCAATAGAAAATCTTTGGAGGGAGCTGAAACTCAATGTTGCCCAGTGACAGCCCCGAAACCTGAAAGATCTGGAGAAGATCTGTATGGAGGAGTGGGCCAAAATCCCTGCTGTATTGTATGCAAACTTGGTCAAGAACTACAGGAAACGTCTGACCTCTGTAATTGCAAACAAAGGTTTCTGTACCATATATTAAGTTCTGTTTTTCTATTGTATCAAATACTTATTTCATGCAATAAAATGCAAATTAATTATGTAAAAATCATACAATGTGATTTTTTGGATTTTTTTAGATTCTGTCTCTCACAGTTACAGTCTCAAAATTACAGACCTCTCCACTCTTTGTAGGTGGGAAAACTTGCAAAATTGGCATTGTATCAAATACTTATTTTCCTCACTGTATATACCAATGTGACAATATCCTCAATCACAAATTTATATAACAATGAACTGGGTAGATTAATACATGAATAAGATGCTGCCTTTGTCTGTACATAGTGATTCAAGTATATTGTGCCAAGTATTGCTCATATAGGAGGGTGGTGGCCCACCGGAGGATTCTCCTGCTCTCCTGTGGGCCAGTCCAAGCCTGCTCACAACAATATCTAACTGCTTTATTTTTTTTTACTACTTCCTGTGTGATGACGCTATGTTTGAGAATCCCAGTGCATGCTGCAATACTCAAACAAAGCACCATTAGGGGGCACAGGCTTCTGTTACTACCTCAACCTCTGCCCCCTACCCAGAGGTGTATCTAGGTTTTCCAACACCCGGGCAAGAATTCAGTTAGGCGCCCCCTCCCCAAGCAGTTTAAGTAGTTGTCATGTGACCAATCATTCATATAAAATTTACACACAGTCATGTGCAGATGAGCTGCTTTTCCTAATTCTCTCAATGGTCAGTAAAAAACTATGAGATGCAGTAATACAAGTTAGTTGTCATGTGTCTGTAAGTGTGAAAAATGCATGAGTGAAGTGGCCACGTGATAACTGCTAGAACCTGCAAGCAGAGCTGAATCCTGACAGTGAGTATATTACACACTGTTAGGCTGAGTTCACACGATGCGTATTTCATGCGTTTCCGCGGCGTTTTTGCAGTTGCGTAAACGCCGCGGAAACGCATGAAAAACGCATGGTAGAAGGGAAGCAATGTTCCCCAATGGAAATCCGCATGTGCTGTGCCCATGATGCGGATTTTTCCGCAGCGTGAACGCTGCGGTCAAAAATCCGCAGCATGTCAATTAATTTTGTGGAAACGCGGCGATTTCGCCGCCATTGACTTGCATTAGAACGCGCCAATTCCGCAAGACAGCATCTGTACTTGCGCTATTGGCGCGTTCTAATATGCGGATGGTACCCGAGTGTGGAGGAGAGGAGAGTCTCATCCACACCCAGGTACCATTAAAAAAGCTGTAAAAAAAGAATAAAATAAAAAATAAATGTATTCTTACCTTCTGTCGGCCAGCGCAGCGCTCCCGCTTGGTTCCCGGCACTTGCAGTGAGTTGTAGGACCTGCGCTGACGTCAGAGTCATGTGACGGGTCTCGTGACGCTGACGTCGGCAGGTCTTTCAATTCAAAGTTGCCGGCAGCCGGGAACTTTGTAAAGCAGGACAGCGCGGGCCATCGGAGGTAAGTATATACACTCTCTCGGGTCACACTATATAAATCCATGCTGTTTGCATGGATTTATATAGTGTGACCTAGTTGTCAAGCACTTTCCAGGTGATGCTAAAATCGCCTGGAAACCGCTTGTCAATCTGCATGCGGAAACGCATGTGAATCTGCATGTGGATCCGCATGTATTCTGCAGGAAAAACGCATGCACAATCTGCATGCGTTTTTTCTGCCAGGGAGATGCAGAAATGATGCAGAAATTTTCTGCTTCATTTCTGCATCGTGTGCACATACCCTTAGGATTGGCATGCTACAGTGCTTAATTTTATAATTAAAGGGCTTGTCCAGGTTTGAGATGAAAGTCCGTAGTCACTCTATGTGACTGTAGACTTCAGAATTCTCACAGCGCATGAACTGCACACTTTTAGGATTCTCCCTTGCCGGTGGAAATGTCACGTGAGCACAAGTATGCGATTTGTATACTTCTGGTCACATTACGTCTAGACGTGTCTGGCCTCACTCAATTCATTTTCCATGCATATCTAGTTGGCATGTGACCACATGGATGAAAATCACATACTTGTGGTTTTGTGACCTCCCACTCTCATTGCCTGCACCAGAGAATCCTGACAGCGTGCAGTGCTCGCTGTGAGAATTCAGAAGTCTGCAGTCACATAGAATGACTGCAGACTCATCACAAACTTGGAAAACCCCTTTCATGCTCCTAACATAAATAAAAACATAGTAACCCTTAACTTGTCAGCCTGCACAACATTATTAACATAGCCATGTATCACATAATCTTACATGTTATCTATTGTTATATGTGTACAAGATCAGAACCAATAACAGCACAAGAATCCATCACCAGAACCCTCAATAGTACAGAAACACAGCATCACAAACCTCATCAGTACAGAAATTCATCATCAGAACCACCAGCAGTACAGAAATTCATCATCAGAACCACCTGCAGTACAGAAATTCATCAACAGAACCACTAGCAGCACTGAAATTCATCCGTATAACTTCCATCAGTACAGAAATTCATTGACAGAACTACCAGCAGTATAGAAATGAATCTGTATAATCCCCATGAGTACAGAAACACAGCATCAAAACCCTTATCAGTACAGGAAGACATCACCAGAACCACATCAGTACAAGAATACATCACCAGGACCACAATCAGTACATGAATACATCACTAAGACCACCATCAATACATGCAGTACATGAATTCAGCACCAGAGCAACCATCAGTACATGGTACATCAATTGTAATGTCAGGTCAGACCCATATACATTTGTATTGCATGAACCTACAACTTTCACTACATCCTTAACAATGGTAAGGAGATACTGAAAGTTGTTGCTACTTGCTATCAGTCATCATCAGCTGCGAACCATACAGGAACCACAGTAATGATGAGAATTAGTCAGTATCACCAAAAATCTTTACATCCAGGTACCTTATAGATGACGTTGTCTTTCATTGGAGTTGATCTCTTTCTTTTCTTCATCTTGTACAGATGCCATGATGACTTCTCACAGCCACAGCTCATCACTGCAGACTTCCATATTCTCTGGTTTTGTGCAGCACATCTCAACACAAGTCCTTAAAATAGCACTGTCATTATAATGCTCTTGAATAAAAATATCTGCCCTACACTGAAACCCTGAATAACTAATTGCCCTTCACTATATTCCCTGCATAAAATATGACCTAGATACTGTCCCTCTTATGGTACATGCCCTCCACACTGCCCTCTCCTTTCCATACTGGGCCCTCTCTTCACACTGTCCTCTCACACGGTGTCCCTACTATAGAGCCCAGTCTCTATAATGTTCCCCCTCATCACACTACCCCTTCCTGGCATACTGTCCTTTCCTGTCTGTGCCCTTATACTGTTCTCCCATGCTACCCCCCCACACTACTCAGTCTCTACTCTGTGCTCAATCACACTTTTCTCCCCCTATACTGTCTCTTCACACTATTCCCCACAATAGTCTCCTTACACATTTCCCCCTTCCTCCTCATGCTGTCTCCTCTCACATTCCCCCTGCTCCTCATTCTTTGTCCTCATACATTCTTCCCCTCGCTCCTCAAACTGTGTCCAAATCCATTCCTCCATTACTACTTACACGCATGCCTCGCCCTACTCTCCCTGACGTATGGTTACGGCTAGGGATGGAAGGAGATGAGCACTAGTCAACCTCCACTACACTCTACAGACAACAAGGGTGGACAAAACAGAGCAAATGGCTTAGCTTTAGATGACCTCCAAATAAGCCCACGGCCTCAAGCTCCAGAGAGGACGAAGTACTGCTCCTGCTAAGCTTCACAAGTAGAAATGGATATAGCCGACGACTTCCTCTCAGACACACCATGTATATATACACCTAGGGAAAGAGCTAATTAGCAAGAGAGAGGTAGCCGCTCGGTCCTAAAGACAGCCTCTTATCTAAGAGACTTTCTGCAATGCCAAATGTAGAGATCTCCTGCAACCCACTGCAGGGTGACTGTTACCCCTGACACACCTGTGACACCTATCCCCCCCACTCACCATACTGTGTCTGCACCCATCCCCCCTCGCTCCTCATACTGTGTCTGCACCCATCCTCCCCAT
Organism: Phyllobates terribilis; assembly: GCF_046119375.1. Classification (NCBI taxonomy): domain Eukaryota; kingdom Metazoa; phylum Chordata; class Amphibia; order Anura; family Dendrobatidae; genus Phyllobates; species Phyllobates terribilis. Next base: position 131,193,900 of record NW_027362770.1, on the reverse strand, counting down.
CCTGTGTTCACACACATTCCCCCTTGCTCCCCATATTGTGTCCGCACCCATCCCGTCCTCGTTTCCCAAACTGTGTCCTCAAATCTTACTCGACCAACCATGTTACAATAAATCTTCGGTGTCTTCAGCTCCACTGGAGCACTTACTACCAATATTGTTGGCGCCTCTGCAGTGTCAGCGAGTGACAGCAGCGTGATCACATGACAGGGGAGATCTTCAATTGTACCCGTCAGTACAATTGATCACTGGGAGCCAGCGCACTGTTATCTTTTCTGAGCTGGCTGTCAGCTTGACAGCCGGCTTAGAGAACGACAAACTCCCAGTCAGGGGGGCGGCAAAATGCAGCCACCGGGGAGACACCTCCGACTGCTGCATCAGGCTGCCTGACAGCGCCTCCCTGCCGGCTGTGCCCAGGACATATCCCCCGTCTGCCCCCCCATGGTTACACTTCTGCCACTACCTGAAATGAATAATAATAATAATTTTTATTCATATAATGCCAACATATTCAGCAGCACTTTACAATTAAGCAGGGACATGTACAGACAATAAATTCAATACAAGGCAAGACAGTTTAAACAGTTACATTAGGAGTGAGGTCCCTGCTCACAAGCTTACAATCTACAAGGAAATATTTGTTATTGTTAAAGTGCTTGTTATTTCAGGTCTAATAAATAGGGATTTTCATATAAGGCTGCATGATCCGGTCATCAGCCCGTATGTTTAAATGCAATAATCAAGTATCGAGTGCAGTTATCGTGTGCATGGAGGGTGTGGAGACAGATGAAAATTAGGGAACAGATTCTGAATAACATTTAGAAGGAGGGAACAGGGGAAAGTTAGTTTACTGAGTAGTTGAGGTGGTAGGCTTGTTTAAAGAGATACGTTTTCAAAGAGCATTTGAAGGCGTGGGGGCTAGGTATCAGTCGGATCGTGCATTCCAGAGAAGTGGCGCAGCACAAGAGAAGTCTTGGAGACGGAGGTGCGAGTTTCGAATTATGGGGGATGTTAGTCTTAGGTCATTTGTAGAACGGAGGACACGTGTATGGCGAGAGGAGATATACTGCGGTGCAGAACTGTGGAGAGCTTTGTGGATGAGAGCAATGAGTTTATATTGGACTCTATAGCCAATGGGTAACCAGTGTAATAACTGGCACGAGATGGAGGCATCGGTGAAGCGGCTTGACAGAAATACGACCCTGGCTGCCGCATTCAAGATGGATTGGAGAGGAGAAAGTTTGGTGAGAGGGAGACCGATCAGAAGAGAGATGCAGTAGTCCAGACGGGAGTGAATAAGAGAGACAGTAAGAGTTTTAGCAGTTTCAAAGGTGAGAAAGGGTTAGATTCTGGAGATATTTTTAAGATGCAGGTGGCAAGAGCGTGTGAGTAATAGGATGTAAGGAGTAAAGAAAAGTTTAGTGTCGAATATGACCCCAAGGCAGCGGGCGTGATGAGGGGAGAAACACAAGAAGTTCAGTTTTGGAGAGATTCAGTTTAAGATAGAGGAAGGACATGATGTTAGAGACAGCAGACAGACAATCCTTGGTATTTTGCATTAGGGTAGGGGTAATTTCAGAGAGGAAGTGTATAATTGGATGTTGTCAGCATAGAGATGATACTGGAACCCAAATCTGCTGATTGTTTTTCCAATAGGGGCAGTGTATATAGAGAAGAGGAGGGGGCCTAGGACTGAGCCCTGCAGGACCCCGATAGTAGGGGACGAAGAGAGGAAGAGGAGCCAGCAAAAGATATAGTGAAGGAGCGGTCAGAGAGATAGGAGGAGAACCAGGAAAGAACAGTGTCCTTGAGGTCTATAGAGGGAAGCATAGTGAGGAGGAGCTGGTGATCCACAGTGTCAAATGCGGCAGAGAGATCCAGGAGAATCATCAGGAAGCAGTGACCTTTGGATTTAGCTGTTAGTAGATCATTAGAGACTTTGGTGAGGGCAGTTTCAGTGGAGTGTAAAGAGCGGAAACCATATTGTTGAGGGTCAAGGAGAGAGTTATCTGAGAGATAGCGAATTAGACAGGAGTGGACCAAGCGTTCCAGGAGTTTAGAGATGAATGTAAGATTAGAGATAGGTCTGTAGTTAGCAGCGCAGTTCTGGTCCAGGGATGGCTTTTTAAGTAAAGAGGTTAAGATGGCATGTTTAAATAAGGAGGAAAAGATACATGAAGAAAGAGAGAGGTTAAATATTTTAGTCAGGTGTGTGGTGACCACCGGTGAGAGGGACTGCAGGATATGTGAGGGAATGAGGTCACTGTTGCAGGTTGTAGGCCGAGAAGAAGCGAGGAGCTGGGTAACTTCTTCTTCTGTGACCGGCTCAAAGAAGGCAAGTGAGCTTGAAGTGAAAATGAAGCATCATTATTGACGTCCGTTTCAGGGACTGACATCACTTGCGGGGAGGGCACTGGTCTTTGCACGCCGGGTATTCTAGTTACAGCACGCACTGACAGATTGCCCTCTTGCTGGCTCGTCACTTCTGAACTGAGCCGTCGAGAGCGCGCACTGTCATTGTGCACATTGCACAGTGACAAGAATCAACTGATCATACATCAGAATTGACAACCGACCCATGCATAGTAGAGAAGGGACTAGCAAAGTCCTTGAAACTGAGGACACTGATGACTCTTCATTTCAGGGAGGGGGCAGAGGCTGAAGCAGTGACCCCCTGATGATGACTCGTTTGACTATAGCACAGTGATGGAAGGCTAGGAAATTCTTAATTAAAGTATATTAGATAAAAATAGATTATTACATTAATTAGATAGGCATTTATGATTAAAATTAATTTGTGTTTTGGACCTCCACTTGGAATGAGCTATTCTGACGTTACTGGAAAGAGAACTTTCCACAATAAACCCTCTAAATATACATGTATAGTGTTAAAGATGACCCCCCAGCTTTTCTAAGATGTTAATTTGAGTAAATCATTATATTCCCCATTATATAACAATTTTATAGCTTTTTTTCTTTGACCTTTGCACTCTACAGTTTCCCTATTATGCTCCCTCCAAATTTCTGAATAAATTGACATTTGGGTGTCATCAATTGGAGGTGTGTCCCTGCACATATTTATTAAAACAGGCTTGTTAAGAGTGGTGACAGTATCTTTTAAAGCCCTTTGGCCTGTCACAGCATCCCTATAAGGATAATACAGTAAAACAAGAGAACTCAGTTATGGCGTGACCCAACTTAAAGGGGTTATCCGTCCAGTTTTGGGGATATTTTTTTTTTTAAGCCTACATGCATATAATTGGGGCTAAAAATCATTTTTGCAATTGGGTTTCACTAAAGAATTTGCACCGTTTACTTTCTATAGTCACTGTTAGGCGGGTTTCAGACGTCAGTGTTTCAAGTACATGTGGTGTCCGTTTCCACACATACTGGAGACACTGACACACATAGACCCATTGAAATGAAAGGGTCAGTGCACATGTCAGTGTGTTTCCATGAACCGTTTTTTTTTCTCGCAGCACAGGCCGCAAAATGTCCTGCACACGTGCACAGTGATGACACACGGATAACATCCATGTGCCATCAGTGTGACACGTACTGGCACCTGGGAATCAGTGTACAGTTAGCACTGTTCCCAAGTTCCAGGTGCTGAATGCTGCCCTCATCATTGTTCCCTGCTTGCACTGTTATCAACGCTAGCAAGGACAATGATGAGAGTAGTATTCAGCTCCCGCTTTGTCCTGGTGTAAAAATAAAAATAATACTTATACTCACCTGTCCGAAGGTGTCTTCCTCTTGTAAGGCAGCGCTAGTCATCATAATGGGGGAATACTCGCTGCACCGGGTAAATTAAGCACACATGCAATGTCCTTCCGGTATTTCACAATGCCGCCATTTATTATTATCATAAACCGCTGTTCACACACATAATGTCCATGAGCCTCAAGTGGCAGACCGGCCCACTTGGCTCCAGTTACAGCCTTCCGCAAGGTAATAAATTAGCAATGTCCATGTAAATGTCCATATAACAAAGAGTATTACCTTTGCCAGGTTTTAGCTGCTTCAGTCCATTTGGCTGCCACCACTGTGGCTTTGCGGCTTCCCAGATGGGGGTCTCTAGCCGTCGCTCCCTCTAAGGCTACTGGTATGTCTTTCACACTCACAACATCCAGCCTGCGCCTTTCAGGATTCTTGCCTTCCAAGCCGGCTCTCCCTCAAAGGCCACTGGCATCCACGCACAGGATCCAGGCTCGACCTTTCAGGCTGCCAAGCTTCACTCGGCCTCACTAGGCCTCACGCCTATCACACTAGGCCTCACGCCTATCACACTAGGCCACACTAGGCCTCTCACTAGCTCCTCTGTTTCAAACTACCAGGGTTTATATATCCTGTAGCACACACACACACACACATACACAGACAGGACCTTAGCTGATGTCACAGTCATGTGTTCAAACCTGTTGTGTGCAAAAGGACCTGTGTGATTTTACAGTCATGTGACCAGTCAGCTGAGGGGGAGGTACATGTTCAGCCAAAACACCCACACTGGATCATTACAGTAATGCCAAGCACCCGCTGCATTACACTCTGTAATCCATCTCACCACTCACACTGAGGAGTCGGGGAGAATGACTCACTCCCTGCTCTGTGCTGAGCTCACTGAGTGACAGGACACCGCTCGGTGAGCTAAGCGGAGGTACGGGGCCTACTCGCTGGAGCAAGTAATTCTCCCCGGCTCCTGTATGTGAGCGGTCAGGTGGATTACAGCGGTGGATATCTTCGGACAGGTGAGTACAGGGATTTTTTTCTTTTTTCTTATTTTTACCCCAGAAAAAAACCCAGAATACTACTTTCATCATTGTCCCTTGCTAGCGCTGATCGCAGCACAAGCATGGGACAATGATGAGTGCAGAGTTCAGCACCCGGCGCTTGGTGACAGCGCTAACTGTACCGCTGATTCTCAGGTACCGGTACGTGTGATCCTGATGCGGCACACGGTTGCCCATGTACGCCACATGTATCATACACCTGGACACATGAACACACGGACATGGATATCTCCGGTACTGTTTTTTCCAGTACTGGAAATATCCGGATGTGTGAAGCACGCCTTACACTGTCTGATTGCTGGCTGCAGAGTTAACTGAGAATCCATCAGTTAGCCTGCTATGACGATCTGATAGGGAGTTTGCAATTTCTTTTTTATTTGTCTTTTCCTGAGCTCTCCACAGCTGACTTATGACCTCAGATCATATCAAAGTTGACTGCACAGAATCTGTAAAAGCCAAACTGTGCAAAATTTGTAATGAAACCCAACTGCAAAAATAATTTTTAGCCCACAATACATATATTTAAGCAAAACCTTTTTTTCTAGAATCCCTTCTACAGACAATGGCACTTAGCATAGCTTGTTACAGACAATGGCACTTAGCTGTTATGGTCTATAATGCACTGCTTGGCGGTAGCAGTCAATGCACTGCTTGGCAGTTACAGTAACTCACCGCAACACAATTAGTTGAATTTTGACCAAATGTTTAAAGATATGGGGTTGTCTCAATTCCCCTTGCAGGGAAAGATAGATTGGGCATGTTGGATTTCAAGATGCCTGATCTTTTGTCATCAAAGGAGATAACAAGATGAGTAGCGATAGCTGTTGGCTAATAACAACTGAAGGTTTTTCCTAGCTAAAGTCTCTTTTATTTCCCCTTGCTGAAGCTTAATAACACTATTGTTCCCTGTTATCAGCTATTTCAATGCTGGTGGAAAGCCTGACCGGAGTCAATAACACTGTTCAAAAGAATGAATAATGCCTCGTCTAAAGATCACAGCCGTATCTTCCATCTCTAGTTCTCAGACTCTCAAGACATTAACAATCATTTGTATAAAATTAGCATTTATTCCCATTTATTGTATTAGTCCTGCGGAGAGGTGATAGAATTACAAAGCACGTGCACTTTACAAAGACTTATCCCGAATCCCAATTTGCTTTTTTAATCTGGAGCTTTAGCCTTTCCACGGTACAGAGATAAATGTGACAAATTAGTAGTCATTTGTCAATTTCCCGTTGTGCACTTGTCCTGCCGGAAAAAAATCCTCTCTTTTACCACGAACTGAGACCCCGAACGTCCCTTGAGCTGCCAAATTGTATTTAGAGAACAAAAGTATGAGCAAGGCTTGTATAAGCCAAAGGTGCCGGAGTGAGAAGATGCGAAAATGAAACACTTGTAACAAGGCGACAGGTTTTTATTGAGATTGACTACAAAATGACTCCGGCGGATAGAAACGTAGAGTGTGATACTGGTGGAATCGTAACAAAGAAATAGCTTTTTGTCAACTTTCTTCTTGCTTTGTTGGTTGTACATGGCTGGATTTATCCTGCTGCTGCATACGATGTGTTTTCCAGTGAGTTCTCCTTTAGGGCGTGTTCACACCTGACTTTTTTTCATTAGGATTTGTAGGTGGAATATTCGCACTGTGGTATAAGATTTGGAAAGATCTCATCCACGAGCTGCTGGAGGAAAAAAAAATGTGCTAAAAGTGACATATGGCACAAATTTTTTAAAAAATAAATCAACAGTGCAAACAAAGATAAGAAACTTTTTAATATATCTTATTAGAGAAAAATGCTTTTTTTCCAAAGTTGGATCTGTTCTCTTCCTGCACTCATCATTCAGTCTCAAATACGGTATGTCTACAGATCTGTCCTCAGTGAGGAATCAAATTACAAGTGCTGCCTATAGAAATCTATAGAGTGCGGAGGGGGAAGCAGGTAGAAGCGGAGAGACACAAGGAGAAACTGCTGAGGCTTCTAGTCAAAAGGGTGGAAATGCTAAAAATGTAAAATACAAGTCATATAATGGCCAGTGTTACATTGCTGGGTTTGGAACCACCGCGTCAGTGGTCGTGCTTATGACTCACCCCCTGGGCCGTGGGGCACTCGGATCCGGGCAATAGGGGGAACGATGGGAGTAGTAGTGGCAACCCGGTTCCATGGCTCAGGGTGGTCAGGCCAGTGGTAGTCCGTTACGTGTTGTTGATTATGTCCGACTACGCCACCCGTGGATTTGCGGTCATTAGGAACCGCCGCTGCAAGGCAGACCGCTGGGGCTGATGATATGTGCAGCTGGGATGGTGTGACTCCCCACGGGAAGAGTGCGGCCCCAGGGCAGTGTAGTGGATGGTGGGAGTGATGGTGGTGAGAGTCCCAGTACCGGTAGTGCTGGAGGCGCGAAGAAGCACACAGACAATAGGTTGCAGTCCAGGGTCTTTACTGAAACAGGTAAACTGACCCATAAACAGTCCCAGCTAGGAGGGGACCTGGATGTCTGAGAGCAACGGGGAAATTGGCCCTGGTCAGGATGAGGGTGTAGGCCTACCGTGCTTTCTGCGCTCCTTCTGGCTATCTCCTCGTTATAGGGTAACAGCCCACGTTTCCGAGCTTTCCGTGTATTCTCGCCTGTATGGCCTGCGACGTGGGTTCCTTTCTGCTCCCAGCCTTGTACGGCTTTACTGGTCCCTTCGGTTGTGGCAGGGCCTCCAGGCTTCTTAGGCCAAGGAATATACAGTCCCTTGCGAACTGGTTCTCTGCTGGAGGGTGTAGAATCCTCCCAGCCTCAGACACCAAAGTCTGGTAAAGTCAGTCTCTTATCTGCCAAGACAGGCTTGCTTCGCCTCTTGTCTCTGGCTTGTGGCGCTCCTCCTGCCACACTTCCTCTTAGGTGCAGTGCAACTGTCTGTCCCTGCTCTGCTCTGGGACAAGTCTCAGTGCTGAGACAGGCCATCAAGTTCTTTCTAACCGTGCCCCCAGCACCAGCTTTTATAGGGGCAGGCTGCTCCCCCTACTGGCCTGAGACAGGAGGCATTGCATGCTAATGTTCCCCTGACTAGAGAACCTCCCCCTTGCTCTCAGACACAGCTTTAATATATTTTGTGGCATCCAGGCCAGGGTGACACACTTACTCTGGAGGGGTGTGACTAAGTGGCTATGACGCGTCACCTGGGCCTGTGTTGTGCAGGGAATACCCAGAGCCGTATCGCTGGGGGTTGTAGTCTCCGTGGCGCCGACCCGGTCCGTGCCCAGGGTGGTCAATTCAGTGGCAGTCTTGTTAGTGAGATAATAGTCTGACTACGCCACCCGTGGATTGCGGTCAGTGGGGACCGCCGCTGCAAGGCAGACCGCTGAGGCCGGTGTTGTGTGTGCAGCTAAGAACGGGATGACTCCCCACGGGAGGAGTATAGCCTCAGGGCAGTTAGTGTGGATGATGGGAGTGATGGTGCACGAGTCCGTGCAGTGCAGTTGAGGGTCTTTACTGATGTTATAAAGCAGACCCTCCCGGGAGTACTGGCTAGCAGTAGTGGCCTGGTCAGTCTGAGAGCTTGCAGGATCTCCCCTGGCCAGGTGGAGTTGTAGGCCTCCCCGTCTATCTGTACTCTTTCCTGGCTACCTTGCTGTGTGTGGGTAGAAGTAGCCCACGTCCCTGAGTATACCGTGTGGTGCTCACCCGTACGGCCGGCGACTTGGGGCCTTCTGTTAGCCTCCGCTTCACGATGGCGGTGCTGGTACCTTGCTTGTGACCGTGCCTCCGGGCTTCTCTGGCCAGAGGACATGGAATCCCCTGCCGGTTGGATTCTGCTGCTGGACCTGGATGTCCCCACAGCCTCAGACTTCGTGTCCGGTCTTAATGTCTTCAGCCAGGGCGAGCTATCTAGCTTCCAGGTCTGGGCGGGCGGTGTTGCATGCTTAGGGCTCCTGACCAGAGAAACCTCCCACTTGCTCCCAGACGTAATATTTCTATTACTGTGGTAACCAGACCCCTGGGGTGCCACATTCCCCCCTAGTAAAATTTAGTACTTTGGGACTAAACATATTTTTAAAGAAACATAAATGCAGGGTATTACAATAACAAGACAACATGAAAAAGTACATTTTGTGGTCACGGCGTTTCCGTAACCGGGTGTCCATATCACCCAAGGTGAAGTTTTAAGCGAGGTAGGGGACCTGTCCAAAGAAAACCCCTTGCGTTGGCCTTGGGCGTGGCTGCAAGGCTGAAGCTAGCTACTTTGGGCCGCAAGGAGGCCACGCCAGACAGGTTTTCTCTTCCGCGGCCGTCTTCGCAAGAGGCACAATGTGCAACTATCTACAAGATTGTTCCGGTTATCCAGCGTCCATAACCTGTTAGTCCATAGAAATCTGCAGGGTAACTGAGAAACATAATTAATAACAGGCAACAACAAAAACCATAAACATTTTCAAGAAACAGGTAAATTTACAGTGCATTACTTTATATTCTCCAGCGAGCGGGCATCTGACCTCTAGTGACTCTAGTGGACCTACGGAGCTCACTAACTGGTCCTGCACTACAGGGTGTAGGAGGTGTTATGGGTAAGCTGGGCAGCTGTCTGCGTACTCTTTGGCTCACTAGGGGCACGGCAGGCTCACTACTAGCAGAGGGTTGATCCTCCTGCGCTGCTGGTGTGGACTCTTCTGCCTCCTGGGCTGGCTGCTCTTCCAGCTCTACCTGGTCTTCTGTAGGCACTTGAGGGGCTGGCTGGAGAAAGGTGAGGACGGGCACCATGATAGCGTTGTTTACTTGTGTCCAGGACCGGGGAAAGTCTCCGAGTACGGTGCTGATCATTTCCTCCTTTTCCTCTACGGGTTGAGGGTTTTCCTGATCTTCATCCATGCTTTGCAACTTCTCGGGGCACTTTTTCAGGTGGTCTCTGGAGACAGTGGCTGTGGTCTCTCCTCCATCCTTGCTGATGACGTACACCTTTGGATTATTGTGGCTTGAGGGCAGTACGGTGTACGGGTCCTTTTCCCACTGGTCGTCCAACTTATGAAGCCGCCTTTTTCTTTTCAAGACCTGCTCTCCAGGTACCAGGGGAACAGCGGGAGCATGTTGGTTATAAGTCCTCTCCTGCCTTTCTCTTGATTGACAGAGACTTTGCTCGACGCTCTCCTGTACTTTCCGGTACTGCTGCTGCCGTTCTGTATCCCAGTCTGCCTCTGGCGAGGTGTCCTCGGGTGTCAGGACTCCCATATCCAGGTCAACAGGCAGCCTACCAGGTCTTGCTCGCATTAGGTAAGCCGGGGTACAGTTAGTGGAACCTACCGGGATGTGGTTATACAGGTCCACCAGATCGGGCAGTTTCTCAGGCCACAGACTGCGTTCTTCCAGGGGCAATGTTTTTAGCAGATCTATCACCACCTGGTTCATCTTCTCGCAGAGACCATTGGTTTGGGGGTGATAGGGCGTTATTCTTATCTTCTTGCAGCCATACAGGTTGCAGAACTCCTGGAAGACCTCCGCTTTGAAGGCTGGTCCTTGGTCCGTCAGCACTTGGTCCGGGTACCCGTGTGGGCGGCAGAAGTGCAGCTGGAAGGCTCTGGCTGCTCTCTGAGCCATCAAGTCTTTGACAGGGACCACCACCAGGAACCGGGAGTAGTGATCCACGATGGTTAGGGCGTAGACATACCCCCTTCTGCTTGGAGCCAGTTTAACATGGTCCAGAGCGACCAGTTCCAGCGGCTGCCTGGTGAGGATGGGCTGCAGGGGAGTCCTCTGGCTGGCACGGTCCCTTCTTCTTAGATTGCACGGGCCACAGTCTCTACACCATCTCTCAATGGCTCCTCTCATGCCTATCCAGTAGAACCGTTCACGCAGCAGGAACTCCAGCTTCTTCCATCCCAAGTGCCCTGCCCCATTGTGGTAGGCCGCCAGCACCATAGCTGCGTCCCGTCTCGGTACCACAACCTGCCAGATCAGTTCATGTGTCCGGGAATTGACCATTCTGCGGCACAACTTCTCCTTGTAGAGAAACAGTCTGCTTTTTTTCCGTCCACAGTTGCTTGGTCTCTTCCGGAGCGTCTGGGTCCAGGCGGGCGTCAGCCTGGGTCAGCATCTCCTTCACCAGACTGACTGAGGGGGCACTGTCTTGCGTCTCCGCCCAGTTGTAGTGGGGTAAGGGGTTGAACGTAGTGGATCGCTGGCCCCTCACACGGTGGGAATACTGGATAATCCCATGATGGTGGAACGCAGGGAGTTCGACCTCTTCCAGTTCTTCTGGATCTTCCCCTCCGTCCGGTAGGTTTGGCATCCTGGACAGGGTGTCCGCTTTGGTATTGGAGCGTCCTGCCTGGTATTTGATCGTGAACTCATAATTGGACAGGCGGGCCATCCATCTCTGCTCCAGGGCACCCAGTCTTGCAGTGTCCAGGTGTGTCAACGGGTTGTTGTCCGTGTACACGGTGAACCTGGAAGAGGCAAGGTAATGCTTAAAACGTTCGGATACCGCCCACACCACTGCCAGGAACTCTAGCTTGAACGAGCTGTAATTCTCAGGGTTTCTTTCCGTAGGTCGCAGTTTTCGGCTGGCGTAAGCAATTACCCGTTCTCTCCCCTGCTGGATCTGGGACAGTACGGCCCCTAGCCCGATGTTGCTTGCGTCCGTGTGGAGGATAAAGGGCTGGCTGTAATCAGGGTACGCCAGGATTTCATCCCCCGTGAGGGCCATCTTCAGCTGGCGGAATGACTCCTCTTCCAGCTTTTCCCATCTGAAGGGTGGCTTCTGGTTTTTGGCCTTCCTGGACTGGCCTATCAGGAGGTCCTGCATAGGAGCTGCCTTCTTGGTAAAACCGGGAATGAATCTTCGGTAGTAGCCTACCAACCCGGGGAACTGCCGCACTTCCTTTATGCTGGATGGTCTTGGCCAGTCCTTAATCACGGTGATCTTGTCAGGGTCGGGGGCTACTCCGTCAGCACTCACCAAGTGTCCCAGGTACTGTACCTTTGGCTTCAGTAGATGACACTTTGAGGGTTTTACCTTTAGGCCATAGTTTGCCAGGGCTTCAAACACTTCTGCCAGGTGTTCCAGATGGTCCTCATAGGTCTTGGAATAGACGATGACATCGTCCAGGTATAATAGGACCGTCTCGAAGTTCCGGTGTCCCAGACAGCATTCCATCAACCGTTGGAAGGTTCCTGGTGCGTTGCAGAGCCCGAACGGCATACAGTTAAATTCGCTGAGTCCCATCGGGGCGGTGAATGCGGTCTTCTCCCGGTCCGCCTCTGCTACAGGAACCTGCCAGTACCCGCTAGTGAGATCCAAAGTAGAGAAGAAGTTATCAGATTTTAATGCAGCTAAGGACTCTTCTATCCTTGGTAACGGGTACGCATCTTTGTGTGTGATACGGTTGACCTTCCTGTAGTCTACACACATTCTCATGGTGTTGTCTTTCTTTTTCACTAGGACTAGTGGAGCTGCCCAGGGGCTACAGCTGTCCCTAATTACCCCAGCCTCCTTCATGTCTTTTAGCATCCCCTTGGCTTGTTGATAGTGTGCAGGGGGTACGGATCGGTATCTCTCCTTTATGGGAGGATGGTCTCCCATGGGGATGTGATGTTCTACCCCCTTTACTCGCCCGAAGTCCAGCGGGTGTTTACTAAACACTCTCTCGTACTCTTGAACCACCCAATAGACTCCCTGTTTTTGGTGTGAGGGAGTGGAGTCAGTACCCAAATGCAGTTGCTGACACCAGTCCTCCATTGGTTTCTTAGAGCCATTACCTTCCTCTGGTTGAGATGGAGGCAAGGGTTCCACGGCCTGTACAGAGTTCTGGTTGATGGTGAACAATTTGGCTAGCGTGGCATACTGGGGCAGGTATACTTCTCTCTCCCCGATATTTATGATGCGGACGGGCACCCTCCCATGGCGTACATCGACCACCCCCCGTGCTGTCAAAATGGTGGGCCTACTGTCTGAGTAGACGGGTTCTACCATTGCTTGGTAGTCTCTACCTCTTAGACCAATAGCTGCCCGGCACCAAATCATCTCACTTTTCGGGGGCATGGCAATAGGGAACGGGTCACATATTCTCACGCTAACAATCTCACCACCAGATAGTTCCACCTGTTGCCGTTTCATCAGTGCCCGGATCTCTTTTTGGAGGACACGCTGCTGGCTGGAACTGGCGTTCTTGGCAACCTGTTGCAAAATAAGAATCACCTCTGCAAGATAGTTTTCGATTACGTTAGTACCTAGGGTTATTTTTGGGTGACTCTCGCGACGGTCAATGGCCACAATGATCAGTCCTTGTGCCGGCAGTTCAACCTTACCGACCTTGATGGTCACCTCTTTAAATCCTATCTGTGGCACGGGCTGACCATTGCTGGCGATAATGCTCAGGTCGTCATCTGGGTAGCGGGTTATGTCCAAGTCATTCCAGTACCGCTTGAAGAGCACGTACGGGATGGTAGTCACCTGTGACCCAGTGTCTAGTAGGGCACTCATAGGAATGCCATCCAGTACCACAGGCAAGACCGGACGTCCCCCTACGTATTTATCACGCCAGTTCGATGGGCCTGATGATCTTATGCCTGGGGGTTGGCCCTCTACCCCAGGTTGTGCCCGTTTAAATGACAGTACCTTGCCATATGTCCGGGTTGAATGCAGCGGCGGCAGATGGGTTGTCCGTCCTCGTTGTATCGGTTGCTGGATCTTCCTCTGGCCGGTGGGGTCCTCCTCAGTCGGCGCCATGGGACGTCCTCCGGTCCGGATGCCAGCTGGATCTTTTCTGGAGAAGAAAACCTGTAAAGACTGCACAGTTCTGGTTAGCGCGGCAACGGTCTTAGTCAGCTCTTGGACCTGATGGTGCAGGTCTGTAGCCGGGTTATTGTTCAAAGCCTGCGCATCAGCTCCCACAGGCCCTGCAGACAAGGACGCCGCGTCCTGGTGATAAGTGATAGCAGGGTGCCTGTGGTTCACAGCGCCACCTGGTGCCGGTTCTCGGAGCACCCGGATGGCTCTGTCCTTGAACTGTGCAAAGTCCAGTTCAGGGTCCTGTAAGGCCATTGCCCGCAACTGGGTTCGGTGGGCATTGCACAGTAGACCCTCAATAAATTGTTCGGTCAACAGCTTGTCTTCATTCCCCACGCTGTCAGGGTCTGCCTGCTTAATGGCTCTCAGGGCCTCTTGTAGGTTTAGAGCATAGTCTCTCATACTTTCATGTGCCCGTTGTTTGCACCCGTAAAATCTGAGCTTTATTTCGGCTGAGGTTTGGGTATCAAATGTGTCTTTCAGCCGGGCTAGTATTTCTCTGACAGTCCTCTTCTTCCTAGGTGGCCAGGACTTTAACTCCCTTTGGGCTGACCCGATTAACTGGGCCACCAGGATGCTCACTTTTTCCTCTTCCGTGAGGGGGTATACCTGGAAGAGGCTATCCAGTCTTTCCCTAAGGTCACTTAGGGTATGTGACTCCCCTGAGTACTGGGGTAGCCAGGTTGCCCCCGGGATATAGGGCATGGTGAATGGCATGACCGCAGCAGCGGTTGCGCTGGCGGCAGCTGTGGCGGTGGAGCTTCCCTCGGTATCCGACATCCTCCTTCCCCCCTAGTGGACCGTGGCCTACCTTGCAATGCTCTTCTTCCGTAGGCCGTGGCTCCGCAGTCGATCGTCGGGGTTGAGGACCTTGCGTCGCGCTCCTGTGACGTCAGCGTCGCTCCCTCTCCCTTCCAGGGCCTTGCGCAGCGTCAGCGCGTGGGGCGGAGATTCGGATCTCGTGCGCTTTCGGCGTCCACGCCCCTCTTCTTCCCGCGCGGCGTCCCGAAGATGGCGTCCGATGGCGGGAAGCGGCTGCGGATGGCGGGAAGACGGCAGAAGATGGCGGGAAACGACCCAAGATGGCGTCCGATGGCGGGAAACGACTCTGGACGGCGGGAAACTTCTCTCAGGTAAGTGCAAAAGCCTTTTTTTTTTTCAGGCTCGCAATACCCGTTGGGGCGGGTTGGTTTGAATCCTGCCGGCTACGCCAAGGTTGAAGCGCCCCCTGGGCCTGTGTTGTGCAGGGAATACCCGGAGCCGGATCGCTGGGGGTTGTAGTCTCCGTGGCGCCGACCCGGTCCGTGCCCAGGGTGGTCAATTCAGTGGCAGTCTTATTAGTGAGATAATAGTCCGACTACACCACCCGTGGGTTGCGGTCAGTGGGGACAGCCACTGCAAGGCAGACCGCTGAGGCCGGTGTTGTGTGTGCAACTAAGAAGGGGATGACTCCCCACGGGAGGAGTATAGCCTCAGGGCAGTTAGTGTGGATGATGGGAGTGATGGTGCACGAGCGCAGCAGGAATAACTCAGACTCCGTGCAGTGCAGTTGAGGGTCTTTACTGATTGTAACATACCTGGCGGCGTCCTTGCATAGTGGTCCATCTTCCACTGTGCAGGAGCGCGCACTTGATCTCCAGTCCAGGGTGTCTCTCTGGCTTCCCTCCATGCTGTCTGTTTGTGTCTGTTTCTGCTGCTTAAGGGCGGCGCCCGATCACTTCCTGCTTTTTGTACCTGCTGCAGGCACACCCCTTGTGCGTCCTCAGCCTATTGCTGTCTATCACCTGGTATTTAAATCAGCTGCCCCAATTAACTAATGCCTGAGCATCTTGCCCTGTCAGTTGGCTTTTGTCTCTGACATGCCAGGTCCTGTTTATGTTACCTGTCTTGCAGTATCTGTTCCCATGTCTGTACTGTGTCCTATCTGTGTACCTTAACCTGCAGTCTGTACTCGTTCCTTGCCTGTTCGTTCCGCCCTCCTGGAGGCTGTATTTCCAGGCCAGTCTGAACACGCTCCTTGCCTGTTCATCCTGCCTCTCTGGGGGCCGTATTCCCAGACCCGCTCCTGTATCCTGCTGCAGTGTCGGTCTCCTCCGTACACTCAGTTCCAGTCTGAACTCTCTCCTATCTTTTACCTGTTTTTTCTCTATGTCCGTTCCATTCCTTTTTCTGCAGAGTCTGAACTCGTACCTACTCCTGCTCGTTGTCACTGTACTTCCGTTTGTGAGTTTGTGGTCCACTCGCTACTTCTCTGCAAGTACCCTGTGGGTATCTGGTTCTGCCTTTACCTTCTAGTCTGTTCCGTGTGAACAGAGCCCTGTTCCTTCCGCGTCTGCGGTTTTCGCTTTGCTCAGCTCTGTCCACCGCGTCTGCGGTTTTCGCTTTGCTCAGCTCTGTCCACCGCGTCTGCGGTTTTCGCTTTGCTCAGCTCTGTCCACCGCGTCTGCGGTTTTCGCTTTGCTCAGCTCTGTCCACCGCGTCTGCGGTTTTCGCTTTGCTCAGCTCTGTCCACCGCGTCTGCGGTTTTCGCTTTGCTCAGCTCTGTCCACCGCATCTGCGGTTTTCGCTTTGCTCAGCTCTGTCCACCGCGTCTGCGGTTTTCGCTTTGCTCAGCTCTGTCCACCGCGTCTGCGGTTTTCGCTTTGCTCAGCTCTGTCCACCGCGTCTGCGGTTTTCGCTTTGCTCAGCTCTGTCCACCGCGTCTGCGGTTTTCGCTTTGCTCAGCTCTGTCCACCGCGTCTGCGGTTTTCGCTTTGCTCAGCTCTGTCCACCGCGTCTGCGGTTTTCGCTTTGCTCAGCTCTGTCCACCGCGTCTGCGGTTTTCGCTTTGCTCAGCTCTGTCCACCGCGTCTGCGGTTTTCGCTTTGCTCAGCTCTGTCTACCGCGTGTGCGGTTTTCGCTTTGCTCAGCTCTGTCCACCGCGTCTGCGGTTTTCGCTTTGCTCAGCTCTGTCCACCGCGTCTGCGGTTTTCGCTTTGCTCAGCTCTGTCCACCGCGTCTGCGGTTTTCGCTTTGCTCAGCTCTGTCTACCGCGTGTGCGGTTTCGAATTTGTCTCCCAGTCTGTACTGGACCCTACCCAGCTTGTGCTCTGGTCTGCCTGTTCCTGTATTCCCCGGTGTGGGTCAACAGCCGTGTCCGGAGTCTGACCTGGAGTAGACCCTGGTTCCTCTGCTCGGTTCCTCCCTGGTGCACTGGCGTCGTATGCCGTCGTGCGACCTTGGTCGGATCGGGCAGATACTTAGTTACGCCCCTCCAGGCACTCTCCGGTTCATGGCACAGTGGAATCACTACATAAACACGCACACGCCAGTCAGTCCGGGCGTGTGCATAACAGCATGCTCAGGCCATGGTTCCCGTTGAGCCCCACGGCCTTCGCTCTCTGAGAAGTTTTCCAGCGAATACATGCATTAAAATAAATAAATAAAAAAAAAAAAATTTTTTTTTTTTTCTTAGCTGAGTTCCAGGCGAATTACGCACCCGTCCAGATGGATCTATCTGCTCTCGTTCCTGCGGATCCGCTACGTTACTATGGGGATCCAAGACAAAGTCGTGCATTTGTGGAGCAATGCATGCTACACTTCAAGTTCTACCCTCTATGTTTTACCACCGATCGGGTTAAGGTGGCATTCATTATGTCTTACCTGGCGGGTGATGCCTTGGAATGGATCAACCCCCTATATGAAACACAGGATCCGATCCTCCTGGACCTAATGGCCTTCCTGGTGGCCTTTCTAATGGTCTTTGATGATCCTAACCCGGAGGCTCCTGCTGAAGCTTCACTTCCCAATATCCCGGAGCAACCCCGATGGGTAATGTGTGTGGGTAGCGCAATAGTCCTCCAGCCCAATGAGACTACTGCCCACCCAGAATCCTCACAGGGTGATTACGCTTTCCGGAATACTTCTCCCAACCTCAAGAGGCAGTCCAGACGTGCTAGACGTAGAGGCAAGCCGTCACGCCAGGGTCTGTCCTCCCTGAGACCTCCTGACCCCAACCTTGAAGTCCCTACTGAAGCTTCATCTCCCTGTATCCCGGAGAAGCCCCAACGGGTAATGTGCGTGGGTAGTGCACCGGTTCTCCTGCCCGAAGAGACTTCTGCCCATCCAGACTCCACACAGGAGAACTTCCTGCACCCGGCATCAGATGCTTCACCCACTTTAACCGGTGTGCATGTTCAAGGATGCTCCAAAGCTGTGGTTACCTCAGAGTCTGTGCACCTCTACTACCTGGCGGAGGACCCCCTGTTGCTTCCTGAATCCTCCGGGATACCACTCGATGACAAATGGAGAGAGACTTCTCTACAATCGGTACTCGATACTTTGTCCGCTTCGTCCTGTGAGCCTGACAATGGGTACCCCAAAGTGATAGTTACCCCCGAGTCTCTACACCCCTCCGACCAGGCGGAGGACCTCCAGTCGTCTCCAGAACCCTACGGGGTGCTACCTGGTAGCGAAAGGACAGAGACTCTCCTATACTCTGTACCTGATTCCTCGCTCGCTTCGTCTAGTGAGTCCAACCTAGTGTACTCCGAAGCAGAGGTCACTCCCGAGTCTCTACACCCCTCCGACCAGGCAGAGGACCTCCAGTTGTCTCCAGAACCCTTCGGGGTGCCACCTGGTGGTGAATGGACAGAGACTTTCCTATATCCTGGATCTGATACCTCGCTTGCTTCGTCCAGTGAGTCCGACCTAGTGTACTCTGAAGCAGAGGTTACCCATGAGTCTCTACACCCCTCTGACGAGGCGGAGGACCTCCAGTTGTCTCCAGAACCCTTCGGGGTGCCACCTGGTGGTGAATGGACAGAGACTTTCCAATACTCTGTACCCGATACCTCGCCTGCTTCGTCCAGTGAGTCCGATCTAGTGTACTCTGAAGCAGATGTTTTCCCCGAGCCTCTGCACTCTTCTGACCCGGCAGAGGACCTCCAGTTGTTTCCTGACTCCTCCGGGGTACCACCAGATAACAAAGAGACAGTGACTTTTTCTCACCCTGTACCTGATAACCCGTCTATTTATTCCTGTGAATTTGACAAGATGTACCTCGAAGCAGAGGTTATCCCCGAGTCTCTACACCCCTCCGACCAGGCGGAGGACCTCCAGTTGTCTCCTGAACCCTTCGGGGTGCTACCTGATAACGAATGGACAGGTACTCTTCTATATTCGGTACCTGATACCTCGCCCGCTTCATCCAGCGAGTCCGACCTAGTGTACTCCGAAGCAGAGGTTACCCCCGAGTGTCTGCACTACTCCGACCCAGCGGAGGACCCCCAGTTGTTTTCTGAATCCTCCTGGGTACCACCAGATAACAAGGTAACAGGGACTTTTCTACATCTTGTACCTGATACCTCGCCTATTTCATCCTGTGAGTTTGACAAGATGTACCCCGAAGCAGAGGTTACCCCCGAGTCTCTGCACTCCTTCAACCCGGCGGAGGACTTCCAGTTGTCTCCTGAATCCTCTGGGGTGCTACCTGATAATAAGTGGAGAGAGACTTCCCTGTGTGCTGTTCCTGGTACTCCACCTGTTTCGTCTGTTGCTGAGGATGGCTGGATAGGAGGTAGCATCCTAGCTACCCAGATGAGACCAGTTTCTCCAGTGGACAGTGGAAGTGATCTCCTTGAAGTAAAGGATTGGCCCTCGAGTTCCCTGCGGAAGATTCTGGCAGGCCTGAAGAAGAGGAGGCGTAAGGGGGGGGGTACTGTAACATACCTGGCGGCGTCCTTGCATAGTGGTCCATCTTCCACTGTGCAGGAGCGCGCACTTGATCTCCAGTCCAGGGTGTCTCTCTGGCTTCCCTCCATGCTGTCTGTTTGTGTCTGTTTCTGCTGCTTAAGGGCGGCGCCCGATCACTTCCTGCTTTTTGTACCTGCTGCAGGCACACCCCTTGTGCGTCCTCAGCCTATTGCTGTCTATCACCTGGTATTTAAATCAGCTGCCCCAATTAACTGATGCCTGAGCATCTTGCCCTGTCAGTTGGCTTTTGTCTCTGACATGCCAGGTCCTGTTTATGTTACCTGTCTTGCAGTATCTGTTCCCATGTCTGTACTGTGTCCTATCTGTGTACCTTAACCTGCAGTCTGTACTCGTTCCTTGCCTGTTCGTTCCGCCCTCCTGGAGGCTGTATTTCCAGGCCAGTCTGAACACGCTCCTTGCCTGTTCATCCTGCCTCTCTGGGGGCCGTATTCCCAGACCCGCTCCTGTATCCCGCTGCAGTGTCGGTCTCCTCCGTACACTCAGTTCCAGTCTGAACTCTCTCCTATCTTTTACCTGTTTTTTCTCTATGTCCGTTCCATTCCTTTTTCTGCAGAGTCTGAACTCGTACCTACTCCTGCTCGTTGTCACTGTACTTCCGTTTGTGAGTTTGTGGTCCACTCGCTACTTCTCTGCAAGTACCCTGTGGGTATCTGGTTCTGCCTTTCCCTTCTAGTCTGTTCCGTGTGAACAGAGCCCTGTTCCTTCCGCGTCTGCGGTTTTCGCTTTGCTCAGCTCTGTCCACCGCGTCTGCGGTTTTCGCTTTGCTCAGCTCTGTCCACCGCGTCTGCGGTTTTCGCTTTGCTCAGCTCTGTCCACCGCGTCTGCGGTTTTCGCTTTGCTCAGCTCTGTCCACCGCGTCTGCGGTTTTCGCTTTGCTCAGCTCTGTCCACCGCGTCTGCGGTTTTCGCTTTGCTCAGCTCTGTCCACCGCGTCTGCGGTTTTCGCTTTGCTCAGCTCTGTCCACCGCGTCTGCGGTTTTCGCTTTGCTCAGCTCTGTCCACCGCGTCTGCGGTTTTCGCTTTGCTCAGCTCTGTCCACCGCGTCTGCGGTTTTCGCTTTGCTCAGCTCTGTCCACCGCGTCTGCGGTTTTCGCTTTGCTCAGCTCTGTCCACCGCGTCTGCGGTTTTCGCTTTGCTCAGCTCTGTCCACCGCGTCTGCGGTTTTCGCTTTGCTCAGCTCTGTCCACCGCGTCTGCGGTTTTCGCTTTGCTCAGCTCTGTCTACCGCGTGTGCGGTTTCGAATTTGTCTCCCAGTCTGTACTGGACCCTACCCAGCTTGTGCTCTGGTCTGCCTGTTCCTGTATTCCCCGGTGTGGGTCAACAGCCGTGTCCGGAGTCTGACCTGGAGTAGACCCTGGTTCCTCTGCTCGGTTCCTCCCTGGTGCACTGGCGTCGTATGCCGTCGTGCGACCTTGGTCGGATCGGGCAGATACTTAGTTACGCCCCTCCAGGCACTCTCCGGTTCATGGCACAGTGGAATCACTACATAAACACGCACACGCCAGTCAGTCCGGGCGTGTGCATAACACTGATGTTATAAAGCAGACCCTCCCGGGAGTACTGGCTAGCAGTAGTGGCCTGGTCAGTCTGAGAGCTAGCAGGATCTCCCCTGGCCAGGTGGAGTTCTAGGCCTCCCCGTCTATCTGTACTCTTTCCTGGCTACCTTGCTGTGTGCGGGTAGAAGTAGCCCACGTCCCTGAGTATACCGTGTGGTGCTCACCCGTACGGCCGGCGACTTGGGGCCTTCTGTTAGCCTCCGCTTCACGATGGCGGTGCTGGTACCTTGCTTGTGACCGTGCCTCCGGGCTTCTCTGGCCAGAGGACATGGAATCCCCTGCCGGTTGGATCCTGCTGCTGGACCTGGATGTCCCCACAGCCTCGGACTCCGTGTCCGGTCTTAATGTCTTCAGCCAGGGCTAGCTATCCAGCTTCCAGCCCCTGGCACTCGCTCCTGCTCCTACAGAGCTCCTTGCTGACACTTTCCCTGTGTCTGGAACTGTCTCCAGGCTCTGACTGACTTAATCCCGCCCCAGACCCAGTTTATAAGAGCAGATTCCTCCCCTCCCAGGTCTGGGCGGGCGGTGTTGCATGCTTAGGGCTCCTGACCAGAGAAACCTCCCACTTGCTCCCAGATGTAATATTTCTATTACTGTGGTAACCAGACCCCTGGGGTGCCACAGCTACCTGGTCTTCACTAGAGACTCTGATAGTGAAGCTAGGTTTGGGCCATTAGGATAGCCACCAGGTGCCACACCAGATCAGTGCCTGGACCTGCAGCAGCTGACCAATGGGTCAAGGCAGGGATATGAGGTACAGAGGGCGAAGGCAGAGACATAAGCAGACAGTCTGAGGTCGGGGCAGGCAACACCAGTTCAAATACGTAGCTGAGGTCAGGAGCGGAGAGATCAGACAAGAAGAGAAGACAAGCCAGGTCGGTAACGAGAGAGATAAACAACAAAACTCTTTGACTGGAACTAGATGCTAACTGCAAATTGAAACCAATGCACATGCAAGAAGTGGGGGGAGGAGTTGCCTAATATATCCACTGCTGGCAGGGGAGAGGATAAACCAGGGAGTCTATTCTCTGCAGGACACAGCAGGGTTAAGTTCCTGCAGAGACTGGCCGCGCCTCCCTGTAGCCAGGTGGAGACAGTAGGAAGATTCAACATTGCTGGGAGTTCTGCAAGAGGCAAATTCAGCAGAGCGGACTGACACGAGGAGAAGCAGAGCGGTGAAAGCAGTGAGTAGGACGGCGCTGAGACGGTGTGCGAGTTACCGGCATGACAGCCAGACATAGCGCAATTCCTCATGTACACACTGAACAGCTTATTCTGAAAAGTCACCTGAAAATGCAGTAATACGTTTAAGGATATAGACATCTTTTGGGGCAATTTTTTTTGTTTTTTTTGCTTAAAAGCATGTATTTTTCAGTAAAGATTTTTTCTAGGAATAAGGTTTCATTAAGGATTTCATTGCATTTGGTTTCTACAGCCTTTATTTATCATAGTACATAACAGACTGCAGAATGAATTAGCAGTGAATCCATCAGTGTGACGCGCCCCTGGGCCTGTGTCGCGCTGCGTTGCGCACGCGGGAGCTTACCCGGAGCCGGATCTGTTGAGGGTTGTAGTCTCGTGGCGGTGATCCGGTCCGTGCCCAGGGAGTCAGACTAAGTGGCGCTGTTTTAGCGGTAGATGTTGGACGACTACGCCACCCGTTGAGTGCAGCCAGGGAGCTGCTGCTGCAGGGCAGACCGCTGAGGCCGGTGGTAGGATTGTGCAGCGTGATAGTATAACCCCCAACGGGAGGGGTATGGCCTCAGGGCAGCCGACGTGGATGATGGGGGTAGCAGGAACCACTCGGAGACGGTACTGTGTAGTTCAGGGTCTTTACTGGTCACAAAGATAGACCCTCCCGGAGTACTGGCTAGCGATTGGGGCCTGGTCAGTCCTTGAGCAGATGGGATCTCCCCTGGCCAGGCGGAGTTGTAGGCCTCCCAAACTAACGATACTCTTCTGGCTACCTTGCTAGAGGCAGGTATAAGTAGCCCACGTCCCTGAGTGTACCGTGTGGTGCTCACCCGTATGGCCGGTGACTCGGGGCCTTCGGGTTTCTGGGCCAGAGGACCTGCAATCCCCTGCCGGTCGGTTTCTGCTGCTGGATAGGAGTTAGTCCCCACAGCCTCGGACTCCGGGTCCGGTGATCACTTCTCAGTCAGGGCGAGCTCTGCAGCTGCCAGCCCCTGACTCCTTGTAACACTGCTCCCACAGAGCTCCTGTTGTTTTGTTCCTATATTTGCTTCTTTCCTCTGCTTCTTCTCTACTCACCAACCCTGCCTCAGCCCTAGGTTTTTATAGGGGAAGTCCTTCCCCTCCCAGGACTGGGCAGGAGGTGTGGCATGCATAGGATCCCTGACCAAGAGACCTCCCACCTGCTCTCAGACGTAATATCTCTATCACTGTGGCAACCAGACCCCTGGGGTGTCACATTCCCCCCTAGTGAAATTTAGTACTCCGGGACTAAACATATTTTTAGGAAAACATAACAAGGTAAAAACAATAATAATACAATAAGAAAAACACATAAAGATGGTTACGGCGTGTCCGCAACTGGGTGCAGTCTTTGAAGAAAACAAAGGTGTCCATTTCACCAAAACAGGGAGACGTAACCAGGTAGGGGTCTGTCCTGCCCCGAGTCCTTAACAGTCTTTTAGTCCATCCTGGGTTACGCTCCAACTAATTGTACAAGGATTCCCGGTAAATCCACGAAGGACTCCTAAAAATAACTAGAAACACATAATTATTTACAAGTAACAAGAAAAACAGGTAACCACAAATAAAACAATTTATACATTTCAAATCCTCCAACGTGCGGGTAACTGGCCTCTAGTGGCCCTAGTGGACCTACGGAGCTGACTGTCTAGCCCTGAACTACAGGGTGTAGGAGCTGTCAAGGGTAAACTGGGCAGCTGTCTACCGGCTCTTTGGCTCACTAGGGGTACGGCAGGCTCACTATAAGCAGAGGGTTGATCCTCCTGTTCTGCTTGTGTGGAGTCTTCTGCCTCCTGGACCGGCTGCTCTTCCAGCTCTACCTGTCGCTCCGTAGGTGCTTGGGATGCTGGTTGGAGGAAGGTGAGTACGGGTACCACAACTGCGCCATTGACTTGAGTCCAAGACCGAGGGAAGTCTCCGAGCACAGTACTAACCATGTCTTCCCTTTCCTCTACGGGTCGAGGGTCTTCTTGTTCCTCTTCAGGGTTCCGTAGCTGTTCGGGACACTTCTTCAAGTGATGCCGGGATACAATGGTTGTGGTTTCCCCTCCGTCTTTACTGATGGTACAGACCTTTGGGTTGTCGTGGCTTGAGGGCAGTACGGTGTACGGGTCCTTCTCCCACTGGTCGTCCAACTTGTGGAGCCGTCTTTTTCTCTTCAAGACCTGCTCTCCGGGTACCAGGGGAACAGCGGGAGCATACTGGTTGTAAGTTTTCTCTTGTCTTTCCCTAGCCTGACAGAGACTTCGCTCCACGCTCTCCTGTACTCTCCGGTACTGCTGCTGCCTCTCTGTGTCCCAGTCTGCTTCTGGTGAAGTGTCCTCGGGTGTCAGGACTCCCATTTCCAGGTCAACAGGTAACTTACCAGGTCTCGCCCTCATTAGGTAAGCCGGGGTACAGTTGGTGGAACCTACCGGGATGTGGTTGTATAGGTCCACCAGATCGGGCAGCTTCTCAGGCCACAGACCGCGTTCTTCCAGGGGCAACGTTTTCAGAAGATCCATTACCACCTGGTTCATTTTCTCACAAAGTCCATTAGTTTGCGGATGATAGGGTGTCGTCCTTATCTTCCGGCAGCCATACAGAGTGCAGAATTCTTGGAAGACCTCCGCTTCAAAGGCAGGTCCCTGGTCTGTCAACACTTGGTCCGGGTACCCGTGTGGACGGCAGAAATGCTGCTGGAAGGCTCTCGCTGCTGTTCGAGCTGTTAAGTCCTTGACGGGGACGACAACCAAGAACCGGGAGTAGTGATCCACGATGGTTAGTGCGTAGACGTAGCCACTTCTGCTTGGGGTCAGTTTTACATGATCCAAGGCTACCAGTTCCAACGGCTGCCGGGTGACGATGGACTGCAGGGGAGTCTTCTGGCTGGCACGGTCCTTCCTTCTTAGGTTGCACGGGCCACAGTCTCTGCACCACCTCTCGATGGTTCCCCTCATGCCTACCCAGTGGAACCGCTCGCGCAGCAGGAACTCCAGCTTCTTCCATCCGAAGTGTCCAGCCCCGTCGTGGTATGCCTCCATCACCATGGCTGTGTCTCTTCGTGGCACCACTACTTGCCAGATTAGTTCATGTGTCCGGGAGTTAACCATTCTGCGGCACAACTTCCCCTTGTAAAGGAACAGTCGACTCTTCTCAGCCCACAGTTGCTTGGCTTCCTCCGGAGCGTCTGGGTCAAGGCGAGCCTCTGGCCGAGTCAGCATCTCCTTCACCAGCCGGATGGCAGGGTCACTGTCTTGCGTTTCCGCCCAGTTGTAGTGAGGTAAGGGGTTAAGCGTAGCGCCTTGCTTACTCCTTACCCGATGGGAATACTGGATAGTCCCATGACGGTGAAACGCAGGGAGTTCGACTTCTTCCAGTCCCTCTGGATCTTCTCCTACGTCCGGTAGGTTTGGCTTCCTGGACAGGGCGTCCGCGTTGGTATTGGAGCGTCCTGCCCGGTATTTGATGGTGAACTCGTAGTTGGACAGGCGGGCCATCCATCTCTGCTCTAGGGCACCGAGTCTTGCCGTGTCCAGGTGTGTCAACGGGTTGTTATCCGTGTACACGACGAACCGGGAAGAAGCGAGGTAGTGCTTAAAGCGTTCGGTGACTGCCCACACCACTGCCAGGAACTCTAGCTTAAATAAGCTGTAATTCTCAGGGTTTCTCTCGGTGGGTCGCAGTTTTCGGCTGGCGTAAGCGATTACTCGTTCTTTCCCCTGCTGGATCTGGGACAGCACGGCTCCTAGCCCGATGTTACTTGCGTCAGTGTAGAGGATAAAGGGCTGGTTGTAATCCGGGTACGCCAGGATTTCATCCCCCGTGAGGGCCATCTTCAGCTGGCAGAAGGACTCTTCTTCCAACTTCTCCCATCTGAAGGGCGGCTTCTGGTTCTTGGCCTTCCGGGACTGGCCTATCAGGAGGTCCTGCATAGGAGCTGCCTTTTTGGTGAAACCGGGGATGAACCTGCGGTAGTAGCCTACCAACCCGAGGAACTGCCGCACTTCCTTTACACTGGAGGGACTTGGCCATTCCTTAATTGCGGTGATCTTATCAGGGTCGGGAGCCACTCCGTCAGCGCTCACCACGTGTCCCAGGTACTGCACCTTTGGTTTCAGGAGGTGACACTTGGAGGGTTTCACCTTTAGGCCGTAGCTTGCCAGAGCTTCGAACACTTCCGCCAGGTGTTTCAGGTGGTCCTCATAAGTCTTAGAATATACGATGACATCGTCCAGGTACAACAGGACCGTTTCGAAGTTTCTGTGGCCCAGACAGCACTCCATTAATCGTTGGAAGGTTCCTGGTGCGTTGCAGAGTCCGAACAGCATGCAGGTAAACTCGCTAAGTCCCATCGGGGTGGTGAATGTGGTCTTCTCCCGGTCCGCCTCTGCTACAGGAACCTGCCAGTACCCACTAGTGAGATCCAAGGTAGAGAAGAAGTTAGCAGATCTTAAAGCAGCCAAAGACTCCTCTATCCTTGGTAAGGGGTACGCATCCTTGTGTGTGATACGGTTGATTTTCCGGTAATCTACACACATCCTCATGGTGTTGTCTTTCTTTTTGACTAAGACTAGTGGAGCTGCCCAGGGGCTACAGCTATCCCTGATCACCCCAGCCTCCTTCATGTCTCTAAGCATCCCCTTGGCGTGTTGGTAGTGTGCAGGGGGTACGGGTCGATACCTCTCTTTTATGGGAGGATGGTCTCCCGTGGGGATGTGGTGTTCTACCCCCTTGACTCGCCCGAAGTCTAAAGGGTGTTTACTAAACACTCTCTCGTACTCTTGAACCACCCGATAGACTCCCTGTTTCTGGTGTGAGGGAGTGGAGTCAGTACCCAAATGTAGTTGCTGACACCAGTCCTCCATTGTTTTCTTAGAGCCGTTACCTTCCTCCGGGTGAGATGGAGGCAAGGGTTCCACAGATTGTATAGCATTTTGGTTAATGGTATATAATTTGGCTAGCGTGGCATACCGGGGCAGGTACACTTCCCTCTTCCCGATATTGATTATGCGAACGGGCACCCTCCCATGGCGTACATTAACCACCCCCCGTGCTGTCAAGATGGTGGGCCTACTGTCTGAGTAAACTGGTTCTACCATTGCCTGGTAATCTCTACCTCTCAGACCAATAGCTGCCCGGCACCAAATCATCATTTCACTTTTTGGGGGCATGGCAATAGGGAAAGGGTCACACATTCTCACGCTACCAATCTCACCGCCGGAGAGTTCCACCTGTTGCCGTCGCATCAGTGCCCGGATCTCTTTTTGGAGCACTCGCTGCTCGCCGGAGCTGGCGTTCTTGGCAACCTGCTGTAAAAGGAAAATCACCTCTGCAAGACAATTTTCAATTACATTAGTTCCTAGAGTTATCTTTGGGTGACTCTCGTGTTTGTCAATGTCTACAATGATCAGTCCCTGTGCTGCCAGTTCAACTCTACCAATTTTAATGGTCACCTCTTTAAATCCGATCTGTGGCACGGGCTGACCATTGCTGGCGATGATACTCAAGTCGTCGTCAGGGTAGCGGGTAATATCCGAGTCATTCCAGTACTGCTTGAAGAGCACGTACGGGATGGTGGTGACCTGTGACCCGGTGTCCAGTAGGGCATTCATAGGAATGCCATCCAGTACCACTGGTAAGACTGGACGTCCTCCCACATATTTGTCGCGCCAGTTCGATGGGCCTGATGATCTTTTTCCTAGGGGTTGGCCCTCTACCCTAGGTTGTGCCAGTTTAAAGGACAGTACCTTGCCATATGTCCGGGTTGATTGCAGCGGCGGCAGATGGGTTGTCCGTCCTCGTTGTATCGGTCGCTGGGTCTTCCTCTGGCCGGTGGGGTCCTCCTTGGTCGACGCCACGGGATGTCCTCCGGTCCGGATGCCAGCTGGATCTTCCCTGGAGTGGAAACCTGTAAAGACTGCACAGTTCGGGTTAGCGCAGCAACGCTTTTAGCTAGCTCTTGGACCTGATGGTGCAGGTCTGGAGCCGAGTCATTGTTCAAAGCCTGCGCATCAGCTCCCACAGGCCCTGCCGACAAGGGCGCCGCCTCCTGGTGGTAGGTGGTAGTGGGGCGTCTGTGGGTCACAACGCCACCTGGTGCCGGTTCTCGGAGCACCCGGATGGCTCTGTCCTTGAACTGTGCAAATCCCAGATGAGGGTCCTGTAAGGCCATTGCCCGCAACTGGGTTTGGTGGGCATTGCAATATAAACCCTCTATAAATTGTTCAGTTAACAGCCTGTCCTCATCTCCCACGCCGTCAGGGTCGGTCTGCTTAATGGCTCTCAGGGCCTCTTGTAGGTTCAGGGCATAGTCCCTTATACTCTCATGTGCCCGCTGTTTGCACCCGTAGAATCTAAGCTTGATCTCGGCTGAGGTGCGGGTATCAAAGGTGTCCCTCAGCCGGGTTAGTATCCCTGCGACAGTCCTCCCCCCAGGTGGCCAGGACTTTACCTCCCTTTGGGCTGCCCCGGTTAATTGGGCCACCAGGATGCTTACTTTTTGCTCTTCTGTGAGGGGGTACACCTGGAAGAGGCTATCCAGTTTTTCTCTAAAGTCCTGCAGGGTATGTGACTCCCCTGAGTACTGGGGTAGCCAGGCTGCTCCCGGGATATAGGGCATGGTGAAAGGCATGACCGCAACAGCGGTGGCGCTGGCGGGGGTTGGAGCGGTGAAGCTCTCCTCCGTATCCGACATCCTTCTCCCCCCTAGTGGACCGTGGCCTACCTTGCGATGATCCTCTTCCGTAGGCCGCGGCTCCGCAGTGGATCGTCAGGGTTGAGGACCTTCCGTCGCGCTCCTGTGACGTCGGCGTCTGCTGGGCTCCTTCCAGGACCTTACGCAACGTCCGGACGTGAGGCGGGGCTTCAGTTCTCGCGCGTTTTCGGAGTCCACGCCCCTCTTCTTCCCGCGCGGCGTCCCCAAGATGGCGTCCAACGGCGGGAAAACTCCACGGATGGCGGGAAGAAGGCTGAAGATGGCGCCGGATGGCGGGAATCTTCACCGATGGCGGGAAGAAGGCTGAAGATGGCGCCGGATGGCGGAAATCTTCACCACAGGTAAGTTTTAAAAGTCTCTTTTTCAGGCACGCAGTACCCGGTGGTTGCGGGCACGAAATCCTGCCGACTACGCCAAAAGTTGACGCGCCCCTGGGCCTGTGTCGCGCTGCGTTGCGCACGCGGGAGCTTACCCGGAGCCGAATCTGTTGAGGGTTGTAGTCTCGTGGCGGTGATCCGGTCCGTGCCCAGGGAGTCAGACTAAGTGGCGCTGTTTTAGCGGTAGATGTTGGACGACTACGCCACCCGTTGAGTGCAGCCAGGGAGCTGCTGCTGCAGGGCAGACCGCTGAGGCCGGTGGTAGGATTGTGCAGCGTGATAGTATAACCCACAACGGGAGGGGTATGGCCTCAGGGCAGCCGACGTGGATGATGGGGGTAGCAGGAACCACTCGGAGACGGTACTGTGTAGTTCAGGGTCTTTACTGGTCACAAAGATAGACCCTCCCGGAGTACTGGCTAGCGATTGGGGCCTGGTCAGTCCTTGAGCAGATGGGATCTCCCCTGGCCAGGCGGAGTTGTAGGCCTCCCAAACTAACGATACTCTTCTGGCTACCTTGCTAGAGGCAGGTATAAGTAGCCCACGTCCCTGAGTGTACCGTGTGGTGCTCACCCGTATGGCCGGTGACTCGGGGCCTTCGGGTTTCTGGGCCAGAGGACCTGCAATCCCCTGCCGGTCGGTTTCTGCTGCTGGATAGGAGTTAGTCCCCACAGCCTCGGACTCCGGGTCCGGTGATCACTTCTCAGTCAGGGCGAGCTCTGCAGCTGCCAGCCCCTGACTCCTTGTAACACTGCTCCCACAGAGCTCCTGTTATTTTGTTCCTATATTTGCTTCTTTCCTCTGCTTCTTCTCTACTCACCAACCCTGCCTCAGCCCTAGGTTTTTATAGGGGAAGTCCTTCCCCTCCCAGGACTGGGCAGGAGGTGTGGCATGCATAGGATCCCTGACCAAGAGACCTCCCACCTGCTCTCAGACGTAATATCTCTATCACTGTGGCAACCAGACCCCTGGGGTGTCACAAGTGAGCTCATGCCGGGTCGGTATCCCTTATCTGACTTCAACTGAACTATCTTCTAAGCTGATTTATGACACATCAAAATTCATCTAGTTATAAATCAGATTAGAAAATGTATAATTCGCTGCAATATTTGTGGTAACTATTTCTTACATCCAAATTACAGTACAGATGTACTTTTTTTTAAAAAAGTGATGCTTTAAAATAACAATATAAGCTTTACTTAGACTTTGAAGCCTCTGCATTTCCAGTGTCACCTGTCTACTGTTTTGTCTAGTGGTGACATGACATCCCATCAGCAATAAGTGACTGCTGCAGTCAATCAATGACTTCAGCAGTCTCGTACTATCTACCTTAAAGGAAATGAGGGCTCTACAATATATAAACATAGACCTCCCAAGGGTAATACTGTTCCTGGGTTCTTGCTGATAGGTGGAGATTGAAGAAATCAAGCTTAGTCGGATCCATCAGAGTACCTCCAAGAATATTTTGAGCTTCAGTTGGTGGTAACAAGGAGTTAATATATATCTGTCAGGTAGGGTTTTCATTTTGAGCAGCCTTTGCTCTAATAACGTCTAGTACAGTGCTCACCTTTGGGTACGTTGGAATATGAACGTATGAGAAATGTATAGCTCCAACACTGAAGGCAAAAACAGCAGATTTTATTACATATCGGTAGAATCCAACATGCATAATCCTCACATGGATTGCACTGCTGTTGACATATTTCAGGCATCTGCATACCCTTCGTCATAGCGGAGAAGACTGGAACATGTCAGAAGCAGTACAGCCCATGTGCTGATTATGCATGTTAGATTCAATTAAAATCTGCTGTTTTTAACTTTTATGCTGGGTTTATTTTTAAGGCATCCATAAAGGGAACCTGTCCCAATTAAGGACCCCAAGGACTGAAAGGACAAGTGTCTGCTATGCGGTTCTCCCCAGCCAGCTTGGCTCGATTGACAGGTCTTCTCCTATTTGTGTTTAAAGGGAATGCGGCAGCCAGGATCGTATTTCTGTCCAGCTGCTGCACCCATGACTCCACCTTGTGCCAATCATTGCAATGGTTAACCTTCTTCTACAGATCTGAGACTAAGATCCTCCATAATCAGAACCTCCCACTTCCGTCTCCATGACTTCTCTCTTGCTGCACCAGTTGTCTGGAATGCACTACCCCGGAAGATCTGATTAAACTTAAGCGTGCTTTAAAAATATATCTTTTTTTGATAGGGCTATCACCTGCCAAACATGCTGAGCCTGGCGGTTAGTAGCCACCCAGTTGACATTTCTCCCTGTAAGGATGGTACAATTGGGCGTGACTGTATCCCAAGCCTTCCTTGGTGAATGGAGGGCAAGCAGGCTCCTGGACAAGACACAGACAGACACCGGATCTCAAAAACAGCCTAAATTTATTTACTGGATTTCCAATATGGAGGCAATAAAACTTTGAACGTTCCAGAACATGAACCTGAACCAACTTAAAATGGAAATAACAATGGCATCTGACACAGTTTCCTCTACTCCATAGTGAAAATGAAGTGTGCCTAGACCTGCACCACCGCCTTCACCCTGCCATCTTCATGTTGGTCTCAGTGAAGCCCAATTATTTCACATATGATTTCTACTGTGGTCACCGTTACTCTCTGTCACACTGGCCCTGGCCCATCACACCTTTGGTCTTCGAAGGCAGCCCTGATAGGCACTTGCCAACCTCTTGGTCTCATGACAGCCCTTTTCCTCTACAACATGCTGCTCTCAATTACATTACAATTTTGCTGACAGATTTCCATTTAAAAAATAAATATATAAATAAATAAATAAAGTAATGGATTGCTTGTCTCACAATGTAGGAAGCACACTTTGGCCACATTCACACATTCATTATTTGGTCAGTATTTTACATCAGTATTTGCAAACCAAGAGTGGGTGAAAAATGTAGAAGTGGTGCACGTGTTATACTTTTGCTCTGATTGTTCCATTCTTTATTTTGGCTTACAGATACTGATGCAAAATACTGACCAAATACTGAACATGTGAACGTGGCCTTACTGTGACACACAAGTCTTGGTTTCAGGATTTTGATTTAGTAACAAAATTAGCATTAAGCGGTTTAATATTGCCCTCCTTGTTTGCAGTGAATGAAGAATAAACAAATATTAAAGTACTTCTATATACAGTGCCTACAAGTAGTATGCAACCCCCTGCAGATTTAGCTGGTTGACACATGCGGAATTAACTTGGCATTGTGACATTTGTACTGTAGATCAGCCTGGAAGTGGGAAATGCACTGCAGCAATTTTTTTTTTTTTTTTTTTTTTTAAACGTAAAAAGTTAATTCAGAGTGTCATTTATTATTCAACCCCTCAAACCACAAGAATTCTGTTTGGTCCCCCTAAAGTATTAAGAAGTAGTTCAGGCACCAAGAATAATGAGCTTCACATGTGTGGATTAAAGATCTCTTTTGCCAGCCTTTTCTGACTATTTAAGACCCTCCCCAAACTTGTGAACAGCACTCAGACATGGTCAACATGGGAAAGACAAAGGAGCATTCCAAGGCCATCAGAGACAAGATCGTGGAGGGTCACAAGGCTGGCAAGGGGTACAAAACCCTTTCCAAGGAGTTGGGCCTACCTGTCTCCACTGTTGGGAGCATCATCCGTAAGTGGAAGGCTTATGGAACTACTGTTAGCCTTCCACGGCCAGGACAGCCTTTGAAAGTGTCCTCCCGTGCCGAGGCCAGGCTTGTCCGAAGAGTCAAGGCTAACCCAAGGACAACAAGGAAGGAGCTCCGGGAAGATCTCATGGCAGTGGGGACATTGGTTTCAGTCAATACCATAAGTAACGTACTCCACCGCAATGGTCTCCGTTCCAGACGAGCCCGTAAGGTACCTTTACTTTCAAAGCGTCATGTCAAGGCTCGTCTACAGTTTGCTCATGATCACTTGGAGGACTCTGAGACAGACTGGTTCAAGGTTCTATGGTCTGATGAGACCAAGATCGAGATCTTTGGTGCCAACCACACACGTGACGTTTGGAGACTGGATGGCACTGCATACGACCCCAAGAATACCATCCCTACAGTCAAGCATGGTGGTGGCAGCATCATGCTGTGGGGCTGTTTCTCTGCCAAGGGGCCTGGCCATCTGGTCGGCATCCATGGGAAGATGGATAGCACGGCCTACCTGGAGGTTCTGGCCAAGAACCTCCGCTCCTCCATCAAGGATCTTAAGATGGGTCGTAATTTCATCTTCCAACAAGACAACGACCCAAAGTACACAGCCAAGAAAACCAAGGCCTGGTTCAATAGGGAAAAAGTCAAGGTGTTGGAGTGGCCTAGTCAGTCTCCTGACCTTAACCCAATTGAAAACTTGTGGAAGGAGCTCAAGAATAAAGTCCACATGAGACACCCAAAAAACCTAGATAACTTGGAGAAGATCTGCATGGAGGAGTGGGCCAAGATAACTCCACAGACCTGTGCCGGCCTGATCAGGTCTTATAAAAGACGATTATTAGCTGTAATTGCAAACAAGGGTTATTCCACAAAATATTAAACATAGGGGTTGTATAATAATTGACCCACACTTTTATGTTTAAAATTTAATAAAATTCAACTGAGCAACATAACTTTTTGGTTTGTAAGATTTATGCTTCTGTTCATAAAACCTACTCTCGTTTGCAGTTTGAAGGCTCTAACTTATTTGCATCTTATCAAACCAGCTAAATCTGCAGGGGGTTGAATACTACTTGTAGGCACTGTATATAACTTAAATCTTTGGATTATTATTCACAGGTGGAGATTACCATTCCCATTTTCAATGTGATTCAGCAAATGCAGTAGTACTCCACAATCAGGTTTGTTCTTTTTTGTATACCTACGGTAGTTGGAATGAATTGTGCACTCTGACCTTCTATGCTTACACTGAAAAAGCCTAAAATGGTGCTACATGGCTGTCCCCCCTCTTTTATACTGGCTGTAATAGTCCAGCCTGATTTGCTGGGCTAAACCATATGATGTGATAGCTGCAGGGAATTCAAGGGGTTGTCCACTACTTTAGACTACCCCCCCCCCCCCAATGTATCCCCCCGGGGCCCCTAAGACTTTTTGTAAATACCTTCTGTTGCTCATAATGCCTGTGAGTGGTGCTATCACTGGCCGCTCACAGGTATGACATGACCCCGCGCTGATGTCGCGACAAGTGAGGAGTGACTCAGCGCTGGGGCCCCTGCGGTGGCTGCTGGGTTGTGGGCGGGGTTATTCCCCACAACACACCCAGCATCCACCACACGCTTTCCCAATGAATGAGGACAGGGAGAGCGCTCGGTGGATTCCGGGTGTGACGCGGGAGGAGTAACCCCGCCCACAGCCTGGCATCCACTGTGGAACCAAGAAGAAAAAGACCCCCGTCTGCTGTCAGCACTTGTCGTGACATCAGCGGATGTCAGAACTGGCTGCAGCCGGGGGTCACGTGATGCCTGTGAGCAGCCAGTGATAGCGCCACTCACAGGCATTATCTGCAACAGAAGGTAATTACAAAAAGTCTTTGGGGCCCCGTGGGGATACATTGGGGCAGGGGGTAGTCTAAAGTAGTGCACAACTTATTTAAGGAGAAGCCTCTGAGACTTCAGCAGTGTGTGAAATGGTGGAGACCCTTTTTTTTTTTTTTTTTGCGATCCTCGCAAATCAAATTGCAGGGTATTCAAATTTGTGGGGACCTGTGACTTTCAGGAAAATCATCTCAAAATTGATCCTCTGATGATCGATCTATAGTTTTACCCTTTTCTTTCAAGTTGCAAACAAATAAATTCTGTTCCGTTTTTTGTTTAATTCAGTTTGAGAATTAACGAACATCATCCTTCTGTTCCAAAGTCTGTGTTGGCATCACAGCTCATCTTGATTCAATTGAATTGGTCTAAGTTGCAATACCAGGCACAGCCTGTGGACAGGAGTGGCGCTGTTATTTGGAAAAAAAAAAATAGACCCCTTTCTCTAGTGCAATACAATACATAGCTGTTATCATTATATGTGTAATAAAATAACATGGATTTAGGATTTGTAATAAAACAAATGCAAAAATATATTATATTCTATCTCTCTATTTGCAGTATACGTCATGTGTCCTGAATAAAAATGCTGTAGATACCATTCCTATAGATGCAATATTAATTACTGCCACGTCACCGCACATTCCTATAGATGTGGATGTAAAGTGTAATGGTGCGTGGGAACAACACAGGAATGTTGCATTTCTTTACCATAATGGGGCAGAAATTTCTCTGCTTTTGGGCAATTAACTTAGCAGTGAAAAATGCTGCTCGGAAACAATTTGGTACCTGTCTATTGTAAGGTATCAATCAGGGTCGCCATGGTAACAACATCCTGTCTTCCTGGGGACCAACTCTGAAGCTGTTGTTACCATAGCGATCCATCAGCCCGTACGGAGAACAGGGTCACTGTCCATGCGGATAGTTCTGAGGTGCCTTTGTCACACCCCTGTCATCTCACTTATTGAACGTTCTCCAATATTCAGGATTTTTTCAAAAAGTGGAAGGAAGGAGGAAGAACAAGCTAAGGAGGGGGGCAGATGTTTGGGAAGCAGTTTCCTTGGCAACAGAGTTAGGGCGTTTCAGAGGGTGGTTGCTATGGAGATGTGGATGCTGACGACGGCTGGTAAGGTTGGGAGGACAGATCGGCTTCATGCTTATCTGCAGGCTTGTCAGTCAGAGCCCCTGCCTTCTTCATCTTCAAGATAGCAGCAGGGACCCAGCAGAACAAGCGTGAGCTACAGTGCCGAGCAGGCAGCGCATAAGGCAGGAGCGGGGTCAGGAGACAGAGTCAGAATACAGGCGTACGCTGTATCAGACCCTGTACACTGAAAGGTGACCGTGAGGGAAAGAAAAAGGATCATTCCAGGTGTAGATACCAAATTGTACGGAAACTTTCATACCTTACATATCGGCGGAGCACCTGCCAAAGTGACTTCGGTGTAGGAAGACGTATACCAAGAAGACGAAGAAGAGGACGACAGGCTTAGTCAGTGACAAGAGGGGGAGTATAGTGACATCGAAACACTTCCAAGCAACAGAAAAGGAGATAAACCCTTGTCATCCAACAAGAAGATTTTACTTGGCCGTCATCCACCTGTGACATCTCCATCCGACTACTCAATATCTCAATATCTTCGGGTCCCTGCGGCGTGATTACAGCATGGCTACCATCACCTGCACACGCTTCAGCGAGGAGTACCAAATGTTTGAGGAGCTGGGAAAGTAAGTCTTATATTCTAATATTGTTGTCCATGTCTCAAAGGCACATACAGATGTGTCCTTCCTTACTTTTCCTCCTTGTCTTCAGATATACAGATGTGTCCTTCCTTACCTTTCCTCCTTGACTTAAGATATACAGATGTATCCTTCCATACATTTCCTCCTTTGCTCTAGACATACAGATGTGTCCTTCCTTGCCTTCCATCCTTGACATGAGATATATACATGTGTTCTTCCTACATTTCCTCCTTGACTTAAGATATACAGATGTATCCTTCCATACATTTCCTCCTTTGCTCTAGACATACAGATGTGTCCTTCCTTGTCTTCCATCCTTGACATGAGATATATACATGTGTTCTTCCTACATTTCCTCCTTGACTTAAGATATACAGGTATACTTCCATACTTTACCTCCTTTGCTCTACACATACAGATGTGTCCTTCCTTACCTTTCCTCCTTGACTTGAGATATATATCTATCCTTCCATACATTTCCTCCACGGCTCTAGACGTACAGATGTGTTCTTCTTTACCTTTCCTTTTGGGCTCTAGACTTACGGATGCGTCTTTCATTACCTGCCCTCTTTGGCTCTAGACATACAGATGTGTCCTTCATTGCCTGTCCTCCTTGGTTCTAGACATACAGATGTATCCGTCTTTATTGTTCCTCCTTGGCTTGAGATATTCCTCGATGAGTGGCGAGAGTAGAATAGCTATGAAAATACTTTTTGGTTACTCTGTCAGGTGTTATGAGTTTTTTTTTTTACCTTAGAAGTGGTCATGTCACCCCACTCTTCTTCAGATATCTCAAGCCTAGGGTAAGGTAAGGAATGACATCTGAAGGTAAGCATAGGGGTGATTGAGAGCTAAGGAATGAAATCAAGAGATTTGTTCTTGGAAGGGTTAGGATCCTGGAAAGTTTGTTGTGTCTTGGTCTTGGACCAAGAAATATCTATTGCTAGAAAAGATCTTCATCGCAAGGTGATGATATCACTTACAATGGTTTAGGGTGACTTATAGGACAAACTGGTTCTTCAAGTCCTTCCCTGGGACTATAATCAAAAATGGTGTCCAAACGTGAGATATCTACAGAGTTCTCGTCTTGTTTAGTATTACCTAGATTAATGTCTTCCGTAGGTTTCGGATGCTTCATGTCAGATGTAACCTTTAGTTAGCCTTGGCATATGGATGTATGGGCTCGGAGGTTGTAAACCTTTCATGTAAGCTAATTTAACAAAATCAATCTAGTCATAAATCAATAGCAGTGACTGCTATCTGGTAATATCCTCCTGGGTCATCTTGAACAGGTCCTTTTTAGGAAAAGTGACATATGGCTGCTAGGTTACACTGGGAATAGGAGCAGTTTACAAAAATCAAGAGCATCTAACACCTTCCAATTGGCATGGAGTCAGAAAAGTCATGCCATGCGATAGTCGTAAAGAGTGCTGTTGATTACTGATATGGTGTCGGCAATCACAGCCACAGTCAAGGGAAATTCAGCTGATCCTGATCCATATTGGATTAATTCTGCGTATTGAATCAGATACAGATCCGGCATCTGATGTGAAGCCTGATTGGAATAATTATATTATAATTGATAAGCGGTTCCTACAACTATAGACTGGTACCATGCCTGCATGTGGTGTCCAGGTATCATACACTATATTATTGCAATGCTTAGAACCAAGATGAGGGGGGACATAATAAGGATTATATAGGAGCATTATTGCGCCTGCTGTTTTATGCCGCCTGCTGGTTGCTAATTTATGGATCGCTTTGGCTACATATAGATGTTGCATGAATTGCAAAACAGCAACATATTGCGGAGCGCTGTTCATTTCATTATGGATGGAGCAAAGACATTTGACTACTTCTTTTCCGTGCCATTATGAGACACATTACGGTATCACAATAAGCGCTGCCAGAAGACAAAATTGTCAAAGCTACACCAGCTAACTCGGCTTTTCTGCCTGTGAATATTTTCCTCCGTATGTGCATCCACATGAAACCCTGAGATCCACTAATGTTTTTTTTTCCCCCATCCCTATGCATTTTTAAAGCAACAGGGATCCTGTTGCATTTAGCATCTTCACTGCCGGAGAGGTCACTTGTATGTGGGCGTTATGATAATTGGCTCCGGCAATGCTGTGTTGAGCAATTTGAGATTGGAAGGGTTAAACTCACAGTGAAAAAGCCAGAATCTGAAAAGGATATAGGCGGAAAACTGAATTTGATCCAACCCCCCCCCCCATCTCCCCCTGGCCACCTCGAATGGATGTTCCTGACAGCTTTTTCCCACCCACTGCAGTGTAATGACATCCAGCATGGAGAGGCTTAATGGGGGACCCCATGCTGTTCTGTAGCAGCCCCCAGAGGTTTTTACATAGAGCTGAAGTGTGCTTTGCAGGGAAATCTATAGGACTATTTCCTATTTCATGGTATCAAAAAATGGCATGGAGAAGCTTGAAAGTTTTGGCCCCCTTGTGTGGCTTTATTTGCATTAAATTGGACACCCGCTCTGTTGAAAGGTGAAGTACAGATTTCATTTGTCTGGTGGAGGGAAAAAGAAAATTGTCCCAGCGTGGGTCCATTGAACAAACTGTACTTCAACTACTGTGCTGTTTATAAAGTGTCCATGCCCTCGACAACATCTCACAAAAAAACACTCAAAATCAGACTTTGAATAAGGACTATAAGGCTATTTTTCATCCATGTTTATTTTGTTTTAGCTAGTTCCGTAAAGCGCCATGTAAATGCCATCTGATAAATGGTTGATCATCCACATCAGGGAGTTTTATCCCTAATTTATTGTACAAATACAGCTACAAAATTGAGTAAATACTGCAAAAATAACTATATTAAAATACGCCAACCTAAGGACAAAAATATGTTGTATGTTCAATTTGAATGATTTTATGGCAACCAGACTTACAGAGATGACTCACGATCTCTCCCTACATATGTATCAGCTGTGATAGAGAAGGGGACTGGCTTTTCTATTAAAATTAACAAATCATCCAGCCTCCTTCACACATATCCTTGATCTTGTGCTAACACAGGAAACACTACAATGTACTGGACACACACCGGAATATGACCTACCGGAGTACCGAGCTTGTAGTTAAGGAGTGGAGCACCTATACAAAGCCGCTAGTCTTCTGGGAAGGCATTTCATGAGACTTTGGAAATGGGGTTACTATCATGCTACGCCGGTGACGCCCATGTTCTGCGTCACCATGCTGCCACAAGTGATCTGCTGGAAGAGCTTGGAGCTACAGATATACAGGGAGGTTTGGTACTAATAGGGGAGAGCATGTATGGTTGTATACATTATGGTGCCTCTTGGTGGTGCAAGTGACCTACTGGACAATTGGACCAGAGGCCAATTCCACTATTAATAAGCATGGCATACTTCGAGTCTGAAAAGTATAAACTTCTCAGTAGGGAGATACAGTTGGGGAAATGTGATCGTGGATTTTGAAAGCTGGTATGGTGAGGGAACTTCTAAAATACCCAGGACAACTTGCCGGCTGGAGGCCACTTGTGGCCGGTGAAGTAAGTCTATG
The DNA here is from genome assembly GCF_046119375.1 of Phyllobates terribilis. Lineage (NCBI taxonomy): Eukaryota > Metazoa > Chordata > Amphibia > Anura > Dendrobatidae > Phyllobates > Phyllobates terribilis. Next base: position 131,153,939 of record NW_027362770.1, on the reverse strand, counting down.
CCGTCCTCATTATCCTTTGGCACCACCATATTTGGGTGCTTCTCTTTGTTCAGTCCTACTGAAAGGAAATTATGTTTGTGCATGAATTCATGTTTTTTTTAAGGGATGTAAAATAATCGAGCTGCTATAATATATGGCCATCTTGACTCCTTTTACCTGGACTGTCAAATCAGCAGGGGATGCCCATTCTTCATTACAGAAAGTCTCAGAAATGAACCACCCACCTACAGCAGGATCCTACCTACCCATAGTAATGTTAGCACCAACATAATTAGGGCTTCTCTCTGTTGAGTCCTACAGAGAGGAAATTATGTTTGTGCATGAATACATATTTTTTTATGAGGGATGTAAAACAATCGAGCTTCTCTAATATATGGCCATCTTGACTCTTTTTACCTGGACTGTCAAATCAGCAGAGGATTCCCATTCTTCATTACAGAAAGTCCCAGAAATGAACCACCCACCTACATATGAATCCTACCTACCCATTATAAATATAGGTTTCAGCCCAGGAGAGGAATCACATTAGGTTAGGTTCCCAGCAAAGAGGAGTGCCTTGTCGTGGCAGCTGGGCATATATGAATTGGCTAATTTATGCGCTAAGTATCTTTGTTTCGTCCTATTTTCTAGAGCAGTAATACAATTCCAAATTCATATATTTCATGCTTGCGCTACAGAGTGCTACTTTATTTGTTAGTTATATATGGAGATGGCTACTCTTAGTATGAACCTGTTCATACCCACTCTCTGTAGGGAAGTGACGGTCAATCTTTGATATTTGTATGTTTAAATATTTATGGCATATACTGTCAGATCGGAATGTCTCTATAAGCTTTAATTTGGCACTAGGGAGTGGTTTAATGTAACGATGTGGCTCTTAGACCAAAAAAGTATTGTGTACCCCCCCACCTAAAGGGAAATGTTGATGCTATTTTACCATGCAAAACCAAGCTATCATGGGGAAGACTGGAGAGGAGGGCTAGGTAGGCAAAACATTTAGGAAAAATCGCTGACCCGACTGGGATGACACATTTAAGGGGCTACGATTGAGTAACACCACCCTACATATTCCTCCAAAGTTCCTCATGCAGACTCTTGACTTTGCACCTAGTGATTTCAAACTTGGATGTGACTGATTGCCCATGGAAATTTGTCTCATGACACTTCAGATGACCAACTCTTTTGCTAACATTGCTTCCCTATTCCGCTAAGCATTGAGTGTCTGATCTTCTGATAAAAGTCTGTAGTCACTATGTGTGAATGCAGATTTTTGAATCCTAATAGCGTGTGGTGCGTGCTGTCAGGATTCACGAGCATTGCCAGTGACATTGGTGTGGTCACGTACTGCCTAGACCTGCTCGACTTCTCTGGATTGACTTGTATGGAGCAAGGCTGAGCACAACTAGCATGAATGAGGCTGGAATTATGCAAATCTTATATTTGTGGTCACATAGAGTGACTGCAGACATTATAAGAAGACAGGAAAACCCCTTTTAATGAAAGGAGTGTTGGAGCAAGACGTGCTTAACTAAATAAGAAGCACATGAATCTGATGCATCTTTCAGCTGCCATACATGTTCACCAGTTTTATTGAAAGGAGTGCTGGAGTAAGAAGTGCCGAATTAAGATGCTGGTGTTCATAGTTTATGCCAATTTGTGGTGTAAATTATGATAAATTTGTTGGGTGCGCTTGGTCACACCCAAGCCCTACCCGCTTTGTCAAAAGTGTGTAGAGCCGGCAGGGACTGGTGGAAAAACATAAAAAGTCGATATGTTTTTGTATAAATTCAAGCTACGCAAAAATTTACAACATTTCCAGCAGTTTTACATCAGAATTCTGGCAAAAATCCAATGACGAATTGGCCATAACTCCTTCAGTATACAGAGCTGCTGATCTGTCAGATTGTGTTACTGCTGCTTCATTGCCTTTTTTGAAGTTTGGCAAACTGACAACTACAACTAGTAGAAAAATTGTCAGCCTCTATCAGTGCCACTTTAGGTATGCAATAAGGTTAGGACAGAGCCACATCATAGGTCAGAGTTCTTCAGTGCAATTGGGTGTGAACTGAACGTTTGGTCATTAGGACAATGCCCAAGGGTGAATGCTGAAGATAAGCCACAATTCCCAATCCATATACATCATTTAAAGTGCAACAAAAAAAGTAATAAATTCTGCTTAAATGCATTAACCTAACTTAAATGTACTCTAACAATGGTGGATGAGGAGGGATAAAAGGAATGGGGTATAGTTACAACCACTTTACACAAACCAATCTGCCTCGATTTGCTCATCATTCAGAACAAGAATTTTATACATTTACATAAATATTTATGTTATTTTCTTCTAAAAAAAAGTTTCTAAGCTTTTTGGAAAACAACTGACTGTTCCTACTGTGACTAGCTCCTGAGGTAGACTACTCCACAGATTATTAATTCTCATAGAAAGGAAGCTTTGTCTCCTCTGGAGATTGAACCTTTTTTTCTAGATGGAGGAAGTGTCTCCGTGTCTTTTGAGTAGGTTTTACATGAAACAAACTTTTGACTATCTTTTTTTTTGCTGTATGGGCTATTTATGCACTTATACAAGTTAATCATGTAATACAAGTACTTTGAGATCCTTCTCTATAAGTGACTCTACTATTTTTACTTCCCATAGAGCATATGATGCTTATTAGTACCCATGCCTTATTAATACCTCCCCTGCCAAGTGAATGCTCAAGCACTCAGTTTTCCCAAAGCAGCATGTAACTTATGAGCATCTTCCATAGTCTGCAATATATTCTACATAGACTACATAGAGTGGCATGTAAAAGTTTTGGCACCCCGGAACAAAATTACTATTATTGTGAACAGTTAAACAAGTTGAAGATTAAATGATCCCTAAAAGGCCTAAAGTTAAAGATGACACATTTCCTTTTTATTTTAGGAAAAAAAGATATATATATTTTCATGTTTTACATTTTAAAAATTACAAAAAGGAAAATGGGCTGCTGCAAAAGTTTGGGCATCCTGCATGGTTAGTAAATAGCACAGCACCCCCTTTTGAAAGTATCACAGCTTGTAAGTGCTTTTTATAGCCAGTATTTTATAGTCTTTTAATTCTTGTTTGAGGAATTTTCATCTATTCTTCCTGGGAAAATTCTTCCAAATCTGTGAGATTCCTGGGTCCTCTTGCATGCACTGCTATTTTGAGATCTAGCCACAGATTTTCAATGATGTTCAGATCAGGGGGCTGTGAGGGCCATTGTAAAACCTTCAGCTTGCACCTTTTGATGTAGTCTATTCTGGATTTTGACATGTGTTTAGGATCATTATCCATTTGTAGAAGCCATCCTCTTTTCAATTAATTTCAGCTTTTTTACAGCTGGTGTTATGTTTGTATCAAGAATTTGTTGAAATTTCATTGAATCCATTCTTCCCGCTACCCGTGAAATGTTCCCCATGCCATTCGCTTCAACACAACCCCAAAGCATGATTGATCCACCCTCATGCTTAATGGTTGACGAGATGTTCTTTTCCGGAAATTTTGTGCCCTTTTTTTCTCCACACATACCTTCGATCATTGTAGCCAATGAGTTCTATTTTAACCTCATTGGTCCACAGAACTTGTTTCCATTCTTGTTTAAATATTCTTTTGCATACTTCTGACGCTAAATTTTATTATGAGGACACAGGAGAAGTTTTCTTCTCATGACTCTTCCATGAAATCCATTTATGTGCAGGTGTCTCTGAACAGTAGAACAATGTACCACAACTCCAGAGTCTGCTAAATCTTTCTGAAGGTATTTTGCAGTCAAGCGGGGGTTCTGATTTGCCTCTCTAGCAATCCTACGAGCAGGTCTCACTGAAATTTTGCTTGATCTTCCAGACCTTATATTGACCTCCACTGTTCCTGTTAACTGCCATTTCTTAATTACATTTTGAACTGAGGAAAGGGCAACCTGAAAATGCTTTGCTATCTTATCGTCTTCTCCTGCTTTGTAGGCTTCCATCATTTTCATTTTCAGAGTGCTAGGCAGTTGCTTAGAAGAACCCATGGCTGCTGTTCTTTGGCACAAGGTTAGAGGAGGCTGGGTTTTTATAAAGCTGGTAAATTTGCATCACCTGGCCTTTTCTAATGGTGATAGTGAAGCGCTTGCATGATCAGAGATAAGTTTATCAATATACTCTGTACTTATTTGGCTTTATTGTCTATACATGATCTATGTTAGGAAAATCACTGTATTAGAATAGGCAGTCACCTTTTCCTGCTTTAACTCACACAATCAGGGCTTTGCAGGGACAGACAGGGACAGCCGCCGTGGAGCGGGGGCGCCAAAAAATTGATCCTAGGGTGCCAACCCCAGAGTCAGGCAGGATCTTTGAAAGGCTTAGTAGGGTGATTATAAGTCCACCCTTCACGATGATAATCCTCTACTGGGGAAGTGTTATGCCAAGAGTGTGCAAAGCAATCATCAAGGCAAAAGGTGGCAACTTTGAAGAACCTAGAATGTAAGACATATTTTCAGTTGTTTCACACATTTTTGTATTTAATTCCACATGTGTTAATTCATAGTTTTGATGCCTTCAGTGTGAATGTATAATTTTCATAGTCATGAAAATACAGAAAAATCTTTAAATGAGAAGGTGTGTCCAAACTTTTGGTCTGTACTGTATATATTTGCCTAAAATACAAATGAAATGTGTTATCTTTAACTTTAGGCTTTTTAGAGATCATTTCATCTTCAACTTGCTTAACTGTTCATAATAACAGTAATTTTGACCAGGGGTGCCCAAACTTTTACATGCCACTGTATATTTCACCATGTAATGTATAGCAAATGTGAATATCAGATATGACCATATATCATCTCAACTATCCATGCCAGTCTCTTAGTTGTCATAATTGTAAGGGAAGAAGTTTAGTTAAATTTTTGAAATCATCATATTATAGCACCTTCAGACATGCTGCAGAAACTGGAGCAGCAGGGAGCTGGGAAAGGTCATTTTGTGTGCAGGGGACATACTATGGGGCCATCATATTGTGTGCAAGTGGATGTGGGACCATCAACTGTATTTGGGGTGATCACACTGTATGGAGGCCTGGGGGGGGGCATTATACTGTATGGAGAGCTGTTTTGACCCTATTATACTGTTTGGAGGACTGTGTTGGGGCCATTATACTGTGCGGGGCCTTTAACTTATGTGTGAGGGTTGTGTTTAGGCCATTATATTTTGTCGGTCCTTTACATTGTGTGGAGGCTGTATGGGGGCCATTATACTTTGTGGAGGAATGTTGGGACCATTATACTATACTTTGGTGAGGGCTGTGTGGGGGCTATTTTACTTTGTGTGGGCCTTTATACTGTTTTTAAAGATGTGTGGAGGCCAATATACTGTGTGGATGACTGTGTGAGGCCACTATAATGTGTTGAGGGCCTGTGGGGGCCTCATACTGTGTGGAGGGCTGTGGTGGGCCATCATACTGGCTTGTGGGACTGTAGACACCTTCATACTGTGTTGTGGGACTGTGAGAGCCATCGTACTGTGTTGTGGGATTGTGGGAGCTATTGTATTGTTTTGTAGGGCTGTGGGGGCCATCATACTGTGTTGTGGGGCTGTGGTAGCCATCGTACTGCATTGTTGGGCTATGGGGGCCATCACACTGTGTTGTGGGGCTGTGAAGGCCATCCTACTGTGTTGTGGGACTGTGGTAGCCATCGTACTGTGTTGTGGGGCTGTGGGGACCATCACACTGTGTTGTGACACTGTTGGGGCTATCATATTGTGTTGTGGGCACTGTGGGGGCCATCATACTGTGTTGGGGGTACTGTGGGGACCATCATACTGTGCATGTGGAGGGTACTGTGGAGGAATTCACTGTAGCGGTATCATACTATGTTTGAGAAGCACTTTTGCTGTCCTCATATGTTATGTGAGCACTGAAGAGATTCAATAGGAATAAAAGTAATTTTTTATGAGATATACCCTTCTGTGACTATGCCTACTGTACCAATTTTTTTTTTCTTTTGGGAAGGAAAAGAGGGGAGGAATTAAGGCTTCTGCTATGGGGCCTCATGATTCCTACTTTCGCCCATGAATGGACGTATGACTGAATACCAGTGTTGTCTGCGAGACATAAAACAGAGTGAGATCCAGACTCTAATGCCAGTTTTGGGTCAATTTACCACTGCATAAAATAATCATTAGCCTAAGTAGTGATGTTATGCACTTTGATACAAAGAACATGTTCATTAGAGGTTGCTGAATTGATTTGTTAGGTTTGAGATTCTCAGAAGATTAGACTGCTCCACTTCTTTGAGGATTTTGTTACGGTGCACTCATTTAATATGCACTGTAGTTTCAATAAGCACACTCTATATGCAGCCACACAGTCAGTTATAGCCAGTGACGCGCCCCCTGGGCCGTGGGGTACCTGGTGGCCGCGTCGGTTGGTGCTGGGGGATGTCACAGTGGCGGTGACCCGGTCCGTGACCCAGGGCGGTCAATAAAAAGGGGGATTATAGTTTTTATAGTTTAATATTCGTGACGCCACCTGTGGTATGCGGGTATATGGAGCCGGCGCTGCGGTGCAGATCCTCTGGAGCTGATGATGACACAGCAGAGTTGGTTCAGCTCTCCACAGGCTAAGCTCCAGGGCAGGAAATGGTGATGTTATAGGTGTTGCTGTGCAGTGTAATGCAGGGGATGGTGCAGATAATAACCAGTCTACAACTTAATGGTGGTTTCCTCTTATCTTTACTTGCGGTGGTTAGGCAGACCGGGCACGGGTACTAGCTTGTAGTAGAGGTCCGGGCAGCCTGTAAGCAAGTTGGGAATCCACCTCGCCAGGTGAAGTTGGAGGCCTTCTCTTTGCGCTAATCTCTTTGGCCCTGCTGCTTATAGCTGTGCTGTGACCCTCGTCCCTGAGTAAAACGTCTTTGTGCTCACCCGTGTGGCAGGCAGCTCGGGCCTTCCTGGAGTGCCACTCCCACGTGGCGGTGCAGGGCCCTATGTGCTGCTGAGCCTCCGGGCGTCTGATGGGGCCAGGAGACCTGCAGTCTCCTGCCCTCCGGTTTCTGCTGCTGGGCCTTCAGTGCCCCAAAACCTCGGATTCTGGTGTCCGGTTCTTCTGCGCTCCTCTCTGGGGTGAGCTGCCGTGCGGCTCCACTCCCCAGGTCTTTCCTCTTCGCTCTCCTCACTTCAACTCCTCTCACTAACACTAACCCCACCTCCAGATTCCAGTTGCTAAAGGGTGGAGCTTCCCTTGCTGGTCTGGAGCCAGGAAAGTGTTGCATACTAGTATACCTGGCTAGGGGACCCCTGCTTGCTTCCAGGCATGGCATCAGCCCTTGTGAGGGAGGCAATGCCACTGTGGCAACCGGACCCCTGGGGTGCCACACCAGCATTAAAAAATATCATCTATACAGTTAATATGTATAAATATCCCTTGAGAAAGCATTACGCGAAACGCACGTCGGGTTGCTGTGGTGGGCTCATCTAATTCACCCTTATTCATGTGTAAGCATTACGTTAGATATTGAATAGCACATGTCACTTTAGATGTCACTCCACTGTCTGTATCACTTTATATTGTCTTGTCTATCTTTTATGATTTACAATTGGGACTGACTTATATAGTGTTTGTTGCTACTAAGCACATGTTTTGCCCTGGATTGTGATGCTCCCCTACTTATCTCCTCCTTATTGGGCCTGTCTACATACCTGTATTGGTGATGAATTTTTAATATATTATTAATAAAAAGTGATTTTTTATTAGCTAACATCTTTGTTTGGTGGTTCTTGTTTACTCCTCTTTTTTGGTGTTTTTGGTTTTTCCCATAAATATCATTTAGTTGAGCAACAAATTTTTGACCTGCCCTGGTCTGGCATCCAGTCTTATCCTTCGTAGCACCTGGACCAGGGCAATCTTCACTTCTGCAGTATACTGGGTATCTCTTACACTGATTAGGTCCCACAGTGTCATGATGTCATGTGCGGAATAGCTATTAGGTCACATGCAATGTCGATATCAGCATAAGAGGCCCCCAGGATGCTGGGCTGAAGATGCCATCTACAGAAGTGAAGATTGACCTTGTGTGGCTGCCATAGAGGACCAGCCTGGATGCAGGACAGAGCTGAGGAGCAAATATGTACCTTTGCTCGAGACCAGCTTCTAAGGACCAAGAAAAAAATTATCAAAAATAATTATGCAATATACAGTATATAAATATTCTTATTTAAAAAAAAAAAAAAAAAACATGTTTAAGACTTGGTCCACACATGGTACATTTTTCCAACAAAAATCAACAGCAGACCTACAGCAAATTCTGCTTGGATTTTATTGCAGATTTTATTGTGAGTTCAATGCAGATTTGCAACAGAAATTGACTTGCTGTGAATTTTAAAATCTGTACCACAAGTCAATTTTTGATTGAGGCCCTACCCTGTCTCCCTTCTCTTTGCTCCACAACCACTTTCTGCTTGGAGTGATGTAGTATGATATAACGTGCATAATGTCATGTTGCCATGATGGCCAATAATTGCTTAAAGTGGTGACATTTCATTCATAGTGAAGTCTCATCCTATGGCAGTGACCGTTTGCAGTGGTCACATAGCAAACTAGACTATAAGGGTAAAGTCACCCAAGCTGTACAACTAGCGATTAGGTAATGTGGTGGAATTGTAAAGGTCTATTATAGAGATGAGCAGATCAGGCAAAATGTTCCTGTTTGCAGAAATTCTCCCAGGAAATTCGATTCGCTGCAAATTTAATATCCTTTCTTATGCTCTGGCGTTTCTCAAAATCCTTGAGCATAATAAACGTAAGATTTAAAAAATTTTAAAAAATCACCTCTCCGGCCCCTCTGCTCCTCACCGTCACCTACCTGGTCTTCACAGCAACTTCTTATCTCCGCCACTCAAGCTCTAAATCTTTGGGCTTCCTGCACTGGGCTGGGACTTCCGGCTTTGTTGAGGCCCGGGAGAGTTCTACATAAGGTTACAACATCCTGTTGTCACTACAGGGATTTCAGTGCCTGCGGAGAAGATCAGAAGATGCGACGAGGAGATGGACAGGTGATGGTGAGGAGCAGAGGGGCTGGAAAGGTGAGCACTAAGGTGAGTATAGGGATTTTGCTTTTATTTTTTACATCTTATGTTCATTAAATGGAGTGAATAGGTGAAGATGAGGATCGGAGACGTCAGAGAGGTGAGTAGTAAGGTGAGTATAAGTATTTTATTTTTTCATCTTTTGATGGCCCTTTATGATTTAGACAGCCAACGGCTTCCATTTTGCTGAATCCTTGTCGAAGCGAATAACAATAATTCCACATTTTGGCAAATGTGAATATTTATAAAATTTGAGAAGAATTAAATTCCACTTGAATATATTTGCTGATCTCTAGTCTATGACAAAGTTTACTTTTTTATTTTACTTAAGATCCAAATACACTGCGCTCCATATTATTATGTAAATTGGATTTGTGTCATAAAAATGTAATTTTTGGTTTTTCAATTAAACTCATGGATGGTTTGTGTCTCAGGTTCTTTAGATCACTGAAATCAATCTCAAACACCTGTGATAATTAGTTTGCCTGGTGAACCCAATTAAAGGAAAATACTTAAGAAGGATATTCCACATTATTAAGCAGGCCACAGTTTCAAGAAATATGGGAAAGAATAAGGATCTCCCTGCTACTGAAAAGCATCAAATAGTGCAATACCTTGGATGAAGAATGTCACGAAAACTTAAGCGTGATCATCGTACTGTGAAGAGATTTGTGGCTGATACAGAGCACAGATGGGTTAGTGCAGATAAAGGCATAATGAGGAATGTTTCTGTTAGACAAGTTCATTGGAATAAGATAGTGGCTAATAAAATGCCATTACAAAGCATCAAAAAGGTATTTGAAGCTGCTGGTGCCTCTGGAGTCCCTCAAACCTCAAGGTGTAGGATCCTCCAGAGGCTTGCAGTTGTGCATAAACCTACAATTCAGCCACCCCTAAACAGTGCTCACAGAAATGTTTGCAGTAGCGCAGACATACATAAAGAGTCTTTATTAAAGACTAATTTTAAAACAGTCTTGTTTACTGATGCGTGTCGTGCAACCATGGATGGTCAAAATGGATGGGGTAGTGGATGGTTGATGGATGGCTTCCATGTCCCAACAAGGCTGCGACGTCAGCAAGGAGGTGGAAGAGTCATGTTTTAGGCTGGAATCATGGGGAGAGCTGGTAGGCCCCTTTAGGCTCCCTGAAGGTGTGAAAATGACCTCGGCAAAGTATCTAGAGTTTACATCTACAGCGACATATTGGGAGCAAAAACGATCAGAATAGTAAACATATCAAAACTTTATTGAGAAATATACATAAAAAGTATGTAAAAAAATAATCCATAAAATGCAGAAGAAATAAGACCAGTAGAGTATAGACAAAAAAATGAATCAATAATTCATGGAACAGACTCCAGTAATTTAAATGCCATGTATAGTAGTTAGTGAAATCACTGCACATCAAATGAACAAGTGGTCTTGTGAAATTTAGTGGCTCAAGCATGGGCAGCACAAATAAAGGTAAAAGATATTCAGTGGCTTGTGAAAGTATAAACCTGGGCTTTGACTAGGCAACTCCAAAAAATGTACACTCTTCCCCTTAAACCACTCGAGTGTTGCTTTAGCAGTATGCTTTGTGTCATTGTCTTGTTGGAAGGTGAACCTCTGTCCCATTCTGAAATCACTGACAGACAGAAACAGGTTTTGCTCAAGAATATCCTTGTATTTTGCTCCATCCATCTTTCCCTTGACTGTTTACCCTGTCCCTGCTGCTGAAAAACACATGCTCATAGCATGATACTGCCACCATGTTTCACTGTGGGGATGGTGTTCTTGGAGTGATGAGCTGTGTTAGTTTGGCGCCTGGGGTGAGAGTTTTGTTGAGCGCCCTCTCTCAGCAGGTTTGTTGTGGTACCATGTTCTTTCCATTTGATGATAATGGATTTGATGGTGCTCCGGGGGATCATCAGAGATTGGGATATTTTTTATAACCCATCCCTGACTTGTACTTCTTAACAACTTTGTCCCTGACTTGTTTGGAGATCTCCTTAGTCTTCATGGTGTTTGGTTATTGGTGCCTCTTGCTTAATGGTGTTGCAGCCTCTGTGGCGTTTCAGAAAAGATAAAGTGTATATACTGACAGACCATATGACACTTAGATTGCACACAGGTGGACGTACTGTCACTAAGCATGTGACTTATGTGAACTTAAGAAAATTTCAGGGGCTTCATAGCAAAAGGGGTGAATACATATGTACATGCCAATTTTCAGTTATTTGATCCCATTAATTTAATTTATGCCTATATTTCTTCACTTCACCAACTTAGACTATTTAGTGCTGCTGATGCATCACACACAAATCGGATTACAAAAATATTTAAACACAGGTAGTAGTGTAACAAAATAGGTAAAAAGCCAAGGTGGGATGGTGAATACTTTCACAAGTCACTGTGTGGTGGTATTATAGCCACAAATATATCTCAGTGCTTTCAAGTCTGTTGCATGAATTATTGATTCATTTTTTGTCTATACTCTACTTATCTTATTTCTTCTGCATTTTATGGATTATTTTTTTGCATACCATTTATGTATATTTCTCTATAAATTTTTGATATTTTTGCGATTATGATAGTTTTTGCTCTCTTTATTTCTCTAGAGGTGTATACTATATATTGTAGGAAGGGATCTATTTATTATTGTGAGGATTTCTTTTTTGTCGAAAGTATATAGAGTTTCTGACTGACCACTTTCATCCATGGTACAAAAAGAAGAACAGTGCCATCCGTAGAAAAATCACCTTCGTGCTGACAATGCACTGTCTCATTCTGCAAAGAATACCTCTGTGTCATTGGCCGCTATGGACATAAATGGAGAGAAACTCATGGCCACCATTCTCCCCTGACCTTAACCCTATTGAGAACCTTTGGAGTATCCTCAGGATAAAAATCTATGGTGTGGAAGGCAGTTCACATCAAAGCAGCAGCTCCTGCAAAGACATTCAAGCAGAAACTATCCAAACACTGACGAGATCAATGAATGCAAGAATCGTGAATGTGATATCAAAGAAGGGTCCTACTGTATATTAACATGAAACTTGGCCTGTTAAGATGTTTTTGGTTGAAAAAGCTTTTGATTTCAGTAAATGTGACCACTTCATTCAGAAAATTGAACAAATGACCATTTTGAGTTCTTTACAACCTATAAAATGTTTGGGAACTGTTGTGCATAATAAATTGGAACAGTGCACTTTGAGTTTTTTTACTTTAGAAAAAAATCCTATTAACATTGGGAGGTTTGTCCAATAAAATGTGATTTATACGCTTTATATAACGGGTTGATGATTTGAACATTCTAATGACTCAATTGCATTGACCATTTAGGAAATCAGAGAAAAATAGCATTTGCATAATAATTTGGAACGCGGTGTACTCTCTGCGTATAATACAGTTTTACCCCTTTAATAGGGAGACGCCGGCGATACTCACATCACTCCTTGTGAAGGCTTGGAGCAAGTGTAGTACTTCTTCCTCTCTGGTGCTAAGAGGACGTGTGTGCATCTCCCTGAAGTCGAATAGTGGTTAGCTACCTTCCCTTTAAGGGACAAGATTAATTCCAAACCAAGATCCTAAAACTGTAAGATTAAGAAATGTTTAATGACACATCAACCCTTTTGTAATCAGCGCTCTGCCGGCGGCCCATATTATCCTTCATTATAATGTTTTCATTAATGAAAATAACAAATCAGCGATCAGCAAGCTCTAGTACAACAATTAGCTTCTTCTGAGAGGTATTATCACATGAAACCGTCATACTCCCTTCTATATTCTATTCCCTACTTTCTGCTTATATATGTTTAGTAGGTTAGCAAGAAGTAGAAGACAGATAAGAAAGAGCATAACTAGGGGCAGACTACGCAGAACTCGAAGTCTCGGAAAATAGAGACAGGTCTGGATGGGGGCTAAATACTCAAAATAGTAGAAATCCTTTACAGGGAACCCTTCTGGACCTTTTGTCCCACTACTCGGATGGTGAGTCCCTGGTTTCTAGAAGCCCAAAAAGTCATTTTGACCCAAATAAATAGACTATTGCTATTAAAGATTGTGATATCTGGGCCCTGTTGGAAATTTTGCACTGGGGTCCACAAGTCTCAAGTCACACCAGTGCATTTAGGGCTCGTGGTAAAAGTTTTAACGCACCTAAAAAGTGTATAGAGTTTACGTTCATACACGTAATCTGATTTTCTTTCATACTCCAAAAGCATAGTACTTGAGTTATTTGACTTATACTGTGGCAGTTTAGGTCAGTTTATGGCTATTGGTAGAAGTAGGACATGGATGAACTACATACCATAATGAGGAATGGCCAGACTTGTCTGGTGTACATAGGTGCAGCACAAGAGAAGTTCTACTGAGAAGAATATAAAGAATTACTTAGTAAAGTTTTATTTTTCCTTTTTTGTTTTAGTATATGCTTTTGCTTTGACTTTCTATTTTGGCATTCGCCTTATGCCGCACATCTGTTTTATTTCCACCAGTTTCCTTCTTTTAGTTTTTGTTGGTTTTCATTCTAAATTCTCCTGTTAGCAATTGCGGGAGACAAAATCCATTAACCCGTCCTCTATGGGTGCATATTTCAACCTATCAGTTTTTTTGCTAATTACTAATTAGGTAAAGAAGTTTAATGTAAAAAAAAAATATTCCCCAATCGATTGTGAAAATGTCACTGAATATTATACTTTAAGTTGTGCGAGTATTGAGTGTGATGCAAATTATCATCTGTAAAAAGAGAAGAGATTTCTACAACATTGCAATTTAATCCAATTTACCCTTTCCTATTAGAGGATAAAATATATTTCACATATTTGGCTTGCATTCTACTGAAACGTATACGTTTACTAATAGAAATATTTTATGTTCAAAACTTTTACCAATACTTACATTTCGTTCCTGAATCTTAAAATTGCATTGTACAGAATATGGGGTGCCCGTTTGGGCTAAAGAAGTGAATCAGCAAAGTCAAAGACTGAGACACTGCCCAAAATACGTGCAGTGTTTGCTGGTGTAAAACACTTTGAAAAGTCGCAAAGTTTGTGTGCAACACGAAGTTGTACAAAAATGTTGCGACTTTTGCCAAAATGGGCAGGACATGGCTATGCATGTCTGTCAAATGCTTCAAAAGTGGCGGCATTTCTTACTCCAGAAATGTTACACCAGTCAGTGACTGGAGTAACAATTCTGGCAAGGCACACAAAGGCACACGTCATTGATAAGATGCACCTAAATCATTAAGTAGCATGCACTGATCAGTGAGCTCAGCGACTGTTACGCAAGGTGTAGGAAAGACTAAGTGCAACACAAAGGGAAAGGTGAAAAAGGGGCCCAGACTCTAGAAAGGGTGCAGTGGAGACCTCTTAGGCTGACCTTATATCACCCTGTCTCCCCTAAATGTCCCTATATTGGTTCCGCATCAATCGCCGCACAGGAACCTTGCCCTGTCTTGCCCTGGCATTTGGCCCTGGATAGGGAAGGGAGGGGATGAGCACTAGTTGATCCCCACTGACAACTAAAGACAACAAGGGGGAACAAACAGGGGAAGGTAGCTAACCATTATTTGACTTCAGAGAGATGCACACACGTCCTCTTAGCACCAGAGAGGAAGAAGTACTACACTTGCTCCAAGCCTTCACAAGGGATCATGTGAGTATCATGGCGTCTCCCTATTGCAAAGTGAGAGTATTTATACACCCAGGTCAGGGTGTTAATTAGCAAGAGGAAGGTAGCCTCTTGTTATGATCTGCAACATGTACTAAGGAAAGAAAGGGGAAAGATATCCCTACAGTAAGACTAAGCTGAATCCCTACGATGTAGCGGGCTGCCTGTTCCTAGCGAACATACCCGCCTTAGTCCTCGGCTAGTCTGAACGAAGACCTATAGAATCAAGGGAGGGGTCCCTAAAAGAACTAAGGACTGGGACAAAAAATTAGACACCTCCTAAACAGAGAAGTTGTTGCAGAACACAAAAAGACAAACTGACAAAAATGTACTATAGGTCCCAGAAGGACCAAGCGAACTGACAGAAAGAGGCACAGAAGCACCTGGCTAGCAAAACAGTCAAAACAACACTGAAGTCCAGCACAGCCAAAAGGGCGGAGCTGGAATATAAAGGCAGATGGTCACGTGACCGCAAAACACAAGATGGAAAAAACAAACAGGAGGGTTCTAACAGTAACCCCTGTTTTATGAGGATCCTCCGGATCCTCCAGGCCCAAGCCTATCCGGAAACCTCTTGTGGAAAGCTTTAACAAGCCTAGGAGCAGAGACATCATCTGTCCTTACCCAGGAGTTGTCTTCGGGACCGAAACCCTTCCAGGAGACAAGATACTGTAATCTCCCTCTATGCCATATATTCGCCGTCTTCCACCACAGGAGGAACTGTGACAGTGGCGTCCCTATCAGATACACAAGCCTTTTTCAACAAGGAATCATGAAACACAGGATTAATCTTCCAGGAAGTAGGGACATCCAACCTAACAGCAGATGGGATAACAACCTGAAGCACTTTAAATGGACCCTCAAACTTAGGACCCAGTTTTTCAGAGGGAATCCTCAACCGCAGGTTCTTCGAGGACAACCAAACCATGTCACCCACAGTAAACAAAACCTCTTTACGTTTCCTGTCAAAATACTTCTTGGACTTCTTGTTAGCCTCTTGAAGGTTACAACGTACGTCAGTCCAATCTCTCTCCAAATCACCGGGAAAATTCTCCTCCTCCGGCACCGCCGACCCCAATTTGGAGAACGAACCAAAAGAAGGATGTCTCCCAGTACAACAAAAAAAGGAGAATACCCAGATGAGGAGGATGTATGATTGTTCAGAGCAAATTCTGCGAGAGGCAGAAACTCAGACCACACCTCTTGATTATCCGCCACAAAGTAACGCAAAAACTGTTCAACATCCTGGTTCTTTCTTTCAGTCTGTCCATTAGACTCAGGATGATACCCAGACGAAAATGACAAATGGACTCCCAACCTGTCACAAAAAGCACGCCAAAAGCGAGCCACAAACTGAGGTCCTCTATCAGAAACAATATCCGTGGGAACACCATGGGGCTTGACAATCTCCTTAACAAACGCCTTAGCGAGTGTCTTGGCGCAGGGCAACTTAATGAATGGAACCAAATGACACATCTTACTAAAACGGTCCACGACCATCCAGATGACAGTAAAACCCGCGGACACAGGAAGATCAGTAATAAAATCCATTGTGAGATGCGTCGAAGGCGCACTAGGAACCTCCAGAGGGCAAAGCAACCCCGCAGCAGGAGTATGTGAAGCCTTTGACCTAGCACACACAGTACACTGATGCACCCACTTGATGACTTCCTTCTGCCATCCAGGTCACCAAAAACTGCGACTGATAAGTCTCTTAGTCTCTGAAATTCCTGGATGACTTGCCAACCGAGACTCATGACACTCCACAAACAAATCTTTCCTAAAGGTTCTAGGCACGAACAACCTCCCATGGGGAGTGTTAGATGGAGCATCATCTTGAGCTTTCAGAATCCCATTCTCCAAAATGGAGTCCAAAGCCGCCACCACAACTCCTTGCTGTAAAATGCTCTCCTCCTCCTCGGCACCGACCGTAGGAGAGAAGCTGCGAGATAAAACATCGGCTTTAACATTCTTAGTACCAGGGATATAGGTAACAGAAAAATGAAACTGAGAAACAAATAGTGCCCACCTAGCTTGACGGGCATTCAAGCGCTTGGCAGCATCCAGATAGATCAAATTCTTATGTTCTGTGAAAACCTGAATATGAAATCTAGCGCCCTCCAAAAAATGACGCCAATGTTCAAACGCAAGTTTAATAGCCAGCAACTCCCGATTTCCAACATCATAATTCAGTTCGGTTTCCGAAATTTTTTTCGAAAAGAGGGCACAAGGATGTACTCCATCCTTGTTCTCCTGAGACAAAACTGCTCCGACCCCCACCGATGAAGCATCGACCTCGACCAAAAAAGGCTTGGTCTCATCAGGCTGCATAAGGACAGGGGCAGAACTGAACCTCTCTTTGAGATACTCAAACGCTTCAATGGCATCAGTAGTCCACTGGACCGTATTCGCACCTTTCCTGGTGAGATCGGTTAGAGGTTTAACAATTACAGAAAAATTCTTAATGAATTTCCTGTATTAATTGGCAAAACCCAAAAAATCTCTGTATAGATTTCAAACCAATAGGCCTTGGCCATTCCTGCACAGCCTGAACCTTCACAGGGTCCATCTCAAAGCCCTCGCTGGAGACAATGTAGCCCAAAAAACTAATTTTCTGCACAGCGAACTCACATTTCTCCAGCTTAGCAAAGAGTGAATTATCACTCAATAACTGCAAAACTTCACGTACACTCTGCCAATGGGATTCTAGATCTGGTGAATAAATCAAAATGTCATCCAAATACACAACCACATTCTTACCAATCAAAGGTCTCAGGATGTCATTAATAAGGTTCTGAAAAAATGCCGGTGCATTGGTAAGACCAAAAGGCATCACCAGATTCTCAAAATTACCTACCGGAGTGTTAAAGGCAGTTTTCCATTCATTACCCTCCTTCACTCGTAACAAATTGTATGCTCCCCGGAGATCAATCTTAGAGAACCACTTGGCTCCCACTAACTGGTTAAACAAGTCAGGAATTAACAGCAATGGGTAGGAATTGCGTACGGTAATCTTATTAATTTCACGACAATCCAGACATGGACGTAAACCGCCGTCCTTTTTTTTTTAACAAAGAAGAATCCAACTGCCACAGGTGACTTAGAAGGTCTAAGGTGACCAGCAGCCAGGCTAGTCTGTATGTGCTCTTTCAAGGCCTTTCCTTCAGGGATAGTCAGATTAAACAAGCGACTCTTGGGAAGAGTAGCTCCCTGAACAAACTCAATGGCGCAATCATAATCCCTATGAGGAGGTAAAACTTGCGACTCCTCCTCCGAAAAAACCCTCCAAAAATCTTGAATAGGTACCGGTAATTCCCCTTTTTCCACAGCCGCAATGCGACCATTACAACATTTATCATAGCACTTCGGACTCCAAGACTTAATCACATTAGTAGACCAGTCCAATAAAGGATTATGCAGTTTTAACCAAGGCAATCCTAGAATGACCGGAGAGGGTAAATTATCTAATGCAACCAAGTCCAAAATTTCTTGGTGAACTCCATTGATAGTGAGGGAAAATGCAGAAGTCTTGTGAGTAATGCTTTTCAAAGGAGTGTTATCAATTGCAATCACAGAAATAGGTGATGACAAAGGTTTGGATTTCAATTTAAGGTTTTCCAAAAACCCTTTATCAATCACATTAAGTGTTGAACCACAATCCACAAATACCTGAAATTCTAGAAAATCTCCCTGCAAAGTAGTACTCCCAGAAAGAAATACTCCTGCAGAGCGTAAACAAGCTATACCGGCGTAACTGACCTTTTTTTTTTCTTTACTTAAACGACGCTCACAATACTTAATCAAATGGTCCGCTTTACCACAATAAAGACACAATCCCTCGGTAAACCTCCGGTCTCTTTCCTGAGAGGGGAGCGACATCGCCCCAACCTCCATCGGTTCTCCGCCGTCCGAGCAGATTTTCTGGGGACTAGGACATGGCATTACAGGAGTCTTTACCTCATTGAGCCTGCACCTCAGTCGCCTGTCTATACGAACAGCTAACTGCATAGCATCCTGCATAGTCTCAGGTGCAGGGAATGCAATTAGCAAATCCTTAACCTTTTCACTCAGACCAGCAAGAAATAAACATCTCAGCGCAGGATCATTCCACTTAACTTCTGAAGCCCATCTCCTAAAGTGTGTGCAATCATTTTCAACATCACCTGACCCCTGATTCAAACACCTGAGTTCTGATTCAGCAGATGAGATTCGATCAGGATCATAATATAATAGCCCCATAGCAGAAAAAAATTCTTCAACAGACCTTAAACACGGATCATTAGGCTGGAGAGAAAAGGCCCACCCCTGTGGTTCATTGCGCAAAAGTGACATAATAAAACCAATGCGCTGTGATTCATTCCCAGAGGACCTTGGTCTCAAACGAAAATATAACAAACAAGCATTTTTAAAGGAAAAAAAATCTTGCTGTTTACCATAAAAACATCAGGCAGTCCTACCTTGGGTTCGACAAAATGCGCTCCAGAACAGCTACTCACGTGTTGCTGAAGCTCGGCCACCTCCAGAGACAATTCCTGCAAGCGTTGAGCCAAATCCTGGACAGAAACCATACTGATCCGCAAATTTCTGTCCTTTTAGTTTTTTGGGCTGGACTTACTGTTATGATCTGCAACATGTACTAAGGAAAGAAAAGGGAAAGCTAACTACAGGTCCCAGAAAGACCAAGCGAACTTGACAGAGAAAGGCACAGAAGCACCAGGCTAGAGAAACAGTCAAACACTGAAGTCCAGCACAGCCACAAGGGCGGAGCAGGAATATAAAGGCAGATGGTCACGTGACCGCAAAACACAAGATGGAAAAAACAAACAGGAGGGTTCTAACACCGCTGGGTTCTAGATTGACAGCTAAGGAGGAGTCTGTAATGCCAAACAAAGAGAACTTCTGCAACCAACTTCAGGGCGACAGTCTGTCACTTCTGACACACCTGTGACAGTCCCCCCCTCTCTCCGAGTGACCTCCGAACACTCAGGACCGGGTTTCTCAGGATAAGAGGTGTGGAATGAGCTAACCAACTTGGGAGTGTTCACCTCTGATGCTGAAATCCACATCCTTTCCTATGCACCATAATCCTTCCAGTGCACCAAGTATTGTAGAGAGCGACGATAGAGACGAGAATCTACAATCCTCGAAATCTGGAACTCCAGATTACCATCAACCATTACTGGGCGGTGGTACAGGTGAGGGCTCAAGAGGTTCCACATACTTCTTGAGTAAGGACCTGTGGAACATGTTGTTGACCTTAAGGGCCTGAGGAAGTTCAAGACGAAACGCTGCTGGATTAATGACAGCAGTCATTTTATAGGGACCTATGTCCCAGCTTCCAAGAAGGAACTTTCAACCTTTTATTCCTGGTAGACAACTACACAAAGTTATTCACATTCAGGTCCGGATCTGGCAAGCGTTTTCTGTCAGCCATACGTTTATACCTGTCTTCCATGATCTTTAAATTACTCTGAACACCCCGAACTGAGGAGAGCGATGAAGCAAACTGTTCGTTCTCAGGAACTCCCGAAGCTCCTCCTCCACTAAAGGTACCAAATTGTGGGTGGTAACCGTATGCACCGAAGAACGGTGACCTGTCAGTGGATTCTTGACGATGATTGTTAATGGCAAATTCTTCCAGCGGTAAGTGATTTTCGGAGACGAAACACCTGAGGCAGGTCTCCAAATTCTGATTGACATGCTCGGTCTGTCCATTCGACTGAGGGTGGAAGGCAGAGAAAAAGGACAGCTGCACCCCCAGTTGAGAACAGAATACCTTTCAGAACTTGGAAACAAATTGGGTCGCTCGATTTGACACCACATCGGAGGGAACCCCGTGAAGCTTCACGATTTCATTTCTGAACACCTGAGCAAGTGTCTTGGCATTAGGAAGTACAGGTAATGCGACAAAATGAACGATTTTACTGAACCTATCTACAACCACCAAAACCACCATTTTGCCTGCAGAAACCAGTAGGTCAGTAATAAAATCCTGCTAGGGAAGAGGAGTACCAGATGGATGGGTATGCGAAACCTTAGAACGCGCGCAAATACTACAGACACAGACATGTGTTCAATCACATCCCGATGCAACCCTGGCCACCAAAAAACATGAGAGAGGAGGTCCGCGGTTGCCTTACAACCTGGATGACCAGCAAGCACAGAGTCATCGGTGCAGATCAAATTTGATCGTACAAATAACCTTCCTGGAGGGCAGGAGGCAGGGGCGTCCCCCTGACCCTCCAACACCTCACCCTCCAGTTCAGGATATAGAGCCAAAATGACTACCCCCTTCTGTAATATCGGGGCAGGGTTCTCATTGCCACCGCCACCAAGGACGCTCCGATACAAAGCATCAGCCTTGAAATCTTTGACTCCTGGACGAAAAGTGACAACAAAATTGAACCTAGTAAAAAACAGGGACCATCTGTATTGCCTATAGTTGAGACGTCTAGCTGACTGGAGATGACAGGTTTTTATGGTCAATAATAACAGTAATAGGATGCACAGCCCCCTCAAACCAATGTCGTCATTCTACGAATGCCAATTTGATCGCCAAAAGTTCTCTATTACCCACGTCATAATTTCTCTCAGCCGAAGACAATATTTTAGAAAGGAAGGGTTCCATTTACCTGGGGATGGACCCTGAGACAACACATCCCCAACCCCCACATCCGACGCATCAACTTCCACAATAAAAGGCTGGGAAACATTGGGTTGACTGAGTATAGGTGAAGTGGCAAAATAATTCTTTAAGAAAGAAAAAGCATGAAGGGAGGCCTCCGACCATTTTGAAAAATCAGATTCCTATTAGTCATGTCCGTAAAGGGTTTCACAATTACTGAGTAATTTTGGATGAATTTCCAGTAAGAATTAGTAAAGCCTAGAAAACATTGTAGATCCTTCTGGTTCTGGGGATGGTCCCAATCAAGGACTGCACGAATTTTCTCCGGATCCATCCAAAAACCCGAAGATGACAACAAGTACCCCAAAAACTGCACCTCCTGAACAGTGAAAACATATTTTTCCAGTTTGGCATACAGTTTGTTATCCCTTAATATCTGGTGCTCCTGTTTAACATGCCCCCGATGTGTCTCAAAATCAGGTGAGTAAACCAAAATATCGTCCAGATAGACCAGGGTTCCCCAACTCCAGTCCTCAAGGCCCACCAACAGGTCATGTTTTCAGGATTTCCTTAGTATTGCACAGGTGATGGAATTATTGCCTGTGCAGGTGATGGAATTATCACCTGTGTAATACTAAGGAAATCCTGAAAACATGACCTGTTGGTGGGCCTTGAGGACTGGAGTTGGGGAACCCTGAGATAGACCACCACAAACCTCCCCACCAAATGATGGAAAATATCATTTATGGAATGCTGGAATACCACAGGAGCGTTGGTTAAACCAAAAGGTATAACCAAACTCTTGAAATGGCCTTCAGGGGTATTGAACGCTGTTTTCCATTCGCCCCCTTCTCTGATTCTAAACAGATTGTATACTCCCCTTAAATCCTACTTAGAGAATACCTTAGCTCCTACAACCTGGTTAAACAAATCAGGAATCAGAGGAAGAGGGCATGGATCTTGGGTGGTAATTTGATTTAATTCTCAGAAATCTAAACAAGGACGTAGACCGTCATCATTTTTCTTCACAAAAAAGAACCCATGAGGGCCTAATGTGTCCCTTCTCCAGACTTTCCGTAATGAAATCCTTTATGGTTTGTCTCTCAGTGCCTGAAAGATTATACAGTCTGTACTTTGTTAGTTTAGCTCCGAGGGTCAGGTTAATAGGACAGTCATATTGTGGCGCCCCTGAGGGTTCAACCGCCACAGGGATGCTGCACTTCTCTAATGGAATGTAGTGTTCCTCCTCTGAGGTAAGAACAGTGTGATGGTCGGGACCCAACCTTTGCATCCAGCACCACATTTCTCCACCGGAGGGGGCTAGTATGCACTAGGTGCTGCCCTCCTGGTTACAGGGAGACTGGGGAACCAAGAGTGAGGGGAACCAGTTAGTGGGTGAGGGTGGAGGACTCACAATTTAGTGACACTTTAAATTTCATATTTAATAAAAAGCTATTTTGGTTTTTGGTCCTTAGTTCTCAGTCCTAGTTAGTCAAGGTCTTTGACTGGTCTTTGGTCGTGATCTCCTACCTGATAGTGGATCCTGTGTGGGCCTACAGCGGATGGAGACACAGAAATGTCTCAACCCGGCTGAGGACCACGACCAAGAAGGCCCGGAGCTTAAGAGTGTGGCTCCATAGCAAATGGATCCCAGGGAGGATGCAGACGGAGCGGTGTATGCCACCTGTCCTCGCCAACCTGATATATTCAGAGGGATTCCGGCTGCAAGAGGGGTACCGGCCCCGACACCCGACCTTGCTACTCTATGTCCTGGTCGGGGAAGCCCGGTAGGCCCAGAGGATCCCACCGGGTATCGGACGGAGCGGAGCTGCCACCCGAGCCCTTGTTCTGAGAGGAGCTCAGAGGGAGACCCGGCCTATTTACACACACAGACAGGAAAGGATTCGGTCTGTAGTTCAGGAACACTCTGGTGTGGGGTCCCGATTGAACGCCCAAGAAGAACAGGTGCCATAATGCAGTCAAAAGACTGTCTTCAAACACCTCCCATCGTGGGCTGGGTTCCCGCTTGACGCCAAAAATTTGGGCTGCCCCTTCCATCAGAGACTGTCCGCGGGGTAATGCCCGTCAAACCGGATGGGCTAGATGAAGGCGGGCCTGTCAACATGCCGCCCAGGAACCGCCCCGAAAGAGGAGGAAGACGAAAAGTAACAAGGTGCGGCCATTGCAGTCGGAGGTTGGCATTCTTCAGAGGCAGACATGGACGCTTCTGGAGCACAACCCACCGAACCTTCTGAACCTGGTTCAGGCCCTTCACCCGGCAGAGAGCGAGGCGGCAGCGTGTTAACCTCGGGAGATTTTGAGTTTCTCCGACAGGAAGCCCCGGGTCTCTTGCGGAGGCAGAGAGAGGCCTAGGAGGCGGTGACGGCTGCGTGGTGGGAAGAGATGTTGCTACGTATCCGGGCCCACCGCCAAGGAGTTGAAGTTCCAGGACAAGGAGACGCGGTGACAGAGGTCATGAGCGGCCCAGCGGTGGGTGAGTGTGCTACCCCTGCCCCGGCTGCAGAGCCTACCGTACTAATCCTGGACCTCATGGCTGAATACCTCATACCCCATGCGACCACCTGGGAGCAGGTCTTGGCTCCGGAGCTGCAAGCGGCAGCTATTGGTGGGGACCTGCGGTGCCGCCCTACTCCTGAACCTGAAGTGCCTGAAGCTGCAGAGGTGTCCACCAACTCCAACCCGGATTGGTCCGCGCCTGTAGAGGACCCGCAGCTACCTGTGATGACACCATTACCCGCACCAGCAGTAACCTGGCCGGAGGCTGAAGAGTGGGCCTGGGATAACCAGGGGAGGGACCTGATGGGCTTCCCCCGGGAGACCCGGGCTGAAGCGCACAGGAGGAGCCAGTGGTGCAGCGACCAAATATTCCAGCTCGCTCAGGAGCAACGTCAACGGGAGCTCCGCTGCGAACGCCTCGAGGTACGGGCCAAAGCTGCTAAATCCTGGGCTCGTCAGGTAGAGGCCACCCATCCCAGTCCCCGAGTGGAAGGGCAAGTCGTCCGCTTCCACCATGAGGCGGGGTGGGGGTTCATCCGAAGTCCCCAGTACCAGGACGACATGTTTGTCAGCCGGCGGGACGTCGAGCTGAGTCTGAAGAAGGGACACCCTGGCCGGAACCTCTTCCCGGGCGATATAGTGACCTATTCTCGCCACCAGTGGGTGCGGGGGTAGTACGCCCTTGATTTACACAAAGTGTCCGGGAGCGACGCCCCCTCGCGCTCAGCCTCAGGGGACCGGTCAGCCTCCGTCGGGAGGAACGAGCCTTTTCCCAGGAGGGAACCCGAGGTTTAAGCAGCCCCAGCTGTTGCAATTTGTTTAAAAGTTGAAATGTTGACATTTAAGTTTTGATTTTCTTATATCCCCGGTTTCTAGAGACATGTGTCCCTGAGGACTGGCAGCAGACAGACTCTTTCCCTTGTAAATAGTTTGCATCTCTTTAGGTGCTCCATATTGGTTTTATACAAAAACCGTGGACATTTCTACCTCAAGACCTCAGAAGGAAAACCTGTCAGGGTGGCTCTCTGGGAGGTCCAACTCAGGATCTTCATGCCCTGCAGCCACCCCAGGGCCCACGTTGAGGGTTTGGGGCAGGTCCCTTGCACTTCTGAACTGACTCTGCGTCTTTGCACCTTAACCCGTCTGTTTGCACCAAATGTCTCTGGAAAAATGCTAGCACTTTTATAATTTTATACTTTTGTATTTTTGTACTGTATAACCTGTTTTGCAACGTTTAAGAAGATGTGCCTCCCATAAAGGGAAGATAGTTCATGTTTATATAAAAAGAAAATTTCCTGGGTGTTACTTTTTTGCAGCCCACGGACGTGCTGTGTTTCACCAGGGGGGAATGTAGCGCCCCTGAAGGTTCGACCGCCACAGTGGATGGAGACACAGCCCTCGTACCCTGGCCTTGGGTTGAGGGGCAGGTTGTAGACCAGGAATGTCTCAACCCGGCTGAGGACCACGACCAAGAAGGCCCGGAGCTTAAGAGTGTGGCTCCATAGCAAATGGATCCCAGGGAGGATGCAGACGGAGCGGTGTACGCCACCTGTCCTCGCCAACCTGATATATTCAGAGGGATTCCGGCTGCAAGAGGGGTACCGGCCCCTGACACCCGACCTTGCTACTTTATGTCCTGGCCGGGGAAGCCAGGTAGGCCCAGAGGATCCCACCGGGTATCGGATGGAGCGGAGCTGCCACCCGAGCCCTTGTTCTGAGAGGAGCTCAGAGGGAGACCCGGCCTATTTACACACACGGACAGGAAAGGATTCGGTCTGTAGTTCAGGAACACTCTGGTGTGGGGTCCCGATTGAACGCTGGACTTGCTCGGAGGTTGTCGGACCCCCGTCCCTGGTGACCGCAGGACTCCGCGGGGAGCAGGGCGTTACCTTCCTTTTGCCATCTCTAATGTGAGTAAAGCCTTGGAAGTTCACCCCTATGGCCTCCGGACTGTTTATTCTGCGCTACACCGCAAGACGCGGCGCCAGTCTTCCTCTACTACTACCCCCTCCATCCTGTCCCTCTGCTCTGAGGCCTTGCTCCGCCTGTGGGGAGTAGTAATATCTCTGGCCGCCGTAACACCATGCCTCAGCGGACTGCAGCGGCGCTGGTGGCCTTCACCAGGTGCCACAGGTGGCGTAGTCGTAAATCAGCCACTCAACCCGGATAAGCCCACACCATCCTTTTTAATGTGATGGCCCTGAGCACGGGTCGGGTCCGGGCCACGGCTGCACCCCATCTCTCCATCATAGGACCCGACTCCGAGTCCCCCATCTCCCAGGGTAAAGACAAGGGCTTCCGAGAAGAGGCGTCACAATATGCACGATGAGGAGGCAATTCCTGACACCCTCTCTCAGAAAAAATGTCCTCAAAACCAGACAGAAAAGCAGGTAATATTTCATTACAGACAGTAGCAAGGGAAATATCTAAACAGCTCTCATGGCAGTAATCTCCCCATTCAATTATCTCCATGGCTTGCCAATCCACAAACCGATTATGTTTCACCAGCCTGGGAAGGCCCAAAACAATTGGGGTGGGAAGACTGTCCAGGACATTGCAAGGGATTATTTCACAATAATGTTGACTCTGGCTCCACTGTCAACAAACACAGAAATTTTCTCGATTTTGCTCTCTAGCACCACCTCTGTTGTCAGGACAAACTGGGAACTGCAGGTTGGCAACAAATGCATCCCTTGTTTATCCAACCCCAGACTACCAAGAGTTAATCAAGTCTCATTTTGTGTAGGAAATGAAGGACAGGTCCAAATAAAATGTCCCTTTTTCCCACAAATAAAACAAACACCTTCTTTCTTGCGAATCTCCGGGGAAATGTATGATGCAAAGGCCCCCCTACCTGCATGGTTTCCTCCATCTCCCGCAGTACTGGCTCACCGCCAGACTGCTCCCCCGGCAGAGGTACAGTACATAACCCCGACAAGAAGGCCCCAGAGAAGGTGGTCTCACCCGTCTATCCCGAAGGCGTCTATCAAGACGTATGGCCAAAGACATGGCAGCCTCCAAGGACTGAAGGGCTTCATATACTGCCAAGGCATCATTCAACCTTTCAGTAAGCCCCTCACAAAATTGACTTCTAAGGGCTGAGTCATTCCATTTAGAATCCGTTGCCCATCTACGGAATTCAGAACTGTATGTCTCCACTGACCGATTCCCCTGCTGAAGGTGACGTAGCCTAGACTCAGCCAAGGCAACTCGGTCAGGGTCATCATAGATGAGGGCCAGAGCCCTGAAAAGCCCCTCCACAGACAGGAGACACACCTAATCCTGCGGTAAAGAAAACGCCCACGACTGAGGATTTCTCTGCAGTAGAGAGATCACAATTCCAACCTGTTGCTCCTCATTTCCGGATGAGTAAGGCCTAAGTTTAAAATATAGTTTGCACGCCTCCTTGAATACAAAAAACTTGTCCCTACTGCCTGAAAACCTTTCCGGGAGGACAACCTTGGGTTCAGGCTGGAAAGGCCTACCTGCATAGACTGCATAGACTGATCGTCACAGCGGCGGTCATTCACGTCCTGAGACAGCCTGCGCAGCCACTCTGCGAGGTCTGCAACTGAAACCGTATCAAGGGAGAAAAGCAAAAAAATCCACGCCCAAAAAACACACACACAAAAAAAAACCAAAGTGTCAATTTTCTTTTTTTTTCTTTTTCAAAATATGCTTGGCCGGAGATAATGTTACCCAAGGTGTAGGAAAGACTAAGTGCAACACAAAGGGAAGGGGGAAAAGGGGGCCCAGGCTCTAGGGAAAGGGGGTAGTGGAGACCTCCTAGGCTGACCTTATATCACCCTGTCTCCACTAAACGTCCCTATATTTGTTCCGCACCAATTGGCGCACAGGAACCTTGCCCTGTCTTTCCCTGGCATTTGGCCCTGGCTAGGGAAGGGAGGGGAGTTGATCCCCACTGACAACTAAAGACAACAAGGGGGAACAAACAAGGGAAGGTAGCTTAGCTTTAGTCGACTTCAGAGAGATGCACACACGTCCTCTTAGCACCAGAGAGGAAGAAGTACTGCACTTGCTCCAAGACTTCACAAGGGGTCATGTGAGTATCACCGGCGCCTCCCTATTGCAAAGTGAGAGTATTTATACACCCAAGCCATTGTGTTAATTAGCAAGAGGAAAGTAGGCGCTGGGTCCTAGAGAGACAGCTAAGATGGTGTCTGTAATGCCAAATGAAGAGATCTTCTGCAACCAACTGCAGGGCGACTGTCTGTCACTTCTGACACAACCGTGACAGTGACTTCTGTTGTCAGCTCAGACAGAACCGCTGAGCTTAGTTACTGTTAATGTGATGTCAGGGCTGCAACTAATAACAGACACCGGAAACTCAGGACTGCATCTGCGGAGGGTGAGTAAAGTACAGTTGTTTTTAATAAAACTGCAGCCGAGGAGAGGGCTTTTCTGAAACTGGGAAAACTTCTTTAAGTGTTGTTTATAGGCCTGATGTATGCAGACAGCAAAGCAATGTGAACAGAGGTATTAGGCTGCATACAATGCTCATATGGTTTTATTTGTCATTGCACTGCCATCGAGTGCATCATTTTGGCTCCACATTCTCCTCTAGAAACAATTCACTTTATTCTCCCAAGATATTTCTCGTGCTTCCCCTATAGTGTAGAATTCATTACTCCAATCTTTGAGACTCTTTTCCACCTTTGAAAGCTTCAAACATAAACAACCCAGCTTTTTAGAAAAGCTTACAACCTACAATAACCCAGCTGCTACTACATTACTATACGACAGATCCAATCAATCCTACTGTCTTCTTCTACCTCCCCTTGTAGATTGTAAGACCCTGTGTGCATGGGTATATAGATTTCTATTAGTGTATTAGCCCTACATTTAGCCATATTTAGACATGTGAAAGTGGATTTTGTAGCATAGCTGGGATGGACATGGTTAGATCCCAGCTCTGCAGGGACTTGATTAGAAGCACCTGCATGGTTTCTCTAAGGTGCAGGAAGTAGATTCATTGAGGAACCAGCCAAGATGTGAGCTGTAGCTGAGAGAAGTGCTGGGGTCTCTGCTGTCTGAATGGGAGACTTAGGGTATGTGCCCACGTAGCGTTTTAGAAGCGTATTTGATGCGGAATTTCCGCAGCGGAAACGCTTGTGAAATGCTTGGTAATCCACACCCCATGGTCCTCAATGAGAATCCGCAAGTTCTATGCCCATGCTGCGGATTTTTCCGCAGCGTTTTTGATGCGCACAAAAATCCGCAGCATGTCAATTAATTATGCGTTTCCGCATGCGGAATTTCCTTTTCAATGCAATAAAAAACGCAAGGCAATTATGCATGTAGAAAACGCGCGAAAAACACGTGATAAACGCTTGCGAAATTCCGCATGCGTTTTTCCGGGAAAGGACATGCAGAAATGAAGCGCAAATTTTCCGCTTCATTTCCGCAACGTGGGCACATAGCCTTAGGAGTCAGTTAGTGTGCTGGATGTAGCGCTGGCAAGAATCTCTCTCTGAGAAGAGTCTGCACAGGCCGTGCGCAGAGAACCGCAAGTATCAGCACTCGCTATCGACAATAGCTGTATTGTTGGACCGAGCTGGGACTAACTCAGCCGTGTATGAGAGGGGGACACAATCTAATTCTATGGGAGCAGCGTATCTGTTTCCTATACACTTGCATTTCACCATGTCCATCTTCTAATGATGAAATTATGAACCCTCTTCACAAAACATGCGGGTTTAGCTCAGCCAACGAAGTTCACCCCCAAATAGTGATTTTAATAACATAGTGAATAAGAACCTCTCTATTTTACATGGATATATAAAACATTTCAAACAGTTTCTTCTGTATCTCTCTCCACGCCATCATTTTTCTGTGCAGGGAGGATGTGAACATTGTCGTCACTTCCGCAGTTTTGCTCCATTTTCTTTTGTCTAAAGCACGAGCATCACATTTTATAAGCGTTCTTTCAGTTTGGCAATTATGACTACTGTGACTACTTTTTGTTCAACCTGTAGTATGTAGGCTTTAGTATTTCCAAGCACTGTTACTTCAAGGCCAGCATATTGAGACAATATCAAAGAGTGCTGTTGGGAGTACTATCTGCCGTAAGATGATTCATGGCAGTGCCTACTATTTCATTCTTTCTTAGGAATTCTTTCATTATTTTTGTCTATATAGATCAGTGAGAGGGTTATAGGGACAGTTGCACTGGATGCAAAATTCTTAGGGGCAAAAAAAATAAAAAAAATAAAGAAAATAAAAATCCAGACCAGTGCACATGCATCGGGTTTCTGACTGGGTGCCCAGGATTTTTGGGCAAGAGCTTCTTTGAACTGTATAAACATTCACATTATCCTGATAGAGTTGGATCCTGTGGTAGAGAAGGGGGCCATAGACTCCTGGGCTGGATACACGGAGTGGCTGCTGGCCAACTGAGCAAGCTGGCAGAAAATAGTTAAAAAGTCATAACAATACCAAGAGGTCAGAGCCAGGAATGGAATCTTCAGGCAAAAGGATTGTCTAAACACGGGCCTAGGTCAGAAATGGGAATGAAACACGCTGAATAAAACAAGCCTGAACCAGAGAAAGTATAAACTATATCTAGTTTAAATAGGGTGTGGTGCTGTCAGATTAACCACAGCAGGGAGCTGATTGCTCCTCCTGGACAGCACATACACCCATACTGCCATGCTGGACTGCACTACAGGTCCCATCCACCGTAGCATCTTTGGCTGGAGAGAGGCTGCGCCATGCAGAGCTTGTGGTTCTGATGTCTTCTCCATCACCAGCCTTGCCAACAGAATGAATACAATGGCACCTGTCGACAAAAGCAGATGTTGCAGAAGCAGGTTCAGGTGAAGATGTGACAACAACAGAGCAATGTGTTCAGAGCCCCTATGGTTGCACATAGCTCTTTACTATGGAAGTGTATTGTATCTTCATACAGACTTGTATTATAAAAATATTTTTCCTAGGTGAAATGTATCCAGGAAAGGTTATAACTTACCCATGTAATATGGCATTTGATGGAAACTGGCACAACTTTTTTTCTGTTGGGTTCAGATGAAAATTCCTTTATATGCCTACAAATAAACTGTTTAAAATGGTAGGAAGGTGAAAATACAGTATGAGAGTTCCATAGGTTATATGAAGCCAAAATATGTCTGTGTACATAAGTTGTTAAAGGAACTTTCAGGAATTAGAAAAATAGTCTTTTGTTATCCTATATAGCGGGGATGGCCCATCGAAGAATAGGAGAATCCTCCGGTGGGCCACCACCCTCTTATATGAGCAGTACTTGGCACTATATACTTGAATCACTATGTACAGGCAAAAGCAGCATCTTATTCATGTAACAATCTACCTGGTTCATTGTTATATACATTTGTGATTGAGGATAATATCACATTTGGTGTAGCTGAAAAGTGGGGCCCTGGAGTTGTTTACTGGTGGGCCCTTCGCACCCCAGTCCAACACTATGTCCATATCTGATTTGCAGCACAACTCATTCATCAATTCCCTTGACTGTGGAAGAGCTACAATACGAGACACAGCTCATAGACAAGAGTGGTTGTTTAAGGAAGAAAAAAATGTCAGACACTTTTTTGTAATTTTAGCAGGACATGGAAGAGGTAGCGCTCCAATATCTCGAGTGGCGCTTGAAGAGTTCTTTTAGCCATTATTCACAGCCCAGTATTTCAGCTACTATGTGGACCCATTTTCTTCATTGCTCTGTTTTGGATGAATGACGATGTGTACTCTCAAACATATTTTCTCAAAAACCACAGACAGAAACACACGTATTAGTATAAATAAGAACATGCAATGTCTGGAAAAAGTGGAAAATAACTGGAAGATGGTAAAATAATACATACCTATATACAGTATGCATATAAACAGTGCTCAGCATAAATGAGTACACCCCCTTTGAAAAATTAGATTTTAATCAGTATATGACTCAAAACAAGAACCATTTCCAAATTTTTGACAAGACTGAGTCTCAAAGAACATTTTTTTAACCCATAATAAGAAAGTAAAGTTAAACCCTTCACGACACATGACGTTTATTTACATGATATGTCGTGTCCCTACCTTTGATGCGGGCTCACATGCTGAGCCCGCATCTTTCCCATCAATCTCTGACAGCAGGATTTAACACGTTCCAGCCGGGAGCATGTCATTCTTCCGGCCCATCTGTGTGCCCGTTACGTGATCGCAGGGTACCGTTGGGTTGTCATGACAGCTGGGTCGCTGCTGATGACTCCCGTACCTGTCATTACGATCCTCTTGTGAACGCTGGCTTGTGGCCGGCCTTCATAGGAGATCGTGATTTCTGCTATACATATAAGTGCTGATTGGACAATCAAAGCTTCAAGTCCCCTAAGGGGACTATTAAATTCAGTGAAAAGTGAAAAAACAAAGTTTTTGAAAATCTGAAAGAAATAAAAAAACACAAAAGTTCAAATCACCCTCCTTTTGCCTCATTGGAAATAAAGCAATTAAAAAAAAATAAAAACTCATATTTGGTATCCCTGCATTCAGAATTGTCCAATCTATCAAAATATTAATTAAGTTAATCTGATCGGTAAACAACATAACGAAAAATTTATCAAAACCCTAGAGTTACGTTTTTTTGTCTGCCGCAACATTCCAATAAAATGCAATAAAAAGCGATCAAAACATCGTATCTTCCCCAAAATGGTATCAATAAAAACTGCAGCTGAGGGTGCAAAATATATACACAGCGTCATATCCTGAAAAATAAAAGCACTACTGGTATTGGAAAATGGCGACAAAAGCAATACCATTTTTTTCATGCAAATTTTTGAATTATTTTTTACTACTTACCAAACATGTATAGCTTTTTTAGTTATCAGCATACTTGTACTGACCTGGAGAATCATATGGCAAGGTGAGTTTTACTGTATAGTGAACATCAAAAATAAAAAACCTAAAAACAATTGTGAAATTGAACTTTTTGCAATTTCACCACACTTGAAAATTGTTTCCCTTTTTCCAGTACACTATTTGGTAAAATGAATGGTAGTGTTGTGCGAACGTATTCGGATAAAGGTGTTATCCGAGCACGCTCGAGTCCTAACTGAGTATTTTCGGCATGCTCGTTAAATATGTTTGCGTTGCCGTGCCTGCACGTCTCACGACGACACTCGGTTAGGACTCGACACCTTATCCGAGCACGTTTGCGCAACACTAATGAATGGTGTCATTCAAAAGTACAACGCAAAAAACAAGCCCCTCATATGGCTATATTGACTCTTGGAAGAAGTGGAGAGAAAAAAAGGAAATTGGCCAAGGGGATGAAGGGGTTAATAACATAACTTTCATTAGAATTTAGAAAAATACATTTAGAAATAGGCGTAGTGCCTACAGTGAAGCATGGTGGTGGCAGTGCCCTTATGTGGGGCTACATGAGTGCCACTGGTATCAGGGAGCTACATTTCATGGATGGTCTCATAAATTCACAGATGTACTGCTCTATATTGAAAGAGAAGATACCGCCATCACTCCACAGCATAATCCACAAATGTGCAGATTTGTGGCAGATTTTATCACATATTTCATCAACCTAAGTTGAAAGGGGTGAAATCTGGTGAAAATCCACAAAAGAAATTAACAAATATTAAAATCTATACCACTGATCAATATCTGTCTTCATATTTCAAAACATGGCTGGAAATCTAAACTGCTGCTGATTTTTTGGTGCACAAATCTGTAGGGATAATCTGCAGCGTTTCCTTTGCATGTGGATATACCATTACCAAAATCTGTCATAAAGGCAATGTAGCAACACTGAGAAATTAATAAGAAATACACTAAACTACAATAGTATTCATTGTCAAAAGTAGCCAGATTATACTCTTATTTTATTTCTGCTCCTCCCCTGAGTGCACCGTTTTTGTTATCTTTAAATCTGCTATATGGTTCCAAAGATATGGGGCTTTTTATTTGGAGCTAATTTTAAGGTCTTTACAAAGGGGGTTTGGCTCACAGGATCCTCTGGGGTGTGTGTTCATTATTACCTTGTGAGCCATGCCCACTTGTAAAGACCTTAAAAATTGTCACTTTAAAAAATTAAGAAAAAACAGAATACTCAGAGGAGCAGCGGGAATAAATTAAGATCAAACAGTGGCCACTTTTGACCTGGTGACAGGTCCTTTTTATTACATCTGGACTCCCCATAGACTAGAAAGATCTGGGCAGTCCACTCTGATCACTGCACTGACGTTCTAAAACTTCAATACAGTCTAAGCAGCTAGTACTAGATCCGAGGGATGGTACATATGGTTTATTACCATGTGTATCTTCTCCATCTCTGTGTATTTTCTCCATTCTCCATCGTGATCCACCCACGGAAGTTAACATGTTAAATGGCAGTGTCAATCCCCGACAGAGGGATTTAACATGGCCGCGCCGAAAGTGTGTCACAAACCATGCCCATCGGCACGCCTGTCACATGATCGCGGGCCACCGATGGGTTAGTATGACAACCCAGGGTCAGAAGGAGACCCCTGCGGTTGTTATAGCCAATCTGCTATGAGTGCCGCCATAGCGCTATGTGTAACACAAGCGATCAGATGATTGCAGCTTCAAGTCTCCTATGGAGACTATTGAAGCAAGAGAAAAGTACAGAAAAAAAGTTTTTAAAAAATATTATTTTTTTAAAAAGAATATTATAGTTCAAATCACTTCCCTTTCACCCCATTCAAAATAAGACAATAAAAAAGAATAAAAAATACACATATTTGGTATTACCACGTTCAGAATCGCCCGATCTATCAATATAAAAAAAAAATTAATCTGATCAGTAAATGGCGTAACATGAGAAATAAATCAAAATGCCAGAACTATGTTTTTTTTGGTCTCTGCAACATTGTAATAAAATTCAATAACAAGAGATCAAAACATGGTATCTACCGAAACATGGTAGCAATAAAAACGTTAACTTGGCACACAAAAAAAAAGGCCCTCACTCAGCCCCAGATCCCAAAATATGGAGACGCTATTGATCTCGGAAAATGGCACCATTTTTTTTTTTTTTACAAACTTTGGACTATTTTTCACCATTTAAATAAAAAGAACCTATACATATTTGGTATCTGCGAACTCGTAATGACTTGTAGAATCATAATGGCAGGTCAGTTTTAGAAGTTAGTGAATTGCACTGAGGAAGCCAAATGTGAAATGCGCGTTGGGGCTGCCATCAGGTTGTATATAGGGATTTCACCACTTTAGCTAAATGGGATCTTCATGTCAGCTTGTTGAATAAGGCATTATACAGGTATAGGGTGTTTGTTTGTTTTTCCCTAACTTCTTATGCATTATGCATTGGGTCTGATTACATTAACCATGTCCTATTTTCACTATGTTTGCCAGCCTCTTTTAGGATGTACTATTTCCATGCTAATATATACCCTATTACATTGTATCTAAGCTGTTCCCTATTTTCTATCATCTTATGATTATCATATCCTATATCTTACCAATATATGTAAAACTATGATGATATTGCAAACGTACTTTATTTAACTTATATCTTGGTATATATAATTTTCTAGGATGAGCATTACTTATGCTTCCAATACTGTTTAATATCTATTGGATATTTTTTCTCTAGGGCATCTTACTTAGGTGAACAGCTTTTCTCATAGCATTATATTTGCTCTACCCATACAAACTTGGTTTGGTTGTGGCACTTTGTGTCTCTCTACCGTTTTTGCTTCGCATTTTATGTATTTTTTTCCATTAATAAAAATTTAATTTTTTAATGAATACGCTCCTGCTTCCTATTTTTCTCTTGGATATATATTGTTATGGAAGAGCGCTTACTTTGAGACCGACCCTCTTTGGTTATTCACGTGACATAACAACCTCACATGAGTCCCGGGAACGCGAATATCAACGTGGTTGGAACGGTGGCAAGTATAAGTGTTTTTATTTTACCGGGGCCCAACATGAGGAATGATAATGGGTTGTCCAAGTAGTGGGCAACCCCTTTAAACGTTCCAAGGCTGCGAATGCTAAAGTTGGCTAGACGATGAGGTTCACAAGGGCGTATTTCATGGGCTATGTACAGACCACAAGGCCCTGTTTGGCGGCGGGTCTCCCACCCAAATTTCCCACCTTATATGGTGTCGTCTATGAGGATGTAAGTTCAGGTTGGGAGACCCTCGGTCAATAACCAGACCATGAAATACACTCATGTGGACCTGGCCTAACTATGTACTAGGTGTCTTCTGCCTTCTCCACTTTCTAAACCGATACATTCCGGTGAACCTCTAGTAGGAAGGAAAAACCGGACTGCAAACCAAACCCTATTAGTTTTTATATTTTTAGGAATAGTGCTAATAGGGGACATTTGTGAAACCTCCTACATGAAAAATTGACTTAGTTTCCCCTAGCAACCAATCACGGAACAGCTTTCATTTTTTTTAATGCTTTTGAAAAATGAAAGCTGTGCTGTGATTGGTTGCTACGGGAAACAGAGACAGTGTTTCTTTTAGACATTTTTCTAAATCTGCACCATAGTGGGACAAATAAATTCCCTTTTGGGATGAAGGTTTAGTCATTGCCCCTAATGTATTTAATGCTACTTCTCCCTGGTGGGCCAAGATGCTCATTATAGCTAAATTCAGAAAGCACTGAACTGAAATACCTTAAATTGTTTTGTGAACACATCATTCTGATCATTTAAATGGTATAATGAGACTCCCGATGCAATGCACGACAGACATAGCAATATCTTTCCGATGGTGCAACGCAAAATGAGAATTCTTTGTCGGGCGCACAAAGCCAAAAATTATGGTAATGTGTTCAAAAGGGTTTTTTTTTTAATATTCCTTTCACAGTTACCAAGGTAACACCAGAAATGTTTAATTATAAAACACTTCCATTTCCAGGAGCGTGATCACATAGAGATACTCATGCTGTATATGACTTTTCATTTTTATTCTGTTTTTTTTTTTTGCAAAATTATAACACGTTCATCATGTCACTGCTCTCTGTACCAAACCGCTGGAGTTCCTTTAGTAGGTCTCATGCTGGGTTTAGATACGGTGCAGTTTTAGATTCGCATACTCTTATGATCTACAGAAAAAAAAGCTACAAAATGTTTTTACTGCATTTAAAAGTAAGAAAAAAAATCACCGGGATGTTGTATTTCGTAAGGTGACAATGTAATACATGGAGGAAGGCTCAGACTGGCCCACTGGAGAAAAGGAGAATCCTCTGGTAGGCCCCTGTGAGAGTGAATCAGTGGTGCTATTGTGTCACCCTGGCCTGGATGCCACAAGTATAATAAAGCTGTGTCTGAGAGCAAGGGGGAGGTTCTCTAGTCAGGGGAACATTAGCATGCAGTACCTCCTGTCTCAGGCCAGTAGGGGGAGCAGGCTGCCCCTATAAAAGCTGGTGCTGGGGGCAGGGTTTGAGAGAACTGGACAACCTGTCTCAGGACTGAGACTTGTCCCAGAGCAGAGCAGGGACAGAAAGTTGTATTGCACCTAAGAGGAAGTGTGGCAGGAGGAGAGCCACAAGCCAGAGACAAGAGGCGAAGTGAGCCTGTCTTGGCAGATAAAGGACTTAATTTACCAGACTTTGGTGTCTGAGGCTGGGAGGATTCCACATCCCACAGCAGATAACCAGTCCGCAGGGGACTGTATGTTCCTTGGCCTAAGAAACCTGGAGGCTCTGCCACAACAGAAGGGACCAGTAAAGCCGTACAAGGCTGGGAGCAGAAAGGAACCCACGTCGCAGGCCATACAGGCGAGAATACACGAAAAGCTCGGAAACGTGGGCTATAAGGAGGAGATAGCCAGAAGGAGCGCAGAAAGCACGGCAGGCCTACACCCTCACCCTGACCAGGGCCAATTTCCCCATTGCTCTCAGACATCCAGGTCCCCTCCTAGCCGGGACTGTTTGTGGGTCAGTTTACCTGTTCTAGTAAAGACCCTGGACTGCAACCTGTCGTCTGTGTGCTCCTTGCTCCTCCAGCACTATCAGCACTGGGACTCTCACCACCATCACTCCCACCATCCACTACACTGCCCTGGGGCCGCACTCTTCCCGTGGGGAGTCACACCATCCCAGCTGCATACATCATCAGCCCCAGCGGTCTGCCTTGCAGCGGCGGTTCCTAATGACCGCAAATCCACGGGTGGCGTAGTCGGACATAATCAACAGCACATAACGGACTACCACTGGCCTGACCACCCTGAGCCACGGAACCGGGTTGCCACTACTACTCCCATCGTTCCCCTACTGCCCGGATCCGAGTGCCCCACGGCCCAGGGGGCGAGTCACTATTACACTTGATTCACAATCATACACTTATGATCAATAGAAAAAAACTCTAAAAAGTTCTTACTGCATTTAAAAGTATGAAAAAAAATCAGCAGGATGTTGTATTTCGTATGGTGATAATGTAATACATGGAGGCAGGTTCGGACTGGCCCACAGGAGAATCCTCCGGTAGGCCCCTGTGGGAGTGCTGATGAGTAGTGCTATTACATTTGATTCACAATTTCCAAAAAAAGGTATACTCTAACTCTAATCATTTATTAAACAAGCTAGCCAAATTAATATTACATAGATGCAAAATTAAATTTGTGTATTGGGGTCAGGTTATTTTTGGGTGTAACTGAACAGTTACTGGTGGGCCTTTGCCAACCTAGTCGGGCACAGTATGGAGGTATTCACGATCGAGCTTCCAGGAGCAGGAATGAAAACTTCACCTCTATGGTATCTGCTTCTTTCCTATTGCTCAAGGACTAAAAAGCCTCTTAAACACATATGACCTTAATTTTTTTATTGTTTCATAATTAAAGGGGTTGTCTATGAAGCAAGGTTCCGAAGAGCACCGTCTGGTTAATCATGTAGCTCCATTAATTTTCTATGGAACTGCCAGAGATAGCCATGCACTGCATTCAGCTGATCTTCAGCAAAAATGAATGGAGCGGTGGGCGCATGATCGACCACCGCACCACTCACTTGGGGCTTGGAATCAGTGAGAGTCCTAGCGGTCGTACCCCCAATGATCTGGAAGTCATCCCCTAGCCAGTGAATAGGGAATAACTTCCAAACATGAGACAACCTCTTTAATGTTGACAAAAGACACTGGTCAATCGAGTCTATCCTATTATCCTAACTTGTTGATCCAGAGGAAGTAAAAAAATCCATAAGGCAAATTCTTTCTTGACTCCAAATATGGCAGAATAGGGCAAGGGCTACACAGCGTCTTTGACCGCGACACCTGTTGCGTGGCCAAAATTTGTAGGTGTCGCTGCTTCATTGTAGTACAATTCAAGTACTGGGCCAACAAGAAGCAAGTCACAGAAAGGCCAACCACATCAGGTTTTTGTGTGACTTTTTGTGGTCGCATTGTGGCCCCATTTACTTGTACTGCGCTGCGATGTAAC
Organism: Phyllobates terribilis; assembly: GCF_046119375.1. Taxonomy (NCBI): domain Eukaryota; kingdom Metazoa; phylum Chordata; class Amphibia; order Anura; family Dendrobatidae; genus Phyllobates; species Phyllobates terribilis. The sequence goes on along the minus strand of NW_027362770.1, from coordinate 131,114,640 downwards.
AGTGACACCGAGTTAACTTTGGCCGTGTGACAGGTGTCGCAGCCAAACTTGCCATGTAGCCCTAGCCTTAATCTGTGGATCAATGTCCCATCTCCAGAATCTAGTACCTATAATTTGTAATACCTTTCAAGAAAAGCACCTGGGCTACTCCAGAATTTATTCAGTTAATCAACCATTACAACATGTTGTGGCAGAGACTTTCATAGTCTCACTGCTCGTACAGTAAAGAATCCAGATCTGTGATGGTAGTGAAACCTTCTTTCATTTAAAAGTAGAGGATTTCCCCTTGTCATACTTCCAGATCATTAAAAAGATCTCTGTACTGTAATTGTAGCACCCTGAGGATTCGGCTGCTACAGGGGTATTGCACCTCAACCCAGAGGTGTGATATTCCACTCCCGGGTAAGGATGGAGTGTGGAACTGAGCTCAGTTAGCTGCATGCACTACACACATCCCATTTCCGGGGAACAGACCGATGGTACTCCCACTAGAGAAATGTGCAGGTACGACAGTGTCTGTTCCTGGCTGGAGTGGGAGGGGGGTGGAACATCCCAGTAGTGTAGGGGCAGATAGGGGGAGCAGCCTGGGTAAAGCTAGGAGCTCATTGGGTGCTGGTCACCTGAGCTCACACATAGAGGGAGTATATAAGGTGGGCACCATCTTAGGACAGGGTCTTTGTAGAGTGAGTCAGTCTGTCAGAGTGTAACCTGAGGAGCAGAGCAGAGAAGCTCAGCCAGAAGGGCTGACAGGGAGTTGTGGTTTCGGCTGGGCCCAGCTCCAAGGCCAAGAGAGAGAGAGGAGTCTGAAGGACCCAGAGAAAACAAGAGGGAACTCCAAGAACCCAAAATTAGATCAGAGGGTGAAGAGTTGGCACCTAGGGTACCGGATCCCAAGCTGGCAGAGAGAAAAGCACACCTTAGCCAGAGACCGGAGGTCGTGGGCAGGATCTGCCACGACCCTCACCACATCCACCAGGAAGGCAGACCAAGTATAGGGTCAGGGAACCCAGAGGAGGTGTACCCACCAAGAGACCCGAGGGAGCCGGACATAGGTGGATCCCTGGTGAGAACGGCCAGAAGAGAGGGAAAGTCAGACAGGAGCTCAGGACCACGCTCCAGAACTGCCTGGGGGTTAGCCGAGTCCAGGACCTGGTGGACGCAGCACGGCTCGGGTGGTCGCTTCAGGCCAGAGTGACCATAAGAACACCCGTAAGTAAAAACCCCTGAACTGCACAGCCCGACTCTGAGTCTTCTTGCTGATTCATCCTGCACCTTCACAACCACCATCCTCTACATCTGACCCCCTGAGGCTATACCCCTCCCGTTGGGGGTTATACTACCAAAGCTGCACACATACCAACAGCCTCAGCGGACCCTGCTGCAGCGGCGGCCTTTTGACCGCAAATCAACGGGTGGCGTAGTCGACATAAAAGAACATCTAGTAACATCTATAAGCACTGCCACACACTGAGTTTGACACCCTGGGCACGGACCGGGTCACAGCCACTCGGAGACTACAACCCCCATCTGATCCGGCTCCGGGTATCCCTAACAGCACTGGCCCAGGGGGCGCTTCAACTTTGGCGTAGTCGGCAGGATAACGTACCCGCAACAACCGGGTACTGCGTGCCTGAAGAAAAGTTCACCGTTACCTCAAAAAGAAGTCTCCCGCCGGTTCCGGAGGGTCCCCGCCAACGGACCCCATCACAGGTCGTTTCCCGCCGGTTGTCCGCCATTTGCAGCTTTTTCCCGCCATCCATGGAGTTTCCCGCCACTGGGAGACGATTCCCGCCATTTCCGAAGATTTCCCGCCTTGGAAGAGCGGACGCCATTATGGGCGTGCCAGAGGGTGGCAAGAGGCCACCTCCCATCGTGGGCCAGGTCGAAGAATGGCGCCAAAAGCGGAAACCGCGCCCACCAACAGAGACTGTGATGCTGGAAGTGTCCATCAGCGTAAGAGAACTGCCCCTGGAACTGACAATCACTAAGTTGCCCCGGGACCACCCTCAATGTGGGCGGAGACAGAACAAGAGAGCAAAGATGGGTGTCGCCTGGAGCAGTCTGGAGAGAGCGCACCCGGAGACAAGAAGTCTGGAGAGGAGTCCAGAGAGAGCCTACCCGGAGATGGAGGGAGAGTCAGGCAGCACCGACCCAGTGTTCAGGAGCCTGCTACAAGCCACAACCCCACTAGGCCTAGTGGAGGTCCTGGCACAGCTCCCCCGAGACCGGGAGTGTGCACAGACTGCGCTGGAGGGCCTCGCACGGAGGATGGCCCGGGTGCAGCGAGAGACGTTGGCGGAGTGGAGCCGAGAGATGGCCCAGCAGACCGGCACCCGTCAGCGGAGCACGCCACCCGAGACGAGGAGACAGACCGCCTCTGAGGATGGTGCAGGAGGACTGAAGGCCGGAGACGGCGCCGAGAAGGGAGCTGAACGGACGGAGGCAGGTAAAGGGGACGTCTCTACCCCGAGCCGGGAAACCGTGTGCCTGCCCCAGCTCCCCGTCGCAGAGCCCGAAATTCCCCCTGCCGTGCCCGTCGCTGCATCATCACCGCCGCAGACTAGGCCTCAACCGGAAGCTGCGGCCGCGACCCCTGTGACGTCACGCGCTTCGACCCTGAGCGCGGCAAAGCAGGAAATACCATCGGCCTGGTCGCAAGGTCTAGTACCCCCGGGCGCCGCTATTCCAACAGTGCCCCCTACCTCCGCGGAGCCACCGGCCTGGTCGCAGGGCCGAATAACCCAGGGCGCCGCCGTTCTTACGGTGCCCTTTGCCTTTAAGGTGCCCCAGGCCTGGTCGCAAGGCCTGGTGAACCCGGGCGCCGCTACCATCAACGCGCCCTCAACATCTAGAGTGCCGCACCTGGGTGAAAATCTATTTGCCCAGCATACGTGCCCGGATGGGCAGCCCTTCATATGGCCCCAGGAGTACATTCAGCTGGAACTCCAGAGAGCAAGGCCCATGTGCGAGCCCCTGATTCCGGCTCCGAAGCCCGTAAAGAGGACCTCGCCCCCGCTGGAGGAGGCACAGTTCGAGTGGGACCCCACTGGAGAAGACCTCATGGGGTTCACTCAGGAGACTCGGGCGGCCGCAGCGGAGCGTGCAGAGTGCTGCCGCCAGCAGCTCGAGGTCTTCGAGAGGGAGCGGAGAGAGAGGCGGGTCCGGGAACAGCAAATGCAGATAAGGAGCGCGGAGCAGAAGAGCCGGACCAGGAGGAAACCCCGTGCAGCTCATGGTCCCCGTGCCACCGGGACTGTGATAAAATTCAATATGCAGCACGGATGGGGCTTTATAAGAGACCATCATACCCCCGGCGACGTCTTTGTGACCCGCAGAGACGTAGAAAGCCATCTGCCGGAGGGACACAGAGGTCGTGACCTGTATGTAGGGGACGAGGTCACCTTCACCCGGCACAAGTGTGCCAAAGGACCCTACGCCCTCCATGTACATCGCCTGACGGAGGAGGAGCTGCGGTGTGAGGAGGAGCAGGAGGACCCGGACGGGTCTGAAACTGAAACCAACCAACAAGAAAGAGCAGGAGGACGCCGTCGTTGAAGTACGGTAGAGAGAGACTGTATAAAGTTGCCCGTCGGGGTACCAAGAACTGTTGCTGATTTAAATATGTCCCCGTTGGGACAAGAGTGAACTGTTCTAGTGTGTCCCATCTCCCCACAGGCTGAGGACTGTGAACAGCCATCCCTAATCCCACTGGCCGAGGACTGAGAGCGGCCATACCTTCCCTAGTATATAGTTGCGCTTTCTAAGGCGCCCCTTACTGGTTTTATAGGAAAGCTGTGTTTTTCCAGAAGAGACTGTTGCACTTATCCCGGTCACAAGTTGTACCGTGGCCGGAGGAACAAGAATATTTATATGAAAAGTTTATTGCAGATGATATATATATGATGTTTTATATGTTTATGTTTTAAAAAAAAAAAAAATTTGTATGTTTGGATGTTTTTTATATCTTACAGCCCGAGGACGTGCTGTGATTTACCAGGGGGGAATGTAGCACCCTGAGGATTCGGCTGCTACAGGGGTATTGCACCTCAACCCAGAGGTGTGATATTCCACTCCCGGGTAAGGATGGAGTGTGGAACTGAGCTCAGTTAGCTGCATGCACTACACACATCCCATTTCCGGGGAACAGACCGATGGTACTCCCACTAGAGAAATGTGCAGGTACGACAGTGTCTGTTCCTGGCTGGAGTGGGAGGGGGGTGGAACATCCCAGTAGTGTAGGGGCAGATAGGGGGAGCAGCCTGGGTAAAGCTAGGAGCTCATTGGGTGCTGGTCACCTGAGCTCACACATAGAGGGAGTATATAAGGTGGGCACCATCTTAGGACAGGGTCTTTGTAGAGTGAGTCAGTCTGTCAGAGTGTAACCTGAGGAGCAGAGCAGAGAAGCTCAGCCAGAAGGGCTGACAGGGAGTTGTGGTTCCGGCTGGGCCCAGCTCCAAGGCCAAGAGAGAGAGAGGAGTCTGAAGGACCCAGAGAAAACAAGAGGGAACTCCAAGAACCCAAAATTACATCAGAGGGTGAAGAGTTGGCACCTAGGGTACCGGATCCCAAGCTGGCAGAGAGAAAAGCACACCTTAGCCAGAGACCGGAGGTCGTGGGCAGGATCTGCCACGACCCTCACCACATCCACCAGGAAGGCAGACCAAGTATAGGGTCAGGGAACCCAGAGGAGGTGTACCCACCAAGAGACCCGAGGGAGCCGGACATAGGTGGATCCCTGGTGAGAACGGCCAGAAGAGAGGGAAAGTCAGACAGGAGCTCAGGACCACGCTCCAGAACTGCCTGGGGGTTAGCCGAGTCCAGGACCTGGTGGACGCAGCACGGCTCGGGTGGTCGCTTCAGGCCAGAGTGACCATAAGAACACCCATAAGTAAAAACCCCTGAACTGCACAGCCCGACTCTGAGTCTTCTTGCTGATTCATCCTGCACCTTCACAACCACCATCCTCTACATCTGACCCCCTGAGGCTATACACCTCCCGTTGGGGGTTATACTACCAAAGCTGCACACATACCAACAGCCTCAGCGGACCCTGCTGCAGCGGCGGCCTTTTGACCGCAAATCAACGGGTGGCGTAGTCGACATAAAAGAACATCTAGTAACATCTATAAGCACTGCCACACACTGAGTTTGACACCCTGTGCACGGACCGGGTCACAGCCACTCGGAGACTACAACCCCCATCTGATCCGGCTCCGGGTATCCCTAACAGCACTGGCCCAGGGGGCGCGTCATAATCATATATTTGTACACTGTAATAGAACCGTTCTTAAGATACTGCAGTTCATCCATTCCCTTAATAACCTTAGTTCTTGTCCATCTTATACACTGGAACGCAAAAATATATACTTTATACACATTGCTCCAAGTGTGGCCTGACTAGTGACTTGCATATGTGTCACCCCAGGCCTGGATGCTACAAATAATAAAGGCTGTGTCTGAGAGCAGGAGGGAAGTTCCATGGTTAGGGACAATTAGCATGCAGCACCTCCTGTCCCAGGCCAGTAGGGGGAGCAGGCTGCCCTATAAAAGCTGGAACTGGGGGCAGGGTTAGAGAGACCTGGGAGACCTGAGACCGTGACGGAGTCTAGGCCCAGAGAGTAAGGGTCAGCAGCAGGCTGAGGAAGTCGTGAAGCAGTGGAGGAACTGCTAGCCAGGGACGTACGGTGCTGAGAGCCTGTCCTGGCAGAAAGGGAGAATTACCTACCGGACATTGGGGTCAAAGGCTGTAAAGACTCTAAGTCCAGCAGCAGAGAACCAATCCGCGAGGGATTTCAAGTCCTTTGGCCTAAAAAGCCTGGAGGCTCCGCCGCAACAGAAGGGACCAGCAAAGCCAAGAGAGGCCAGAGGTAAAAGGAGCCCAAGTTGCAAGCCATACGGGTGAGAATACACGGCACGCTCAGGGACGTGGGCTATTTTACCACTAAGAGGGGAATAGTCAGAAAGAGCATAGAGAGCATGGTAGGCCTACACCCTCACCCTGACAAGAGGGGCTTCCCGAGTGTTCTCAGACATCCAGGCCCCTTCTAGCCGGTACTGTTGTTGGGTCATTACCATCTGTTATAATAAAGACCCTGAACTGTTTAAGCGGACTCTGCATTCTGACCATCGCGGCCAGAACTATCACCCCCAACATCCACCTACACTGCCCTGGGGCTACACTCCTCCCGTGGGGAGTTATACCATTCCTGTGCTGCTCAACAACACCAGCCCCAGCGGTCTGTCCTGCAGTGGTGGCTATCCCTGACCGCAATCCACGGGTGGCGTAGTCGGACTTTCACATGAATATATATATATATAAAGAGACTGCCACCGTTTCAGCTTGACACCCTGAGCACGGGACCGGGTTGCCACTACTACCCCGCCATCAGTACCGCGCAACCTAAAGACCCGGTCTTGAGTACCCCACGGCCAAGGGGGCGAGTCACATACACAACTATGTTCTTGTCATGAGCATTTAGGCCTCTTTTGTTGATTGCTTGATCATGATTTTATTTTCCTTGGCAGCAGCTGTCTGGCATTGGGTGTTAAAGTTGAGTTTACTATCCACCAATACACCCAAGACTTTATCAATGACAGATCTGTTTACCCCAACAAAGAATTTTCATTTTGTGCTGCAGTGCACTGGGAACCCAGAACATCGGGCATGGGTTGGAACCTGGTGTCTTCGAGGGTGGGCGTGACCGATGCCTTTCGCACTGATGCAGTGGTTTGCACATGACGAGAGATATGTGGAGGTGACGCCAGCATTACTGTTCCCTCATGGCTGGATGGTCAGTGGAGCACCCCATGATGGTGATGTAGAGAAGAAATAGGAGAGGCAGCAGTAGTGTAGTAAAACAGAAGTGAACTTTATTTAAAGCAGCAGGTTGATACCAGCAGATGGTGGTACATAAGCTTGATGGTTACACGTCTGATAATCTCCGAGGCATTTTTGTTAAAGAGGTTGTTCACTACTAGGACAACCCTTCTCATTCTCCAGGTTGGGCACCAATAAAATAACAACACTTATAATCACCTCCCGTGCCAGCTGCCGCTCACTTCCTCTTGATTACTAACACGTCCGAAGGCGGGGACAATACCAGCGCTGATTGGGCGCCGGACTCATTTATTATAACAACCGCTTTTGAGTCCCGGGAAAGTGAGTTCCGTCACCACTGGAATGCCACCAGCAAGGGAGGTGAGTATAAGTGTTTTTATCAGGGCCAAACATGGGGAATGAGATGGGTTGTCCTAGTGGTGGACAACTCCTTTAAGACAGGTTTCAATGACAGCAGCAGAAACAGGCACACTGGGAATAAATGGGCATATAATAGAGTATGTTCTAGGACAGTACATAGGAGCTGCTGGTTAACCTGGTAGACTAAACTAAATACATATTTTCCAAAATATCTTCCACTTCATATGAAGTTGATACACCCTAGTGAGCCTAGTGGGCTTTCTATTCTTCCTTACATTTAGGTTGGTTCATCAGTTTCATGATCTGCTTCTTTGCTTTTTGGGGCCTTGCTACAGGGGCTTCTCTGAATCCTGGCACAGCTAGGTGCATCTGCGGACCAGGGCTTTCCTTCTATTAAGGGGTAAAACAGGAATACTCCACTACATTCTCTTCAGAGAGTCCTGCTGTGTTGACTCCTCAGACAAGGGAGAGAGAGCTGCTCTCCTACATCCCTACTGTGGCTGTCTCACTGCTACTCTTCCAACAAGCTGCAGAATTTTCTAACCTAAACTCCATCCACTTAACTCTTCCCTAGCTACCAGATAAGTGATGAAGCTAACCCTTAGTGTGTGCTGAATACTACACAATAAACCAGGTATTTAAAGGCATATGTCAAGTACAAGTAATATTATAAGAACATTAATGTAATTCCTAACTTTGGAGCATTACAAATGCTTCACTGCCAAATATGTTTTAGCCAAGAAAAAAATGCCATCGGGGCCAGATCTCCACACTCTTGAGTAGATTTAGTGATAACATTTCCAATGCCGTATACAATGGTTGTCCAAGATTAGAGCTTCAAGGGTTATTTCCAACATTGGAAGCTCTATAAGTGGGCCCTAATCACAGGATTGGTGATAACTTTCTAGTCTTTGGAACCCAAGTGGAACAGGGCTCTGCACATGGCAAATGAGCAGCGGCAGCTCCTTATATCCTCTATTGGACAGGTAGAGCGTTATTTTGGCAGGCTATTTCACAGCCTTATGCTTGGGATTGAGGGAGTTACAGTGATCAAACCCTCTCCAATCAGAAAGTTATCACCCATCCTGTGGATAGGTAATAACTTTTAATGTTGGAAATAACCCTTTAACCTTTGTGTCTAGTCTTAGATGAGTTGTCAAGCTCAAATAAAAAAGTAGTTAAATGCATTTAAATTAGTAGTTTATGCAATATACTAATATACTTTATGTATGAAAGCTGCTCTGATCTTGAGCTACAAGCAAGTCCTAGTAGGACCTCAAGCTTGTGTATGTATGTTGCCGTTGTAGGAATGTGACCAGAACTGTGTAGCTGACTGCTCATTTCAGTATCTAAGCCAGCCCACTTTTCTATCACAGTTGATGTACAGGTGAAGAAGGGGGCTGGCTCAGCTACTGAATAGATCAATCAGTCAACCCCCTTCACACATAGTTCTGGTCACATGCTAACAAGTCATTAAAGGGGTTGTCCACTACTTGGACAACCCCTTCTTGAACTAAATGTTTGGCCCCGATAAAATAAAAAAGCTTACACTTACCTCTTGGGTCAACACCGTTCTCGTGGTATCGGCACTTGGGTCCTGGGGCTCCCGTGCTGTTGTTGTGACACGTGACGCCAGCGCCCAATCAGCGCTGGCGTCACTGTCCCCGCCTTCGGACAAATTGAGCATGAAGAGGAAGTCCGGGCTGCAGGACCCAAGTGCTGACCTCACGAGACCGGCGCCGACACAATGAGCCGGGAGAGTGAGTGCCGACACTGTGGGAACGGCGCCGGCACCGGAGGTAAGTATAAGCTTTATTATTTTATCGGGGCCAAGCGTGGGGTATGACAAGGAGTTGTCCAAGTAGTGGAGAACTTCTTTAAGGAAAACAATATCATGTTTCAGACCCAAATTAGAAGTGGACCTGCCCCGACCCAGGACCAGAGTTTATAGCTGAAGATTGCTGGCATCGACTCATCTTCCCCGAGTATAAAAGTATTGGGCATGTTGAAATCTTAGATATGTACAGTAATACCAGGATTATATGCTCTTTGTAGTCTGGACCTACCAAGCTTTCAGCTACACTTCATTATTGGGATGCAATTTCAAGAATGGATTTAACAGTAAAATGATCCTCATTTATATCAGACAGCAAGTACTTAGCGCCCAACAAAGAGAAAACAGGGAATTTAAGGTTCAAGTTAAAAAGCAATATATTTAATAAGCTTCACAGGAGATTTTCCAGAAGTGAACATTAAGAAGGTATTATGCTGGCTGATGACATTAAAGAATTGCATCAAGGCTCCTCTTAGCATGCAACACCAGCATGGAGATTAGGAAACAATAAGGGACCTCGACATTGTCTGGAAATATTTCCTTTGAAGGATTAAGTACCAATCCATCTCGGTATGGTAAAATGTATTTACAAGAAATAAATGCATCCAGTATCATCTTCAGAGATGGATTTACATCCAAGGAGCCTGAAGGCATAGACTGTCCGGCACCTTAGGCTCTGCCCTTCAAGTAGCCTGCACCTTAAAGACATAAGCTAAGATTCTTGATGAGGGAGCATGGTGGAGACAGATGCTCCTGACGAGCGTCTGATGATTGGCGTGCACCTCCATGCGCCATGCCAGAAATCTTAAAGGGGTTTTCCCAGGAACGAAAGTTGATTTTAATCAATAGATATTTAAATAATAATAAGTTACACAATTTGATGTCTTTAAATAAAATGTTCCTGTGCTGAGATAATCTTATAAATGTGCCCCTGCTGTGTACTGTGTAATGGCCGTGTCTCACCGTACAAGAACATGGTCTGATCATACCACATCTCCTGGGCACGGGAGGAAGCAAAAGAGTATATACACAGCACAGCATGGGATCAAAGCTTTCCGTGAGGTAAAACATTTCCCTTCCTGTTTTTAAACAATGTTTTACTTCAAAGAAAGAATCATCTGCAATCCTCTGCTGTAATATCTGTATCCAGATATCTGTATATACCATACTCTCACTGTTAGTTCTTCAATAACCGGCCTAGTAGTGGAAGCAGCCGCGGTCTCGTCCATCCCTCGTCAGTCAATGGCTTAATTGTCCTGACGATTGGAGACAGCAGAGTTGCTTTCACTTGACAACTGGTGGCAGCAGTAGGATCTGTGTGATCTCTCCAGTGTCATCTGTGACAAAGTGGTAACAGTGGTGGGATCTGCGTGACCCCCCCAACTGTGTATCCTTGACTATGTGCATGAAGTGACGCGCCCCTGGGCCTGTGTCGCGCTGCGTTGCGCACGCGGGAGCTTACCCGGAGCCGGATCTCTTGAGGGTTGTAGTCTCGTGGCGGTGATCCGGTCCGTGCCCAGGGAGTCAGACTAAGTGGCGCTGTATTAGCGGTAGATGTTGGACGACTACGCCACCCGTTGAGTACAGCTAAGGAGCTGCTGCTGCAGGGCAGACCGCTGAGGCCGGTGGTAGGATTGTGCAGCGTGATAGTATAACCCCCAACGGGAGGGGTATGGCCTCAGGGCAGCCGACGTGGATGATGGGGGTAGCAGGAACCACTCGGAGACGGTACGGTGTAGTTCAGGGTCTTTACTGGTGACAACGATAGACCCTCCCGGAGTACTGGCTAGCGATTGGGGCCTGGTCAGTCCTTGAGCAGATGGGATCTCCCCTGGCCAGGCGGAGTTGTAGGCCTCCCAAACTAACGATACTCTTCTGGCTACCTTGCTAGAAGCGGGTATAAGTAGCCCCCGTCCCTGAGTGTACCGTGTGGTGCTCACCCGTATGGCCGGTGACTCGGGGCCTTCTAGTAGCTTCCGCTCCACGACGGCGGTGCTGGTCCCACGCGTGTGACCGTGCCTTCGGGTTTCTGGGCCAGAGGACCTGCAATCCCCTGCCGGTCGGTTTCTGCTGCTGGATAGGAGTTAGTCCCCACAGCCTCGGACTCCGGGTCCGGTGATAACTTCTCAGTCAGGGCGAGCTCTGCAGCTGCCAGCCCCTGACTCCTTGTAGCACTGCTCCCACAGAGCTCCTGATGTTCTTTTCCTATATCTGCTTCTCTTCTCTGTCTCTACTTCTTCTCTACTCACTCACCCTGCCTCAGCCCTAGGTTTATATAGGGGAAGTTCTTCCCCTCCCAGGACTGGGCAGGAGGTGTGGCATGCATAGGATCCCTGACCAAGAGACCTCCCACCTGCTCTCAGACATAACATTGCTATTACTGTGGAAACCAGACCCCTGGGGTGCCACATTCCCCCCTAGTGAAATTTAGTACTCCGGGACTAAACATATTTTTAGAAAAACATAACAAGGTATAAACAATAATAATACAATAAGAAAAACACATAAAGATGGTTACGGCGTGTCCGCAACCGGGTGCAGTCTTTGAAGAAAAGCAAGGTGTCCATTTCACCAAAACAGGGAGACGTAACCAGGTAGGGGTCTGTCCTGCCCCGAGTCCTTAACAGTCTTTAGTCCGTCCTGGGTTACGCTCCAACTATACACAAAGGATTCCCGGTAAATCCACCAAGGACTCCTATAAATAACTAGAAACACATAATTATACACAAGCAACAAGAAAAACAGGTAACCACAAATAAAACAATTTATACACTTCAAATCCTCCAACGTGCGGGTAACTGGCCTCTAGTGGCCCTAGTGGACCTACGGAGCTGACTGTCTAGCCCTGAACTACAGGGTGTAGGAGCTGTCAAGGGTAAACTGGGCAGCTGTCTACCGGCTCTTTGGCTCACTAGGGGTACGGCAGGCTCACTATAAGCAGAGGGTTGATCCTCCTGTTCTGCTTGTGTGGAGTCTTCTGCCTCCTGGACCGGCTGCTCTTCCAGCTCTACCTGTTGCTCCGTAGGCACTTGGGATGCTGGTTGGAGGAACGTGAGGACGGGTACCACAACTGCACCATTGACTTGAGTCCAGGACCGAGGGAAGTCTCCGAGCACAGTACTAACCATATCCTCCCTTTCCTCTACGGGTCGATGATCTTCTTGTTCCTCTTCAGGGTTCCGTAGCTGTTCAGGACACTTCTTCAGGTGATCCCGGGATACAATGGCTATGGTCTCCCCTCCGTCTTTACTGATGGTACAGACTTTCGGGTTCTCGTGGCTTGAGGGCAGTACGGTGTACGGGTCCTTCTCCCACTGGTCGTCCAACTTGTGGAGCCGTCTTTTCCTCTTCAAGACCTGCTCTCCGGGTACCAGGGGAACAGCGGGAGCATACTGGTTGTAAGTTTTCTCTTGTCTTTCCCTAGCCTGACAGAGACTTCGCTCCACGCTCTCCTGTACTTTCCGGTACTGCTGCTGCCTCTCTGTGTCCCAGTCTGCTTCTGGTGAAGTGTCCTCGGGTGTCAGGACTCCCATTTCCAGGTCAACAGGTAACTTACCAGGTCTCGCCCTCATTAGGTAAGCCGGGGTACAGTTGGTGGACCCTACCGGGATGTGGTTGTATAGGTCCACCAGATCGGGCAGCTTCTCAGGCCACAGACTGCGTTCTTCCAGGGGCAACGTTTTCAGGAGATCCATTACCACCTGGTTCATTTTCTCACAAAGTCCATTAGTTTGCGGATGATAGGGTGTCGTCCTTATCTTCCGGCAGCCATACAGATTGCAGAATTCCTGGAAGACCTCCGCTTCAAAGGCAGGTCCCTGGTCCGTCAGCACTTGGTCCGGGTACCCGTGTGGACGGCAGAAGTGCTGCTGGAAGGCTCTAGCTGCTGTTTGAGCCGTTAAGTCCTTAACGGGGACGACAACCAAGAACCGGGAGTAATGATCCACAATGGTTAACGCGTAGACGTAGCCACTTCTGCTTGGGGTCAGTTTTACATGATCCAAGGCTACCAGTTCCAACGGCTGCCGGGTGACGATGGACTGCAGGGGAGTCTTCTGGCTGGCACGGTCCTTCCTTCTTAGGTTGCACGGGCCACAGTCTCTGCACCACCTCTCGATGGTTCCCCTCATGCCTACCCAGTGGAACCGCCCACGCAGCAGGAACTCCAGCTTCTTCCATCCGAAGTGTCCAGCCCCGTCGTGGTATGCTTCCATCACCATGGCTGCGTCTCTCCGTGGCACCACTACTTGCCAGATTAGTTCATGCGTCCGGGAGTTAACCATTCTGCGGCACAACTTCCCCTTGTAAAGGAACAGTCGACTCTTCTCAGCCCACAGTTGCTTGGCTTCCTCCGGAGCGTCTGGGTCAAGGCGAGCCTCTGGCCGAGTCAGCATCTCCTTCACCAGCCGGACGGCAGGGTCACTGTCTTGCGTTTCCTCCCAGTTGTAGTGAGGCAAGGGGTTAAACGTAGCGGCTTGCTTACTCCTTACCCGATGGGAATACTGGATAGTCCCATGACGGTGGAACGCGGGGAGTTCGACTTCTTCCAGTCCCTCTGGATCTTCTCCTACGTCCGGTAAGTTTGGCATCCTGGACAGGGCGTCCGCGTTGGTATTGGAGCGTCCTGCCCGGTATTTGATTGTGAACTCGTAGTTGGACAGACAGGCCATCCATCTCTGCTCTAGGGCACCGAGTCTTGCCGTGTCCAGGTGTGTCAACGGGTTGTTATCCGTGTACACGGTGAACCGGGAAGAAGCGAGGTAGTGCTTAAAGCGTTCGGTGACTGCCCACACCACTGCCAGGAACTCTAGCTTAAATGAGCTGTAATTCTCAGGGTTTCTTTCGGTGGATCGCAGTTTTCGGCTGGCGTAAGCGATTACTCGTTCTTTCCCCTGCTGGATCTGGGACAGCACGGCTCCTAGCCCGATGTTACTTGCGTCGGTGTAGAGGATAAAGGGCTGGCTGTAATCAGGGTACGCCAGGATTTCATCCCCCGTGAGGGCCATCTTCAGCTGGCGGAAGGACTCTTCTTCTAACTTCTCCCATCTGAAGGGTAGCTTCTGGTTCTTGGCCTTCCGGGACTGGCCTATCAGGAGGTCCTGCATAGGAGCTGCCTTTTTGGTGAAACCGGGGATGAATCTGCGGTAATAGCCTACCAACCCGAGGAACTGCCGCACTTCCTTTACACTGGAGGGACTTGGCCATTCCTTAATTGCGGTGATCTTATCAGGGTCGGGAGCCACTCCATCAGCGCTCACCACGTGTCCCAGGTACTGCACCTTTGGTTTCAGGAGGTGACACTTGGAGGGTTTCACCTTTAGGCCGTAGCTTGCCAGAGCTTCGAACACTTCCGCCAGGTGTTTCAGGTGGTCCTCATACGTCTTGGAATATACGATGACATCGTCCAGGTACAACAGGACCGTCTCGAAGTTTCTGTGGCCCAGACAACACTCCATTAATCGTTGGAAGGTTCCTGGTGCATTGCAGAGTCCGAATGGCATGCAGGTAAACTCGCTAAGTCCCATCGGGGTGGTGAATGCGGTCTTCTCCCGGTCCGCCTCTGCTACAGGAACCTGCCAGTACCCACTAGTGAGATCCAAGGTAGAGAAGAAGTTAGCAGATCTTAAAGCAGCCAAAGACTCCTCTATCCTCGGTAAGGGGTACGCATCCTTGTGTGTGATACGGTTGATTTTCCGGTAATCTACACACATCCTCATGGTGTTGTCTTTCTTTTTGACTAAGACTAGTGGAGCTGCCCAGGGGCTACAGCTATCCCTGATCACCCCAGCCTCCTTCATGTCTCTAAGCATCCCCTTGGCGTGTTGGTAGTGTGCAGGGGGTACGGGTCGATACCTCTCTTTTATGGGAGGATGGTCTCCCGTGGGGATGTGGTGTTCTACCCCCTTGACTCGCCCGAAGTCTAACGGGTGTTTACTAAACACTCTCTCGTACTCTTGAACCACCCGATAGACTCCCTGTTTCTGGTGTGAGGGAGTGGAGTCAGTACCCAAATGTAGTTGCTGACACCAGTCCTCCATTGTTTTCTGAGAGCCGTTACCTTCCTCCGGGGAAGATGGAGGCAAGGGTTCTACGGACTGTATGGAATCTTGATTGATGGTATACAATTTGGCTAGCGTGGCATACCGGGGCAGGTATACTTCCCTCTTCCCGATATTTATTATGCGAACGGGCACCCTCCCATGGCGTACATTGACCACCCCCCGTGCTGTCAAAATGGTGGGCCTACTGTCTGAGTAAACTGGTTCTACCATTGCCTGGTAATCTCTACCTCTCAGACCAATAGCTGCCCGGCACCAAATCATCATTTCACTTTTCGGGGGCATGGCAATAGGGAAAGGGTCACACATTCGCACGCTACCAATCTCACCACCGGAGAGTTCTAACTGTTGCCGTCGCATCAGTGCCCGGATCTCTTTCTGGAGCACTCGCTGCTGGCCGGAGCTGGCGTTCTTGGCAACCTGCTGTAAAAGGAAAATCACCTCTGCAAGACAATTTTCAATTACATTAGTTCCTAGAGTTATCTTTGGGTGACTCTCGTGTTTGTCAATGTCTACAATGATCAGTCCCTGTGCTGCCAGTTCGACTCAACCGATTTTAATGGTCACCTCTTTAAATTCAATCTGTGGCACGGGCTGACCATTGCTGGCGATGATACTCAAGTCGTCGTCAGGGTAGCGGGTGATATCCGAATCATTCCAGTACTGCTTGAAGAGCACGTACGGGATGGTGGTGACCTGTGACCCGGTGTCCAGTAGGGCACTCATAGGAATGCCATCCAGTACCACGGGTAAGACTGGACGTCCTCCCACATATTTGTCGCGCCAGTTCGATGGGCCTGGTGATCTTTTTCCTGGGGGTTGGCCCTCTACCCCAGGTTGTGCCAGTTTAAAGGACAGTACCTTGCCCTATGTCCGGGTTGATTGCAGCGGCGGCAGATGGGTCGTCCGTCCTCGTTGTATCGGTCGCTGGGTCTTCCTCTGGCCGGTGGGGTCCTCCTTGGTCGACGCCACGGGATGTCCTCCGGTCCGGATGCCAGCTGGATCTTCCCTGGAGTGGAAACCTGTAAAGACTGCACAGTTCGGGTTAGCGCAGCAACGCTTTTAGCTAGCTCTTGGACCTGATGGTGCAGGTCTGGAGCCGGGTCATTGTTCAAAGCCTGCGCATCAGCTCCCACAGGCCCTGCCGACAAGGGCGCCGCCTCCTGGTGGTAAGTGGTAGTGGGGCGTCTGGGGGTCACAACGCCACCTGGTGCCGGTTCTCGAAGCACCCGGATGGCTCTGTCCTTGAACTGTGCAAATCCCAGATGAGGGTCCTGTAAGGCCATTGCCCGCAACTGGGTTCGGTGGGCATTGCAATATAAACCCTCTATAAATTGTTCAGTCAACAGCCTGTCCTCGTCTCCCACGCCGTCAGGGTCGGTCTGCTTAATGGCTCTCAGGGCCTCTTGTAGGTTCAGGGCATAGTCCCTTATACTCTCATGTGCCCGCTGTTTGCACCCGTAGAATCTAAGCTTGATCTCGGCTGAGGTGCGGGTATCAAAGGTGTCCCTCAGCCGGGTTAGTATCCCTGCGACAGTCCTCCCCCCAGGTGGCCAGGACTTTACCTCCCTTTGGGCTGCCCCGGTTAATTGGGCCACCAGGATGCTCACTTTTTGCTCCTCTGTGAGGGGGTACAACTGGAAGAGGCTATCCAGCTTTTCTCTAAAGTCATGCAGGGTATGTGACTCCCCTGAGTACTGGGGTAGCCAGGCTGCCCCCGGGATATAGGGCATGGTGAAAGGCATGACCGCAACAGCGGTGGCGCTGGCGGGGGTTAAAGCGGTGAAGCTCTCCTCCGTATCCGGCATCCTTCTCCCCCCTAGTGGACCGTGGCCTACCTTGCGATGATCCTCTTCCGTAGGCCGCGGCTCCGCAGTGAATCGTCAGGGTTGAGGACCTTCCGTCGCGCTCCTGTGACGTCGGCGTCTGCTGGGCTCCTTCCAGGACCTTACGCAACGTCCGGACGTGAGGCGGGGCTTCAGTTCTCGCGCGCTTTCGGAGTCCACGCCCCTCTTCTTCCCGCGCGGCGTCCTCAAGATGGCGTCCAATGGCGGGAAAACTCCACGTATGGCGGGAAGAAGGTTGAAGATGGCGCCGGATGGCGGGAAAACTCCACCGATGGCGGGAAGGAAGCGGAAGATGGCGCCGGATGGCGGGAATCTTCACCACAGGTAAGTTTGAACAGTCTTTTTCAGGCACGCAGTACCCAGTGGTTGCGGGCACGCAATCCTGCCGACTACGCCAAAAGTTGACGCGCCCCTGGGCCTGTGTCGCGCTGCGTTGCGCACGCGGGAGCTTACCCGGAGCCGGATCTCTTGAGGGTTGTAGTCTCGTGGCGGTGATCCGGTCCGTGCCCAGGGAGTCAGACTAAGTGGCGCTGTATTAGCGGTAGATGTTGGACGACTACGCCACCCGTTGAGTACAGCTAAGGAGCTGCTGCTGCAGGGCAGACCGCTGAGGCCGGTGGTAGGATTGTGCAGCGTGATAGTATAACCCCCAACGGGAGGGGTATGGCCTCAGGGCAGCCGACGTGGATGATGGGGGTAGCAGGAACCACTCGGAGACGGTACGGTGTAGTTCAGGGTCTTTACTGGTGACAACGATAGACCCTCCCGGAGTACTGGCTAGCGATTGGGGCCTGGTCAGTCCTTGAGCAGATGGGATCTCCCCTGGCCAGGCGGAGTTGTAGGCCTCCCAAACTAACGATACTCTTCTGGCTACCTTGCTAGAAGCGGGTATAAGTAGCCCACGTCCCTGAGTGTACCGTGTGGTGCTCACCCGTATGGCCGGTGACTCGGGGCCTTCTAGTAGCTTCCGCTCCACGACGGCGGTGCTGGTCCCACGCGTGTGACCGTGCCTTCGGGTTTCTGGGCCAGAGAACCTGCAATCCCCTGCCGGTCGGTTTCTGCTGCTGGATAGGAGTTAGTCCCCACAGCCTCGGACTCCGGGTCCGGTGATAACTTCTCAGTCAGGGCGAGCTCTGCAGCTGCCAGCCCCTGACTCCTTGTAGCACTGCTCCCACAGAGCTCCTGATGTTCTTTTCCTATATCTGCTTCTCTTCTCTGTCTCTACTTCTTCTCTACTCACTCACCCTGCCTCAGCCCTAGGTTTATATAGGGGAAGTTCTTCCCCTCCCAGGACTGGGCAGGAGGTGTGGCATGCATAGGATCCCTGACCAAGAGACCTCCCACCTGCTCTCAGACATAACATTGCTGTTACTGTGGAAACCAGACCCCTGGGGTGCCACAGAAGCATAAAATTTAAATTTTAGGTTGATTCCACATTTAATTTTGTTCTAATGTAAAGAATAATGTAGACTAAGCACAGCAACCCAATTGTTACAACATCGTTCAGTGTTGTTGGCCATTGGCCAAAGCCCGGTATCTGATTATAGGACGGCTTGCCAAGTGAAGAAAGAAAAGTTACAAATCTAGCATGAAAGCATTCATGTACAGTCTTCTCTGTCAGTGACTATTGTCAAACAATGTCAGTCTAAAATGTTAACAAAGGTGTTGTCTGTATGACCGGTGGTCCAACCGAGTGACCCAATCACTGCTGAACTCTAGTAGGGTTTACTGTAAATTTTGAGCAATTGAACATGGCCCGCTACCTTAGGTCTGTCCTAGTTAGAAGTCAACTTCACAAGCCCGAAATGCTAAGAATAGATATCTCTGAGTGGCTCTCACAGATGAAGCAAATCAGCTTCATGACTTATTTGTTAGGCAGATGGATATTTTTGAGATGGAGCCAGCAATTAGATGCTCAGGCTGAATGACTTGATCAGACCGGGCACCATCATAATTCTTTATTTCCAAGCAATAGATTTCTGTTACTTAGGCCACAATTTCTAGGGCATGTGCAGGAGGACCAGCTGCTCCAATCTCTAGGCTTATAACCATAACGTCCAGGATTAAAATTGGTAATAACAGTTAGACAATGTTACAAATGTTGTAAATTGAGACCCCCACTTTCAGATCCAGACTACTCATTGACATGGAACTAAACTGATACTTAAAAATTTGAGCTGATTGAAAGTTTGAGGCAATAAAAGATGGTAATGTAGGAAAAGCTCCCCCATAGTTCTACTCTAAAGTCCAATTTAGACAGGCCAATAATGAGGAGCAAGCTTTGCTAGGAATGCTAGTTTCCTAATTATTGGCCTGTCTGAACAGCCTGGAAATTTTTCGACTAATGACTGAGCAAAAAGCTCGTTTGTCGATGAGATGATTGTTGAGAACATCGTCCTATGTAAAAGTGCTGTCAAGAACTTGATGTTCCACGTGTACAGTCAAGAGGGTGGTCCTAGACTGCTCTAGAGGTATGACGTTCTGGCATTACAAGGCGGCTCCAGCGGCATTTGACAGATGTGCAGTGATGCAAGGTTTACTGTACATGCGCCAGATGCTAATGGAGCTGTTTTGGAATACTGGTACTGAATGACTCTGGAGGAGACTGCTCCCCTTAAACAGAATCTACCAGCAGGTGTTTGTTTTTTAATCCAAGAGCAGCATAATGCAGAGGCAGAGACCCTGATTCCAGGGATGTGTCACTTACTAGTCTGTGGGTTGTCATTTCAATACAATCAATGTTTTATCAGCAAGAGATTATCACTGCAGGACTAGATATCACATGCTGAACAGTCCAACTAATCTAATCACCACTGTTAGGCAAAGCTATATCAAAATTGGTCACTGTCAGTAACTGATCCACAATTTAGGCAATGATCTAGGGGTCTACAAAACTGACAGCCACAGTGTACAGAGCAATTTCGATACATGGAGTTGACTTTCTGCTGGATGGTGCCCTATGCGTTATCTTCTCACCACCATATGCCTAAATCTATGCCACCATAATACTTATGGTAACCAAATAAAGGTACTAAATGTCAAAATAATACTGCTATACAGCTAATGTAGAGATTCATAGTGACGGCAAGGCTATGCAGACAGGCTATCTTCGGTGCCCCTTTATTATGTGTGATTATACAGGCCGTACACCCCTCGGCCTTGGCTGTATATATGCATACTATACAATGCAACAAGAGTAGAATTTGCATCCTCCGATAAATACCGTACATGTTACTTGCCCTTTTTACATAACCCTTTTCTTATCCTTGTTTAAAATGGACATAATTCATCTGAAACTTCTAAATATACATCCCCTAAAACCATTGTTCATTAAAGTGTACAGTTTCTGCATGACGTGCACTATATCATTATATTCCCAGGGGTCATGCTCTATATTTATCTCCTTCTTGGCTAATATACTTTAGGGGTAAATTGCTCTACATATGATACAATGCATCATGTTTGAGGTATAACTCGCACTGGCAGTTTTCCTGGGGGTAACTTTGGTGAAGTACGCTGGGATGATCTCAGCTGCTACATATTTATGTGCGGCTATGATGACAGAATTGAAAGGTGCGACTAAATCACATATTACTCTCGCATAGTAAAGTTCATATTCTATTGAAAAGTTGACCCCAACAGGGATTATCTGCTAGGACCCCAATACCATGCACAGCAATTAATACATGTCACCATTGGAACATGGATCATGATTCATATGACTCTCTTTCCTGGATCTCTCCTAGGATTGTTGTCCTACTTGAAGTCCATCGGTGATTGGGTAGACATTTTTAGTCTGTCTCTCCAAATCTCCAAAGGTTTTAGCCAAGCAGAGCATGAAGACCCATATCACCTTCAAGAATGACCTTCAAGGCCAGCTACACTAAGCTGCTATTTGGAGGCACTTATTGGCAGGGATCACAAAAAATATTGGCTGGTTAGAGGAAGAGCAATCTATATAGGGACTTAAGTGTTCTTAAAGGGTTATGTCCCTCACCTACACCCGCAAAGTTATTCCCTATTGCTGATCACTGGGGGTTCGACCACTGAGAACCCCAGGAATCTCTTAGAACATGGCTCTACAGCCCTGTCCCAACTGGAGCGAAAGTGCTCATGCGCAGCTTCCGTTCCATTCGTTGTCTATGGAACTAGACAATGGATGCATGCACGGCCTCTGCTCCAATCAGGATAGGGCTGTAGAGCATTGTTCTCAGGGTTCTAAAGCCCTGATCTTAGGATCGCTGGGGATCCTCAAGGTCAGACCCCCATTGATCAACAAGTTATCGCTTATTCCATGAATAAAGAATAACTTGCTTTTTGATAGAAATAACCCTTTCAGTATCTGTACTATATGTTCTGATTGATATTTGAAGCCTATGATTGGATGGCATGTTAAAAACACTTGACCGTAGATTACTAATGACAATCTGTCTATTGAAAATGCATAATAACATCCAACTGTTAGAGAGGGATAGTTCATCAACATCAAAATGGTGGGGGTTCGACAATCCACACCCCTAATGATCGGTAGGTAGCATATCACGCAGTGGCTGAATGTAATAAATTTAGAGAGCCGGTACACCACCACTCCATATAGTGGCCATTTTCAGGTACTGCAGCTCAGCTTTATTTCACTTCACTGGAAGCCAAGCTGTAGTACCCAAGGACGGTCATTACACTGTAATGTTCTAGCTCTCTATACTGTTTACTTTTGGCCTCTGTAAAAAACTGAACTGTGAAGGTGTCTTGAGGGTTGAGGGTGCTGAGTGTAAAAATCCCCACCGACCAAACATGATACTGATGACCTAATGAGGTCATCAATATCGAAGTTCTAGTCAACCTCTTTGTAATGACATTCTGTCAGTGGTTTTCTGGCAGCTCTAAAATGGCTACCATGGACAGGCTTAGAGCAAGCCACTCCACTTATCAGATCCCAGGGGATGCTCTGGCCTTCACCCTTTAACTCCTGTACAGGGATCTAGACTTAAACAGGGGCTCCTGAGCTGGGGCCATTGGATAAGCTACTGTTCAGTGGTGTAGGCCAGCAGGAGTGGTCAGATAGCTGGGTCAGAACCAAGAGGGCAGGAAAAGTACAAAATCAGAAAACGAAAGAATAGTCATAAACACAAGTCAAAAGAACAAGACAAGTCAAAAACAACACAAGTCAAAAGAACAAGACAAAGACAAAGAACAATAATACAACAAGGCGCTAAACAGACAGGACTAAACCAGAGGAGCACACGACTATATCTGGCAGCTTCCGGCAGTAAGCTAGAAGCTTAAGTAGGGCGTGGTGCTCTCCAATTGGCTGGAGTAGGGAGCTGATAACTCCAGCTGGAGAGCACACAGACTCATAGGGCTCAGTCATAGAGCCGTATAACAAAGACGATGATCACATCGCAGTGCACGGACTGGCCAGCATCTCTTCTGACAAAAGCATGACAGTTTTTCTATGCAGCTGTCACGCTCAGGACAGGAGAGCTGCCAGCCAGTCTGTGCATTACAATGCGATCATCGTTGTCTGACTGCGCCCATACTGTCAGACTGGATGGCACTGCAGGTCCCAGCCACTAATTTAAATAGCCAAAACTTTTGGTTCCAATGTCTTCTCTATCACCAGCGCCGCCTGCAGAATGAATATGGCTGCACCTGGTGAAGGAAGAAGACATTGCAAGAGCAGGTCCTGCTGGAAATGTGACAACCTTTAACACAGGTTAATTCATAGCCCTGAAGGGTTATGTAGAATTGGAAAAAGGGGTCTGCTTCCTTTCCTCCAAAACAGTACCAATGTTGCCCATGAGTTAGGTGAGAGCAATTATTGATATTTAATACCAGTCACAACCACAAAGACAAAGAGTAATGCTGTTTCTGGGGGAAAAAAAGAAGACTTTTCTTTCTACTTAAAGATAACGTTTTATCAGGATTTTATACCCCAAATTGATGGCATGTGTATAAAGGCGCTTTAATGCTGATTTACCTTTCTTGCAGAAATCCGTTTTTTTTTGTTTTAGAGAAAGACACAATTGAAATTGTATGGTAATGAGTTGCAAGCGCAAGAGGTGGGCCACATTCACAGCTCTCTGCCCTTCTCCCTATTCCTCACCAACTGCCTGCCTCCTGTCCTGTCATTCCAGTATTGAATTTCACACCAATTTATTCTCCACAAAGCAAATTTTTAGGAAAAATTTGGAGAAGTCAGCAAATTCGAAATTCAAAAGATCTGCTCTTCTCTAGTTCAGATGACTGCAGTTTTCAATAGCTGATGCATACACCGAGAAGAGGGCTAGCCTTTCTTTTGTCAATTGCAAAGCACTGGATCTGAAGTGAAGATGACAAGACCTGGATATACTACCAAAAAAAATCAGGGTATCTATCATAAATGTAAAAAAAATAAACATTACATAACTTTCTATTTGAAGCTCATTTACCCTATGTATTGATTGGGCAGGACAACCCCTTTAAACAACCACAAAATAATAGAAGCATTTTTATTGGTTTAACCCCATAAAAATCTCATATATATATATTTATATATACAGTATATATATATATATATATACAACTGCATCATATTACACAAGAAATGTGGGCGAAAGTTAAACTTTTTCTAAGTCATAGTTGTGTTAAAGCTTTATAATTTCTGCTTCCATAAGTGATCGCCGCTGACATTTCAATGCACTATAACTAAATATTGACCATGCTGCCTTTTTCTTCCCTAGGGGAGCTTTCTCCATTGTCCGTAGATGCGTGAAAGTTTTATCTGGCCAGGAGTATGCAGCAAAAATCATTAACACGAAGAAGCTTTCAGCTCGAGGTGAGTGTGGGGTGACAACCTTTATTTTTTTCCCTGCTGCCACAGATAGATAAGGTCACAGCTACATATAGAATAAATCTAGATCCTATCTGCGGAAAAGTAATTAGAAAAAACCCTCAGGAATGTGGTATGAAAGAGGGCACATGTGTCACCGTGATGGAGGAGAGGAGACATAACTGATAGAGAGACAAGGAGTTGAGAGCTGAATACATCATACAAGAGGCTCCGAGTTATGTTGTAATTACCGAGTGACATAGATCTCATAGCGTCTTTGCTCCTCACAAATGAGGGCAATTAGGTCAGGTTTTTTCACTTTTTTTATTCTTGTATTTCAAAACAAAAAAAAATAGAATCATTTTAAAAGTGTGAAAAAGTTTTCAAAATATCAGACTCCTTTCTTTGTCAATGGGATCCATCAAGGATTGTTGGGTTCCACGTGAAAACAGATATGGTGCAGCTGTCATGGCTTACTGATACTTACTCATGGTAGAACATTTAGACCACGTAGGCTGCTCACAGTAGCACGAGCAACATGCGGCCTGGTGTTGCCATGTTGAAAAACTTCTCCTGGGACACTTTGGAGAAATGGCTGTATAACTGGTTCCACAAAGAAATCAAAGTAACAACGAGCTGTTACTGTACCTGGAGTTAAGACTAGAGGGGTCCAGGTACCGTACATTCTGCTAACCCACTCCATAATCCCAGGAACTGGTGTGAGGTTTCCTCATAAAGGACTCTTCATGGTGTCGGGAGACAGGGCCGGCTCCAGGTTTTTGTGGGCCCTGGGCGAAAGAGTCTCAGTGGGCCCCTTTAACACATACCACGATTCATGATGCACAGATACCGCAGAGAAATATATATATATATATATATAGTACAATGCAAAGATTTCACTTCTTACATTACATGAGTGATATCTATTGTAAATTCCACAATAGCTCAGAAACCGGTGAATCGCTCCACACAGAATACTGGCCCCCATATAATGCTCCATACAGAATACTGGCCCCCATATAACGCTTCATACGGAATACTGGCCCCCATATAAGGCCCCATACGGAATACTGACCCCCATATAAGGCTCCATACAGAATACTGGCCCCCATATAAGGCTCCATACAGAATACTGGCCCCCATATAACGCTTCATACGGAATACTGGCCCCCATATAAGGCCCCATACGGAATACTGACCCCCATATAAGGCTCCATACAGAATACTGGCCCCCATATAAGGCTCCATACGGAATACTGGCCCCCATATAAGGCTCCATACGGAATACTGGCCCCCATATAAGGCTCCATACGGAATACTGGCCCCCATATAAGGCTCCATACAGAATACTGGCCCCCATATAACGCTCCATACAGGATACTGGCCCCCTTATAAAGCTCCATACAGGATACTGGCCTCCATATAATGCTCCATACAGGATACTGGTCCCCTTATAAAACTCCATACAGGATACCGGCCCCCATATAACGCTCCATACAGGATACCGGTCCCCTTATAACGCTCCATACAGGATACTGGCCCCCATATAATGCTGCATGCAGGCTGTTACCCCCCACATAATGCCCCATACAGGCTGCCCCCCCCTTATAATGCTCCATGCAGGCTGTTCCCCCCCACATAATGCCCCATACAGGCTGTCCCCCCCTTATAATGCTCCATGCAGGCTGTTCCCGCCCACATAATGCCCCATACAGGCTGCCCCCCCTTATAATGCTCCATGCAGGCTGTTCCCCCCCACATAATGCCCCATACAGGCTGTCCCCCCCTTATAATGCTCCATGCAGGCTGTTCCCGCCCACATAATGCCCCATACAGGCTGCCCCCCCCCCTTATAATGCCCCATGCAGTCTGTTCCCCCCCACATAATGCACTATGCAGGCTGTTCCCCACCTTATAATGCCCCATGCAGGATGCCCCCCGTCCTTCTCTTTATACTGCCCCATGCCTCCATACATTAAAAAAAAAAATAAAATACTCATCTCCCTTCTCCTCACCTGCTACCTGCTGCCCGCTGCCCGCTGCCTGCTGCCCGCTGCTCGGGTCCGGAATCCAGCGTTGTCGGTGTCTTCCCGCTCAGCGCTCCCTGTGACGGCTCAGGGGAGGGCGCGGTGTAAAGACGTCACCGCGCCCTCTGACCTGAGACGTCACAGGGAGCGCAGAGCAGGAAGACAGCTGATCTGCGGAGGCACGGGGAGAGGTAAGTATCCGGCTGCCTGGGCCCTGAGCAAGCGGGGGGAAGGGCGGGCGCTGACACCACTCTCCTCCGTCCATAGCCCAGCGGGGTGCGCGACCGCCAGTGGGCACCTCTGCCTGCTCAGGGCCCCGGCATTTGCCCGGGTGCGCCGGGTGCTGACGCCGGCCCTGTCGGGAGAGATAACATCCAGCAGTAGGACTCATGTCTTGTTAAAACGCATCTTCTTTATTGAAGATCAACTCGGAATAAATCATACAAGAGTTAAACTTCACAAACGTGTTTCAGAGCTAAGTACTTAATCAATGCAATGCAATGTAACTGAGCACTCCTTTGTTGTCTATGAGAAAGCCGCCAACGGGCACTTCAGCCGGTGGCTTATTTCTCGGAGAACAATGCGATTGGCAGTCCGAAATCGGACATGTGCCGATTGACATCTCTCCCAACCAACATTTGGGGCCGGCGTCCCAATACATATCAGACCATAGGCTAAACCCGTTGATATCGGCAGTTTAAGCCAATGTGGCACCCCAGGGGTCTGGTTTCCACAGTAACAGCAATGTTATGTCTGAGAGCAGGTGGGAGGTCTCTTGGTCAGGGATCTTATGCATGCCACACCTCCTGCCCAGTCCTGGGAGGGGAAGAACTTCCCCTATATAAACCTGGGGCTGAGGCAGGGTTGAAGAGAAGAGTAGAGAGAAGAAGAGAAGCAGTAATAGGAAAGAAAGACCAGGAGCTCTGTGGGAATCGTGCTAAGAAGAGGTCAGGGGCTGGTAGCTGTAGAGCTCGCCCTGATCGAAGCTTTCTCACGGGACCCGGAGTCCGAGGCTGTGGGGACTAACTTTTACCCAGCAGCAGAATCCGTCAGGCAGGGGAATTCCGGTCCTCTGGCCAAGAAACCCGAAGGCACGGTCACACGCGTGGGACCAGCACCGCCGTCGTGGAGCGGAAGCAAATAGAAGGCCCTGAGTCACCGGCCATACGGGTGAGCACCACACGGTACACTCAGGGACGTGGGCTACTTTTACCCGCCTCTAGCAAGGTAGCCAGAAGAGTACAGTTAGTTGGGAAGGCCTACAGCTCCGCCTGGCCAGGGGAAATCCCATCTGCTCAAGGACTGACCAGGCCCCATTCGCTAGCCAGTACTCCGGGAGGGTCTGTCTTTGTCACCAGTAAAGACCCTGAACTACACCGTACCGTCTCCGAGTGGTTCCTGCTACCCCCATCATCCATGTCGGCTGCCCTGAGGCCATACCCCTCCCGTTGGGGGTTATACCATCTCCGCTGCACAACTGTGTCACCGGCCTCAGCGGTCTGCCCTGCAGCGGCGGCTCCATAGCTGCATTCAACGGGTGGCGTAGTCGTCCAACATCTACTGCTAATACTCAGCCACACAGTTTGACTCCCTGGGCACGGACCAGGTCACCGCCACGAGACTACTACCCCCAACAGGCCCGGCTCCGGGTAGTCCCCGCGTGCGCAACGCTACACCAAGTAGGCCCAGGGGCGCGTCAACTTTGGCGTAGTCGGCAGGATTTCGTGCCCGCAACCACCGGGTACTGCGTGCCTGAAAAAGACTGTTCAAACTTACCAGTGGTGAAGATTCCCGCCATCCGGCGCCATCTTCTGCCTTCTTCCCGCCATCCGCGAAGTTTTCCCGCCATCCGGCGCCATCTTCTGCCTTCTTCCCGCCATCCGTGGAGTTTTCCCGCCGTTGGACGCCATCTTGAAGACGCCGCGCGGGAAGAAGAGGGCGTGGACTCCGAAAGCGCGCGAGAACTGAAGCCCCGCCTCACGTCCGGACGTTGCGTAAGGTCCTGGAAGGAGCCCAGCAGACGCCGACGTCACAGGAGCGCGACGGAAGGTCCTCAACCCTGACGATCCACTGCGGAGCCGCGGCCTACGGAAGAGGATCATCGCAAGGTAGGCCACGGTCCACTAGGGGGGGAGAAAGATGTCGGATACGGAGGAGAGCTTCACTGCCTCAACCCCCGCCAGCGCCACCGCTGGTGCAGTCATGCCTTTCACCATGCCCTATATCCCGGGAGCTGCCTGGCTACCCCAGTACTCAGGGGAGCCACATACCCTGAATGACTTTAAAGGAAAGCTGGATAGCCTCTTCCAGGTGTACCCCCTCACAGAAGAGCAAAAAGTGAGCATCCTGGTGGCCCAACTAACCGGGGCAGCCCAAAGGGAGGTAAAGTCCTGGCCACCTGGGAGGAGGACTGTCGCAGGGATACTAACCCGGCTGAGGGACACCTTTGATACCCGCACCTCAGCCGAGATTACGCTTAGATTCTATGGGTGCAAGCAGCGAGCACATGAGAGTATAAGGGACTATGCACTAAACCTACAAGAGGCCCTGAGAGCCATTAAGCAGAACGACCCTGACAGCGTGGGAAACGAGGACAGGCTGTTGACCGAGCAATTTATAGAGGGACTATATTGCAATGTCCACCGAACCCAGTTGCGGGCCATAGCCTTACAGGATCCTCATCTGGACTTTGCACAGTTCAAGGACAGAGCCATCCGGGTGCTCCGAGAACCGGCACCGGGTGGCGTTGTGACCCACAGGCGCCCTACTACCACTTACCACCAGGAGGCGGCGCCCTTGTCGGCAGGGCCTGTGGGGGCTGATGCGCAGGCTTTGAACAATGACCCGGCTCCGGACCTGCACCATCAGGTCCAAGAGCTAGCTAAAAGCGTTGCTGCGCTAACCCGAACTGTGCAGTCTTTACAGGTTTCCACTCCAGGGAAGATCCAGCTGGCATCCGGACCGGAGGACATCCCGTGGCGTCGACCAAGGAGGACCCCACCGGCCAGAGGAAGACCCAGCGACCGGTACAACGAGGACGGACAACCCATCTGCCGCTGCTGCAATCAACCCGGACATATGGCAAGGTACTGTCCTTTAAACTGGCACAACCTGGGGTAGAGGGCCAACCCCCAGGAAAAAGATCACCAGGCCCATCGAACTGGCGCGACAAATATGTGGGAGGACGTCCAGTCTTGCCTGTGGTACTGGATGGCATCCCTATGAGTGCCCTACTGGACACCGGGTCACAGGTCACCACCATACCGTACGTGCTCTTCAAGCAGTACTGGAATGACTTGGATATCACCCGCTATCCAGACGACGACTTGAGTATCATCGCCAGTAATGGTCAGCCCGTGCCACAGATCGGATTTAAAGAAATGACCATTAAAATCGGTAGAGTCGAACTGGCAGCACAGGGACTGATCATTGTAGACATTGACAAGCGCGAGAGTCACCCAAAGATAACTCTAGGAACTAATGTGATTGAAAATTGTCTTGCAGAGGTGATTTTCATTTTACAGCAGGTTGCCAAGAACGCCAGCTCCGGCCAGCAGCGAGTGCTCCAGAAAGAGATCCGGGCACTGATGCGACGGCAACAGGTGGAACTCTCCGGTGGTGAGATTGGTAGCGTAAGAATGTGTGACCCTTTCCCTATTGCCATGCCCCCGAAAAGTGAAATGATGATTTGGTGCCGGGCAGCTATTGGTCTGAGAGGTAGAGATTACCAGGCCATGGTAGAACCAGTCTACTCAGACAGTAGGCCCACCATTTTGACAGCACGGGGGCTAGTTGATGTACGCCATGGGAGGGTGCCCGTTCGTATAATAAATATCGGGAAAAGGGAAGTATACCTGCCCCGGTATGCTACGCTAGCCAAATTATATACTATCAACCAAAATTCTATACAGTCTGTGGAACCCTTGCCTCCATCTCACCCGGAGGAAGGTAACGGCTCTACGAAAATAATGGAGGATTGGTGTCAGCAACTACATTTGGGTACTGACTCCACTCCCTCCCACCAGAAACAGGGAGTCTACCGGGTGGTTCGAGAGTACGAGAGAGTGTTTAGTAAACACCCGTTAGACTTCGGGCGAGTCAAGGGGGTAGAACACCACATCCCGACGGGAGACCATCCTCCCATAAAAGAGAGGTATCGACCCGTACCCCCTGCACACTACCAACACGCCAAGGGGATGCTTAGAGACATGAAGGAGGCTGGGGTAATCAGGGATAGCTGTAGCCCCTGGGCAGCTCCACTAGTCTTGGTCAAAAAGAAAGACAACACCATGAGAATGTGTGTAGATTACCGGAAAATTAACCGTATCACACACAAAGATGCGTACCCCTTACCAAGAATAGAGGAGTCTTTGGCTGCTTTAAAATCTGCTAACTTCTTCTCCACCTTGGATCTCACTAGCGGGTACTGGCAGGTTCCTGTAGCAGAGGCGGACCGGGAGAAGACCGCATTCACCACCCCGATGGGACTTAGCGAGTTTACCTGCATGCCGTTCGGACTCTGCAACGCACCAGGAACCTTCCAGCGATTGATGGAATGCTGTCTGGGACACCGAAACTTTGAGACGGTCCTGTTATACCTGGACGATGTCATCGTCTATTCCAAGACCTACGAGGACCACCTGAAACACCTGGCGGAAGTGTTCGAAGCTCTGGCAAGTTACGGCCTAAAGGTGAAACCCTCCAAGTGTCACCTCCTGAAGCCAAAGGTGCAGTACCTGGGACACGTGGTGAGTGCTGACGGAGTGGCTCCCGACCCTGATAAGATCACCGCAATTAAGGAATGGCCAAGCCCCTCCAGCGTAAAGGAAGTGAGGCAGTTCCTCGGGTTGGTAGGCTACTACCGAAGGTTCATTCCCGGTTTCACCAAAAGGCAGCTCCTATGCAGGACCTCCTGATAAGCCAGTCCAGGAAGGCCAAGAACCAGAAGCCACCCTTCAGATGGGAGAAGCTGGAAGAAGAATCCTTCCGCCAGCTGAAGATGGCCCTCACGGGGGATGAAATCCTGGCGTACCCTAATTATAGCCAGCCCTTTATCCTCTACACCGATGCCAGTAACATCGGGCTAGGAGCCGTACTGTCCCAGATCCAGCAGGGGAAGGAAGGGGTAATTGCTTACGCCAGCCGAAAACTGCGACCCACCGAAAGAAACCCTGAGAATTACAGCTCGTTTAAGCTAGAGTTCCTGGCAGTGGTGTGGGCAGTCACCGAACGCTTTAAGCACTACCTCGCTGCTTCCCGGTTCACCGTGTACACGGATAACAACCCGTTGACACACCTGGACACTGCAAGATTCGGTGCCCTAGAGCAGAGATGGATGGCCCGCTTGTCCAACTATGAGTTTACAATCAAATACCGGGCAGGACGCTCCAATACCAACGCGGACGCCCTGTCCAGGATGCCAAACCTACCAGACGAGGGTGAGGATTCAGAAGATTTGGAAGAGGTCGAACTCCCTGCGTTCCACCGTCATGGGACTGTCCAGTATTCCCACCGTGTAAGGGGTAAGCAAGCCGCTACGTTCAACCCCTTACCTCACTACAACTGGGCGGAAACGCAAGACAGTGACCCTGCCGTCCGGCTGGTGAAGGAGATGCTGACTCAGCCAGAAGCTCGCCTTGACCCGGACGCTCCGGAGGAGACCAAGCAACTGTGGGCTGAGAGGAGTCGACTGTTCCTTTACAAGGGGAAGTTGTGCCGCAGAATGGTTAACTCCCGGACGCATGAACTGGTCTGGCAAGTAGTGGTGCCAAGAAGGGACGCAGCTATGGTGATGGAGGCATACCACGACGGGGCTGGGCACTTCGGATGGAAGAAGCTGGAGTTCCTGCTGCGCGGGCGGTTCCATTGGGTAGGCATGAGAGGAACCATCGAGAGGTGGTGCAGAGACTGTGGCCCATGCAACCTAAGAAGGAAGGACCGTGCCAGCCAGAAGACCCCCCTTCAGTCCATCGTCACCCAGCAGCCGTTGGAACTGGTGGCCTTGGATCATGTAAAACTGACCCCAAGCAGAAGTGGCTACGTCTACGCATTAACCATCGTGGATCACTACTCCCGGTTCTTGGTTGTCGTCCCCGTCAAGGACTTAACGGCTCAAACAGCAGCTAGAGCCTTCCAGCAGCACTTCTGCCGTCCACACGGCTACCCAGAGCAGGTGCTGACGGACCAGGGACCTGCCTTTGAAGCGGAGGTCTTCCAAGAGTTCTGTACTCTGTATGGCTGCCGGAAGATCAGGACGACACCCTATCATCCGCAAACTAATGGACTTTGTGAGAAAATGAACCAGGTGGTGATAGATCTTCTAAAAACATTGCCCCTGGAAGAACGCAGTCTGTGGCCTGAGAAGCTGCCCGACCTGGTGGACCTATACAACTACATCCCTGTAGGTTCCACCAACTGTACCCCGGCTTACCTAATGAGGGCAAGGCCTGGTAAGCTACCTGTTGATCTGGAGATGGGAGTCCTGACACCCGAGGACACTTCACCGGAAGCAGACTGGGACACAGAGAGGCAGCAGCAGTACCGGAAAGTACAGGAGAGCGTGGAGCGAAGTCTCTGTCTGGCTAGGGAAAGACAAGAGAAAACTTACAACCAGTATGCTCCCGCTGTTCCCCTGGTACCCGGAGAGCAGGTCTTGAAGAGGAAGAGACGGCTCCACAAGTTGGACGACCAGTGGGAGAAGGACCCGTACACCGTACTGCCCTCAAGCCACGACAACCCAAAGGTTTGTACCATCAGTAAAGACGGAGGGGAAACCACAGCCATTGTATCCCGGGATCACCTGAAGAAGTGTCCCGAACAGCTACGGAACCCAGAAGGGGAACAAGAAGACCCTCGACCCGTAGAGGAAAGGGAAGATATGGTTAGTACTGTGCTCGGAGACTTCCCTCGGTCCTGGACTCAAGTCAATGGTGCAGTTGTGGTACCCGTCCTCACGTTCCTCCAACCAGCATCCCAAGTGCCTACGGAGCAACAGGTAGAGCTGGGAGAGCAGCCGGTCCAGGAGGAAAGAGACTCCACACAAGCAGAACAGGAGGATCAACCCTCTGCTTATAGTGAGCCTGCCGTACCCCTAGTGAGCCAAAGAGCCCGTAGACAGCTGCCCAGTTTACCCTTGACAGCTCCTACACCCTGTAGTTCAGGGCCAGACAGTCAGCTCCGTAGGTCCACTAGGGCCACTAGAGGCCAGTTACCCGCACGTTGGAGGATTTGAAGTGTTTAAATTGTTTTATTTGTGGTCACCTGTCTGTTACTTGTAAATAATTATGTGTTTCTAGTTATTTTTAGGAGTCCTTGGTGGATTTACCGGGAATCCTTGTACAATTGGTTGGAGCGTAACCTAGGAATGGACTAAAGAGTGTTAAGGACTCGGGGCAGGACAGACCCCTACCTGGTTACGTCTCCCTGTTTGGTGAAATGGACACCTTGCTTTTCTTCAAAACTGCACCCGGTTGCGGACACGCCGTAACCATCTTTATGTGTTTTTCTTATTGTATTATTATTGTTTATACCTTGTTATGTTTTTCTAAAATTATGTTTAGTCCCGGAGTACTAAATTTCACTAGGGGGGGAATGTGGCACCCCAGGGGTCTGGTTTCCACAGTAACAGCAATGTTATGTCTGAGAGCAGGTGGGAGGTCTCTTGGTCAGGGATCTTATGCATGCCACACCTCCTGCCCAGTCCTGGGAGGGGAAGAACTTCCCCTATATAAACCTGGGGCTGAGGCAGGGTTGAAGAGAAGAGTAGAGAGAAGAAGAGAAGCAGTAATAGGAAAGAAAGACCAGGAGCTCTGTGGGAATCGTGCTAAGAAGAGGTCAGGGGCTGGTAGCTGTAGAGCTCGCCCTGATCGAAGCTTTCTCACCGGACCCGGAGTCCGAGGCTGTGGGGACTAACTTTTACCCAGCAGCAGAATCCGTCAGGCAGGGGAATTCCGGTCCTCTGGCCAAGAAACCCGAATGCACGGTCACACGCGTGGGACCAGCACCGCCGTCGTGGAGCGGAAGCAAATAGAAGGCCACGAGTCACCGGCCATACGGGTGAGCACCACACGGTACACTCAGGGACGTGGGCTACTTTTACCCGCCTCTAGCAAGGTAGCCAGAAGAGTACAGTTAGTTGGGAAGGCCTACAGCTCCGCCTGGCCAGGGGAAATCCCATCTGCTCAAGGACTGACCAGGCCCCATTCGCTAGCCAGTACTCCGGGAGGGTCTGTCTTTGTCACCAGTAAAGACCCTGAACTACACCGTACCGTCTCCGAGTGGTTCCTGCTACCCCCATCATCCACGTCGGCTGCCCTGAGGCCATACCCCTCCCGTTGGGGGTCATACCATCTCCGCTGCACAACTGTGTCACCGGCCTCAGCGGTCTGCCCTGCAGCGGCGGCTCCATAGCTGCATTCAACGGGTGGCGTAGTCGTCCAACATCTACTGCTAATACTCAGCCACACAGTTTGACTCCCTGGGCACGGACCGGGTCACCGCCACGAGACTACTACCCCCAACAGGCCCGGCTCCGGGTAGTCCCCGCGTGCGCAACGCTACACCAAGTAGGCCCAGGGGCGCGTCACCAACATTAATAATCAATGTGTCCTGAGGGTTCCATACTAGATTCCTCAGTGTGTATAGACTGCCATTGTTCCCTCCCCCCCACACTGCCTGTTCGGAGATGTGTCACACTTATGTCTGTTGTGTTCAACTTTTACTGGCTCTGATCAGATCAGAGCAAGCTGTCACTATGTCTCATATAGGAGGAGCCCAGAAAATGCTTCTCCTGTGTGAGATGTAATGAGATCCTGCTCTGCTCTTAAGGTACCGTCACACTTAGCGACGCTACAGCAATCCCGACAACGATACGACCTGGCAGGGATCGTTGCTGCGTCGCTATGTGGCTGCACGTGAGATGTCAAACAGTCAGATCTTCCCAATGACGCAGCAACGATACGGTGACCCGTAGCAACCTGTATAACGATGTCGGCGGTCGTTGGGACCCTGTCACATAGCAGCTACTCTGACGATTCAGACCTCAAAGAGGGACGACTTCTCAGTTCTGAGTCATCAATGAGGTCGTTGGTAAGGTGTCAAACACACCGATGCATGCTACCCAGCGGGACCTCAACGATCAAAAAATGGTCCAGGCCATTTCGACACGACCAGCGATCTCACAGCAGGGGCCTGGTCGCTGCTACGTGTCAAACGTAGCGAGATCGCTGCTGAGGTCGCTGTTGCGTTACAAAACTTGTGACTCCGCAGCGATCTCGCTAGCGATCTCGCTTAGTGTGACGGGGGCTTTACTGCAGTGCAAGTGCTGTTTACACAGGGTGACGCACCGCCAGAACAATGATCTTTTGCGCTCGTTCATCAGGTGATCAGGAATCTGGTTACAATGAAAGATTATTGTGAAAAGCACTTTCTTAAGAACACTCATTCACGATAATCTTTCAGTGTAAATGCTTTACTGTATAATGTTATGTTCACAAAGAAGTTTTGATGGGATTTTGAAATTCCAATTACTGTGTACATTTAGGTAGATTTTCTAGAAATGTATTTGAATTAGTTACAACCTGTATTAAAAAATCCAATGTGGCATTCGCAATTCTGCATTTTTCACAGGTCTATATATTACAGCAGTCCCTTCTTGTTCATTGTCTGAAAATGGGTGTTCTCTCATGATATTGTTGAGATACAGTACAGACCAAAAGTTTGGACACACCTTCTCATTTAAAGATTTTTCTGTATTTTCATGACTTTTTTCAAGAGAATTCCAAGAGTGTGCAAAGCAGTCATCAAAGCAAAAGGTGGCTACTTTGAAGAACCTAGAATATAAGACATATTTTCAGTTGTTTCACACTTTTTTGTTAAGTATATAATTCCACATGTGTTAATTCATAGTTTTGATGCCTTCAGTGTGAATGTACAATTTTCATAGTCATGAAAATACAGAAAAATCTTTAAATGAGAAGGTGTGTCCAAACTTTTGGTCTGTTCTGTACATGTTATTGAGAGACACTCGGAGCTTTTCATGAAGACACTTTCTAAGTAATGTTGATGGGGTTTTTTCAGGGCACTGTTAAACAAAACCTTTCACCAAAATGTTAATGTTGAACAAGACACAGATGTGAATAAAACTTTTTATTTTTTAAATTTGCCTCTCCATTGCGGAGATATTAGCAATCCCAATATTTGGCACCTAATAAGTTAACTTTTGTGAAGTCTAAGTGAGTGTTATAGTCGGGGCGTGTTCTTTCTCCAGTATGTTGCTGCTTGCTTATGATTAGTCAGCATCATACAGGAAGAAGAAGTACACGCCCCCCCAGTGAAAACTGTTTGATAACACCCACTTGGACTAAACAAAAGTTAACTCATTAGGTACCTAATGCTTTGATGGCTAATATCTTTGCAATGGAAAGGCAAAAACACAACAGCAACTATTACATCCTGTGTCCAGTTCAGCATGAAAAATTTGGCGAAAGATCCTCTTAAAGAGAGGCATTGTTGATAAGGAAACTCTAATGTCACTTTCATTTGGGGAAAGCTCTATTAGAGCAGCTAATGGTTTTACTCTCAATGTACTGTTAATAGGTACACTCTGATGGCACTGTTATAGGGGACATACTCTAATAGAACTTTTAATTAGGGTACTCTTATAGTTCTGTTGATGAGGCATTTTCTTAGCATCATTAATAGAAGAACTGTTAATAGGGGAACTTTGATTGCACTGGTACTGGGGGCACTCTTTAACA
Source organism: Phyllobates terribilis (assembly GCF_046119375.1). Taxonomy (NCBI): domain Eukaryota; kingdom Metazoa; phylum Chordata; class Amphibia; order Anura; family Dendrobatidae; genus Phyllobates; species Phyllobates terribilis. The sequence continues at coordinate 131,078,110 of NW_027362770.1, read as the reverse complement.
GAATGAACTTCTATGACACCATTAAACAAAAAAAAATAAAAAATAAACTACAATATGGGTGATACAATCAATGTGCTGGCTATAATAATTTCTTTAATATTTTTAAGTCATCTGGAAGAGCAGATACTACCACAGCATGCTTGGCACAGTATAATGTGAAGCAATTCTTAATTTGCATGTAAATGGTAAGAGACAGTGAGTAACATCTATGGTGTGACTGGTCAGAATACTTTATCGATACCTAGACTACATTAGTTAGACTCCAAATCACTCAAAATACATTTCTGAATCAATCACTAAAGTTTTGACTTCCTCAGTAGGAAATAAAGATAATAGACCATCAGGTGCTTAAACAGTATAAAATTCTGAAATGTTGGTTACCTAAAGGGAACCTGTCAGGAGGATTTTACTACTGGCCATATACAGTAGGTCCAGTGCAAGAATAAAAACAATATCCTTTTTATATTAATCTGATGTATCAGAGATAAGAAATCAAGCTTTGAAGCCATGCGCAAATTAGCCAGAAAGTGCATAGGGAGCGCATTGCGGTTCTCTGAGTGCATTGACACGCCCCCAGTGTACTTCCACCTAATTTGCATGTGGCATCAAAGCTTGATTTCTCAGCACTGGAACATCAGATTACTACAGAACAGGTATCATTTTATGGTACTCTAAGGCCAATACAGCCATACCATTAGTTTTATTAGTAAAATTGCCCTGACACATTCACTTTAAAGTTTTCTTGGAAAATTTTGTAATAACTTATATGACATGTACTTCTTCCATCATGATGCCTTAGGCCACATTCAGACTGACGTTTTTTTCCTGTACGAGAAGAATGGACTGATTATTTTGAACAGGCTCTGATCAGAGTGTGGTCCGAGTGTCATCTGTTTTTCTCGTACGTAGAGAAGTAAAAAAGAAAAGTTTCTCTACCTTTTCCTTTCCGACAGTCTGTGTAAATCAGACTGCATTTAAATATCATCCAAGTGCAATCTGATTTCTTCACAAACCCATTGACTTGCATTGCTGATTTTGATCTGACACTCGGATTAAAATCGGACATGTCTGTGCAATTTTCCGCGAATCTCTTGCTCCGGAAAAATCAGGGACATGTGAAAGGCTCCATAGACTATCACTGGTATGAGTGCTATCCATGAAAAATGTGAATAGCGGTCGTACGTGAAAATCGGACCTCTGAATCAGGCCTTAAAGGGGCTGTCCATTACTTAGATAACTCCTTCTCAATCTGAGTGTTTGGCCTGGTTAAAATAAAAACATTTATACTCACCTACGGTGTCGGCGGTGTTGACAATGACGTTCCTGGGGCTTACATGAGGTTGTTATGTCATGTGAGCCCTGTGCCCAATCAGCACACATCTTTGGTGTGGCTTCACCACCTTTGAACAAATCAAACAAATCAAACATCAGCATGAAGTCAGAGAGCAGCCGCAGCCCTGACTTCCTATTGATGTTCGATTTGTCCGAAGGCAGGGACAGTGAAGCCGGTGCTGATTGGGAGCAGGGCTCACCTGACATAACAATGTCAAATGAGCACTGAGAGAGCCAGTGCTGACACCGCTGGAACGGCATGGGAGGTGAGTATAAGTGTATTTATTTTAACAGGGGTAAACAGGGGTTTAGAAGGGGTTGTCTGACTTGGGCTGATTCAAGCCTTTATTACTTAAGTACAATGTATTATGGGGTCTCAGAATGTAGATATTCCCCAAACATCTATCAAGTAATGAGCAGTTGAATGTGTGTTTTTGCATTGAATAGAATAGAGAATGATATATGCAGCAAGTTTCCTTTTAGTACATTTATGATACCATTACAATGAATTAACATTATGGGAATGCTTGCTTTCACATTAATAAGCCATGGGTACATACAAGCAAACATTGCCATGGGCCATTTATAATTGACGACTGCAAATTAGAGAATTGAGAGACACAGTAAACAGGGAAATATACATTGTAATGCTGATAAAATTCATCGCCGGCTGGGGAATTTCGTATACATGGATTTTTCTTGGGGCACAAATGTTGCAAAATAATTAAAGGAATATACTGTATATTTATGGGATCCCATCTATTCTATACATTGTATATTAATTTCAGATGTCTATGGTTTATTTAGGGGAAATAGTGGTTCCCATAAATCAATAGTAGATATGATTATAAGCAACTTTGTAATATAGAGTCATGGCCGAAAGTGTTGGCACCCTTGAAATTGTTCCTGAAAATGAAATATTTTTCCCAGAAACTTATTGCAATTACACATGTTGTGTTACACACATGTTTATTTCCTTTGTGTGTATTGGAACAACACAAAGAAACAAAGAAAAAAAGAGAAATTGGACATAATTTCACACAATATCCCCAAAATGGGCAGAACAAAATTGTTGGCACCTTTCTAAAAATGTGAGTAAACAACTTTGATCTATTCGCAAAAATAATGGACAGCACGGAAACCAAAAAAACTGATGCGTGAAACTTGCCTAAGACTCCATACTTACTGTAGCTATTCTCTTCAGAGAGGTTGACCACTACTTGGACAACCCCTGATGAATCCCTATGTTTCACCCCAGGAAAATAATAACACTTATACTAGCCTCCAGCGATGTCAGCACTGGCCCTCCTGGGACTCACGTAACATTGCTAATTTACGCAATCCATGTGACCAGTCAGCGTTGGCTTCTCTGGTCGTGCTTTTGGATAAATCAAGACTTTGAGAGGAGGTGAGAGCTGCTGTTGCTCTCTCACTTCCTCTGGATGTCAATTATGTCCACAGGAGATGAGAGTGATGCCAACACTGATTGGCCAAAGGGATTGCATAACATAACAATATCAAGCAATCCCTGGGAGAACCTGTGTGATGAGAACACTGGAACAGCGCCAACACCAGAGGTGAGTATAAGTGTTTCTATTTTACTGCGGTGAAACATAGACATTCAGCAGGGGTTGTCCAAGTAATGGACAACCCATTTAAAGAGACCAGCTAAGTATGGAGTCTTAGGTTGGTTTCACACATCATTTTTTTGTATCTCTGTTATCCATTACTTTTGCCTCAAGTTGCGCCAAGGTGGTCTCACTCAACCAGCTAGACACTGCTGTACACTGATGAGGGGCAAACCCCCCCGAAACAGGCTGCCTGAAGATGACTTTCTGCCTTGGTATTTATTCTTGGGCATGTTACAGGGCTCATTAAAGGTCAGACATTGACTTACACGATAACAATGCTGTCCGACCACCTTATTGAACCGCGTAATACTGGATTTTTTTTCCATAAATCAATAGCACATGTGAAAATAAAAAACCATGTAATATGAAAACTCTGTTTCTTTGTCCTCATGGACTGATCTTTCATTCTCATACGTCTCAATTCACGGGTATAATCTGTTTAGTGAATACAGACCTTCCCATTACTGAGATAGGAGATGGCAGTTGGTGCTCATAACGTTCTATGGAGAACTGTCACTGTTTCAGGAGAACTTGTATTAGAATGGCTGTGTCTGCCTTTTGCTCCTTACGTTCCCCACTCCATAGAACCTTATAAGTAACAACTGCCATCTAATACCTCAGTAATGTAAAGATTAGACCTGTCTTCACTGAAGACAGATTTTACCCATGAATTGAGAGTGAAAGATCAGTCCAGGAGGAGAAAGAAGCAGATTTCTCTGATAACATATTTAAGAAAAATTGATTATTTTAATGTGTACTATTGATTTATAAAATAAAAATTAAAAAGATGGCTACGCTTTAACCTTTCACCCCCCAGCTTGTATTCACCTTCCTGACCAGGCCAATTTTTTCAATTCTGACCAGTGTCACTTTATGAGGTAATAACTCTGGAACGCTTCAATGTTTCCCAGTGATTCTAAGACTGTTTTTCGTGACACATTGTACTTCGTATCAGTGGTAAATTTAGCTTGATATGATTTGTGTTTAATTAAGAAAATATCAAAAATTTGACAAAAAAATTGAACATTTTGAAATTTTCAAACTTTTAATTTTTATACCTTTAAACCAGATAGTTATATCACACAAAATCTATATATATAATCATCCTATCCCGTCTGTCTGTCTGTCGGTCTGTCAGTCCAGGAAATCCCGCGTCGCTCATTGGTCCGGCAGCGGCCAATCAGCGCCGCGGGATTTCTGAAAAAAGATGGCGGCCGTTAGCGGCTCATCTGCGGGACGGAGATCAGCGGCGATGCAGCCGGGAGATGACCGGCGCGAGGTGCTCATCTCCTGACCGCCGGCAACGCTGGCCTCCATGCGGCTAGGGTGTCAAGGGAGGACCAGGGAGCGGCGCTGCGGGTCGGGATACTTCTGCTGCGAGCGCCCGCTCATGTCCTGGGTTCTCGCAGCGGAAGTAGCCACACAGGCAGCGCCGCTGACCTCCATGCGGCTAGGGTGTCAAGGGAGGACCAGGGAGCGGCGCTGCGGGTCGGGATACTTCTGCTGCGAGCGCCCGCTCATGTCCTGGGTTCTTGCAGCGGAAGTAGCCGCACAGGCAGCGGCGCTGACATCCATGCGGCTAGGGTGTCAAGGGAGGACCGGGGAGCGGCGCTGCGGGGCGGGATACTTGTGCTTCGAGCAGTCGCTCATGTCCCGGGTTCTCGCAGCGGAAGTAGCCGCACAGGCAGCAGCGCTCCCTGGTCCTCAGCAATGCGATTCGATGATTGGTCGCGATCTCTCGCCGCGACCAATCACTGATCTTGGACCAAAAGTTAAACACTGCTGTGCTGGGCGCCACATTTAAACACTGCTGTGATGATTAGTCGCGGACGCTGCCCGCGACCAATCACCGATTTGGGCGCCACATTTAAACACTGCTGTGATGATTGGTCGCGGACGCTGCCCGCGACCAATCACCGATTTGGGCGCCACATATAAATAGCGCCCGCGACCAATGACCGATCTTGCAGACACATTTAAACACCGCTGTGCTGATTGGTCGCGGACGCTATTTAAATGTGGCGCACAAATCAGTGATTGGTCGCAATCTTCGGCCGCGACCAATCACTGATCTTGCCGCAAAAGTTAAACACCGCTGTGCTGATTGGTCGCGGACGCTGCCCGCGACCAATCACCGATTTGGGCGCCACATTTAAACACTGCTGTGCTGATTGGTCGCGGACGCTGCCCGCGACCAATCACCGATTTGGGCGCCACATTTAAATAGCGGACGCGACCAATCACCAATCTTGCAGACACATTTAAACACCGCTGTGCTGATTGGTCGCGGACGCTATTTAAATGTGGCGCACAAATCGGTGATTGGTCGCGGCCGATATTTAAATGTGGCGCCCCAATCAGCGATTTTGAACACAAATGTCAGGACCTTAGTAACACCATGCGGCTACTGTCGGGAGATCAGCGGCTAGGGTGTCAAGGGAGGACCGGGGAGCGGCGCTGCGGGTCGGGATACTTCTGCTGCGAGCAGTCGCTCATGTCCCGGCTTCTCGCAGCGGAAGTAGCGGTACAGGCAGCGGCGCTCCCCGGTCCTCACCAATACGATTCGCTGATTGGTCGCAGTCTCCGCACCCGACCAATCAGTGATCTTGGCAATAAAGTTAAACACCGCTGTGCTGATTGGTCGCGGCCGCTGCCCGCGACCAATCAGCGATTTTGGCGCTACATTTAAACACTGCTGTGCTGATTGGTCGCGGACGCCAGCCGCGACCAATCAGCGAGCTTGGCGCCAAATTTAAACAACGCTCTGCTGATTGGTCGCGGATGCCAGACGCGACCAATCAGCGAGATTGGCGCCAAATTTAAACAACGCTCTGCCGACTGGTCGCGGACTCCAGCCGCGACCAATCAGCGAGATTGGCGCCAAATTTAAACAACGCTCTGCTGATTGGTCGCGTCTGGCAGCCGACCGCGACCAATCAGCGAGATTGGCGCCTAATTTAAACAGCGCTATGATCTCCCGACGGCAAGTGTGAACGGAGGACCGAGGAGCAGCGCCGCCGGTCGGGATGCTTCTGCTGCGAGCAGCCGCTCATCTCCCAGCTGCTCGCAGCGGAAGTACCCGCACAGGCAGCGCCGCTCCCCGGTCCTCACGAATACGACGCTGATTATCGATATGGGCGGCAAATTTAAACCCCACTCTGCTGATTGGTCGCGGTGGCCGTCCCCGACCAATCCGCGATTTTGGTGGCAAATTGAAACACTGCTCTGCTGATTGGTCGCAGTCGCCGGCCGCGACCAATCAGCAGTATTGCCGCCAAATTTAAACCCCGCTCTGCTGATTGGTCGCGACCGCCAGCCGCGACCAATCAGCAATTTTGGCGCAAAATTTAAACAACGCTCTGCTGATTGGTCGCGGACGGCAGAAGCGACCAATCAGCGAGATTGGCGCCAAATTTAAACAACGCTCTGCTGATTGGTCGCAGCTGCCAGCCGCGACCAATCAGCGATTTTGGTGCCAATTTGAAACACCACTCTGCTGATTGGTCGCGGTCGCCGGCCGCGACCAATGAGCAGCATTGGCGCCAAATTTAAACCCTGCTCTGCTGATTGGTCGCGACCGCCGGCCGCGACCAATCAGCGATTTTGGTGCCTAATTTAAACAACGCTCTGCTGATTGGTCGCGGCCGGCGACCGCGACCAATCAGCAGTATTGGCGCAAAATTTAAACCCCGCTCTGCTGATTAGTCGCAACCACCGGCCGTGACAATCAGCGATATTGGCGCCAAATTTAAACACCGCTTCGCTGATTGGTCGCGGTGGCCGGCCCCGACCAATCAGCGATATCGTCGCCATATTTAAACACCGCTCTGCTCATTGGTCGCGGTTACCGGTCATGAATAACCAGCATTATTGGCGACAAATTTAAACACCGCTCTGCTGATTGGTCGCGACCGCCAGCCGTGACCAATCAGCGATTTTGTCGCAAAATTTAAACAACGCTCTGCTGATTGGTCGCGGACGGCAGAAGCGACCAATCAGCGAGATTGGCGCAAAATTTAAACCCCGCTCTGCTGATTGGTTGCGGTGGCCGGCCGCGACCAATCAGCGATTTTGGTACCAATTTGAAACACCACTCTGCTGATTGGTCGCAGTCGCTGGCCGCGACCAATGAGCAGCATTGGCGCCAAATTTAAACCCTACTCTGCTGATTGGTCGCAACCGCCGGCCGCGACCAATCAGCGATTTTGGTGCCAAATTTAAACAACGCTCTGCTGATTGGTCGCGGTTGCCGGCTGCGAACAATCAGCAGTATTGGTGCAAAATTTAAACCCCGCTCTGCTGATTAGTCGCAACCACCGGCCGTGACAATCAGCGATATTGGCGCCAAATTTAAACACTGCTTCGCTGATTGGTCGCGGTGGCCGGCCGTGACCAATCAGCGATATTGGCGCCATATTTAAACACCACTCTGCTCATTGGTCGCGGTTACCGGTCACGAATAACCAGCATTATTGGCGGCAAATTTAAACACCGCTCTGCTGATTGGTCGCGGCCGTGACCAATCACCATTATTGGCGCCAAATTTAAATACCGCTCTGCTGATTGGTCGCGACCGCCGGCCGCAAACAATCAGCATTATTGCCGCCAAATTTAAACCCCGCTCTGCTGATTGGTCGCGTTCGCTGGCCGCGACCAATCAGCATTATTGGCGCCAAATTTAAACCCCGCTCTGCTGATTAGTCGCGACCGCCGGCCCTGACCAATCTGCGATATAGGCGCCAAATTTTAACACCGCTTTGCTGATTGGTCGCGGTTGCCGGCCTCGACCAAGCAGCGATTTTGGCGCCGAATTTAAACACCACTCTGCTGATTGCACCCGGTCGGCCGCATACCTATTCTAGAATACCCGTTGCGTTAGAATCGGACCACCATCTAGTAGTTAATAAATAACATTTAGCACATGTCTACTTTGCATCAGCTCATTTTTTACACATACATTTTTTTGTTAGGAATTTAGAAGGGTTAAAAGATTAATAGGAAATTCTCATTTTTCAAATAAAATTTACAAAACCAATTTTGTAGGGACCACATCCCATTTGAAGTGACTTTGAGGGGCCTATGTGGTAGAAAATACAGCATTTTAATGTGAAAGCATTTTAAAAACGCCAACCCTCAAAATGCTCAAAATCACATTTAAGAAGTTTATGAATCCTTTAGGCTTCTCCAGAATTAAAGCTATGTGGAAAGAAAAAATGAAAATGTTATTTTCACTTTTTCCCATAAAAATATTGCTTTAGCCCCAAATTATGCATCTTCACAAGGGTAACAGGAGAAAATGGACAATTTGTTGTGCAGTTTCTCCTGAGTACGCCGATACCCCATATGTGATGGAAAACTACTGTTTGGGTGCACGGCAGAGCTCAGAAGGGTAGAAGTACTTTTGTAGTGCATAATTAGCTGAATTAGACAGCGGACGCCATGCCGCATTTGCAGGCCCCTGATTTCCCTAAACACTGGAAACCCCACACAAGTGACCCCATTTTGGAAACTACACCCCTCAAAGAATTTATCTACATGTTTGGCGAGCACTTTGAACCCCCAAGTGCTTCACAGAATTTTACATCGTTGAGCCGTGAAAATGAAAAAAAAATCACATTTTCCCACAAAATGTTGCTTTAGCCTCAACTTTTTTCTTTTCACAAGGATAACAGGAGAAAATGTATCCCAAAATCTGTTTTGTGATTTCTCCTGAGTATGCCGATACTCGATATTTGGTGGAAAGCTACTGTTTTGACGCACGGCAGGGCTCGGAAGGGAAGGAGCACTAATTGAATTCTGGAGCACAATTTTGGCTGAAATAGATTGCAGATGCCATGTCACATTTGAAGAGTCCCTGACATGCCAAAACAGCAGAAACCCCCACAAGTAATCCCATTTTGGAAACTACACATCTTCAGTGTCAGGAATGGTTGCTCCGTACCTGAGTGAGCCCATCACGTTTCTGGACGGGCTCCGACTCTTCACTGACCATGGGGGGGCGGGGTGTCGCCTCTTGGGAGCGGAGCTTACGGGGGTGCTCGCTCAGTCCGAATATCACATTCTAGGAGATACACTGCTAGCATCGCGGGAAGGGGAGACGCCACTGCTCCCAGTGATTATGCTGTGCGGGGACCCCGGGATGCCGGGTCCCTTGGTGCTAGGTGCTGGCAACAGGTGTGGGACGCCGTACCTGCTGGGACAGTTAAATGTGGGAGGTTCCCTCCAGTCTTCTATTCCCTCCTCAGGTTTCTCTGTGGTATGGGGGTGGAGATTGGGCATTGACCCAATGCGGTCAGGTGACTGGTGGGAGGCCATTTCCTCCTTTTCATTGCTGATTATTTCAGTTCTGATGGGTGGTAAAAGTCAGTGTTTCTGTGCTTCTGAGGTGCTTCATGCTTTGGTGCCTCTGCTTGGTTTATAATTGTTCACTTTAGTTTTTGCAGTTGCACTGCGATTCTTTGGTTTTGATGTGATTGCACTGTCTGGTCTTTGTGTGTTCGGTCACCAGCCACTGTGCTGCTCTCCGCCTGGGAAGGGCTCTGCTAAAGTTCCCACTTGTCAGGTCTGGGAGGTGGGTGAAGAGTATACCCGGCCTTCAAGGTCGTCCGGCAGTGCCACGGCAGTGCCACGGCGCCAAGTTTGACCAACACACTGCTCTTGCTGGTTATCAGTGGGTCATTTCACCATCACCCACCATAACATTCAAGAATTTATTTGGGGTGTAGTGAGCATTTTTAACCCTCAGGCAATTCACAAAATGTATAACATTGGGCTTAATCAATGGAAATTTACCATTTTGTCCCCTAAAATGTTGCTTTAGCCCCAAGTTTTCAATTTTCAAAAGGGGTAATAGGAGAAAATGGACAATACAGTTTGTTTCGCAATTTTTTCTCCTGACTTCGCCAATACCCCATATGTGGTTGAAAACTACTTTTGAGGCACAGAGAAAAGCTCAGAAGGGAAGGAGAGCCATATCGGAGTTCAGATTTTGCTGGAATGGTCTGAGGGTGCCAAGTCACATAAGCAGAAACCCTGAGGTGCCAGAACAGCAGAATCCCCCCATAAATGACCCCATTTTATATACTACACTTGTCAATGAATTAATCTAGGGGTGCGGTGATCATATTGACACCACATACAGTATGCCTTACAGAATTTTATATCATTGGGCAATGAAGAAAGAATATTTAAATTTTTATCACTAAAATGTTGTTTTAGCCCCAAGTTTTTACATTTTATAAGGGCTAATAGGAAAAAATGGACTACATAGTTTGTTGTGCAATTTCTCTTCAGTGCAGCAATACCCTACATGTAATCTGGAACTACTTTTCATGTGCAGTGTAAAGCTCAGAAGGGTAGGGAAGAAGTGCCATATTATCGTGTTGATTTTACTGTTATGGTTTGCGGGTGCCATGACCCACTGGAAGAGCCCCTGAGGTGCCAGAGCAGCAGAACACCTCTCAAGGAATTAATCTAAGGGTGAAGAGATCATGTTGATACCACGTGTGGGTTACAGAATTTTATACTATTGAGCAGTGAAGAAAAAATGCTTACATTTTTACCGCAAAAATTTTGTTTTAGCCCGAGAATTTACATTTTCACACGTGAAAATCGTTAAAAATGGCACCAAAATTTGTCACACAATTTCTGCTGAACATGGAAATACCCCATATGTGGCTGTACAGTACTGCTTAACCACATGGTGAGACGTGGGAGGGCACGGAGCTATAGTTGACTCTTGGAGAACAAATTATGGTAGAATAGTTTGCGGACTCCTCGTACAGAGCTCCTATGTGCTAGAGGAGCAGAATCCCCCTTTAAGTGACCCCTTTTTGGAAATTACACCTCTCTGGGAATTTATCTAGAAATGTAGTAACGATTTTGACTCCATGGGTGTTTTCCAGAGCATAGCAGCAGTGGATGTTGCTGAGTGAAAATTGCAGACTGCTGTTATAGTGCGTGTATATTGTAGTGCCCATACATTGTAGCATCCATACATTGTGCCCAGCTCATGCTTCTGGAAACATGGACCCTATAAATTGAGCAGGCTCTCATTGCTACAGAAATACCAAACATTTGGATGCTGAATTTTGTTTAGGCACACTGTGGGGCTCACAAGGGAAGGGGGCATTTGGATTTGGGAGCTCAGAATTTGCTAAATTTCTTTTGGAGGGGTGAGGAGCCATTTTGCTTTTCCAGAGCCTTTGCGCTACCAGTAACATGGAAGCCCCCTATATTTCCATTGACAGATAACGGACCTGATTGGAGACTTGCTTTTGTTTGTGGATTGAGCTGAAGCTTTTGTTGGGAACATTTTACATAACATTTTGGATCACATTTATCCTGTGCTTTACGCTGAGCACTTATATCAGGGTTTCCATCTAAATCTTCGAATGATGTGATTCAGATGAAACCCCCGAGGGATTTATTCAGTTTAATGAAGCAGCAAAGTTACTCTGGACTCCTTCTGGCCTCTGTTCAGCGTTGTCCTTTTCAGACATGCACATAACCAAGAATAGTCTTTTTTGCATAATACGTTTGTGCTTATTGCTTATATGGAGAGAGAGATATAGAGTCATGTCCCCAGATATTATGTCCTTTATTTTATTTTATTTTTTTATTATTATTATTTTCTATAGGATTTCTTTGTATGTCTGTGGTTCCCGACTATCAATAATGGCAAAGTATCATCACTGGTCATGACGCGCCCCTGGGCCTGTGTCGCGCTGCGCATGCGGGAGCTTACCCGGAGCCGGATCTGTGGAGGGTTGTAGTCTCGTGGCGGTGACCCGGTCCGTGCCCAGGGAGTCAAACTAGACGGCAGTCCATTAGTAGTAAATGGTTGATGACTACGCCACCCGTTGAGTGCAGCCAGGGGGCTGCTGCTGCAGGGCAGACCGCTGAGGCCGATGGTGGGATTGTGCAGCGTGATAGTATAACCCCCAACGGGAGGGGTATGGCCTCAGGGCAGCCGACGTGGATGATGGGGGTAGCAGGAACCACTCAGAGACGGTACGGTGTAGTTCAGGGTCTTTACTGGTAACAACAAAAGACCCTCCCGGAGTACTTGCTAGCGGATGGGGCCTGGTCAGTCCTTGAGCAGATGGGATCTCCCCTGGCCAGGCGTAGTTGTAGGCCTCCCAAACTGACTGTACTCTTCTGGCTACCTTGCTAGGAGCTGATGTAAGTAGCCCACGTCCCTGAGTGTACCGTGTGGTGCTCACCCGTATGGCCGGTGACTCGGGGCCTTCTAATGGCTTCCGCTCCACGATGGCGGTGCTGGTCCCACGCGTGTGACCGTGCCTTCGGGCTTCTGGGCCAGAGGACCTGAAATCCCCTGCCTGACGGATTCTGCTGCTGGGCAGGAATTAGTCCCCACAGCCTCGGACTCCGGGTCCGGTAAAAAGTCTTCTTAGTCAGGGCGAACTCTGCAGCTGCCAGCCCCTGACTCCTTGTAACTGCTGTTTCTTCCTATGCTGTCTCTACTTCTTCTCTTCTTCTACTCACTCACCCTGCCTCAGCCCCAGGTTTATATAGGGGAAGTTCTTCCCCTCCCAAGACTGGGCAGGAGGTGTGGCATGCACAGGATCCCTGACTAAAGGACCTCCCACCTGCTCTCAGACATAACATTACGTTACTGTGGCAACCAGACCCCTGGGGTGTCACATTCCCCCCTAGTAAAATTTAGTACTCCGGGACTAAACACATTTAGAAAACATAACAAGGCAAAACATTAATAATACAATAAGAAAACACATAAAGATGGTTACGGCGTGTCCGCAACCGGGTGCAGTCTCTGAAGAAAGCAAGGTGTCCATTTCACCAACACAGGGAGACGTAACCAGGTAGGGGTCTGTTCTACCCCGAGTCCTTGACAGTCTTTAGTCCATCCTGGGTTACGCTCCAACTATATACAAGGATTCCCGGTAAATCCACCAAGGATTCCTAAAAACAACTAGAAATACAAAATTACACACAAGCAACTATAGACAGGTAAACATTATAAAATAGCTTAAACATTTAGATCCTCCAACGTGCGGGTAACTGGCCTCTAGTGGCCCTAGTGGATCTACGGAGCTGACTGTCTGGCCCTGAACTACAGGGTGTAGGAGCTGTCAAGGGTAAACTGGGCAGCTGTCTACCGGCTCTTTGTCTCACTAGGGGTACGGCAGGCTCACTATAAGCAGAGGGTTGATTCTCCTGTTCTACTTGTGTGGAGTCTTCTGCCTCCTGGACCGGCTGTTCTTCCAGCTCTACCCGTTGCTCCGTAGGTTCTTGGGATGATGGTTGGAGGAAGGTGAGTACGGGTACCACAACTGCACCATTGACTTGAGTCCAAGACCGAGGGAAGTCCCCGAGCACGGTACTAACCATATCTTCCCTTTCTCCCACGGGTCGATGGTCTTCTTGTTCCTCTTCAGGGTTCCTCAGTTGTTCGGGACACTTCTTCAGGTGGTCCCGGGATACAATGGCTGTGGTTTCCCCTCCGTCTTTACTGATGGTACAGACCTTCGGGTTCTCGTGGCTTGAGGGCAGTACGGTGTACGGGTCCTTCTCCCACTGGTCATCCAACTTGTGGAGCCGTCTTTTCCTCTTCAAGACCTGCTCTCCGGGTACCAGGGGAACAGCGGGAGCATACTGGTTGTAAGTCTTCTCTTGTCTTTCCCTAGCCTGACAGAGACTTCGCTCCACGCTCTCCTGTACTCTCCGGTACTGCTGCTGCCTCTCTGTGTCCCAGTCTGTTTCTGGTGAAGTGTCCTCAGGTGTCAGGACTCCCATTTCCAGGTCAACAGGTAACTTACCAGGTCTCGCCCTCATTAGGTAAGCCGGGGTACAGTTGGTGGAACCTACCGGGATGTGGTTGTATAGGTCCACCAGATCGGGCAACTTCTCAGGCCACAGACTGCGTTCTTCCAGGGGCAATGTTTTTAGAAGATCCATTACCACCTGGTTCATTTTTTCACAAAGTCCATTAGTTTGCGGATGGTAGGGTGTCGTCCTTATCTTCCGGCAGCCATACAGATTGCAGAATTCCTGGAAGACCTCCGCTTCAAAGGCAGGTCCCTGGTCCGTCAGCACTTGGTCCGGGTACCCGTGTGGACGGCAGAAGTGCTGCTGGAAGGCCCTAGCTGCTGTTTGAGCCGTTAAGTCCTTGACGGGGACGACAACCAAGAACCGGGAGTAATGATCCACGATGGTTAACGCGTAGACGTAGCCACTTCTGCTTGGGGTCAGTTTTACATGATCCAAGGCTACCAGTTCCAACGGTTGCCGGGTGACGATGGACTGCAGGGGAGTCTTCTGGCTGGCCCGGTCCTTCCTTCTCAGATTGCACGGGCCACAGTCTCTGCACCACTTCTCGATGGTTCCCCTCATGCCTACCCAGTGGAACCGCTCGCGCAGCAGGAACTCCAGCTTTTTCCACCCGAAGTGTCCAGCTCCGTCGTGGTATGCCTCCATCACCATGGCTGCGTCTCTTCGGGGCACCACTACTTGCCAGAGTAGTTCATGCGTCCGGGAGTTGACCATTCTGCGGCACAACTTCCCCTTGTAAAGGAATAGTCGACTCTTCTCCGCCCATAGTTGTTTGGCTTCCTCCGGAGCGTCTGGTTCAAGGCGAGCCTCCGGCCGAGTCAGCATCTCCTTCACCAGTCGGACGGCAGGGTCGCTGTCTTGCGTTTCCGCCCAGTTGTAGTGGGGTAAGGGGTTCAACGTAGCAGCCTGCTTACTCCTTACCCGGTGGGAATACTGAATAGTCCCATGACGGTGGAACGCAGGGAGTTCAACTTCTTCCAGTCCCTCCGGATCTTCTCCTCCGTCCGGCAGGTTGGGCATCCTGGACAGGGCATCCGCGTTGGTATTGGAGCGTCCTGCCCGGTATTTAATTGTGAACTCGTAGTTGGACAGACGGGCCATCCACCTCTGCTCCAGGGCACCGAGTCTTGCCGTGTCCAGGTGTGTCAGCGGGTTGTTATCCGTGTACACGGTGAACCGGGAAGAAGCGAGGTAATGCTTAAAGCGCTCAGTGATTGCCCATACTACGGCCAGGAACTCTAACTTAAATGAGCTGTAATTCTCGGGGTTCCTTTCGGTGGGTCGCAGTTTTCGGCTGGCGTAGGCGATTACTCGTTCCTTCCCCTGCTGGATCTGGGACAGTACGGCTCCTAGCCCGATGTTACTGGCGTCGGTGTAGAGGATAAAGGGCTGGCTATAATCCGGGTACGCCAGGATTTCGTCCCCCGTGAGGGCCATCTTCAGCTGGCGGAAGGACTCTTCTTCTAGCTTTTCCCATTTGAAGGGCGGCTTCTGGTTCTTGGCCTTCCGGGACTGGCCTATCAGGAGGTCCTGCATAGGTGCTGCCTTTTTGGTGAAACCGGGAATAAACCTTCGGTAGTAGCCTACCAACCCTAGGAACTGCCGCACTTCTTTTACGCTGGAGGGGCTTGGCCATCCCTTAATTGCGGTGATCTTATCGGGGTCGGGAGCCACTCCGTCAGCGCTCACCACGTGTCCCAGGTATTGCACCTTTGGTTTCAGGAGGTGACGCTTGGAGGGTTTCACCTTTAGGCCGTAACTCGCCAGAGCTTCGAACACCTCCGCCAGGTGTTTCAGGTGGTCCTCATAAGTTTTGGAGTATACGATGACATCGTCCAGGTACAACAGGACCGTCTCGAAGTTTCTGTGGCCCAGACAGCACTCCATTAATCGTTGGAAGGTTCCTGGGGCGTTGCAGAGTCCGAACGGCATGCAGGTGAACTCGCTAAGTCCCATCGGGGTGGTGAATGCGGTCTTCTCCCGGTCCGCCTCTGCTACAGGAACCTGCCAGTACCCGCTAGTGAGATCCAAGGTAGAGAAGAAGTTAGCAGATCTTAAAGCAGCCAATGACTCCTCTATCCTTGGTAAGGGGTACGCATCCTTGTGTGTGATACGGTTGACTTTCCGGTAATCTACACACATCCTCATGGTGTTGTCTTTCTTTTTGACTAAAACTAGTGGGGCTGCCCAGGGGCTACAGCTATCCCGGATTACCCCAGCCTCCTTCATGTCTCTAAGCATCCCCTTGGCGTGTTGGTAATGTGCAGGGGGTACGGGTCGATACCTCTCTTTTATGGGAGGATGATCTCCCGTGGGGATGCGGTGTTCTACCCCCTTGACTCGCCCGAAGTCTAACGGGTGTTTACTAAACACTCTCTCATACTCTTGAACCACCCGATAGACTCCTTGTTTCTGATGTGAGGGAGTGGAGTCAGTACCCAGATGTAGTTGCTGACACCAGTCCTCCATGTCTTTCTTAGAGCCGTTACCTTCCTCCGGGTGAGATGGAGGCAAGGGTTCCACAGATTGTATAGAATTTTGATTAGTGGTATATAATTTGGCTAGCGTGGCATACCGGGGCAGGTACACTTCCCTCTCCCCGATATTTATTATGCGAACGGGCACCCTCCCATGGCGTACATTGACCACCCCCCGTGCTGTCAAAATGGTGGGCCTACTGTCTGAGTAAACTGGTTCTACCATTGCCTGGTAATCTCTACCTCTCAGACCAATAGCTGCCCGGCACCAAATCATCATTTCACTTTTTGGGGGCATGGCAATAGGAAAAGGGTCACACATTCTTACGCTACCAATCTCACCGCCGGAGAGTTCCACTTGTTGCCGTTGCATCAGTGCCCGGATCTCTTTCTGGAGCACCCGCTGCTCGCCGGAGCTGGCGTTCTTGGCAACCTGCTGTAAAAGGAAAATCACCTCTGCAAGACAATTTTCAATTACGTTAGTTCCTAGAGTTATTTTTGGGTGACTCTCATGTTTATCAATATCTACAATGATCAGTCCCTGTGCGGCCAGTTCGACTCTACCGATTTTGAGGGTCACCTCTTTAAATCCGATCTGTGGCACGGGCTGGCCATTGCTGGCGATGATACTCAAGTCGTCGTCGGGGTAGCGGGTAATATCCGAGTCATTCCAGTACTGCTTGAAGAGCACGTACGGGATGGTGGTGACCTGTGACCCGGTGTCCAGTAGGGCACTCATGGGAATGCCATCCAGTACCACAGGCAAGACTGGACGTCCTCCCACATATCTGTCGCGCCAGTTCGATGGGCCTGGTGATCTTTTTCCTGGGGGTTGGCCCTCTACCCCAGGTTGTGCCCGTTTAAAGAACAGTACCTTGCCATATGTCCGGGTTGATTGCAGCGGCGGCAGATGGGTCGTCCGTCCTCACTGTATCGGTCACTGGGTCTTCCTCTGGCCGGTGGGGTCCTCCTTGGTCGACGCCACGGGATGTCCTCCGGTCCGGATGCCAGCTGGATCTTCCCTGGGGTGGAAACCTGTAAAGACTGCACAGTTCGGGTTAGCGCAGCAACACTCTTAGCTAGCTCTTGGACCTGATGGTGTAGGTCTGGAGCCGGGTCATTGTCCAAAGCCTGCGCATCAGCTCCCACAGGCCCTGCTGACAAGGGCGCCGCCTCCTGGTAGTAAGTGGTAGTGGGGCGTCTGTGGGTCACAACGCCACCTGGTGCCGCCGGTTCTCGGAGCACCCGGATGGCTCTGTCCTTGAACTGTGCAAAGTCCAGATGGGGATCCTGTAAGGCCATTGCCCGCAACTGGGTTCGGTGGGCATTGCAATATAAACCCTCTATAAATTGTTCAGTCAACAGCCTGTCCTCGTTTCCCACCCCATCAGGGTCGGTCTGCTTTATGGCCCTCAGGGCCTCTTGTAGGTTTAGTGCATAGTCCCTTATACTCTCATGCGCTCGCTGCTTGCACCCGTAGAATCTAAGCTTAATCTCGGCTGAGGTGCGGGTATCAAAGGTGTCCTTCAGCCGGGTTAGTATCCCTGCGACAGTCTTCCTCCCAGGTGGCCAGGATTTTACTTCCCTTTTGGCTGCCCCTGTTAGTTGGGCCACCAGGATGCTCACTTTTTGCTCTTCTGTGAGGGGGTACACCTGGAAGAGGCTATCCAGCTTTTCTCTAAAGTCATGCAGGGTATGTGACTCCCCTGAGTACTGGGGTAGCCAAGCTGCTCCCGGGATATAGGGCATGGTGAAGGGCATAACTGCAGCAGCGGTAGCGCTGGCGGGGGTTGAGGCAGTGAAGCTCTCCTCCGTATCCGACATCTTCCTCCCCCCTAGTGGACCGTGGCCTACCTTGCGATGATCCTCTTCCGTAGGCCGCGGCTCCGCAGTGGATCGTCAGGGTTGAGGACCTTCCGTCGCGCTCCTGTGACGTCGGCGTCTGCTGGGCTCCTTCCAGGACCTTACGCAACGTCCGGACGTGAGGCGGGGCTTCAGTTCTCGCGCGCTTTCGGAGTCCACGCCCCTCTTCTTCCCGCGCGGCGTCCTCAAGATGGCGTCCAATGGCGGGAAAACTCCACGGATGGCGGGAAGAAGGTCGAAGATGGCACCGGATGGCGGGAAAACTTCGCGGATGGCGGGAAGAAGGTAGAAGATGGCGCCGGATGGCGGGAAACCTCCACGGATAGCGGGAATCTTCACCACTGGTAAGTTTGAACAGTCTTTGCTTTTCAGACACGCAGTACCCGGTGGTTGCGGGCACGAAATCCTGCCGACTACGCCAAAGTTGACGCGCCCCTGGGCCTGTGTCGCGCTGCGCTGCGCATGCGGGAGCTTACCCGGAGCCGGATCTGTGGAGGGTTGTAGTCTCGTGGCGGTGACCCGGTCCGTGCCCAGGGAGTCAAACTAGACGGCAGTCCATTAGTAGTAAATGGTTGATGACTACGCCACCCGTTGAGTGCAGCCAGGGGGCTGCTGCTGCAGGGCAAACCGCTGAGGCCGATGGTGGGATTGTGCAGCGTGATAGTATAACCCCCAACGGGAGGGGTATGGCCTCAGGGCAGCCGACGTGGATGATGGGGGTAGCAGGAACCACTCAGAGACGGTACGGTGTAGTTCAGGGTCTTTACTGGTAACAACAAAAGACCCTCCCGGAGTACTTGCTAGCGGATGGGGCCTGGTCAGTCCTTGAGCAGATGGGATCTCCCCTGGCCAGGCGTAGTTGTAGGCCTCCCAAACTGACTGTACTCTTCTGGCTACCTTGCTAGGAGCTGATGTAAGTAGCCCACGTCCCTGAGTGTACCGTGTGGTGCTCACCCGTATGGCCGGTGACTCGGGGCCTTCTAATGGCTTCCGCTCCACGATGGCGGTGCTGGTCCCACGCGTGTGACCGTGCCTTCGGGCTTCTGGGCCAGAGGACCTGAAATCCCCTGCCTGACGGATTCTGCTGCTGGGCAGGAATTAGTCCCCACAGCCTCGGACTCCGGGTCCGGTAAAAAGTCTTCTTAGTCAGGGCGAACTCTGCAGCTGCCAGCCCCTGACTCCTTGTAACTGCTGTTTCTTCCTATGCTGTCTCTACTTCTTCTCTTCTTCTACTCACTCACCCTGCCTCAGCCCCAGGTTTATATAGGGGAAGTTCTTCCCCTCCCAAGACTGGGCAGGAGGTGTGGCATGCACAGGATCCCTGACTAAAGGACCTCCCACCTGCTCTCAGACATAACATTACGTTACTGTGGCAACCAGACCCCTGGGGTGTCACAGTCACTTCCTGCACCACTGCACAATTCTGCTGCACTTATTCAACTCTCTATACATGTATATTCTTCTAAAGGATTAGTGAAGAGTGTATATATATGAAATTTTTTTGCACGTGTGGCTTTTGGGCATCTATGAGGGTTAACATTGGCACTAGTCACTTTAATGCAGTATACTGTACTTATCTCAATTAAAATGATGTATATGTTGCTATTGATATATCAGTCACGCAACTAATTAATATATTTGTGTTATTATAAATATTTTTTTTTTGTGTCACTTTTTTGCTGCACTTTTCACCCATTTTTGGTTTACACTTTTATTTAATTTTTCACTCATCCCCGAATGGTACGGGGTCCTACCTTGGTTTATTCACATCCTTTCTCTGGCTTTGCCTCTTCGATCTGTAAAATTTGTAAAAAGTTGTTTGATGAATATGAGACATGTGTGCTGTAGGGACAAATGTATGGGTGACTGCTATGTCTAATATAATTATGGAGGATTAGTTTATAATTAGATTTTATGGTATTTTATATGCTATATATAGGTCTTATTTATATTATTTTTTCTTCTATATGCATTTTTTCTGCATTTTAAAAAAAAAAAAATTTTGGGAGTGGCCACTCTCAGTTTTTTCTTTTCTTTTTCTTTCCATTTATGTGTATTTATTATAGGTAAACACTTTCATTGCACTTTAATTATGTTTCTATTATAAAGATATCTAATGATATTACTTTTTAATTTTTTGGATATAACCATGGGTTTGGTCACATTTGTTAGGGTTATCATTAACTAGATGGTGGAAAAAATATCTAATTCTGATGTATATTTTATTTTGTTGTATATATGTGCATTGGGTGACTATAAGGCTTTTTGGTCTCTGTGGTTGTTTTTTTAAAAAAAGATCATATATGTACCTGTATATATATTCTAATCTGCCTATTTATATTCAGTCTTAGGTATATGACTTCAGAGTGACATGCATCAGAGTGCTCAGTATTACATTGCTTGGGTGTTATCATGGGAACGCGTCCTTGTTTTGGCTGTATACTTACCTAGCGTCTCCACCTATGACCATTTCCGGCCAGCTGGATGTTATCACATGATTCGGATGTAGCCATGTGATAGCGCTTAATGAGATGGGAAATACACAGCTGCTTGACTGGTATGCGCATCCCATTGGCTGTGATTCTAGATATAATCCACGTGATCCACAACTAGTTTATACGCGCTTTCTGAGGAAGCAAAACATGTCTGGTAACTATAGTGCGGACCTTCTCACATGTGTGCATATATATTTATCTGCTTTACCAAGAAGCACTTGCGGTTGCCTTAGAATTTATTTGCACTTGCACTTGCGCTTGCATTTTTGTTTACCAAATTAAAATACCTAGGCAAAATGTTCAAGTGATCTTCTTTTGCATAGTGGAGTTACAATCTCCATTAATATACATGCTTTTTCTCTACTGATGTTGTATTTATATTGGTTTATTTATATTTACCTATATATATTAAGGGAGCATGTGTGTGCATATATGTCTCTATGCATATAAGTGAACATATCTATATAGTATTTAATCTGAATGTATTCTATGCATGTGACACACAGGTTTTGTATACCAGTTGTTTTCATTCTGCAGTATATCTTTTTTACCTGTTTTTATAATTTCTTTGTATACAAATAAAGATTAACTATTTAAATGAGTTTTTGTATGGAAGTATTCTTTGTAGGTTTGCTGTGTTTTGCGCTTCCAGCTAATATATGACTGTTTAGGTTAATGCACAAAACTGTGGTCGACTGCGCTTTTTGCATGCCTAAAAAGACAGACACTGCCGGATAACAGGTCAGAGTGTGTCCACAGAGTTTCAATCTGCCTCATTATAGGGAATCTTCCGTCGGGGATTCGGTCTGAATCACGTATTTCACAGATTTACACGGAAACCCCGGTGTAAGCGCTCAGCACAGAGTGCAGGATTAATCTTTGGGAGGCAGAATGAACAAATCAGCAGCAGGTGAAGAATTGGTTTTATTCATTTTTACGCCGTTCCTCGTGTAGTATAAGTGATTAGACAACTTTATTCTTTGGGTCTGTGCGTTTACAGAGATGCCAGATTTATGAGGTTTTTTTTTCAGTTTGGCTGCTTTCACACTAAAAGACGCTTTTTACTGCAAAAGAAAGTTGTTGCATCGCCATATTTTGAGAGCTATAATTTTTCTATATTTCTGCCAACAGAGTCATGTAAGGGCTTGTTTTTTCCATTACGAGTTGATGTTTTTATTGGTTTCATTTTCGGGCAAATGACATTTTTTGATCTCTTTCTATTCAAATTTTTGGGAGGCTGAATGAAGAAAAAACAGCATTTCTTTTCCATGCTGTTCACCGTGTGGTAAAAGTGATAAGGCAGCTTTATTCTTCGGGTCAGTACAATTACAGCGATACCACATTTTTTTGATGCTGTTACGCAATAAAAACTATTTTATAGAACAAAGAATTTTTTTGCATCGCTATATTCTGAGAACTATAGGTTTTGCATTTCTCTGCTGATGGAGCTGTATTGTGGCTTGGTTTTTGCGGGACAAGATAACATTTCAATTATACAATTTTTATTTTCACTTGACTTTTTGATTTTGTTTGGCGTTATGATGAAAAAGCATAGTTTTTGCCACGTTTTTTTTCACGGTGTTCACTGAAGGGGTTAATTAGTGTGACAGTTTTATGTCAGGTCGTTCCGGATGTGGCGATTCCGAATATGTGTACTTTTTTCTTTTGTTTATTTTTGAACTTACATAAAAATACCTATTTATTGGTATCATATTTTTTCATTATTTTAATTTATTTTGTCAGATTTTTTAAAATATTTTTACAATTTTTTTTTTTACTTTTTTTTTACATTTTACCTAACTTTCATTACTCTGATCGATTGTATCATGCATTGCAATGCACCAGCATTGCAATGCATAATGCATGTCAGCATTACACTGACAGAAGCCTCTTAGACCATGCTCCTGGCCCAGGAGATCTTCATGATGAGGTCTCCATGATGACCTCAGCTTGCCATAGCAATGATCGAGCCCTCACTTTGACGTCGCGGGGTGCCGATCGGAAGGGAAAGGGAGCCCTGTTCCTCTCCTAGTATCCCAAATGCTGCGATCAATATTGATTGCGGCAATTAGGGGCTCAAACAGCTGGGGGCAGCACGGACACCGCTCCTGGGCTGTGATATGGCTGTGATAGTTGGCTCGGCTATCACGTAACCCTAACTCCCGGCAGCGATCGCACGGGGACAGCTCCTGTGTTTCATACAATCATCATGACGTGCCTATACGTCAAGAATCAGGAACCCCTACCTGACCATGATTTATAGGAATGTCAAAGGTTGGGAAGAGGTTAAGTTAGAGAAATATTCATTAGTATCAATATAAAGGACTAAGCAGCTCCTCATACACATTAGACTAATGTCGACCAAAACTGTCGATATCAACGGGTTTGGCTGACATCCTAATGTGTGTGGGGGCGCCAGCCAGTTGATTGTTGGGGAAGATATAGATCTAGTACGTTCGATTTCAGTCTGCCGATTCTATTGCTCTTCAGGAGATAAGCCGCCACTAGAAATATCTGTTGGCGTTTTCTCGTAGAGAACACAGGAGGGCTCGCCCAAATGTGCGTTGCTGTATATGGAAGATACGGGCAAGATGGTTGTCAATCAATTGTCCGAAGCATGGTTTTTTGACAGTCATGTGTATAGCCAGCTGTGGAGGAGAACAGATCGTATTAAAATTTTCAGATATTTAATCAAGAGGCCCCTTTGGGTTGATAATCAGACTCTGTAAATGTAGCTGGGATCAGCTGCTGAATGAGTAAAATACATGTTTGTCACCTGTTCAGGTGTTTTCGGCAGCCCGACTTCCCATATAAACGGGATGTGCTGCTCACAATATGTGAACCGTATGGGGGCTGAAAAAATTTAATAATGAGAATAATTAATTTTTATTAATTTAAAAAATGTATTAATTTAAAAAAATTAATAATGAGACTCAACTAATTTTCATTTTATTTTTTTCTTCCTCACCTTCCAAAAAACATTTTTTTTTAATTTTTCCACTGACATAGCTTTTTGAGGTCTTATTTATCATAGTTTTGAATGACACTTTTCATTTTACCATATATTGTACTGAAAAATAGTAAACAATTTTCAAATGAGATGGAAAAACTAACACAAAACCCCCCAACAATTTCACATAGTTTTTGGAGTTTCGTCTTGTTTACATTCTCTTTGTGGCTAAGTTAATCAGGTAACTTTTTCCTATGGGTCAGTACACTTATGGTGATACCAAATTTATGTAAATTATTTTGCTTGTTTTACTACTTGAAAAAAAAAAAACTTGAAAAAACTATTTGGCTTCAGCCAGCATAACTTTTTTTTAATTTTTAAGTCAATAGAATTGTATAGATCTTGTTTTGTTTGTAGATTTTCTTGGTATCGTATTGAGGTCCATACAACTTTCATATTATTTTTCATTTTTTGAGGGATAAAATTACCAAAAAAAAATGCTATTTTGCTTTTTCAATTTTTGTTTTCTGTGTTGGCATTTAACAAAATGTTATTACTTTGGACAATTATGCATACAGTGATACCAAACATATTGTTTTTTTAATTTTTAGATTTGGTGATTTACACTTTTAGTAATTTAAATATTGATTACAAATATTTTTCTTTCTTTTCACATTTTGCATTAGACCCCTTAGGCCCTTGAGTCTGTGATCAAGCTTGATTGTTTAGACAAGACACCGCAATGCTGTAGTATTGCCTTCTATTGCATGATTACAGCCTGGGCTTCATAGGTGTATGGCTGGCCATACACATTAGATGGCTGTCTGTGGAAAGATTGTTTGGCCGACAGCTTTTTCATCCGACTTTCCCATATACAGGAGCCCTCGCTCGGCCATACACTCCTGCGTTCCCTATGAGAATGCCTCTGGTTGACACGTCGGCCGGTGCCTTATCTCAGGGAGAGAAATGCGATCAGCAATCTGAAGTTGGACTTGTCTGATTGCCACCACTCCTGACTCGTCATTTGGCTGGTGCCCCAATACACATTAGACCATCGGCCGAACCAGTCTAAAGTGTATGGCCAAAGTGTATGGCCAGCTTATTAACATGGCAGACACAGAAGCCTTCACTAAGCTCCAGGCTACCCTAACAATGTCATCGGTACTCCGTGATCTTCGTGCAAGAGGGATGCCAGGAAAAAAAAGGATACTAACCCAAGCCATATCCAACCTCTTAAGAACTCAATACGAGAAGAAGAGCGATTGGCAAATCAACAATGAAGTCACTGGACAAGGTCTTCAAATCGAGGAACATTTCACTGGTGACGAAGACACGGCTCGTATATAGTCTGGTCTTTTCTGTAGTAATATATTCATGCAACCTCACTTTGACATTACTAAGGTTGTGTTTGTGTTTAAGAGCTTAAAAGAGGGTTGCATACAGTCATAGGAAATCTCATTTCATACCAATTATTACTGCAATTTGAATATTTTTTCTGTATGCGTTATATTCCATGAGTAATATTGTAGATTTTGCATTATTACCACAATATTTAGTAATAGGCATCCTGCTGTGTATGATCATGGGCATCATTTCTACTGGTCATTTTACGAGTCCCGATGGAACTCATTCAGAGTATTACTGGGACAAATGAGTGTCTTATTGCTAATGAGCATGTTACTGGACACCCTACTGGCTCTTATTGTAGATTGATGGATTGAGTTAAAATAATTAGAACTAACTTGCATCTTATCGGATTTTACAGCTAATACTTTTAGTCCCGTATTTCGCCTTGTGTTGTTATTACTTGCTTTAGCGGAGTTCTACTAATGTGTAAAATGTACGTGTGACTTCAGCAGGTGTGAAGGTTGCAGCTGGTCCAACGGAAGCTGCACTATAACATTCTGACTGCAAATAAAAAGGTAATGAGGCCTGATTGACGACATATCATGTCCTTTGGTACTCACTTAAAACCCTTTCACACGTGCAGCTGCAAAGTGAATGGCGATGAATGATCATTAACTCATTGGCAACATCCAAGATACAAGTATGGCTGATATGTGTGCTGCATATATAGAGTGGGCTCAGGGCCATGGCTAAGCTCACTCCATGCGGTGGAGGTGTTGGCTGTATTATACAGCTGGCATCTGGGAGTATCTGCTGGGACCCAATTGTCAGAGTGCTACATTTTATTATTATTTATTATTTAACTTTGTTTCGAGCCATGGCAACTTGATGGATTAACACTCTATAGGGAGATCGATCTTGCACAAGCCTAGATAGGTCAACCAGGTTCTTCTCTGCCGCTAACTTGATAGCATGAAGCCATCGGGTTTCTTCCCCTTATTCCCTCTATTCTTCCGAACCTGATGACCTTCTCCAGTGATTGTTTTCTTTGTATGATGTGTCCAAAGTAGGCAAGTCATAGATTGGTGATCCTTGCTTCAAGTGACATGTCTGGCTTGATTTGTTCCAAAATTTATTTATTTGTTCTTCTTGCCATGGTATTGATGACATCCTTCTCCAGCACCACATTTCAAAGGCGTTGATTCTTTTTCTGTCTTGTATCTTTATCGTCCTGGTTTTGCATATCATGCATGTGAGCCGAGCATGGTTTGAGAGAAATAAAAATTTTGGTGTGATGTGCAGGGAGCCTGTCCGGCCGGATGTCTCCTTGTAGCAGGTTGGATGCCTCGGATGACTAAGGGTACATGTGGGTGTGCCATGTACAGTAGTTGTGACCATGCATAATGTGTGGTTTCACAGAAAGCATCTACTGTATCTGGGTGTATTTAAAGCACTCCTCCACCCATCAAAGTTTTTATCCTCTTAACATATTGCAGTCATCATATTATATAGCACTGTGTACTAACAATTGCTCATTTTGCCTTTTTTACCCAGTTAACGCTTTTCTTTTCCATTAGGTCTATGACATCACGTGATTAAAAACTGACTTTTTTAATCAGGTGATTAAAAAATGCTATATAATATGATGACGGCAATATAGTAAGAGGATAAAAACTTTGATGGGAGTACTTTTTTAAGCCAGATTTTCCTCCCATTTGGGGTCAATCACGTATGTCATCAACTCAGATGATAGCTAACCTGTCTGATACAGCCTCTAACAAACAACCTGGGGACAAGCACGCTTGAAGGAATGGGATACTGCTTTAGCTGAATAGTAGGAGTATTAGAGGTGTTCTGTGGCTGTCCCAGGAGAGGAAGACCAGCTTCCTATGAGGAACAACCCCCACTGAGAGTGTCAACAGTGTGGCAAAGTAGGGTCCATAGAAGAAAATGTACCTATGAGCCATGCAGGGGAGTAAAGTTTCCACTAGTGTGTGAGGAGAGCCTGTCTACATTCTGGATACAGTGAGGCAGAGATCTGCTACATCCCTTAGGAGTGAAAAGTAGACCTTTGAAGCCAGTGTGAAAGATTTAAGGAGTCCAGTTGGATGGTTGTCCCACCTTGTCTACCCAGAAGCAGACCCAAAGAGGGGCAGTCTCCTGTATCACCTTTGCTAGAGAGGGAGCAAATAAAGAGGAGTAACATACTGTAAGTCCAGTGAAGCTGTGGATTGTGTGACTTGGCTAGATCTGAGTAAGTGAACCTGAGTGGACCATGCCATAGTGAAGTGTGGACACTGAGGTCAATTGAGAGAGCAGTCTATGAGCAGTGTATGAGCAGTCATCTCTTGACTTTAAGCAGTGTGATATTGGTATGGGTTTCTAGAGTTGGGATCTGCACCTGTCAGACATTTGTGGCATGTCCTGTGGAAATTTTATTATTGGCTGATATGGGAATATCCAAGACAGGTCTTTTAGGTTGGAGACACCATGGAACTCAGCTGGTCTGACTCCTGGTACCCTTGATAAGACATATGTGACGCGCACCCTGGGCCATAGGGTATTCGGTAGCCGGGCCGGTCAGTGCTGGGGGTGTCACGGTAGCAGTGGCCCGGTCTGTGACCCAGGGCGGTCAATAAAAGGGAAAAGTGAAAAGGGAATAAAGTTTTTATATATAATGTTCGTGACGCCACCTGTGGTATGCGGCTATATGGAGCAGCCGCTGCGGTGCAGATTCTCTGGAGCTGGTGGTGATGCAGCAGAGTTGGTTCAGCTCTCCACAGGTAGAGCTAAGCTCCAGAGCGGTGGTGTGATGATTTAATGAGGTAGATGCTGCTGTGCAGTGTAGTGCAGGGGATGGCACAGATAATAATGCTAGGACACAGTGGGGTGCAGTCTACAAGGTTTACTCACAGTTGTTGAACTCCAGGTTACCAGGACCAGGGTAACCTCCCACGTCGTCCTGTGTTTACCAAGGCAGGGGTTCAGCAAACTCCCAGGTATTTCAGGAGTACATAACGGGACCCCATTCTGTGTGCCTTCCTCGGTCGTCCTCCTGCGCTGGCTCTCACCCTCCTGCCCTGTGCCTCGCAACCAGTGTCCCAAGCCGGTAACCTCGGATCTTGGCGGGCAACCTGCAGTCCCCTGAATCATATGTGGCTACCTTTTTGACGATATACAGTACAGACCAAAAGTTTGGACACACCTTCTCATTTAAAGATTTTTCTGTATTTTCATGACTATGAAAATTGTACATTCACACTGAAGGCATCAAAACTATGAATTAACACATGTGGAAGTATATACTTAACAAAAAAGTGTGAAACAACTGAAAATATGTCTTATATTCTAGGTTCTTCAAAGTAGCCACCTTTTGCTTTGATGACTGTGACTCGCCCCCTGGGCCATGGGGTACCTGGAACCGGGCCTTCTGGTGTACGGTGCTGATGGGGGTAGTAGTGGCAACCCGGTCCCGTGGCTCAGGGTGGTCAGACCAAATGCTGTGGCAGTCTATTTGTAGATTTGTGAATGTCCGACTACGCCACCCGTGGATTGCGGTCAGAGATAACCGCCGCTGCATGGCAGACCGCTGAGGCTGGTGTTGGTGTGCAGCACAGGGGTAGGATAACTCCCCATGGGAAGAGTGTAGCCTCAGGGCAGTGTAAGTGGATGCTGGGGGTGATGGTGCCGGCGCAGCAGAAATCACACAGAGTCCAATGATGCAGTCCAGGGTCTTTTACTCACAGTTGTTATCCAAGTCACTTCTGTCAGCAAGGACTGCCCGAGCCGTGCTGCGTCCACCAGTTGAGGAGCTCGGTCAAACCCCAGGCAATTCAGGAGTATGGCACAGGACCCCCTTCTGTCCTTTCTCTGGCCTCTCGTGCCCCACCAGTGTCCTGACTTCTGTCCAGCTACCGCGGACCGTGTCGGGTAAGCGTTGGCCTTCACTTCCCGCTATCCTATATGGTGCCTTCCTAGCAGGTTTAGCGGGGGGTCGCACCAATAATTGGTCACATCCTCCGGTTCTTGGCTGAGGGTAGATTCGCCTCCACCAACTTAGGGATCCGGTACCTTTCCACGGCCTGACCCTTCCACCCAGTATAATGGGGTTTGCAACGGTTGCTGACCATTCTGCACTCTTAGGTTCCCTTGTTTCTGGAGCCCTTCCACTCCTCTGTCTCTTCTCCTTCCTTCCTTCTCCTTCTCCTCTTCTCCTCTCTGGCCCCGGCCTTCTCTCTAGGCCTGCCTCTTGGAGCTGAGCTCAGCCTGAGCCGCTGCCCTCTCCCTTCTCTGAACTCCCTAAGATGGCTCCCACCTTTTATCTGCTTCTCTGTGTCTGAGCTCGTGACCTGCACCCAATGAGCTCCTTCCTATGCTCCAGAAACCTCCCACTGCTCCTACACCACTGGGTTCTCTTCCCCCTCCCCACTCCAGCCAGGGACATGGTCAGTTGTGCCCGCAGCTGGGAGTACCGGCGAGCTGTCCCCCCGGAAATGGGGAGTGTGTATGTGTGTGTAGCTAACTGAGCCCTGGTCCACACTCCATCCTTACCTGGGAGTGGAATATCACACCTCTGGTTGAGGTGCAATACCCCTGTAGCAACCGAACCCTCGGGGCGCTACAACTGCTTTGCACACTCTTGGCATTCTCTTGATGAGCTTCAAGATGTACTCATCGGAAATGGTCTTCCAACAATCTTGAAGGAGTTCCCAGAGATGCTTAGCACTTGTTGGCCCTTTTGCCTTCACTCTGCGGTCCAGCTCACCCCAAACCATCTCGATTGGGTTCAGGTCTGGTGACTGTGGAGGCCAGGTCATCTGGCGTAGCAACCCATCACTCTCCTTCTTGGTCACATAGCCCTTACACAGCCTGGAGGTGTGTTTGGGGTCATTGTCCTGTTGAAAAATAAATGATGGTCCAACTAAACGCAAACCGGATGGAATAGCATGCCGCTGCAAGATGCTGTGGTAGCCATGCTGGTTCAGTATGCCTTCAATTTTGAATAAATTCCCAACAGTGTCACCAGCAAAGCACCCCCACACCATCACACCTCTTCCTCCATGCTTTACGGTGGAAACCAGGCTTGTAGAGTCCATCCGTTCACCTTTTCTGTGCCGCACAAAGACACGGTGGTTGGAACCAAAAACCTCAAATTTGGACTCATCAGACCAAAGCACAGATTTCCACTGGTTTAATGTCCATTCCTTGTGTTCTTTAGCCCAAACAAGGCTCTTCTGCTTGTTGCCTGTCCTTAGCAATGGTTTCCTAGCAGCTATTTTATCATGAAGGCCTGCTGCACAAAGTCTCCTCTTAACAGTTGTTGAAGAGATGTGTCTGCTGCTAGAACTCTGTGTGGCATTGACCTGGTCTCTAATCTGAGCTGCTGTTAACCTGCAATTTCTGAGGCTGGTGACTCGGATAAACTTATCCTCAGAAGCAGAGGTGACTCTTGGTCTTCCTTTCCTGGAGCAGTCCTCATGTGAGCCAGTTTCTTTGTAGCGCTTGATGGTTTTTGTAACTGCACTTGGGGACACTTTCAAAGTTTTACCAATTTTTCGCACTGACTGACCTTCATTTCTTAAAGTAATGATGGCCACTCGTTTTTCTTTACTTAGAATTTGTATTATGGCAAGAAAAAAGCAGCTAAGAGTCTTAGGACTATCAGCTATGTATCCACCAGACTTCTGCACAACACAACTGATGGTCCCAACCCAATTTATAAGGCAAGAAATCCCACTTAGTAAACCTGTCAGGGCACACCTGTGAAGTTAAAACCATTTCCGGTGACTACCTCTTGAAGCTCATCAAGAGAATGCCAAGAGTGTGCAAAGCAGTCATCAAAGCAAAAGGTGGCTACTTTGAAGAACCTAGAATATAAGACAGATTTTCAGTTGTTTCACACTTTTTTGTTAAGTATATAATTCCACATATGTTAATTCATAGTTTTGATGCCTTCAGTGAGAATGTACAATTTTCATAGTCCTGAAAATACAGAAAAATCTTTAAATGAGAAGGTGTGTCCAAACTTTTGGTCTGTACTGTAGTTGCGGCTGTGAGCAACTGCACCCTGAAAGTACAGAAGCCTCCGGTTTCTAGCTGAGCCTTGTAGTTCTCCACTAGTTAGGGGCCGGTCCCCTTTGCGGCCTGATCCCTCCACGTTCCTGCAGATTCGGGCGCACGGGTGGCTTCTGCACTCGTCGTGCCCCTGGGATCCCCTCACTCCTGGAGCCTCCTCTGCTCCCTTCGTCGTTCTGCCAGTCCTCCTGGGCCTCTCAACTTAGGCCCGCTCCTCTCCTCTGAACAGAGCTCCTACAGAGCTCCTGCTCCCACTCCTTCTCCTCAGACTGTCTTCTCTGACTGGACCCTCTCTCCCAAGATGGTTCCCCTTTTTATACTCCTACTCAAGTGCTCCCCTGTACTTCTTCCTCCACCAACACCCACTACATGGTTCCACCCTCCAGCTAGGGACCAGGGACTGTGCTCTCCCTTAGGAGCAATCTCGCCCTTCCCTCCTGAAGTGTAATGGATGCAAATGTGTGGGTCCCGGGCAGTAATCCATCCTTACCTGAGAGTGGGATACCACACCTCTGGGTGAGATGCAGTACCTCTGTGGCGACTGAACCCACAGGGAGGGGCACCACATATGATCTTGCCACAGGAAGCTTGGGCCAGCGAGATGGTTCTCTTAAAGCAGCAAGTGTAGGACAATTCAGTGTTACTGTACAGAATGGCCATTCAGATTAATGCCTGGCCATGTAATACATGCAATACACATCAGAGTAAGAGCCTCTCTGTCACAGAAGCATCTTACTCTTGTATGTATGAATGGGCGCCGCCTCGCTCTCCATACACTTGTAGAACGGACAACCCCTTTAACTCTAATATTTCACTTCCCAAAAAAATAAATCTTGGAATACGTAGGAAATATTTGGTGGATTCGGATACATTCGTGATGCTTCGTCCATTACTAATGGAACCTGATTGACAACCTCTTCATATAAAGCTTACTCACTCCTTTATATAGAAGATGACACAGAGAGATCTGCCTACAGTGCTATTCATCTCTTTTGGAACACAGTGCAGGTCATCTTTGTTCATCATGGGAGTTTATTGCAACTTCACATATAAAGTTACTCGAGTTATTCCTCTTATGTCATATTATTTATTCTAGTTGTATATGTATCTGGAAGAACTGAGAAAAGCCATACTTGCACCCATTCTTAAAGGAGCTGAGCCACTTTCGTTTGCTTTGGACCACTGATCACCACCACTTTCTATTTGTGTCTATGGAAGTCATAGGGAGGAATTCCCTTAAAGTGAATATCCAGGACTATATATTTTTTTTGCTATGGGTCTAGGAACTAACAGGCAGGTAGTTGCTAACTAATTGCCTGTTGTACCTGGCCCCGACCTCTGCCGGAACACAGCGATCATGGATCACTCCTGCCAGTGATTCAGCGGCTTCTCCTCTGCTCTGCTATCTATCTATTTATCTACTTACATTCTCTACCCTCTCCTCTCCAGGGCAACAATCCCCACTCCACAAACTTGCACACCCTCGCAGAAATATTAAACACCCTAACCTATACTCACTCTCTGAATTCCTCCTCCCTCTTACAGACATGCGTTCCTTACATGATGCAGATGTTGCTGCCGCCTTAT
Organism: Phyllobates terribilis; assembly: GCF_046119375.1. Taxonomy (NCBI): domain Eukaryota; kingdom Metazoa; phylum Chordata; class Amphibia; order Anura; family Dendrobatidae; genus Phyllobates; species Phyllobates terribilis. The sequence goes on along the minus strand of NW_027362770.1, from coordinate 131,045,538 downwards.
ATAACACCACAACAGATGCAGCTCTCAATTCAGTTGCCCCCCTCACACATACCAAAGCTCACACAATCAACAGGCAACCCTGGCACACCAGCCTAACCAAAGAACTGCGATGGGCCTCCAGGGTTGCTGAGCGTAGATGGAAAAGGTCCCACTCCAGTGACCACTTCATTGCATTCAAACAGTCCCTCATTACCTTCAAGTACACTCTCGCTGCAGCAAAACAAACATACTTCTCATCTTTCATGTCTTCCCTGTCTCACAACAGCTATTTTACACTTTCAATTCTCTCCTCCGCCCCCCCCCCCCAGCGCCTCCTCCCTCTCTTCTCATCCCAGCCGAAGACTTTGGCTCATTCTTCAAGCAGAAGATTGACACCATCAGACAAAGCTTTTGCCTAAAGTCCCCCCAGCCCCTCCTCATACCTGCTCAATCCTCCCCCTCCAAAACCAATTTCTCCACCATTACAGAAGATCAACTTTTCTCTTTACTCTCCAAATCACACCTCACCACCTGTGAACTTGACCCAATTCCGTCCCACCTCATCCCCAGCCTTACCACTATCTTCATTCCAACCCTAACCCAGGTCTTCAACCTGTCACTAACAACTGGTGTCTTCCCCTCATGCTTCAAACATTCCTCGATTACACCCATTCTCAAAAAACCCTCCCTTGACCCATCTTCTCTGACAAGCTACCGCCCCATATCACTTCTCCCCTATGCCTCAAAACTACTGGAATAACATGTCCACTTTGAACTGTCCTCCCACCTCTCCTCCTGCTCTCTCTTTGACCGCCTCCAATCTGGCTTTTGGCTGCACCATTCTACTGAAGCTGTCCTGACTAAAGTCACCAACGACCTACTAACCGCCAAATCCAAGCGACACTACTCTGTCTTCCTCCTCCTACACCTGTCACCTGCCTTTGACACAGTGGACCATCCTTCTTACTACAAACTCTCTAATCTCTCGGCATCACAGACTTGGCCCTATCTTGGATCTCTTCATACCTAACAGACAGGACATTCAGTGTCTCCCACTCACACACCAACTCCTAATCTCGCCCCCTATTTGTCGGTGTCCCCCAAGGTTCAGTTGTAGGACCCCTGCTCTTTTCTATCTACACCTTTGGCCTGGGACAGCTCATAGAGTCCCACGGCTTTCATTATCACCTATATGCTGATGACACACAGATCTACCTCTCTGGAACTGATATCTCCTCCCTACTAACCAAAATCCCACAAAGTCTGTCCGCTGTCTCATCCTTCTTCTCTGACAGATTTCTAAAACTTAACATGGATAAAACAGAACTCATCATCTTTCCACCTTCCCATTCATCTCCCCCCATCTGACCTACCTATCAACGTCAATGGCTGTTCACTCTCCCCAGTCCTGCAAGCTCACTGCCTTGGGGTAACCCTGGACTCTGATCTCTCTGTCAAACCACATATCCAAGCCCTTTCCACTTCCTGCTGACTCCAACTCAAAAATATTTCCCGGATCCGCACATTCCTCAACCACGAATCTGCAAAAACACTAGTGCACGCCCTCATCATCTCCCGCCTCGACTACTGCAACCTCCTGCTCTGTGGCCTCCCTTCCACCACTCTCGCACCCCTCCAATCTATCCTAAACTCTGCTGCCTGACTAATCCACCTGTCCCCCCGCTATTCCCCAGCCTCTCCTCTCTGTTAATCACTTAACTGGCTCCCCATTGCCCAGAGACTCCAGTTCAAAACCCTAACCACGGCATAGAAAGCCACCCACAACCTGTCTCCTCCATACATCTGTGACCTATTCTCCCCATACTTACCTGCACACCATCTCTGATCCTCACAAGATCTCCTTCTCTACTCCCCTCTTAGCTCCTCTTTCCACAATCGCATACAAGGTTTCTCCCGTGTATCCCCCTTTCTCTGGAGCTCTCTACCCCAGCATATCAGACTCTTGCCTACCATGGAAACCCTCAAGAGGAACCTGAAGACCCACCTCTTTCGACAAGCCTACAACCTATAGTAGCCATCGCTCCACCATACCGCTGCACGACTACCTCTACCCTCACCTACTGTATCCTCACCCATCCCTTATAGATTGTGAGCCCTCATGGGCAGGGTCCTCGCTCCTCCTGTACCAGTCACCGTCACTTTTTGTTAAAGATCATTGTAATTGTTTTTGTATGTATACCCCTTTTTCACATGTAAATCTCCATGGAATAAATGGCGCTATAATAATAAATAATAATAATAATATCTATCTATCCACTGGTGGACACAGACAAAAAATGGCCCCTATGTAAGAACAATAAATGGGCCCTTTGCAGCCCTCTTGGGCCCCTGTATGGCCGCGCAGGTTACACCAATGATATGTCCGTCCCTCTATCTATCTATCTATCTATCTGTCTGTCTGTCTATAATTTATCAGCAGTGAGAAGTCACTAACAGGAATAGATTTCTTTTAAAAAAAAGTTTGCTGAGAGCGTTATCTAAGGTGTCATTGTAGGTGCAGCGATGGCTCCTTACCCCTGTCATACAGATTTTTAGTATAACATGGCATCTTGACAGCTTGTTCATTGAAAGCCTACATTTCTATCTATTCTTTAACACAATAATCATCTCACTAAGTTTTAAAAAGGAAGCAACAGAATAGGAGGTTTGGGGTAAATTCATAAGTAGGATTTGTGTGGCAGTTCCTTCTTTGCAACCGAAAAGTTCCTAACATAAAAAAACAATACACAGTTGACCACAAATGGCTGTGTTAAAGGGGTTATCAACTAGTGGACAGCCACTTCTCATTGCCACCAGTCTGCTGAATACAAAAGAAAATAAAGAAATATTTTCCCCTTGGACAGGTGCTGCTCCTCCGATATCCGGTGCTCTAAGGACATTGTTTATGTCCATCAGCAGTATGCACTCCCAACGTCCACTCCATTTCTTCCCACAATGCATTGTACCTATTAATACTATCTGATCTAATATATATATATATATATATATATATATATATATAGTAAAGACCAAAAGTTTGGACACACCTTCTCATTTAAAGATTTTTCTGTATTTCCATGACTTTGAAAATTGTACATTCACACTGAAGGCATAAAAACTATGAATTAACACATGTGGAATTATATACTTAACAAAAAAGTGTGAAACAACTGAAAATATGTCTTATATTCTAGGTTCTTCAAAGTAGCCACCTTTTGCTTTGATGACTGCTTTGCACACTCTTGGCATTCTCTTGATGAACTTCAATAGGTAGCCACCGGAAATGGTCTTCCAACAATCTTGAAGGCGTTCCCAGAGATACTTAGCACTTGTTGGCCCTTTTGCCTTCACTCTGCGGTCCAGCTCACCCCAAACCATCTCGATTGGGTTCAGGTCTGGTGACTGTGGAGGCCAGGTCATCTGGCGTAACACCCCATCACTCTCTTTTTTGTCAAATAGCCCTTACACAGCCTGCAGATGTGTTTGGGGTCATCGTCCTGTTGAAAAATAAATGATGGTCCAACTAAACGCAAACCGGATGGAATAGCATGCCTCTGCAAGATGCTGTGGTAGCCATGCTGGTTCAGTATGCCTTCAATTTTGAATAAATCCCCAACAGTGTCACCAGCAAAGCACCCCCACACCATCACACCTCCTCCTCCATGCTTCACGGTGAGAACCAGGCATGTAGAGTCCATCCGTTCACCTTTTCTGCGTCGCACAAAGACACGGTGGTTGGAACCAAAGATCTCAAATTTGGACTCATCAGACCAAAGCACAGATTTCTACTGGTCTAATGTCCATTCCTTGTGTTCTTTAGCCCAAACAAATCTCTTCTGCTTGTTGCCTGTCCTTAGCAGTGGTTTCCTAGCAGCTATTTTACCATGAAGGCCTGCTGCACAAAGTCTCCTCTTAACAGTTGTTGAAGAGATGTGTCTGCTGCCAGAACTCTGTGTGGCATTGACCTGGTCTCTAATCTGAGCTGCTGTTAACCTGCGATTTCTGAGAGGCTGGTGACTCAGATAAACTTATCCTCAGAAGCAGAGGTGACTCTTGGTCTTCCTTTCCTGGGGCGGTCCTCATGTGAGCCAGTTTCTTTGTAGCGCTTGATGGTTTTTGCAGCTGCACTTGGGGACACTTTCATAGTTTGCCCAATTTTTCGGACTGACACCTTCATTTGTTAAAGTAATGATGGCCACTCGTTTTTCTTTACTTAGCTGCTTTTTTCTTGTCATAATACAAATTCTAACAGTCTATTCAGTAGGACTATCAGCTGTGTATCCACCTGACTTCTGCACAACACAACTGATGGTCCGAACCCCATTTATAAGGCAAGAAATCCCACTTATTAAACCTGACAGGACACACCTGTGCAGTGAAAACCATTTCTGGTGACTACCTCTTGAAGCTCATCAAGAGAATGCCAAGAGTGTGCAAAGCAGTCATCAAAGCAAAATGTGGCTAATTTGAAAAACCTAGAATATAAGACATATTTTCAGTTGTTTCACACTTTTTTGTTAAGTATATAATTCCACATGTGTTAATTCATAGTTTTGATGCCTTCAGTGTACAATTTTCAAAGTCATGAAAATACAGAAAAATCTTTAAATGAGAAGGTGTGTCCAAACTTTTGGTCTGTACTGTATATATATATATATATATATATATTTATATATATATATATATATTATACTGTATTATGGTAATGTTTTAGGCAGGTGTGGAATAAGAATAGTTTTAGAAAAAGTATGCTTAACAGATTATTTTTATCAATTAATAAAATGAAAAGTGAATGAACCAAAGAGAAATCTAAATCAAATCAATATTTAGTGTGATCACTCTTTGCCTTCAAAACAGCATCAGTTCTACTCTGTACACTTCCACACAGTTTTTGAAGGAACTTGGCAGGGAGGTTGTGTGGCGCCCCTGAGGGTTCGGTCGCCACAGAGGTATTGCATCTCATCCAGAGGTGTGGTATCTCACTCTCAGGTAAGGAAGGAGTATGGCTCAGGACCCTAACACTACATCCACTACACCACATTTCCGGGGGAAAGGGCGATAATGCTCCTATGGGAGAGCACAAGTGTCCCTGATCCCTGGCTGGAGTGGGGAGGAACCACTTAGAGAGGGGGAAATAGGTAGTGGATGGGTGGAGAATGTAGATCCTGGGAGCACTGTGGTAAGAGGTATAAAAGTAAGGAACCATCTTGGTTCAGTGAGTCGGTGGGGGAGTTCCAGTCAGTCAGACTGAGGTGCTGACAGGGAGCAGAGGCTCTGGATGAGCTCTGCTCCACAGGCGGGCCTAGTCAGGAGGCCTCAGCCTGGGAGAGAGAGAAGAGGGAGCGGGAAGGCTCCAGGAACCGAAGGGACCCTAGGGGTACGGGCCGTGCAGCAAGCCACCCGTACGCCCGCCGCTACTAGAAGAGTAGGGGGGTCAGGCCAGAGAAAGGGAACCGGGTCCCCCAACCATCAGAGACTACAGGGCTCAACTGGGAACCGGAGGCTGCAGCACTTCAAGTACAGCAGACCGTCCACACCAGCCACTAGGAAAGTAGCCACATAGGGCCAGGGGATGGAACACACATCGCCCACCAAGGCCCGAGGACACTGGACAGAGGTGCCGCTAGGTGTGAGATACAAGGAGAGAGGCCAGAGAGGACACACAGAAGGGGGTCCTGCTAAGTGCTCCAGAGCTACCTGGGAGTCGACTGAGCCCCTCAGTAAACACAGGACGACACGGGAAGTTATAAACCTGCAGTAATAACTTGGAGTGAAAGAACTGTGAGTAAAGACCCTGAGACTGCATTGCAAAGACTCTGCGTTGTCACTACTGATTCCCTGCACTATAACCACCATCATCCACTCATGCTGCCCTGAAGCTACACTCCACCTGTGGGGAGTCACATCACCTAGCTGCACATACCACCAGCTTCAGCGGACTGCCCCGCAGTGGCGGTTACCAATAACCGCAATCCACAGGTGGCGCAGTCGGACACTGACATTAGTGCACATAGACTACCCCCCTGGTTTGACCGCCCTGGGTCACGGACCGGGTCGCCGCCACGGTGACTACAACCCCCAGCAACTACGAGGCCCGGCTCCGGGTATTCCCCACGGCCCAGGGGGCGCGTCAACTTTGGCGTAGTCGGCAGGATTTGAAACCAACCAGTTATCATCGGGTATTGTGTGCCTAGAGACTGTTTCATGGTACTGAATGTGGCACCCGCCCCAGAAGAACGGGCGCCATTATGTGCGTGCTAAAAGACGACCAGAGACCACCTCCCATCGTGGGCCGGGTCCCAGCATGGCGCCAACAGCGGAGCCCACCCCAAACAGCAATGGTCATGTATGCCAGTGTGTCCATCAAGGTGGGGGGGCTGACCCTGAGGGTGACCGACAGCAGGCTGCCATGGGACCGCAGCAAATTGCCCTGGGACCGCCCCGAGCAGGGGAGGGGAGAGAAGAAAACTGGGAGACAGGGTGTGGTCTGGATCAGTCTATACAGATCACACCCGGTGGGGAAGATGGAGGATGGCAGCACCAGAGCCCCAGCCAGCGACATTCTGCAGTCTGAAGCACCCTACACCCTGGAGGAGCTCGTGGCAAAGCTGCCCCAGGAGGACTCGGAGTTCCTCTGCTCCGGGATGGAAGACCTGGGCCGGAGGATGGAGAAGGCCCAGCGAGACGCCATCGCCGGATGCAAGTGGGAGATGGAGCAGAGGATGGCGGACCGTCCCCGGCACCGACAGTGTCCCAGCCATCGCGGATCCCGACCAGCGCCAGGGGGCGACGCGAGACACAGGAGCTGCTGCGGGAGCAGGTAGGAGGAGTCTCCCTGTCCCAGACGCTGCCAGCGTCGACCTGCTCCTGGGCCCCCTGGTGGAGCCGCTGCTCCTAGGCGCTACCACCGCCAGCCTGCTCCTACCACCGCAGCTGGGCCTATCGCCAAGCCCTCCAACCCCGGGCGCCACCAGCAGCGGCCTGCTCCCGCAGCCAAGCTCTCCAGCCCCGGGCGCCACCAGCGGTGGCCCGCTCCCGCAGCCAAGTCCTCTAATCCCGGGCGCTACTACCACCAGCCCGCGCCCAGGCCCAAAGCCGAGCCCTCTGACCCCGGGCGTGATCAGCTGCGGCCCTCTCCAGGCCCCGCCGCAAGTCCCACAAATCCCGGGCGCGCCAATCCTGCACGTCCCTGAGACCTCAACGCCGCTACCTCTGGGAACCAGCGATCCCGGACAGCTTCTGGGTCCCCTGCAGGAGCCGTCTACCCCGCCCGCTGAGTGGGTGTACCGATGTCGCCGGTGGGACTGGTCCGCGGAGGTGGAAGACCAGCAGCCCTCGCTCCTACCCGCTCCGCAGCCGGCCGTCGTCTCCCAAATACCGGAAGACGAGGCCCAGTTTGAGTGGGATCACTCGGGGGAGGATCTAATGGGGTTCTCCCAGGAGACCAGGGCAGCCGCGGCCCGCCGCAAGGAGTTCTGCCGCCAGCAGCTGGCTCAATTTGAAAAGGAGCGCAGCTCACGGCGCAAGCGGTGGGAGAGATTAGAGGCCCAGAACCTGCAGGAGAAGACCCGGGCCCGTCAGTCCAACGAGGCCGCTCACGGCCCCAGAGAAGAGGGTACCGTTGTCAAATTTGATTTAAAGGCCGGATGGGGGTTCATCCGGGACCTGCACACAGACATTGATTTGTTTGTGAATAGAAGGGACGTGGAGTCTCATCTCAGAGCGGGTCATCCTGATCGGGACCTCTACCCCGGAGACATTGTTACATATACCCGGCACCGAGGAGTCAGGGGCTGGTACACCCTTGATGTTCACAGAGTGGAGGAGGAGAGTGAATTCCACCGCTGCGAAACTGAAGACCAGGCTGGGTCAGCTTCTCGAGGACCAGAGCCTCCCCGCAGGGAGAAGTATAATTAGGAACTTTAAACATCCACCAGTACCCGTGCAGAGTGGACACTACAAGTTCAGAGTTAATGTGTGTGAACAGTTAACCCGTTTATTGAGTTACCCGGAACGGGTCCAAAGACTACCCGGCTGAGGACTGGGAGCAGCCACTCCTTGTAAATAGTTGCACCTTTTGAGGTGCCCCATATTGGTTTTATAAGAACCTACAACAAATAAGTACCTCAGAACAAAAACCCGTTGGAGGTGGCTAAAGACGAGGTCCAGCACCTGCGTCATCTAAGCCCTGCAGCCACCCCAGGGCCTCCGTTGAGGGTTTGGGACGGGTCCCTCATGTTCGTCGGTTACCAGTTGCAAGTTACACTTTAAAGAAAATGGACACCTGGTTGCGAATTGCACTGTGACCAGTTAATCAAAGATTACTTGAAAATGTTTTATATGCCTTATATATATGAAAAGTTTTATACAAGTGAAAAGAATTTTGTAATGTGTTATATAATGTAACCGGTAACGTTGAAGGAAATATGCTCCCATAAAGGGAAGAAGTGTTGTTAATAATCTTATATGTGGACGTGTCCTAAAATTTTGCGTGTCCTTTAAAATTGTCTTTTGCTCTATTCCAGCCCGCGGACGTGCTGTGTTTTACCAGGGGGGTGTGTGGCGCCCCTGAGGGTTCGGACACCACAGAGGTATTGCATCTCATCCAGAGGTGTGGTATCTCACTCTCAGGTAAGGAAGGAGTATGGCTCAGGACCCTAACACTACATCCACTACACCATATTTCCGGGGGATAGGGCGATAATGCTCCTACGGGAGAGCACAAGTGTCCCTGATCCCTGGCTGGAGTGGGGAGGAACCACTTAGAGAGGGGGAACTAGGTAGTGGATGGGTGGAGAACGTAGATCCTGGGAGCACTGTGGTAAGAGGTATAAAAGTAAGGAACCATCTTGGTTCAGTGAGTCGGTGGGGGAGTTCCAGTCAGTCGGACTGAGGTGCTGACAGGGAGCAGAGGCTCTGGATGAGCTCTGCTCCACAGGCGGGCCTAGTCAGGAGGCCTGAGCCTGGGAGAGAGAGAAGAGGGAGCGGGAAGGCTCCAGGAACCGAAGGGACCCTAGGGGTACGGGCCGTGCAGCAAGCCACCCGTATGCCCGCCGCTACTAGAAGAGTAGGGGGGTCAGGCCAGAGAAGGGGAACCGGGTCCCCCAACCAGCAGAGACTACAGGGCTCAACTGGGAACCGGAGGCTGCAGCACTTCAAGTACAGCAGGCCGTCCACACCAGCCACTAGGAAAGTAGCCACATAGGGCCAGGGGATGGAACACACGTCGCCCGCCAAAGCCCGAGGACACTGGACAGAGGTGCCGCTAGGTGTGAGATACAAGGAGAGAGGCCAGAGAGGACACACAGAAGGGGGTCCTGCTAAGTGCTCCAGAGCTACCTGGGAGTCGACTGAGCCCCTCACTCAGTAAACACAGGACGACGCGGGAAGTTATAAACCTGCAGTAATAACTTGGAGTGAAAGAACTGTGAGTAAAGACCCTGAAACTGCATTGCAAAGACTCCGCGTTGTCACTACTGATTCCCTGCACTATCACCACCATCATCAACTCATGCTGCCCTGAAGCTACACTCCACCTGTGGGGAGTCACATCACCTAGCTGCACATACCACCAGCTTCAGCAGACTGCCCCGCAGCGGCGGTTACCAATAATCGCAATCCACAGGTGGCGTAGTCGGACATTGACATTAGTGCACATAGACTGCCCCCCTGGTTTGACCGCCCTGGGTCACAGACCGGGTCGCCGCCACGGTGACTACAACCCCCAGCAACTATGAGGCCCGGCTCCGGGTATTCCCCACGGCACAGGGGGCGCGTCAGTTGTTCCAAACATCTCGGAGAACTAACCACAGATCTTCTGTGGATGTCGATTGTGCAAATCCTTCTGTCTCCTCATGTGATCCCATAGAGACTCAATGATGTTGAAATCAGGGCTCTATGGAGCCGTATCATCACTTCCAAGATTCCTTGTTCTTTATACTGAAGATTTTAGAGACATTGTTTGTATGTTTGGGGTTGTCCTGCTACAGAATATATTTGGAGCCAATCAGACGCCTCCCTGATGGTATTTCATGATGTGCATATCTACCTATTATTCTCAGCATTGAGCACACCAAAAAATGGGTCTAGATGCAGTGGAAACACATGATGATTACTGGTCAGTTCTATACTCATTTTTGCCAGAAATTGAATGCACAGTGATAGTGCACTCCCTCGCCAGCTCTGAGCAAAAGTAATAAGCCGGCAAGGGAGCGCACTGACAATGCATGTTGTAAGATTACCCGGTGCCGTGCAAGCAGAGCAGAGACCAGTGCCATCCCCACAAGTGAAGTCACGACAGTGCTGGTGTCTGCTTTTCTTGCATGGCACCAGGTAATCTTACAACATGCACTGACAGTGCACTCGCTTGCCAGGTCATTACTACTGCTCAGAACTGGTGAGGGAGCGCACTGTCACTGTGCATATTGCACAATGGAAGAATGTACTGAAAATCTAAATCGAAGGAAAACTTTTACAATTGCAAATTGATTAAAGACAAGTTGGATGACAGTACTGGAGAACTAGTGACAAAATCTATAGACAGAATCTGCTGAGCATACTTTGGAATTGACAACAGACTAGACCAACCCCTAAAACAGGTGTCACTGATGATGCTTCATTACAAGAAGAGGCCAGAGGCTGCATCAGTGACCACAGCCTCTGTCCCCTGATAACTTTTCGTTTGACTATCCCAGCAAGCACTGGTATTGTCAAATGAAGTGTCATCAGAGGAAGTAGTAAAAAAAAATATATATAGCAGTTAGGGAGGAAAAAGTAAGGATTTTTTAATGAAAGTGTATTAGAAAAATGATTTCACTATTATATTAAATAGATAAGCATTTAGGATTAAAATAGGTTTTACTTTTGGTCCTCCCTTTAGGACTGTGAAGTGGACTATAGCAACAGGTGGTAGCAGTATGAGAGAATGGTGCCATCTGTTCCAGTATTCTATTGACTGTTATATTGGACAAGTAGAGTTACCTTTAAAGTCATCGGAAATTGACGTGTCATTTAAATTTATATTTAAGTTTTAATATATTTTTAGATTTACATTTTAAAGTTTTTATATTTTATGTATTTTTTTTAATCTTTGGCAATGTTTCTTTTCCTATCAGTCTTTATTAATGAAGCACTTAGATCAAAAATGTTATCCTCTTAATATATTGCATCACAGGCAGGATTACAGTGACAGGTGACACTTCTATAGATAACTGATAGCACAGTATTCGCCAATCACAATAGGTGATGCCACAGCTGACCCTGCTCCTCCTCCCTTCACAATGACCTTTGCACACGCTCATTAGGTGCTTCACTGCAAAATATAGGGTCATGGTCTGACCATTGTGGCTAATATACATGTGCACTTCCTGACAAAACAGGAAGTTAGAGTCTAAAAAATCCCCCAGTGGCCAGTGTGAAAACTGCAAGATTTCGATTTTTACATTTTTATTATAGATTGTGATATTTAAGAAAAAAAAATAAAATTTCCAATTGTTTTGTTTTTTTTGCAATTACGTTGAACACAAAAATCTGATTTAAATAATAGGTCATTTGCTGATGACGCATTCCCTTTAAGTTGTTTTAATTTTAAATGTATCATTATTGGCTTTTATGAGCGACAGCTCTGCCTCAATGTCCCTGTTTCAGCAGGGTGCATACCAGTCACCGAATAACAGATGGTCATGGCAGCTTCTATTCATGCTGCCATCACTGGGCCTGGGCTGTCACTTTGTTCCTGGCCTCCTCCTGATCACAGACAAACATTATTATTCAATCTGATGTGATGTAATTAACAAATGGTTAGAATGCATCACAGTTACTGAAAAGTGACAATGATGTGTTGTCTAATCTCACAGCAATTAAAAGTGTCAGGATTAGCGCTGAAGCCCTATTGATCTCGAGACCCCATTGCTGCAGATCCAGTGTATTTCTGCATTCAGTAATTTCTTCTGCATTTCTGTCTTTTGCCATAATGGCCCTAAGAACTGCTCATAGTAGAGATGGGGCCAACATCAAAGTAGTCAATGGTGAGGGCTGTAAGGTCTCTTACTCTAGAGGACCCAAAATGTCCACACATTATTCAAACAGCCCATTGTTTTCAATAGAGACGGCGTACAGTCCTGCTTATCATTATTGGCACCCATTAAGTTAAAGTACATAATGTGGAATATCTCCTGAAAATAATGAATCAAGTGAAAAACTAGCAGGTCTGTGAGAACCAGAATTCTTGCTGGTTGGTAGGTGATCAAATACTTATTTCATGCAATTTAATTATTTAAAAATCATGCAATGTGATTTTCTGCTTTTTCTTTTTAGATTCTGTCTCTCACCGTTGAAGTGTACCTACGATAAAAATTACAGACCTCTCCATTCTTTGTAGGTGGGAAAACTTCCAAAATTGGCAGTGGATCAAATACTTATTTTCCCCACTAGAAGCAAAATGAACATAAACCCTGCTGTAAGTAAATAAAAAGCAAGTGCATTTAAATAAAATAGGGTTCTTAGTAACACTGTTTTTGATCAAAAATAGTATAAAAGCTTTCCCACCGCGACAAGGTGAACCCGTTCGAGAAAGTCCCACACTGTCTAATATTAAAAACCTTTCCATGTGTCAACAGTTTGGGACTCAGTCCTTTGTCTGTCCTTATTCACACAGAGGTCAGTTTTGACACATGGTAAGGTTTTTAATATTAGACAGTGTAGGACTTTCTCGAACGGGTTCACCTTGTCGCGGTGGGAAAGCTTTTATACTATTTTTGATCAAAAACAGTGTTACTAAGAACCCTAGTTTATTTAAATGCACTTGCTTTTTATTTATTTACAGCAGGGTTTATGTTCATTTTGCTTCTTGTAGGTTTTTCTGATTTATGGCCATGCATTTATGTGCTGCATGTATACCATCTTAAACCAAGTTCAAATGTTGTGTTTTTTTATTTTCCCCACTGTAGGTACTCAGCTCGCATTCATTTACATATTACATGAGCTGCAGTACGCAGGAATGGCCACTACACTGTGCTGTTTTGCTGCTTTCATTGTTTATATTTAGGGATGAGTGGACCCGTGGACGTTCGGGTTCTGCTACCTGACCGAACTTAAGTCCAAAGTTCGACTCAAGTACCAGAACTGTACTCAAACCTGAACCTGAGCCCCATTGAAATCAATGGGGACCCGAATTTTGGAGCTGGAAAATCTCTCTCTCGTCTTTCTCCTCCCCAGATTCCTGAACTATAAAACGGACTTCCAGGAGAAGTACCAGTCCGGGTTCGCTCATCTCTATCTATATTCAAACCTGGAAAACCCCTTTAACTGTGAACGGTCTGTCTTATTACCCATTGATTGATGACTTCCAGAAGAGGATAATTAATGATTTTACTAATTGTTTTTTCTGTAGATTCACATTTTTGGCATGATGTTTTGTCATTAGTAATAATGGAAGGAGATGGCTCGTCTCATCTCGGGCTTTGTTCGGTTAAATTCTCCTGGCAAGAGAAGCATGCAGTCATTCTGCTGTGGGCACACAATGGCTTCTGATTGTTCAGCAGAGTCTTAGTCGCCCCACTGTGTGATTGCTGCCTGTTCTCTAATGCAATTACCAGACATTGTAGATCAGGCAATAACAAACCAAAAAAAACCCTTGGTCTCTATAATAAACCGTGTAAAGCAGAAAATAAAATTAAGAAGGGAATAAAATCTGCGGATGAAACGAGAAAAATAGTTTTCATAAAAAGATAAAAACGATGTTTTTGTGTCTATATATACAGTTGTGTGCAAAACGATTCACATCACAGATCTTCTGTGGATGTCGCTGGTTCAAATCCTTCATACTCTTCACGTAATCACAGACAGGCTTGATAATGTTGAGATCAGGGCTCTGTGGGGGCTTTATCATCACTTCCAGGATTCCTTGCTTGTGTTACTATGAGCAGCCGGCGTGGCTCAAGTTTACTACATCTGGGACATCATTGGTCGGTAATTGCAAAGGCAGCTGCCAGCAGTAGATCTTGATGATTAGCCTAAGTGTACTGAGCATGTCAGAACATTACTCAGACAACCATTAATGACCGCATTGATAGCAACCAAGGAAAGTAAGTGCGGGGATTTCTGCACTTAGTGCTCACATTCGATACTGAATAAACTGAGATGCTTTTAAAATGTTGTTTCCATTTTTCATATTTTGCATAACATTAACATGTCTACTGATCTTGTGATTTCCATAATTCCATGACTTTTCCTTCTTGCTGTTGCAATTCCATTGTTAAAGAAGCAGTCCCACAAAATTTTTATCCTTTTAATATATTACAATCATCATGCTATATAGCACTGTCCACTTACAATTGCTCATTTTGCCTTTCTGCCCAGCTAATTCTTCTCTTTTCCATTAGGTATATGGCATCACGTGATTAAAAACAGACTAGCTGAATCCTTCTAAGCTCTATGTAGAAACAGGAGGCCAATTTTCCCTGTATGACTCATGAGTCACTGCAAAAGTCCCTGGCAGAGGGAAGGAGGAGCAGCTGGGTCAGGAGTTGAAGAGGGGAATGATAAATTCAGACTTCTTGTTTCTACATAGAGCAGAGAAAAGAGAAGAATTTACTAGTAGAAAGGTAAAATGAGCAATTGTAAGTACACAGTGCTGTATAATATGATGATTGCAATATATTAAGAGGATGAAAACTTTGATGGAAGGAGGAGTGCTTCTTTAAGGCGTTTATATGCACTGACACTGAAAGTGTATCTGTCAGTGGGATCAACCTTCTTAAGCCACCTATATAGGCATGTAGGTCATAGAAAGTTGAATAAAATGATACGTTGATATCTGTGATCTGATGTCTTATTCCAAAAAAATCTACAATTTTCTTAATATGTAAATCAGCTGTTAAGATCTATGGGCCGGACATAGATCTCCTGGAGAATCTGCCTCCAGAGCTTATTTTAAATAAAAGGTGGCGTTACCAGTGTGAGATGTGTAGATCAGGAGAGTAGACGGTCAGTCATTACATGTCTCACACTGGTAATGTCACCTTTCATTTCTAATAAGCTTTGGGAGGCAGATTTTCGAGGAGATCTATGTCCGGCCCATAGATCTTAACAGCTCATTTACATATTAAGAAAAATGGGATTTCTCTGGAATAAGACATCAGATCACAAATATCAAGGTATCATTTTATTCAGCTTCCTATGACCTACCTGCCCATATAGACGGCTTAGGAGGTTTATCCGACTGACAGATACCCTTTCAGTGTCAGTGTATATAAACGCCATATAGACGGCTTAGGATGGTTGAACCTCATGACAGATTCCATTGAAATCTTTACAATGACTATATGCAAGACAAGGAGTATAACATGATGGTATAAATTATTCAACTCACAAAATGCTCGGAGCAGCTGTCATATAGCTGCTGTGCCAAACGGGGCCCTCGTAAATTCACACAAAATGACCGTCTCTATTATTCAGAGTAGTGGGGAACCAACGGGATTAAAATGTTACAGTAAAAAAAGGGTTGCCAAAGACATCAGATTTCAAATTTTTTTTTCTAGTTAAATCAGTGCTTGAAATTTTTCAGAAGAGACCCAAATTGGACATTAGCGCGAATAGACCGACTCAGATGCTACTTAGTTGTATTGAAGCATGTTATGATCAGGGCAAATTAATTATGAAGGAAGAGTGAGCAGGTGAGCTGTGACATCACCTAGAGTTAATTATGGATCCTATCTTATCTACTATGTATGAAGGTGTTACTTTTGATTGCGATCCTGCCTGTAATGATAATGAGACTGCTGAAAAGTCAAACATTAGGTTTAGTGACCAGGTTTATGAACTTTTTTTTGATATAGTGATATGGAAAACTAATATATCGATAAAAAATATGTATACGTATATATTCAGAGGTGCAAACGACCATTAAAAAAAAAAAACCACGAGACAAAAATGCAATGTGTGAACAATCCCTTAAAGCGGATTTGACACCAGAATTTACAATTCGAACTGTATACGTTATTAAATCAATCTCTTAGACCCGATGAAGGCTGGTGTACTTTCATTAAAAATCCATCCGGCTGTACAGACTAGTTGCTTCCATTATGGCTGTATTCATAAACAGTGGTTGACGTCATATCTTTCTTTTCGAGGTGTATGTTGGAGAACGCTACCAACGCCCCCAACTCTTTGCTGTGATGGGAACAGAGCTTAACAATCTAAAAAGTGCCTTATTTTTTATTTCGGGAATATACAGACATTCTGGAAGTCATTGACAGATGTCAGATCGAAGCCCAAACTCATCCATTCCCATAAAGTTTATCTTTCCTTAGCATGGTAGGGATAAGATGATGGAGGTAGAACTACATTCCAGTTGGAAGAGACTACATCCCGGCTGTACAGACTGGTTGCGTTCATTATGGCTGTAGTCATAAACAGTGGTTGACGTCATAGCTTTCTTTTCGAGGTGTATGTTGGAGAACGCTACCAAT
Organism: Phyllobates terribilis; assembly: GCF_046119375.1. Lineage (NCBI taxonomy): Eukaryota > Metazoa > Chordata > Amphibia > Anura > Dendrobatidae > Phyllobates > Phyllobates terribilis. Next base: position 131,029,090 of record NW_027362770.1, on the reverse strand, counting down.
GCCCCCAACTCTTTGCTGCGATGGGAACAGAGCTTAACAATCTAAAAAGTGCCTTATTTTTTTTAAGTTCTGGATTTTGAAAAACATCTCCAATGAATGCCTCCAGCAGATGTACCTGGTGATCTCATACTTTATTTCTGAACACAATTTTTTTTTTATATGCAAACTGGGAAAGCCACCAATTTTAAAGCCGAAGTCTCTGATCACTAAACAATCTTAATAAAAAAAATTACACTTTAAGCTCTTTGCAGGCAGTTCCTATTTTTTTTTTATTGTAACTTCCTGGCATCCATTGACTCATTTTATTAGATGTGTGCGGTAGATGCATCAAGGCTGATTGTTGACGACATAGTCTGTCCTGAATTTACCAGATATCAGCTCCAATGTTCATCCATAGGACAAAGATACAGAGGGAACTTTTTGAGCCCCTACATAAGATATCATTCCGGAAATGTAGATGTTATAAAATGTTACATGTAGGACTCAAGTGCCGTATGTTGATACCGTTGGACTTGAATGGACAGAACTGCATCCCCCGTCTGAGGATTTGATTTGCTGCCAATTTTGTCATTTGGAAACAACTTACGTTTCTTTTTTTTCTCCTTTTAGATCATCAGAAACTGGAGCGTGAGGCAAGAATTTGTCGTCTCCTGAAGCATCCGAATATAGGTCAGTCTCGAGTATCCAACAAGAATATTTTGAAATGTTGACAAAACTGCTGCAACCCCCAAAACAGCGGGTTGATGAGCGCAAAGCAATGTGTGCTCTTCTGTTACTTTACACCAAAAATTGTACAAACTCAAGTGTTCTTCTCTTTGTTTGTAGGGTACAAAGTTAATTTTTAGATCAAAAATTTATACCAGAGCTGCAGTTAGGTTTTTTTTTGGGGTTCAGTTGACATTTAATCCTGCATCTAAGTATCATGCCTATAGCAAGGTGTCTTTTTGTTGCCTCGTTTGGCACCCAACACCAGAGTCACAGAGTCCTGTTGCACCACCCAATATAGATGCTTGCTTATACCACAGTCTTATTCTCACCCAGAGATTGAGAATAGTCTACCATTTGGCATGTGCTGAATTCCTTTCTCTCTGTTCTTTGCGTTTTATCAGTGTTTCTTGTTCTTTCATTATTTGTTGGTGGTCTACTTGCTTCAAAACCCATTGCTTTTGGCTAATCATTGGAAGACCCAATGCTGATGGTCTACTCCCTGCCAGGCCCAATATCAGTGATCCATAGGCTAGCTTGGGTTTTAATAGTTTTACAATAGGCTGATGGTCTACGCCCTACCAGGCCCAATATCAGTGATCCATAGGTTAGCTTGGGGTTTTAATAGTTTTACAATAGGCTGATGTTCTACTCACTGCAGGGCACAATACCGGTGGTCCATGGACTAGCTTGAGTATTAATTATCTTACAATGGGTTGATAGTCCGCTCTCTTCCAGGCCAAATACTGATGATCTTTGGGCAAGCTTGGGTTTTAATAGTTTTACAATAGGCTGATGGTCTACTCCCTGCAAGGCCCAATACCAGTGGTCTATCGGCTAGCTTGAGTATTAATGGTTTTACAAAAGGCTGATGCTCCGCTGTTTTCAAGGCCCAATACCGATGATCCATGGACTATCTTGGGTTTTAATAATTTTGCAAGAAGCTGATAGTCTACTCCCTGACAGGCCCAATACCAGTAATACATGGGCTAGCATGGATTTTAATAGTTTTACTAAAGGCTGATGGTCTCCTCTCTGCAGGTCCCAATATCACTGATGCAAGGGTTAGCTTGGATTTTACAAGAGGCTTATTTTTCACTGTCTTTCAGGCCAAATATCAGTGATCAATGGCTAGTTTGGGTTTTAATGGTTTTAAAAGATGCCGATGGTTTACTGTCTGCCCAATACCGATGGTTCATGGCCCAGCTTGACTTTCAATGGTTTCACAAGAGGCTAATGGTCTACTTTCTGCCAGATCCAATACTGGTGGTCCATTGTTGATGGTCCATTGTCTAAGCTTGGGTTTTAGTGGTTTCATAAAAAGCTTAGTGAATTATATCTGGTAGTTATTAAAATTGTGTTAAAATAACTTGAAGGCTTCTAGATAAATTCGAAGAACTTCCTAGCAATCTTTGATATGTAAGTCCTCTATAACACTGCTGCACAATTTAGGGAATGCTCTCTCTATTGCTACATAAGGACTAATGTACTCTGACAATTTTCAGAAACGTTTTACGGTCGACAACGGTGTTCCATCAATTTAGAGGCACTACGACGGTGAAGCTAGAGATGCATATTCCACCTCCCAAACTTATTTTTCTCACATGGATGACGGTGTTGACTATGTGAAATCTGCTCATATTGTTTTCAATGAGAAACCTGTGTCGCGTTTCATTTTTTTCTGTGCAGAATTGAGGCTAGCGAAGGGTGTGTAGGCCCATGCAGATTGCACTCATTGAATGGGACTTTTCTGTGTACCGTTCCATGGAGTATCAAACTCTATACTGACATTAGAAATCCGAGGATCCAGCCTTGTATTCTCTTGCAAATCACATTAGGTTTTTACGCATAAAGAATTTTCATAGAGACATAGCTTAAAGGTTTCAATCAATTTCTGACACTATGTAGGACAACAGCCGCAGATATCATTAGTCCTATTAGTATCTCAATACAGGTCCCTCACGCCTCCCAGGGACGGGCTACAGGTAGCGCAACTCCTGCTCTGTTAAACTTATCTTGCCATTGGATTACATGTCGAGGAAATACTCTGTATGTGATGGCCACAGGAACCCTTGCCATTGCCAAAGCAAACAAAAGCACAGCCTAGTAAGTGACACAACACGGGATTCAGGGTCTCAGTCTCTACACTCTGCTGCTCTTGGATTACATAGCAAAACCTGCTGACAGATTCCCTTTAAAAAGTTATTCTGTTCTCATACTATCATGGCGTAAATCAGAAATGACAGAAATAAAGTATCTTGCTGTGAGGTTTGCCAAAGGTCCTCATATGCAGAGATAAATGATTGCCAATACTGCCTATTTCAATAGTATCGACCTACCGACAATGCAATGTGTATGGAGGGTCTTCTGACTGTGCCGCGATAGATTATCTCAGGGGACATGATCGGACAGTTGGAATTCAATCTCCCAATCCTTTCATTCGGCGGTGAGATAAGTCAGTGCCAGATGATCTGGATGAGCTTTCCTATTTATTGGGTAGTCAGGAGAGATAACTATTAATCGAAGTATCATAATGGTGACCACAATCTAATGTTTATGGCCATTTTTAAAGGGGTTGTCCACACCAAATCGATAAGTCTGCAGTCACTCTGTGTGACTGCAGACTTATGACTGCCCCAGGGCACGCTCTGTGCACTGCAAGAATTCGCGGGTTTCTGACCCGGGACCGGAGGGTATGTATGGGCACGTCCACGTTTCCATACTCTGGTATGGAGTGAGGCCATGCCCTCTAGTTGGCCACACCCACTAGACAGCCGCATCACTAGGAGGGGACAATACAAGTGTATGGAGTGAGGCCACGCCCTCTAGTTGGCCACACCCACTGGACAGCCGCATCACTAGGCGGGGACAATACAAGTGTATGGAGCGAGGCCACGCCCTCTAGTTGGCCACACCCACTGGACAGCCGCATCACTAGGCGGGGACAATACAAGTGTATGGAGCGAGGCCACGCCCTCTAGTTGGCCACACCCACTGGACAGCCACACCACTAGACGGAGACAATACCAGTGTATGGAGCGATGCCGTGCCTACTAGACGGGCTCTAGGAGTATGTATAATGTACACATACCCGCCGGTCCTGGCCCGGAAACCAGAGTGACTGCAGACTTATCGATTTGAACTGGACAACCCCTTTAATGCAATTCATTTCTATGAGAGATAGGAAAGCCACATAACTCAGCCGTTCTTCGCCACTTTTGTACGTTCCCATCCACTAGTCGGTACCGGGACAAAGTTATTCTTCCTGAAAGGAGATGGGAATAACCCTTTAGGATAACAGGACTAATCTGATGGCTTGATGCTTATATTCCAAGCAGAAAAAAATTGCCTGGTGGGATATATCTTTAAATTATTTGCAAAAATATTAAAAAAAAGTATGAGTATAAGAGCCTAATAAGTGTACAACACTGAAGAACATAAATCATGAATAATGAAAAAAGTAAAAGTTCTCACAGGGAACAGCCCCCCAGAACATGGCTACAATTATCATAGAGTAAAAAAAATCCCTAAAAACTACAAAACGTTGGCTATTTATGTTATTCCCAGCCCGTAGGATTTAGCAATCTTGCAGCTGCGGCCATTGCCGCTTGTGTTTTTTTTAGGCATATTGTAACTAAACATCAAAGTAACAATAACTGAGGAAAAACAGGAGCTGGGAGCGAAGCAAACCCAATATTACATTTCTGCTATCCTGGTGATATTGCTGCGTGCACTCTCGTATATACAGTGCGGGAGCGCCAGGGATTTATTAATGTTTTATATCATTTATGAGCAGCCTGTCAGGTTCAATCTGTCTCCCTAGCACCATGGACCTCTCCGCTCTTTTTTTTTTCACACGGGACAGGAGAGCTGCCTCTTGCAGCAGTGGAGGTTTCCATAGCAACAGAATTCTGTGTAGAAGACCCGAATCCGAATTGGTAAGCCCAATAGAAGCACTATCATGTCCAGGACCACATCTATTACAAAATAAAAAATCAGGTTTAACAGGTGCCGGGGACTAAATGTAGTCTGGTTCTTCAGTGCTTAGGAGCGTTTTTTGGCATTAGAAAAATACAGAAATTATTATTTTTTTATAAAATTGTATGCAAGATTAAAAGGGGTTGTCCAGTCTAACTCGATAAGTATGCAGTCACTCTGTGTGACTGCAGACTCATGAGTCCCTCCAGCACAAGCACTGTGCGCTGTGGGGATTCACCGGTTTCTGAGCCATCGGCGGGTACGTATGCATATACATAAGTCGGGTATGATCGGCGGGTATGTATGCATATACATAAGTCGAGTATGATCGGTGGGTACATATGCATAAGTCGGGTACGATCGACGGCTACATATCCATATGCATAAGTCGAGTATGATCGGTGGATACATATGCATATACATAAGTCGGGTACGAATGGTGGGTACGTAAGCATATGTATAAGTCGAGTATGATCGGTGGCTACGTATGCATATACATAAGTCGGGTATGATCGGCGGGTACGTATGCATATACATAAGTCGGGTATGATCGGCGGGTACGTATGCATATACATAAGTCGGGTATGATCGGCGGGTATGTATGCATATACATAAGTCGGGTATGATCGGTGGGTACATATGCATAAGTCGGGTACGATCGACGGCTACATATGCATATGCATAAGTCGAGTATGATCGGTGGGTACATATGCATATACATAAGTCGGGTATGATCGGCGGGTACATATGCATATGTATAAGTCGAGTATGATCGGTGGCTACGTATGCATATACATAAGTCGGGTATGATCGGTGGGTACATATGCATATGTATAAGTCGAGTATGATCGGTGGCTACGTATGCATATACATAAGTCGGGTATGATCGGCGGGTACGTATGCATATACATAAGTCGGGTATGATCGGCGGGTACGTATGCATATACATGAGTCGGGTATGATCGGCGGGTACGTATGCATATACATAAGTCGGGTATGATCGGCGGGTACGTATGCATATACATAAGTCGGGTATGATCGGCGGGTACGTATGCATATACATAAGTCGGGTATGATCGGCGGGTACGTATGCATATACATAAGTCGGGTATGATCGGCGGGTACGTATGCATATACATAAGTCGGGTATGATCGGCGGGTACGTATGCATGTGCATAAGTCGGGTACAATCAGTGGGTACGTAAGCATATGCATAAACCGAGTATGACCTGCTGGTACGTATGCATATGCATAAGTCGAGTATGATCGGCGGGTACATATGCATATGCAACCTGGCAAACATATATACCTATTTTAACCGAAAAATAAAAAAAGTTGTGACTCTTATTAGAAGAGGAGGAAAAAAACACTGATAGCGCAAAAACAAAAATTGACCCAGCCATCAAGTTGTTAAAGGGAATCTGTCAGCAGCTTTTTGTTATGTAATTTGAGAGCAGCTTAGTGCAGTGGAAGAGACCCTGATTCCAGCAATGAGTCACTTACTAGTCTGTGTGCTGTAGCTTCAATACACTAAGTGTTTTATCAGCAGTAAATTGGCACTATAGGACTAGTAGTCTTGTGCCTTGTAGTCCAACCACATTCCCACGACTAACAGCTATATATACAGTGTACACAAAAAGCAGCCAATCAGTGATGTAGGTGGAGTTATACACAGCTCAGCATTTAGAGCACTGCTAGATTTGCAACAGAGAAAAAATGTGATTCTAGCACAACTGCTGCACCCAGTAAACTAAGTGACACATCACTGGAATCAGGGTCTCTGTCCCTACATCATGTTGCTGTCAGCTTACATAGCAAAAACTTGCTAACTTGCTGTTAGTTCATGGCATTATTGAGTGCGTTTTTTTTACATGCGTTTTTTTTTTTTGTGTGTGTGTTTTTGACGCTGCAGTTTTTGTCTCTTGCTTGTGTGTGATGCCTTATATAAAGATTGTTTTAAAAAAGTGTGAGAAAAACACAATGTGTGAACAAGCCCTTAATCAATAGGTCATTTTTTTGACTACATATTCCCTTTAATTTGCAGTAGAATTCGGATATACTGTCCCCACTCTTATAATAAAGTGCGCATACATAATCTGAATATATTTGGATGCTGAATTCCCATGCTCAAAGACAAGCGCACCTTGATTGCAGTGTGGGCAGGCTGTGTAACGCAGGTTGTGTAACGCAGATGTTATCACACCTGCCTCTGATGGCAGCTCCCCCTGGAGAAGTAGGTCACAGTGGAGCAATATCTCTCGAGGGATGCCAGTTTATTGCGAAGAAGGTTGTGTTGCGCTGTCAGTCCTGGAGAGCTACAGGCAGGCAGGAGCATTGCGCTTTGACAGCTCCTTGGCAGGGGAGATTAGCATTGAAACTCATCTATCAAGACAATGTGATGTTTGTCGCTGACGGGAGCTCACGGAGAAACCTGAATTAAACTCTTCCTACATAGCACTGCTTTGCCGGCAGCGTTGTTGCTGGGTTTTACCTTTGACCAGGGCAAGATTACTGCCCTAGACACATGGCCAGGGCACAATGGATTGCTTGGTGGTCTCCTCTTCTGGCGTGTATGATATCTAGTCACCGATAATCTGCAATGGCCACCTTCTGACCACGCCGGAAGAGGAAGATAGGAGACTACAGTAGTAGGGAACATGATCATGGGAGGACGGATGAGGGGCAGTGGATCGGAAGGTGGGCTTATGATATTTCTTCTTTTTTTTTTACCACACTGGCGTCAAATGTAAACTTAAAGAAAGGGGCAGAAAATACCTTTAAACAGATTCAAAAATGAAAGTAAAATAACAGGAAAACACACGATGGGGCAAAATTTTTTCTTCAATATTCCGAAAAAAAACATACTGTGGAGTGCAGAAATTGAAAAAAAAATATTCACCCCGATTAGGCAACAATGACCTGTAGAGTCCTAGAAGATCCTCATCCCTTCCAAACATGATACAATGGAGAAAAATGAAGATGGAAATAACAAAAAGGATTTTCAACGCTTAGTACAGCATTCCATCTTGATGCAACATTTCAGGGACATGCCTCTTCCTCAGGGTATGCCCTCGAAAATTAAAGGACATAAAAGCAGATTTATTCATGCATGAGTCCAAATCCAAAGAAAGAGAGGTGTGGCACCCTGCTACTACAGGTACCACAGGACCCAAAAGGGTGCATGGACAGACTTTTCCACAAGAGGCCCTCACTACAAACAAACACCTCCACCCTTCCACCTCAGACCACCAGAGTGAGCCCTGTTAGGGATATATATATATGGAGGGTGGAGTTAGGCAGTCAGAAGGTCAGACAGTGTGCTGGCAGTTAGACCAGTGAAGAAGCAGCATGTCTGCTGCTGTGTTCTGAGGGCCCCGAGTGTGGCCGGAGGCAAAGAGGAGAGGAGAAAGGAGTTGAGGGGGCAGAGGAGCATCACAGGATCACCCCAGAATACAAACCAGACACCGGGTCCGTGCCTACAGGGTCCTCTACACCCAGTAGGGATTACCGGCATACCAGGAGGATTACAGATCCCTGGTCGACCTGAAGCTAAACCCTTTACAGGACTAGGAACCACGAAGGCCCCAGCGTCCAGGGATAGTGGTTGCCAGAGAAAGGTCCGACTACCAAGCGACAGGTGAGAGAACAACACCACACAGAAGCTAGGCCCAGTTGCAGGCTGGCCGGGAGCTTAGAGAGAGGTAGAAACGGACCAGGAGGCCTTATACCGCTCACTGGGGAGAGTCCTGAAGTGCACCCTTCCTACCGAGTACCCTGGACCGTACCTGACATCTGCACCAGTAAAGGTACTGAAGTTAATCTCCTGTCTCTGTCATCTCTTCTGCATTGCAACGCCCAGCATCACCATCTGCACCTACACTGCCCCGGGGGCCCGCTCCGCCTGTGGGGAGCAAAAACATCCCAGCTGCCATCCCATCACCCCCGGAGGTCTGCAGCAGCGCCGGTAACTATTACCGGAAACCACAGGTGGCGTCACGAGACAAACTGTACACTTAAACCCCTTTTCAAGAGAGACCCCAGAGTACGGGCCCGGGAGCCGACTACCGTGACATCCTAAGCAAGGTAAAAGGCCCGGGTACCGAGTCCCTTATATCCCCCTGGGCGAGACACTCTCTTCCTGGCGTCACGAACAGGATTTCGTGCCTGTTGCCACCGGGTACTGTGTGCCGTAATTGAACTGTGTTTAAACTGTGGTGAACATCGCCGCCATTACCGCGTCGCCACACAGGAAGAAGAGGGGCGTAACCGCGAGAACTAGAGAGGCGTGACTGTTGGTAGCGCGCGAAGCCCAGGCCCCGCCTCGCACCTCGACGCCGAACCAGGAAGCGTCAGGTCCTGGAAGGAGACCGTCGTCAAGCGCACGCTCTGACGTTAGCCGCGAGGGAAATGCAAGGTCCTGAAAGAGACCGTCACCTGCGGAGCTGCGGCCTACCCAATCAAAAGTAAAGGAGGTAGGCTATAGTTCACTAGGGGGGCGCAACCATGGCCGACGACCAGCAAAACGCCGGAGTACCGGTTAACGCTCCTGATGCTCAACTCGCGCCCGGCCCCACCAGCAGGGGTCGCGATTCCAGTCATGCCCATGGCCCTGCCGTACATCCCCGGAGCAAAATGGCTTCCCCAGTATGATGGCAAACCAGACACCCTGTCTGGATTCAAGAGAAAGATATGCGGTGTATTCAATGACTGGTAAACAGAGGGCCGCTGTTGTTCTGGGACAACTGACTGGTGCCGCCGAGCGGGAAGTTGAAACCTGGCCAGCCACAGCCAGGAATCAGTATCTATCATATTTAAGAGACTGCAAACTGTCTTTGAAAACCGCACTGAGATAGATCTCCGGATGAGGTTCTACCACTGTACCCAGAAACCTGAGGACAGTATCCCGGACTATGTCTGGCGTCTACAAGAGGCACTACAGGCCCTGAAACAGGTTAGTCCAGCCAGCATACAAGATGAGAACAAAATACTGACAGAACAATTCATCCGGGGGTTGAGGTCCCCGGAGGAGAGCAGAACCGTACGGTGGTGGGCCTTAGATCATCCAAATGCCAGCTTTGACACCCTGACATGGCTATTAAGGGTCTGCAGCCCCTGGAACCATCAGATACTGCTACCCAGCGTTACCAGGGTGGGGCCACCACAGTGCCTGCAGCACCCACTACTCCTTCATTAATGGCTGAAATAAAAATGCAAACAGTGCCCCCTAGCGAGCTGGACAGCCTGCGCTCTGAAGTGCGTCAGCTAAGTAAAACCCTGACCACTGTCCTGAGCGCCCTGCAGCTACAGGTGGAGCCCGAGCCGGAGGGAAGGATCCTACTCGCCGACAGTCCTGAGGATGTCCCCTGGATGAGGAGAAGAAGGAGGACAACGCCACCCCGTGGGAGGACCAACGACCAACGTCGAACCCCATGAGAATTCGTCTGCTACCGTTGCCACAAGGCAGGCCATACCACCCGGACCTGTCCTTTAAATGGGCAAACCCTGGGGCCGAGGGCCGACACCCAGGAGTAGACCAACCAGGCCCATCAAGCTGGTACCACCGGTTTGTAGGAGGAAGGCCTTTCCTGTCCATCGTGCTGGACGGCATAGCAACACCAGCATTACTGGACACCGGGTCACAGATAACCATCATACCTGACATCCTCTGCAAAAGGTACTGGTTCCTAGATGAACTCCATCCGCCAGCCCCAAATCTCTCTGTGTATGCCTCCAATGGCCTTCCTCTTAACCTAGTAGGGGTTAAGGACGTGACAGTGAAGGTGGGGAGAGCGGAACTAAAGGACCAAGGGCTGATTGTAGTGGAGTCTAACCCTGGTGATACAGACTTGTATATGATACTTGGTACAAATGAAGTTGGTAACTGTTTGGGAGAAGTGTTGTTCTTACTCCAACAGATGGCTGACACTGCCAAACCGGGGCAGAGGAAGGTGCTCCAGAAGGAAATTCGAGCCCTCCTGTACCAGCAGCAGGTAAAACTAACAGGTGGTGAGATTGGTAATGTACGGGTGACAGACCCGATACCCATTATGATTCCCCCAATGAGTGAAATGCTGATTTGGTGTAGGGCAGCAATAGGTCTCAAGGGACAGAACTACCAGGCGGTAGTGGAGCCCACTAGCTCAGAACACAAACCTACACTCTTAACTGCTAGAGGGGTAGTTGATGTACACAATGGGAGGGTACCCGTACGCCTCCTAAATTGTGGGGAGGAGGAAGTTAAATTGCCACGATATGCCACTGTTGCCAGACTGTATACTGTGAATAATGATGCCATACACACAGTGGAATCCTTGACCCCACCGGATACAGTGGAGGACAATGACTCCGAAGCTCAGCTGGAGGAATGGTGTCAACAGCTCCATGTTGGGACGGACGCCACTCCTGTCCATCAAAAACACGGTGTCTACAGGGTGGTTCCGAAATATGAACAAGTGTTTAGTAAACACCCACTTGATTTTGGAAGGGTTAAAGGGGTACAACACCACATACCCACTGGTAACCATCCACCCATTAAGGAGCGTTACAGACCCATACCACCAGCACATTACCAAAAAGCCAAAGAAATGTAGCATGACATGAAAAAGGCAGGGGTAGTAAGGGATAGCTGTAGCCCCTGGGCAGCTCCCCTGGTCCTGGTCAGAAAGAAGGACGGTAGCATGAGGATGTGTGTAAATTATAGACAAATTAATCGAATAACACATAAAGATGCATACCCTTTGCCCCGTATAGAGGAATCCCTGGCTGCACTAAAATCTGCCAATTACTTCTCCACATTGGATCTCACTAGTGGGTACTGGCAAGTCTCTGTTGCTGAGGAAGACCGGAAGAAGACAGCCTTCACCACCCCGATGGGATTATGCGAGTTCAACAGTATGCCGTTTGGGCTCTGCAACGCCCCCGGGACGTTCCAGAGGCTGATGGAGTGTTGCTTAGGACACCGGAACTTTGAGACAGTGCTGCTGTACCTGGATGACGTTATCATGTACTGGAGGACGTATGAAGACCATCTGAAGCACCTGGCAGAGGTATTTGAGGCATTGTCCCGGTATGGGATGAAACTAAAACCTTCTAAGTGCCACCTGCTCAAGCAGAAGGTTCAGTACCTGGGACATGTGGTCAGCTCAGAGGGAGTAGCACTGGACCCGGAGAAGGTCACTGCCATCCAGAAGTGGCCTGAACCGAGAAACATCAAGGAAGTACGTCAGTTTCTGGGATTGGTCGGGTACTACATGAGGTTCATAAAGGATTACACCAAAAAGGCAGCACCTTTACAAGATCTCCTGGTAGGACAGTCCAAGAGAGGTAAAAATCACCCATTCCAGTGGGGTAAGGAACAGGCTGAATCCTTTGCATTAATGAAGGAAGTCGTAACTGGTGAAGAAATCCTGGCTTACCCTGACTACAGCCAGCCTTTCCTGTTGTACACCGACGCCAGCAACGAAGGACTGGGAGCTGTGTTGTCACAGAAGCAAAACGGCAGAGAAAAGGTAATTGCATATGCCAGTAGGAAGCTTCGCCCTACTGAGAGGAACCCGGAGAATTACAGTTCCTTCAATCTGAAGTTCCTGGCCTTGGTCTGGGCTATCACTGAAAGATTCAAGCATTACCTAGCCTCAACTAAATTCACAGCCTTTACCGACAATAATCCCTTGACACACCTGGAGACAGCCAGGTTGGGAGCCATGGAACAGCATTGGGTAGCCAGACTGTCGAATTATCAGTTCACAATCAAGTACCGGGCAGGTCACAAGAATACCAATGCTGATGCCTTGTCAAGAAGGCCCCACCAGTCGGACACTGAGGATGAAGTGGATGATCTCGAAGAAATTGAACTACCTGCTTTCCACAGAAATGGAATAGTCCACGAGCAGCACGCCTCCAGAAAATGTCATGGTAGGACGCCAAACCCTCTACCTCATCACAGCTGGAAGGAGACCCAGGACAGTGACCCAGTTGTCGGCCTCATCAAAAGACTGATAACCCAAGAAGGTTGTCACCTGGAGAAGGATGCTCCCCCACAAGCCAAGCACCTGTGGAATGAGAGAAGCCGGCTGTTCATCTACAGAGAGAAGCTGTGCAGAAGGTATGTCAACCCCAAGACCCATGAAATGGTGTGGCAGATTGTTGTACCTAGGACAGATATCCAGATGGTGTTAGAGGCCTACCACGACCAAGCAGGTCACTTTGGCTGGAAGAAGCTGGAAACCCTGCTAAAGGACTGGTTCTATTGGGTTGGAATGTGGAGTTCCATAGAAAGGTGGTGCCGGAATTGTGGACCCTGTAGCCTCAGAAGGAAAGACTACGGCAGCCAGAAAGCACCCTTGCAGTCCATCAAAACAACCCAACCCCTGGAGATTGTCGCTTTGGATCACGTCAAACTGTCGCCCAGCAGATCAGGCAATTCCTATGCCCTGACCATGGTGGATCACTATTCCCGGTTCCTGGTGGTAGCCCCTGTCAAGGATCTGACAGCAGAAACTGCAGCAAGGACGTTCCAAGCCTACTTCTGCAGACCCCATGGATATCCGGACAAGGTGCTAACAGATCAAGGCCCTGCTTTTGAAGCTGAGCTATTCAAGGAATTCTGTAACCTCTATGGATGCAAGAAGATCCGGACTATGCCATATCATCCGCAAACCAACGGTATGTGCGAGAAAATGAATAACATCATTATAGACCTGCTAAAAACCCTACCTTTGGAAGAGAGGAACCAGTGGCCAGACAAGCTAACTAACCTAGTGGACCTGTATAACCACATACCCGTGAGTTCTACAAATTGTACCCCAGCGTACCTTATGAGAGCAAGACCTGGAAAATTGCCCATGGACCTGGAGCTTGGAGTGGTAGAACCTACTGCAGATATGTCCACTGAAGATTGGGACACGAATCGGCAAGAGCAGTACAGGAAAGTACAGGCCTGTGTCGAAGACAGTCTAAACAGAGTAAGGGAAAGGCAAGAAGAACAGTACAATAAGCATGCACCAGCAGAACCCTTGGCACCTGGAGAAATAGTGCTAAAGTGGAAAAGAGGTCACAAGCTCGATGACCAGTGGGAAAGAGAGCCCTACATCGTGTTAAACTCCAGATTTGACAACAGTAAAACCTGCCTCATCAGTAAGGATGGAGGTAAGACGACAGCAACTGTCTCAAGAGACCACTTGAAAGTGTGTCCAGGTCTACTGAAGACACAGGAGGAAGAAGTACCTCTTATAGCATCGGAAGAACCCAAGGAAGATGTACTTCATACAGTTCTAGGAGACTTCCCTGTGGACTGGCCTCAACTTGATGGAGCAGTTATTATACCAGTGATACACTTCTATCAGCAACCAGAAGAACCTCAACCACCAGTAGAACCTGTAAGCGCCCTAGAAGAACCTGCTCAGGAACAGGAAGAGTCCCCAGTAAGAGGGGGATCACCCGTTGAGGCGGAGCCTGAAGGCCCAATGATCAGTGCACTTGCCAGTCCCATAGAGAGATTGAGGCAGTTCTATGACTTACCTACACATAGATCTGAAAGGTTAGCGGATAGTGTATGCACAAACACCAGTACCACCCCAGTGCTACGAAGATTCACACACAGCACACAAGGCCAAATCCCTGGCAGGTTTAGGGATTAAAATACAAAATGCCTAAAGTATAAATAGTTACCCAGTTGGGTATTACCTACTGTTATTTATGTGTATGAACTTCGAATAATATGTGTTCATTTAGTTACCCGTGAGGGTATAAAGACTTGTAGGCTGAGGACTGTGAGCAGCCAACAACTTTCCTTGTAAATAGTTGCACTTATCAAAGTGCCCCTTATTTGTTGCATATAAAAAAGACCTCAGAACAAAAACCCGTTTGGCGTGGCCGAAGACGAGGTCCAGGATCTGGATCGTCTATACCCTGTAGCCACACCCAGGGCCTACGTTGAGGGTTTTCAGGCGGGTTCCTCATACTGCTTTTGTTACACCTTCATCCGTGGAATTGACACCTGGTGATGGAACTTATTGTAACATTGTTGTTATTGTAATTATTATTGTTGTTATTGTTACCTGTTTTAAAAATGCTTCAGTCCAGGAGTACTGAATGTGGCACCCTGCGACTACAGGTACCACAGGACCCAAAAGGGTGCATGGACGGACTCCTCCACAAGAGGCCCTCACTACAAACACCTCCACCCTTCCACCTCAGACCACCAGAGGGAGCCCTGTTAGGGATATATATGGAGGGTGGAGTTAGGCAGTCAGAAGGTCAGACAGTGTGCTGGCACTTAGACCAGTGAAGAAGCAGAACATCTGCTGCTTTGTCCTGAGGGCCCCGAGTGTGGCCGAAGGCAAAGGAGAGAGGAGAAAGGAGATGAGGGGGCAGAGGAGCATCACAGGCTCACCCCAGAATACAAACCAGACACCGGGTCCGTGCCTACAGGGTCCTCTTCACCCAGTAGGGATTACCGGCATACCAGGAGGATTACAGATCCCTGGTGGACCTGAAGCTAAACCCTTTACAGGACTAGGAACCATGAAGGCCCCAGCGTCCAGGGATAGTGGTTGCCAAAGAAAGGTCCTACTACCAAGCGACAGGTGAGAGAACAACTCCACACAGAAGCTAGGCCCAGTTGCAGGCTGGCCAGGAGCTTAGAGAAGGGGAGAAACGGACCAGGAGGCCTTATACCGCTCACTGAGGAGAGTCCTGAAGTGCACCCTTCCTACCGAGTACCCTGGACCGTACCTGACATCTGCACCAGTAAAGGTACTGAAGTGAATCTCCTGTCTCTGTCAGTTACTCCTGCTGCGCCATCTTTTCTGCACTGCAACGCCCAGCATCACCATCTGCACCTACATTGCCCCGGGGGCCCGCTCCGCCTGTGGGGAGCAGAAACATCCCAGCTGCCATCCCATCACCCCCGGAGGTCTGCAGTAGCGCCGGTAACTATTACTGGAAACCACAGGTGGCGTCACGAGACAAACTGTACACTAAAACCCCTTTTCAAGAGAGACTCCAGAGTACTGGCCCGGGAGCCGACTGCCGTGACATCCTAAACAAGGTAAAAGGCCCGGGTACCGAGTCCCCTATATCACCCTGGGCGAGACAGAGGCACATACTGAAGTGTGCGTAGAGAGCTGGAGTAATTTTACCCTAACCTCGCCCAGTCCCTTATATGCACCCACACAGAAATATTACTCCTAGAAAAGCCCATTAGGGTTTCCACACAGTATGGTACTTTTTCATGGCCTCCATATTTCCCACCAAACACAGTTTGATGATGCCTCCCATAGAGAATAATGTCACCACAGGACATGCCTCCATAGTTCCCACAAAGAAAATGATGTTCCCACCCCCCCACAAAGTATAATGCCACCCACAGATCCCCCACATAGTATGATGCACCCATAGCTCCCCATACACAGTGTGATGACCCACAGACCTACATACACAATATAATGCCCCCACTGCCCCAAAAACATCGTATGATACCCCCATATAGTATGAAGCACCCCCAATTCCCCACAAACAGCAAGATGCCTACACAGCTCGCAGTATGATGCCCCATACATATTATAATGTCCTCATAGCCCCCACACTGTATGATGCCTCTACAGCTCCCCATACACAGAATGATGACCCCAAAGTTTTCCCCACACAGTATGAAGTCTCTAGTATCTCCCATGCAGTGTGATACCCCCACAGCCCCACATACAAAGTGTGATGCCCCTACTCAGTATGATGCACCACAGTCTTCCCCCCCACACACACAGTATGATTCCTCCTACAGTCTCACCGTACAGTATGATTACTCTTAGTGTCCACCACTCACTGTGATGCCCTACATTGCCCCTACACATAGTATGATGGCCAACACACAGTAAAATGCCCCAACAGACCCCCACACACTATGATTGTGGCACCCCAGGGGTCTGGTTTCCACAGTAATAGCAATATTACGTCTGAGAGCAGGTGGGAGGTCTCTTGGTCAGGAATCCTATGCATGCCACACCTCCTGCCCAGTCCTGGGAGGGGAAGAACTTCCCCTATATAAAACTGGGGCTGAGGCAGGGTTAGGGAGAAAGAGCAGAGAACACAGACAGAGACACAGTCTGGTCTGTAGTGGAGCAGCTTTAGGAACTAGAAAGATCAGGAGCTCTGGGGAAGTCATGCTAAAAGGAATCAGGGGCTGGCAGCTGTAGAGCTCGCCCTGATTGAAGAGTTACCACCGGACCCGGAGTCCGAGGCTGTGGGGACTAATCCTTACCCAGCAGCAGAAACCGACCGGCAGGGGATTTCAGGTCCTCTGGCCAAGAAAGCCGAAGGCACGGTCACACGCGTGGGACCAGCACCGCCGTCGTGGAGCGGAAGCCACTAGAAGGCCCCGAGTCACCGGCCATACGGGTGAGCACCACACGGTACACTCAGGGACGTGGGCTACTTTTACCCGCCTCTAGCAAGGTAGCCAGAAGAGTACAATTAGTTGGGGAGGCCTACAACTCCGCCTGGCCAGGGGAAATCCCATCTGCTCAAAGACTGACCAGGCCCCGATCGCTAGCCAGTACTCCGGGAGGGTCTATCTTTATCACCAGTAAAGACCCTGAACTACACCGCATCGTCTCTGAGTGGTTCCTGCTACCCCCATCATCCACGTCGGCTGCCCTGAGGCCATACCCCTCCCGTTGGGGGTTATACCATCTACGCTGCACAATCGTACCACCGGCCTCAGCGGTCTGCCCTGCAGCGGCAGCTCCATAGCTGCATTCAACGGGTGGCGTAGTCGTCCAACATCTACTGCTAATACTCAGCCACACAGTTTGACTCCCTGGGCACGGACCGGGTCACCGCCACGAGACTACTACCCCCAACAGGCCCGGCTCCGGGTAGTCCCCGCGTGCGCAACGCTACACCAAGTAGGCCCAGGGGCGCGTCATGATGCCTCCACAGTCCCCCACACAGTATGATGCCACCACAGACTCCCAAAGACAGTATTATGTCCCACCGCATAGTATGGTGCACCCACAGTCCCCCCTACGCACACACACAATATGATGCCCCACACACAACCCACCCACTCAGTATGATACATAAACACACACTAATGAATTTGTGGGAGTCACTTGAGAGATTTCACATAAGTACTATGGACTACAGTGCTCTGGTACATTTTCACCTCTACAGAAAGTCCTCCAAATCACTCTAATGATTGAAAAATAATAAAAAAATAATGCTGGCACCTATACATCCATCTACAAATATGCAATTTATTAGCTCGTTTTTGTAAATGTAAATAACTGTTAGAATCTATGTTGTTTTACTATCGGCCATCTTGTTGTGGTTTGCAGGCTTCTGGTCTTTTCCTCTGGTGCTGGGTTTCTTGGTCACATGATCTCTGCACTCTTTATTACCCAGCACCTGGTCCTCATTCCCTGCTGGACATCAGTGTTGTAATGCTTGTGCTCTGGCTAAGTAGCCTGGTTTAGTTCTTCTTGCTTTGGACTTTTGTTATTCTTGGACTTCTTGTTCCACCAGTTTTGTTTCCTTTAATTTTCGTTTCTGCAACTAACTTTTCTGTTAGGAGGTCACCTGCTTTTGCTCCCAGTCCTTAGATCTTTTAGGGACCCCTTTCCCTTTCCTACAGGTCTTCGTTTGAGTTCAGTGCAGGAGTTTCGGTGGGGCTATTCATAAGGAATAGGGTACCCACCCCAGCGTAGGGTAAAGCTGAGTCTCAGTGCAGGGACAGCTTTTCCCTCCTATTCCTTAGTTCTAAGTTGCAGAACATAACAATAACAATATGGTATTCAAAAGCAGATAAAAAAGGAAAACGTTCAGAATTATATAAAAATACACACACACATACTGTATATATATATTTACATGTTTTTGCTCCGTTTTTTTCTGCACGCTTTTGCTATGGAAAAATGCAGCATTTAACTGTGCCAGCAAAGTGATTGACATTTCTGAAATTGTTGCTTTTATTTTTCCCTTGTAGATTTGAAGCAGTTTGAAATCTGCAGAATGTCAATTATTTTAGCGTTTTTGTAACGTTTTTCGCCCATTTTAATGACTCCTAAAAAAACACACATAAAAAACGCATATATTTATGCAGCATTTTTCCTGCTAAGAGACACATTTTTGATACAGAAATGTCTGCAGCGAATACTTAACGTGTTCACATACCCATAATCTTATCCAGAAGAATTAATTCCACTGGTCCCTCATGGAAAATATTAAAAAAAAAAAATGTATAAAATAATTTTAGCAACCGACATAATATTCAAGCTTCGGAAGAGAACTTGGAGCATTAAAAATAGTGCAGGTGCAGTCAGTTTTGTTCCACCTCATAGGGCTTATATCATATCAATATCTTAATTCCAACAGCCTCTCCAATATCATCATATCACAGTCCCTATGTAAAACGTGTGTTAGACGCAGCATCACTATTCATTGTACAGGGTGGGCCATTTATTTGGATACACCTAAATTAAATGGGAATGGTTGGTGATATAAACTTCTTGTTTGTGGCACATTAGTATATGGGAGGGGTAACACTTTTCCAGATGGGTGGTGACCATGGCGGCCATTTTGAAGTTAGCCATTTTGGGTCCAACTTTATTTTTTTCAATAGGAAGAGGGTCATGTGACACATCAAACTTATTGAGAATTTCATAAGAAAAAAAACGGTGTGCTTGGTTTTAACGTAACTTTATTCTTTCATGAGTTTTTTGCAAGTGTATGACCACTTATAAAATGTATTCAAAGTGCTGCCCATTGTGTTGGATTGTCAATGCAACCCTCTTCCCCCTCTCTTGACACACTGATAGCAACACCGCAGAAGAAATGCTAGCACAGGCTTCCAGTATCCGTTGTTTCAGATGCTGCACATCTCGTATCTTCACAGCATAAACAATTGCGTTCAGATGACCCCAAAGATAAAAGTCTAAGGAGGTCAGATCAGGAGACCTTGGTGGCCATTCAACTGGCCCACGACGACCAATCCACTTTCCAGGAAACTGTTCATGTAGGAATGCTCGGACCTGACACCCATAATGTGGTGGTGCACCATCTTGTTGGAAAAACTCAGGGAACGTGCCATCTTCAGTGCATCAAGAGGGCAACACATCATCATGTAGCAATTTCAGATATCCAGAGTCATTGAGGTTTCCATTGATGAAAAATGGCCCCACTATCTTTGTACCCCATATACCACACCATACCATCAAGATACGAGATGTGCAGCATCTGAAACAACGGATACTGGATGCCCGTGCTAGCATTTCTTCTGCGGTGTTGCTATCAGTGTGTCAAGAGTGGGAGAAGAGGGTTGCATTGACAATCCAACACAATGGGCAGCACTTTGAACACATTTTATAAGTGGTCATAAACTTATAAATAACTCATGAAAGAATAAAGTTACTTTAAAACCAAGCACACCATTGTTTTTCTTATGAAATTCTCCATAAGTTTGGTTTGATGTGTCACATGACCCCCTTCCCATTGAAAAAAATAAAGTTGGATCCAAAATGGCTGACTTCAAAATGGCCATCATGGTCACCACCCATCTGGAAAAGTTTTCCCCCTCCCATATACTAATGTGCCACAAACAGGAAGTTGATATCACCAACCATTCCCATTTAATTTAGGTGTATCCACATAAATGGCCCACCCTGTATTTTCAATTTTTCAATATTGCATTTGCGTTGTGGTTTTATTGCAGGAAAACAAATTTTATTATGTAGGTAGTAAAACATAAAAATAAACTAAAAAATACATTTGGAATTATCATAATTACCATATATTGCCACAGAGAGTACATTTATCATGTAAATGCCATAGAAATAAAACCCTTGCATACCTCAAAGAAAAACCATTATGCAATAATGTATTCTGTATATCCCAATATGGGGCCATTACAAAATACAACACATGCCTAAAAAACGAGCTCTCGTGGCAAATCCCCCCAAAAATAGCAAAAGGTTGTGATTCTTGGAATGATAGTATAAAGAAAAAAATAGATTGGCTTAAAACAGGTCAGTCCAATGAGAGGTTAATGCCACAATTTACTCCAACTTTCATAAGAATGTGCTCTGTTGTTATCGTGGCATTACATTTTAAAAACCCCATACTGACCTTAGACGTATTGGTGCATCCAATGTCTTTGAGCCCGCATCTTTCCTGGCAGATGATGGTATTATTCAGCCATCATCTGTCTCTAACAGTCGTGAATGGAGCCATTGTCAATGCCTACTTTTCTCCTGGGCACTCACTATTGTACATCTGGCTATTAAATGCATAATTGCCAATTGTCGATGATTTGTTGGAACTCATGAGCTGAAAGAGGTTTATGTATACCCCACATAAAAGGGAACATTTTGTGGAAGATCAAGGGCATTCTAAGGAGGATTGGATTGGGGATATTCGCAGGGACAAGGGCATTCCCTCTAAGGCCATAGTCAAGGTTTCGGGCAAGACTTAAACACCCCCCAATATGTTGGCAACTACGTAAATGTAATGGCGACCATACACATTAGATTAAATATGTCAACACCCACCAATTTCAGCAGGACCGGTCAACCATCTAATGTGTATTGGGGTGTCCCAAGTTTCCTTTAAAGCATGTTCAGAGAAGAAAGGATATCAACATGCCCAATCCTTTGTTCCCATGGTAGATAAGCTTCCTCCAATAAAGGTGACTGGCAGCAGCTTCTCCTCTCTTATTGAGATTGGATACACGCTCGGCCAAACTGAGTATATGAGAGTGTCGGTCGGACTATCAAACTTCCTCGTGGTGCTAGGAGGTATCTAGAATTTCAGGGACGGTGGCAGGAGGATAATAATCTATTTGCTAAAATTTTGTTTCATCTCTACGAGGGTTACAGGTTTCCTGTTTGTAGAACCGACTTGTGGCAACCACATATAGATCTCACAGCACAGAATATATGACAAAATCAGCTTCTGAAAAATCCCTTAATGCTAAAATTTTATTTTAGGCCAGAACATGAAGTGAGGGTCATCAAGAAATGTCACTGACATCGGAATTGCTTCACAGTATGTGTTGACTAAAAGCATTTACAGAGAAGTGTTTACCACCCGGGAATGAAAATAATATCACTTAATAGGTGCAGATAAATGTAGATGCATGGAATCCGCTGGTTTCATAATGGCCTCTTTCCATTTCTCTTCCATACAATTACTTGGTGTTCTAGAAAGAAATGTCCTTGTTAGCCTATTTTTTTTTCTTCACACATCACAATACAACATTTTAGTAAAAAAATCGCTAGGAATTGTTTGGGTTTTCTGCTATGGCTGCTGGACTAGGTTGTCTCTCAATGTTCATTAGCAGGTGGTCTTCAAGACGGTCTTATTGAGGCACATTTTTCTTGGTATATATGATGCTGTTACCTCATAACCTTCTTTATAATGGTACGTTCACATTGCATTCTAGTCACATGCCGTCTCCATCAGGGCTTCCATCTGAAAGCCCTAAACAACGAGATTTGAACTCTGTCTGGCCTCCATTTCAGCAGGGTACGCTTTTCTTGAGGTGGACAAAAAAGCATGGTCAACTGCGGATTCTGCCAAAACGGTGGCCAGACAGAGGACAAAGCAACTCCTTCGACCTCATTAATGTCAATGTCTCCATTGTGGGTTTCATGTGAATCCCATTTTTCAGGGCTTCAGATGGAGGAGCCAATGATGTGTGGCAAAGATACAATCTGAACATACCCTTAGTTCTGTGAAGAAGTCGGTGAGGGCAGTATGTCCCAATGTCGTCTGCAGTCACCAGATCTATGAAATGTGGTTTACCATGAAGTTGATGACATGAATGTGTAATACTGTCATGATAATATAACACAGAGAAGAAGGTGATCCTGGGGAAGGACTGGCAGAGGGCATAGCTGTGCAGTTGATGCACTTTCCCAGGGTACAGCTGTAAGTTGTTGATATGCTCCTCCATTGTGTAGTTCGTCCAAGTTTATGGAGTTGGGTTGTAAAGGAATAGAAAAACTGTTGATACCCCTCCTAAAGATTTTATAGCAAGATAATGCATTGCCATGTTTTATATAATTGTTTTGCCTGTTTTGTGGCCTGTAGTACTTAGCTAACCAGTGAACAAGGTTAACTATTTGGGCCATCACATGTTAGGAGGTTCTACGTAGGCAAAGGGAACTAATTTGCTGTTGTCAGGCAGTTAGTTGAAAAGGCAAAGTATGTGTGAAGAAAGGAGGAAGACCATACATGGATAGCAAGTTCTGAAGTTAACAAGTATGAAGTGACAGAATGATTTCTTATCAAAGGGAAGTGGGCCTACAGCAAGCGCTATCTAATACTAGATAAGAAGGTAAAGTGTAGCCAGACCTCTAGAGTCATAGAGAAGACTGGCCAGGCTGGGACACGGATTCTCCTAGGGGATTGTGACAAAGCACACCCACCCAGCCAGGAATCCCCTTTTTCTGTAGTGTCTGGAGAAACGGAAGCGACCCTCCGCCAGGGTGTCTGCTGGCATTACAGGGGGAGCCGAGAGAGATGAGGTCAGACAACCTCCTGTGAGGGAACTGAGAGAAGTGTTAGGCCCCACTATCAGTATTTCGTCAGTATTCGGTCAGTATTTTTTCTCAGGAGTGGGAGCCAAAACCAGGAGTGGGTGGTAAATACAGAATTGGTGACTTGTTTCTATTATACCTTTCCTATGATTGTTCCTCACCTGGATTTGGCTCCCACTCCTGAGAAAAAATACTGACCAAATACTGATAGTGGGGCCGTGGCCTCAGAGCAAGAATAGATAGAATAGAGATAGAGAAAAGTAGCCAGTTTTATTGTATTCAGCTCCCCTTAGTATTCTGTTTTGTTTTGTTTTTTTTCTTTTTTTTTTCTTTTAATCCATCATACAGTTGTAGAGATATGGGCTTTTTTTAATTAGTGCTAACTGTTCTGGTCTTTACCAGGGAAGCATTGCTCACAGGATTCTCTCGGGGCTTGTCTTTGGACCACTATCTTTATAAAGACCATAACATTAGCACTAAATAAAAAAGGCTCATATCTAACAGACTGTATGGCAGATTAAAAAATGGACTACCCAGGGGAGAAACTGGAGTAAATTAAAAGCGAAAACTGGCCTCTTTTGACCTAGTGACAGGTCCTTCTTAAAGGGAATCTGTCAGCAGGTTTTTGCTATGTAATCTGAGGACAGCATGCGGTAGGGGCTGAGACACTGATTTCAGTGATGTGTCACTTATTAGGCTGTGTGCTGTTGTTTCAATACAATGAGTGTTTTATTAGCAGATTATCACTGATGCCCATGGGCATTCTGGTCCAACTCCGCCCCTAGCACTGATTAGCAGCTTACTGTCAATATATAATGTGCACAGAAAGCTGTAATGTTGGCGGGGTTAGCTTTCTAAGCTCTGCTTTATGTTACATCTAATAGCTCTGATTGTGTCAGAACTGCTGCACCCAGTATACTAAGTGATACATCGCTGGAATCAGGGTCTCTTTCCCGACATTATGCTGCTCTCAGCTGAGGTAGCAAAAACCTGGTGACAAATTCCCTTTAAGAGAACACTAGCTAAAGAGTGTTCAATACTAAAACTTCAGGATAGTTGGAGTCCAGTGATGTCCCCAAGGCTAGAGCTCCATCCCCTGCATTGATTTAATGCACTGTGACCACTGTTGGGGCATGTACCATATGAGCAAGTGAGCTATGTCTAATTAGCCAAATTAAGGGGTGTGTGTCATCAGAAAAGTAAATCAGATTTTTATATTAAAAGTATATATTTTTTACATTTTCCACATCACTATCTATGTAGGAAAAAAATTGAATATTTCAGGTCCTTTTAAATCTTGCTGTCAGGGCTGTGGAGTCGGTAAGCCAAACCTCCGACTCAGACTCCTCAATTTCCATGACACCAACTCCGACTCCGACTCCACGACTCCAACTCCCTCATACATGGCTCATGTTTAAGTGACGAATTTACTGTAGCACAGATTCATCTCAGCTAAAAGTCTAGACCCTTAGATCAGGAATAGGACAGACATTTATAGGAAATTTCATAACTTTCCCACATTCTTATGAAAAAATATTCCCCACAAACTGCATTGAACTACTGTACCCAATTTTCTATATATATTTTAGGAGTCGGTCCGACTCCGATTCAGACTCCACCAAAGTGGACACCGACTCCGACTCCACGACTCCGACTCCAACTCCACAGCCCTGCTTGCTGTCACACATCATCCACACATGGTTTCCATGTTTGACATTACTTTTCCACCTGCGCTCTGAAAATTATGTCTTTCTTCCATTGTCTTACTTGCTTAAACGCTGTTAAAAATCCGCCTCCATATTTCTTAAAAACGATCAGCTTGGGACCAATTTGCTGACTTCAGACTTACTTAAAACCTTTTTTAGTTACAGTAAGATCTCCCCGAACACCCTGAGACTCCTAAAAGCAGATCTTTTTCATTGTGAGTGGTACCAGTCACCACGAGGAGGGGTAGAGCCCAGTAATTTGGAAAATGAATTGGAAACAGAGGAGCAATGGCAGAATGTTCCAAATTTCCTTCAGCTGATGTTGTGTAATCGCGGCCGGGCTCTGTGGAGGGATTTTTAGTTCCCCTCGCTGTGTAAGTGTAGTGTGTATGATGGAAGAATTAGGCTACAATTAACATATCCAGAGCTAATTGCCGGGCTTTCAACATGCAATTGGGTGTCAGGGTACAGAAATAGCCCAGTATTCCCTCGTTGTTCATTGTCTCAAATGTTGCTATTAACATGTCGCTGTATGGAGTCCCCCTCCTACACTGTCCTCCCCTCACAGTGTGGGGTTTTCCAAGGTCGAGGGGGTTAAAGACGATACAGTCAGAGCTGCAATTACTTAATGAAGAGACACCTCTCCTGAGCTGATCTCGCTATGTAAAAAATAGCTGTTATCTAGACCTGGAGTCTCCAGGATGGGTCCCGAAGTATCGAAATGACGGAAGAGATTCATAGGACTTTCAGAAAAAGAGAGAGAAAAATCTTCCAGCGAAAAATTATGTATAATAAAATATAAAGTCTTTATTAATCAGGAGACGATAAAAAACATGCAGACACCTCTTAGACATCCATGGAACACAGACCAACGCGTTTTGGCAGAATGACTTAATCAAGGTAACCATGGACTTTGGTCCAACCACCAAGTCAGGAGCCCCTCAAACAGCCTCCGTGTTGCCGGCATCCTCTATGGATTATCCAGCCTGGTGCACTGTCATCATTGAGGTATGATGCACAGACAACGTCGGGCCAAGCCGACTAATCAAAATAGGAGCCAAGGATGCCAATAAGTAGGGGTAGACCTGGAGTCTCCAGGATGGGTCCCGAAGTGTCGAAATGAAGGAAGGGATTCATAGGACTTTCAGAAAAAGAGAAAAATCCTCCAAAGGAAAAATATGTATAATAAAATATAAAGTCTTTATTAATCCATCAGAAGACAATAAAAAACATGCAGACACATCTTAGACATCCATGGAACACAGACCGAATCGTTTCAGCAGAATGCCTTAATCATGGTAACCATGGACTTTGGTCCAGCCGCCAAGTCAGGAGCCCCTCGAACCGCCACCGTCCAGCCAGTATCCACGGCTCGTCTTTGGAATATCCAGCCTGGTGCACTGTGATCATTGAGGTATGATGCACAGACAATGTTGGGCCAAGCCGACTAATCAAAAGAGGAGCCAAGGATGCCGACAAGTAGGGGTAGACCTGGAGTCAGCAGGATGGGTCCCGAAGTGTCGAAATGAAGGAAGGGATTCATAGGACTTTCAGAAAAAGAGAAAAATCCTCCAAAGAAAAAATATGTATAATAACATATAAAGTCTTTATTAATCCATCAGGAGACGATAAAAAACATGCAGACACCTCTTAGACATCCATGGAACACAGACCGACGCATTTCAGCAGAATGCCTTAATCATGGTAACCGTGGACTTTGGTCCAGCGCCAAGTCAGGAGCCCCTCAAACCGCCTCCGTCCTGCCAGCATCCGTGGCTCCTCTTTTGATTATCCAGCCTGGTGCACTGTTATCATTGAGGTATGACGCACAGACAACATCGTTATACCGGCTAATCAAAAGAGGAGCCAAGGATGCCGACAAGTAGGGGTCAGCTAGCAGGGCTTCTTGGAATACTGACCAGGCCACTGGATTAGGGTCCTCCAAATTTATTTGCTCATCTCTAGACAATACCCTACTATTCTGGGTTTCTAAGTGGTACTGTAGTATTATTACTTACTAAATAATGCAGAAGTGTGGAAGAGAAGCCAACCGATTCCATTTACCATCAGAAAATCCCATTCAAATCAAAAGGAACAATTAACTTTTTGCTTGTTTTAGAAAACGAATTCATAGAGACATCCCTCATTCAGTAACATCAGTGTAATGCCTTATTTCCCCTCTGGAGGCACTGCTGGAAAACATAACACTTATTTCTAGGGTGACATAGAGTTTAATACTGCTGGTGCCAACCGTATGTGACCAGGTGATCATCATACGACCCTTCTAATAAAATGGATCATCCAAAGTGATTATTTCTTTTACTGAAATATTTCTCTACATTTTACAGTTGAAAAAGAGCCATGTAGTGTGAACTGAGCCATGAGCTGAAAACTCAGACCTATGTGTATGGATTCATGATAAACGTTCAATAAAGTAGCTTCATGGGGGGGACTGAAACCACAGAAAAATCAATAAAAAAATAGTTTAATAGTTTAGCTTTGATTTTATCAGTAAAACCCATATACAGGATTTATAAGGGATTTTCTCAAAGTGCTCTACTTGACTACCTCCCATAAACCTATAGATAATTTTCAGCCACTGCTCCATTTCAACGAGACACTTTAGAGCCACATTTGTGGGATCAGTGGATATCCCAGAGGTTGGACCCCCAGCATTCAGAAAGTTTCTTTTCTGCAAATAGGTGATATATTGCCATGGTAGAGCAACCCCTCCAACATGTATTACCTGTTAAATTTTAACTGCATTGAATGCTACATGTGTTTTTGGTGAAGTTTTAACCATACAGTCTATATGCACCTTCAAAGTGTCAGTGGAGCACCATAAATCACTATTTTTTTTAACATAAGCTTTATTCATAGTGTGAAAAATGTATCATAAGATATTTAGACCCGCCCCTGAGGTTCCGTATTGTGTCATATCCGCTCTGCATTGACTCATATGATCTTTGTATTGGTAAAATATGGAAACAAATGTATGAATATATGAATATATATGTAAATATATACTGTACACATCTGAATTTTTAGTTCATATGACATTTAATGGAGTATGAAATGATTTTAATATGTGACAGCACATAGTGCTAAAAAGGTTTATGTCTTAAAATACGTAATGTATAGCGACCATATGTGAAATAACATCAGGTTCACTTTACAAAGCCGGTGCATCTATAATATAGACATGTGAATGAAGCCCCCACAAAAAATGAAGATTTCCCTTGTACTATATTATCGGTCCTTGCTTGTATACCGTGCTCCAATATAATGCTTTAAATCTATTCTATCCTAAATATATATATATATATATATATATATATATACATATATATGAAGAAATAAATATAAATATATATATATATATATAAAATATATATATGTATATGACGCGCCCCCTGGGACATATTCCTTTTTGAGGGGAATACCCGGCACCGGATCAGATGGGGGGGGGGTTGTAGTCTCCGAGCGGCTGTGACCCGGTCCCGTGCCCAGGGCGTCAAGCTCAGTGTTATGTGGCAGTCTTTACTGATGTTATTAAAGTTCGTTGTGTCGACTACGCCACCCGTTGTGATGCGGTCACTGTGGCCGCCGCTGCAGCAGGGTCCGCTGAGGCTGATGGTGGATGCGCAGCTTGGTGGGATAACCCCCAACGGGAGGGGTATAGCCTCAGAGGGGACAGGCGCAGAGGATGGGGGTTGTGGTGGTGCGGTGCAGCCGGTAATGATGACAGACTCGGGTTGTGCAGTTAAGGGTCTTTACTTACTGCAGATGTTCCTGGTCACTCTAGCTCCAAGTGACCTCCCGAGCCGTGCTGCGTCCACCAGGTCCTGGATCCAGCCAACCCCCAAACAAGTCCGGAGCGTGGCCCTGAGCTCTCCCTCTGTCCTTTCTTCAGCCGTCCCCACCAGTGATTCACCTAAATCCAGCTCCCTCGGGCCTTCTGTTGGGCAACCTTTGGCCTCAGGTTCCCTGACCCTCCATGTGGTGTGCCTTCAGGGTGAATGTAGTGGGTGACCGTGACAGACACTGCCCACGGTCTCCGGTCTCTGGCTGGGGAATGTCTTTACCCCCACCAGCTTGGGTTCCGGTACCCTTCTGCTGACTCCTCACCCGGTGTTCTTATTTGGGTTCTTGGGTCCCTTCTTTGTCCCCCTCTGGGTCTTTCTTCACTCCACTCTCTCTCTTCAGGGCCTCTCTTTCTTTCAGCTGCTCCTCTGCCAGCTTCCGCTCCTCCTCTCCTGCTGACTTGTCCTCTGCACTCACTGACAGGCTCCTCTGCATCTGACCCTGATCTAAGTTGGTGCCCTCCTTATATATCCCTCTATGTGTGAGCTCAGGTGACCAGCACCCAATGAGCTCCTATCACTACCCAGACTGCTCCCCCTATCTGCCCCTACACTACATGGGATGTTCCTCCCCCCTCCCACTCCAGCCAGGAACAGGCTCGGTCGCACCTGCACATTTCTAAGTGGGAGTGCCGTCGGCCTGCTCCCCGGAAATGGGATGTATGTAGTGCATGCAGTCTATCTGAGCTCAGTTCCACACTCCTTCCTTACCCGGGAGTGGAATATCACACCTCTGGGTTGAGGTGCAATACCCCTGTAGCAGCCGAATCCTCAGGGTGCTACATTCCCCCCTGGTAAATCACAGCACGTCCTCGGGCTGCAAAGACAAAAACACCAAAACATACAAATTTTTATAAACATGTAAAACATATAAAATATTATATATATATAACTTTTTCATATAAACATCATTATAACATTCTCGTCGTCTCTTTCTTTCTTCCTCCTCTGGTCACCGTGCAACTCGTGACCAGGTAAAGTGCGACAGTCTTTTGATAAGCAGTTTCTCATAAAACCAGTAGGGGGCGCCTTAGAAAGCGCAACTATGTACAGGGGAATTTTGGCCGTTCTCAGTCCCCGGCCAAGTAAAGGGAAAGGGATGGCTGCTCACAGTCCTCAGCCTGGATTGGGTAGGGGACACACGGGTTAAACTGTTCACTGGTCCCAACGGGGACTAAACTTTAAAGCAGCCACGGTTACTTGGGTACCCCGACAGGCAACTATATACAGTCTCTACTCCCGTCCTCAACGACGGCTCCCTCCTGCTTTTTCTTGATATGGTGTTGCTTCAGACCCGTCCGGGTCCTCTGGCTCCTCCTCCCTACACCGCAACTCCTCCTCTGTCAGGCGATGCACGTGGAGGGCGTAAGGTCCCTTGGCACACTTGTGCCGGGTGAACGTTACCTCGTCACCGACGTAGAGGTCACGGCCTTTGTGACCCTCTGGCAGGTGGGACTCGACGTCCCGTCGGGTAACGAAGACATCACCCATGGTGCTCCGGTCCCTTATGAAGCCCCACCCATGCTGCGCATTAAACTTTATTACCGTCCCGATGGTACGGGGACGATCTGCTGCACGGGGGTCCCTTCTGGTCCGACTCTTTTGCTCCGCGCTGCAGGTCTGGGCCCATTGCTCTCTGGCCCGCTTCTCCTTCCGCTCTCTCTTGAACTCTGCCAGCTGTTGACGG
The DNA here is from genome assembly GCF_046119375.1 of Phyllobates terribilis. Lineage (NCBI taxonomy): Eukaryota > Metazoa > Chordata > Amphibia > Anura > Dendrobatidae > Phyllobates > Phyllobates terribilis. The sequence continues at coordinate 130,998,618 of NW_027362770.1, read as the reverse complement.
CAACACTCGGTACGCTCTGCTGCAGCTGCCCGAGTCTCTCCGGTGAACCCCATCAAATCTTCTCCCGTGGGGTCCCACACGAACTGGGCTTCCTCGAGTGGAGGCGAGACCCGAGTCACGGGCTTCGGAGCCGGGATTAGGGGCTCACACAAGGGCCCTAGTCTTTGCTGCCGCTCCTGCTCAGGGTACCCTTCGGGCCAGATGAAGGGCCGCCCGTCCGGCCATGTGAGCTGGCCGAAGAGGTCCTCCCCCAGGTGTGGCACCCTTGGTATTGCGGGCGCGGGCGCGGTGGTGATGGCGCCCGGGTTGCCCAGGCCTTGCGGCCAGGCCTGGGGCACCTGGAAGGTGAAGGGCACCGTTAGGACGGCGGCGCCCTGGGTTACCTGGCCTTGCGACCAGGCCGGAGGCTCCGCGGAGGTAGATGGCTCTGCTTTGGATGCGGCGCCCGGAAACGCTAGGCCCTGTGACCAGGCCGGAGGCTCTTCTTCCTGCGCCACGCTCCGGGTCACGATGCGTGACGTCATCGGGGTCGCGACGGCGGCTTCCGGTCGGGGCCTAGTCGGTGGCGGTGTCATGGCGGTCTCGGGTACGGCCGGGGGACCTTCGGGCTCTGCGACGGGGAGCTGGGGCAGGTAAGCGGTCTTCCGGTATGGGGTATAGGCGTCCCCCTTACCTGCTGCCATGCGTCTCGCTCCCTCTTCTGCGCCGTCTCCGGCCTTGGGTCCTCCCGCGTCATCCGCAGAGGCAGTCGATGTCTTCTTCCAAGGGAGCGGGTTCCGTGGACGGGTTCCAGCTTGCTGGGCCATCTCCCGGCCCCACTCCGCCAGGATCTCCCTCTGCACTCGGGCCATCCTTCCCGCGAGGCCCTCCAGGGCACTCCGCGCGCACTCCCGGTCTCGGGGGAGTTGCGCTAGGATCTCCGCTAAGCCTAGCGGGGTTGTTGACTCCAGCAGGCTCCTGACCATCGGGTCGGTGCTGCTCTGCTCTGTTTCCGGCAGGCTCCTGGCCATCGGGCCGGTGCTGCTCTGCTCTCCTCCTTCTTCCTCCAGCAGGCTCCTGGCCAGCGGGCCGGTGCTGCTCTGCTGCCGCTCCATTCCCGGGTCTACTCTTTCTCTCCTCGACTCCGGGTGCTCTTGCTCTAGACACCTTGTCTCCGGGTGCGCTCGTTCTAGACTGCTCCAAGCGACACCCATCTTTTCTCTTCTCTTTCGTCTCCTCCCACTTCGAGGGCGGTCCCGGGGCAACTCGGTGACTGTCAGCTCCAGGGGTAGTTCTTTCACGCTGACAGACACCTCTAGCATCACAGTCTCTGTTGGTGGGGGCGGTTTCCACTTTTGGCGCCATTTTCTGTCCCGGCCCACGATGGGAGGTGGCCTCCTGCCCTCCTTTGGCACGCCCATAATGGCGTCCGCTGCTCTTCCAAGGCGGGAAATCTGCGGTTTTGGCGGGAAGCGTCGCCCAGTGGCGGGAAACTCTGCAGATGGCGGGAACAAGCTGGAAATGGCGGACAATCGGCGGGAAACGACTGGTGATGGAGTCCGATGGCGTGGACCCTCCGGAACCGGCGGGAGACTTCTTTCTGAGGTAAACTTGCACTTTTCTTCAGGCACGCAGTACCCGGGTGTTGCGGGCACGTAATCCTGCCGACTACGCCAAAGTTGACGCGCCCCCTGGGACATATTCCTTTTTGAGGGGAATACCCGGCACCGGATCAGATGGGGGGGGGGGTTGTAGTCTCCGAGCGGCTGTGACCCGGTCCCGTGCCCAGGGCGTCAAGCTCAGTGTTATGTGGCAGTCTTTACTGATGTTATTAAAGTTCGTTGTGTCGACTACGCCACCCGTTGTGATGCGGTCACTGTGGCCGCCGCTGCAGCAGGGTCCGCTGAGGCTGATGGTGGATGCGCAGCTTGGTGGGATAACCCCCAACGGGAGGGGTATAGCCTCAGAGGGGACAGGCGCAGAGGATGGGGGTTGTGGTGGTGCGGTGCAGCCGGTAATGATGACAGACTCGGGTTGTGCAGTTAAGGGTCTTTACTTACTGCAGATGTTCCTGGTCACTCTAGCTCCAAGTGACCTCCCGAGCCGTGCTGCGTCCACCAGGTCCTGGATCCAGCCAACCCCCAAACAAGTCTGGAGCGTGGCCCTGAGCTCTCCCTCTGTCCTTTCTTCAGCCGTCCCCACCAGTGATTCACCTAAATCCAGCTCCCTCGGGCCTTCTGTTGGGCAACCTTTGGCCTCAGGTTCCCTGACCCTCCATGTGGTGTGCCTTCAGGGTGAATGTAGTGGGTGACCGTGACAGACACTGCCCACGGTCTCCGGTCTCTGGCTGGGGAATGTCTTTACCCCCACCAGCTTGGGTTCCGGTACCCTTCTGCTGACTCCTCACCCGGTGTTCTTATTTGGGTTCTTGGGTCCCTTCTTTGTCCCCCTCTGGGTCTTTCTTCACTCCACTCTCTCTCTTCAGGGCCTCTCTTTCTTTCAGCTGCTCCTCTGCCAGCTTCCGCTCCTCCTCTCCTGCTGACTTGTCCTCTGCACTCACTGACAGGCTCCTCTGCATCTGACCCTGATCTAAGTTGGTGCCCTCCTTATATATCCCTCTATGTGTGAGCTCAGGTGACCAGCACCCAATGAGCTCCTATCACTACCCAGACTGCTCCCCCTATCTGCCCCTACACTACATGGGATGTTCCTCCCCCCTCCCACTCCAGCCAGGAACAGGCTCGGTCGCACCTGCACATTTCTAAGTGGGAGTGCCGTCGGCCTGCTCCCCGGAAATGGGATGTATGTAGTGCATGCAGTCTATCTGAGCTCAGTTCCACACTCCTTCCTTACCCGGGAGTGGAATATCACACCTCTGGGTTGAGGTGCAATACCCCTGTAGCAGCCGAATCCTCAGGGTGCTACATATACATATTTGCATCCATTTTGAATGGCAAATGAGTTAAGACAGTTCACACAAACATACCTTTTCACACTTTCCATTTATTTGTATCTATTTCAAACCTGTTACACATTGATGCAGTCTAGAAATTGTAACAAAAAGAAACTATCCAATATGAAGATACAATATATTATATATTACAAGATTCATTGTTATGTGACATGACCGCAGCTGGCCAGCAGAGGGAGACAGTTTCTATACTGAAATAGCAACCTGTCAAATCACAGAGAACAGAGTAACCTCAGGCATCGTTCAGATGTGGTTTTCTCGCATGTGAAAAAAAATTAATGATTTTCATCAGTGTTTGCTCAGAGTTTCACTTGTAAACATCTGTGATTTTCTCATGTGCAAAAAAAATTGATTCTCCTACACATTACAATGCTAAAAACAGACAGGACAAGGATTGCTCACGGATGACACCCATGTGTAGCCTGTGATTTGTATAAGTGATTTTGTTCCGTGACTTAGATAAAAAAAAAGGACAGGTCTCTATGATTTTTTTGCAGACACAAGGCCTTCAAAAACATGACTTTGTGAACAGCCCCATAGATTATAATGGGTATGTGTCCTATCGATAAACAATGCATATGAGAAAAGACAGCAGTCTGAATGTGGCCTTAGGTTCCCTGTCAGCCTGATTTTTCTAAGTAAACTACTGGCAGTGTTATGTTGGGGCTGCTGCACTGATTAATATGATACCTGAGATGAAGAAATCCGTCCTGTGGTTCTTGTGTAATCTGTGTTTGCAGTTCTGAGTTAATGATATGCCCGTGCTCCGGGGCCGGACTGTAGGCCGGGGGTTATACTGATGCTCTAGGCCAAATCAGCAAGATGAGACCTGACCACAGGCCGGCCCGAAGCACAAGTATATACCTCATAGAGAGAGAGAGACTGCCAGCGATAGATAGAGACAGACACAGAGAGAGACAGCTAGAGAGCGAGACAGCCAGAGAAAGAAAGAGAGAGACAGCTAGGTCTTATCCAAGTGCTCTAGGTCAGATCAGCAAGAAATGATCTGCCCACAGGCCCCCCGAAGCACAAGTATGTTCCTCATCATAGAGACCGCCAGGCAGAGACAGAGATAGAGACAGACAGAGAGAGACAGACAGACACAGAGAGACAGCCAGCCACAAACAGAGACAGACACAGAGAGAAACAGACACAGAAAGAGACAAACAGATATAAAGACAGACGCAGAGAGAGACAGAAACAGAGAAAGAGACAGACAGAGAGGTCTGTTTGTCTCTGCGTCTGTCTCTCTGTGTCTGTCTTTCTCTCTCTATGTCTGTCTCCCTCTCTCTGTCTCCCTCTCTCTGTCTCCCTCTCTCTGTCTCTCTCCCTGTCTGTCTCTCTGTGTCTGTCTCTCTCTCGCTGTGTCTCTTTCTCGCTGTGTCTCTCTCTTGCAGTGTCTGTCTTGCTGTGTCTGTCTCTCGCTGTGTCTGTCTCTCTCTGTCTTTCTCTCTCTGTCTTTCTCTGTGTCTCTCTGTGTCTTTCTGTCTGTCTCACTGTCTTTCTCTGTATCTGTCTGTCTCTTTGTGTGTGTGTCTCTCTCTCTGTCTGTCTCTCTCTCTCTAGCTGGCTGTCTCTCTGGCTGTCTTTCTCTCTGGCTCTCTCTTTCTAGCTTGCTGTCTCTCTCTCTGGCTGGCGGTCCCTCTCTGGCTGGCTGGCTCTCTCTCTCTCTGGCTGTCTCTCTCTCTCTGTCTCTATCTATCTTTCTGTCTTTGGCTGTCTCTCTGGCTGTCTCTATGGTGAGGTATATATGACGCGCCCCTGGGCCTGTGTCGCGCTGCGTTGCGCACGCGGGAGCTTACCCGGAGCCGGATCTCTTGAGGGTTGTAGTCCCGTGGCGGTGACCCGGTCCGTGCCCAGGGAGTCAAACTGAGCGGCGATGTAACAGCGGTAGATGCAGGACGACTACGCCACCCGTTGAATGCAGCTATGGAGCTGCCGCTGCAGGACAGTCCGCTGAGGCCGGTGGATGGATGGTGCAGCGTAGATGGTATAACCCCCAACGGGAGGGGTATGGCCTCAGGGCAGCAGATGTGGATGATGGGGGTAGCAGGAACCACTCAGAGACGGTGCGGTGTAATTCAGGGTCTTTACTGGTAACAACGATAGACCCTCCCGGAGTACTTGCTAGTGAACGGGGCCTGGTCAGTCCTTGAGCAGATGGGATCTCCCCAAGCCAGGCGGAGTTGTAGGCCTCCCAAACTGACTGTACTCTTCTGGCTACCTTGCTAGAAGCGGATATAATTAGCCCACGTCCCTGAGTGTACCGTGTGGTGCTCACCCGTATGGCCGGTGACTCGGGGCCTTCTAATGGCTTCCGCTCCACGATGGCGGTGCTGGTCCCACGCGTGTGACCGTGCCTTCGGGTTTCTGGGCCTGAGGACCTGAAATCCCCTGCCGGTCGGCTTCTGCTGCTGGGTAAGAGTTAGTCCCCACAGCCTCGGACGCCGGGTCCGGTAAGAAAGCTTCTCAGTCAGGGCGAGCTCTGCAGCTGCCAGCCCCTGACTCGTAGTAGTATTGCTTCTGCTGTTTCTTGTCTCTACTCTCCTTGACTGCTCACCCTGCTTCAGCCCCGGGTTTATATAGGGGAAGTTCTTCCCCTCCCAAGACTGGGCAGGAGGTGTGGCATGCACAGGATCCCTGACCAAAGGACCTCCCACCTGCTCTCAGACATAATATCTCTATCACTGTGGCAACCAGACCCCTGGGGTGTCACATATACTTGTGCTTCGGGGCGGCCTGTCGTCAGGTCTTTTCTAGCTGATCTGGCCTAGAGCATCAGTATAACACCCGGCCTACAGTCCGGCCCCGGAGCACGGGCATATCATTAACTCAGAACTGCAAACACAGATTACACAAGAACCACAGGACTGATTTCTTCACCTCAGGTATCATATTAATCAGTGCAGCAGCCCCAACATGACACTGTCTGTAGTTTACTTAACAAAATCCAGCTGACAGGTTCCCTGTAAATGCCCCATACACATTACACTTATGTTGGCTGAATCTGCTTATATTGACTGGTTCTGCTGACTCTGTAATGTGTATGGGGGCTCTGGTGACTGATTGTCAGGGGAGATGTTGAGAGGGCATGCCCGATTTTGGACTGCTGATCATATTGTCTCTTGGAGATAAGGAGCCAGCAGAGATATCTGTCTACGACTTTCTCATAGAGAACATAGGAGCGCTCATCCAATTCCTAAAAAAAATTAAAAAAACACATGTTAAAATGCAATTGGGTTTAAAATTGTGGAAACATGGAGTTTCCACATTAAAAAAAAGACATTGTCACATCTGCCCCAAAAATGCATTAAAGGTGTTATTCAGCCTTGGGGTACAAGTCTGCAGTCACTCTATGTGACTGCAGACTTTTGAATCCTCATAGCACACTGTGCACTGTGAGGCTAGTCCGGTGCCTTTAAAAAATGTCATTAACCCTTTAAAACCAAGAAGTACACTAATGTAAGAATGCCTACTTAAAGGGAATCTGTGAGTAGGATCAACCCTCCTAAGCCATCTATATGGGCAAGTAGGTCGGTCATAGGAAGATGAATAAAATGATAGCTTGATATCTGCAATCTGATGTCTTGTTCCAGAGAAATCCCGTTTTTTTTTTTAGATGTAAATCAGCTGTTAATGTTAAGATCTATGAGTCGGACATAGATCTCCCTGAGAATTTGCATCCAGAGCAAACTAATATTCTTCCAATTTTCCTCAACTTCAAATGGAGTGATCTAGCAAATATAGACTTGCATTTTTTATGAAAAAATTAAGTTTTCAGTACTCCCGAGATAATTTCTGCGAGAATATAATAACAGGCAAATTTGTATCTGTCTGAACATGAATTTTCTTGCATTATTTATTGTAGGCTATGCTAATGTAATGGCGTATATTAATGTTTGCTGTCCTCCTTTGCAGTGAGACTACATGACAGCATCTCGGAGGAAGGACACCACTATTTAGTGTTTGATCTGTGAGTATGTTCTCTATGTTCACCGGCGATGTCTCTGCCGTATTCGCGGCAACGTGTGATTAGAATGGCAATGAAGTTCATTTTCTATTTAATGAAACAATTATCTTGCTAGGCTCTTACATTTTCTTTGGCGGTTTTACCCATTGTGTTGTTCACTATCACTCTCTGCCCTTTACCACTTGTAAGAGGGACAATTAACAAGGTGGCATTGTCCCTTAAAGAGGACCTGTCACTTGCTAAAAAAAAAAAAATTTAAATACCTTGTAGAAAATCCCCGAGCTCCCCTGATTTTGCCATTCTTTTTCGTTTTGCGTTACCTCACTGCATTGCAGAGATATTCACATTTGTTTCATCTGGAGCACAGTATGTGAAATCTCTGCTTACAGTTCAACTGGGTGTTTCTTCAGAGTCTTCTCTGAGGACTTGCACTTTCATCCTTTGTGCCAATCACAGCTTGGCAGCGTCTAAGACTATTAAATCAGCTGCCATTCTAAGACTGGCATCGTCTAGGAGGGGAAGGTTCAAAGCGCACGTCACCAGAGAAGATTCTGAAGAAACTCCCAGTTGGATTACAAGCTGAAATTTCACATACTGCACTCCAGAAGAAACAAATTTAAGTCTCTGAAAGAGGGCAACACAGCACAAAACGGAAAAGAGCAGCAGAATTGGGAGAACTCAGGGATTTTTGCAAGGTATTTAACTAACTTTTTTGAGCAATTGACAGGTCCTTTTTAAGGTTAATATCATGGTCTATATCACATTGATTCACAATCTGTATTTATGTTTAAAGGGATTGTCCAGGACTTTATCGATAACTTTTTTTTAGGATAGGTCATCAATATCAGTTTAGTGGAGTCTGACATGCGGCTTTTTTCAACTCCTGCTCTGGTCAGATGGACACATTGAACAGATCTGGTACAACACAGTTCCATGTACATTGCAGTGGCCATTCTCAGGTACTGCAGCTCAGCTCCCATTGAACACCAGCATTTTTTAATTTAAGGAGAATACAATTTTGTACTGAAAGAGACATGTCTGAGATTGAATGGGTCATTTTTAAGAAACTATGATAAGTAAACTTTAAAAAAAATATCAGAGACTTTAGAAATAATGTCTAAGGGATATTGTCTCTCCTTGTGTAGAATGACTTGTCTGATATGCCAGTGTAAGGAGCCGTATAGGTCATGCAATGCTCCTTTGGGAAATTAAATATGCAAATTTCCTCTTCAGAGAGGAAAAGGACTAGAACATCAGTGCCGCCTACTAGAAGTAGCAATCCTAAAAGTCAATATCGACCCTTTAACAAAGCTTGCTTCATGACTTAGGATAAAAGCCAAACCAGATACCCTATTTGCAGGCACATGTTTTGGGGTGTTTGCCCCTCCTCAGTGTAAAGCAAAACTTCTGATTTGGCGAGGCCTCTGACTGAAGGGCACATCCCTCCTTGTGAAGAGTGACATGCCTGAGGAGGGGCAAATACCCAGAAACATGTGTCTGCAAATAGAGTATCTGGTTTGGTTTTTATTTTAAGTCATATGGCGAGGCTTGTTAAAGGGTTGATATTGACTTTTAGGATTGCTTCTTTCAGTAGGTGACACTAGAATTCCAGTCTTCTTCCCCTTTGAAGAAGCAGTTTGCATAGAAATAATGTGTAACTATGTCATGAGGAGTGTCTGTACCCAGTCATGACTTCTGACCTTACGTGCGCTTTGTCTTTGCAGGGTCACTGGTGGAGAGCTGTTTGAGGATATTGTTGCCAGAGAGTATTACAGTGAAGCAGATGCCAGGTAAGTGTTGTCCACAAATATCAACGGTCAATACACTTTTTGTATCTTTACTGGATTCTCAGTAGTCCACCTGGCTCTAGATAAGCATTATATTTAAAGGTTAAAAAAGAGTTCAAGAAGGCACTACCCACGCACTATTGTGCAGTGAATTTTTTTTATATATCTTATCATTGCGGCAATAATTGACATCAGATGGTGCTCAGCGAAGTAGACAGTACAATAGATTTACTTCTCATGATAGTCAAAGAAAGAACACAGCACTCATTATAAAGTGCTTCTTTTATTAGTCCAAAGTGGAGTAGCTAAACATAGGGCTGAAGCGGGCTCACTTCTCCTAACTCAGCTCAACGGCCATTACGCATCACTGATGGCACCAGATGAAGCACCATCAGTGACGCGAAACGCTCATCGTGCCTGTTTCAGTGAAGTGAGGGCGTTCTAGCCCTATTGTTTAGATACTCAAGTTTGAGCTAATAAGAAAAGCACTTTTTGCATTTATGGTCATCTCCTCGTTCTTTCTTTTCCTATTATGAGAAGTAATTATATTAAAAGGGATTGAAATAATAGGTCATCAATCGAGATGAGCAAATGGATTCATAACAATTTCAATTAATTACAGATGTCTCTAAAATTTCAGATCCTGGAAAATCACAAATGTTTGGCATTCAATTTGCACAAAACCAGCAAATCGGCATCAGCTAACTGGATTATTTTAAGATCCGGGAAGGGGTTAACGAAAAATAATAAAAAACACATTATAGTAACCTGTCCACCTCTCCAAGTTCTCAACTGACTCCTTGCACCACCTTGACTCCCGAGTCCTCCACATGGGTCTGTGAGTCTTCAATGCTTCTGGCTCTGAGGTCCACATGGTCATAGGGAAGGTGACATACGTTAGCTTGCTTCCCTTTCTCTCTCAATCCCCCCCACAAAGTGCGTGAAGCCAAAGTCATTTAGGGGGTGACATACATCATTCATGTCAATGACACTTGTCTCCTTCCGCGTGACTGCATGGGCCTTAGTGTTTGAAGAACCGAAAACCAAGGAACAGAGGCGATGAATGTGGCATAAGGAGTCAGTCGAGGGCGTAGAACAGGTGAGTATATGATGTTTATTATATTTTTAACCACTTCCCTCCCCCTGTTTATTATGCTTTGGGGTCTGGGGAAACGACAGAGCATAATAAATATCTTTCGAGGCACTTTTGATTTAGCTCTCAATGGTCCAAAAGGAAATGTTCTCCAACACCAAACGAAAGTAGTTAAAACTTAGCCTTGATCATAGGGTTAAATCATATTCAGTTTGACTACCCGAAATGCGTAAGCATTATGGATTTTTTTTAATATGTGAACATTCTGCCAATATTTTTATCCTAAATGATTAAAGGCTAAGTTTTAACTACTTTCCTTTGGTGTTGGAGAACATCCCACCTCTTGGACAATTGAGAACTTTTTGACCTGGAAGCCAGACTAGTGCATACTCCGTGCACCACACCCAGACCACAGACTGTAAACCCTAAAAGTTTCCTGAGATACTTATCTCTAACGCCAGAGTGGTGCGCTGAATTGATACTTTTTCTAATTTTGATTCAGATCTATTATATTTGGACTGAAACCAAGCTGCCCCCTGAATCGAGCGAATGTGCTTGAAACGAGTTTCGGGTGATTCGCTTATCTAGTCATTAATATCAGAAGGTTGGGGATCCGAGACCCAGCACTCCCAAGGTCAGCAGTTTGCATAGTGTTACAAAGCCAAAACATAATAGCTCCGAACTCTGTGTAGTGGCCATTCTTGGTTACTGCAGCTCAGCTCCTATTGAAGTGAATGTTTCAGTTCTGTACACTGTGTGCATCTGGTTACCTTGAAAGCTACATATAGTTAACTGGAGTGGGTACTGGGTGTTGGAACTCCACCGATCTAATATTGAGGACCTATTCTAATGATAGACCAGTAGTGGACAATTCCTTTAAGAAAATGTGACTGAACATGGAGCATCTGGCTCGACAATAAAATCTGTTGAGATCTCACTAACTAACCATCTGGTGCCATTTATACTACTGATGTTCATTTACTTATCAGTGGGTCCCTTGCACCCATGTGGGTCTGCAGCCTCCGCATCCCCCATAGTTATGCCCCAAGTGGTAGTAGTTGATAGATTAACCTGATTTGCTTTCTTCTTCTTCTATTTCATTGCGGATTCTTTCATGATCAGCCACTGCATTCAGCAGATCCTAGAGGCAGTACTGCATTGTCACCAGATGGGGGTGGTGCATAGAGATTTAAAGGTAAGACAATGCATATCTTATATCCTATTGTTATCTCTAAATTAGAAAATTATATGTTACAAGTACAATGGTCTCTTAGGTCAAAATATTCACAAAATACAATTTTCTGGGCCATTGTAACCTAAAACCATATTCCACATACCTGACATAGATCTGCTCCACATGTGATTGACAAGGGGATCTAATTAGCATGAATATTCAACTGGTAATGCACCTGTATTACGTGCATGATGCGCTGAATGGCTGTCTCATAGTGCCTCTCTCCAGTACAGTGCTTCCACTACATCCCTTAGACAAGATGAGGCTGGCGTACTTACTTAGACCATTCATGTCAGTATAGCTGTGTAATCCTGATATTAGAATGAGCATTTTATTAGTCCTGCTCTAGATAAAATAACTCATGAGTCTGATTTGTATTCAGTCACCGCTCACCCAGCCTTATTGAAAGCTGCAGCTTGTACTGAGCAGTGTGAGATCTCAGCGGGGTGGAGGGACACTGAGAAGCTGTCAATCAGGCTAGGTGAATGAAGTTCACTTACATAAAGGATTAAGCAGCCATAATAACATTGGTTTTCAAACTAAATACACCAGCCTCATCCGGTCTAAGAGATCTATTTAGTAATCTATGAAGTTTATATTGTGAAATCTGGTGACAGGTCCGTATTAAGGGAAGCACTGTACTGTGTATCCAAATCAAAGCACAGACAGTACGCCTAGTTCATCATTTAAAAGGATAATTATTTTTTTTTAATAATTATTACTGCTTTTTCATTGAACATATTTTTGGAATTCTATGTAACAAAAGATCTGCCTTACGGTATACCTAAAAATGAAACCCAATTGGAACACTAGGACCCAAAGGTACATGAAAGTGGGACCTTGTGCAAGAAAGGTATGTGGACTCTTTGTCTGTTCATTGGCCATAGACCATCCCATTCCCAAATCTACAGAAAATTCCTCACCAGTGTGAGGATCCTCAGTAATTATGAGGCTTGGGATGGAATGAAGGATCCTCGGTAATTATGAGGCTTGGGATGTAATGAAGGATCCTCAGTAATTATGAGGCTAGGGATGGAATGAAGGATCCTCGGCAATTATGAGGCTGGGGATGTAATGAAGGATCCTCAGTAGTTATGAGGCTTGGGATGTAATTAAGGATCCTCAGTAATTATGAGGCTGGGGATGTAATGAAGGATCCTCAGTAATTATGAGGCTTGGGATGTAATGAAGGATCCTCGGTAATTATGAGGCTTGGGATGTAATGAAGGATCCTCAGTAATTATGAGGCTTGGGATGGAATGAAGGATCCTCAGTAATTATGAGGCTTGGGATGTAATGAAGGATCCTCGGTAATTATGAGGCTTAGGATGTAATGAAGAATCCTCAGTAATTATGAGGCTTGGGATAGAATGAAGGATCCTCGGTAATTATGAGGCTTGGGATGTAATGAAGGATCCTCGGTAATTATGAGGCTTGGGATGTAATGAAGGATCCTCGGTAATTATGAGGCTTGGGATGTAATGAAGGATCCTCAGTAATTATGAGGCTTGGGATGGAATGAAGGATCCTCGGTAATTATGAGGCTTGGGATGTAATGAAGGATCCTTGGTAATTATGAGGCTTGGGATGTAATGAAGGATCCTCAGTAATTATGAGGTTTGGGATGTAATGAAGGATCCTCAGTAATTATGAGGCTTGGGATGTAATGAAGGATCCTCAGGAATTATGAGGCTTGGGATGGAATGAAGGATCCTCGGTAATTATGAGGCTTGGGATGTAATGAAGGATCCTTGGTAATTATGAGGCTTGGGATGGAATGAAGGATCCTCAGTAATTATGAGGTTTGGGATGTAATGAAGGATCCTCAGTAATTATGAAGCTTGGGATGGAATGAAGGATCCTTAGTAACTATGATGCTTGGGATGGAATGAAGGATCCTCAGTAATTATGAAGCTTGGGATGGAATGAAGGATCCTCAGTAATTATGAGGCTTGGGATGTAATGAAGGATCCTCTGTAATTTTGAGGCTTGGGATGGAATGAAGGATCCTTGGTAATTATGAGGCTTGGGATGGAATGAAGGATCCTCGGTAATTAGGAGGCTTGAGATGGAATGAAGGATCCTTGGTAATTATGAGGCTTGGGATGGAATGAGCAGTCACATGAAGTCTAATCAGTAGTGTGCTCTAGTAGTAATAGTGTTTCTCTTGCTTGCATGTCCACTGTACAGCAGCTATGCAGATTCCACATGCACTATATGGTATGGAGAAAAGTTTTGGGACGCAGCTTTTAATCATTGAATTCAGGTTTTTCACTCAGTCCAATTGTCATAGATGTAGAACATCCGGCCCCTCGCCTTGTCGTCTGCCTTTACTAACATCTGACATAATGACTGGTGGTAAAGAGTTCACCGATACCAGTGCAGTCCAGTAATAGGCGTCACCAGCGTAACAAGTCAGTCTATGACATTTCTTCCATCCTAAATATTACACCATTACATACAGTGGTGGTCAAAAGTATTGGCACCCCAGCAATTCTGTCAGATAATACTCAGTTTCTTCCTGAAAATGATTGCAATCACAAATTCTTTGGTCTTATTATCTTCATTTAATTTGCTTGCAAGGAAAAAACACAAAAGAGAATGAAGCAAAAATCAAATCATTGATCATTTCACACAAAACTCCAAAAATGGGCCAGACAAAAGTATTGGCACCCTCAGCCTAATACTTGGTTGCACAACCTTTAGCCGAAATAACTGTGAACAACCGCTTCCGGTAACCATCAAAGAGTTTCTTACAATGCTCTGCTGGAATTGTAGACCATTCTTCTTTGGCAAACTGCTCCAGGTCCCTGATATTTGAAGGGTGCCTTCTCCAAACTGCCATTTTGAGATCTCTCCACAGGTGTTCTATGGGATTCAGATCTGGACTCATTGCTGGCCACCTTAGAAGTCTCCAGTGCTTTCTCTCAAACCATTTTATAGTGCTTTTGGAAGTGTGTTTTGGGTCATTGTTCTGCTGGAAGACCCATGACCTCTGAGGGAGACCCAGCTTTCTCACACTGGGCCCTACATTATGCTGCAAAATTTGTTGGTAGTCTTCAGACTTCATAATGCCATGCACACGGTCAAGCAGTCCAGTGCCAGAGGCAGCAAAGCAATCCCAAAACATCAGGGAACCTCCACCATGTTTGACTGTAGGGACCGTGTTCTTTTCTTTGAATGCCTCTTTTTTTTTTCCTGTACAATCTATGTTGATGCTTTTTCCCAAAAAGCTCTACTTTTGTCTCATCTGACCAGAGAACATTCTTCCAAAACGTTTTAGGCTTTCTAAGGTAAGTTTTGGCAAACTCCAGCCTGGCATTTTTATGTCTCGGGGTAAGAAGTGGGGTCTTCCTGAGTATCCTACCATACAGTCCCTTTTCATTCAGACGCCGATGGATAGTTCGGGTTGACACTGTTGTACCCTCGGACTGCAGGGCAGCTTGAACTTGTTTGGATGTTAGTCGAGGTTCTTTATCCACCATCCGCACAATCTTGCGTTGAAATCTCTCGTCAATTTTTCTTTTCCGTCCACATCTAGGGAGGTTAGCCACAGTGCCATGGGCTTTAAACTTCTTGATGACACTGCGCACGGAAGACACAGGAACATTCAGGTCTTTGGAGATGGACTTGTAGCCTTGAGATTGCTCATGCTTCCTCACAATTTGGTTTCTCAAGTCCTCAGACAGTTCTTTGGTCTTCTTTCTTTTCTCTATGCTCAATGTGGTACACACAAGGACACAGGACAGAGGTTGAGTCAACTTTAATCCATGTTAACTGGCTGCAAGTGTGATTTAGTTATTGCCAACACCTGTTAGGTGCCACAGGTAAGTTACAGTTGCTGTTAATTACATGAATTAGAGAAGCATCACATGATTTTTCAAACAGTGCCAATGTGGCGCCCCTGAGGGTTCGATCACCACAGGGATGCTGCACTTCTTTAATGGAGTGTAGTGTTCCTCCTCTGAGGTAAGAACAGTGTGATAGTCGTGACCCAACCTTTGCATCCAACACCACATTTCTCCACCAAAGGGGGCTAGTATGCACTAGGTGCTGCCCTCCTGGTTATAGGGAGACTGGGGAACCAAGAGTTAGGGGAACCAGTTAGTGGGTGAGGGTGGAGGACTTACAAGTTAGTTACACTTCAAATTTCATATTTAATTTAGGAGCCATCTTTGGTCTTGGTTCTTTGACTGCCTTCAGTGGTCTTTCGGCTGTTCTCTGTGGTGTCATGTACTGTGTGTAACTGTGACCTCCCTCCCGGAGCACAGACCCTGTGTGGGCCTGCATCGGCGAGGGACACAGCCCTCGTACCCCGGCTTTGGGACGAGGGGCAGGTTGCAGACCAGGAATGTCTCAACCCGGCCAAAGACCAGGACCAAGAAGGCCCGGAGCTCAAGAGTGTGGCTCCATAGCAAATGGATCCCAGGGAGGATGCAGACGGAGCGGTGTACGCCACCTGTCCTCTCTATGCTGATCTAGTCAGAGGGATTCCGGCTGCAAGAGGGGTACCGGCCCCCGACACCCGACCTTGCTACTCTATGTCCTGGTTGGCAAAGCCCGGTTAGGCCCTGAGGATCACAGCGGGTATCGGACGGAGCAGAGCTGCCACCCGTGCCCTTGTTCTGAGAGGAGCTCAGAGGGAGTCCCGGCCTATTTGCACACACACGGACAGGAAAGGATTCGGTCTGTAGTTCAGGAACACTCTGGTGTAGGGTCCCGACTGAATGCTGGACTTACTCGGAGGTTGTCGGACCCCCGTCCCTGGTGACCGCAGGACTCCGCGGGGAGCAGGGAGTCGCCTTCCTTCTGCCATCTCTGAAGTGAGTAAAGCCTTGGAAGTTCACCCCTATGGCCTCCGGACTGTTATTTCTGCGCCACACCGCGAGACGCAGAGCCCGTACTCCTCAACTACTACTCCCTCCATCCTGTCCTGAGGCCCTGCTCCGCCTGTGGGGAGTAGTAAGAACTCTGGCCGCCATAACACCATGCCTCAGCGGACTGCAGCGGCGCTGGTGGCCCTTCACCAGGCACCACAGGTGGCGTAGTCGTTAAATCAGCCACTCAACCCGGATGAGCCCACACCAACTCCTTTTTAATGTGACGGCCCTGAGCACGGGTCGGGTCCGGGCCACGGCTGCACCCCATCTCTCCATCGCAGGACCCGACACCGAGTTCCCCAACACCCAGGGTAAACTAAAGGGCTTTTTCGAGCATGAGGCGTCACACCAATACTTTTGTCCACCCCCTTTTTTAGGTTTGGTGTGGAATTATATCTAATTTGGCATTAGGACAATTCTTTTTGTGTTTTTTCATTGAAGACAAATTAAATGAAGATAATAATACCAAAGAATTTGTGATTGCAATCATTTTCAGGAAGAAACTGAGTATTATCTGACAGAATTGCAGGGGTGCCAATACTTTTGGCCACCACTGTATGTAGGTATTATTGAAAAGTAAAAAAGGAACCGTAGCAACTCAACCATGAGTTACAGGGCTATGGTGCTTAGTGCACAAAAGTTGCCTACGCTCTGACTTAAAGCCATAAGGGACTTGGAACTTTGCAGTTACTAACAACAGCACAGCAACTGTGCACCTGGAGCTTTATGGCATGGGTTTCCATGATGGGGCAGCTGCATGCAAGCCTTATATCAGGAAGCACAATACCAGGCAACGGGTGAAGTGGTGTAAAGCTGCCATAACTGGACTCTGGAGCCGAGGAAACAAGGTCTGTGGTGTGATAGATAACACTTCTCTACCTGGTGTCTAATGGACAAGTTTGGGATTGGTGAATGCCAGAAGAACGTTACCTGCCTGACTGCATTGTGCCAACTGTAAAGCTTGGTGGAGGAGGTATAATGTTATGGGCTTGTTTTTCAATGGGTCGGCCTTGGTCATTCAGTCCAGTGAAGAGTAATCCTAATATTTCAGTACAAGACATTTTGGACAATTGTAGCTTCCAACTTTGTGGGAACAATTTGGAGAAGGTCATTTTTTGTCCCCCATGACTGTGTCCACTTCAGAAGGTCCATAACGCAATGGTTGGGTGGAGTTTGGTTCATAAGAACATGACCTGTCGCACAGAGCCCGGACCCCAACAACATCCAACACCTTTGGGATGAACTAGAATGGAGATTGTGAGCCCGGCCTCTCCTCCAACATCAGTGTCTGACCTCACAAATTCTCTTCTGGGTGAATGGTCAAAAGTTTTCACAGTCACCTCCAAAGTCTTGTAGAAATCTTCCAGGAAGAGTGGAAGCTGTTATACCAACAAACAGAATAACTTCATAATAATGCTTATGGATTTAGAATGGGAAGCCAGAAAAGCTCCTGTAGGTGGAATGTGGAGGGATCCTAATACTTTGGGCCATATTGTGTAAGTTACGACAACTTTGATAACAGTGTTCAATTGCATCCAGACATCTTAAGAAACACTGCAACACCCAGGGCTTTTCATAAAAATACAGTTGCCTTACTGCAACAATTAAAATTACCCCTTTTCCACCAAAAGTGCTTTTTAGTCCATTTCCTAGAATTTCGTGAAAACTCATTTGACTATGTCCCTTAACTCCATTTTGCAAAAAATATGGCACTTATAGACGTTCTGTGCCATTGATACTGCCCTTGAGATGTAGAGACAGATAAAAGCCAAGGTGTCTCCTTGTCTCCTTTCTCTAACGAGGTTGAATATAGGGTTTGTATATCCTCATAAAGTCAGCAACCTACAGTAGAAGTCTTAGAGCTCTAATGGATCAGACTTGTATTGGAGAAGATTTTAGGTACAAAAAGAATCAAAAACAAGTTCTGGAGAGTGACCTCAACTTTGTCCATGACCAACCGCGATCATTGCCTACTGTACCCCAAGTACCATCTGAAATAGGGGCCATACACAAAGAGACAAAACGTCAGGACTGTTATGTGTGACCTAATGTACAGCTATTGGAACATAACATGAAGTTCCCAAGGTATATACACAATGCAATAATACTTTCATTACTTATTAACACAAGTATGAAGGAGCAGGACAAGAAAATAACACCTTTCCAAAAGAAACCGCTTTCATGCTCCAGTATTGTGCAGGCAATGAAAGTACACAGAATGATTCCCTGCGAGGCGTTCATTGTGTGTAAGTGCTGACCCTAACATTATCCATAGCAATACATAGAAGAATGGCTAACACAGAACAGTACATTGTACGCAACATAAAAGTGATACCATGTATTGGTGTAATGCATTGCAAATGTCTAGTAGAGTAAAGATTTATTCTCAACTCATTTCGAAGTTGAACCAACTTCTTCATCAGGAGAACCTCTGTAGTGACTGGACTAATTTTTTTAAATCTGACCAGTGTCACTTTATGTAGTGATAACTCTGGAATGTTTTAACATATCCCATTGATTTTGAGATTGTTTTTTTCATGACACATTATACTTTATGATAGTGGTAAATTAAGTTTGATATGTTTTGAGTTTATTTATAAAAATATCAGAAATTTGACAAAAATGTAAAAAAATTGCAATTTTCAAACTTTAAATGATTATCCCTTTAATCCAGATAGTCACATCACACCAACACATTAATAAATAACATTTCCCTCATGTCTGCTTTACATCTGCACCATTTTTAAAGTATTGTTTTATTTTGTTAACATTTTAGAAGGTTTAAAAATGTAGCAGTAATTTTTCATTTTTTTTTCAAGGAAATTTACAAAACTTATTTTTATAGGGACCTGTTCAGTGAAGTGACTTTGGGGGTCCTACATATTGGAAACTACCCAAAAGTCAGACCATTTTGAAAACTGCACCCCTCACTGACTCGCCCAGGGGGATATGGGGGGACTCGGTACCCGGGCCTTCATCTTCTTGGGATGTCACAGCGGTCGGCTCCCGGGCCCGTACCCTGGGGTCACTCTTTAAAAGGGGTTGTTGCTGGTCCTCATATTTGGCGGACCAATCAAAAGAGCGGGCTCCGTACACCCACTCGGGTGCCTCGGCTGGCGGTTCTGGGAGGGAGCCGAGCAGCAGGTCCACGGAGTCGGCGCCCGGGGTTAGAGGTTCCGGGCTCAGAAGCTGCTCTAGGGCGTACGCACCCGGGGACGGAGGGATCTGCAGGAGTTCCAGGAGCAGGTCAGCGCTTTCAGCGCCCGGGACAGGGGAACTTCTCCTAACTGCTCCTGTGCTGCACGCGGCCTCCTGGCGCTCATCGGGCTCCGCCGGGGCTGGGGTGCCGCTGGTGACATGCAGCGCTGGCTGCCGCCAGGCTGCGATCTGCGCCAGCAGCCCCTCTTTCCACCTTGCAACTGCTGCTTGCTGGGCCTTCTCCACCTGCTGGTTCAGCTCCTGCACGTTGGCTTGGAGGAACTCGGCGTCCTCTGGGGGCAGTTTGGATATCGCTCCCTCCAGGGTGAGGGGGGTCGCTTGTTGCTGCAGGCCAGGGGTGGAGGCTCGGTCCTGGCTTCCATCCATGCTGGCTGCCGGATGCGGTCTGTCTAGACTGGTTAAGACCACACCCTGTCTCCACTGCTTCTCTCCTCCTCCTCTCCCCTTTCGGGGGCGGTTCCATGGCAGCCTGTTGTCGGTCACTCCTAGGGGCGGGCCCCCCACTCTAATAGACACATCTACATACATGGTCACTGGTGCTTGGGGCAGGCCTCGCCTTTGGCGCCATTCTGGGACCCGGCCCACGAAGGGAGGTGATTCCTTGTTGTCTTTGAGTACGCACATAATGGCGCCGGTTCTTCTGGGGCGGGCGCCACATTCAGTGAAGAAAAACAGTCTCTAGGCACACAATACCCGGTGATAACGGGTTTGTTCGAATCCTGTTCGTGATGCCAGGAAGAGATGACTCGCCCAGGGGGATATGGGGGGGACTCAGTACCCGGGCCTTTATCTTCTTGGGATGTCACGGCGGTCGGCTCCCGGGCCCGTACCCTGGGGTCACTCTTTAAAAGGGGTTTGTTACTTGAAGGGATGAATAACAGTTTTGTCTCGTGACGCCACCTGTGGCTCCTGGTAATGGGTACCAGCGCTGCTACAGACCTCCGGGGGTGATGGGATGGCAGCTGGGATGCTTCTGCTCCCCACAGGTGGGGCGGGCCCCCGGGGCATTGTTGAAGGAAGGGATGCAGGTGAGAGGCGGCCCGGTCGGGTTAAGGGGAATAACGGACACGCACACAGGGGATTCGCTTCAGTACCTTTACTGGTGTAAACGGCAGGTCTGGTCCAGGGTACTTAACAGGAAGGGTGCACTTCCGGACTTTCCCCAGTGAGCAGGTATAAGGGCTCCTGATCCGTTTCTCCCTCTCTCTCTCTCTGAAGCTCCTGACCCACCTGGAACTAGGCCTAGCTTCTGTACTCTTTCACTCCTTTCACCTGTATGCTTGGTGGTAGAACTTTTCTCTGGTTACCACTATCCCTGGACGCTGGGGCCTTCGTGGTTCCTAGTTCTGTAAATGCTTATAGCTTCAGGTTGACCAGGCATCTGGAATCCTCCTGGTATACCGGTTGTTCCTACTGGGCATAGAGAATCCTTTAGACGCAGACCCGGTGTCTGGTTTGTGTTCTGGGGTGAGCCTAAGATGCTCCTCTGCCCCCTTAACTCCTCTCTCCTCTCCTTGCCTCCGGCCACGCTCTAGGCCCTCAGGCTTCAGCACGTGCTTTGGGCCCTGGCTTGCCCTCAGCACAGCAGTACAACAGGTGCTGCCTCTTCACTGATCTCAAGTGCCAGCACACTCTCCCTACCCAACTCCACCCTCCAGTATATATATCCCTAACAGGGCTCCCTCTGGTGGTATGAGGTGGAAGGGTGGAGGTGTCTGTTATTGTTATGTAATGAGGGCCTCTTGTGGAGAAGTCTGTCCATGCACCCTTTTGGGTCCTGTGGTACCTGTGTGTAGCAGGGTGCCATATCACCGTATTTAAACTGCTCCTCAGGTAGATCATTAACCCTTCAGGTGCTTTTCAGGAATTAATGCAAAGTAGCATGACAGGAAAGAAAAAGTTTATTTTTACCACCTAAATTTTGATAACTTCTGAACAGGTCACTATAGCAAGAAGACTCTAAGGCCGTTATTTGGCCATTACCTGCCATGGCAAACATCAGGACCACACGATCAAGATCTCAGGGTGCAGATGAGGTTAAGGAGGAAGCCCCCACATTCTGTTAACTATTTAGATTCTGTAGTCACTATTGACAGCAGCATCTAAGGGGTTAAATGGCCATGGTCGGTGCCAATACTCATCATGGCTGATGCAGCAAGTTGTCTGCTATAGTGTACAGCTGATAGCTGCTGTATTGTCACCTGTCGGAGGATGCTAGTCTCTCATATCGCAGGTCAGTAAAAAGACGTTTTGGCGGTCATTAAGGGGTCTAACTGTAGGTCTGCTGATGAAGAAGTTGATTCATCTTCGAAACACGTTGAGAATAAAACTTTTTGGCTTAAATCCTTTATTATGTCCTCTGGATTTTTTTTAACCCAGCACAGCAGTGCAGACTACTACTCTTAGTTTCTAATTTATTAACCTACCCAATCCCGACACAGGGGGCCCGGAGCTGCTTCAATCTGGTCATCCCTTTCCTTTTCTCAAGACGATGCGACCAATATCAGCCGTATCCAAAAATCTCAATATTAGCTACCATAATATATGTATTTAAATAGACAATACCAATGGATGGGGTATATAAAGGGATAATCAAGGCTAGAATAACCTCCTTAAAACATCCTAATAGGGATTTCTGAGTTAATATTTGGATATACCATTTTTAGAGTCTCTCATTTGTTACCTATAGTTGAAACCAGATACAAATACAAAGTCTTCATTTGGAGGACCTGGTATGTTTGTGTCTTAAATAGACATCAAAATGCTTTTCATAAGTACCATGAAATCCTTTATCGTCCCTGAGATGGCGCTGCAGGGAAACTGGACGGTTTATCTTGTATCCTTCACTGATTGCAGCTGATCACTGAGGTCTCAGCCAGAGAATCCCGTGTGATCAGTTCAGAGGTGTAACTTGTAGGAGACTAAGCAAAATCTGTTACAAGACTCCCTACCTCCATGTGCCGTTTGCTATACTGGTCTCTTTTTAACAAGCTATACCCCAGATAGTAACGTATTCCCTATCAAAACGATATAGGTTAACTAACTGATCACTGGGATCGGTCCTCTAGGATTCCTTGTGTCCCTGAGAACGGGGCTCTAAATATTGAGAACTGCCTCTGAGCCCTGTCTTTAATGGAGCGGAGGACCACTTGCTCAACCTCCACTCCATTAATTGTCTGTGGGACTTCCAAAAATAGCAGAGCACTATGCAGATGTAAGGAGATTGACATACTACCCACGTTCCCCCTTGAAAAAGATGTAAATTGTTGTAATGTGAACTGTGACATTGCGATAGTGATGTTGGTATTGTGTGATGCTCGACAGTAGGGAGAGTAGGAGTTAATGGTTGGGACTAGCCCAGAGTGGGTGTGGCTACGCTGAATAGAAAGTTACAGTTTCCTATTAGAACAAAAGATAGGGCCTGGATTGCATAGAGAAAGGACCTAGGGTACAATTTGACCAGTGCCACATTCTGGGGTGTCCCTAAAGTGACAGGAGACCAGAAGAGAGATAGTGTGAGTGGAGCAGTAAGGAGGAAAAGTGACTGAGAGACAGAGTGATTCTCCGGAGATGGGTCATGGAACAGGACGCCTAGCAGTAAAGCCCAGAGTTTATAACTCCAGATGTTAACAGGCCTAGACAGGACTAAGTACATATGTGACATTTACAAGTAGTGCTGTTGCTTCCAAAGAATCCAGCAACTGTTACAAATAACACAAGCACAGGAAACAGGAAGTGTTGTGCTTCAAAAGCATCCAGCAACTAGAGGGGTTAACACAGTCACAAGAGACAGGGAGTGTTTTACCAGAGTCCCAGGGGATTGTGGGGAATTTGTTATTGTAGTGTGGCTTAAGCCGAAGAGAAAGGTGGTGTGTTATCTGGATCTGACAGAAGGCAACTGAACAGGATTCAGACCAGGAGAGAAATTAAACACAAGTCAGATAAACTCCCTGAACTAACTAAAAGTATTATTGGGCAGGAAGATAAGGACAGGAAGCAATTATGTCACAGGGATCATCTCCCACATCAAACCCTCCCCCCTCCATCTCAATGCAGGATAAAGAATGCTGTGTACTATTGTGTCCTTGTGAAGGAAAAGCCTGTGGTTGTGTATGCCTAGAAGTATGCTGCTAAGAGATCTGATCTGTGCTGAATTATGCTACTGAAGAGACTGTAATACTGTGCCTTGTGAAGAAACTACTGTATTGTTACTAGAGCCGGTTGCACAAGAAACTCAGACTGTACTGTAATGAAGATTGTTGCAGTAATAACCCTGAATTGCCGTGCTTCAGATTAAATTCCACTGTTAAACTGTTGAAAAAGACTATTGTCAGATGTGTCTGGTCAGCAAGTGAATCTATTGTGTGCTTGAGAGAAGCTGCAGCCTATGGTCACCCTGAGTAATGGTTCCCCCAGCATTCCAAAGAATTCATGAAACCCGTCTCGCCCTATCTGAACCTAGCGGCATGCGTGTAACACCTAGAGTGTCCTGGGCGGGAGTTCCAGAGCATCAGCATTAGAGAAGATAAGTACCGGCCATACTGGCACCACAGCCCACCTAAGGGAAAAGAAAATTCGGAACTGCGGGTTGAGTAAAGGACTCTTGCTAGCTGAACTGTAGTATCAAGCTGGGTTGTGGTGAAGTAGTGAGGAATAGCGAATACAGAGAACAAGTAAGGGGAAGGAATTGAAACTGCAGAAAATGCTCTTAAATGTGAAGGAAACGTTCATAAGGTTGTTCATCCGCTATCTCCTGTATATATTCCCTACCAAGTTCCCGTTCAGTATAAAGTTTATTTTTGAATGGTGGTCTCCCTCGTTGAACTGGGAAACATCTAGACTTGGCAAACCAGCATAATCGGTTACAGACGGCCTGCACGGGCGTAGCGCCCTCACTGCACAAGTCCACACACCCAGCCATGACCCCCACTTTCATGTAACGTGCCAGGGTGCAAGAGACGAGTATCTCGCCCACGGCTAGAGGCCCGCTCAATGTTGCACGCAGCCTAGTGGAGGTCCTGCATGGTCACCTTTTACTCCGTTCATGATAGGGTTCTGCAGCGCACAGTTCCCTGATTCCACAGCCCCATTCTCTGGATCGCTATGGGGCCCAGCGATGAGACCCCCAAAGATCAGTAAGTTATTCTCTATCCATACTAAGTTAGAACTTTGGGACTAGCCCATTTATGAGGCCGAGTGCTACCTTTGATAACCCAATTATTGACAGTACCTTGAAACAAAAAAGGGATTGCATACTTTCAGTCATACAGAATTTCTAGGATATGCTATCATATATTAGATGACATTTGTTTTACAAAGTCCTGTTTTATTCCATATAGCTCTCCCCACCCATAAGAAATTGTATACTCCCCTTAGTTTCATTTAACAGAAACTGGATGAAAACCCAGGATGTTAAACACAATACAATCTACACGCACGAAGCACCATGGTCGGAATACAACCCAAGACCACCGTGCAGTGAAACAGCTCTGCTACGCATGGTGCCTAGGGGCATATCAGTCTCTTCTGTTCTGCATAAAGAGTTCAGGACGGCCAATAAAACATGTTATGCTGTTGAAATATGGAAATCTTCTATGGCCCATTTTATTTGTGTAGTGTCCTTTAAGTCAGTGACATTTCTGTATACGATAAAATCAGAATTCCCTTAGGCAAACTTAATTTTCTATTTAAGAAGTCAGTTATCTTGCATTGTGTAGCCATCATCTGGCCTCGGGCACTCTCAGGATCTCAGGTTCTTTGATTTTTATTTTAATGCATTCTCACAGTGACCCTTGGCTTTTAAGCATATTGAAGCATCTCGCAGCCTCTCAAGACATCTGATGGTTTCTTCGCTTTTGTGTTAGTGGCTTCAAAGCTAAAAATCTCCTAAACTGGCAGATGTGAGGCTGGCGTTTTGGGTCAGAGGCACATCAGAATTTAACATTTTTTATTTTATTTTTTATTTACTGATAGAGAACAAACATAATTCAAGACAAAGCGATATTTATATAGTGTTCACCATCCAAACTTTTATTTTTGGAAAAATCTGATTACTAACAAAAAAAAGGAGATAAGTACTGGTCTGACTTGGCTCGAAACGTTGGAGCCCGTCGGCCAGGGTAGACAAACAGGAATCCAATTAGAAAGAATGAACTGGAAGCTCTGGTAAAAGAATTTCTTACTTTATTAGAATTCCATTAATAGATCGTTATAACAAGACAGTATTCAGAGGTTAACGCGTTTCGGCTTCAACAGTCTTAGTCGTAACACTCATATCTATCTATCTATCTATCTATCTATCTATCTATCTTTCATATAAGTATTATTGACCTTCTATAAGAAGCTAACTTACCAATGTATATGTTTTTCTTTACTTTTGCTCTGGACAAGCATGACTTCGTCATAGTCCTGGTGTCTCAGGTGGAGCACAACCATTTGTACATATTGAGAACCTTTTGCGACTTGTCTGATTAGAAGTATCCATATGAATGTTGTGGACTTCTTCAGTATTTCCCCCAGGTCCAGTTGCTTTTATGTACCCATACTGTATGTAATATACATCATTGTTAAGTTACAGTAAAGCCTTGATCAAAGCTGGTCTAACACCACACACAGATTGCATTACGTGACCCACACGCTCACTTAAGACTATAGTCAAGGTCCTTTTTGATATATGGAATGTCTAATACTGTTTTTTCTTTTTGTCTTTTCACTTCCATAGCCAGAAAACCTGTTACTGGCTTCTAAGCTAAAAGGCGCAGCTGTTAAATTGGCCGATTTTGGACTCGCTATAGAGGTGGAAGGTGAACAGCAGGCATGGTTTGGTAAGTAATTTAATACCGGCAACAATCCGATTCCTGACTAATAAATAATTTAATATGTTTTTAACCTCTAAATACTGCATGTATTGTGGACCTTACAGGCTATGAATACATTTGAAATGTAAAAAACAACAATTTTTTCATAGGTTAGTAATAGATAATTAAATTGCAGTCTTCAATTTTCATTCTTTCATTGATTTTCAGACCCACTGATACACAGTTTGCAGCACGATCCAAGTTTCAGATATTTTTCTTGCAGGAGTGTCCCTTCCTGGAATATATGCTGGATGTGAGCTCTATGTGTGTTATTAGGTCATATATTAGCACAGCTTCTATTCTGCACTTATTTCCTTATCAATTGCAATTCTACTTTTTGCATTTGTTGCTCTGCTCTTTACTTTACATTAAAAAGTTAAATTAAAAAGTTAACCTTAGTTTTGCAAGTGAGAATGCCAGTTGATGTGTTTATGGGTACTTTTCTGGGGTCACGGATCCTTGGAGGATCAAGTTCAAATAGAATTTCCCGGAGTTAGCAGTTTCATGTGAATTCAAACTCTTTAACATTCAATTTGCAGTTCTCAAATAAAAACAACTTGCCCTGCACCATTTCCCACACTGTTTAAAGGGAATCTGTCAGCAGGTTTTGCAATGTAATCCGAGGGCAGCATGAGGTAGGGGCTGAGACACTGATTTCAGTGATGTGTCACTTATTAGGCTGTGTGCTGTTGTTTCAATACAATGAGAGTTTTATCAGCAGGAGATTATCACTTCCTGGACTAGCTGCCTGGTGCCTCCTGGTCCAGCCCCACCCCCCGCACTGATTAGCAGCTTACTGTTAATATACAATGAGAAACACAGTAGCCCACATTTTGAGATTCAAAATAGGGTGGTGTGGATAAATAGCCACTCACACCCCATATCTGTGTCGCCAACTTGAACAAAATATATGTAAACAGGAGAAGAAACAAGTATATTGGCATACAAAAGTTTATTATAGATTCGTATAAAATTCCATTAATAAATAGCAAAAAGGTATGTATCATAAGGTGCAGACATACAGATCCGAAGAAACCCCGCTAGGGTAATATAGATAAATACAAAAAAAGAGGGCAAGGATATCATTAAAAACACAAAAACACAAAAATTACAAAAATAGCACAGATATCCGCCCAAAAGGAGGAGACAGAAAGAGGTGGTATACATGGACAAAAAACATGGCACTTAGTGTGTGGGGATCACGTATACCATGGTCCTGTACAGTAAATCCATTACCATAATGCGTATCATGTACAGGGCATTGGTAACTCACCCCAATAGATGTCACACGTAGCGAAGGGACCAAATGAGGGCCGGTGTCTGTCAAGGAGGGCAGCCTCGACGCGCGTTTCGCGGGTGCTTTTTCGAGAGGCGTAGATAGAGAAAGTGCAAGGACCTTTTTAAATGCGTAGCTCCGCCCCCTCAGGACATCACGTGTGTGGTCATGTGATGATTCAAGATGGCCGTCAGTGGAGTGATACAGACGGCGCATGCGCCGAGATAGCCAACACCACCCCGGGCCCCGCGCCGCCCATCATGACGCGGGCGCAACCCGGAAGTGTCGGAAAGACCACATCCGGGAGGCGCGCCGGCGCCATAGAGATAGACGGCGCGAGGGCAGGGGGAGCGAGCAACCCAGCGCATGCGCACAGCAACACTCCACAGACGGTTCCCTATGTCACAGTGCAGCGAGCTGCAGCTCCATATATAGGCTGTCATACAGTGAAAGACATGAGGAGTAACAAAGTATAATGGGCACTGCAGTGAACGAGAATAGCATTGGACACAAGAAATACAAAAAGAGGAGAATATATAAACGAAAAAGGGGTGAGAGAAGAGGGGGAGGGGGGAAGGGGTATACAAATAAATACCTATAAATGAGACAAATAGGAAGGAAAACAAATAACAACAACAAAATGATGAACAGACAAATATATCGTTGTGGATCACTCCTCCAAAAAATAATAAAAATAATTGCTGTTGAGGAAACTCCGATACATCTGATATCTGGACATCAAAATGGAAATCAGGTGGGGTCCTTAAAGAAAAATCACAGAAAAACAAATCAAAAACATAATTAAAAAACAAGATAAAGAAGTTAAAAAGACAGAAAACCAGAATAGCCCCCATATGGAAATATATACAGCAGGGGTCACAGGAGAGCACATCAATCAGTTACATCAGGTATCCCATAGTCCAAAAAATAGGATATGGACTAATGGTAAATATTGCACAGAGCGCAGAACCAAGATAGGTAAAATCAAAGAAATGGCGCAAACCCCAGATTCTCATTCAGACCACGTGGCGCCATAGTATCCAGATTAATGATCCACCTCGCCTCCTTTTGTGCCAGGAGGCGTTTGGCATTCCCACCCCGAGAGCCCAGACCAACTGCATCAATGCCCCGTATTTTCAGTGACCGCGGATCACAATTGTGAACAGTCCTGAAATGTCGAGGCAGTGTCTTGAGCTCCCGGGGATCAGTGGCCGACCGGGCCGCACCAATGTCCCTGACGTGTTCACGAACCCTGATACGTAACTCCCTAGATGTTAAACCAACATATATTAGCCCACACCCACATGTGGCATAATATACCACATGTGTCGTGCTACAGGAAATATAGAGACGGATATCAAAATGGCAGGAGCCGTCAGAGCTCGTGAATGATGTACTACGTAGGACATTGGTGCAGGCCACACAGTGTCCACATGGGAAAGTACCCATCCTAGGGCCACGGGATCCAAAAGGATTGGATATAGGAGGAATGTAATGACTAGTAACTAGTAAGTTCCCTAGAGTGTTCGACCGTCGTGGTGTCATATACGGAGCTTCTCCAATGTGTTCCCGAAGGGAAGGCTCCGCATTCAAGATGTTCCAATGCCGAGAGAGGATCCGCCGCATAGCCCCCCACTCATGATTGAATGTGGAGATGTAGCGGATCCTCTCATGTGCCCCATATGTGTGTCTGGGAGGGGGATGAATAAGATGGTCCCGGGAGGTATTACGGGCCCTCCTATAGCCACGGCCTATGCATCGATTGCTATAGCCACATTGTCGGAAGCGTTCGGCCAAATCAGAGGCCCGTTTCTCGAAATAAAAGTTTGTGGAGCAGATCCGCCTCATCCTGAGGAACTGTCCAACAGTAACGGCCCGAATAGTTGACGAATCATGTGTAGAAGCAGCATGTATCAGAGAATTCACTGAGGTAGACTTTCTGAATAGATCAGTCTGGATCCGATTTTCTGAATCCACTACAAGTGTGATATCCAGAAAATCGATCCGCTTAGGATGGTAAGTGTACGTCAGCTTCACAGCACGATCATTGGAATTTAAACGTGCCATGAAGTCATCAAGCTCCTCCACTGTCCCATGCCAAAAGAATAGAATATCATCAATATACCTCATCCATGACACGACATGGTCCTCGCTCTGCGTCCCCTCATCACCAAAAATCTCCCTCTCCCAGGAAGAGATTGGCGTACGAGGGGGCACAGGCCGCCCCCATCGCTGTGCCACGGATTTGGAGGTATATTCTATCTTTGAATAAGAAGTAATTATGGCAAAGGACAAACTGGAGGAGCTCAAGGATGAATTCTCTGGAAGGGCCGCTCAGGTTGGAGCCCCCCAGGAAGAGGCGGGCCGCCGACAAACCAAGATCGTGGCTAATACAAGTATAGAGGCTCTCGACGTCGGCCGTGACTAGGAGGGTGTCATCCGCAACCAGGGCACCGTCAACCCGGGTAAGGACGTCCGTTGTGTCTTTGATGTAAGATGTAAGATTTCCAACAAGTGGGCGTAGGTGGGTATCGATATACTGAGAAATGGGGCCACACAAACCGTGTAGTCCAGACACAATCGGACGTCCAGGCGGGTTGAGGGTGTCCTTGTGAATTTTTGGGAGTAAGTAGAATGTGGCAGTTTTCGGGAAACGGACCGTCAAAGCCTCCGTTTGTCAATAATGCCCGATTCACATGCCCGGCCCAAAATCCTCTGGAGTGCGTCAGAGAAGGAGGCCGTAGGATTAGATGGTAGTCTTTATATGTCTGGGGATCTCTAAGTTGGCGTAACGCCTCTTTCTCATATTGGGAGCAAGGCCACAAGACAATATTCCCTCCCTTGTCTGCTGGTTTGATAACTGTATCAGGCAAAGATCGTAATTGATTAAGTGCCGTGCGCTGGGAGAAAGTGAGGTTGTCAAAACGCCTCCTAGTGGGGAGGCACCTCAGTTCCTCAGCCACCACATGCATAAAAATCTCAATTGCAGGACATAGAGACAAGGGAGGGAATTTTGTAGGCCTAGGTTTTCTCGTTTGTGGCAACCCACCTTTCCGACACTTCCGGGTTGCGCCCGCGTCATGATGGGCGGTGCGGGGCCCGGGGGGGGTGTTGGCTATCCCGGCGCATGCGCCGTCTGTATCACTCCACTGACGGCCATCTTGAATCATCACATGACCACACACGTGATGTCCTGAGGGGGCGGAATTTAAAAAGGTCCTTGCACTTTCTCTATCTACGCCTCTCGAAAAAGCACCCGCGAAACGCGCGTCGAGGCTGCCCTCCTTGACAGACACCGGCCCTCATTTGGTCCCTTCGCTACGTGTGACATCTATTGGGGTGAGTTACCAATGCCCTGTACATGATACGCATTATGGCAATGGATTTACTGTACAGGACCATGGTATACGTGATCCCCACACACTAAGTGCCATGTTTTTTGTCCATGTATACCACCTCTTTTTGTCTCCTCCTTTTGGGCGGATATCTGTGCTATTTTTGTAATTTTTGTGTTTTTGTGTTATTCATGATATCCTTGCCCTCTTTTTTTGTATTTATCTATATTACCCTAGCGGGGTTTCCTCGGATCTGTATGTCTGCACCTTATGATACATACCTTTTTGCTATTTATTAATGGAATTTTATACGAATCTATAATAAACTTTTGTATGCCAATATACTTGTTTCTTCTCATATTTACATATGTTAATATACAATGTACACAGAGCGTGGCCAATCAGGGATGTGGGCGGGGTTAGCTTTCTGAACTTTGCTGCACAATTGGCCACATTTGGGCAAAGTTAGAGCCACATGCCCAGCAGCAGCTAAGAGGTAAAATAGATAAATACCCTGGAACCGAATTTTCTGAAATTCCTTTATGGTCAATTATAATTTTGACATGTATTACATTTGGCATTCTGACAGGTCATAAAATCTAATTTTCCGAGGCACATTGAACATACTGGTCATGGATTTTTTAGCAATCAATGGAGCATTTATGAAATCATTTGCATCATTACAATTTGTTGTGTCATTTATGGGACAAATTGAAATGATTATTTCGATGAAAAGGATACGAGCGTGGCCGGCATCACAAACACAGCCGAACCTTCTAAGATCTCTGAGGAGTAATCACATCGGATTCTAGCATGGAAGGGAAAGAGAATTTACAATGAGGAATCTAATTACAAATTTACACATTTCTGAATCTTTAAAAATAATTCTACTTTTCTTACAGGAATGGGAAAAATGATTCATACTGACATCTGCATTTTGCAGGTTTTATATCATTGACAGTATTACCTCATATTGAATGCTCAATGGGATTGTCCAGGATTTGAAATATTGGCTTCTTTCTTACAAAATTAATGACAAACCTGTCCATTGGTTGTGTGTGGTAACTCAGCTCAGGATCATTCACTTAAAGGGAATCTGTAAGCAGATTGTGTCAGCAGCATAATGTAGAGGCAGAGACCCTGATTCCAGTGACGTATCACTTACTGGGCTGCTTGATGCAGTTTTGTTAAAATTACTGTTTTCTCTTTTGTAGATCTAGCAGTGCTCGGAATGCTGGGCTGTGTATGACCCCGCCCACACCCCTGATTGGCAACTTCCTGTGTACACTGTCAGCAAACTACCAATTAGTGGTGGGGGGCGGGGTTACAAAGATTAGCTTGGACTACCTGTAAGGTGACACCTAGTCTTACAGTGATAATCTCCTGCTCATAAAACACTGATTATATAGAAACTACAGCACACAGCCTAATAAGTGATACATCCCTGGAAAAGTCTCTCTGCCCCTACATTATGCTGCTCTCAGATTAAATAGCAAAAACTTTCTGACATATTGCCTTTAATTGGAACTGACCTGCCATACCATTTATAATCCAAGACCAAGTGTGGCGCTGAAGAAAGCAGCCATGTTTTTCTACTACTGGGAACTTCTTCAGGGAAACTATTTCTGATCCCTCTTTTACCAACATATTAGTGTTGCAGTGGCAAAACTTTAACCTAACCTTGGGGAGACTGACTGACCAGGTTCTTGTGGTCATAAATAATGAAATCACAGTTTTTTTTTAAGTTACATTTCTTTTTTTGTTTCATGTTATTCATTGCTGTTCTTGTACCAAATTCTTTGTAGTTAGTAAATTTTGCACAAGCTCAAAAAAATTGCCTTTTGGTCTTTGACCTATTTTGTCACTCTTTAGAACAAATTTTTGCACTAAATGGTTCAAAAAATTGCTGCAAAATTACATCACTCTAGATGGGGAATGAAGTTCATTTGGGGCAAATTTTGCAACTTTTTAAAAAATCGTAATTAATGAGTTAATGAATCAACTGAAAGTCCTATACCCTGGCTACAATGACGAACATAAAAAAAAACCCAGACGAACACATGTAAAATAGACTTAATAAAAGGCGCAAACAAAAAGAAGAATTAGGCGCACATGAAAAACAGGCAAAAAACAGCAAAAACTAGAAAAAAAGGCATAAATGCAATGATGACTCAGAACAATAGTCTTATTTCTGAGTTGCTGGCTGTGCTGGGTTTGAAGAGAATTGTCCACTGGGTGGCGCCCTGCATTCTATTTATGCACAAAGACCGACCTGTCAATCATAGTGAGCTGAATGGGCAAAGCAACCAAAGCGGATTCTTCTCCTCAAGCCCAACTTATAACACTGGTCATGACCTAGGACCAATATGAAGGCTTTGTTTTCTTTAAAACATGGCAGATAGTTTGACCCTAAGTCTGCTGTTAGATTTTGGTGACAAATTAACATTAGTACTACCTTTTCCTATGGATAAAAGAACCTTTAACCCCTTAAGCCCCGCGGGTGGTTTGCACGTTAATGACCGGGCCAATTTTTACAATTCTGACCACTGTCACTTTATGAGGTAATTACTCTGGAACGCTTCAACGGATCCCCCTGATTCTGAGATTGTTTTTTCGTGACATATTGTACTTCATGATTGTGGAAAAATTTCTTCGATATCACTTGCGTTTATTTGTGAAAAAAACGGAAATTTGGCGAAAATTTTGAAAATTTTGCAATTTTCAAAATTTTAATTTTTAAGCCCTGAAATCAGAGCGATATGTCACACAAAAGAGTTAATAAATAACATTTCCCACATGTCTACTTTACATCAGCACAATTTTGGAACCAAAATTTTTTTTTGTTAGGGAGCTATAAGGGTTAAAAGTTGACCAGCGATTTCTCATTTTTCCAACAAAATTTATAAAACCATTTTTTTAGGGACCACATCACATTTGAAGTCACTTGGAGAGGTCTTTATGACAGAAAATACACAAAAGTGACACCATTCTAAAAACTGCACCCCTCAAGGTGCTCAAAACCACATTCAAGAACTTTATTAACCCTTCAGGTGCTTCACAGGAATTTTTTGAATGTGGAAGAAAAAAATGAACATTTAACTTTTTTCACAAAAATGTTACTTTAGACCCAATTTTTTTTATTTTCACTGGGGTAACAAGAAAAAATGGACCCCAAAATTTGTTGTGCAATTTCCCCTGGGCACGCAGATACCCAATATTTGGGGAAGAAACACTGTTTGGGCGCACGGCAGGGCTCGGAAGGGAAGGAGCGCCATTTGACTTTTTGATTGTAAAATTTGCTTGAATAATTAGCGGACGCCATGTTGTGTTTGGAGAGCCCCTGTGTGCCCAAACTTTGGAGCTCCCCCACAAGTGACCCCATTTTGGAAACTAGACCCCCCAAGGCACATTTATAGATGCATAGTGAGCACTTGGAACCCCCAGGTGCTTCACAAATTGATTTGTAAAAATGAAAAAGTGAAAAAAAAAACACTTTTTCATTTTTACGAATCAATTTGTGAAGCACCTGGGGTTCCAAGTGCTCACTATGCATCTAGATAGGTGCCTTGGGGGGTCTAGTTTCCAAAATGGGGTCACTTGTGGGGGAGCTCCAATGTTTGGGCACACAGGGACTCTCTAAATACAACATGGTATCCGCTAACAAATTGAATGGAAAATCGGCTCAAATTGTTAGCGGACACCACATTGCGTTTGGAGAGCCCCTCTGTGCCCAAACTTTGGAGCTCCCCCACAAGTGACCCCATTTTGGAAACTAGACCCCCCAAGGCACCTTTCTAGATGCATAGTGAGCACTTGGAACCCCCAGTTGCTTCACAAATTGATTCGTAAAAATGAAAAAGTGAAAAAAAAAACACTTTTTCATTTTTACGAATCAATTTGTGAAGCACCTAGGGGTTCCAAGTGCTCACTATGCATCTAGATAGGTGCCTTGGGGGGTCTAGTTTCCAAAATGGGGTCACTTGTGGGGGAGCTCCAATGTTTGGGCACACAGGGACTCTCTAAATGCAACATGGTATCCGCTAACAAATTGAATGGAAAATCGGCTCAAATTGTTAGCGGACACCACATTGCGTTTGGAGAGCCCCTCTGTG
Source organism: Phyllobates terribilis (assembly GCF_046119375.1). Classification (NCBI taxonomy): domain Eukaryota; kingdom Metazoa; phylum Chordata; class Amphibia; order Anura; family Dendrobatidae; genus Phyllobates; species Phyllobates terribilis. The sequence goes on along the minus strand of NW_027362770.1, from coordinate 130,963,905 downwards.
CCCAAACTTTGGAGCTCCCCCACAAGTGACCCCATTTTGGAAACTAGACCCCCCAAGGCACCTTTCTAGATGCATAGTGAGCACTTAGAACCCCCAGGTGCTTCACAAATTGATTCGTAATAATGAAAAAGTGAAAAAAAAACACTTTTTCATTTTTATGAATCAATTTGTGAAGCACCTGCGGTTCCAAGTGCTCACTATGCATCTAGATAGGTGTCTTGGGGGGTCTAGTTTCCAAAATGGGGTCACTTGTGGGGGAGCTCCAATGTTTGGGCACACAGGGACTCTCCAAATGCAACATGATATCCGCTAACAATTTGAGCCGACAATTTGTTAGCGGATATCATGTTGCATTTGGAGAGTCCCTGTGTGCCCAAACATTGGAGCTCCCCCACAAGTGACCCCATTTTGGAAACTAGACCCCCCAAGGCACCTATCTAGATTCATAGTGAGCACTTGGAACCCCAGGTGCTTCACAAATTGATTCATAAATATGAAAAAGTGTTTTTTTTTTCACTTTTTCATTATTACGAATCAATTTGTGAAGCACCTGGGGGTTCCAAGTGCTCACTATGCATCTAGAAAGGTGCCTTGGGGGATCTAGTTTCCAAAATGGGGTCACTTGTGGGGGAGCTCCAAAGTTTGGGCACAGAGGGGCTCTCCAAACGCAATGTGGTGTCCGCTAACAATTTGAGCCGATTTTCCATTCAATTTGTTAGCGGATACCATGTTGCATTTAGAGAGTCCCTGTGTGCCCAAACATTGGAGCTCCCCCACAAGTGACCCCATTTTGGAAACTAGACCCCCCAAGGCACCTATCTAGATTCATAGTGAGCACTTGGAACCCCAGGTGCTTCACAAATTGATTCATAAAAATGAAAAAGTGTTTTTTTTTTCACTTTTTCATTTTTACGAATCAATTTGTGAAGCACCTGGGGGTTCCAAGTGCTCACTATGCATCTAGATAGGTGCCTTGGGGGGTCTAGTTTCCAAAATGGGGTCACTTGTGGGGGAGCTCCAATGTTTGGGCACACAGGGGCTCTCCAAACGCAACATGGCGTCCGCTAACAATTTGAGCCGATTTTCCATTCAATTTGTTAGCGGACACCATGTCGCGTTTGGAGAGCCCGTGATGTGCCTAAACAGTGGAGCTCCCCCACAAGTGTCCCCATTTTGGAAACTATACCCCTCAAGGATTTTATTAAGGTTTATAGTGAACATTTTGAACCCAGAGGTACGGCACAGAATTTGTTTACATTAGGTCATCATATTGAATAAGTTGTCATTATTCTTGAGCGCAAGTGCTCGCTACTTGAGTTTGCATCGGGTACTCAGGTATGCACCATGTACAGTGTGTGCTCGAGTGACATGCTCGAGTCCCTGCTCCGCATGTTTCACGGTTATTAGACACCCAAAAAAAAACATGCGGGGATCGGTCGTGCATGGCAGGCAATCCCCGTAAAGTTTTTTGGCCGCGAAGCATATGGGGCAGAGACTCGAGCATGTCACTCAAATACCCACGATACTCAATGCATACCAGAGCACCCGATGCAAACTCAAGTAGCGAGCACTTGCTCTCAACACTAGTCGCCATATCGTCATCTTTTTTTCTTACTTTTGAAAAAAATCCCAACCCCAGCCCTAACCCTAGCACAACCCTATCCCTAGCACAACCCTAGCCCCAGCACAACCCTAGCCCCAGCACAACCCTAGCCCCAGCACAACCCTAGCCCCAGCACAACCCTAGCCCCAAACCCAGCCCTAACCCTAGCCCAATCCTAACCCAAGAGTTTATTTTTGACGCCGTTCCTTGTGCGGTATAAGTGATTAGACGACTTTATTCTTTGGGTCGGTGTGATTACAGCAATGCCAGAATCATATCGGGTTTTTATGACTGACAGCTGTCACACAATAAATGACGCATTTTTTGTAAAATCTAGTTTTTGCATCGCCATATTTTGAGAGCTATAATTTTTCCAGATTTTGGCAGACAGTCATGTGACGGCTCGTTTCTTGCGGGATGACTTGACGTTGTTATTGGTGCCATTTTCAGGCACGTGACATTTTTTGATCGCTTTCTATTCCGATTTTTGGGAGGCAGAATAAACAAAAACCAACAATTCAGGAATTGTTTTTTTTTTTTTTTTTTTATTCTGTTCCGCGTGTGGTAAAATTGATGAGGTAGCTTTATTCTTCGGGTCAGTACGTTTACAGCGGTACCACATTTGTATCATTTTTCTATGTTTTGGCGCTTATACACAATAAAAGCTATTTTATAGAAAAAAATATTTTTTAGTATCGCTTTATTCTGAGAGCTATAACTTTTTTATTTTTCGGCTGATGGAGCTGTATGGCGGCTTGTTTTTTGCGGGACGAGATGACGTTTTCAGCGGTATCATTTTTATTTATATGCGTCTTTTTGATCGCGTGTTATTTTACTTTTTGTTTGGCGGTATGGTGATAAAGCATTGTTTTTTGCTTCGTTTTTTTTTTTTTTTTTTTTTACCGTGTTCACTGAAGGGGTTAACTAGTGGGACAGTTTTATAGGTCAGGTTGTTCCGGACACGGCGATACCAAATATGTGTACTTTTATTGTTTTTTTTTTATTTTTTTTATAATAATATTTATTGATGGGTACATTATATTTTTATTTTTGGTGTATTATTTTTTTTATTTTTTTATAATATTTTTGCACATTTTTTTTTTTCCACTTTCACACAGTTTATACACTTTATTACTTTGTCCCACTCTGGGACTTTCACTTTTTTTTTTTCTGATTGCCTGCATGGCACAGGAATGGAGCACCATCCCTATGCCATGAAGGCTGTCAGAAGTGCACAGTGTGAAGATTGCTTGGAGATGCACTGCGCATGTCCAAGCAATCTTCCTGCTCTCTGGTGACCCGGATGTTGTCATGACGACATCGGGTCGTCATGGCAACACCCGGGAAGCCTTTGCAGACTGCGCTGGAAGCCGGAAGAGGAGGTGAGTATCGCCGATCACCTCCCCTTGCCCCCGCAATGCCGCGATCGACTTCGATCGCAGCATCGCAGGGGTTAATGTGCTAGGAGCGGTGCAGGACCGCTCCCTGCACATAGTACCGGGTGTCAGCTGTGACAATCAGCTGACACCCGGCGGCGATCGCGCCCGCACAGCCTGTGTGCGCGCGCGATCGCGATGACGTACTAATACGGGTCTGGCTCTTAAGTCCCAGGGCACAGACGCGTATTAGTACGTCAGATGTTATTAAGGGGTTAAAGAAGGACTCCCATGAAAACTGTTATTGGCTAAATCTGTGTAAAGGTATGTAGCATAGTGTAGGTACATTAATAAAGTCTTCCCCAGTTTCCAACGCAGTTCCGGTTTTCTCCTGAGTTACATGACGGTGGGTCTGGCTCTCCAGGTCATACTGCGCTCTAGATATGAGCCGGAAGTCACTCTTACAATTAGTGTTGAGCCACCCCTGTAGTGTTCGGGTTCGGTTCGTCGAACACCGGCATGTTCGTCGAACGGATCGTCGAACGGGTCGTCGAACACCGTTAAAACCAATGGTAGGCAAACAAAAACACATAGAAACACATAGAAAACACCTTCAAAAGGTGTCCGAAAGCTGACAAACTGCTCAGAAGAAACAACTAACACATGGAAAAGTGACAAGTACATATAGTCATGCGAAAAGAAAAGAGGTGGAGGAGTAAAAGGAGGAGGAGACACAGATATAGGCATGTCATGCCCTTCTAAAATCAAGAAAGGCTGGAGTAAAAATCTAAAATCAGCCTACCAACACCCAGACGTCGTGACAAGAAAATTAAAAAAAGAAATATCTTTAGGTAGAATGGCGGTTCCATTCAGAACACTTTACTTACAAGATGTAGTGGTTTCCCCGTTGGGAGTCGTGCCAAAAACGGAACCTAATACATTCGGACTAATCCACCATTTGTCATATCCAAGGGGCAGGTCAGTAAACGACAACATCGACGCAAAACCAAGTACAGTAGTATATACTGTACCTCCTTTGACAAGGCAATCAGGCGGGTCAAGAAGTTGGGATGGGGCACCCTAATGGCCAAAACAGACATTGAGGGGGCGTTCCGGTTACTTACTACCTGTGCCTCCGAATAGTGTCCGCCTATTGGGCTGCTTCTGGGAAGGAGCATACTATATAGATCGCTGTTTGACCCTGACGGCCAGCCCCCCTCTCCCAATACTGGTGCCTGTCCGCTGGTGGGTTGAGCCCCACCGTGGTGGAGGCAGGTCTAAGCTCTGTAATTTAAATTGGCTCTGTAATTTGAATGAATACACTTTAAATCCTTTTACAAGGATCTATTGGAGGGCAAGTCTGGTGCCAGCAGCCACGGTAATTCCAGCTCCAGTAGCGTCCACTAAAGCTGCTGCAGTTAAAAAGCTTTTATAAGGATCGAGCTTGGCGGTCTGCCGCAAGGCGTGCTACCGCCAGTCCCAGCCCCTTTGCCTTGGGGCGTCTCCCCGATGCTCTTGACTGAGTGTCCCAGGGGCCGAAGCGTTTCCTTTGAAAAAATTAAGTGTCCAAAGCACAGGTGGTGTAGCTTGCTTAACAGCTGGGCTACTCTGCTGACTATCAGGCACTGCTACTAGGCCCAAAGTATTGCCTGGGCTAGATGCAGTTAAAAATTGTTATTAGATACAAAGGCGGTGTAGCTTGCTTCAGATGGGCTACTCCGCTGACTACGAGACACTGCTACTAGCCCAAAAGGATTTCCTGGGTTAGATGCAGTAAAAAATTGTTATTAGATACACAGGTGGTGTAGCTTGCTTCAGATGGGCTACTCCGCTGACTACGAGACACTGCTACTAGCCCAAAATGATTGGCTGGGTTAGATGCAGTAAAAAAATGTTATTAGATACACAGGCGGTGTAGCTTGCTTCACAGCTGGGCTACTACGCTGACTAGCAGACACTGAAGCTTTGGAGCAGACCTCTGATTCCGAGGCTACAGTATGAGTAAACAGCTCTGCAGACTCAACCATCTGTGTTACCCCAAGCCATAGTGTATGTAGTTTCTTACGGTTAAAAGGGGGGGGGGGGGGAGCGACCCGACCCACCTGGAATTGACGATGCCAACGTCATGTAAAACACAGCAAGGGGACTCCAAAAAGAGTCTCCATTTTTTTCCAAAAATTGTGGCACAGACACCACTTAAGTGGCATCAATTGCCCCAGAGTTGCTTAAAATGGTTAGTGAGGTGATTTTCCAAAATCCTCAAGCTTTTAGTCTCCCCAGGATGACACAGGGGTAGAAAAGTCCTTGCGGATCCATGATTTGTTCATCTTTATGAACGTGAGTCTGTCTACATTCTCAGTGGACAGCCGCGTGCGCTTATCTGTCAGCACACTACCAGCAGCACTGAACACACGTTCAGACAGAACGCTGGCTGCGGGGCATGACAAGATCTCCAAGGCGTAAGTGGCTAGCTCAGGCCATTTTTCCAGATTGGAAGCCCAAAATGAGCAAGGCTCCAGTGACACAGTCATGGCTTCGATGTTCACTTGGAGATACTCCTGTACCATCCTCTCTAGGCGTTGACTATGTGTCAGACTTCTTGTCTCCTGTGGCCTTGCAAAGGATGGTCTAAAAAATTGGTGAAACGATTCCACAAAATTGCTGTTACCAGCAGATACAGTGTTACTGTTACGGTTTGAGTGATGAAGACTCGACAGTCCCACGGTTGGCAAGTTAGAACTGTGAGAATCACTACGTGCACCACTGGTGTTTTGTGGAAAAGCAGATGCAAGATTCTGTAACAGCCTCTGCTGATACTCCTGCATGCGTGAATCCCTTTCTATGACAGGAATTATTTCGGCAAATTTACTTTTGTACCGGGGATCTAAGAGTGTGGCAACCCAGTAGGCGGGATTACTTTGAATTCTGACAATCTGAGGGTCATGTTGCAGGTAGTGCAGCAAGAAGGCTCTCATGTGTCTTGCGCATCCAGGAGGACCAAGTTCTTGTTGTGTTGGTGGCGAGGTAAGAATCATGCTTCCTTCCTCTGCCCTCTCCCCCCAACCTCGCACAACAGAAATGTGATCAAGGTCTCCCTCATCTGATGAGTCTTCCATGCCCATCGCCAGTTCGTCCTCCACTTTTTCCTCAGCTCCTGCACCTTCCTCAACAGTTTGGCTTCTACCATGCGCCCTCGTTAATCACTCTCCCCCACCCTCCCATGCCAACCGCCTTGGTGCTGCCGACCTTCTGGACCTTGGAGATGTTATAACTTCTGCATATGACTCCTCCTGTACTTCCTCCCCCTCCTCTTGTCCCACCACCTGACTCCGAATACTGTTTAAAGTGTGCTCCAGCATGTAAATGACCGGAATAGTCATGCTGATAATGGCATCGTCAGCACTAAACATCTTCGTCGCCATTTCAATACTGTGCAGAAGGGTGCATAGGTCCCTGATTTGAGACCACTCCTGCAGCGTGATTTGCCCCACTTCTGGATCTCGTTGGCCCAGGCTATACGTCATAACGTATTGCACCAGGGCTCGTCGGTGCTGCCACAGTCGCTGCAACATGTGCAGAGTTGAATTCCATCGTGTCGGCACATCGTACTTCAGCCGGTGAACTGGCAGGCCCAACGACTTCTGTAGAGATGCAAGTCATTGGGATGCGGGATGCGAACGGCGGAAGTGAGCACACAGCGACCGTGCCCTCTGCAGAAGGCCATCTAGTCCGGGATAGTGGGCTAAAAATTGCTGGACAACCAGGTTCAACACGTGAGCCATACAAGGCACGTGTGTGACATTGTCCCGGCGAAGGGCCGCACCCAGGTTTGCAGCATTGTCGCACACGGCCTTCCCTGGCTGCAGGTTCAGTGGAGACAACCATTCATGAAACTCGGTCTCCAGAGCTGATGACAACTCCTCAGCTGTGTGACTCACATTTCCCAGACATTTCAAAGTAAACACCGCCTGATGCCGTTGAGCCCTGCTAAGGAGGTGTGCAGGATTCATTCTGCGCAGTTAGAACGCGGGTGGCATTACCAGACAGGCTTTGGGTGCAGGTGGAGGACCGAGAGGAGGTTGAGGAGGCAGAAGCAGTGGAGGAACTTCTAGATAAAGAGGATTGACGCACAACTCGTGGGGACGGCAAGACTTGGACAGCAGCCCCTTGTCCTGCTGTCACGATAGTTACCCAGTGCCCAGTCAGCGACATGTAACGCCCCTGTCCATGCCTACTCGTCCAAGTGTCTGTGGTGAAATGCACCCTGTTACAAACAGAGTTTCTCAAGCAAGCGGTGATGTTGTGTGCGACATGCTGGTGTAGCGCAGGCACAGCTTTCTTTGAGAAGTAGTGGCGACTGGGCATCTGGTACAGGGGCACTGCGACGGACATAAGGTCTCAAAAATCCTCTGTGTCCACCCGGCGGAAAGGCAGCATTTCTGTAGCCAACAGCTTGCAGATGGTGAAATTCAACCTCTTAGCTTTGTCATGGCTAGGAGGAAATGGTCTTTTACTTGTCCACATCTGAGGGACCGAGGGCTGGCTGTTGTGCTTAGACGGGGTTGAGTAGGGTGTCCCTGGCAAACTGCCGGTCTGTGAGGAAGATGCAGGCGGACATGTTATGTAGCCTTGATCCAAAGGTGGTGCTCTCGATGTCGGAGAGCGCTCAACACTAGCAGGTGTTTCCACTTCCAATTGAACTGACTACCTGCCAATCACGCTGGCTGTTGCGGGTAAAGAGGTGGCAGGTCTGCATCCAAAAACATGTGTGACTGCTGTCCCCCCAGTCACAGAGGATGAAGAGGCAGCGGATGCACAAGATGGGGCAGAGGGTAGCACAGTGAGCTTCCCACTGAAACTTATGTTTCATATCTATGTAACGGTTCACGCATGAAGTACTCAAACTATGGATTTTTTGGCTTCTACTTAGCTTTTAGTGACAAATGTTACAGATAACAAGAGTTGTGTCATCCTTTGCAATCTCAAAAAATGCCCAGGCTATGCAAGGCTTAGAGCCCTTGCGACCTGAAGAGCCACCACGACTTGTGGTCAGAGGCAGAGTTGTGTTTGAGGATGCACTTGTTGACGTGCTTCCAGTACTCCTTCTCTGTCCAGGAAGGCGCAACCTAACCTCGTCGTCACTAGCATCCTCCTCCACCTCCTCTGCTGACCTCATCGACAGGATGACTGTGGGTTGACAGTAAGTGGGATCTCCAACCTCGTCATCATCACCCTGTGTGTTCTCACACCCGTCGTCCTCAGAGCCAACCTCTTCCTGCCCTGACCGAAAAGTCTAGTTGTCGCTCCAATCAGGTATTTGAGTCTCATCATCGTCTTCCTCATTGTCTCCACCAACAGGAGTTACAGTTTGGAAACGAGGGTCTACATTATGCTCAGAACCTTCTTCATCTGGGCCTTTATCCGACTCAGAAACATTCTGGGCATCAGTGCAGATCATTTCCTCGTCTGGATTCACAGAAGCTCTGGAGCAGACCTCTGATTCCCAGGCTATAGTATGAGTAAACAGCTCTGCAGACTCAACCATCTGTGTTACCCCATACTCAGACGGGCAGCTGGAGACTTGAGAGCTGTGAGGAAGCAAGTGCAATTGGGGTGACACCTCTGAGGACGGGAGTTTTTGTGATGTTGAAGTTGAGGTGGAGGAGAGCCCACTTGAAGGAGCACTTGATATCCGTTGAAGCACCTGCTGTTTTCGTGCCTCATCTGAAATTTGCAGCGATGGGTGTGTCCGTAAGAAAGGGATCGTATAACATTGTCCACGAAAAGAAGTAGACATCTTAGTTTGGCTGGAAGATGGTCTTTCTTCTGCAGATGTTACTGTTGCTTTACCACCTACCCCACGGACACAACCTTTTTTTCCCTTTCCAACATGCCTATTCCCCTTTCCACCAGCAGCAGGCCTTTTTCCACTCATTTTGGTGGTTAACTAATTGGCAACTCTGTAGTTGTTTGCACAAAAAAAGAAGGATGGAAACCGAGCAGAGCTGAGTGGCCAAACTGTGGTACTAGCCCAAAAGGATTGGCTGGGTTAGATGCAGTAAAACAATTTTATTAGATACACAAGCGGTGTAGCTTGCTTCACAGCTGGGCTACTCCAATGACTACGAGACACTGCTACTAGGCCCAAAAGGATTTCCTGGGTTAGATGCAGTAAAAAATTAGAATTAGATACACAGGCGGTGTAGCTTCCTTCACAGGTGGGCTACTCCGCTGACTATGAGACACTGCTACTATGTCCAAAAGTATTTACTGGGTTAGATGCAGTAAAAAATTGCTATTAGATACAGAGGTGGTATAGCTTGCTTCAGATGGGGTACTCCACTGACTACCAGACACTGCTACTAGGCCCAAAAGGATTTCCTGGGTTAGATGCAGTAAAAAAATTAGAATTAGATACACAGGCGGTGTAGCTTCCTTCACAGGTGGGCTACTCCGCTGACTACCAGACACTGCTACTAGGCCCAAAAAAATTTCCTGGGTTAGATGCAGTAAAAAATTAGAATTAGATACACAGGCGGTGTAGCTTCCTTCACAGGTGGGCTACTCCGCTGACTACAAGACACTGCTCTTATGCCCAAAAGGATTTACTGGGTTAGATGCAGTAAAAAATTGTTATGAGATACACAGGTGGTGTAGCTTGCTTCAGATGGGCTACTCCACTGACTACCAGACACTGCTACAGGCCCGAAAGGTTTGGCTGGCTTAGATGCAGTAAAAAATTGATATTAGATACACAGGTGGTATAGCTTGCAACACAGATAGGCTACTCCAATGACTAACAGACACTGCTACAGGCCCAAAAGGATTGGCTGAGCTACATTTCGCCAAATGCTGTGAAAAACACTTGCATAGCACTGGGACAGACCAGCCTGGCAAAAAGTGCTATGAACTGCTGTCACCTAGCCATCAAAGGGGCTGCAATTAGAACTAGTCCCTACTCCCTAAACCTATCTCTCTATGTAACTGGAAATTCGCTTGCAATTCACAGAGTTATACTGCATAGCGCCCACAGCAGCAGCAGTGCCGTCTAACACTCAGCTGCAGCAGTGAGAAAATGGTGGCGACGGGGAAAATGGCTGGGTCTTATAGGGCAAGGACATGTGACATATACAGCCAATAACACATGGCCTTGCATGTGTGAAAAAAAATCACTTCGCTGCGTGTGTGCGCTGCTGATAGGCTGACAGACTGCACCGCCCCACTGTAAATGCGAGAAAGAAAAAAAAAAATGGAGATCGGCATTATTTCTGCAGAGATCCATCCCCTGCCCCTCCCCCCGCCCACTCTACACTGAAACTGTCTATTAACATTGATTAACAGTATTACTGTGAAAAAATCCAGTTACGCTTTTGGTGCATGAACAGTTATCGAACATAACCTCGAACAGCCAAATTTTTTCTAAAATCGTTCGAGTTCGTCGAACGACTCAAACACCGCCCAAAACAGCTCGAATTTGAGATTGGCGAACAGTTTGAGTCGAACACCGCTCATCTCTACTTACAATATAAGCCTATGGAGCCTAGGACCCTGTGTGAGCCGGCAAGTTAGAAGAGCCGTCACATGACTCAGAAGAGAGCCGGAGCGGCGCTGGAAACTGGGAAAGACGAGGAAACACAGGTTTTATGGGAGTTCTTCTTTAAATGACCTTCAGGCTCCAAAGCCTTTTTTAAACTGATATACGCACTTTAGTTATACCCTGGTGCCAGTGAGACTGTTGGACTTTGTTGCAGGGGCACAACCAGTGACAGCCTGGGGTGTCAAGTAACCAACTCCAGGGCCCCACTTTTTAGCTACATGCAAATGTGACATTATCCTCAATCACAAATGTATATAACAATGAACTAGATAGATTGTTAAATAAATAAGATGCCGCCTTTGTCTGTACATAGTGATTCAAGAATATTGTGCCAAGTACTGGTCATATAAGAAGGTGGGGCCCAATGGAGGATTCCCCTGTTCTCCCGTGGGCCAGTCCAAACCACGCATCCACATTATTCATAGGAGTAACATGGGTCTTGGTCAGTGTGGACGCATAGGACAGGCTGTTTCACTGGTTACATTATGGGTGGACTGGACGCTGTATGAGTAAGACCTTTTCAAAGACATACTGATAGGGAATTTAGATTGGGTCCCAATGGGGGCAGTGATCACAATATCTGTAAAGTGCTGTTGAATATGTTGGTACGATATCGGAGGGTAAAATAAATAAAAATCAACCTTGAAAAAACCCAAAATAAGCATATACCCTGTAGTATGTAAATAACATAGGGGATTTCGTTAACACAATTTTGATCAAAAAAGCATAAAAGCCATCCCACCACGACAAGGTGAACCCATCGGGATTCTGTTTCTAGTATTAAAACCTCACCATGTGTCAGCTGACCTTAATATAGATAGCAGAACAGGGGCCTGACTTCAGACACTTGCCCATGGGAAGCCATAGAGATGAAAAATAGCTCAAAAAGGGGGCCTTTGTTTGTACATAGTGCAAGAAACTACAGCAAAACCAAAGAAATGAGACACATAAGACCATGAAAGCGCACATATAAAAAGTATCTACTTGCTAGTCGCCAACCTTCTCAAGCAAATAGTCTTGTAGAAATTTGTCAGGGAAGCAGTTCATTTTACATTTTGGCTACTCTTCATTTTGAGCCAAAGTGTTAGCAAGGGGCGAGACTTGTAGAAACAGTACTGGCTTTGTTTTATTCGATGTCAGTTGCCGCCTATGCAGTGCCAAGGTTTCAGGTCCCTCTTACCAGACCTAATGTTCATATAGTAATAACGGGGATAGCAAGGAGTGATAGAACGGATGTCTCAAACATAGAAAAGACTATTATTATATTTTATTATTATATTTTATTATTATTATTTTTTATTATTATGATTATTATATTTTATTGTTATTATTTATTCATATTATTAATTATTATTTATTATTAATATTATTATTTTTACATTGCAATTCACTAATTAACAGAATCAAGCAAAGGACAAAAAAATATATAAAAAAAGCAGCAGATGGCAGCAGATGTATGTATTGCAATTTTTCCAAATAATTATCTGTTTAAAGTGGAAAATGATTACCAGACTTGAGCACTGGCGGTGCCTATTGGCATTTATTTACACCTTAGACCACAAGGACAGACTGACCCGATCCTGACATCTTGAGTGCCTACTTAAAGAGTAACCCTCATTTTAATTTTTATTTAGTAAATCAATAGTACGGATGAAAATAAGCAACTTTGTAATATATCTTATCGTAGAGATCTGCTTCTTTCTCCACCACTCAAGAAGAGACAAATAAAGATTCTTGATCCAGCGTTTTTTATTCTACAACGCGTTTCGACACCAGACTTGTGTCTTTTTTAAACCAACTGTACCTACCTTTTTACACTTGAAAAGGGCTCTTGTTCGGTGTTGAAACCTGTTGTGGAATAAAAACGACTTATCTGTATTGCTGGATCAAGGATTTGTATTTTGGTAACACAGCCTAAATCAGGGATTTGTTTCTTCTTGCCAAGCATCCTGGTGGAGTTCATCCCCCAGCCACGGGGCAGCAGCAATCGATACTCAGTTCTTACTGGAGTTGTGCCTTCAAAACTCGCTCAGGCGAGCAGATTACCTAGATCTATTGTATCTTTTTATAAAGGTATTACCCTATGGTCTGGTGCCCTCTGTTTCCCTACAATTTTTATCTGTCTCTTTCTCCTACTGGACTGATCTTTCACTCTCAGTTCATTGGCAAAATCTGTATATTCAGTGAAGACAGATTTCCCCATTACAGAGATAGGAGGTGACAGTTGGTGCTTTTAAAATTCTATGGAGATAGGAGGGAGGAGCTAGAGAAATACACAGACATTCTGCTGCAAGTTCACCTGAAATGGCAGTTACAGTTCTCCATAGAACTTTGAGCACCAGCTGCCATCTCCTATCTCAGTAATGGGAAAGTCTGTATTCACTAAATACAGATTTTACCCATGAACTGAGAATATTGAGAATGAATGATCAGTCCAAGAGGAGAAAGAATATTTCTCTAATAAGATATATTACAAACTTTCTTATTTTCATGTGTACTATTGATTTATTTTAAAAAAAATTATGACGCCGGTTACTCTTTAAGTGGCCAAATAGCAAAAAATTCAATGCTTCAATCAGTATGACTGTATATTACCATCTCTGTCATCAGTAAGATGCATTTTCTTCGGTTGGGATGATACATATGGGGTGATAGCTAGACCAGGCCGGATACCTACAATATCTAAGGCAGTGGCTCAATGTATTAAATTACTTCTGTCTTTTTATCCCAGGATTTGCGGGAACGCCAGGCTACCTCTCTCCGGAAGTGTTACGGAAAGACCCTTACGGAAAGGCTGTCGATCTCTGGGCTTGTGGTAATGCAGACGACCGCTTAAGCCTCTACAAAAATGTTCTTTTTCCCCCATAAGTGATCCACCAATACTAATCCCCCCATGTCTGTATCTGTCTAATGTGCAGTGCCGGCCTTACGTTGGATGATATCCTATGCAGCACTTTCTGGTTTTCTTCCCTCTTCCTATGATGTACTGTATGTCATATAGTAAATGTATGTAACCATCACATGCAGTATCTTCTTACAAGTGTCGTTTAATATGGTGCCCATACACTGGCCAAATAAATAGTGCATTCATACAGTTGCCTAAATAGCACTGCCAGGTAGAACTGGGACACATTTGAGATGGACGGTGACGAAATGGAAGTTGTAAAGGACTTCAACCTACTCAGATCGATGATCACTCAAGATGCAGCGATGACACCGGAAGTCAAGAAGAGAAGAGATATTGGCAAATCAACAATGAAGTCACTGGATAAGGTCTTCAAATCAAGGTACATTTCACTAGTGACAAAGGCACGGCTCGTATGTAGTCTGATCTTCTCTGTGGTAACATACGGATGTAAAATCTAGATAATAAAGAAACAAAAAGAAGAAGAATTGACGCCTCCCAAATGTGGTGCTGGAGAAGGATGTTATCAATACCATGGATAGCAAGAAGAACAAACGAGTCAAGCAAGACATGTCACTCAAATCAAGGCTCACCAAGCTACTTTCCCACTTTTGACACATCATACATAGAGAGCAATCACTGGAGAAGGACATCATGGTCGGAAGAATAGAAGGATCAAGGCGAAGAGGAAGACCAGAAACCCAATGGCTTGATACTATCAGGATAACGATGGAGAAGACCCTGGTGGACCTCTCTAGGCTTGCACAAGATCAATCTTCCTACAGATCATTCATCCATCAAGTCGTCATGGCTCGAGACCAAAAAAATACAGTGCCACCACAATCCACTACAAATGTAATGTACTGTATAGTGCCTATGTAGCAGCACCACAAAGTGCTTGCACTATACAGCGCTCATCTGATAGCAGCATACAGTGACCAAAAACAGCTCTGTGTTAAGTAGACTGGTAACAATGTTATACAATGTCGAAATTAAATTGCTATACAATATACCCCATACATAAGCGCTCTGCGTTTCTTCAAGGGGCAGAGAAGATAAAGCCTCTGCCAGACACTTCGAACAGCGACTTATCTCCCCTGATAACAAAATAATCGAACGTTGAAATTATAACCTCCCGATCTTCTCTTCCCCAACATCATCAGTTGGGGAGAGTTTGGATGCCCCTACACACATCAGAATATTGGCCAGTCCCACTGACTTCCATGTAATGTGTATGGAGCCTAAAGGGGTTGTCCACCTCTGGGGTAATTTAAAAAAGATATATTTGCACCATTTTGCTTTTATAAGCTCTTTGTTTTCCTGCACACTCAACCTTGATGTGATCTGTGGTTATAAATCAGCTGAGAGGAGCTCAGAGAAAGACAGATAAAAGAGTTAGAAACTATCCGTCAGAACAATCTCTCTCGTGGATTTGCAGTAACTCATTTTGCAGCCAGTAACTCACAAACATTAGAAAACAAACGGTGCATTTTTTTTAATGAAACCCAATTGCAAAAATTATTTTTAGCCCAAATTGTCCCCAAAGTTAGACAACCCATAATGATCATAGGCCTCGAGTATCAGGCATAGGAGTCACATGGAGCAAAATTATCCTTCACAGATAAAAAGTGCCATAGGGTTAAGCCATAGCTTCTCTATCTTACCCCTTGACACAATTGGCTTTGAGGCTTTATATCCTTTGCACTAGCTTCTACATACTAATCATTGTCTTGTTTTCTAATGTCCCCGACAGGAGTCATCCTTTATATCTTGCTTGTTGGTTACCCACCCTTCTGGGATGAAGATCAGCACAGGCTGTACCAGCAGATCAAAGCTGGTGCTTATGATGTAAGTGAACCTACAGATCTTGTTTACAGCCTGTCATGGTAAACACATGTCCTATATAGCATAGCTCCCTATTATCCCGGATTCAGTGGGACTGTCCCGATTAGAGGGCTCAGTCCCGCCACAGCAGGGCTTTGTCTCGACTTTTAAAACTCACCTCTCTCCAATGTCATCATCACTCCATCGCTCCTCCTCCCCGGGGTCCGGGACTGCATCTCTCTGCGGACATAAATGAAATTATAATATTCACTTCTCCCTTTGTGATCGGGTCTCCCCAGGACTCACTCACACAGGCAGGAGATCTAGCTATAAGGCACAGCCCATAATGATATAGATAGGAGAATTTGGAAATTTTGGCTTGTATCGCAGGCAGTGAACCCAGAAGCAGATTATACAGGTGCATAGATATGCATTGTATATAACAGTGTATTTCTATGTTCCCTGAATACTAGAGGTGAAGAAAAAGTCCGATTTTTTAGTTCCTATAAAACTACTAAAAATAATAAAATGTCATTTTTTTCTTTTTGTTAGTCTCCCCGGTACTCAAACCCACAACCTTCAACTTTACAGGCAGGAGCTAAAGCAGCTGATCCAGAGGCTCTGGTGTTGTCACTGAGAGAATTTTGTGTACTTGATCTGTATTGCCAGCTGTGACCCTATAGGCAGATTATACTCACACATTGTACTCAGTAGTTCATTTCTATGTATCTGAATTCTACAGGGAGAATAAATTATTTTTTCTTCCTTTAATATGAATAAAAAATAATGCAATTTTTACTGTGCTTTTTAAAAAAGTTATGAACATCACAAATCAGCAAATAACATGGCCATATTTGGTGTCCCTGCAATCATAACAACCTGCACAACACAGCGATAAGATTATTTACGTGTTTTGGTAAATGGCATAAAAATGGCATAATTGATATTTTCCTCTATTAAACCCATAAGAAAATGTGATACAAATTTAACGCTGAGGCCGTGTTCACACGTAGCATTTTTTCTACTCCTTTCTGCAGGTTTTCGCACCACACGACTTAATAACAATCTTCTCTGATTATTGCGTGTTTGCTGTGTTTCTATTATGTGTTTTCCCCTTTATTCTATGCATTTTTGGTGCAGATGTGAAGCCGTATTGTTAACGCTTTTTACAGAAAAGCTTTGATTCTGCACTTAAAAATGCAACAGCAGTTTTTTTTTGTTGTGCTTTTTACAAACTCCACATAGAAGCCTATACAGAAAAAAAGCACCAAAACCGGAGGGTTCAGCAGCGTCCACACACATCCACTTTGCATGGAAATTTAGGCCGTGTTCACATGTAGTGTAAACGCTGCACATTTTCTGCTGCTTTTTTTGCACAGAAATTCTGCTGTGTTTAACTGTCCAAGCAAAGCGGATGTGATCTCATGAGATCTGCGCCTGCTGTGCGCCCGAGGACGCTGCTGAACTCTGAGGTTTTCATGCTTTTTTTCTCTCTTGTCTTCTATGTGGAGCCTAAAAAAATGCATGTAACAAACTGAAGTTACTTTTTTAAGTGCAGAATCAAAGTTTTTCTGTACTATAAAAAAACACATCTGCACCAAAAATGCATAAAATAAGGGTGAAAAGGCCTAAAAAAATGCAGCAAAGATGCAGTAATCACGAAAGATTGTTATTTGTGTAGTTTGGTGAGGATCCTGCAGAAAACCAAAAACACAATATTTCTGCAACATGTGAACACGGCCTTACAGACACCCGAAGCCAGATGTCATATAGTGAAGCTACATAAAGATGAGAACGTTCTGGCTGCTACAACTATGAATGAAGGGACAAACAATAAATCCAGAGGTTACATCTAGAGATGAGTAGAACGCACAGATGACGTTGCTCCAGAAAGCCGCGCCGGGGACGCCGGCAGGTAAGAGATTTGCGGCCTCCCATCCAGCCACCAGGTACCACTGACCTGAATGCTGAACCGGAGTCCTGTGAATCGATCTGCTCATCTCTAGTCCCATCTGTTCTGGATACAGTCCCAAATTTGGGTCTGCGTCCTGCAGTCTTGGGCGTCTGCTGAATGTCTCTCACTACCACCTCCTCTCTGACAACTCCTGGCAGGGTAGAAAGAAATGGTAAATGGGCGTGGATTTGGGTGTGACTGGGGGCGTGGATTTTGGTGTGGCCAGGGGCATGGCCAAAATGTGTCCCTCTTTCTTCACTTCAAAAGTTGGAAGGTATGTATAAAGGCTTCACTTTTTCACAAGATGAAGAAACCTAGGCCTGCATAGAATGTACAGTCCTGGCCAAAAGTTTTTAGACTGACCGAAATATTGGTTTTCACAAAGTTTTCTGCTTCAGTGTTTCTAGATCTTTTAGTCGGATGTTTCTATGGTTACTAAAATATAATTATAATACATTTTTAAACTTTTATTGACAAATCCATCAAATTTACCCAAAGACTCAATATTTTCAGGTTTGAGTGTTATTTTTCAACACTTCTGCCCGTCACCCCGGCAGCTGGATTTTAGCTTCTGGGCCAAATCCTGACTGATGACCGCCCACGGTTGTCTAATCAGTGCTTGAGAGTTTATCACAATCCGTGTCTTCCTACTTTTTGAGGATCAACCACAGGTTCTCAATCTGAACAGTTTCCTGGCCATGGATCCAAAATTTCGATTGTTCACCAAGCTAATTTGAAATAATTTTTTCCTTCTGATATTTTTTCCTGGAAAAAGCCTTATTTATCACCAAATTGCTCCTGGATTGTTGGGAGAAGTTACTCTTGGATGTTTAGATCCCATTCTTTATTCAATGCAATGTTGGGCAAAACTGTGAGTAAGTTCGCTACCTTGGATGAAAAGCCCCAACACACAAATGGTTTTAGAAGGCTTTATGTTGCATGCACGTACCCTAAGTTCAGATAGGGGCGAGACCGGTTACATGAATTCATTGGAATCCTGGGGGAACCGTTACTCAGGGCGACAATAGGATGCAGCTTCTCTCAGGCACACGATAGATTCAGTTTCCGACCAGACACATCTGACAAAGGTCTTCATAAACGGTAGAACAGTAACATTGTTGAGGCACGGCCAATGCAATGCAAACGTCTCTTTGAGCAACAGGCTCCAGTAATAACAGTACAGTCTCCTTTGCAGCACAGCAGTACACAGTCTATTATCAGGTAGCACAGTACAGCACAGTTTTAATGCATACACAACCACAGGCTTTTCCTTCACAAGGACTCAATAGTACACAGCCTTCTTTATCTTGCATGGAGATGGAGGGGGGAAGGGTTTGATGAGGGAGATGATCCCTATGACAGGATTCCTTCCAGTCCTTATCTTCCTGGCTGATAATACTCAACACTGTTAGCTCAGGGAGTCTAAGTGACCTTTGTTTAACTTCCCTCCTGACCTGAATTCTGTTCCCTTGCCTTCTGTGAGATACAGATCATAAGCCACCTTTCTATTCAGCTCCAGCTACTTTCCCACAATCCCCCTGGGGCTCTGCTAAAACACTCCCCTTCTCCTGTGACTATGTTAACCCCTCTAGTTGCTGGATGCTTCTGGAGCACAACACTTCCTGTCTCCTGTGCTTGTGTTACTTCTAATAGTTGATGAATGCTTTTAAAGCAACCACACTATTTCTGCATGTCACACTCTGCACCAGCACTACTTCTGCATGTCACATTTACTGTTGGCATGACACAGGACTCATAGATAATCATTCTCCCAGATGTCCCAAAAAGCCTGAAGGGGGTTTCATCAGAGAAAGTAACTGCAGAAAGTGCAGGGATTGGACTGCAGAGGACTGAGTTAAAGTTATCTCCTCTGATGAAGCCTCCTCTAATGACCATAAGGCTATGTGCCCACTATGCGTTTATTAAGCGTTTCCGCAGCGGCAATTCCACCGTGGAAACGCTTAAAAAACGCTTGGTAGATGGTCTGCCATGTTCCCCAATGATAATCCGCATGTGCTGTACTATTTTGTATTATTATTGTATTATTTTGCGGAATCGCAGCATTTTAGCCACCATTGACTAGCATTGGACCGCATGACATCCGCATGTCTACACGTGCACATGCAGATATCATGCGGTTAAATGCACGGAGGGTACCCGGGTCTGGAGAAGAGGAGACTCTCATCCAGACCCAGGTACCATAGTACCTGTAGTTAAAAAATAATTAAAATAAAGAAAACCTTATACTCACCTTTCCGGCGCCCCCCAGTCTCCTCTGAATGGCGTTGCTGTCTCTTTGGCTTCCGGCGGTGGTCTGCAAGGCCATGCCGTGATGTCATTTAGTCATGTGACGGTCACGCGACCGCTGACGTCAGCAGTCAGGTGATGGTCGCGTGACGTTAGAGCACTGGGAGCCGCCGAAGATACCAGACGCATTGCTAAGGAGACCGGGAGCCATCTGAAGGTGAGTATAATGTTCTTTTACATTATTTTTACTTTTGATGCTGCATTTGCAGCATCGTAACTTGGTCACACTATATAAATCCGTGCCGGTTGCATGGATTTATATAGTGTGACCAAGTTGTCAAGCACTTTTCCAAGTGATGCTAAAATCGCTTGGAAAACGCTTGAAAACCCGCATGCAGAAATGCATGTGAAGAACGCTTCACTTACGCTTGTCCCTGGCAGGAAAAATGCATGTACAATCCGCATGCGTTTTTTCTGCCAGGGAGATGCAGAAACGCTCAGGAAAAAATCCGGAGCATTTCTGCATCGTGGGCACATAGCCTGAAAGGGTAAGGGGTATTGCTAGTGAGAACACTTAGGGGCTTCAATATATGTATATATAAATATTGTAATGCAGCGGCTTGCGGCATTACTGTAATGGTCCAGGGTGTGTTCTGGTCTCCCTCAGGTGACTGATCACATGACTGTGACATCAGCACAGGTCCTGTGCACACAGAAGGTCTGATCACATGACTGTGACATCAGCACAGGTCCTGTGTGTGCACTGGAAGATATATAAACCCTGGTAGTTTTGAAACAGGGGTGTGAAAGGCGTGAGGCCTGTTCCCTGTGTGGGACACCGTTAGCCTGGAGAGGCTTAGTGAGGCCTAGAGAGGCCTGGTAAAGCCTGGTGAAGCCTGAAAGGCAAAGGCTGGATCCTTGTATGTAAGAGATGCCAGTAGCCTTGGAGGGCAAGAGGCTTGGAAGGCAAGAGTCCTGGCAGGCAGAGGCTGGATGTTATGTGTGAAAACATACCAGTAGCCTTTGAAGGTACGAGGGCTGGAGACCCCCATCTGGGAAGCCGTAAAGCCACAGCGGTGGCAGAACAAATCTGACTGAAGCAGCTACGACCCAGCAAAGGTAAAAACACTGCTTGATGTGGACATTTATATTGTTACCTTGCTGAAGGCTGTATCTGAAGCCAAGTGGACATATCTGTCACTGGAAAGGCTCTTGGACATTATATGTGTAATATGTCGGCGAGCCACTGAGATGGACTCAGTTATAAGCAGTTATGAAGTGTAATAAACTACTGGATTGTGAAATACCGGAAAGTCGTCGCATGTGTGCTTTAATTGACCCAGTGAAGCGAGTGTCCCCCAGCATGATGACTAGCGCTGCCTTACAACATATATATATATACATATATATATATATATATACATATATATATATATGACGCGCCCCCTGGGACATATTCCTTTTTGAGGGGAATACCCGGCACCGGATCAGATGGGGGGTTGTAGTCTCCGAGCGGCTGTGACCCGGTCCCGTGCCCAGGGCGTCAAGCTCAGTGTTATGTGGCAGTCTTTACTGATGTTATTAAAGTTCGTTTTGTCGACTACGCCACCCGTTGTGATGCGGTCACTGTGGCCGCCGCTGCAGCAGGGTCCGCTGAGGCTGATGGTGAATGCGCAGCTTGGTGGGATAACCCCCAACGGGAGGGGTATAGCCTCAGAGGGGACAGGCGCAGAGGATGGGGGTTGTGGTGGTGCGGTGCAGCCGGTAATGATGACAGACTCGGGTTGTGCAGTTAAGGGTCTTTACTTACTGCAGTTGTTATACGGGTCACTCTAGCTCCAAGTGACCACCCGAGCCGTGCTGCGACCACCAGGTCCTGGATCCGGCCAACCCCCAAACAAGTCCGGAGCGTGGCCCTGAGCTCTCTCTCTCTGTCCTCTCTTCAGCCGTCCCCACCAGTGATTCACCTAAATCCAGCTCCCTCGGGCCTTCTGTTGGGCAACCTTTGGCCTCAGGTTCCCGGACCCTCCGTGTGGTGTGCCTTCAGGGTGAATGTAGTGGGTGACCGTGACAGACACTGCCCACGGTCTCCGGTCTCTGGCTGGGGAATGTCTTTACCCCCACCAGCTTGGGTTCCGGTACCCTTCTGCTGACTCCTCACCCGGTGATCTGATTTGGGTTCTTGGGTCCCTTCTTTGTCCCCCTCTGGGTCTTTCTGTACTCCACTCTCTCACTCTTCAGGCTCAGGTCTGCTCTGCTCCCCTGCTGCAGGCTGACTTCCTCTGCAGAAGACTTGTTCTCTCCTTCTGACTCTCTGCATCTGACTTGTCCTCTGCGTCTGACCCTGATCTTTGATGGTGCCCACCTTATATACACCCTCTATGTGTGAGCTCAGGTGACCAGCACCCAATGAGCTCCTAACACTACCCAGACTGCTCCCCCTATCTGCCCCTACACTACATGGGATGTTCCTCCCCCCTCCCACTCCAGCCAGGAACAGGCTCGGTCGCACCTGCACATTTCTAAGTGGGAGTGCCGTCGGCCTGCTCCTCTGGAATGGGATGTATGTAGTGCATGCAGTCTATCTGAGCTCAGTTCCACACTCCTTCCTTACCCGGGAGTGGAATATCACACCTCTGGGTTGAGGTGCAATACTCCTGTAGCAGCCGAATCCTCAGGGTGCTACATTCCCCCCTGGTAAATCACAGCACGTCCTCGGGCTGCAAAGACAAAAAAACACCAAAACATACAACATTTTTATAAACATGTAAAACATATTAAATATTATACGAAATACTATATAAATATATATATAAACTTTTTCAGGTAAACAACATTCTCGTCGTCTCTTTCTCTCTTCTGTTCCTCTGGTCACCGTGCAACTCGTGACCAGGTAGAGTGCGACAGTCTTTTGTAAAACAGTTTCCCAAATAAAACCGGTAGGGGGCGCTTTAGCAAGCGCAACTATGTACAGGGAAATTTTGGCCGTTCTCAGTCCCCGGCCAGGTAAAGGGAAAGGGATGGCTGCTCACAGTCCTCAGCCTGGTATGGAAAGGGTTACAGGTAACAGTTCGCTGGTCCCAACGGGGACTATTTTAGCAGCAACAACAGTTCCAGTTTCAGTTTCAGTTCCGATTCACTGTGCCCCGACAGGCAACTATATACAGTCTCCTGCTCTGCCGCACTCAACGGCGTCTGCCTCCTGCTCTTATCTTACGGCTGGTGGTTTCTTCAGACCCGTCCGGGTCCTCTTGCTCCTCCTCCTCGCACCGCAACTCCTCCTCCGTCAAGCGATGCACGTGGAGGGCGTAAGGTCCCTTGGCACACTTGTGCCGGGTGAACGTTACCTCGTCACCGACGTAGAGGTCACGGCCTTTGTGACCCTCTGGCAGGTGGGACTCGACGTCCCGTCGTGTAACGAAGACGTCACCCATGGTGTTCCGGTCCCTTATGAAGCCCCACCCATGCTGCGCATTAAACTTTATTACCGTCCCGATGGTACGGGGACGATCTGCTGCACGGGGGTCCCTTCTGGTCCGACTCTTTTGCTCCGCGCTGCGGGTCTGGGCCCATTGCTCTTTGGCCTGCCTCTCCTCCCGCTCTCTCTTGAACTCTGCCAGCTGTTGACGGCAACACTCTGTGCGCGCTGCTGCAGCTGCCCGAGTCTCTCCGGTGAACCCCATCAAATCTTCTCCCGTGGGGTCCCACACGAACTGGGCTTCCTCGAGTGGAGGCGAGACCCGAGTCACGGGCTTCGGAGCCGGGATTAGGGGCTCACACAGGGGACCTAGTTGCTTCTGCCGCTCCAGCTCCAAGAATCCTTCGGGCCAGATGAAAGGCCGACCGTCCGGCCACGTTAGCTGGCTGAAGGGGTCCTCTCCCAGATGTGGCACCCTAGGTATTACGGGCGCGGGCGCGGTGGTGGTGGCGCCCGGGTTGCCCAGGCCTTGCGGCCAGGCCTGGGGCACCTGGAAGGTGAAGGGCACCGTTAGGACGGCGGCGCCCTGGGTTACCTGGCCTTGCGACCAGGCCGGAGGCTCCGCGGAGGTAGATGGCTCTGCTTTGGATGCGGCGCCCGGAAATGCTAGGCCCTGTGACCAGGCCGGAGGCTCCTCTTCCGGCGCCACGCTCCGGGTCACGATGCGTGACGTCATCGGGGTCGCGACGGCGGCTTCCGGTCGGGGCCTAGTCGGTGGCGGTGTCATGGCGGTCTCGGGTACGGCCGGGGGACCTTCGGGCTCTGCGACGGGGAGCTGGGGCAGGTAAGCGGTCTTCCGGTATGGGGTATAGGCATCCCCCTTACCTGCTGCCATGCGTCTCGCTCCCTCTTCTGCGCCGTCTCCGGCCTTGGGTCCTCCCGCGTCATCCGCAGAGGCAGTCGATGTCTTCCTCCAAGGGAGCGGGTTAGGTGGACAGGTTCCAGCTTGCTGGGCCATCTCCCGGCCCCACTCCGCCAGGATCTCCCTCTGCACTCGGGCCATCCTTCCCGCGAGGCCCTCCAGGGCACTCCGCGCGCACTCCCGATCTCGGGGAAGCTGCGCCAGGATCTCCGCTAAGCCTAGCGGGGTTGTTGACTCCAGCAGGCTCCTGACCATCGGGTCGGTGCTGCTCTGCTCTGCTTCCGGCAGGCTCCTGGCCAGCGGGCCGGTGCTGCTCTGCTCTCCTCCTTCTTCCTCCAGCAGGCTCCTGGCCAGCGGGCCGGTGCTGCTCTGCTGCCGCTCCATTCCCGGGTCCACTCTTTCTCTCCTCAACTCCGGGTGAGCTTCTCCGCTACTCCTCATTAGACCTCTTGCCTCCGGGTGCGCTCGTTCTACACTGCTCCAGGCGACACCCATCTTCTCTCCTTTCTTTCGTCTCCTCCCACTTCGAGGGCGGTCCCGGGGCAACTCGGTGACTGTCAGCTCCAGGGGGAGTTCTTTCACGCTGACAGACACCTCCAGCATCACAGTCTCTGTTGGTGGGGGCGGTTTCCACTTTTGGCGCCATTTTCTGTCCTGGCCCACGATGGGAGGTTGCCTCTTGCTCTCCTTTGGCACGCCCATAATGGCGTCCGCTGCTCTTCCAAGGCGGGAAATCTGCGGTTTTGGCGGGAATCGCTTCCCAGTGGCGGGAAACTCGGCAGATGGCGGGAACAAGCTGGAAATGGCGGACAATCGGCGGGAAACGACTGGTGATGGAGTCCGATGGCGTGGACCCTCCGGAACCGGCGGGAGACTTCTTTCTGAGGTAAACTTGCACTTTTCTTCAGGCACGCAGTACCCGGGTGTTGCGGGCACGTAATCCTGCCGACTACGCCAAAGTTGACGCGCCCCCTGGGACATATTCCTTTTTGAGGGGAATACCCGGCACCGGATCAGATGGGGGGTTGTAGTCTCCGAGCGGCTGTGACCCGGTCCCGTGCCCAGGGCGTCAAGCTCAGTGTTATGTGGCAGTCTTTACTGATGTTATTAAAGTTCGTTTTGTCGACTACGCCACCCGTTGTGATGCGGTCACTGTGGCCGCCGCTGCAGCAGGGTCCGCTGAGGCTGATGGTGAATGCGCAGCTTGGTGGGATAACCCCCAACGGGAGGGGTATAGCCTCAGAGGGGACAGGCGCAGAGGATGGGGGTTGTGGTGGTGCGGTGCAGCCGGTAATGATGACAGACTCGGGTTGTGCAGTTAAGGGTCTTTACTTACTGCAGTTGTTATACGGGTCACTCTAGCTCCAAGTGACCACCCGAGCCGTGCTGCGACCACCAGGTCCTGGATCCGGCCAACCCCCAAACAAGTCCGGAGCGTGGCCCTGAGCTCTCTCTCTCTGTCCTCTCTTCAGCCGTCCCCACCAGTGATTCACCTAAATCCAGCTCCCTCGGGCCTTCTGTTGGGCAACCTTTGGCCTCAGGTTCCCGGACCCTCCGTGTGGTGTGCCTTCAGGGTGAATGTAGTGGGTGACCGTGACAGACACTGCCCACGGTCTCCGGTCTCTGGCTGGGGAATGTCTTTACCCCCACCAGCTTGGGTTCCGGTACCCTTCTGCTGACTCCTCACCCGGTGATCTGATTTGGGTTCTTGGGTCCCTTCTTTGTCCCCCTCTGGGTCTTTCTGTACTCCACTCTCTCACTCTTCAGGCTCAGGTCTGCTCTGCTCCCCTGCTGCAGGCTGACTTCCTCTGCAGAAGACTTGTTCTCTCCTTCTGACTCTCTGCATCTGACTTGTCCTCTGCGTCTGACCCTGATCTTTGATGGTGCCCACCTTATATACACCCTCTATGTGTGAGCTCAGGTGACCAGCACCCAATGAGCTCCTAACACTACCCAGACTGCTCCCCCTATCTGCCCCTACACTACATGGGATGTTCCTCCCCCCTCCCACTCCAGCCAGGAACAGGCTCGGTCGCACCTGCACATTTCTAAGTGGGAGTGCCGTCGGCCTGCTCCTCTGGAATGGGATGTATGTAGTGCATGCAGTCTATCTGAGCTCAGTTCCACACTCCTTCCTTACCCGGGAGTGGAATATCACACCTCTGGGTTGAGGTGCAATACTCCTGTAGCAGCCGAATCCTCAGGGTGCTACATATATACTGTATATATGTGTATACTGTATGTATATATATATATATATATATATATATATATATATATATATATACAGTATATATGTGTGTATATATATATTATATATACACAGTATATATGTGTGTGTATATATATATATATATATATATATATATACAGTGTATATTTACAGTACAGACCCAAAGTTTGGACACACCTTCTCATTTAAAGATTTTTCTGTATTTTCTTGACTATGAAAATTGTACATTCACACTGAAGGCATCAAAACTATGAATTAACACATGTGGAATTATATACTTAACAAAAAAGTGTGAAACAACTGAAAATATGTCTTATATTCTAGGTTCTTCAAAGTAGCCACCTTTTGCTTTGATGACTGCCTTGCATACTCTTGGCATTCTCTTGATGATCTTCAAGAGGTAGTCACCGGAAATGGTCTTCCAACAATCTTGAAGGAGTTCCCAGAGATGCTTAGCACTTGTTGGCCCTTTTGCCTTCACTCTGCGGTCCAGCTCACCCCAAACCATCTCGATTGGGTTCAGGTCTGGTGACTGTGGAGGCCAGGTCATCTGGCGTAGCCCCCCATCACTCTCCCTCTTGGTCAAATAGCCCTTACACAGCCTGGAGGTGTGTTTGGGGTCATTGTCCTGTTGAAAAATAAATGATGGTCCAACTAAACACAAACCGGATGGAATAGTATGCCGCTGCAAGATGCTGTGGTAGCCATGCTGGTTCAGTATGCCTTCAATTTTGAATAAATCCCCAACAGTGTCACCAGCAAAGCACCCCTACACCATCACACCTCCTCCTCCATGCTTCACGGTGGGAACCAGGCATGTAGAGTCCATCCGTTCACCTTTTCTGCTTCGCACAAAGACACGGTGGTTGGAACCAAAGATCTCAAATTTGGACTCATCAGACCAAAGTACAGATTTCCATTGGTCTAATGTCCATTCCTTGTGTTCTTTAGCCCAAACAAGTCTCTTCTGCTTGTTGCCTGTCCTTAGCAGTGGTTTCCTAGCAGCTATTTTACCATGAAGGCCTGCTGCACAAAGTCTCCTCTTAACAGTTGTTGAAGAGATGTGTCTGCTGCTAGAACTCTGTGTGGCATTGACGTGGTCTCTAATCTGAGCTGCTGTTAACCTGCGATTTCTGAGGCTGGTGACTCAGATAAACTTATCCTCAGAAGCAGAGGTGACTCTTGGTCTTCCTTTCCTGGGGCGGTCCTCATGTGACCCAGTTTCTTTGTAGCTCTTGATGGTTTTTGCAACTGCATTTGGGGACACTTTCAAAGTTTTCCCAATTTTTTGGACTGACTGACCTTCATTTCTTATAGTAATGATGGCCACTCGTTTTTCTTTGCTTAGCTGCTTTTTTCTTGCCATAATACAAACTCTAACAGTCTATTCAGTAGGACTATCAGCTGTGTATCCACCTGACTTCTGCACAACACAACCGATGGTCCCAACCCCATTTATAAGGCAAGAAATCCCACTTATTAAACCTGACAGGGTACACCTGTGAAGTGAAAACCATTTCCGGTGACTACCTCTTGAAGCTCATCAAGAGAATGCCAAGAGTGTCCAAAGCAGTCATTAAAGCAAAAGGTGGCTACTTTGAAGAACCTAGAATATAAGACACATTTTCTGTTGTTTCACACTTTTTGTTAAGTATATAATTCCACATGTGTTAATTCATAGTTTTGATGCCTTCAGTGTGAATGTACAATTTTCATAGTCATGAAAATACAGAAAAATCTTTAAATGAGAAGGTGTGTCCAAACATTTGGTCTGTACTGTGTATATATCTATATATATAGATATATATATATATATACACAGTATATATATATATATATATATATATAGTATATATGTATATAATTAGTTTTTTTTGGAGGAGGGCAATTAGAACTTTTGCTATGAAGCCCTGTGATTTCTATGTACGCCACTTTCAGATGCCCTATTAGAGCACATTAAAGACATGGAGAGACACACTTTATGAGCTGGATTGCAGCTCCTCTTATGGCTCACATAGTGTACTCCATCTTAAAGGAAACCTATCATTTCCCCAAACACTATTAACCTGCAAATAGGGGGTTGATTTTCATGCTAATAGTGTTCAAAAGCTTCCTGGCCACTGCACTGAAATCCTAGTTTATTAACTTTTTTCTTCCCGGCAGCCTCCGCCTTTCATTGACCAGTCATCATACAGACAGCGTTGGCTGTAACCACACCCCGGCACATTGACTGACAGCCCTCTTTGCACTGATATGCTACAGAGATGGCTTTCAGTTAGTGACTGAAACCACTCCTCTATGACTGAAAGCTGCCAGGAGGTAAAAAGTTAATTTCCTCCTGGCAGTGGGGCTTTCAGTAAAATGGCTGAGCAGCTTTAGAATGCTATTAACTTGCGTATTAACCCCATGTCTGCATGTTAATAGCGTTTTAGTGACATGGCAAGTTCCCATTAACGGATTTGACCCCGCAAACTGTTGATATGTGCTTGTAGCTGTTCCTAAATGTAGTGAATCCCCACCTTTAGATTGCTATTCTGCTATTTTGTTACCAAGAAATCACTGATATAATCAATATGCAAATTAGTCTGAAGTGCTTTGGGCGCCCTTTACAGCTCTATTCCCCACCCAGTTCTTGCTTTTCCTGTTTGACTGCTAGTCTTTTGCAAATCTTGCACATGCTCAGATGTTTTTTCTGCGCTCATCCATGCAGTGCAGAAAAGCCATCTGAGCATGTGCAAGAATTGGATTCCTGCTGTTTGACATAACAGCATGGAGGCTGTCAGTCGTGCAAGATAAGCCATCTCCGGGCAGAGAAAAAAGCTGAGGAGACTGAAAGGGGTTTGTCACTCCCAAAGCACTTCGGCCTAATTTGCATATTGATTCCATTGGTGATACATTGATATTGGGAGAAACAGAAAAGCAAGATATTGTTAGGGATGAAATGGGCTTCATAAGAGCTACAAGTACATGTGCACAGGTTTGAGGATCAAATCCTACTGATAGATTCCCTTTAAGGGCCCTATCAAAACTGTCTACAGGAAAAACTTTCCTTGTTGCCCATAGCAACCAATCAGAGCTCAGCTGTCATTTTTTAAACAGCTCTGGTAAAATTAAAGCTGAGCTGTGATTGGTTGCCATGAGCAGCAAAGACAACTAATAAAGGAGCCCATCTTTGAGGACAGTGTCCCTTTAATCATGAACTAAGTCGGATAAAATCACTTCCTTACAAGTGTCAGGCGTAGACTAAAACATCTGAACCAAAAAAGAGAACCTGCTGTAAATCTGTCACCTCATTAACAGTGCCTGGGGTTGATGTATTCAGCTCCGCATTTCTGGCACCTCATTAACAACGTGTTACTTAAGAGCGGGGTTATTGGCATAATGTGTTTATGAATGCAGATTACTAGGGCTGAAGATCGGTTCTGGCCTCCATGTTATTAATATTCAATTAGAAGGGCACCAGCCTAAAAGGTTACTCCAGTTTACATGTATGTGACGTTCTGAAAGGGGTTTTCTAGCTTTAGATAAATAAAGCTTAAGCACTATATATGACAACATTTCTTCTAATATATTTTGCTATATTTCTTTACCCTTTTTAAGATATATGTTTGCCTTTCTAGCAGAGCTCTGAATGCTGAGCTGTGTATAACCCCGCCCACACCACTGATTGGCCGCTATCTTTGTACACTGTACATTGACATCTGCTAATCAGTGGTGGGGGCGGGGTTGGACCAGTAAGCACGAGGCAGCTAGTCCCGTAGTGATAATCTCCTGCTGATAAATCACTGATTGTTTTGGAACAGCACAGCAAGTGACAGATCCCTGAAATCAGGGTCTCAGCCCCTACATCATGGTGTTCTTGTGACGCTCGCAAGCCCTGCCCTGGGAAGATGGGGTACTCGGAGCCGGGTCAGATGTTGAGGACGGGGATGCAGTCGTGGCCTCGACCCGTTCCGTGCCCAGGGCCGTCACATTGAAAATGATGTTAGGGCTTTCCGGGTTGAGTGGTAATTGTCGACTACGCCACCTGTGGTGTCTGGTGATGCGCCACCAGCGCCGCTACAGTCCGCTGAGGCCCGATGTCATGGCGGCTAAAGTTATCGCTGCTCCTCACAGGCGGAGCGCGGCCTCAGGGCAGGCAAGGCAGGATGAAGGGGGGTAGTAGTGCGGGAGTAGGGACGTGGCGTCGCACGGCATGGCGCGTAATGAACAGTCCGGAGGCCATAGGGATGAATTTCAAAGGCTTTACTCACAGTTCTCATAAGCAGCGCAAGGCTTCTCCCTGCTCCTCGCGGAGTCCTGCGGCCACCAGGGACAGGGGGTCCGACTACCTCCGAGGAAGTCCAGTGTGAGGTAGCATCCCTACACCAGAGTGTTCCTGCACTACAGACTTTACCCCTTCCCGTCTGTGCGTGTGTAGATAGGCCGGGTCTCCCTCTGAGCTCCTCTCAGGTGTATGGCTCGGGTGGCAATTCCTCTCCATCCCAAGCCCGGCGGGATCCTCAGGGCCAAACCGGGCTTTCCCATCCTGGACATAGAGTACGAGGTCGGGTGTCGGGGGCCGGTACCCCTCTTGCAGCCGGAATCCCTCTGAATAGATCAGGTAGGCGAGGACAGGTGGCGTACTCCGCTCCATCTGCATCCTCCCTGGGACCCATTTGCTAGGAAGCCACATTCTAAAGCTTCCGGGCCTTCTTGATCCTGGTCCTTGGCCGGGTTGAGACATTCCTCGTCTGCAACCTACCTCTCGTCCCATAGATCGGGGTACGAGGGCTGTGTCCCATACCGGTGCAGGCCCACACAGGATCTGCGCTCCCGGAGGGAAGTCACATTACACACAGTATTTTGACAGCTTGACAGCCCAAGAACCGCCAAAGACCCAAGATCAAAGATGGAATTCTATTAAATATGAAATTAGAAGTGTCACTAACTAACTGTTCCTCCACCCACACCCACTAACTGGTTCCTACTACTTTGTGTTCCCCAGTATCCCTGTAACCAGGGGAGCAGCACCTAGTGCATACTAGCTCCCTCTGGTGGAATGTGGTGTTGGATGCAAAAGGCTGGAACACTACCATCACACGGGACTTACCTCAGAGGAGGAACACCACACTCCATTAAAGAAGTGCAGCATTCCTGTGGCGGCCGAACCCTCAGGGGCGCCACATTCCCCCCTGGTAAAACACAGCACGTCCGCGGGCTGCAAAGGTATAGCACCCAGGAAAATTCTTTTTATATAAGCAAATAGAACTATCATCCCTTTATGGGAGGCACATTTCTTGTAACGTTGCATAACAGTTATGAAAGTACAAAAGTGCAAAAGTATAAAATTATAAAAAGCACAGAGATATAAAAGTGCAAAATTATAAATTAAGATAAGAGACTTTTTGATCAAGACAGCGGACTGCTTAAAGGTGACAACGGTCAGTTCAGTAGCAAGAGGGACCTGCCCTAAACCCTCTATGTGGGCTCTGGGGTGGCTGCAGGGCATGAAGATCCGGAGTTGGACCCCCACACAAGCCACTCCAGACAGGTTTTGCTTCTGAGGTCTGAGGTAGAAAGTAGTCACGGTTTTGTATAAAACCAATAAGGAGCACCTAAATAGATGCATAATTATTTACAATGCAGTCCGCTGCCTGCCATAGTCCGCAGGGACCAAAGTCTCTATAAGAAAAGGAAAACACACAAATAGCAGCAATTTACTAAACTTCAAACAACTACAACAGCAGCCGGGGGGCTGCTTTATACTTGGGGCTCACGTGTAGGGAAGGGCTCATTCCTCCCGACAGAGGCTAGCCGGTCACCTGAGGCTGAGGCGGGGTAGCGTCGCTCCCAGACACTATGCGAACGTCCAGGGCGTACCACCCACGCTCCCCCTGGTAGCGAGTGAAAGTCACTGTGTCGCCCGGGAAGAGGTTCCGGCCGGGGTGTCCCTTTTTAAGGTGCGGCTCGACGTCCCGCCGGCTGACGAACACATCGTCCTGGAACATGGGACACCGGATAAACCCCCACCCCGCCTCATGGTGAAAACACACAACCTGGCCTTCATACCAGGGACTAGGACGGGTGGCCTCCTCCAGTCGCGCCCGAGTCTTTGTAGCCTTGGTCCTCACCTCGAGGCGCTCGCAGCGTTGCTCCCGCCGACGTTGCTCCCGTGCCAGTTGGAAGACCTGGTCGCTGCACCATTGGCTCCTCCTGCACGCTTCAGATCTGGTCTCCCGCGGGAAGCCCATTAGGTCGCTCCCCTGGTTTTCCCAGGCCCACTCCTCGGCCTCGGGCCAGGTTACCGCTGGTGCAGGTAGCGGGGTTAGGACGGGTTGCTGCAAGTCCTCGGAAGATGCGGACCAGTCCGGGTTGGAGCCAGTAGCCTCCTCCGCAGCTCCAGGCACCTCCGTTACTGAGCTCTCGTGACAGCGTAAGTCCCCACCAATAGCTGCCGGTTGCAGCTCAGGAGCTAGTGCTTGCTCCCAGGTGACTGCGTAGGGGACTATGTACTCCGCCATGAGGTCCAGGATCGTCTCTGATGGCTCCGCAGCCGGGGCAGGGGTTGCACTCTCACCTGCCGCTAGGTCACCCTCGACTTCGACCTCCGGGTCGACTGGTCCTGGAACCTCCTCTCCTCGACGGCGGTCTCGGATCCGCTGCAGCATCTCCGCTTTCCACGCAGCCGTCGCCGCCTCCAGGGCCTCCTTCTGCCTCCTTGCAAGTCCCGGAGCTTCCGAGTGGAGAAACTCAATATCTCCCGGTGTTAATACGCTGCCACTTCGCTCTCTGCCGGGTGAAAGGCCTGGACCGGGTTCAGTGGTCGCGTGGTCTCGCTCCCCAGAGGCATCCATGACTGCCTCCGTTGACTACCAAGCTCCGACTGACATGGCCGCACCTTGTTGCTTTCCTTCTTCTTCCTCCTCTTTCGGGGCGGTTCCTGGGCGGCATGCTGACAGGCCCGCCTTCGTTCAGCCCATCCTGTTTGACGGGCATTACCCCGCGGACAGTCTCTGATGGAAGGGGCAGTCCACATTTTTGGCGCCAAGCGGGAGCCCAGCCCATGATGGGAGGCGTTCAAAGTCAGTCTTTTTACAGCGTTATGGCGTCTGTTCTTCTTGGGCGGGCGCCATTTTAAGTGTAAAACAACAGTTCAAGGTGTAAGGCACACAGTACCCGATAGCAATGGGCACTCTTCTCCGTTGCTGCAGGCACGATATCCTGCCGACTACGCCAGTGATGTGACGCTCGCAAGCCCTGCCCTGGGAAGATTGGGTACTTGGAGCCGGGTCAGATGTTGAGGACAGGGATGCAGTCGTGGCCTCAACCCGTTCCGTGCCCAGGGCCGTCACATTGAAAATGATGTTAGGGCTTTCCGGGTTGAGTGGTAATTGTTGACTACGCCACCTGTGGTGTCTGGTGATGCGCCACTTGCGCTGCTACAGTCCGCTGAGGCCTGATGTCACGGCGGCTAAAGTTCTCGCTGCTCCCCACAGGCGGAGCGCGGCCTCAGGGCAGGCAAGGCAGGATGAAGGGGGGTAGTAGTGCGGGAGTAGGGACGCGGCGTCGCACGGTATGGCACGTAATGAACAGTCCGGAGGCCATAGGGATGAATTTCCAAGGCTTTACTCACAGTTCTCATAAGCAGCGCAAGGCTTCTCCCTGCTCCTCGCGGAGTCCTGCGGCCACCAGGGACGGGGGTCCGACTACCTCCGAGGAAGTCCAGTGTGAGGTAGCATCCCTACACCAGAGTGTTCCTGCACTACAGACTTTACCCCTTCCCGTCTGTGCGTGTGTAGATAGGCCGAGTCTCCCTCTGAGCTTCTCTCAGGTGTATGGCTCGGGTGGCAATTCCTCTCCATCCCAAGCCCGGCGGGATCCTCAGGGCCTAACCGGGCTTTCCCGTCCTGGACATAGAGTACGAGGTCGGGTGTCGGGGGCCGGTACCCCTCTTGCAGCCGAAATCCCTCTGAATAGATCAGGTAGAAGAGAACAGGTGGCGTACTCCGCTCCGTCTGCATCCTCCCCGGGACCCATTTGCTAGGGAGCCACACTCTAAAGCTCCCGGGCCTTCTTGATCCTGGTCCTTGGCCGGGTTGAGACATTCCTCGTCTGCAACCTACCTCTCGTCCCATAGATCGGGGTACGAGGGCTGTGTCCCATACCGGTGCAGGCCCACACAGGATCTGCGCTCCCGGAGGGAAGTCACATTACACACAGTAGTTTGACAGCTTGACAGCCCAAGAACCGCCAAAGACCCAAGATCAAAGATGGCATTCTATTAAATATGAAATTAGAAGTGTCACTAACTAACTGTTCCTCCACCCACACCCACTAACTGGTTCCTACTACTTTGTGTTCCCCAGTATCCCTGTAACCAGGGGAGCAGCACCTAGTGCATACAAGCTCCCTCTGGTGGAATGTGGTGTTGGATGCAAAAGGCTGGAACACTACCATCACACCGGACTTACCTCAGAGGAGGAACACCACACTCCATTAAAGAAGTGCAGCATTCCTGTGGCGGCCGAACCCTCAGGGGCGCCACATTCTCAAATTACAGTACATTGCCAAAACCTCGTCTATTCTGAGAAGAGGTGTAGTTGTAAGAAGTGGAGGCGGCAATCGTAGTCCTGCTATGGGGCTACAGAAAGTTAGTACATTTATAAAAAAAAGTGCTATTTAGCTAGCCAGTTTGGCACATTTTTATTTGTATACTTTACATTAAAGTTTGTGCCATATGGGTGTTGTACATTCCTGGGAATGTTTGGGCTAGCGCTGTTTAACCAGATGAGGGCTCACTCCTCAGTTGATGATACCCCAGTGAGCAATCTTGATAGCAGAGTGTCATAGAAGATCAGAGTGAAAGAACCTAGAGAGAGAACAGAAGTGTTCAGTGTTCAGTTGCTGTCTTCAAAGAGTGGACTTAGACAGCTGAAAACATCCAGTCAATGTGCTGTGGTCAGTAAGAACCTAGACAGCTAGAGATGACAGAGTGGACAACATGGCTGTGATCACAGGGTGTGACTGAGCTGGAGCTGTCTGGAGAGTCTGCAGGCTGAAATAAATTTAAAGGGTAGGGATGAGCAGACCTGTGGAAGTTCGGGTTCTGGTACCCAACCCGAACGTTAGTAAAAAGTTTGGTTTGGGTACTAGAACTGTACCCAAACTTGAACCAGAACCTGATCCCATTTGAATCTGGAAAAAAATACTTCTTCTCCTTCCCTTTCCCCATCTTCCCCATCTTCCTCCTCCTCTTCCTCTTCTTCTTCCTCCTCCTCCTCTTCCTCTTTTTCCTCTTCATCCTCCTCTTCTTCCTCTTCCTCCTCCTCTTTTTCCTCTTCCTCCTCCTCTTCTTCCTCTTCCTCCTCCTCTTCTTCCTCCTCCTCCTCTTCTTCCTCATCCTCCTCCTCTTTTTCCTCCTCTTCTTCTTCCTCCTCCTCTTCTTCCATCATTGCAATGGACTTCTGGGAGAAGTCCTTGTTCGGCGGTTAACACCAGACGCTAACTGTGTGGTACGAACCCCAAACTTTTTAGTTTGTGTTCGCTCATCTCTACTAAAGGGCTGTAGTGATATTCAGATAGTCAAAAGAGTGTGGGGATGTAGCTGAACTCATAGAGACCATAGTGAATTGTGCAGCGGAACAGTCCCTGGTGCACTCTCATGGTTTTTATTTAAGTTTCTTTGTTATATTTGCTCGAATATATATTGCTAAGAACTTTACTTATTTTTCTCTTTTCCTCTCATTGATGCCAGTTTCCCTCCCCTGAGTGGGACACCGTAACCCCAGAAGCTAAAGATCTCATTAATAAGATGTTGACAATAAACCCTTCGAAAAGGATCACCGCTGCCGAAGCTCTGAAGCACCCATGGATATCAGTAAGTGTCCTCCTCATTAGCTTTCTCCAAGTCTTCAGCATTTTCTTCAGTCTGACTTTATTCATTATTGTTTTTAGCACCGGTCCACTGTGGCTTCCTGCATGCACAGACAGGAGACGGTGGATTGCCTGAAGAAGTTCAATGCCAGGAGGAAGTTGAAGGTATGTTCAAAATGGACATCCTATAGCAGTAAAATATCTCCTGGGTTAATCCACAGGTAAAAAATGCATCAAAAACTCATGTAATGTGCCCATGATTATATCAATGAAGTTTTGTTAGAGCCAAATACCAGAAAGTATCGAAAATGTAGAAACTTACTGTATATAAAACATGACACACCAAAAAGAGACAAAAACCGCAGTGTCAAAAATATGATAAAAATACATGTTAAAAAACGCACACAAAAATGAAAAAAAAAAGCAAGTAACCTAATTTACACAATAGGTTCAGAAATGCTGCAGAAAATCTACATTTAAAAAACCCACCCTGGCCATTTAGCTTTGGAGTTGAAGAAGGAGAACTTAAAGGGGTATTTCCATCTACAAGATCCTATCCCAATGTGTAGTATTACAATAATAATATTAGCAAATACCTCAATTTAGAAATTAAATACAGTTTTTAAGATTCTCTATGTCTCTTACCCATGTGCAGGGCATTGCATATCCATGGTTACGACCACTAACAGCTAAGTAACTAACTAACTGTCACTATATTAGTTGTCATAACCATGTAGACTAAAGCTACAGCAATGCCCTGCACATAGGGTAACTGACATAACGAATCATAAGAACTATACTACATTTCTAATTAGAGGTATTTGCTAATATTATTATTATTACACCTACTACATATTGGGATAGGCTCTTGGAGGTGGGAATACCCCTTTAAGTTCTCCATCTTCTCCGCACCTGTGCTCCTATTCTCTCATGTGCCAGCATCAGATCTCAGTAAAGTGACACTCGGCTCAAATTCTGATCAGAGTTTGAGCCAAGGGTCATTACCATAATTGATCTAATTCTCTCAGAAGAGAGAATCATCGCTTTTGTGAGCGATCCCTTCTATATATATAATTGTCTTATCCCGTCTGTCTGTCTGTCTTTCTGTCTGTCTGTCTGTCCAGGAAATCCCGTGTCGCTCATTGATCACCGATTTGGGCGCCAAATTTAAATATCAGCCGCGACCAATCACCGATCTTGGCTCCACATTTAAACACCGCTGTACTGCGGACGCTATTTAAATGTGGCGCCAAAATCGGTGAATGGTCGCGTCGGCGCCCAATCAGCGATTTTAGCGCCAAATTTAAACCCCGCTCTGCTGATTGGTCGCGGTCGCCGGCCGCGACCAATCAGCAGTATTGTCGCCAAATTTAAACACTTCTTTGCTGATTGGTCGCGGTCGCGACTAATCAGCGATTTTGGTGCCAAATTTAAACACGCTCTCCAGTCTTCACTAACACGGTTCGCTGATTGGTCGCGGCCGCCGCCCGCGACCAATCAGCGATTTTGGTGCAAAATTTAAACACCGCTCTGCTGATTGGTCGCGGCCGCGACCAATCAGCGAGATTGGCGCCAAATTTAAACACCGCTCTGCTGATTGGTCGCGGCCGCCATCCGCGACCAATCAGCGAGATTGGCGCCAAATTTAAACAACGCTTTGCTGATTGGTCGAGGCCGGCGACCGCGACCAATCAGCAGAGCGATGCAGAGCGGGATTTAAATTTGGCCCCAAAATCGCTGATTAGTCGCGGCTGACGGCCGCGACCAATCAGCAGAGCGTTGTTTAAATTTTGCGCCAAAATCGCTGATTGGTTGCGGCCGGCGGCCTCAACCAATCAGCAGAGCATTGTTTAAATTTGGCGCCAATCTCGCTGATTGGTCGCCGCTGGCGGCCGCGACCAATCAGCAATTTTGGCGCCAAATTTAAACCCCGCTCTGCATCGCTCTGCTGATTGGTCGCGGTCGCCGGCCGTGACCAATCAGCAGTATTGGCGCCAAACTTAAACACCGCTCTGCTGATTGGTCGCGACTAATCAGCGATTTTGGTGCCAAATTTAAACACGCTCTCCAGTCCGCCAAATTTAAACACCGCTTTGATGATTGGTCGCGGTTGCCGAACGCGAGCAATCAGCGATTTTGGCGCCAAATTTAAACACCGCTCTGCTGCTTGCACACGCTCGGCCGCATACATATTCTAGAATACCCGATGCGTTAGTATTCTTATAAGGTCTCTGTGCTGTGGTATGTCCGCTTCTGAGATCTAGTGGAGGCTCCATGTTCATTATTATGATTCATTCATTCGAGACATTGGAGGAGGACCTAGCTCATGTACCACCACCAATGTCATCTAGTTCAACCTCAAGCCAACCCTAAAAATATATATCTGAAGTGAGGTGCTCAGTAATAGACAAAAAGGCACTGCCGTTCCTCGCCATCCTGTGACATTTACACTAATCCCGTGCCTCTGTTCCCCTTGATCTCTTCTTTTTATGGCGTTTCTAAATATGAAGCAGTGACCTCTCAATCACAACATTACACATCAGTAGATTTGGCAAAGCAATAAAGATCCTTGTATGTGGACTCTATTTACATTGGAGTATAGCCAGCAATGTCTGACAAAAGTATGGCTTTAGTCATCGTAGCCTGGAAATAGTGTATAAGGAGGCTCGTCTAGATGTGGGCAATCTAGAACTTCTATTCTAGAAGAACCTCATAAGGGACGTGCACCGTTACCATTGTCCTTGGAAGATTTTGGAGCCCCCCCAAAAAAAATCTGTTATAAATTAAATTGCATTTATTTTTAATTACTTTCTATAACCTGGTCTCTGTCCTCCATCTCATTCTGCGAGAACATCATTAAAGAGTGCACAAATTACACAGCTTAATTAAATTAATCTTACTCCATACAACAGTTTCAGGCATTGTAGGCCGTCAGCCAGAAATTATCAGAAAATTCAGTGGGGTTTTCTAAGTTAGTTTTTTTCTCTTCACATATAAAGCTTTTAAGTCAAAAAGATGGATAGATAGATATAGAAGATATGTGATAGATAGATAGATATGAAATAGATAGATAGATATGAGATATATAGATAGATAGATAGATAGATAGATAGATAGATAGATAGATAGATAGATAGATAGATAGATAGATAATATGTAACACAGGTGCTGGAATGCAACGCACAGAGACACAAGGCAGGAACAGTCAGTTGATATAACAACTTTATATGTATAACAATTACTCTGAAAGGGGGTTAGTAACAGGGGTAAATAACAGTAACTTGAAATAACAATAAGAAATATTTTCAGTGAATAACAGTAAAATTCTTTGCAAAAATGTGATGCACCCAGTCTTGGGAGTCACCACGGGAGTTCTCTTTCTCTTTATATGGCCCTAGCGGGGGTCATGTCACGGGTGTGTCAGAGGTGACAGTCGCCCTGCAGTTGGTTGCAGGAGATCTCTACTTTTGGCATTACAGACATCTTCTTAAAGGCTGGCTGTCTCTAGGACCCAGCGGCTACCTCCCTCTGGCTAATTAGCTCCATGGCCTGGGTGTATAAATACCTGGTGTATCTGAGAGGGAGGTGCCGGCGATATTCATTACTGCTTGTGAGGCTTTAGCAAGAGCAGTACTTCGTCCTCTCTAGGGCTTGAGGCCGTGTGTGCATTTGTTTGGAGTCGTCTAAAGCTAAGCAATTCCCCCCTGTTTGTCTACCCTTGTTGTCTATAGAGTTTAGTGAAGATCGACTAGTGCTCATCTGCTTCCTTCCCTAGCCTAAGCCATATGCCAGGGAAAGTCCGCGTTTGGTGAAGAGCCAATATAGGGACGGTAGTTAAGACAGAGTGACACTAGACCAGACTAGGAGGTCTCCACTCCCCCCTTTCCCTAGTGTGTGGGCTCCCTTTCCCTTTTCCCTCTGTGTTGCAAGTCTTGTCCACTACTTGCGTGACAGGTCACCGTTTTTTCTCGCTAGGCCGCAAGTCTCTTCCAGATATAGTCAATCAGGTCCCGTTGAGCCTCCGAAACACCAACCGTCCCCCTCCCAACCTGAAGTTCTAATCCCAACTGTCCCCTGTACCGTAGATGAAAGTTGGAAGTGACGGCCCTGTTCACTTGCCTGATTCCTCTGCTGTTGCTGGCGCATCTCTCCTGTCGCAGTCTTCTTTCAGCTCTTCTCAGACAGTAGTCTCTCACGCTTGGGATAACGGGATCCAGACCTTGGATCTTGACAGGCTATGTCGTGTTCCGGGAACTTACTCCGCAAAGAGTGCAGGTCCTGATTCTCATCAACATGCGCAGAACCCGGTCACTTCTGTGAGGAGCCCGGAGCTTATCAGGCAGTGTTTGGCTCTTGTGTGACGTAGACTTCCAGCTGAGGCCTATCGAGCTGGGCTCTGCGGTACATCTGGAGCAAGTCTGCTCCACTCTGCAGCCTCGTGCCAAATCTCCTTGTGGACTTTTATATCCAGGAAATCATTCCTGGAGATCACCTGATCTGGTCCGGCATCTGAATATGCTCCCTCTTCAACTCTTCTAGCACAACTTGGTTCCACTTGATTTCGCCTGGCCAGCAGATGGCAATCTCTCCTCATCTCTGGCACATCCTGGAAGAGTTCTCCCGATGGTTCATTTCCTTCTA
Organism: Phyllobates terribilis; assembly: GCF_046119375.1. Taxonomy (NCBI): domain Eukaryota; kingdom Metazoa; phylum Chordata; class Amphibia; order Anura; family Dendrobatidae; genus Phyllobates; species Phyllobates terribilis. The sequence goes on along the minus strand of NW_027362770.1, from coordinate 130,923,330 downwards.
CTATAAATAGACATATAATAGATAGATTATTTATTGAGCAATATCGTGAGAATTGGCATAACTAAAGTTCAAGCCCCGATGAGAAATTTGGACTTGGACCCCCACCTGCATCTTGGTCAGATGTATGTGCTCTTGCAGCATTCTAGATCCTATAAACACATACATATGCGCCCCCCCTTTACCGTCCTGGGCCCTTTATTTAATAGTATACCCCATCCTGGGCCCTTTAGTTAATAATGTCCTTAATACTCGTCCCTTTCTTGTAATAATGTCCCCCTTCCTGAGCCCCTTTCAGTAATAATTTCCCATCTTGAGCCCCTTCCTGGTATAATGTCCCACATCTTGGCCCCTTTCTTGTATAATGTCCCCCATCTTGGGCCCATTCCTAGTATAATGTCTCCCATCCTTGGCTCCTTCCTGGTATAATGTCACTAATCCTGTGCCCCTTCCTGGTTTAATGTCAACCATACTTGGCCCCTTCCTGGTTTAATGTCAACCATACTTGGCTTCTTCCTGGTATAATGTCCCCAATCCTTGGCTCCTTCCTGGTATAATGTCACCCATCCTGGGCCCCTTCCTGGTATAATGTCCCCATCCTTGACTCCTTCCTGGTATAATGTCCCCCATCCTTGGCTCCTTCCTAGTATAATGTTCCCCATCCCTGGCTCCTTCCTGGTATAATGTCCCCCATCCTTGGCTCCTTCCTGGTGTAATGTCCCAACTGAAAAAAAAACTCCATTAAAAATATGTAAGCTTTTTTAGGCATATATAAAAATGCACTAAATAACTGAATAAACCAGGTCAAAAAGATATATTAACTTTAAAGAGAAATATATCCAATGGAAGTCGTAGACAAGCAGAGAGAGAAAGATAAGAGGATAAACTGTCCCTAAATAAACCTAAGTTTTCCCGCCTTGCCGTGGAGGTTGGCACCCTTGATGTAATGATATGGCGCACCCACTCTGCCTAAAGGACCCTACTCAATCACCTCCCTGCTAATGAAAATCACCCAAAACAGTGTAAGATAGAAAAACAGCAGCAATAGATTTATACCTACTTATATAAGTGGCACAAAAGCTAATAAAATATATATATACCAAAAAATTAACTCTCTAGACTGTCTAAATGGGCAGTCTGTATCAATTTGTAAAGGTTATAGCAAAATATTAATATGTTAAAAGGACTATATTCAGAATATAAGATATATCACCCGCAGATAACATATACACACATACTGTATTAGATCTCCTATGTGAATGAGAACTAATATGTACCAAAGATGACTATAAACTGTTCAAATGGTAATAGGACTATAATGAAGTTATACAGCTATAGTGAATATATATGAATATATATATGACGCGCCCCCTGGGCCATGTTGTTAGGGATACCCGGAGCCGGATCAGATGGGGGTTGTAGTCTCCGAGTGGCTGTGACCCGGTCCGTGCCCAGGGTGTCAAACTCAGTGTGTGGCAGTCCTACAGATGTTATTAGAGTTCTTTGTGTCGACTACGCCACCCGTTGATTTGCGGTCAAAAGGCCGCCGCTGCAGCAGGGTCCGCTGAGGCTGTTGGTATGTGTGCAGCTTTGGTAGTATAACCCCCAACGGGAGGGGTATAGCCTCAGGGGGTCAGATGTAGAGGATGGTGGTTGTGAAGGTGCAGGATGAATCAGCAAGAAGACTCAGAGTCGGGCTGTGCAGTTCAGGGGTTTTTACTTACGGGTGTTCTTATGGTCACTCTGGCCTGAAGCGACCACCCGAGCCGTGCTGCGTCCACCAGGTCCTGGACTCGGCTAACCCCCAGGCAGTTCTGGAGCGTGGTCCTGAGCTCCTGTCTGACTTTCCCTCTCTTCTGGCCGTTCTCACCAGGGATCCACCTATGTCCGGCTCCCTCGGGTCTCTTGGTGGGTACACCTCCTCTGGGTTCCCTGACCCTATACTTGGTCTGCCTTCCTGGTGGATTTGGTGAGGGTCGTGGCAGATCCTGCCCACGACCTCCGGTCTCTGGCTAAGGTGTGCTTTTCTCTCTGCCAGCTTGGGATCCGGTACCCTAGGTGCCAACCCTTCACCCTATTGTTTGTATTCTGGGGTCTTGGGGTTCCTGCTTGTTTTCTCTGGGTCCTTCTGACTCCTCTCTCTCTCTTGGCCTTGGAGCTGGGCCCAGCCGGAACCACAACTCCGTGTCAGCCCTTCTGGCTGAGCTTCTCTGCTCTGCTCCTCTGACTCTACAAAAGACCCTGTCCTAAGATGGTGCCCACCTTATATACTCCCTCTATGTGTGAGCTCAGGTGACCAGCACCCAATGAGCTCCTAGCATTACCCAGACTGCTCCCCCTATCTGCCCCTACACTACTGGGATGTTCCACCCCCCCTCCCACTCCAGCCAGGAACAGACACTGTCGTACCTGCACATAAACTGGTGGGAGTACCGTCGGTCTGTTCCCCGGAAATGGGATGTGTGTAGTGCATGCAGCTATCTGAGCTCAGTTCCACACTCCATCCTGACCCGGGAGTGGAATATCACACCTCTGGGTTGAGGTGCAATACCCCTGTAGCAGCCGAATCCTCAAGGTGCTACATATATATATATACAGTACAGACCAAAAGTTTGGACACACCTTCTCATTTAAAGATTTTTCTGTATTTTCATGACTATGAAAATTGTACATTCACACTGAAGGCATCAAAACTATGAATTAACACATGTGGAATTATATACTTAACAAAAAAGTGTAAAACAACTGAAAATATGTCTTGTATTCTAGGTTCTTCAAAGTAGCCACCTTTTGCTTTGATGACTGCTTTGCACACTCTTGGCATTCTCTTGATAAGCTTCAAGAGGTAGTCACCGGAAATGGTCTTCCAACAATCTTGAAGGAGTTCCCAGAGATGCTTAGAACTTGTTGGCCCTTTTGCCTTCACTCTGCGGTCCAGCTCACCCCAAACCATCTCGATTGGGTTCAGGTCTGGTGACTGTGGAGGCCAGGTCATCTGGCGTAACACCCCATCACTCTTCTTCTTGGTCAAATAGCCCTTACACAGCCTGGAGGTGTGTTTGGGGTCATTGTCCTGTTGAAAAATAAATGATGGTCCAACTAAATGCAAACCAGATGGAATAGCATGCCGCTGCAAGATGCTGTGGTAGCCATGCTGGTTCAGTATGCCTTCAATTTTGAATAAATCCCCAACGGTGTCACCAGCAAAGCACCCCCACACCATCACACCTCCTCCTCCACACCTCCTCCTCCACGGTGGTTGGAACCAAAGAACTCAAATTTGGACTCATCAGACCAAAGCACAGATTTCCACTGGTCTAATGTCTACTCCTTGTGTTCTTTAACCCAAACAAGTCTCTCCTGCTTGTTGCCTGTCTTTAGCAGTGGTTTCCTAGCAACTATTTTACCTTGAAGGTCTGCTGCACAAAGTCTCCTCTTAACAGTTGTTGAAGAGATGTGTCTGCTGTTAGAACTCTGTGTGGCATTGACCTGGTCTCTAATCTGAGCAGCTGTTAACCTGCGATTTCTGAGGCTGGTGACTCGGATAAACTTATCCTCAGAAGCAGAGGTGACTCTTGGTCTTCCTTTCCTGGGGCGGTCCTCATGTGAGCCAGTTTCTTTGTAGCGCTTGATGGTTTTTGCAACTGTACTTGGGGACACTTTCAAAGTTTTCCCAATTTTTCAGACTGACTGACCTTCATTTCTTAAAGTAATGATGGCCACTTGTTTTTCTTTACTTAGCTGCTTTTTTCTTGCCATAATACAAATTCTAACAGTCTATTCAGTAGGACTATCAGCTGTGTATCCATCAGACTTCTTTACAACACAACTGATGGTCTCAACCCCATTTATAAGGCAAGAAATCCCACTTATTAAACCTGACAGGGCACACCTGTGAAGTGAAAACCATTTCCGGTGACTACCTCTTGAAGCTCATCAAGAGAATGCCAAGAGTGTGCAAAGCAGTCATCAAAGCAAAAGGTTGCTACTTTGAAGAACCTAGAATATAAAACATATTTTCAATTGTTTCACACTTTTTTGTTAAGTATATAATTCCACATGTGTTAATTCATAGTTTTGATGCCTTCAGTGTGAATGTACAATTTTCATAGTCATGAAAATACAGAAAAATCTTTAAATGAGAAGATGTGTCCAAACTTTTGGTCTGTACTGTATATACAGTGCATTGTGAAAGTATATGGCCCCCTCAAACTTTTCTAGCTTTTGCCACATTTCTGGCTTCAAACATAAAGATATAAAATTCTAATTTTTTGGGAAGAATCAACAACAAGTGGGACACAATCATGAAGTGGAATGAAATTTATTGGATATTTTAAACTTTTTTAACAAATTAAAAACTGAAAAGTGGGGCGTGCAATATTATTCGGCCCCCTCGAGTTAATACTTTGTAGCGCCACCTTTTGCTGCGATTACAGCTGCAAGGCGCTTGGGGTATGTCTCTATCAGTTTTTCACATCGAGAGGCTGAAATTCTTGCCCATTATTCCTTGCAAAACAGCTCGAGCTCATTGAGGTTGGATGGAGGGCGTTTGTGAACAGCAGTTTTCAGCTCTTTCCGCAGATTCTCGATTGGATTCAGATCTGGACTTTGACTTGGGCATTCTAACACCTGGATACATTTATTTTTGAACCATGCCATTGTAGATTTTGCTTTATGTTTAGGATCATTGTCTTGTTGGAAGATAAATCTCCGTCCCAGTCTCAGGTTTTTTGCAGACTCCAACAGGTTTTCTTCCAGAATGGTCCTGTATTTGCTGTATTTGGCTCCGTCCATCTTCCCATCAATTTTAACCATCTTCCCTGTCCGTGCTGAAGAAAAGCAGGCCCAAACCATGATGCTGCCACCACCATGTTTGACAGTGGGGATCCTCTGCCATTCTTCCTTGCAGATCCTCTGCAGTTCCATCAGGTTGGATGGTGAACGTTAGTGGACAGCCATTTTCAGGTCTCTCCAGAGATGCTCAATTGGGTTTAGGTCAGGGCTTTGCCTGGGCCAGTCAAGAATGGTCACAGAGTTGTTCTGAAGCCACTCCTTTGTTATTTTAGCTGTGTGCTTAGGGTCATTGTCTTGTTGGAAGGGGAACCTTCAGCCAAGTCTGAGGTCCAGAGCACTGTGAAAGAGGTTTTCATCCAGGATATCTCTGTTAGGTTCTGCTACCAGAGCTAAGGAAAGAGAGGAGATCTGTCCCTACGATAGAACTCAGCATGATCCCTACGATGTAACAGGGAACCTGATCCTGCGATCAGACCTGCTAAAGTCCTCAGCTAGTCTGTACGGAGACCTATAGATGTGGGGAAGGAATCCCTACAAGTACTAGGGACTGGGAGCAAAATGGACACCTCCTAACAGAAATAGTAGCAGACAGACCAACAAACAAAATATATAGAACACAGAGGTCCGGAGACCAAGCAAACTAACAGAGTTAGATACTGAGCACAGGCTAGCTAAAGAGTAGTAATACAATGAAGTCCAGCAAAGCCAGAAGGGCGGAGCAGGACTAAATAGGCCAACAAGGTCATGTGACCAGCAATAGAAAAAACCTAAGAGCAAGGTTCTAACAGTACCCCCCCTTCTAAGAGGATCCTCCGGATCCCCTAGGACCAGGCTTATCAGGAAATCTCCTGTGAAACGCTCTGATAAGTCTGGACGCGGAAACATCATCCGACCTCACCCATGAGTTATCCTCAGGTCCGAAACCTTTCCAGGCCACGAGATACTGCAAACTACCTCTATACCGTCTAGAATTAAGGATGCGAGAAATTTCATATTCCCCGTCCTCCACCACCGGAGGAACAGAGGCAGAGGTGTCACAATCCGACACAACAGCTTTTTTCAACAGAGAGACATGAAACACCGGATTAATTTTCCAGGAGGTAGGAACCTCCAACCTAACAGCAGATTGGTTGACAACCTGAAGCACCTTAAAGGGCCCTACAAACTTGGGACCCAATTTCTTAGAAGGAATCCTCAACCGCAGATTCCTAGAGGACAACCAAACCATGTCACCAACAGCGAACAATACCTCCTGTCGTTTCCTATCAAAGTAGTCTTTAGATTTTCTGTTAGCCTCCTGAAGATTACCACGCACATCCGTCCAAACTCTCTGCAAATTGCCGGAAAAATTCTCCTCCTCAGGCACGGCAGATACCAACTTGGAGAACGACCCAAACGACGGATGTCTCCCAGAACAACAAAAAAAAGGCGAACAACCAGCAGAAGAAGATGTATGATTGTTCAGAGCAAATTCAGCAAGTGGCAGAAACTCAGACCACCCCTCTTGATTGTCTGCCACAAAACAACGCAAGAACTGCTCAACATCCTGGTTTTTCCTTTCTGTCTGGCCATTAGATTCAGGATGATATCCGGATGAGAACGACAAATGAACTCCCAACCTGTCACAAAAGGCGCGCCAAAAACGAGCCACGAACTGAGGTCCCCTATCAGAAACAATGTCAGTAGGAACGCCATGAAGTCTGACAATTTCCTTGACAAAGGCCTTAGCGAGAGTCTTAGCGCAGGGCAGTTTGACGAAGGGAACTGACGCGCCCCCTGGGCCATGTTCAAGGGATACCCGGAGCCGGATCTGTATGGGGGTAGTAGTCCTTGTGGCGGTGACCCGGTCCGTGCCCAGGGTGTCAAACTAAGTGGCAGTCTATGGCAGTAGATGTTGTTAAGTGTCGACTACGCCACCCGTTGAGTGCGGCTTTGAAGCCGCCGCTGCAGAGCAGTCCGCTGAGGCCGGTGGTATATGTGCAGCAGTGATCGTATAACCCCCAACGGGAGGGGTATGGCCTCAGGGCAGCAGGTGTGGATGATGGGGGTTGTGATGATGCAGGAAGGAGAGGCAGAGTCAGGAGATGCAGTTTCAGGGTTTTTACTCACTGATGTTGCTTTTAGTCACTCTGGCCTTGAGTGACCACCCGAGCCGTGCTGCGTCCACCAGGTCCTGGACTCGGCTAACCCCCAGGCAGTCCGGAGCATGGTCCTGAGCTTCCCTGTCTCTCTCTCTTCCTCCTGGCCGTTCCCACCAGGGATCCACCTTTGGCCGGCTCCCTCGGGTCTCTTGGTGGTCAAACCTCCTCTGGGTTCCCTGACCCTATGCTTGGTGTGCCTTTCTGGTGGATTTGGTGAGGGTCGTGGCAAATCTTGACCACGACCTCCGGTTCCTGGCTGAGGATTAGTGGCCTCCACCAGTTCGGGTTCCGGTACCCGTGTCCGCCAACTCTTCACCCTTTTTGGTTTAAGACTAGGTTCTTAGGGTTCCTTCTGACTCTTTCTCTGGGTCCTTCTTCTCTTCCTCTCTCCTCTGCTTCACTGCAGGCTCAGCCCTGGAGCTGGGCCCAGCCGGAGCCACAGCTCCCTGTCAGCCCTCCTGGCTGAGCTCCTCTGCTCGGCTTCTCCTCAGGCTCTCTGACAGACTGACCGACCCTGATCTAAGATGGTGCCCACCTTATATACTCCCTCTATGTGTGAGCCCAGGTGACCAGCACCCAATGAGCTCCTAGCTTTACCCAGACTACTCCCCCTATCTGCCCCTACACTACTGGGATGTTCCACCCCCCTCCCACTCCAGCCAGGGACAGACGCTGTCGTACCTGCACATTTACTGGTGGGAGTACCGTAGTTCTGTCCCCCGGAAATGGGATGTATGTAGTGCATGCAGCCTACTAAGCTCAGTTCCACACTCCATCCTTACCCGGGAGTGGAATACCACACCTCTGGGTTGAGGTGCAATACCCCTGTAGCAGCCGAATCCTCAGGGTGCTACAGAACCAAGTGACACATCTTGCTAAAACGGTCCACGACCACCCAGATGACAGTAAAACCCTCAGAGGGGGGAAGGTCAGTTATAAAGTCCATAGCCAAATGTGTCCAAGGAGCACTGGGAACCTCCAGAGGGCAAAGTAACCCCGCAGCAGGAGTATGTGAGGACTTAGATCTAGCACATATAGTACATTGACGCACCCACTTATTGACTTCCTTCTGCCATCCAGGCCACCAAAAACTGCGACCCACCAGTCTCTTGGTCTCAGAGATTCCGGGATGACCTGCCAACCGAGATTCGTGACACTCAACAAACAAATCTCTCCTAAAGGTCCCAGGCACAAACAACCTCCCATGGGGAGTGTTAGATGGGGCATTCTCCTGTGCTTTAAGAATCTCATCTTCCAGAACGGAGTCCAAACCAGCTATCACAACACCTTCTTGTAAAATGTTCTCCTCTTTCTCAGCACCGACTATGGGAGAAAAACTGCGAGACAAAGCATCCGCCTTAACATTCTTAGTACCTGGGATGTAAGTAACGGAAAAATTAAACCGCGAGAAAAACAGTGCCCACCTAGCCTGATGGGCATTCAGGCGCTTGGCAGCATCAAGATATATCAGATTTTTATGATCCTTAAAAACCTGAACGGGAAATTCAGCACCTTCCAAGAGGTGGCGCCAGTGTTCAAATGCGAGTTTAATAGCCAATAATTCCCGATTACCAATATCGTAATTCAGTTCAGTCTCCGAAAATTTTTTTGAAAAAAAGGCACAGGGATGTACTCCATCCCCGTTATCCTGAGACAATACTGCGCCAACCCCCACAGAGGAAGCATCAACCTCAACCAAAAACGGCTTAGTCACATCAGGCTGCATAAGGATGGGAGCAGAGGTGAACCTCTCCTTGAGATACACAAAAGCTTCAATGGCCTCAGAAGACCACTGGACCGCATCAGCACCTTTCCTGGTGAGATCGGTCAGAGGTTTGACAATAATAGAAAAATTTTTAATGAATTTTCTATAATAATTGGCGAAACCCAAAAACCTCTGTATCGATTTCAAACCAATAGGCCTAGGCCATTCCTGCACAGCTTGAACTTTCACCGGGTCCATCTCAAAACCTTCGTTGGAGATAATGTAGCCCAAAAAACTAATTCTCTGTACAGCGAACTCACATTTCTCCAGCTTAGCAAAAAGCGAATTGTCAATTAATAACTGTAATACTTCACGTACGCTCCGCCAATGAGATTCCAGATCCGGCGAATAAATCAAAATGTCATCCAAATACACAACCACATTTTTGCCGATCAAAGGTCTAAGGATGTCATTAATAAGATTCTGAAAAAATGCTGGAGCATTGGTGAGACCAAAAGGCATAACCAAATTCTCAAAATGACCCACAGGAGTGTTAAAAGCAGTCTTCCATTCGTCACCCTCCTTCATGCGCAACAGATTGTATGCCCCCCGAAGGTCAATTTTAGAGAACCACTTGGCCCCCACTAACTGGTTAAACAGATCAGGAATCAATGGCAGTGGGTAAGGATTGCGTACAGTAATTTTGTTAATCTCACGAAAATCCAGACAAGGACGTAAACCGCCGTCCTTTTTTTTTACAAAAAAAAATCCAACCGCCACAGGAGACTTAGAGGGCCTAATGTGACCGGTGGCCAAACTTGTCTGTATGTATTCCTCCAAAGCCTTTCTCTCAGGAATAGTAAGGTTAAATAAACGACTTTTAGGAAGAGTCGCTCCAGGGACAAATTCAATAGTACAATCATAGTCTCTATGGGGAGGCAAAACCTGCGATTCCTTCTCAGAAAAAACTCTCCAAAAATCCTGAATAGGAACAGGCAATTCCCCCCTATCCACAGCTGCAATACGCCCGTTACAACACTTGTCATAACATTTATGGCTCCAGGATTTAATTTCATTGGTAGACCAATCCAGTACAGGATTGTGCAATTTTAACCAGGGCAATCCCAACACCACCGGAGAAGGCAAGTTATTCAAAACTACCAAATCCAATTTCTCATGGTGAACACCATTAATAGTGAGAGGAAATTCACAGACCTTGAGAGTAACATTCTTCAAAGGGGAGCCATCCACAGAAACCACAGCAATGGGGGATGACAAAGGTTCGGGTTTTAAATTGAGTTTTTCCAAGAATCCCCCATCAATTACATTCAGAGTAGACCCACAATCGACAAACACCCGAAATTCCATTAATTTTTCCTGAGCAATAGTGGAAGCAGCTAAAAATACACCCTTGGAATTTAAACAGGCAATACGGGCATGACTGACCATTTTTTTTTCTTTCTTCATACGAAGCACACAGCTTTTAATGAAATGACCAGAATTTCCGCAATAGAAACACAAACTTTCAGAAAATCTGCGGTCCTTTTCTTGAGAGCGAGGTGCCATCGCTCCAATCTCCATCGGCTCTCCACTGTCAGTACACACATTCTAATGACCAGAAACTGACATAGCAGAGGATTTGCTCTCATTAACCCTTGCACGCAGTCTCCTATCCACCCGTATAGCTAATTGCATAGCCTGTTGCAAATCTTCAGGTGTGGGATAAGCAATTAGCAGGTCTTTAACCCTTTCACTAAGCCCAGCAAGAAACAGACTCTTCAGAGCAGAATCGTTCCACCCTATTTGAGTAGACCACCGACGGAAATGAGTACAATATTTTTCCACATTACCTGATCCCTGTCTCAAACGTCTCAACTCAGTCTCAGCAGATGAGACACGGTCAGGATCATCATATAATAGCCCCAAAGCGGAAAAAAAAACTATCCACTGATCTAAAGCATGTATCACTAGGTTGCAAAGAAAAGGCCCACTCCTGAGGCTCTTTGCGCAAAAGTGACATTATGAACCCTATGCGCTGGGATTCATCCCCAGAGGACCTGGGTCTCAAACGAAAATACAATAAGCAAGCATTTTTAAATGAAAAAAATTCTTGGTGTTCACCAAAAAATAAATCAGGCAAACGTACCTTAGGCTCCAAGAAATGTGCTCCAGGACAGTTACTCACGTGCTGACGGAGCTCGGCCACCTCCAGAGAGAGTCCCTGCAGGCGTTTAGCCAAATCCAGAACCGACACCATGATGGAACAGAAAAATCTTTCCTTAGAGAATTTGCAGGCTGGACTTACTGTTAGGTTCTGCTACCAGAGCTAAGGAAAGAGAGGAGATCTGTCCCTACGATAGAACTCAGCATGATCCCTACGATGTAACAGGGAACCTGATCCTGCGATCAGACCTGCTAAAGTCCTCAGCTAGTCTGTACGGAGACCTATAGATGTGGGGAAGGAATCCCTACAAGTACTAGGGACTGGGAGCAAAATGGACACCTCCTAACAGAAATAGTAGCAGACAGACCAACAAACAAAATATATAGAACACAGAGGTCCGGAGACCAAGCAAACTAACAGAGTTAGATACTGAGCACAGGCTAGCTAAAGAGTAGTAATACAATGAAGTCCAGCAAAGCCAGAAGGGCGGAGCAGGACTAAATAGGCCAACAAGGTCATGTGACCAGCAATAGAAAAAACCTAAGAGCAAGGTTCTAACAATCTCTGTACTTGGCCGCATTCATGTTTCCTTCAATTGCAACCAGTCGTCCTGTCCCTGCAGCTGAAAAACACCCCCGTAGCATGATGCTGCCACCACCATGTTTCACTGTTGGGATTGTATTGGGCAGGTGATGAACAATGCCTGGTTTTCTCCACACATACCGCTTAGAATTATCACCAAAAAGTTCTATCTTCGTCTCATCAGACCAGAGAATTTTATTTCTCATAATCTGGGAGTCCTTCATGTGTTTTGAGCAAACTCTACGTAGGCTTTCATATGTCTTGCACTGAGGAGAGGCTTCCGTCTGGCCACTCTGTCATAAAAGCCCGACTGGTGGAGGGCTGCAGTGATAGTTGACTTTGTGGAACTCTCTCCCATCTCCCTACGGCATCCTGGAGCTCAGCCACAGTCATCTTCTTTACCTCTCACCAAGGCTCTTCTCCCATGATTGCTCAGTTTGGCTGGGCGGTCAGGTCTAGGAAGACTTCTGGTGGTACCAAACTTCTTCCATTTAAGGATTATGGAGGCCACTGTGCTCTTAGGAACCTTGAGTAATGCAGAAATTCTTTTGTAATCTTGGCCAGATCTGTGCCTTGCCACAATTCTGTCTCTGAGCTCCTTGGGCAATTCCTTTGAGCTCATGATTCTCATTTGGACTGACATGCACTGTGAGCTGTGAGGTCTTATATAGACAGGTGTGTGCCTTTCCGAATCAAGTCCTGTCAGTTTAATTAAACACAGCTGGACTCCAAAAAAGGAGTAGAATCATCTCAAGGAGGATCACAAGGAAATGGACAGCATGTGATTTAAATATGAGTGTCTGAGCAAAGGGTCTGAATACTTATGACCATGTAATATTTCAGTTTTTCTTTTTTAATACATTTGCAAAAATTGCTACATTTCTGTTTTTTTCAGTCAAGATGGGGTGCAGAGTGTACTTTAATGGGAAAAAAATTAACTTTTTAGAATTTACCAAAAGCCTGCAATGAAACAAAGAGTGAAAAATTTAAAGGGGTCTGAATACTTTCCGTACCCACTGTATATAGAAAGATATTATAGATGTATCATCCACAAATAATGTGCACATACAGTATGTATATTCAGTCCCAATGAGCATCCATAGAGGGTTATTGACCCACTGTGATCATTAAGACCCTGATTGACAGTCATAGGATATCCAGTATAGAAGCCTATATGCTAATCAGGCTGGAAGTGCAAAGGGGTATAGGAGTGCACTAAAACTGCTTTTTATGTGCGTGACACCCCCCCAGTGCACTACCAGCCTGATTTTCACGCAAGGTGTGGGAAAGACTAAGTGCAACACGAAGGGTGGAGGGGAAGGAAGCCAAAACACTAGGAAAAGGGGGAGAGGAGACCCCTAGGCAGATCTAGCATCACCCTGCCTACCCTACCATCCCTATATAGGTTCCACATCTATCACCGAGCTGGACCCTAAACCCTGGATGACCCTAGAGCTTGGCCCTAAATAGGGAGGGAAGGTGAGCACTGGTCAGGCCCCACTACAAACTAAAGACAACAAGGTAGACAAACAACGGGGATTAACTTAGCTTGAGCAGAAACCAGAGGAGTAACGCCAACTGTCCTCCAAGGGCACCAGAGAAGATGCTAGCCGACATCTAGTGCTCCAAGCCTGTACATAGCAGTATCACCGGAAATTGCCTGGAGCAAACTGAAGGTTTTTAACTCGCATGCAAGGGTGTGTCAATCAGCAGCAGGAAGGAGGTCACTGCTGGGTCTTAAAGGAAGAAGGATTAAGAAGGTGTCTGCAGTGCCAAGCGCAGTGACCTTCTACAGCCAGATCCAGAGCGACTGTCTATTACACCTGACACACCTATGATTTTCATGTGACTTATACTCTAGATTTTTCATAACTTTTAAATTTGATGACTTCTACAAAAAGGCATAAATTTTATTGGGGAACAAGCACCTATCTGCTGACAGATTCCCTTTGAAGAGATAAATAGATGGATAGATACATAGAGAATAGATAGATAGATAGACAGATAGATAGATAGATAGATAGATAGAGCTCTTCTGTACAGAAAGGGGCACTACTGAAACCAATGGTGGGCTCGGGCAATAGAGGGCACCTTGGCACCCATTGCTCACCACTAGTGTTGAGCCACCCCCGTAGTGTTCGAGTTCGGTTCGGTTCGTCGAACACCCGTGTGTTCGCCGAACTGTTCGTCGAACTGTTCGTCGAACACCTTTGAACGCCGTTAAAAACAATGGCAGGCAAACAAAAACACATAGAAACACATAGAAAACACCTTCAAAGGTGTCCAAAAGCTGACAAACTGCTCAGAAGACATAACTAACACATGGAAAAGTGACAAGTACATATAGTCATGCGAAAATAAAAGAGGTGGAGGAGTAAAAGGAGGGGGAGACACAGATATAGGCATGTCATGCCCTTCTAAAATCCAAAAAGTGAGAAGCCGACACGGCCAGTCCGCTCCTGCCCGTGCCACCTCCGTGTCGCCGGGTTTGTGCCAGAGCCGCGGTGAACCCTGACGGCCAGCCCCCCTCTCCCAATACTGGTGCCTGTCCGCTGGTGGGTCGAGCGAGCCCCCCTGTGGTGGAGGCAGCTCTAAGCTTTTTAATTTAAATTGTCTCTCTAATTTGAATGAATACACTTTAAATCCATTTACAAGGATCTATTGGAGGGCAAGTCTCATGCCAGCAGCCGCGTAATTCCAGCTCCAGTAGCGTCCACTAAAGCTGCTGCAGTTAAAAAGCTTTTATAAGGATCGAGCTCGGCTGTCCACCGCAAGGCATCCTAATGCCAGTCCCAGCCCCTATGCCTTGGGGTGCCTCCTGATGCTCTTCACTAAGTATCCCATGGTCCCGAATCATTTCCTTTGAAAAAATTAAGTGTCTAAACTACAGGTGGTGTAGCTTGCTTAACAGCCGGGATAATCCGCTGACTAGCAGACACTGCTACTAGGCACAAAGTATTTCCTGGGCTAGATGCAGTTAAAAATTTGTAATTAGATACTCTCGTTGGATGCTGAGAAAGCATTCCATAGAGTCTCCTGGCACGCCATATATGATTCTCTTAAACAGCTTGGGGTAGGGGTCTAGGGGACCCTTTTATAGCCAAAATCACGGCCCTGTATCGCAATACGTCACCTAGGCTGAAGATAAATGGAACTGTAGCACCCTGAGGGCTCGGTTGCTAAAGACGTATTGCACCTCACCCAGAGGTGTGATATCTCACTCTCAGGTAAGGATGGAGTGTGGATCAGGACCCGACACCTGCATGCATTACACCACATTGCCGTGGGGCAGGGCGACCAATATGCCCCTGAGATGGGCACGACAGTCCCTGTCCCTGGCTGGAGTGGGGGGAGGGAACACTGAGGAAGGGGAACCCTGTAGTGCAGGAGCAGGGAGGAAGCAGTTCCTGGGTGCATTGAGAAGGGAGTATAAAAGGTGGGCACCATCTTAGTTCAGTGCAGAGAAGTCTGAGCAGAAGTGGCAGGGAGCAGGGGCTCTGCATGAGCTCTGCTCCGGAGGCGGGCCTAGTAACAGAGGCCCAGGCCTGGAAGAGGGAGAAGGAAGGAAGAGGAGCGGAGAAGGCTCCAGGAACGAGGAATGAAGGGATCCCAGGGGTGCGGACGGGCGAGTCGCCACCGCACGCCCGAATCCACCTGCGTGGAGGGGTCAGGCCAAAGGGGGAGACCGGTCCCCGAACTAGTGGAGGCAGGAAACGACCCTCAGCTAGAAACCGGAGGCTCTGACATTTTATGTGGCGCAGCCCCTCGCTACACCCGCTAGGAAGGCACCACATAGGGTCAGGGAAACTGGCGCCAAGTTTACCAAGAGGAGGCCCGAGGCAGCCGGACAGAAGTGTTGGTAAGAAAGGCCAGACAAAGGACACACAAAGGGGGTCCTGTGAAGTGCTCCAAAGTTATCTGGGAGTTGTCTGAGCCCCTCACCTGGTGAGCACAGTACGACGTGGGCAGCCGTTACCTGCAGACGTGGTCTGGATAATAAGAACTGTGAGTAAAGGCCCTGGACTGCATCACTGACTCCGTGTCGTTACTGCTGCTGCCCTGCACCATCACCCCCATCCTCCGCATACACTGCCCTGAGGCTATACTCCTCCCGTGGGCAGTTATGCTACGCTCTGCTGCACCCACAACACCAGCCTCAGCGGTCTGCCCTGGAGCGGCGGTTCACTCTGACCGCAATCCACGGGTGGCGTAGTCGGACATTTAAAAATCAAAACCACATAAATAGTTCCGCCACTGGTTTGACCGCCCTGAGCCACGGAACCGGGTTGCCGCCACGGAGACTACAATCACCAGCATCCACCAAAAAGGGTCCGGCTCCGGGTGTCCCAAGGCCCAGGGGGCGCGTCAGAACATTTTCATCACCTTTCACAATCACCAATGGGACAAGGCAGGGATGTTCTCTGTCCCCTCTCTTATACATCCTAGTGACGGAGCACCTGCTCTCATCAATTCGCCATAACCCCAATATTAGGTGGATTGAGGTGGGAGGCACCGAGTACAAGTGCTCTCTATTTGCTGATGATGTCCTAGTATATATCACTCAATCACATATATCCATCCCTGCTGTTATGGCTGAAATAGATCACTTTGTTACATGGTCAAATTTTAAAATCAATGCAGCGAAGTCTGAGGCCCTCGAAGTCTCCCTCCCCAAATCCATATAGGATTCCATCCAGTCCAACTTTCCCTTTGCCTGGCCCTCACAGGGTATCAAATACTTAGGAATTCCTATTCATAGAGACCTCTCCCATCTATGTTATCTTAATTTTGGGCCCTTTATTGAACAACTCCATACAGACCACGGTTGGCAAGTTAGAACTGTAAGATTCACTGCGTGAACCGCTGGTGTTTTGTGGAAAAGCACATGTACACTGCGTTCCAAATTATTATGCAAAAAGTGTTTAGGAGTGATAAGGGAAGAATTTGTTTGTTTGTCAGTTAAACTCATTGATGGTGATGTGTGTCAGGGCTCTTTATATCACTGTAAGCAATTGCAGACACCTGTGCTAATTAGTTTGGCAGGTGTGTCCAATGAAAGGCAAGACTACTTAAGAAGGCTCTGTCACATTATTAAGCAGCCTACATTTTCTGCCAAAATGGGAAAGAAAAAGGATGTGTCGGCTGCTGAGAAGCAACAAATTGTGGAGTGTTTAGGTCAAGGCATGACTACAATCAACATTGTGCGATGATCAGGATGAAGTGTCTTGGCAATCAAGAAGTATGTAGCTGATTCACAGTACACACGTGTGCGTGCTGATAAGGGCAAATTGAGGACTCTTTACTACAGGCAATTACGTCAGGTTGAAAGAGCAGCGGCCAAAAAGCCTTGTCATAGCAGCAGACAAGTTTTTGAAGCTGCTTGTGCCTCCAACGTCCCCCGAACAACAAGATGCAGGGTCCTTCAGAGGTTTGCAGCTGTGCATACGCCATCCTGTCGACCTCCTCTATCCACTTCACACAAGCAGAAACGGCTCCAGTGGGCCAAACATTACATGAAGACTGATTTCAAAACAGTTTTGTTCACGGATGAGTGCCGTGCAGCGCTCGATGGTCCAGATGGATGGAGTGGAGGATGGCTGGTTGATGGACACCCCACGCAAACACGGCTACAGCGCCAACAAGGAGGAGGTGGAGTAATGTTTTGGGCTGGAATCATGGGGAGAGAGATTGTCGGCCCCTTTAGGATCCCTGAAGGCGCTAAAGATGAACTCCATAATGTATGTGGATTTTCTCAAACAGCACTTCCTGCCATGGTTCAAGAAGAAGAACCGTGTATTTCACAGCAAGATCATTTTTCTGCATGATAATGCACCATCTCATGCTGCACATAAAACATCTGCATCTCTGGCTGATATGGGCATAAAAGGGGACAAACTTATGGTGTGACCCCCATGCTCCCCTGACCTCTACCCCATTCAGAACCTTTGGAGCATCATTAAAAGGAGTGTCTATGATGGCGGGAGGCAGTTCACATCTAAGCAACAGCTCTGGGAGGGTATTCTGTCCTCATGCAAAACAATTGAAGCAGAAACCATCCAAAACCTGACAAATTCAATGGACGAGAGAGTTCAGAAGCTCCTTTCGAACAAGGGGTCCTATTTGAAAATGTAACATCACCTAGAATAAAGTTTTGAGTTGAAAACTGTTTGATTTCAGTTTCTAACAACCTGCTAATGCTTATAATTTCAAAAATGACCATTTTTTTGGTCTTTATTAAAATGAAAAGGTTGATCGAAAAGTTTGGGGGATCTAAGAGTGTGGCAACCCAGTAGTCATGATTACTTCGAATTCTGACAATATGAGGGTCATGCTGCAAGTAGTGCAGCAAGAAGGCACTTATGTGTCTTGCGCATCTCGGAGCCCCAAAATTATTTTCCGGGCTAGATGCAGCTAAAAATTATTTTTAATTTTAAATCTGGTGAAGCTTTAGTATAGATGGCCTAATAGGATCAGTGCTGCACACTGCTACAAAGCCCAAATTATTTTCCAGTCAAGATACAGATAAACATGATTAGTAATTTGAAAGCTTAAAACGGTTGGTAGGGTGATTTTAACCAATCATCAAGCTTTTACTCTCCCCAGGATGACACAGGGGTAGAAAAGTCGTTTCGGATCCATGATTTTTTCATCTTTATGAACGTGAGTCTGTCTACATTATCAGTGGAGAGCCGCGTGCGCTTATCTGTCAGCACACCACCAGCAGCGCTGAACACACGTTCAGACAGAACGCTGGCTGCGGGGCATGACAAGATCTCCAAGGCGTAAGTGGCTAGCTCCGGCCATTTATCCAGATTGGAAGCCCAAAAAGAGCAAGGGTCCAGTGACACAGTCATGGCTTCAATGTTTACTTGGAGATACTCCTGTACCATCGTCTCTAGGCGTTGACTATGTGTCAGACTTCTTGTCTCCTGTGGCCTTGCAAAGGATGGGCTAAAAAAGTGGTGAAATGATTCCGCAAAATTGATGTTACCAGCAGATACTGTGGTTCTGTTACGGTTTGAGTGCTGAACACTTGACGGTCCCACGGTTGGCAAGATGGAACTGTGAGATTCACTACGTGCACCACTGGTATTTTGTGGAAAAGCACATGTAAGATTCTGCAACAGTCTCTGCTGATACTCCTGCATGCGTGCATCCCTTTCTATGGCAGGAATAATTTCTGCAAATTTACTTTTGTACCGGGGATCTAACAGTGTGGCAACCCAGTAGTCAGGATTATTTCTAATTCTCACAATTCGAGGGTCATGTTGCAGGTAGTGCAGCAAGAAGGCACTCATGTGTGTTGCGCATCCAGGAGCACCAAGTCCCTGTTGTGTTGGTGGCGAGGTAACAATCATGCTTCCTTCCTCTGTCCTCTCCCCCCAACCTCGCACAACAGAAATGTGATCAAGGTCTCCCTCATCTGATGAGTCTTCCATCAGTTCGTCCTCCACTTCTTCCTGGGCTCCTGCACCTTCCTCTCTAGTTTGGCTGCTACCATGCGCCCTGGTAAAACCATCTCCCCCACCCTCACATGCCTGCCGCCCTGGTGTTGCCGACCGTCTGGACCTTGCAGATGTTAGCCCTTCCGCATACAACTCCTCCTCCTCTACTTCCTCCACCTCCTCTTGTGCCACCACCTGACTCCGAATTCTGTTTAACATGTGCTCCAGCATGTAAATCACCGGAATAGTCATGCTGATAATGGCATCGTCAGCACTAAACATCTTCGTCGCCATTTCAAAACTGTGCAGAAGGGTGCATAGGTCCCTGATCTGAGACCACTCCTCCAGCGTGATTTGCCCCACCTCTGAATCTCGTTGGCCCAGGCTATACGTCAGAACGTATTGCACCAGGGCTTGTCGGTGCTGCCACAGTCGCTGCAACATGTGCAGAGTTGAATTCCACCGGGTAGGCACATCGCATTTTAGCCGGTGAAGTGGCAGGCCCAACGACTTCTGTAGAGATGTAAGTCGCTGAGCTGCGGGATGCGAACGGCGGAAGTGAGCACACAGCGACCGTGCCCTCTGCAGAAGGCCATCTAGTCTGGGATAGTGGGCTAAAAATTGCTGGACAACCAGGTTCAACACGTGAGCCATACAAGGCACGTGTGTGACATTGCCCCGGCGAAGGGCCGCACCCAGGTTTGCAGCATTGTCGCACACGGCCTTCCCTGGTTTCAGGTCCAGTGGAGACAACCATTCATGAAATTGGTTCTCCAGAGCTGACCACAACTCCTCAGCTGTGTGACTCACATTTCCCAGACATTTCAATGTAAAAACCGCCTGATGACGTTGAGCCCTACTGCCAGCATAGTAAGGAGGTGTGCAGGATCCCTTCTGCGCAGTTAGAAAGCTTGTGGCATGACCAGACAGGCTTTGGGTGCAGGTGGAAGACCGAGAGGAGGTTGAGGAGGCAGAAGCAGTGGAGGAACTTTGACATAAAGAGGATTGACGCACAACTCGTGGGGACGGCAAGACTTGGACAGCAGCCCCTTGTCCTGCTGTCACCATAGTTACCCAGTGCCCAGTCAGCGACATGTAACGCCCCTGTCCATGCCTACTCGTCCAAGTGTCTGTGGTGAAATGCACCCTGTCACACACAGAGTTTCTCAAAGAAGCGGTGATGTTGTGTGCGACATGCTGGTGGAGCGCAGGCACACCTTTCTTTGAGAAGTAGTGCTGACTGGGCATCTGGTACTGGGGCACTGCGACGGACATAAGGTCTCGAAAATCCTCTGTGTCCACCAGGCGGAAAGGCAGCATTTCTGTAGCCAAGAGCTTGCAGATGGTGAAATTCAACCTCTTAGCTTTCTCATGGCTAGGAGGAAATGGTCTTTTACTTGTCCACATCTGAGGGACCGAGGGCTGGCTATTGTGCTTAGACGGGGTTGATAAGGGTGTCCCCGGCAAACTGCCGGTCTGTGAGGAAGATGCAGGCGGACATGTTAGGTTGCCTTGATCCAAAGGTGGTGCTATCGATGTCGGACAGCGCTCAACACCAGCTGGTGTTCCCACCTCCAAAGAAAATGATGACCTGCCAATCACGCTGGCTGTTGCGGGTAAAGAGGTGGCAGGTCTGCGCCCCAAAACAGGTGTGACTGCTGTCCCCCCAGTCACAGAGGATGAAGAGGCCGCGGATGCACAAGATATGGCAGACGGTGGTTGGCCCGGCCGGCTAGGCCGCATTGTAGCACACTGAGCTTCCCACTGCAACTTATGCTTCATGTCCATGTGCCGGTTCATGCATGAAGTACTCAAACTCTGTATTTTTTGGCCTCTACTTAGCTTTTGCTGACAAATGTTACAGATAACACGAGTTGGGTCATCTTTATCGATCTGAAAAAATGCCCAGGCTATGCAAAGCTTAGCACCCATGCGACCTGAAGAGCCACCACGACTTGTGGTGAGAGGCAGAGTTGTGTTTGAGGATGCAGTTGTTGACGTGCTTCCAGTACTACGTCTCTGTCCAGGAAGGCGCAACCTGACCTCGTCGTCACTAGCATCTTCCTCCACCTCCTCTGCTGACCTCATCTCTTGGCTGACTGTGGGTTGACAGTAAGTGGGATCTCCAACCTCATCATCATCACCCTGTGTGTTATCACACCCGTCGTCCTCAGAGCCAACCTGTTCCTGCCCTGACAAAAAACTAAAGTTGTCGCTCCAATCAGGTATTTGAGTCTTATCATCGTCTTCCTCATTGTCTCCACCAACAGGAGTTACAGTTTGGGAATGAGGGTCTACATTATGGTCAGAACCTTCTGCGTCTGGTCCTGGATCCGACTCATAAAGATTCTGGGCATCAGTGCAGATCATTTCCTCGTCTGGATTCACAGAAGCGCTGGAGTCGACCTCTGATTCCCAGGCTATAGTATGAGTAAACAGCTCTGCAGACTCAACCATCTGTTCTACCTCATACTCAGACGGGCAGCTGGAGATTTGGGAGCTGTGAGGAAGCAAGTGCGATTTGGGTGACACCTTTGAGGACTGGAGTATTTGTGATGTTGAAGTTGATGTGGAGGAGAGCCCACTTAAAGGAGCACTTGATATCCGTTGAAGCACCTGCTGTTTTTGTGCCTCATCTGGAATTTGTAGCGATTGGCGTGGCCGTAAGAAAGGGATCTTATCACATTGTCCGCTAAAAGAAGTAGACATTTTAGTTTGGCTGGAAGATGGTCTTTCTTCTGCAGATGTTACTGTTGCTTTAACACCTACCCCACGGACACAACCTTTTTTCCCCTTCCCAACACGCCTATTCCCCTTTCCACCAGCAGCAGGCCTTTTTCCACTCATTTTGGTGGTTAACTAATTCACAACTCTGGAGTTGTTTGCACAAAAAAACAATGGATGGTAACCGAGCAGAGCTGAGTGGCCAAACTGTGGTATTAGGCCAAAACTATTGGCTGGGTTAGATGCAGAAAAAAATTATATTCAGTTTGCAACCTGATGGAGGTCAATATAGATGGATTAATAGAACAAGACCCACACACAGCTAGAAGCCCAATATTTTTTCAGAGCTAGATGCAGAAAAAAATTATATTCAGTTTGCAACCTGATGGAGGTCAGTATAGATGGACTAATACAACAAGTCCCACACACAGCTAGAAGCCCAATATTTTTTCAGAGGTAGATGCAGAAAAAAATATATTCAGTTTGCAACCTGATGGAGGTCAGTATAGGTGGACTAATAGAACAAGTCCCACACACTGCTAGAAGGCCAAATATTTTTTCAGAGCTAGATGCAGAAAAAAATTATATTCAGTTTGCAACCTGATGGAGGTCAGTATAGATGGATTAATAGAACAAGACCCACACACAGCTAGAAGCCCAATATTTTTTCACAGCTAGATGCAGAAAAAAATTAGATTCAGTTTGCAACCTGATGGAGGTCAGTATAGATGGATTAATAGAACAAGACCCACACACAGCTAGAAGCCCAATATTTTTTCAGAGCTAGATGCAGAAAAAAATTATATTCAGTTTGCAACCTGATGGAGGTCAGTATAGATGGATTAATAGAACAAGACCCACACACAGCTAGAAGCCCAATATTTTTTCAGAGCTAGATGCAGAAAAAAATTATACTCAGTTTGCAACCTGATGGAGGTCAGTATAGATGGATTAATAGAACAAGACCCACACACAGCTAGAAGCCCAATATTTTTTCAGAGCTAGATGCAGAAAAAAATTATATTCAGTTTGCAACCTGATGGAGGTCAGTATAGATGGATTAATAGAACAAGACCCACACACAGCTAGAAGCCCAATATTTTTTCAGAGCTAGATGCAGAAAAAAATTATATTCAGTTTGCAACCTGATGGAGGTCAGTATAGATGGATTAATAGAACAAGACCCACACACAGCTAGAAGCCCAATATTTTTTCAGAGCTAGATGCAGAAAAAAATTATATTCAGTTTGCAACCTGATGGAGGTCAGTATAGATGGACTAATACAACAAGTCCCACACACAGCTAGAAGCCCAATATTTTTTCAGAGGTAGATGCAGAAAAAAATATATTCAGTTTGCAACCTGATGGAGGTCAGTATAGGTGGACTAATAGAACAAGTCCCACACACTGCTAGAAGGCCAAATATTTTTTCAGAGCTAGATGCAGAAAAAAATTATATTCAGTTTGCAACCTGATGGAGGTCAGTATAGATGGATTAATAGAACAAGTCCCACACACAGCTAGAAGCCCAATATTTTTTCAGAGCTAGATGCAGAAAAAAATTAGATTCAGTTTGCAACCTGATGGAGGTCAGTATAGATGGACTAATAGAATGATGCTATGCCCAAAAGATTTTACTTCACTAGGTGCAGTAAAAAAATTGGTATTCTATACACAGGTGGTATATCTTGCAACACAGATAGGCTACTCCACTGACTAACACACTCTGCAATAGGCCAAAAAGGATTAGCTTTGCTAGATTCAGCCAAATGCTGTGAAAAAAACTTGCACAGCACTGGCACAGACCTGCCTGGCAAAAACTGATAGGAACTGATGTAACCTAGTCCTGAAAAGGACTCCAATTACAATTAGTCTTTACTCCCACAACCTATCTATTTAAGAGCACAGACCTGCCTGATAAAAGTCGTAGGAAATGCTGTAACCTAGTCCTTAAAAGGACTGCAATCACAACTATTCCCTACTCCCAAGCTATCTGTATATTTGTGCGAAAATTGGCTTGAAATTAACAAGGTATAGCACACACAGCAACAGCGGTGCCGTCTAACACGCAGCTGCAGCAGTGAGAAAATGGTGGCGACGGGGAAAATGGCTTGGTCTTATAGGGCAAGGACATGTGACATACACTGCCAATGACACATGCCCTTGCTTGTGTGAAAAAAAGCACTTCGCTCCGTGTGTGCGCTGCTGATAGGCTGACAGATTGCACCTCCCCACTGTAAATGCGGGAAAGAGAAAAAAAAATGGAGATCTTCATTGTTCCTGCAGAGATCCATCCCCTGCCCCTCCCCCCACCCCGCTGTACACTCAAACTGCGTATTAACATTAATTTTCATCATTACTGAGAAAAAATCCAGTTATGATTTTGGTGCACGAACAGTTATCGAACATAACCTCGAACAGCCGAATTTTTCTCAAATTGTTCGTGTTCGCCGAACGGCTCGAACACCGCCCAAAACAGCTCGAATTTGAGATTGGCGAACAGTTCGAGTAGAACAACGCTCATCTCTACTCACCACCCTTTTCTAGAAAATAGTGTTATAAGCTTTAATCCCCATAATATTACTGATACAGGCATCTTCATTATTCTCCTTTTGAAAACCATAATAAGCGTTGATGCAGAACTACAAAGAAACAATGCAGATATACCATTATTACATTTGATAACAAACCTTTAGTAGGTTCAGATGAAGCCATAATCCACACAACGCACCTCTTCATGGTGTACACCGCTATATCTGAGCTTTACACTACAAAGATACGTTTCCTACGGAGCACCCTAAATGTGACTTCCATAAAACCATATTCAGTAATATATCCCTTTTTTCTAGAAGAGTATTGAGAGTGATTTATCCACTATGTTCAGTGACCATGGAACAATCACACGTCTCCCAGTTCTGGCACTGCTATGTTGATTTCTTGCATCTGTCATCAGCCCTACGATGCACAGATACAGAAGTCACATTGTTTTCATGGTTTGCATCAAGGTTGTTCTATAACTGTGTCTTCAAGTCCATTTATAATTATCTCTTCATCTTTAATATAGGGCGCTATTTTGACCACAATGCTGGCAACTCGCAATTTCTCCGGTAAGTGATCACCCAGTGCAAATGTTTGACCCTTTAACCCTGAAATGGTTATTCCCAACATTAAATTATAGGAGATGATTTCCGGATCAGTGGTGGCTTTGAAATCCCCCATAGGAGGAGAGAATGTGTGACAGCGCTCTATTTATTCTCTATGGGACTGTCCTTGGTTATCTCCAACAGTTCCATAGACGGTGAATAGATGCGTGCGCGGTCACTTCTCCATTCTGATGGAACATATCAGAACTTCTTTCTCAGAAGCCGTGGGGGCTTTATACTGATTTGCAAGTTATCACCTATACTTTGGATAAGCTTTATAATGTCCTGTTGGTAACTATTGTAAAGTAGAAAGTAGGCTTCGAGTGATCTAATTCCCTGGTCATTATAATTATGGGTCTAAAAGGTCATTCTCTAACTTAAGACTTTAGATAGCTGTAGGCTGAACGTTGGTTCAGCTGACTGTTAGTCCAGCAGCTCTCTCGCTCTACTATCCCATACACAGGAGTGGTCCCCTGTTCTCTATGAGAGAGCCGCTGCCAGACATCTCTGGCGGTGGCTTATCTCTCAGTAAAGAAATGGATCTACAGTCCGAAATTAGTCATGCTGGATCCTTATCTCCCACAACAACATTCGGTCGGGGGGCCCTTGTACACATTGGACTGTTGGCCCAAACAGTCGATATCGGAGGGTTCGGACGACATAAGTTTGGCTCTTCTTCAGTGGAATGATTTGGATGCCAAAGCACTACTCCCCTATATGTTTTATTTCAGCACTGGAGTGATGCCATTAATCTAAGTTCCCTTCCCCTAGTAAAATATTTACCAGCCACTGGCTTCAGCTCTTCTCGGCACCTCTGTAGTCCCACTCTTCCATCTGGTGATGGCAACTTCTGACTGACCAGAAGTCAAAAGTAAAGGTCTCAAGCTTTCAGTGTAAGTCTATGAAGACCCATTCTGGCATCGTTCTAGCTCTCATAGACTTACATTGAGTAGTGACTTCCGATTCGCCCAGCAAACACTGGAAAGATCAGGCAGGTCACAAACTGCAGAAGACCAACCAGAGCAGAGCCGATAAAAGAAGAAGATGGCAGCTGGTAAGTATGAGACTAGCGGCAGGGAATTTAGATTAGTGGCACCACTCCAGTGGCAAAATGAAAGAAAACGCTGAAGTGGTGCTTTTAAGAGTTTAATTGTAATTTACTGTATAAGCAATTACTTAATACAAGAATGGATCTCACTGGGATGAAACTACAAATGTTGCCTTCCTTATCTTTCCTCTTGTCTCCACCTATCTCAAGATAAGTGGCAAGAGATAATCAGCTTTAGAAAAAAAAAGAGACATGATTTTGCTACATTCTGTTGGGAGATGTTTATGCCACATGTGTTTGTATGTGGCCACCCAGTGGTTGTGATATTTTTTTGATGCTTGTCAAAGGTGTTGCTAGGTATTGAAATAATATTTAAAATTTGTATTGTGAGAAATCAGAATCCTTAATGAAATTCACAGAAAGTTAAATAGGTGGTCCGAAAGTAACATTTATTTTAATCCTAAAAGTGTATTTAATGTCATTATCTTTTCTAATATACCTTAATTAAAAAGTCCCCATCATCCCCTCTCTTCTCTATCTAACTGTTTTTTTTTTTTTAACCTTCTTCCTGTTTGATGATGTTTTGTTTGAGAATCCCCAGTGCATGCTAGGATACTCAAACAATCCATCAGGGGGCAAATGCTGTGGTCACAAAGCAGTGATGTTCGTATCAGGGGCTGGGCTAGTCCCTGTTCTACTGAGCATGTGTAGGTTGACAGTGCGCTCGCCGGGTCTGATGAGAACTGACGAGCCGGCAAGGGAGAGCACTAGTAATGAGCGAGTATCTTCGGATAACCCTTTCGCCGAGTATGCTCAGGCGAGCACAGAGTATTTACAGCTGCTCGGTGTTATGTTTGAATCACTCCCATGTGCATGATTTGCGACTGTTTGACAGCTTTAATACATGTGAGGAATGTCTGCTTCTTACGCATTCCTCACATGTATTAAAGCTGTCAAACAGTCGCAAATGATGCACACGGGAGTGATTCAAATATAACACCGAGCAGCTGTAAATACTCAGTGCTCGTCCGAGCATACTCAGCGAAAGGGTTAACGAAACATACTCGCTCATCACTAGAAAGCACTGTTATTGTGCATTGTAAGGAGATTACCCCAAGTGCAGGAAAAGCAGAGACCAGCCCCGACCCTGTAAGCAACATCACTTGTGAGGGCGGCACTAGCCTTTTCTCACCGTATTTTCTCCTTACAGTGCACACTGACAGTGCTCTCTCTTGCTGACTTTAAAAAAAAATCTCAATTTATTCAGTATTGAGATTGAGTCTCACACTCCTGGGCCTCTTTGGAGAATTAACCATACCACTGATTCCACTACGAAATCAATGTAACACCGAGCTATTAATGTATCCGAAATGAAGACTATTGAGGTCCATTATGAAACCCCAAAACATAATCCCAAGGGTAAGACCGGTGTGACGTTCCTGCATGAAGGTATTGTCCACATGGCCTCATCAGATTCGAAAAGAGAAAAGGTGCTCAAAGAGTGCTACCACTGTGCTACACACAGGGCAAAGGATTATATATGCTCACATGCCTAGGTTGTGACCCGGCACTTCAAAGAATGAAGGGCTACTGCTCTGACCTCTGACCCACACGCCGGTGGGAAGAAACGTATTCAAACCAAACCGGGAAAAGAGTGGTAATTCACGGGTGCTGCCACTGACTGAAGACAAGGGTGTATGTTCTCTAGATTTTTATCCATTCATACAACGCGTTTTGAAGTCAGGTTGACTCCTTCATCAGGTATAGTATGTTATACTGAGCCACTTCCCTTACTGTATATAGGGGAGGGAAGAACTTCTGCACAGCTTAAAACATTAAAACCAACAATTTATACATATACTGTACAGTATAATTTTTTGTATTATTATTTTTATATACAATTTTAAGATATCATACATATACTCAACATAATTCAACAACTGGTTCTTTGCTGCTCGATACTGAATAAATCTAGATGTTTTGAAAATGTTGTTTCCATTCTTTCATCATTTGCATATCAGTAACTTGTCTATCCATCCTGTGATTTTCATAATTACATGACTTTTCCTTCTTGGAGTTGCAATTTCGATGTTGAGGGGTACATGTGTTTGTGTATATATTGTGGATTTAGCCCTTTTTCAAGGAGGGGAGGTGGTAGAGCTTAACACAATGCTTCCTGCTTCCGAAATTCTTCTACTGATGGCTGTCCTCTGCCTTGTGAGGAATTTCTTTTGGAAATGATCCATTAAACTTACTGGGACATACTTAGGGATTGTATGATTGAGTGAAAGATATAGGACAACTGCTTATCATGCACTTGTGCAGCTGTCTTCATGGGATACTTGGCCACAGCATTATAGGGCTATAATTAGAGGAGAGGGACGGCTGGGCGTTCAGGGACATCGGCTGGAAATATATAAACAAAACTACCAGTATTGATGTGCTTCACCCTCAGCAGAGAAGAGCTGTCTCTTGCAAGTCTCCAAGGGGAAACATCCTAATTCATAATCAACCGGGACTTATTTGGATCTATAAAACTGATCTGATGGATGGAGAAGAGTTTATGGCAAATGAATGTGATTACTGAAGAAGAACCTGTATTTAGTAACGTTGTCTAGTTAGAGGTGGTCAAAACTATGTATATGAGGGTTATGTAGGCGACAGAAAGTTTGAGAGTCTACGAGCTTCACCTCTAATATATGTGAATAGTTGTCGGACCCCCTGAAGACAAAGCTCAGCTCATTATGCTTCTTCTGATCTTCTGTATCCTTGTGGCACCTGGCCTGGGCCTTCTTACTGCTTACTTTCTCTTCCTAGGAGGCAAGAGCGGTAGTAACAAAAAGAACGATGGGGTTAAGGTAAGAGATTTGTATCTATTTTGATGATTTTTTGTTTTTATTTCTCTGTTTGAACTCTTTTTAATAAACCTTTAATGGTTTATATCAAGTGATGTGAATTAAAGATTATGGGTAATTATAACAAATAATATAAAAAATTTTCACCTTGATGTTATTTTCTCACCTTATATTTGTCTTGCAAAAGCTGTCCCATGAGGGAATGGTAACGTAACCTGGAACTCCTTGAAGGTCCACTAATGGAACTCTTTGAAGGTCGGAAACTCCTTGAAGGTCTCCTTCAAAGACCATGGTTAATAGACAATGCCTCATCCAAATGTGTACAGACACTGTACCACCAAGCCTACGGGCTATCAGATGGCTTGTTTTGAAGCCAAGTACAGGTCACTGATTAAAACATTTTTGGATGTGGGAATTATACTGGAAATGATAGCCGAATGTCTGAATGGTCCATTACAATAGCAATTTCTAGGTTCTTTCTTGTTTTTGGCCAATATCTAATGTCTTTTATTTCTACAGACAAAACCTAAAACTGGGCTTCCATTAGTGATTTTAGATGGTCATTCATGGTTGGCCTTTAAAGCTTGTTCTAAAAGGATAAGTTACTGATCAATCTCTGCCTTGACCTGTAGGCTGCTCTGAGCTTCACTTGATGGGATGCAGATAGGTCTTTGAGGTGCATGATCAAGTTTCAACTATTGCAAATGGACCTTCACAAAGATATCTGCCTTTGGTTAGCGCCTATCACACTTTTTTTGTGTCACAGTGGTCATAAAACCATCTATTGTGGTCTTTTTGGCCTTTTTTAATAATTAGTGTATAGCTAACTAGCTAGTCTGTGCCTTAGAAATTGGAGTCTACCACTATGTAAATGGTCTTTTTTCCAACCTGGTACTTGTCTATGGTCAGGGTTCCCAACTCCAGTCCTCAAGTGCCACCAACAGGTCATGTTTTCAGGATTTCCTTAGTATTGCACAGGTGATGGAATTATTGCCTGTGCAGGTAATGCAATTATCAATTGAGCACTACTAAGGAAATTCTGAAAACATGACCTGTTGGTGGGCCTTGAGGACCCTGATCTAGATAACATATATGTAAGGGTTTATCTGCTAGAAGTCTATATGGCTAGATCACGCATATTGTCAATGGACCAAGGTGACGACAGCTCTACGATTGATAGAAATGTACTTTAAATAGCTTTTACTTACTGTCTTTTATTCTACTTACAACAGCCATTATCTGAATGTAGAGAGACAAGATGAACACTGTAGGTGACATTATGTAAATACAGGTAATGAGCAAGTAAAAACAATGTCGCTTGCTTATTACCTTAAGTGTTTTGGAACTGACAAGGAGTCTGACATCTAAGATCGTTACCTGCTATAACTGTAGGTTTGTGAAATTCCAAAATAGCTGTTAATACAATATAATATGAATGAAGGTTTTTCATGATAAGGCAGAGTTGGAAATGTAGCTCCTGAAATGTCATTAACATCTTATCTTCTGTTGTTTTTTTTTCTTAAGGTTACTGATCCTATTGAATATTGTTTTTGGCTAGTGGAAAATACTCTAGATTAAAATATTAAATTTCAAATTGTCACATTAGTATGTGAGATAAAAGGGTTTTGCATTCTGGATTAGATCTGGGGGCTTAAGGCGCTGTGCGGTTATGTTATTTTTACCTTGCTGCAGTAACCTTCAGTGAACTAATAGGTAATTATTATCCCTATATTAAAAGCAATGACCTCAATTGAGTGTGCCAAATTAACAAGACATCTTGTTTATTTTTTTGCTTATGAATTTTTTTAAAATAATTTGTTACTTTTTCTGTTGTTTTTTAGATCTACACACAGTTATCTTTATATGAAGGGAATATGCCAGGAAATCTAAATACTGAAACTAGTGGCATCACTATAAAGATCCTATCACAACAATAAAAATTATACTTGTTTTGTTGTAATCCGTGGGGCCAGTGCTGACAAATCAAGCTTTGAGTTCACATGCTTAATAGTCTAGAAGTGCATTGGGGGCGTGTAAATGAACTTGGAGTACATCGCTACGCCCCCAGTGCACTTCATAGCTAATTATCAAATCAAAGCTTGATTTCTCATCAAATTATAATAGAACGGATATCATTTTATTGTTAGGACCTATGCAGCCATAAAACTAGTTTCAGTAGTATCCTATCATCTTCCTTCTGGTTCCCGTTAATATTACTATGTTAATGGCACTATGAGCACGATAGGGCTCCTTAAATTATTAAATATATCATTTTATGCAGACCCATGATACGTCGTAAACTGTTAAATGTATTAAAGTTCTCTTCTTAAAGTCTTGTATTACTCTGTTACTTAATATGCAAATTGTTTTTCAGAGAGGAGGAGGATATGAACTCTTGAGCCACCTATTAGAAATCATAATCCTAAACGTCAATGTCGACCCTTCAATGAGCCTTGCCACATGACTTAGGATAAAAGCCAAACCAGGTTTTATAGGTGGCATAAGAGTTCAAATCCTGTTCCTCTCTGAAGAGGCAAGTTGCATATTTCATTTCCCAGAGGAACATTGCATGGCCTATAAGTCTCCTGACACTGGCATGTCAGACATGACACTCTCCACAAGGTGAGACATTACCCCTTTGCCAGGGACATTACCAGGAACATTACCAGGGACATTTACCAGGGAAGTACATAGATTTTTTTAAAGAGGTTTCAGGGTCATGAAAATGGACACTCTTGAGCAGCACATGCATACATAGAGATAAAACACACACACATATATATACACAGTGGCTCACATACACATCTATATTCACATTCATAAACACATACAGGCTCGGACTGGTCCACAGGGGAGCAGGTAAATCCCCTGGTAGGCCTCTGTGCAGGAGTGGCGCCTGCACCCAACAATATGAGCAGTAGTGGGTAAAATACACTATATTGTCTATGTGCAGACAAGGGCGACATCTAATTCATTTAACAAACTGCCAAGTTTATTACTGCAGAAGCAGAGGTAAATTTGTGGATAAGGGAAATGTATTATTTGCAAGTAGCTGGACAGTGGGCCCCTACAGTCAATGATACTGGTGGGCCCATGCTACCCCAATCCGACACTGCACATATAAACACAAAATGACTCACATACATACATATACACTTATGACAGACATGTATCAATACTTTTACACCTTATATACACTGTGACACATATATACACACGTACATATATTCACATGCACAAACATATGGGATTCGATTTTTTTGCACACCCATTAGACTTGGATAGGCGAGTCTCATCTGACATACGGAACCCTGCAGAAACCTCGCACATCTAGACACTCACACACTGCCTGAATCTATTCTACCACTGGCATCCATACCTTCACTCCACGACACATATAGTGTCACGGCTTTCTACAATGCCACTATCGCATCAGCTATTGATGCGGTCTCCCCTCTCACGCTCGGCAGAGTACGACAAATCAATAGACAACCCTGGCACAATAACCTCACTAAAAAGCTTCGGCAACCATCCCAGGGTTGCGGAGCGGCGTTGGAAGAAAACACATTTGTAAGATGACTACACCGCATTCACAAGCAACACTCGCATTTAAATCAGAAATCAGCCCTCACCTCTGCTAAACAGGCCTACTTAACAACCCTAGTATCTTCTTTATCCCACAACCCCAAACAGTTATTCAACACTTTTAACTTCCTCCTCCGCCCACCACTTCCCCCTCCAACCTCCCTAATCTCTGCTGAGGACTTTGCCACACACTTCAAAAATAAGATCGACCAAACAAGTCAAGTTTTTATTGTTTGACCACCCCTTTGTATACCGGACCAATGCCCTTCCTCATAACCTCCCTCTCCAACATCACTGAAGGAGAGCTCCCTTATCTCCTCTCCAAGTCACACCTCATCACTTGTGCACTTGACCCCATCCCATTCCACCTCCTCTCAACCTCACCACCACACTTATCCCATCCCTAACTCATCCCTTCAACCTATCACTAACTTCTAGTACGTTCCCTTCTACTACAAACATGCCACAATCATGCCTATCCTCAAAAAGCCATCCCTCGACCCGACCGCTATGTCCAGCTATCATCCCATATCGCAGCTCCCAATCACTTCCAAACTGCCTGAGCAGTTTGTTCACACTGAACTTTCCTTCCATCTCACATCTAACTCGCACTTTGACAATCTACAATCTGACTTCCGCCCACACCATTCCACTGAAACTGCCCTGACCAAAATTACTAATGACTTCCAGCCAAAGCTAACAGACAATTCTCTATTCTCCTTCTTTTAGACCTGTTCTCTGCCTTTGACACAGTTGACCACTGCCTCCTACTACAGATCCTCTGCTCCTCTGGCATCAAATACCTTACGCTATCCTGGATCTCCTCATACCTTTTCAACTGCACATTTAGCATCTCCGACTCCCATACTACCTTCTCATCCTGCCCTCTCTCTCTTGGAGTCCCTCAAGGCTCTGTCCTAGGACCCCTACTCTTCTCCATCTATACCCTTGGCCTGGGACAACTCATAAAATTGCATGATTTCCAGTACCACCTATACGCTGATGATACTCAGATCTACGTCTCTGGCCCAGATGTCACCTCTCTGCTGTCCAGAATCCTGGAGTATCTATCAGCCATATACTCTTTCTTCTCTTGCTTCCTCAAGCTCAATATGGACAAATCTGACTGAACTCATTCTCTTTTCTCCATCTCACATATCTTCCCTACCTGATCTTTCTATCACAATTAATGACATCACACTTTCCCCTGTACCGCACGTCGGCTGCCTCAGAGTAACCCTTGACTGCCCTGTGCTTCAAACCACACATCCAAGCTCTCGCCACCTCCTCTTGCCTCCAGCTCAAAATATTTCCAGAATCTGTCCTTTACTCAACCATTAATCTACTAAAATGCTTGTGCATGCCCTCATCATCTTCCGCCTTGACTACTGCAACACCATCCTCTGTGGCCTACCTGCTAACACTCTCCCACCCCTCCAGTCCGTCCTTAACTATGCTGCCCAACTACTCCATCTCTCTCTTCGCTACTCCTCCGCTTCTCCCCTTTGCAAATCCCTTCATCGGCTCCCAATTCCCCAACACATCCAGTTCAAACTACTAACACTGACCTACAAAGCCACCCATAACCTGTCTCCTCCATACAGCTCTGAATTAATCTCCCGATATCGCCCCTCACATATTCTCAGGTCGTCCCAACATCTCCTTCTCTCTTCCACACTTATTCGTTCCTCACCCAATCGCATCCAAGACTTCTACCAAATATCGCCCATCCTATGGAATTCTGTGCCCCAACACGTCCAATTATTCACCACATTCGGATCCTTCAGACAGAACCTGAAAACCCATATCTTCAAGAAAGCTTACAACCTTCAATGACCCTGCTGCCACCTCAACAACATCGGAGCTACTGCAACCACGCCAACCTACTGTCTCCTTCCCCACCATCCTGTAGAATGTAAGCCCGCAAGGGCACGGTCCTCTTCCCTCTGTACCAGTCTATCATTGTTAGTTTGTTTACTGTAAGTGATATCTGTATTTTGTATGTAACTCCTTCACATGTACAGCACAAGAGAATCTATGGGGCTACTGTATGTAAATAAATAATAATAATGTGAACAAGCTCTAAAAAATATCTTTCAGGGGCAAGACATCTTACTTTTTCAGTTATTAGTCTTTTCAATGACCAAAATTGTATTTTTTTATGCTTTCTACTGTATACCACCATGAAAATGTATGAGACATGTTTCACTGTATAAATATTTGTTGCCTTTTTTTTTATTTTTTTACATTGCAAAATTGTAATATATGCAAAAGATTCCAAGGTGTCGACAGATATCTTCATGAAAGACACTGATGTGATAATTACAGAAGGCAGTAATTTCATTGTCAGTACCATTTATATGCTTTTCACTATTGGTTATATTGTAAAATGACGCCTTAATTAGGGTTTTGTGTTTAGTTCTACAGTTCAGCATAGTACACCATCTGTTGCGCATGTACTGCTCATGAAGAATACCAGTGCTACAATATGCATTTTTATTATGAAAATTTCTGCTCTAAAAAAATACTATTTGATATATTTTTCCTTTTTTTTTTTGTGGTTTTTCGTCTTTTTAATTTCCCTCTATAGCATTTTTTCAGTTTTTTTATGCTGATTTTTATTGCAAACTATTATGAATGCTATAAATGATAGGTGAAGTATGTCCAAGGGTAGACATATAATTGGGGCAACCTGCTCAGCTGCACAGGGGCCCAAGAGGTAAGGGGGCCACTCCTCCCTCCAAAGCAGTGGTATTGTGCTTTATGATAAGATATTGAGCTGCCGAGGATCCAAATACTGTTCTTGCACAGGGGTCTACTTCTGTCTGTGTCCGCCACGGAGCATGTCCATGGCCAACACTACAGAGAAGGGGTTTCCTAACCTGTGGTTCTCCACATGTGGCAATATGAGATATTGTTTTTATTTTCAAAGCTGGTGAGCCACAAGATAGAGAATAGTGAAAAAAAGTATGGTTAAGCTGTGCCTCGGAGATATTATTTAATCTGGAAGATGATTGAACAATCAAAATTGTTTAATCCTCCTTTCGTTTTATTGGCAAAATTTACAAACTTTCTTCTGTTTCCAGGGAATCAATGATCAAAGAACAATTTCAATAGCTCAACATGAGTAATATAATGAGTGGTTTCTACAAATTTAACTCAAAAGACACTTTTACTGACTACTGGAGTTTAAGCATTATTCAACCCCCTTCATGACAAGCATGTTTAGTACTGAGTAGAGTCCCTTTGGCTTTTATGATCTGTCTTTTCCCATTCCTCATGAGCAGTGGCCTACAGTTCACTAATATATTCTAGTTTGCTTGATGCAACGCCCTTCTTCAAATTCCACCAAAGATTTTCTATGGAGTTCAAGTCAGGCAACTGTGACGGGCACTCCCGAATCTTCCATGACTGCATCTATCCAAGTTTCAGTGGTCATGAATGTATGCTTGGGATCACTGTTCTGTGATGTTTCCTCCTAGGATAACCTTATACTTGATTGCGTTCATTTTGCCCTCCACACTTTGCAGGTTTTCAGTGCCAGAAGTAGCAAAGCAGCCCCAGAGTTTCACCAAGCCTCCGTCATGCTTCACTGTAGGCATTACCAAGCAACCACCATGCTTCTCTGTAGGCATCAACGAGCCACGGTCATGCTTCACTGTAGGCATTATTGACCCACCACCATGTTTCACTCTAGACATCACCAAACCAAAGCCTTGCTTCACAAGTAGACATCCCAAAGCCATCACCTCACTTCACTCTAGGCAATACGAAACCACCACTATGATTCTCTGTAGGCACCACTGAACCACTGCCACGCTTCATTGTAGGCATTAATCGAATCACCACCATGCTTCATTATAGACATCACCAGGCCACCACCACGCTTCACTGTAGGCAGGGTGTTCTTCTCAGCATATGTTTCATTTTTCTTCATGCAGACATAACGCTGATCCATAGTTTTAAAAACTTCCAGTTTTGTTTCAGCATATCAAAGTCGTATTTACTTGAGTTTTTTGCAAGTAGTTGTGTATGTTTTGGAGTTTAGTCATAGAGACCTTTAATGTCAGGTGTGTGCCTTACTGTGGAAACTCAAACCATCGAGCCTGCTGCCACAAAA
Source organism: Phyllobates terribilis (assembly GCF_046119375.1). Classification (NCBI taxonomy): domain Eukaryota; kingdom Metazoa; phylum Chordata; class Amphibia; order Anura; family Dendrobatidae; genus Phyllobates; species Phyllobates terribilis. The sequence continues at coordinate 130,887,026 of NW_027362770.1, read as the reverse complement.
TCTTACTGCAGGTCTTTTCTAGCTATTTGAGAGTTTTTGACCACCTGCCTGCTCAGGCATCAGAGGCAGCTAGTGACAGCTTCCTGTTTCTGCCACATCCCAGGAAGGTAGCAGTTTTCCTTTAACTTTGATCTTGTGACTTATCATTCCAATAGTGTCTCCGGTAACGTTTAAGCCGTTTTATCTTTTATTTATCTTTTTCCTTGTTTGTGCAGGACAATGATTTAAACATGAAATTTAACTAAGAATTCTGAGACTGCAATAATCATTAAAAGTGGCATTTTGTGGAATTTGTAGAAACCTCTTAATAGTTCTCTTCAGATGTTTAAATTATTGGGCAGCACAGTGGCTCAGTGGTTAGCTGATTGGTTCAACCTAATTCACAATAATTTTAATTTCAACTGTACATATTTGGGCCTTGTGGGATACATCTCATCTATATTAGGGATGGAAACCCTTGTCCTATATCACTAACGAGAAAACAAGGAATAATAGGGACTGTAAGGTTTAATAGAGCAATGCAATTTTCACTACATGAAAAACAAGAGAAAGGAGAATTCAAAGTGGACAATTCCTTTAAGTTCACATAAAGGGAACCTGTCATGTAAAGAAATGCTATTAACCTGCAGGTATGGGCTTAATCTGAAGGCTACCAATGGTCTGGACCTGCTTACGACCCCGCTGCCAGGAGGAAATTAACTTTATTCCTCCCAGCAGCATTTGGGTTTTAGTCATGGCGGTGGCGCCAAAGCTGGTTTAGTGCCCGCCCTGTGTATAGAGAGTGGCAGCTATAACCACATCCCTGACCCTGACTGACAGGCAGCCCTAATACTGAGCAAGCTGTCAGTCAGTGGCAGGGGTGCGGATACAACCGCCACTCTCTATACACAGAGAGAAGACGCTGAGTTTGGGTATATATAGTCTTCTGTGATTTGATTCAGTACTTTTGAGTGAAATGCTATTTAAATGCTACCAGGAAAAAGCTTGTGAGTCCTCTTTCCCCGCCCACACACAGGGATTGGCAGTTCTGCATGTATACATGTGTGTGGGCAGGGACATAGGACTCACAGTCTTTCTATATGATTCTTGGCAGTATTTAAGCAGCTTATTATGATACTGGCGTAGCACTGCTGGAATCCAGTGGCTGAAGGAGCACAAGCAGGAACAGCAAGCGGTAGTAGAAGTTCTTGGAGTTAGCAAAGGAGTTGTAGGAAACAATCCGTAGATAGGTGAGAACAGTCTGGGTAAGACAGTCCAGGAGCTGGAGACTGAAACTAGACTAAAACAGCTAGACACAATACTCAAGCATTGAGTGAGAGATCCAGGCAGCTTTAAGTAGGCCCAAACAGGAAACAAGATGGATTCTACAGGTTTAGAATCTGCCATCTTAGTAAAGGGCAATTGCAGAACACAGCAGCAGCCTCCAGTGGTAAGGAGTGGAATTGCAGCACATTTATTGAGGTGACCAATAGCAGCCACTGGTGGTCGAACTGCAGATGGACAACAGGAATCCTGACATAGCTTTATATATAAAATACTAATTGAGATGATGAAAAACTATATATCCCCGAGCTCAGCATCTCCACTTCTAACCTTTGCTGAATTTAGATAGGGACCTGACAGATCCCCTTTAATAAGCTCATTGAAATGTCAAATAAGTAGCTCCAAAGGGGAACATCATTTTTAAAGTTTGTAGACTAGACTAAGGCTGGGGATCTTCAATTTGCTCAATGTAGAGTTAATAAAGTCTAATTTACATATAGGCAAATGAATACTGAATTATTTTTTAACGCAGCTCCTAGCATGTCCTCAGAATTCAGGCTGCCTTTGCTGGAGAGGTGAACAGACTACAGATCACTTATCCGTATGATAAACTATTGCACTGACATCAATATTCACACATTTCCAGGACAACAATGACTTTATTTTCAATGATTATTTTCTCATTCAAGATGGCTGCCTCTAATAAATTTGGGTAAGATCGGCAACTTAGTAACTTTTGAGTGCAATGAGGAACCTTAGATATTTGATTGCGTCTATGGTGAAGACTAAAATATCACGTCACCCCAGTATTCTCGGCACTGGGGATCATTTGTGGTCTTCATCAGGGGATTTTGGCTATGAACACCTGTTGATTTTTTATAATTTTAAGGACAGGTGACCAAAAAAGGGACCCACGATGTTTCCTGTCATCAGCTGCGCTCCTGCTGCACACTGTCCCACCTGCTGATTCCCTGCACTGCACTCCCTATGACATGCTGTCTGCTCCATCTGCTGGCTTCCTGCACTCTGCACTGCACACTGCTCCATCTGCTGCTATAGTGCACTGCATACATTCCTACAGCAAGGGAATCCATGACAATCTAGTTTAAGAGACTTTAGCATATAGCTTAAAGCCAAACTGCATCAAATGTCATAACTGATACTTAGGGGGGTCATAGTGTTAACAGTAGAAAAAGACAAATATATTAGTAGTTTGTATTTTGCATATTTCCCTATCTATGCCTTAAAGAGAATCTGTCATCAGGTTTTTGATGCCTGATCCAATGATGTATCATGAACTGGTTTTGATAAAATCCCTGTTTTATCTGCTGCAGATCTGCTAGTCCTCTAAATGCTGAGCTCTGTATAACCCCACCCACACCACTGATTGGCTGCTTTCTGTGTACACTTTGCATAGGCAAAAAGCTGCCAATCAGTGTTGGTGATGGGGTTATACAGAGCTCATGAATAGATTAATAAAACATAGCATTTTTTATTCAAAACATAGTATTACACACAAAAAAAAATCTGTCAGCACAAAATGACTGCTCAAACCAAGCACAGGGATCATTCCCCTTTGGTTTAGCCGCGCAGTTTAGTGCATCTTTCCACCGACTTGTTTTCCATCTATTTTTGTCCTCTTTTGGCTCCTGTAAAGCCACAGTTGTTAATCAAGGAAGAGACAATACAGCAGTGTTTGAAAGTTTTGGGCTGCAGAATTTTCCATGTTTCTGCATAAGTTTGACTTAAAACTACATTAGCTTTTCATATAAGTCCTAAGAGTAGTTAAGAGAACATCAACAAAAAAAACGGTTGAGTCAAAAATATTGGACCTTGTCATTTTTTAAATAAGGAAATTGATCCAATATTAAGTCTGTGAACCTTTAGGATTGACACATCATTTTAAGGTGAAATTAGAGTTTGGTGTTTTCAATCAATGGGATGACAATAAGGTGTGAGTGGGCGACCCGTTTTATGTAAAGAATAGGATCTATCTAAGACTGATCTACGCAACCTGTTTCTGAAAGTGTATCATGGTACAAACAACTGAAATTTTTCAAGACCTCACAAGAAGAGTTGTTGATGCCCCTCAGGTTGGAAAAGGTTACAAAATCATCTCTAAAGAGATTGGACTAAACAAATTTACAGTCAGACAGACTTAGTACAAATAGTGTAAATTCAAGACCATTAGTACCCTCCCCAGGAGTGGTCGACCAATAAGAAACACTCCAAGACCAAGATGTATAATAGTTTGCGAGGTTACGAAGGAACCCAAGGTAACAGCTAAGCGACTAAAGGCCACTTTCACATTAGCTAATATTAGTGTTCATGAGATGGAGGACAGGAACAAGAGAAGGATTCTGAACAACATCAATGTGCATGACAGGATTGCAAGCAGACAGAAGTGTGCAGTGAGTCAAAGTGATTAAACCTCAGCCTTACCAAGCTCATTGCATATGACAGAGGCATTCTCAGCCCGGACCATGCAAGTGTCAGCGCTGTATTTCAGAGACGTCAGAGCCGACATCATCTGTCTGGAGCAATTAATTAAAAGTTTCTTCAAGCTATGACTCGTTCAAATTACCGTACCAGCTGAATAACTCGGGGTAAAGGTTTTCTACTAATGGAGGCAAGTTTTTACTTGATAATTATAGCAAAACTACTACTCGCATAGTTTAGCTACAAACATCATTAAAATGATCATGTAATTCTGTACAGGAGCTTGAGATTAGCTTAATAGACAATTTTCTGATGTTAGGTTACCTCTAATCCTTTAGGGTGCTTTCACACTTCGTTCTGGCACCTGTTCATTGGTCCCATTGGGGCTTAAGTCCAAACGCCCCAAAAAATAGGATTCAGGCGTATGCACCAACGGGGCCACAGACTGTAATGGTGCCAACAGAGTGAACATGTGCTCTCTCGTGCATCATTTTTGGGCGTGTACGTCTTCTGGAGACGGGCACCCAGATGCAGTCTACTACTTCTGAGTGTCCACCTCCAGTAGGCGTACATATCCGAAAATAATGCACGACAGAGCACACATTTGCTCTGTCAGCACCATTACAGTCTGTGGCCCCGTCGGCGCTACGTCTGAATCCCGTTTTGTGGGGGTTTCAGACGTAAGACCGGACCAACGAACGGGTGCCATAATGCAGTGTGAAAACACCCTTAAAAATGTTGTGGAAGCACCTGAAGCGAGCAGTTCTTGAGAGAAAACCAAGGGAAAAGAGTTTTGCAGGGAGGAATGGGCTAAAATTCCTCCCAAGCCGATGTGCAGGACTAACCAACAATTACCGGAAACATTTAGATGCAATGATTGCTTCACAAGGAGGTCAAACTAGATACTCAAGGCAAAGGTTCACATACTTTTGTCAATCAAAGACATGTGATATTGGATCATTTTCCGCATTTAAAAATTGACGAAGACTAATATTTTTTACTTATTTTTTGATTTTGTTCTCTTTATCCACTTTTAGGACTTGAGTGAAAATCAGATGCAGTTTTATCTACATTTTATGCAGAAATATGTAGAGAGTTCAGAAGTTTTTGAGCACCACTGTAGATGGAAAACAAAAAGGTGGGAAGGTGGACCAAACCACTCTGCACACATGAAGCATGCTTCGATCGCTTTTGCTTGGTTTGAACAGTGATTTTGTGCTGCCAGAGTCGCTTTAAGCAAAAATATAAACAGGTAGATAAAATATGTTAATATATTAAACAGTGTTCACTAATGCTATGCAATGGATGAGACAAATGAAGTCCACACCTTACAGAAGCAGTCCATCACAGGATCAGTCAACAGCCATAATGATACCAGTTGGCTGAGTTACAATGTCTTGTAGCTGATTAATAGTATGGAGACAGTAGTTTAGCCATTGATGCCCTCCAGGCTACATTGACCTCTACAGGAACCCTTTTAAGAATACATCCCTTAATTAGAAAAGTAGCTAAATATAGTTTTACTCCCAGCATGCTTTGCACTACCTATATGATGAAGAGCGTGATAGCAAGTAGGCACCAGCCAAACTCAAAACAATGCCATTATTAATGTATGTGTTCCCTATAATACGCACCATTCAGTATCTGCTCGCTGCTTCCATCCTCTCTCTTTCTCGTTAGATTTTGGTCACTGTGATCTGTCCTGAGCCTTGGTCGTGTATTTCTCTTACTTGTGTCACTCACTTTTTGTGCAGGTTGACATACTGCTGAATGTTAGGATGCCTTATTAATGTATGTTCCCTGCTGTGCTCCTTACTCTGCTCCTCTGACTGTGCTTCTGCTTTTATACGCTTCTGCTTTTATTTGCTTCACCAACATGTCGGGATGTGGAGATCTCCTATCCAACCACCCTACAAGTCTTGTGCTCAGATACATTGAACTCATAATTCTTTCATTCTTGCTATGTAGTGGAAAACCTGGAAAGTATAAGCTCAAACTGTTGGGTGGTTCATAGGGATCATTGATCCCCTTGGCTGCTGACCAAAATAGACATTCCAACCAATCAGTGTTGCATGAGGGACACTCTAAACCATTCCCCCTACCCAACTCCATTTTGGGCATCTACATGGCTGTGTCGTTAATTGTTCCCCTTAATGTTCCTTGTGTATTTTACATTCATCTGGGGCTTCTTCTTGTGGTGTGGCTACCGCTTGTGGTCACTGTGTGGACTTCTGTGCTTTCCCCTGTGGTCACTGTGCTGCTGGCTGTGTGTCTCACTCTCCTTCCTATCTGTTCTCCTTGTTTTTCCAGAAACGAAAGTCCAGTTCCAGTGTCCAGTTGATGGTGAGTCTATGTTTTGTCTTATTCAGTGCTGGTTCCTCTGGGTCCCAGAAAGGAACAATGGTCTACTTCACTTTCCCTATTAGCTGAGGGATCTGAAATTAACATTTGCCCCTTTGGTGTCCATGGTTGGAACAATGGGTGGTTTCAAAGTTGATACCTTGTCATATTGAACAAGGAGTAATTGTATTTCCAGGTCAACCAGCTGATAAGGGGTTTTGGTCTGCTCATACTGGCACAGTGAACTTCGTAGCATGGGCATTATAAGGTCCTAGACAAGCAGATGCCATCCTGACTCAATGGCCTGTGAGACATGTGCCTTTTTTTAGAATAATTGCCTAATGAAAGCTGAAGTACACATCATTCTGGAGATCTTGTGCAAAGCCAAGCTTTCCTGATCTCCCCAATAATCATATCACTCAGGTGGACTATGCCATGTCTGGCTAGCTTATGCTCAAGTTTGGAAGGTATCCCCTATCCATGAGATAGGGAATAACTTCCCGATCGCTGACTAACTGACCACTGGGACCTCCCCCGATCCCAAGAAGAGCCCCGTGTGAATGGAGCAGTGTCAGATAATGTTCACTGCTACTCCATTCATATTTACGGGAGCGCCGGTGACCAGTTGAGCACTGCCCTCGGAATGAATGGAGAAGCAGTATGCATGATCAATCACCATTCTTGAGATTGGTGGGGATCCCAACAATCGGACCCTTAGCGATCAGGAGGTTATCCCCTATCTGTCAATAGGAGATAACTTTGGAACTTGAGATTACCCCTTTAAAGGATTGTCCAATACTTATATATTGCTGACTTATCCGTAAAGTAGGTCTTCAATATAAAATTGTTGTTGGGTCTGCCACCCAAAGTCCCCACCAATCAACTGTTTGCAACTCCTGTTATCGCTTCAACAGCAGCTGAGCTGCAGTACCCCTGAATGTCCACTACACAGTGTACAGAGCTGTGCTGTTCCACTGTGGCAAAAGTACACAGTGTACAGAGCTGGAAAAGCACAACTTTATTTATCCTATAGTGGCCGTTAACAGGTACTGCATCTCAGCTTACATTCACTATTTTAAGAGCTGAGCTACAGTACCCCTGAATGGTCACTACTCAGTTTTCAGAACTGTGCTGTTCCACTCTGGCAAAAGTACACATTATACAGACTGGGAAAGCACAGCTCTATAAAACCCTGTAGTGGCCGTTCAAAGATACTGCAGTTCAACTCTTATTGAAGTGCTGTAAGCTGATATTCAGTACCTGAGAATGACCACTACATATTATATGGAGTTATGTTTTGTATACTGTTTACTTCAGTTATAGCTGTAAACATGTAATTGTGGGGGGCCTCAGATGTCGGACCCCTACCTCTCTGTTATTAATCACCTATTTTAAGGATAGGCCATCGATATGAAAGTACTGGACAACCCCTGTTACTCACTCTATATTCAGAGCTGTATACTTATTGACACTTCCTTACAATGTCTTAGACATAAGAAAATTCTGATATTTCAGAACAGTTTATAAGAAAACATAGACATCTACATTTGATAAATTGTAATATGGCTCCTATATTATGGCTTCTATGAAACATGAGGAGAAAGAGGAGAGAGTGGGATTATTCAGCCTGGGTGACCATGTGATTCTGAGGCCCATTCTCTTAATATACCGAACCTGAACCCAATAGTCTCAGAGCCTCGGCTTCCTGAAGGATACTCCAACCCTGGTCTTCTTGGGCATGGTTGCCAATTGTCTCAGATTTCCAAGGACTCGTGGCCCAAAAGAAGTTGATTTTTGACTACTGATCCTGTAATCCAGGAGTTAGCAGTCAATTTTAGAAGCAAAGAGACATTTTTATGTAAACCATGCCCAAAAATAGGCATTCTGCGGAGCATCGGGGGTGTACCTGACAGTGGTAAGGTGTTCTCAGGAGAGTGCAGATGGGGTGGGTGGTTTAAATGTCCCCATAACTGTTGGCAACTATGCAAGGGTTATGTCAAGTGTTCATTCTGTACATGAACTGTCAGTCAGTTCTGCATGAATGGCCTGCATATGCAGGACATACTATAGCCCTAGCAGAACCACCTTGGTTATTGCAAATAAGCAGCTGTTAGGAGATGGAAACTGTTTCCTAATTTTTCTTTTAAGGTATCTCATAGGAAATGAGCTAGAATACTTGGACCTTTTAGCACATACCCATTGTTACAGGAGATGTACTATGCCAGTATGAGCGATCATTGTTTTCTTTCTCCTCTGACCGATTTTACGGTACATGTTCTTTGCTAAGCAAAACAAGGTAATGGGCAAATATGAAGCGAACGTTTGACTAATTGTCCTGTGCCTTTTTGCCCAGCAGAGGGCGATGTCTGACTACAACTTGGGGCTCACAGAGGAATGAGCAGTTGTGTTTGTAGTCACAGCTCTGTGCGCAGTCAGTTGGTGCAGCTGGTTTGGGATATGTGGGAGAAATGAATAATGAGGACTGCACCGGATGGGGTTGGGATTTTATGTTCTCGGATAAGGAAGGACAGCACAGCTCCCCTGAGGTGCTGACACTACAAAACATTAGAAATACATTAAAATATACTCTACTAAAATTTTCTTTTTCCTGGTTGAATGGTGACCTCTAGTGGTCAATATATAAAATACAGAGGTATATCGACACGGCTTCTGGAAAAGACAAGAACACCTTCTGGAAACGGTGCACTACTTGTGCCCAATACAACTGTCATATGGTTTATGATGGAGTAACCCAATTATTCCTCCTTGTCATTTCATCCAGGAATCTTCAGAAAGCACAAATACTACTATCGAAGATGAAGATACCAAAGGTAGGTCAGGGGATGAAATCGTGAACACTTGGAGACAGGTTTATCATGGCTTAACTGCTTTTAGAGATAATGTTCCTAAAATGTAATGTCCTTCCTTTACTATCATTTAGTTCTTGTGCCCTAATGCAAACTCTTCAACAGCAATACACCCGTACCCCCTACAACCTTCACCCCGAGCCATATGCTAATAATTGTACTGGTGGCTGCTTTTGTGGTGGAGAAGCCTTTTGAGTCTTCACCTGCACCATTTCCTGGTGTGACCATTTCAGTCCCAAGCGATGAGACCTTCCTAATTGGTGTTTCACAACTTATACTCATTAATCTGTCTCTAAACATTATGTATGGAAAATCCTAGGCCTGGAGCAAAGCTTGAAGCTTCAGAGCCCAGAACTAAATATATAACATTGCCTTATACTATGTACCATTTATATTTAATTTTGGACCCCCTCTAGTAACTGCTTCCTCTTCACCACCTATAGCTTTGCTCCTGCCCAAGTCCCTGCCTCCAGCTGTGAACCCCAGCCCTCTGCCAATGAGCACAGGGTCTTTTAAGAAAGGATTAACTAATCTTTTAAGATCCAATTAAGAATGGACCTTTCTGCTCACACAACTCCTAAGAAATGGTGCCCCATCCTACAGCCCTTGCTCCTCATCCTTCTTTTGCTTAGTGGGTATGCATCCTTTAAAGCACCACTGATTCATTGGTCCAACTTGCCTAACATATGTCATTTATGATATCTGGGGAGAATTCATCAAGACTTTTATGGCAGAAAACGATTTATGGAAATCACTCCGTTTTCTGCAACATGTAGTTGGCAAAGATTTGCGTTTCCTGGGATTTATATGTCCCCTCAAGAGAGTGAGGCTTAGCAGGAGGGGACATAGTCTAGTCAGTCGCAGACAAGAAGAAATCTACTCCAGCTCACAAGTGCCACAGATTTCAGATTAGAAGTGCCCAAAACCATTAAAAGTCATGTGTCTGTTAATTAATTTGGCACATCTTACTCAAGTGGGTTTTTGATCAGAGCTGGAACATGAAATAATCCCTCAGGCACTCGAATCCAAGTATGGGTACTGCTACTTTTACACCTTCTATAGCTGCAACCCATACCATAATTTCTCCTTTATTAGTACCTGGACGATGGTGAAGACTCTATTCCATGTCTTAAGATCCTTGGATTAACACTCACTTTTCTTATGCTTACAGTGAGGAAGCAGGAGATTATAAAAGTAACCGAGCAGCTAATAGAGGCCATTAGCAATGGAGACTTTGAATGTTACACGTGAGTATTTGTACCAGTGCAAAATATGTAATAGTGGTAAGAAACGTTTTACTTTCATACAGTATATGGAGAAAAGTATTAAGATCCCTCCACATTACATTTAAAGAAGCTTTTATGACATCTTAATCTAAATCCATAGGCATTAATATGAAGTTGATCCCCCCTTTACAGTTATAGCAGCTTCCACTCTTCTGGGGAGGTTTTCTACAAGATTTTGGAGGTGTCAGTGGGAATTTTTGCCCGTTCATTCAAAAGAGTATTTGTGAGGTCAGACACTGGTGTTAGAGAAAGGACCAAACTCACAATCTCCATTCTAGTTCATCCAAAGTTGTTGGTAATGTTTTTCCACACATAGCTCCCCCAATCATTCCCGTATAGACCTGCCTTTGTGCACTGGGCACAGTGATGACTGGAGCTGAACAGGTCTTCTCTAAACTGTTCCCGCTAAGTTGGGAGATGCAATTGTCCAAAATGTCTTGGTATGCTTAAGCAATAAGAATTCCTTTCACTAAAACCAAGGGTCCGAGGCCTTTGAAAGTCAAGCCCATAGCATTATCCATCCTCCACCAACTCTACAGCAGGCATAATGCAGCCAGGCTGTTAACGTCCTCCTGGCATTTTAAGAGGAGGCAATGATACTCCTGAAGAGCCCTTGTGTGATGTATCATTAGTGCGGGAAGGCTGCCACCAACTGGCTAGACGGGATCATGCGGAACCAACCGTCACAGGAAGAATTGCAGGGGAGACAAGTTCAAATGCGGAAACTGGTCAGGTAACAAAGTTTTTGGATATAAAGGGGAGATTTGGCGCCAAGAGAGAGAAAGGTGCAGACGTGTACCTGGAATGACGCTGTGGAAAGTGTATGCCAGCAGGGTGTCGGTTTCTGTCAGCCAGAGCTTGGACGCCGCCAAGTGAGATCGAAGACCCTACTATTCCAGTCAAGACCTGAGGACCAGATCTCTGCCGGTCAAGACCCAGAGCCTGCTCTACACCGGTCAAATTCCAGAGCTTAGACGATACCAGCCGAGAGTCGGAGCCCAGCCCTCTTTCCCTCGATCCCAAGTGACACCTGCCATCAGTCAAGCACCGAAGAGCCAAGAGGAGACTTTGACCGAAGGAGGACACCTGCAGTGATAGAAGGGAGTAACGAGTGAGTCGGGCTGTCTCTTCCGACACCAACCTACGGATCAGCGGACGGCCTGGGCTAGGACAACAGGTGAAGTGGTGGTCGACTGAGGCAAAGGAGTCTCAGCGTTCCTTGATAGACTTCGTTAGGTTGACTTGTGGTCTAGCGGGAAAACCCGGTGACCCCCGCTAGGGCCATTGTGCCAAAAGAAGCTAGTGTAGCAGCTCTCTCGGAGACAGGTGTACTAACCCTGTCAGAGGTACACCCATATAATCCTTTAAGAGACTTCTCCGATTATTCAGTTTGAACTTTAAGACTTATTGTATGTTCTGCATTGTATAATCTCCTTGTGTTTGCGATGTTTTCTATTGTTAAATTGCTTCCCAAGTTCCCGCCATACCGGAAGCAATAAATAGTTTGCTGTCTGCTCCCGCCTCGTGCTCATCTGTGTGTTGCATCCAATCACCTGCTTTACACATTCACCAACCCAGACTCAGCCATCAGATGCCAGATAGAGAAGTGTGACCCATCACTACACAGAACAATTTTCCAATTTACAGTCCAGTGGTGGGTGGCGACTTTACACCTCTCCATCTGATGCTTGGCATTGTCCTTGGTGATGTAAGGCTGCATGCAACTGCTCAGCCATGTAGCTCCAGGCGGGGACGCAGTGTTTGTGCTGATGTTAATACCAGAAGGGGTTGGGACTAAGCAGCGTGTTGGTGACTTTTCTGCCCTCTGATCCTCAGCACTCGGCGACCGCGCTCTCTAACATTACAGGGTCTCCGCTTCGTGGCTGAGTTGCTGCTGTTATTTCCACTTCTCAATAATATCACTCACAGGTGATGGGGGGATATTTAGGACAGGAGAATCCTCCGGTAGGCTTTGTGAAGCAGTGCTATTACACTTAATTCACAATTTGCAGAAAAAGGTATAATCTAATAATTCATTATACAAGCTAGTCAAGATAATATTACATAGACGAAAAATTTAATTTGCATACTAGGGTGAGGTTATGTTTGCATGTAGCTGAACAGTGAGCCCCAAGAATCAATGTTACTGGTGGGCCTTTGCCAACCCAGTCCGACACTGGCAGATGGCATGGGGAGATGTCGGATGTTATGCACCGGGGCAATGGGACTGAATGAGAATCCGGTATTTAATAATTAAGAAGTGAGTTCCAATAGTTTTGTCCACATAAAGTACATCAAGACTTCTTGAAATTAATGTAGCTTCCTCTTCTGAATGTTATTTTTGATACCTCCAACCACCAGTAGTTTCACAGTCAAGTCCTATTAGAAACTGTTTTTTCTTTCTCAGCTATTTACCTCCTTGTTGTGTGGTATAATAAGTATAGTAGATACATACAGTGCCTTAGCATAAATGAATATGACGCGCCCCCTGGAGCCGTGGGGTACTCGGTAGCCGGGCCGGTCCTGTATTGGGGTAGTCACGGTGGTAGTGACCCGATCCGTGGCCCAGGGCGGTCAATCAATCAAAAGTGAAAGTCAATTTGGGGAAATAAAGATTTGGGGATAATGTTCGTGATGCCACCCGTGGTATGCGGCTATATGAGGCCGCCGCTGAGGTGCAGATCCACTGGAGCTGATGGTGACGCAGCAGAGTTGGTTCAGCTCTGCACGGGTAGAGATTAGCTCCAGGGCAGTATATAGTGGATTTTAGAGGTAGATGTTGCTGGTGTAGTGCAAGGCAGCAATTATTCAAGGACACAGCTTGGTGCAGTCTTCAGGTATTTACTCACAGTTGTTAAGTTCTCCAGGTTACAGTTACCGGTCTGTAACCGCCCACGTCGTCCTGTGTCCTCCGGGGAAGTGATCCAACCAACTCTCAAATAACTTAGAAGCACTTGCATGGAACCCCTTTCTGTGTACCTTTCCAGGTCGTCTCTCTGCGCTGGCTCTCACCCTCCTGCCCTGCGCCTTTTTCTACGGATTTTGTCTACGGCACATGAAGATACCGCAGCCTCCGTTTTGCTAGCTGAGCCTTAAAGTACTCCACTAGTCCCTTACTGTGGCCTTGATCCCTCCACATCAGCGTGAACTCGGTTGGCCTCCGCGCTTGCCGTGCCCCTCGGATCCCTTCTCTCTCTGGAGCCCTCCTCACTGCTCCAGTCTTCTCTCCTTACTCTCTGACTGAGCTCCTGCTCCAAGCACTGGAACAGGAGACTGGACTGTACTGCTCACAACTCCTCCCTTGCTCCCCTGAGCAGCAGCACTGCACTGCTCTGCACTGCACTGCACACCTTCTAGATCTTTCCAGCCTTCTTTTATACTCTTTCTGTCTGTGCTCCCCCAAGCTTCTTCCTCCACCCACCTCCTCCACTTAGTTCCACCCTCCTGGCAGGGACAGGGACTGTGCTCTCCCTCGGGAGCAATCTCACCCTTCCCTCAGGAGTGGTGTAGTGTTGGATTTGAGTGTGTGGGTACCGTGTAGTGCTCCCTCCTTACCTGAGAGTGGGGTACCACACCTCTGTCTGAGATGCAATATCTTTATGGCAACTGGACCCGCTGGGGTGCCACATCCCCCCCCCCTTGTTTAACATAGCACGTCCGCAGGCTAGAACAGAGCAAAACACTAATTTTAAGACAATCAAAATTTTTAGAACGCATTCACATAGAAGAACAGCAAATAACTTTTCTTCCCTTCATGGGGGGCACTTTTTCTTGAACGTTACATATCACTATCAGTATATAAAACAATATAAAACCACTTTAAATAACATTTTGTCAAGCAGAAAACATTCTATCTTTTTTTTTTTCAAGTAAGTTCAGCAAGCTGTAGTGAGGTCCTTTACAGGGTGTCCATCTCACTGGTGTAAGTGCAATATGAGGGACCCGTCCGAACACCCCCAATGTAGGCCCTGGGCTAGGCTGCAGGGCATAGTTGATCCACTCTTTGGACCACGTCTTCGGTCACGTCAAACGGGTTTTTGTTCAGTGGTCTTATAAAACCAACAGGAAGCACCTTAAGAAGTGCTAACTTTGTACAGTAAAAGTTCTGGCTGTTCACTGTCCATAACCAATATGTCCTTTTACCTTAACCGGGTACACACAAAACAAACAAAAACTTTATTTTAAACACACATTTTTTTTTCACAATACTGACATTAATACCCTTCCGGGTAACTATATACACATCTGTTTTATGATGGTTACTTAGTTCAGTTCAGTAATAGTGCTCCCTCCGGGGGGACATTTGTCCACCACTGGATGGCCCAGCCGGGTCATCAGCTTCTGATGGCAGGGGTACGTTCTCCTCCTCCACCACCCTATACATATGTAGGGCGTACCACCCCCGTTCTCCGTGGTGATGGGTGTAGGTGACCCTGTCTACAGGGTATAGATCCCATCCCGGGTGTCCTTGCTGCAGGTGGGACTCCACATCGCGCCGGTTCACAAAGAGGTCCGTGGCCACTTGAGGCTCACGGATGAAGCCCCATCCTCCTTCCAGGTCAAACTTAACTATGGTGCCCAGCATTCTCACACTTATGTTGTATTCACAGAGCTGCAGCAGCTGGGATGGATGGATGGGATCACACAGCACAGGGCTGCAGCAGCTGGATGGATGGGATCACACAGCACAGGGTTGCAGCTGCTGGATGGATGGGATCACACAGCACAGAGCTGCAGCAGCTGGGATGGATCGATGGATGGGATCACACAGCCCTCTGCAGGGGGAGGTGACAATCTCCCCCCTCAGTCTGATGCAAAGAGGAAGGCTGGTACCTTTCAACCTGAGTGACAGACAACTCTGGTACAGTCTATGCAAGTGGGAGGGGCCTATTTTGGCACCATTTTCAAGACTCCGCCCATGATGGGACACCCCACATATCATTAACTCCGCATGTGCTACAGTAATGGCTGCAGTCTATACAGTTGTACACAGTATTTGTGGCACACAGGACCCGGTTAACGGGTTGGTAGATCCTGTTCGTGACGCCAAGTTGACGTGTCCCCTGGAGCCGTGGGGTACTCGGTAGCCGGGCCGGTCCTGTATTGGGGTAGTCACGGTGGCAGTGTAGTACCCTGAGGATTCGGCTGCTACAGGGGTATTACACCTCAAGCCAGAGGTGTGGTATTCCACTCCCGGGTAAGGATGGAGTGTGGAACTGAGCTTAGTAGGCTGCATGCACTACATACATCCCATTTCCGGGGGACAGAACTACGGTACTCCCACCAGTATATGTGCAGGTACGACAGCGTCTGTCCCTGGCTGGAGTGGGAGGGGGGTGGAACATCCCAGTAGTGTAGGGGCAGATAGGGGGAGTAGTCTGGGTAAAGCTAGGAGCCCATTGGGTGCTGGTCACCTGGGTTCACACATAGAGGGAGTATATAAGGTGGGCACCATCTTAGGACAGGGTCTTGTAGTAGGGGAGTGGAGTGCAGAGGAGCTCAGCCAGGAGGGCTGACAGGGAGCTGTGGCTCCGGCTGGGCCCAGCTCCAGAGCAAGGCCTGCAGAGAGAGAGAGAGGAGTAAGAAGGACCCAGAGAGAAAGACAGAGGGAACCCCAAGAAACCAGAATCAGACCAGAAAGGGTGAAGGGTTGGCGGACACGGGTACCGGAACCCGAACTGGTGGAGGCCACTAATCCTCAGCCAGAAACCGGAGGTCGTGGTCAAGATTTGCCACGACCCTCACCAAATCCACCAGAAAGGCACACCAAGCATAGGGTCAGGGAACCCAGAGGAGGTTTGACCACCAAGAGACCCGAGGGAGCCGGCCAAAGGTGGATCCCTGGTGGGAACGGCCAGGAGGAAGAGAGAGAGACAGGGAAGCTCAGGACCATGCTCCGGACTGCCTGGGGGTTGGCCGAGTCCAGGACCTGGTGGACGCAGCACGGCTCGGGTGGTCACTCAAGGCCAGAGTGACTGAGAGAACACCTGTGAGTAAAAACCCTGAAACTGCACCTCAAGTCTCTGACTCTCCTTTCTACAACATAACTACACCCATCATCCACACCTGCTGCCCTGAGGCCATACCCCTCCCGTTGGGGGTTATACCATCACTGCTGCACATATACCACCGGCCTCAGCGGACTGCTCTGCTGCGGCGGCTTCAAAGCCGCACTCAACGGGTGGCGTAGTCGATCAAATTAACATCTACTGCCATAGACTGCCACTTAGTTTGACACCCTGGGCACGGACCGGGTCACCGCCACAAGGACTACTACCCCCATCGAGATCCGGCTCCGGGTATCCCTTGCACACGGCCCAGGGGGCGCGTCAACTTTGGCGTAGTCGGCAGGATTTCGTGCCCGCAACCACCGGGTACTGCGTGCCTGAAAGAGAGACTTTTAAAACTTACCATCCGTGAGGTTTTCCCGCCATCAGTGAAGATTCCCGCCATCCGGCGCCATCTTCAGCCTTCTTCCCGCAATCGGTGAAGATTCCCGCCATCCACGGAGTTTCCCGCCACTGGGAGAAGATTCCCGCCATTTCAGAAGACTTCCCGCCCTGGCAGAGCGGACGCCATTATGGGCGTGCCAGAGGGTGGCAAGAGGCCACCTCCCATCGTGGGCCAGGTCCAAGAATGGCGCCAAAAGCGGAAACCGCCCCCACCAGCAGAGACTGTGATGCTTGAGATGTCCATCAGCGTGAGGGGACTGCCCCTGGAACTGACAATCACCAAGTTGCCCCGGGACCACCCTCAGTGTGGGCGGACCAAGAACAAAAGAGAGAAGATGGGTGCAGCCTGGAGGAGTCTGGAGAGGAGTCCGGAGAAGTCGCACCCGGAGATGGAGGGAGAGGCAGGCAGCACCGACCCTGTGGTCAGGAGCCTGCTGCAAGCAACCACCCCACTAGGCCTGGTGGAGATCCTGGCACAGCTCCCCCGAGACCGGGAGTGTGCGCAGACCGAGCTGGAGCGCCTCGCACGGAGGATGGCCCAGGTGCAGCGAGAAACGCTGACGGAGTGGAGCAGAGAGATGGCCCTGCAGGCTGGAACCCGCCAACGGAGCACGCCACCCGAGACGAGGAGTCAGACCGCCTCTGAGGATGGTGCAGGAGGAATCAAGGCCGGAGACGACGCCGAGGAAGGAGCTAAAGAAACGAAGGCAGGTAAAGGGGACGTCACTACCCCGAGCCGAGAAGCCGTGAGCCTGCCCCAGCTCCCCGTCGCAGAGCCCGAAATTTCCCCTGCCGTGCCCGTCGTTGCACCGTCTCCGCTCCCGACTAGGCCTCAAACAGAAGCCGCGGCCACGCCCCCTGTGACGTCACGCGCCTCAACCCTGAGCGCGGCCAAGCAGGAGACGCCACCGGCCTGGTCGCAAGGCCGAGTGCCCCCGGGCGCCGCAGTACCAACAGCGCCCTCTACCTCCACTGAGCCACCGGCCTGGTCGCAAGGTCAAGTAACCCCGGGCGCCGCCGTCTTCACGGTGCCCTTTACGTTCAGGGTGCCCCAAGCCTGGTCGCAAGGCCTGGTAAACCTGGGCGCCGCTACCACCACCGCGCCCTCAACTTCCACTGTGCCGCACCTGGGTGAGGACTTGTTTGCCCAGCACAATTGCCCGGATGGGCAGCCCTTTGTGTGGCCACCGGAGTACCACCATCCCCGACTCCGGAAAGAAAGACCCCTGTGCGAACCCCTGATCCCGGCTCCGGCGCCCGTCAAGATGACCCCGCTCTCGTTAGAGGAGGCGCAGTTTGAGTGGGACCCCGCAGGAGGAGACCTCATCGGGTTCACTCAGGAGACCCGGGCGGCCGCAGCTGAGCGTGCGGAGTGCTGCCGCCAGCAGTTGGAAGTCTTTGAGCGAGAACGGAGAGAGAGATGGGTCCGTGAGGAGCGGCTGCAAGTAAAGAGTGCAGAACAAAAGAGCCGGACCCGAAGGAACCCCCGTGCAGCCCACGGTCCCCGTGCCACCGGGACTGTAATTAAATTCCAACTGCAGCACGGTTGGGGCTTCATCAGAGATCATCACACCCCCGGCGACGTCTTCGTGACCAGAAGAGATGTCGAGTCCCACCTACCGGAGGGACACAGAGGTCGTGACCTTTACCTGGGTGATGAGGTCACCTTTACCCGGCACCAATGTGCCAAAGGACCCTATGCCCTTCATGTACACCGGCTGACAGAGGAAGAGCTGAGGTGTCAGGAGGAGCAAGAGGACCCGGACGGGTCTGAAGGGTACACGGAGGAAGTATTAGGAGGACGCCGCTACTAAAGTACGGTAAATGGAACTGTAAAATAGTTACCCGTCAGGGTACAGGAACTGTTACCATTATAGTCCCCGTTGGGACCAGCAAATTAAACTGTTACCCGTATGTCCCTTAATCCCACTGGCCGAGGACTGAGAGCGGTCATTCTTTCCTCATCCCACTGGCCGAGGACTGAGAGCGGCCACCTCCCCTTGTATATAGTTGCGCTTTCTAAAGCGCCCCCTACTGGTTTTATAAGGAACTGTGTTTTTTTTCAGAAGAGACTGTTGCACTTTACCCGGTCACAAGTTGCACCGTGGCCGGAGGAACAAGAATGTTTATAATGAAAAGTTTTATATGAAGAGTTTTATGCTGCTGATAATATATATAGTGTTTTATATGTTTATGATGTTTTGGAAAAAAAAAAAAGAATTGTATGTTTTTGGATATTTTATTCTTTTACAGCCCGAGGATGTGCTGTGATTTACCAGGGGGGAATGTAGCACCCTGAGGATTCGGCTGCTGCAGGGGTATTACACCTCAAGCCAGAGGTGTGGTATTCCACTCCCGGGTAAGGATGGAGTGTGGAACTGAGCTTAGTAGGCTGCATGCACTACATACATCCCATTTCCGGGGGACAGAACTACGGTACTCCCACCAGTATATGTGCAGGTACGACAGCGTCTGTCCCTGGCTGGAGTGGGAGGGGGGTGGAACATCCCAGTAGTGTAGGGGCAGATAGGGGGAGTAGTCTGGGTAAAGCTAGGAGCCCATTGGGTGCTGGTCACCTGGGTTCACACATAGAGGGAGTATATAAGGTGGGCACCATCTTAGGACAGGGTCTTGTAGTAGGGGAGTGGAGTGCAGAGGAGCTCAGCCAGGAGGGCTGACAGGGAGCTGTGGCTCCGGCTGGGCCCAGCTCCAGAGCAAGGCCTGCAGAGAGAGAGAGAGGAGTAAGAAGGACCCAGAGAGAAAGACAGAGGGAACCCCAAGAACCCAGAATCAGACCAGAAAGGGTGAAGGGTTGGCGGACACGGGTACCGGAACCCGAACTGGTGGAGGCCACTAATCCTCAGCCAGAAACCGGAGGTCGTGGTCAAGATTTGCCACGACCCTCACCAAATCCACTAGAAAGGCACACCAAGCATAGGGTCAGGGAACCCAGAGGAGGTTTGACCACCAAGAGACCCGAGGGAGCCGGCCAAAGGTGGATCCCTGGTGGGAACGGCCAGGAGGAAGAGAGAGAGACAGGGAAGCTTAGGACCACGCTCCGGACTGCCTGGGGGTTGGCCGAGTCCAGGACCTGGTGGACGCAGCACGGCTCGGGTGGTCACTCAAGGCCAGAGTGACTGAGAGAACACCTGTGAGTAAAAACCCTGAAACTGCACCTCAAGTCTCTGACTCTCCTTTCTACAACATAACTACACCCATCATCCACACCTGCTGCCCTGAGGCCATACCCCTCCCGTTGGGGGTTATACCATCACTGCTGCACATATACCACCGGCCTCAGCGGACTGCTCTGCAGCGGCGGCTTCAAAGCCGCACTCAACGGGTGGCGTAGTCGATCAAATTAACATCTACTGCCATAGACTGCCACTTAGTTTGACACCCTGGGCACGGACCGGGTCACCGCCACAAGGACTACTACCCCCATCGAGATCCGGCTCCGGGTATCCCTTGCACACGGCCCAGGGGGCGCGTCAGCAGTGACCCGGTCCGTGGCCCAGGGCGGTCAATCAATCAAAAGTGAAAGTCAATTTGGGGAAATAAAGATTTGGGGATAATGTTCGTGACACCACCCTTGGTATGCGGCAATATGGGGCCGCCGCTGCGGTGCAGCTCCACTGGGGCTGATGGTGACGCAGCAGAGTTGGTTCAGCTCTGCACGGGTAGAGCTTATCTCCAGGGCAGTATATAGTGGATTTTAGAAGTAGATGTTGCTGGTGTAGTGCAAGGCAGGTGATGGCGCAGCAATTATTCAAGGACACAGTGGGGTGCAGTCTTCGGCTATTTACTCACAGTTGTTAAGTTCTCCAGGTTACAGTTACTGGTCTGTAACCGCCCTCGTCGTCCTGTGTCCTCCGGGGAAGTGATCCAGCCAACTCTCAGATAACTTAGAAGCACTTGCACGGGACCCCTTTGAGTGTACCTCTCCAGGTCGTCTCTCTGCGCTGGCTCTCGCCCTCCTGCCCTGCGCCTCACACACAGTGTCCCGAGCCAGTGGCCGCGGGCCTTGGCGGGCGACGTCTGGTCTATCCCCTTGGTCCTATTGACCACCTTTTCAGCAGTTATGTGTGGATTTTGGCTACGGCACATGAAGATACCGCAGCCTCCGGTTTGCTAGCTGAGCCTTAAAGTACTCCACTAGTCTGGGGCCGGTCCCCTACAGCGGCCTTGATCCCTCCACGTCAGCGTGAACTCGGGTGCACGGGTGGCCTCCGCACTTGCCGTGCCCCTCGCATCCCTTCTCTTTCTGGAGCCCTCCTCACTGCTCCTGCCTTCTTACCTCACTCTCTGACTGAGCTCCTGCTCCAAGCACTGGAACAGGAGACTGGACTGTACTGCTCACAACTCCTCCCTTTCTCCCCTGAACAGCAGCACTGCACTGCGCTGCACACCTTCTAGATCTTTCCAGCCTTCTTTTATACTCTTTGTGTCTGTGCTCCCCTAAGTTTCTTCCTCCACCCATCTCCACTTAGTTCCACCCTCCTGGCAGGGACAGGGACTGTGCTCTCCCTCAGGAGCAATCTCGCCCTTCCCTCAGGAGTGGTGTGTGTTGTATGTGAGTGTGTGGGTACCGTATAGTGCTCCCTCCTTACCTGAGAATGGGGTACCACACCTCTGGGTGAGATGCAGTACCTCTATGGCAACTAGACCCGCAGGGGCGCCACAAATTCACCCCCTTGAAAAGTAAAATTTTAATCAATATCTCACTGAGCACAAAAATAATTTCCTAAATTTTGACAAGACCGAGCTTCATAGAACATTTTTTAACCCATAACATGAAAGAAAGGTTAATAATATAATTGTAATTACAATATCTTCAATTTTACTCAAATTAGTTGATGCAAAAATGAGTACACCCCACATCAATAACTACTACATCTAGTATTTTGTATGACCTCCATGATTTTTAAGGATAGCACCAAGTCTTCTATGCACTGAATGGACAAGTTGGCATATTGCAACATCTATGTTTTCCATTCTTTAAGAACGGCCTCTTTTAAAGCCTGGATGCTGGATGGAGAGAGATGACAACTTGTCTCTTCAAAATTCCCCATAGGTGTTCGGTTGGGTTCAGATCTGGAGACACTTGGCCTCTGAATCACTTTCACTCTGTTCTTCTTCAAAAATGCAACAGATTTGTGTTTTGGACCATTGTCATGTTGGAAAAATGCACTTCTATGAAGGGCCACGGAGTGATGGTGACGCGCCCCCAGGGCCGTGGGGGGATATCACGGTGGCTGGCCCAGCCCGTGGCCCAGGGCCTTCAATAAAAAGGGGGGGGTTTCTATTTATAGGGGATTTGTAAAGTTTTTGTGACGCCACCTGTGGATTGCGGCTAAAGGGTGCCGCCACTGCGGAGCAGTCCTCTGGAGCTGGTGTTACGGCAGCAGGGATGGTGTGGCTCTTCACAGGTAGAGCTAGCTCCAGGGCAGTGTAGGTAGTGTAAGCTGCGCTGGGCGTTGTAGTGCCGGGAGGCAAGAGGGCGCAGATGAAAGAATGGACGGAGGCAGTACGGTGCAGTCATCCGAGTCTTTACTCACAGTTCTTATGACAGTTCCACTGGTGTACTGTACGGGTGCCAGCCTCCCACGTCGCGCTGCGTTCACCAGGCAGGGGTTCAGCTCTTCCTCAGGCAGATTAGGAGCACCTGACGGAACCCCACTTTCTTGTGTTCCTAGCTAGACCGTCTTCACTCTGGGTCTTCTCCCTCCTGCCCTGCGCTTCCCCACTCTCAATCCCGCTCCCGTTCTCTGAAGTCCCTCCTGTCTTGCTGGAGTTCCCAGACCTGCTTGACCCTCATGGGGATTAGAATAAGGCTGCGGCAACTGGTCTATGAAAGCCAGAAGCCTCCGGTTTTTCTAGCCGAGACTTGAAGTTACACGACTGGTCCAGGGGACTGTTCCCTTCTTGCGGCCTACGATTCCTCTGTCTTCTGACAGATTCGGGGCGTACAGGTGCTGTCCCGCACTTGCCGTACCCCCTGGGATCCCTTCTTTAGATCGGAGCCTACTCCTTTGCTCCCCACCTGGGCCTCTAGGACTGGGCCCTACTTGTGGAGCAGAGCTGCTAAAGAGACTCTGCTCCCTGACTGACTTCTCTCACTCCTCTACTCAACTCTCCTCCTGCCACCCTAAGATGGTTTCCCTTTTTATACCTACTCTCAAAGTGCTCCACTAAACTACTTCCTCCACCCACACCCACTACTGGTTCCCCCCACCTCTGGGTTCCCCCCACTCCAGCCAGGGACAGGGCTCAGCAGAGAAACACATTGCATGTTGCCCTTCCAGCCGGCCTGGAGTAGTGTAGTGTTGAATGTGAGTGTTGGGGTTCCGGGCAGCACTCCCTCCTTACCTGAGAGAAGGGGATACCACACCTCTGGGTGAGGTGCAGTACCTCTGTGGCGACTGAACCCTCAGGGGCGCCACAATGACAACTTCTTGTCTTTCAATATACAGCAGTACATCTGTGAATTCATACTACCATCAATGAAATTTAGCTCCTCAACACCAGTAGCACTCAAGGATCCCCACATAAGGACACTGCCACCACCATGTTTTACTGTAGGCATCATGCATTTTTCTAAATTAATTTCTCTAAATGCATGGTGCCTACAGTGAAACATGGTAGTGGCAGTGTCCTTATGTGGGGCTGCAAATCGGATGTGAATTAATCAAAACTTCACCTGCTGTATGTTTAAAAGCGCTGCTGAACTGTATGGTTTTGATATTTTTTTCCTCTACAGGCTTATATGGGGAGTGGGAAAAAATGCATGTAAAAACCCAGTTGGTTTTTTAAGTGCAGAATCAAAGATTTTCTGTACTATAAAAAACACATTAAAAACTCTGCATCAAATCTGCACCAAAAATGCATAAAATAAGGGGGAAAAGATATAAAAAATTAATCAAGCATACAGTAACCAGAGAAGATTGTTATTGAGTAGTTCGGTATGGACAACTGCAGGAAACAAAAAACACAGTATTATTCAACGTGTGAACACGACCCTACGGACACAAAAATGCAAGGCCTCAAATAGTGAAGCTCATGTAAAAATGATAAAGTTTTGGCTACTACAGTAATGAATGAATGAACGAAAAATAAATCTTTAGATCCCAACCGTCCCGGATACAGCGGGATAGTCCCGGATTATGGGTCTATGTTATGCTGTTTTGGGTGGTCTGCTAAATGTTCCTCTCTGCCACCGCCCCTCAGACATCTCCTCCTACCAGAGTAGAAATAAATGGTAAATGAGGGTGGCCTTGGCAGTGGATAGGAGCGTGGTCAAAATTTGTGCTATGTGCACCGCGTAGTATGTCCCTTTTTCTGTTCTGTAAAAGTTGGGAGGTATGCTATTAGTGTCACCATTTGAAGGCAGCCACTGAATAGTCAATGTCTGACACTTTAATGAGCCTTGCAACATGGAAAACTTTTTATGTCAAAGCTTCACCGTTAAGACTGCATACTCACCTGGTCTCCTTAAGGAGGGACAGTCATGCCCACAGACGTGGCATCTCATTGTTACCTCATCAGAGACATACCCAGTGAATCAAGATAAATTAGGCACAACAAGTTACAAATCTGCTTAATGATTTAGACCCCAAATGTGCCAACTTCATTAAAGGGATTGTCTGGTCTTTTGATAAAAGTCTGCAGTCACTCTATGCGACTGCAGAAGTCTGATATCAAGTCTGCGATTTGCGTACTTACTTGCACATTCTGACTAGACGTGCGCTGCCTCATTTCACTTGTATTGAGCGAAGCTGGGCACGTCTAGTCAGCATGTGACCACATTTATGCAAATCACATACTTGTGGTCACATGACCGCCCGCTCTCACCACAACACTTAGAGAATCCTGACTGATTGCAGTGCACACGCTACGAGGACTCAGAAGTCTGCAGTCACAAAGAGTGACTGTATATGCCCCCATATTTAACAACCAGACAAACTAAAGCAGACAGCTGGGGGCTGGTATTCTCAGGCTGGTATGGGGCCATGGATATTGCCCCACCTGCCTAAAAATAGCAGCCGGCAGCTGCCCCAGAAAAAGCGCATCTATTAGATGCGTCAATTCTGGAGCTTTGGCCAGCTCCTCCCACTGGCCCTGTAGTGATGCCAAGTGAGGTAATATTTGTGGGGTTGATGTCACCTTTGTATTGTCAGTTGACATCAAGTTCACAGGTTAGTAGTGGAGAGGTGTCTATAAGACACCTATCCATTACTAATCCTATAGTCAAATTGTTAAATAAAGACAAATACCCAGAATAAAGTCTTTTATTTGAAATAAAACAAACACACTTTTGTTTTTTTATTTAAAAATAACAAACACAGTTATACTCACCTAACACCCATTCCATTGAAGCCATTGTCATCTGGAAGAAAACAAAATAAAAAACAACAATATTCCTCACCTATCCGAAGTTCTGTCCCATGCCGTAATCCATGTCTGGGATAAATAGTTTTCACCCTGGACGGTGCCAAGATGCGATTGTCCAGGCAGAAAACCACTGGGGAATGAGCTGCTAGGAGCTCAGCATTGGTGACTAGTGGTCATGTCATAGAGTGATCGCCGGTCACTGAGGCTACTTTCCCAGCTGGGCCAATGAACTGCGGTGCACTCACTGAGTTAACTGCTGGCACCGTGAGAAAAATGCCCCTGATGCAGCGCTGAGCTCAGTGAGTTCACCACAATGAACATTGATGAACTCACTGAGCTCAGCCCTGCACCGAGAGAATTTTTTTTTTCATTTATTTATAGCACAGGTGCTGGCAGATGAATACATCCATCAGCGGCACCCTATCTCGCTGTTAACAGTGACAGCACGCATAGGTTGATGGGTGTAGTAGTCCCATCTGCCGACGCCTGCGGGTTCATGCTGGCATCTGGCAGCGTGGGAAATGCAGCTCTCTGACCGGTGGTATAAATCTCAGCGCCAATCAGAGGCAGTGTTTGACGCGCTGTCATGCACATGACAGCGTGGCAAACACCCGATGTTCGGGCCCCCCACTCCCACGCTGTCATCTGACAGCATGCGAACCACAGCTCTCTGACCGGTGCTAATGATCTAATGATCTTACCGCCGATCAAAGTCACCGGTGTTTCTCACGCTGTCATGCAGATGACAGCACGAGAAACACCCGGTATTTGTTGTTTGGGCTGCCGAACAGTAACATGAACTTCCTGGTGAAGTCCGTGTTCAGGGTCCATGCCAGAACAGTTGGTGCTCTCTATTGAACTTTACTGTTCGGGATCACCCATATCTAGTGCAGAGCATCAGCTTTACTATACTCTGTCCGTAGCTGTTAAACTTCCCACTCAACGTGTCCTCCAGAAGACTCAGTGCTCCCATACATATTAGATGAAGGTTGTCCGAACCCACCTATTTAGGCAGGACCATCTGATGTGTATGAGGCCGCCTGACTCTCCCCCATCAGATGATGTTGGAGGAGAGAAGGATTGTGTAGTCGGAATATATTCTCATCTCACAAGTCTTTTGTTTTCAAGGTAGATAATCCGCTGCCTTGCTGAGTGATCATGTGTATAGGAAAGTTGAGAGGAACAGCTGTCCTCTGAAGCAACATTCTACCAACAGCTTTCTCATGTGTATGGCCAGCTTCACTTTGGCCAGTTTCAAGCATGTGATGCTCGTTCAAGCTCCCCTTTGGCGAGTAACAGATGTGGGCAATATGAAAATCACACCTGAAAACAGTTAAAAAAGGGAGAAGTTCATTCAATCTTTGCATTGTGTGTCCGTGTATGCCACACTAAGCATGGAGAACAGAAAGAGGAGAAGAGAACTGTCTGAGGAATTGAGATCCAAAATTGTTGAAAAATATCAACAATCTCAAGGTTACAAGTCCATCTCCAGAGATCTTGATGTATATTGAAATCATTTGTCATATCATGATTGCACCCCATGTACAATGCACAGCCAATCAAGACATTGTTTGATGACTTTGAGTGTGCGTACATGGCTGCATTTCAGTTCCTTTAAAATCATTGGTATAATTTGGAACAGCGAATGTGAACCAGACCCTCTCGGTCTTTATCACTAGACCATCTTGTGACAGGTAAACAGTTGCAGAGCACCAACTTTTATTTTAGGTATATTGTTTTTTTTACCCAAGCCTGAAGGAAGGACAAAAGCTATCACTCAGAGGATCAAGTTGTTTGCTTGATGCCTGAAGGCTTTTGCCCAAACCTTTTGTGTGGTTCGCTGGGGTTATATCCTAAACGTCTTAACAATCTTGAATTTTCAGATACAGTCAGGTCATCCTGAGCGGAAAGGGGGCAAGATTTATGTACAACCTGCCCCAGGATCAGTTGTTAAGAGTGTTCCTGGTTGGCACTGTTACTAGTCCCCCACCCCCAACACAAATTTTAGTAAGCATGCTACCTCCTGCCACAACCTGCTTCATTTATGATTGAGACTTTATGTCAAGCTCTTCTTCACAGAATAACCTTCTAACCACCCACAGCTGCCTATGTAGAAATGTGCAGTCATGGTGACACATTAATGCTATCAAAATATGATCCTCGAAAAACAGATGGACAAAAAACAGAACAAGTCCAAGTCTTTGGCATTGGGATGCGGTTACTTATTCTTGGTGCTCTTCTGATAGGACCTGACCTCACAAATTCCTTATTTGTAGAATGACACAAATTCCCACAGACAAACTTTATAAAAATTCGGCCTAACTCTATATTGTAGCACATTATGATGTCCAACAAGCTCATAAACTTTCGGCATGATAGTCAGGTCTTCCCTTACTAGCAGCACTTCTCCATATGATATGTTACATCATGACATTATTTAGGGGTTCAGTTCTAGTTTTTTCTGTCTCTTCTAGTAAAATGTGTGACCCCGGAATGACAGCATTTGAGCCTGAAGCATTGGGAAACCTGGTGGAGGGTCTAGACTTTCATCGCTTCTATTTCGAAAATTGTGAGTTATTGTCAACTTTCTGTAATAGAAAAGCAAATAATTTTAAATAAATGCAAAATGTATGCAAAATGGAAATGTAAGATAGTAAGTGGGCTGTTTGACAAGAGAAAAAAAATAAAAGATACTGACACCCTTGGGGAAAATTTTTAATACTTAAATACATGTATTTAGGACTAAAAAGAATGTTTGCAATTGACTTCCACTTAAGATTTTGCAACATTTGCCTCTTACCGGCTTTTTGTTTGTTGCACATTGTTGGCTGCAGAATGACTTAACTGCAACATCTACTATATAATTGTCTTATCCCATCTGTCTGTCTGTCTGTCTATCTGTCTGTCTGTCCTGGAAATCCCGCGTCGCTCATTGGTCCGGCAATCAGCGCCGCGGGATTTCTGAAAAAAGATGGCGGCTGTTAGCGGTTCATCTGCGGGACGGAGCTCAGCGGCGATGCAGCTGGGAGATGAGCGCCGCGAGGCGCTCATCTCCCGGCCGGTAACAGCAGAAGGACCTCGACCGCCGGACCCATCTGCGGGACGGAGATGAAGCCGGGAGATGACCGGCGCGAGGCGCTCATCTCCTGGCCGGTAGCAGCGGAAGGACCGCCGGCGTCACTGACCTCCATGCGGAAGGGAGGACAGGGGAGCGGCGCTGCGGGTCGGTATACTTCTGCTGCGAGCGGCCGCTCATGTCCCGGGTTCTCGCTGCAGAAGTACCCGCACAGGCAGCGCCGCTCCCCGGTCCTCACCAAGATGAATTGTTGATTGGTCGCGGTCTTCGGACCCGACCAATCACTGATCTTACCGCAAAAGTTAAACACTACTGTGCTGATTGGTCGCGGACGCTGCCCGCGACCAATCACCGATTTGGGCGCCAAATTTAAATATCTGCCGCGACCAATCACCGATCTTGGCTCCACATTTAAACACCGCTGTGCTGATTGGTCGCCGACGCTGGGCGCGACCAATCACCGATTTTGTCACCACATTTAAATAGCGTCTGCGACCAATCAGCACAGCGGTGTTTAAATGTGGAGCCAAGATCGGTGATTGGTCGCGGCCGATATTTAAATTTGGCGCCCAAATCGGTGATTTGTCGCGGGCAGCGTCCGTGACCAATCAGCACAGTAGTGTTTAACTTTTGCGGCAAGATCAGTGATTGGTCGCGGGCCAAGACCGCGACCAATCACCGATTTGTGCGGCACATTTAAATAGCGGCCGCGACCAATTGGATGTCAGCGCCGCTCCCCGGTCCTCCCTTCACACCCTAGCCGCATGGATGTCAGCGGCGCTGCCTGTGCGGATACTTCCGCTGCGAGAACCCGGGACATGAGCAGGCGCTCGCAGCAGAAGTATCCCGACCCGCAGCGCTGCTCCCCGGTCCTCCCTTGACACCCTAGCCGCTGATGTCCCCACAGTATCCGCATGGTGTTACAAAGGTCTGGACATTTGTGTTAAAAATCGCTGATTGGTCGCCGACGCTATTTAAATGTGGCGCCAAAATCGGTGATTGGTCGCACCCAGCGTCGGCGACCAATCAGCGATTTTTAACACAAATGTCCGGACCTTTGTAACACCATGCGGATACTGTGGAGACATCAGCGGCTAGGGTGTGAAGGGAGGACCGGGGAGCGGCGCTGACATCCATGCGGCTAGGGTGTGAAGGGAGGATCGGGGAGCGGCGCTACGGGTCGGGATACTTCTGCTGCGAGCGCCCGCTCATGTCCCGGGTTCTCGCAGCGGAAGTATCCGCACAGGCAGCGCCGCTGACATCCATGCGGCTAGGGTGTGAAGGGAGGACCGGGGAGCGGCGCTGACATCCAATTGGTCGCGGCCGCTATTTAAATGTGCTGCACAAATCGGTGATTGGTCGCGGTCTTGGCCCGCGACCAATCACTGATCTTGCCGCAAAAGTTAAACAGTACTGTGCTGATTGGTCGCGGAGGCTGCCCGCGACCAATCACCGATTTGGGTGCCAAATTTAAATATCGGCCGCGACCAATCACCGATCTTGGCTCCACATTTAAACACCGCTGTACTGATTGGTCGCAGACGCTATTTAAATGTGGCGCCAAAATCGGTGATTGGTCGCGCCAAGCGTCGGCGACCAATCAGCACAGCGGTGTTTAAATGTGGAGCCAAGATCGGTGATTGGTCGTGGCCGATATTTAAATTTGGCGCCCAAATCGGTGATTGGTCGCGGGCAGCGCCAGCGACCAATCAGCGATTTTTAACACAAATGTCCGGACCTTTGTAACACCATGCGGATACTGTGGGGACATCAGCGGCTAGGGTAGGGTGTCAAGGGAGGACCGGGGAGCGGCGCTGCGGGTCGGGATACTTCTGCAGTCGCTCATCTCCTGGCTTCTCGCAGCGGAAGTAGCCGCACAGGCAGCGGCGCTCCCCGGTCCTCACTAATACGATTCCGCTCCCCGGTCCTCACCAATACGATTCGCTGATTGGTCGCGCTCTCCGCACGCGACCAATCAGTGATCTTGGCGCTAAAGTTAAACACCGCTCTGCTGATTGGTCGCGGCCGCTGCCTGTGACCAATCACCGATTTGGGCGCCACATTTAAATAGCGGCCGCGACCAATCACCGATCTTGCAGCCACATTTAAACACTACTGTGCTGATTGGTCGCGGACACCAGACGCGACCAATCAGCGAGCTTGGCGCCAAATTTAAACAACGCTCTGCTGATTGGTCGCGGACGCCAGACGCGTCCAATCAGCGAGATTGGCGCCAAATTTAAACAACGCTCTGCTGATTGGTCGCGGACTCCAGCCACGACCAATCAGCGAGATTGGCGCCAAATTTAAACAACGCTCTGCTGATTGGTCGAGGCCGCCGGCCGCGAATAATCAGCATTATTGGCGCCAAATATAAACACCGCACTGCTGATTAATCGCGGTCGCTGGCCAAGATCAATCAGCAGTATTGGCGCCAAATTTAAACACCGCTCTGCTGGTTAGTCGGGGTCGCCGTCCGCGACCAATCAGCAGTATTGGCGCCAAATTTAAACCCCGCTCTGCTGATTGGTCGCGGTTGCCGGCCGTGACCAATCAGCAGTATTGGCGCCAAATTTAAACCCCGCTCTGCTGATTGGTCGCAGCCGGCAACCGCGACCAATCAGCAGAGCGGGGTTTAAATTTGGCGCCAATACTGCTGATTGGTCACGGCCGGCAACCGCGACCAATCAGCAGTATTGGCGCCAAATTTAAACACCACTCTGCTGATTGGTCGCGGTGGCCAGCCGCGACCAATCAGTGATTTTGGCACCAAATTTAAACACCGCTCTGCTGATTGGTCGCGGCCGGTGATTGCGACCAATCAGCATTATTGGTGCCAAATTTAAACCCCGCTCTGCTGATTGGTCGCGACCGCCGACCGCCACCAATCAGCGATTTTGGCGCCAAATTTAAACCCCGCTCTGCTGATTGGTCGCGGTTGCCGGCCGCGACTAATCAGCATTGTTGGCGCCACATTTAAACACTGCAGTGCTGAATGGTCGCGGCCGTGACCAATCACCATTATTGGCGCCAAATTTAAACACCGCTTTGCTGATTGGTCGCGATCGCCGGCCGCAACCAATCAGCATTATTGGCGCAAAATTTAAACCCCGCTCTGCTGATTGGTCACGTTCGCTGGCCGCGACCAATCAGCATTATTGCCGCAAAATTTAAACCCCGCTCTGCTGATTAGTCGCGACCGCCGGCCGTGACCAATCAGCGATATAGTTGCCAAATTTCAACACCTCTTTGCTGATTGGTCGCGGTTGCCGGCCGCGACCAAACAGCGATTTTGGCGCCAAATTTAAACACCGCTCTGCTGATTGCGCCCGGTCTGCCGCATACATATTCTAGAATACCCGATGCATTAGAATCGGGCCACCATCTAGTTTTTAATAAAACTCAATTGCAAAAATGATTTAAAGGGGTTTTCCCCATAAGTAGATGCAATGGTTGGAGGTGTACTTCAGGAGATTGTCATAATCTGTCACCTGAAAGCAAACTCTGCAAACTCCTCTCTTTAGCAGAGGATTCTCAGGATTTCATCCTTTAACCCCTATAAAGGGATCTAGTCTTCACTGTAGGACCCCTAGATTGGTCTTCACATTAGCCACTGACTAGTGGAGCCAGGTGAGGGAAAAACCTATTAACATACTGGCACCTGGATAGGTGCCAGTAATGTATTCTACCTGTGCGTAGCAGGATACTTACCGATACCCATCTTCTACTGTTTTCGGCATCACTCCGATCCCCCTTCGACATCTTGTGACCAAATCTCCAACTGGCTGGAAATCACTACTAATGGTTACTATCTCTCTTCCTGTAAGTCTATGAGAGCCTAGTTCTAAGTCTCATAGACTTGCATTAAGAAGTGACTTCCGTCTGCTCATCAAACACTGTAGTGAACCGGCTAGGTACAACTTCGGTCACGTTGTTTAGAAGAGGGCTGGAGCAGCAGAGGGAACAGCTGAAGACTTCAATCAGTAAGTATTTTACTATACATACTGTTACGCTCACGCCCGGACAGACTGGCGTGAGCG
Source organism: Phyllobates terribilis (assembly GCF_046119375.1). Taxonomy (NCBI): domain Eukaryota; kingdom Metazoa; phylum Chordata; class Amphibia; order Anura; family Dendrobatidae; genus Phyllobates; species Phyllobates terribilis. Next base: position 130,854,872 of record NW_027362770.1, on the reverse strand, counting down.
TGGTTAGTGATCCCACTGGACCATGAACAGAGGAGTGCTTGGAGGGGCGTGACTAAGTATCAACTCGGTCCGACCAAGGTCGCAAGGCGGCTCAGTCGACTCCGTGAACCAGGGAGGAACCGAGCAGAGGGACCAGGTGCTACTCCAGGTCAGACCCCGGTCACAGCTGTTGACCCACACCGGGGAATGCAGGAACAGGCAGGTTAGGCTGGCATACTACAGGTGGGTACTGGCAGGCATGGCTGGTATGCAGACAGGTGGGTACTGGCAGACACGGCTGGTATGCCGACAGGTGGGTACTGGCAGGTAGGAACGCCGGCAGGATAGGGACCAGTACAGACTGGGGTACAAGAACAGACCCACAGGTGCGGTAGACAAGCAGAGCAGAGCGAAACCCGCTGGTGCGGTAGAAAAGCAGAGCAGAGCAAAACCCGCAGGTGCGGTAGACAAGCAGAGCAGAGCAAAACCCGCTGGTGCGGTAGACAAGCAGAGCAGAGCAAAACCCGCAGGTGCGGTAGACAAGCAGAGCAAAGCAAAACCCGCAGGTGTGGTAGACAAGCAGAGCAGAGCAAATACACACAAGGTACTTACAATGAAGTAGCGAGTGGACACTAAACTCACAAACAGAAGTACAGAGACAACGAGTTGGAGTTAGGTGCAGGTTCAGACACTGCAGGAAAAGGGAAGATACGGACATAGAGACAAACAAGTAACGGGCTAGGACACTATTCAGACAGGAACTGAACCAGGAACAAGATACAGGAACGAGCCTGGGAACTCAGCACCCAGGGTGGCGGAAACAGACTAGAAGTCACAGACACAGGTAACAGGCCTGGGTATACAGCCCCCAGGGTGGTGGAAACTGACAAGATACAGGACAGGACCTGGCAACTCATTTGCACAGAACACATTGAAATAAAGTATTGCTCAGGCACCTCCTACTGGGTTCAGGGGGTTTAAGTATCCAGTGACTCACAACAATAGGCTGGGGATGCATTAGGACTGTGCACACAGTAACTATAAGAAACAGGCAGTAACCGCGCCGCCACCCTAAGCAATCAGACAAGAGACATGCACACAGCAGGTACTGGAGCAAAGTGTGCAGCATGGACTGATAGGTAAGATGGCGGTCTTGAATGGTGGGAGGTGGTAAGCCATGCCAGCATGCCGCCAGGGATGTTACAGTACCCCCCCCCCCTTTACGCCCCCTCTTCTTCAAACCTGCAAGGATTTTCTGCAGAGAATTTGGAGGCTGATCCTTCTCTTCAAGAAGATTACCTCTTCTGTCCACTAGAGGGAATGAAACTGGTCTCACCATCTTGGTGACTAGGATGCTTCCTCCCATCGAGCCATCCTCAGCAACAGATGAAGTGAGTGAAGTACCAGGAACAAGACACAGGAAAGTCTCTCTCCATTTGTTAATATCGGGTAGCACCCCAAAGGATTCACGGGACAACTGGAGATCCTCCACTGGGTTGAAGGGGTGCAGAGACTCGGGGGTAACCACCGCCTTGACGTACACTTTGCCAAGCTTACTGGATGAAGTGGGCGAAGTACCAGGTACAGGATGTAGAAAAGTCTCTCTCCATTTGTGATCAGGTAGCACCCTGGAGGATTCAGGAGGCAACTGGAGGTCCTCCGCCTAGTTGGAGGGGTGCAGAGACTTGGAGGTAGCCACCGCCTTGATGGACTTATTGCCAGATTTGTTAAAGATGGAGGATCCTTGCTTAGGGACCAACTTCAGTCTGGTTTCTGAGATGACACGTCTGCGAGGCTGGGCGGTGCCTAAAGCCAGATCATTGGTACAATCATCGAGACTGTGTGGGGACAATGCCTCCGCTTCCCTTCCTTCAGAGACTTCAGCGCACAGCGAGTCAGTGACAAGCAGATCTGGTGAAGAAGAAGAAGAAGACACTGCTGACTGTCCTGAAAATATGGGGACTGGACACCCCTTATACCTCAGCAGTCCCCCAGGGAACACCATGCCGGATCTCCAGACCTGAGCGGGCACTAGATCTCTCGGCTCTGGACGACCTGTGGGTAAACCAGACAGCACTTGGAATGTGAACTTCTTCATGTGTAATGCTCCAATCTGGAGCTTAATTTGTACAGACATATTTTGACTGTTTCTAAGTAGGACTCGTCCTTCCGCTGACAATGCCCAAACTGGATTCTGGAGTTGTCGGACGGGAATCAGACACTGACTCTTCAAGGCTTTACGCCCGAAACTTAAGGTTAATCCGAGGCCTTCACTGCCACGGAGACAGTCATGGTCATCTGTGGAGAGGAAACACTAACGCCAAGGGCAGCCTCTCCTACAGGCCTAATGTCTTAGGATTCTCCAACCTTCGCTGGACAGAGACCGTCAGGGTGTCCCAAACAACCGCAGCGGGACCGCAGTCCGATTTTGTGACTGAGTTTCGGCCTCTGCTTTGCCTGACGAACATGGTCATCCTTCATGGATTCTGTGCGGGTAGCTGCCTCTACAGGCTGGGGAACAGGAGGTATTTGGGAGGACAGAACCTGGCGTGACGGTTTACCTCTACGCCTTGCACGTCTGGACTGCCTCTTGAGGTTGGGTAGAGAAGTATTCTGTGTGACATTGTCATCCTTTGTGAATTCTGTGTGGGCAGCAGTCTCTTCAGGCTGGAGAGCTGGTGGGCAACCTAAACGCATCACCCATCGGGACTGCTCCAGGATATTGGGAAGGGAAGCTTTAGCAGAAGCCTCAGGGTTAGGGTCATTGAAGACCATTAGAAAGGCCACCAGGAAGGCCTGCAGGTCAGAGACGATAGGATCCCATGCTTCCCATAGGTGGGTGATCCAATTCAAGGCATCACCCACTAAGTAGGACATCATGAATGCTACTTTAACCCGATCAGTGGGAAAATAGTGAGCATAGAATTTGAAATGCAGCATACATTGCTCCACAAACGCACGGCTTTGTTTTGGATCCCCATAGTACCGTGGTGGATCCGCAGGAACGAGTGCTGATAGCTCCATTTGGGGCTGGTGCGTAAATCGCCTGGACCTCAGCTTGATAAATTTTTTTTCCTTGGTGCACGTATTCGCCAGACAAGAATTCAAATGTCTCCGAGAGCGAAGGGCCGTGGGGCTCAACGGGGACCATGGCCTGAGCAAACTGTTACACACACACCCAGACTGACAGGCGTGAGCGTGGTTAGTGATCCCACTGGACCATGAACCGAGGAGTGCCTGGAGGGGCGTGACTAAGTATCAACTTGGTCCGACCAAGGTCACACGGCGGCTCAGTCGACTCTGTGAACCAGGGAGGAACCGAGCAGAGGGACCAGGTGCTAGTCCAGGTCAGACCCCGGTCACAGCTGTTGACCCACACCGGGGAATGCAGGAACAGGCAGGTTAGGCTGGCATACTGACAGGTGGGTACTGGCAGGCACGGCTGGTATGCAGACAGGTGGGTACTGGCAGGTAGGAACGCAGGCAGGATAGGGACCAGTACAGACTGGGATACAAGAACAGACCCGCAGGTGTGGTAGACAAGCAGAGCGGAGCAAAACCCGCAGGTGCGGTAGACAAGCAGAGCAGAGCTAAACCCGCAGGTGCGGTAGACAAGCAGAGCAGAGCAAAACCTGCAGGTGCGGTAGACAAGCAGAGCAGAGCAAAACCCGCAGGTGCGGTAGACCAGCAGAGCAGAGCAAAACATGCAGGTGCGGTAGACAAGCAGAGCAGAGCAAAACCCGCAGGAGCGGTAGACAAGCAGAGCAGAGCAAAACCCGCAGGTGCGGTAGACAAGCAGAGCTGAGCAAAACCCGCAGGTGCGGTAGACAAGCAGAGCAGAGCAAAACCCGCAGGTGCGGTAGACAAGCAGAGCAGAGCAAAACCCGCAGATGCGGTAAACAAGCAGAGCAGAGCAAATACACACAAGGTACTTACAATGAAGTAGCAAGTGGACACTAAACTCACAAACAGAAGTACAGAGACAATGAGTTGGAGTTATGTGCAGGTTCAGACACTGCAGGAAAAGGGAAGATACGGACATAGAGACAAACAAGTAATGGGCTAGGACACTGTTCAGACAGGAACTGAACCAGGAACAAGATACAGGAACGAGCCCGGGAACTCAGCCCCCAGGGTGGCGGACACATACTAGAAGTCACAGATACAGGTAACGGGCCTGGGTATACAGCCCCCAGTGTGGCGGAAACATACTAGAAGTCACAGATACAGGTAACGGGCCTGGGTATACAGCCCCCAGGATGGCGAACAGACTAGAAGTCACAGATACAGGTATCAGGCCTGGGTATACAGCCCCCAGGGTGGCGGAAACTGACAAGATACAGGACAGGACCTGGCAACTCAGTTGCACAGAACACACTGAAAGAAAGTCTTGCTCAGGCACCTCCTACTGGGTGGAGGGGGTTTAAATATCCTGGGACTCACAACAATAGGCTGGGTACGCATTAGGACTGTGCACACAGTAACTATAAGAAACAGGCAGTAACCGCGCCGCCGCCCTAAGCAATCAGACAAGAGAAATGCACACAGCAGGTACTGGAGCAAAGTGTGGACTGATAGGTAAGATGGCGGTCTTGCATGGTGGGAGGTGGTAAGCCATGCCAGCACGCTGCCAGGGATGTTACACACACATTACTGATAACTATCCGGTGGTCATCGTACTTTAAGCCAGTTCTTAACTAGATAATCATTTCCAAGGACACATGTATTCAAAGACTCCGACAAGGACATTGGGGTTAGAAGCCGGGAGGTCAGATAAAATTAATGGAAACAGGCAGTCCAAGGCCAAACTAGAGAGGTCCTCAAGGGGTTAATCCAGATCTAGATCTAGTTTTTAATACTAAAAACAATCTCTTTAACATAGCCCTTTGACTATAAGTGGCATACATCTACACCGACCTAAAGGTTAAGAAGTAGGATACATATTTTCAAGCTGTACTTGAAATAGATAAAAATTTAAATAAAAAAAGGTAACAATATAATATTTTTTGTCTTTTTCTTAGTGTGGTCTCGAAGCAATAAACCCCTTCATACAACCATCCTCAACCCCCATATACACTTGATGGGAGACGAGTCCGCCTGCATTGCCTACATCCGTATAACTCAGTATCTGGATACCAGTGGGGTCCCCCGCACTGCCCAGTCAGAGGAGACATGTATTTGGCACCGCCGTGATGGCAAATGGCAAAACGTTCATTTCCACCGATCGGGAGCCCCTTCTGTTCTCCCACAGTAAGAACCTGCATTTCTTTAGTTCTTTTTCAAGAATTAAGTATTTTTAGATAGGAAAACTTTTTTCTGGTTTACCCTCTTCACTATTCCCTGTAGAACAGAAGTGCGGAGGTCAGTTTTCGTTTGATTGGTTTCAGATAGGGTTGCGACTCAACCTCTAGACCACCATTGCAAAGGTCACTAGATACAGCTGTACGCAAGTGTTGAAGGTTCTGGTCTTAGGTCTGCACTCTGCAGTATTCTGGGGTCTTTATTTACTTTAGGGGCTGGTCATAGGTCTGTTTTTATTCTGGTGTCTGGTCTTGAGTCTGTATTTATTCTAGTGTCTAGTCTGAAGTCTGCATTTATTTCAGAATCTGGGGTCTGTATTTTAAGCCCTGATCTAGGTTCTATATTTACTTTGAATTCTGATGTGGAGTCTTATTTATTTAGGGGTCTGTTCATTTTAGGTTCAGGAATCTGTGTAATTTTAGGGGCTTGTACTTATTCTAGGGTGTGTGTCCAATCTAGGGTCTGTATTAATTTTGGGAACTACTTATTTTGGGTCATGGGTTTATATTTATTTTGGGCTTTAGGAACAGAATTTATTTTGGTGACTTTAACTATTTTGAGCTTTGGGGTATGTATACATTTTGGAGTCCAAACTCTGGAATTTTAGTCTTAACATACTTTGGAGTCTGAGTTACATTGCAGCATTAAAAGATTGTGAAATATTCAGTATTTGCCATGCTTCTGCATAAATTTGACATAAAACGCCAGCAAATTTTAACATAAGTATTAAAAGTAAACAAAGAAAACCAAATCAAACAAATTGGTCAAAAATATAAATTTTTGTCATTTTTTAAATGAGGAAAATGATCCAGTATTACATGTGAGTGTGAACGTTTGCGTTCAGTATCTACCGTTAACCCCTTGTGTAGCAAAACCTGCATCAAAACTTCCCAGTAATTGTTGATCACTCCTTCATATCGGCATGGAGGAATTTTAGCCTATTCCTCCTTACAAAACAGCTTCACTTCAGTTTTGTTTGTGGGTTTTCTCCCATGAAATGATCACTTCAGGTCCTTCCACAACATTTCTATTAATTAAGCTGGATTCTATTAATTAAGGTGGATTAAGGATTAAGGTTGAGGACTGACTTTGCCATCCCAAAACTTTAATTTTGTTCTTTTGTCCATTCTTTTGTAGAACGACTTGTGTGCTTTGGGTTGTTGTCTTGCTGCAAGGCCCACGTCCTCTTGAGATTCAGCTCACGGACACAAGTCCTGACAGTTTCTTTTACTGGCATAATTCTTAATTCATTGTTCAATCCAGGATGGAAGCCATCCTGGCCCAGATGCAGCATAAAAGGGCAAAACTATGATACTACCACCACCATGTTTCACATGTGGTATGAGGTTTTTCTGCTGTAATGCAGGGTTTTTATTCTGCAAACATATTACTTCTCAATTAAATTAAAAAGCTCTATTTTGATCTCATCCATCCAATACACTGTTCCAATTGCCTTTTGGCTTGTCCTGGTGATCTTTAGCAAAAGGGCAGATGAGCAACAATGTTCTTTTTTGAGAGCAGTGGCTTTCTCTTTGCAATCCTACCCTGCACAAATTGTTGTATAATGTTTTCCTGATGGTGGACTCCTGAGAGAGGCCTTCAGTTGTTTAGGTGTTATGTTCCTTTGTGACTTTGCAGACTTTTATACATCTTGCTCTTGTAGTAGTCTTTGTTGGTTGACCACCCCTTGGGAAGGTAATGGTCTTAAATTTCCTTCATTTGTACACAATCTGTCTTGCTATGGATTTGTGGAATCCAAACTCTTTAGAGATTGTCTTGTAATCTTTTCTAGCCTGATGAGTACCAACATCTTTTTCTGAGGTCCTTATAAGGCTATGTGCCTACGATGCAGAAATGCTCCGGATTTTTTCCTGAGTGTTTCTGCATCTCCCTGGCAGAAAAAACGCATGCGGATTGTACATGCGTTTTTCCTGCCAGGGACATGCGGATGTGAAGCGTTCTTCACATGCGTTTCCGCGTGCGGGTTGACAAGCGCTTTCCAATCGATTTTAGCATCACTTGGAAAGTGCTTGACAACTTGGTCACACTATATAAATCCATGCAAACGGCATGGATTTATATAGTGTGACCGTAAAGAATGGTAAAAAATAAAAAAATAAATATATACTTACCTTCTGATGGCCCCCGGAGTCTTTATTCGATCCGTCCAGGCTTACCGGCAGCTCGCGGTACACTGAAGGACCTGCCGTCACATGACTAAATGACGTCACCGCAGGTCCTTTTAGTCTACCGCGAGCTGCCGGCAAGCAAAGACGAGCACACCGGGGGCCATCAGAAGGTAAGTATAATATTTATTTTTTATTTTATTCTTTTTTTTACAGGTTCTATGGTACCCGGGTCCGGAGGAGAGTCTCCTCTCCTCCAGACCCGGGTACCATCCGCACATTGAAACGCATATAATCCGCATGTACAGATCCAGTGATGCGGATTACATGCGTTCCAATGCAAGTCAATGGTGGCGAAAACGCAGCGCTTCCGCAAAATAATTGGTAGTGCTGCGTTTTTTTCCGCAATGATAATCAGCAGCGGAAATTTCCGCAGGATGTGCACAGAACATGCGGATTATCATTGGGGAACATGGCAGGCCTTCTACCATGCGTTTTTTAAGCGTTTCTGCAGCGGAATTGCCGCTGCAGAAAACCCTTAAAAAACGTATCGTGGGCACACAGCCTCAATCTCCTTTGTTTTTGCCTTGACACACGTCAGCAAACATGGATTGCGAAGATCAGGCTTTGATAGCTCCCTGTTCTTTAGCTAAAACAGATACCCCGCTCACACCTGATTGTCATCCCATTTATTGAAAACACCAGACTCTACTTTCACCTTCAGATTATCTGTTAATTCAAAAGGATCAAATATGTTTGCCACTGACAGACATGTAATTTGAGAACATTTTCATTAAAAAAAAAAGCAAAATCTAATATTTTTGACTCATTTGTTTTATTTGGTTTCTCTTTAAGTACTTTTCAGACTTGTGTAAAAATCTGATGTAGTTTTAGGTCAAGTTTATGCAGAAATATAGCAAGTTCACAAGCTTTCAAGGTGTCTGTGATCATGCTGAAGCACGTATTATATGCACTGCTTGTAAACACATAAGGTTTGCGGTGTTTGGGGGCATAGTTTATGTAAATGGGGTCAATTCTGTATCTCCGTAATGTAGCTGCTGTAAAGTACTAAAGTATAGTCACTAATCTAAGTCATATCCCCAAATCATACTGTTTTGTGGTTATATTAACATGGCTGGTATTTTTTTTATGAAAAAGGTGTCAACCCTCTTCCTTAGGAAAGTTTATATGATATTTTATCAAGTGGGATAAGGTCAACCTGAATAATAGTTTCTCCAGTCTAGAGCCTTTTCGGTAGCTACCTTTAGGGTCTATTAATATATTATTATCTTGGCTTGATCATTTCCATTTCAACATAAAGTATACAGCTTATTTTTGTAGTTGTATTTTTGTTAATATGATCTTGTTCTATTTTTCAGCTGAATTTCCAGCTTTGGTCAAGGACAATAATTATGAACACCAGAAGAAGTCCCACCAGTCTTCTGTTCCTCTGTCCCATTCCCTCTCTCTCTCTCTTGCTATCTCTCCGTGCACCTCTCTTATCCGTCAGTCAATCCATACCTTTCTTTCTTTAAATGATACACCAGGTGACAGGAGGCATTGAACAGTGTGTGAATGTACGTATGTGAGTGTGAGCCTGTGTCCTGTACACATTCCTGGTCACCCACTAAGTTAGAGAGAGAGGGGGTGTATGATTCTCCGGAAATTATGTTATTGCAGTCTGGTCCAGTGATCTCAGCAGCTATAAAAACCAACCGTCATAATTTGGATTTTTTTTTTGGGATATTTCATTGGAAAATTTGGGACACCTTTTTATACATTGGACACCATTTTATACATTGGTAACACCCTTCAAGACGGACCAAGCCCTTTAAATATTGGCCTTGTGTGTAAGTTTTTGTAACCTGTAATCCTATCACATTAAATATATCCTCATACTCCAAATAAAAACCAAAAGCACAAGTTATTATAACTTTTTTAATGGAGGCAACTTTTATTTTTTAGACCTTCTAAAGACCTTCTATAATATCATTAATCATCGGTCACTTTTCCATTTTACTAGGACTTGATATTTTTGAAATTTCGAAAGCTTTGGTTGCCTTATATATTAGAGCATCCTATCAACATAAAATTTATATAGCAGTCCAGGGAACAAAATAAAAAAAAAGTAATAAAAACTACAATAAAATAACAGATATGTGTCCGGCCTATACCTTGCTGTGTGGTGCCCCCAGCTGCGGCATCATTTCCGAGAATGCATTTAAGAGCTAAAGGGTCGATCGTATCTAAGCTGCAAAGCAACATAAAGCAATGTTGTGCGGAACGGATAAACAATAAAAAAATAAAGTTCAGCGCCGACCGATAATGCAAGCTATAGTAATAATGAATATATAGAAATATTCTTACATATATATATTTTGTGGGAATACATCAGTGTGTGAAGGAAAATCTGTATTTCTATTTGAGATCTATTATATGCATGCTTTTTATAGAAGTAACACTTTCTTGTAATAACCTATTTGCAATATGTTATCACCGAAGATTTTTTTTTTTTAATTGTCGAAAGCAACTTAAAAGCAGCGTACTGCTTACATTTTTGAAACTTTCGTTTTAATGCTTGTACACTATTCGACAATTGTTCGGGAGAAAAAATTTTTTTGTTTTCTTTGCATCTTCATAGGTTTAGAGCGTAGTTTTATTTCTAGTGTAGTGCAGGTTCTGATTTTAACTCAGTGACTGCTTTATTATCTTTTCGTAGGAAAGCTCTTAGTAAAAGATGCTTCCTAGAGTACGGGGCATTCACGTTTACTGTCCTCTGCATGGTGGCTTCTAAAATTGACAAAGTCTACAGATGAGATGGTGAAGGCATGTTTACATTTTAGATACAATAGTGATCTGTCCTGTTAGGCTGCTTATCAAATAGCTAGATGATAAATGTGTAAAAATGTCCAAAAAAATATAAAAAAGATTAAAAAAAAAAAAAAACACCAGAGAATGACTGATCATCTCAGAACGTGGTGTTTGTTACTTTTTCTAGTGAAGATGTGGAGTTTTAAAATGTCCCGTCTGTAGATATCCTCTAAAAATTTCAGGGGTTGCTTGTTTTTGCACCTAACAAGTTGAAGACCAGAAGAAGACCTGGATGAAAATGTCTTCAAATCTTGTCGATGGCACAAAGCTTTGCCTAAACAGAACTATCCTGGGTCTTGACATATACAAAGGATACTCAAGAACTATTTAAGATCTTAAACAATGGTGTTATGTTCACACAACCAGAATGGAAAAGACATTAAGACTTTCAGTACAATGACTAGGATACCTAGTTACCACTTGCTCTTGTCATCTTTGTGTGATCAGTGGTGGCCCATGGTGGAGTTTACTTGTCTTGGAGATGATCATCCATGACTTTTTCTTGATTGACCATCATGCTTCATTGCTGAATAGATTTGTTTTTATTGCTGTAAATACTAAACAATTCAGAGGACTATAAATGATGGCTTAGGAGCATACCTGCAAACATCTACTTTCTTCTCAATCAACGGAGACAATGTCATATTCAGAATAGATAATTGTGAATATTGGTCAATTTCAAACCCATTATGGTTTTATTATTTGGCCTTTTAAACAATATGTGACCTAACAGTTGAACAAGTTTATTGATGAGGCTTTTCTATGTTAACTAGGCTCAAATTGTTGCATGGTATAAATGTTGCCCAAAAGTGGGCCGTGCCAAATGTCTCCCTAGAGGAGATTCTTTTTGCATTCACTTCTAGAGGTAAAATTATGGGAGCAGGGTTGTTCGCCTGAATGTCTTGTCTATAGTCTTCCGAATATTGTATATTTTTTTATGTTATACCTCTCCTTCAGCACCTACCCTCTCACCTGCAACAGGGTTGTTTTCTTTTTTTTTACCGTATTTATGGGTCAAATTTAAAAATGTCTTTTGGTTGGATCTTAGACCTAGGAGGAATGATGCATGAGAACAAAATTCATGTCTGTGGGTTGTAAGTGCAGCTTTTTTTGTATACTTTAGAACGTGAAGGCTAACCTTTCTTTCTACTGCATTTATTTTTGTAAATGGAATAAAATCTAATTTGTCAATGGCATGCTGTACATAGTTTAGTTCAAAAATTAAGGTAACCTTTATAACTATTGGAAAACTTTAAAGGAGTGTTCCGAGATTATCGTTTCCTTTGTGAGTTGAGATAGTAGTATTCTTCAACGTTGTATTCACAGATTTGGATTTTTCACAAGCAGTTACATGACCCTATTGGTGTCATTGATGGGCTGTTCATTTTTAAATCTTGTAGAGGTCATCTTCTACAAAGAATGGCACATTGTCAGTGATGTCACATACTCAACATTTGAGGTGCATTTCTGGGTCACCAGCCTCATCCTCTGGTTCATTCTAGAGCTAGTCCAACGCTGATTCGAACACTACTAGTATTTGACTTAACCACCAGATTACCGGAGGATGCTCTGATGAGCTTAGGCCTTGACACAATAATGGACCTCAAAGTTCTAGTAGAATAATTTGGAGCCAGTCACTAGCCACTAGGGTCTATTTTTTATTTATTGGTTCACAAATAACTAATTAGATCTTACTAATGATCTGTCCTGTGTATACAATGATAACAAGAGAGATTGGGGTTGAAAGTTGGACCGACGAACCCTAAGCCAACACCGATCACTCCAACCACATACATAAGGGCTTGTAAAGCTAGACACTAAAACTAAAAACTTTCATACACAAGAAACACCAGCAACATTGCATTCAATAATTGGTTTAAATCATTTATTTAATAGAAATAAGCTCAAAAAATGACCTTGTATTTTTTGACTTTTAAGGTGCTTTGTCATTTTACTATTACTCAACTTTATGAATGTATTCTCTCGAGTGACCAAAAAATTGTTGCCTTATCTGCACCTTCAAATTGAATTGTTTTAAATTCAGATATAAACAGTTAATTTCTTGATTCTTTTGGGGGAAAATAAAACTATGTGAGGAATATTGGACTTTAATTAGGGATTTTGTACAAATTATAGGGAATATGTCAGCAGGATTTTGCTTTGTAATCTGACAGGCCTTGATTCCAGCAATGTATCACTTAGTTTACTGGGTCCAGCGATTGTGATAGAATCACAGTTTTATATGCAGAAGATCTAGCAGAGCTCTGAATGCTGAGCCCTGTATAACCCCGCCCACAGCACTGAGTGGCAGCTTTCTGTGTACACTGTATATTGACAGAAAGCTGCTAATCAGTGCTGGGGGTGTGGTTGGACCAGGAGGCACAAGACAGCTAGTCCTGTAGTGATAATCTCTGGCAGATAATACAGTCCAATAAGTAACACATCCATGGAATCAGGATCTCAGCCCCTACGTCATAGTGCTGTGAAGTTAAATATCATAAAACCTGCTGACAGATTCCTTGTTGTGCCCAATGCCACAATTGATTGGCCATATCTCAATAATGTTATGAGTTATTGATTTTTTTTAGATCTTTAGATGTTAGCTCGGCTCTCAAAAAATCTACTGTACGCATGCAGATTACTTTTCTGTATATTGCTATTATGGTTGTAATATTTGATAATTTTGAAAAAAAATCTGCAATAATATTATTTTGTTTGATGAAACCATTGTTAATGACCTCCCATGCAATTTCTTGTCCCCGACCATTTACTAAAAGAATGATCCACTTTTGCCATGCTTCACTCGGCATTTGAGGATCCCTTTTAATGAAGAAGGCTGGGTGGGTGCTAGGTAAGTCCTGTGTTTCTACACAGCCTTTAGGTTTTTGTAGATATAATGCTTGAAGTTATTTTATTTCCTGAGATGAAGGCAGCTTTTCTAAAGAAATGGGGTCTCTTGTACTTTGAGCGTCTGATTAAATATTGAACAGAAATAATATTTAGAATTTCAGTTTCTCATCATTTTGGTTATTCTTAATATGTAGAATGGCACCTAATTATTCCTGAATATTGATATGCATGGTCCCCATGATGAGTGTATGTGTATTTTTAAAAAATATGAATATTTTTGCATGTGTGCCTCAGAAGCAGTCCTGATTTCATTTTTTTCAGATATGGGATTTACAAAGGTTAATGAAGCAATATTAACTTATGGAAGACAGCATAGAAGTAATTGCACAAAAGAACTGTACTACATAGCAAACAATCACATGTTGTCATCAACTTATAAAGTAAAAGGAATTTGCTATAATAAGAGCATAAGATAATATATAATAAGAATATTTTTTATTTATATAGTGCCAACATATTCCTCAGCACTTTCCAATTAAGCGGTAAGATACACATCAGTAAAAGTATTCTGCATCACAATCCCTTAAACATAAATGGCCTATCCCTAAAGTTAAAGTCCGGGACAATCCTTTTAAATCTGTCCTCTACTTCTGAGTAATATACATTTACTTGGTTGATGTAGTAAGAAGTAGAGGAAAAATGGATGGCAATATATCTGCAGTATCCGACTACACTGAGGGAGTTTGTAGTCTGTTACCATGGAGACAATCATATTTTCATAGCAACAGTAGACATAAATAAACAGCAGAATTCTAGACATAAACTGTAACCGATTAGAAAGGATTAAGTTAATGTGATAAATGGGCCACTCTGGTGGTATGAGAACTTGATTGACTGTTCGAATGAACACTAATCATTCTGAATAATGCAAGTTATCTACTGGCCATCAAGCAAGTCAAGCAAGCCATCAAGCAAGTCAGTCAATCAGCAGGTCTGCGGGAGTTAAGTAATATCTTTAGAGGAAGATAAATAGCTATGTAGAACTGAAAAGCCCCTCACCATAGGGGCATAATGATAGGGTGGGAAAGTGAAGTTAAGACATGCTTGGGCCTTGGTGCCTTTAGTGTCCAAATTGCACCATCGGTCTATAAGAGAATATCGGAACATTCATTGAAGTGTCAATGTCTTGGGTCCATCACAGATTCTGCACTGGGGTCCTAGAGCTTTGAGCATCTGCCTCCCAAATACTAATTTGAGTAACATGAACCATCACGACTAAAGTGACTGCTTGACTGACAACTCAATAACTGTGTAGTCAGTAAACTGTCTAAGGTGGGGCTGAGCGGGAGATGGAGCCTAGGATAGAAAGGCTTGAGAAGTGCTCTGATGATGCACAGAGCACTTAAGCCTCATTTGCATACGTATTAAAGCAGTGATTTTTCAGTGAGAGAACAACAGATTGCATCAGTAAAGGTGTGGATGACTTTACCTTTTCAGAGACCAACAAGACCTTATAAACTGCTTGAGATGAGTTTAGCTATGGGATAGATTTCCTTTCAGGCACACTTTGGCTCCGACCGCAATAATTTAGAAGTCTTACAACATTGGCATTGGCCAATCCTATTGGCAGGTGTACACTACTTTTGTATTGTAAAATACATGGTTGCCAACTAGTTTGAATTTCATGGGACCCTTAGACCAAAAGGGGCTGGTTTATGTAATCACTGCCCAAAAGTGGGACTATTGTTGTTGGCTAAGGCCATTTCTAGCAGTGGTGGGATGTCCCCGGGGGAGGCTAGGTTGGGGTAAGACTTAAACATTTCAAGCAGTATTAGCAACAATGTGAAAATGAATGTTTTTTTCATGTGCCCAGGCATGATATAAGGCAGAATAAAATAAATGGTATCAGTATGCAATAAGAAAAAGTTAATTTTCTACACACCACTCATTTCATAGATGATTCTTTATAGGCTTTATAGACAATATAGATACTTAATTTATCCAACTGGAGCCATATATTGTTCCAGGTTCACGGATGACAAGTCGATTACATGGTGTTTTGCTGTAATGACACCCAGAAAACAGCTGAAATCTCCGATGGGCTCTGTCCAATTTCCCTACAGTGCGCCCATAGGGGAAATAAAGCATTACACAGCTATTTTTGAAATCAGTATGCTGCCAACATAACAGGAAAATACTTACTTACTTTCAGGACTAAATATACTCTTCATAGCCACTCTGGCTAATACAGTGAAGTCCTGAATGACGGACCCCAATCTAAGTCAAAATTCTCTAATGGAGTATTTCAAAAAAAGTTTGAAAAAAACCTTGAAAGTATCTGACTGTTTTCTATGGCTTACAGTAACTGTTGTGCAGTTTTTTATAGAAATGTTCTTGTGGTTATCCATTCCCTACAGCTAATAGTACTTTTTGATAGGTCAGACAGTGTCAGGGTGTTATGACACTTTTGCGGCAGTGCTGCAGGAAAAGCGCGCAACGCTTAAGCGCGCATGTGCTCAGCCGTACGTGTAACTGCACCTTTACAGATTATTCTGACTGGTCCCATTGTTATGACCTGACTGAGGACCCCTGTGTCTGATGATAGATCCTTCTAAAGACACTGACCCTGTAACAGGTGAGAGGTCAAAGCACAAGTCATTTTCCTCTAGGCACAAAAGAGACGGTAAAAAAAAAAGCCCTAAAATCTATATTTATTTATTTTCTAAGTATTGAAACCGTGCACCGGTGTAACGTGTTGCAGAGGTGTTTGTTCAGGTTGGCAATTTTTATTTTTTATTTTATTTTTTTAGCCTGCCGCTGTTACACTAATAAGGTGGTGGTGAATAAACTGGCACAGTTTTTGCTGGCTGTATATTTTAATCTTGATGTCTAATTTCAATAAATGGCACAATCTGAAATATGCAACGGCTCTCTTGTACTCTTTTTGGTTGTATGATATTTACTAAGCTTATAATCTCATGAAGATCTTCAAGAGTTTCGGTAAAGTGAACGTCCACTCTGATGAAATAGCTAACGTGCAGCTGTTGATTGGCTGCATAGCAGGTCCAGTAATAGGGACACATACTTCATATGGTATAATGTCCCCCAAGACACCTTATACACAGAATAATGCCCCACACTGTATGACGTCCCCACTGCTTCCTATACACTGGCATAATGCCCCCACACTGTATGATAGCTACCCACACTAGTCCCCACAGTATAATGCCCCCATAGCCACTGATGTGTGACCCGTGCCGGCTGTAGTCGATTCATATCCGGCATTCAACATGGAGCATGCAGGTCCAAGAGAAATTTCTCTGTGACTTCACAGACATGTGGACATCCCAGTAGAAGCAACCTAGCGCCTGGGTCACAGAGCGCAAGCACATATGTCAGTCATGTTTGAGAAGTCCTACGAACTGTGCCATCTTGAGTGTAATCTATCTATATGTTTCAGCAGTGGCATAACTTGGGTACAAAGGGCCCCGGAACAAAATTTAGATCTGCAGATAACATCTGCATGACAGTGTGGCAAATCAGGGATGTTCATGGGCGGAGCCGATTTTTTGGCGTGAACAAGCTGGAGCCCCGAACCCGAATTTGAAATGCTGAACAAATTCGCTCAACACTAGTTATAATGTCATCCATCCTGGTATAATGTTCCATTCCTGGTATAATATCCCCATTCTGGTATAATGTCCCCCATCCTCGTATAATGTCCCCGTTCTGGTAAAATGTCCCCCATCTGGTATAATGTCCCCCATTCTGTTATAATATCCCTCATTCTAGGATAATGCTGAAAAATGTCCCCATTCTTGTATAATGTCCCCCATCCTGGTATAATGTCCCCATTATGATATAATGTCCCCACCTTGGTATATTGTCCCCATTCAGCTATAATATCCCCCTCATGGTATAAAACAACGTCAGCTACCGACCCCCTGATTGGTCAGCAGCGTGTATTGCTGCGCAGGGAGCCAGCGTTTCTCTGTGCTGCTATACATTTCACCTAATTTCTCGACTGAGAATGCACATCCAGGTGAAATTGCCATCGGCGGGCCACCCCTACAGCACGGCCAAGCTCACACCCTTTGTGACTGCGATTGTTACGCCCCTGCATTTCAGACCGCATATTCCAGAACTAAAAAAGTAAAACAATTATAAGAAATTGATAACAGATTGCAAAAGATTGCAGAGCCAAAACACAATACGTGAGTATGATAAGTATATGCCATAATAAGTACATCTTGATATTAAAGTGCTCAAGTGCTAAAATAGAAGAAAAAAATTCATATATTTATGAAGGTCACAGATAAAATACGTAGTGAATAGAGTAAGGTGCAGCTCTATCTGTAGAGTTTAAAAGAGCTATCCAGAACTATTTAATTTTTTTACTACGGGCCCAGCGCCAATCTCTGCAGGCACAGAGCGGTCACAAACCAATCTTGCCGGCAATTCAGCGGCTTCTGCTGACATCACTTTGACAGAGCAGCGGCTTCTCTTCCACTCTGCTCAGTTCACTGGGTGTGACTGCTGATGCCAAGCCAATTAACAGCTGGTTCCCCCCTGCCTAACATGACATCGCCAGTCACGCCCCATAGACAGAGCAGCCCGGAAGAAGAAGAGCTGCTCTGTTGACATGGAGCAGCTAAATCGGTGGCAGAAGTGGCTGGTGCCAGACAGAACAGGTAGGTAGTTGCCTCTGTTAGCAACTACTTGCCTGTAAACTTTTAGGCCCATAGTAAAAAAAAAAAAGTTCTGGACAACCCCTTTAACTATATTGGCATACTGTATACTCCAATACAGTTAAAAATTGGGTGAGCCCCTTTGAGTGCGGAGCCTGGGGTGACCTTCCTTCACTACAGCCTCTACAGTTTACACAATAAAACAAGCAGTCATAACATGTGATTCACAAAAATTTTGACATTTTTTTCTTAGTACCTGTTTTTATTAATTTATTTCAGGGTCGACAAACCATCACTGCTGTCAATCTGATTCTTTCTTTTTTTTTTTTTTTTGGGTGGACAATTTATCACTGACAGCTAATATTTGTTCCAGACAATAAAATAGTAAAAACCATAATAAATCATAAAGATTACAGGCGATAGATTTTTACAGCCCACATTAAACATTAGTGGCAATTACAGCGAACCGTAAACTGATGATAGTTAGAATCTCAATAATCTATACAAGTGTCTACGGCTTCAAAGAAAATCAAGGATGAGTCACAGACACTGGAAAAAATGCCACCTACTTTTACTGACTGTCCAAGAATTCACAGATAGTTGGCCCATGTACAGCTGCAGAGGGACCCATTAGGTGTTGCTATAAAAAATGGTTTCATAATGACCCTTAAAGGGGATCTGACACCAAATTTTACAGGGCCAGTTTTTGCTCCTTTTTTATTTCCACTGTTCCCCTGAGTAGTTATTTTTTTTGTTTTTATAGAACCGCCATGGGGTTCCACTGATATGGGCTTTCTTATTAAGTGCTAGGGGGTGTGGCTTAGAGGGTTCTGTGGTGGGCGTGTGTTTAGGCTGCTCTGTAATATTAGCTGTGAGCCACGCCTCCTTATGAAGAGCATAAAAAGTAGCACTAAATAAAAAGGCCCATTATCTCGCGAACCATATGACAGATTTATTATAAACAGATAGACTGAAACCTCAGGGGAGCAGCAGGCCCAAAAGATCCATGGATGATGTAGGACATGTCATCCACATTGATCAAGGCAGGAGGATGATGATACTGTCAAGGGAGGAGGCGCACACCACAGACCAGAGTCGCCCATCGGAGCCAACCGATTAGCATACGACGTGGGAGTCTTACAGTTGGTATTTTTGGGGATATGCAGTGGCTTATATACCGGTTAATGGACTGCAGTCTAAGAGTAGTTAAAGGTGGTGGCTTTTGTTTATATTGTAACAGGTTCCCTTTAAATGGCTATTCCCATCTCCAAGATCCTATCCCAATATGTAGTAGGTGTATTAATAATAATAATATTAGCAAGTACCTCCAATTAGAAATGTAGTATAGTTCTACTGATAAGCTATGTCTCTTACCCCATGTGCAGGGCATTGCAGTAACTTAGGTATCCATGGTTACGACCACTTGTAGAGTAAGAGATATTAGTAGTCGTAACTATGGATACCTCTGCTACTGCAATGCCCTGCACATGGGTTAAGAGACATAGTGAATCAGAAGAACTATACTACATTCTAATTGGAGGTATTTGCTAATATTATTATTATTAGATCTACTACATATTGGCATAGGATCTTGAAGATGGGAATACCTCTTTAAGTCTTAAACTAATATGCATCTATGCAGGCCCGGCATCAGCACCCCGGCATGCTATGGGGCCTGTGAATGGGCACCCCCCCCGCTTGCTCAGGGCCCTGGCACAATACCTACCTCTCCCCGGCCCGTTCCTCCACAGATCCTATATCTTCTGTGGCTCCTGACTGTGACGTCCCAGGTTAGAGGGCGCGATGACATCTTTCCAGCGCACCCTCTGCTGAGCAGTCACAGCGTAGAGAGCGGGAAGACGGCGACGCTGAGGAGTCCGGAGCAGCGGCAGCAGGAGAGGAGAGGTGATGTGAGTATTTTATTTTTTTATATATGGAGGCGTGGGGCAGTATATGGAGTCCAGCCTGCATGGGCCATTATATGGCGCTTAGCCTGCATGAGGCATTATATGGCGCTTAGCCTGCATGAGGCATTATATGGAGCCCAGCCTGCATGAGGCATTATATGGAGCTCAGTCTGCATGGGGCATTATATGGGGCCCAGCCTGCATGGGGCATTATATGGGGCCCAGCCTGCATGGGGCATTATATGGGGCCCAGTCTGAATGAGGCATTATATGGGGCCCAGCCTCCATGGGGCATTATATGGAGCCCAGCCTGCATGGGGCATTATATGGGGCCCAGCATGCATGGGGCATTATATGGGGCCCAGCCTGCATGGGGCATTATATGGGGCCCAGTCTGCATGAGGCATTATATGGGGCCCAGCCTGCATGGGGCATTATATGGAGCCCAGCCTGCATGGGGCATTATATGGGGCATTATATGGCGCTTAGCCTGCATGAGGCATTATATGGAGCCCAGCCTGCATGAGGCATTATATGGAGCCCAGCCTGCATGGGGCATTATATGGGGCCCAGCCTGCATGGGGCATTATATGGGGCCCAGCCTGCATGGGGCATTATATGGGGCCCAGTCTGCATGAGGCATTATATGGGGCCCAGCCTGCATGGGGCATTATATGGAGCCCAGCCTGCATGGTGCATTATATGGGGCCCAGCCTGCATGGGGCATTATATGGGGCCTAGCCTGCATGGGGCATTATATGGGGCCCAGCCTCCATGGAGCATTATATGGGGCCCAGCCTCCATGGAGCATTATATGGGGCCCAGCCTGCATGGAGCATTATATGGGGCCCAGCCTGCATGGGGCATTATATGGGGCCCAGCCTCCATGGAGCACTATATGGGGCCCAGCCTGCATGGTGCATTATAAGGGGCCCAGCCTGCATGGGGCATTATATGGGGCCCAGCCTCCATGGAGCATTATATGGGGCCCAGCCTGCATGGTGCATTATATGGGGCCCAGCCTGCATGGGGCATTATATGGGGTCCAGCCTGCATGGGGCATTATATGGGGCCCAGCCTGCATGGAGCATTTTATGGGGCCCAGCCTGCATGGGGCATTATATGGGGTCCAGCCTGCATGGGGCATTATATGGGGCCCAGCCTGCATGGAGGATTTTATGGGGCCCAGCCTCCATGGAGCATTATATGGGGCCCAGCCTGCATGGAGCATTATATGGGGTCCAGCCTGCATGGAGCATTATATGGGGCCCAGCCTGCATGAGGCATTATATGGGGCCCAGCCTCCATGGAGCATTATAGGGGGCCCAGCCTGCATGAGGCATTATATGGGGCCCAGCCTGCATGGAGCATTATATGGGGTCCAGCCTGCATGGGGCATTATATGGGGCCCAGCCTGCATGGTGCATTATATGGGGCCCAGCCTGCATGGTGCATTATATGGGGCCCAGCCTGCATGGGGCATTATATGGGGCACCTGCATGGGGCAGGATATGGAGCCTAGCCTGTATGGAGCATTATATGGGGTCCAGCCTGCATGGGCCATTATATGGGGCACCTGCATGGGGCAGGATATGGAGCCTAGCCTGTATGGAGCATTATATGGGGTCCAGCCTGCATGGGGTATTATATGGGGCCCAGCCTCCATGGAGCATTATATGGGGCCCAGCCTGCATGGAGCATTATATGGGGCCCAGCCTGCATGAGGCATTATATGGGGCCCAGCCTGCATGGTGATTACATGGGGCCCAGCCTGCATGAGGCATTACATGGGACCCAGCCTGCATGAGGCATTATATGGAGCCTAGCCTGTATGGAGCATTATATGGGGTCCAGCCTGCATGGGTCATTATATGGGGCACCTGCATGGGGCAGGATATGGAGCCTAGCCTGTATGGAGCATTATATGGGGTCCAGCCTGCATGGGGTATTATATAGGGCCCAGCCTCCATGGAGCCTTATATGGGGCCCAGCCTGCATGGAGCATTATATGGGGCCCAGCCTGCATGAGGCATTATATGGGGCCCAGCCTGCATGGGGCATTATATGGGGTCCAGCCTGCATGGAGCATTATATGGGGCCCAGACTGCATGGAGCATTTTATGGGGCCCAGCCTGCATGGGGCATTATATGGAGCCCAGCCTGCATGGGGCATTATATGGGGCCCAGCCTGCATGGGGCATTATATGGCGCTTAGCCTGCATGAGGCATTATATGGAGCCCAGCCTGCTTGAGGCATTATATGGAGCCCAGCCGGCATGGGGCATTATATGGGGCCCAGCCTGCATGGGGCATTATATGGGGCCCAGCCTGCATGGGGCATTATATGGGGCCCAGTCTGCATGAGGCATTATATGGGGCCCAGCCTGCATGGGGCATTATATGGAGCCCAGCCTGCATGGAGCATTATATGGGGCCCAGCCTGCATGGAGCATTATATGGGGCCCAGCCTGCATGGGGCATTATATGGGGTCCAGCCTGCATGGGGCATTATATGGGGCCCAGCCTGCATGGAGGATTTTATGGGGCCCAGCCTCCATGGAGCATTATATGGGGCCCAGCCTGCATGGTGCATTATATGGGGCCCAGCCTGCATGGAGCATTATATGGGGTCCAGCCTGCATGGAGCATTATATGGGGCCCAGCCTGCATGAGGCATTATATGGGGCCCAGCCTCCATGGAGCATTATAGGGGGCCCAGCCTGCATGAGGCATTATATGGGGCCCAGCCTGCATGGAGCATTATATGGGGTCCAGCCTGCATGGGGCATTATATGGGGCCCAGCCTGCATGGTGCATTATATGGGGCCCAGCCTGCATGGTGCATTATATGGGGCCCAGCCTGCATGGGGCATTAAATGGGGCACCTGCATGGTGCGTTATATGGGGCCCAGCCTGAATGGGGCATTATATGGGGCACCTGCATGGGGCAGGATATGGAGCCTAGCCTGTATGGAGCATTATATGGGGTCCAGCCTGCATGGGCCATTATATGGGGCACCTGCATGGGGCAGGATATGGAGCCTAGCCTGTATGGAGCATTATATGGGGTCCAGCCTGCATGGGGTATTATATGGGGCCCAGCCTCCATGGAGCATTATATGGGGCCCAGCCTGCATGGAGCATTATATGGGGCCCAGCCTGCATGAGGCATTATATGGGGCCCAGCCTGCATGGTGATTACATGGGGCCCAGCCTGCATGAGGCATTACATGGGACCCAGCCTGCATGAGGCATTATATGGGGCCCAGCCTGCATGGGGCATTATATGGGGCCCAGCCTGCATGGGGCATTATATGGGGCCTAGCCTGCATGGTGCATTATATGGGGTCCAGCCTGCATGGGGCATTATATGGGGCCCAGCCTGCATGGGGCATTATATGGAGCTCAGCCTGCATGGGGCATTATATGGGGCCCAGCCTGCATGGGGCATTATAAGGGGCCCAGCCTGCATGGGGCATTATATGGGGCCCAGTCTGCATGAGGCATTATATGGGGCCCAGCCTGCATGGGGCATTATATGGAGCCCAGCCTGCATGGGGCATTATATGGGGCCCAGCATGCATGGGGCATTATATGGGGCCCAGCCTGCATGGGGCATTATATGGGGCCCAGTCTGCATGAGGCATTATATGGGGCCCAGCCTGCATGGGGCATTATATGGAGCCCAGCCTGCATGGGGCATTATATGGGGCCCAGCCTGCATGGGGCATTATATGGCGCTTAGCCTGCATGAGGCATTATATGGAGCCCAGCCTGCTTGAGGCATTATATGGAGCCCAGCCGGCATGGGGCATTATATGGGGCCCAGCCTGCATGGGGCATTATATGGGGCCCAGCCTGCATGGGGCATTATATGGGGCCCAGTCTGCATGGGGCATTATATGGGGCCCAGCCTGCATGGGGCATTATATGGAGCCCAGCCTGCATGGAGCATTATATGGGGCCCAGCCTGCATGGAGCATTATATGGGGCCCAGTCTGCATGGGGCATTATATGGGGCCCAGCCTCCATGGAGCATTATATGGGGCCTAGCCTGCATGGAGCATTATATGGGGCCCAGCCTGCATGGGGCATTATATGGGGCCCAGCCTCCATGGAGCATTATATGGGGCCCAGCCTGCATGGTGCATTATATGGGGCCCAGCCTGCATGGGGCATTATATGGGGTCCTGCCTGCATGGGGCATTATATGGGGCCCAGCCTGCATGGAGCATTTTATGGGGCCCAGCCTGCATGGGGCATTATATGGGGCCCAGCCTCCATGGAGCATTATATGGGGCCCAGCCTGCATGGTGCATTATATGGGGCCCAGCCTGCATGGAGCATTATATGGGGTCCAGCCTGCATGGGGCATTATATGGGGCCCAGCCTGCATGGAGCATTATATGGGGCCCAGCCTGCATGAGGCATTATATGGGGCCCAGCCTCCATGGAGAATTATATGGGGCCCAGCCTGCATGAGGCATTATATGGGGCCCAGCCTGCATGGAGCATTATATGGGGTCCAGCCTGCATGGGGCATTATATGGGGCCCAGCCTGCATGGTGCATTATATGGGGCCCAGCCTGCATGGGGCATTATATGGGGCACCTGCATGGTGCGTTATATGGGGCCCAGCCTGAATGGGGCATTTTATGGGGCACCTGCATGGGGCAGGATATGGAGCCTAGCCTGTATGGAGCATTATATGGGGTCCAGCCTGCATGGGTCATTATATGGGGCACCTGCATGGGGCAGGATATGGAGCCTAGCCTGTATGGAGCATTATATGGGGTCCAGCCTGCATGGGGTATTATATAGGGCCCAGCCTCCATGGAGCCTTATATGGGGCCCAGCCTGCATGGAGCATTATATGGGGCCCAGCCTGCATGAGGCATTATATGGGGCCCAGCCTGCATGGGGCATTATATGGGGTCCAGCCTGCATGGAGCATTATATGGGGCCCAGACTGCATGGAGCATTTTATGGGGCCCAGCCTGCATGAGGCATTATATGGGGCCCAGCCTCCATGGAGCATTATATGGAGCCCAGCCTGCATGGAGCATTATATGGGGCCCAGCCTGCATGGAGCATTATATGGGGCCCAGCCTGCATGGGGCATTATATGGGGCCCAGCCTCCATGGAGCATTATATGGGGCCCAGCCTGCATGGTGCATTATATGGGGCCCAGCCTGCATGGGGCATTATATGGGGTCCAGCCTGCATGGGGCATTATATGGGGCCCAGCCTGCATGGAGCATTTTATGGGGCCCAGCCTGCATGGGGCATTATATGGGGCCCAGCCTCCATGGAGCATTATATGGGGCCCAGCCTGCATGGTGCATTATATGGGGCCCAGCCTGCATGGAGCATTATATGGGGCCCAGCCTGCATGAGGCATTATATGGGGCCCAGCCTCCATGGAGCATTATATGGGGCCCAGCCTGCATGAGGCATTATATGGGGCCCAGCCTGCATGGAGCATTATATGGGGTCCAGCCTGCATGGGGCATTATATGGGGCCCAGCCTGCATGGTGCATTATATGGGGCCCAGCCTGCATGGGGCATTATATGGGGCACCTGCATGGTGCATTATATGGGGCCCAGCCTGAATGGGGCATTTTATGGGGCACCTGCATGGGGCAGGATATGGAGCCTAGCCTGTATGGAGCATTATATGGGGTCCAGCCTGCATGGGCCATTATATGGGGCACCTGCATGGGGCAGGATATGGAGCCTAGCCTGTATGGAGCATTATATGGGGCTCAGCCTGCATGGGGTATTATATGGGGCTCAGCCTGCATGGTGCATTATATGGAGCACAGCCTGCATGGGGCATTATATGGAGCCCAGCCTGCATGGGGCATTATATGGGGTCCAGCCTGCATGAGGCATTATATAGGGGCTCAGCCTGCATGGGGCATTATATGGGGCACAGCCTGCATGGGACATTATACGGGGCCCAGCCTGCATGGGGCATTATATGGGGCACCTGCATGGGGCATTATATGGGGCCCAGCCTGCATGGGGCATTATATGAGGCACCTGCATGGGGCATTATATGGGGCACCTGCATGGTGCATTATATGGGGCCCAGCCTGCATGGAGCATTATATGGGGCCGAGCCTGCATGGGGCATTATATGGGGCCCAGCCTGTATGGGGCATTATATGGGGCCCAGCCTGCATGAGGCATTATATGGAGCACAGCCTGCATGGAGTATTATATGGGGCACCTGCATGGGGCATTATATGGGGCATGTGCATGGTGCATTATATGGGGCCCAGCCTGCATAGAGCATTATATGGGGCCGAGCCTGCATGGAGTATTATATGGGGCCCAGCCTGTATGGGGCATTATATGGGGCCCAGCCTGCATGAGGCATTATATGGGGCCCAGCCTGCATGGGTCATTATATGGGACACCTGCATGGGGCATTATATGGGGCACCTGCATGGTGCATTATATGGGGCCCAGCCTGCATGGAGCATTATATGGGGCCGAGCCTGCATGGGGCATTATATGGGGCCCAGCCTGTATAGGGCATTATATGGGGCCCAGCCTGCATGAGGCATTATATGGAGCACAGCCTGCATGAGGCATTATATGGGGCCCAGCCTGCATGGAGCATTATATGGGGGGCAGTATTCTGTATAGAGTATTATATCGGGGCCAGATTCTTGTGTGGAACATTATATGGGGGCCACTATCCTGTAGGAAGCATTATATGGGAGGCTATTATTCTGTATGGAGCATTATATGGGGGCCAGTATTCTGTATGGAGCATTATATTGTGGCCAGTATTCTGTATGGAGCATTATATGGGGCCAGTATTCTGTATGAAGCAATATATGGGGCTCATTATTCTGTATGGAGCATTATATGGGGCCCATTATTTTGTATGGAGCATTATATGGGGCCCATTATATTGTAAGGAACATTATATGGGATCCATTATTCTGTGTGGAACATTATATGGGGTCCATTATTCTGTATGGAGCATTATATGGGGTCCATTATTCTATATGGAGCATTATATGGGGTCCATTATTCTGTATGGAGCAATATATGGGGTCCATTACTCTGTTTTTTAGTGGATCTATCAGCAGATTTCACAAGACAAACTGGATACATTACTTAATAGATCTATCAGGAGGCTGATGTACTTGCTTTGAAAATTCATGCCAGAATGGCTGTATAATCCTCTTTGAAGGGTTACTTTACCTTATGTAAAAAAGAGCACTGTTAAAATAAACTGTTAAAATGCTCATTTTAATATCAGGATTATACAGCTATTGTGATATTGATTTTCAGAGTAAGTACACCAACCTCATCAGGTCCAATGGATCGATGTATGCCGCTTGTATTGTGAAATCTGGCTGCAAATCCGCTCTACGTGAGATTTTAGTGATTGCTGAAACACGAACGAATCACTCAATGCAAAGTCAACATAGTGGAATTAGAGGTGATGAGGTCCGTTATAGGGCACAAAATATAAATTTCTGCTATTTCGGATAACACTCCATGAAATTACTTCCGGTGTAATACAGTATATGATAGAAAGCATTGTCTTGTATTATTATTACCCTCTCATCTGACTTTGAGCCCCGCTCCTGTGTCTCACAGGCTACAACCTAAAATGTAGACTACGGCTGGCTTCATCCCTTATTTTAATGATTGATTAAATATATACATGAATCTTTCCTCCATAGGTCCTACAAATAAGGATAACTCTGTGGGGAATAAAGGTGGATGCGAAATGAGATTTCACAATACAAACGGCATATATTAGTAAACACATCTCTTAGACCTAGTGAGGTTGGTGTACTTACTTTAATGTACGTTAGAATGGCTGTGAAATCCTTATGTAAAGATGGACATATAAAATATTCATTTAAATATCACATGCGGAAATCTTTCATAATGGACTATTAAAACTTTCTGATATGTATTTTAACCGTCAATACATCAGCCTCATCAGGCCTGAGATATATATATTTTTAAATAATGTATGCAGTTCGTATTGTCAAATTTTGCAAAAAATAAAAATTGTAAGCATCATAGAAAAGATACAGGTGCAAAAAGGCACCAAGCTCCACTATCACAGGCATAGGAAAATGTCCTGGACCTTCTGGGCCGAAAGGAAATGGTCCTAGGTGGTTCTGGGGGTGCATACCTGGATGGGGAGTGGGTGTTTGCAGAAGGAGCTAAGATGGAGTTAGATGCTGAGTTTAAACACCCCCAGAAATGTTGACAACTATGATCTCAGAGGGTTGGAGTCAGAGATGTAGTTTATAGCCTATATCTGCAACCACCAGGAAATTAGTGTTACAGAAATTTCCAAATGGTGCAATAAAAGGTTGTGTAATTACATGGGGGCTCATTCCTCTGTTTACCCCTACAAAGATATAATTCATTAAAGGGAACCTGTCATCTCCTCACCCCCTATTAAACCGCCCCCATTACTTTATATAAGAGTATTCCTGGATTATACGAAGATCCTTTATATTCCATTCCTAGACTCGGACTGGCCCACAGAAAAACCGGAGAATCCTCTGGTGGGCCACCACCCTCTTATACGAGCAGTACTTGGCACTATATACTTGAATCACTATGTACAGACAAAGGCGGCATCTTCTATATATATAATCGTCTTATCCCGTCTGTCTGTCTTTCTGTCTGTCTGTCTGTCCAGGAAATCCCGCGTCGCTGATTGGTCCGGCTGCGGCCAATCAGCGACGCGGGATTTCAGAAAAAGATGGCGGCCGTTAGCGGCTCATCTGCCAGACGGAGGTCAGCGGCGATGCAGCAGGGAGATGACCGGCGCTAGCCACTCATCTCCCCGCTGCTGGCAGCACAAGTACCCCGACAGGCAGCGCCGCTCACCTCCATGCGGCTAACGTCGGGAGATCAGCGGCTTGGCCCGCTGATCTCCGGAGGGCAAGTGTGAACGAAGGCCTGGGGAGCGGAGCCGCCGGTCAGGATGCTTCTGCTGCGAGCAGCTGCTCATCTCCCGGCTTCTTGCAGCGGAAGTAGCCGCACAGGCAGCGCCGCTCCCCGGTCCTCACTAATACGACGCTGATTGTTCGCGGTCGACGCCCGCGACCAATCAGCGATATGGGCGGAAAATTTAAACGCTGCTCTGCTGATTGGTTGCGGTCGCCGGCCGCGACCAATCAGCATTATTGGCGCCACATTTACACCCCGCCCTGCTGATTAATCGCGGTGGCCGGTCGCGACCAATCAGCGATATGGGCGGCAAATTTAAACGCCGCTCTGCTGATTGGTCGCGGTCGCCGGCCGCGACCAATCAGCATTATTGGCGCCAAATTTAAACCACGCTCTGCTGATTGGTCGCGGTGGCCGGCCGCGACCAATCAGCGAGATTGGCGCCAAATTTCAACAACGCTCTGCTGATTGGTCGAGGCCGCCGTCCGCGACCAATCAGCGATTTTGGAGCCAAATTTAAACACCGCTCTGCTAATTGCGCCCGGTCGGCCGCATACATATTCTAGAATACCCGATGCGTTAGAATCGGGCCACCATCTAGTATTCTTATAACAATCTACCCGGATCATTGTTATATACATTTGTAATTGAGGATAATGTCACATTTGTATGTAGGTGAAAAGTGGGGCCCTGGAGTTGGTTACTGGTGGGTCGTTGGCACCTCAGTCCGACACCATGCCCTTATTTCTAAGTGTGAAAATCAAGTTTTAAATCTGGTTGACGGCATGCAAATGATCATCATGAAATAATCTGGTGGGTCACTGGTTCTCTCCGACCAGTCCTGCCTTGGGTGCCACCATTAGGGCTCTGCAATTTTCACGCATGGACGCAATATTCTGTTTAATTGGCCATGCACAATGCAACCGGGTCAGCTTCATCGGAACACAACACATACCCAAAAGGGCATTGGTGACACCAATCCCGCATCATTGTGGCTGGCTGTAAAGCAGGATGGGCATCACCAATACCTACCTAAGCCTGCAGTGCGCAGCTGAATGCACCTGCTTCATTGTCTATGGTCATCGCATTTGTGTAAAAGAGTCAGGGCTTGTTCACTCGACTGATTCTTGTACGAGTGCTGTCCGTGGTTTTCACGTATACCTATCAGGA
This sequence comes from Phyllobates terribilis, assembly GCF_046119375.1. NCBI lineage: Eukaryota > Metazoa > Chordata > Amphibia > Anura > Dendrobatidae > Phyllobates > Phyllobates terribilis. The sequence continues at coordinate 130,825,029 of NW_027362770.1, read as the reverse complement.
AAAATGCAGGTGGTCCAGCGAATAGGCTTGAATGCAGCAATATAAAATTTAGCTTTTATTAGCCATTTTAAAATAATGCTCCACAAAATAGTCTAGGCAAATGTGCGTTTCGACAAAAAGCCTTAATCATGGCCATGATTAAGACTTTTTGTCGAAACGCGTAGGTCCCACTCTTGTTTTGCAAATTTGCCTAGAATATTATACTCCAATTTAAAATAATAAAATAATATTATTAACCATTTTAAAATAATGCTTCACAAAATATTCTAGGCAAATGTGCATTTTGACAAAAAAGCCTGAATCATGGCCATGATTAAGACTTTTTGTCGAAACGCGTATGACACGCCCAGGGGGATGGGGACGCCTGGCCTTGAGGATGTTGTGGTGGTCGACTCCCGGGCCCGTACCCTGGGGTCAGCTTTTAAAAGGGGATTATTTGTTAACTCTATGAAAGTTCGTGACACCACCTGTGGTTTCTGGTGAGAATCACCAGCGCTGCGGCAGTCCACTGAGGCCGGTGATAAGGCAGCTCGATGGTATAGCTCCCGACAGGTGGAGCTAGGCCTCAGGGCAGCCTACGGAGAGGGGGATGCAGGACAGGCGAGACCCAGCCGGGTCAGAGCAAGAACGGGGACGGACACGGTAGTCACTTCAGTACCTTTTACTGGTGGTAGTTCAGGCACATCCCGGAGCACTGTAGGGTGAAGGGTGCATATTAGGATCCTCCCCAATGAGCGGGTGTAGGGCCTCCTGTTTCTTGCCTCTGCGTAGTAAGTTTCTGACCTGCCTGAAGCTAGGCCTAACTTTATCTCTGTCCTGCACCGGCTGACGTTGTGGTAGGGCCTTCTCTTGGAGTGCACGCTCCCAGTTTACGGGGCCTATGTGTCTCCTGGCTCTGTTACGTATCAGCTCTCTGGTGAACCTGGGACCTGTAGTTCTCCAGGGATTCCGGTTATGCCTTACTGGGTCATAGAGATCCCTGTAAGCTCGGACCCGGTGTCCGGTATAGTTTCGGGGTGAGCTGGGTAAGCTCCTCTGCCCCCACTGCTACTCACTTTCCACTCACCTTCTGCCACGCTCGGGCCCTCACTAGGCTACTCACATTAACGGCAGCTTGCTGCTCTTCACCGCTCTTACAGGCGTCGGCACACCTTGGGCTCACTTACTTGAGCTACAACTGCGTCTGGACTGGGCTCCACTGCAGGCTGACCTCTCTCAGACTGGACTCTCTGTAGACTCCAGACTAGACTGAGCTCGACTCTATGTTCAGGTCTGTACTTGCTGAACTCTCCAGAGGAACTCCTAACTGCCTAGGTCCACCTTTCCTATTTATATCCCTAACGGGCTCCCTCTGCTGGTCTGAGGTGGAAGGTGGAGATGTGTGAATGTTTATGGGGGCCTCTTGTGGAGGATTCCAGTAATACACCCTTCTAGGATCTGTGGTACCAAGCGCAGCTGGGCGCCACACGTAGGTCTTACTCTTGTTTTGCAAATCTGCCCAGAATATTTTATGGAGCATTATTTTAAAATAACTAATAAAAGCTAAGTTTTATATTGCTGCATTCAAGCCTTTTCGCTGGACAACCTGCATTTTTCCTGATTCCTTTTCAGCCACTCCGACTTGATCTGTGCGAGGCAATGATTGCTCCCCGCCCTGTAAGGTGAGCGGACTTTCTCCCTCTTCTATGATATTCCAATTGTGCACATGTCCGATTTTGTCCTTGGACCGAGTAGTCCGCAAAAAAAAAAAAAAAAAAAATGGAGACAAAGCCAATTTAGATCCAAGTGTCGGATCAAAATCGGCAATGAAAGTCTATGGGTCCGTGAAAAAAATCGGACAGTCAGGACTAGTCTGGAGGAATGGACTAGCCCTGGATAATTTGCATTTCCATTGATTTTTTAAATGTAGTAGTGCGGCACATAAAGGACCTTCTTATAATCCAGATATATAGTTATGGTGGTGGTTTTGGAGGTGCTTGGGGAGCTGACAGGTCCGCTTGAAAGATTATATTGTTTATATATTATAATTGTACCTTCATAATCTTAGAAGTTTTATAGCCCCAGTGCATAACACTAGAAACCAACACAAAGCACATTTGGAGGATAGCGGATTTATACTGCATTGTGCCATAAACATAAGTGAAATTACTATAGTGCTCGGTGCTACTGTTTTAATGGCTCCCTTTATTTACCTAGGAAAATAATGCCTTATAAATCAACAGTCATCCAATTACTTTAGAGCCTCACTAAAGATCTTAATGAGGTTCGATGACCATATACAGTACATACTTCCTAGCGATTTATGACCTGCAGTACACAACCTTTACCTCTGGGTGGCGGTATTTGCCTGTAGTGAAACTTGAGAATTTCGCAATGACCTCATTTAACTCTTTCCTTTCAGCGATTAAATGTTTACGTTCCTAGTAGACTGTATTTGGGGTGCGAAGGCGTTAACGGAGAGACATGTCACTGTTCACGTACACAGTGTCCTCTCGTCAGCCTTTGTTCCTGTGTTATCTCATAGCAATCTGCTTATCGTGTCTTTTGAGACTTCTTCCTCTTGCGCTGGAATATATTGACTTGCACGCTTAATTGGCACAGGTAGACTCATGATGACCCCACAAGAGGGGTTTAAATATGCCCCTCTTGTCTATTATGAACCTCTGAGCTCCACTGTAAAGACCCTTTCATGAAAAAATGAGACCCTAGGATGAGGAGTATCTGCAGAAGGATTTCCAATAATGCGAGCATGGTTCTCTAGCTGACACATTATGAATGGTTAATAGAAAAAAGAGAGGGGTCGCTCACTGGTCTATTCGGGTGCTCTGAAGAAAAGAGTAATCTCAATTGCAAAAAGAACTTCGGCACTCCATACATGAAAATATAAGAAATATTGTATCTAGACTAATGTCACTTTGAAAAATGAAGGTTTTTTGCGCATAATTTGGCCAATTTATGTGTGCCCATCAACCACGACAAGGTCACCTTCGTATGATGGGAAACTACGCTACGCTACCACTGGATATGCCACTCTTGGGCTGTAAGCCTGTATGGACAATATGTCTTTGCTTGGGCTTTTAACCTACAATGTATGGGCTGGTAGAGCTAGTTAAAACCACCTGTGACTGAATGGGAGGGACACATGGTCAGAAAAAAGGCTGTCAAACTTCTAATAGTGTGAACACGTACCTGCTGCAATGCTCCAGGAGCGGGATCCCAAAAATGATTAATAGAAAAAAGAGAGGGGTCGCTCACTGGTCTATTCGGGTGCTCTGAAGAAAAGAGTAATCTCAATTGCAAAAAGAACTTCGGCACTCCATACATGAAAATATAAGAAATATTGTATCTAGACTAATGTCACTTTGAAAAATGAAGGTTTTTTGCGCATAATTTGGCCAATTTATGTGTGCCCATCAACCACGACAAGGTCACCTTCGTATGATGGGAAACTACGCTACGCTACCACTGGATATGCCACTCTTGGGCTGTAAGCCTGTATGGACAATATGTCTTTGCTTGGGCTTTTAACCTACAATGTATGGGCTGGTAGAGCTAGTTAAAACCACCTGTGACTGAATGGGAGGGACACATGGTCAGAAAAAAGGCTTTTTTTTCTATTAATCATTTTTGGGATCCCGCTCCTGGAGCATTGCAGCAGGTACGTGTTCACACTATTAGAAGTTTGACAGCCTTTTTTCTGACCATGTGTCCCTCCCATTCAGTCACAGGTGGTTTTAACTAGCTCTACCAGCCCATACATTGTAGGTTAAAAGCCCAAGCAAAGACATATTGTCCATACAGGCTTACAGCCCAAGAGTGGCATATCCAGTGGTAGCGTAGCGTAGTTTCCCATCATACGAAGGTGACCTTGTCGTGGTTGATGGGCACACATAAATTGGCCAAATTATGCGCAAAAAACCTTCATTTTTCAAAGTGACATTAGTCTAGATACAATATTTCTTATATTTTCATGTATGGAGTGCCGAAGTTCTTTTTGCAATTGAGATTACTCTTTTCTTCAGAGCACCCGAATAGACCAGTGAGCGACCCCTCTCTTTTTTCTATTAATCATTTTTGGGATCCCGCTCCTGGAGCATTGCAGCAGGTACGTGTTCACACTATTAGAAGTTTGACAGCCTTTTTTCTGACCATGTGTCCCTCCCATTCAGTCACAGGTGGTTTTAACTAGCTCTACCAGCCCATACATTGTAGGTTAAAAGCCCAAGCAAAGACATATTGTCCATACAGGCTTACAGCGCAAGAGTGGCATATCCAGTGGTAGCGTAGCGTAGTTTCCCATCATACGAAGGTGACCTTGTCGTGGTTGATGGGCACACATAAATTGGCCAAATTATGCGCAAAAAACCTTCATTTTTCAAAGTGACATTAGTCTAGATACAATATTTCTTATATTTTCATGTATGGAGTGCCGAAGTTCTTTTTGCAATTGAGATTACTCTTTTCTTCAGAGCACCCGAATAGACCAGTGAGCGACCCCTCTCTTTTTTCTATTAATCATTTTTGGGATCCCGCTCCTGGAGCATTGCAGCAGGTACGTGTTCACACTATTAGAAGTTTGACAGCCTTTTTTCTGACCATGTGTCCCTCCCATTCAGTCACAGGTGGTTTTAACTAGCTCTACCAGCCCATACATTGTAGGTTAAAAGCCCAAGCAAAGACATATTGTCCATACAGGCTTACAGCCCAAGAGTGGCATATCCAGTGGTAGCGTAGCGTAGTTTCCCATCATACGAAGGTGACCTTGTCGTGGTTGATGGGCACACATAAATTGGCCAAATTATGCGCAAAAAACCTTCATTTTTCAAAGTGACATTAGTCTAGATACAATATTTCTTATATTTTCATGTATGGAGTGCCGAAGTTCTTTTTGCAATTGACATTATGAATGGTTATTATAGTCTATAATATCAAAATAAAAAAAAACATAAAAAATAAAAATAACACTGCACATAATAGAAGCTGTATGGCCAAGGGATCGGGTTTTTATGAGCTCAGTCATTATCTGTTTTCCACCATCCAAACAACACTGGTGGGAGCTCATAACTGGGGCATAGACAGGCTTAGAGCGAGAACTTCACCAACAAATGAACATTTTTTTTTAATCAGTGTTAATGTCCACCGTAGTTTATGATTCATCTTTATGGAGGCCTCTGTTGTGTTTTGAAAACATAAGAATGCTCTGCTTTTCTTCGCACAGTCATAGGGTTAAAGGTCAGCCGACTCTTTAACCATGCAGTTCTCTCCCTCTGTTATAGTAGATGTAGATGAGCAGATTGATATAAAGTTTTTTGTGGAAGTAAAGCTTGGCATTAATTCATTTTTATTTCTGCTCATTCTGGGCTTAAGAGTCACTGTTTGACTGTATAGTAATTACAAACAAGACCGCCCACTGGACTCCTAATCGTAGAAAGAGTAGGAATTTAAATGAATGAGTTACAATAATTTTGGACCATCTGGTCAATCATGATTAGAGGGGTTATCTGTAATTTTTTTTACCTGCACTTATCTGCAAGTAGTTGCTAACTCCCTGCTGACTGCCATACACCTTTTGCTTCTGGCTCAAAGCAGTCACAGAACCACTTCAACTGGCGACTCTCCTACTTGCTGTGATGTCACATTGACAGATCAGTTCCTTCTCTTTCCCTCTGCTCTGTCGACTGGGTATCAAACCCAATGCTAACTACCTGCCTGTTCTGATGAGTGCTGAGCTCACCCAGTTCACAGACTGCTCCTACTTCCTGTGATGTCACATCGACAGAACAGTTCCTTCTCTTCCACTGTGCTCTGATGATGGGTCGTCACTGCCAATATCATGGTGGTTGACAGCCAGCTCCCCGCTTCCTAACTTAGCGCAATTAGACAGTGGGGAGCCAGCTGTTAAGTAACATGACATCGGTAGTGATTCCCCGTCAACAGAGCAGAGTGGAAGAGAAGGAACTGCTCGGTCGATGTGACATCACAGGAAGTAGGAGAATCGCTAGTTGAAGTGGTTTTGTGACTGCTTTGAGCCAGGAGAGATAGGCGCATACCAGAACAGGAAGGTAGTTAGCAGCTACCTGCTCTTATGTATTTACTAGATGGTGGCCCGATTCTAATGCATCGGGTATTCTAGAATATGTATGCAGCCGACCGGGCGCAATCAGCAGAGCGGTGTTTAATTTTGGCGCCAAAATCGTTGATTGGTCGAGGCCGGCAACCGTGACCAATCAGCAAAGCGGTGTTAAAATTTGGCGGCTATGTCGCAGATTGGTCACGGCCGGCGGTCGCGACTAATCAGCAGAGCGGGGTTTAAATTTGGTGCCAATAATGCTGATTGCTTGCGGCCGGCGGTCGCGACCAATCAGCAGAGCGTTATTTAAATTTGGCGCCAATAATGCTGATTATTTGCCACCGGTAACTGCGACCAATCAGCATAGCGGTGTTTAAATTTGGCACCAATATCGCTGATTGGTCACGGCCGGCCACCGCGACAAATCAGTAAAGCGGTGTTTAAATTTGGCGCCAATAATGCTGATTGGTCACAGCCGGTGGTTGCAACTAATCAGCAGAGCGGGGTTTAAATTTGGCGCCAATCTCGCTGATTGGTCGCGGCTGGCGGCCACAACCAATCAACAGAGCGTTGTTTAAATTTGGCGCCAATCTTGCTGATTGGTCGCGGCTGGAGTCCGCGACCAATCAGCAGAGCGTTGTTTACATTTGGCACCAGTCTCGCTGATTGGTCGCAGTCGGCTGGTGGCCGCAACCAATCAGCAGAGCAATGTTTAAATTTGGCGCCAATCTCGCTGAATGGTCGCGGCTGGAGTCCGCGACCAATCAGCAGAGCATTGTTTAAATTTTGTGCCAAAATCGCTGATTGGTCGCGGCTGGCGTCTGCGCCCAATCAGCACAGCAGTGTTAAAATGTGTCTGCAAGATCGCTGATTGGTCGCGGGCAGCGTCCGTGACCAATCAGCACAGCAGTGTTTAAATGTGGCGCCAAGATCGGTGATTGGTCGCGGCCGCTATTTAAATGTGGCGCCCAAATCGGTGATTGGTTGCGGGCAGCGACCGCGACCAATCAGCACAGCGGTGTTTAACTTTAGCGCCAAGATCACTGATTGGTCACGGGCGGAGACCGCGACCAATCAGCGAATCGTATTGGTGAGGACCGGGGAGCGGAATCGTATTGGTGAGGACCAGGGAGCGCCGCTGCCTGTGCGGCTACTTCCTCTGCGAGAAGCCTGGAGATGAGCGACTGCTCGCAGCAGAAGTATCCCGACCCACAGCGCCGCTCCCCGGTCCTCCCTTGACATCCTAGCCGCATGGATGTCAGCGCCGCTGCCTGTACGGCTACTTCCGCTGCGAGAAGCCAGGAGATGAGCGACTGCTCGCAGCAGAAGTATCCCGACCCTCAGCGCCGCTCCCCGGTCCTCCCTTGACACCCTAGCCGCATGGAGGTCAGCGGCGCCGGCGGTCGGGGTCCTTCTGCTGCTACCGGCCGGGAGATGAGCGCCTCGCGCCGGTCATCTCCCGGCTGCATCTCCGTCCTGCAGATGAGCCGCTAACGGCCACCATCTTTTTTGAGAAATCCCGCGGCGCTGATTGGCCGCTGCCAGACCAATGAGCGACACATGATTTCCAGGACAGACAGACAGACAGACAGATGAGATAAGACGATTATATATATAGATTTTCATAAAAAAAATAAAAAAATTCCCAGATAACCCCTTTAAGCCTGCTTCTGATTCATTGATTGATGTGGATCATGCCAACATCACCCAGACATTGCTTGTATAGTAGAGCTGTGAACCAGTGCATGCGCAGAATATTTACCCCTAGTGGAGGGAGTGCTCTTTGAGATAAGTCCTGTGACCATTGGTATGGAAGGTCTATGACGCGCCCCCAGGGCCGTGGGGTACTTGGTGCCGGGCCTATAGATGCTGGGGGAGGGATATGTCACAGTGGCAGCGGCCCGGTCCGTGGCCCAGGGCGGTCAACAAAAAGGGGAAGGAAAATATTTATATGGGATTTGTAGTTCTTAGGGAGTGTTCGTGACACCACCTGTGGTTTCTGGTAATAGGTACCAGCGCTGCTTCAGACCTCTGGGGCGGTTGATAGGGCAGCTGGGTTGGAAAGGCTCCCCACAGGTGGAGCGGGCCCCAGGGCAGTGTAGTATAGATGATAGTGATGCTGGGGCTTGTGGTGCAGGAGATGGCGCAGCGGAAATAACTGACGGAGGCAGTGGAGTGCAGTCATCTGAGTTTACTCACAGTTCTGTTCAAGTTCCTCAGGTACACTGTACGGGTGTCAGCCTCCCACATTGCACTGCGTCTACCAGACAAGGGGTCCAGCACTTTCTCAAGTATATCAGGAGCGCTTGACGGAACCCCGCTTTCTTTATGTTCCTTACTAGACCGACTTCTCGGGCCGGATCTTCTCTCTCCTGCCCTGCGCTTCCCCACACACAGTCCCGATCGGGTGCTCTGAAGTCCCTCTGGGCAACCTGGAGTTCCCGGACCTACTTGATGCCCTTCACGGTGACTAGGGTGAGACTGTGGCAACTGCACCACGGAAGTGCAGAAGCCTCCGGTTTTCTAGCCTAGACCTGGAGTAACACGGCTGGTCCAGGGACCGGTTCCCTTCTTGCGGCCTGATCCCTCTGACACTTGGCAGACTTGGGCGTATGGGTGCCATCCTGCACTCACCGTACCTCCTGGGATCCCTTGTGTTACCGGAGCCTTTCTCCTCTGCTCCCCTCCTGGGCCTCTATTACTAGGCCCCCTTCTGGAGCAGAGCTCCTGAAGAGACTCTGCTCCCCTCCTCTCCTTTCACTGAATCCACTCTCACTCTCTGTCCTGCCACCCTAAGATGGCTTCCCTTTATATATCTCCTATTATGGTGCTCCCCTACTCTACATCCTCCACCCTCACCCACTACTGGTTCACCCTCTCTTTGGTTCCCCCCACTCCAGCCAGGGGCAGGGCTCAGCAGAAACACAGTGCATCTTGCCCTTCCAGCCGGCCTGGAGCAGTGTAGTGTTGAATGCGGGTGTTGGGGTTCCGGGCAGCACTCCCTCCTTACCTGAGAGAAGGAGACACCACACCTCTGGGTGAGGTGCAGTACCTCTGCGGCGACTGAACCCTCAGCGGCGCCACATCTACATATAGATGTAGAGCAGCACACAGAGGAGGAACAAATCAGGGAGTTGCTGGAGGCCCCTCCATAATTATGACTATCCTGTAAGAAAATGCAGGAAAGTCATTGAGGCTGGTGACCTAATACTATTCCCCATTGCCTCAAAAATGGTGGCCCATGGTTTCAAATCTGTCTACAGTCAGAAAAGGAAGAGTCACATTGGAGAACACAAAAGGAACAGTCATGGAGTGAAATTTCAGTGTGTGGTAGGAGATGAACTTTACCCTAAACCAGGGTTCCCCAACTCCAATCCTCAAGGCCCACCAACAGGCCATGTTTTCAAGATTTCCTTAGTATTGCTCAGGTGATAATTACATCACCTGCACAGGCAGTAATTCCATCACCTGGGCCATACTAAGGAAATCCGAGAGGGGCTCACTCTAATAAGGATATATACTGAAATCAAATTTTACTTCACCTTTATTAAAGTTGTTCTCCCCTGCGAATAGCCACTTTGACAGTGTCACAAAAATGTTCATTGCCAGGCCTATTCCCAGGTCTAGGCAGTAGCGTAGCTTAGGTTGTCAGCGCCTGGGGCAACGCGTATTTAAAAAATTAATTAAAACCAATAAAGCCCCCCATGAGTTCACCATTTAGAAAGTCTTAATGCCCCCCCTTAGAAGTATTGATGTCCGCCGCTGCCTCACACTTTGATGTATGAATTTCTTATGGCTGTAATTCACTAAGCACTTGCTGCATCTTACACAATGTTAGACCATCGCATTCACCTTTCTCTTTCTTTTCTGGAGCCATTGACATAATAAGTAACTGCTATAATGTAGTCAGAGAAAATGATCAGAAGACTGTGCACACACTGTACGTCTTACTCTTGGCATGGGTAATGGCGTCATCATCTGCGATGTACACAGGAACCATGGGATCACATGGAAAAATGCAGTGGCCAATCCCAGTGGCCAATCAACTGACCCAGCATGCGCAGTTCCTGTCATCATGCGCAGTTCCTGTCATCATAAGCAGTTCCTGTCATCATAAGCAGTTCCTGTCATCATAAGCAGTTCCTGTCATCATAAGAGGTCCCTCCAACTCCCCACCCCCAGTGTGCACAACGTATGCTCCCTGCGCTCACCTCACACAGGTCTGACCTCTGGGTGAGATCAACCTGTTTCACAGACCTGTGTGAGCGCAATTGCATATAGACTCTTCCCGCGGTCACACAGGTCTGTAAAGCAGAATGATCTCACCCAGAGGTCAGACCTGTGTGAGCGCAGGGGGAATAATCACTGACACGCTTCCATGCTTTTCAGCAATATGCTCCCTGCGCTCGCTGTCAGAGCTGTGTGAGGTGAGCGCAGGGAGCATACGTTGTGCACACTGGAGGTGGGGAGTTGGAGGGCCTCTTATGATGACACAAACTGTGCATGCTCGGCCAGCTGATTGGCCACTGGGAGGACGGAATGAAATTACTCCAGGGGGCGCCAGGGAGCATACTTCAGCAGTTTATTTTTTGAATGGACCATACTTTTTAAGAACTGTAAATTACAAAACTGTCACAAAAATATTAAGAAAATATTAACAATTCCTCTCTCCCCCTGAAACCCCTCTTCCCTCCTCCCCTATCTACCATTTGTCAGAGCAGAAAAACTCACAATCTAAAGAGCTGTCTGTATACAAATTAGCACACACAGGAGAAGTGGCTAAGAGGCAGATGCCAGTACAAAGAGAGGTGGAAAACCCAATTAACATGCGAGTGGATTTTCCAGTGGCACAGACCTGCGATAAATCTACTCCTAGGTGATAAAGAAATAGTTCTGGGCTTCAAACAAATTCAGCAGAAATCTTCAGTCTGTCCGGCACCGACGCAAAATATGGAATATCTGAAGTTCTATACGTCCGATAATAATAGGACCCATATTTTTAGTGGCAGGGTCAGCTAAGGAACAATATGCATAATTTTCCATAGCTGTATGCCTCTCAGGTGAGCTGTAAGGCAAAAGTACAAAATAACATACCGCAGCTATGTCATGTGTGTTCTCTAAAGAAAGGCAAATTCATAATAAAGAATATGGCGTCACTTGCAAGCTTCTGTGATCAACCAGCGATAAGTTATCGCAGAAGCCAGATATTTTTAATAAAATAGGAAGGCTGGAGCCCAGCCCACTTGATGTCATCACAGGGGAGTGTGTGGGCAGGCCCCACTTTGGCATAAAAGACCCGACCAAAGATGGGTCAGTGAGTGCTCGTTGCCGGGAGGTATATATTCTATAAGCAAGGGTTCCTCGTTCAATAAAGGTCAATTGGAGTGCCTCCCCTCCACCAATACTGAATCGTCTCTGCAATTTTTATAGTAAGCTCCTTTTTAATCCCATTTTATTTGTGTAACTGCATATTCTGTACTGTAAATGTCTCATTTTGTAAAATCGTTTGTACATTTTTCATAAACACTGCTTCCTTTTTGGATTAAATATAAAATTTAATAGTCTTGTTTCTTTTGCTCTGTAATCGTTCCTCCTCCAAAGCCAGAAACCAGGAGTCTGATCAGGCCTGTATTATATTTCAAAGCTGGTCGGTGGTGGCAGCGAATAATACTAAGTGGGCTATTGTGAAGCGGGCAGTGACCGTACTGGGGCGTATACACATATTCCATGCTTTGGAATCTGGAGGTGTGTACATCATACGCTCTTTTCCTTTGATAGTTCCACTCCTGATACTGATGTAAAATACTGACCATATACTGAACGTGTGAACATGGCTTAAGACCATTAGTCAAGGAACAATGCCCTACAGTGATATTATGATTGATAAAATACGGAATTTCTCTTTTTGCCTTTGTGGATCCCAAACTATGTTAATATCTAAAATAATAAAAGATGTAAAATAATAAACTCAGCAGTTACTCATCCTCCCTGAGTCCAGGGCTGACTCTCCGTCACTGCTCTGGTTATGGGGGTTCTCGCTAATCACTGAGCTCAGCGGCTGTTCCAAGGTTGACAGCACGTGCCGTTAAGCTGAATGCCAGAGCCACCGAACACAGTGACTGGCTAGTGCTGATGTAACATCACCACTGCAGCCAAAACATTGGGACCAGGGCAGCGGCAGGGAGCCAGTGCTGGACCCAGGAAGGATGAGTATCTCTTGACTATGTTATTGTAGGTATTTTACAGTTTGAGTTTCACACAAAATCGTCCTCTCTTGTTGATGGCTGCCACCAGCTGTGCACAGAATCCATCTTTACACTAAATAGGTTTCATGGCCAAGTACATATTTGTAAAGGAACAAGCAGAAAAAGCAAAGTCTATAAATACTTTCAGCACCACTGACAGGAAATGGGAATTTGGAGGCTTGTTGAGATGACACAACTGTTGGGTTGGTTTTGGTTTGGTAGAGTTATATGCAGAGGTAGTAAAGATATATACTGTATATATACAAGGGTCTAACATATCAGTATAGCTTCTCCTGTGACCTCCTACATAGAAGGACATTTAATACCAATGCAATGAACAATCTGTGAACATGGTAGCAAACTGCTTGAAGTGGCCTCACTTCCAAGCATGCATTGCACTCGCCATTGTCCAACGGCTTGCCTGTCCTAAACTGAAAGCCCACCTCTTAGCTTTGCCTATATACAGTTTGCCAGACAGGAGAGTAGGAGCAGAGAAACAATGACCCTTCCCACGTCCTGTACCCTGTTCGGGATCACTGCTGCTGGAAATGGATTACACTTGACAACAGGCAGGTGACGGTAAGTTAGACAGAATGGAGAAAAGAAGTGGTCGGCACTTTGTATTGTTTTGTGAATAACACAACAGAATTTTTATATAAAGTGATTTACAAATTATCTATTTAGCACACTACCTATCAAATAAGACCAAGTTGTCTGAAAGTACAGTGACATTTTAAAAGTTTTAACAGAATGAAATTCGATCTTATGCCTGGTAGACTTACAAATATTTTACTTATTTTATTTAGAACCTATCTCCAGTTTTTCCCAATATATACTACAGCCACTAACTTTACCGCCTGTCTTACAGCAGTCTAGTAACCTGTATTTATGTCCCCAACCCCTTCTGCAAATTCCAAAAAATGTTTTTTATAGTCCCCCCGTACGGCGCAGTCCAGTCCAATTGGTGTCTCAGGTCCTGCTTCGGCACCTACTATATCCCCACAATCACCGTAGTCCTGATTGCTTCATGTAGATGACGTGTCCTATGTCAAATATACGGTGCCCCCAATCTAGCTCCTGCACAGGTGTACTTTGCTCTGCCCTGCTTACTTCTTGGTCTCTTTGGCCTTTCCCCTTGCATGCACATTACAGTATTGTGCTCTGCCCTCTGCAGGGCAGAAAAAAGTACACCTGCGTATGAGCGAGATTGGGGGCACTGCGTGGATGACCTAGGACACGTCATCCATATGAGACAAACAGGAGCACGATGATTACTGGGAGAGAGGAGGCGCTGAAGTAAAACCATTGGTCTGGACCGCGACGTTTGTGGTGATTATCAAAATTATTTTTTGGATCTGCAGAAGGGGTTGGGGACTCACTGTATATACTGGTTGCTAGACTGCTGTAAAAAAGGCATTAAAGGTGGTGACTTTAGTTTATATTGCGAAAAGCCGGTGACAGGTTCCCTATAATGCATGTAGGCAATTTTTTTTTGCGCGTAGATTAATGTGGGTGCTGGACTTTAGTATTTGTTGTAGTCAATGGGAGGATCCATTTACTGAATCCTTTGGCGATCAGGATGCTAATATACATAGACAAACCTAATACATATATTCAATATCATAACATACAGAAGTAGCATAGCGGACACCTGGGCATGCAAGTCTTATACAGTCATAAAATGTCATCTGTGCGCCTGCTGGATATTTTATCTAAACTAAACACTAAAGTAACATTTTTTGGTAATCATCAAGTCAAGACATAATGGTGGACTCACGATTTAGACATCACTCATAAAACTAAATTCATTAACAGCTCACAACAAAATATATCTAGATATCCCTAATGCACGGCCGGGATGGTGAAGAGCCTAATGAGATAACAAACAGCACGGGCACCTATTAAATTATTAAACTAAATGCCCCACTTCCTTCTCATGCGCCTGTCTCGGGGAAAGCACCAATGGGACGCCAACCGGATGGAAAATCGACCAATGGGAGGCCTCCCATGAGAGTAAATGGTGTGACAAGATCTGACAGTGTAAACAGAGTCAAGGTCAGAGCTCAGGCTTCATATCACCCATAAATGTTTATGACTCTTACACGGCCATAAAGTGAACTTTCCATAAACTATACTTTTATGACGGGATGCTAATCATTAATCTCCTGCCTCCTATCACCGACATGGGTTCCCAGAGTCACCGGGCACATTCAGGCATTTCCTATCACCTGCATGGAAAGAAGGAACTCATGTACCTTCCTCCTTTCATAATCTGTTGAGAAATGCAGTGTTTTCTAATTAAACATTGTGGGAGATATGTAACTTCACAAGACTACTGGCGCCCATCCTACGCACGTTAACCAACTCCAGGCTCCAACTATTGTTCTATGCAATCATATAATATCTGTGTATAAGGAAGAAGTACTCTAGGTAATTGCAAGTTCTATTTAAAATATAAGCAATATTTTTTTTTACAAATTTTTTATTTTTTTTAGCAAGACGAGTTTTCATTCTGTAGGTCCGGGAAATGCCACTTATCATCATCATGCAGGATTTTTATGATTATTAGGAACCAGAAGAAGGAGAAGGAGTTGTAGAACAGGATATGTACACGTCAATTTTTATTTGTTATCATCATTCACGTAGGACAGGTCAACAATAAGATGTAATAAGGTGTTTGTGAATCATCCCATAAGAAATAGACGAGTCACCTCCAATTGGGGCCATTTTCTCCTGGACTTTTGAGGGGGCATTATTGTTTCTGATACTGGTTACAAAATATGATCTTAACCCATGTTTAGGGTATCAATGATTTAGCCTCAAAAACCTCCCTGAAATGTTTATTCCTAAATCATCTATTGCAAAGTGAAATGACACTTTATGAAGAAAAGTATGGAGACCCCTCCACATTCCACCTAGAGGAGCTTGTCTGAACTCCCATTCTAAATCTATAGGCATTAATGTGGAGTTGGTCTCTTTGTAGATATAACAGATTCCAGTCTTCTGGGAAGGTTTCTATAAAATTTTAGGAGTGTCTGTGAGATCTTTTGCTATTTCATCCAGAAGAGCATTTGTGATGTCAACCACTGATGTTGGAAGAGAAGGCTGGCTCACAATTGGCAATCTAGTTCATTCCAAGGGCATTCAATGGAATTAAATCAATGGATTTGTGCAGTCAGTCAAGTTCTTACACATCCCCCAACCATGTATTTATCTACTTTGCTTTGTGCACTGGGGCACAGACATGGGGAACAGAAAAAAAGCCTTCTCCAAACTGTTCCTACAAAGTTGGAAGCTACAATTGTCCACAACGTCTTGTGCTGAAACATTAAGATTTCCCTTCACTTAGATCTAAGGGGCCTAGGTGACACCTGAAAACAGGCCAATACCAATATCTCTCCTTGGCAAAAATCTTACTGCTGATACAATCCAGTCAGTCAAGTAATGTTCTCCTGGCATTCACCAAATCCATATTGTCCATCAGACACCAGATAGAGAAGCGCGATCCACTCCACATAACTTGTTTCCATTGCTCCAGAGTCCAGTGATGGTGGCTTTACACAACTCCATCTGTCACTTGATACTTGGCCATGGAAACTCAATCCATGAAGCTCCTTGTACACCATTTTGTGCTGATTTTAATACCAGGGGAGGTTTGGACTCAGCAGTTATGGAGTCAGCAAAGCTTTGCTGACTTTTATGCCCTCTGCTTCTCTGCCCTTTATGACCCTGCTTTGTAACTTTATGTGGTCTCCACTTTGTGGCTCAGTTGCTGCAGTTCCTTCCACTTCTCAATAATATCACTCACAGGTGATGGTGGAATATTTAGATGGAAAGACATTTCACAATCTAATTCGTTACACCAGTGGAGCAATATTACATAATCACGCTGGTATCAGTGAGCCATTCTGTCACCTTTCAGTAAGGGCAGATGGCATGTTGGGGGGGGGGGGGCGGATATTATATACCGGGGGCAATGGGACTGAATGAAAACAATTGATTTCAATGATTAAGACATTTGTCCCAAAAAATTTGTCCATATAGTGATTGTACAATTTAAGAACATATGCATCCATCAGGATTGGTAGGAGGAGAGCAAACTGGGCAAATGCCCAATCGCCTCCATCCTCATAATGAAACCAAACGTTTACAAGTAGAGACGAGCAAATCTTTCAAGGTTTGATTCGGTTCTGTTTGATGAATTTCCCTATGTTCGCCTAACAGTTCGACAAATAGTTTGTAGAACATATCCGAACCCCATTGAATTCAATGGAAGGCAAAACCAAACGCATACACAATACCTTCAGGGGTGGCCAAAATCTGCAAAAACAGCTCAAATTAGAGTCAGTCAAGTGGCATCAATTGACAAACAGTCAAAATTTTATAATGGCACAGCAGCAGTCAGCCATGGGCCATGCATGAGGTATCAGGGTCTGGGCCAGCATCTACAGCTTTGAATTTAAGTTCAAATTAAGACGAGGTGGGTGAGGGATCAGTGTAGGTCTACTGTGCTGGGAGACCTGATACCGCATGCCACAGCTCAAGCTGCTTTTCTGCTCTGCCACACTGAGGTGGCACAAATATCAGTTTTGTGGACTACTATTTGAAGAAAAATTTAAGGATAGTAACACAGGTAGTTGACTGAAAGTAAGTGAATGCCTAACTGTCTGGGAGCCCTACTGCTACAGGCAACACACATGAAGGAGACCCAAGCAGGAGTCTCCACATTTCAAAAAAATATTGCCATACACCACTAAAGTGGCATTAATTTCACCAGAGTAGAAATAGTATAATAGGGCACTGACACCTCTTCCACTACAGGAAACACAACAGATGGAGGTCCAACCAGGCATCTCCACATTGAAAAAAATTATTGATAACATCAGCAGTAGTAGCAACAGCAGGCACAGAAGCCACGATAAGGGTGTCACAGACTGCAATAACGCGAGATCAATGCAGCACACAAAAAATGACACCACCGCCTAGTCTGCACAACCCAGTAGTAAGCAGTATTTCGAATCCTAACAATACGGCGATCATGTTGCAGCAAGATGGCACTCATGTGTCGGGTGCTTCCATGAGGTCCAAGCCCATGGTGTGTTGGTGGCAGGGTAACACTGAAACTTGCTTCCTCCGTGCCCTCCAGGGGATCATTATCCTCTTCGTCTCCTGACAGGTGCACGCCCATCATCTCTTCTTTCTCATCCTCCTCCATTTGTTCCTCAGCTCCTGCACCTTCACTAGCAGTTTTTCTGGTACCATAGCAGTCTAGAACTTACTGACATTGTTATCCCTTCCGCATCCTCCTCTGCTTCCTCCTCTTCCACTGGGACGACCACCTACTCCCGCAGACTATTCAAAGTTTGCTCCAGCATGTAGAGGACTTGGAATAGTGATGCTGATGAGAGCATCGTTAGCGCTAACCATCTTAGTAGCCATTTCTAAACTGAGTAGAAGGCTGCAGAAGTCCTTAATCTGTGCCCACTCCGCAAACGTGATTTGCGCCATGTCCGTACTGTGTTGTCCCAGGCTATGCAAAATGAGAAACTGCGTCAGGGCTCGTCGCTGCTTGCCACAGTCGCTTTAACATGTGCACAGTGGAATTCCACCCTGTCAGCACATTGCATATCAACCGTTTAACCGGTAGGTAGAAAGACCTCTGTAGCGATGCAAGTCGATGATCTGAGGGGTGCGAATGGCGTAAGTGAGCACACAGTGACTGTGCTTTCTGCAGCAGCGCATTCAGGCCAGGATAGTGGCGGAGAAATTGCTGTACCACCAGGTTGAGGACGTGAGCCATGCAAGGCACGTGTGTGAGATTGCCCCATTATCACATACTGCCTTCCCTGGCTCCAGGTTCAGTGGAGACAGCCATTGCTCAAACTCGGCCTGGAAAGCTGGCCATGTTCAGAACTCTTGAGCTGTGTGACTGCGATCTCCAAGGCATATTAATCTTAACACTGCCTGATTGCGGTGAGCCCTGACTGCGCAGTACAAAGGTGGGAGGGATTCTCTCTGCACTGTTATAATGCATATCTCATTAAGGCAGAGGTTGAGGGTGCAGGTGGAGGCCCTAGAGGAGATGGAGGAGGCTGAAGTAGTGGAGGAAATGTTAGATACAGAGGTTTGTTTTGCAAGCCTTGGGGATTCTAAGACTTGTGGAGCAGCCCTTTCCCCACCTGCCACCAGAGTCACCCAGTGCCCAGTCAGTGAGATGTAACACCCCTGGCCATGATTGCTCGTCCAGGTGTCTGTGGTGAAATGCACCCTAGCAGACATAGATTTAGTCAAGGAACGAGTGATGTTGTCTGCGACATTTTGGTGTAGCGCAGGCACAGATTTCTTAGAGAAGTAATGGCGACCGGGCAACTGGTACTGTACTTGGGGACTATGACGGCCATCAGCTTCCGGAACCTGTCTGTATCCACCAGGTGGAAAAGCAGCATTTCCGTGGTCAACAGATTGGAGATGGTGGAGTTCAAGCTCTTAGCTTTGGCATGTGTATGAGGAAACAATCTTTTACGTGACCACAACTTTGGGACCGAGGGCTGGCTGCTGAGCTGAGAGAGGGTGGATAGGGTGAGCATGACAAACTGCTGGAATGTAAGTGAGGTGCTCGCGGAAATGTTATGGTGGATTTAAAAAGATGTGGTGTGCTCGGTGAAACAAAAGCAGGCATGTCCACTTCTGTAACAGCTGGCGAGCTCTCACTCACCCCAACTAGAGCGGGTAAACAAATGGAGGTTCTGCGGCCAGAGACCTGTGTGAGAACACTAGCCACAGTGATGGAGGAGAAATAAGCAGCAGATGCAGTTGATGGGGATGTTGATGGGGCGGCTGGTGATTGGCCAGGCCCGCTAGTCCGCATTTTATCGCAATGAGATTCCAAGACAAACGCATGTTGATCCCGCATGTGCTGGTTCATGCATGTAGTAGTCAAATTATTACAATTCTAGACTCTATTGAGTTGTTTTTGGCAAAGTTGGCAGTAAATGTGAGTTTGGTCATCCTTTGCGGTCTCAAAAAAGGCCCAGGCTAGGGAACACTTGCCGCCCCTGCGAACTGCAGACCTGCGACCGCTGCTGGCCACAGCCACAATTGTGGCTGAGAATGCCGTGTTTGTCATGGTTGCATCACTCTGTGTCTACGCGGGAGGCTGCAACGTAACCTCTCATCTTCCTCTTCCTCCACCTCCTCTGCTGAGCTGCTCAGCTGCGTGCCTCTGGGTTCACAACAAGTGGGATCTACAACC
This sequence comes from Phyllobates terribilis, assembly GCF_046119375.1. NCBI lineage: Eukaryota > Metazoa > Chordata > Amphibia > Anura > Dendrobatidae > Phyllobates > Phyllobates terribilis. Next base: position 130,805,462 of record NW_027362770.1, on the reverse strand, counting down.
TCATCGTCATCCTCTCTGTTGTCCCACTCCTCGCTCTGAGAGTCACCCTCCTCCTCTTCCTGCTGAAGATTTTGTTTGGACCCTACTTCGCACAGCCCTGGATCCAACAGAAAAAAATTTTGGCCATTGGTGTGTGTCGCCCAGGGGGATATAGGGGACTCGGTTCCCGGGCCTTTTACCTTGCTTAGGATGTCAGTCGGCTCCCCAGCCCGTACTCTGGGGTCTCTCTTGAGAAAGCGGGTTTTTAGTGTACGGTTTGTTTCGTGACATCACCTGTGGCTTCCGGTAACGGTTACCGGCGCCACTGCAGACCTCCGGGGGTGATGGGATGGCAGCTGGGATGTTTCCACTCCCGACAGGCGGAGAGAGCCCCCGGGGCAGTGTAGATGGAAGGGATGCAGGTGAGAGATGGCCAGGTCAGGGGGAATGACGTACACTCACACAGGGGATTCACTTCAGTACCTTTACTGGTGTAACGGCAGGTATGGTCCAAGGTACATGCTAGGAAGGGTGCACTTCAGGACTTCTCCCCAGTGAGCGGGTATAAGGCCTCCTGATCCGTGTCTCCCTCTCTCTAAGCTTCTAGCCAGCCTGAAACTTGGCCTAGATTCTGTGTTGTGTTGCTCTCTCACCTGACCACTTGGTAGTAGGACCTTTCTTTGGCAACCACTATCCCTGGACGCCGGGGCCTTCGTGGTTCCTAGTCCAGCTATTGCTGGTAGCTTCAGGATGACCAGGGGTCTGGAAGCCTCCTGGTAAGCCGGTAGTCCCTACTGGGTATAGAGGTCCCTGTAGGTGTCCGGTTTGTGTCTTGGGGTGAGCCTATGATGCTCCTCTGCCCCCTCAACTCCTCTCTCCTCTCCTTACTGCCTCCGGCCACATTCGGGGCCCTCAATTCAGCAGCAGATGTGCTGCGTCTTCACTGCTGTCAGTGGCAGCACACTCTCTGAACTACTAACTGAACTGCCCGGCTCCAACCTCCATATATATATCCCTAACAGGGCCCCCTCTGGTGGTATGAGGTGGAAGGGTGGAGGTGTTTGTTTGTAATGAGGGCCTCTTGTGGAGAAGTCCGTCCATGCACCCTTTTGGGTCCTGTGGTACCTGTGAACAGCAGGGTGCCATAAGTGCAGATGTTTTCCTCCTCTTGAGTCTGTGAGTCTTTGGAGCAGACCTCTGATGCCCATAGAATGTGTGAAGCCCTCTGCAGACTCACCCATCTGTGGTTCCCTACGTTCAGTTAGGCGGTTGGAGAGTTGTGACGAGAGGGGAAACAAGGGTAATTGGGGTGCCACCTCTGAGGACTGTACTGTGTGTGATGTTGAGGTGGAGGAAGAGGAGGAGAGGCAATTGTTGCAGCGCTTGTCATCCACTGCAGCACATGCTCATTAAGCCCCCACATACAAGGAGTACCACTTTGCGGGTAGCCTGTCCAGTAACAGAAGTGGTCAGTTGTCTTTAGATAGGACGTGACAGTGTTTGTTCAGTAGAGATTTCACTAACATTACCACCTATCCCCTGTACACCTTGAACACCAAGCCTATTCCCCTTCTACCAAGACCTCGCTTTTTCCCATTCATGTTGGATATACTCTTCCCCACTTTTAACCAGCTGTTTCACAAACCTAGGCCCAGACCTGTCAGTCACCTGTCACTAAATTACCAATCAGTATTTATTTGCTCAGATAGTGGGCTGGAGCACGGTAGTACCAGAAAAAAAAAAGAGATTTTCTAATGTGGACCCCTGGATGGAGCAGAATCTCAGCACAAAAGAATTAAAAGCTCAAATGTGGCCTGGTTTCTATAGCAAGGTAGTAGCAGAAAAAATTTGAATTTCTAATATGGACCCCTGGATGGAGCAGAATCTCATAGTAACATAGTAACGTAGGTTGAAAAAAGACCTAGGTCCATCAAGTTCAACCTTTCTCCCCCAATTTTACTCCCCATACTAGCACTACACTAACTTACTGGAACTAGGCCTTACAAATGTATTACCATTTTTATCATTACTGCACTATTACAATTACAAATGAACCAGTTTATAATTGTTTAATTCGTTTTATTTTTGTATTACTCTTATGGTATTACTAAAATCCCTGTACCTAAATCTGTTGATCCAGAAGAAAGCAAAAACCCCAGGACACATTCAGCCAATTTGCATCACGGGGAAAAATTCCTTCTTGACCCCGAGAAAGGCGATCAGTACAAGAATCCTGGATCAAATGTACTTGTAATATTCTAGTTGCCCGCCTTTGAACTGACTCTAAGTTCTGAATATCTTTTTTAAAATGTGGAGCACATAACTGGATTCCATATTCTAGATGTGGCCTCATCAGTGATTTACAAAGGGGTAACAGTACGTTGGGATCACAAGGTTTTATTTCTCTTTTTATACACCCTAAAATCTTGCTTGCTTTTGTGGCAGCTGCCTGACATTGAGTACTGCTGCTCAGCTTACTCGTAACCAGAATACCCAAGTCCTTCTCCTGTTCTGCAGTCCTGAGTATACTCCCATTTAATGTATATGTAGCAATAGGATTACTCCGTCCTAGGTGCATTACTCTACATTTATCTACATTAAACCTCATCTGCCAAGTGTTTGCCCATTCAGTCATCTTATCCAGATCGTTCTGCATTATTGTAATGTCAAGATCAGATTTTAATATCCTACATAGTTGGGTGTCGTCAGCAAAGACTGACACTTTACTCACAATCCCATCCCCCAGGTCATTAATAAAGGGATTAAAGAGAATCGGTCCTAGCACAGATCCCAGTGGCCCCCACTGCTGCCTATATCCCATTTAGAGAATGTACCATTTATAATGACCCTTTGTTTCCTATCATTTAGCCAATTCTCTACCCATCTACATATAGTTTCCTCAAGTCCTTGCTTCTGTAGCTTCAGTATAAGGTTGTTTTGTGGTACAGTATCAAATGCCTTTGCAAAGTCCAGATAAATCACATCAGCCACTCGCTACTGCTCGGTGCTCGCCCGAGCATCTCACTGCTCGAGATACTCGGCGCTCGCTGAGTATTTCCAGTGTTGCTCGGCGGGAGCTCGGGTCTCCTCCCTGCATGTTTGGCGCTCTTTACAGAGCCAATGAACATGCAGGGATTGCCTGCCACTCACTGTAATGCCATAGCCATGTTGGTTGTGGCATTACAGTGATTGGATGGCCGCACAGCGTCATCAGGTCTATATCAGACCTGGCGCCGCCATGCTCATCACAATCACTCTGGAATCAGACAGTGTAGGGAGAGGTGCTGCTGAGCTAGTGAGAGATTTGCTTGTTTCTAGTTAGTGTAAGTGTACCAAACTATATTAGAGACACATATCTGTAACGCCCCGAGGCTTCGGCCGCTACAGGGGTATTGCACCTCAGACCAGAGGTGTGATATTCCACTCCCAGGTAAGGATGGAGTATGGACCAGGGCTCAGTTAGCTGCATATAGCACACACACCCCATTTCCGAGGGACAGCTCAACGGTGCTCCCACTAGACAGAAGTGCAGGCACGACCGACTATGTCCCTGCCTGGAGTGGGGAGGGGGGTGGAACACCCAGTGCTGTAGGGGCACATAGGGGGTTGGTTCCTGAGCGTAGGTTGGAGCCCATTGGTTGCTGGTCACCTGGGCTCATGGTCAGAGGGAGGTATAAAAGGTGGGCACCATCTTAGCTCTAGGAGAGAAGTTCGTTCTGTCCAGAGAGGAGAAGACAGGGAGTAGAGGCTCTGTAGGAGCTCTACTCCAGAAGGGCCTAGTGAGAGGCCGAGGAGGAGGTGAAGGGGAGCTGAGATTTTGGCTCATCTCAGCTCCAAGAGAAAGGAACAGAAAGGAACAGAAACAGAAAGGAACTGCAAAGAAAGAGAGTAAGAAACAGAAGGGCTCAGGAACAAGAAGGTGGAAGGGACCCTAAGAACCCACGAGAATCCAGGGTGAAGGGTCAGGCAGATTAAGGGTACCGGATCCCAAGTTGGTGGAGGAGAAACTACCCTCAGCCAAAGACCGGTCGTAGCGATCATCTATTGGTGCGACACCTCATCAAACCTGCTAGGAAGGCACCATATAGGACAGCGGAGGACGGGGCCCACGTTTAACCGCACAAGTCCGCGGCAGCTGGACAAAAGTGGGTCACTGGTGAGGCAGGCCAGAGAAAGGATTAAAGGGGGTCCTGTGCCATGCTCCTGAACTGCCTGGGAGTTGACCGAGCCCCTCACCTGGTGGACGCAGCACAGCTCGGGCAGTCATTCCCTGCAGAAGTGACTTGGATATTAACCGTGAGTAAAGACCCTGGACTGCAGTACGTTGCCTGTGTGCTTTTTCGCTCCTCCGGCACTACCGGTACTGAGACTCTCACCACCATCACTCCCACCATCTACTACACTGCCCTGGGGCCGCACTCTTCCCGTGGGGAGTCACACCATCCCAGCTGCACACACCATCGGCCCTAGCGGACTGCCTTGCAGCGGCGGTTCCTAATAACCGCAATCCACGGGTGGCATAGTCGGATATCTCTTAAAACATCTAAAAGACTGCCACTGGTCTGACCACCCTGAGCCACGGGACCGGGTCGCCACTACTACCCCCATCATCTCCCTATCGCCCGGTTCCGAGTGCCCCACGGCCGAGGGGGCGAGTCATATCCATCTCAACAAACAGTCCTTCTGAGGACTAATCAATCTGCAGAGACATCAGGCAGGCAGTGTATATAGGCAGGCAGGGTATATAGCAGAATGCAGTGCACATAGCACAAAAGGCTCCATTCCAGTTTTGTCTGCTGCTGCTAGATATTTCTAAAAATAGGCCCAGGTCTCAGGGGCCAGGAATAATTTTTTTTTGGATCTTAATCCTCATTATTTGCTCAAAAAGCAATCCAGAGAACACCGTTGTTCTGCGCCATTTGCTTGTTCACTGCAGAATACTGCCAGGTACTTTCCATATTACAGCGCTAAAAATCTAGCTATTTAAAACTGTGGTTTGTCCGTCACACGGATCACATATAATTGCACTGAAAATACTGCCATTTCTGGCATCCATTAAAAATTTGTTTCAGTGTGTCAGTGAAGCAATTGACACCAGTTTGCTTTTCAAAATAGTTACCTACAGGCCAGGTATTTAAAACTGTGCTTTCTTCGTCACACGGATCACATATACGTTTTCAGAAAATACTGCCATTTCTGGCCTCCATTAAATTTTTTTTCAGTGTGTCAGCAAAGTTTTTGACACCGGTTTGCTGTTCACAATAGTTACCTACGGACCAGGTATTTAAAACTGTGGTTTCTCCATCACACGGATTACATATAACTTCACTCCAAATTCAGCCATTTGTAGTGAGCGTGGAAGATATTGTCCTCCATTTAAAATGGGCAAGGCACGAAGCAAGGGACGGGGAACTGGACGTGATGGTAATGGTGCATGCAGAGGCCGAGGCCGTGGGCAAGCTGAAATTGTGCCACAACAAACACCCACATCTTCTCGCAGCACACCACTATTGAACCCAGAGCAGTGTCAAAAGGTTGTTGGTTAGATAGCAGATAATGCTTCCAGTCACTTTGCCACCACCCTGTCTTCCACACGGGCAAGTCTCAGTAGCTGTGAGTCTGGACTGCATATTCCTCACCCTGATACTCCTTCCTCCCACCATGCCGAGTGAAGCGTGGCAAGAGGAGATCGCATGTAGCGGTGCCCAAATATTTGAGCAGCCACGGTGGGGCCATACCAGAAGGCCCTTGTTGTGGAACTATTAAAAAAATTCCCATCTGAAAACGCTGGCGGCAGAGGTTACAGTTCGTTGGACAACCAAGGAGTACAGGCAAGAGAGACAAAACTTCAATCCAGCAGAGGCAGGGGAAAACTGTCGAAGTTCTGGGAGAATTTTCTCAGCCCCTCCCATTCCACAGGCCCTTAGGTGCGGGGTACTCTCACAAGGAGTGCAAAGTTTGGGAAGATGCTGAGGGAGCACCTTGCCGACCGTACCAATGTCCTCCGTGATTCCTCTGTGCCTTATAATTATTGGGTATCCAAGCTGGATATGTGGAATGAACTGGCTCTCTATGCCTTGGAGGTCTTGGCCTGCCGTGCCACCAGCGTTTTACCAGAGCAGGTTTTTAGTGCCGCTGGTGGAATTATAACTGATAAGCGCATCCGCCTGTCAACTGAAAATGCTGACAGGCTGACTCTTATAAAAATGAACAAGGGCTGGATTGGGCCAGACTTCTCAACACCACCAAATGATAGCAGCATAACATAAACTCAAATCCAGTGTTGTTTTCTGGGAGGTGTATTCCCATGCACCTCTTCATACCCACACATGGGTATACGCTTCCTGATTTTGGCTATTTGCTCTTGTCCTCCTCCTTCTCCTCAACCTCATTCTCCACCACCATATCACCAGGGTGACCGTGGTCCGTGATGCAACACCCATTTCATTTTTTTAAAGGGTGTTTATGATGCCCGTATAAAAAAATTTTTTGTACAGTATGTTCATGTATACCCCCCAGGGGTAAATGTTTGTCAGCCCATATGCTTAGTGCATGGGCATTACAAGTATAGGAGACCTGCTCCTTTCTAATGGGAACATTTTTTATGAGGCCCTCCTCCAAGTCTCTTCCAAGGTGGATTGGAGTGCCTCCCAATTTTTGGCAACCCTTGCATTCACTGCATAGACAAATACAATGGGAGACCCACTTCCTAATAATGGGAACATTGTTTTCAGGAGGCGCTCTGACCTCCACGTCTCTTCCAAGGGGCATTGGAGTGCCTCCAAATTTTTGGCAAAACTTGTGACGCGCCCCCTGGACCGTGGGGTACTCGGTAGCCGGGCCGGTCGATGCTGGGGGATGTCACAGTGGCAGTAACCCGGTCTGTGACCCAGTGAGGTCAATAAAAGGGGAAAAGTAAAAGGAATAACGTTTTTATATAGATAATGTTTGTGACGCCACCTGTGGTATGCGGCTATATGGAGCCGCCGCTGCGGTGCAGATCCCTTGGAGCTGATGGTGACGCAGCAGAGTTGGTTCAGCTCTCCACAGGTAGAGATAAGCTCCAGGGCAGTGCAGTGATGGTTAATGAGGTAGCTGTTGCTGGTGCTGTGTAGTGCAGGGGATGGCGCAGATAATAATTCTAGGACACAGTGGGGTGCAGTCTTCAAGTTTTACTCACAGTTGTTCAAGACTCCAGGTTACCAAGGCCAGTGTGTAACCTGCCACGTCATCCTGCATTCACCAAGGAAGGGGTTCAGCAATCCCTCAGGTAATTCAAGAGTACTTAACGGGACCCCAGTCTGTGTGTCTTCCTCGGTCGTCTTCCTGCGCTGGCTCTCACCCTCCTGCTCTGCGCCTCACAATCAGTGTCCCAAGCCGGTAGCCTCGAATCTTGTCAGGCGACAAGCATTCCCCTGGACCCTCTGTGGCCACCTTTTCGGCGATGTAATTGTGGTGGTTGGCAGCTGCACCTTGCAAATACAGGAGCCTCTGGTTTCTAGCTGAGCCTTGTAGTTCTCCACTAGTTTAGGGGCCGGTCCCCTCTGCTGCCTGATCCCTCTACGTTCCTGCAGATTTGGGCGCACGGGTGGCATCCGCACTTCCCGTGCCCCTGGGATCCCCTCTGTCTCTGGAGCCTTCCCTCTGCTACCGTCCTCTCTCTCTCACCTGGACCTCTCTTACTAGGCCCCACTCCTCTCAACTCCTGCTTCAAGCGCTGGAGCCAGGAGCCTGGACCTCCTCCACTGCTCTCCTGAGCAGGACTGGCTGCTTCTAGATGGTTCCTTGCTTTCTTATACTCCTACTGAAGTGCTCCCCTAAACTACTTCCTCCACCCACACCCACTACATGGTTCCACCCTCCAGCTAGGGACCAGGGACTGTGCTCTCCCTTAGGAGCAATCTCGCCCTTCCCTCCTGAAGTGTAATGTATGCAAGTGTGTGGGTCCCGGGCAGTACTCCATCCTTACCTGAGAGTGGGGCACCACACCTCTGGATGAGATGCAGTACCTCTGTGGCGACTGAACCCGCAGGGGCGCCACACTTGCATTCACTGCATAGGCCAACACTATGGGAGACCTACTTCCTAATAATGGGAACATTGTTTTCATGAGGCGCTCCTCTAAGGCTCTTCAAGGGGGTATTGGGGTGAGTCCAAATTTTGGGCAGCACTGCGTCTCACTGCATATGCAATAACAGTATAGGAGACCCACTCTTTAGTAATGGGAACAATAAAACATAGCCAGCTGATGGCTCTCTAAAAATAATGAGGGCCTGACTGCTGACCCTTTAAGAATAGTAAAGGCCGCCTGATGGCCCTATAAAAATAGGCTTTGTGATTTTCAGAGTCCCTCCTTCATAAATTAAACACGATGTGTCTGATGATGTGTCACACACCACATGGCCAAATAAGGTTGTAAAAGGTTAAAATGACATTTCCCGGTGAATGCATTTGTCACGGTTGAAAGCAATGCAAAAGTGCAAAAACGCATCAAAAATGCTAAGTATGAACATAGCCCAAGGTATGGAGGAGCATTTTTGTTTTTGGTTATTTGTTTTGCTTTATATACAAGTCATTACCCTGGAAAGGATGTTCCTTAACATATTTCCCAGGAAAATCCATTTTGGTTTTGTTTTTGTATGTTTTATTGTGAGTCAGTAAAAGTGGCGTAATACTCTGACAACGTTGTTGACAGAAGTGACCTGGGAGTTAGAAATGCTTCCAGGGGTCTTCCCCATGCTGTTCCCATGTCATTTGAGCACTGCTCCCATCGATGTGGGCAATTTTAGGCCCTCTGCAGACCGCCGGGAGGAGCCACCTGAAAAATGCTCGAGTTTCTCATAGACTTACATTGGGCTCGTTGCTCGGGTCGAGCACCCGAGTATTCCAATGTGCTCGATCCGAGCAACAAGTACCCGAGCATTTTAGTGCTCGCCCATCACTATCAGCCACATTACCAACATCCAGATTAACACTTACCTCCTCATAGAACCCCAACATGTTGGTCAGACACGACCTATTCTTCATGAATCCGTGCTGATTATCATTTATTATATTATTCTCTGCAATATAACTCTGCAGGTCATCGCTTATGATGCCCTCAAAAACTTTGGACACTACTGATGTCAGACTTACCTGGATCCACCTTCTTACCTTTCTTAAAAATCGGTACCTCGTTGGCTATCCTCCAATCCTGTGGCACTGCCCCTGTTACAAGAGAGTCTAAGAATACAAGATACAGCGGTTTGTCAATTACTGAGCTCAATTTCCTCAGTATCCGTGGATGAATACCTCAGCACAAAAGAAATATCTCAGCACAAAAGAATTAAAAGCTCAAATGTGGCCTGGTTTCTGTAGCACACTAGCATCAGAAAAAAATTTAGATTTTCTAATGTGAACTACTGGCTGGCCATAAAAATTACTAGCTCCAAATATTTCTATGTGCAAATGTGGCCTTGTTTCAGGACCACTGTATTAGCAGAACATATTTAGCTTTTCAAATGTGTACTCCGGCTTGGAGCTCAATATTAGCAGCACAACAGAGTTTTCTGCTGAAATGTGACCAGATGTGTCTGGAACACACTATTAGCACAAAAGATTGAACTGCTGGAAAGTGGATTTCACAGGCACACAGGATCCTATCTATCTAAATAAGTTGACTGACAAGCAACCGCCTAGCTAACTATCTGACTATCCAGTAGCAGAAGCAGGAACAGCCTCTCTGCGCTGTTACACTGACAAAATGGTGCAAAACAACATATCCGCTCTTTATATAGAGAGGGACATGTGAATTTGGTAGCCAATGACACAAGCCCTTAGTGTCTGGACATTGTGGATGTTTCCTGTGCCCTGATTGGCTGCCAGAATTTTTACACATTAAGTTAAGAAAAAAAAAAAGAATAACAGTCCGCCGCTCCTCTGACCTCTCCCCACTCCCTCTTCTCATCAAACACGTTTCCACTTCTCATCATACAACACCACTATCCTAGTTGGACACACCTTCTCATTTAAAGATTTTTCTGTATTTTCATGACTATGAAAATTGTACATTCACACTGAAGGCATCAAAACTATGAATTAACACATGTGGAATTATATACATAACTAAAAAGTGTGAAACAACTGAAAATATGTCTTATATTCTAGGTTCTTCAAAGTAGCCACCTTTTGCTTTGATGACTGCTTTGCACACTCTTGGCATTCTCTTGATGAGCTTCAAGAGGTAGTCACCGGAAATGGTTTTCACTTCACAGGTGTGCCCTGTCAGGTTTAATAAGTGGGATTTCTTGCCTTATAAATGGGGTTGGGACCATCAGTTGTGTTGTGCAGAAGGCTGGTGGATACACGGCTGATAGTCCTACTGAATAGACTGTTAGAATTTGTATTATGGCAAGAAAAAAGCAGCTAAGTAAAGAAAAACGAGTGGCCATCATTACTTTAAGAACTGAAGGTCAGTCAGTGCGAAAAATTGGGAAAACTTTGAAAGTGTCCCCAAGTGCAGTTGCAAAAGCAATCAAGCGCTACAAAGAAACTGGCTCACATGAGGACCGCCCCAGGAAAGGAAGACTAAGAGTCACCTCTGCTTCTGAGGATAAGTTTATCCGAATCGCCAGCCTCAGAAATCACAGGTTAACAGCAGCTCAGATTAGAGGCCAGGTCAATGCCACACAGAGTTCTAGCAGCAGACACATCTCTACAACAACTGTTAAGAGGAGACTTTGTGCAGCAGGCTTTTGTAGCACCCCGAGGGCTCGGCTGCTACAGGGGTATTGCACCTCAAACCAGAGGTGTGATATTCCACTCCCGGGTAAGGATGGAGTGTGGACCAGGACTCGTTTAGCTGCATGCACCACACACACCCTATTTCCGAGGGACAGGTCAACGGTGCTCCCACTAGACAGAAGTGCAGGCACGACAGCATCTGTCCCTGGCTGGAGTGGGGCGGGGGGTGGAATACCCAGTGGTGTAGGAGCAGATAGGGGTGGGTTTCTGGGCATAGGTAGGAGCCCATTGGTTGCTAGTCACCTGGGCTCGGGTGTTAGAAGGAGGTATATAAGGTGGGCACCATCTTAGGACAGTAGTCAGTTGAGCCAGTTCAGAGAGGAGTTCAGCCAGAGAGGGCTGGCAGGGAGCTGTGGCTCAGTCTGGGCCCAGCTCCAGAGGCAGGCCTGGAGTGGAGGCCAGAAACAGCAGAAAGAGAGAGGAGAAGGAACGGAAAGGAAAGTAAGAAAGGAACTGGAACAGAGGAGAAAGGAAGCAAGGAACACAGAGAAAGGCCCAGAGACACGAGGACAGAAGGAACCCCATATGCCCAGGAGATACAGGGTGAAGGGTTGGCAGAACAGGGCACCGGAACCCAAATTGGTGGAGGCAACAAATTCCTCAGCCAAAGACCGGAGGTTGTTACCACATCTTGGTGCGACCCCTCACTACATCCACCAGGAAAGCATACCGCATAGGGTCAGGGAAACCGGAGACAGGTTCCGCCAAGAGAAGGCCCGAGGGAGCTGGACAAAGGTGGGTCACTGGTGGGGACGGCCAGAGAAAGGAAAGGAAGGGAGCCCTGTGCCACGCTCTGGAATTGCCTGGGAGTTGGTCGAGTTCCTTGCCTGGTGAACGCAGCACGGCTCAGGCGGTCCCTCATGTGCACAAGTGACCAGAATAACAACTGTGAGTAAAGCATTGGAAACTGCAATTACAAGTCTCTGTGTTTCATCGCCGCACCAGCACCATTACTTCTGGGACGCTCACACCATCACTCCCATCATTCACTCTAGCTGCCCTGAGGCAATACTTCTCCCGTGGGGAGTTATCCCATACTCGGCTGCGCAAACAACATCAGCCTCAGCGGCCTGCAGCGCAGCGGCGGTCCACACTGACCGCAATCCACGGGTGGCGTAGTCGGATAATTACAATACCAATAGACTGCCACTGGTTTGACCGCCCTGGGCACGGACCGGGTCGCCGCCACACGGAGACTACAACCCCCAGCATCTTACAGAAGGCCCGGCTCCGGGTATCCCCCTGCACAGCACAGGCCCAGGGGGGCGCGTCAACTTTTGGCGTAGTCGGCAGGATCTTTACCAACCCGCCACAAGCGGGTATTGCGTGCCTGAAGAAGATTGTGCATGTACCTTGAAAAGAAGTCTCCCGCCATTTCCAGAAGTTTCCCACCGTCCGGAGTCGTTTCCCGCCATCCGGAGCCGATTCCCACCATCAGACGCCATTTTGGACCGTTTCCCGCCATCTTCATCCGTTTTTCCCGCCCTGGCAGAGCGGACGCCATTATGTGTGCACCAGAAGACAGCAGGAAGCCACCTCCCATCGTGGGCCAGGTCCCAGAATGACGCCAAAGAAGGAGCCCGCCCCCACCAGCCATGAATGCAGCAATGGAGATGTCCATCAACGTGGGGGGGCTGCCCCTAAAGGTGATTGTCAGCAGATGCCCCCAAAACCACCCCCCATGGGGGCGGATAGGAAAGTAAACTGTGGGGCCGGGCGCGGCCTGGATCAGTCTGGACCTGCTGCACCCGGAGATGGGGGGAGCAGAGAACTCCACCAGCACCCTGGCCCGCAGCCTGCTGCAAGCTGAGCCACCCTGCAGCCTGACTGAGTTGCTAGCCCAGCTGCCCAGGGACCCGGACAGTGCGCGCGCAGCGCTAGAAGACCTGAACAGGAGGAAGGTCCGGGCGCAGCGGGATGTGTTTGCCGGGTGGAGAGAGGAGATGGCCCGGAAGCACGAAGGCAGCCAGCGGAGGACCCCGCAGGGACTGGGCAGCGCGCTTACCGCTGGGCACGGAAAATAGGGACCGGCAGCTGCAGACGACGCCGCGGAGGAGGCCACGGAGACTGAGGCAGGTAATGGGGATGCTACCACCCCAAGCCCTGGGAACACCAGCCTGCCCTCACCCTCCACTGCGGGACCCGAAGCCCCGGGGACCGTACCTGACATCGTGCCTCCACCGCCGCCAGCTAGGCCTCAGGCTGCAAACGTCACTGTCACGCCCCGCCCCGCGCTGTGCCCTCTGAACCCGGGCGCCGTAAAGCGGGAGACGTCACAGGCCGGGACGCAAGGCCCAGCACACCCGGGCGCCGCTGACTCACCAGCGCCCCCTACCTTGGCGGTACCACCCCCGGGCGCGACCAACAAACAACCACAGGCCTGGTCGCAAGGCCGAGTGCCCCCGGGCGCTGCCACCCGTCCGAAGCCCGCGGTGCCACCCCTGGGTGCGGACCTGTACGCCCAACATACCAGCCCGGACGGGCTGCCCTTTGAGTGGCCACCGGAGTTTGCCAACCCCCGTCTCCGGAGAGAACAACCCCTGAGCGAGCCTCTGATCCCGGCCCCGGAGCCTGCCAACATCGCTCCACCCCCGCCGGAGGATGCCCAGTTTGCATGGGACCCCACCGGCGAGAATCTCATGGGGTTCACCCAGGAGACCCGGGCGGAAGCAGCCCAGCGCCTGGATTGCTGCCGTCAGCAGCTGGCCACCTATGAAAGGGAGCGGCGGGAGAGGCGCATCAGGGAGGAGCGACTCCAAGCCCGGAGCGCGGAGCAGAAGAGGAGGGCCCGTCAGGACTCCCAAGCCATCCGCGGTCCCAGAGCCACCGGGATCGTAGTAAAGTTCCAGCTAGAGCATGGCTGGGGCTTCATCAGAGACCCGGAGGCTGACACCGACGTCTTTGTCACCAGAAGGGACGTAGAGAGCCACCTGCCGGAGGGACATCACGGCCGTGACCTGTACCCCGGTGACGTGGTCACCTACACCCGGCACAAGGGCGCAAAGGGACTGTATGCCCTCCATGTCCACCATCTAACAGAGGAGGAGCTGCGGTACCGCCCAGACATAGACTACCCTGAGGATCCGGACGGGTCTGAAGACTACCCGGAAGAGCGAGGAGGACACCGTTACCAGTAAACGGTAAAATGGAACTGTTCCTGTTTGTGAAAGTGTGGTCCCCGTTGGGACTAGTGTGGAACTGTTAAAGAACTGTTATCTGTGTGCCCCTAATCCCTAACCAGGCTGAGGACTGTGAGCAGCCATTCCCCTATCCCCACTGGCCGAGGACTGAGAGCGGCCACCCTTGTAAATAGTTGTGCTTCTTAAAGCGCCCCCTACTGGTTTTATAAAAGAACTGCAACGTCTACCTCAGGACGAATTAAATGGACTGTTGCACCTTTGAGAGAAAGTGAACACCTGGTCGCAAGTTGCACAGCGGTCAGAACTCAAGAATGTGTTTTTGGAAGAATGTTTTACTTGAAAATGTTTTATATTAGAAAGTTTAATTTGCTGCTAAAAGAGCCTATAGTATTTGACGGGTATGAAGAAAGTCTTATAATGTTTTATGAAAATTTAACCAGTAACGTTAAAAAGAAAAGAGTACCTCCCATAAAGGGATGAGTGTTGGTTAAATGTCTTATATGCGAATGCATTCCAAAAAAATTTGTATGTTTTAAATTGTTTTGCTCTTTTCCAGCCCGAGGACGTGCTGTGATTTACCAGGGGGGAATGTAGAACCCCGGGGGCTCGGCTGCTACAGGGGTATTGCACCTCAAACCAGAGGTGTGATATTCCACTCCCGGGTAAGGATGGAGTGTGGACCAGGACTCGTTTAGCTGCATGCACCACACACACCCCATTTCCGAGGGACAGGTCAACGGTGCTCCCACTAGACAGAAGTGCAGGCACGACAGCATCTGTCCCTGGCTGGAGTGGGGCGGGGGGTGGAATACCCAGTGGTGTAGGAGCAGATAGGGGTGGGTTTCTGGGCATAGGTAGGAGCCCATTGGTTGCTAGTCACCTGGGCTCGGGTGTTAGAAGGAGGTATATAAGGTGGGCACCATCTTAGGACAGTAGTCAGTTGAGCCAGTTCAGAGAGGAGTTCAGCCAGAGAGGGCTGGCAGGGAGCTGTGGCTCAGTCTGGGCCCAGCTCCAGAGGCAGGCCTGGAGTGGAGGCCAGAAACAGCAGAAAGAGAGAGGAGAAGGAACGGAAAGGAAAGTAAGAAAGGAACTGGAACAGAGGAGAAAGGAAGCTAGGAACATAGAGAAAGGCCCAGAGACACGAGGACAGAAGGAACCCCATATGCCCAGGAGATACAGGGTGAAGGGTTGGCAGAACAGGGTACCGGAACCCAAATTGGTGGAGGCAACAAATTCCTCAGCCAAAGACCGGAGGTTGTTACCACATCTTGGTGCGACCCCTCACTACATCCACCAGGAAAGCATACCGCATAGGGTCAGGGAAACCGGAGACAGGTTCCGCCAAGAGAAGGCCCGAGGGAGCTGGACAAAGGTGGGTCACTGGTGGGGGCGGCCAGAGAAAGGAAAGGAAGGGAGCCCTGTGCCACGCTCTGGAATTCCCTGGGAGTTGGTCGAGTCCCTTGCCTGGTGAACGCAGCACGGCTCAGGCGGTCCCTCATGTGCACAAGTGACCAGAATAACAACTGTGAGTAAAGCATTGGAAACTGCAATTACAAGTCTCTGTATTTCATCGCCGCACCAGCACCATTACTTCTGGGACGCTCACACCATCACTCCCATCATTCACTCGAGCTGCCCTGAGGCAATACTTCTCCCGTGGGGAGTTATCCCATACTCGGCTGCGCAAACAACATCAGCCTCAGCGGTCTGCAGCGCAGCGGCGGTCCCCACTGACCGCAATCCACGGGTGGCGTAATCGGACAATTACAATACCAATAGACTGCCACTGGTTTGACCGCCCTGGACACGGACCGGGTCGCCGCCACACGGAGACTACAACCCCCAGCATCTTACAGAAGGCCCGGCTCCGGGTATCCGCCTGCACAGCTCAGGCCCAGGGGGCGCGTCACTTTCATGGTAAAATAGCTGCTAGGAAACCACTGCTAAGGACAGGCAACAAGCAGAAGAGACTTGTTTGGGCTAAAGAACACAAGGACTGGACATTAGACCAGTGGAAATCTGTGCTTTGGTCTGATGAGTCCAAATTTGAGATCTTTGGTTCCAACCACCGTGCCTTTGTGCGACGCAGAAAAGGTGAACGGATGGACTCTACATGCCTGGTTCCCACCGTGAAGCATGGCGGAGGAGGTGTAATGGTGTGGGGGGGCTTTGCTGGTGACACTGTTGGGGATTTATTCAAAATTGAAGGCATACTGAACCAGCATGGCTACCACAGCATCTTGCAGCGGCATGCTATTCCATCCGGTTTGCGGTTAGTTGGACCATCATTTATTTTTCAACAGGACAATGACCCCAAACACACCTCCATGCTGTGTAAGGGCTATTTGACCAAGAAGGAGAGTGATGGGGTGCTACCAGTTTCTTTGTAGTGCTTGATGGTTTTTGCAACTGCACTTGGGGACACTTTCAAAGTTTGCCCAATTTTTCGCACTGACTGACCCTCATTTCTTAAAGTAATGATGGCCACTCATTTCTTCTTTACTTAGCTGCTTTTTTCTTGCTATAATACAAAGTCTAACAGTTTATTCAGTAGGACTATCAGCTGTGTATCCACCTGACTTCTGCACAACACAACTGATGGTCCCAACCGCATTTATAAGGCAAGAAATCCCACTTATTAAACCTGACAGGGCACACCTGTGAAGTGAAAGCCATTTCCGGTGACTAGCTCTTGAAGCTCATCAAGAGAATGCCAAGAGTGTGCAAAGCAGTCATCAAAGCAAAAGGTGGCTTCTTTGAAGAACCTAGAAAATAAGACAAATTTTCAGTTGTTTCACACTTTTTTGTTAAGTATATAATTCCACATGTGTTAATTTATAGTTTTGATGCCTTCAGTGTGAATGTACAATTTTCAAAGTCGTGAAAATACAGAAAAATCTTTAAATGAGAAGGTGTGTCCAAACTTTTGGTCTGTACTGTACATATATTTGTATGTGCTATGTGTACATACATACAGTGGGGAAAATAAGTATTTGATACACTGCCGATTTTGCAAGTTTTCCCACCTACAAAGAATGGAGAGGCCTATAATTTTTATCGTAGGGACACTTTAAACGTGAGAGACAGAATCTAAAAATAAACACCAAAAAATCACACTGTATGATTTTTAAATTATTAAATTGCATTTTATTGCATGAAATAAGTATTTGATCACCAGCAACCAGCTCCCACAGACCTGTTAGTTTTTCTTTAAGAAACCCTCCTACTCTGCACTCATTACCTGTATTAATTGCACCTGTTTGAACTTGTTACCTGTATAAAAGACACCTGTCCACACACTCAATCAATCACACTCCAACCTCTCCACCATGGCCAAGACCAAAGAGCTGTCTAAGGACACCAGGGACAAAATTGTAGAGCTGTAGAAGGCTGGGATAGACTACAGGACAATAGGCAAGCAGCTTGGTGAGAAGGCAACAACTGTTGGCACAGTTATTAGAAAATGGAAGAAACACAAGATGACTGTCAATCTTCCTTGGTCTGGGGCTCCATGCAAGATCTCACCTCGTGGGGTAAACATGATTCTGTGATTCTGAGAAACGTCAGGAATCAGCCTAGAATTACTCGGGAGAACCTGGTCAATGACCTTAAGAGAGCTGGGACCACAGTCTCAAACATTACCGTTAGTAACACACTACACCGTCATGGATTAAAATCCTGACGTGAGCAAGGTCCCCCTGCTCACGCCAGCACATGTCCAGACCCAATTGAAGTTTGACAATGACCATCTGGATGATCCAGAGGAAGTATGGGAGAAGTTCATGTGGTCAGATGAGACCAAAATTGAATTTTTTGGTATCATCTCCACTCGCTGTGTTTAGAGGAAGAAGGAGGATGAGTACATCCCCAAGAACACCGTCCCAATTGTGAAGCATAGTGGGGGACACATCATACTTTGGGGGTGCTTTTCTGCAAAGGGGACAGGACGACTGCATTGTATTGAAGGGAGGATGGATGGGGTCATGTGCCATGAGATTTTGGCCAACAACCTCCTTCCCTCAGTAAGAGCATTGAAGATGGATCGTGGCTGGGTCTTCCAGCATAACAATGACCTGAGACACACAGTCAGGGTGACTAAGGAAGGGCTTCATAAGAAGCATTTCAAGGTCCTGGCGTGGCCTAGCCAGTCTCCAGACCTGAATCCAATAGAAAATCTTTGGAGGGAGCTGAAACTCAATGTTGCCCAGTGACAGCCCCGAAACCTGAAAGATCAGGAGAAGATCTGTATGGAGCAGTGGGCCAAAATCCCTGCTGCATTGTGTGCAAACTTGGTCAAGAACTACAGGAAATGTCTGACCTCTGTAATTGCAAACAAAGGTTTCTGTACCAAATATTAGTTCTGTTTTTCTATTGTATCAAATATTGGGCAAAAACTCATACAATGTGATTTTCTGGTTTTTATTTTTAGCTTCTGTATATCCCAGGTGAAGTGTACCCATGATAAAAATTGCAGATCTCTCCATTCTTTGTAGGTGGGAAAACTTGCAAAATCGAGTGTATCAAATACTTATTTTACTCACTGTATGTGTGTCTGTGGGCTATGTATATACATATGTGTGTGATCATGTGATGTGTGTTATATACTGATATGATGTATGTTCTATACTGATGTGTATATGACGCGCCCCCTGGGCCGTGTGTGGGGGAATACCCGGAGCCGGGTCTCTGTGTAATGCTGGGGGTTTGTAGTCTTCGTGGCGGCGACCCGGTCCCGTGGCTCAGGGTGGTCAAACCAGTTGCGGATCTGTTTATTTGTTTTTTTTAATGTTTAAATGTCCGACTACGCCACCCGTGGATTGCGGTCACTGAGAACCGCTGCTGCAGGGCAGACCACTGAGGCTGATGTTGTGTGCGCAGCAGAGGGTAGTATAACTCCCCACGGGAGGAGTATAGCCTCAGCGTGTGTAGATGGTGAGGGTTGTGGTGCATGGGCGCATCAGAAATGACTCAGAGTCCAAGCAGTGCAGTTCAGGGTCTTTACTGTTGGTAATGAAGAAGGCCCTTCCGGGAGTACTGGCTAACATTAGAGGCCTGGTCAGTCTGTGAGCGAACAAGAGTCCCCCTGGCCAGGTGGAGTTGTAGGCCTTCCCGTCTGACTGCACTCTTCCTGGCTACCTTGCTTTGGTCGTGTAGTAGCCCACATCCCTGAGTGTACCGTGCGGTGCTCACCCATATGGCTGGTGACTTGGGGCCTTTGGTAGCTTCCGCTCCTCGATGGCGGTGCCGGTCCCTTGCGTGTGACTGAGCCTCCGGGCTTCTTATGGCCAGGGGACCTGAAATCCCCTGCTAGGTGGTTTCTGCTGCTGGATGTGGATATCCTCACAGCCTCGGACTCCGGTGTCCGGTTCTCTGCGTCTTCGGCCAGGACGAGCTCTGCTAGCTCCAGCCCCTGGCCTTCAGCTCCTGTCTCCTAGAGAGCTCCTTGCTGCTCCTCTGTCCCTTCCTCTGGACTAGAACTCGACTGTCTAACTCCGCCCCAGATCCAGTTTATAAAGGGCAGGTTCCTCCCCTCCCTGGACTGGGGCAGGAGGCGTTGCATGCAAAAGTGCTCCTGACCAGGAAAACCCATGCTCGCCCTCAGACATGGTATTTCTACCACTGTGGCAACCAGACCCCTGGGGTGCCATATATATAATATACACTGGGTGTAACATGCAATGTGTGTAAATACAGTGTATGTAAATAAATGTGTATCAGGTTTGATACCTGAGCGACCACTTTTGACGACTAGACGTGCGCCCAGTCTTAGGGACAAACTTGTAAGGAGCCACTACACACGCCCCACATATAACACTTCTGGAGGGACACGTCTTAGGGGCACCTTTCCATGTGGTGATTGCTCTGTGTGTCCACATATCTTGCCAGGACCCACTCTGACAAACCCAGGGGACCATCAACAGTATCCCCTGAGGGATTATATCAACTGTAGAACATCGAATGTAATTTATGCTTTGAGATGTTCCTGTCCCAAGATATATGTGGGGCAAACTTCCCAACAGCTGCGGGAAAGGGTACAACAACATATTTCTAATATTAATCTGGCGGAGCAGGGTCTAAGAAAAGGTCGGATAATCACGTCTGTAGCATCACATTTTTTGCACTTTCTTTCGGCTAATCCTAAACATCTTCATGTAATAGGTCTGCAGAAAATCCAGCCCAACTTCGATAAAATGGATTATACTAATGATCTGTTGAGATTGGAGTCCAGATGGATTTTCTCGCTTGATTCCGTTGCCCCTAAGGGAATCAACGAGGACCTGTCATTCACTGGGTATTTCAATTAGATGTTCTCTGGTTTCCTTCTTGGGCTACTTGATCATTTATCCTTTTTCCATGTATTCTATATACATTACTTGTTTGCTAAATGGTAACTTTTCAAAAGAAAAGGAAAGGGGAGGGAGAAGGGAAAGAAAGAGGAGGAGGATAAAAAAAAAAAAAAGGGAAAAGAGGGGAATTTTTTTCAAAAAATGTTTTCAAAAAATTTTCCAGAGTTTTTTTTTTTTTTTTTTGCTTAATATATATTTTTCTTGACAGTTTAACCCCCTTCTGTTGCATCTGATTTATCAAATCAGTTGATTGAGTTTTAATTTCTTTTTGGTTCCCGATGGTAGGTGTACGCTTGTTGTATGTTTGTGTTGTTGAGTTTTTCTCTTCTGGGGAATTCATTTATATTCACACTATGGGTGTGTTTCTTTATATATTTTTTATTTCTTGTATTGTTTTTTTGTATGTGTTTTATGCTTCTTCACATTTCTTCCTTTGTCATTTATTACAAGATTTTTCATTGTTTATTTTTGATTTTCTTATTTTTATTCCTTATTTTTGCAAGGAAGCTTTTTTTTTTTTTTCTACTTTATAAATGCCGTGTATACACATTCTTTGCTTATCGCGCCATCCCCCTCTCTTTTCCTTTTCTTTTTCTTCTCCATTATACTGAACCGCGGTGCTACTTATCATGCCGCTTGGCTTGCGTTCTGCTGCGGCTAGCATGTAGAACGCAGGAGCTCCAGACACAAGGAGACTAGAAGTGACGTTAGCGCGTCATTTCCGTTTGCGTTGGACCACGATACACGGCGGAACGCATGGCACTTCCGGCTGCTATTTCTATGGCGGTTTATTCACACCGCTGCTGCCTCTATGGCGGTTTATCTATACTGCGCGGTTTGTGTCCTGGTACATATACCTGTACCAGGACTGCAAATGCCTGCCTTTTCCCTTTCATTCATTACACCTGACAATGGTCACATGCTCCTTTGATCCTGGGTATTTAAACATGAGCAACACACTACCTCATTACCCCTGACGAAGCTGCTGGTGAACAGCGATACGCGTTGGGTCCACTCACTTTGTAGGTAACTATATGCATTGATCCTATATATAATGCTTTCATCTGCCAAGGTCACGTTTTTTACCGCAAATATTGATTGTTTATTAATATATTGATCCAGTGGTCAGTGACCTAAGGTATTGTTTTCTATCTGGACTCAATAAATACTTGACTTTTCACAGTACCTACAAAGTTTAGAGTTTTTCTGCATTGCTGGGTTATTTTCACATACCTCTTGTATCTGAATATTTTCTACACAGGTTGTGTTTTTAAAAAAAACTTGGTTGTTTGTGTGTTGTTGATGTATTATTAATAAAAACTTTTTGATATTTTGCATTACATTTGGGAGTGCATGGTCTTTGTTTGCCCTATGCCCTTTTCTCTTCTGTATAACTATATACATACAGTTATATGAAAAAGTTTGGGCACCCCTATTAATCTTAAGCTTAATGTTTTCTTAAAATTGGTGTTTTTGCAACAGCTATTTCAGTTTGATATATGTAATAACTGTTGGACACAGTAATGTTTCTGCCTTGAAATGAGGTTCATTGTACTAACAGAAAATGTGCAATCTGCATTCAAACAAAATTTGACAGGTGCATAAGTATGGGCACCTCACCAGAAAAGTGACATTAATATTTAGTAGATCCTCCTTTTGCAAAAATAACAGCCTCTAGTCGCTTCCTGTAGCTTTTAATGAGTTCCTGGAACCTGGATGAAGGTATTTTTGACCATTCCTCTTTACAAAACATTTCCAGTTCAGTTAAGTTTGATGGTCGCCGAGCATGGACAGCCCTCTTCAAATGATCCCACAGATGTTCAATGATATTCAGGTCTGGGGACTGGGATGGCCATTCCAGAACATTGTAATTGTTCCTCTACATGAATACCTGAGTAGATTTGGAGCGGTGTTTTGGATCATTGTCTTTCTGAAAGATCCATCCCCTGCGTAACTTCAACTTTATCACTGATTCTTGAACATTATTGTCAAGAATCTGCTGATACTGAGTGGAATCCATGCGTCCCTCAACTTTAACAAGATTCCCGGTGCCGGCATTGGCCACACAGCCCCAAAGCATGATGGAACCTCCACCAAATTTTACTGTGGGTAGCAAGTGTTTTTCTTGGAATGCTGTGTTTTTTTGCCGCCATGCATAACACCTTTTTGTATGACCAAACAACTCAATCTTGGTTTCATCAGTCCACAGGACCTTCTTCCAAAAAGAAATTAGCTTCTCCAAATGTGCTTTTGCATACCTCAGCCAACTCTGTTTGTGGCGTGCTTGCAGAAATGGCTTCTTTCGCATCCCTCTCCCATACAGCTTCTCCTTGTACAAAGTGCGTTGTATAGTTGTCCGATGCACAGTGACACCATCTGCAGCAAGTTGATGCTGCAGCTCTCTGGAGGTGGTCTGAGGATTGTCCTTGACTGATCTCACCATTCTTCTTCTCTGCCTTTCTGATGTTTTTCTTGGCCTGCCACTTCTGGCCTTAACAAGAACTGTCCCTGTGTTCTTCCATTTCCTTACTATGTTCCTCACAGTGGAAACTGACAGGTTAAATATCTGAGACAGCTTTTTGTATCCTTCCCCTGGACAACTATGTTGAATAATCTTTGTTTTCAGATCATTTGACAGTTGTTTTGAGGAGCCCATGATGCCACTCTTCAGAGGAGATTCAAACAGGAGAACAACTTGCAAGTGGCCACTTTAAGTAGCTTTTCTCATGATTGCATACACCTGGCTATGAAGTTCAAAGCTCAATGAGGTTACAAAACCCAAAAAAGTGCTTTAGTAAGTCAGTAAAAAGTAGGTAGGAGTATTTAAAACAAGAAAATGATAAGGGTGCCCATACTTATGCACCTGTCAAATTTTGTTTGAATGCAGATTGCACATTTTCTGTTAGAACAATAAGCCTCATTTCAAGGCAGAAACATTACTGTGTCCAACAGCTATTACATATATCAAACTGAAATAGCTGTTGCAAAAACACCAATTTTAAGAAAACATTAAGCTTAAGATTAATAGGGGTGCCCAAACTTTTTCATATAACTGTATGTGTGTGATCATGTGATGTATATAATATACACTGGGTGTAACATGCAGTGTGTGTTACATACTGATGCGTGTGCAACGTTCAGCGCTTGTGTCACGTGTGTGTGTAGCACCCACATTTATAAATACTGGCAGTGGAGACGTGAGGTCATATGTGTTTTTGCTCGGGGCCCTACTTTGTGTAAAATTGCCTATGGCACCTTTAATATGTTCTTTCATACCCTAAATAGTTTTTTTACGTTTTTGATGCACCGCCCTTTTTTATGTTTTTGATGCACCGCCCTTTTTTATGTTTTTGATGCACCGCGCCTCATCTAGTTGATGCTAGATTGTAAGCAGCTCTGTCCTCACATCTTACCAAGAGCGGCTGTGAACACTGCTGCCTTGTTCTGCGTATCTGGTACAGGCTCATAGGATGGCTCCAACACCACTAGTGATCTGCTTTCTTCTAGCACAGCAGAAATATATCCGAGACGGGAGCTAGTGTGAATGTACAAGTAATGTCTACTTTAGTTTCAAGATCACGGCCAGAATTATAAATTGAGACAAAGCAGAAGCTGCGCTAGACTTGTCGCCTCTACAGGACAGTGTCATAGTCCTTGGTTATACAAAGGAAGGACTATGGGGTAGACATTAGAGTATATGTATAAAGACTGACTACTTTTCATTTAAAATGTATGGTGTTTTTGAAGGACCTTAGATGTTAGACAGTACAGATTAGTGATCAATCAGTGGCTCACCAGTTCTGACTGTTGGGATATGCTACAAGATATCAAGTCACAACAGCTGGAGAAACCACTGGAGTAATTACAAGTGCTGTACAGAAATTTAATGAAGTCATGTATGATCCAGAAGGTAAAACATATATGGTAACTTATATATGTTAGAGAAAACTCACCTTCAGCTATTTATCTCATAACGGAAACAGATCATTTTTTTTTTGGATGAAAATAAAATTGCAGCCACATAATGGGTTAAATATACAAGTTAACAGGTTATTGATAATGTGGTTGAGTTGCAATGCCAGTAATAACCAATGGACAAGTGTGCTGCTGTATATAGAAAAATTATATAGACTTTTTTTTTGCTTTTTTAATACAGCTTTGGGCATCTTGGGCAATAGCCAAATCTTTAATACCTACCGTTTTTAGTACAATCCATCTTTGAGGGGTTGACCTTTTTTTAAAAGCTTTTATGCTATATCAGTCATCCAAAATAAGCTGATCTTAGGTTTTAACATTAGCAATGAGTTGTGAGATGTGAAGGAACTTCATAGCAAGAGTTTCCTTTCTCTGCAGCGCTACCGCAGGGAAAATGAGGTATTACATAGTGACCGCATAAAACAAATTTATTCTGCAGCAGGATAATTACCCCAAACTTACTGCCAATATCATTGAGATTTATCTTCAGCATAAAGAAGATCAAGGAGTCCTGGAAGTGATGATATGGCCCCCACAGACCTGATCTCAGCATCATCCAGTCTGACTGGGATTACATGAAGAGACAGAGAGATTTAGACAAGTAGCAGCCATAGAAGATATGTGGTTAGTTCTCCAAGATGTTTGGAACAACCTCATTGCAAAAAACTTTGCAAGTATACAGGGCCAGCGTCACCACCCGGTGCACCCGAACAAGTGACGGGGCCCTAAGCAAGCAGGGGACACCACTCACTGTCGGGTACACCGGTACGCTATGGGGACCGTGAATTGAGTTGGGGATGGGGCACAGGCACTGGCACCGCCGCCCCTCGTGCTTTAAACTGTTTGAAATACTCACCTCTCCTCGTTCCCCACTGACCGCAGGTCCTGTCTCTTCCGTGTCTTCTGACTGTGACGTCTCAGGGCAGAGGGTGCGATGACGTCAATACAGCATGGCGCACCCTCTGCTGAGCAGTGCAGAGAGTCAGAAGACGCTGAGGAAACCAGAGTAGTGGCCGCCGGCCAGCGGGGAACGAGGAGAGTTGAGTATTTGATCATTTATTTTTTTATGTATGGAGCCCAATCTGTATGGAGCATTATATGGGGCCCATTATTCTTTATGGAGCATTATATGGGGCCCATTCTGTATGAAGCATTATATGGGGCCCATTCTATATGGAGCATTATATGGGGTCCATTCTGTATGAAGCATTATATGGGGCCCATTCTATATGGAGCATTATATGGGGGTCATTCCCTATGGAGTATTACATGGGGCTGTCACGGGTGTGTCAGAGGTGACAGACAGTCAAGTCACCCTGCAGTGCGTTTCAGGAGATCTCTACGTTTGGCATTGCAGACAGCTTCCAAGATAAAAGGCTGTCTTTAGGTCCAAGCGGCTACCTGTCTCTTGCTAATTAGCGCTCTGGCCTGGGTGTATATATACCTGGTGTGTCTGAGAGGGAGTCGCCGGCTATATTCATTTCTACTTGTGAAGCTTAGCAGGAGCAGTACTTCATCCTCTCTGGAGCTTAAGGCCGTGTGCTTATTTGGAGGTCATCTAAAGCTAAGCCATTTCCTCTGTTTTGTCCACCCTTGTTGTCTATAGAGTTTAGTTGAGGTTGATTAGTGCTCATCTCCTTCCATCCCTAGCCGTAGCCTTACGCCAGGGAGAGTAGGGCGAGGCACGCGTGCGGCGATTGCTGAGGAGGCAATATAGGGACGATAGTTGAGACACGGTGATGCTAAACCAGACTATGAGATCTCCACTCCCCCCCCCCCTTTCCCTAGTGTCTGGGCTCCCGTTCGCTTTTCCCTCTGTGTTGCACTAAGTCTTCACCTGACCTGACAGGGGCCCATTCCGTATGGAACATTATATGTGGCCCATTCTGTATGGAGCATTATATGAGGCCCAATATTCTGTATGGAGCATTATATGGGGTCCATTATTTTGTATGGAGCATTATATGGGGTCCATTATTTTGTATGGAGCATTATATGGAGCCCATTATTCTGTATGGAGCATTATACTGGTTCCATTATTCTGTATGGAGCATTATATGGGGTTCATTATTCTGTATGGAGCATTATATGGGGACCATTATTCTGTATGGAGCATTATATGGGGTCCAATATTCTGTATGGAGCATTATATGAGGTTCATTATTCTGTATGGAACATTATATGGGGTCCAATATTCTGTATGGAACATTATATGGGGCCCATTATTCTGTATGGAACATTATATGGGACCATTATTCTGTATGGAGCATTATATGGGGACCATTATTCTGTATGGAACATTATATGGGGCCCATTATTCTGTATGGAGCATTATATTGGGCCTATTATACTGTATGGAGGACTACGTGGGGCCCATAATACTGTATGGAGGACTATGTGGTGCCCATAATACTGTATGGAGGACTATACTGTCCGGTCTGCACTGTGCGCTGTGAGGATTCGCCGGTTTCTGAGATATTCTAGAATTTACAATAGATATCTCTCATGTAATGTAAGAAGTGAAATCTTTGGCATCTTTGAGAATCTTTTGCCAGGGCCCATGAAAAACTTGAAGCCAGCCCTGCAAGTGTACCTAGAAGAATTAATGCTGTCCCATTTGTTAATAAATAAAAATAAACATTTCTATTTTTGAAAGTATATTTCGTTTGCAGCATTTTTTCCACGACCAGCGTAAAAGGTTTGCACATTGCGGTAGGTGACTATGAATGGAAAAAAAAATGAATAGGTTTATACTAAATATTTTCCATGTATGAGACGAGTACAATTTTAATAATCAGCACTGAATAAACAAAAAATAAACATGCTTATTAATCATTGACATAGAAATCTGAGTAAAGATTGAAATCGAGGACAGCGTGAAACTGCGGGATGAATTATGCAAGTACTCTCAGCGCTAATTGGAAGAAGCACCTAGGATTATCGAGTGAGTCATGGGATTTAATATGATAGCGGCAATCATAACATGTCAGTTATATTGTCAAGACTCTGCGGGGTTCTGCCTTAAGACATCCATTCTTTGAAGATTTTTAATAAGACCCATCTTTAACCCTTGAAGTATATTGCATAATCTCTCAAAAATAAATGGACCGTCCACTTAGTCTACGTAGTCTCATGGTCAGTGAGGACATATTGCCAGCATACATCATCCATCACTTACTAATCTGTCAAATTTCCAACTCCGCAATGCTCTGTGGTTGATTACTTTGTTAGTGATTATTTTATTCACTTTTAGGCTTATTTGTGTGCACGTAGCTCATAAGAGCCTCATGGTTCATGGTCAAGGTAATTGTGAAGTAGAAATAGATGGCGTCAGACACTGTTCAAGCATTGCCAATAAAAAAACTAAAATAGCAATTATTACACACAGGGCAGCATATTACCCCCTCATTAAAGTTTAGTTTAGAGATATAATATAGGGTAATAAAGCTGAAGGAGCCTAAAATCCTTAAGAATTTCTCAATAAATATAATACAAATATACAAAAGTGATAATTGGGACACTAAAGGTGTTAGAACATAGAGTTCATGCGTTAGGTCCTGACGAATGTCTTGTGTTTTTTGGTCATGACGTAGAAAAACAGCAACGTGGTCTTCTTACAACTAGAAAATAACAGATAGGGGTCTTGATTCTTTCCTAGTTGGCAGCACTGGGGTTGAGAAGTTAGCACAATTGGACCCAACCCACATTTATCTATATTTTACTTAGTAGCAATGGTTCAACATCTGTAATAAAGCTTTTAGATACAGGAAACTTTTCAGAATAATCTGTCCTATGTGAATACATGAGGAATAACACTATATATGGCCATTATATGACTTGTATTCTTCATTATTCACCATTATTCCTCTCTGCAGGCTCTTTCTCTAGTTTTCAGTTGTCTCAGAGCTTGTGGGTGGAGATTAGCTGTTATGATGTCTCCCCATACATGGCACACAGAAACATGAGGTATTCCTGCTCTCCTGTAAAGAATGCTTGCCAGTTGGCCACAAAAAACCATGGAGGCATCTGGAGAAAGGAGAGATCTGCTCGACATACTGTGTTTGGGGCTGTGGGGTCCATAATGTTGTGTGAAAGGCTGTGGGGGGTATCGTTTAGTGTGTTGGGGCTGTGCAGTCCATCATACTTTGTGTGGGGGGCTGTGGGTTTCATCATACTTTTTGTGGGGAACTGTGGGGTCTATCATACTGTAGGGGGGCATCACAAAGTGTGTGGGGAGCTGTGATGTCCATCCTACTATGTGTAAATGGCTGAGGATTCCATCACATGGTGTGTGGTGGGTTGTAGTTGCCATTATACTGTATGTACTGGGTTGTGGGGTCCACCATACTGTGTGTGAGATCCATAATACTGTGTGAGAGAGCCATGGTGGCTATCATACTCTGTGTGGGTGACTGTGGGGTCCATCATACTGTGTATTGGGTGGCTGTGGGGTTCATCATACTGTGTGTAGGGGATTGTGGGGTCCATCATACTGTATATGGGGGCTGTGGAGTTCATCGTAATGTGTGTGGAGGTCTGTGGGGGCATCATACTGTGTGTGAGATCCATAATACTGTGTGAGAGAGCCCTGGTGGCTATCAAACTGTGTGTGGGGAAATGTGGGGTCCATCATACTGTATATGGGGGCTATGAAGTTCATTGTAGTGTGTGTGTGTGGAGGGCTGCGGGGCCACCATACTGTGTGTGAAATACATAATACTGTGTGAGAGAGCCCTTGTGGCTATCATACTGTGGGGAACTGTGGGGTCCATCATACTGTGTATGTATGGCTGTGGGGTTCATCATACTGTGTGTAGAGGATTGTGAGGTCCATCATACTGTATATGGGGAATTGTTGATCAAGATTTAAGGGCTGAATAGCAGGAGCAGTATGATTTACTGTTTTTGTATAAACTTTATAAAAACAAAGTAAAATTATATGGTTTTGATTAATAATAATTTTATTTATATAGCATCAACATATTCCGCAGCACTTTAAAATTAAATTAGCAGCAACAAGTAACATGTAACAATAAGCTCTAAGGTAACATGTATTAAGAGAAGCAGCGAGTCAACATACATAATTCTGCTCAATATAAAGTGATAACATTAATAGTAATAATAATCAGAATTAATTTCGGCCTGTTGGTTCGACCTTCCACAACAGCTGCGGTTTCTCAGTGGGCTCCTGGGAAGACTAATTGCCCACCTCTGCCTTAAAGAATTCAACATTTTTATATTACATTAAAGCTATGTTATTCCTTAATGGCGATCCTTATTTTTTTAAAGCTCTGCCATGTGCATGAGGCATTACTACTTGCTTACATGCTGAATGATGCTCTCTCACTTGTGGGAATAAAGGTGACATAAAAGCCGTTTACAGCTAACATATTTATCCAGTTGTCAGAGATCACAATGAGAATACAAACATTTCTACGATAAATATAGTTATCTCAGATTAGAAGGAAACCAATTCCAAGATTTTAATTCTTCCCTTTTATTGATCACTTGATTTGCAGTTTCCGGCCTCTCGTAAAGTATCAGATTCACAATGTAACTGTGATATTTGATATTTACGAGATTTCTCCATCTAATTCCAGCTAAAAGTGACTTTTGACGTCCTTAACATTTTGAAGAATTTAGGTGCTTTTTATTTTAGAGTTTACATTGGCCACGTGGCATTTTTATATGTGTACAGTGGTAGGCACTCAGCACAGGACATTTGCGTCTGTAAATAATCCGAAGAAAAGGTGGTGTGAGGTTAGTACGGCATGGGTGCTTTTTATGTGTTAAAGCGGAAGGAGATGTAATTGTGTCACTCAATCATAATCATCAGAGTTTAATATCAATTTGAGACTATGTAATTTTTGGAGAGGCATCAGACCCCCATTTACATTAGATAAACGTTGATCCAATTTTCTGATTGCGAGAGGATCGGACAACCATCTAATATGTATTGGGACCTTCCAACTCTCACCCAACATTGTCTGAGAAGGATCCAGCCTTTGGAGACTCAACAACTGATCCTTCTTTTTGGGGAGGACATAAGACGTTGCAAGAGGAGTCTGGCTGTGGCTCTATAATAGAGGATGCATGCCGATGTTAGCATTCCTGTATATGGGGAAGTCGGGAGAGATACCGTATTTCTCTGAAAATAAGACAGGGTCTTCTATTATTTTTTGCTCTAAAAGATGGGTTAGGGTTTATCTTTAGGAGATCTCTTAATCCACATTTAGACTGCAGAGACCCCGATCCAGAACACCAGGGCACTTCCCTTCCCACAACCAGTGTACAATAACAAATAAAGGCAAAAGACACTACTTGATGGGTGAAGGTCAGTCACAGCTTTATTATTTTGATTTAACAATCAGAAAGTATCTTAAACTCTTTTAGAACTAGACTTATCGCTAAATGCCCTGGTGCACATCCACAGGCAAGTCAATCAACGAGCCACAACTTGTCAGAGCTTCCATTCTTTACATTCAACTACTAAGGAGGATCTGTCATGCAAGGTGAGGGAAGGAACAAGTGTACAACGATGGGAATTGGGGAAAGGGAGCCCAACAACTAGGGAAAGGGTGAGTGGAGACCCCTAGACAGATCTAATATCACCCTGACTACCCTATCGTCCCTATATAGGTTTCCCACCCATCGCCGAGCAGGAAACCAAATCCTTGAATGTCCCTAGAGCTAGGCCCTAGGTAGGGAGGGGGAAGGGGTGAACACTAGTCACACTGTAACTAAAGACAACAAGGTAAAAAAACAAAGGGGATACATTTATATTGAAAAGATACCAGGGACATAACGCCAACTGTCCTCCAATGGAAGTACAAGAAGAAACTAGCCAACTACTAGTACTCCAGGCATGGACAGAGAAACATAGAACTATCACCGGCGACTCTCTGGAGACAATGAGAGTTTTTAACTACCAAGCAAGGGTGTGTCAATTAGCAGCAGAAGGTGGAGGTTGCTGCTGGGTCATAAAGGAAGAAGGATATCACTATACTACAGAGATGAGAGGATCAAGACAGCATCTGCAATGCCAAGAGCAGTGACCTTCTACAGCAGGATCCAGAGCAACTGTCTGTCACACTTGATACACCCGTGACAAGATCATGTGTACACCTACACAGGACTCCGACCCCCACTCATCAAAAACAGCGCCTGCTCGATACCGTCCTGAAAGCCAGAAAAGAAAATATTGAGCCCGATATCTGTCAGGTGCATGCAGTCAAGCCTTAAAAGAGTGGAATTATCTCCTTCGAGCTGATAGTGTCATTCTATCTGTTCTTCCTGGACTATCCCTACGCTCACTGATCCTGTCAGCCCCAGGGATTCCCAGTCCAATTCGCAGTACACCCGAGATCCGTTACCTCGCACACATGCATTTCCAAGTCCATCTTCCTCTGTACTTCAGGGGATGAGCTGCTCTTCGTAACAGCTGTATCAAACCTTGAGCTCTAGACGCTGAAGGAATATCCTCAGGAGATATTATAAGGCATTGTGCTTCCCAGAACATTAGGTCAGCCCCATGCACAATGAACTTAACCCTGTCACCTTAGTTAAAGAACTCCCTATCTGCCCAACTATCAGATAAAAGCAGTGCCTTTTACTGGAACGTGGTCCTCTCACTATGGGCTAGTCCCAAATTTTAACTATATTTGTTTCTACAGTCTGTAGCTGGGAAGATCTCTCTCAAAAACACTATACTTTCCATTTCTGTACATTAAACATATGACATTTAGAATGCTTATCAATGTCTATCTAAAGCTATAGTCACTACCTTATATCCTAAGTCATAATCTTTGTCTTACTCTATACTTTATACATTACTATATCACAATACAAGGCGATTCACATTATAGCACAGTTCTAAGCAATATGGTTCAGAAAACTGCAGAACAAGTTAACCCTTTCACTCAACACAATTTATATAAAAGACTCATAACACTATTCATACTACTTTATAACACGATTGGTGGCTTCAGGAGTAATAATGCAACAGTACAGTCCACCCACTCTATCACTGCAAATATCAAATTTCTCATTAAAATCTGCATGAACAGAAGAATTCGAACTTTGATCCACACATCTCTAGTTATTACAATTGAAGCAGATACATAATATACAACAAGAGTACACAAATTATACTGTGAAAAGTATGAATTGCTTGAGCCTTGTCCTGCGGAGCATTGATTAATAGGAAATTTGCATGGAGGAACATTTTGTGCTGAGACTATTTCTGGCCGCTCAGTTTTTTACAGAATGCAGCCTGAAAACCACTTTTCTAACACGCCAACATTGCAGACAGATGTCCAAAGTGAGAAAAGCTGGGGAAGTCTCCAGACCAATAACTGCAGTCCGCTGGAACGTATTACCACACATAAAAATATTATTTTCCAAGCATGTACAGCAAATTTTTAAAGAGTCATCATCTTAAGTGGACTGAAAAAAATTACAAGCCTGTCTGCCTTCTTAGTGTTAAAAATGGTATCCAGGAGTAGAAAAACATGGATGCTTTCTTCTAGAAACCGGGCCACATCTGTCCATTGGTAAATGAATAGCGCTGAGTTGCAATACCAGATACAACCCAGAAACAAGCATGGCTCTGTATTTTTTTAAAGCAGTTATTTTTTTACTAATCCTGGAAGAAAGTGTTGCTGAAGAGTTTGCCAGCAGGGTGTGTAAAGTGACGCATGTGCAAGCCCAGAGTTGTTCTAATTACCAACTATCTATTTCTGCTCAAGCCAAGCCGTTGCATTTTGAGAGACCCTGGAACATCTCCTGCGTCAGTTTGGATTCCTTCATCCCTGGGTGTGGATACCACATAACCACCAAAGACCAATGTATCTGATATATTTAAAGGAGCACACCTTTAGATTTCCCCATAAATTTAAATTTACTTGTAATAATAATATATGGAAAAAACATCCATTAGCCCCTTCATAACATGGAATGTAGTAATACATCTTTGATGCAGGCTCATCATTCTCGGCAGATGGTAGCAGCATTTAAAATCACACCATTGTACCATTTCACGTACCCATCGCCCCCCTGTGTTGCGGGGAGCCAGTGGATTGAGTCAGCCGGAGGCCTGTTGAAGATCCCCATTCTTACTATGACACTACTTCTGTGAAAACCAGCCTTGGGATTTTTTTCCCATTTTACAATACATTGAATGGTAAAACGACTAGTGTCATTCAAAATTATAACTGGTTCCAGTAAAAAACAAGACCAAGTGGATGGAAAATAAAAAAAAATTATGGCACTTGAAAGTAGGGGAAGAAAAAATGGAAGAGCAAAACCAGAAAATCGCTCAGTCCAGAAGGGTTAAATATAATTTACCTCTATGTCTGCGGTGTATGTTTCAAATCCACAGCATGTCAATTTCTCTTGCCGATACACTGAGTTTTCTGTGCAGATTTTCCCCATAGAATTGTATTAGATGCGGAAAATCTGAAGGTCAAAAACGCATGTGTTTTTAGTGCATTTCTGCTGTGCATATGTTTTATCAAAGTTTTATGAAAGTCAAGTGTCAGGAAGTATCAAGTGCAAAGCAAGTAATAGTGCCCCTATCATGGCACCTTCCTGTAATAATGTCCCCCAACTTGGGCCCCTCTCTGTAATAATGTCCCCCGTCCTGTCACCTTCCTGTAATAATGTCCCCCATCCTGGGTCCCTATCTGTAATAATGTCCCTCGTCCTGGCCTCTTTCTGTAATAATATCACTTGTCCTGGGCCTCTTCCTGTTATAACATACCCCATCTTGGACCCTTTCCTGGTATAATGACCCATTCCTGGACCCCATTCTGGTATAATGACCCCCTGGATCACATTCTGGTATAATGACACCAATCCTAAGCCCCTTCTAGGTATAATGACCCCCATCCTGGACCCCATTCTGATATAATGAGCCCCATCCTGGGCCCCTTCTTTGTATAATAACCACCGTACTGGGCCCCTTCCTAGTATAATGTCCGGTCTGTTTTCCAAAACACACACAAAATATATTTTTCTTATCTTCCTCCCTTCCCATAACTTGCAGCTTCCTCTTCTGAAGCTGACTTCAGTGTGCCAACACGGGCAGCGCTTGTGACTGGCATGTTGACGTCACCTGCCGGCTTCTGATTCGCCGGCAGCCTGAAGGGCCCTGTACTGCAATATACTTCAGCTGAATGTGCATCTCCGGGTGCACATCCATCTGAAGTAGGTGCTGGCATCGGCGGCATCCCCCTCCAGCACGCCCCTGTGCACATCAGCTTTATAACTGGGTTTCAATAAATAGTTTCAACCATTTAGCTTCTACAGCCTCTTTGCTTCACGGTACATAACTGTCTGCAGAATGAGTTATCAGTGAATCAGCCAGTGGAGGTTTATATTTTTGCACCTGAACTCTTCAGTTAATGCCATTTCATTTACATTCATAGCAAAAAGTGTTGGCACCCTTGAAATTTTTCCAGAAAATGAAATATTTATGCCAGAAATTTATTGCAATTACACATGTTTTGTTATACACATGTTTATTTCCTTTGAGTGTAGTGGAACAACACAAAAAGTCTGAGAAAAAAAGGCAAATTGGACATAATTTCACACAAAACCCCAAAAATGGGCCGGACAAAATTGTTGGCACCTTTCCAAAATTGTGGATAAACAACTTTGTTTCAAGCATGTGATGCTCATTCAAACTGACCTGTGGCAAGTAACAGGTGTGGACACTATGAAAATCACACTTGAAACCATATAAAAAGATGAGAAGTGACTCAATCTTTGCATCGTGTGTCTGTGTGTGCCACACTAAGCATAGAGAACAGAAAGAGGATAAGAGAGCTGTCTGAGGACTTGAGAAACAAAATTGTTGAATAATAACAACAATCTCAAGATTACAAGTCCATCTCCAGAGATCTTGATGTTCCTTTGTTCAGGGTGGGCAACATAATTAGGAAGTTTACAACCCATGGCACTGTAGCTAATCTCCCTGGACATGGACAGCAGGAAAAAATTGATGAAAGGTTGCAACCTAGGATAGTCTGGATGGTAGATAAGCAGCCCCAATCAATTTCCAGAGAAATTCAAGCTGTCCTGCAGGCTCAGGGTGCATCAGTGTCAGTGCGAACTATGCATCAACATTTAAATGAAACAAAACACTATGGCAGGAGACCCAGGAGGACCCCACTGCTGACACAAAGACATAAAAAAGCTAGACTGCAGTTTGCCAAAATGTACGTAAGTATGCCAAAATCCTTCTGGGAAAGCGTCTTGTGGACAAATGAGACCAATGTAGAGCTTTTTGGTAATGCACATCATTCTACTGTTTACCAAAAATGGAATGAGACAAAGAAAAGAACAATCAATAATCAAATCAGCAATCAAATTTAGTGGAGATTCAAAGATGTTTTGGGGTTGTTTTTCTGCTTCTGGCACTGGGTGTTTTGACTGTGAGCAAAGCATCATGAAATCTGAAGATTACCAATGGATTTTGGGTCCCAATGTAGTGCCCAGTATCAGAAAACTGGGTTTGCGCCCTAGGTCATGGGTCTTCCATCAGAACAATGACCCCAAACATACTTCAAGAAGCACCCAGAAATGGATGGAACCAAAGCACTGGAGAATTCTGAAGTGGCAGCAATGAGTCCAGATCTAAATCCCATTGAACACCCATAGAGAGATCTTAATATTTCTGTTCAGAGAAGGCGCCCTTCAAATATGAGGGATCTGGAGCAGTTTGCAAAAGACACGTGATCCAAAATCCCATTTGAGAGGTGTAAGAAGCTTGTTGATGGTCATAGGAAGTGATTGATTGCAGTTATTTATTCCAAAGGGCGTGCAACCAAATAGTAAGTTGAGGGTGCCAACAATTTTGTCCGGCTCATTTTCGGGGTTTTGTGTGAAATTATGTCAAATTTGCTTTTTTTTCTCTTTTCTGTGTTGTTCCAATACATAAAGGAAACAAACATATGTGTAAAAATGTGTGTAATTGCAAAAATTTACTGGGAGAAACCCTTCATTTTCTGGAACAATTTCAAGGGTGCCAACTAATGATGAGCGAGCATGTTCTGTTAGCCCTTTCGGCGAGCATGCTGGGGTGCTCGCTGAGGATCTTCAGATTGCTCGGGTGTTGTGCTTGAGTCACTCCGTGCTCATGATTTGCAACTGTTGAATGCTTTAATACATGTGAGGAATGCCTGTTTCTTAGGCATTCCTCACATGTATTAAAGCTGTCAAACAGTCGCAAATCATGCGCAAGAAGTGACTAAAACATAACATCCGAGCACGCTGAAGATACTCGGAAAACACCCGAGCATGCTCGTAAATCTCAAGTAAGGAGCATGCTCGTTCATCACTTTCGGCCATGACTGTATATGGTAATAAGAAGAAAGATAAGAGTTACAGATCTTGCTGTCCAAACAATGCTCTGTACAGTGTCATTATACTTTACATTTTTTAAAGTATTGCACTTATACTAGCGCTACACTTAAAGAGGAGAGCACCATTTTTGCCCACATAATAAAAGAGTGATAAAATGTACAGCATAAGCTAAAAGGCAGATAAAATGTGTCAACATATTTAATAGCTATGGATACTATGGCTAAAAGTGGCTTTGTTTTACAAAAAACAAAACAGAAAGAACCTACAAGATTTATTAACTTGGTAACAAAAACACAGTAATAGATATGGAACATGGGAATGGAGTCTGAATCATACGTGCAGCGGTCCATTATGAGGTATGTTCATTGTCAGAAACTAATGAAAAAAAATTCTATTGATCTTCTAGAGAAGCAGAATGTTCGGTAAAAGTATATAATAACGCACAGCTTGTCGCGGCGGAGGGTTTATGGCTGCGCTTTGTCAGGAGTTCTGTTTCTTTTTGCCTTGGAAGATAAAAATATGTGAGTTCAAAGGAATGTTTCTCTTGATAAATGACAGAGGTTTTACGGAGGAATATGTGATGTTCGCGAGGCAGAAGTGAGAGAATAAATTCCATGGTTCGGATGTGACTTTTTCTAATAATAACCTGCTCTGGTTTTTAATAAAGGATGAGTGAAATTGAACGCTTTTCTTTCCTAAAGGAGTTGACCAGATTCCTTGAAAAATGTAGACATGTCTGTGAATGAAAACTAAGAATGGGGGGAGCACTGATCACGGGACCCTCAATATGTTCTAGAATTTGTAGGTCCATGTGGCAAAATAAGATGGGCTCCTACCACCTAAGGACAGGAACCGCAGCATAAGAATCAATAAAAGGTATGGAAAATACCACAATTTAAGATGAGGGAATCAATTTGTAAGAATTCGAATACTCATTACAAATTTCCCCAAAAATTTCACATTTGCCAGTCTGAATATTTTTTCAGAATTCACACGAAATGAGAAAAATTGCAGCCAGTCAGGATGGGGTTAAAAAAACAATCAAAAATTCTACTCAACGGTCCAGTGCCCATCCGTCACCTATCCCTGCCACCACAGCTCCTCTTCCGGTCCTCAGCTTGCTACCTTCAGTCTTGTCTTGGAGTTGGAAACTTATTCCAGCACTGACTTGGCTTTACTAAGACTCACGTGGTCCCATGGGAAGCGGCGCAATTACCATGTGGGGTCCATGATGTGGTTCTCACCCTTCCTTGTGAACGTGTAAAGCTTAGTCAGCTGCAAAAGTCATGTCCGACTCCAAGACAAGACCGGAGGGAGCGAGCGCAGAAGCAAGCATTAAGTAGGGAAGGTGAGAGATGGGTTTTTACGTACTTTTAATTTGAACCAAATTTATTCACAATCTGCCGTCTGATTCGATTAAATATGCCCGAAATGAATTTTGCTATATTTGCGCATCTCTTGTATATCAAAGAACCAACATTGTATTACTACAAGGGTGGGCAATTAATTTTCACGAGGGGCCACATGAGCAACCATGACTGTTGTAGAGGGTCTAACCAATAGGCAGAAATTAATTCTGCTCAATATTAGTATTAATAATAATTATTATTTTATATTGATATTAATTGTATCACTTAATATTGAGCAGAATTAAGTATGCTGACATCCCCTATATACTGTATGAGCCCGCACACAGCCCTCTATGTACCGTATAGGGGGCACACACCCCCTATATATAGCATGAGCCCCCACATAGCTCAAAATATATACAGTATGAGCCCCCACACAGTCCCCTATATACAGTATAGGCCCCCAAATAGCTCCTCTATATACAATATGAGCCCCACATAACCCCCTATATACATTATGAGCCCCCACATAGTCCCCCTATATACATGAGCCCCCACATAGCCTTCCAATATACAGTTTGAGCGCCCACATATCCCCTCTATATACAGTATATGTCCCCACATTGCCAAACTATATACAATATGAGCCCCCACACAGTCCCCATAAATACAGTATGAGTCCCACATAGCCTCTCTATATAAGTATAAGCCTCCACACAGTCCCCCTATGTACAGTATGAGACAGCACATATCCCCTTTATATACAGTATGAGTCTCCACACAGTCCCCTTATATACAGTAAGAGCCCCCACATAGCCCCCCATATACAGTATGAGCTCACACACAGTCCCCTGTATATATAGTATGAGCCCCCACACAGTCCCCTATATATAGGGTGTGTGATACATATACTGTATATATAGTAATATATATATATATATATATATTACTATATATACAGTGGTGGCCAAAAGTATTGGCACCCCTGCAATTCTGTCAGATAATACTCAGTTTCTTCCTGAAAATGATTGCAATCACAAATTCTTTGGTATTATTATCTTTATTTAATTTGTCTTCAATGAAAAAAACACAAAAAGAATTGTCCTAAAGCCAAATTGGATACAATTCCACACCAAACCTAAAAAAGGGTGTGGACAAAAGTATTGGCACTGTTTGAAAAATCATGTGACGCTTCTCTAATTCGTGTAATTAACAGCACCTGTAACTTACCTGTGGCACCTAACAGGTGTTGGCAATAACTAAATCACACTTGCAGCCAGTTAACATGGATTAAAGTTGACTCAACCTCTGTCCTGTGTCCTTGTGTGTACCACATTGAGCATGGAGAAAAGAAAGAAGACCAAAGAACTGTCTGAGGACTTGAGAAACCAAATTGTGAGGAAGCACGAGCAATCTCAAGGCTACAAGTCCATCTCCAAAGACCTGAATGTTCCTGTGTCTTCCGTGCACAGTGTCATCAAGAAGTTTAAAGCCCATGGCACTGTGGCTAACCTCCCTAGATGTGGACGGAAAAGAAAAATTGACGAGAGATTTCAACGCAAGATTGTGCAGATGGTGGATAAAGAACCTCGACTAACATCCAAACAAGTTCAAGCTGCCCTGCAGTCCGAGGGTACAACAATGTCAACCCGTACTATCCGTCGGCGTCTGAATGAAAAGGGACTGTATGGTAGGATACCCACTTCTCACCCCGAGATATAAAAAAGCCAGGCTGGAGTTTGCCAAAACTTACCTGAGAAAGCCTAAAACGTTTTGGAAGAATGTTCTCTGGTCAGATGAGACAAAAGTAGAGCTTTTTGGGAAAAAGCATCAACATAGAGTGTACAGGAAAAAAAAAGAGGCATTCAAAGAAAAGAACAAGGTCCCTACAGTCAAACATGGCGGAGGTTCCCTGATGTTTTGGGGTTGCTTTGCTGCCTCTGGCACTGGACTACTTGACCGTGTGCATGGCATTATGAAGTCTGAAGACTACCAACAAATTTTGCAGCATAATGTAGGGCCCAGTGTGAGAAAGCTGGGTCTCCCTCAGAGGTCATGGGTCTTCCAGCAGGACAATGACCCAAAACACACTTTCAAAAGCACTATAAAATGGTTTTAGAGAAAGCACTGGAGACTTCTAAGGTGGCCAGCAACGAGTCCAGACCTGAATCCCATAGAACACCTGTGGAGAGATCTGGCAGTTTGGAGAAGGCACCCTTCAAATATCAGGGACCTGGAGCAGTTTGCCAAAGAAGAATGGTCTACAATTCCAACAGAGCATTGTAAGAAACTCATTGATGGTTACCGGAAGCGGTTGTTCGCAGTTATTTTGGCTAAAGGTTGTGCAACCAAGTATTAGACTGAGGGTGCCAATACTTTTGTCTGGCCCATTTTTGGAGTTTTGTGTGAAATGATCAATGATTTGATTTTTGCTTCATTCTCTTTTGTGTTTTTTCCTTGCAAGCAAATTAAATGAAGAGAATAAGACCAAAGAATTTGTGATTGCAATCATTTTCAGGAAGAAACTGAGTATTATCTGACAGAATTGCAGGGGTGCCAATACTTTTGGCCACCACTGTATATATATATATATATATATATATATATATATATATATATATCTATCTATATATGTATATATATATATATATATATATACAGTGTATGTGTGTGTGTGTGTGTATATATATATATGTATATATATAGTGTGTGTGACAACACAGTCCCCTGTATATAGTATAAGCCCCCACACAGTCCCCCTATACACAGTACAAGCCCCCCTATGGCCCCCTACATACAGCATGACTTCCAATATAACCCCCTATGCACAGTGTGAGCCCCCACATAATCCCCTATACACAGTGTTACACCCCAAGTAGTCCCCTATATACAGTATCCTAAGGATGCAGATTGTGGTAATATCAAGACTCCGGCAGGGGAGGGCATTGTGTGGCAAACAGGCCACTGTTTTCAGTCCTTCGGCAGTCTCAGTCCGCTGGCCCGACTAGAACAGTCAAAGGGCCGGATGTGGCCCCCTGGGTAGTACTTTGCCCATCTGTATTACTACATAGCAGAAGGCCACCAATTTGTTACAAAAAGTACAATGTTCTTGCACCAAAGTGAACTTTACAGTCAGCCAACGCTCATAGCACCGCTTACGGGAAGCACTTTGATTGACAGCTTGTTCTGCACAGCTGCAAATAGATGGTAACAGCGCTGCACTGGACATGTGGCCACTCTATGAAGAAAATTAACACCACAATATTTGGAAGAAAAAACATTTATTACATTTCTTTACAATCCAATTCAATAAATTAATTAAAAATCAGTATAAAATAAATACATAGAAATAACACTATATGGTCTGTAACAAATAATGATAACTTCAAGTGTCCATATAAACCTACTACATCAGAGTCCATGTTATTAGTTGATCCAGAAAATATGAGATATCAATGTGACTGTAGTTATGTCAATGTGCACATCTGTAGCCACTCTGCCAAATTGTGGCTGTTGCGGTATCATATAGGTGATACATTGTAAGAAGGAGATTCTGTCTACCAGCAGCTGCCACTAGAGGGAGCTCAATATATAAATAGCATGTAGCACACTCCAAGGTTCCCTTTAGTGGTGACTGCAGGCAATCAAATTTAATTAATTTTAATATATTTTCATAGGGGGTATTTAGAGCTCTAAAAATATATATTTTGTATAATCAATATATATTGAGAAACTTGCCAGCAGTGGGTCTATTTAGATAAAAATGGTGCCTGAGATATGAGTCCTTCATGCCGTGGTAAGACTTTAGCATTTATTTAAACCCTATTTTTTTCACTCTTTAAATTTTAAAAATTAGAAATGGTAATGTCTCTCTGTCATACTATTTCCTAGTATATTAATATATTCTTGTAAAAATATATACTACATGTATATTCCTGGACTGGCGCATGAGGCTGCCAGTTATATTCTCTTGATTCATTACAGTTCTTGGACACTCGTACACAAAATTACTACCCACTGTACATCTGTCAAGTCTGTAATGGATTTTGCAGGACTGTTAGTTTTATTAGGGAGGGGGATATTTATGGGGTTTCTCAGCAGCATATTATTTGTGCAAAAACTATAAAAGCAAAAAAAGAATAATGTTCTGATTTCCAGTATTGAATTTTTGCTGACAACGAGATCACATTCTCATTCTATCCACTATTTACACACGTGGTCAAAATTGTTGGTACCCCTCGTTTAATGAAAGAAAAACCCACAATGGTCACAGAAATAACTTGAATCTGACAAAAGTAATAATAAATTAAAAATGTATGAAAATGAACAAATGAAAGTCAGACATTGCTTTTCAACCCTGCTTCCACAGAATTTAAAAAAAAATGAAACTCATGAAATAGGCCTGGAAAGAAATGATGGTACCCTTGAACATAATGTGACAAAAGGGACATGTTTAATCAAGTTGTGTCCACTAATTAGTATCACAGGTGTCTACAATCCTGTATTCAGTCAGTGGGCCTGTATATAGGGCTACAGATACTCACTGTGCTGTTTGGTGACATGGTGTGTACCACACTCAACATGGACCAGAGGATGCAAAGGAAAGAGTTGTCTCAGGAGATTAGAAAGAAAATTATAGACAAGCATGTTAAAGATAAAGGTTATAAGACCATCTCCAAGCAGCTTGATGTTCCAGTGACTACAGTTACACATATTATTCAGAAATTTATGATCCGTGGGACTGTAGCCAACCTCCCTGGACGTGGCCGCAGGAGGACAAATCAAAGAGACGGATAACACGAATGGTAACAAAAGAGCCCAGCATAACTTCAACAGAGATTAAAGGTGAACTTCAAGCTCAAGGAACATCAGTGTCAGATTGCACCATCTGTCATTGTTTGATCCAAAGTGGACTTCATGGGAGACGACCAAGGAGAACACCATTGTTGAAAAAAAATCATAAAAAAGCCAGACTGGGATATATCAAACTACATGTTGACAAGCCACAAAGCTTCTGGGAGAATGTCCTATGGACAGATGAGACAAAATTGGAAGTTTTTGGCAAGGCACATCAGCTGTATGTTCACAGACGGAAAAATGAAGCATATCAAGAAAAGAACACTGTCCTTACTGTGAAACATGGTGGAGGCTCTGTTATGTTCTGGGACTGCTTTGCTGCATCTGGCACAGGGTGTCTTGAATCTGTGCAGGGTACATTGAAATCTCAAGACTATCAAGGGATTCTAGAGAGAAATGTGCTGCCCAGTGTCAGAAAGCTTGGTCTCAGTCGCAGGTCATGGGTCTTGCAACATGTTAATGACCCAAAACACACAGCTAAAAACACCCAAGAGTAGCTAAGAGTAAAACATTGGACTATTCTGAAGTGGCCTTCTATGAGTCCTGACCTAAATCCTATTGAGCATCTTTGGAAAGAGCTGAAACATGCCGTCTGGAAAAGGCAACCTTCAACCACGAGACAACGGGAGCAGTTTGCTCATGAGGAGTGGGCCAAAATACCTGTCGAGAGGTGCAGAGGTCTCATTGACAGTTACAGGAATCGTTTGATTGCAGTGATTGCCTCAAAAGGTTGTTCAACAAAATATTAATTTAAGAGTACCATCATTTCTGTCCAGGCCTATTTCATGAGTTTAATTTATTTTTTTTTTAATTCTGTGGAAGCAGGGTTGAAAAGCAATGTCTGACTTTCATTTATTCATTTTCATAGATTTTTAATTTATTATTACTTTTGTCAGATTCAAGTTATTTCTGTGACCATTGTTGGTTTTTCTTTCATTAAACGAGGGGTACCAACAATTTTGACCACATGTGTCTATATATTCAATTTAGCCTCATTTAGAGACCCAGCTCTCCTCCTGCATTTTATACCTTTATGTTCTGCTATAAATCCCATGTTGCATCAGCACAGCATCACATGATCAGCTAAAAACAGTAAGATCTCTTCTGGATTGACATTCTGATTATTATTCCCTCTATATTATCCTAAATAATACTATAAGGAAGGCTAAACATTATAATTGTGTTACAGGAGCTGTGTAGTCATCATCATTATCTTTGATACTAGCTTCTCTTACCCTACCATGGAGAACTTCAGTGGTACAGACCATGCAATTACATTATACAGGCAATTCTGTTGAACCCTTGAAGAGAACATAAAACTAATGTATGTAATTCTCACTATGTGATCACATGACCTAAGAGAAAAGAAGTATACCATGAACTTTCTGAAAGAAAGAAACAACTAAATAGAGTAATTCTAGTGATAAGCATCTGATTGCTAGAGGGCCTACTTCTGGAGCCTCCACTGATCATGAACAGTGAGGTCCTGTGTTGCAGGTTTGAAAAGAGTGGCTATGGTGCATGCGAGTTACCATTCCTTTCCTTTCAAAGTTTATGAGGCTGATCAAGATAGCTAGAGAGCTGGAGCACAGCACTCGACTATCTTCATCACACCAATATATTTTGAATAAAGTGGCACATGCACTACCACAGCTTCATTCAACTGGGAAACACAGGAGCCCATGGATCAGTTGCTTCTTACTGATTCAGCGAACAAATGAGAAGACTGATAAGGTGTATTCCCATTTTGGATATTTATTTCCCTCTTGGACACTTATGGCATATCCACAAACTATGTCATAATGTCTCATAGATGCACCTATCTTGAAACTCATTTGCAGCTTCAAGTGATCTTGAATGGAGAGGTTACCAACAACAGTACAAGTGTGGCCTCCTCCTTTAACGTCTGTGAGGGTTTTGAAAATTCCCAAGCAAATATGTTTGGCAATTTTTAGAATTCCCATTAAAGTGAATGGAGAAAGCCTCACATGGGCAATCACCTTTCAATCCACGTTATCAAAAGACGATGTCCTTTTCTTGAGGTCCCAGAGGTAGGTATCTATACGACATTTATGGCATA
Source organism: Phyllobates terribilis (assembly GCF_046119375.1). Classification (NCBI taxonomy): domain Eukaryota; kingdom Metazoa; phylum Chordata; class Amphibia; order Anura; family Dendrobatidae; genus Phyllobates; species Phyllobates terribilis. The sequence goes on along the minus strand of NW_027362770.1, from coordinate 130,760,587 downwards.
TCCCAATAATGTGTAACATGGGAAGACATCTTGATCACAAAAAATCCGGTAAAGCTTGTGGTGTCATAAATTTGACCACCACCACCAGGAGAGAAGGTGGGTATACCATGGCCTAGAGGCCCAGGCAGTGTCATTGCAAAGGCCTATATCAGCAAAAAGTAGACCAAAATGATTGATGCACCAGAACATAATACTTAATTAGTCTGATGTACTACATCATCTGTCTGAAGATCTGGTCCATCAGGGTAACATTTTGGTAAAATAGCGAGAACCGTTATAGTGGAGAAATTCCCAATGAATTCATTACCAGGAAATTTATTTTGCTTGTAGTTTTCTAATTTCTATGATTTCTAGTTGGACTCCTGTTCTAATAGTCTACACATAGATGTGCTTTCCACGTATGTACCGTCTTAGTATACTGTCAGTGAGTAACAGTTTACATCTTGTTAATGCGACTAGATTTTACAGCATTGTTAGTAGAAAAACGTACGGTACACTGAGCCATCACAGCCCATATTACCCAAAAAATTAAGCTTTAAGGAAAGATCAATCTCATACTCTTATATTGTACATCATGTTCAGACATGATGATTATAGAGCTGTCATTTCTTGATGGAAGGATCTTAAAGTCAGTGGATCTTGGTCAAGCCAAGTTTACAGTATAATTGCATTAAGCCCTTTCTTTAAAAGGACTTGTGACTTGCTCAAAAATGGAGTTAAATGCCTTGTAGTGTTGCGCGAGTGTACTCGGTGAAAGGGTTAACCGAGCACGTTCGCGCAGCACTAATGCCTTGTAAAAATCCCTGAGTTATCCTGATTCTGTAGCTCTTTTCTGTTTTGCGCTGCATCAATCTATTGCAGAGATATTCAGATTTTTTTTTTTGGAGCGCAGTATGTGAAATGTCTGTTTGCAGACCAATTGGGTGTTTCTTCAGAGTCTTCTCTCAGGTTGTGCGCTTTCACTCCTCCCTCCCAGATGCTGCCAATCACAACAGAGCAGCATCTGAGACTGTTAAAACTACAAGATAAGTTGGTGAGCTGTGATTAGCAGCATCTGGAAGGGAGGGGTGAAAGCGCACCCCCCCAGAGAAGACTGAAGAAAATTCCCAGATGGTCTGCAAGCAGAGATGTCACAAAAATGCTCTCCAGAAAGACAAACAGAAAAGAAAAACTGAGTCAGGAGAGTCCCAGAATAAAGAGGTCCTCTTTAAAAACATTCACATAAGAATAACATTAGTTTTTTTAAGGGACTGGAGCTTGGAAGAATATGACTACACACATAAGGGTGAAGAGTGTAAATAGTACTTTCCTCTTCAGTCTTTGCCAACATATTTGACACCTTTACCTTATGAATATATGTATTGCCGCCACTGGTTTACAGATACCACCTAAACATTTACAATCTTCATAACCCTCAAAAGATATATCAAGTTGCAAGGAATTAACCAAGCACATGGACAAGTAGACAGGGTCTTCATTAGCGAGACATTACTATAACATAAAAACTACATAAACAAATCTGCACATAGTCCCATACAAAATGCTTTCAGTTGACAGCGCTTTGTAAGGTGGAACCTCTGTTCTTAGGGCCAGGTAGGACACAAGATGGAGGGTGGTCTTGTCTTGTGTTAGGGAAGCATGGATAAGCCCTAAAAGGAGAAGATTTTATTTTCCACTGAGATCTTGTTGACTTCTTTTATAAAATCATCACATCATAGACTCCTCTTCAATCTCTTTGTCCACTTCGATGGCTGTGTTTTCATAACTTATGATTCCTCCATACTTCCGCATGTGGACCATCAAAGGTTTTGGAGACTGGCTACCTGCCAGGGTATTAACATACATGCCTGTCCTATTTTCTTCTAGTGATGGACCCCAGTCCATAGCTGGTCTACTAGCTTGGCGTATTCTCTGTAAGGAGATCAGAAAGAGAATGCTTTCAGAAAAAGCATGGTAACATAGAACATGGACACTAATCCATCATTGCATCTCGAGGATCAATCATTCTTTGTGTGTCTGGCCAAGATATGAGGATCCAGAGAAGCCAAAAAACACTACTGGATATCCATAGACCATTTTTCCATAAAGTGGAGAAAATTACTTTATGACCCCAACTAGGAGGGACGAGCGAATCTGCAGAAGTTCGAATATGACAAATTCCTTGAATTTGGCAGGGAAATTCGATGGAATAATTTTGATGTGAATTGAATGTTCCAGGGTCTCTCTTGAGAATAATAAATGTGTAAAAAAAAAACAAAAAAAAAAAACCTTGTCGCTCACCTACCTTGTCGCCACTGGAACCCACAGTCCTGTCCTCCACTCTGTCTGGTCTCTTCTTTTCTCCTAGCTCCTTTTTGGGCATCTTCATTTTGTGCCAGGACTTCTGGAGGAGAGTAGCCCTCTAACATTATTGAACACATTGAGACATTATGACATGCATCACCCGAGGCACAGACTATTTCATGGGTGATGGCATGTCAAAAGCCTACTTGGCAGCTTAAGTCTGGCACTAGTGAAGATGCTCGAAGAGGATGTCGCACACCAGAGGAAAGAGTAAAGAAGAAGTCAGACAGAGTGAAGGATCGGACAATGGACTGCGATGGTGGGACATGTTAGTGACAAGGTGATTATTATTTTCTTTTTAGCCCGCTTCTTCACTGTCTGCAATTCAGTGAAATGCCAGTCAGCTGATCACTTCTTTTTGCTGAATTTATACAAGGCAAATTGAAAAAAACTTCAGATTCAGGAGAATGTTTAGTAAAATTCGAGGTGAATTCAACTGGCCGCAAGCAAATTTGCTCATCTCTACAAACTGGCAATTTGATAGATATACAGTGGGGAAAAAAAGTATTTAGTCAAACACCAATTGTGCAAGTTCTCCCACTTAAAAAGATGAGAGAGGCCTCTAATTGGCATCATAGGTCGACCTCAACTATAAGAGACAAAATGAGAAAACAAATGCTGAAAATCACATTGTCTGATTTGGAAAGAATTTTTTTCAAATTTTGGTGGAAAATAAGTATTTGGTCAATTACAAAAGTTCATCTCAATACTTTGTTATATATCGTTTGCTGGCAATGACAGAGGTCAAACGTTTTCTGTAAGTCTTCACAAGGTTGGCACACATTGTTCCTGGTATGTTGGCCCATTCCTCCAGGCAGATCTCCTCTAGAGCAGTGATGTTTTGGGGCTGTCGCTGGGCAACATGGACTTTCAACTCCCTCCAAAGGTTTTCTATAGGGTTTAGATCTGGAGACTGGCTAGGCCACTCCAGGACCTTGAAATGCTTCTTACGAAGCCACTACTTCATTGCCCTGGTGGTGTGCTTGGGATCATTGTCATGCTGAAAGACCCAGCCACGTTTCATCTTCAATGCCCTTGCTGATGGAAGGAGGTTTGCACTCAAAATCTCACGATACATGGCCCCATTCATTCTTTCATGTACACGGATCAGTCATCCTGGTCCCTTGGCAGAGAAACAGCCCCAAAGCATGATGTTGCCACCCTCATGCTTCACAGTAGGTATGGTGTTATTTGGATGCAACTCAGCATTCTTTCTTCTTCAAGCACGACGAGTTGTGTTTCTACTAAACAGTTCTACTTTGGTTTCATCTGACCATATGACATTCTCCCAACACTCTTCTGGATCATCCAAATGCTCTCTAGCAAACTTCAGACAGGCCCGGACATGTAATGGCTTAAGCAGGGGGACACGTCTGGCACTGCAGGATCTGAGTCCCTGGCGGTGTGTTACTGATGGTAGCCTGTGTAACGTTGGTCCCAGCTCTCTGCAGGTCTTTCACTAGGTCCCCCCATGTGGTTCTGGGATTTTTTCTCACCATTCTTGAGATCATTTTGACCCCACAGGGTGAGATCTTGTGTGGAGCCCCAGATCGAGGGAGATTATCAGTGGTCTCGCATGTCTTACATTTTCTAATTATTGCTCCCACAGTTGATTTCTTCACACCAAGCTGCTTGCCTATTGCAGATTCAGTCTTCCCAGCCTGGTGCAGGGCTACAATTTTGTTTCTTGTGTCCTTCAACAACTGTTTGGTTTTCACCATAGTGGAGTTTGGATTGTGACTGTTGCGGACAGGTCTCTTTTATACTGATAACAAGTTCGAACAGGCGCCAGTACTACAGGTAATGAGTGGAGGACAGAGGAGCCTCTTAAAGAAGAAGTTACAGATCTGTGAGAGCCAGAAATCTTACTTGTTTGTAAATGACCAAATACTTATTTTCCACCAAAATTTGAAAAAAATTTCTTTCCATATCAGACAATGTGATTTTCAGGATTTGTTTTCTTATTTTGTCTCTCATAGTTGAGGTCGACCTATGATGTCAATTACAGGCCTCTCTCATCTTTTTAAGTGGGAGAACTTGCATAATTGGTGGCTGACTAAATACTTTTTCCCCACTGTAACATTCTGCCTTAATGCCAGTAAGGGCTCATGCAGACGTCTGTGGTAATCGGTCGGAGCAGACACCACAATTCACGGACTGGCCGCAGATCTCCCGACCTGCGCTTCAGAGCCTGGTAGAAATATATGAAGATGTCAAGCTCGGATCGGCAGACCTGCAGTCAGTCACTGCATTGCGGTTCGTGCTTGGACCGGTTTGCACGGATGTCGGCATGAGCCATTATCCTATAGGGCTTCCCATATGCACAGGTTCTACCTTCTATAGGGCCTTCCAAGTAACATGAAACAAACATAATATTGGTAGCAAACAATGGGGAGAGGAGCAGAACTGAGGGACATACCATTTGTTTCCTCCTGGGACCAAAAAGTGAGATTGGGACTTTAATATGAAATGGAGAAAGAGAACAATTTTTGTATGCCCCATTTCTTCTATTTGTGAACATTTGGATTATAACATAATTTTTTTTTTAAAATAAATCTTTTTTTAACATGAAATATTTTAGGTTATTATGTCATAAATATTTCTTTCAGATCTCTGATCCTATACCAGGTTTTGATCAGAGCACCGAGTCGTCCATCTGCCTCAGTTTCCACACTGGTTGGATAGAATATAGACCACATCAATGCACAAACTCATTAGCTCCACTTAGTGCTAAATCCATTAAAAATGCTATTAAATATCAGGCTGTATGATTAGATATTTCCTTTGGAAATGAACATTCCTTTCAAGGCGGAAAGCAGTAAAGCTACATGTATGAGGCAAGACAAAAGCATTTTAATTAATGTTCAGGTCTATTCAGAGTACGTCTGATGCAAAACTAACAATTTATAACGATAGTGATTACTTACCAGTAGGATAAGTCATCAGTATCAAATTGATGGGGATCCGACACTGATAATAATGGACAACGCAGCGGCAACTTTATTCACAACTTGATGGCCGGAAGCAAAGAGAGAGTAAAAGACCTGGCACTACATATGGAGAATAAGTAGCTAGTAACAGACCCTGCACTACACATGGAGGACAGGTAGAGAGTGACAGACCCCGCACTACACATGGAGGGCAGGTAGAGAGCGACAGACCCCACACTACACATGGAGGACAGGTAGAGAGTGACAGACCCCGCACTACACATGGAGGGCATATAGAGTGTGACAGACCCTGCACTACACATGGAGGACAGGTAGAGAGTAACAGACCCTGCACTACATATGGAGAATAAGTAGCTAGTAACAGACCCTGCACTACACATGGAGGACAGGTAGAGAGTGACAGACCCCGCACTACACATGGAGGACAGGTAGAGAGTGACCGACCCCGCACTACACATGGAGGGCAGATAGAGAGTGACCGACCCCGCACTACACATGGAGGGCAGGTAGAGAGTGACAGACCCCACACTACACATGGAGGGCAGATAGAGAGTGACAGACCCCGCACTACACATGGAGGACAGGTAGAGAGTAACAGACCCTGCACTACACATGGATGATAGGTAGAGAGTGACAGACCCCACACTACACATGGAGGGCAGGTAGAGAGTGACAGACCCCACACTACACATGGAGGACAGGAGAGAGTGACAGAGCCCGCACTACACATGGAGGACAGGTAGAGAGTAACAGACCCTGCACTACACATGGATGATAGGTAGAGAGTGACAGACCCCACACTACACATGGAGGACAGGAGAGAGTGACAGAGCCCGCACTACACATGGAGGACAGGTAGAGAGTGACAGACCCCGCACTACACATGGAGGACAGGTAGAGAGTAACAGACCCTGCACTACACATGGATGATAGGTAGAGAGTGACAGACCCCACACTACACATGGAGGGCAGGTAGAGAGTGACAGACCCCACACTACACATGGAGGACAGGAGAGAGTGACAGAGCCCGCACTACACATGGAGGACCGGTATAGAGTGACAGACTCTACACTACATATGGAGGACAGGTAGCGAGTGGCAGACCCAGCTTTATAAATAAAGGGCAGGTGGAGAGTGATTAACCATGCACTACATATTGAGGACAGGAAGAGAGTGACAGACTCTGCACTACACATGGATGATAGGTAGAGAGTGACAGACCCTGCACTACACATGGAGGATAGGTAGAGAGTGACAGACCCCACACTACATATGGAGGACAGGTAGAGAGTAACAGACCCTGCACTACACATGGAGGATAGGTAGAGAGTGACAGACCCCACACTACATATGGAGGGCAGATAGAGAGCAACAGACCCCGCACTACACATGGAGGACAGGTAGAGAGTAACAGACCCTGCACTACACATGGATGATAGGTAGAGAGTGACAGACTCTACACTACATATGGAGGACAGGTAGAGAGTGACAGACCCTGCACTACACATGGAGGATAGGTAGAGAGTGACAGACTTTACACTACATATGAAGGACAGGTAGAGAGTGACAGACCCTGCACTACACATGGAGGACCGGTAGAGAGTGACAGACTCTACACTACATATGGAGGACAGGTAGCGAGTGGCAGACCCAGCTTTATAAATAAAGGGCAGGTGGAGAGTGATTAACCATGCACTAATTATTGAGGACAGGAAGAGAGTGACAGATTCTGCAATACACATGGAGGGCAGGTAGAGAGTGACAGACCCCACACTACACATGGAGGGCAGGTAGAGAGTGACAGACCCCACACTACACATGGAGGACAGGTAGAGAGTGACAGACCTCACACTACACATGGAGGACAGGTAGAGAGTGACAGACCCCGCATGACACATGGAGGGCAGGTAGAGAGTGACAGACCCCGCACGACACATGGAGGGCAGGTAGAGAGTGACAGACCCCATAATACACATGGAGGACAGGTAGAGAGTGACAGACCCCACACTACACAGGGAGGGCAGATAGAGGTCTGTCATCTCCCTCTTTCAATTGTACACTGTGGAATCCACGGTCTGTATGCAACAAGTTTCCTTTCCTGCACAACTACTTTCTGACCAACTCTCTCAATCTGCTGGCCCTCACTGAAACCTGGATTCAGGATTATGACACTGTCTCCCCTACTGCTATTTCTCATGGCGGCTTGCATTTTTCCCATTTCCCGAGACCCGCGAGCAGACTTCGTGGTGGAGTTGGCTTACTCCCCGCAATGCACCTTCCAGGTCAATTCCATCACTCTCATTCCCTTCTTTTGAGGTCCACACCATCAGGCTCTTCCATCCCCTCTCCCTCAGAGTAGCGGTTGTATACCGTTCACCAGGCTCACCCACTCAGTTCCTTGACCATTTTTCTGCCGGGTTGCCGCTCTTCATCACTTCAAGTCCTTAGATTTACCAACCTTTATCCTGGAGACTTCAACATCCCCATAAACATCCCCACCTCCCCATCCGCATCCCAGCTTCTATCTTTAACCACTTCTCTAGTCCTCTCACAGCTTTCAACCTCTGAGACACACAAAGACAGAAACACCATTGATCTGGTCTTTGTCCGGCTTTGTTCCATCCCTACCTAGGTAACTCACCTCTTCCCCTCTCTGACAACAACATCCTCTCCTTCACGCTCACAAATCCTCGCCCAACCCAGCACACTCCTACCTATCACACATTCAGAAATCTACAAGCTAGTGATGAGCGAGCATGCTCGCTACTGCTCGGTGCTCGCCCGTGCATCTCACTGCTCGAGATGCTCGGCGCTCGCCGAGTATTTCCGGTTTGCTCGGGCGGGAACTCCCTGCATGTTTGGCGCTCTTTAGAGAGCCAATGAACATGCAGGTATTGCCTGCCATGCACCGTAATGCCGTAGCCATGTTGGTTGTGGGCAATACAGTGATTGGCTGGCCGCACATCGTCATAAGGTCTATATCAGACCTGGCGCCACCATGCTCGTCACAGTCACTCCAGATCAGACAGGGTAGGGAGAGCTGCTGCTGTGTCAGGGAGAGATTTGATTGTGTATTAGGTAGTATAGTGTAGGGAGAAAAAACGTACATTACTCATATCCATCTTAACAAACAGTCCTTCTGAGGACTAATCCATCTGCAGAGATATCAGGCAGACAGGGTGTATAGGCAGGCGGTGTATATAGCAGACTGCAGTGCATATAGCACAAGAGGCTCCATTCCAATTCTGCCTTCTGCTGCTGTTAGATATTTCTATACAAAGGCCCAGGTCTCAGGGGCCAGGAATACTTTTCTTTGGATCTTAATCCTCATTATTTGCTTAAAAAGCAATCCAGAGAACACCACCAGCATGATCAGGCACCTGGCAGCAAAGCACCCGACTTTGTGGGCCAAACCCCAGGGTCCAGGAACAGTGTCTGTGGGTGGCACCATTGCTTTTTCCGCTGTTGTGCATGCAAGCCAATCCCCTGTCCATAGTGCATGCGAAGACGCCACTTGCCCTGCACCTGTCGTTGCACACTCTCAAGTAGCAGCATCAGGAAGCACGTCCATGTCTTTGTCCCAGCGCAGCGTTCAGTTGTCCATACCCCAGTCCTTAGAACGCAAGTGCAAATATGCAGCCAACGCCCCACAGGCCACACTACTAAATTCTCACATTTCACGACTGCTTGTGATAGAAATGTTGCCTTTTCGGCTCGTGGAGACGGAAGCATTCAGCAACCTGATGGCGGCGGCCGTCCCTCGGTACTCAGTCCCCAGCCGCCACTATTTCTCTCATTGTGCCATCCCCGCACAAGCACGTGTCCCAAAACATTAGCCGTGCTCTCAACAATGCAGTTACCGGTAAAGTCCACCTAACCACGGACACGTGGACAAGTGCTTGTGGGCAGGGACGGTACATCTCGCTGACGGCACACTGGGTTAACATAGTGGAAGCCGGGACCCAGTCGGACCTTGGGACGGTACACGTCCTCCCGACGCCAAGGATTGCAGGCCCTAGGTCAATCAGGGTTACCCCCACGGTCTACAGCTCCTGCACCTCATCCTCCTCAGCCTCCTCCTACTCTTCAGCCTCCATCCATCTCCGAAATGACCACATCAGTCACAAGCTGGAAGCACTGCAGCACTGCTTCGGCCAAGCGGCAACAGGCTGTGCTGAAGCTAATATGCTTAGGGGAAAAACAGCACAATGCTGAAGAGTTGTGGACAGCTCTGAATGAGCAGGCAGATCTGTGGCTCACACCGCTGAACCTACAGCCAGGCATGGTCGCGTGTGACAATAGCCGGAACCTGGTGGCGGCTCTGAGGCGAGGCGAGCTCACACACATACCATGCCTGGCCCATGTGCTTAACCTCGTGGTTCAGCGGTTTCTCAAATCCTACCCGGAGCTGCCGGATCAGCTTGTTAAAGTACACCGCCTGTGTGCCCATTTTAGAAAGTCAGCTACAACTTCTGCCGCCCTTGCAGTATTTCAGCAGCGTTTGCAGCTTCCGGCTCACAGATAGGTGTGTGATGTTTCCACACACAGGAAATCTACACTGCAGATGTTGGGAAGGATTTGTGAGCAGAAGAGGGCAGTTGTTGAGTACCAGCATGAACAAGGCCATCGGTATTCAGTTCAGACTCCACACATAACACCTCAGGAGTGGACATGGATGTCAGACATATGTACCATCCTCCAAAACTTTGAGGACTCCACCAAGATGGTGAGCGGCGATGACTCTATAATTAGCATTACCATCCCGCTTCTCTGTCTTCAGAAACGCTCTCTGCTCACAGTCAAAGAGGATGCATTTCAGGCGGAGAACAATGAGATGGAGCAAGGAACCATACAGGGTGCTTACACACAGCCAAGCCTCATCTCATTCCAACGTGGATTGGGTGACAATGAGGAAGAGGAGGAGGAAGAAGGACAGGAGCTAGTTTCATGCACTATAGACGGTACTACCTGCACAGCTGTCATACCGTCTGTTCAGCGTGGATGGCCAGAGATCAGAGAGGAAGAGGAGAGCATGGTCAGTCATCCTCTTGGTGAGGACACAGAAGTCTTGCCTGTTAGTAGTCTGGCACGCATGGCTGAGTATATGTTACGCTGCCTTTCCCATGACCCTCGCGTTCTCAAAATTTTGGGTGACAGTCATTACTGGTTGGTGACACTTCTAGACCCACGCTACAAGGCAAACTTTATATCTCTTATTCCTGAGGCGGACAGGTCTACAAAAATGGGGCAGTACCAGAAGGCCCTTGTTGCGGAACTATTAAAAAAATTCCCATCTGAAAAAGCTGGCGGCAGAGGGCACACTTCGTTGGACAACCAAGGAGTACAGGCGAGAGAGACACAACTTCAATCCAGCAGAGACAGGGGAACACTGTCAAAGTTCTGGGAGAGTTTTCTCAGACCCTCCCATCGCACAGGCCCTGAGGCGCGGGGTACTCTCACAAGGAGTGCAAAGTTTGGGAAGATGCTGAGGGAGTACCTTGCCGACCGTACCATCGCCCTCCATGATTCCTCTGTGCCTTATAATTTTAGGGATTCCAAGCTGGATACGTGGAATTATCAGAGCGGGTTTTTAGTGCCGCTGGTGGAATTATAACTGATAAGCGCATCCGCCTATCAACTGACCTGTCACATGACTCAATGACGTCACCCCAGGTCCTTCACACCACCGCGAGCCGCCCAAGACACCGGACGCAGCAGAGAAAACACCGGGAGGACATCGGAAGGTAAGTATAATCTCTTTTTCTTTTTTTTTTTACCATTCTTCTTCTTTTTTTCTTTAACTAACTTGGTCACACTACTATAAATCCATGCCGGTTGCATGGATTTATATAGTGTGAACAAGTTTTCAAGCACTTTTCCAAGTGATGTTAAAATCGCTTGGAAAAGCGCTTGATAACCCGCATGCAGAAATGCATGCAAAAACGCTTGACAAACGCTTCTACCTGGCGGGAAAAACGCATGTAAAATCCACATGCGTTTTTCCTGCCAGGGAGAAGCGGAAAAAATATGCAGCATTTCTGCATCGTGGGCACATAGACCAACTCTATAGCAGACGCTCTCCTTTCTAATGGGAACATGTCGTACCTTGTTACTGTGGGGTTTTTCCTAAAATTGGTCAGCCGTTGGACTCATTGCATACCCTATAACTGTATAGCGGACTCTCTCATTTCTAATGGGAACATGTCGTACCTTGTTACTGTGGCCCTGCTCCGTGTGTCTTTAAATTCTTAGTGGGGTTTTTCCTAAAATTGGTCAGCCGTTGGACTCACTGCATACCCTATAACTGTATAGCAGACCCTCTCATTTCTAATGGGAACATGTCGTACCTTGTTACTGTGGCCCTGCTCTATGTGTTTTAAATTCTTAGTGGGGTTTTTCCCAAATTTTGGCAGCCCTTGCAGTCACAGCATGGGTATTACCACTATAGGAGACCCGCTCCTTTATAATGGGAACATTTTTTTTACTGAGACCCTTCTCTATGTCTCTTCAAAGGGGTATTGGGTTGCGTTCAAATTTTTAGCAGCCCTTGCAGTCACTGGATAACAGTATAGGAGACCCACTTGTTAATAATGGGAACAACAAAGCATAGCCGGCTGATGGCTCTCTAACAATAGCTACGGCCAACTGCTGGCCTTTTAAGAATAGTAAGGGCCATCTGATGTCCCTGTAAAAATAGGCTTTATGACTTTCAGAGTCCCTCCATCATAAATCAAAAAGGATGTGTCTGATGATGTGTCACACACCATATTGCCAGATAAGGTTGTAAAATGTTAAAATTACATTTCCCGGTGAATACATTTGTCTTAAAAAAAATGTAAAAAGCCCAAAACAATAACATCTTTCTTTAGTATAAAAAACAGCGTCACCAATTTAACCTCAATGTAATCACATTGTTCAGCTCATGCACCTCCTACTCCATCTCTGAAATGATCACATCAGTCACAAGCTGACAGCACTGCAGCACTGCCTTGGCCAAGCAGCAACAGGCTGTGCTGAAGATAACATGCTTAATGCTTAATTGACAAACCGCCCAGTGCTGCAGAGTTGTTGAAAGCTGTAACACAGCAGCCTGATCTGTGGCTCTCAACGCTGAACATACAGCCAGGATTGGTCGTGTGTACAATGGGTGGAACCTGGTGACGGAGAAATGACAGCTGGGGTAGATACAGTTTCCCTCTATGCCAGTCCTTTCACCGAGCTAAAGAATATGGCTGTGGTGAAATACAACTCCCACTGAGAAGCTGTTTCAGATTGAAAAACATTGTGCCCACCAGAGGATTTGATTCTGAGGGCTAACCTTCCTCACCCGCTCAAGAGCCCCATAGCAGCTGCAAAGTTAGCGCTATCATGAACTCTCCTGAGGTAGAAGCCAAGGCACACCAGAGGATTCTCTGGTGGGACCGTCCAACCCTGCTGAGAAGCAGTCCTGGCTAAGAAAAGTGTGTGGGAAGGTTCCCAGACACTCTATGGCTTCTTTTTTACTGAGGAGGAAACACATGCAAACACAGGGAGAACATACAAAGTCCTTGCAGATGTTGTCCTTGCTGGGATTTGAACCCAGGGTCCCAGCGCTGCAAGGCTTCAGTGCTAACCACTGATCCAATGTGCTGCCGTTCACCTTCTAATATCTAACAGGCTGGAGAAACTTGCACCTACTGCCACTCTATCTTCAGCTCCTTTGTGAGAAAATGTATTAGGGCAGCCACTCAGTCTACCAAATAAAATTCCTGAGAAGGAAATTGGGGATGGCTTCGCTAATGGTACTGGGGTCAGTGCTAATACCATGGCGTCGTACAATAGTTTGCTGGAAATATTCCAGGCTGGTAGGAGGCAAGCAAATTCCCACAGAAAAGTACCAGCAGTAATGTTCAGGCCACAGTTCAAGTGCAAGCAGCTTTAGAGGACTTCCTGGGAGAAATGACACGCAGGGTAGATACGGTTTCCCGCTCTGCCAGTCCTTTCACCGAGCTAAATACAACTCTTAGCAAAAAAAAGTTGTGGACAGGCTCCGTACCGTCCCTGGCCACATTCACCTGTCTACGTGTTTGTGGTTAGGTGGTCCTTCCCAGTAAGTGCACTGGGGAGGGCACGGGTAATGCTTTTGGACCCGTGCTTGTGGAAGGCGGAGGCGATACCGGGAAATATAGTGGCGGCTGGGGACCGAGTATGGACACCCGGCCGCCACTGGCATGAGGTTGTGAAAAGCTTCCGCCTCCACGAGCTTAAAAGGCCATATTTCAAGTGCAAAGAGCTGCCCAGAAATCTGGCAGTTTAGTGTTGCGGCTTGTGGGTGGGTGGCTGGCTGCATACTTGTGACGCGCCCCCTGGGCCATGTTCAAGGGACACCCGGAGCCGGATCTGGATAGGGGTAGTAGTCCTTGTGGCGGTGACCCGGTCCGTGCCCAGGGTGGTCAAACTAAGTGTGTGGCAGTCTTTTGTAGATGTTGTTTAAGTGTCGACTACGCCACCCGTTGATTTGCGGCTAGGAGGCCGCCGCTGCAGAGCAGACCGCTGAGGCCGGTGGTAGGATGGTGCAGCAAGGATGGTATAACCCCCAACGGGAGGGGTATGGCCTCAGGGCAGGAGATGTGGAAGATGGTGGTTGTGATGGTGCAGCAAGGAAGCTCAGAGACATGCGATGCAGTTTCAGGGTTTTTACTCACAGGTGTTGTTCCGGTCACTCCGGCCTTGAGTGACCACCCGAGCCGTGCTGCGTCCACCAGGTGTGGGACTCGGCCAACTCCCAGGCAGTCCAGAGCGTGGTCCTGAGCTCCCCTCTCTTCCTTCCTACTGGCCGTTCCCACCAGGGATCCACCTTTGTCCGGCTCCCTCGGGCCTCTTGGTGGTAAAACCTTCTCTGGCTTTCCTGACCCTATTCGTGGTGTGCCTTCCTGGTGGATGTGGTGAGGGTCGCGCCAAAACTTGACCACGACCTCCGGTTCCTGGCTGAGGATCATTAGCCTCCACCAGTTTGGGATCCGGTACCCTGATCTGCCAACCCTTCACCCGTTAGCTTGTGGGATCTCAGGGTTCCCTCTTGTCCTGCGTCTCTGGGCCTCTCTTCCTCCTCCTCTCCACTGCAGGCCCGGCCCTGGAGCTGGGCCCAGCCGGAGCCACAGCTCCCTGTCAGCCCTCCTGGCTGAACTCTCCCTCTGACTCTCTCAGCTCTCAGCTCTCCCTGTCTCTAGATGGTGCCCACCATATATACTCCCTCTATGTGTGAGCCCAGGTGACTAGCACCCAATGGGCTCCTACCTCTATGCCCAGAGTCCCTCCCCTATCTGCCCCTACACTACTGGGATGTTCCTCCCCCCCTCCCACTCCAGCCAGGGACAGACGCTGTCGTACCTGCACATCTATCTGGTGGGAGTACCGTTGTTCTGTTCCCCGGAAATGGGATGAGTGTAGTGCATGCAGCTAGCTGAGCTCAGTCCCACACTCCATCCTTACCCGGGAGTGGAATACCACACCTCTGGATCGAGGTGCAATACCCCTGTAGCAGCCGAGTCCTCGGGGTGCTACATTCCCCCCTGGTAAATCACAGCACGTCCTCGGGCTGTAAAAGAATAAAACATACCAAAACATACAATTTTTTTTAAAACATACTAACATATAAAACATTATAAAACATTATCAGAATATAATGACAGGTAACTTATATATTATTCTAGCAATATAAACTTTTTCATATAAAACGTTCTTGTTCCTCCGGTCACGGTGCAACTTATGACCGGGTAAAGTGCAACAGTCGCTAGAAGAAAATCAGTTCTTCCTATAAAACCGGTAGGGGGCGCTTCAGGAAGCGCAACTATTTACAGGGTATGGCCGCTCTCAGTCCTTGGCCAGTGGGGAAAAGGAATGGCTGCTCACAGTCCTCAGCCTGTGGGGAAGAGGGATGGCTGCTCACAGTCCTCAGCCTGTGGGGAAAAGGGATGGCTGCTCACAGTCCTCAGCCTGTTCAGGGATAGGGACACACAGCAAACAGTTCACACTAGTCCCAACGGGGACCACACTCTGATTTGCATCATATAAAGTACCCCTACGGGTAACTATATACAGTTCTCTTTATGCTACTTCCCTTCAGCAGCGGTGTCCTCTCCTTATCTCCTCCTGAGGGTAATCTTCAAACCCGTCCGGGTCCTTTTGTTCCTCCTCATACCGCAGTTCTTCCTCCGTCAGCCGGTGCACATGAAGGGCGTATGGTCCTTTTGCACACTGATGCCGGGTGAAGGTGACCTCGTCACCCAGGTAAAGGTCACGTCCGCGGTGTCCCTCCGGCAGGTGAGATTCGACATCCCTGCGGGTGACAAAGACGTCGCCGGGGGTTTTGTGATCCCTGATAAAGCCCCAACCGTGCTCCAGTTGGAACTTGATTACAGTCCCGGTGGCGCGGGGACCGTGGGCTGCACGGGGGTTTCTCCGGGTCCGGCTTTTCTGCTCCGCGCTCTGGACCTGCAGCCGCTCCTCGCGGATCCGCCTCTCTCGCCGTTCTTTGTTGAAGACCTCCAGTTGTTGTCGGCAGCACTCCGCACGCTGGGCTGCGGCCGCCCGGGTCTCTTGGGTGAACCCCATGAGGTTTTCACCGGTGGGGTCCCATGCGAACTGCGCCTCCTCCAACGGGAGTGGGGTGATCTTGGCGGGTGCCGGAGCCGGGATCAGGGGCTCACACAGGGGCCATTCCTTCCGGAATCGGGGATTGAGGTATTCCGGTGGCCACTCAAAGGGCTGCCCATCCGGGCAAGTATGTTGCGCTAATAGGTCTTCACCTAGGGGCAGCACTGTGGAGGTCGAGGGCGCGGTGGTGGTAGCGGCGCCCGGATTCACCAGGCCTTGCGACCAGGCCGGTGGCACTTTAAAGGTGAAGGGCACTGTGGAGACGGCGGCGCCCGGGGGCACTCGGCCTTGCGACCAGGCCGGTGGCGTTTCCTGCTTGGACGCGCTCAGAGTTAAGGCGCGTGACGTCTCAGGGGGCATGGCCGCGGCTCCTGCCGCTTGAGGCCTAGTTCGGAGCGGTGGCGGTGCAGCAACGGGCACGGTCGGTGGGATTTCGGGCTCTGCGACGGGGAGCTGGGGCAGGCTTACGGCTTCTAGGCTTGGGGTAGTAACGTCCCCTTTACCTGCTTCCATCTCTTCAGCTCCTTCCACGGCGTCGTCTCCGGCCTTCGTCCCTCCTGCACCATCCTCAGAGGCAGACAGACTCCTCGTCCCGGGTGGCGTCCTTTGCTGGCGGGTTCCAGCCTGCAGGGCCATTTCTCTGCTCCACTCTGTCAACACTTCTTGCTGCACTCGGGCCATCTTCCGAGCCAAGCCCTCCAGCGCGGTCTGTGCATGCTCCCGATCTTTGGGGAGCTGTGCCAGGATCTCCACCAGGCCTTCTGAGGTGGCGGCCTGCAACAGGCTCCTGACCAGAGGGTCGGTGCTGCCTGACTCTCCCTCCATCTCCGGGTGCGATCTTTCCAGACTCCTCCAGGCTGCACCCATCCTCTCTCTTTTGTTCTTGATCCGCCCCTCCTGAGGGTGGTCCCGGGGCCACTTGGTGATTGTCAGTTTCAGGGGCAGACCCCTCGCTCTGATGGACATCTCTATCATTGCAGTCTCTGCTGGTGGGGGCGGTTTCCGCTTTTGGCGCCATTCCTGGACCTGGCCCACGATGGGAGGTGGCCTCTTGCCACCCTCTGGCACGCCCATAATGGAGTCCGCTCTGCCAGGCCGGGAAATCGTCTCAGATGGCGGGAATCGTCTCCTAATGGCGGGAAACTCCGTGGATGGCGGGAAAAGGCTGCAGATGGCGGGCAAACGGCGGGAAACGACCCGAAATGGCGTCCGATGGCGGGGACCCTCCGGAACCGGCGGGAGACTTCTTCTTACGGTAAATATGAACTTTTCTTCAGGCACGCAGTACCCGGTGGTTGCGGGCACGGAATCCTGCCGACTACGCCAAAGTTGACGCGCCCCCTGGGCCATGTTCAAGGGACACCCGGAGCCGGATCTGGATAGGGGTAGTAGTCCTTGTGGCGGTGACCCGGTCCGTGCCCAGGGTGGTCAAACTAAGTGTGTGGCAGTCTTTTGTAGATGTTGTTTAAGTGTCGACTACGCCACCCGTTGATTTGCGGCTAGGAGGCCGCCGCTGCAGAGCAGACCGCTGAGGCCGGTGGTAGGATGGTGCAGCAAGGATGGTATAACCCCCAACGGGAGGGGTATGGCCTCAGGGCAGGAGATGTGGAAGATGGTGGTTGTGATGGTGCAGCAAGGAAGCTCAGAGACATGCGATGCAGTTTCAGGGTTTTTACTCACAGGTGTTGTTCCGGTCACTCCGGCCTTGAGTGACCACCCGAGCCGTGCTGCGTCCACCAGGTGTGGGACTCGGCCAACTCCCAGGCAGTCCAGAGCGTGGTCCTGAGCTCCCCTCTCTTCCTTCCTACTGGCCGTTCCCACCAGGGATCCACCTTTGTCCGGCTCCCTCGGGCCTCTTGGTGGTAAAACCTTCTCTGGCTTTCCTGACCCTATTCGTGGTGTGCCTTCCTGGTGGATGTGGTGAGGGTCGCGCCAAAACTTGACCACGACCTCCGGTTCCTGGCTGAGGATCATTAGCCTCCACCAGTTTGGGATCCGGTACCCTGATCTGCCAACCCTTCACCCGTTAGCTTGTGGGATCTCAGGGTTCCCTCTTGTCCTGCGACTCTGGGCCTCTCTTCCTCCTCCTCTCCACTGCAGGCCTGGCCCTGGAGCTGGGCCCAGCCGGAGCCACAGCTCCCTGTCAGCCCTCCTGGCTGATCTCTCCCTCTGACTCTCTCAGCTCTCAGCTCTCCCTGTCTCTAGATGGTGCCCACCATATATACTCCCTCTATGTGTGAGCCCAGGTGACTAGCACCCAATGGGCTCCTACCTCTATGCCCAGAGTCCCTCCCCTATCTGCCCCTACACTACTGGGATGTTCCTCCCCCCCTCCCACTCCAGCCAGGGACAGACGCTGTCGTACCTGCACATCTATCTGGTGGGAGTACCGTTGTTCTGTCCCCCGGAAATGGGATGAGTGTAGTGCATGCAGCTAGCTGAGCTCAGTCCCACACTCCATCCTTACCCGGGAGTGGAATACCACACCTCTGGATCGAGGTGCAATACCCCTGTAGCAGCCGAGTCCTCGGGGTGCTACACTTGCACTTGCATTTCAAGTAACAGAGAACTAAGCAGATGGTGGCCTCTATCATCATCATGGCCTCACCTCGGCACTATGAACTCTCCTGAAGGAGAAGCCAGGGCCCGCCGGAGGAGTCTCCGGTTTCTGGTGAGCCCATTCAACCCTGCCGAAAAGCAGCCCTGGCTAAGAAAAGTGTGGGGGAAGGTTCCCGAACACTCTATGGCTGCTTTTTTAATGTGGGTCGGCCATGCTTATGTGGCGCCCCTGAGGGTTCGGTCGCCACAGAGGTATTGCATCTCATCCAGAGGTGTGGTATCTCACTGTCAGGTAAGGAAGGAGTATGGCTCAGGACCCTAACACTACATCCACTACACCACATTTCCGGGGGACAGGGCGATAATGCTCCTACGGGAGAGCACAAGTGTCCCTGATCCCTGGCTGGAGTGGGGAGGAACCAGAGTGGAGAAGTGACAGGAGCAGAGGCTCTGCAGACCTCTGCTCCACAGGCGGGCCTAGTCAGGAGGCCTGAGCCTGAAGGAGGGAAAAGGGGAGCAGGAGAGGCTCCAGGACGAGAAGAGAAGGGACCCCAGGGGTACGGGCCGTGCAGTAAGCCACCCGTACGTCCGCCGCTGCCAGGAGGTAGGGGGGTCAGGCCACAGAAGGGGAACCGGGTCCCCCAGCCAGCAGAGACTACAGGACTCAACTGGGAACCGGAGGCTGCAGCACTTCAAGTACAGTGGGCCGTCCACACCAGCCACCAGGAAGGTAGCCGCATAGGGCCAGGGGACGGAACACACGTCGCTCGCCAAGGCCCGAGGACACTGGACAGAGGTGCCGCTAGGTGTGAGGTACAAGGAGAGAGGCCAGAGAGGACACACAGAAGGGGGTCCTGCTAAATGCTCCAGAGATACCTGAGGGTCGACCAAGCCCCTTACTGCGTGAGCACAGGACGCCGTGGGCTCTTACACTGGCCCTGTAACTGGAACTGCTTTAACCGTGAGTAAAAGACCTGGGACTGCACTGCAAAGACTCGGTGTTATTATTACTGATCCAGGCACTATCACTACTATCATCCATACACGCTGCCCTGAAGCTCCGCTCTTCCTGTGGGGAGTTACATCACCTTGGTGCACATACCATCAGCTTCAGTGAACTGCTCCGCAGCGGCGGTTCCCAATAACCGCATTCCACAGGTGGCGTAGTCGGACTATATATAACAGAGACACATAGACTACCCTGGTTTGACCGCCCTGGGTCACGGACCGGGTCGCCGCCACAGTGAGCATCTACAAGGCCCGGCTCCGGGTATCCCCCGCACGGCCAAGGGGGCGCGTCAACTTTGGCGTAGTCAGCAGGATACATAACCCACCCATTACCATCGGGTATTGTGTGCCTAAAAGACTTTGTTTTCTACTGAATGTGGCGTCCACCCCTGAAGAATGGGTGCCATTATGTGCCAGCCAAACAACAATCAAAGGCCACCTCCCATCGTGGGCCAGGTCCCAGAATGGCGCCAAAAGCGGGGCCCGCCCCAAACAGCAGTGATCATGTACGTGGATGTGTCCATCGACGTGGGGGGGCTGCCCTTGGAGGTGACCAACAGCAGACTGCCCTGGAACCGCCCCCGAAAGGGGAGGGGAGGCAAGAAAACTGGGAGACAGGGTGTGGTCTGGACCAGTCGAGGCAGGCCTCACCCGGGAAAGGAGATGGACCGTGGCAGCTCCGGAGACCCTGCCAGCGACATGCTGCTGGCCGAAGCACCTTATACCCTGGAGGAGCTGGTGGCCAAGCTCCCCCAGGAGGATACTGAATTCCTCCACGCCGGCATGGAAGATCTGGGCCGGAGGATGGCCAGGGCGCAGCGAGATGCCATCGCGGACTGGAAGAGGGAGATGGAGCAAACGATGGCGGCCCGGTAGCCAGCGACGCTGCCCAACACCGGCGGCGCCCCAGCCTCCGAGGACCGGGATCGTGGTCAGGAGACCGCGCATGATGCAGGATCGGCCGCAGGAGCAGGTAGGAGAAGTTCTCCTGTACCGGACGCTGTAAGCGTCGACCTGCCCCTGGGCTCCCTGGTGGAGTCGCAGATCCCGGGCGTCGCCGAAGCTGTCCCATTCCCGACGCCAGAGCCAGGCGCTTTAAACCAGGGTGAGACCGCCACGTGCCTGCCATGCATATACCAGGGCGCGCCAGTTCCAAGTGCCCTCCAGACCCCGGAACCAGCTCCAGGCACCGGCGACACCGGCCCGCTCCTAGGTCCTCTGCAGGAGCCGCCCCCTCCGTCACCCGAATGGGTGTATGGGCGCTTCCCCTGGGACTGGTCCGCGGAGGTGGAAGACCAGCGGCCTTCACTCCTGCCCGCTCCACAGCCCGCTGCCGCCACTTCCCAGGTACCGGAGGATGAGGCCCAATTTGAGTGGGATCACTCGGGGGAGGATTTAATGGGGTTCTCCCAGGAGACCAGGGCAGCCGCAGCACGCCGCAAGGAGTTCTGCTATCAACAGCTGATCAAGTTTGAAAAAGAGCGGAAACAGCGGCGTGAGCAACTCAAGGCCAGGAATATGGAGGAAAAGGCCCGGACCCGCCATGACAAACAAGCGGCTCGTGCTCCCAGAATTACCGGGACCGTGGTAAAATTTAACCTGGACGCAGGATGGGGGTTTGTCTGGGACCCGCTGACCGACACGGATCTCTTTGTAAATAGGAGAGATGTGGAATCCCGCCTGCCAGAGGAACACCCAGATCGGGACCTGTATCCCGGGGACACCGTGTCCTACACCAGGCACCGAGGAGTCAGGGGCTGGTATGCCCTACATGTCCACCGGGTGGAGACAGAGTTCCACCATGCTGAAGACCCGGCTGGGTCAGCCTGTGATAGGCCAGCGCCTCCCCGCAGGGAGCACCCTTACTAAGTACTGTAAGAGGAACAGAACTTTGTGTGAGTTGTTTACCAGGTTGCCCGAAAGGGTGCAGTTCTACGTTGAAAAACTTGTGAGTGTTCATAAGGAACGGATCCAAAGACTAACCGGCTGAGGACTGGGAGCAGCCACTTCTTGTAAATAGTTGCACCTCTTAAGGTGCCCCTTATTGGTTTTATAACAACTACAACGAGTACCTCAGAACAAAAACCCGTTGGAGGTGGCCGAAGACGAGGTCCAGCATCTGGATCGTCTAAGCCCTGCAGCCACCCCAGGGCCTTCGTTGAGGGTTTGGGACGGGTCCCTCATATTCGTGTTTGCAAGTTGGCACTTTATTGAGAAATGGACACCTGATTGCAGGCATTACTGTGACCGGTTGACCAAAAGTTTTACTTGAAAATGTGTTAATATGAAGAATGTTTACAAAGAAAAATGTTTTATATTCAACAATGTGCTTATACTAGCGAAAAGTCTTATGATGTTTTATATGTGAAGGGAAGTGTTATTTAAAGTGCACTTATAATGTTTTGCAGCAACGTTGAAAGAAGTATGCCTCCCATAAAGGGAAGATGTGTTGTTTACAATCTTATATGCGGATGCATCCTAAAAGTTTTTGTATGTCTTTGATATATATCTGTCTTTTGCTCTGTTCCAGCCCGCGGACGTGCTGTGTTTTACCAGGGGTGTGTGTGGCGCCCCTGAGGGTTCGGTCACCACAGAGGTATTGCATCTCACCCAGAGGTGTGGTATCTCACTCTCAGGTAAGGAAGGAGTATGGCTCAGGACCCTAACACTACATCCACTACACCACATTTCCAGGGGAGAGGGCGATAATGCTCCTACGGGAGAGCACAAGTGTCCCTGATCCCTGACTGGAGTGGGGAGGAACCACTTAGAGAGGAGGAACTAAGTAGTGGATGGGTGGAGGACGTAGATCCTGGGAGCACTGAGTAGGATGTATAAAAGGTAGGAACCATCTTGGTTCAAGGGAGTAGTAGAAGTCAGAGTGGAGAAGTGATATGAGCAGATTCTCTGCAGAGCTCTGCTCCACAGGCGGGCTTAGTCAGGAGGCCTGAGCCTGAAGGAGGGAAAAGGGGAGCAGGAGAGGATCCAGGACGAGAAGAGAAGGGACCCCAGGGGTACGGTCCGTGCAGTAAGCCACCCGTACGCCCGCCGCTGCCAGGAGGTAGGGGGGGTCAGGCCACAGAAGGGGAACCGGGTCCCCCAGCCAGCCGAGACTACAGGACTCAACTGGTAATCGGAGGCTGCAGCACTTCAAGTACAGCAGGCCGTCCACACCAGCCACCAGGAAGGTAGCCGCATAGGGCCAGGGGACGGAACACACGTCGCCCGCCAAGGCCCGAGGACACTGGACAGAGGTGCCGCTAGGTGTGAAGTACAAGGAGAGAGGCCAGAGAGGACACACAGAAGAGGGTCCTGCTAAATGCTCCAGAGATACCTGAGGGTCGACCGAGCCCCTTACTGCGTGAGCACAGGACTCCGTGGGCTCTTACACTGGCCCTGTAACTGTAACTGCTTTAACCGTGAGTAACAGACCTGGGATTGCACTGCAAAGACTCCGTGTTATTATTACTGATCCAGGCACTATCACTACCATCATCCATACACGCTGCCCTGAAGCTCCGCTCTTCCTGTGGGGAGTTACATCACCTTGCTGCACATACCATCAGCTTCAGTGGACTGCTCTGCAGCGGCGGTTCCTAATAACCGCATTCCACAGGTGGCGTAGTCGGACTATGTATAACAGAGACACATAGACTACCCTGGTTTGACCGCCCTGGGTCACGGACCGGGTCGCAGCCACGGTGACTACAACCCCCGGCATCTACAAGGCCTGGCTCCGGGTATCCCCCGCACGGCCCAGGGGGCGCTTCACTTATGCATGTTATTTCTCAAACCGCATTACAGATCAGGTCATTGTCCAACTCTGTATTCAAGAAATTAAATGCACAAAGAAAGATGTGGGTGTGTCAAAGCACCACCAACAAGTGCGAGTTGATGTTGGACGGGCTGCCATTGCTTCTGCAACAAGCTCAATTACAGGACTTCCTGGGAGAAATGACACGCAGGGTAGATACGGTTTCCCTCTATGCCAGTCCTTTCACCGAGCTAAATACAACTCTTAGCAAAAAAAGTTGTGGACTGGCTCCGTACCGTCCCTGGCCACATTCACCTATCCACGTGTTTGTGGTTAGGCGGTCCTTCCCAGTAAGTGCACTGGGGAGGGCACGGGTAATGTTGTGGGACCCGTGCTTGTGGAAGGTGCAGGCGATACTGGGAAATATAGTGGCGGCTGGGGACCGAGTATGGACACCCGGCCGCAGCCGGCATGAGGTTGTGAAAAGCTTCCGCCTCCACGAGCTTAAGGCCATATTTCAAGTGCAAAGAGCTGCCCAGAAATCTGGCAATTTATTGTTGCGGCCAGTGGGTGGGTGGGTGGCTGGCAAGTAACAGAAAACTAAGCAGATGGTGGCCTCTATCATCATCATGGCTTCACCTCAGCACTATGAACTCTCCTGAAGGAGAAGCCAGGGCCCGCTGGAGGAGTCTCCGGTTCTCTGGTGTCCCCGTCCAACCCTGACGAAAAGCAGCCCTGGCTAAGAAAAGTGTGGGGGAAGGTTCCCGGACACTCTATGGCTGCTTTTTTTAATGTGCATCAGCCATCCTTATGCATCTTATTTCTCAGAACGCATTACAGATCAGGCCATTGTCCAACTCTGTATTCAAGAAATTAAATGCACAAAGAAAGATGTGTGTGTGTCAAAGCACCACCGACAAGTGCGAGTTGATGTTGGATGGGCTGCCATTGCTTCTGCAACAAGCTCAATTACAGGACTTCCTGGGAGAAATGACAGGCAGAGTAGATTCGGTTTCCCTCTATGCCAGTCCTTTCACCGAGCTAAATACAACTCTTAGCAAAAAAAGTTGTGGACTGGCTCCGTACCGTCCCTGGCCACATTCACCTGTCCACGTGTTTGTGGTTAGGCGGTCCTTCCCAGTAAGTGCACTGGGGAGGGCACGGGTAATGTTGTGGGACCCGTGCTTGTGGAAGGTGGAGGCGATACTGGGAAATATAGTGGCGGCTGGGGACCGAGTATGGACACCCGGCCGCCGCCGGCATGAGGTTGTGAAAAGCTTCCGCCTCCACGAGCTTAAGGCCATATTTCAAGTGCAAAGAGCTGCCCAGAAATCTGGCAATTTATTGTTGCGGCCAGTGGGTGGGTGGGTGGCTGGCAAGTAACAGAAAACTAAGCTGATGGTGGCCTCTATCATCATCATGGCCTGACCTCAGCACTATGAACTCTCCTGAAGGAGAAGCCAGGACCCGCTGGAGAAGTCTCCGGTTCTCTGGTGTCCCCGTCCAACCCTGACGAAAAGCAGCCCAGGCTAAGAAAAGTGTGGGGGAAGGTTCCCGGGCACTCTATGGCTGCTTTTTTAATGTGCATCAGCCATCCTTATGCATCTTATTTCTCAAAACGCATTACAGATCAGGCCATTGTCCAACTCTGTATTCAAGAAATTAAATGCACAAAGAAAGATGTGTGTGTGTCAAAGCACCACCGACAAGTGCGAGTTGATGTTGGATGGGCTGCCATTGCTTCTGCAACAAGCTCAATTACAGGACTTCCTGGGAGAAATGACAGGCAGAGTAGATACGGTTTCCCTCTATGCCAGTCCTTTCACCAAGCTAAATACAACTCTTAGCAAAAAAAGTTGTGGACTGGCTCCGTACCGTCCCTGGCCACATTCACCTATCCACGTGTTTGTGGTTAGGCGGTCCTTCCCAGTAAGTACACTGGGGGGGCACGGGTAATGTTGTGGGACCCGTGCTTGTGGAAGGCGGAGGCGATACCGGGAAATATAGTGGCGGCTGGGGACCGAGTATGGACACTCGGCTGCCGCTGGCATGAGGTTGTGAAAAGCTTCCGCCTCCACGAGCCTAAAAGGCCACATTTCAAGTGCAAGAAGCTGTCAAAAATTTGGCAGTATAGTATTGCAGCCTGTGGGTGGGTGGCAGCCTGCATACTTGCAATTGCATTCCAAGGAATGGGGTAGGGACAACTGAACGCTGCAGTGTGACAAGGACGTGGACGGTGATTGTTGCAAGTCTGCAACGACAGGTGCATGGCGGGAGGCATCTTCGCATGTGCCAAGGATCACTTATGATGGACACACTTTTAGGCAGTGACCTGGGAGTCAGAGATGCTTCCAGAGGTCTTCCCCATGCTGTTCCCATGTCTTTTCAGCACTGTATGCATGTGTCTGATGATGTGTCACACACCACATGGCCAGATAAGGTTGTAAAATGTTAAAATGACATTTCCCGGTGAATGCATTTGTCTCGGTTGAAAGCAATTCAAAAGTGCAAAAATGCATCAAAAACGCTACGTGTGAACATAGCCCAAGTTGTGGAGGAGTATTTTTGTTTTTGGTTATTTATTTTGCCTTATATATAAGTCATTACCGTGGAACGGATGTTCCTTAACATATTTCCCAGGAAAATCCATTTTGGTTTCGTTTTTGTATGTTTTATTGTGAGTCCGTAAAAGTGGTGTAATACTCTGACCACGTTGCTGACAGCAGTGATCTGGGAGTCAGAGATGCTTCCAGGGGTCTTCCCCATGCTGTTCCATGTCATTTGAGCACTGTTCCCATCGATTTGGGCAATTTTTAGGCCCTCTGCAGACTGCCGAGGGGAGCCGCCTGAAAAATGCTCGAGTTTCCCATAGACTTACATTGGGCTCGTTGCTCGGGTCGAGCACCCGAGTATTCCAATTTGCTCGACCCGAGCAACGAGTACCTGAGCATTTTAGTGCTCGCTCATCACTACTACAAGCCATTAACCCTCATACACTTACAGACTCCCTTACTCATCACTGTCCCAAATCTCCTCTTTTTCTTGTCCTGATCTGGCTGTAAATTACTACAATGACACTCTCAGATGCACCCTGGACCAAGTAGCGCCCCTCAGCCTCAGAACCTCTAAACACAGAGTATAACAGCCCTGGCTCACACCGCAAACCCGATTTCTCCAGCGATGCTCTAGGAGTGCCGAACGCCTATTGAGGAAAACTCGCACACTAGAATACTTTATCCACTATAAATTTATGATAAAAACCTAAAACTCTGCCCTTCACCTCGCCAAACAGTCCTACTTCATCACCATGATCTCCTCACTATCCAACAACCCAAAAAACTCTTCAACACCTTTCACTCCTTCCTCAGTCCTAAAGAGCAGGCCCCTATCATGGACATTTGTGCTGAGAACCTGGCCTCCTACTTCACAGAGAAAATAGAGAACATCCGTCAGGAAATCAGCTCCCAGCCAACAAGTGCCGTGACTCCCATCCCTCCCCACATCTCCTCTGGATCACTCTCTACATTTGACCCAGTCACAGGAGAAGTATCCAGGCTCCTCTCTTCCTCTCATCCCACTACATGCACCACTGACCCCATTCCCTTACACCTACTCCAGTCTCTCTTTCCAGTCGTCACTACTCACCTAACTAAAATCTTCAACCTCTTCCTCTCTTCTGGTATCTTCCCCTCCTCCTTCAAACACTCCATCATTACTCCATTATTAAAAAATCCCTCTCTTGACCCTTCCTGCACAAACAACTACAGACCAGTCTCCAATCTCCCCTTCGTCTCTAAACTCTAGGGGCTCCTGGTCTACTCCCGCCTTACCCGTTACCGCTCCATTCACTCTCTTCTAGACCCATCACACTCTGGTTCCTCACCCTACATTCTACAGAAACTGCACTCATCAAAGTAACCAATGACCTTCTGACAGCAAAATGTAATAGTGACTACTCTCTGCTCATTCTTCTTGACCTCTCTGCAGCTTTCGACACTGTTGACCACCATCTCCTACTGTCTATGCTCCACTCAATCAGCATAAAGGACACTGCTCTCTCCTGGTTCTCCTCCTACCTATGGGACCGCTCTTTCAGTGTATCGTTTGCTGGCTCCACTTCTTCCCCCCCTTCCTCTCACTATTGGGGCTCCTCAGGGTTCAATCCTTGACCCTCTTCTCTTCTCTCTCTACATGGCCCCAATTGGACATACCATCAGCAAATTTGGCTTTCAGTACCATCTTTATGCTGATGACCCACAACTATACACTTCATCTCCTGACCTTACCCACACTGTACTACAGAACACCAGAGACTGTCTGGCCGCAGTTTCTAACATCATGTCCTCTTTCTATCTGAAACTCAACCTTTCCAAAACTGAACTTCTTCTGCTCTTGCCGTCTACTCACCTCCTTAAATCTGACACTTCCCTCTCCGTGTGTGGCACCACAATAACGCCGAGCCAGCAGGCGCGCTGTCTGGGCATTTTGATTGACACCAATCTTTCCTTCCCCTTATACAATCTCTTGCGCGCTCTTGTAGCTTGCACCTGAAGAACATCTCTAGAATCCTCCCCTTTCTTACCTTGGAAACAACAAAAACCCTCACTGTTGCCCTAATCCACTCCCGCCTTGACTATTGTAACTCTCTATTTATTGGCCTTCCCCTCACTTGACTTTCCCGTCTCCAGTCCATCCTTAATGCAGCAGCCAGGGTCATCTATCTGGCTAATCGTTATTCGGACGCCTTTGATCTGTGCCAGTCATTGCACTAGCTGCCCATACATTATAGGATCCAATTTAAATTGCTTGTTCTCATGCACAAGGCTCTCCACAGTGCTTAACCTCCATACATCTCTTCCCTCATTTCTGTTTATCAGTCTACCCTTTCTCTATGCTCCGCAAGCGACATCCGCACTAATCCGTACCTCCCACTCCCGGCTCCAAGACTTCTCCTGAGCTGCACCTATTCTTTGGAAAGCTCTACCCCAAGAAATTAGGATGAATCACAACTTACACAGTTTTAGCGCTCCCTAAAAAAAAATCTATTTAGGGTGGTCTTTCACGTTCCCTAATCAAAGTCCTTTTATATTTTTATAGCCCGTTCATTATTTCTGCACACATACAGTACAGACCAAAAGTTTGGACACACCTTCTCATTTAAAGATTTTCCTGTATTTTCATGACTTTGAAAATTGTACATTCACACTGAAGGCATCAAAACTATGAATTAACACATGTGGAATTATATACTTAACAAAAAAGTGTGAAACAACTGAAAATATGTCTTATATTCTAGGTTCTTCAATGTAGCCACCTTTTGCTTTGATGACTGCTTTGCACACTCTTGGCATTCTCTTGATGAGCTTCAAGAGGTAGTCACCGGAAATGGTTTTCACATCACAGGTGTGCCCTGTCAGGTTTAATAAGTGGGATTTCTTGCCTTATAAATGGGGTTGGGACCATCAGTTGTGTTGTGCAGCAGTCAGGTGGATACACAGCTGATAGTCCTACTGAATAGACTGTTAGAATTTGTATTATGGCAAGAAAAAAGCAGCTAAGTAAAGAAAAATGAGTGCCCATCATTACTTTAAGAAATGAAGGTCAGCCAGTCCGAAAAATTGGGCAAACTTTGAAAGTGTCCCCAAGTGCAGTTGCAAAAACCATCAAGCGCTACAAAGAAACTGGCTCACATCAGGACCGCCCCAGGAAAGGAAGACCAAGAGTCACCTCTGCTTCTGAGGATAAGTTTATCCGAGTCACCAGCCTCAGAAATCGCAGGTTAACAGCAGCTCAGATTAGAGACCAGGTCAATGCCACACAGAGTTCTAGCAGCAGACACATCTCTTCAACAACTGTTAAGAGGAGACTTTGTGCAGCCGGCCTTCATGGTAAAATAGCTGCTTGGAAACCACTGCTAAGGACAGGCAACTGTGGCGCCCCTGGGAGTTCAGTCGCCGCGGAAGTACTGCGCCTCGCCCAGAGGTGTGGTGTCTCCTTCTCTCAGGTAACGAGGGAGTGCTGCCCGGAACCCCAACACCCACAATCACCACTACACTGCTCCAGGCCGGCTGGAAGGGCAACATGCATGTGCGTAGCTGCTGAGCCCTGTCCCAAAGGTAGGGGGAACTAGTAGTGGGTGTGGGTGGAGGAAGCAGTTTAGGGGAGCACTTTTACAGGAGGTATATAAAGGGAAGCCATCTTAGGGTGGCAGGTTAGTTCAGACAGAGTAAGTCTGGGAGCAGAGTCTCTATAGGAGCTCTGCTCCACAAGTAGGGCCCAGTCCTAAAGGCCCAGGAGGGGAGCAGAGGAGTAGACTCCGATCTAAAGAAGGGATCCCAAGGGGTACGGCGAGTGCAGGACGGCACCCGTATGCCCCGAATCTGTCAGAAGACAGAGGGATCGTAGGCCGCAAGAAGGGGACCGGCCCCTGGACCAGCCGTGTTACTCCAGGTCTCGGCTGGAAAAACCGGAGGCTTCTGGCTTATATAGTCAGTTGCCGAAGCCTCATTCTAATCCCTGTGAGGGTCAAGCAGGTCCGGGAACTCCAACAAGACAGGAGGGACTTCAGAGCACCCAAGCGGGATTGAGAGTGGGAAGCGCAGGGCAGGAGGGAGAAAGACCGAGCGTGAAGACGGTCTAGCTAGGAACACAAGAAAGTGGGGTTCCATCAGGTGCTCCTAATCTGCCTGAGGAAGTGCTGAACCCCTGCCTGGTGAACGCAGCGTGACGTGGGAGGCTGACACCTGTACAGTGCACCAGTGGAAATGTCATAAGAACTGTGAGTAAAGACTCGGATGACTGCACCGTACTGCCTCCGTCCATTATTCCAGCTGCGCCATCTTTCCCTCCCTGCATTACAACGCCAAGCGCAACTTACACTACCTACACAGCCCTGGAGCTAGCTCTACCTGTGGAGAGCCACACCATCCCTGCTGCCGTAACACCAGCTCCAGAGGACTGCTCCGCAGCGGCGGCTCCCTTTGGCCGCATTCCACAGGTGGCGTCACAAACACTTTACAAATCCCCTATAAATAATTCCCCTTTTTGGTGACCACCCTGGGCCACGGACCGGGCCAGCCACCGTGATATTCCCCACCGGCATCTAGAGGCCCAGCTGCCGAGTACCCCACGGCTCTGAGGGCGCGTCACAACAAGCAGAAGAGACTTGTTTGGGCTAAAGAACACAAGGAATGGACATTAGACGAGTGAAAATCTGTGCTTTGGTCTGATGAGTCCAAATTTGAGATCTTTGGTTCCAACCACCGTGTCTTTGTGCGACGCATAAAAGGTGAATGGATGGACTCTACATGCCTGGTTCCCACCGTGAAGCATGGAGGAGGAGGTGTGATGGTGTGGGGGTGCTTTGCTGGTGACACTGTTGGGGATTTATTCAAATTTGAAGGCATACTGAACCAGCATGGCTACCACAGCATCTTGCAGCGGCATGCTATTCCATCCGGTTTGCGTTTAGTTGGACCATCATTTATTTTTCAACAGGACAGTGACCCCAAACACACCTCCAGGCTGTGTAAGGGCTATTTGACCAAGAAGGAGACTGATGGGGTGCTACACAGTCACCAGACCTGAACACAATCGAGATGGTTTGGGGTGAGCTGACAGACCCCACACTACACATGGAGGGCAGATAGAGAGTGACAGACCCCACACTAGACATGGAGGACAGGTAGAGAGTGACAGACCCAACACTACACATGGAGGACAGGTAAAGAGTGACAGACCCCACACTAGACATGGAGGACAGGTAGAGAGTGACAGACCCCACACTAGACATGGAGGGCATATAGAGTGTGACAGACCCTGCACTACACATGGAGGACAGGTAGAGAGTGACAGACACCGCTCTACAAATGGAGGCATAGGGGGTATTAGTGTTGCTGTATTGGGGAAAATTATTTGGTCACTATGTAGTGGTAATATATGGTCCTGGTGTGGCGGTATTTGTTCCATGTATAACGGTATTGTTTCTAGTATTGGTATTAGTATAGTGAATTTTGTTCAGTAACAATGTGGTAGTATTTTTTACTTGGGCTAATATTTTATGTGTTGTTATGGCAAATCCTGGTGGTGGTTGGTCCAAAATTTGCCCCAAACCTCATAGGACTCTAGTTACACCAAAGTTTGGACCAAATTAAATCAGCTGACCAAAATTGGCAAATGAGACCAAAGCGAGATTCGTTCTTCTCCATGCCGATCTTAGTAAATTCCCATAGTACATTTGCTTGAGCTCCCAGGAGAAAGTTTTTTTTTTATGGGGCCCTATAATTTCTGTGTAGTCTTGTATTTCTGCAATTTAGATTTAATTGTTCAACAGATTTCAATTTTAGGGGATTTTTATCTGGTTCTGTTAAATGTTTAACACTATGACTCACAACCCATGGGTAAAAAAAAGACCAAAATCATGTGTTCTGCAGGATAGCACTTAAAACGGAGAAAGAGTCAGTTCTTTTGCTTCATTGCTTCTCACCGAGATGGAGGAAGTGAGGAGCCATTCACTCCACAAGTCACATTTCCCTTATGATTCACAAAATCACAGATCGTCAGGAGAAGAATCACTTCATGTGCGGTTGCTTTAGAGACAGGAGCACGGACCTGCGTGTAGAGCTATAATGTGATGCTTCATGAGGGGAAAACAGCCAAACAGTGCACAGACCTGTCTAAATGTAAAGTAACGGCCGACAAATACACTTCATCAGCTCCTGGGCGCATATGTGAGAATTTCAATAGTTTGTATATACAATATGTTTATGACGTGTGTGTGTGTGTGTATATATATATATATATATATACATATACATATATATATATATATATATATATATATATATACTAGATGGTGGCCCGATTCTAACGCATCGGGTATTCTAGAATAGGTATGCGGCAGACCGGGCGCAATCAGCAGAGCGGTGTTTAAATTTGGCGCCAAAATCGCTGATTGGTCGCGGCCAGCGAACGCGACCAATCAGCAGAGGGGGGTTTAAATTTGGCGGCAATAATGCTGATTGGTTGCGGCCGGCGGTCGCGACCAATCAGCAGAGCGTTATTTAAATTTGGCGCCAATAATGGTGATTGGTCACGGCCGCGACTAATCAGCAGAGCGGTGTTTAAATTTGTCGCCAATAATGCTGGTTATTTGTGACCGGTAACTGCGACCAATGAGCAGAGCGGTGTTTAAATATGGTGCTAATATCGCTGATTGGTCGCGGCCGGCCACCACGACCAATCAGCGAAGCGGTGTTTAAATTTGGCGCCAATATCGCTGATTGGTTACGGCCGGTGGTTGCGACTAATCAGCAGAGCGAGGTTTAAATTTGGCGCCAATATTGCTGATTGGTCGCGGCCAGAGACCGCGACCAATCAGCAGAGCGGTGTTTCAAATTGGCATCAAAATTGCTGATTGGTCGCGGCCGGCCACCGCAACCAATCAGCAGAGCGTTGTTTAAATTTGGCGCCAATCTCGCTGATTGGTCGCGTCTGCCGTCCGCGACCAATCAGCAGAGCGTTGTTTAAATTTGTCGCCAGTCTCGCTGATTGGTCGCGTCTTGCGTCAGCGACCAATCAGCAGAGCATTGTTTAAATTTGGCGCCAATCTCGCTGATTGGCTGTGGCTGGCAGCCGCGAACAATCAGCAGAGCGTTGTTTAAATTTGGCGCCAATCAGCAGAACGTTGTTTAAATTTGGCGCCAATCTCGCTGATAGGTAGCGGTCGCCCGCGACGAGGGATTTCCAGGACAGACAGACAGACAGAGAGACAGACAGACAGACAGATAGACAGATAGACAGACAGACGGGATAAGACAATTATATAGTAGATATGGATTTCCGAAAAAAGATGGCAGCCGTTAGCGGCTCATCTGCCGGACGAAGGTCAGCGGCGATGCAGCTGGCAGATGAGCGGCACTAGCAGCAGAACTACCCCGACCGGCGCCGCTGACCTCCATGCGGCTGACGTCGGAAGATCAGCGGCCCCACTTCCGATGGCAAGTGTGAACGGAGGACCGGGGAGCGGCGCCACCGGTCGGGATGCTTCTGCTGCGAGCAGCCGCTCATCTCCCGGCTGCTCGCAGCGGAAGTAGCCGCACAAGTAGCGCCGCTCCCGGGAGCACAATAACACGACGCTGATTGGTCGCGGTCGACGGCCGTGACCAATTAGCGATATGGGCGGAAAATTTAAACGCCGCTTTGCTGATTGGTCGCGGCCGGCGACAGCGACCAATCAGCATTATTGGCGCCAAATTTAAACCCCGCTCTGCTGATTGGTCACGGCCGACCACCGCGACCAATCAGCGAGATTGGTGCCAAATTTAAACCCCGCTCTGCTGATTGGTCACGGCTGGCCACCGCGATCAATCAGCAGTTTTGGCGCCAAATTTAAACCCCGCTCTGCTGATTGGCGCCAAATTTAAACAACGCTCTGCTGATTGGTCGCGGCCGCCGGCCGACCGCGACCAATCAGCGAGATTGGCGCCAAATTTAAGCAACGCTCTGCTGATTGGTCGCCAGCCGCGACCAATCAGCGAGATTAGCGCCAAATTTAAGCAACGCTCTGCTGATTGGTCGCCAGCCGCGACCAATCAGCGAGATTAGCGCCAAATTTAAACACCGCTCTGCTGATTGGTCGCAGCCGGCGACCGTGACCAATCAGCATTATTGGCGACAAAGTTAAACAACGCTCTGCTGATTGGTCACAGTCGCCGGCTGCGACCAATCAGCATTATTGGCGCCAAATTTAAACAAAGCTTTGCTGATTGGTCGCGATCGCCAGCCGCGACCAATCAGCGATTTTAGCGGCAAATTTAAACACAGCTCTGCTGATTGGTTGCGATAGCCGGCCGCGACTAATCAGCGATATTGGCGCCAAATTTAAACACTGCTCTGCTGATTGCCGCCAAATTTAAACAACGCTCTGCTGATTGGTCGCGGCCGCCGGCCGACCGCGACCAATCAGCGAGATTGGCGCCAAATTTAAGCAATGCTCTGCTGATTGGTTACGACCAATCAGCGATTTTAGCGCTAAATTTAAACACCGCTCTGCTGATTGGTCGCGGTCGCCGGTGGCAACCCATCAGCAGTATTGGCGCCAAATTTAAACCCCGCTCTGCTGATTAGTCGCAACCACCGGCTGTGACCAATCAGCGATATTGGCGCCAAATTTAAACACAGCTCTGCTGATTGGTTGCGATCGCCGGCCGCGACTAATCAACATTATTGGCGCCAAATTTAAACACCGCTTTGCTGATTGGTCGCGGTGGCCGGCCGCGACCAATCAGCGATTTTGGCGCCAAATTTAAACCCCGCTCTGCTGATTGGTCTCGGCCGGCAACTGAGAACAATCAGCTGTATTGGCGCCAAATTTAAACCCCGCTCTGCTGATTGGTCGCGGCCGTGACCAATCAGCATTATTGGCGCCAAATTTAAACCCCACTCTGCTCATTGGTCGCGGTGGCCAGCCGCGACCAATTAGCGATTTTGGCGCCAAATTTAAACCCCGCTCTGCTGATTGGTTGCGACCGCCGGCCGCGACCAATCAGCGATTTTAGTGCTAAATGTAAACACCGCTCTGCTGATTGGTCGCGGTCGCCGGTGGCAACCCATCAGCAGTATTGGCGCCAAATTTAAACCCCGCTCTGCTGATTAGTCGCAACCACCGGCTGTGACCAATCAGCGATATTGGCGCCAAATTTAAACACAGCTCTGCTGATTGGTTGCGATCGCCGGCCGCGACTAATCAACATTATTGGCGCCAAATTTAAACACCGCTTTGCTGATTGGTCGCGGTGGCCGGCTGCGACCAATCAGCGATTTTGGCGCCAAATTTAAACCCCGCTCTGCTGATTGGTCTCGGCCGGCAACTGAGAACAATCAGCTGTATTGGCGCCAAATTTAAACCCCGCTCTGCTGATTGGTCGCGGCCGTGACCAATCAGCATTATTGGCGCCAAATTTAAACCCCGCTCTGCTCATTGGTCGCGGTGGCCAGCCGCGACCAATTAGCGATTTTGGCGCCAAATTTAAACCCCGCTCTGCTGATTGGTTGCGACCGCCGGCCGCGACCAATCAGCGATTTTAGTGCTAAATGTAAACACCGCTCTGCTGATTGGTCGCGGTCGCCGGTGGCAACCCATCAGCAGTATTGGCGCCAAATTTAAACCCTGCTCTGCTGATTAGTCGCAACCACCGGCTGTGACCAATCAGCGATATTGGCGCCAAATTTAAACACAGCTCTGCTGATTGGCTGCGATCGCCGGCCGCAACTAATCAACATTATTGGCGCCAAATTTAAACACCGCTTTGCTGATTGGTCGCGGTGGCCAGCCGCGACCAATCAGCGATATTGGCGCCAAATTTAAACCCCGCTCTGCTGATTAGTCGTGACCGCCGGCCGTGACCAATCAGCGATATAGGCGCTAAATTTTAACACCGCTTTGCTGATTGGTCACGGTTGCCGGCCGCGACCAATCAGCGATTTTGGCGCCAAATTTAAACACGCTCTCCAGTCCTCACTAACACGGTTCGCCGATTGGTCGTGGCCGCTGCCTGCGACCAATCACCGATATTGCCGACAAATTTAAACACAGCTTTGCTGATTATTCGCGGTTGCCGGCCCCGACGAATCAGTGATTTTGGCGCTAAATTTAAACACCACTCTGCTGATTGCACCCGGTCGGCCGCATACATATTCTAGAATACCCGATGTGTTAGAATCGGGCCACCATCTAGTATATATATATATATATATATATAAATATTTATATATTAAACAACCAAGATCTAAATTTTACATTTTATTCAATCAAAATATAAAAACAATTAAAAAGACAGGGCAACAGCCTCCAAAAAGGAAGAGGACACATGCATAAACAAGATTATAATCCCTAGAGAGTCTTGTAATTGTCAAAAGATGGATATAAAATTCAAAGAGGAAATAGCAAATTACACATATACCTGACTATTATCTGATAGCAATGGCCAGCTATCCAGAAATAAATATTGTGAAGGTAAAGTTACCTAATCAGCCAGCCACCTTTGCAACTGTAACGCAGTGTCCTCTCCACCCCGATGCTGTTTCGCCAACGCTTCTCCCAGGGGCTTTGACACAGACTGAGAGTGACTACCACTACACTAACCTGCTCCTGCTTCACCAACCTTTCTCACATATGAAGGCACTTGACAGAAATGTACAGCATAATGTGGGAGGAACCGAGCCGGTGGGAAAGGGCTGTACCCACCAGCTTCTGTGCACACTGATTCCTGCTGCATTAAAGTGCTGCACAGGAATAAACAGCATGATGTGGGCACTAGCTAGCACAAGGGGGTCCATGCTTAGCAGCTCCTGTGCCAAGCGGATATGTGTCACCCCAGGCCTGGATGCAACAAATAATAAAGTCTGTGTCTGAGAGCAGGAGGGAGGTTCCCTGGTTAGGGACAATTAGCATACAGCACCTCCTGTCCCAGGCCAGTAGGGGGAGCTGGTTGCCCCTATAAAAGCTGGAACTGGGGGCAGGGTTAGGGAGAACTGGACGACCTAGCTCAGGAGTGAGACTAGTCCCAGAGAAGGAGGGACAGTTCAGCTGTAGCTGAGGAGGTCGTGAGGCTGTGGAGAAGCCACGAGCCAGGGACGTACGGCGCGGAGAGCCTGTCCTGGCAGATAGAGAACCATCTAACCGGACATTGGGGTCCGAGGTTGTGAAGACTCTAAGTCCCACAGCAGAGAACCAATCTGCAAGGGATTTCATGTCCTTTGGCCTAAAAAGCCCGGAGGCTCCGCCACAACAGAAGGGACAAGAAAGGCCAAGAGAGGCCAAAGGTAAAAGGAACCCAAGTTGCAAGCCATACGGGCGAGAATACACGGCACGCTCAGGAACGTGGGCTATTATACCACGAAGAGGGGAATAGTCAGAAAGAGCATAGAGAGCACGGTAGGCCTACACCCTCACCCTGACCAGAGGGGCATCCTGAGTGTTCTCAGACATCCAGGCCCCCTTCTAGCCGGTACTGTTGTTGGGTCATTACCATCTGTTACAATAAAGACCCTGAACTGTTTAAGCAGACTCTGCATACTGACTATCGCAGCCGGAACTATCACCCCCAACATCCCCCTGCACTGCCCTGGGGCTACACTCCTCCCGTGGGGAGTTATACCATTTCTGTGCTGCTCACCAACACCAGCCCCAGCGGTCTGTCCTGCAGCGGTGGTTATCCCTGACAGTAATCCACGGGTGGCGTAGTCGGACTTTCACATGTATATATATATAAAGAGACTGCCACCATTTTAGCTTGACACCCTGAGCACGGGACCGGGTTGCCACTACTACCCCCATCAGCACCGCGCAACCTAGAGACCCGATCTTGAGTACCCCACGGCCCAGGGGGTGAGTCAGATACTGTTGCCCAAGTGTAAGAGGAGGTGAAAATACACCTGAAAAACCCCGGCGCTGTGTATCATTAGTGTGAGAAGGCTGTCACCTTCAGACGGGACCATGCAGAACTAACTGGAAGAGGAAGTGTTGTAGAGGGGTCAAGTTTAGATGTTACACCCAGTTAGGTGCCCTTGTTGATGGAGTTCCTCAATATAAAGAGTCTGCACGCCAAACCGGAGCGTGTTTTTGCGCCAATGTAGAGAGCGGTCCAGACGTGCTCAGCGAGCTTCTGTCAGGTTACAAACAGGACTCCAGCTTCACCAAGTGAGACCAAGAGTCCAGACTGCGTCAGTCAAGACCCAAGGATGCGATCTGCGCCAGTCAAGATCCAGAGTCCCGACTACACCAGTCAAGACCCGAATCCCAGACCTGCGCCAGTCAAGACCCAGAGCTCAGACGACGCCAGTCAAGAACCAAAGCCCAGCCCTCTTTCCCTCAGACCTGGGAGACACCCGCCATCGGTCAAGCACAGAAGATCCGTGAGGAGACTCCGTTTGTAAGAGGACGCTTGTGATGGTGAACGTGAGGCGCGAATGAGCCGAGTCGTCACTTCTAGCACCGATGTACGGTACAGAGGTTGGACTGGGCTGGGGCAGCGGATAGGGCAGGGGTCAACTGAAGCGAAGGAGGCCCAACGTGCTTTGGTAAACTTTGTCAGGAGGACTTGTGGCCTTTCAGGAAGAATCGGAGGCCCCCACCAGGGTCCTTTACGAGAGTAGTTTGCACAGTAGCTCTCCCAGGACTGGGTATTTTAACCCTGTTAGAGGGACAAAAGCATAATCCTAAACCAGCAGAGAGCGTGGTGCTAAATAACCAGAGAGCGTGGAGGCAGGGCTGGAACCTGTTTTGTTGGCACACATAATAATTTTATAATATAAGGGCCCTGGACTCCTTTTGAATGAGGGCATGTGACGTGCGGATCGCAAGTATAGGATTTTATTTGCTGGAGCCAGTTTTTGGCCAGGGACAATTGTATATCGCCTTCTCAAGAGTAAGGAGAAGAGCAGATGTGAAAGTAAAGGTTTTGGATTCCCTTTTGCAGGGAAGATTAGTAAAAAATAGTGACAAAGTATTTACTCGGAGTGTTGTTTATAGGGAACATATTAATTACATACACTAATGACGCGCCCCCTGGGCCGCGTGGGGAACCCGGAACCGGGCCCTTTTGTGGGATGCTGGAGGTTGTAGTCACTGTGGCGGCGACCCGGTCCCGTGGCTCAGGGTGGTCAAACCAGTGGCAGTCTATCTATGTGGTTTTTATGATTAAATGTCCGACTACGCCACCCGTGGATTGCGGTCAATAAGAACCGCCGCTGTGGAGCAGACCTCTGAGGCTGATGTTGTGAGGGCAGCAGAGTGTAGTACAACTCCCCACGGGAGGAGTATAGCTTCAGGGCAGTGTAGAGTGATGATGGTGGTTGTGGTGCGGGACGTCCCAGTGCTAGTAGTCCTGACGCGGTGAGAAAGCACAGAGACAAGGTGTTGCAGTTCAGGTTCTTTACTCACAGTTCTCATCCAGGTCACTTGTGCACAGATAGGACCGCCTGAGCCGTGCTGCGTCCACCATGCAGGGTGCTCGATCAACCCCCAGGCAATTCCGGAGTGTGGCACAGGACTCCCTTCTATCCTTTCATCAGCCGTGCCCCACCAGTGACACTACTTCTGTCCAGCTGCCTCTGGTCTTCTCCTGGGAGGACTGGGTGTCCACTTCCCTGACCCTATGTGGTGTGCCTTCCTAGTAGGTGTAGTGAGGGGTCGCACCAGTAAATGATCACGACCACCGGTTCTTGGTTAAGGATTAGTCACCTCCACCAACTTGGGATCCGGTACCCTGTTCTGCCAACCCGTCACCCGTAATTTCCTGGGTCCTTAGGGTTCCTTCCGCCTTCGTGTCTCTGGGCCTTTCTACACTTTGGGTACTTCTCTTTCTTTGCTGTTCCTTTCTGTTTCTGTTCCTTTCTTTTCCTTTCTGTTTCTGTTCCTCTCTTCTGGTTCCGGCCTTCACCCTAGGCCTGCCTCGTGGAGCTGGGCCCAGACTGAGCCACAGCTCCCTGTCAGCCCTCTCTGGCTGAACTCCTTCTCTCACTCCACTGACTGAACTTAACCCAGAACTAAGATGGTGCCCACCTCTTATACCTCCCTCTCTGTGTATGAGCCCAGGTGACTTGCAACCAATGGGCTCCTACCTATGCCCAGAAACCGTCCCCTCCTGCTCCTACATCACTGGGTTTTCCTCCCCCCTCCCCACTCCAGCCAGGGACATGTTCTGTCATGCCTGCATTACTGTACTAATGGGAGCACCGTTGAGCTGTCCCCCGGAAATGGGGTGTGTGTGATGCATGCAGCTAACTGAGTCCCGGTCCACACTCCATCCTTACCCGGGAGTGGAATATCACACCTCTGGCAGAGTTGCAATACCCCTGTAGCGGCCGAACCCTCGGGGCGCTACACTAACAATAAAATAAAAACAGCTGCTATGGCTTAAGAAAAAAATCCACGAGTGTCGACGAAAGTAGGCAAGTGGGGCAACACGCAAAGGGATCTCCATGTTGGTTTGTCCTGGGTATTTTGTGTATTTGAAACAGCTTTCCATTAAAACTATAGATCGCCTTTGTTGTCCTGGGACAAGAACTTTGCCCTTAAAGGGGACCTGTCATCAAGTGAAAAGTGGCCAGTTTTTGCTCTTAATTTATTTCCACTATTTTCCTGAGTTTACAGCTTTGAGTTTTTTTATATCCACTTTATGGTTCCAGAGATATGGGCTTTTAAATTTAGTGCTAATTTTTATGGTCTTTCCTAGGGGGCATGAGTCACAGGACTCTTAGGGGGGGTGTCTTTGTGGTGCTTTGCATAGCTACCCTAAGAGCCACGCCCCCTTAGAAGGACCATAAAAAATAGCACTAAATCAAAAAGCCCATATCACTGGAACAGTATGGTG
The DNA here is from genome assembly GCF_046119375.1 of Phyllobates terribilis. NCBI lineage: Eukaryota > Metazoa > Chordata > Amphibia > Anura > Dendrobatidae > Phyllobates > Phyllobates terribilis. The sequence continues at coordinate 130,719,962 of NW_027362770.1, read as the reverse complement.
GATAATTAAAATCCAAAGACTGCAATATTCAGGAGACAAGTGGAATTATTATGAAAGCAAACACTGGACACCTTTTGACGTGGTAGCAAGTCCTCTTTAAGCAGATGCATTTTTATTACATTAACCTTTCTGGGACAGGCTATCTACTAGTATAAATGACTTGTGTGTATATAGTTTGTGTATATTTGTATCTTTGTTGATATGGGTATATATATTTTTGCCAATAACATTAGTGCACTCTTTAATGGCATTACAAAAAAAAGAAAAAATAGGAAAAAGAAAACATGTAAAAAAAAAAAAGAGAGAAAAAATAAAAAAATAGGAAAAAAAATTTGAAAAAAGAAAAAAATAACAGAAAAATAAAAATAAATAAAATTGGCAAAAAAAATAAACATAAATATAAACAAGAAAAAAAAATGTATATGGCAGCACCGTATGGTGGCATTATGTTGACACCTTGTGACTATCCTTGGACTGTGCTAGACTTTGTCAGTCTCATTGGTTTCCATAGAAAAGTCCTTCTTTCTTCCGTTTGCATTCATTTTAATAACTCCCCCTATTGCTGGGACCCCCATGATTCACAGAGTAAAAGGGCAACAGCACAAAAAAATATTTCACTTATCCTTCTCAGGTCTTCCAGCTTTAGGCTGCCCACCTAAAAGGAGCTAAGTAGCCCTGGTGAAATACTGTGCAAGGAAAATGCCAAAGGGGCCTTTATACTCCCTTCGCTTTTGGAATATTCACCCTTCAGAGCAGTCTGCCAAATATTCGCACCATTCTGCTCCAAAGTTTGTTTATACTATTGCAGCTCAATTCGACTCCATTAAATAGGATCTAGCTGCAATTCCAGAACCAGCCTTTAGGTAAAAGTGGCGCTGTTTCTAGGGAAAAATATTTTTGTCTAATCCCATAAAATGTATTTATAGTTTACAGTAAAACTGCAATAACTCAACCCACTTCTAAGCAAAATAGCCCTTTATACAACAGCCAGATCTTGGTGATGAAAACCAGTACTCCCTTTCCAAGAACCCATTTGTAGGGTATCTAACTATCTATACATTATACGTTACATTTCTATGTGCATTACTTACTTCCCATAGAGTTCCTTCTTCTTTTAACACAGCAACCAGCATCCCGATGGGGATCATCATGCATGAGAGAAGTCCCATAAGGATTCCTAATGCCTCTGACCAGTAGGGGAATTGATAGTTTCCATACTTGGATGGCTGGTATTTAATTATGCTATACGCCAGCAGACCCTGGGACGACAGGAAAGCAGCTGATTAGAAAGAAAATTAGAATTATTACAACCCATTTTCCCATTTTTACTTTGCACAGTATGTAAAAAAATCCGTTGCTGGTTAGAAACCATCAGCAAGCAGGTTAGCTACTGACAATTTATTTTTTAGACTAAAAACAACAGCCTACTTGCTGATGGTTTCCAGAGTGAAACAGAAGATAGTTTTTATTCTGTTTAATGTATAAAAAATCCTGAAGGACAAGTTGTGATTTGTTTAGTTCAGAAATTACATTTAAACCCAAAATATTTAAACTCTTGATCATTTTGAAAATATATAAAAAAAAGGAACCTGAATAAAAGTTGCATAAGTTTCAACTTCAGCCCTGCTTATTCAGGTCACTGCTGTACACAAATCTCCATAATTTGATGCAGTTGTACCCACTAGTTATTATATTAGAAATGATAATCAACATTATGTGTGACTTCAACTTACTGCTCAAAAACAACAATTATAATATGTAAATTTCCAAACATTATACGTAAGTGGATATTATGGGTCTGCAAATTCACGTATTCTAGGAACGAAGGGCATCAGCATAAAGCCAATGTTGTCACTTGCTAAAAAAAAATTAGGTAAATATCTCGTAAAAAACTCTGAGCTCCCATGATTCTCCCACTGTTTTCCGTTTTTTGCTGCGTCACTCCATTCCAGAGATATTCACATTTGTTTCTTCTGGAGCGCAGTATGTGAAATCTCTACTTGCAGTCCAACTTGGCTTTTCTTCAGTTTTCTCTATATATATGTTGCATATCCACATAATTTTGAATGAGTAATTAAATATGAAGAAACCATCTTTGTAATACACAACAGTGTATGAATATATACCAAGTATAATTATTTTCTTAAATATTGTTAGATTATAAAACCCTTTTGAGGATGTAATAATGTTTCATCCTCTATATACGGGTTTATATACTGCACTAGATGGTGGCCCGATTCAAACACATTGGGTATTCTAGAATATGTATGCGGTACCCCGGGCGCAATCAGCAGAGCGGTGTTTAAATTTGGCGGTAATATCGCTGATTGGTCGTGGCCAGCGGGCGCGACCAATCAGCACAGCGGTGTTTAAATTTGGCGGCAATATCGATGATTGGTTGCGGCCGGCGGGCGCGACCAATCAGCACAGCGGTTTTTAAATTTGGCGCCAATATCGCTGATTGGTCGCAGCCGGTGGGCGCGACCAATCAGCACAGCGGTTTTTAAATTTGGCGCCAATATCGCTGATTGGTCACAGCCGGTTGGCGCGACCAATCAGCACAGCGGTTTTTAAATTTGGCGCCAATATCGCTGATTGGTCGCGGCCGGCGGAATAATGTTTTAAAGATGCTGTACTGTATGGCTCTTGTAAGGGGCATTAAAAGCGTCTTTTTAAGCTACTGCGACCTCCACCACTTTTCCGAAGGGCATTAAAAGCGTCTTGTTAAGCTACTGCGACCTCCATCACTTTTCCGAGGGGCATTAAAAACGTCTTGTTAAGCTACTGTGACCTCCACCACTTTTCCGAGGGGCATCAAAAGCGTCTTGTTAAGCTACTGCGACCTCCATGTCTCTTCTGAGGGGCATTAAAAGCGTCTTGTTAAGCTACTGGGACCTCCACGTCTCTTCTGAGGGGCATTAAAAGCGTCTTGTTAAGCTACTGCGACCTCCACAACTTAATCCACGTCTGTTTAAAGGGGCATTGCAGTTCCTCATAATTTTTGGAAAGCCTTCCATTCACTGCTTAGGCCAACAGTGCACAGGAGTCCCAGTTGCTATAAATGGAAAAAACGGTTTAGTTAAGGCCCTCTGACCTCCATGTCATTTCCAAGGGGCATTGGAGTGCCTCAAAATTTTTGGTAGGCATTGCACTCACTGTATGCCCTATAACTGTGTAGCTGAACCGCTCATTTTGTTACAGAAACATATCCTACAAAACATATGTGGTTGACTGGCCTAATAATGATGTGAATGGTCCCTGTTCCTCCTGCTATTTCTCCTTTGCCACTACCTCATCCATCATTTATCACCTGAAGCTTTGTTTTAACGGGAGTCATAGAACTGGGATAGTAGGAGGAAAACATCCAGCAATCCTCGGAGGAGGTAGGATATGCGCCAAAACGCTGACCACCTCAGGCCTAGCCGCTACTACATACATACGCTTGCATTCCAAGAAAACAAAGCAGATGCTAACTTGTATCATCATCATGCTTCTCACCTTGGCACTCTCAACTCCCCTGATGGAGAAGCCAGGGCCCACCGGAGGAGTCTGGTTCTCTGGTGGGCTTGTCCAATGCTGCCCTAAAGCAGGCCGGGCTAAGAAAAGTGTGTGGGGGGATGTGCCAAGGAGAAATAGGGGCGGCTGAGGACCGTTTATAGACACCCGGCTGCTCTCAGGCGGCTGGGGACCGTGTGTGGACACCCAGCCGCGGGGCGGCTGGGGACCGAGTATGGACATCAGGCCGCCAGGTGGCTGGGGACTGAGTATGGATTCCAGGCCGCCAACGCAGCCATGACGTGGTGGCCAGATTCTGCCTCCACATGTCTAAAAGGCCCAATTTCAAGTGCAATCAAGCAAGCAGTATGGTATTGCAGCCTGGGGGTGGGTGGGTGGCAGGCTGCACACTTACGTTTGCATTCCAAGAAAACAAAGCAGATGCTAACTTGTACCATCATCATCATGCTCCTCACCTTGGCACTCTAAACTCCCCTGATGGAGAAGCCAGGGCCCACCGGAGGAGTCTGGCTCTCTGGTGGGCTCGTCCAATGCTGCCCTAAAGCAGGCCGGGCTAAGAAAAGTGTGTGTGGGGATGTTCCAAGGAGAAATAGGGGCGGCTGGGGACCGTTTATGGACACACGGCTGCCCCCAGGCGGCTGGGGACCGTGTGTGGACACCCAGATGCGGGGCGGCTGGGGACCGAGTATGGACACCCGGCCGCCCCCTGGCGGCTGGGGACCGAGTGTGGACACCCGGCCGCCGGGCGGCTGGGAACTGAGTATGGATTCCAGGCCGCCAACGCAGCCATGACGTGGTGGCCAGATTCCGCCTCCACATGCCTAAAAGGCCCAAATTCAAGTGCAAGCAAGCAGTATGGTATTGCAGCCTGGGGGTGGGTGGGTGGTTGGCTACATATTTGCGCTTGCATTGCAAGGAATGGGGGAGGTACAATTGAACACTGCCCTGGGACAAGAACTTGCACGGGGATAGTTGCAAGTCTGCATCTTCAGATGTGGCAAGGATGACTTCTGATGGGCACACTTTTAGGCAGTGACCTGGGTGTCAGAGATGCTTCCAGGGGTCTTCCCCATGCTGTTCCCATGTCTTTTCAGCACTGTATGCATGTGTCACACAGCACATGGCCAGATAAGGTTGTAAAATGTTAAAATGACATTTCCCGGTGAATGCATTTGTCACGGTTGAAAGCAATACAAAAGTGCAAAAACGCATAAAAAATGCTACTTGAGAACATAGCCCAAGGTGTGGAGGAGTATTTTTTTGGGGGGGGTTATTTATTTTACCTTATACACAAGTCTTTACCCTGGAAAGGATGTTCCTTACATATTTCACAGGAAAGCAGTTTCAGTTTCGTTTTTGAACGTTTTATTGTGAGCCCTTAAAAGTGGCTTAATACCTCTGACCACGTTGTTGACAGCAGTGACCTGGGGGTCAGAAATGCTTCCTGGGGCGATCCCCATGCTGTCCCCATGTCATTTGAGCACTGTCACTATCGTTTTGGGCACTTGTTAGGCTTTTAAAAGACTGCCGGGGGTGCCGCCGCAAAAAAGCTTGGGTCTCCCATAGACTAACATTGGGCTCGTTGTTCGGGTCGAGCACCCGAGTATCACGGCGAGCTCAGCCCGAGCTTCGAGCACCCGAGCATTTTAGTGCTCGCTCAACACTATCAATCAGTGTTGCTTCCTAAGTGAACAGTTTGATTTCACAGAAGTTTGATTATGATTGGAGTTATATTCTGTTGTTTAAGTGTTCCCTTTATTTTTTTGAGCAGTGTATATTCTATGTAGCAGCAATATAGACTAAGTTTCATATATTCATGTTTGCATACACCTCAGCGCTTACAGAAGCTGCTGTATTCTTTGTTTTGCATATTATACAGTTATAGCAGCTTGCACCTGTTCACACTTGCTTCATTCTGTCAGTTTTTTGTAGATAAATAGATATTTCTTACAATAACCTGATATACTTGAGCTGATGGTGGATCAGTATTTCTGTTGCATGAGGCTGAGTAGATGTAATCCTCTCCGTTATGGAGCATAACAAACATTACATTCTTTCTATACGTACGGTATAGATAAAATGAGGTCACTGCTGTTCTCTATCACCTGAGACCACCTTACTAGTAGTGTTGAGCCACCCCCGTAGTGTTCGAGTTCGGTTCGGTTCGTCGAACACCCGTGTGTTCGCCGAACTGTTCGTCGAACTGTTCGTCGAACACCTTCGAACACCGTTAAAACCAATGGCAGGCAAACAAAAACACATAGAAACACATAGAAAACACCTTCAAAGGTGTCCAAAAGCTGACAAACTGCTCAGAAGACACAACTAACACATGGAAAAGTGACAAGTACATATAGTCATGCGAAAAGAAAAGAGGTGGAGGAGTAAAAGGAGGGGGAGACACAGATATAGGCATGTCATGCCCTTCTAAAATCCAAAAAGTGAGAAGCCGAGACGGCCAGTCCGCTCCTGCCCGTGCCACCTCCGTGTCGCCGGGTTTGTGCCAGAGCCGCGGTGAACCCTGACGGCCAGCCCCCCTCTCCCAATACTGGTGCCTGTCCGCTGGTGGGTCGAGAGAGCCCCCCTGTGGTGGAGGCAGCTCTAAGCTTTTTAATTTAAATTGTCCCTCTAATTTGAATGAATACACTTTAAATCCATTTACAAGGATCTATTGGAGGGCAAGTCTCATGCCAGCAGCCGCGTAATTCCAGCTCCAGTAGCGTCCACTAAAGCTGCTGCAGTTAAAAAGCTTTTATAAGGATCGAGCTCGGCTGTCCACCGCAAGGCATCCTAGTGCCAGTCCCAGCCCCTATGCCTTGGGGTGCCTCCTGATGCTCTTCACTAAGTATCCCGTGGTCCCGAAGCATTTCCTTTGAAAAAATTAAGTGTCCAAACTACAGGTGGTGTAGCTTGCTTAACAGCCGGGATAATCCGCTGACTAGCAGACACTGCTACTAGGCACAAAGTATTTCCTGGGCTAGATGCAGTTAAAAATTTGTAAGTAGATACTCTCGTTGGATGCTGAGAAAGCATTCCATAGAGTCTCCTGGCACGCCATATATGATTCTCTTAAAAAGCTTGGGGTAGGGGTCTAGGGGACCCTTTTATAGCCAAAATCACGGCCCTGTATCACAATACGTCACCTAGGCTGAAGATAAATGGAACTGTAGCACCGAGGGCTCGGTTGCTACAGACGTATTGCACCTCACCCAGAGGTGTGATATCTCACTCTCAGATAAGGATGGAGTGTGGATCAGGACCCGACACCTGCATGCATTACACCACATTGCCGTGGGGCAGGGCGACCAATATGCCCCTGAGATGGGCACGACAGTCCCTGTCCCTGGCTGGAGTGGGGGGAGGGAACACTGAGGAAGGGGAACCCTGCAGTGCAGGAGCAGGGAGGAAGCAGTTCCTGGGTGCATTGAGAAGGGAGTATAAAAGGTGGGCACCATCTTAGTTCAGTGCAGAGAAGTCTGAGCAGAAGTGGCAGGGAGCAGGGGCTCTGCATGAGCTCTGCTCCGGAGGCGGGCCTAGTAACAGAGGCCCAGGCCTGCAAGAGGGAGAAGGAAGGAAGAGGAGCGGAGATGGCTCCAGGAACGAGGAATGAAGGGATCCTAGGGGTGCGGACGGGCGAGTCGCCACCGCACGCCCGAATCCACCTGCGTGGAGGGGTCAGGCCAAAGGGGGAGACCGGTCCCCGAACTAGTGGAGGCAGGAAACGACCCTCAGCTAGAAACCGGAGGCTCTGACATTTTATGTGGCGCAGCCCCTTGCTCCACCCGCTAGGAAGGCACCACATAGGGTCAGGGAAACTGGCGCCAAGTTTACCAAGAGGAGGCCCGAGGCAGCCGGACAGAAGTGTTGGTAAGAAAGGCCAGACAAAGGACACACAAAGGGGGTCCTGTGAAGCGCTCCAAAGTTATCTGGGAGTTGTCTGAGCCCCTCACCTGGTGAGCACAGTACGACGTGGGCAGCCGTTACCTGCAGACGTGGTCTGGATAATAAGAACTGTGAGTAAAGGCCCTGAACTGCATCACTGACTCCGTGTCGTTACTGCTGCTGCCCTGCACCATCACCCCCATCCTCCGCATACACTGCCCTGAGGCTATACTCCTCCCGTGGGGAGTTATGCTACGCTCTGCTGCACCCACAACACCAGCCTTAGCGGTCTGCCCTGTAGCGGCGGTTCACTCTGACCGCAATCCACGGGTGGCGTAGTCGGACATTTAAACATCAAAACCACATAAATAGTTCCGCCACTGGTTTGACCGCCCTGAGCCACGGAACCGGATCGCCGCCACGAAGACTACAACCACCAGCATCCACCAAAAAGGGTCCGGCTCCGGGTGTCCCAAGGCCCAGGGGGTGCGTCAGAACATTTTCATCACCTTTCACAATCACCAATGGGACAAGGCAGGGATGTCCTCTGTCCCCTCTCTTATACATCCTAGTGACGGAGCACCTGCTCTCATCAATTCGCCATAACCCCAATATTAGGTGGATTGAGGTGGGAGGCACCGAGTACAAGTGCTCTCTATTTGCTGATGATGTCCTAGTATATATCACTCAATCACATATATCCATCCCTGCTGTTATGGCTGAAATAGATCACTTTGTTACATGGTAAAATTTTAAAATCAATGCAGCGAAGTCTGAGGCCCTCGATGTCTCCCTCCCTAAATCCATATAGGATTCCATCCAGTCCAACTTTCCCTTTGCCTGGCCCTCACAGGGTATCAAATACTTAGGAATTCCTATTCATAGAGACCTCTCCCATCTATGTTATCTTAATTTTGGGCCCTTTATTGAACAATTCCATACAGACCACGGTTGGCAAGTTGGAACTGTGAGATTCACTACGTGCACCACTGGTATTTTGTGGAAAAGCACATGTAAGATTCTGCAACAGTCTCTGCTGATACTCCTGCATGCGTGCATCCCTTTCTATGGCAGGAATAATTTCTGCAAATTTACTTTTGTACCGGGGATCTAACAGTGTGGCAACCCAGTAGTCAGGATTATTTCTAATTCTCACAATTCGAGGGTCATGTTGCAGGTAGTGCAGCAAGAAGGCACTCATGTGTGTTGCGCATCCAGGAGCACCAAGTCCCTGTTGTGTTGGTGGCGAGGTAACAATCATGCTTCCTCCTCTGTCCTCTCCCCCCAACCTCGCACAACAGAAATGTGATCAAGGTCTCCCTCATCTGATGAGTCTTCCATCAGTTCGTCCTCCACTTCTTCCTGGGCTCCTGCACCTTCCTCACTAGTTTGGCTGCTACCATGCGCCCTGGTAAAATCATCTCCCCCACCCTCACATGCCTGCCGCCCTGGTGTTGCCGACCGTCTGGACCTTGCAGATGTTAGCCCTTCCGCATACAGCTCCTCCTCCTCTACTTCCTCCACCTCCTCTTGTGCCACCACCTGACTCCGAATTCTGTTTAACATGTGCTCCAGCATGTAAATCACCGGAATAGTCATGCTGATAATGGCATCGTCAGCACTAAACATCTTCGTCGCCATTTCAAAACTGTGCAGAAGGGTGCATAGGTCCCTGATCTGAGACCACTCCTCCAGCGTGATTTGCCCCACCTCTGAATCTCGTTGGCCCAGGCTATACGTCAGAACGTATTGCACCAGGGCTTGTCGGTGCTGCCACAGTCGCTGCAACATGTGCAGAGTAGAATTCCACCGGGTAGGCACATCGCATTTTAGCCGGTGAAGTGGCAGGCCCAACGACATCTGTAGAGATGTAAGTCGCTGAGCTGCGGGATGCGAACGGCGGAAGTGAGCACACAGCGACCGTGCCCTCTGCAGAAGGCCATCTAGTCTGGGATAGTGGGCTAAAAATTGCTGGACAACCAGGTTCAACACGTGAGCCATACAAGGCACGTGTGTGACATTGCCCCGGCGAAGGGCCGCACCCAGGTTTGCAGCATTGTCGCACACGGCCTTCCCTGGTTTCAGGTCCAGTGGAGACAACCATTCATGAAATTGGTTCTCCAGAGCTGACCACAACTCCTCAGCTGTGTGACTCACATTTCCCAGACATTTCAATGTAAAAACCGCCTGATGACGTTGAGCCCTACTGCCAGCATAGTAAGGAGGTGTGCAGGATCCCTTCTGCGCAGTTAGAAAGCTTGTGGCATGACCAGACAGGCTTTGGGTGCAGGTGGAAGACCGAGAGGAGGTTGAGGAGGCAGAAGCAGTGGAGGAAAAATGACATAAAGAGGATTAACGCACAACTCGTGGGGACGGCAAGACTTGGACAGCAGCCCCTTGTCCTGCTGTCACCATAGTTACCCAGTGCCCAGTCAGCGACATGTAACGCCCCTGTCCATGCCTACTCGTCCAAGTGTCTGTGGTGAAATGCACCCTGTCACACACAGAGTTTCTCAAAGAAGCGGTGATGTTGTGTGCGACATGCTGGTGGAGCGCAGGCACACCTTTCTTTGAGAAGTAGTGCCGACTGGGCATCTGGTACTGGGGCACTGCGACGGACATAAGGTCTCGAAAATCCTCTGTGTCCACCAGGCGGAAAGGCAGCATTTCTGTAGCCAAGAGCTTGCAGATGGTGAAATTCAACCTCTTAGCTTTCTCATGGCTAGGAGGAAATGGTCTTTTACTTGTCCACATCTGAGGGACCGAGGGCTGGCTATTGTGCTTAGACGGGGTTGATAAGGGTGTCCCCGGCAAACTGCCGGTCTGTGAGGAAGATGCAGGCGGACATGTTAGGTTGCCTTGATCCAAAGGTGGTGCTATCGATGTCGGACAGCGCTCAAGACCAGCTGGTGTTACCACCTCCAAAGAAAATGATGACCTGCCAATCACGCTGGCTGTTGCGGGTAAAGAGGTGGCAGGTCTGCGCCCCAAAACAGGTGTGACTGCTGTCCCCCCAGTCACAGAGGATGAAGAGGCCGCGGATGCACAAGATATGGCAGACGGTGGTTGGCCCGGCCGGCTAGACCGCATTGTAGCACACTGAGCTTCCCACTGCAACTTATGCTTCATGTCCATGTGCCGGTTCATGCATGAAGTACTCAAACTATGTATTTTTTGGCCTCTACTTAGCTTTTGCTGACAAATGTTACAGATAACACGAGTTGGGTCATCTTTATCGATCTGAAAAAATGCCCAGGCTATGCAAGGCTTAGCACCCATGCGACCTGAAGAGCCACCACGACTTGTGGTGAGAGGCAGAGTTGTGTTTGAGGATGCAGTTGTTGACGTGCTTCCAGTACTACGTCTCTGTCCAGGAAGGCGCAACCTGACCTCGTCGTCACTAGCATCTTCCTCCACCTCCTCTGCTGACCTCATCTCTTGGCTGACTGTGGGTTGACAGTAAGTGGGATCTCCGACCTCATCATCATCACCCTGTGCGTTATCACACCCGTCGTCCTCAGAGCCAACCTGTTCCTGCCCTGACAAAAAACTAAAGTTGTCGCTCCAATCAGGTATTTGAGTCTTATCATCGTCTTCCTCATTGTCTCCACCAACAGGAGTTACAGTTTGGGAATGAGGGTCTACATTATGGTCAGAACCTTCTGCGTCTGGTCCTGGATCCGACTCATAAAGATTCTGGGCATCAGTGCAGATCATTTCCTCGTCTGGATTCACAGAAGCGCTGGAGTCGACCTCTGATTCCCAGGCTATAGTATGAGTAAACAGCTCTGCAGACTCAACCATCTGTTCTACCTCATACTCAGACGGGCAGCTGGAGATTTGGGAGCTGTGAGGAAGCAAGTGCGATTTGGGTGACACCTTTGAGGACTGGAGTATTTGTGATGTTGAAGTTGATGTGGAGGAGAGCCCACTTAAAGGAGCACTTGATATCCGTTGAAGCACCTGCTGTTTTTGTGCCTCATCTGGAATTTGTAGCGATTGGCGTGGCCGTAAGAAAGGGATCTTATCACATTGTCCGCTAAAAGAAGTAGACATTTTAGTTTGGCTGGAAGATGGTCTTTCTTCTGCACCTACCCCACGGACACAACCTTTTTTCCCCTTCCCAACACGCCTATTCCCCTTTCCACCAGCAGCAGGCCTTTTTCCACTCATTTTGGTGGTTAACTAATTCACAACTCTGGAGTTGTTTGCACAAAAAAACAATGGATGGTAACCGAGCAGAGCTGAGTGGCCAAACTGTGGTATTAGGCCAAAACTATTGGCTGGGTTAGATGCAGAAAAAAATTATTTTTAATTTGCAACCTGATGGAGGTCAGTATAGATGGACTAATAGACCAAGTCCCACACACCGCTAGAAGCCCAAATATTTTTTCAGAGCTAGATGCAGAAAAAAATTATTTTTAATTTGCAACCTGATGGAGGTCAGTATAGATGGACTAATAGACCAAGTCCCACACACCGCTAGAAGCCCAAATATTTTTTCAGAGCTAGATGCAGAAAAAAATTATATTCAATTTGCAACCTGCTGGACGTCAGTATAGAAGGACTAATAGAACAAGTCCCACACACTGCTAGAAGCCCAAATATTTTTTCAGAGCTAAATGAAGAAAAAAATTATTTTTAATTTGCAACCTGATGGAGGTCAGTATAGATGGACTAATAGACCAAGTCCCACACACTGCTAGAAGCCCAAATATTTTTTCAGAGCTAGATGCAGAAAATTTTTTTATTCAATTTGCAACCTGATGGAGGTCAGTATAGATGGACTAATAGACCAAGTCCCACACACTGCTAGAAGCCCAAATATTTTTTCAGAGCTAGATGCAGAAAAAAATTATTTTTAATTTGCAACCTGATGGAGGTCAGTATAGATGGACTAATAGAACAAGTCCCACACGCTGCTAGAAGCCCAAATATTTTTTCAGAGATAAATGAAGAAAAAAATTATTTTTAATTTGCAACCTGATGGAGGTCAGTATAGATGGACTAATAGACCAAGTCCCACACACTGCTAGAAGCCCAAATATTTTTTCAGAGCTAGATGCAGAAAAAAATTATTTTTAATTTGCAACCTGATGGAGGTCAGTATAGATGGACTAATAGAACAAGTCCCACACACTGCTAGAAGCCCAAATATTTTTTCAGAGCTAGATGCAGAAAAAAATTATATTCAATTTGCAACCTGCTGGAGGTCAGTATAGAAGGACTAATAGAACAAGTCCCACACACTGCTAGAAGCCCAAATATTTTTTCAGAGCTAAATGAAGAAAAAAATTATTTTTAATTTGCAACCTGATGGAGGTCAGTATAGATGGACTAATAGACCAAGTCCCACACACTGCTAGAAGCCCAAATATTTTTTCAGAGCTAGATGCAGAAAAAAATTATATTCAGTTTGCAACCTGATGGAGGTCAGTATAGATGGACTAATAGAATGATGCTATGCCCAAAAGATTTTACTTCACTAGGTGCAGTAAAAAAATTGGTATTCTATACACAGGTGGTATATCTTGCAACACAGATAGGCTACTCCACTGACTAACACACTCTGCAATAGGCCAAAAAGGATTAGCTTTGCTAGATTCAGCCAAATGCTGTGAAAAAAACTTGCACAGCACTGGCACAGACCTGCCTGGCAAAAACTGATAGGAACTGATGTAACCTAGTCCTGAAAAGGACTCCAATTACAATTAGTCTTTACTCCCACAATCTATCTATTTAAGAGCACAGACCTGCCTGATAAAAGTCGTAGGAAATGCTGTAACCTAGTCCTTAAAAGGACTGCAATCACAACTATTCCCTACTCCCAAGCTATCTGTATATTTGTGCGAAAATTGGCTTGAAATTAACAAGGTATAGCGCACACAGCAACAGCGGTGCCGTCTAACACGCAGCTGCAGCAGTGAGAAAATGGTGGCGACGGGGAAAATGGCTTGGTCTTATAGGGCAAGGACATGTGACATACACTGCCAATCACACATGCCCTTGCTTGTGTGAAAAAAAGCACTTCGCTCCGTGTGTGCGCTGCTGATAGGCTGACAGATTGCACCTCCCCACTGCAAATGCGGGAAAGAGAAAAAAAAATGGAGATCTTCATTGTTCCTGCAGAGATCCATCCCCTGCCCCTCCCCCCGCCCCGCTGTACACTCAAACTGCGTATTAACATTAATTTTCATCATTACTGAGAAAAAATCCAGTTATGATTTTGGTGCACGAACAGTTATCGAACATAACCTCGAACAGCCGAATTTTTCTCAAATTGTTCGTGTTCGCCGACCGGCTCGAACACCGCCCAAAACAGCTCGAATTTGAGATTGGCGAACAGTTCGAGTAGAACAACGCTCATCTCTACTTACTAGTCCTATCACTTCTGCAGACATGAAGCAGATGTCGCACACTTTATCTAAGATGTTTCTGTATTTCCTGCAAATTATAAAGTGTAAATGATGCAATTAATCAATTGTCCACAGCGGGATGTATTTATAGAGAGGCTGCTCCGTGTCTATAGAGGAGGGGTCACCACAACCCTAGGGACAGAGCAAGCTGTCACACAGGGGCTTCCCTTGATATTTAGGCTTCCTGATGATTAAAGTAAGATCCTGTCTTAAAGGGACTCAACCACAACAAAATAGGTCCAGGCCACTTTATGGTTGTCTAAAAGCCACCTTGGGGCTCATGCACAATGACACCTGGCTGTTTTATGACTCTGTTTTAGGGTCTTAAAATAACTGAACCCTTAAATGTACACCTGTACGCCCAAGATTCCTTTTATTCCTCTGTTATTCCTACTATAAATATATTAATATATGAACATCTGGGTGTTACCAGTTGTGGGCGTGTCCCTACTGTTAGAACCCTCCTGTTCGTTTTTCTATCTTGTGGTTTGCGGTCATGTGACCATCTGCCTTTATATTCCAGCTCCGCCCTTCTGGCTGTGCTGGACTTCAGTGTTCTACTGTCTCTCTAGCCTGGTGCTTCTGTGCCTTTCTCTGTCAAGTTCGCTTGGTCCTCTGGGACCTCGAGTACTGTTTGTCAGTTTGTCTTTTTGTGTTCTGCATCAACTTCTGTTTAGGAGGTGTCCCTTTTTTGTCCCAGTCCTTAGTTCTTTTAGGGACCCCTCCCTTAATTCTATAGGTCTTCGTTCAGACTAGCCGAGGACTAAGGCGGGTATGTTCACAAGGAACAGGCAGCCCGCTACATCGTAGGGATTCAGCTTAGTCTTACAGTAGGGACAGCTTTTCCCATTCTTTCCTTAGTTTATGTTGCAGATCATAACAGTAAGTTCAGCCCAAAAAAAAAACTAAAAGGAAAGAAATTAGGGGATCAATATGGTTTCCGTCCAGGAGTTGGCTCAACACGTGAGTAGCTGTCCTGGAGCGCATTTTGTGGAACCGAAGGTAGGACTGCCTGATATTTTTTATGGTAAACAGCAAGATTTTTTTTCCTTTAAAAATGCTTGTTTGTTATATTTTCGTTTGAGACCGAGGTCCTCTGGGAATGAATCACAGCGCATTGGTTTTATTATGTCACTTTTGCGCAAAGAACCACAGGGGTGGGCCTTTTCTCTCCAACCCAATGATCCGTGTTTAAGTTCTGTTGAGGAATTTTTTTCTGCTATGGGGCTATTATATGACGATCCTGATCGAATCTCATCTGCTGAATCAGAACTTAGACGTTTGAATCAGGGGTAAGATGATGCACCATCTAACACTCCCCTTGGGAGGTTGTTCGTGCCTAGAGCCTTTAGGCGAGATTTGCTTGTGGAGTGTCATGAGTCTCGGTTGGTAGGTCATCCAGGAGTTTTGGAGACTGAGACTTATCAGTCGCAGTTTTTGGTGGCCTGGATGGCAGAAGGAAGTCATCAAGTGGGTGCGTCAGTGTATTGTGTGTGCTAGGTCAAAGGCTTCACATACTCCGGCTGCGGGGTTGCTTTGCCCTCTGGAGGTTCCTAGTACACCTTGGGCGCATCTCTCTATGGATTTTATTACTGATCTTCCTGTGTCTGAGGGTTTTACTGTCATCTGGGTGGTCGTAGACCGTTTTAGTAAGATGTGTCATTTGGTTCCATTCATTAAGTTGCCCTGCTCCAAGACACTCGCTAAGGCGTTTGTTAAGGAGATTGTCAAGCTCCATGGCGTTCCCACGGATATTGTTTCTGATAGAGGACCTCAGTTTGTGGCTCACTTTTGGCGTGCTTTTTGTGACAGGTTGGGAGTCCATTTGTCATTTTCGTCTGGTTATCATCCTGAGTCTAATGGACAGACTGAAAGAAAGAACCAGGATGTTGACCAGTTTTTGCGTTGTTTTGTGGCGGACAATCAAGAGGTGTGGTCTGAGTTTCTGCCTCTCGCAGAATTTGCTCTTAAAAATCATACATCCTCCTCTGCTGGGTGTTCTCCTTTTTTTCGTTGTACTGGGAGACATCCGTCTTTTGGTTCGTTCTCCAAATTGGGGTCGGCGGTGCCGGAGGAGGAGAATTTTTCCAGTGATTTGGAGAGAGTTTGGACTAATGTACGTTGAAACCTGCAAGAGGCTAACAGAAATTCCAAGAAGTATTTTGACAGGAAACGTAAAGAGGTTTTGTTTACTGTGGGTGACATGGTTTGGTTGTCCTCAAAGAACCTGCGGTTGAGGATTCCCTCTAAAAAACTGGGTCCTAAGTTTGTGGGTCCATTTAAATTGCTTCAGGTTGTTAACCCGCCTGTGGTTAGGTTGGATGTCCCTACTTCCTGGAAGATTAATCCTGTGTTTCATGTTTTCTTGTTGAAAAAGGCTGACGTATCTGATAGGGACGCCACTGTCACAGTTCCTCCTGTGGTGGAAGACGGCGAATATGAAATTCTAGATGGCATAGAGGGAGATTACAGTATCTTGTCTCCTGGAAGGGTTTCGGTCCCGAAGACAACTCCTGGGTAAGGACGGATGATGTCTCTGCTCCTAGGCTTGTTAAAGCTTTCCACAGGAGGTTTCCGGATAGGCCTGGGCCCGGAGGATCCTCATAAAAGAGGGGGTACTGTTAGAACCCTCCTGTTAGTTTTTCTATCTTGTGGTTTGCGGTCATGTGACCATCTGCCTTTATATTCCAGCTCCGCCCTTCTGGCTGTGCTGGACTTCAGTGTTCTACTGTCTCTCTAGCCAGGTGCTTCTGTGCCTTTCTCTGTCAAGTTCGCTTGGTCCTCTGGGACCTCTAGTACTGTTTGTCAGTTTGTCTTTTTGTGTTCTGCATCAACTTCTGTTTAGGGGGTGTCCCTTTTTTGTCCCAGTCCTTAGTTCTTTTAGGGACCCCTCCCTTAATTCTATAGGTCTTCATTCAGACTAGCCGAGGACTGAGGCGGGTCTGTTCACAAGGAACAGGCAGCCCGCTACATCGTAGGGATTCAGCTTAGTCTTACTGTAGGGACAGCTTTCCCCTATCTTTCCTTAGTATATGTTGCAGATCATAACACCTACACAGTCTGACACTAACCACTCAGTGCTGACAATATTAGACTGTGTATGGACACACCGCTATGACAAGTAGAATGATGAAACCCAGTTGTCAATTTATACATACATTTCTATGAGGACTAACAGAGGAACATTATTTTATGGGGAATACAAGTATTTATTAGGTTTCTTTTAAGACATGGTAACTAGTGATGAGTGAGTATGTTCTGTTAACCCTTTCGCCGAGTATGTTCGGGTGAGCACCGAGTAGTTACAGCTGCTCGGTGATATGTTTGAATCACTCACGTGTGCATCATTTGCGACTGTTTGACAGCTTTAATATATGTGAGGAATGTGTAAGAAGCAGACATTCCTCACATGTAGTAAAGCTGTCAAACAGTCGCAAATCATGCACACGGGAGCGATTTAACCATATCACCGAGCAGCTGTAAATACTCGGAGCTCGGCCTGAGCATACTCGGCGAAAGGGTTAATAGAACATACTCGCTCATCACTAATGGTAACCCTTATACCCATATGTGTTTACTTCTGAGCCATCACATTAAGAATATTCTGAAAGGTAATGCTTTTAACCCATGCCCAACCCATTATATAGGGCATGATGCGCCATAACCTAATAGATTTAAGTTATAGGTAGTGCATATGATTTGTTTCACCATAACCCAAAATTAATACAGACCTCTTAAATATAGACCCCAGACCAGGCCCCCAAATCATTATAGACCTAAAAGCAATACATATGCCAGGCCCCTAAATAAAAATAGTCCCCAGACACAAAGACCCAATAAAGACCCTGTAAGCGAATTTAAACCCCTAAACATAAGAAGACAACCCTAAATAAATACAAACAGAAGATAAGAACCCCATAAACTAATATAGATCACAGACTAGACTCTGAATGGACCTGTAGTCCTCTTCACTTCCAGGCAACATCGTGCGGTCGGGGACAGACTCAGGAATTTGTGGGCAGAAGCACTAGAAACAAGCAATTTGATTTGCGCTGCCCTTGTCCAGTGTCCTGTCTGGTCCTTTGTGGAAGCCGCTTATCAATTTTGCACCCAACATCCCTGACTCAACATTTTAGGCACCTCTAATTGCTTACTAAACCCCCTGTAATGTGATGACGGCACATAAGGGCCTAGTCACTTGTATTTATTCGATGTCATGGCTTATGTGCCATTTGAGGTCATAATGTTGTGGCCTTGTAAGCTCCAGATGCTGGGCTGTGGATACCTGACACAGAAGTGATGACTAGTTGCCACTGAGGACCAGACTGGACACCGGACCAGGGCAATGAGTGTGAATCAAATTGCTCATTTCTAAGAGGACTGTACGTATTAGGAGGGGTGATGTCTGGAGTTTCGCCTGCTCTTCAGGGATTCAGGAAGGTTTCCCCTTTTTTATGTGTCTTCAGGGCATTCTGGATGAGCAGGGGCTGTTTCTCTGTGTGCAAATTGACAAACCACTGTAGAAGACGTATAGGGTAAGCAATGATCCTTACGAAAAGGGGATGCAAATTAGCTCTTTTTTGTCCATCTGTAAATTACTAGAAAGTCCATAAAATGTGTAAACGAAAAAAATGGATGTGCCTGTAATTTTTTTTTTTAAGCCGGAGGGTCATATACAAATTTTTGTGACTGCACTAATCATTTTACCATTATAGGTTTATGTATCTTTTCATATAAATACTCTGTCCAGTAGACATAGACCATATTTTTTTATTATTATTTATTATAGTTTTTCCAATTTGTCCTTAAAAAAAATCACTGTCCATGATTTTCTGCTATATTATCCAGAAAAGAATGAAATAATCAGGATTGCAACCATTCAAGTGCCACCTATAGGAGGTAGTTGACCTCAGTGACCAGCCTTTTATGGTATAACACTACTGTATATTAAAAGGAATCTGGCAGGAGGTTTTGTTATGGGATCTGTGAGGAGCAATATGTATGGGCAGACACCCTGATTTCAGCGATGTATCACTTACTGGACTGCTTGATGCAGTTTTGATAAAATCCCTGTTTTCTCTGTTGTAGATATAGCAGTGGTCAGAATAATGAGCTGTGTATAACCCTGCCCACACCCCCTGATTGGCAGCTTCCTGTGTACACTGTCAGCAAGCTTCCAATCAATGTTGGGGGGGCGGGGTTACACAGATCAGCTGGACTGGCCTGCACATGACCTCTAGTCCTGCAGTGATAATGTCCTGCTCATAAAACACTGATTGTATTAAAACTATAGCAAGCTGCTGAGCAAATGACACATTGCTGGAATCAGGGTCTACATTATGCTGCTCTCACATTAAATAGCACCTGCTGACAGATTCTCTTGTAACTATTGATTTCTGAAATAAAAATTAAAAAGACGATTACTCTTTAATAAAGAATAAAAATGAGTAAAAAATTAGCAAAATGACTCACAATTAAGGTGACTGGTGATAGGAAGGCCCAGCACGCTTTAAAATATATTCCTGGTTTAAATCCCAGCATCATTTGTATATCCCTGCAGAAACTCTTGATTCCTAGACAAGTAAAACAGGACACAAATAATTATTTGCCTTTTTAATGATTAATGATTAATACATAGAATTTTTAATTAAAATAGCTGTTTAGTGTTATGTCTTAAGGCCCCATACACATTAGACTAAACATTTGTTCATTGCAAACGTCTCAAGAATTCTGATCCAGTAACTCATCACCGGCACAACCAATTTCTATTTTTGAATTTTCGTTTTTTCCTACCCCCCTTCCAAGATCCATAACTTTTATAGACATACAAGATATATTTTTTGCCAAAAATGTAAGAAAAAATTTTCACAAAAAAAATGATTTCACTAATATTAATATTTAATATTATTTTCTGATGAGAAGGATAATTCTCCCCCTATATGTTTGCAATTTTTTTTTAAATAAAAAGATAAATGTGGCACCCCTGATGGTTAAGTCGCCACAGAGGTACTGCACCTCACCCAGAGGTGTGATGTCTCCCTTCTCTCAGGTAAGGAGGGAGTGCTGCTCGGAACCCCAAACACCTGCATCCAACACTACACTGCTCCAGGCTGGCTGGAGGGGCAACATGCAGAGCGCAGCTGCTGAGCCCTGACCCTGGCTGGAGTGGGTGGAACCCAAAGGTAGGGGGAACCAGTAGTGGGTGTGGGTGGAGGAAGTAGTTAGAGGGAGCACTTTGGTAGGAGTATAAAATAGAGAAGCCATCTTAGGGTGGCAGAGATGAGTTGAGGTCAGAACAGTGGAGCAGTTCAGAAGAACAGTCTGAGAGCAGAGTCTCATTAGGAGCTCTGCTCCACAAGTAGGGCCAAGTCTGGAGGCCCTGGAGGGGAGCAAGAGTAGGCTCCATTTTGAGATGGGATCTCAGGGGGTACGGCGAGTGCAGGAAGGCACCCGTACGCCCCACATCTGCCAGAAGACAGAGGGATCGTGGCCGCATTCTAGTCCCTTGAGGGTCAAGCAAGTCTGTGTAACTCCGACAGACAGGAGGGACTTCAGAGTACCCGAACAGGATTGAGAGTGGGCAGCGCAGGGCAGGAGAGAGAAGGACCTAGTGTGAAGACGGTCTAAATAGGAACACGTGAAAGTGGGGTTCTGCCAGGTACCCTTGGTCTACCTGAGAAAGCACTGAACCCCTGCCTGGTGAACGCAGTGCGACGCGGGAGACTGTAAACTGACAGTGCACCCTGAGGAACTAAAGAACTGTGAGTAAAGACACAGATGACTGCACCGGACCGCCTCTGTCCAGTTATTGCGTCCGCGCCATCATTCCCTCCCTGCACTACAACGCCCAGCGCAACCACGAACCACCTTACACTGCCCTGGAGCTAGCTCTACCCGTGGAGAGCCACACCATCCCTGCTGCCGTAACACCAGCTCCAGAGGACTGCTCCGCAGAGGTGGCTCCCTCTAGCCGCGATCCACGGGTGGCGTCACGAACACTTAAATCCCCTATAACAAATAAACCCCTTTTTACTGACCGCCCTGGGTCACGGACCGGGCCAGCCACCATGATATCCCCCGGCAACCAGACGCCCGGCTGCCGAGTAACCCACGGCCCAGGGGGCAAGTCATGTCTTGGCGTCACGAACATGATTGCGTGCCCCTTGCCACCGGGTACTGTGCGTCTTAAAAGACTGTATTACCGACTGTGGTGAAGATTTCCCGCCATTTCCGAGGTTTCCCACCATTATCCACCATTTTCCTGTCGCCGCGCAGGAAGAAGAGGGGCGTAACCGCGGGAACCCGAGGGGCGTGACCGTGAAAGCGCGCGAAGCCCAGGACACGCCCCACCCTTGATGTCGACCCAGGAAGCGTCAGGTCCTGGAAGGAGTCCAGTGGACGCTCTGACATCAGATGCGAGCGACGCAAGGTCCTGGAAGAAGACCGTCGCCCGCGGAGCTGTGGCCTACCTCAAAAAGAAAGTGAAGAAGGTAGGCTCCGGCTCACTAGGGGGGCGCAACTATGACCGACGATCAGCAAGCCGCCGGAGCACCGGTTAATTCTCCTGATGCCCAACCTGCGCCCGGCGCTGCACAGGCCGGAGCGGCCGCTCCACCAGCAGGGGTCGTGACCCCGTTGATACCCATGGCTTTGCCGTATGCCCTAGATGTTCAGAGGGTGACGGAACTTCTGCAGGAGGACACACCCCCGCAGGACATATTGTATGACTCGGCTGGGTCAGGTAAAAATCAGCCGTACCCCAGGCGGGGACAGAACTATTAGTCCAGCAAGTGGGACTAATTGTAAATAGGCCCCCGGAAGGGTGCAGTAGTTGAAGTTGCAATAATGTTTCTTAGAGTGTAATTATATGGCTTGCAGTGTGTGTTTATATGATTACCCGTCAGGGTATATAGAGTCCAGACTGGGGACTGTGAACAGCCAGAGACTGACTGTGTAAATAGTTCTGCACTTCTTAAAGTGCACCCTATTGGTTTAATATTAGTAACCATGACCACAGAACAAAAACCCATTTGGCGTGGTGGAAGCCGTGGTCCAACTCCAGGATCGCCTATGCCCTGCAGCCATGCCCAGGGCCTATGTTGGGGGTTTGCGAACGGGTCCCTCATGCTGCTACTTGTTGCACTTATTGAGAAAGGAAAATGTTATTTAAGAAACTTTTATAATGTCTATGAAAAATGTAACCTGTAACGTTTAAAGAGAAGTGCCTCCCATAAAGGGAAGAAATGTTGAGCTTTATAATCTTATATGCGGATGAATCTAAAAATTTGCATGTCATGTATACCCTGATTTACTCTGTTCCAGCCCGCGGACGTGCTGTATTTTACCGGGGGGGAATGTGGCGCCCCTGATGGTTTAGTCGCCACAGTGGTACTGCACCTAACCCAGAGGTGTGGAGTCTCTCTTCTCCCACGTAAGGAGGGAGTGCTGCTCGGAACCCCAAACACATGCATCCAACACTACACTGCTCCAGGCCGGCTAGAGGGGCAACATGCAGAGTGCAGCTGCTGAGCCATGACCCTGGCTGGAGTGGGGGGAACCCAAAGGTAGGGGGAACCAGTAGTAAGTGTGGGTGGAGGAAGTAGTTAGAGGGAGCACTTTGGTAGGAGTATAAAATAGGGAAGCCATCTTAGGGTGGCAGAGATGAGTTGAGGTCAGAACAGTGGAGCAGTTCAGAAGAACAGTTCGGGAGGAGAGTCTCATTAGGAGCTCTGCTCCACAAGAAGGGCCAAGTCTGGAGGCCCAAGAGGGGAGCAGGGAGTAGGCTCCATTTTGAGAAGGGATCCCAGGGGGTACGGCGAGTGCAGGAAGGCACCCGTATGCCCCACATCTGCCAGAAGACAGAGGGATCGTGGCCACATTCTAGTCCCTTGAGGATCAAGCAAGTCTGTGTAACTCCGACAGACAGGAGGGACTTCAGAGTACCCGAACAGGATTGAGAGTGGGCAGCGCAGGGCAGGAGGGAGAAGGACCCAGTGTGAAGACGGTCTAAATAGGAATACGTGAAAGTGGGGTTCTGCCAGGTACCCCTGGTCTACCTGAGGAAGCACTGAACCCCTGCCTGGTGAACGCTGCGCGATGCGGGAGGCTGTAAACTGACAGTGCACCCTGAGGAACTAAAGAACTGTGAGTAAAGACACGGATGACTGCACCGCATGCCTCTGTCTAGTTATTGCCTCCGCTCCATCATTCCCTCCCTGCACTACAATGCCCAGCGCAACCACCAACCACCTTACACTGCCCTGGGGCTAGCTCTGTGCATGGAGAGCCACACCATCCCTGCTGCCGTAACACCAGCTCCAGAGGACTGCACCGCAGTGGCGGCTCCCTCTAGCTGCGATCCACGGGTGGCGTCACGAACACTTAAATCCCCTATAACAAATAAACCCCCTTTTACAAACCGCCCTGGGTCACGGACCGGGCCAGCCCCCGTGATATTCCCCGGCAACCAGAGGCCCGGCTGCCGAGTACCCCACGGCTCAGGGGGCGCGACATAAACAACACACTTTAACGGGAAAAAAAGAAAACAATGATGGTCTATGAGAGAAAAAAAAAACTATTACAAAAAGATATTAACAGAAAAAAGCAATACGTCTTGCATCTTATCTTTCCCTACATCTTACATTCTGGCATCCCTGTTTTCCATAAGAATGGTATTCACTTCGCCAATGATCATTGCAGGGGGAGCAATTTCCATTTCATTACCACTCCTCTGGGATATCAACTTGAAGGATCAGATGCAGCTAGGAGGTACGTGATTGGATACAAGCACCACAATCCTAATGGTTTGTGTCTAAGACGATGGATATCTCAGTCCTTTTCACATTCTAATTGCTGACAATATAAGGATTCCATACACAGTGCCATGACACGTGTTACTGACATGAAAACTAGATGAATACTAGATCAGTGAATTACTAGAACTACATGGCACAGGTATGTATCACAGCACAGAGCTTTATACCTGCTCTGATGCCTTAAAGGGATTGTCCACCACGGGACAACCCCTGCTTAATCAATTCAGTGTCCTACAGAAAGTAAAAACGATGTACAGTACAGACCAAAAGTTTGGACACACCTTCTCATTTAAAGATTTTTCTGTATTTTCATGACTATGAAAATTGTACATTCACACTGAAGGCATCAAAACTATGAATTAACACATGTGGAATTATATAATTATATACTTAACAAAAAAAGTGTGAAACAACTGAAAATATGTGTTATATTCTAGGTTCTTCAAAGTAGCCACCTTTTGCTTTGATGACTGCTTTGCACACTCTTGGCATTCTCCTGATGAGCTTCAAGAGGTAGTCACCGGAAATGGTCTTCCAACAATCTTGAAGGATTTCCCAGAGATGCTTAGCACTTATTGGCCCTTTTGCCTTCACTCTGCGGTCCAGCTCACCCCAAACCATCTCGATTGGGTTCAGGTCTGGTGACTGTGGAGGCCAGGTCATCTGGCGTAGCACCCCATCACTCTCCTTCTTGATCAAATACCCCTTACACAGCCTGGAGGTGTGTTTGGGGTCATTGTCCTGCTGAAAAATAAATGATGGTCCAACTAAACGCAAACCGGATGGAATAGCATGCCGCTGCAAGATGCTGTGGTAGCCATGCTGGTTCAGTATGCCTTCAATTTTGAATAAATCCCCAACAGTGTCACCAACAAAGCACCCCCACACCATCACACCTCCTCCTCCATGCTTCACGGTGGGAACCAGGCATGTAGAGGCCATCTGTTCACCTTTTCTGCGTCGCACAAAGACACTGTGGTTGGAACGAAAGATCTCAAATTTGGACTCATCAGACCAAAGCACAGATTTCGACTGGTCTAATGTCCATTCTTTGTGTTCTTTAGCCCAAACAAGTCTCTTCTGCTTGTTGCCTGTCCTTACCAGTGGTTTCCTAGCAGCTATTTTACCATGAAGGCCTGCTACACAAAGTCTCCTCTTAACAGTTGTTGTAGAGATGTGTCTGCTGCTAGAACTCTGTGTGGCATTGACCTGGTCTCTAATCTGAGCTGCTGTTAACCTGCGATTTCTGAGGCTGGTGACTCGGATAAACTTGTCCTCAGAAGCAGAGGTGACTCTTGGTCTTCCTTTCCTGGGGCGGTCCTCATGTGAGCCAGTTTCTTTGTAGCGCTTGATGGTTTTTGCAACCTCACTTGGGGACACTTTCAAAGTTTTCCCAATTTTTCGGACTTACTGAACTTCATTTCTTAAAGTAATGATGGCCACTCGTTTTTCTTTACTTAGCTGCTTTTTTATTGCCATAATACAAATTCTAACAGTCTATTCAGTAGGACTATCAGCTGTGTATCCACCTGACTTCTGCACAACACAACTGATGGTCCCAACACCATTTATAAGGCAAGAAATCCCACTTATTAAACCTGACAGGGCACACCTGTGAAGTGAAAACCATTTCCGGTGACTACCTCTTGAAGCTCATCAAGAGAATGCCAAGAGTGTGCAAAGCAGTCATCAAAGCAAAAGGTGGCTACTTTGAAGAACCTAGAATATAAGACATATTTACAGTTGTTTCACACTTTTTTGTTACGTATATAATTCCACATGTGTTAATTCATAGTTTTGATGCCTTCAGTGGGAATGTACAATTTTCATAGCCATGAAAATACAGAAAAATCTTTAAATGAGAAGGTGTGTCCAAACTTTTGGTTGAAACCAGAAGTTTACATTATATAAAAAGACACATATGCATGTTTTCCTCAATATCTGACATGAAATCAGGATAAATCTTTCCCGTTTTAGGTCAATTAGGATGACCATCATTTTTAATATTTGCCAAATGCCAGAATAATGAGAGAGAGAATGTTTTAAGGCATTTTTATTACTTACTGCAAAGTCAAAAGTTTAGATACATTTCATGAGTATTTGGTACCATTACCCTTACACTGAATGACTTGGGTCAAACGTTTGGGATATCCTTCCACAAGCTTCTCACAATAGTTGGTCGGAATTTGGGCTCATTCCTCCTGACAAAACTGGTGTAACTGATCCAGGTTTGTAACTAAGAAACAAAGTAGCACTCTGTAACGCTAAGTATGCTAACATGAAATATGAATAGCATTACTGCTGTAGAAAATAGAAATAAATGAGAAATATTAGCGCACAAATTGGCCAATTCATGTGTACCTGGTAGCGACGTTAAGGCATTTCTCAAAATACCAGGACCCTATCAATGTGAACTCCTCTTTAAGAGACTATGTCTGCTTCTGTGTGGGATAATAAGATCCTGCTGCAATTAAAATCACCTGTGGCATAGAGACGGAGGGCTCAGTCAAAGCTTATACATAGAAACAGAAAAAACTGGCCGGCACTTCCAAAACAAGAACAAATTTTTTCATGTACGCATATGACGTGCCCCTGGACCTGTGCCAAGTAGCGTTGCGCACGCGGGGGCCTACCCGGAGCCGGATCTGATAGGGGTAGTAGTTTCGTGGCGGTGACCCGGTCCGTGCCCAGGGAGTCAAACTAAGTGGCAGTGCTTGTCAGAAGATGTTATATTGCTCGACTACGCCACCCGTTGAATGCGGTTATGAGACCGCCGCTGCAGGGCAGACCGCTGAGGCCGGTGGTACGGTTGTGCAGCGTGGATGGTATAACCCCCAACGGGAGGGGTATGGCCTCAGGGCAGCGGACGTGGATGATGAAACACTCAGAGACGGTGCGGTGTCGTTCAGGGTCTTTACTGGTGGCAAAGGTAGACCCTCCCGGAGTACTGGCTAGCGATCGGGGCCTGGTCAGTCCGTGAGCAGATGGAATCTCCCCTGGCCAGGCGGAGTTGTAGGCCTCCCCAACTAATCGTACTCTTCTGGCTACCTTGCTAGAGGCGGGTAAAAGTAGCCCACGTCCCTGAGTGTACCGTGTGGTGCTCACCCGTATGGCCGGTGACTCGGGGCCTTCTGGTAGCTTCCGCTCCACGACGGCGGTGCTGGTCCCTTGCATGTGACCGTGCCTTCGGGTTTCTTGGCCAGAGGACCTGAAATCCCCTGCCGGTCGGTTTCTGCTGCTGGGTAAGGATTCGTCCCCACAGCCTCGGACTCCGGGTCCGGTCAGAACTCTTCAATCAGGGCGAGCTCTACAGCTTCCAGCCCCTGATCTCTTTTAGCACAGCTCCCACAGAGCTCCTGATCTTTCTTTCCCTAAAGCTGCTCCACTACAGACCAGACTGTGTCTCTGTCTGTGTTCTCTCACTCTACTCACTAACCCTGCCTCAGCCCCAGCTTTATATAGGGGAAGTTCTTCCCCTCCCAGGACTGGGCAGGAGGTGTGGTATGCTTAGGATTCCTGACCAGGAGACCTCCCACCTGCTCACAGACGTAATATGGCTATTACTGTGGAAACCAGACCCCTGGGGTGCCACATTCCCCCCTAGTGAAATTTAGTACTCCGGGACTAAACATATTTTTGTAAACAAAACAAGTTATAAACAGAAACAGCATAACAAAGAAAAACACATTATGATGGTCACGGCGTGTCCGCAACCGGGTGCAGTTTTTGAAGAAAACAAGGGTGTCCATTTCACCAAGGAACAGGGAGCCGTAACCAGGTAGGGGTCTGTCCTACCCCGAGTCTTTAACAGTCTTAGTCCTTTCCTGGGTTACGCTCCAAACATATATACAAAGGATTCCGGATAATCCATTAAAGACACCTATGAAATAACTAGAGAAACATAATTATTTACAAGCAACAATAAACAGGTAAATGCAAATAAAACAGTCTAAACACTTTAGATCCTCCAACGTATGAGCAACTGGCCTCTAGTGGCTCTAGTGGACCTACGGAGCTTACTGACTGGTCCTGAGCTACAAGATGTAGGAGCTGTCAAAGGTAAACTGGGCAGCTGTCTACGGGCTCTTTGGCTCACTAGGGGTACGGCAGGCTCACTATAAGCAGAGGATCGCTTCTCCTGGTCTGCTTTTGTGGGGTCTTCTGCCTCCTGGACCGGCTGCTCTTCCAGCTCTACCTGTTTTTCCGTAGGCACTTGGGATGCTGGCTGGAAGAAGGTGAGGACGGGTACCACAACGGCGCCATTTACTTGAGTCCAAGACCGAGGGAAGTCTCCGAGTACAGTACTAACCATCTCCTCCCTTTCCTCTACGGGTTGAGGGTTTTCTTGATCTTCTTCAGGGTTTCGTAGCTGCTCGGGACACTTCTTCAGGTGATCTCGGGAGACAATGGCTGTGGTTTCTCCTCCGTCCTTACTGATTGTGCAGACTTTTGGGTTCTCATGGCTTGAGGGCAGTACGGTGTACGGGTCCTTCTCCCACTGGTCGTCCAACTTGTGGAGCCGTCTCTTCCTCTTCAAGACCTGCTCTCCAGGTACCAGGGGAACAGCGGGAGCATACTGGTTGTAAGTCTTCTCCTGTCTTTCCCTAGCTTGACAGAGACTTCGCTCAACGCTCTCCTGTACTTTCCGGTACTGCTGCTGTCTCTCTGTGTCCCAGTCTGCTTCTGGTGAAGTGTCCTCGGGTGTCAGGACTCCCATATCCAGATCAACAGGCAGCTTACCAGGTCTTGCTCTCATCAGGTAAGCCGGGGTACAGTTGGTAGAACCTACCATGATGTGGTTGTATAGGTCCACCAGATCAGGCACTTTCTCAGGCCACAGACTGCGTTCTTCCAGGGGCAATGTTTTCAGAAGGTCTATCACCACCTGGTTCATTTTCTCACAGAGTCCATTGGTTTGCGGATGATAGGTTGTTGTTCTTATCTTCCGGCAGCCATACAGAGTGCAGAACTCCTGGAAGACTTCCGCTTCAAAGGCAGGTCCTTGGTCCGTCAGCACCTGCTCTGGGTATCCGTGTGGACGGCAGAAGTGCTGCTGGAAGGCTCTAGCTGCTGTTTGAGCCGTTAAGTCCTTGACCGGGACCACCACCAGGAACCGGGAGTAATGATCTACGATTGTGAGGGCGTAGACATACCCAGATCTGCTTGGAGCCAGTTTCACATGGTCCAGGGCTACCAGTTCCAGTGGCTGTCGGGTGATGATGGGCTGCAAGGGAGTCTTCTGGCTGGCACGGTCCTTCCTTCTTAGGTGGCACGGTCCACAGTCTCTGCACCACCTCTCGATGGTTCCTCTCATGCCTACCCAGTGGAACCGCCCGCGCAGCAGGAACTCCAGCTTCTTCCATCCGAAGTGCCCAGCTCCGTCGTGGTATGCCTCCAGTACCATAGCCGCGTCTCTTCTTGGCACCACTACTTGCCAGATCAGTTCATGCGTCCGGGAGTTAACCATTCTGCGGCACAACTTCCCCTTGTAAAGGAACAGTCGACTCTTCTCAGCCCACAGTTGCTTGGTCTCCTCCGGAGCGTCTGGGTCAAGGCGGGCATCTGGCTGAGTCAGCATCTCCTTCACCAGTCGGACGGCGGGGTCACTGTCTTGCGTTTCCGCCCAGTTGTAATGAGGTAAGGGGTTGAACGTAGCGGATTGCTTACCCCTTACACGGTGGGAATACTGGATAGTCCCATGACGGTGGAACGCGGGGAGTTCAACTTCTTCCAATTCCTCTGGATCTTCCCCTACGTCCGGTAGGTTTGGCATTCTGGACAGGGCATCCGCGTTGGTATTGGAGCGTCCTGCCCGGTATTTGATCGTGAACTCATAGTTGGACAGGCGGGCCATCCATCTCTGCTCCAGGGCACCGAGTCTTGCCGTATCCAGGTGTGTCAACGGGTTGTTATCCGTGTACACGATGAACCGGGAAGAGGCGAGGTAGTGCTTAAAGCGTTCGGTGACTGCCCACACCACTGCCAGGAATTCTAGCTTGAATGAGCTGTAATTCTCAGGGTTTCTTTCGGTGGGTCGCAGTTTTCGGCTGGCGTAAGCAATTACCCGTTCCTTCCCCTGCTGGATCTGGGACAGTACGGCTCCTAGCCCGATGTTACTTGCGTCGGTGTAGAGGATAAAGGGCTGGCTGTAATCAGGGTACGCCAGGATTTCATCCCCCGTGAGGGCCATCTTCAGCTGGCGGAAGGACTCTTCTTCCAACTTCTCCCATCTGAAGAGCGGCTTCTGGTTCTTGGCCTTCCTGGACTGGCCTATCAGGAGGTCCTGCATAGGAGCTGCCTTTTTGGTGAAACCGGGAATGAACCTTCGGTAGTAGCCTACCAACCCGAGGAACTGCCGCACTTCCTTTACGCTGGAGGGTCTTGGCCATTCCTTAATCGCGGTGATCTTATCAGGGTCGGGAGCCACTCCGTCAGCACTCACCACGTGTCCCAGGTACTGCACCCTTGGTTTCAGGAGGTGACACTTGGAGGGTTTCACCTTTAGGCCGTAGTTTGCCAGGGCTTCGAACACTTCTGCCAGGTGTTTCAGGTGGTCCTCGTAGGTCTTGGAGTAGACGATGACATCGTCCAGGTATAACAGGACCGTCTCGAAGTTTCGGTGTCCCAGACAGCATTCCATCAACCGTTGGAAGGTTCCTGGTGCGTTGCAGAGTCCGAACGGCATGCAGGTAAACTCGCTAAGTCCCATCGGGGTGGTGAATGCGGTCTTCTCCCGGTCCGCCTCTGCTACAGGAACCTGCCAGTACCCGCTAGTGAGATCCAAAGTAGAGAAGAAGTTAGCAGATTTTAAAGCGGCCAAAGACTCCTCTATCCTTGGTAAGGGGTACGCATCTTTGTGTGTGATACGGTTGATTTTCCGGTAATCTACACACATTCTCATGGTGTTGTCTTTTTTTTTTAACCAAGACCAGTGGAGCTGCCCAGGGGCTACAGCTATCCCTGATTACCCCAGCCTCCTTCATGTCTCTAAGCATTCCCTTGGCGTGTTGGTAGTGTGCAGGGGGTACGGGTCGGTATCTCTCCTTTATGGGAGGATGGTCTCCCGTGGGGATATGATGTTCTACCCCCTTTACTCGCCCGAAGTCTAACGGGTGTTTACTAAACACTCTCTCGTACTCTTGAACCACCCGATAGACTCCCTGTTTCTGGTGTGAGGGAG
This sequence comes from Phyllobates terribilis, assembly GCF_046119375.1. Taxonomy (NCBI): domain Eukaryota; kingdom Metazoa; phylum Chordata; class Amphibia; order Anura; family Dendrobatidae; genus Phyllobates; species Phyllobates terribilis. The sequence goes on along the minus strand of NW_027362770.1, from coordinate 130,689,153 downwards.
TGGAGTCAGTACCCAAATGTAGTTGCTGACACCAGTCCTCTATTGCTTTCTTAGAGCCGTTACCTTCCTCTGAATGAGATGGAGGCAAGGGTTCCACGGACTGTACAGAATTTTGATTGATGGTATACAATTTGGCTAGCGTAGCATACCGGGGCAGGTACACTTCCCTCTTCCCGATGTTTATTATGCGAACGGGCACCCTCCCATGGCGTACATCAACCACCCCCCGTGCTGTCAAAATGGTGGGCCTACTGTCTGAGTAGACGGGTTCTACCATTGCTTGGTAGTCTCTACCTCTTAGACCAATAGCTGCCCGGCACCAAATCATCATTTCACTTTTTGGGGGCATGGCAATAGGGAAAGGGTCACACATTCTCACGCTTCCAATCTCACCACCGGAGAGTTCCACCTGTTGCCGCCGCATCAGTGCCCGGATCTCTTTTTGGAGCACTCGCTGTTGGCCGGAGCTGGCGTTCTTGGCAACCTGCTGTAAAATGAAAATCACCTCTGCAAGACAATTTTCAATCACATTAGTTCCTAGAGTTATCTTTGGGTGACTCTCGCGCTTGTCAATGTCTACGATGATCAGTCCCTGTGCTGCCAGTTCGACTCTACCGACTTTAATGGTCATCTCTTTGAATCCGATCTGTGGCACGGGTTGACCATTGCTGGCGATGATACTCAAGTCGTCGTCAGGGTAGCGGGTTATATCCGAGTCATTCCAGTACTGCTTAAAGAGCACGTACTGGATGGTGGTGACCTGTGACCCGGTGTCAAGTAGGGCACTCATAGGAATGCCATCCAGTACTACAGGCAAGACTGGACGTCCTCCCACGTATTTGTCACGCCAGTTCGATGGGCCTGGTGATCTTATTCCTAGGGGTTGGCCCTCTACCCCAGGTTGTGCCAGTTTAAAGGACAGTACCTTGCCATATGTCCGGGTTGATTGCAGCGGCGGCAGATGGGTTGTCCGTCCTCGTTGTATCGGTCGCTGGGTCTTCCTCTGGCCGGTGGGGTCCTCCTTGGTCGACGCCACGGGATGTCCTCCGGTCCGGATGCCAGCTGGATCTTCCCTGGAGCAGCAACCTGTAAAGACTGCACAGTTCGGGTTAGCGCAGCTACGCTTTTAGCTAGCTCTTGGACCTGATGGTGCAGGTCTGGAGCCGGGTCATTGTTCAAAGCCTGCGCATCAGCTCCCACAGGCCCTGCCGACAAGGGCGCCGCCTCCTGGTGGTAAGCGGTAGTAGGGCGCCTGTGGGCCACAACGCCACCCGGTGCCGGTTCTCGGAGCACCCGAATGGCTCTGTCCTTGAACTGTGCAAAGTCCAGATGAGGATCCTGTAAGGCCATTGCCCGCAACTGGGTTCGGTGGGCATTGCAATATAGTCCCTCTATAAATTGTTCGGTCAACAGCCTGTCCTCGTTTCCCACGCCGTCAGGGTCGGCCTGCTTAATGGCTCTCAGGGCCTCTTGTAGGTTTAGTGCATAGTCCCTTATATTCTCATGTGCTCGCTGTTTGCACCCGTAGAATCTAAGCTTAATCTCAGCTGAGGTGCGGGTATCAAAGGTGTCCTTCAGCCGGGTTAATATCCCTGCTACAGTCCTCCTCCCAGGTGGCCAGGACTTTACCTCCCTTTGGGCTGCCCCGGTTAGTTGGGCCACCAGGATGCTCACTTTTTGCTCTTCTGTGAGGGGGTACACCTGGAAGAGGCTATCCAGCTTTTCTCTAAAGTCATTCAGGGTATGTGACTCCCCTGAGTACTGGGGTAGCCAGGCTGCCCCCGGGATATAGGGCATCGTGAAAGGCATGACCGCTGCAGCGGTGGCGCTGGCGGTGGCTGTGGCAGTGAAGCTCTCCTCCGTATCCGACATCCTCCTCCCCCCTAGTGGACCGTGGCCTACCTTGCGATGATCCTCTTCCGTAGGCCGCGGCTCCGCAGTGGATCGTCAGGGTCGAGAACCTTCCGTCGCGCTCCTGTGACGTCGGCGTCTGCTGGGCTCCTTCCAGGACCTTACGCAACGTCCGGACGTGAGGCGGAGCTCCAGTTCTCGCGCGCTTTCGGAGTCCACGCCCCTCTTCTTCCCGCACGGCGTCTTCAAGATGGCGTCCAACGGCGGGAAAACTCCACGGATGGCGGGAAGAAGGCAGAAGATGGCGTCCAACGGCGGGAAAACTCCACGGATGGCGGGAAGAAGGTAGAAGATGGCGTCGGATGGTCGGAATCTTCACCACAGGTAAGTTTAAAAGTCTCTTTTTCAGGCACGCAGTACCCGGTGGTTGCGGGCACGAAATCCTGCCGACTACGCCAAAAGTTGACGCGCCCCTGGACCTGTGCCAAGTAGCGTTGCGCACGCGGGGGCCTACCCGGAGCCGGATCTGATAGGGGTAGTAGTTTCGTGGCGGTGACCCGGTCCGTGCCCAGGGAGTCAAACTAAGTGGCAGTGCTTGTCAGAAGATGTTATATTGCTCGACTACGCCACCCGTTGAATGCGGTTATGAGACCGCCGCTGCAGGGCAGACCGCTGAGGCCGGTGGTACGGTTGTGCAGCGTGGATGGTATAACCCCCAACGGGAGGGGTATGGCCTCAGGGCAGCGGACGTGGATGATGAAACACTCAGAGACGGTGCGGTGTCGTTCAGGGTCTTTACTGGTTGCAAAGGTAGACCCTCCCGGAGTACTGGCTAGCAATCGGGGCCTGGTCAGTCCGTGAGCAGATGGAATCTCCCCTGGCCAGGCGGAGTTGTAGGCCTCCCCAACTAATCGTACTCTTCTGGCTACCTTGCTAGAGGCGGGTAAAAGTAGCCCACGTCCCTGAGTGTACCGTGTGGTGCTCACCCGTATGGCCGGTGACTCGGGGCCTTCTGGTAGCTTCCGTTCCACGACGGCGGTGCTGGTCCCTTGCGTGTGACCGTGCCTTCGGGTTTCTTGGCCAGAGGACCTGAAATCCCCTGCCGGTCGGTTTCTGCTGCTGGGTAAGGATTCGTCCCCACAGCCTCGGACTCCGGGTCCGGTCAGAACTCTTCAATCAGGGCGAGCTCTACAGCTTACAGCCCCTGATCTCTTTTAGCACAGCTCCCACAGAGCTCCTGATCTTTCTTTCCCTAAAGCTGCTCCACTACAGACCAGACTGTGTCTCTGTCTGTGTTCTCTCACTCTACTCTACTCACTAACCCTGCCTCAGCCCCAGCTTTATATAGGGGAAGTTCTTCCCCTCCCAGGACTGGGCAGGAGGTGTGGTATGCTTAGGATTCCTGACCAGGAGACCTCCCACCTGCTCACAGACGTAATATGGCTATTACTGTGGAAACCAGACCCCTGGGGTGCCACACATACTTAGCGTTACAGTGTAATACTTTGTTTGTTAGTTGTATATGGAGGTAGCTGCTCCTAGTAAGCACCTGTTCACACCTATTTCTTGTTTTAGAAGTGCCAGACAGTTTTTTCTTATCCAGGTTTGTAGGTCGCCTTGCTCGCACCTGCCTTTTCAGCTTTGCTTAGAAATTTTCAATAGGATTGAGATCAGGGCTTTGTGATGGCCACTCCAAAACATTGACTTTTTTATCCTTAAGCCACTTTGCTACCATTTTGGCAGTATGCTTCGAGTCATTGTCCATTTGGAAGACCCATTTCCGCCAAAGCTTTAACTTAGTGGCTGATTTCTTGAGATGTTGCTTCAGTATTGCCACATAATCTTCTTTTCTCATGATGCCATCTACAGTGCTGGCCAAAAGTATTGGCACCCCTGCAATTCTGTCAGATAATACTCAGTTTCTTCCTGAAAATGATTGCAATCACAAATTCTTTGGTATTATTCTCTTCATTTAATTTGTCTTCAATGAAAAAAGCACAAAAAGAATTGTCCTAAAGCCAAGTTGGATATAATTCCACACCAAACCTAAAAAAGGGGGTGGACAAAAGTATTGGCACCCTTTGAAAAATCATGTGATGCTTCTCTAATTCGTGTAATTAATAGCACCTGTAACTTACCTGTGGCACCTAACAGGTGTTGGCAATAACTAAATCACACTTGCAGCCAGTTAACGTGGATTAAAGTTGACTCAACCTCTGTCCTGTGTCCTTGCGTGTACCACATTGAGCATGGAGAAAAGAAAGAAGACCAAAGAACTGTCTGAGGACTTGAGAAACCAAATTGTGAGGAAGCATGAGCAATTTCAAGGCTACAAGTCCATCTCCAAAGACCTGAATGTTCCTGTATCTTCCGTGCGCAGTGTCATCAAGAAGTTTAAAGCCCATGGCACTGTGGCTAACCTCCCTAGATGTGGACGGAAAAGAAAAATTGCCGAGAGATTTCAACGCAAGATTGTGCAGATGGTGGATAAAGAACCTCGACTAACATCCAAACAAGTTCAAGCTGCCCTGCAGTCCGAGGGCACAACAGTGTCAACCCGTACTATTCGTCGGCGTCTGAATGAAAAGGGACTGTATGGTAGGATACCCAGGAAGACCCCACTTCTTACCCCGAGACATAAAAAAGCCAGGCTGGAGTTTGCCAAAACTTACCTGAGAAAGCCTAAAACGTTTTGGAAGAATGTTCTCTGGTCAGATGAGACAAAAGTCGAGCTTTTGGGGAAAAAGCATCAACATAGAGTGTACTGGAAAAAAAAAGAGGCATTCAAAGAAAAGAACACTGTCCCTACAGTCAAACATGGCGGAGGTTCCCTGATGTTTTGGGGTTGCTTTGTTGCCTCCGGCACTGGACTGCTTGACCGTGTGCATGGCATTATGAAGTCTGAAGACTACCAACAAATTTTGCAGCATAATGTAGGGCCCAGTGTGAGAAAGCTGGGTCTCCCTCAGAGGTCATGGGTCTTCCAGCAGGACAATGACCCAAAACACACTTCCAAAAGCACTATAAAATGGTTTGAGAGAAAGCACTGGAGACTTCTAAGGTGGAAAATAGCAAAAGGCAATGGTACTCACCAGCCAAAGTTTCAAGAAAAAATGCACACCAGGACACGGCCGGCCCCCTCTTGTTAGAAGGAGGTAACACAGGTGCAGAATGCTGATGAACAATCGCCCTCACCCACTCTCACTGGAGGGGCGACTGCGACTTCTAAGGTGGCCAGCAATGAGTCCAGACCTGAATCCCATAGAACACCTGTGGAGAGATCTCAAAATGGCAGTTTGGAGAAGGCACCCTTCAAATATCAGGGACCTGGAGCAGTTTGCCAAAGAAGAATGGTCTACAATTCCAGCAGAGCATTGTAAGAAACTCATTGATGGTTACCGGAAGCAGTTGTTCGCAGTTATTTTGGCTAAAGGTTGTGCAACCAAGTATTAGTCTGAGGGTGCCAATACTTTTGTCCGGCCCTTTTTTGGAGTTTTGTGTGAAATGATCAATGATTTGATTTTTGCTTCATTCTCTTTTGTGTATTTTCCTTGCAAGCAAATTAAATGAAGATAATAATACCAAAGAATTTGTGATTGCAATCATTTTCAGGAAGAAACTGAGTGTTATCTGACAGAATTGCAGGGGTGCCAATACTTTTGGACAGCACTGTATTTTGTGAAGTGCACCAGTCCCTCCTGCAGCAAAAGAACCCCACAACAGGGTGCTGCCACCCCCGTCTTTCACAATGGGATGGTGTTCTTAGGCTTCCAAGCTTCTCCCTTTTTCCTCCAAATGTAACAATGGTCATTATGCCCAAAAGGTTCAATTTTAGTTTCATCAGCCCACAGGACATGTCTCCAAAAATTAAGGTCTTTGTTCCTGTGTGAATTTGCAAACATTAATCTGGCTTTTTCTTTTTCTTTTGGAGTAATGGCTTCTTCCTGGCAGAGTGGCCTATAAGCCCATGTTGATACAATACTCATTTCACTGTGGATATTGACACAATCTTACCAGCTTTCGCCATCATCTTCACAAGGTCTTTTGCTTTTGTCCTTAGGTTGATATGCACATGTCAGACCAAAGCACGTTCATCCCTGGGGCACAGAACCCGTCTCCTTCCTGAGCGGTATGATGGCTGGACATTCCCCTCTTGTTTGTACTTGCGTATAATTGTTTGTACAGATGAACGAGGCACCTTCAGGTATATTGAAATTGTACCCAAAGATGAGTCAGACTTGTGCAAGTCCACAATTCTCTTCCTGATATCTTGACAGATTTCTTTAGACTTTCTCATGATGCTACACAAAGAAGAAGTGTATTTCAGTTGTGCAATAAAATACATCCACAGGTGTGTCTCTAACTCAGATGTTGCCAAAAAACCTATCCGAAGCTTCCAAATACATGACATCATCATATGGGCAGTCCAGAGTTGTTTAAAGGCATAGTAATCTTAGTGTATGTAAACTTTTGACTTTGCAGTAAGTAACAACAATGTCTTAAAACATTCTCTCTCTCTCATTATTCTGGCATTTCACAAATATTAAAAATTATGGTAATCCTAATTGACCTAAAATGGGAAAGGTTTATTCTGATTTTATATCAGATACTGAGAAAAACATGCAGATGTGTCTTTTTATATAGTGTATGTAAACTTCTGGTTTCCACTGTATTCACCTCTTATGAGCGCTGCTGCTGCTTCCAGTGAGTGACGTGACATTGTTGTTTCATGTGACCGCTGCAGCCTTTACAGTCACTGATCAGCTGCAGCCTTTACAATTTTCAGAGTGGATGTCCGCTCTGACAGAGTATTGGTGAGCTGATTGGCACGTGAGACAATAAGGTCACATCACCCACCGGGAACGCTGCGGGAAGTGAGTGTTGGTTGTTTTTATTTTCTATAAAAATTGATTAAAGGGGTAGCTATAAAGTCCTTTATAAATTTCTATCTCACCCTGTTTCTTTTACCCCCCCACCTGATGACGTCTCATTTAAGGGAAAGATCAGAGGCTCAGCCGCTGCTCCCAGTGTCAGTTATTGTCCACAGCGTTGACATCAGCGCTGCAGCCAATCAGTAAGCTCAGCAGTTCTGCCCGAGTTGATGGCATGACCCACTCAGAGCCACTGACCTAACTGATTGGCTGGAGCGCTGTCAATGTGATGTTAGCACAACAAACAAAAGCAGACACTGGGAGTATTATCAGAGACACTTCGTGCTGAACCTGGAAAAGGTGAGTAAAGCTCAGGGTTTTGTTGTTTTTTTAAGCAAACTGAAGCTGAGGGCTTTCCAAAACCTGAAAACCACTTCATGAAACATTGCTTTAATGCGGCTATAAAAATGTCAAATAATACTCTCATGTAGTCCCCACATATTAAAGATCTGCACAGTCTGCAGAACATAATGCCAGCAATGGCCACAAAATATATCCATTAAGAGACCAAATTATACACTATACAGTGTACTCATTTATACCATTATACACATCATACTTAGTGCTTAAGTATACTAACATAAACTAATCAATAATTTGTAATGTTCTTTTCATGCTTCTGGGTTCGAACCCTTGAGCCTGTGCTTGGCTTCTCTGTTCTCTGAGCCACAGCTGTCACACCTTTTCTCCAGGCGTTTAGTTTCTGCTATCCTTGCTTCAGTCTTTTTAGGTTAACAGGTGTTTTCATTTACTCATTTGTCTACCCTATCACCTTTCATGTGTGGCTATATATACTTTCCCCCTGCTGGTATTTCCTGCTGGTGATATTCTCATTTGGATGTCCAGCCATACTGCCGTAGTTTAAGCCAGTCAGTGAAAGACCAGCTAGGGTTTATCTCTCTATTGATTATGCTTTTCTCCCTGCACCTATCTTCTGTTTCTTGTTTAGGAAGTAGTCGGCATACTCTCTAGCAGTACGTACCTTATCTTCTCATTTTGTATTTCGTGGTTTGTTTTACTCACTCTGGGATCTCGTTCTATCTCAGCACACTTTCCCTTCTGTAGGTAATCTGCACTCTGCTCTGTCCTCTGGTTCCTTAGGAAGAACGTGAAGCACTCGATGGCCTTTCAGGCAGCATAGGTCCGAGTTGCCATAGTTTAGTCTTTTGTTAAGGCTATCCAGCCCACGTAGGAACCACTTGGGACTGTGGGGTCTGAATCTCTAGTCTGTACAGGAGCTGGCTGGGTCAATTGCAGTTTCTAGTGTTTTACCTATTTTCCCAATGTGAGTTGTTACACAATCATAACAGGTCTTCATGGTATATTAATGGAATTTTGTGTATTTAATATTCCATCATTACATTTAAAGTAAAGAAAGACTAGACCATATTGAGAGATGTGAACATAATACATAATATCGGGTCTTACCATAAATTCGTGAGACCACAAGGCAAAATGTGATAACTAACACCAGAAGACCAAACCCCGCACTGTAGTCATCAAGTAGGACCAGCCAATACATTCCACCCTAGGAGATACAGATAAAACATCTGGTATACCAATGATTACATTTTTATTGCTTTTAGTAAAGTAAGCCATAATATTTGATGTGGGACTTTACGTATAGAGATGTAACTTGAAACTATTGTGCTCCAGTGCAAAATCGTAAATAAAGCACCTAAATATCATGTGTTATTAAAGGGAATCCATCAGTAGGATCAACCCTTCTAAGCCGTGTATATGGGCATGTAGGACATAGGAAGCTGAATAAAATGATACATTTAGATCTGCGATCTGATATCTTATTCCAGAGAAATCCAGATTTTTTAACACCTGCATTGAGACCTATGTGTACAGAGACTGTAGCTTCTGAAATTACACAGACATTCACAGCAGCAGACATTAATGATTCTCTTGCTGCACTGCCCTGCAGTCTACAACTCCCAGTAGACATTGCTCCTCTCTGCATCATAGGGGAGGAGGAGCAGCAGAGGAAGGGATGAATTAGCTGAGCAGGTTGGAGAAGAAGGGTGGAGCTAGCAGTAGAGGGAGGAAAGTATGCAATCCTCCATTACAGACATGTAAGAGTCTGATCCTGGAGAGCAGGGGACAGAGGCACAGAGTGAGTGCTAATTGTCCAGCCACTCAGTGTGTGAGGGGAGAAGATGGTCATGCACTCGAACCACATCTGCAGACCAGCCAAGTTACCTGGTGATGACCATCATCACCTGGCCTAACTAAGTGAATGAGTCCTCAATCCATCCCTTGTGTTTAAGGCATCCGGACCCTGCAGCCCCAAGCTGGATCCCTGTGTGGCCCCTAACCTGGTACATCAAGGAGTGAGTAGCTATTATGGGACTTGTGGTTCCACTGTTGAGGAGTTACTAAGAGAACTGTTGCTGAGGGGATTTATTACGTGCATTAACGTCTTCTGAAAAGCGCGCCAACCACCGCGGCAAATGGGCCCCATTGTTGGACTGTGTTACTGGCATTGCTGCAGCCATTATTGCGTGTTATTAGTTCGGAGTGTGCCTGCTGTCACTTAAAGGGGAAGTTTCATCTTTAACATTGCCTATTGCAAAGCAATTGCAAAGACCTATTGCAAAGCACATTTGAAGCTGTGTCATAGATTGTGTGATATTATATGTTTTGCTGTTCATTGTTATGCCCTCTGAATTTAACACCATTTATTCCTCTGTAAATAAACCTGTTAATTTTTTCAACCTCATCTCTTGTGAGTGTGTACGGAGCGTAGACAGGGGTTTCCCGAGTCGACCCCTGACAGAAGAGGAACTACAGCTCTCAGCAAGATTCAGGTGGAGGCACTGTGGCATATTGAGGTGAGAACTACCGGACGCCCTGCCCACAGAGGTGGCTTAAAGGGGTGTTACATTTTCTTAATATGTAAATGAGCTGTTAAGAACTATGGGCCGGACATAGAACTTATTGACCTTATTTGAAATTAAAGAAGGTGTTACACGTGTGAGACATGTAATGACTGACAGTCTGCTCTTCTGATCCAAATGTGGATTTCTCTGGAATAAGGTACCATTTTATTCATCTTTCTATGACCTACATGTCCATATAGACGGCTTAGGAGATCCTACTGACAGATACCCTTTAAGGGTGTATCTTTAGGTTTTGCAGTAATATAGCTACATCCCTTTCATTATTCATTCAGGTCTTCTGAGGTGACACAGTTAAAACAATCCACTTGCAAGGACTCACCTAGTATGGGTAACCCTAAAACATAACCTCATAGTTAGTCCTATCTTATCTCTTATCTTATCTATTGATCTCTGTTCTAAAGGTAGCTTTACACAGTTGGTTCATACATTTATTTACATTTCTTCCTCTTCCTCAAAATCTGTGGATGTTATCTGGTATAGTATCTTCTACACCCAGTATTTATTGTAGAAGTTTGATCTGGTTTCTTTCCCACCACATCTCAATGAATGTGCTTACAGTGCAATCTATCTAGAACTAACTAACTTACAATGAATAGTACCCATCGCCCTTTCATCTTGGTCTTCAAGGTGTCTGGTGAGCTAATGTCCCTAAAAACCTGAAGTCCTTCATAAACGTTGGTCTCATTTCAATGATTTTGACAGAATCTGCCCACCATTTATTGTGTTTGGGGGCTTCCTAACTGTTCCTCGACAGTTGATGTCAAGGGAGAGAAGAATTGGTCTGTTGGTCTGTTTTAAAACTTGATCCTTCGTTCTCAAGGGGGTTAAGAAGTCAGTGGCTTACTCCCCTCTCCCCATTGAAAACACACGATTGTATCATGTCAAGTGTTTCGTTGGCACTTTAACCCCTTCAAGTCATGGCTATTTTCTGTTTTTGCATTTTCTTTTTTTCCTCTCCTTCTTCCAAGTGAAAATTCTATTTTTCTGTTGACATAAAGCATATGAGGGCTTGGTTTTTGCGGGACAAGTTGTACTTTTAAATGACACCATTTTATCAGGTGATGTACAGGAAAGCAGGAAAAAAAACTCCAAGTGCGGTGAAGTTGCGAAAAAGCGTAATAACACAATTGTTTTTTATGGTAAAAATTACCTAGCTACAGTACAATCATGAGGATACCAAACATGCATATTTTTTTTAATTTTTTTTTATTAAAGGGGTTTTCCAGTCCAAACCGGTAAGCCTACAGTCACTTTGTATGATTGTAGACATATGAATCCCCCCGGTGCATGCTCTGTGCACTACAAGGTTTCGTCGGTTTCTGAGCCGGGAGTGGAGGATATGTTTGCGTTGTACATACTCCCGGCGAGAACCTGTCCAGTGGGTGTGTCCGACTAGAGGATGCGACCTTTCTCCATACAAGTGTATGGGGCAAGGCCACGCCCACTGGACAGACTCTGGTGCAACTCATACATACCCTCTGGTTCCAGCTCCGAAATCGGCACTTCTGGGATTTATAGGTCTGCAGTCACACAGAGTGACTGCAGACTTATCAATTTGGACCGTACAACCCCTTTAAGTGGTGAAAGCAGATTTGGAAAATTGTAGAAAAAGAACCCCTGGCAGTGACATAGCCTAGATTGCCAGCACCGGGGAAAGACAAATGTGTTGGGCCCCCTAACTATGAATCGTTAGCGCTCCTGGAATTCTTTGAGTAAAATACTGATGAAATTATAGTTTTTGCTTTGATCGCCTAGTAATTTTTTTCTGCATTTTGCTGAAATTTTAAAAAAAAGTTGTTGTTTTTTTGCTGCTTTTAATTTTTTTTTTATGTAACAATTTTCTTATCCTTAAACCTAAAGCTAGCCCTAAGTCTCAGCCTAACTTAATCCTTAGCCCTAAGACTAACCCTTATCCTAACCCAAAGCCTAACCCTAATGCCAAATCTAAGTCTACCTCAATCCCTAGCCTTAAACCAAAGCCTAACCCTAGCCTGAATCTAACCCTATACCTAAGCCTAACCATAAGCCAATCCCTAAACCTAACCCTAGGTAAAGTTAGAAAAGGTGTAACAATATAAAAGCAGATTTAAAACTGTCTTCATTCATTAGTTGCTCATCTTCTATTATCTTACGCGGAGGGCAGCAATGGTGATGAGTTTGTCATTGGCTGCCGTCCTCTGCACAGCCAGGGACTGAAATGACCAATCTAATTTCATATTACTGCCTATGCAGAGTGCAGGAGCCAATGAGAAACTCATCTTACATGTTACGCCTGCATAAACAACTCCAGGTGGGCGCTCCCTGCCCTTTCACTATAGGCGGCATGGGTAGGGGGAGCCAGGACATACACTGTGGTACTTGGGGCACATATCCCCCTTGCTCATCCCCCCACACTATGCCAAAGCCCTTTAGAGCTTCTTTTTAAGATTAAATAGCAACACAATGATATTAGGTTGTTAATTTGCTTGTATCAGAATATAAAACATGGCGGCTCTCTTCAAGAAACAGTGCCACTCCTGTCCATAGGCAGTATATGGTATTGCAGCTTATACCTATTAAAGTGTATACAGCTAGAATGTAAAAATAGTGACAGTCCATGAGCAGTATGTTTTTTCTAACCCCATACAACTTATTTTATTTCACCCTAATAAAAAGTGACATTAAACAGACAGGACTGACCTCAGTTGTAAGGACCAGTCCCAAAAGGAATAAAACTATGCAGATAATAAGAGAAAAAAATGCTTTCTTTGGTCTGAGGTAGTAAGGAAACTCATCCGTGATGGCCGTCACTATGGTCTCCATGAATGCAAACTGTGGATGAAGCAAATTAAACATATTATACAATTTTGCTGTACCACGGAAGAAGTAATGGAAACTAAAACTGTACAGAAGAAACTTACCTGACTGTCTAACCCGAGTGTCAGAAGCATAAAGAAAAAGAGGAATGACCAAAAAGGTGATAGTGGAAGCATCGTCATGGCCTGTGGGTACACTACAAAGGCCAGGCCAGGACCTATGGGCAGAAGAGTATATTTAATAATTGTATTTCTATAATTCGCAGCACTAATGTATGACCAGAAATGCCTATATAATGAGTGACCGATGATGTAACAAACAGAGATCTGCTGTGATACCTGAGAGTGTATCAGCGTGGCTCTTATTTGGATTTTACAATTTAATTTGGAACAGGCACAACGTCTCAGAAGGTCCCACACTAAGTGGCGACGATACCAAGTATCTAAATCTTTTATACCAGCTATAACATTAAAAAGTCAATGTAACCTCAGATATTACATTTTTTATTAAAAACTAAAAAAATTGCTGTTATTTTGTATCTATGAGCATAAAAATCTCGAGATATTCCAGTTTTCATATTTCCCACTAGAGCCACTAGTTCAGACACAATGGTATTATGCTTCCTGTTCTATTTAAATGACTTGAAAGCTTTACTGTATAGATTGGGAGAGAATAAGCAGAGTCATCTCTTTATTATTGGAAAATTGGCAAGTCAATGACAGCTCTATTATACTGTTCCAGTTGTACCTAAGGTAGGATACCAACACTACACGCTGTATAATGTGTAAACCTGCATCCATGTTTTTTATTTATTGGAAAGTTATTAGAATATGGGTTCTAGGTTGACACACTTGGACACAGTTAAGATTCAATATGGCTGCACATGTACCACAAATGCTCAATATTAAAGGGGTTGTCCGGGACTTTTGTATTGATGGCCTATCCTTAGGATAGGTCATCAGTATCTGATCAGTGGAAGTGTGACATTCGGCATAACCTCCGATCAGATGTCCCGGGATGCCAGCTCTGTTAATGGCATAGTCTCCACGGCCAGGTACAGGACATCCACCCCATATTAATTTTAATAGGGGACAGATGTGCAGTACCTGGTCGTGGCTACTATTCCTTTGACAAAGCTGTGCTGTGCAACTCAACACATTAAGCCAGCAAAGAGAACAGCTGATCAGTGGGAGTGATAGGTATCACACACCCCCACGATCAGATATTGATGACTTATCCTAACGATAGGTCATTAATATAAACGTCTCTGACAATTGCCTTAATGAGAATAATCAGTAATAAAGAGGTTGCCAATAGTGATGAGTGAGCATGCTCGCTACTGCTTGGTGCTCGCCGAGTATTTCCGGGGTTGCTCGGCGGGAACTCGGGTCTCCACCCTGCATGTTTGGCGCTCTTTAGAGAGCCAATGAACATGCAGGGATTGCCTGCCACTCACTGTAATGCCGCAGCCATGTTGGTTGTGGCATTACAGTGATTGGCTGGCTGCACAGCGTCATCAGGTCTATATCAGACCTGGCGCAGCGTACTCGTCACAGTCACTCCGGATCAGACAGTGTAGGGAGAGCTGCTGCTGAGCTAGGGAGAGATTTGCTTGTTTCTAGTTAGTGTAGGTATACCAAACTATATTAGAGACACATATCCATCGCAACAGTCCTTCTGAGAACTAATCCATCTGCAGAGATATCAGGCAGGCATTGTATATAGGCAGGCAGGCAGGGTATATAGCAGACTGCAGTGCACATAGCACAAAAGGCTCCATTCCAGTTTTGTCTGCTGCTGCTGTTAGATATTTCTAGAAATAGGCCCTCATTATTTGCTTAAAAAGCAATCCAGAGAACACTGTTTTTCTGCGCCATTTGCTTGTTGGCATTGCAGAATACAGCCAGGTCCTTTCCATATTAGAGCGCTAAAAATCCAGCTATTTGAAACTGTGGTTTGTCCGTCACACGGATCACATATAATTGTGCTGAAAATGCTGCCATTTCTGGCATGCATTAAAAATTGTTTCAGTGTGTCAGTGAAGCAATTGGCACCAGATTGCTGTTCAAAAAAGTTACCTACAGGCCAGCTACTTAAAACTGTGGTTTGTCTGTCACACGGATCACTTATAAGTTCGCTCCAAATTCAGTCATTTGTAGTGAGCGTGGAAGATATTGTCCTCCATTTAAAATGGGCAAGGCACGTGGCAAGGGACGGGGAACTGGATGTGATGGTGATGATGCATGCAGAGGCCGAGGCCGTGTGCAAGCTGAAATTGTACCACAACAAACACCCACATCTTCTTGCTCGACCTTCCTGTCCCAATTAATAGGGGACCGCAGAACACCACTATTGAACACAGAGCAATGTGAAAAGGTTATTGGTTGGATAGCAGATAATGCTTTCAGTCACTTAGCCACCACCACCACCTTGTCTTCCACATGGTGAAGTCTCAGTAGCTGTGAGTCTGGACCACATATTCCTCAACCTGAACCTCCTTCCTCCCACCATGCCGAGTGCCCAGAGACAACTAACCCACACTTGGACACTCTGAAGAGTTGTTCACTTTTCCATTTATAGATTCGGGCCTCTCGCCCGGTCCACTTGAAGCGAGGCAAGAGGAGATTGCATGTAGCGATGCCCAAATATTTGAGCAGCCACCGTCATATGAAGGTGACGGTGTGAAAGTGTCACAAGAGGTGGACGATGATGAGACACAGTTGCCAGAAAGTCAGGAGGAGGACATGAGTGCGGAAGAGGAAGACGAGGTGGTGGACAATATAGTAACTGACCCAACCTGGTAGGAGGACAGAGCGAGGCAGAGCGAGGAGAGCAGCACATGGGGAGGGAGGCAGAGCATCCCAACAGGCAGGAAGAAGCAGTGTGGTGGCCACAGAAAGAAGGCAGGCAACCGTTCCCAGTAACACCAACACGAAGGAAGATGCCAGTACAACTGTTAGGTCTTCCCGAGTCTGGTTGTATAACAAAGACTCTGCCAATAACCCCAAAAAGGCCATTTGCACCACCTGCCAGGCCAGCATCAGCAGGGGTGGCAAAACGACCAGCCTGACCACCACCAGCATGATCAGGCACATGGCAGCAAAGCACCCCACTTTGTGGGCCGAACCCCAGGGTCCAGGAACAGTGTCTGCGGGTGGCACCATTGCTTCTTCCGCTGTTGTGCATGCAAGCCCCTTGTCCATGGTGCATGCAAAGATGCCTCCTGCCCTGCACCTGTCATTGCACACTCTCAAGTAGCAGCATCAGGAAGCACGTCCACGTCCTTCTCTCAGCGCAGTGTTCAGTTGTCCATGCCCCAGTCCTTGGAATGCAAGCGCAAATACGCAGCCAATGCCCCACAGGCCACACTACTAAATTCCGACATTTCGCTACTGCATGCGCTAGAAATGTTGCCTTTTAGGCTTGTGGAGATGGAAACATTCCGCAATCTGATGGCGGCGGCTGTTCCTCGGTACTTGGTCCCCAGCCGCCACTATTTGTCCCAGTGTGCCGTCCCCGCATTACACAAGCACGTGTCTCAAAACATTAGCCGTGCCCTCAACAACGCAGTTAACGGGAAAGTCCACCTAACCACGGACACGTAAACAAGTGCTTGTGGGCAGGGACGGTACATCTCACTGATGGCACACTGGGTTAACATAGTGGAAGCCGGGACCCAGTCGGACCTTGGAACGGAACACGTCCTCCCGACGCCAAGGATCGCAGGCCCTAGGTCAATCAGGGTTGCCCCCAAAGTCTACAGCTCCTGTACCTCATCCTCCTCAGTGTCCTCCTGCTCTTCAGCCTCCATCTCCGAAATGACCACATCAGTCACAAGCTGGAAGCACTGCAGCACTACCTCGGCCAAGCGGCAACAGGCTGTGTTGAAGCTAATATGCTTAGGTGACAAACCGCACAATGCTGAAGAGTTGTGGACAGCTCTGAAAGAGCAGGCATATCTGTGGCTCACACCGCTAAACCTACAGCCAGGCATGGTCATGTGTGACAATGGCCGGAACCTGGTGGCAGCTCTGAGGAAAGGCGAGCTCACACACGTATCATGCCTGGCCCATGTGCTTAACCTAGTGGTTCAGCGATTTCTCAAATCCTACCCGGAGCTGCCGGATCTGCTTTTCAAAGTACGCTGCCTGTGTGATCATTTTAGAAAGTCAGCTACAGCTTCTGCCGCCCTTGCCGTGCTTCAGCAGCGTGTGCAGCTTCCATCTCACAGACAGGTGTATGATGTCCCCACACATTGGAACTCTACAATGTAGATGTTAGGAGGGATTTGTGAGCAGAAGAGGGCAGTTGTTCAGTACCAGCACCAACAAGGCCGTCGGTATTCAGTTCAGACTCCACACATAAGACCTCAAGAGTGGACATGGATGTCAGACATATGTACCATCCTCCAAAACTTTGAGGACTCCACCAAGATGGTAAGCGGCGATGACACCATAATTAGCGTCACCATCCCACTTCTCTGTCTTCTGAAACGCTCTCTGCTCACATTAAAAGAGGATGCATTGCAGGCGGAACACCATGAGATGGAGCAAGGAACCATACAGCGTGATTACACACAGCCCAGCCTCATCTCATCCCAACGTGGATTGGGTGACAATGAGGAAGAGGAGGAGGAGGAAGAACAGGAGCTAGTTTCATGCGCTATAGATGGTACTACCTGCACAACTGTCATACCGTCTGTTCAGTGTTGATGGCCTGAGGACAGAGAGGAGGAGGAATAGGAGAGCATGGTCACTCGTCCCCTTGGTGAGGACACGGAATTCTTGCCTGTTAGTAGTCTGGCAGGCATGGCTGAGTTTATGTTACGCTGACTTTCCCATGAACCTTCGCGATCTCAAAATTTTGGGTGACAGTCATTACTGGTTGGTGACACTTCTAGACCCATGCTACAAGGAGAACTTTATACAAAAATAGGGGCAGTACCAGAAGGCCCTTGTTGTGGAACTATTAAAAAAATTCCCATCTGAAAACACTGGTGGCAGAGGTCATAGTTCGTTGGTCAACCAAGGACTACAGACGAGAGAGACACAACTCCAATCCATAAGAGGCATGGGAACATTGTCAAAGTTCTGGGAGAATTTTCTCAGCCCCTCCCATTGCACAAGCCCTGAGGCGCGGGGTACTCTCACAAGGAGTGCAAAGTTTGGGAAGATTCTGAGGGAGTACCTTGTCGACCGTACCAACGTCCTCCATGATTCCACAATACCTTATAATTATTGGGTATCCAAGGTGGATACGTGGAATGAACTGGCTCTCTACGCCTTGGAGGTCCTGGCCTGTCCTGCCGCTAGCGTTTTATCAGAGCGGGTTTTTAGTGCCGCTGGTGGAATTAGAGCTGATAAGCGCATCCACCTGTCAACTGAAAATGCTGACAGGCTAACTCTTATAAAAACGAACAAGGGCTGGATTGGGCCAGATTTCTCAACACCACCGAATGATAGCAGCGTAACATAAACTCAAATCCAGTGTCTTTTTTGGGGAGGTGTATTCCCATGCACCTT
The DNA here is from genome assembly GCF_046119375.1 of Phyllobates terribilis. NCBI lineage: Eukaryota > Metazoa > Chordata > Amphibia > Anura > Dendrobatidae > Phyllobates > Phyllobates terribilis. The sequence goes on along the minus strand of NW_027362770.1, from coordinate 130,671,144 downwards.
TTCACACCCACACATGGGTATACACTTCCTGATTTTGGCTATTTGCTCTTTTCCTCCTCCTTCTCTTCATCCTCCACCACCATATCACCAGGGTGACCATGGTCCGTGATGCAACACCCACATAATTTTTTAAAGGGTGTTTATGATGCCCGTAAAAAAAAATTTTTTATACAGTATGAGACCCTCTAAGTCTCTTCCAAGGGGCATTGGAGTGCCTCCCAATTTTTGACAGTCCTTGCATTCACTGCATAGGCCAACACTATGGGAGACCCTCTCCTTTCTAATGGGAATTTGTCGTTACTGTGGCCCTGCTCTATGTGTCTTTAAATTCTTATTGGGGTTTTCCTAAATTTAGTCAGCCATTGGACTCACTGCATACCCTATAACTGTATAGCAGATCCTCTCCTTTCTAATGGGAACATGACGGACTTGTTACTGTGGCCCTGCTCTATGTGTCTTTAAATTCTTAGTGGGGTTTTTCCTAAATTTGGTCAGCCATTGGACTCACTGCATAACCTATAACTGTATAGCAGACTCTCTCCTTTCTAATGGGAACATGTCGAACTTGTTACTGTGGCCCTGCTCTATGTGTCTTTAAATTCTTAGTGGGGTTTTTCCTAAATTTTGTCAGCCGTTGGACTCACTGCATACCCTATAACTGTATAGCAGACTCTCTCCTTTCTAATGGGAACATGTCGTACTCGTTACTGTGGCCCTGCTCTATGTGTCTTTAAATTCTAAGTGGGGTTTTTCCCAAATTTTGTCTGCCCTTGCAGTCACAGCATGGGCATTACCACTATAGGAGACCAGCGCCTTTATAAGGGGAACATTTTTTTTACTGAGACCCACCTCTATGTTTCTTCAAAAGGGTATTGGGTTGCGTCCAAATTCTTGACAGCCCTTGCAGTCACTGCATATGCAATAACAGTATAGGAAACCCACTCGTTAATAATGGGAACAACAAAGCATAGCCAGCTGATGGCTCTCTAACAATAGCGAGGGCCGACTGCTGGCCTTTTAAGAATAGTAAGGGCCGCCTTATGGCCCTATAAAAATAGGCTTTGTGACTTTCAGAGTCCCTCCATCATAAATGAAACAGGATGTGTCTGATGATGTGTCACACACCACATGGTCAGATAAGGTTGTAAAATGTTAAAATGACATTTCCCGGTGAATGCATTTCTCTTAAAAAATAATGTAAAAAAAAACCAACAGTAGTATCTTTCTTTAGTATAAAAAACACAGTCACCAATGTAACCTCAATGTAATCACATTATTCAGCTCCTGCACCTCCTCTTCCATCTCCGAAATGACCACATCAGTCACAAGCTGAAAGCACTGCAGCACTGCCTTGGCCAAGAGAAAAAAGGCTGTGCTGAAGATAACATGCTTAATGCTTAGGTGACAAACCACCCAGCACTGCAGAGTTGTTGAAAGCTGTAACACAGCAGCCTGATCTGTGGCTGTCACCGCTAAACATACAGCAAGACATGGTCATGTGTGACAATGGGCGGAACCTGGTGATGGAGAAATGACAACCGGAGTAGGTACGGTTTCCCTCTATGCCAGTCCTTTCACCGAGCTAAAGAATATGGCTTTGGTGAAATACAACTCCCACTGAGAAGCTGTTTCAGATTGAAAAACATTGGGCCCACCAGAGGATTTGATTCTGAGGGCTCACCTTTCTCCCCTGCTCAAAAGCCCCATAGCAGCTGCAAAGTTAGCTCTATCATGAACTCTCCTGATGTAGAAGCCAGGGCACACCAGAGGATTCTTTAGTGGGACCGTCCAACCCTGCCGAGAAGCAGTCCTGGCTAAGAAAAGTGTGTGGGAAGGTTTCCGGACACTCTATGGCTGCTTTTTTACAGAGGTGGAAACCCACGCAAACACGGGGAGAACATGCAAAATCCTTGCAGATGTTGTCCTTGCTGGGATTTGAACCCAGGATCCCAGCGCTGCAAGGCTTCAGTGCTAACCAATGATCCAATGTGCTGCCCTTCACAATCTGATATCTAACAGGCTAGGGAAACTTGCACCACTGCCACTCTATCTTCAGCTCCTTTGTGAGAAACTAATGTATTTGGGCAGCCACTCAGTCTACCAAATAAAATTCCTGAAAAGGAAATTGGGGATGGCTTTGCTACTGGTACTGGCGACAGTTCTAATACCATGGCGTCGTACCATAGTTTACTGGAAATATTCCAGGCTGGTAGGAGGCAAGCAGATTCCCACAAAAAAGTACCAGCAGTAATGTTCAGGGACCTGCGCTTGTAGAAAGCGAAGACAACACAGGGAGAAATAGTGACAGCTGGGGACCGAGTATGGACATGAGGCATGAGGTTGTGAAAAGCTTCTGCCTCCACAAGCCTAAAAGGCCACATTTCAAGTACAAGCAGCTGCCCAGAAATCTGGCAGTTTAGTATTGCAGCCTGTAAGTTGATGGCTGGCTGCATACTTGCGCTTGCAGTAACAGAAAACTAAAAAGATGGTGGCCTCTATCATCATCATTACCTCACCTCGGCACTATAAACTCTCCTGAAGGAGAAGCCAGGGCCCACCGGAGGAGTCTCTGGTTCTCTGGTGGGCCAGTCCAACCCTGCCGAGAAACAGCCCTGGCTAAGAAAAGTGTGTGGTAAGGTTCCCGGACACTCTATGGCAGCTTTTTTAATGTGGATTGGACATGCTTATGCATGTTATTTCTCAAACCGCATTGCAGATCAGGCCATTGCCCAACTATGTAGTCATGAAATTAAAGGCGCAAAGAAAGATGTTTGTGTGTCGAAGTGTGAGAGTGTGAACTGTGATAGCAGCAGAAGAGCATTAGGACCCTGTGAGTTTTGCCTGGCTGAGCTCAGAGCAGGGGCAGAGCAGGAGACCCTGTGTGTTCTGGGGGTGTCTGCTGTGTGAGACGCTGGATGGGGCATCTGAGGAGAACTGTGAGAACTGAACTGCAACAAGACTCTCTCTCTCTACAAGCTTTCCTGTGGGGGGTTGGTAACCCCTGACCCTGGTGAAGCTGTGTCCCTGCTTAAGAACAAGTGCTGAGCTGGGGAAAGCTGTGTGGCTCTTTGGAGTTTTGTGGAATTCCATGCTGAGTGACTAGAGACTTTGTGCTGAAGGAGCCAAGTGTCGAGTGAGAGGGAAAAAGACTGAAGATATCATCTCTGTGACGGAGCGCGTGGTCGGTGGTCTGGAAAACAGTGAGTGATTGCGAGAGGAGAGAAGGGGTCCGGTGCCATTCACATTGAGAAGATACTGACAAGCCTTGTGAAGAGTTCTTCCCAGACCTTAACCTGAGGCTACAGGAAAAAGTCCCCGGTGTGTGGGCTCGGCATCGGCCGACAAGACAAGGAACCTTTGCTGTTTTTGTGAACGTTGCTTTTTATTTGGCGCCAAAGTTTTCCGGGACTAGCTGCAGCCACCGCGATTCACAGGCCTGTGATAGACCACATCTGAGGTTAACGGTACCGTAACGTTAAGATACCCGGGTATCCCTATACTAGGGGAATAAGGGGAATGAGAGCAATTGGTATAGTTTCATGCATTGTTAATGTTAAGAGTGGTAGGATTGTACTCAGTGTGCCATCTCAGGGGTCCCTATAGAACAACCATACTAGACTGACACTGTGTTTAGGTAAAATTGTTCCAGATCTTTAGAATAATTCACATAAACTGGGAACCTTGAGATTGGCACATTGATTTCAGATTTCGCTGATTGTGTGTATTTAGTAGGGACAGTGTCCCAGATAGAACCTGAGACTGATTTATGCGATAATGAATTTTAGTCTAATCCCTGTTTTAGTAAAGAAAGTGTTGATTATTTCTGTCTCTGTCTCAGTTTGTGACTCACTGGATTTCTCTCGGACCTCCGGTCATTACATTTTTGGCGCAGTTGGCAGGATCCAGTGCTTGTCATGGAGGGAGGCAAGAAAAGAAATGACTCTGCCGCACCAGCAGCCCCCCCGATGGTAGAGGAACCCCTGGCAGCCGCGGCGACTGTGGAAGGATATGTGCCGGTAGGAGCTTTACTCCAGCACATGCCGAACTACGACGGGCGTAACATGCTGTTGCAGGATTGGGCTGAGAAGATCTGGAGTGTTCTGCGAAATGTGTAATCTGGCCCCCGCGTTACGAGCAGAGTTGGCCTTAAATGCACTAGAGGGCGACGCTAGGCGAATGGTGATGGTACGTCCAGAGTCAGAGAGGAGCACGTTAGAGAAAATCTTGGAGCTTCGTCCCTTGTTTTTTAATCGGCCCCAAAGGGAATGTGAGACCTTGATGCAGTACTCGAATACTTTACAGGAAATGTTGAATGAGGTGCAGCGACTAGACCCAGGGGCCATTGGGGCATTCCGAGAGGTAGACCACTTGCTCCGGGATCAATTCATAACAGGGTTAGCCAATAAACTCCTTCGAGACAAACTGATGGAGATGACCCCGGAATTATCCTTCTGGCAGATTTATCGGGCCGTGGTGGAAAGGGAGGAGGAGTCTACTCTGGTGGCCGAGGAGGCAGTGAACAGTGCACAGCTGGAGGGAGGTCGGGCGCCAGTTTCAGAAGGGGAAGGACTGGTAAACGTTGTACAGGCTCTGCGTGCCGAACTGAAGGAACTAAAGCTGGAGGTGTCTAACCTCAGAGCTGGGCCGGTCGCTACTCCCACGGAAGGGCCACCTGCCCCGTCCTCTGGAATGGTGGTTCCACAGTCTGCCAGGTCGTCCTCCTCGAATGATTCAAGTTCTCGTCCACGAGGAACAGTCACCTGCTGGAGGTGTGGGCGTCGGGGACACGTCTCCCGATACTGCCGGATGTCTGCAGCCCCGGAGCCTCCTTCTCGGGCGTTAAACTTCCAGCCACTGCCATGAGAGGGCGAGCAGCAGTGGCCCACCCCCCACAAAGCCCTCGACCGGAAGAACAAGATTTGTTCACATGCAGTCCAGTCCTGAAGCAGAGTTTGAAGAGGGGAAGATGAGATGCTTAGTTGACACAGGATCCGAATGTACCATAATGCTCTTAGAGGTGTACGAAAGGCACTTCAGTCAACTAGTGGTTCCCGAGGACGGCCGAGTGATATGGTTTACAGCCGCTAACAATGGCCAACTAACGGTGAAGGGGATCGTGTGCATGCAACTGAAAATGTTTGGTCAACAGCTGGGTCAGAAAGGGATAGTGTTGGTGGACCACCCTTCTAGAAGAGGGATGGAGGTGACGCGCAGAATGAACGTTCTGCGAGATTTAAATCATCAGATGTATGCCAGGGAGGGACCCCGATACTGGGCTCGTGCTATCCAACATCGACCCACACAGAGAATGTTACATCATCTAGTGCTGTGCTGCGATCTCCTGAAGAGTGCAGTCCCTGGGGGTCGGGTGGGCGTGGTCTGAGTGCCATCGCAGACCACGATCTCACTAGAGCCCTGACAAGAAGAACTCTTAATGCTACCGGTGGGGGCTGCGCAGAGACTGAATGGGCTTGAAGTACTACTCGAGCCAGCCCCAGAGAAGTCCTCGTTCGCCAAGGCGCATGTGGCTCGGTCTCTGGCAACTGTGAAGAATGGACGGGTGCCAGTCAGATGTATCAACGTTCTAGATGAGGCTGTTACAATTCCTGCTGGGACCATTCTGGCTGAACTGTTCGTGCCAGCAGGGAAGGTGCCTGACAAGGCAGTGTTCGAACTGCGCCCAGATGAACAGTCTTCCTGGACATTCGCGGTCGAAGTAGGCCGGACCGAATCTCCTACCGAAGAATGGAATGGTCGTGTGATCATGGACCAGATGGGATTGGATCGGGAGGAACTGACCCCCGTGCAATTGGAGCAGCTGGAGAGGGTCTTGTGGGAACATCAAGAGACCTTTTCGCGACATGCGGAGGATTTCGGTTGTTCCCGGACGATTGAGCATGAGATTCCCATGGGGGATACAACTCCTATTAAGGAACGTTATCGTCAAATTCCCCCAACGCTCTATCAAGAGGTGAAGCGCATGGTGGCCAGTATGCTTGACAACCAAGTGATCCGAGACAGCCAGATCCCCTGGGCAGCCCCTGTGGTCTTGGTGGGGAAGAAGGATGGGACCCTTCGGTTTTGTGTGGACTATCGCAAATTGAATGCTCACACAGTGCGGGACGCATATCCATTACCTCACATAGAAGAGTCTCTGTCGCATTGGGTCAGGCCAAATATTTCTCCACGTTGGATTTAGCAAGTGCCTATTGGCAGGTACTAATGGCCGAAAAAGATCGGGCCAAGACGGAGTTTGTCCTACCAATGGGGCTCTATGAATTCAAACGGATGCCCTTCGGGCTCACTAACGCCACAGGAACTTTCCAACGCCTGATGGAACATTGCTTAGGCGATCTGAATTTTGAATCAGTCCTGATATATCTAGATGACATTGTGGTGTTAGGGACCTCATTTGAAGACCATTTTGAGAAGTTACGTCAAGTTCTCCAGCGGCTCAGTTGTTACGGCCTAAAAATAAAAGCAAAGAAGTGCCAACTATTACAGAGTCAGATTGAGTACACGGTGTTCCAAATTATTATGCAAAAAGTGTTTCGGAGTGATAAGGTAAAAATTATTTTTGTTTGTCAGTTAAACTCATTGATGGTGATGTGTGTCAGGGCTCTTTATATCACTGTAAGCAATTGCAGACACCTGTGCTAATTAGTTTGGCAGGTGTGTCCAATGAAAGGCAAGACTACTTAAGAAGGCTGTCCCACATTATTAAGCAGCCTACATTTTCTGCCAAAATGGGAAAGAAAAAGGATGTGTCGGCTGCTGAGAAGCAACAAATTGTGGAGTGTTTAGGTCAAGGCATGACTACAATCAACATTGCCAAGACACTTCATCGTGATCATCGCACAATCAAGAAGTATGTAGCTGATTCACAGTACACACGTGTGCGTGCTGATAAGGGAAAATTGAGGACTCTTTCCTACAGGCAATTACGTCAGGTTAAAAGAGCAGTGGCAAAAAAGCCTTGTCATAGCAGTAGACAAGTTTTTGAAGCTGCTGGTGCCTCCAACGTCCCCCGAACAACAAGATGCAGGGTCCTTCAGAGGTTTGCAGCTGTGCGTAAGCCATCCTGTCGACCTCCTCTATCCACTGCACACAAGCAGAAATGGCTCCAGTGGGCCAAACAATACATGAAGACTGACTTCAAAACTGTTTTGTTCACCGATGAGTGCCGTGCAACGCTCGATGGTCCAGGTGGATGGAGTGGAGGATGGCTGGTTGATGGACACCCCATGCAAATACGGCTACGGCGCCAACAAGGAGGAAGTGGAGTAATGTTTTGGGCTGGAATCATGGGGAGAGAGATTGTTTGCCCCTTTAGGATCCCTGAAGGGGTAAAGATGAACTCCATAATGTATGTTGAGTTTCTCAAACAGCACTTCCTGCCATGGTTCAAGAAGAAGAACCATGCATTCCGCAGCAAGATCATTTTCATGCATGATAATGCACCGTCTCATGCTGCACATAACACATCTGCATCTCTGGCTGCTATGGGCATAAAAGGGGACAAACTTATGGTGTGGCCCCCATGCACCCCTGACCTCAACCCCATTGAGAACCTCTGGTGGATCATCAAAAGGAGTGTCTATGATGGCGGGAGGCAGTTTACATCTAAGCAACAGCTCTGGGAGGGTATTCTGTCCTCATGGAAAACAATTGAAGCAGAAACCATCCAAAACCTGACAAATTCAATGGATGAGAGAGTTCAGAAGCTCCTTTCGAACAAGGGGTCCTATGTGCAAATGTAACATCACCTAGAATAAAGTTTTGAGTTGAAAACTGTTCGATTTCAGTTTGTAATAACCTGCTAATGCTTATAATTTCAAAAATGACCATTTTTTTATTCTTTATTAAAATGAAAAGGTTGAAAACTCTGCTGTGCATAATAATTTGGAACATGCATTTTGAGTGCAGTTTGAGTGTTTTATTTTTTTAAAAATATACTGTTATCATAGGCAGTTTGTACAAAAACCTTTCAATTGTACTCTAATAGTTATTTAACTGGAAATTTACAATGACTGCAATTCATATAGGTAATTTGGGAAAATCTGAGAAAATATTATTTGCATAATAATTTGGAACACAGTGTATTTAGGTCACGTGGTGACTCCGGAAGGGGTTCTGCCCGCGACCAGTAAGGTCATGGTCGTGCAGGAGTGGCCACCTCCCTGTACCCTGCGAGAGGTTCGGGCCTTCTTGGGTTTAGAGGGGTACTATCGGCAATTTGTACCTAAGTTTTCACAAGTAGTCAGTCCCCTAAATGAGCTTTTAAGAGGGACGGCACAAGGCCCCCAAAATCGCCCCATCCCATGGGGACCTCAGCAGCAAAAGGCATTTGAGGAGGTGAAGGCCACCCTAACGAGTCCACCGTTGTTGGCGTATGCCCGGTTTGATTCTCCTTTCCTGTTTTACACCTATGGCAGTCTGCATGGGCTGGGGGCGGTACTAGCACAAGTGCAGGATGGTCAGGAGCGAGTAATCGCATATGGCAGCAGGTCTTTGAGAGACACTGAACGCAACCCAGCTAACTACAGTTCATTTCGCCTTGAGCTACTGGCCCTGGTGTGGGCGATGACGGAACGCTTTGCCGAGTATTTAACGGGAGCTGAGGTGCTGGTCATGACTAATAATAACCCTCTGGCTCACCTAGAAAATGCAAAACTGGGAGCGTTGGAGCAGCGGTGTGTCGCTCGCCTTGCTAAGTTTAACTATCGAATTAAGTTTCGCTCTGGGCGTGAAAACGGAAATGCGCATGCACTCTCAAGGTTCTCACCCTTGGTTTCTCTGGGGAAAATGTTGATGACCAGCGAAGTGTGGTACATTCAAGTGGGGTGGCGTCAGGGATGCCGTGTGTTCTGGGAAAAACACCCTCGGATTGGGCGAAAGACCAGAACGATTGCCCTGACATTGCACTAGTGCGCAATTGGGTACAAAAAGGGGTCTGGCCGCGTGCAGAGGAAAAGGCCCAGCTGTCTGCGGAAGGAATGAAACTACTGCGACAGTGGGATAAGTTGTGTGTGGAACAGGGCCTCTTGTACCGTAAGGTGTACCTGCCATCTGAGCTGCAGCACCTGTACCAGCTAGTAATCCCTATGGGGATGGGTCCGGTGGTCGCTCGCGAGGCTAATGAGAAGGGGGCCCACTTTGGGAGTGAAAAGACACTGCAGTGGCTACAGCGAGTCCTCTATTGTCCTGAATTGGGGGCCATGGTGACAGAGGCGTGTCAGCAGTGTCGGGTCTGTGGGCTCAGTAAGAGCCCTGAGCAGCGGGCGCCCACACAATCTATTAAGACTTCCGCTCCCTTAGAGCTGCTCATGATTGAGTATGTCTTGATAGGATACTCAACGTCTGGGTATTCCTATTGCTTGGTAATGACAGACCACTTCACCAAGTATGCTGTAGAAGTGCCGACAAGAGATCAGACGGAGAGATCAGACGGCGGAGTCGGCGGCTGAGGCCGTGTGTCGACATTTCATCCAGGTGTTTGGGTGTCCGCAAAGAATACACTCAGATCAAGGGGCATGTTTTCAGGGGGCATTGATGAAGGAGCTGTACCAGCTGTATGGTATCGCACCGTTGAGAATGACACTTTACTATCCCCAAGGTAATGGAGCTGGTGAGCGCTTTAATCGGACTCTGTTGCAGATGTTGAGGACGTTAGAGGATAAACAGCAGGTACACTGGCCTGAGTATCTCCCCGAATTGATGTGGGCCTACAATAATAGAGTGCACAGCACTACTGGCTACTCACCACACATGTTGATGTTCGGGAGGCCAGGGCAGGACATTGAGGAGTTGAACATGCCAGGTCCCTCCTCCAATCCCCCTCGGACCGCATCAGAATGGGTTCGAGAACACCGGCGGATTAAGGGTGGTGCATCAGGTGGTGGGTGATCGACTCAGTCAGGTGACCCATAGTGACGCGCGTCCCATGCAAGCCGAGCCTTTCTCCCCGGGGGATAGAGTGTTGGTGAGAATCAAACGACGGTTCGGAAAGCTGAGTGAACAATGGGAGGCGACTCCGTACCTCATAAAAAAATGGGTGAGCCCTGTGATTCCAGTCTACGAGGTCGAGCCGGTGGGGACAGGGGACTGGTTTGAAGATGCGGTCCCGGTTTCCACGGAACCACAGGCCGGGATGGGAATTTCTAATGCTCTTGAATTTGATGGTGAGTCTGCCTCTGCGCCTGCTTACTTGCCCCCTGCGATCAATCTGTCCCCTTGTGGAGAGAGTGTTGAGAATGTGGTATGTCATTCAGAGAACAGGGAATCAGTCAGTTACCTGACCCGTATGATGTGGCACAGGGCGCCACACCTCAGGAGGGAGCAGCCTCATTGGCTCCCTCTGATGATACTGCTGGAGAGACTTCTGCCCCCTCTGGGACTGAGTCTGTTGGGGTGGGTCTCAGGAGAACTACTCGAGCTACGGCGGGTATACCCCCATAGCGCTATGCACAAGACGACTTTGAGTGGGGAGGTGTGTCGAGGACGTCAAACTCTAGTGGGGTGGCATGTGAGAGTGTGAACTGTGATAGCAGCAGGAGAGCATTAGGACCCTGTGAGTTTTGCCTGTCTGAGCTCAGAGCAGGGGCAGAGCAGGAGACCCTGTGTGTTCTGGGGGTGTCTGCTGTGTGAGACGCTGGATCAGGCATCTGAGGAGAACTGTGAGAACTGAACTGCAACAAGACTCTCTCTCTACAAGCTTTCCTATGGGGGGTTGATAACCCCTGACCCTGGTGAAGCTGTGTCCCTGCTTAAGAACAAGTCCTGAGCTGGGGAAAGCTGTGTGGCTCTTTGGAGTTTTGTGGAATTCCATGCTGAGTGACTAGAGACTTTGTGCTGAAGGAGCCATGTGTCGAGTGAGAGGGAAAGAGACTGAGGATATCATCTCTGTGATGGAGCGCGTGGTCGGTGGTCTGGAAAACAGTGAGTGACTGCGAGAGGAGAGAAGGGGTCCGGTGCCATTCACATTGAGAGGATACTGACAAGCCTTGTGAAGAGTTCTTCCCAGACCTTAACCTAAGGCTACTGGGCTAAAGTCCCAGGCATGTGGGCTCGGCATCAGCTGACAAGACAAGAACCTTTGCTGTTTTTGTGAACGTTGCTTTTTATTTTGCGCCAAAGTTTTCCAGGACTAGCTGCAGCCACCGCGATTCACAGGCCTGTGATAGACCACATCTGAGGTTAACGGTACCGTAACTTTAAGATACCCGGGTATCCCTATACTAGGGGAATAAGAGCAATTGGTATAGTTTCATGCATTTTTATTGTTAATAGTGGTAGGATTGTACTCAGTGTGCCATCTCAGGGGGTCCATATAGAACAACCACACTAGACTGACACAGTGATTAGGTAAAATTGTTCCAGATCTTTAGAATAATTCACATAAACTGGGAACCTTAAGATTGGCACATTGATTTCAGCTTTTGCTGATTGTGTGTATTTAGTAGAGACAGTGTCCCAGGTCGAACCTGAGACTGATTCATGCAATACTGAATTTTAGTCTAATCCCTGTTTTAGTAAAGAAAGTGTTGATTATTTCTGTCTCTGTCTCAGTTTGTGACTCACTGGATCTCTCTCCGACCTTCGGTCATTACAGAAGCACCACCGACAAGTGCGAGTTGATGTTGGACGGGCTGCCATTGCTTCTGCAACAAGCTGCATTAGAGGACTTCCTGGGAGAAATGACACCCACAGTATATACGGTTTCCCTCTATGCCAGTTCTTTCACCGAGCTAAAGAATATGGCTGTGGTGAAATACAACTCTCAGCAAAAAAACCTGTGGACTGGCTCCGTACCGTCCCTGGCCACATTCACCTGTCCACGTGTTTGTGGTTAGGCGGTCCTTCCCAGTAAGTGCACGCTACATTTCAAGTGAAAGCAGCTTTAGAGGACTTCCTGGGAGAAATGACAGCAGTAGATATGGTTTCCCAAGTCCTTTCACCAAGCTAAAGAATATGGCTGTGGTGAAATACAAGTCTCAGCAAAAAAAGCTGTGGACTGGCTCCATACCTTCCCTGGCCACATTCACCTGTCCACGTGTTTGTGGGTAGGCGGTCCTTCCCAGTAAGTTCACTGGGAAGGGCACGGGTAATGTTGTAGGACCCATGCTTGTGGAAGGTGGAGATGACACCGAGACAAATAGTGGTGGCTGGGGACCGAGTATGGATACTCGGTCGCCTCCGCCATAAGATTGTGGACAGCTTCCACCTCCACGAGCCTAAAAGGCCACATTTCAAGTGCAAGCAGCTGTCAAAAATTTGGCAGTATAGTATTGCAACCTGTGGGAGGGTGGGTGGCTGGCTGCATACTTGCGCTTGCATTCCAAGGAATGGGGTAGGGACAACTGAATGCAGCACTAGGACAAGGACGTGGACGGTGATTGTTGCAAGTCTGCAACGACAGGTGCATGGTGGGAGGCATCTTCGCATGTGCCAAGGATCACTTATGATGGGCACACTTTTAGGCAGTGACCTGGGAGTCAGAGATGCTTCCAGAGGTCTTCCCTATGCTGTTCAGCACTGTATGCATGTGTCTGATGATGTGTCACACACCACATGGCCAGATAAGTTTGTAAAATGTTAAAATGACATTTCCCAGTGAATGCATTTGTCTTGGTTGAGAGCAATGCAAAAGTTCAAAAACGCATCAAAAACGCTACGTGTAAAAATAGCCCGAGGAGTATTTTTGGTTTTGGTTATTTATTTTGCCTTATATACAAGTCATTAACCTGGAAAGGATGTTCCTTAACATATTTTCCAGGAAAATCCATTTTGGATTCGCTTTTGTATGTTTTATTGTGAGTCTGTAAAAGTGGCGTAATACCTCTGACAACGTTGTTGACAGCAGTGACCTGGGAGTCAGAAATGCTTCCAGGGGTCTTCCCGATGCTGTTCCCATGTCATTTGAGCACTGTTTCCATTGATTTGAGCAATTTTTAGGCCCTCTGCAGACCGCCAGGGGGAGCCGCCTGAAAAGTGTTCGAGTTTCCCATAGACTTACATTGGGCTCGTTGCTCGAGTAGAGCACCTGAGTATTCCAATTTGCTCAACCCGAGCATCGAGCACCCGAGCATTTTAGTGCTCACCCATCACAAGTTGTCAAATTTTAAAACCAATTTTTAAATTCCCTGCTATAACAACCATCATTTAGTCAAATCAGAATGGCTACAAAGAGAATTTCTCTCTCTCTGTACGAACCGGACATTTATGCATTACAATGCTTCATTTTTCCTGTAGTGGCACTGGAAGGGATTTGAAACTTACTAATGATTAACTCCTAAAAATCCCCACGTTCCCCTGAATCTGATGCTCTTTTCCTTTTTGATCTGTGTCGCTCCATTTCAGAGAGTTTTACATTTGTTTCTTCTAAAGCGCAGCATGTGAAATTTCTGCTTTGTGTACAACTGGGAGTTTCTTCAAAGTCTTCTCTGGGGGCGTGTGCTTTCATCACTCCTTTTCAGACGCTGCGGGTCCAGTTGCCACAGAGGTACTGCATCTGAGCCAGAGGTGTGGTACCCCACTCTCAGGTAAGGAGGGAGCACTACCCGGGACCCAACCACTCACATACAACACTACATCACCTCATAAGGGAAGGTCCACATAGCTCCTAAGGGAGAGCACAGGCCTGGTCCGTCAGGATGGTGGAACTAAGTATAGGAGGTGGGTGGAGAAAGTAGTTTAGGGGAGCACTGAAGGAAGAGTATAAAAGGATGGGTAGAAACATCTAGAAGTGAGTCAGTCCATTTTCCTGGTTCCAGTCCATGGAGCAGGAGTACATTGGTTGAAGACCGTGTAGGAGTGGGGCCCAGTCAGAGGGGCCCAGCAGTAGGAGAGTGACGAGAGAACACCGGAGCAGTGAGAGGGGCTCCAGAGATAGAAGGGATCCTAGGGGCACGGCGAGTGCGGTATGCCACCCGTGCGCCCGAGTTCACGCTGACCGTGGAGGGAGCAAGGCCGCAGTAGGGGACGGGCCCCAGGCTAGTGGAGTTCTTTAAAGCTCAGCTAGCAAACCGGAGGTTGCGATATCTTCATGTGCCATAGCCAAAATCCACACACAATCGCTGAAAAGGTGGTCATATAGGACAAAGGGGACAGACCGAACGTCGCCCAGTAAGGTCCGCGGCCACTGGGTTGGGACCCTGTGTGTGAGGCGCAGGGCAGGAGAGAGAGAGAGACGACCTGGATAGGTACACAGAAAGGGGTCTCGTTCAAGTGCACCTAAGTTATCTGAGAGTTGGCTGGATCACTTCCCCGGAGGACACAGGACGACAAGGGCAGTTATAATTCGGCGGTTGTAACCTGGACCATCTTGACAACTGTGAGTAAATACTTGAAGACTGCACTCCACTGTGTCCTTGACTAATTGCTGCGTCACCTGCCTTGCACTACACCAGCAACATCTACCTCATCAATCACCATATACTGCCCTGGAGCTAAGCTTTGCCTGTGGAGAGCTGCACTATCTCTGCTGCGTCACCATCAGCCCCAGTGGATCTGCACTGCAGCGGCGGCCACATATAACCGCATATCACGGGTGGCGTCACAAACTTTATTCCCTCAATTGGCTTCCCATTTATTGACCACCCTGGGCCACGGACTGGGTCACTGCCGCTGTGACTACCCCACATAGAGCCAACCGGCCCGGCTACCGAGTACCCCACGGCCGCAGGGGGCGCGTCACTGCCAATCACATTTTAACAACTGACCTGGCAGTCTAACAGTCTCAGACATTGCAGAGCTGTGACTGGCAGCGTCTGGGAGGGAGGGGTGAAAGTGCACACTGTAATGACCAGAGGTCCGAGAGGAATCCAGTGAGTCACAAACTGAGACAGAAATAGAAATAAACAACACTTTCGTTACTAAAACAGGGATTAGACTAAAATTCAGTATTGCATGAATCAGCCTCAGGTTCTGCCTGGGACACTGTCTCTACTAAATACACACAATCAGCAAAAGCTGAAATCAATGTGCCAATCTCAAGGTTTCCAGTTTATGTGAATTATTCTAAAGATCTGGAACAATTTTACCTAAACACTGTGTCGATCTAGTGAGGGCGTTCCATGGGGACCCCCTGAGATGGCACACTGAGTACAATCCTACCACTATTAACAATAACAATGCATGAAACTATACCAATTGCTCTTATTCCCCTAGTATAGGGATACCCGGGTATCTTAAAGTTACGGTACCATTAACCTGAGATGTGGCCTATCACAGGTCTGTGAATCGCGGTGGCTGCAGCTAGTCCCGGAAAACTTTGGCGCCAAATAAAAAGCAACGTTCACAAAAACAGCAAAGGTTCCTTGTCTTGTCGGCCGATGCCGAGCCCACACGCCGGGGATTTTTTCCTGTAGCCTCAGGTTAAGGTCTGGGAAGAACTCTTCACAAGGCTTGTCAGTATCCTCTCAATGTGAATGGCACCCTACCCCTTCTCTCCTCTCGCAGTCACTCACTGTTTTCCAGACCACCGACCACGCGCTCTCCGTCACAGAGATGATATCCTCAGTCTCTTTCCCTCTCACTTGACACTTGGCTCCTTCAGCACAAAGTCTCTAGTCACTCAGCATGGACTTCCACAAAACTCCAAAGAGCCACACAGCTTTCCCCTGCTCAGCACTCGTTCTTAAGCAGGGACACAGCTTCACCAGGGCCAGGGGTTATCAACCTCCACAGGAAAGCTTGTAAAGAGAGAGTCTTATTGCAGTTCAGTCCTTGCAGTGCTCCTCAGACGCCGTCCAGCGTCTCACACAGCAGACACCCTCAGAACACACAGGGTCTACTGGTCTGCCCCTGCTCTGAGCTCAGCCAGGCAAACACACAGGGTCCTAATGCTCTCCTGCTGCTATCACAGTTCACACTCTCACACACACCTCCAGAGAAGACTCTGAAGAAACGCCCAGTAACAATACAAGCAGAAATCTAATATATATAATTGTCTTATCCCGTCTGTCTGTCCTTCTGTCCAGGAAATCCCGCGTCGCTGATTGGTCCGGCCTCGGCCAATCAGCGACGCGGGATTTCAGAAAAAAGATGGCGGCCGTTAGTGGCTCATCTGCTCATCTCCCGGCCGCTAGCAGCAGAAGGACCCCGACCGGTGGCGCCGCTGACCTCCATGCGGCTACCGTCGGGAGATCAGGGGCTAGGACCGCTGATCTCCCGACGGTAAGTGTGAAGTGAGGACCGGGGAGCGGCGCCGCCGGTCGGGATGCTTCTGCTGCTAGCAGCCGCCCATCTCCCAGCTGCTTGCAGCGGAAGTACCCACACAAGCAGCGCCGCTCCCGGGCCCACACTAATACGACGCTGATTGGTCGCACCGGCGGCCGCGACAAATCAGCTATGTTGGCGCCAAAATTAAACACTGTTTTGCTGATTGGTCGTGGCCGCGACCAATCAGTGATATTGGCGCCAACTTTAAACACCGCTCTGCACAGAGGTCAGCGGCGATGCAGCCGAAGTACCCCGACCGGCGGCGCCGCTGACCTCCATGCGGCTACCGTCGAGAGATCAGCGGCAAGTGTGAAGGGAGGACATGGGACGGCCGCGACCAATCAGCGATATTGGCGCCAAATTTAAACACCGCTCTGCTGATTGCGCCCGGTGTACCGCATACATATTCTAGAATACCCGATGTGTTTGAATTGGGCCACCATCTAGTTTCATATAATGAGCTCCAAAAGCAACAAATGTGAATATCTCTGTAAAGGAGTGACTCACTACAAAATGGAAAAGAGCGGCAGAATCAGGGGAGCTCAGGTATTTTAATAAAGTATTTAATTCACTTTTTGGGAGCAAGTGACGGGTCCTCCTAAAATTTAAGTGTTCCTCGGTTTAATAATTAGTAGACATTTTGGATAATCTCTAATCTGTTTTTTTTCCTACAGAAACCTCTACAAATCAGTTCATATCTTGGCTGTAAACTGAATGAAACTAGCCAGTTAATTAGTCAGAGCGACTTATGCCAAGATGAGCTGTGTTTAAATGAGAAAATGGGGGATTAAGTCTGCCAAAAGTGCAACCCAGGAATTTATGGAAGTAAGCATTCAAATTATTGTAAGTCTATGTTAATAGATAAAAAATATACACAATATCCTATGATCTGCTGCTAGTCCGTGCTGTGACAGCCCATCAAGATATTATATAAATATTACACTAGGGTTTTTTTGCTTTGGAAATTTTCTTTTTGGTAGAAGAGTTCCCTGATGATTGGTATATCAGAGTGTCCTACTGCCAAGAGTCATAGCGATCTGTTCAATTCCTTGCAGCGCCATCACAGGGGAAAAGCAGCATTACACAACTATTAAAATCAATTAGTAATCAGTTTTCCCCTTACATCAATTACCCTATTTAAGCCCACACTGTGATGAAACAGCTTCTTGTCTTAATCAGCCAGACATTTAAATTTGTTAAGCCACTTTTGAATGTATGTGTTTCTTTGGCTGGTCAAGATGGACAGTGACTCAGTGTTCGGGAAAAATTATATTTGTTACTATGCTAATTGCATATTGTACTAAACCAGCTAGTTTATTTATAAGAGCAGGGGGATTAGCTCAAACAATGAGACCTGATCCCTGCACCCCCATCCCTCGACCTGTGACTGATTACCTTAGCCACATATGTCAATATAAAAAGGGTTTTATATCCTGCTGCAAAGACTTTACAAGGAGAATGAAGGAGAATCAGAAAGACTTTCTTCAGAACAGCAGCTTGGTAGCATGGCTCGATCCAGAGAGACACAGATTTGGATTCTACATGACTACGGCCTAAGGGTATACGGCCCTGACTGGAAGGATACAGATCTGCCCCATTGACCATCAGAAAACCCATGGATACATTTGGGGGAACCAGGCTGGGACGATGAAGTCACCTGGCCCCATGGATATGTTGTTTGGGGTTGTCAGGTGGGTCTCTCCGGTCTCATGGAACACATGAAGACATTGGAGAAGCCAGATTGGGACCAGCTGGTCATCTGGCCCCATGGAAACTCTCGGAGAGGCCAGGGTGGGACCCTTGGGCCTTGTACCTCGATGGACTGTCTGCTTCCTAAGCTAGCTGCTACCTCCTCTCTGTGGGGGCCCCCAAAAGCAGGGGGGCACTGGTTGAGGTAGTTGGCCCTGGAAGTCCCAAAGTCACAGCTGCTCTATTCCCGACAGGCCAGCGGAAGTGTGAAACTGTGTAATTTTGCACCATCTTGGGTATTTGCTGGGACTGTTCTATATGTTAATTGTCTGTTTGGTGGCTCAATAAAGTATTGCCACACTGTTTAACCCTCACCCTGTGTTGTCTGAGTAGTATTATGCACACAGAAGACCCCGGGTCTTCACAAACACCCTCACGCCTTTTCGATGCACCCCACAAGCCTCTTCCATGCCCCTTCACTCCCCTCTTATGAAAGACAGTTTCTGGAAGACCTACTGTACTTCTAGGAAGATTTGACATGGCCCAACTCTTCCTGGAGTCCCGGAGATGTCCCCTTTATCCAGAAGAATCATAAACATTTTGTGAGAGTTAGGAACTACAAGTTAAATAGAGAGGTTCCATTTAAGACTTAGATTGAAGGGATCAAACTTTTGCTGCAGTCTGTCTGTTGTGTTTTTCAGCTGACACCCCCTGCTACTAGTGCAGTTTCCATTCTTATCTTGAGTCTACGCATTCTCCACGCCATATATCTACAACGTATTAAGCAATAGCATCAATTGATGCAGAGGTTTGGCACAGGGCAGTTAGGGATAAAGGATGTTAGGGATAAAACTGTTTGCAAGCTGTTATGACTGTTTCTAACAGCAACCAGCAGAATTATGAATTCAGCTCTATGTTATGTATATTTACAAATTTTTTCTTGTAGTTTAATTTTATGTGTATACAAGGGCGGGCATACCATTGGTGCAACCTCTGCAGCTGCACATGGGCCTAAAGAGGTAAGGGGGCCACTACCATCTCCAAAACAAGTGGAATGAGTTATTGGACTTCAAAAGGGTCCATATGCTGTTCTTGCACCTGGTGCCCACTTCTGCGTGTGTATATAAAAGTAAAATTACTATCTTGAGATAGATATCCCCGTTAATAGCTTCCCGAAGTAGGATGCAATAGAAGGTCCGACATCCGGTCGGTATGTATGAAATGGGCTCAGGAGCTGACACTTCACCATAAGAAGAAGATGCCAGCTGTGTTACATACACTGGGAAAAAAAAGTATTTTGTCAGCCACCAATTGTGCAAGTTCTCCCAGTTAAAAAGATGAGAGAGGCCTGTAATTGAGGAATGGGCCAACATACCAGCAACAGTGTGTGCCAACCTTGTGAAGTCTTACAGAAAATGTTTGACATCTGTCATTGCCAACAAAGGATATATAACAAAGTATTGAGATGAACTTTTGTAATTGACCAAATACTTATTTTCCACCAAAATTTGAAAAAAAAATTATTTCCAAATCAGACAATGTGATTTTTAGGATTTGTTTTCTCATTTTGTCTTTCATAGTTGAGGTCTACCTATGATGTCAATTACAGACCTCTCTCATCTTTTTAAGTGGGAGAACTTGCACAATTGGTGGCTAACTAAATACTTTTTTCCCCCACTGTAGCTGGCATCTGCCTGTAACAGCAGCGACAGGAACTTGCTCCGATTGCTGCTGTTTAATTCTTTAAGAGCCACTGTCAATCTGTGACCGGCGTTTAAATAGATTGACTGCAAGTCCTCGCATACACTGACTCCTATCAGCTTCCCCAGTAACGCGATCCTACGTGCCGATGGGTTGTCATTAGAGATGAACGAACTCGAACTTCTCCTGGAAGTCCATTTTACAGTCCAGGGAGGAGAGAGAGGGAGGAGAGAGAGGGAAAGGGAGAGGGAGGGAGATATTCCAGCTGTTAGAACTCTCCTGTTAGTTTTTTTTTTGTTTGCTGGTCACATGACCATTTTTGCCTATTTAATCCGGCTCCGCCCTCCTGGTCTTGCTGGACTTCATTGTATTTACTACTCTTGAGCTAGCTTGGTGCTCTGTTGCCGTTCTCTGTTAGTTTTGCTAGGTCTTCTGACCTCTATGCTTTTTGTTGTGTGTTTGTCTTTGACTGCTACTATTTCTGCTAGGAAGTGTCCAACTTATCCCAGTCCCTAGTTCTTGTAGGGATCCCTCCCTCACATCTATAGGTCTTCGTTCAGACTAGCCGAGGACTTTAGTGGGTCTGATCGCAGGATCAGGTTCCCCGTTACATCGTAGGGATCTAGTTTAGTTCTATTGTAGGGACAGTTCTCCTGTCTTTCCTTAGTCCCTGTAGCAGATCATAACAGTAAGTCCAGCCCTAAAAGAAAAAAAAAAATTTTCTCTAAGGAAAGACCTCCAGTTTTCCATCATGGTCTCGGTTCAAGATTTGGCTCAACGCTTGCAGGGACTCTCTCTGGAGGTGGCCAAGCTCCAACAACACGTGAGTAGCTGTTCTGGAGCACATTTTGTGGAACCAAAGGTACATCTGCCTGATTTATTTTTTGGTGAACAACAAGATTTTTTTTCTTTTAAAAATGCTTGTTTATTGTATTTTCGTTTGAGACCCGGATCCTTTGGTGATGAATCACAGCGCATAGGGTTCATAATGTCACTTTTGCGCAAAGATCCTCAGGGATGGGCCTTCTCTCTCCAACCTAGTGATCCGTGCTTTAGATCAGTGGATAGTTTTTTTCTGCTTTGGGTTTGTTGTATGATGATCCTGATCGTGTCTCATCTGCTGAGTCTGAATTGAGACGTTTGAGGCAGGGATCAGGTAATGTGGAAAAATATTGTTCTTACTTCCGTCGGTGGTCTGCCCAGGTGGGGTGGAACGATTCAGCTTTGAAAAGCTTGTTTCTTGCAGGGCTAGGTGAAAGGGTTAAGGATTTACTGATTGCTTATCCCACACCTGGAAACTTGCAGGAGGCTATGCAATTAGCTATACGGGTGGACAGGAGACTGCGTGCAAGGGTTAATGAGATCAAATCCTCTGCTATGTCAGCTCCGAGTCTTGAGAGGGTCTGTGCTGACAATGGAGAGCCGATGGAGATTGGAGCGATGACACCCCGCTCTCAGGAAAAAGATCGCAGGCTTTCTGAAGGCTTGTGCTTCTATTGCGGAAATTCTGGTCATTTTATTAAGAACTGTGTGCTTCGTTTGAAGAAAGAAAAAAAAATGGTCAGTTATGCCCGTATTGCCTGTTTAAATTCTAAGGGAGTATTCCTATCTGCCACTACTGCTGCTCAGGATGAATTAATTGAATTTCGGGTATTTGTGGATTGTGGTTCTACTCTGAATGTGATTGATGGGGGATTCTTGGAAAAACTTAGATTAGAACCTAAAACTTTGTCATCCCCTATTGCTGTGGTTTCTGTTGATGGCTCTCCCTTGAAGAGTGTTACTCATAAGGTCTGTGAATTTCCCCTCACTATTAATGGTATTCACCAAGAAAATTTGGATTTGGTGGTATTGGATAATTTGCCTTCTCCAGTAATATTGGGGTTACCCTGGTTAAAATTGCACAATCCTGTACTGGAAATTAAGTCCTGGAGCCCTAAGTGTTATGACAAGTGTTGTAACGGACGTATTGCTGCTGTGGATAAAGGGGAATTGCCTGTACCTATTTAGAATTTTTGGAGAGTTTTTTCTGAGGAGGAGTCACAAATTTTGCCTCCCCATAGAGACTATGATTGTACCATTGAATTTGTCCCTGGAGCGACTCTTCCTAAAAGTCGTTTATTTAATCTTACTATTCCTGAGAGAAAGGCTTTGGAGGAATACATACAGACAAGCTTGGTCGCCGGTCACATTAGGCCTTCCAAGTCTCCTGTGGCTGTTGGATTTTTTTTTGTAAAAAAAAAAGATGGCGGTTTACGTCCTTGTCTGGACTTTCGTGAGATTAATAAAATTACTGTACGCAATCCTTACCCACTGCCATTGATTCCTGATTTATTTAACCAGTTAGTGGGGGCCAAATGGTTCTCTAAAATTGATCTCCGGGGGGCATACAATTTGTTGCGCATGAAAGAGGGTGATGAATGTAAGACTGCTTTTAACACTCCTGTGGGTCATTTTGAGAATCTGGTTATGCCTTTTGGTCTTACCAATGCTCCAGCATTTTTTCAGAATCTTATTAATGACATCCTTAGACCTTTAATCGGCAAAAATGTGGTTGTGTATTTGGATGACATTCTGATTTATTCGCCTGATCTGGAGTCTCATTGGCGGAGCGTACGTGAGGTATTACAGTTATTAATGGACAATTCGCTTTTTGCTAAGCTGGAGAAATGTGAGTTCGCTGTACAGAGAATTAGTTTTTTGGGCTACATTATCTCCAGTGAAGGTTTTGAGATGGACCCGGTTAAAGTTCACGCTGTGCAGGAATGGCCTAGGCCTATTGGTTTGAAATCGATACAGAGGTTTTTGGGTTTCGCCAATTATTACAGAAAATTCATAAAAAATGTTTCTATTATTGTCAAACCGCTGACCGATCTCACCAGGAAAGGTGCTAATGCGGTTCAGTGGACTTCTGAGGCCATTGAAGCTTTTGTGTTTCTAAAGGAGAGGTTCACCTCTGCTCCCATCCTTATGCAGCCTGATGTGACTAAGCCGTTTTTGGTTGAGGTTGATGCTTCTTCGGTGGGGGTCGGTGCGGTGTTGTCTCAGGAAAACAAGGATGGAGTACATCCCTGTGCCTTTTTTTCAAAAAAATTTTCTGAGACTGAACTTAATTACGATATTGGTAATCGGGAATTGCTGGCGATTAAACTCGCATTTGAACACTGGCGTCACCTCTTGGAAGGTGCTGAATTTCCCATTCAGGTTTTCACTGATCATAAAAATCTGATCTATCTTGATGCTGCCAAGCGCTTGAATGCCCGTCAGGCTAGGTGGGCACTTTTTTTCTCGCGGTTTAATTTTTCCGTTACTTACATCCCGGGTACCAAGAATGTTAAAGCGGATGCTTTGTCTCGCAGCTTTTCTCCCATGGTCGGTGTTGAGGAGGAAGAGGAGAGCATTTTACAAGAAGGTGTTGTGATTGCTGCTTTGGACTCCGTTTTGGAGGATGAGATTCTTAAAGCTCAGGAGAATGCCCCATCTAACACTCCCCATGGGAGGTTGTTTGTGCCTAGGACCTTTAGGAGAGATTTGTTTGTTGAGTGTCATGAGTCTCGGTTGGCAGGTCATCCAGGAATTTCTGAGACCAAGAGACTTGTGGGTCGCAGTTTTTGGTGGCCTGGATGGCAGAAGGAAGTCATTAAGTGGGTGCGCCAATGTACTGTGTGTGCTAGATCCAAGTCTTCGCATGCTCCTGCTGCGGGGTTGCTTTGCCCTCTGGAGGTTCCTAGTGCACCTTGGACACATCTGGCTATGGACTTTATTACTGACCTTCCCCCCTCTGAAGGTTTCACGGTCATCTGGGTGGTCGTGGACCGTTTTAGCAAGATGTGTCACTTGGTTCCCTTCATCAAACTGCCTTGCGCTAAGACACTCGCTAAGCCCTTTGTCAAGGAAATTGTCAGACTACATGGTGTTCCTACTGACATTGTTTCTGATAGGGGACCTCAGTTCGTGGCTCATTTTTGGCGTGCCTTTTGTGACAGGTTGGGAGTTCATTTGTCGTTTTCATCTGGATATCATCCTGAGTCTAATGGCCAGACAGAAAGGAAGAACCAGGATGTTGAGCAGTTCTTGCGTTGTTTTGTGGCAGACAATCAAGAGGGGTGGTCTGAGTTTCTGCCACTTGCTGAATTTGCTCTTAACAACCATACATCCTCTTCTGCTGGGTGTTCGCCTTTTTTTTGTTGTTCTGGGAGACATCCGTCTTTTGGGTCATTCTCCAAATTGGTTTCGGCTGTGCCTGAGGAGGAGAGTTTTTCCGGTGATTTGGAGAGAGTTTGGACGGATGTGCGTGGTAATCTTCAGGAGGCTAACAATAAATCTAAGAGGTACTTTGATAGGAAACGTCAAGAGGTTTTGTTTGCTGTTGGTGACATGGTTTGGTTGTCCTCTAAGAATCTGCGATTGAGGATTCCTTCTAAAAAATTGGGTCCCAAGTTCGTAGGGCCCTTTAAGGTGCTTCAGATAGTTAACCAATCTGCTGTTAGGTTGGAGGTTCCTACGTCCTGGAAGATTAACCCGGTGTTTCATGTTTCTCAGTTGAAAAAAGCTGATGTGTCTGATGGTGACGCCTCTGCCACTGTTCCTCCGGTGGTGGAGGACGGGGAATATGAAATATCCCGCATCCTAAATTCTAGACGGTATAGAGGGAGTTTGCAGTATCTCGTTGCTTGGAAGGGTTTCGGACCTGAGGATAACTCATGGGTGAGGGCGGATGATGTTTCTGCTTCCAGACTTGTCAGAGCGTTTCACAGGAGGTTTCCTGGTAAGCCTGGGCCTAGGGGATCCGGAGGATCCTCTTAGAAGAGGGGGTACTGTTAGAACTCTCCTGTTAGTTTTTTTTTAGTTTGCTGGTCACATGACCATTTTTGCCTATTTAATCCGGCTCCGCCCTCCTGGTCTTGCTGGACTTCATTGTATTTACTACTCTTGAGCTAGCTTGGTGCTCTGTTGCCGTTCTCTGTTAGTTTTGTTAGGTCTTCTGACCTCTATGCTTTTTGTTGTGTGTTTGTCTTTGACTGCTACTATTTCTCCTAGGAGGTGTCCAACTTATCCCAGTCCCTAGTTCTTGTAGGGATCCCTCCCTCACATCTATAGGTCTTCGTTCAGACTAGCCGAGGACTTTAGCGGGTCTGATCGCAGGATCAGGTTCCCCGTTACATCGTAGGGATCTAGTTTAGTTCTATTGTAGGGACAGTTCTCCTGTCTTTCCTTAGTCCCTGTAGCAGATCATAACACCAGCTTCATTGATTTCTATGTGGTTCGGGTTCTGATTTAAGTTTGGATATAGTTCTGGTTCCCGAACTGAATTTTGGACTAAAGTTCTGTCGAACCTGACGAACCCGAACTTCCATGGGGCCGCTCATCCCTAGTCGTAATGTAAAAAGTGGTCTTGCTGAAGTACTCTGTGACTGCCATTTTGATCCTCTTATGAGCCTAGCCCACAGAAAGGCTTTATAGGAGAATCTAATTTTCTTTATATTTTGCAATACTGTAGCACAATAGTATATAGATCAAACTATCACAAGTTCAAGTCTCCTAGGGGTACTGAAAAGAAACATATATATACTGTATACATACAGTGGGTATGGAAAGTATTCAGACCCCTTTAAATTTTTCACTCTTTGTTTCATTGCTGCCATTTGGTAAATTCTGAAAAGCTATTTTTTTTTTCTCATTAATGTACACTCTGCACCCCAACTTGACTGAAAAAAACAGAAATGTAGAAATTTTTGCAAATTTATTAAAAAAGAAAAACTGAAATATCACATGGTCATAAGTATTCAGACCCTTTTCTCAGTATTGAGTAGAAGCATCTTTTTGGGCTAGTACAGCCATGAGTCTTCTTGGGAATGATGCAACAAAATTTTCACGCCTTGATTTAGGGATCCTCTGCCATGCTTCCTTGCAGATTCTCTCCAGTTTCGTCAGGTTGGATGGTGAACATTGGTGGATAGCCATTTTCAGGTCTCTCCAGAGATGCTCAATTGTGTTTAGGTCAGGGCTCTGGCTGGGCCAGTCAAGTATGGTCACAGATTTGTTCTGAAGCCACTCCTTTGTTATTTTAGCTGTGCGCTTAGGGTCTTTGTCTTGTTGGAAGATAACCTTCGGCCAAGTCTGAGGTCCAGAGCACTCTGGAAGAGGTTTTCATGCAGGATATTTCTGTACTTGGCTGCATTCATGTTTCCTTCAGTTGCAACCAGTCATCCTGTCCCTGCATTTGTAAAACACAGCCATAGCATGATGCTGCCACCACCATGTTTCACTGTTGGGATTGTACTGGGCAGGTGATGAGCAGTGCCTGGTTTTCTCCACACATACTGCTTAGAATTATCACCAATAAGTATCTTCGTCTCATCAGACCAGAGAATCTTATTTCTCATAGTCTGGGAGTCCTTCATGTGTTTTTGAGCAAACTCTAAGCGGGCTTTCATATGTCTTGTAGTGAGGAGAGGCTTCCACCGGGCCACTCTGCCATAAAGGCCCGACTGGTGGTGGGCTTGCATTGATAGTTGACTTTATGGAATTTTCACCCATCTCCCTACTGCATCTCTGGAGCTCAGCCACAGTGATCTTGGGGTTCTTCTTTACCTCTTTCACCAACGCTTTCTCCCATGATTGCTAAGTTTGGCTGGACGGCCTGGTCTAGGAAGACTTGTAGTGGTCCCAAACTTCTTCCATTTAAGGATTATGGAGGCCAGTGTGCTCTTAGGAACCTTAAGTACTACAGAAATTCTTTTGTAACCTTGGCCAGATCTGTGCCTTACCACAATTCTGGCTCTGAGCAACTTGGGCAGTTCCTTTGAGCTCATGATTCTCATTTGGTTTGACATGCACTGTGAGCTGTGAGGTCTTATATAGATAGGTGTGTGCCTTTCCAAATAAAGTCCTAACAGTTTAATTAAACACAGCTGGACTCCAATGAAGGAGTAGAACCATCTCAAGGCGGATCACAAGGAAATGGACAGCATGCGACTTAAATATGAGTGTCTGATCAAAGGGTCGGAATACTTATGACCATGTGATATTTCTGTTTTTTTTTTTAATAAATGTGCAAAAATTTCTACATTTCTGTTTTTTTCAGTCAATATGGGATGCACAGTGTACTTTAATGAGAAAAAAATGAACTTTTTAGAATTTACCAAATGGCTGCAATGAAACAAAGAGTGATAAATTTAAAGGGGTCTGAATACTTTCCGTACCCACTGTATATATATACACTGTATATATACAGTTGGAACCAGAAGTTTACTTACACTATATAAAAGGACACATATGCATGTTTTTCTCAATATCTGCCATGAAATCAGAATAAACCTTTCCCATTTTAGGTCAATTAGGATTACCATAATTTTTTATATTTGGCAAATGCCAGAATAATGAGAGAGAAAGAATGTTTTAAGGCATTTTTATTACTTACAAAGTCAAAAGTTTACATACACTAAGATTACTATGCCTCTAAACATCTCTGGACTGCCCATATGATGATGTCATGTGTTTGGAAGCTTCTGTTTTTTTGGCAACATCTGAGTTAATTAGAGACACACCTGTGGATGTATTTTAATGCACACCTGAAACACACTGCTTCTTTGTGTAGCATCATGGGAAAGTCTAAAGAAATCAGCCAAGATATCAGGAAGAAAATTGTGGACTTACAAGTTTTACCAACTCCAAGAACCCCACCCCCTGCAAACCACGAACAGCCCAAAGATCAATACCAATGGCATTCAAATGAACGCCATCCTCTAACCAGAAATTTCCAACTCCTTCCTCAAGCTCATAATGTCTAACACTAACACCCCCGTTTCTGGATACGAAACTTGATACAGCCCTGTTCAACTTTATCCATGCCCTGTTAATCCCTTTCACCGATCTAGCCTCCCTCCATTTTAGTCTTGACACAATATCCGACCAAACTGTCAATACTTCCGGAAACGACGCCCACAATCTAAGAAAATCAAAGCGTATGTCTCTTATCAATTCTCTAACAGGCCTTAACCCCAAATCGTTCCCTCCCATGTGCACCATCAAAATATCTGGTGTTCTATCCAACCACGCCGCCTTGTGGAATTCAAGAAGAAACCTTCCCCAAACCATTCCCCTAAAACCCAACCACTGAACCACTACCTGCTCTCTGCAAAAACCCAGCTGCCTACCGTCTCGTCTCACGTCAGCTCGCAGAGCCCCCTGTGCACGAACGAATGACCGATAATCTACGCTAACAAGGAAACGCCACCTGTAAAAACTACAACATATTATTCAAATGATAATAACACACCACCCAACGTTGCCTAACTACGAACATAAGACAAATACCGATTAGAACTCCACCTTCCTATCCACTTTATCACTTCGGCACCTAACCCCAACCTGCCCGCTTCAGACGCCGCCCTGATTCTGAAAGAATGTGAACCATACACTTCCGGACTAAGGCCCAATTCCTGACCTCCTTTTTTGAAAACTCCTATGAATTGAAAGCACGATAAAAACTCACCATTTTCATGACATAACAACGGACTTGCACTCCCTTACCAAATTTGCCAATATGCTACTGAACATTTTTTTGGGGGCACATCAAAGACCCATCTACCGCACCCAAAACCACACACCTTCCTCTGCCCATTTGATCAGCCTTTGCACACCTGATGCAAAAATCAATGCCCCCTGCCCAACAACTTACATCCTCAGCCAACAAACCTCCAGCTTTGTTTTTACTAAGAGCTACCTACTTGCCTACTCTCAAAGCCCCAAAAAATGCCAAAGAAAATGCTAACCGAAACAGTATTCCTTCGAAACTGGAACGACAGATCCTATCCAGCACTAAGCCCAACCTTTCCAACATACTAAACGATAGCGGTCTACGCTTATGTAGAGTCCTAATACCCTTCCTAAACCCCTTAATGCCTGCTTAGCCAAAAAGGATTTTGTCACATCAGTCACACCTTGCAGCTTAAAACCAAAAGCCAGCCCTGCAACGAATTTGCTAATCCTAGACACTGACCACTCAATGTCCTCTGCCCTACCAACTAAAAACAGCACTGCTATCGTTCTATCTTCATCACTCTCCCCCGGGCCCCATTGCGACAACCAGCTATGCCATACTCGCCATGTTCCTTCGTATGACGGCCAAGTCTGCTTTGTAATAGACTCCCTTATCAACCGTCCTGCTCGTCCATAACCAACTGCCACAGATGCAAAGGGCATTCCAGTCCCACGTCCACTTCCTCCGGCGCCAATGCCCGGAATCGATCCCACTGTAAACAAGACAAGGAATCGGCAATAGAATTCTGCACACCTGAGACATGGACCCCTGTAATCCAGGCGTTCAATTCAAGACAACAAAGAACCAATTCCCTAACCAACTTAATCACCGGAGGAGATGAAGCTGACAAGCTGTTAAATACTGACACTACACCCATATTGTCACAATGGAAATGCACTCTCCTATTTGCAAAATTATCTCCCCAAATTGAAACTGCTACTACAATAGGAAATAGCTCCAACAGTGCCAGGTTCTTTGTAAAGACCCTCTCTATCCACGACTTTGGCCATTCACCGACCCTTACAATAGGCTCCATACCCGACGCCACCAGCCGCGTCCGTATAAATCTCACAATCAAAACGGCTCATAAACTCATGTTGAATTAAAGACCTACCTGTTAGAATCTATGTTGTTTTACTTTTCGGCCATCTTTTTGTGTTTTGCTGGCTTCTAGTCTTTTCCTCTGGTGCTGGGTGTCTTGGTCACGTGATCTCCTCACTCTTTATTGCTCAGCACCTGTCTCCCATTTCCCGCTGGACATCAGTGTTTTTTCGCTTGTGCTCTTGCTAAGTTGCCTTGTTAGTTCTTTGTTCTTAGGACAATTGATATCCTGGGACTTCTTGCTCCACCAGTTTTGTTTCCTTTTATCTTCATTTCTGCAACTTACTTTTCTTTGAGGAGGTCTCCTGTGTTTGCTCCCAGTTCTTAGATCTTTTAGGGACACACTTTCCCCTTCCTTCAGGTCTTCATTTGAGTTCAGTGCAGGAGTGTTGGTGGGGCTATTCACAAGGAATAGGGCACCCATCCCAGCGTAGGGTTTAAGCTGAGTCTCAGTGCACGGACAGCTTTTCCCTCCTATTCCTTAGTTCTAGGTTGCAGAACATAACAGTATGTCCAGAAAATTTGTTTTTTGGGTTACTTTGTCTCTTGCGATGGTTTTGAGATGGACCCGGTGAAAGTTCAGGCTGTGATGGAGTGGCCGAGGCCTGAGGGTTTGAAGTCCGTCCAGAGGTTTTTGGGGTTTGCCAATTATTACAGGAAATTCATAAAGAATTTCTCTGTCATCGCGAAACCCATTACTGATCTCACCAAGAAGGGTGTTAATACAGTCCAATGGTCCACTGAGGCTATTGAAGCTTATGAGTATCTCAAGGAGAGGTTCAGCTCTGCTCCTGTTCTTATCCAGACTGATGAGACCAAGCCATTTTTGGTTGAGGTGGATGCCTCATCTATAGGCGTAGGGGCAGTTCTGTCCCAGGAGGGTAAGGATGGGGTGCATCACTGTGCTTTCTTTTCAAAAAAATTTTGTAAGACAGAGTTCAACTATGATGTTGGGAATTGTGAGTTGTTGGCTATTAAACTCGCGTTCGAGCATTGGCGACATTTTTTGGAGAGGGCTTGACATCCTATACAGGTTTTCACTGATCATAAGAATTTGATTTATCTGGATGCAGCTAAACGTTTGAATGCCCGTCAGGCTAGGTGGGCACTGTTTTTTTCCCGGTTCAGTTTTTCTTTAACCTTTATCCCAGGGACAAAGAATGTTAAGGCTGACGCTTTGTCTTGTAGTTTCTCTCCAGCGGTGAATGCCGAGAGGGAGGAGTGTATTTTGCAGAGAGGGGTGGTGGTGGCCACATTGGATTCTGAGTTGGAGAATAGCATCCTAGGAGCTCAGAGTGCGGCACCAACTAACACTCCGTGTGGTAAATTGTTTTTGCCTAGAGCCTTGAGAAGAGCGTTGTTTGTTGAATGTCATGAGTCTCGGATGGCAGGTCACCCAGGGATTTCGGAAACTAGGAAGTCTATCGGTCGGAGTTTCTGGTGGCCAGGGTGGCAAAGGGAAGTCTTCAAGTGGGTGCGTCAGTGTTCTGGGTGCGCTAGGTCTAAGGCCTCTCACGCTCCGGCTGCGGGGTTGCTGTGCCCCTTGGAAGTTCCTAGTTCACCATGGATGCACCTTGCCATGGATTTTATCACCGATCTGCCTGTATCGGAGGGTTTTTCTGTCATCTGGGTTGTTGTGGACCGGTTTAGTTAAATGTGTCTTCTGGTTCCGTTCAACAAGTTACCTTGCGCTAAGACTCTTGCTAAGGCTTTTGTGAAGGAGATTGTCAGGCTCCATGGTGTTACCACGGACATTGTTTCCGGTAGAGGACCACAGTTTGTGGCTTACTTTTGCCGTGCTTTTTGTGACAGATTGAAAATTTATTTGTCATTCTTGCCGGGGTATCATCCAGAGTCCAATGGACAGACTGAAAGGAAGAACCAGGATGTCGAGCAGTTTTTGAGATGTTTTGTGGCAGACAATCAGGAAATGTGGTCAGAATTTCTACCACTTGCAGAGTTTGCCCTTAATAATCATACTTCTTCCTCGACTGGGTGTTCTCCTTTTTTTTGTTGTACTAGCAGGCATCCATCTTTTGGTCCATTTTCCAAAGTTGGGGCTGCTGTACCGGAGGAGGACAATTTTTCTGGTGATTTGGAGAGGGTTTGGACCAGTGTACGCCTGAATCTTAAAGAGGCTAACAGGAGATCAAAAAGGTATTTTGACAAAAAAAGAAAGGAGTCCTTGTTTGCTGTTGGGGACATGGTTTGGTTGTCCTCTAGGAATCTTCATTTGAAAATTCCTTCTAAAAAACTGGGGGCCTAAATTTGTGGGTCCTTTCAAAGTGCTTCAGATTGTCAACTCCGCAGCGGTGAGGTTGGGCATTCCCTCGTCCTGGAGGATTAATTCTGTGTTTCATGTGTCGTTACTTAAAAAGGCCGACTCGCCTGATAAGCAGACGAAGCCTACTGTTCCTCTTGTTGATGAGGACGGTGAATTTGAGATTTCTCGCATTTTGGATTCCAGGTGGCATAGAGGGAGATTACAGTATCTTATGTCCTGGAGAGGTTTTGGCCCCGGGGATAATTCCTGGGTGAAGGCCGAGGACGTCTCGGCCTCAAGGCTAATTAAAGCTTTTCACAGGAGATTTCCTGGTAATGCTCGGCCTAGAGGATCCGGAGGATCCTCGTAAAAGGGGAGGTACTGTTAGAATCTATGTTGTTTTACTTTTCGGCCATCTTTTTGTGGTTTGCTGGTTTCTAGTCTTTTCCTCTCGTGCTGGGTGTCTTGGTCACATGATCTCCTCACTCTTTATTACTCAGCACCTGTCTCCCATTCCCCGCTGGACATCAGTGTTTTTTCGCTTGTGCTCTGGCTAAGTTGCCTTGTTAGTTCTTTGTGCTTAGGACAATTGAAATCCTGGGACTTCTTGTTCCACCAGTTTTGTTTCCTTTTATCTTCATTTCTGGAACTTACTTTTCTTTGAGGAGGTCTCCTGTTTTTGCTCCCAGTCCTTAGATCTTTTAGGGACACCCTTTCCCCTTCCTTCAGGTCTTCGTTTGAGTTCAGTGCAGGAGTGTCGGTGGGGCTATTCACAAGGAATAGGGCACCCATCCCAGCGTTGGGTTTAAGCTGAGTCTCAGTGCAGGGACAGCTTTTCCCTCCTATTCCTTAGTTCTAAGTTGCAGAACATAACACTACCATTATAATTTTCCAATAACAACTTCCAAACTCGCAAATCTCCCTTCAGTTCCTTGTTTAACTGGATGAAATGATGGGGCGCCCGAACACCTGCTGTTGCCTGTGGCAACCTACAACAAAAAAATCCTGCCCATTGGCATAATCCTGCACGCAAAATTCAATCTACCTAACAGTGACTGCAACTCTTTTAAAGTCACCTTGTGTAACTTTCCAACTCTGTCCACCTCCTGCCTTAGGAGACTCAATTTATCCTCCGGCAAGCAACATTCCATCCTATCCGAATCAATTAATATCCCTAAAAAATTTATAATGGTGCGAGGCCCTTCCATCTTCTCCTTCGCTAATGGAACTCCAAACTGCTCTGCTACCCATACCAATGTTGCCAACAAATTCCTACATACGAACGACTCCGGAGGGCCGATAAACAAAAAATCATCCAAATAATTAATGACCGACTGCACGGATGCCACCTCCCTCACCACCCATTCCAAAAAGGTACTAAAAGTCTCGAACAAAGAACAGGAAATTGTGCAACCCATCAGCAAACATCGATCCACGTAATACTCGCCGTTCCAAAAACAACCTAACAACACGATACTCTCTGGGTGCACTGGCAGCAACCGAAATGCCGACTCAATATCAGTCTTAGCTAACCATGACCCAGGCCCGTATCTCCTCACCCACTGCACCGCCGCATCAAATGAAGTGTATTCCACTGAACATAAGTCTTGCGTGATACCATCATTAACCAGAAGCCCCTTTGGGTACGACAAATGTTGAATCAAACGAAACTTATTGGGTTCCTTCTTAGGTACCACTCCCAATGGATAAATAATCACGTCATCACGCTGTAAACTCTGAAAAGAATCCGCCATCCTACCCAGATCCACCTCCTTCCTCAACTTCTCGCTAACCACTCCCGGGTAAAGTGACGCCAACTGAAGGCTTCCCTTTCCCTTTTTTAAAACATTTTGATGCCCCGTGTGAGCTTCCGCTGCAACGGGAGCACACGTGTTTAAATTTACAACTGCTACCATACTTACACTGGCCGTCATTAAATTGCCAGCATGTTCCTGTCTTCTCTTTTGAACCTTGTGCCCCCTGATTGCTTCCTCCATGACCAACTGTCTGTGTCCCACTGCTTCCACTCCAATGAAAGGACTGCTCATACCTAGCTGGAGCCAATAACCTTTAACCACAGCCCTATGTCCTTTTGATCCCACCTGATCTCGGGCCTCACCGCTTTCCTCTGCCTAAATTGCTCATCGTATCTTAAGCACGTCTGCCCACCATAAATACGATGTGCCTCCCAAATAGAGTCCTGGTAACAAAAAAGGCCCGAGCAATTTTCCGGTGCTTTTTCCCCAACAACACTAGCTAGTATTGCAAACGGTTGCAGGCAGTTTATGAACGTCTGAGGAATCAGCCTCCACCTCTGCTTCTCCTCCTCTTCTTTTTTTACTGTCATCCTTCTTCCCCTTATCCAAATTAAACTTTTGGAGGAGAGAAAAAATTTCCACATATTCATCCTTCCAAATTTTTATTTCACTTCATTCTTCCACTGTGCCCCCAACAGCCCCTCAAAGCACACGTAAACCTCCCCTTTTGCTCGATTGTCAAGTTTGACGGCCCTCCCTTTCTCTTTCTCCGTCTGCACAGACACAGACACACCAGAGGATGCCCCATCCACCCCCCATTACTGCCCTGCTTAACTCCCCACCGACCTGTGGCCCAACCAACTGCCCGGGAACCCAAGCCTCTGTGGGCGAAACCCCTGCCCCAACCACTGACCTACCATCTAATCTTGCCAGAAACTGCAACAAACTTGTTAAAATGTCCCTGAGCCCAGGTATGACTGTCCCAGTCGCCCCACTAACATTCCTCCTGCTAGGCCCTACCAACTGACTACCCTCCATTCCTAATGACATTAAACCAACCGGTAACAGACCAGACATTGAAGCATGCTCACCGAGCTGCGCAGGTGCTGTGTCCCCACCAGCCGTAAGTCCCGAATCCCGCAGATCACTTTCACTGGCGCCGTCTCCGTGAAAATCTGATTCCTCTGACTCCTGATGCTGCGCCCTCGGCCTCCGCATCACCAGGGGGGACCCGAACAGATCCTGCAGCACCCTCCTCGCCACGAACCACAGATCGCCTCGGTGCGCCACTCCTTGCGGCAGCTCTAGACCCGGCCCGATCCGAAGACCCTGAAGATCCAGCCTGGTCCGTGAAGCTCTGACGATGACTGCCAGGCAGCTCCCTGTTGCTGCCCACTGCTCCGCACGCCATGCTCTGCATGTTAAAACCAGGCTGCAGGTCCAGTAAACTCTGCTGCCTGCTGACCGCCCTCGTGCCGCATTACCGCTGTTATGTTTAGCAGGCACACCAACAGGAGCATCGCCGGGTGTACCTGCCATGGGCCTGCCTCCTCTGTGCCTGCTCCCTGTTGTCACGCGCTACTGTGAGCCCCGTCTCTCGTGCCCACTTCTGTTGGAAGTTGTTTGCCGCATCTGCCTGCGACCTCCGGGAGGCCATACTTCTGATGCACCCGTTGCACCCGCCTCAAGCCGCGCCTGCTTCCGGTGCGGCCCTGCCTCGATTCCGGGACCGCAATGTAGGCCGCACTTCCGGTGCAGTCCGCACTTCCGGCGCGAGCCGCGTCCAACTTGTTGCAGCGCCACCAGGCCACCTGGGCGGATTCCCACCGGTGCGAGCCCGGCCGCGGGCGACCTCACCGCTGCGCTCACCTCCCGCAGAATCCTACCGCCTGGCCCAGCCCGGTCATGGGGGGCCTCCTTCCAGCTCAGCTTGCCTCCTGCCCCCTCCTTTACTAGTACAACTCCAAGTAACATCACAGTAAAAGATAATGCCTTACCAACACCAGGTAAGATTACCGATGCACTACAGGATGCAGAAAGCCTCCATGATAAAGACGGGGGCAACACATGTGCAAAATCCTGATGCAGACAGCCACTCACTAACCTGCCAATTCATGGACCCTTGACGTTTGGGTTGCGAGCTTGTGTATTTTGGCAAAAATATCGACCAATACTTCATGTGGTGTATTTATCTTACACACTATTTTTCTTTTTTTTTTGCACATTTTTTGCAGGATGTGGCCAGGCCTCTTTAGTGTTGGCTGGGTGAATTGGGGAGTCTGTCCTGTGGGGGTGCACGTATATAGTGCTTGGCAACCCGCCTGATCTAAAAGTATGGGCGTCATCAATAAACTGCAAGCCAGACACTGTGCATCACACATCTGTATGACTGGCGCCCTATGCAGACTCCATCGGTGTGCATGTATAATACTACACAGCCACCCCAACCATGAATTGGCAGGTTAGTGAGTGACTGTCTGCATCAGCATTTTGCACATGTGTTGCCCTTGCCTTTATCATGGAGGCTTGCTGCACCCTGTAGTGCATTGGTAATCTGTCCTGGTGTTGGTAAGGCATTATCTTTTATTGTGATGTTTTTTGAAATTATGTCCAATGTTAACCACTACAACTCCAAGTAAGTAATGAGGTTCTTATTCCAAAAATACTTAAATAGTGTGACAGTGGTGGGTGTGAACCTACTGTGTCATGGGCCGGACTTACCCTAGAGGGGCGTAACTAAGTGACTACCTGGTCTTCACTAGAGCCTCTGATGGTGAGGATAGACTTGTAGTCGCCAGGTGCCACTTCAGTTTTGTCCTCGGACCTCAGATCGAAGGGTCAGAGGCACAATATGAAGCACGGGGGGCAAACACAGAGATGAGGTCAGACAGTCCGAGGACAGGGCGGGCAGCACAGGATCAAAATATGAAGCCAGGATCAGGAGCGGAGGGATCAGACTAAACGAGAAAACAAGCCGGGTCGGTAACAAAAGAGTCAAAACAAAAATGCACGTAGACAGGGAGCTAGTGATGAACTAGAGTTAGAACCTAAGCTTAGGCAAGGTGTGGATGGAGGAGCAGCCTAATATATCCACTACTGGCAGGAGATAGGCCAGGGAAGCAAAACTCTGCAGGACACAGTGATTTTAAATTCCTGCAGAGTCTGGATCTCAATAGCTGGGTGGAGACTCTCCAGCAACAGGAGGATGTAGCAGTGCTGGAAGTGTTTGCATAAGGCAGCTCAGTGAGATGGTCTGAAACTGGGAGGAGCAGAGTGGTGCACACTGTGAGTAGGATGGTGCTCACAAACCGAGCAAGTCACCAGCATGACAATCAGTACTATTACTCTAAAAATACTTCCTAAAGAAACAGCTACATGCTATGTGGGGTCCTCAATTTTTTTAACTCCTTTCTAGAATTGGAATCTTAACATTCACCTAATTCTGTAGAAAAGCATGGTCCTGCATTCGACAAAACTCAAATGATTTGGTGAACATACCAATGTTATACAGTACAGTCCAAAAGTTTGGACACACCTTCTCATTTAAAGATTTTTCTGTATTTTCTTGACTATGAAAATTGTACATTCACACTGAAGGCATCAAAACTATGAATTAACACATGTGGAATTATATACTTAACAAAAAAGTGTGAAACAACTGAAAATATGTCTTATATTCTAGGTTCTTCAAAGTAGCCACCTTTTGCTTTGATGACTGCTTTGCACACTCTTGGCATTCTCTTGATGAGCTTCAAGATGTACTCACCGGAAATGGTCTTCCAACAATCTTGAAGGAGTTCCCAGAGATGCTTAGCACTTGTTGGCCCTTTTGCCTTCACTCTGCGGTCCAGCTCACCCCAAACCATCTCGATTGGGTTCAGGTCTGGTGACTGTGGAGGCCAGGTCATCTGGCATAGCACCCCATCACTCTCCTTCTTGGTCAAATAGCTCTTACACAGCCTGGAGGTGTGTTTGGGGTCATTGTACTGTTGAAAAATAAATGATGGTCCAACTAAACGCAAACCGGATGGAATAGCATGCCGCTGCAAGATGCTCTGGTAGCCATGCTGGTTCAGTATGCCTTCAATTTTGAATAAATCCCCAACAGTGTCACTAGCAAAGCACCCCCACACCATCAAACCTCCTCCTCCATGCTTCACGGTGGGAACCAGGCATGTAGAGTCCATCCGTTCACCTTTTCTGCGTCGCACAAAGACACGGTGGTTGGAACCAAAGATCTCAAATTTGGACTCATCAGACCAAAGCACAGATTTCCACTGGTCTAATGTCCATTCCTTGTGTTCTTTAGCCCAAACAAGTCTCTTCTGCTTGCTGCCTGTCCTTAGCAGTGGTTTCCTAGTAGCTATTTTACCATGAAGGCCTGCTGCACAAAGTCTCCTCTTAACAGTTGTTGAAGAGATGCGTCTGCTGCTGGAACTCTGTGTGGCATTGACCTGGTCTCTAATCTGAGCTGCTGTGTTAACCTGCGATTTCTGAGGCTGGTGACTCAGATAAACTTATCCTCAGAAGCAGAGGTGACTCTTGGTCTTCCTTTCCTGGGGCGGTCCTCATGTGAGCCAGTTTCTTTGCAGCGCTTGATGGTTTTTGCAACTGCACTTGGGGACACTTTCAAAGTTTTCTCAATTTTTCGGACTGACTGACCTTCATTTCTTAAAGTAATGATGGCCACTCGTTTTTCTTTACTTAGCTGCTTTTTTCTTGCCATAATACAAATTCTAACAGTCTATTCAGTAGGACTATCAGCTGTGTATCCACCAGACTTCTGCACAACACAACTGATGGTCCCACCCCCATTTATAAGGCAAGAAATCCCACTTATTAAACCTGACAGGGCACACCTGTGAAGTGAAAACCATTTCCGGTGACTACCTCTTGAAGCTCATCAAGAGAATGCCAAGAGTGTGCAAAGCAGTCATCAAAGCAAAAGGTGGCTACTTTGAAGAACCTAGACTATAAGACATATTTTCAGTTGTTTCACACTTTTTTGTTAAGTATATAATTCCACATGTGTTAATTCATAGTTTTGATGCCTTCAGTGTCAATGTACAATTTTCATAGTCATGAAAATACAGAAAAATCTTTAAATGAGAAGGTGTGTCCAAACTTTTGGTCTGTACTGTATGTCCATTATCTCTCCGGATACTTGTGCACTGTAAGTTGCAATTCACTCTTTTGATTGGCAAATTCCGTGTCATCAGTATTCTGCCTGCACTATAGGAACTGGAAATTCCTTCCCATATTTCCCAGCATGCATTGCTCAAGCCATTGTCCAATAGCTTGCCTGCCCTGAACTGAAAGTCTGCCTCTTTTTTATGCATATAAGCAGTTTGACAGAAAGGAGAGCAGAAAGACCAAAACCTTCCCCAGCTTCTCAATATTTGCCAGGTCTCTGCAGCTCGAGATGGATTACACTTGGCACCAGGCAGTGGACAAAAAGTTACATAAAACGTAGGCAGTGGCCGACATCTGGGCGATTTTTCTGGCGTAAGACAATATAACTTTTAAGTAAAGTGCTTTGCAGATTGTCTTTGAATCACATTATCCACCAAATGAGAGTTGTGACCATTAAATAGAAGGTGTCAAAAGACAATCACCTATTGTCTAACCTCTGTATAAGGAAATAAAAAAGTATAAATGAATTTCAGCATCAGGGTCTTCCATAAAAAGCCATAGTTTTATTGTACAAAAAAAGTATTAAAAAAATGCAAATCCCTCCTCCATACCACTATAAAAACATGTAAAATGCAGAGCAAACACGTTTCAGACGCATGTCCTTAGTCATTGCAAAGACTTGGAGGAGTTATTTTTTAAGTTTTTCAGTACATTAAATGGATGGTGTCATTCAAAACTTCAACTCATCCCACAAAAACCCTCATACGGGAAAGTTGATGGAATAATATAAAGTGTTTGCTCTTGCAAGAAGGGGAGGAAAAAACGAAAGAGTAAAAACGGTCCCTAGTGGGTTAAGTCAGGTTTTTATGTTAAACTTATTATTTTAAATATTTTGGATCATTTTTTTTTTTTTCATATAACCATTTGTGTTACAAAAAAAAATCTGAAATTTTTGCAATTTTCACACTTGCCACAAGGCTTCATTCTAGACTCTATAATTCCTGTTCTTTCATTAGCAGCAATAAACTGATTTGCATTGAAGTATGTAAAGAGTGTGCTCAAATCCAGGTGAATGTGATTCCGAAGGGTGGTAGAGTAGGTGAGCTGTGACCATCACTTTTTTTGAATGGTGTGTTATCTGCTGTATAAAGATGTGTTACTTTTCATAGTAATCCAGTTTGAAATGATAATGAGACTGCTGAAAAGTCTTCTGTATAGAACAGGGATGCGGCTCCGTCACTTGTACAAGTTTAAATGTAGAGTGCCGGCATCAGACACCAGGAGGCCCGAATCATCTGCTGAGGGACCGGCCTGGGAGGCATTTGCCCGTCTACCCCCCGGCCCAGCCCGCCCCTGCAGAGCAGGACGTGTTAGTCCTAGTGACTGTTTGAAAATTGCAAGATATATATATATATATATATATATATATATATATATATATTTATAAGAGAGGATACAGACAGGACAGCGTGGGATTGCAGATGATTCTTTTTGTGAGGCAAAACATTTCACTGCCTGTTTTTAAACAATGTTTTACCTCAAAGAAAGAATCAGCTGAGATCCCATCCTGTAATGTCTGTATACTCTTTTGCTTCCTCCCCTGCCCAGGAGCTGTGGTATGATCAGACCATGTTCCTGTACAGTCAGACACAGCCATTACACAGCACACAGCAGGGGCACATTTATAAGATTATCTCAGCACAGGAACATTCTATTTAAACACATCCAATTGTGAAAATTATTATTATTGCAAGACCTATTGATTGAAATGTTGATTAAAATTGACTTTGCTAGTGGAAGAAATCCCTTAAGTCATTTTCTGATGATACATTCCCTTTAAAAGAATGAATGGAAGTCATTTTCCAGTACCATAGTGGATACAGTACATAAGAGTCCGCTCACGTTCAGTAGAAAATGTGAAATATTTTTTAAATATCTCACGGCAGAGATGATGACTATAGAGCAGGAGCTGTCAATTTTGAGGAGGAAAATGATGTGATTTGTATCTGAATGTTACAGGAAAGAAAAAACATAAACCCTTTACCGCGACTAACGTCCTGTTGCATTATTAAAGTGCACGATGTGGCCACGTCTCAGCTTGATTCTCAGCATCTCTGAGATGGCAGCTCTAAAAATGAGCTAAGTAACGTGTTCAGCTCTGCGGGAGAGTCCTGGGATGTGCTCCCCGCAGCTTCTGCACCCTCGTCTATGTTCACACCTATTGTTTGCCATCAATTCCAGTTCATTTTTTTTAACTGCTTCTGCTTGGAATCAAACCGCTCTCTATACTTAACATTATAAAGTGAAAGATTGCGGCAGCGGAGCCACTGAAGGAACGACGGCAGAACCACCGGCACAGGAAAATGACCGCCAGCGTTTTCCTGAAGTGTCTTCGCCTGGGAAAACTCAGAGGCTGCGTGTGCATATAGCTTTAAAGGAATCTGAGTGAATAAGGTGGTCCGCTTTAGTTCAGGACCTTCACCTATTTGCTAGAAAGATAGGGTCTGATTTAGAATTTGCACTTTTTTAAGTCGTTTTTCTTTTGACTCGTGGTTTTCACTGTTGTTCTTTTGCACCAAATTCATCAAATTGCCGCACGCAGTTCAAGAAAAATGCACAAAGCACAATTTTTTTTCTGTCTTTAAGTGATTTTGCTAATTTTTAGTGGGAAAAGTCGCATGTTTTGCAAAATAGCTCAAAAATTGCGAATATAAAATCACTCCAGGGGAAGAACAAAGTAGGGTTGCACCAAATTTTAAGACTTTTAAAGAAAAGTCGCATTTCATGAATCTGTCTAGAACATCTGGAAAAGCCACATTGATGTAAAAATCAGAAACCTAACTAAACCACAAAAGACAACTTGAAAATAGTCGCAGATCGTTTGATGAATCAAAAAGTCAATAACTGAGAGGTATTCACACCCAAAAACTGGAAGGAAAAGCATTGATGAATCAGGCACATAGTCTTTAGCTCTGGAGGACCGAGAACGCCTATGAACAAGCCATTGTATTCAGAAGTGACTGTGTAATGCTTTATTTCGCCTGTGGTGGCACTGCAGGAAATCTGAACACTTGCTACTCGGTTGTCCCCACAGATTAGAGTTGATCATTGTGATAATTTTATCATAAGGGAAATTTTCTATTATAATGAAATTGTCCAAAAAAAGATTGCTTTTCACACCTGATTCCCCTTTGAAACCGTGATCAGTCTGGATAAAAATTTGAATATTTGGGGTACATGACCGTTATTGCACAGGGTTGAGACAATGTTCAGATTACCACAACGCTTTTCATAATTGCTAGTGATGAGCGAACGTGCTCGCCACTGCGTGGTACTCACTCGGTACACTGCTCACAATTAAAGAGGATGCATTGCAGGCGGAGTACAATGAGATGGAGCAAGGAGTCATACAGGGTGGTTACACACAGCCCAACCTCATCTCTTCCCAACGTGTATTGAGTGACAATGAGAACGAGGAGGAGGAGGAAGAACAGGAGCTAGTTTCCTGCGCTATAGACGGTACTACCTGCACAACTGTCATACCGTCTGTTCAGCTTGGATGGCCTAAGGACAGGGAGGAGGAGGAGGAGGATGAGGAGGAGAGCATGGTCAGTCATCCTCTTGGTGAGGACTCGGAAGTCTTGCCTCTTTGCAGTCTGGCACACATGGCTGAGTTTATGTTACGCTGCCTTTACTGTGACCCTCGCGTTGTCCAAATTTTGGGTGACAGTCATCACTGGTTGGTGAGACTTCTAGACCCACGCTGCTATGAGAACTTTCTGTTTCTTATTCCCTTGCAGGACAGGCCTAATAAAATGGTGCAGTACAATATGGCCCTTGTTGCGGAATTATTTAAAAAATTCCCATCTGAAAATGCTGGCGGCAGTAGACAACCAAGGAGTACAGGCGAGAGAGACACAAATGCAATCCAGCGGAGGCAGGGGAACACTGTCAAAGTTCTGGGACAGTTTTCTCAGCCCCTCCCATCGCACAGGCCCTAAGGTGTGGGGTACTCTCACAAGGAGGGAAAAGTTTCGGAAGATGGTGAGTGAGTACCTTGCCGACCGTACCAACGTCCTCCATGGTTCCTCTGTGCCTTATAATTATTAGGTATCCAAGCTAGACACGTGGCATGAACTGGCTCTCTACGTCTTGGAGATCCTTGCCAGCCCTACCGCTAGTGTTTTGTAAGAGCGGGTTTTTAGTGCCGCAGGTGGAATTATATCCGAGAGGTGCATCCACCTGTCAACTGAAAATGCTGACAGGCTAACTCTTATAAAAATGAACAAGGGCTGGATTGGGCCAGACTTCTAAACACCACCAATTGATAGCAGCATAGCATAAACTCAAATACAGTGTCTTTTTTTTGGGGAGGTCTAACTCTACTTCCCATGCACCTCTGTCGTCACACCCAGACATGGGTATATGCTTCCTCATTTTGTCTATTTGCTCTTGTCCTCATCCTTCTCCTCATCCTCATCCTCCACATCCTCCTCCATATCACCACCATAGCTACGATATTACCATTTCTATGTATGTCTCTTGCAAGGGACATTGGAGTTCCTCCAAATTTTTGCCAACCATTGCATTCACTGCATAGGCAAACAGCATGGAATACCCACTTCCTAAAAATGGGAACATTGTTTGCAGGAGGCCCTCCGACCTTTAAGTCTCTTGCAAGGGGCATTGGAATTCCTCCAAATTTTTGGCAGCCATTGCATTCACTGCATAGATAAACAGTATGGGAGACCCACTTCCTAATAATGGGAACATTGTTTTCAGGAGGAAGTCTGACCTCTACGTCTCTTGCAAGGGGCTTTGGAGTTCTCCAAATTTTTGGCAGCCATTGCAGTCACTGCATAGGCAAACAGTATGGGAGACACACTCCTTTCTAATGGTAACATGTTGTTACTGTGGCCAAGCTCTATGTGTGTTTAAATTTTTAGTGGGGTTTTTCCTAAATTTTGGCAGCTGTTGGACTCACTGCATACCCTATAACTGTATAGAAGACCCTCTCCTTTCCAATGGGAACATGTCGTTACTGTGGCCGGGCTCTATGTATCTTTAAATTGTTAGTGGGTTTTTTCCCAAATTTTGTCAGCCCTTGCAGTCACAGCATTACCACTATAGGAGACCCACTCCTTTATAATGGGAACATTTTTTTTTACTGAGACCCTCCTCTATGTCTCTTCAAAGGGGTTTGCGATGCATAAGCAAAAACAGTATAGGAGACCCACTCTTTAATAATGGGAACAACAAAGCATAGCCGGCTGATGGCCTTTTAAGAATAGTAAGGCTGCAAAAATAGTGTTTGTGACTTTCACAATCCCTCCTTCATAAATTAAACAGGATGTGTCTGATGATGTGTCACACACCACATGGCCAGATAAGGTTG
The DNA here is from genome assembly GCF_046119375.1 of Phyllobates terribilis. Classification (NCBI taxonomy): domain Eukaryota; kingdom Metazoa; phylum Chordata; class Amphibia; order Anura; family Dendrobatidae; genus Phyllobates; species Phyllobates terribilis. The sequence continues at coordinate 130,627,339 of NW_027362770.1, read as the reverse complement.
TAAAATGTTAAAATGAATGCATTTGTCATGGTTGAAAGCAATGCAAAAGTGCAAAAACTCATCAAAAACGCTATGTGTGAACATAGCCCAAGGTGTGGATGAGCATTTTTGTTTTTGGTTATTTATTTTGCCTTATATACAAGTCATTACCCTGGAAAGGATGTTCCTTAACATTTCTCCCAGGAAAATCCATTTTGGTTTCGTTTTTGTATGTTTTATTGTGAGTCCGTAAAAGTGGCGTAATACTCTGACAACGTTGTTGACAGCAGTGATCTGGGAGTCAGAAATGCTTCCAGGGGTCTTCCCCATGCTGTTCCAATGTCACTTGAGCACTATTCCCATCGATTTGGGCAATTTTTAGGCCCTCTGCAGACCACCGGGGTGGAGCCGCCAAAAAAATGCTTGAATTTCCCATAGACTTAGATTGGGCTCGTTGCTCAGACCGAGCACTCAAGCATTCCAATGTGCTCGAACCGAGAAACGAGTACCCGAGCATTTTAGTGCTCGCTCATCACTAATAATTGCGCATCAAGAGAATTTGAAAACAATTAGGTCAAATTCGATGTCCAGGAAACATGGTCTGAGTACGGACCATGATGTATCGACTGCCTATGTGGCTGACAAATTTGGGTCAGGAGACCTGCAAGTGCTTCGCACTTCATGGACTCTGAATTCTCCCCACTGTTGGGTTCACACTCTGTGTCCATTTCTGACAGTACTATAGACAATGAATGGAGAGGGGGTTGAGCATGTGCACCTCTGCTTCCTTCAAGACAGGATTCTGCAGAGCCCAAACTCTGGGATCTAAACACTGTGGGTCTCAGCCATTGGACGCCCAGCAATTAGTAAATAATCCTGGATCTCATAGATAAGGGATAACTTACTATTTTGAGAATAGCTCTTTAAATGAGCACCGATCTTCAGATTATATTGTTAATTTAAAAAATGCCTGTGTAATCCCATTTTAAGAAGAAAAGTAAGGGGTCAACCTCCGAATCTTTCTCACCTCCCAATTCTGTGATTTTTGTGAATGTTGTATCCCTATCCACATAAAATCCAGGAAGACGAACAAGAGATGAAGAATGAAAAATAGAAGATCCAATTCTTACCTGCTTTAGCCACTTGATCTACTGGAACACCTAATTCCTTGGACATATAACCCAAGACTGAGAAGATCGCAAATCCTGCCAGAATGCTGGTGAATGCATTCCCAAGTGTGACAATAAAAGTGTCCCTAAAATATAAAGTAAAATCTGTCACATACAGGGGTATTCTTCTTTAAAGAGGACCTTTTAACACATTTTTCATGCTGAACTGGAAAAAAAATTTTTTATTTCGCCTCTTTGTTGCAGCGAATGTTGGCTTCCAATGAGTTAGTCTTTTTTTTAAGTCCAAGTGGGTGTTATGAGTTTTCTTTAGGGGCGTCTATTTTTTCCCTGTATGATGCCGTTCAATCATAAGCAGGCAGCAAACACTCAAAGGAAATAAGAACGCACCCCACAATAGCTTAAGGCAGGTTTCTCAGTGTGTGAGATGTAAGGATATAGCTCTGATCTCCTGGTCTAACCTCCTGCATTTTTAGGAAGCACAGATGATTGACACCATTTAGATAATGTCCTTGTGGGTGTAGGGGCAGCACAGCTGAGTATAACTGTTTCACATTACAAACCCTTCTATCAGATCTCCTCCTCTCATAGCAATGTCCACTCTGCTGTACTGCCCCTACTCCACACCAACTGTCCAGAGATGAAATCTCAAAGTATCAGTATCACACAAAAGAAAAAAAAATGGGGGAGACAAACACACATAGGATGATATTGAAAGATACAGATGAGAAGGAAGTTATGAAGTTGCTTACCTAAAAAGGTTGTGATTGTCACAACTCCAATAATTGTCCATGAATATTACAGCTGCTGCAGTACTGTTGTAAAAAGGAAACAGTTCCAGAGTGGAATAGTTTTGTAGTTTATATTTTTACACGTTTCATACTCGCACCAAACTATTTTTCAAAAACAAATTAAATAGCACAAATCATTTTTTTATTTATGTAGTTTGTTTTTTAAAAAGAGCTCAGTGCAAGCATGAAACAAATAAAAATAAAAACTACAAAAATTACTATTTCACTCTGGAACTGTTTCCTTTTTATTTCAAAAGTCAATGTGCTTTTTCTACTAGTATCACACTAATGCCTGTTCTCAATTTGTAATCACTCTGCAGTGAGATCAGAGTAGTGTGTCATTACATCTCACAGAGGAGCAGTCCTGGAAAGGCAGCTTACTCCTGTGTGAGATTTAATGATAGCTCTGATCTCAAGATAATTGAGCACAGCAGACATAAGTGTGATCACTCAGACACTCATCAAGAGAACTGATAGAATGGCTTGTAATGTGACGCACGAAATCTCAGCTGCACTGTTACTCCGCCCACATTGACTCATGGAAGAGTTTAGAACAGGAGATCAGAGCTGTAGCATTACATCTCACACACTGAGAAACCTAAGCTATTCTGGGGTGTGTTCTTCTTTTTGCAGTGAGTTGCTGCCTGCTTAAGATTGGTCGGCATCATACAGGGAGAAAAAGTACACGCCCCTAGTCAAAATTGTCTGATAACTCCCACTTGAACTTAAAAAAAGTTCTCATCATGTGCCAAATACTTTGATTGCTAACATCTCCGCAACAGTGGCGAAATGAAAAAAAAAATTGGTGAAAGGCCCTCTTTAAGAAAATTAATGCAATGAAAAATTAGACATGTTTCCAATTCAATTCCCATATCAATTCGTTCATGGTTTGGAGATATCAGTCTTTTGTTAAAAAAATGGAACATTGTCTACATTAAACAACAATTTAAATATATTTCCAGTGATCTATAGGCGAAATGATTAATGCAAGGAGGTCCACACTTGCTCATTAGGGAAATATGACTTAAGTGGTCGGCATAATACATTGATCAGTAGATGTTGTTGGACCTCATTGGACAGACATTAATTTTCCAGTATTTGTGGTTATTTTATATCTGATGCTGATTTCTTTTTGTTATAGAAATTTTTAAACAGATTTGACACCAGAGCGGCAAGAAGAAAATGCCCATATTTACCTGTAAATGTTTTGCTGAAACGTATTGTAGGATGCAAATGTCAGAAGCCCTCCGAACCCGACCCCGAGGGAATAAAAGATCTGCAGGGCCGCTTCTATCCACACCTATTATTAAATGCACAGTATATCATCAAACTAAGAGTACAGAGAGAGAAAAATATTAAAAAGGAATTTCGGACATATCATAGATACAGGAGGGGAGATGAGCACTATTGTCACCATGTTCATCTGTTACTGCCCCATCATAAGATGCCAGATATTCATTTTCCAATGTGTTATCATGACAGTGATCAATAGAGATCAGTCGAAATTATCAAGACCCTGGTCCAGTGGTCAGCTTACTATTCTATGGCTGGACGGGAGCCTTGATGAGCCATCCAAAGCTCGTCTTTAGATTGGCGCGAGGTCGTGTGTTTGTTCAAAGTTGTATGTAGCCCAAAATGGTACCAACTAAACCTACAACTCAAAAACATACAGATTCTTCTAGTGAAGTCTGAAGGAAGCCAACATTTTATAATTTTAAGTATCTCTATGTAGGGGATGTGGAGCTTTGTTTTACAAAAAAAAAACTAGCTCAGATCCCCCTAAAAACTTTAATAAGAAATTGAAGAGCACAAAATGTTCATCCTAAAAATAACATGGTGGTAAAATGCAGAGGCTAAGATTAAAGCGGATTTCATATTGTAAATTGCATATATTATTACATACAGAACATCTCTTTGACCTGATATAAATGTGTATTTCCTTTGAAAATTCATGTCAGGAAGGATGTCTGTATAATTCTGAAAGTTTAATTTAGTTTCTACCTACTGATTGACAACTTCTCAGTGACCCTCCTCCCTGCTGAAATCTCACACTGCTAAGTATAAGCTGCAGGTGTCAATCAGTATGGAATACTAAAATGCTCAATTTAATACTAGGATTGTATAGCCATTTTGACATGGATTTTCCCAGTAAGACCAACAGCCTCACCGGTTCTATAGTTATTATATAATGTAGGCAGTTCGTATTGTGAAATCTGGTGATAGATCACTTTTAAAGCACTTATAAGTTGTATAACAGCTGACAATATTTCCACATCCACTGAAGTGTAGTACCAAGTGTAAGCAAGAAGGGAATTTAGAAAATTTAAGAGAGAATGGATTTTTTATCTTTTTTTTTAAACAACACCCTTTATGCCAGAAAATTGGCTTAAAAAAGACTCGCAAGTGGCATTTTGTGCAAAATTTGCAACTTTTTACTTACTTAATTCAATGGCTATAAGTTCAAGATTGGCATATCAAACGCTAGTCTTTAAAAATTCCAGCCAAGATCTTTAAAATGGACTGAATTTGCAAGTCATGAATTTGGACGATAATTGAAATCCTAATTTTACAATTTGCGATCACAAGGTTGCAGGATACTTTTCTTCCAATCTCTAGCAGGACACTTTCATTTTAACCATCAGGTATTTACCTTTGAAGACAACAAGTGGTCAAACTGTGGTGTGAGATAGAATTTGACCCCAATCCACGCTCCATCCAATGTCACTCCACGGATTAAGAGCATGATCAGGATTAAGTATGGGAATGTTGCTGTGAAATAGACCACCTAAATATAGAGAGAAACAGTAATGTACATAATCCAGCATCGATGTGAGATACTTCTATAGTGATCTCTATGGACATTTATATTCTAACTGGTTTTGGACAAGTTTCTTAAAGTATAAAATATTTAGAAAACTTGGAAGTTTTTCTCAGTTTCTGCTCCAAAAACTCTGCAAAAAGACTCCACGTGAACACATCCTAAGCCTCTGTGGACACGGAGTGTTTGCTGTTCTTTTAAAGCAGAAACTGGCTATGTGCACACAGAATATATTAAGGAGCTTTTGGAGCAGAAACTGAGTGGAAAATTTTCATACCTTCCTCTTAATCTCAAAACTCCTCAAAAACGTTGAGTTTCTGCTCAGTTTTTGGCTTCAAAAATGCTGCAAAAAGAGTCTGTGTGCACATAGCTACTGAGAGGAAACTCAAGATTTTTGAGGAGTTTTGAGTTTTGGAGGAGGATTTGGAGAGTTTCCATCCAGTTTCTTCTTCAAAAACTCTTCAAAAAACTATGTGCACATAACCCAAAAGAGTTTTCTGCTTTTAAAAAAGGTTCCCTAGCTAAAAAAACCAATATGAGCCTTATTTACTCTCCGAGTCCAGCGCTAAGTCTCCACTGTTGCTCTCGATGTCTATTATTATCTGCAGCGTTGATGTCATGTTGACAATGCTGCAGCCAATCAGTGACTTTAGTTGTTCGAGCCATCTACTCAGGTAGAGCCACTAAGTTCCATCATTGACTGTAGCTCTATTGATGTCACGTCAGCGCTGCACTCAGTAGCAGACACCAGGATCAGTGGTGGGCACTCAATGCTAGACCTGGGAAGGATAAGTAAAGAACAGTTTGTTTTTTTAAAGCAAACCACAGGCGGAGGAGAGGAATCTTCTCAAACTGAAAAGCCCCCTTTGGCAATGAACTTCTTCAGTTTCTTGTGCTGGTGAGGGACATCTAGAAACCTTCTTGGGTTAATAGTATCCTCTAGTCTTTTCATTGTTATGACATGAACTAGAAATATATTAGTTTATAATCCATACCTTGCCTGATGATTTCACTCCCTTTAGAATGCAAAGATACACAATGACCCAGGCCAAGAGAAGACACAGACACAGGTTCCACCGAATTCGTCCTGGATCCCCAATTCCAGAACTCCCTTGTATGTGGAGAACGTAGCGACTTCAGTGGATGCATTGACCATAGAAATCACAATATAAAATGGATAGGTAGACATTATTGATAATGTTTGGCTACTTTGACAAATCTGCTACACCGAACATTATCATATTTATATTTTTCAAGTTCTTTGGTCTAAAAAAAATCAATAACCAATGAAGACCATTTTAGGTCCCTCCACACTCACCTCCAGTACTCTTCACTTGGGCTGACTGTGCTGGAAATGTTGATTGGCATTGCAGAATTGCTGGTCCGGATGAGATGGTGGTCCAGACAGAGATCAGTATTCCACCAGTTGCCACAATGTTCCCAGGGCAAACTACTGGTCAGGGAGGCGAAGAGGTAGAATAAGACGTAGGCTATTATCATGTTGTAGTAGATGGCTACCAGGGCAACAATTAGCAGCATGCCCATGCCAACACCTTTGGAGTAGAGACAAAGACATAGGAGAGTCACATTTGTAGCACAAAAGTCCCATTACACTGCCTGAATTCTTAATGGCTAAGCCATAATGGTTCTTGATCTGGCGCAACAATAGAAAGTTGGGAAAATTATAGATCCCCAAGCTCTTAAGGTTTAGTAAAGGCCTCCTAATACAGAACATGAGTAAGGATGCTTACACTCACCTTTAAAAAGTGGACTTATTTTCCACACTGCCAGTGGTCCAAGGCTGGAAAATTGGCCTAAGGACAATTCCATGAAGAAGAGTGGGATTCCACAAATGGCCAACATGATGAAGTATGGAATAAGAAATGCCCCTGAAAGATAAGAATTTTTATTACAGTGCGCCTTTGATGATAACTACATAAAGGGAGACTAAATTTTTAAATATTTTTGATATTTTTTAGCCTTTGCAGAGTGTTTGCATAGTGGTCCTGAGACACCTGCCAATTGCCCCAACCCAGAGGCCGAGGCACATTAGCTTAATTAGCTTATATCTTAGGCTTAAAGGGGTTGTCGGGGACTTTTACATCGATGGCCTATCCTTAAGACAGCTCATCAATATCGGTGGGGGTGCGACACCTGGCATCCCCGCCAATCAATTGTTCCCAGTGCTAGTGGAGGTTGGAAGTGCCAGTTGTAGAGTTGCACTGCACAACTCTGTCAACTGTATAGTGGCCGAGGCCGGATACTAGACATCCGCCCCATATTGATTTGAATAGGGGGCGGATGTGCAATACTCAGTCGATGCCACAATACTGTTGATGGAGTCATGCTATGCAGCTCCGCAACTGAGCACTAAAAGCCACCACCACCCCTGGGAACAGCTGATCGGCGAGGATGTAGGTGTCACTCCCCCTCCAATTAGATATTGATGATTTATCCCAAGGATAAGCCACCAATGGAACAACCCCTTTAAGTGTATACATTTTCATAGACTTTCTATTGAACCTTTACTGCAATCTGCTTACACTGCAGTATCAGCTAACCACTTCTGTCTCTTGAGTGATACAAGAGGGTCACTAAACCCCGACCTCACCAATAAACACCCTACTGCTACCACAAATAAAATGCATCTAAATACAGCACAGAATATAAACTGGTCCAGCTAGACTCCTGGTGAATAAATCAAACTTAAAGTGGTCATATCAGGTATGAGAAAAACATAAAAAGTGACAGTAGATGAAAGGATGAGATTTTTCTTAAATACTTGTCATTAGCAAATCTGATGGTTTCCCTGAGTATTACAGAGACACAGCTTCTACTTTCACTTTGCAGGACTGTTGAGCGCAAAATCTGGTGAACTACTCATCTCTGAGTAATATCAACTGTGAGAGGGGGGATGATGCTATACGGCATATGAATAGTAAATAGAGTGATGTGCACGGATCTGGCAGAATATGGCCTGGTTTGCCACTTTGTCTAGAGTAAAATGGGAAAATCGATTTGCCTATTTTTTTATGATTTCGCCAAAAGAGAATCACAACACATTGAATTAACAAAATGAAAATCAAGCTAAAACTTACATCACCTCCTTCCAGAAACCTGAACATTACGTCATAGAAAAAAATGGTTATTTATAAGACATGTAGTAAAATAAATCCCCTGTGAGTTTTTAAATCGAAATAAGGGAGTAGGATACAGCTTGAAGCTGCTTCTAAAGGGTCATTTTGCAAGGGGAGGACACAGCTGCTTATAAAGGGTTAATCTGGGTCAGCAACAACACACAGAGAGACTGTGACAGAATTTACCTCAGTTGCTATTTCTAGTCTCCTTGTCCTGCTGCTACATAATGCAGAGGAATTCACCTATACTTAGGCCATATTCATTAGATCTCTGGCAGCCGAATGATGCTTTGGTCAATTGCTCTGCCGATAGTCATATCAGTTGGCTCTTACGAGACATCCCTGCTTGCAGCTTATCTCCAGGAGAACAAAACAACTGACACTACAGTCCAAAATCTGACATACCCGATCAACATCTCGTCCAACAATCAGTTAACTGGAGCTCCCATACACCTTAGATTGTCAGCCAGCGGTAGGCATACCATTAGTGCAACATGTGCAGCCGCACAGGGGATCAAGAGGTAAGGGGGCCCACTTTCACATTCAAATCAGCAAGCAGGTCCTTTCACAGATGCAAACAGGGGTCCATATGCTGTTCTTGTACATGAGTCCTCTTCTGTCTCTGTCTACCACTGGTGTCAGCTGTTAGAACTCTCCTGTTAGGTTTTTTTTAGTTTGCTGGTCACATGACCATTTTTGCCTATTTAATCCGGCTCCGCCCTCCTGGTCTTGCTGGACTTCATTGTATTTACTACTCTTGAGCTAGCTTGGCGCTCTGTTGCCGTTCTCTGTTAGTTTTGCTAGGTCTTCTGACCTCTATGCTTTTTGTTGTGTGTTTGTCTTTGACTGCTACTATTTCTGCTAGGAGGTGTCCAACTTATCCCAGTCCCTAGTTCTTGTAGGGATCCCTCCCTCACATCTATAGGTCTTCGTTCAGACTAGCCGAGGACTTTAGCGGGTCTGATCGCAGGATCAGGTTCCCCGTTACGTCGTAGGGATCTAGTTTAGTTCTATTGTAGGGACAGTTCTCCTGTCTTTCCTTAGTCCCTGTAGCAGATCATAACATCAGCCAAACTCATCTATATCGATGGGTTCTGCCAACATTAGACTAATGTGTATGGGGGCTTTTAAACAGCCAGAGCTATTAACACTAAATTAGACAAAATTGTTCAAGGTTTTACATTATGTATTGTATATTTGAGAAAGGACTTATATTTTGCTCTCCTTTTGTTTTATGAAGTTTTCCATATGACAGTAAATCTTAAAATAGTCATTATATCTATTATTCATGTCCAACTGCTACACTGATGCCTCCGTCCTGTGCCAGTCATTGCACTGGTTGCCCATCCACTATAGAATACAATATAAACTTATCTCTCTCACCCACAAAGCTCTCCACAGTTCTGCAATACTTTACATCTCCTCCCTCATCTCTGTCTACCACCCTACCCATACTCTCTGTTTCACTAATGACCTAGGAATAGCATCCTCAATAATCCAAACCTACCACTCCCAGTTCCAAGACTTCTCGCATGCTGCGCAAATTCTCTGGAATGCACTACCCCAGAAAGATCGATTAATTCCTGTTATCCACAGTTTTAAGCGTGCCCTAAAAACTAATTTCTTTAGACTGGCCTATTACATCATCTCACTTATTTAACTATTCCCTTTTTGCCCTTCCAAATTTTTCCTCAAAATTGGGCCCATCATATCATCTATTTGCACACTCTTCATGCATTTAATAACCCTCTGTATCAGATACTGGCTGTTGACCGGTTCCTGTAGCGTTATGTGAATACTATATTTATTATAATGACGGCCGGACTGTACAATGCAAGCACTTTTTACCATTTTCGTGTCTCCCCTATTTACTCATAGATCGTAAGCTTAAGAGCATGGCCCTCACTCCTCTTGATATCTGTTGAATTATGTGTTATTCTCTAATGTCTGATATTGTCTATAAAGTCGCCTCCGAAGTGTAAAGTTCCACAAAATATGCTCAAAAAAATAAAGGGAACACTTAAACAACACAATGTAACTCCAAGTCAATCACATTTCTGTGAAATCAACCTGTCCAGTTATGAATCAATTTCTCCTGCTGTTGTGCAAATGGAAGAGACAACAGGTAGAGATGATCGGCAATTAGCAAGACATCCCCTATAAAGGAGCGGTTCCGAGGTGGTGGCCATAGACCATTTCTCTTTTCTCATCCTTTTTGGGTGTTGTTTTGGTCACTTTTGCATTTTGTCATTGCTCTCACCCCTAGAGGTACAGTAGCATGAGGCGATGTCTACAACCCACAGAAGTTGCTCAGGTAGTGCAGCTCATCCAGGATGGCACATCAATGCGAGCTGTGGCAAGAAGGGTAGCTGTGTCTGTCAGCACAGTGTCTAAAGCATGGAGCAGATACCAGGAGACAGACCAGTACAACAGGAGATGTGGAGAGGGCCATAGGAGGGCAACAACCCAGCAGCAGGACCGCTACATCCTCCTTTGTGCAAGGAGGAACAGGAGGAGCAGTGCCAGAGCCCCGCAAAATGACCTCCAGCAGGCCACTAAGATCCATGTGTCTTCTCAAACTGTCAGAAACAGACTCCATGAGGGTGGAATTAGGGCCAGATGTCCACAAGTGGGTGTCGTGCTTACAGCCCAACACCGTGCAGGGTAATTGCCATTTGCCGGAGAACAACAAGATTGGCAGATTCCACATTGGGGCCCTGTGCTCTTCACAGATGAGAGCAGGATCACACTGAGCACATGTGACAGACGTAACCGAGTCTGGAGACATCGTCGAGAACGTTCTGCTGCCTCTAACATCCTCCAGCATGACCGGTTTTGGCAGTGGGTCAGTAATGGTTTGGGGAGGCATTTCTTTGGAGGGCCGCACAGCCCTCCATGTGTTAACCAGAGGTACCCTAACTGCCATTAAGTACCTGGATAAGATCCTCAGACCCCTTGTGAGATCATATGCTGGTGCGGTTGGCCCTGGGTTCCTTCTGATGCATGACAATGTTAGGCCTCATGTGGCTGGAGTGTGTCAGCAGTTCCTGCATGATGAAAGTATTGATGCTTTGGACTGGCCCGCCCGTTCTCCAGACCTGAATCCAATCGAGAACATCTCGGACATCATGTCTCGTTCCATCCACCAATGCCACGTTGCACCACAGACTGTCCAGGAGTTGACTGATGCTTTAATCCAGGTTTGGGAGGAGATCCCACAGGAGACCATCCGCAACCTCATCAGGAGCATGCCCAGGCGTTGTAGGGAGGTCATACAGGCACGTGGAGGCCACACACAATACTAAGACTCATTTCCTTGTCTTGGGGCATTTCCACTGAAGTGAGATCAGCCTGTAATTTGATTTTCCACTTTGATTTTGAGTATCATTCCAAATCCAGACCTTCATAGGATATTAATTTTGATTTACATTGATCATTTTTATGTTTTATTGTTCTCAACACATTCCACTATGTAATTGACGCGCCCCCTGGGACATATTCCTTTTTGAGGGGAATACCCGGCACCGGATCAGATGGGGGGTTGTAGTCTCCGAGCGGCTGTGACCCGGCCCGTGCCCAGGGCGTCAAACTCAGTGTTATGTGGCAGTCCTACAGATGTTATTAAGAGTTCTTTCGTGTCGACTACGCCACCCGTTGTGATGCGGTCACTGTGGCCGCCGCTGCAGCAGGGTCCGCTGAGGCTGATGGTGGGTGCGCAACTTGGTGGGATAACCCCCAACGGGAGGGGTATAGCCTCAGAGGGGACAGGTGCAGAGGATGGGGGTTGTGGTGGTGCAGTGCAGACGGCAATGAAGACTGAGTCGGGTTGTGCAGTTAAGGGTGTTTACTTACTGCAGATGTTGTACTGGTCACTCCAGCTTCGAGTGACCACCCGAGCCGTGCTGCGTCCACCAGGTCCTGGATCCAGCCAACCCCCAAACAAGTCCGGAGCGTGGCCCTGAGCTCTCCTTCTGTCCCGTTCTCTGGCCGTCCCCACCAGTGATCCACCTAGGTCCAGCTCCCTCGGGCCTTCTGTTGGGACACCCTTGGCCTTGGGTTCCCTGACCCATCATGTGGTGTGCCTTCGGGGTGGATGTGGTGGGTGACCGTGGCAAACGCTGCCCACAGTCTCCGGTCTCTGGCTGGGGAATGTTTTTACCCCCACCAGCTTGGGTTCCGGTACCCTGATGCCGACTCTTCACCCGGGGATTTTAGTTGGGATCTTGGAGTCCTTTTCTGCTGTTTCCCCCTCTGGGTCTCTCTCTTCTCCTCTCTCACTCTGGGTCTTTCTTTTCCTCTGCTCGCTGACTTTCTCTCTCTGCATCTGACCCTGTTCTTAGTTGGTGCCCACCTTATATACACCCTCTATGTGTGAGCTCAGGTGACCAGCACCCAATGAGCTCCTAACTTTACCCAGGCTGCTCCCCCTATCTGCCCCTACACTACTTGGGATGTACCACCCCCCTCCCACTCCAGCCAGGAACAGACTCGGTCGTACCTGCACATTTCTAAGTGGGAGTACCGTCGGTCTGCTCCTCGGAAATGGGATGTGTGTAGTGCATGCAGCCTACCGAGCTCAGTTCCACACTCCATCCTTACCCGGGAGTGGAATATCACACCTCTGGGTTGAGGTGCAATACCCCTGTAGCAGCCGAATCCTCAGGGTGCTACATTCCCCCCTGGTAAATCACAGCACGTCCTCGGGCTGTAAGACAAAAACAACACCAAAACATACAAAATTTTCATATAAACATATAAAACATATAAAACATTATATATATATAAAACTTTTCATATAACATTCTCGTCGTCTCTTGTTTCTAGTTCCTCCTCCGGACACTTGTGCAACGTGTGTCCGGGAAAAGTGCGACAGTCTCTTAGAAAAACTGGTTTTCTATAAAACCGGTAGGGGGCGCTTTAGGACGCGCAACTATATACAGGGGAAGTTGGCCGCTCTCAGTCCTCGGCCAGGTAAGGAGGGAAAGGGAATGGCTGCTCACAGTCCTCAGCCCGTGGGATTAAGGGTAAACGGGTGAACAGTTCACTCAGCTGGTCCCAACGGGGACTATATATATGTAGCAACAGTTTCTTTGGTACCCGGTCGGGTAACTATTTACATCTACTGCTCTGCCGCACTCAACGGCGTCTTCCTCCTGCTCTTTGCTTGTAGCTGGTTGTAACTTCAGACCCGTCCGGGTCCTCTTGCTCCTCCTCCTCGCACCGCAACTCCTCCTCCGTCAGGCGATGCACATGGAGGGCGTAAGGTCCTTTGGCACACTTGTGCCGGGTGAAGGTGACCTCGTCTCCGATATAAAGGTCACGACCTCTGTGCCCCTCCGGCAGATGGGACTCCACATCTCTGCGCGTGACAAAGACGTCGCCGGGGGTGTTGTTGTCTCTGATGAAGCCCCACCCATGCTGCTGGTTGAACTTGATCACTGTCCCGATGGTGCGGGGACAATGCGCTGCACGGGGGTCCCTCCTGGTCCGGCTCTTCTGCTCGGCACTCCGTACTTGGGCCTGTTGCTCCCGGACCCGCCTCTCTCTCCGCTCCCTCGCAAACTCTTCGAGCTGCTGTCGGCAACACTCAGCACGCTCCGCTGCAGCTGTCCTGGTTTCCTGAGTGAACCCCATTAGATCTTCTCCCGTGGGGTCCCACGCAAATTGGGCTTCTTCCAGAGGAGGCGAGACCCGTGCCACGGGCTTCGGAGCCGGAATCAGGGGCTCACACAAGGGCCCTAGTCTCTGCTGCCGTTCCAGCTCATGGAATTCTTCGGGCCAGATGAAGGGCCGCCCGTCCGGCCATGTGAGCTGGCTGAACAAGTCCTCCCCCAGGTGTGGCACCCTTGGTTTTACGGGCGCGGGCGCGGTGGTGGTGGCGCCCGGATTGCCCAGGCCTTGCGGCCAGGCCTGGGGCACCTGGAAGGTGAAGGGCACCGTTAATACGGCGGCGCCCTGGGCTACCTGGCCTTGCGACCAGGCCGGAGGCTCCGCGGAGGTAGGGGGCGCTGTTGGTGATGCGGCGCCCGGGGGTACTAGGCCTTGCGACCAGGCTGGTGGTATTTCCTGCTTTGTCACGCTCCGGGTCGAGGCGCGTGACGTCACAGGGGTCGCTGCGGCGGCTTCCGGTCGGGGCCTAGTCCATAGCGGTGACATGGCGGCTACGGGCACAGCAGGGGGACTTTCGGGCTCTGCGACGGGGAGCTGGGGCAGGTGGGCGGTTTCCCGGCTTGGGGTATAGGCGTCCCCTTTACCTGCCTCCTTGCGTCCGGCTCCCTTCTCGGCGCCGTCTCCGGCCTTTGGTCCTCCCGCGCCATCCTCAGAGGCGGTCTGTTTCCTCTTCCAGGGTAGCGTGCTCCGTTGACTGGTCTCAGCTTGCTGGGCCATCTCCCGGCTCCATTCCGCCAATATCTCGCGCTGTACCCGGGCCATCCTCCGTGCGAGGCCCTCCAGGGCAGTCTGTGCACACTCCCGGTCTCGGGGGAGCTGTGCAAGGACCTCCACTAGGCCTAGTGGGGTCGTGGTGTCTAGCAGGCTCCTGACCAACGGGTCGGCGCTGCTCTGCTCTTCTTCCAGCAGGCTCCTGGCCAGCGGGCCGGTGCTGCTCTGCTCTCTGGACATCTCCGGGTGAGCTTCTCTGCTGCTCCTCTCCAGGCTTCCTGCCTCCGGGTGCGCTCGCTCCAGACTGCTCCAGGCGGCACCCATCTTCGTTCTTTTCTTTCGTCTCCTCCCACTTCGAGGGCGGTCCCGGGGCAACTCGGTGACTGTCAGCTCCAGGGGTAGTTCTTTCACGCTGACAGACACCTCCAGCATCACAGTCTCTGTTGGTGGGGGCGGTTTCCACTTTTGGCGCCATTTTCTGTCCTGGCCCACGATGGGAGGCGGCCTCCTGCCCTCCTTTGGCACGCCCATAATGGCGTCCGCTGCTCTTCCAAGGCGGGAAATCTTCGGATTTGGCGGGAAGCGTCGCCCAGTGGCGGGAAACTCTGCAGATGGCGGGAACAAGCTGGAAATGGCGGACAATCGGCGGGAAACGACCTGTGATGGGGTCCGATGGCGTGGACCCTCCGGAACCGGCGGGAGACTTCTTTCTGAGGTAAACTTGCACTTTTCTTCAGGCACGCAGTACCCGGGTGTTACGGGCACGTAATCCTGCCGACTACGCCAAAGTTGACGCGCCCCCTGGGACATATTCCTTTTTGAGGGGAATACCCGGCACCGGATCAGATGGGGGGTTGTAGTCTCCGAGCGGCTGTGACCCGGCCCGTGCCCAGGGCGTCAAACTCAGTGTTATGTGGCAGTCCTACAGATGTTATTAAGAGTTCTTTCGTGTCGACTACGCCACCCGTTGTGATGCGGTCACTGTGGCCGCCGCTGCAGCAGGGTCCGCTGAGGCTGATGGTGGGTGCGCAACTTGGTGGGATAACCCCCAACGGGAGGGGTATAGCCTCAGAGGGGACAGGTGCAGAGGATGGGGGTTGTGGTGGTGCAGTGCAGACGGCAATGAAGACTGAGTCGGGTTGTGCAGTTAAGGGTGTTTACTTACTGCAGATGTTGTACTGGTCACTCCAGCTTCGAGTGACCACCCGAGCCGTGCTGCGTCCACCAGGTCCTGGATCCAGCCAGCCCCCAAACAAGTCCGGAGCGTGGCCCTGAGCTCTCCTTCTGTCCCGTTCTCTGGCCGTCCCCACCAGTGATCCACCTAGGTCCAGCTCCCTCGGGCCTTCTGTTGGGACACCCTTGGCCTTGGGTTCCCTGACCCTTCATGTGGTGTGCCTTCGGGGTGGATGTGGTGGGTGACCGTGGCAAACGCTGCCCACAGTCTCCGGTCTCTGGCTGGGGAATGTTTTTACCCCCACCAGCTTGGGTTCCGGTACCCTGATGCCGACTCTTCACCCGGGGATTTTAGTTGGGATCTTGGAGTCCTTTTCTGCTGTTTCCCCCTCTGGGTCTCTCTCTTCTCCTCTCTCACTCTGGGTCTTTCTTTTCCTCTGCTCGCTGACTTTCTCTCTCTGCATCTGACCCTGTTCTTAGTTGGTGCCCACCTTATATACACCCTCTATGTGTGAGCTCAGGTGACCAGCACCCAATGAGCTCCTAACTTTACCCAGGCTGCTCCCCCTATCTGCCCCTACACTACTTGGGATGTACCACCCCCCTCCCACTCCAGCCAGGAACAGACTCGGTCGTACCTGCACATTTCTAAGTGGGAGTACCGTCGGTCTGCTCCTCGGAAATGGGATGTGTGTAGTGCATGCAGCCTACCGAGCTCAGTTCCACACTCCATCCTTACCCGGGAGTGGAATATCACACCTCTGGGTTGAGGTGCAATACCCCTGTAGCAGCCGAATCCTCAGGGTGCTACATTATGAATAAAGATTTGCAACTGGAATATTTCACTCAGTGATATCTAGGATGTGGTATTTTAGTGTTCCCTTCATTTTTTTTTTTGAGCAGTGTACTGTATATGTACCAAGGAACTAAGAAAACCATCATATGCAATGATAGAAGTGAAAGTAATTCAATCTGATCACAATTCAATCTGATCACAAACATTGATATGTGCACCTGAAAAATGGAGCAGGGGAAGGTGGAGGCCTACATACAAACTGACATGTGGCATTAAACGTGTGGCAAACTCAAAAACATTGACATCAGAGTAAAGATTAGACTCTGCTGAGGGACAAAAATATATTTTTCATCCTAAATTGATGTGCTGTTCTTCTCCAAAGACCTTATTTCTGGCCTTCAATCTACCCCTGACACTATAGTCTAGATCAATATAAAAAATAATGAATGACCCACTCTGCGCAAATACTATATTAGCCCTAGCACCACCCAAGCTTCTTCAGTTCCTTTAAGAAATGTATTTGGTAAATAATGCATGGCAACAAAGTATTTCATCAATCCTTCTCATTTGTGTATAATTTGTATCATCTCCACATACACACGTCCGATTGCTGCGGCGGAGCCTTTTCGTCTTCTTTATGCATTTTATTGGACCACTTAAACCTCAGATCGATGTTCACTTTTCTGCTCTGAATATATAGGATGTCTTGTAGGTTCTCGGTGTTGATGATGAGATGATCCAAATTATATTTATATAAAAAGTGTGGACAAAATACTTTGTTGCCTTTTATTATATTCAAAATGCTTCAGTCTAGACGAAATTTCCCAATACATTCTCAATTCCTTCATAAATTGCTAAACAGGTATCGTACACCTGAGAAGGCTGTTGTACTTACTTTGAAAATCCATGCAAAAATGACTATATGAACATTCTTTACGTTTCCCTGCCTAATATTAAAATGGTCCAGTTGTAGTTAATTGCTAGAATTCTCATTTTTCTTTTAGAGTAATACAGCTATCCTAACCTGGATTTTCAACATAAGTATATTAGGCTCACCAGGTTTAAGAGATCTATTGGATAATGTATGCAGCTTGTAGTGTGATATTTAGTGTCAGATCTTCTTTAAGGTCAATATCTTGGACAACTTTGACAGTGTTCAAGGTTAAAGAGGTTTAGTCAACATCATAAATGGGCAAATTTGCAAAGTTCAAATTACTTGTTATTAAAGCTTCGTTTATTCTCAAGAAAGGAGGAATTTAAAATTTTATAGTTTACTGCTCATTGCTTAGGTTACCAGCCATCACTGCCAGTCTCCTAACCAAGGAGCACAGTGCTTACAAGTGACGCATCCCCTGGGCCGTGGGGTACTCGGTGCCGGGCCGGTCGTTGCTAGGGGAGATGTCACAGTGGCGGCGACCCGGTCCGTGACCCAGGGCGGTCAGTAAAAAGGGGGATTTTGTAGTGTTTATATTTAATGCATAAAGTTTGTGACGCCACCTGTGGTATGCGGCTATATGGAGCCACGGCTGCGGTGCAGATCCTCTGGAGCTGGTGTTTAATGCAGCAGAGTTGGTTTGGCTCTCCACAGGCAGAGCTTAGCTCCAGGGCAGGAAGTGGTGCTGTAATAGACATTGCAGTGCAGTGTAGTGCAGGGGATGATGGCACAGTAATAATTAGTCCACAACTTAATGGCGGTTTCCTCTTATCTTTACTGGTGGTGATTAGGCAAACCGGGACTAGGGTACTGGATAGAAGTGGAAGTCCGGGCAGCCTGGAAGCAAGTAAGGAATCCACCTCGCCAGGTGAATTTGGAGGCCTTCCCTTTCCACTAATCTCTTTGGCCCTGCTGCTTGTAGCTGTCCGGCGGCCCTCGTCCCTGAGTAAAACATCTTTGTGCTCACCCGTACGGCAGGCAGCTCGGGCCTTGCTGGTGCGTCGCTCCCATGTGGCGGTGCTGGGCCCTGCGGTGCTGCTGAGTCTCCGCGCGTCTGATGGGGCCAGGAGACCTGCAGTCTCCTGCCCTCCGGTTTCTGCTGCTGGGCCTTCAGTGCCCCACAACCTAGGACTCCGGTGTCCGGTCCCTCTGTGCTGATATCTTCTGGGGTGAACTGCTGCGCAGCTCCACTCCCCAGCTCCTCTCTCGTCGACGTCCTGACTTCAACTCCTCTCACTAAGTCTAACTAACCCCGCCCCCAGATCTCAGTTGCTAAGGGGAGGAGCTCCCCTTGCTGGTCTGGAGCCAGGAACGCGTTGCATGTTAGTATACCTGATTAGGGGACCCCTGCTTGCTTCCAGGCATGGCATCACCTCCTTGTGAGGGAGGCAATGCCACTGTGGCAACCGGACTCCTGGGTTGCCACACAAGATCTCCTCAGTAGAGCATGTAAGAGCTGCTCTGAAGCTGGCATGATTGATGGATGCAACCAGCTTCATTGCCCCTGCCTCTGCTTGCAACATCAGAAAGTGCACAGTTCGGACCAGTTCTAGGCCCGAACTTAGAGATCAAGATTAAAGAAATCATTAAGGGGAAACCTAGAGCTTAGGAGTCCAGTGGGCAAGCCAACTACATTGGTGTGAAAAAGTGTTTGCCCCCTCCTTGATTTCTTATTCTTTTACATGTTTGTCACACTTAAATATTTCAGATCACAAAACAAATTTAAATATTAAAAGATAACACAATTAAACTCAAAATGCAGTTTTTAAACGAAGGTCTTTATTATTAAGGTAAAAACAAATCCAAACCTATAGGGCCCTGTGTGACAAAGTGATTGCCCCCACCCTTAAAATATAAATTAACTGATTTATCACATCTTTGGGAAGCAGAGTTCAATTTCCCTAGCCACACACAGGCCTGGTTACTGCCACAAATGTTCTCAATCAAGAAATCACTTAAATAGGATCCGCCTGACAAACTGAAGTAGACCAAAAGATCCACAAAAGCTGGACATCATGCTACGTTCCAAAGAAATTCAGGAACAAATGAGAAACAAAGTGAGATCTATCAGTCTGGAAAAGGTTATAAAGCCATTTCTAAAGCTTTGGGACTCCAGCGGACCACAGTGAGAGCTATTATCCACAAATGGCGAAACATGGAACAGTGATGAACCTTCTCAGGAGTGGCCGGCCAACCAAAATTACCCCAAGAGCGCAGCGATGACTCATTCAAGAGGTCACAAAAGACCCCACAGCAGCATTCAAAGAACTGCAAGCCTCAGTTAAGGTCAGTGTTCATGACTCAACCATAAGAAAGAGACTGGGTAAGAATGGCATGCATGTTATGATCTGCTACAAGCACTAAGGAAAGACAGGAGATCTGTCCCTACAATAGAACTAAGATAGATCCCTACGATGTAACGGGGAACCTGATCCTGCGATCAGACCCGCTAAAGTCCTCAGCTAGTCTGAACGAAGACCTATAGATGTGAGGGAGGGATCCCTACAAGAACTAGGGACTGGGAGAAAGATGGACACCTCCTAGCAGAAATTGTAGCAGAAAAAGACAAACAAACAACATAGAACATAGAGGTCAAAAGACCTAGCTAAACTGACTGAGAAAGGTTACAAAGCACCTGGCTAGCTTAAGAGTAGAAATTACAATGAAGTCCAGCAAGGCCAGAAGGGCGGAGCAGGATAAAATAGGCAAAAACGGTCATGTGACCAGCATAATAGGAAAAACCTAACAGGAGAGTTCTAACAGTACCCCCTCTTCTATGAGAATCCTCCGGATCCCCTAGGCCCAGGCTTATCAGGAAACCTCTTGTGAAACGCTCTGACAAGTCTGGAAGCAGAAACATCATCTGCCCTCACCCATGAGTTATCCTCGGGACCGAAACCCTTCCAAGCGACGAGATACTGCAAATTCCCTCTATACCGTCTAGAATTAAGGATGTGGAAAATTTCATATTCCCCGTCCTCCACCACCGGAGGAACAGTGGCAATGGCGTCTCTATCTGATACATAAGCTTTTTTCAATAGAGAAACATGAAACACCGGATTAATCTTCCAGGAGGTAGGAACCTCCAACCTAACAGCAGATTGGTTAACTACCTGAAGCACCTTAAAGGGCCCTACAAACTTGGGACCCAATTTTTTAGAAGGAATCCTCAACCGCAAATTCTTAGAGGACAACCAAACCATGTCACCAACCGTAAACAAAACCTCTTGACGTTTCCTGTCAAAGTACCTCTTAGATTTTTTGTTAGCTTCCTGAAGATTACCACGCGCATCCATCCAAACTCTTTCCAAATCACCGGAAAAACTCTCCTCCTCAGGCACAGCCGATAGCAATTTGGAGAATGACCCAAAAGACGGATGTCTCCCAGAACAACAAAAAAAAGGCGAACACCCAGCAGAAGAGGATGTATGGTTGTTAAGAGCAAATTCAGCAAGCGGCAGAAACTCAGACCACCCCTCTTGATTGTCTGCCACAAAACAACGCAAGAACTGCTCAACATCCTGGTTCTTCCTTTCTGTCTGGCCATTAGACTCAGGATGATATCCAGATGAAAATGACAAATGAACTCCCAACCTGTCACAAAAGGCACGCCAAAAACGAGCCACGAACTGAGGTCCCCTATCAGAAACAATGTCAGTAGGAACACCATGGAGTCTGACAATCTCCTTGACAAAGGCCTTAGCGAGTGTCTTAGCGCAGGGCAGTTTGATGAAGGGAACCAAGTGACACATCTTGCTAAAACAGTCCACGACCACCCAGATGACCGTGAAACCCTCAGAGGATGGAAGGTCAGTAATAAAGTCCATAGCCAGATGTGTCCAAGGTGCAGTAGGAACCTCCAGAGGGCAAAGCAACCCCGCAGCAGGAGTATGTGAAGACTTAGATCTAGCACACACAGTACATTGACGCACCCACTTAATGACTTCCCTCTGCCATCCAGGCCACCAAAAACTGCGACCCACAAGTCTCTTGGTCTCAGAAATTCCTGGATGACCTGCCAACCGAGACTCATGACACTCAACAAACAAATCTCTCCTAAAGGTCCTAGGCACAAACAACCTCCCATGGGGAGTGTTAGATGGGGCATTCTCCTGTGCTTTAATAATCTCATCTTCCAAAACGGAGTCCAATGCAGCAATCACCACACCTTCTTGTAAAATGCTCTCCTCCTCCTCAGCACTGACCATGGGAGAAAAGCTGCGAGACAAAGCATCAGCTTTAACATTCTTGGTACCCGGGATGTAAGTAACGGAAAAATTAAACCGCAAAAAAAAAAGTGCCCACCTAGCCTGACGGGCATTCAAGCGCTTGGCAGCATCAAGATAGATCAGATTTTTATGATCAGTGAAAACCTGAATGGGAAAATCAGCAGCTTCCAAGAGATGACGCCTGTGTTCAAATGCGAGTTTAATAGCCAGCAATTCCCGATTACCAATATCGTAATTAAGTTCAGTCTCAGAAAATTTTTTTGAAAAAAAGGCACAGGGATGTACTCCATCCTTGTTTTCCTGAGACAACACCGCACCGACCCCCACAGAAGAAGCATCAACCTCAACCAAAAACGGCTTAGTCACATCAGGCTGCATAAGGATGGGAGCAGAGGTGAACCTCTCCTTTAGAAACACAAAAGCTTCAATGGCCTCAGTAGTCCACTGAACCGCATTAGCACCTTTCCTGGTGAGATCGGTCAGTGGTTTAACAATAATAGAAAATTTTTTAATGAATTTTCTGTAATAATTGGCGAAACCCAAAATCCTCTGTATCGATTTCAAACCAATAGGCCTAGGCCATTCCTGCACAGCTTGAACTTTCACCGGGTCCATCCCAAAGCCCTCGCTGGAGATAATGTAGCCCAAAAAACTAATTCTCTGTACAGCGAACTCACATTTCTCCAGCTTACAAAAAGCGAATTGTCAATCAATAACTGCAATACCTCACGTACGCTCCGCCAATGAGACTCCAGGTGAGGCGAATAAATCAAAATGTCATCCAAATACACAACCACATTTTTGCCGATCAAAGGTCTAAGGATGTCATTAATAAGATTCTGAAAAAATGCTGGTGCATTGGTAAGACCAAAAGGCATAACCAAATTCTCAAAATGACCCACAGGAGTGTTAAAAGCAGTCTTCCATTCATCACCCTCCTTCATGCGCAACAAATTGTATGCCCCCCGGAGATCAATTTTAGAGAACCACTTGGCCCCCACTAACTGGTTAAACAAATCAGGAATCAATGGCAGTGGGTAAGGATTGCGTACAGTAATTTTATTAATCTCGCGAAAGTCCAAACAAGGACGTAAACCGCCGTCCTTTTTTTTAAAAAAAAAAATCCAACAGCCACAGGTGACTTAGAGGGTCTGATATGACCGGCGGCCAAGCTCGTCTGTATGTATTCCTCCAAAGCCTTTCTCTCAGGAATAGTCAGATTAAATAAACGACTTTTAGGAAGAGTCGCTCCAGGGACAAATTCAATGGTACAATCGTAGTCTCTATGGGGAGGCAAAATTTGCGACTCCTCCTCAGAAAAAACTTTCCAAAAATCCTGAATAGGTACAGGTAATTCCCCTTTATCCACAGCAGCAATGCGCCCGTTATAACACTTGTCATAACACTTAGGGCTCCAGGACTTAATTTCATTGGTAGACCAATCCAGTACAGGATTGTGCAATTTTAACCAGGGCAACCCCAAAACTACTGGAGAAGGCAAATTATTTAATACCACCAAATCCTATTTTTCTTGGTGAATACCATTAATAGTGAGGGGAAATTCATAAACCTTGTGAGTAACACATTTCAAGGGAGTGCCATCTACAGAAACCACGGCAATAGGGGATGACAAAGGTTTGGGTTTTAATT
The DNA here is from genome assembly GCF_046119375.1 of Phyllobates terribilis. Classification (NCBI taxonomy): domain Eukaryota; kingdom Metazoa; phylum Chordata; class Amphibia; order Anura; family Dendrobatidae; genus Phyllobates; species Phyllobates terribilis. The sequence continues at coordinate 130,604,324 of NW_027362770.1, read as the reverse complement.
TAAGTTTTTCCAAGAATCCCCCATCAATCACATTCAGAGTTGAACCGCAATCCACAAATACCCGAAATTCAATTCATTCTTCCTGAGCTGCAGTAGTAGCAGAAAGAAATACACCCTTAGTGTTTAAACAGGCTATACGGGCATAACTGACCGTTTTTTTTTCTTTGTTCATACGAAGCACACAGTTCTTAATGAAATGGTCAGATTTGCCACAATAGAAGCACAAACCTTCAGAAAACCTGCGGTCTTTTTCCTGAGAGCGGGGTGACATCGCCCCAATCTCCATCGGCTCTCCAGTGTCAGTAAAGACCCTCTCAAGACTCGGAGCTGACATGGCAGAGGATTTACTCTCATTAACCCTTGCACGCAGTCTCCTGTCCACCCTTATAGCTAATTGCATTGCCTCCTGCAAGTTTCCAGGTGTAGGATAAGCAATCAGCAGATCCTTAACCCTTTCACCTAGCCCAGCAATAAACAAACTTTTCAGAGCTGAATCGTTCCACCCCACCTGAGCAGACCACCGACGGAAGTGAGTACAATAATTTTCCACATTACCTGATCCCTGCCTCAAATGTCTCAATTCCGTCTCAGCTGATGAGACACAATCAGGATCATCATACAACAACCCCAAAGCAGAAAAAAAACTATCCACTGATCTAAAGCACGGATCACTAGGTTGGAGAGAAAAGGCCCATCCCTGAGGTTCTTTGCGCAAAAGTGACATTATGAACCCTATGCGCTGTGATTCATCACCAGAGGATCTGGGTCTCAAACGAAAATACAATAAACAAGCATTTTTAAAGGAAAAAAAATCTTGTTGTTCACCAAAAAATAAATCAGGCAATCGTACCTTTGGCTCCACAAAATGCGCTCCAGAACAGCTACTTACGTGTTGTTGGAGCTCGGCCACCTCCAGAGAGAGTCCCTGCAGGCGTTGAGCCAAATCCTGAACCGACACCATGATGGAAACTGGAGGTCTTTCCTTAGAGAAAATTTTTTGGGCTGGACTTACTGTTATGATCTGCTACAAGCACTAAGGAAAGACAGGAGATCTGTCCCTACAATAGAACTAAGCTAGATCCCTACGATGTAACTGGGAACCTGATCCTGCGATCAGACCCGCTAAAGTCCTCAGCTAGTCTGAACGAAGACCTATAGATGTGAGGGAGGGATCCCTACAAGAACTAGGGACTGGGAGAAAGATGGACACCTCCTAGCAGAAATTGTAGCAGAAAAAGACAAACAAACAACATAGAACATAGAGGTCAAAAGACCTAGCTAAACTGACTGAGAAAGGTAACAAAGCACCTGGCTAGCTTAAGAGTAGAAATTATAATGAAGTCCAGCAAGGCCAGAAGGGCGGAGCAGGATAAAATAGGCAAAAACGGTCATGTGACCAGTGTAGTGAGCTGGCCGGCTCTGGCTGTTCTGTGATAATTGATATAGAGCCTGTTACAGAAGTGATTACATAGGATGATGTTGCCACCTTGTGGCCAGAGGTTGCACCTGCGCAGGGTGTGATGAGAGAGAAAAAGACTGAGCCTCCTGTGTCCTGCCCTAGAGAGTCACGTGACCAAAGTGGGAAGCAGGAAAAAGCGCGCAAAGAGTCTGCTGTGGTCTGTGAAAAGAGCCAGGACGGTGTGCAGGCCCTCGTGTGTGGCGCAGGAGAGACTCTCAACGTGATTTCTTCTATCTAACACCATATCCTCGGAGCCTTCCCCAGCTTCTGCACTGCTGAAGGATTCAGCTGTTACACTCCCTGCTACTGGAGTGTGGACTACATAAGGGGACCCACCAGAGCTTCTACCCGGATCAGAGAGACTGTAAGCGGGACCTCTGGCGAGAGGCCGAAGTATCCCTTCCTTTCTTTCCGCAAATTCTGCTGTTCCTGTTTTTTTTTCCGGCTGGGACGCCCTCCTGCAAAGACAGACAGGCCTGCGACGGGGGATACATCCTTCTGGAGTAAAGGACTGGTAACGTGTGAGTAGGGACAGTGAGGGTCAGCTTATCAGTACACGTTATTACTGTGCATATTTACGGTTGTCATTTATTGTTTTTCTTTGCTGTGTTAAAAATGTATACGAGTAAAGATACGGTTATCAAGATAGAGTCTGTGTGTGGGGATCTTGCTGGGCCAGATCATAGATACCAATGCGCGGCCTTGCCCGCGGTCACTTCATCTGGCGTAGTCGGCAGGATCTGTGACCAACAAGATTCCCACCCAGGCCACGTGTACAGTCAGAAACCCCCGCCGGTGTCTATTGTGAATCAGGTCAGGAAATTTGGAGGACGAAACTACCCTGTACCAGAGTGGGCGGAACAAGTCCGGATACTGGGGAAAATGTATAATATTGACCCTAAGACCTTGGCAGAAATGGCAGTACTGAAGCTAGAGGGGGAGGCATGGACGACAGTCAGACTGGAGACGGTCAGGGGCTAGCGTACAGTAGATGATTTGGTGCAGGTGCTGGAGAACACCTATGGGGCGACCACATACCAGGGAACACTGCGACACATGTTCTTTAGACGGACGCAGCTTGAATGGGAGGATATTCCCCAATATGCGAACGCCCTTCAGGTACTCCTTGAACAAACCTGTGGAAAAGGGGAGCAACTAGCTGGTATGGCTTCTCGTGACCTGGTACTGAGAGACCAATTTGTAATAGGACTGAGAGACCAGTATCTTAACCGCACGTTACAGGACTTGATCCGGATGATGCCGGCTCTTACTTTTGCTGAAGTCAAACAGGAAGCCATAGAACGTTCAAGGGGACCCGTCATGGATGTGGGGATTCAAGGTGCTGCGTGCAGATCCATATCTGACATTAATAATCCGAACAGTGACACGGAAGACCTGAAACAGATGGTAGCAGACTTACAGAGACAGATATTACAGTTAACATTAGACCGACAGGGAGACCAGCGAAGACAGCCTAGTCGTCCCGTGGGACAGTGTTGGTCATGCGGTGATCCTCGCCATAGGGCAAATCGTTGTCCTCAACACTTCCCTCCGCAACAACCTCCGTCGCACCAACGAACAAACCCTCAGTCACCCCAGCGAAGGGAATTTCGATCAGACCAGCGAATGGAACCCCAGCCATATCCACAAGCGGAGCTACCACGCCGGGCCTCACCACAATGGCCGCCATTAAACTAGACATCCCTGCAGCTGAGGCTCGCGCAGCAGGGGAGGCCAAGGAGAGGGGTGTGGAAAAACAGAGCCGATGGCGGAGTGCTCTTGCCGCGAATAGCCCGACACTTGAAGTTGTCCTGGAAGGAATTGCCGTACAGGGACTGATGGACACCGGGTCACAAGTGACCACGATCTCTGAACAGTTTTACGAAAATTACCTCAAACCAAGAACTGCTCGTGACCCAGACACCGCCATTAAGATTATTGCGGCTAATAATCTACCCATTCCAGTGACCGGCGTTGCTTGGATGGACACAAAGGCCTGCGGACAGGACTTAGGGAAACGAGGGATCGTCATCGTCAAGGAAGGTTTCGGCTCCAAAACCCCAGTGATAGTTGGAATGAACATCTTGAAAGACCTAGATCTTATGCTGTTGACAAGAAAAGGACCCAAATACTGGCAGAAAGTCACCAAACATAAGCCGACTCGTCTGGCGTTCCAGCGCGTAATCCAGACCGTTGGACTTCAACAGATGGCAGAGGAACAACTACCCCTAGCCGCCATTACGGTGCCACGCCGTACCTGGATTACTTTACCCGCTGAAAATGAGACAGTCATTTCCTTACCCCTTAACACCCACCGACAACTTGAGGGGGTTGAAGTGTTGATCGAGCCGAGGACCCCAAGTGGGGGAAAGCTAAACCCACTAGTTGCTCGCACTCTAGCCGTCGTGAAGAACGGGAGAGTCCCTGTCAGGCTAAACAACACCGCAGCTGTAGGCCTAGCCCTTGAAGCCGGCACTCAACTTGCCCGGGTATATGCTCTACCCACGGAAGTGAATCCCATTGAACCCCTAGAATTCACCCCGTCTACAGAAGGCGATTGGACGGTAACCGTCTCAGCCATAAACGCTCAAGTAGACGATGAAGACATTGGGCGAAAACTAAGGGAAAAAGTACAGCTAGACACGTCCCAATACACCAAACAAGAAGTGTCTCAAGTGGAGGAACTCCTGCGGGAGCACCAAGACTCCTTTGCAAAGCATGACACAGACTTTGGGTGTACCACCAGTATCCAGCACGAGATACCCACAGGCGATACCCCCCCTATCCGCGAGAGGTACCGGCAGATACCACTTCAGCAATACCAGGAGGTGAAAAGCCTGTTAGAATCTATGCTACACGCCGGAGTGGTACGTGAAAGCCAGAGCCCGTGGGCTGCACCCGTGGCGATAGTCAAAAAGAAAGATGGTTCCCTAAGGTTTTGCGTGGACTACCGTAGGCTGAACGCTTGCACTATCCGGGACTCATATCCACTTCCTCGGATCGAAGAGTCACTGACCGCCCTGAAGAAGGCCAAATATTTTTCGTCCCTAGACCTGGCCAGTGGATATTGGCAGGTTCCAATGAGGGAGAAGGACAGGGAAAAGACGGCCTTCATCCTTCCCATGGGCCTGTATGAGTTCGACCGGATGCCGTTCGGCTTGAATAACGCACCGGGGACCTTTCAGAGACTAATGGAACGCTGTCTGGGGGACTTCAACTTTGAGTTTACGCTGATATACCTTGACGACATCGTGGTATACTCCGCCACCTTTGAAGATCATCTTCACAAGCTTGGCCAAGTGTTCCAGCGCTTGAGGCGACACAGCTTGAAGTTGAAGCCCAGCAAGTGCCGTCTGTTCCAGCAGGAAATCGACTACTTGGGTCACCGGATCTCGGCCGAAGGCGTCCAGCCCTCTCCGGAAAAGATAGCAGCTGTTCAAGAGTGGTCGCAGCCAACTACTGTCAAAGAAGTCCGGGCTTTTCTGGGGCTAGCAGGCTACTAACGTCGGTTTGTCAAGGACTTTGCTCGGCTTGCTGAACCACTGCATGAGGTTCTCTGAGGGACCGCGAACAGCCCCAGAGGGGGCCTGACCGAGAAAAATCCTTTCAGGCACCTAAGGCTGCTCTAACATCACCCCCTGTTCTGGCATATGCAGACTACACATTACCGTTTCAGTTGCACACCGACGCCAGCCTTCAAGGTCTAGGGGCGGTCCTCTCTCAAGTTCAAGATAATAAAGAACGCGTGATAGCCTATGCCAGTAGGTCTCTCCGTGACACCGAAAAGAATCCCGTCAACTACAGCTCCTTCCGCTTGGAACTCTTGGCTCTGACCTGGGCTATGACGGAGAAATTTGCCGGCTATCTGACAGGAGCGGAGGTGCTGGTCATGATGGACAACAATCCTCTTGCCCACCTAGAGAATGCCAAACTAGGGGCAATGGAACAGCGCTGGATGGCCAGGCTCTCTAGATTCCAGTACAAAATTAAATACAGAGCGGGGAACGAGAATCAGAATGCTGACAGCCTGTCTAGAGTGACATCATCCCCGCCAGTGGGGGACCGGGATGAAGAGTTGGAGGAAGATGAGATGCCTGACTTTGCCCAGCTCGCAAAGCAAATAGAAGATAGCCGCCAGTATGCGGTAGGAGGGATTGAAGCCATAGTGGGATCTCCCCTGTCCCAGCAAGAATGGGCCAAGCTTCAAGATCGAGATCCCGAGCACGTCTTACTGAAACAGTATGTGAATAAACAAGAGAAACCGCCCTCCGAAGTGAGAGCCCGACTATCGACCGGAGCCTTGGCTCTGCTTGCCCAGTGGGATCGGCTGATCGTGAAAGATGGAGTCCTGTGTCGCAGGGCCCTTTTATCCCATATGCTGGAGGAGTGTTTGCAGATTGTCGTCCCGGTGCAGTTGGCCCATGAGATGGTGGGCGAAGCTCACAGGAGGAACGGCCACTTTGGCATAGACAAGACCCTCCGGTGGACCCAGCAGTTCATTTTTTGTCTGGGGCTCCGTAAGTTGGTTGAAAACGTCTGTCAAGCATGCCGTACCTGTGAATTCCACAAGTCCGCGGAGTAGCGTGCCCCCGTCCAGACTATTAAGACGTCGAGGCCCCTCGAACTGTTGATGGTGGACTATCTGTTGATCGGAACGGCGAATCGTGGCTACCAGTACTGTCTGGTGATGGTGGACCACTTCACGAAATTCGCTGTCGCTGTTGCTACCAAGGATCAGACTGCTGAATCAGCTGCACAGGCTATCTGTCAGCAATTCGTTTGGGTCTACGGGTGTCCGGAGCGGCTATACTCTGATCAGGGGGCTTGTTTCGAAGGGCGAGTCATTGAAGAACTCCAACGGATGTATGGAATCAAGAAGTCCAGGACCACCCCTTACCATCCACAAGGGAATGGCGCGTGTGAACGCTTTAACCGGACCCTCTTACCACTGATCCGGACTTTGGCTGAAGACAAAAAGCCCGACTGGCCTCGATTCCTCCCGGAACTGCTGTGGGCCTATAATAATCAGGTCCATTCCGTCACCGGATACACCCCATGCACCCTTCTCTTTTGCCGTCCAGGCAAAGACATCCATGAGTTGCAACTGTCTAGCTCCGAAGAAGATACCTGTGGTACCTATCCTTCCTGGCTACAAACACACCGCCAGAGAATGGAGACTGTCTACCGGCTAGTAGGCCGACAAATTCAGGATCAAGTGCATGCTGACCCACTTCCGGTACAAGAAGACCCACTGAATGTAGGTCAACTGGTCCTAGTCCGAATAAAGAAGCCGCAAGGGAAACTCCGGCCGAAGTGGGAGACCGAAGTCTATCGAGTAATTGGACAGCCGTACCCCTATGGCCCCGTCTATCGAGTGCAGGGCGAAGACAGCGGCAGCATCCGAACTTTGCACCATAATATGTTGCGCCCCTGCCGTTCCCAGCCTGACTCCCCTACTGTGATACCTAGAGAGATGGATATCACTAATACTGTCGGAGACACTGAACCCGGGGATGTAGAGACTGAATGCATGCCTACCCCTGTCCGTCCGACTGACGCACTTGAACCGATTACCTACTCTACTGACATGTCGACTGGGAAAGAGAGTGGGGTGACTGATAGGAGAGAGGGGATCCATCCCGTTAGGCGGACAACGAGGACCACTGCAGGGGTACCTCCAGGACAGTCCTACAGAGACCAATATGTGTGGCCCTCTTCCCAGCCGCCCCCTGTCACATCCACAGCCATCGCCGCCCTGGAGCTGGTCGTTGGCAGGGACTGCCAACCTTTAAGTGGGGGGGCGTGTAGTGAGCTGGCCGACTCTGGCTGTTCTGTGATAATTGATATAGAGCCTGTTACAGAAGTGATTACACAGGATGATGTTGCCACCTTGTGGCCAGAGATTGCACCTGCGCAGGGTGTGATGAGAGAGAAAAAGACTGAGCCTCCTGTGTCCCACCCTAGAGAGTCACGTGACCAAAGTGGGAAGCAGGAAAAAGCGCGCAAAGAGTCTGCTGTGGTCTGTGAAAAGAGCCAGGACGGTGTGCAGGCCCTCATGTGTGGCGCAGGAGAGACTCTCAACGTGATTTCTTCTATCTAACACCATATCCTCGGAGCCTTCCCCAGCTTCTGCACTGCTGAAGGATTCAGCTGTTACACTCCCTGCTACTGGAGTGTGGACTACATAAGGGGACCCACCAGAGCTTCTATCCGGATCAGAGAGACTGTAAGCGGGACCTCTGGCGAGAGGCCGAAGTATCCCTTCCTTTCTTTCCGCAAATTCTGCTGTTCCTGGTTTTTTTTCCGGCTGGGACGCCCTCCTGCAAAGACAGACAGGCCTGCGCGGGGGACACATCCTTCTGGAGTAAAGGACTGGTAACGTGTGAGTAGGGACAGTGAGGGTCAGCTTATCAGTACACGTTATTACTGTGCATATTTACGGTTGTCATTTATTGTTTTTCTTTGCTGTGTTAAAAATGTATACGAGTAAAGATACGGTTATCAAGATAGAGTCTGTGTGTGGGGATCTTGCTGGGCCAGATCATAGATACCAATGCGCGGCCTTGCCCGCGGTCACTTCACCAGCATAATAGAAAAAACCTACAGGAGAGTTCTAACAATGCATGGCAGAGTTCCAAGACAAAAACCACTGCTGAGCAAAAAGAACATAAAGGCTTGGCTCAGCTTTGCCAGAAAACATCTTGATGACCGCCAAGACTTTTGGGAGAATACTCTGTGCCTGACGAGACAAAAGTTTAACTTTTTGGAAGATTTATGTCCCATTACATCTGAAGTAGCAGTAACACAGCATTTCAGAAAACGAACATCATACCACCAGTAAAGTATGGTGGCGGTAGTGTGATGGTCTGGAGCTGTTTTGCTGCTTCAGGACCTGGAAGGCTTGCTGTGGTAAATGTAACCATGAATTCTGCTGTCTACCAAAAAATCCTGAAGGTGAATGTCCGGGCATCTGTGAATCGTGACCTCAAGCTGAAGTGCACTTGGGTTATGCAGCAGGACAATGATCCAAAACACACCAGCAAGTCCACCTCTGAATGGCTTAAAAAAAACAAAATTAAGACTTTGGAGTGGCCCAGTTTACATATTCTAAAAGAAATTATAAAAAAGTGCTTGGCCAATTGAGAAGTTTAGAGGCCCTAGACACATTGACCAATAATGTCAATTTGGTCTAAATGTTGGATCATGGTCCAAGCTTTCAGTTCCATGTGAAATGCCCTTGTGTTTTTGTTTTTTTTACATTTGTATATGATGGCAGATAGCATCCATGTACAGTGGTGGCCAAAAGTATTGGCACCCCTGCAATTCTGTCAGATAATACTCAGTTTCTTCCTGAAAATGATTGCAATCACAAATTCTTTGGTATTATTATCTTCATTTAATTTGTCTTCAATGAAAAAACACAAAAAGGATTGTCCTAAAGCCAAATTGGATATAATTCCACACCAAACCTAAAAAAGGGGGTGGACAAAAGTATTGACACTGTTTGAAAAATCATGTGATGCTTCTCTAATTCGTGTAATTAACAGCAGCTGTAACTTACCTGTGGCACCTAACAAGTGTTGGCAATAACTAAATCACACTTGCAGCCAGTTAACATGGATTAAAGTTGACTCAACCTCTGTCCTGTGTCCTTGTGTGTACCACATTGAGCATGGAGAAAAGAAAGAAGACCAAAGAACTGTCTGAGGACTTGAGAAACCAAATTGTGAGGAAGCATGAGCAATCTCAAGGCTACAAGTCCATCTCCAAAGACCTGAATGTTCCTGTGTCTTCAGTGTGCAGTGTCATCAAGAAGTTTAAAGCCCATGGCACTGTGGCTAACCTCCCTAGATGTGGACGGAAAAGAAAAATTGACGAGAGATTTCAACGCAAGATTGTGCGGATGGTGGATAAAGAACCTCGACTAACATCCAAACAAGTTCAAGCTGCCCTGCAGTCCGAGGGTACAACAGTGTCAACCCGTACTATCCGTCGGCGTCTGAATGAAAAGGGACTGTATAGTAGGATACCCAGGAAGACCCCACTTCTTACCCCGAGACATAAAAATGCCAGGCTGGAGTTTGCCAAAACTTACCTGAGAAAGCCTAAAACGTTTTGGAAGAATGTTCTCTGGTCAGATGAGACAAAAGTAGAGCTTTTTGGGAAAAAGCATCAACATAGAGTGTACAAGATAAAAAAGAAGCATTCAAAGAAAAGAACACGGTCCCTACAGTCAAACATGGCAGAGGTTCCTTGATGTTTTGGGGTTGCTTTGCTGCCTCTGGCACTGGACTGCTTGACCGTGTGCAAGGCATTATGAAGTCTGAAGACTACCAACAAATTTTGCAGCATAATGTAGGGCCCAGTGTGAGAAAGCTGGGTCTCCCTCAGAGGTCATGGGTCTTCCAGCAGGACAATGACCCAAAACACACTTCCAAAAGCACTATAAAATGGTTTGAGAGAAAGCACTGGAGACTTCTAAGGTGGCCAGCAATGAGTCCAGACCTGAATCCCATAGAACACCTGTGGAGAGATCTCAAAATGGCAGTTTGGAGAAGGCACCCTTCAAATATCAGGGACCTGGAGCAGTTTGCCAAAGAAGAATGGTCTACAATTCCAGCAGAGCATTGTAAGAAACTCATTGATGGTTACCGGAAGCGGTTGTTCGCAGTTATTTTGGCTAAAGGTTGTGCAACCAAGTATTAGGCTGAGGGTGCCAATACTTTTGTCTGGCCCATTTTTGGAGTTTTGTGTGAAATGATCAATGATTTGATTTTTGCTTCATTCTCTTTTGTGTTTTTTCCTTGCAAGCAAATTAAATGAAGATAATAATACCAAAGAATTCGTGATTGCAATCATTTTCAGGAAGAAACTGAGTATTATCTGACAGAATTGCAGGGGTGCCAATACTTTTGGCCACCAGTGTATAACGAGTTGTGGGTGGAGACGCTATTCATGTCATCGCTGTATTACTAAATTTAGAAAGACTCCTACAACTGTGAACTAGGACATGCTGGTGACTGTACAGTAGGAAAAATAGCGAGAAAAGTATTTCACACAGATCTACTGTGATCTTCTCCATTTCCATCAAGCAGCGATGTGCATTGCTCAGCTGATATTCTTTATACCTTTTCTCTTTCCCAATATGTGGCCCAAGGGAGAGATCATGGCACGCGCAGAGCTCTCAACGCTAAAAACTATGGATAATTGTTTTTTCTTTCAAAATATGTAAACTGGATAAATAGTTAAAAATAACCTATATTTTCAGATTAGTCCATTTCAGAACAAAAAGACTATTATTTTTTGTTTTTATTCTTTCTATGTCCAGTTGGCAAAACATCTATTATTTGAACCGGGAGGTACCTCTCCCAGTTCCGGTGATGGACCTCCACTGACTTCAGACAGTTTTGTTCGCTAAACTCCAGTTGTCAGCCGCTCAGCTACGGTCTGGACAGTGTCCCTTCTTCTCTTCACTGTTGGCTTCCAATTTCACTTTTGTTTGGCATTTGCCTCTAATCTTGATTTTGACTGACCTTGGCATTCTTTCTGGGTTAGGTTTTTGTTTTTCTCCATGAATTTTTCACCGGTTACCTGTTGTCCTGATTCTGGTTCTTCTGACCCCTTGTCTATCCTCTAACTACATCATCATCACATTCTTTGAATTTACGGTACTTTGTCCCTAATGACCACTTGTGGCTACCTTCTTGACTTCCACTAATCAGTGACTAATATGAGACCCATGAACTGGGAATACAACTGGAAAAGTCAGTGACTTTTTACTGAAGTCAAAGTGGAAGACTGGGGAGAAAGTACAAGGAACCTTATGTTTGAAAAGTGCTGAGGCTGCTGTAATCACAGAACTTTACTAAGTAGTAAGTTCTTTTTGCAGATCACACACAGTCTGCAATTCTTTGATTGGATATGTTCAAGTTATTCTTTATTTCTTTCTCTCTTTTTCTTTCTTTCTTTCATCTACCTATCTGCTTATAATATCAGCAGGGAGAAAGTAAAGTTTTGCAGTAATTCAAGCCTACCCATTGTATTGTGCTTGAACACACACAGTCACAGGGATTAATATCAAAACAATTAAAGTTCATTGTTCTTCATTAGCTTTGTAACTCCAAAAAGTAAATCAGCACAAATGAATAACAAACACAGTCCTTTATTTTGGGTAAGGCAAAACAAATCAAGCAGTCTCAACAATTTGCTATCACTGGCACTTCTCAGTCTCTAACATAGACTAACCACCATGAACGGTCTTTCTCCAGCTCCAGTACAACACACACTGCCAGGCTAACCCAGCTGCCTGTTATTATGTTATTATGCCTGCAAAACCCAGACTGGATTATGGGAGTGACCTTTCCCACCCAGGCTCTTTTGGTCGTTCCTAAATCCTTGACCCAAAATCCAGTAAAAAAAAACAACTCAGTAACCTATTGTTACTGGTGCACTTTCTCCCAAGATTTACATCACTGATGCTAGCCACCAAAGTGACACATACTGTATCTGCCATCACGGATCTTACCACCTGCTTTCTTATACCATATTGAAATGAATGGAAACAGCTTCAGATTTTCCTAAAGATAATGACTTAACGACCATGGTTCCTGGAGCAAGCCCAACTGATGACTGAAAATTGTTTGTTCTTCATGACATAACTTTTTTTAAAAGATATATTTCATGTTGATCATGAGAGCTATAAAGTGTATATTTTTACTTATTTCTTGCTGGAGAGCAAATTGGATCATTCAGACACAAACAGATGCAATAGAATCTTTCATTGAAGGTACATGTGGGCAAATTTATGCCCATGGCATCCCGAGTTTAGGCTAGGAATGATGGTGCATCGTTTCTATTGTGAAAGTCAAGCTACTTCACTACGACAATTTGTTAATGTTTGAAAAAAAAAAGACTTACCGCCTCCATTGGTATAAGCTCTATATGGGAACCTCCAGACATTGCCCAAGCCTACACAGTATCCAATGCAAGACAGCAGAAAATCTAATTTCCCTGACCAATTCCCTCGGTCCTCTGGGTATTCCATCTCCAGTTCTGCATCATCACGGTCACTAGGGGTCATCAGAAGATCTGGAATGACGGGCTAGACACAGAAAAAAAAGAAATGGTTAGTAAGACTAATGTAGAAAATGAGGTCAGAAGGTTGAAGGCCCAACATTAGGCCACATTCACATGTTCAGTATTTGGTCAGTATTATATATCAGTATTTGTAGACCAAAATCAGGAGTGGATCAATCAGAAGAAAAGTATAGAGACATGTCACCACTTCTGCATTTATCACCCATTCCTGGTTTTAGCTTACAAAAACTGAGATAAAATACTGACCAAATACTGAAAGTGTGAGCGTGGCCTTAGAATCCATTTCACGCCAAAGGTATGCAGACTTGCAATATTGCACCCATTGCACCCATTGGAATACAGAGGCATATTGGATTTTAATATACCATAATTTTCAAGTCTCCATCTCAAACAGTGAACACTCATTTTTACATTATCTGGTTGTGATATGATCGAGTATACAATTACAAGAATATGTGATTAAAAGGCCATTGAAATGATAGCAGGCAGAGTGCTCTAATTGAGGCAGAAATAATCTCATATCCAATTATAGGATTATTTTCTTATTGAATTATTTGCTATTTTTCCATTTTGGGCATACGATGTAAGAATACTGAAACCACCATTACACAGGAGAATATCCAGCATTAGAATAAATACAGATACAGTACAGACCAAAAGTTTGGACACACCTTCTCATTTAAAGATTTTTCTGTATTTTCATAACTTTGAAAATTGTACATTCACACTGAAGGCATCAAAACTATGAATTAACACATGTGGAATTATATACTTAACAAAAAAGTGTGAAACAACTGAAAATATGTCTTATATTCTAGGTTCTTCAAAGTAGCCACCTTTTGCTTTGATGACTGCTTTGCACACTCTTGGCATTCTCTTGATGAGCTTCAAGAGGTAGTCACCGGAAATGGTTTTCACTTCACAGGTGTGCCCTCTCAGGTTTAATAAGTGGGATTTCTTGCCTTATAAATGGGGTTGGGACCATCAGTTGTGTTGTGCAGAAGTCAGGTGGATACACAGCTGATAGTCCTACTGAATAGACTGTTAGAATTTGTATTATGGCAAGAAAAAAGCAGCTAAGTAAAGAAAAACGAATGGCCATCATTACTTTAAGAAATGAAGGTCAGTCAGTCCGAAAAATTCGGCAAACTTTGAATGTGTCCCCAAGTGCAGTTGCAAAAACCATCAAGCGCTACAAAGAAACTGAGGACATGAGGACCACCCCAGGAAAGGAAGACCAAGAGTCACCTCTGCTTCTGAGGATAAGTTTATCCGAGTCACCAGCCTCAGAAATCGCAGGTTAACAGCAGCTCAGATTAGAGACCAGGTCAATGCCACACAGAGTTCTAGCAGCAGACACATCTCTACAACAACTGTTAAGAGGAGACTTTGTGCAGCAGGCCTTCATGGTAAAATAGCTGCTAGGAAACCACTGCTAAGGACAGGCAACAAGCAGAAGAGACTTGATTGAGCTAAAGAACACAAGGAATGGACATTAGACCAGTGGAAATCTGTGCTTTGGTCTGATGAGTCCAAATTTGAGAACTTTGGTTCCAACCACCGTGTCTTTGTGCGACGCAGAAAAGGTGAACGGATGGACTCTACATGCCTGGTTCCCACCGTGAAGCATGGAGGAGGAGGTGTGATGGTGTGGGGGTGCTTTGCTGATGACACTGTTGGGGATTTATTCAAAATTGAAGGCATACTGAACCAGCATGGCTACCACAGCATCTTGCAGCAGCATGCTATGCCATCCGGTTTGTGTTTAGTTGGACCATCATTTATTTTTCAACAGGACAATGACCCCAAACACACCTCCAGGCTGTGTAAGGGCTATTTGAGAAAGAAGGAGAGTGATGGGATGCTATGCCAGATGACCTGGCCTCCACAGTCACCAGACCTGAACCCAATCGAGATGGTTTGGGGTGAGCTGGACCACAGAGTGAAGGCAAAAGGGCCAACAAGTGCTAAGCATCTCTGGGAACTCCTTCAAGATTGTTGGAAGACCATTTTCAGTGACTACCTCTTGAAGCTCATCAAGAGAATGCCAAGAGTGTGCAAAGCAGTCATCAAAGCAAAAGGTGGCTACTTTGAAGAAGCTAGAATATAAGACATATTTTCAGTTGAGTTGTTTCACACTTTTTTGTTAAGTATATAATTCCACATGTGTTAATTCATAGTTTTGATGCCTTCAGTGTGAATGTACAATTTTCAAAGTCATGAAAATACAGAAAAATCTTTAAAAGAGATGGTGTGTCCAAACTTTTGGTCTGTACTGTATATGCTTGGGTGGCTGAAGAATAGAATATATTATACAGTATGGACTATGCAACACATAAATGAGACATAAAAATAAAGAGTGACACTAAGTAATAAACACACTAGTGCCAAGGTGTGTCGTGTGTGTTTTAGGGTTATTGAGCATTATGAGGATGTATTAACCTCTTCATCCCCCAGCCTGTTTTCACCTTTTTGACTCTGCCAAATTTTACAATACTGACCAGTGTCATTTTATGTGGTGGTTATATCTCGGAAACGATTCAACCTATCCCAGTGATTCTGAGAATGTTTTTTCGTGACACGTTGTACTTCATGTTAATGTTAGATTTATATTTTTTCCATCTATTCGTGAAAATATCGGAATTTTGGTGAAAATTGAGAAAATTTCTCAATTTTCAAACTTTCAACTTTTATGTCCTTAAACCAGATAGTTATATCACACAAAAAAGTTAATAAATAACATTTACCACATGTCTACTTTACATCAGCATAATTTTGAAACATAATTTTTTTTTGTTAGGAAGCTAGAAGAGGTTAAAAGTTGATCAGCGATTTGTCAATTTTCCAACAAGATTTACAAATTTTTATAGGGAGCATATCACATTTAACCCCTTTACACCCAAAGGTGGTTTGCACGTTAATAACCAGGACAATTTTTACAATTCTGACCACTGTCACTTTATGAAGCAATAACTCTGGAACGCTTGTTTTTTCATGACATATTGTACTTCATGATAGTGGTAAAATTTATATATGACTTTAGTTTGTGAAAAAATTGGAAATTTGGCGAAAATGTCGCAATTTTCAAAATTTGAATTTTCATGACGTTAAATCAGAGAGATATGTCACACAAAATAGTTAATAAATAACAATGCCCACATGTCTACTTTACATCAGCACAATTTTGGAACCAACATTTTTTTTCTAGGAAGTTATAAGGGTTACAAATTGACCAGCGATTTCTCATTTTTCCAACAAAATTTACAAAACCATTTTTTTAGGGACGACATCATATTTGAAGTGACTTTGAGGGGCCTATATGACAGAAAATACTCAAAAGTTATATCATTATAAAAACTGCACCCCTCAAGGTGTGCAAAACCACATTCAAGAAGTTTATTAACCCTTCAGGTGCTTCACAGGAATTTTTGGAATGTCAAAGGAAAAAATTAACATTTAATTTTTTTCACAAAAAATGTTACTTTAGACCCAAATTTTTTTATTTTTGCAGGGGTAACAGGAAAAAACTGACCCCAAAATTTGTTCCGCAATTTCTCTGAGTTAAGTATACCCCATATGTGGGGGAAAAACAATGTTTGGGCGCACGGCAGGGTTCGGAAAAGAAGGAGCGCCATTTGACTTTTTGAATGTAAAATTTGCTTGAATTAGTGGACGCCATGTGGTGTTTGGGGAGCTGTGCCTAAACAGTAGAAACCCACCACAAGTGACACCATTTTGGAAACTAGATCCCTCACGCAACTTATCTAGATGTGTAGTGAGCACCCTGAACTCCCAGGTGCTTCACAGAAGTTTATAACTTTGAGCCGTAAAAATAACATTTTCACATTTTTCTCAAAAAAATGTTTTTCAGCTCCCAATTTTGCATTTTCATAAGGGTAACAAGAGAAAATGCACCATACCATTTGTTGTGCTATTTCTCCTGAGTATACAGATACCCAATATGTGGGGGAAAACCACTGTTTGAGCGCACGGCAGGGCTCGGAAGGAAAGGAGCGCCATTTGACTTTTTGAATGTAAAATTTGCTTGAATAATTAGTGGATGCCATGTCGCATTTGGGGAGCCCCTGATGTGCCTAAACAGTAGAACCCCCCACAAGTGACACCATTTTGGAAACTAGACCCCTCACGCAACTTATCTAGATGTGTGGTGAGCACCCTGAACCCCCAGGTGTTTCACAGAAGTTTATAATGTACAGCCGTGCAAACAAAAAAATCTAACATTTTCCACAAAAAGGATCTTTTAGCCCCAAATTTTTTATTTTCACAAGGGTAAGAGGAGAAAATGGACCCCAAAAACTGTATTGCAGTTTCGTCTGAGTATGCTGATATCCCATATGTGGAGAAAATACACTGTTTGGGCGCATGGCAGAGTTCAGAAGGGAAGGAGTACTGTGTGACTTTTTGAACGCAAAATTGTCTGGAATCGAGAGCGGACGCCATGTTACGTTTGGAGAGCCCCCGATGCACCTAAACAGTGGAAACCTCCCACAAATGACCCCATTTTGGAAACTAGACCCCTCAAGGATTTTATCAAGGGGTATAGTGAACATTTTGAAACCAGAGGTACGACACAGAATTTGATAACATTAGGTCATCATATTGAAAAAGTTGTCATTAGTCTTGAGCGCAAGTTCTCGCTACTTGAGTTTGCATCGGGTACATGAGTATGCACCATGTATCGCAGGTGCTTGAGTGACATGCTCGAATCCCCACCCAGCATGTTTAACGGTTTTTAGAAACCCAAAAAAAACATGGGGGGATCGATCGTGCATAGCAGGCAATACCCGAAAGATTTTTTGGCTGTAAAACAGCCGTGAAACATATGGGGCGGAGATACGAGCATGTCACTTGAGCACCCACGATACTGGGTGCATACCTGAGCACCTGATGCTAACTCAAGTAGCGAGCACTTGCACTCAGCACTATTAGCCATATCGTTATCATTTTTTTTCTTTACTTTTGAAAAATTCCAACCCTAATACAACCCCAACCCTAACACAACCCTAACCCTAGCACAACTCTAACCCTAGCACAACTCTAACCCTAGCACAACCCTAACCTTAACCCTAGCACAACACTAACCCTAACCCTAGTACAACCCTAACCCTAACACAAGCCTAACCCTATTTAAGTTTATTTTGTAGACAGTGAAAACCAAATAATTAAATTTTTACCACAAAACTTTTGTTTTAGCAGCATATTTTACATTTTTTGCACAAGGAAATTAGTATAAATCATACCAAAATTTGTCACACAGTTTCTGCTGAACGTGGCAATACCCCATATGTGTCTGTACAGCACTGTATAGCCACACAGCGAGACTCGGGAGGGGAGGAGTGCAATTTGACTCTTGGAGAACAAATTATCGTAGAACAGTATGCAGACTCCATATACAGAGCCTCTAAGTGCCAGAAGAGCAGAATCCTCCCTCAAATGACCCCATTTTGGAAATTACAATTCTCTGGGAATTTATCTAGAGGTATAGTGACAATTTTTGACTCCACTGATGTTTTCCAGAAACAAGCAACAGTGGATGTTGCCGAGTGAAAATTGCAAATCTGTCATTGTAGTGGCATAACATAGTAGTGCCCATACACTGTAGTGCTCAGTATGTTATAGTGCCCAGTACTTTATACCCAGCTCATGCTTCTGGAGACATGCACCCATAAATTAAGCAGGCTCTCATTGCTACAGAAATGCCAAACGTGTGGACGCTAAATGTGGTTTAGGCACACTGTGGGGCTTATTTGGATTTGGTAACTCAGAATTCTCTGGATTTCATTTGGGGGCCGAGGAGCCATAGCGCTTTTCCAGAGCCTTTGTGCTAACAGTAACATGGAAGACCCCTATATTTCCATTGACAGATGACAGACCTGAGTAGGGGATTTTTTGTGGATTAAGTTGAAGCTTTTAGTGGAAACAGTATACATAACATTTTGGATCATGTTTATCCTGCACTAAACGCTGAGCACTTATATCAGGGTTTCCATCTAAATCTCTGAATGATATGATTCAGACGAATCCATTCACTATAATGAGGCAGCAGAGTTACTCTAGACTCTGTCTGGCCTCTGTTCAGCAGTGTCCTTCTTTCAGAGGTGCACAAAACTGTCGCCGACTGCGCTTTTATGCACCCCTAAAAAGATGGACACCGCCGGATCAAAGGGCAGATGGCAGTGCCTCCATCTTCCCTATTATAGGGAATCTTCAGCCGGGGGTTTTGTCTGAATCATGTATTTCAGAGATTTCACAGAAGCCCCTGTGTAAACGCTCATCGCAGAGCGCAGGATAAATGTTCGCAGAGCCTTACTGCGAGTTTTGGGAGGCAGAATGAACAAATCAGCAGCAGGTGAAGAATTGGTTTTATTTACTTTTTATGCCATTCTTCGTGCGGTATAAGTAATTAGACGACTTTATTCTTCGGGTCGGTGCGATTACAGAGATACCATATTTATATTGGGTTTTTATATTTGGCAGCTGTCACACACTAAAAGATGCTTTTTTTGGCAAAAACAAGTTTTTGCATCGCCATATTACTGCTTACAGTGTCATGTAAGGGCTTGTTTTGTGCGGAACAAGTTGACGTTTTTATTGGTACCATTTTATTTTCACATTTTTTGATCGCTTTGTATTCTGATTTTTTGAGGCAGAATGAACAAAAACCAACAATTCAGGAATTGTTTTTGTTTTTTTTTATTGCCGTTCACTACATGGTAAAATTGATAAGGTAGCTTTATTCTACGGGTCAGTATATTTACAGCAGTACCACATTTATATAGTTTTTTATGTTTTGCTGCTTTTACACAATAAAAACTATTTTCTAGAAAAAAGAATTATTTTTGCATCGCTTTATTCTGAGAATTATAACTTTTTTATTTCTCCGCTGATGGAACTGTATGGTGGCTTGTTTTTTTGCGGGACAAGATGACGTTTTCAGTGATACCATCTTTATTTACATTTGACTTTTTTATCGCATTTTATTCCACTTTTTCCTGCGGTATGATGAAAAAGCATAGCTTTTTTACAATGTTTTTTATTAATCATTTTTTTTATGGAGTTCATTAAAGGGGTTAAATAGCATGACAATTTTATAGGTCTGGCTGTTCTGGATGCAGCAAGAACAAATACCTATGTGTATTTTTATTTTTACATAAATATATCTATTGGCTTGATAATTTTTTCATTTTTTTTGTTTATTTTCCCATTTTTTTAAGCATTTTTACAAATTTTAACTTTTTTTTTACTTTTTTACTTAATCCCTCTATGGGACTTTAAATTGTATTACTCTGATTGATGGTATAATGCATTGCACCAGAATTGAAATGCATTCTACCTGTCAGTGCTGCACGGACAGAAGCCTCTTAGACCATGATCCTGGCATGGTCCAAACAGGCCTCCGTAGCTGGCAGACCGGGAAGTTATCATGGCGAATTCAGGTTGCTGTGTCAATAATCAGGCCCTCGCAATGATGTCTCCCTCTCCCAGCCTTCTAAGGAAGAACCTGGTGGCAGCGACGTGGACGAGCGCCAGGATTCTGCAGGGATCGCATGGGGGTAAGTATAACAAGTTTTATTTGTTTTAAATACAATTAATTAACTAGGAGTGGGGGGAATCAGAGATGCACGGGGGGTGAGAGATGCACGGGGGGATGAGATTCACATGGGGGGGATGAAAGATGCATGGGGGGAATGAGATGCACCGGGGGGATGAGAGCTGCACATGGGGGGATGAGAGCTGCACATGGGATGAGAGCTACACATGGGGGGGATGAGAGATGCACGGGGGGGATGAGATGCACATGGGGAGGATGAGAGATGCACAGGGGGATGAGAGCTTCACATGGGGGGGTGAGAGATGCACATGGGGGGGATGAGAGCTGCACATGGGGGGGATGAGAGATGCACATGGGGGGATGAGAGCTGCACATGGGGGGGGATGAGAGCTGCACATGGGGGGATGAGAGATGCACATGGGGGGATGAGAGATGCACATGGGGGGTGAGAGATGCACATGGGGGGGATGAGAGATGCACATGGGGGGATGAGAGATGCACATGGGGGAATTGGGAGAGAATGAGCTGCACATGGGGGAGTAGGGGGATAATGAGCTGCACATAATGAATGTGGGGTGGGGGAGAGTAAATGATGAATGATGATGGAGTGGGGAGAGCACAGACATGACATAATGAATTGGGGCTGGGGGTGCATGTAAATAATGAATCGGGGGAGCAGGAGGTATAGAGTAGGGGGCGTTGCGGATGCAGGAGTGTGACTGGTAACAAATTGGCGGAAAGAGTAGAGGTTCTAATTAATTCATATATTTATTAAGTGCCTATTTACAGTTAATGGGGGCACCATGGTGGATTACAATTTATATTTGGAATGGTGGGTTGCATAATAACTAACTATATATTGATGGTGGATGCACGTCTGTATTCAGCTGCGTAATGTAGAAGTTGGGGAATGTGCTCTAGATAACTGTGATATTTTATGCAGAGACGAGTCCTGGCTGGAAGACGTGATGGCGGTCTGTGCTGGATGAAGGAGAAAAGCGTAGCTGAAGGACTTCACTTAGAGACGTCACCGGTGAGTCAGTATATTACATGTACACTTACACTATATACTATGTACTATGTACCAGGCTCCTGTGTATAATGTCACTCGTGATCACTGTATTACCTGTACACTATATACAGAGTTCCTGTGTATAATGTCACTGGTGATCACTGTATTACCTGTACACTGACACTATATACAGAGCTCCTGTGTATAATGTCACTGGTGATCACTAGATTACCTGGACACTTACATTATAAGCTGTATACCATGTATAGAGCTCCCGTGTATAATGACACTTATGGTAATATTAGTATTTTGTTCTTTCATTAATGATCAGTATTGTAGTATTCGGTGACAATGTGGTGGTAATATGTGGTCTGGTCATGGTGTGGTGGTTTTTGTCCCTTCTGTGTGGTATTATTCGGTCACTATGTTGTGGTAATATGTGGTCTGGTCATGGTGTGGCGGTTTTTGTCCCTTCTGTGTGGTATTATTTGGTCACTATGTTGTGGTAATATGTGGTCTGGTCATGGTGTGGCGGTATTCCCTGTATGTGGTATTATTGGTCATTTTAAAAAAATGTACATATATGACACATTTCCTTAAAGAAAACAAAATAAAAATATATCTAAAAAGAGTATTGGATATTTTAAGAAAATTTTAATAGGTTAGAGTAGGGCCCGGCCAGAAGAGTCTACCTTATCGTGGTGGTGGCTTTAAAAATCTTTTGGCCAAAACAAAAGCTGCTGGCTATGTATGTGATCTGGTGTTCACTGGGAACTGGTAATGTGTGATTACTGAGGACGTGGTGCAGAAGTGGACTTTTTCCAAGAGTGGGTGGTGGGACTGTAGAAGGTTTGAGGGATGGAGGCGGAGCCTGGGCGGAGTCTCAAGGGGGCCCGAAAATTTTGCCAGTATGGGGCCCCGAAATTCCTGGTGGCAACCCTGGCCTCCAGCACCGCATGGCTAATTATTTACCTATTTAAATTACTAATTGCATTCTAAATAAATATTACAATCTATATGTTTACATAACTTTGTTGCCCTATGAAGGGCGGGGGAGGGGGCCAAAACATTTCTTGCACAGGGGCCCACTACAGTCTGTGTCCGCCCCTGGACAGACAGACAGACAGACAGACAGACAGACAGACAGACAGACAGATAGATAATAGATAGATAGATAGATAATAGATAGATAGTGTAAGGCGGCGGTGTTCACACCGTGCAGTAACTGAGGCAGTGACCCAAGCAAGTCCAACATAAACAGCTTTTATTCAGCAACTCAAGGGTAAACAGAAAGTCCTCCGGTTCGCAGCCAGGTTAACATGAGTCCATAAACAACGGTTGCCGGGGACAACGGCCACGCCGGGCCGCTCAGAGCCTGACAGGTGCAGAGCCTTCCCAGGCTGTGGTTCAGCCACACTCAATCCTGCTGAGCTTTCCTGCTGTGCTCCTAGCAGGTTGCAACATGGAACACCACTAATACTTAGTGCAGGGATTTTAAAGGACCTGTGGCAAGAGCCACTGGAAAACCTGGGTTGGAGGGAGGAGGCCGCCCCACTGCCTCCTGTGACCCACCAATAAAAGAGAGACACAGACCTGTACCCCCTGCACATTATCAGAACGCAAAGGGCATGCTGAGAGAAATGAAAGAAGCTGGGGTCATTAGAGACAGCTGTAGCCCCTGGGCAGCTCCCTTAGTTTTGGTAAAAAAGAAAGACGGTACCATGAGAATGTGCGTGGACTATAGACAAATCAATCGTATCACCCATAAAGACGCGTACCCGTTACCTAGGATAGAGGAGTCTTTAGCAGCTCTAAAATCAGCTAATTTCTTCTCTACTTTGGACCTTACTAGCGGGTACTGGCAGATTCCTGTGGCAGAGGCTGACAAGGAGAAGACCGCATTCACCACCCCGATGGGATTGAGCGAATTCAACTGTATGCCCTTCGGGCTCTGCAACGCACCGGGGACCTTCCAGAGTCTGATGGAATGCTGTCTAGGGCACCGAAACTTCGAGACGGTCCTACTTTACCTGGACGACGTGATTGTCTATTCGAAGACTTACGAGGACCATCTAAAGCACCTGGTCGAGGTGTTCGAAGCCCTGGTTGGCTATGGCCTGAAGGTGAAACCCTCAAAGTGTCACCTGTTAAAACCGAAGGTACAGTACCTAGGACACGTGGTGAGTGCAGAAGGAGTAGCCCCCAACCCCGACAAGGTCACAGTAATCAAGAACTGGCCAAGCCCCTCAAACATCAAAGAAGTGAGGCAGTTCCTCGGGTTGGTAGGCTACTACCGAAGGTTCATCCCCAGGTTCACTAAGATGGCAGCCCCTATGCAGGACCTCCTGATTGGGCAATCCAAGACCAGAAGCCAAAAGCCACCCTTCAAGTGGGACAAGCCGGAAGAAGAGTCCTTCCGCCAGTTGAAGATGGCCCTCACGGGGGATGAGATCCTGGCCTACCCCGATTATGGCCAGCCTTTCATCCTCCACACAGACGCCAGCAATGGGAGCCGTACTGTCACAGAACCAACAGGGCCGAGAAAGGGTGATCGCATACGCCAGCCGGAAGCTGAGGCCCACTGAAAGAAACCCGGAGAATTACAGCTTCTTCAAGCTAGAATTCTTGGCAGTGGTGTGGGCCGTCACAGAACGGTTTAAGCATTACCTGGCCTCTGCAAAGTTCACTGTGTACATGGACAACAACCCGCTGACACACCTGGACAATGCAAGACTAGGTGCCCTAGAACAGTGGTGGATGACCCGGCTATCAAATTATGACTTCACAATCAAATACCGGGCAGGCAGGACCAATGCCAACGCAGACGCCCTATCAAGAATGCCTCACCTACCTGAAGGAGAAGAAGATTCGGAAGAGCTGGAGGAAGTAGAGCTCCCTGCATTCCACCGGTATGGGGCCAATCAGTATTCTAA
Source organism: Phyllobates terribilis (assembly GCF_046119375.1). Taxonomy (NCBI): domain Eukaryota; kingdom Metazoa; phylum Chordata; class Amphibia; order Anura; family Dendrobatidae; genus Phyllobates; species Phyllobates terribilis. The sequence goes on along the minus strand of NW_027362770.1, from coordinate 130,580,250 downwards.
CCGGGTAAGAGACAAAGACCTAACAACCGTCATGTTCAACCCCTTACCCCACCACGGCTGGGCTGAAACGTAAGATAGTGACCCTGCAGTTCGCCTGGTGAAAGACCCGTTAACCCAGGCAGACGCTAGCCCTGGCCCGGACGCTCCAGAAGAAGCCAAGCAGTTATGGAAAGAGAAAAGCAGGCTATTCCTCTACGAAGGTAAGCTGTGCAGAAGGCTTGTCAACCACCGGACGCACGAGCTGACCTGGCAAGTAGTGGTCCCGAGACGGGATGCAGCAAAGGTCCTGGAGGCCTACCATGACAGAGCGGGACACTTCGGGTGGAAGAAACTGGAGTTCCTACTGAGAGAGCGGTTCTACTGGATCGGTATGAGAGGGGCCATAGAGAAGTGGAGCAGGGACTGCGGCCCATGCCACCTCAGAAGGAAGGACCGTACCAGCCAGAAGACACCCTTGAGGCCCATCGTCACCAGGCAGCCTCTTCAGCTAGTAGCTCTAGATCATGTGAAGTTGGCTCCAAGCCGGTACGGCTACATCTATGCCCTCACGATTGTGGACCATTACTCCCGGTTCTTGGTGGTGGTCCCGGTTAAAGACTTGACAGCCCAAACGGCGACCAGAGCCTTCCAACAACACTTCTGCCATCCACACGGATATCCGGAACAGGTCTTGACAGATCAAGGTCCAGCGTTTGAGGCGGAAGTCTTCCAGGAGTTCTGCAACCTGTACAGCTGTAGGAAGATTTGGACAACGCCTTACCACCCGCAAACCAACGGGCTGTGTGAGAAAATGAACAATATCGTCATTGATCTCCTCAAGACGTTGCTCCTGGAAGAACGCAGCCTGTGGTCGGAGAAGCTGCCAGACCTGATTGACTTGTACAACCATATCCCGGTGAATGCTACAAATTGCACCCCGGCTTACCTGATGCGAGCGAGATCAGGTAAGCTGCCGATAGACCTGGAGATGGGAGTCCTGACACCTGAGGACACCTCCCCAGACGTGGAATGGGATACGAAGCGGCGGCTACAGTACAAGAAGGTACAGGAGAGTGTGGAGAGGAGTCTGGCTCAAGCGAGAGAGAAGCAAGAGAGGCTCTTCAACCAACACGCCCCTGCTGGTCCCCTGGAACCTGGTGAGCAGGTCCTGAAGCGGAAGAGAAGGCTTCACAAGCTAGATGACCAGTGGGAGAGCGACCCGTACACAGTACTGCAGTCCGACCACAACAACCCGAAGGTATGTGTAATTACCAATAATGGAGGAGAAACCACTAGCACAGTCTCCAGAGACCACCTAAAACGGTGCCCCGAGCAACTACAGAGTCCAAGTGAAGATCAAGATGACCTTTAACCCACAGAGGACAAGGAAGAAATGATCAGCACAGTTCTCGGAGAGTTCCCCCAGACCTGGACTCGGATAAATGACGCGATAGTGGTATCCGTCCTACACTTCCTTCAGCCTACCCAGCAGGAGCCTACAGAAGAACAAAAAGAACAAGCAGCCCCAGAGGCAGAAGAACCCTTGCCAGCAGCCCAGGAGAGTCAACCCTCTGCTGACAGTGAGCCTGCCATGCCTGCGGTAAGCCAAAGGACCCGCAGACAGCTGCCTGCCCTGCTTGTAGACCCAGCTAGTAGCTGTACCCTTAATGCTAGTGGGGAAAACCAGGTTAGACCACCACCAGACAGTGGGTTACGCAGGTCAACCCGGTGCACTAGGGGTCAAATACCAGCTTGCTGGAAGATTTAAGTGCACAGTGTATATATTTAATGTTTTATGTTTGTACCCTGGTTATTAATACTGTTTTCCCAGTTTTTCTAGATATATGGACTAACAGGTTATGAACTTTGAGTAACCGGGACTCCCTTGTAAATATGTTCGGAGCCTAACCAAAGGAATGAATAAAGACTGTCAAGGACTCGGGGCAAGGACAGATCCCCACCTGGTTAAGGCTCCCGTTGTGTTGGTGAAATGGACACCCGGTCACGGATCATACTGTGACCCTCTCCTTTTGTTGGTGATATGGACACCCGGTCACAGACCACACTGTGACCTAAAGAACTCAATATGTGATGTTGTTCGTTATTTCCTTCCCTGTTGTGTTTATGGTCATGCATTTATACCCTGTATTTGTGTTTCCTGTTTAGTCCCGGAGTACTGAATTTTACTAGGGGGGAATGTGTCACCCCAGGTCTGGATGCCACAAATATTAAAGGCTGTGTCTGAGAGCAGGAGGGAGGTTCCCTGGTCAGGGACAATTAGCATACAGCACCTCCTGTCCCA